>NC_140592.1:1107889408-1110289408 GCF_964204655.1 Triturus cristatus | reverse complement strand
TCAGAGTGCCATTATAGCACTCCACTAAACCAGCTGATTGGGGATGATTCGTAGCGTGGAATTTCTGTTTTATGCCCAAACCCTCACATACTCTCTTCATGATCCTGCCCACAAACTCACTTCCGTTATCACTCCACACCATCCTTGGCAACCCGAACCTAGGGAAATATTCTTTGAGCAAGACTTTAGTTGTGGACGAGGCAGTGTTATCTTTTAGGGGGTATGCCTCTACCCATCTAGAAAAGGCACAAACAACTAAAAGGACGTATTTCAGATTGTTGCATCTTTCCATGTGGATAAAATCCAATTGCAAAACCTTGAACGGATACGTCGGAGGCGCGAAGTGACCAGCTGGAGTTGGAGTTTCTTTACCAGGATTATACATCAGACACACCATACAGTTTTTGACCACATTCTCCGCACACTTGGGAATTCCTCCATTCTCCCACACTGGAGCCAACAGCTTACAAATCCCTTTCGCACTAATGTGAGACATTCCATGTGCCATCGTAACCACCGCAAGCACATACGCATCGGGTAACATCCATCTTTGGTGTTCCGACAACTAAACCCAACAACCAGTCGAATCCATTCTACCCGTAGTTTCTCTCCACACGTTGTTTTTTCTGTCCGTAGCTTCGGCCTGAATCGATTTCACACTCTGAATCGTATCCTCACACATTCCAGCCATGCCAATCCATCTTGCAGGGCCTGCAACATACATTCGACCCATCATATTTTTCGCTGTTTCTTTCGCAACTTCATCCGCAAATGCGTTACCACGGCCAACATCGTCCGTAACCTTTCGGTGAGCACTACACTTCACAATCGCAACTTGCTTCGGCAGAGTAAGTGACTCAAGAAGCTCATTCACCAACTGTCCATGTTGGATTTTAGTCCCATGCGACGTCAGAAATCCTCTCTCTCTCCACAAGCGTCCAAAACTGTGTGCTACACCAAACGCATACTGACTATCAGTATATACATTCACTCTCTTTCCTTCAGATAAGACACACGCTCTTGTTAATGGGATCAATTCCGCTGCTTGTGCTGAATTATAGCTCATTCGTGCAGTTTCAACAATCGTACACAATGTCGTCAAGGCATATGCCGCAGTCGTATCACCATTTGGGAGCTTGTAGCATGACCCATCAACCCATAGCGTACCATCTGGATTTGAAAAAGGAGTATCTTTTAGATCAACTCTACCCTTCGTTTCCTCTTCTGTCCTAAGAAAGCAATCATGCTGTTCCTGACCATCCCTATCCACAGAAATCGGCAACAATGTCGCTGGATTTAATACGTTACACCGTTTAATGTGCACGTGACTGGCCAAAAGCGTCAACTCATAACCCGACAACCTTGCACTAGAAAGATGCTGAGTCTTTGTTCTGTTCAATAAAGTATCCACTGCATGTGGAACCATCACCACCAACGTATTATCCATCACCAACCCAGCAGACTGTCGGATTGAAACAGCTGCTGCTGCTGTAGCTCTTAAGCAACTCGGCAATGCTCTAGCTACCGGATCCAAAGTCGACGAGAAATACGCACAGGGACGCTGCTTCTCACCAAACTGCTGCGTCAAAACTGACAATGCACATCCCTCTCTCTCATGAACGTAGAGTGTAAAAGGCTTACTGTAGTCAGGAGTGCCCAACACCGGAGCAGAACACAACGCATCACTCAATTCAGAAAAACTTTTATGGCAATCGTCAGACCAGGGAAGAGGACTCGTGTATCCTTACGAGTCAAAGCCAACAAAGGTTTTGCCAACAAGGAAAAATTCAGGATCCACTGTCTACAGTACGATGTGATACCCAAGAAAGCGCGTACCTCTCTCTGCGTACTAGGCACAGTCATTTGAGCAATCGCTTGGATTCGTTCTGGGGTCAACCTTCTTCCCTCCTTCGACAAGAGATGACCTAAGTAGGTCACTTCTTGGCGACAGTACTGTAACTTTGAAGGTGACACTTTATGATGCAAATCAGACAAATGTTGTAACAACGAAAGAGTAGTTTCTTTACAAGTTTCCTTATCATCAGCAGCCACTAACAGATCGTCAACATACTGAATAAGAGCAGCACCCGCAGGCAACACAAAAGTATCAAGCTGAATTTTCAAAGCCTGACTATAGATGGACGGACTTTCGCAATAGCCCTGAGGAGCGCTCTTAAACCGGAAGCTTCGTCCTCCCAAAGAGAAGCCAAAAATATCTCTACTTTCTTCGGCGATTTGAATACTAAAGAAAGCGTTCTTCAAGTCTATGACGGAGAACCAGGCATCTGAAGCTGGAATCAAAGTCAACAAAGCAGTAATGTCCGGAACGACAGGAAACTGGGGCACCACAATCTTATTAACCTCTCGAAGGTCAATCATCATCATCATCATCATCAAGAATATCTTTATTTCGGCGATTTGCTTTAAAAAGAATACAAAAATAGACATATACAAAAACATCACCATACATTGTATAATAACATGTCATAGCATTTTCATTGAATGTTAATCAGACCCCTTCTCTTGTTCCACATTGCTAATAAAAATTGGGAAACTGCAAAAACTATGTATTTTGATGTATCTGACTTTAAAATTCTAAAAGCACAGCTACACTGTCGAAAACCCATATTTTTACAGAGAGGTACTAGCCAATATTTCCTTGCTTTAGTGTATGCAGGACAAAAAAACAGTACATGGAGCTCGTCCTCTTTATCACAACTACATCCAGGACAAGCCCTGATAGAGGTATGTGACCAGTTGCTTGTAAAAACTCTCAGGGGTAAAGTACCGTATCTCCATTGGAGATATAATTTTCTTGATGCAATAGGATAAATAATATCCATAAAATTCTCGAATTGATAAAAATCCTTAAAACTTAAAAATTATTTAGTTAAAATTCCAATATTGGGAGCAGACTGTACACTAATAAGTTGCTCAGCTGCATAAATCTTGGTGAGCAGCTTCCGCGGCATCACCTGGCAGCTCCTTTCCGGGTCATGCCACATGTCAGGCAGACCAAGTCTGATAAATTGGAGTTTTAAAAACCTGAACCAAGGGATTTTTGCTACACCACTGCTACTCAATATTTCCTTCAGCTCTGCCCTATAGTGCGATAGTTCAGGCGTAGTCCACAACCTGTGCCAATACCTGAGAGGTTTCAGAGCTAGTTCGTCTTCAATAGACCTCAGGCCCAGGTCCATCCTTAGAGGATGCAGCGGGGTGCTTTGTGGGAGTGTCAATAGCTGCCTAATAAACTTATTTTCTATTTTGAGAAATTCATTCCCAGTTAAATGCCCCCATAACTCCCCACCATACAAAATTGCGGCCCTCGCCTGGCCCTTGTAAATCTCCATCGGTGGTTTTATAGGTTTGTATGTGGACGTGTTAGAGAGCCTGAGAATACCCCCTATATACTGGGTTAATTTCATTTGCGCTTTTGCTTGTTGGGGGGCCCATGAGAGACTTTCACTTAGGGTTACCCCCAAATACTCAAAAGTTTTTACCCTTTCCAGTCTCACTGAGTCTAGTTTGGGATTCAGCCGAGTAGAGAGCGAGGGGTTGAAGACCATATACTTTGTCTTATTAACATTTATTTCAAGGCCACGACTTCTACAAAAATCCTCAAAACTATCCAACACACGCTGGATTCCCATTGGTGACTTGGAGAGTAGCAGGGTGTCATCGGCGAACATAATCGCCGGCACCCTGCTACCTGCCAGACTTGGTGCGTCATTGTTAGGGGCACTGTCAAGATGGGAAATTACACCATTGACGTAGAGGCAAAACAGGGTAGGTGCCAATACGCACCCCTGCCTAACCCCTCTGTCAATGGGAAACTTTGAAGACAGTGCCCCGTTCTTCCCGCATCTAACTCGAGCGAAATTCCCCTCATGCAGCTTCATCAGCATTTCCAGGATTGGTAGTGGGACACCCATACTGAGGAGCACAGTCCAAAGTTTCCCACGAGGCACCAAGTCAAAGGCGGAGCGGAGGTCCACGAATACCATGTAGAGGCTGCCACCCTCAATCTTTGCCGTTTTCCAGAATAGTAATAGCAGGCAAAAGATTTGGTCCATGGTAGAGGTGTTCCTCCTGAACCCCGCTTGGTATTGACTCAATACGGCGTGCTCCTCTATCCAGTCCTGCAGTCGGTCAAGGATGAGCCGCGCAAACATTTTTTGCGGGACATCTATGAGGCTGATGGGCCTATAATTAGCTGGTAGCAGAGGGGAACCCTTCTTGAAGATGGGAACAATTTTTGCTCCCAGCCAAGTACAAGGAACCTTCATTCCTCTCAGGACTGCATTAAATATAATGCACAAATATGGTCTCCAGATCCCCGGTTGATGTTTAAAGAGATCTCCCGGCAGTTTATCTAGTCCCGGTGCCTTTCCTGTTGCAATTTTAGAAATGGCGTTGACTACTTCCTCCGGCGTAAATTCTATGGTGTCATGGGAATCATTAGGTACTTCAAGAACCGGGTTCATGTCCATATTAGGTTCGACTCCCGCAACTTGAACATCCAATTCACCATGGCACACAATGATAAATCAATTCCCTTCTTGGATCTTACATTAGAAGCGGAAGATGGAAGAATTCTGATGTCCCTCTGAAAAAAAAAACCACGGATCGAAACACCTTGCTCCAATATAATTCCCATCACCCGAGAAACCTTAGGGACAACCTGCCTTATGGGCAGTTTTTAAGACTGCGTCGCAACTGTTCCAGAAGAAAAGACTACTTCAAGGAAACAGATATACTCATTGGCAAACTAAGAGAAAGAGGATACCCTAAATGACTTCTCAATAGATCTCGAAAAAGGGCTTGGTACAGACCAAGAGAAACCTTACTCGAAGTACAACCTAAGGATCAAAAAATGGAAAAACTTATATGTGTTACAACATTCAATACCAGAAGTAACGAAATAAAAAATGTTATTAAGAAATATTGGAATCTGGTTGGATCTGACATTGGTTTCGCTGATGCGCCTTTGTTTGCTTTCAAGCGTGCAAAAAACATTAAGGACTTTGTAGTATCTTCGTATCTAGAACCTTCTCCAATACCAGACACAAGATCACAGCTAAATTTACCTCCGATCCTAGGACATCACAAATGTAGTCAGTGTAAGGTTTGCCAGTACACCATGATTGGAACCAGCTTTAGACACCGTGGAAAGACCTATTCCCTTAATCACTTTACCAACTGTAACAGTCAAAACATGATCTACGCCATCAGATGCCCTTGCCAAATGATCTATGTAGGCCAGACTACCCAGAAAGTCAAGAATAGGATCCAGCAGCATCAGAGCAGACTCAAATGCAAATCACTAGGGGCACCATTAGTCGAACACTACATAAACGCAGGACACACACGAACAACTGGAGTGGTGGGTCTTGGAAAAAATCACAATACACAGGAGGGGTGGTAGTGTTGTCACTTCCCTTAACTATAAAGAGTGTTGTTGGATTCATCTTCTTGAGGCAACCATCTCGTCCTTGAATGAACATGAAGAGACTTATCTACAAATGAGTAAACTGTAATACGACTGCAGGTCGCACATTCTAACCCTGCATCCATTTTCTCTGCCATTTGTTAACAGTAGAATGCATAATATGTTTCTGATTACAGCCAATCTTATTCCCCCATGTGGTCTGAGTATGTATATGCGCTTGGCTTATTTAATTATTACAATATGGCTACATTGTATCAGTTTTAATATGTCCTGCGATAGGAATATCTTGTTACAATTGAAATAGGCAATACCATGCCAACTATTCTATATACCATGTGGTTTTATTATGATGTATTTACCTACATGAGAATTTATCTATACATGAGGTACCTGATACCATTCCGAGGAAAATGTATTGCTTAATACTCTCAGGCATAACACTATTGTTACTCCAAAGCCTCGTTGCACATATGGTAGAAACGCTGTGCTGACTTTTTATGACATTTATGCTTCATTGTCTGATTTTGCATTTGAAATGTTTTTATTTGATTTGAGAATACATTTACCATTCATTTGCCAAAATATACCTGATACTTGATGTATATGTATCCCTACATGCCTGTATGTTTACGATACTATCACGAGGACCCCCGCTCACTCTGTGAATTATTGCCCAGTATTATTTCACAATACACATGAAAAGTGTTCGTATTTCTCCGATTGTTATGAGTATGGAGCCGATGTCACATTGCTTTACTTCTATAACATCCTGGATTAGTCCATCCCGGGTTTTAGAGATCATTCACCTAGCGAGGTTCCCGCACGTACACGGCCTCAGTGACTACGTCATATAGTCAGCTTTTCCTCGCGCTCGCTGTCATTAGCAGCCGAGGTCTTGACGGATAAAGACGTCCAGTACACGGATACCATGTAAGTCGCTGTACCAACGCCACTGGCTTTTTTACTTAGTTTCCTTTCACTTTGTTTTTTAAAAAAGGCTTTGCCTTAATTGCCAAACCGCCTTGTGGTGTATGATCATTCGTCAAGATTTAAATAGCTCTAATACTGGTTCCTTTCTAGTTACCTATGTGTACTAGGAACAACGCACTTTTGGCGTGTTTTACCGTTCTTCATGTAAAACTTCATAATTGGTTTGTCCTTATATGTAATTTTCGCTACTCTGTGAGCGGTAATACATGACATCTACCCCTTTTGTTAATTAACTTCAATCTATTCAAATCCCCCTGGCGACCCTAATCATGGTGCCTTTTTGTTCGCAGTACGTGGCGATCGTTATGACGGCACCACTCATCTACACTAAATGAAATTACCGTCGTTCAGGTACGTGCCTCCTTTTAAAATTAGTTATATTCCAATTACTTTGATAAAGAGTTCGTGAGATTATTTCTACAGCCCCTATTCTCTAATTGTTACAGAATTCATTACCAAATTAGATGCCGGCTGACCATTAATGTGACACGAGGAATCTATTTCCAATAGATCAAATTGGTTTTCCCAGGTGAGCTACTTTGCCGCACAAGGAAATTTTAATTGTTTCCTTGTCATGTGACACACACATTGCCCTGACACAAAATTCTTTGCGCTTACAGGTTCCCAACCAATCTTCTGTCCTGATGAAGACCCACATTTGATGCACACTAATTGGCACCACCATATAGGGTCAAAACGTCGACGTTACTTGTCCAATGCTTCCATGCAAATCCACATACAGAATTAGGAAATTATAGCCTGTTGTGGTTTATGCGCTCTAAGTTGGATCTGCCTGTTTATCTTTATGTATTGTCCATTGTACATATTTGTGATATGTGATGTTTTGGTTTGTTAAAGTACACAGTGTATCACTAATTGTTTAATTTTGTACGTGCTTCCTGGTTGGTCCATCCTGTAAACACTTCGGTGTTTCTATATGATATTTGACATAATTCCATCCAGTAAAACGAATTCATTTCTGTTATTCTGGCTTTGTGTGTGTCCTTCGTTGTTCTCCATTGTATTAAGTACATACCCAAATAAGTCTGTATGTTTCCCGACAGAACCATTGTTTTTTGCTTTCATATTAGGTTCGACAGCATACAGGGCCTTGAAATGGTCTTCCCAAACATTTGCCTCTATATTTGGTTCAGTTGCAGGTTTTAAGTCACCGCTTCCTGTGTTGATTATAGCCCAAAATTTACGAGCATCTTTCTGTTCTAGAGCACAGGATAGATCGGTCCATTTGGCATAATCCCACTCTTGTCTAGCCTGCTTCATCATTGCTTTGTAATGTATTCTCTTGGCAGAGATGAGGGGCTTATCACTACTAAGTTTTATAGCCCGAATCAGCTCTTTTTTTGCCAGGCGACATGCATCATTAAACCAAGAGGAGACAGGGGTCCTTTTCTTCCTCTTAGTCACCAAGGGATTGAAAACAGTAAGTAGGGTGCTAACTATATTCGTATGCAGAGCCTGCAATTTAGTATTAAAATCTAGAGAAGGTTGTTGGGAATGTAAGGCATCTATTTCAATAAGGAAAGGAAGAATTAGATTGTATAGATTTGCGAGTTCCCTACTGGACACCACGACCATGTCCCACTTAACCCTACGCCGATCATTAGTTAAGACTGCCCTATCTCCAAAATCATCCTGGTGTCCTTGTTCCTTTGCTCGTGGGGCGGGGAAAACCAACTCCAGCCTCAATACGTTGTGGTCACTGTCATCCCTTGCAATGACCTCAAAATCAATGACCTTAGACCACAGCCTTGTCCCAACCATAATGTAATGTATACGTGATTCATGGCCCTTTTTGTTATAAGTGCACCTCGAAGGTACATCAGAGCAGGTGCATCCATTGCAGGCCCTGATAGAATGACTTAATGTGAGGGCCATTATCTGGATCGCTAGAGGAGACCATGACCTGGGGTGTGGAGATTGAGTTGGGGGAATAGACCAGTTGTCATCCTCAGTCGCAAGAGCACCATAATTCATCCCCTGCAAGGGTTCATAGTGACAGTTCAAATCTCCCGCTATTAATAAAAAAGTATCCGTTGGGATGGAATACAAAAAATTTGTCAGCTCATCAACTGTAGTAGACTCGCTGGCTACGCTAACAGGTCTCGAGTAGACATTCACGATAGCGAGCTTGAAGCAATTAGGCCATTTCAAGACCACACACTGCAGATCATCTGAATGGGTAGAGACAGGCTCAGCCATACAGCTCAAGTGAGTTCCCACCCATATAGTAAGACCCCCAGACGGTCGACCCTCCCCCCCCCATCGTGCCGGTATATGAAAGCCCGCAAATCCAACTCTCCTTTCCTCTTCCCTAGCCCACGTCTCTTGAAATAGACATATATCCATCCCATCTATAAAAGTACCCCAGTCAGCACAAGATAATTTGCTATGTAGACCCGCCACATTCCAGGACGCAATTACCAGGGGTTTGATGGTATTGGTTGCCATAGGGTTGCAGTCACTCCTTCTTGTGGTACTATCTTCACATAGTAGCTGCTGTGTAACCGGTAGGGCTTCTGGGCGACTGCCAACAGATAGAGCCTCATCAATTTCAGCGGGGATTACTACATTGGGGGTACAGCGCTGTAAATTAATGCTTGTAGTGCTATCCTTGATTAGCGAGCACTCTTCCTCACAAATAGCCTTATCCCTACTATTGTTAAACATTTGAGTTCCTCCCAGTGTCTGGTCAAGTCAGTCAACCAGATCCAGACAGCTAAATCTGTTTTGGGTTGGTATTTTGCCAATTGTTGTCAAATGATCATAGGGAGCCCTGACTGACCTTTCTCCTCCTCTGTGCTCTACCAGGGTCCAGCCACTCTCAAAATTATTCCGGCAGGTTGGGGGGTAAAAATAGGACAGTAGGTGTGGTTGTATCTTCGCTCCCTGATTATAATGTCTCCAATTGCAAATATATTCTGTAGTGAGGACTCCCTTAATACGTACATACATTGTTAAGTTAGCATAACCACGTTAGAGGTTAGAAAGCCATCTTGCTGCTTTTGCGCACGACACTGCGTTTACATGTTATTTCTTAAACAAACTGCTGACTCGAGCCTTGCCTCCTACGAGAGCAATCTGTTGTTACCATCCCGAGCTCTGCGCAGCGACCTTGGTCTGTACATGGTGTGACAAACAGTCTGGATTATTACACAATGCATGTTTTCCACTCTAGGTTGATCGACCCACTATTTAGCCATAACACACGAGCAGCTGCAAATACCTGAAAGTTGGTGCTTTTAATATCACATCATGTTTATTATTCAGACCGAAGACGAGCCTTCCTGCGAGAAGACTCCTGATGCTCCTGTGATGTGATTTCACTAAGCTGATCTTTGAGGTATGGGGTCCCCTATTCAAGCCTAAGAGACCTTCTACTAGCCTAATAATAATATTAGCTTCTTAGTAAAGGGAAGGTGGTAGTTTCCACTGTCATTATAACATGATCACCCCTTTTATATTCTATGGTATTGTAACGATGCTGATGGTTTTGATTTTAATCATTTGTCTGCTTGTATTAGCCAAAGTACTGCATCTTAGGACACGTGGTCTATAAAAATAAACTCTTTTTATTTACACCGTGTCTCTGTTGATTATTGTTGTGGACTGATGTGAGAATAATATACGAACAGGTTTTACCGATTCCCACCATTCCTGAGAGTACACTAAGTAGCTTGTTCTGGGTTGTCTTTTCATTGGGATCTCTGAGCCGAATCTCGGATAACGAATGGGACACTTATGCTAGCCGGATACTGGGTTCTGGGTTCTGAGGTGAGTTTCTGGTACACCACAATTCACTGAGGTCCTGGGGTTCTACGCATAGTTCTGTGTATAAGCAGAATCCCTGCAACATGGCGCACCTAACGTTTGGTCTATAAGTTGAAGCGCCTTAGTAGTGCTTACATTAGTCCACAATACCCTCATTCTTGTTTCCGGATAAGAAGTCTGACGGATTTAAACCTACCTAGTTCTATTGTTATAGGTTCCTTCAAGCTTGATCATTAAAAAGGTTATTGAACCCTTGTGCTACTGATAGCTTCGAGTGTAGTTTGTCCTAATGTCGATAGATATAGCGGCGCATAGCCGTGCAGCTCTGAAACGTCATTTGACGCAGTATGGGGTGCCGGACACTGGCATGGACGTCATCTTTGTGGTGGGAGCCGATGCGGCATATCCATATGAGTTGTTCTACTCTTGGGTGACGATTCCGGCGGTGAGTGCGGTTGATAATACCTTTCATTCTTACACTGCAACTGCCGTGCCAGCGAACTATGTACCGTATAGGACACAGGAAATACCAATATCTGCTTGGCAACATCAGATTTGGTTTAATGGCGCCCTTCCCCATGTGGCTATACCGCCGAGAATGGGCCCTTTGTCAATAGCGGGGGCCACTTGGCCGGTACTAGCCGGATTTACGCCTCATCCCCGTTACCTCACAGTGACGGTGGCTGAGTTGCGTGTACTACACACTGCTCTTATAACAGTATATAGGGCATTGGTGCAGTATGTGTCGCGCAATATGCAGGCGGGGGCTCCTGCGGTTGCGGGACAACCTACTGATCATCACGCGGTGGTCATTAGTCCTGTTATGGTTAATTCTGTTATGGGCAAGCGCCCCCAAACGAGGGATGATTTTCCTTTTTGGCTTGCTGAAAAATTTGACCAAATAGAAGCGGCGGTATACCCGAATACATCTCCTGTGGAGAAGCACAGGATCCTTACCATTAGTTTGCCTAAAGACTTGGTCCCCAACGTAGAGGATTGTGTTAATTGGGGTAAGGTCTTTGCAGCGACGTACGCGCAGTGCTTTGGCACTCCGTCTATGATGATGCTGCCCTCCGTTATCAAACGTGTTCAAGAGAACCATGGTGCGGAGTCTGCGATAGAGTTAGGGATGCGGCTCCTCGGACAGTTTGACCTGGTGGCTACCATGATAATGGGAAACCTTAAGGGTGATGCTTTGCAGTTCCAGGTTCGTAATAAACTGAAGAGAGTTGCTGAAGAGGATAAGCCGCAGGAATTTGCGAAAATAATCTCAGGTGCATACCGAGATTTAGGTCGTAGCTCTTTAGGAGTTAAGCCTGTGATCAAAATTCCCGATCTAAAACAGCAGGGTAAGGCAGAAGCCTCTGGTAAGGACGACCGACCAAGTTTTCCAAAACAGAATTGGCGGTCTAAACAACAGGGAAAGCAGCAGCAACAGAAACAGGGCTCTCGGCCTGCCTCTCCCGTACAGTCAAGTAGTGAACGCACTTATGATCTGCGAGATCGTGCTACTATTAAGTCTCCTGATAGATTTCAGGTTTCTGAACAGCGTTCTCCTCGTTCTTCACAGGAAACATCGGCTACACAGTCCGGTGGCGGAGGTGGTGGCAAAGGTCGGGGTGCTCCACAACAACGTGACCAGCCCCGACAGACTGAGGGTAAAGGCAAGCAGGACGAATTTGCACGACAAAGACCCCCGTTTCAGAAGAAGAAAGTGGCGGCTCTGACGGCAAGGTATGCCTCAGATAGTGCGGACACAGCTTCGGAACCGGACATGGGCGCTGACGCTACTGGACAGCGCAGCGGAAATTACCATAGTCCGTCAAGCTCTGCGTCCATTTCTGGCGGTGACAGCAACTGATATATTGGTTACTGTTGAAACAGCTGACACCAGAGTGGCACCCCCTGACAGACTTTATGAAATAGTCTTATTAATTTAGGGTGACATACAACGTACCATAAAAGGGATTTTTTGGGACAATCTGACCACCACCTATGATATCCTCCTAGCGGAGGCAGATTGGCCTCCAGCTTTCATTTTAGAGGCTCCTAGAGGGGAGGAGGTAATCCTCCCGTCCTTTGCGCACACAGTGCCTAAGGACCAAGCTGAAGTGTATGGTGGGGAGTGGGCGCTTGCGCTTGTGCCGGCGGTGTATCGTACTCAGGTGGGCTGGGACCGGTTGTCCCCCTGCCATGAGATTCCATTGCGGTCTATGCCCCAGCCTCAACCCCAATATCCCATGCGTCGTGAAGCTAGACCCCACGTCGCGGCAATCCTTGAACAATTGGAATATCAGGGTGTTATTGAAACTTGTGTGTCCCCTATGAATAACCCTTTATTCACTGTAACGAAGCCTGACGGCTCGTACCGTTTAGTTTTGGATTACCGGCACCTAAACTCCCATTTCCGGACCTGCGCGGTACAAAATACACATAGCTCGGCTCTAGTCGACAGTCTCGTGCGTAAAAGGTTTAAAACGACACTTGACATTTCCAATGGCTTTTTTAGCCACAACCTGTCCACACTGAGTAGCCAGTGGACAGCGTTTACTTCGGGCGGCAAACAAAAACAGTTTACGAGATTAGCCATGGGTTACAAAAATAGGCCTGGCGTCTTTTCTGCTCGCGTGGTTTCTCTCTTAGAAAGAATTGACCCCGATGCATACTATCTCACGGATGATGAGCTGATGCCACATCTGTCTCGTGTCGACAATATTATAGTGAGTTTTGCTGATTATGGCTACAAATTCAATTTTGCGAAGTCTCATATCGCAGAATATACGGTGTTGTTTTTGGGCAACGAGCTCAACAATGAAGGTAAGGGGTTAGCTCCCCACTTTCTGGAGAAGTGCGCATGCTTAAGTGCTCCTACGACACTGAAGAAATTACAATCTCTGCTGGGCTTTCTGAATTTCGGCCGTACGTACATTCCTGATTATGCCCAGCGTATCAAGCCGCTTTACGCCTTGGTACAACCTTCGTTTTCGAAGTCTAGCTGGCAGCTAGAACACTCTGCAATTTTACAGTCTTTACAGGCTGACCTTCTTGCTTCACAATACTTGCTGACACGTGATAACCGCACTAACCTGGTAATAAGAATAGTGCCAGGCGCCGTGGGTTTCACGTATTTGACGTTTAATGAGGGCGATACAGTCCCCATTGCGTACAAATCCCACTTGTACACCTCTGCTGAATTACGTTTTTCCACGGTCGAAAAAGTTCTGACTGCTGTGCAGATGGCGATCCTTAAGGAACGCGCACTGTCGCATGGGAAACAGATTCTGGTTGTAACACCATATCCTGCCTTAGAAGCAGTGACTAAGGCAAGTGTACCAAATTCTAAAGCTTTGCATCCACGGTGGATACAATGGGCCACAACACTGACGTCGCCAGATGTCACTTACATCTTTGATGCCTCATTACAGACTCAAGAGTACTTGCAGTATGAATTCGTTCATCCGGCACCTCTGTCTTTGCGCCCGCTCAAAGAATACCATTGTGTCATATACACTGATGGGTCTGCGCAGCCCGCAATTGGATCAAAGCACGCTTATTCAGCGGCTTGCGCAATTGTCGTAGGTACATTCGTAAATGGTGAATTCCAATCTGATGCAGTGCATACGCAGTCATTGGGTGATTGTACCGTGCAATTAGCGGAGCTTCGGGCTCTGGTGCTTGCACTGGAGTTTGCTGATCCCCGAGTCACTACTCTTATAGTGAGTGACTCCTTCTACTGTGTCCAGTCCTACAATGACAATTTACACTTCTGGTCTCAGAATGATTATCGAGACACGAAAGGTAGCACAATTAAGCATAAAATGCTTTGGGTTCGAGTGGCAGACTTTAAAGAACGTCTCCCTCTCGTGAATGTTATTCACACTCTTGGTCACCAACGACTTGGTGTCCATGCTGTCGGCAACAGCTTGGCTGACGAGGCAGCAAAAACAGCAGTGGCTACATACTTAGTGGCAGCAGTTACAAGATCCAAAAGTAAGATTGATGGTGACATCTTGGCAGCTATTGCTGCTACAGAGAAGGGAAGCGATTACCCGAAGGGTTTTCCTTCTCGTTATATTTATCATTTAAGTCCTGATAACGTCCCATTAGTGAGGATTAACGACGTTGGTGACAGAATTATTCCCAACGCGGACTGCAGACCAGCACTGATCCTAGCTGCGCACGAGGGGTTGGAGTCAGCCCACGCCGGAGTGTCAGCTACAATATCTCTGCTACAACAACGTTACTGGTGGTTTGGTTTATATAAACAAGCGCGCGCATATGTTCTTGATTGTGACATTTGCCAACAGATTAAACCTTCTACTGTTGCGCGCCCACCACAGACACAGCTGTACATATCTAATAAGCCATTTGGTTCTGTTTATTTGGATCACTGCGGTCCTTTTTCTTCAGATACTGCGTACAAGTATATCTTGGTTGCAGTGGATTCGTGCACACGTTTTCTGTGGGTATGGCCACAAAGGAGTGCTGACTCGCGGACTGTCATCAGGGATTTGCGTGTCTTTGTGGGAACTTTTGCGTGTGGTACCTTCGTTTCTGATCAGGGCCCTGCGTTCGCCTCTAAGGCTTACAAGGAGGCTATGAGAAATTTGGGGGTCCAAGTCAAATTTTCGTCCCCCTACCGACCTGAGGGTAATAGTGTGGTGGAGCGAATGAACCGTGACTTAAAGCAATCTTTGACAGCACGTGTTTTAGGCACAGGCCGGAACTGGCTAGCCCATTTGTATAACGTCCAACGTGCACTTAATAATCTCCCTAGAAGGTCTCTGGGTGGGCGGACCCCGTACATGATGCTCTTCGGAATCAGAATGTTTGTCCCAGACCTTGATGGTCTAGACATGGCGGCGTCGACCGCACCCTTTGACGTAGATGATCACTGTGCTGTTTTGCAGACTCTACAAGAAGCCAGAGACACTCTTTCGAAGGAACACTTGCCCTCCACATCTGAAGCTGAGGTTCAGATTCCGGTAGTCGGCTGGCTACCCCGAGTTGGAGACCTGGTCCGTGAGAAGGTGGAGAACAAGAAGGAGTTCGGCCCCTCTTATCGTGCACCAGTTCCAGTGCTTGGAGTGCAGGGTACAAGAACAGTCATTTTACCTCCACTTCCTGGTCGCAAAGAAAACAGGTATATCTCTATTGACAATGTCAAACTTCAGCGAGTGGCCGATACTTCTTAGTATGACTCCAGCAGTTTCATGCCAGACGATGCAAAGAAATTCAATGTTGGCTCCTGCTCCTAACACCTTGCCTGATGTTGCCATCGAGATGCAATCAGTTACTGATCCCTTGTTGATACCACCGGCTGGTGGTTTGCCCGAAGAGACTGAGTATGCTTATCCTACACGTGGTCACTCGCCTGTTTTACAATCTACAGCACTTGGCCAGTCCCGTTTCTCCTTTGACACTAACTCATTGCCCTCAACTCCCCCATCGAACATTGCTGTTTTTGTAAGCTGGTTTAAAAGACATTTTTTGATTGCCCCTTGGACATACATCTGGTTGCTGCTTTTCAGTATTTTTTTGTTTATGTCCATTGGATTTGTGATAGTTTTTTTCCGTTTGGTGGATGGCCACTATCTCAAAGAGAGATCGACAATTAGACTTATCAATGGAACTTTGGCCCCCCACTCCTCGTCCCACATCATGAAAAGGGACCAGACTTTTGTGAATATTACTGCCTGGCCCGTCTTGGATGGAATCGCGTGGGATGCTGTTAAATTCCAAATTCATGGGCCTACGGAGGTCATAAATGTACCTAATGTATTTCGTGTTTCTATGGGTGATGTGGTTAAGCAGAACATACGTTCTGATGATTGGGATGTTCATGCCATTGAAGCACTGTTTTCAGATTTGAAATATTATGCCGCTTTTGATGCTGAAGATTTATATGAAAATGCGGCTAATTATGCGGAACAGTATTGTTTTCAGCATTATGGTAATCACTTCCTGCATAAAGCGAATACATTTAGAAACTTTGTAAATTTTACCCAATGGGAACACTGTCCCGCTCCCTTATTCTGTGAGGGTTCGTGATCCTAGGCGCCTACCGAGCGTCTCCGGACTACGTATCCCAGCACACCCAGACACCGGAAGTAGGGCGGCTACTTAAGTCCGTCACGCACGTCTCCCGACGTGCGTTATTTTGAATCCAAGGAGATCGCCCTGTTCGCCGCTCGGAGCTTGGCGTCCCGGCGAAGCAGGATAGAAACGGAGCATCGAAGAAGAACTTACTCTTCCCCGTCCCTCGGAGCTAGGCGACCAGGCGGGGAGAGGCATTGCAGGCTTCGGAAGTTTTCCACAGGAGGAAGCAGGTGAGAGTATCGTAGCTCGGCTGAGCTAACAGGGGAACGTTTCGGCCCTGGCGAATCTCAAGACCCTCCTTCCCTGATTCCGAAAAGTTCCGGAGGGAGCTTTGCCATCACGCTCAGTGGAGCGGTAATCGAATTTGAATATACCCAGTTGGGTGTGGGATAATGCGTAGATTAACGATTATCCGACCGTTGGTACTTTGCAGCGCAATGAATGCGCCTATCAACAGGCTATAAGATAGAGTAGATTGGGGAGTTCCCACTAACGAGTAACGCCGGTAATAGGCCCAAGTGTGTTGATCTCCCCAGTGGGAAGGAGCGCTTCAACCTATGACATTGCGGCGGCGGTGTACTCACCGTGGAAGCCGAGCATCAGACATTGACTGAAACCGTGACTGTGGTATTGCAGAAAAAAGACTGAAGGGGTTCTGGGTTGCTTGCTAAGGAGAATAGAGCCTACGTGTTTACCGGAGTAATCCCGAGGGCTATTAGTGAGACCGACAGAGAGTAGACTGTTATTATTTAATGATGTGTTTATATTTGGAATGCTCCCGTTTTTCACATAGCGAGACCGACAGAGAGTAGACTGTGGTTATTAGCTGATGTGTTTGTATTTGAATGGCTTCCGTTTTCGCGTAGTGAGACCAACAGAGAGTAGACTGTTATTATCCTTTATTTGTACTTGTTTTCTCGTTACAGAACCCAATCCCTGCTGACCCCTACCCCGTTCTTTTCCCTCGCCTGATCACTTCTGGGCTCTGTAACCTTTTGGTTGGAGTCCGGGGAGATCGGGAGGTGGACCTCTTTACCATCACTCGGATCCTGAGGAGTTCTGCAGAGCGTGACATATTCGGCAGTTCACCTACATTAGTTGATAAGTATACTTATTTTACTGATTTCAGTGTTTCCGACCCGGCATCCTTTTATTTTAAGGTTATGCCTGAGTCTGCCTCAAAGGTTAGACTGACACATACCAAATTACTTTATTCTAAGTCCTTTATGGATGAGTTGTCAATCAAGGGTTATGATCTATGGAAAGCTACTATTGATCTTAAGTCGGTTTGGGGTTCCAAACCATGGCAGGTTCAGGGAACTGAGGCTTTACATCGTGCCTGTCCCAAATCATATGTTGTTTTTAAATTCAACCATCTTCCAAACCACCTGTTTCGGATTGGCCACTTCTAAACAACTAAAGTCACCTTCTGTGCCGGATCTGGGCGCTTACCCCAATTGGGATAACCACACAGATCTGTCGCTTCCTGCTTTGCAGTCATTGATTTCAAATACATCTTTCAATATTTCGAAATTTAATAGTGAGGGTTGGTTAATTTGGCAAAAGCAGTTCTGATACCTGTCAACGTCGTTTTCTAGGGCTGAAACCAGGGTATACTCAGGAACGCGTAGACCCTCGGTTTGAGTCGACACATACTGTAACTACATACTCTGTAGGAAAGTTATGTCAATCCTGGCTGCGACATTCCACCTTGGCATCTGTCAAAGTTCATTTATCAAAGTTACATGACAAAATAGATTTGAATGATTTTGTTAAAGGTCCTGTGGGTGGCAGAACCAAAAGGTGGGCGTATGCTATTTACAACGAAGTGTGGAAATTGTCGCAAATTGAGGCGGCTTCCAGATTGAGAGCTATTGACCAAGCAAACATGGAAAAGGTATTAGCCATTATAGATAACAGCATTAACACTCTCTCTTCAAGAATTTATACATTAGAAAATATTGTTTCTTCAGTTGTTGATATTGTGCATGATGATATGTCTGTGTTATATCATGGTCAAAACCAGTTGCGTTCTGTTATGCAGTTTGCATGGACATTGCAGACGTTAAAGGCCGGGAGGGTCCCTTGGGACTATTTGAACACTACATCGTTATTCCTTCCCTTTAACCTTACGGATAAGCAGCGATTCATGTCCATGAAGGATGCTACATATTCATTGTTACATATTGAAAAATTGGAACCGTTACCTTTCTCGGTGGCGGAAATCAATTCGGCCACGTGGCTTATCCACGGGTTGATAACTCTCCCGTTCGCGCTTTTTAAGTTTACGTCTTGTATGAAACATTATGCTCTGGGTAGATATGAACAGCTGGGCACCGCTTTCATACATGAGGTTTGGTCCCTCCCCTTTACGTATAGATGTACTAGAGACGGTACTGAGGTTTATCTGAAGGGTGAGGAATGTACCACGACACCAGATCATTCCTTGGTATGTAGGCACATTCAATTACACGGTGCATGCAATGTACAAGCCCCGAATTTGGCCTGTGTCCTACGAGGTGTCCCGGTGCCTGTGATTACGCCTTCTTTCACGCTGCTTGCAAACGGTAGTTATTTAATTTTGAATAATGAAGCTTGCTGCGGGATGTTAGTAGGAATCCCATATATAGTAACTGTATCGCAGAGAGTTGTCTGCTGCAATAATGTTCTCTTTCCACCCCCGCACGGGCGGCTGGATGTTTCCATCTGGCCTTCGATTCCAACCTTGAAAGCAGAGTTCAACAAGTTGAGCAGAATAAGAGCTCTATTGTCCCAAAAAGAGGTGCCTTTGACTTCCTCTCGTGAAACATTTGTCCTTCACGTTGCAAATACGCGCACTGAGGTGCAGGTGCTTTTGAATACTGACCTCCCCCTGCATTTTGGAGCTTTGATCCAAACAATTTTCAATGCCTCGTCCACGACCGGCCTGGCTCTTTTTTTTAAACTTGTAGGCTCAGGCCTCGTGACCTCTTTCCAAACTATTTCTGGTGTGATTCCGGCATTTTTTTATTCGATTTTCTCGAGCATCTTTGGAGGTGTTCCGCTGATTCTGGCGTTGGTGGCAGGTGTGCTGCTTTTACTTTTCATACTATGGAATGGCTGCTCTTTCTGTGCCACACGAGCGCCTGTCCCGTCTGCATCTTCTTCGTGATAGGATGCTTGACTTTTATGGTACTCTGCCATTGGCGACTTTGAGCCTGGCGTATGGATTATCCTTCAGGTATTCCTACTTCACCTGCGTGCAACCTGTTTTTCACTGCCTGGATTGTCCCTTTGAATGGCCTCTGGATTTGTGCTTGACCAACACGGTGTCTCCGGTGCCGGATTTCGATCGACTGATGAGGCCCTTAGTGTCTCACGAGTTTGCCTGTTCTGGTGTCCGGATTATGGCCTGTGGTGCGGCGCATGGTATCCTGGGTAATTGGGACATCGCAATGGCTGCCTACGACTTCTTAGCTATGAGCTATCTGGAGGAACAGTCCGGTTGCCCTCTGATTGTGCTAGAGGCTCCGTTTGTTGAAGAACACGTATGTTCCTTTTCTTTGCTTAATTGGATGGCTGAGACTTTTAGTGGCCCTGCAAACGATTTCTTGTTGGAAGCAGTTGCCACGTATGCTGCCAATACATTCATGGATTAACTGTACTGTCGTCCTTTACAACTGTGCCTTTGGACGGCTACCTAGCGCAGCATTTCTTTTTCTTTTTTCTCTTCCCGATGGTCGTTTGAGGTTTTTTTAATTATTATTTTATTTTTTTAAACCCCTTTTCCTTTTTTGTCTCTTCAGACTTTTGCACAATCTGAAACTTTAAATTGAATACGCCTTGTTCTGCTCTGTCGAACCTGAACTCTGCGGTCTTTTGTTTTTCTTGCCTATTGAATAGTGCTTCGATCAAGGGGGCATGTAGTGAGGACTCCCTTAATACGTACATACATTGTTAAGTTAGCATAACCACGTTAGAGGTTAGAAAGCCATCTTGCTGCTTTGCGCACGACACTGCGTTTACATGTTATTTCTTAAACAAACTGCTGACTCGAGCCTTGCCTCACACGAGAGCAATCTGTTGTTACCATCCCGAGCTCTGCGCAGCGACCTTGGTCTGTACATGGTGTGACAAACAGTCTGGATTATTACACAATGCATGTTTTCCACTCTAGGTTGATCGACCCACTATTTAGCCATAACACACGAGCAGCTGCAAATACCTGAAAGTTGGTGCTTTTAATATCACAGACATCATGTTTATTATTCAGACCGAAGACGAGCCTTCCTGCGAGAAGACTCCT
Organism: Triturus cristatus; assembly: GCF_964204655.1. Taxonomy (NCBI): domain Eukaryota; kingdom Metazoa; phylum Chordata; class Amphibia; order Caudata; family Salamandridae; genus Triturus; species Triturus cristatus. The sequence goes on along the minus strand of NC_140592.1, from coordinate 1,110,268,793 downwards.
GATGCTCCTGTGATGTGATTTCACTAAGCTGATCTTTGAGGTATGGGGTCCCCTATTCAAGCCTAAGAGACCTTCTACTAGCCTAATAATATTAGCTTCTTAGTAAAGGGAAGGTGGTAGTTTCCACTGTCATTATAACATGATCACCCCTTTTATATTCTATGGTATTGTAACGATGCTGATGGTTTTGATTTTAATTATTTGTCTGCTTGTATTAGCCAAAGTACTGCATCTTAGGACACGTGGTCTATAAAAATAAACTCTTTTTATTTACACCGTGTCTCTGTTGATTATTGTTGTGGACTGATGTGAGAATAATATACGAACAGGTTTTTCCGATTCCCACCATTCCTGAGAGTACACTAAGGTGCCGACCACAATCCGGTAAAAACCGGGTACGAACCGTCGGACGGAGCAAAATCTCCGTCCGACGAGTACCCGGTCGTCAATTTTTACAAACAAGGAATTACGATTCGCACGGGTACACCATTCCCGTACGATTCGTAAAAAAGCCCGACCGACCAAAAAAAACATACCAATGCGATCCGGGAAAGCGCCGACCTGACGTCGAGACGCTCGCAGCCAGCCATTCACGACCCAGGAATTACGATTCGCACCGACGTCATCCCGCACGGTGAATATTTTCCGGCTGCCAAAAACTGCCGGGAAATCAGGACGACGCGAACAAGGACTACCAGTACGCGACAGACAGACAGGACGACGCAAACAAGGAGGACCAGTACGCGACGGACACACAGGACGACGCGACCAAGGAGGACCCGTACGCGACAGGACGACGCGATCAAGGAGTACCAGTACGCGACGGACAGACATGGACCCGAACCTACGAGTCATCCCTGCCCTCATAGCAGTCCACCTCCTCTACAGGTTCCGACGCAGATGCCGCAGAAGGTCAGAATAACTAAGGGAGGGGGGAAAGTGGGGTGGGGTGGGGTGGCAGGACCAGGGCAGGCCACAAAACCCCCACCAAAGTCACACAGCACACATGGCCTGGACATACCTGACTCCCATGGCCTGGTCACTACGAGGGGGTGGGGGCGTGTCCTGATAAGCCAGCGACCACCACAACGGAAGTCCGTCACGACGCGAACCGGCAACACAACCAGACAGGTACGTCCCGTACCCAAGCCTGAAGAGCGTGGGTACGAGACGTACCACGCCCACACACACGTCACCCCAACAATGGCGGGACGGATCGTACCCACGTGGCAAAGGCCTGGGTACGGCCCGCACAAGCATCACATAGCGTGGGGACGGATATGTACGGACCCTACCCCCACCCCGTATGCAAGGAGCGTACCCCCCACCCCAACAGTGTAAGTACGACCCGTACCCTCACCCGCGTATGCAAGGAGCGTACCCCCCACCCCAACAGTGTAAGTACGACTCCTACCCCCACCCGCGTATGCATGGAGCGTACCCCCCATGCCAACAGTGTGAGTACGATCCGTACCCCCACCCGCGTATGCATGGAGCGTACCCCCCATGCCAACAGTGTAAGTACGACCCGTACCCCCACCCGCGTATGCATGGAGCGTACCCCCCATGCCAACAGTGTAAGTATGACCCGTACCCCCACCCGCGTATGCATGGAGCGTACCCCCCATGCCAACAGTGTAAGTACGACCCGTACCCTCACCCGCGGACGTACGGACCGTACCCCCACCCCCACCAGTGTAAGTACGACTCCTACCCCCACCCCCGTATGCATGGAGCATACCCCCACCCCACCTGTCTAAGTACGACTCGTACCCTCACCCCGTATGCATGGAGCGTACCCCCCACCCCAACAGTGTAAGTATGACCCGTACCCCCACCCGCGTATGCATGGAGCGTACCCCACATGCCAACAGTGTAAGTACGACCCGTACCCTCACCCGCGGACGTACGGACCATACCCCCACCCCCACCAGTGTAAGTACGACTCCTACCCCCACCCCCGTATGCATGGAGCCTACCCCCACCCCACCTGTCTAAGTACGACTCGCACCCTCACCCCGTATGCATGAAGCGTACCCCCCACCCCAACAGTGTAAGTACGACCTGTACCCCCACCCGCGTATGCATGGAGCGTACCCCCCATGCCAACAGTGTAAGTACGACCCGTACCCTCACCCGCGGACGTACGGACCGTACCCCCACCCCCACCAGTGTAAGTACGACTCCTACCCCCACCCCCGTATGCATGGAGCGTACCCCCACCCCACCAGTGTAAGTACGACTCCTACCCCCACCCGCGGACTCACGGACCGTACCCCCACCACACCAGTGTAAGTACGACTCGTACCCTCACCCGCGGACGTACGGACCGTGCCCCCACCACACCAGTGTAACTAGACTCGTACCCTCACCTCGAATGCATGGAGCGTACCCCCACCATGTACGTTCCAAGCGTACATATCCAGAAATAGGAGGTGTGTGTGCAGAGTCCACCCAGCAGTGCCCTGAGACAGGAGGGGTGTGTGCCTATCACTAACAGCAGTGCCCTTTGACAGGAGGGGTGGGTGTGGAGTCCTCCCAGCAGTGCCCTGAGACAGGAGGGGTGTGTGCAGAGTCCTCCCAGCAGTGCCCAGAGACAGGAGGGGTGTGTGCCTATCACTCCCAGCAGTGCCCTGAGACAGGAGGGGTGTAACACATGTGTGTGAGGCTGGAATTACCCACATGCATACTGCCTACAAGGGAACATGTCCCCATGAACTCATGTCAACAGACTCCACACACAAGTACAGTGATCACCAAGGATTCCACGATTGTTGCAGGTGGAGACATGGCCCTGCATGCATGGCCAAAGTAGAAGGGCTCCGTCACACACACAGCTCATGTAGACACAGCTCTGCGCTAAACATTGGGAACACCCTGCAGGGAAGAAATCAGGGTACACAGAGGAAGGAATACACCCTGGGACAATTGCACCATGCAGTAACTGCTTACATGAACAAAGAAAGTTAGCCAACACCTTGTGATGGCACACAGATCCCAGGGCCCCCCAATGAGCAGCACACTACTACATATCCCACACACCCAAACCCTTAAACACCACCCAAAACCATGTAGCAGCCCCACCAACACCAATACCAGCATAGCAGTAGTGTTATAATGAAAAAAAAATGAAGCTTTATTCAGCATGAGCACAATGTCCGTGGATCGCAGGCAGTTCAATATTCACAAAGCCCATAGGGCAGTCAATGAATCTCAGCTGGATGGGGGACACAGTGGGATGCGTGTCCCCTACCTTGCCTGCACAGTCACATGGCATCGTCTTCCACACTGGTGAGGGCATCATGGGGGGGGGAAGCACCAGGCACCGCAGGGACATCAGGGCAAAGGGGCGGCGTTGTGGGTGCAGGGATGGAGGACTCCACCACAGGGGGTGGGTCAGGGCCAAAGGCGGAGGCCAGGATGGCACTACACACCTTAGCAAGGTCCTCCAGGGAGTCCCCTGCACCCGAAGGAACCTCAGGCCCCAAGGAGGGGGGGGGGTCAGAGGGATGGGTCGCAGCGCCACCGGGGGAGGGTAGAGACAGGGGGGAGAATCAACCACCCTGACCGAGGACTTCCTTGACCGCTTGCGTGGTGGTGTAACTGTGGGGCTCAGGGACAGAGCGGCCATGAAGGAGTCCTTGGGGGAGATGTGGCCAGGAGAGCTGAGGGGAGGGGATTTGGAGGCAGTGGACTGGGTGGAATGCGGACTCCCACTATGGCTGCGTGTCACACGTTTGCCCCCCGACCCAGTGGGTGTGCCTACCTCACCCTGTGTGTGCGTGTCAGGAGGAGTGCGGTGGACCTTCCCTGCTAGTGTGGTGCCTGTGTCTGTTGATGTGGGTGCATGCCGACGTCTGGGTGTACGTGGGACAGGCATGGGAGTGGGAAGTGTGGATGGGGCAGGGGTAGGTGGGGGGAGGTCGCGCTGCAGGAGACCCACTGCTGCAGTCAGTGTGGAGTCTATGGACCTCAGCAAGTTGCGTTGGTCAGCCTGCGATGAATGAATGCCCTCCAAGTATTCCTCGATGTTGGTGAGGGTTTTGCCGTGGGCATGGAGGACATTAAGGATCGCAGCCTGACCAACCTGCAGTTGCCGCTGGATGTCCACAGACTCAGCATTGGCGGCAGCAGTGGAGACAGGGGCAGGGGGTGCGGTGCCTGGCAGGAAGGAGACATGTGGGGACCGGGCACGCTGGGAAGGGACACGAGCACGTGGGAGGCGGCTGATGCCAATGGAGGGGGCGGTGCCAGATGTAGGGCTGCTGTCAGATGGTGGTGCAGCCACCGCCCACTCGGAGTGATCACCCTCGGACCCGTCAGCTTCATAGTCTGTTGTGCCAGTCGACAGGTCCCCGGGGTCACTCTCCACCGCCTCTGTCCCACTCGAAATGCCAGCACTGATGTCACCGCTGGCACTGGTGCTCGGTCCCTCCGCGCCGTCTGTGTCCATGTCTCCCTCCGTGTCCCCCGACGATGCTGTGGACAGGGTGAAGAAACAGGAAGTTATCATACACCTGTATACATAAGTCACATGAGTCAAATCTACGTAGGTAACAGTGCATAGCCTGAAACAAAGGAAGAGTTATATCTACATCACAAGGTACATATGTAGAGCATGCAAGACACAGTTTTCTGACCCACCATGCCATTGAAAATCCATGGAGAGCATCACACAATAGCAAATGAGATGATATGGAATTTTGACTGAGGAGCATGGCCCTGGGGACAATCCAGCACTGCATCTGCACCACACAGCGTGGCAGGAAATTGGGATGAGCAAGGACAAAATCCAGGAACTAGAGGCACATGCAGCATAGGTAATACTGAGAACATGGCCACCCTGAATGGCACACTGCACCTTGAGTGTATGTCCAGACAAACATCACACACTGGGCAGTCCTAGCAAGGAGTTATCAGGTCTTGACATGTTGGACATGCCCGCACCACCCACCCCCTACATGAGACAAATTAATGGAGACACAGGAAGCACGTACATCTCTTAGTCTGGGTGAAATACACATGGGATGCTAAACTTCTATATTGCACACAAACTACCCAAGGTGCGGCAGTGCAAATTATCATGTACAAATGGGCAGCATCAGATGATTGCAACAAGACACAAAGGCAATGGCCACCGTGAGTATGTAACAGGAAAATCAGGTCAGGCTGTACAGTGGACACTTGTAATACATCTCACGTCAATAAGCATGGTGCCAGGGGACAATGGCACAGAGCACAACCTATGCTGTAGACACAGAGATTGTCGACATATTTGGATTACACACATGATACCTAGGAAAATATGCCCCTGGGGACAGTAGTGGGCACACAACTCCATGATCCTGAATGGGAATGACTGCGACACACGCTAACATCCCTGCACTAGGCCTAACGCACAATCATGCACATCATGTCACAGGCCACCACATGGGACATGCCTGCTGGAAGGCCTGCCACTCGAGAGATTAACTCCCATGTCTGGACACAGCATTAGTGCCAACTGACATGGAACCCACAAGTCCAGAACTGGACAGGGCGCAGGCAAGGTCACACAACCTGTTACACACCACCCCCACACATGATGCTGCAGGCATTGTACACTTGGAGAAGGTGTCAGGCAACATAACCTTGTGATGGAGTGACTACACACAGACCAGGGAAAACATTGCAAGGAGGGGAAGGGAGGCAGGAGAACACTGCAATACTGAGGGGAACATGATCTGCACAGCACCATAAACCCTGGAAGTGTATCCATGGAACAGTGCACAGACAAATGCTGGTGAAACACAACAAACACACACATGTACCTACCCCTTTCCGGCTGCTGCATCTCCCGTAGACGCCTGTCCAAATCAGGAAAGACCACCGCCAGCACACGTTTCTGGATGTGGGAGAGACGGCGGCGCCCGCGGTTCTTGTGGCTCTCAGGTGAGTCCCCCAGCAGGAGCCGTGCGATCCTCCGCGTCCAGCACCGGATATCCTGCCAGCGTTTCCTCACCTGGGGCAGGCGCCGCTTCCGACCATCCGCACTCCTCACGGCGCTGACGGCGTCCAGCCCTATCTTCTCCTTGGCAGAGGCGTCTACCTGTGAGGATGGACAAGTGACACTACATCAATACACCTGGCACATGTCACAGGGACACAGATTAGAACACATTCACTGTTTACAACAAGGCCTAGTATGCATCCAACGCATTGCACCTTTGTCATAGGGACATGATCCTCTGGGGGAAGGCCAAAAGCAGTACGTGCCATTGAAAGGACACAGGTGGAATGAGGGCAACTACACAATCAATGATCCAGGCTCACACTGTGCATCACACCCACCCCTCCTGTCTCAGGGCACTGCTGGGAGTGATAGGCCCCCACCCCTCCTGTCTCAGGGCACTGCTGGGAGTGATAGGCCCCCACCCCTCCTGTCTCAGGGCACTGCTGGGAGTGATAGGCCCCCACCCCTCCTGTCTCAGGGCACTGCTGGGAGTGATAGGCCCCCACCCCTCCTGTCTCAGGGCACTGCTGGGAGTGATAGGCCCCCACCCCTCCTGTCTCTGGGCACTGCTGGGAGGACTCTGCACACACCCCTCCTGTCTCTGGGCACTGCTGGGAGACATCAGGCATTCCCCCCCTGGAACCCCCCTACAGTACATATCATGTGGGTCACACCTGGACACAATGCCAGAAGTCACAGTCACGAAAAAGGGGCACAGTCTGTGTCAGTGGACACTGCACTCACCTGATAACCTGGTCGCCCATACAGCATGGGGTACTGTGGGAGGATCACATCCACCAAAGCCATGTTCTCCTCCAGGGTGAATGGCTGTGACCTCTCCACAGCCCTTGACATGGTTCCAGGGAATCAGTAGCAGCAGCTGGGTCGTGGAATACAGAGATGTGCAGGCAAGTGCTCCCTCATGGGACCTGGCTGCCTTATATCTGCCTTGCTGGCCCATCTCATGCACAGGGGTACAGAGTGATTGGTCACTCACATTTGCATCCTATGTTTCCTCCAATCCCTTCAAACCTAGCAGTCTGTGGGTTCTCTATCGGTTTCATTCTCCTGCATGATGTCAGCCCCACAAACACATTGCAACAAAGTAGAAGATTTCCAAATGACTTCTGCTGTGCACCTTCCAGAACAATTTCGAAATTTGAACTTGGTCTCCATGACAACCAGCATGCATGTAGGCCTTAATACTTGTCCCCTATGTAATTTTCAGCGTCACACACAGGCACGGTGCGTTTCGGGGCCCAAGGGCACCACAAATGCATTGCAACGGCCCCTGCACGCGTGCCTACGTTCACTATCATTATGGGTCTCCTCGCGTATTCGTACTCGTCGTGGTACGGGCCGTACACACGCCTGTACGCTCACTATCACTATGGATGGCCTTGCGTATGCGTACTCGTCGTGGTACGGGCCGTACACACGCCTGTACGCTCACTATCACTATGGATGGCCTCGCGTATGCGTACTCGTCGTGGTACGGGCCGTACACACGCCTGTACGCTCACTATCACTACGAGTACGCATACGCGAGGCCATCCATAGTGATAGTGAGCGTACAGGCGTGTGTACGGCCCTATCACTATGGGTGGCCTCGCGTATGCATAGTCGTAGTGGTACGGGCCGTACACACGTCTGTACGCTCGGCATCACGATGGGTACACATACGGCAGCACTCCCAGTGATATGGGAACATACACAGGCCCTCTTCGCAGCAGTACAGCGGTTTTCACACATCACAGTGGTGACAGGCGGCACACAGGTAGGGATAGGGCGGACATACTTGTCCATGGATGGACATACTTGTCCATTAATTGACATCAAGGCATCATCTGTGCATTCCTACATGTGTGGGGCACAGGTGTGACGGCCTGTGATGTGGCACATGACTCCTGAGTGGAGAAGGCACCAGATGCATGATGAGATGTGTACAGATGTACCATGTGATGGTGCAATGTGTGCCAGGCATGGCCTTGACTCCTATGACATGTGTGCATGTCGTACTGCACACTTGGGGTTAGCGTCACTGGCATGGCACGGACACCAACACACGGAAGTGTCCCCTGATGCCCGGTACAGGGTTTATCACACCTGACTTGTCACTACCCACGGTATACAATGTGACTATGTCATGTATGTGTGGGGGCTTCCCATCAGGTTGATGTTGGTGCACCCTACAAAGCTGCAGCCGTTGCAGCAACCAACATGTGTCTGTGTGTAGATTGTCATTGCACACTGTTCCGCACACCATGCCACATGTGGTATCGGATGTGAGGTGCACATGTATGCATGGGACACGGAGTAGCGTGACAAGGACATGTCAGCATCCTCACAAGGAATGTGTGGTGAGTCATTACATGTGCACCTTCATGGCAAGGTGTGTGGGCTGTCCTAGTGTAATGTCATGTGACCTGTGGCTCCAGTGTTCCGCTACCAGTCTCTGCTATCGGCATCCTACTGCTGCTGATGTGTGGGTGTATGTCACTCCTGTCTTGCGTCTGGCTGTTCACTTGCACTGGGACACAGCTATTCCCATGGCGTGGCATGGGGAGGTTCTCAATCTCCGAGTGTAGCTGGGTCTTGGAAGGAGTGCCACCTTGCATCCATACGTGTCCTGGCCATGTAGCACATACCTGACTCCCTATGTAGCATGTGTGTATTGCCAGATTAACATGTGCTCAGTACACATGAGTTGTTGTCGTAGTGCACTCACTCTTCCTTGTCACTTCCTAATTACTGCAGAGCGCCGCCTCTTGGCCGGATAATTCCAGACTTGGCTGCCATGCAGGAGAATGACAGCATCCGGCTCTACCGCTTCCCCCAACGGTTGATTCAGGAGTTGACGGCGAGACTGGCACCACACCTGCAACCGCTGCACAGGTATCCCACGGCACTGACACCCCAGCTGAAGGTAATGGCTGCCCTACATTTTCTTGCCACGGGTACCTTTCAATATACCATAGCTCATGTTGGTGGCATGTCCCAGAGCATGTTCAGCGGTGTGCTGCATGATTTCTTAGAGGCCATGTTGATTCACCTGGATGACTTCATCAAGTTCCCAACCTCTGAACAGATGACAGAGGTCAAGCGTGGATTCTATGCCCTGGGAGGGATGCCCCATGTCATTGGGTCCATAGATGGGACACATGTAGCTTTGGTACCACCTCACGCACGGGAGGTGGCGTACCGCAATCGGAAGCACTACCACTCCATCAATGCCCTTGTGGTGTGTCTGTCCAACATGGTGATTTCACATGTCTGTGCTCGTTTTCCAGGATCAGCACACGATGCCTACATCATGAGGCGTAGCGGGATGCCTGATATGATGATGCAGCTGCGCAACGAACGTGCATGTGTTGTTGGTGGGTACAGTCTGTCTGTCCTGTATTCTGTATAGCCTACCAGCACGACCGCTTCACCACTTCTAACGATGACCATGTACTTCCCATGTAGGGGACGCTGGCTATCCCAACATGCCTTGGCTGCTGACACCTCTCCGCAACCCCATCACGCCTGCCCAGCTCCGCTACAACACCGCCCATGGCCGGACAAGGCGAGTGATAGAGAGGACGTTTGGCATGCTGAAGAGCCGATTCCGGTGCCTCCACAAGACCGGCGGTGCACTCCCTTATGCCCCGGCGAAGGTCTGCAAGATCTTCATGGTCTGCTGCATGCTGCACAACATGGCAGTTGAAAGAGCTGTGCCACTCATCCTGGATCAACATGACGAGGACCATCCACCCGTGGAGGACGAAGGGCTTGGCAATGGGGCTAGTGATGTGGAGGATGTGGAGCCGCAAGAGGACATCCGGACTCGGCTCATACGCGACTTCTTTGCTTAGTGGTGAGTACCAGTGTCTGAGTGTGCACGCATTGGTCCACGTGTGGCATGTGTTGTGATGTGTGTCTCCACCTGCATGTATGGCACGTGAGTCAGAGGTGTGTGTGGGTGTGTCACTGGAGTGATGGTGGCAGTGATGGTAGTATTTCCTCAGTCATAATTGTGACCTAGCATGTTGTCATCCATACATGTGTCGAGTAAATGCACATGCAAGTGGCTGTGCTTTTTGTGGCTGACTTCTTGTGTGTCTCTCTTCCCCAGGTACCTGCGCATGCCGTCTGCTGGTTGCATTGTTGTGGCACTGCTATTCCTCATGGACATGACATCGTGGGCTGACTCAGCGTTACAGGCACGGACAGGTTTGGAAGTCTCCATGGGGTAAGGGATGCATCTGGGGTGTATTGGGTGTGGCAGTTGTTCACGATGTGTGCACACTGCCCCTGTCGGGGTTTGGTTCCTCTGCAGCCATGTCGCATCCCCATGGGACACGACATGCAGCTGTGTACACCTGAATAGATGGTCTGCCTGGTTGACAGTCATCAGTGATGGGATAGGGGATTGTGATGATGGCATCAATGTGTGTGACACTGCCCTCGGACACATACGGTTAGCATTGGCTTGACATGGTGTGGGACTTCCACATCAGCGGATCTATGGTGTATGGCAGGCTCTCCGTGAGCAGCTGTGGGTGTTTAGCTGTTAGCCGACGCTTGTGTGCCAGTTCCATGGCTAACACGCATTTGTGCTGCAGAAGGGGGGTGCCAGTGTTGGACCCACATGTTACTCCACATGATGTGTTCATGTGTACTTCGAGTTGCCTCTGCAATCCCGAATACATGACTAATAAAGGTGTCCCTATGCCTCCAAGGTGCCTCTTCTCAGTCAATGCTGGTGTGTTGCCACGGTGCATCCTGCTTGTCTGGCATGGTATTCCCTGATTGTGGCTATGTGTCAATGTGTCGAGTGGCAAGATGCAAGCTGTGTGTGTGGGCTGAGACTGTGTATTGTGCATGATGTCCATGACTGTGTGGGTATTGTGACATGTGCCATCCCCATGCATCCAACGTTGGCCAGGCCCCCATTCCCTGCATCCACCGGACTCAAGCTTGCAGGACATGTTTCTGCCACCTGTCTACACATACCTGGGTGCCCCCCAGGACACTGGACTGGATCCCTGACCTCTGCGCATGACTGTTGCTGTACTCAATGTGTGTGTCAGCAAGGTTGTTCGGTAACCCCCTCAGCTGGTTGGGCCCATCACGGGTGTGTATGGTGCTCCATGTCTGTCTTGCCTAATACACTGTGACCCATGTGTCCTGTGCCAGACTCAGGCCCCAGGGTGTGGATGGTTGAAGACAATAGATGACTCAGGCATGTTTAGACTTTACAAGACACATGTTAGGTAATTATGCAACCAGCAGGCATCTACTGTTCATAATGTGATTTATTATTGGGGGGGGGGGGGGGGGGACAACAAAGTGAGTGTATTTCCGGGAATTTGGAATCCAAAGTTCAGTAGGGGAGTTGGTGTCCTTGCCATTGGAAATCCTCAGAGTCCATGCCACAGTCTTTGTCAACATTGGTCAGCCAGTGACCAGCAGGGCCATGTGGCAGAGAATGTCTCTTGATGCTGTGATGCTGTTGCTCCAGTGGGCCAGGTGCCAGGCCAGGTGTCCTGGGAGATGGTGATGTAGCGCCGACCCTCACGGTCCTTTCCGTGGATGACCCGGCCTCCTGCGGGGAACCTCAGCAGCAGGCCGTGACGACGTCTGGGATGCTCCGTCGGATGTTTCCTCCTCCTCCTCCTGGACCCTCCCTGTGGGTGGTGATGTTCTCCGCCTTCTGGCACAGGGAGGGTCGGCCATGATGTCGGCCATCCGACGGAGTGTAGCGTGAATCCCCTGGAATGCCGTCACTTGCTCAGCCTGTCTGTCCTCCATCCTCCGTTGGTGTTCCAGTAGACAGGCATGTTGCTGGGCCTGCTGTGCCTTGATCCCCTCGAGGACGGACAACCCCTGGGCCATGCCCGTGGTGTCCTCCCGGTATGTGTCCAGGATGTTACGGACAAGGGACAATGCCGGATCCCCAGCCAACTGGTCAGGCTTGCGCCTCCGCAGTCCTCCACTCCCACCACCCCTGCCCACTTGCGCCTGGCCTGCCCTTGTGGGCACATGGGGTCTCCGGGACCCCTGAGGGGTGGCATTGGCGTTGTCGCCTGCCTCCTCCTGGGTGCCCGGGACACCGTGTCCCTCCTGGCGAGCCTGGCTGCATTGTGGTGTTGGGGCAGGGATCATGGGTGTCTCCTGGGATGTGGCAGGAGTGGGGGTGGTGGTTGGCACAGTTGTACCTGACGCAGGTGCTGCAGGTGGTTGGACACCAGAGGGGCCAGGTCGGTCGGGGTCGTCCGCAGAGTGGTCGCTGCCGGTGGGATCGGGCTCCTGCAGATCCAGGTCCTGTGAGTGTTCCCCCCCAGTGTTGGGGGGTGCACCACGACGTTGACCTGTGTGTGAGAGAGACAATGTTAATTTTGGTCCATGCAACATCCATGTTTCATCTGTTTCATAGTTGGCACATTTCCTCTTGGAATTAGGATCTGTCTTGCATTCCACTCACAGTGCACTTGTGCATGGGTGTGTCCCTTGGGCACCACTTTGGCCCCTTTAACTATGTGTGGCACAGTCTTACTTGATGCGTCAAGTGTGACTGCAGTCAGCAGTGGAGTGTGCAGGTGTGGCGAGCCATGCATTTGCGCCTTCCGTGTAGCACTGTACATGTGCACATGGAGTGGATCCACACACTTATATGATCCAGGTAGCTGTCCTTGTGCTCGTGTACAGGTTGTGACATGGCCCTGTGTTTTGCCATGGTGAAGAGGGGGGGTTCTGGCACTGGCCACCCTTGTCTACATGCACGCAGTCTACCTGCTGACGAGCAGCCATTCGCACACGCCACACGGCTGATTTGCTCTCCCTGTGTCTCGCTCCCTCTCTGTCCCCCTCTCCCTCCCTCTGTGTGTCAGCCTCCTCCCTCTGTCCGTCTCCCTGTGTCTCCCTCCCTCTCTGTCCCCCTCTCCCTCCCTATCTGTCCCCCTCTCCCTCCCTCTGTGTGTCACCCTCTGTCACCTCAGCCCAGCTTCCTGGGCACACACTGTTAGCAGATCTTTGAGTGGCCCTTGGCTTGTTGATGTGAGTTTGTTTCTGATCTCCAGGCACCCATTGGGTGTGATGTGTGTCTGTGCGCTGCTGCTGTGGTGGTGTTTGCTGCCACTCTTTCACAATGTTGGCTGTTCATTAGCAGCTGTCATGTGCAAAACAGTGCCTTCACCCCCATGTGTTGATGCAAGGCGTCCGCCATTTGCTGGCAAGTCATTCCTGTGTTGGGACACACTGTTTGTCTGGCTGTGACCTAGGCCATATGGGCAGAGTGCATTGTTGTCTGCTTCGGAGTCGCACTATGTGATTTTTGGGGCCCAGCCTCCCGCCATCCGGGTTACCGTGTCATGTGTTGTTGTCTTCTGTGGCCTGTGACTTGACATTGTCCAGCTGGGTGCATGGGGCATGGTGGCAGCAGTGGCATGTGCCTGCTCATGGAGTGTGGTTGAGTCATGCGATGGCTTGTGGTGGTTGCGTGCCTGTTAGTGATTTTGGTTGTGGATGCAGTTCCCCCATGTGAGGTGCGTTGTTTGTGTACTCACCCGGGTCTCGGAGTCCTTCTAATCCTTCGACTGCCTCCACCGGCAGTATGGCCATCACCCTCTCCTCCCAGGGATGGTACTGTACGGGTCTGCGGGAGGGCCCTCCTCCGGTGGCGTTGGCCTGGTCGTGTTCCTCCTGCCTCTTGGCTCTGACCCTCCTCCGCAGATCGTACCACCTGTTCTGGCATTCCTGCTTGGTCCTTGTGGTGTCCGCAACAGCATTCACAGCATCGACGATGGTCTGCCACATGGCTGTTTTTGCTGCCAGGCTGGTGCTTCTGTCCAATGTTCCAAAGATCTGTGGCTCGACTCTGAGGATTTGATCAACAAGGACCTCCAACTCTCGGTTACTGAACTTTGGATTCTTGGTAGTGGGCATGGTGAGGGGTGTGGGTGGGGATGGTGGGGGGGGTTTGTGGATGTTGGGGGGGTGTGTGGATGGTTGTGGGTGTGTGTGTGTGTGTGAATGTGATGAGAGGGTGTTTGTGAGGGTGGTTGTGTGAAGGTGTGCAAGTGTAAGGTGTGGTGTAGCTTGTAGTATGGTTCTGTGGTGTCTGGCAGCAGTGAGTCTGTTGCAAAGGCTCATGGTTTGTGTGTGTGGGCCCTTTTTATTGGTCCATGGGTGGGTGTGGCAGTGTTTGAAGTTTGGGTGGGTGTGTTATAAGGAGTGGTGGTGTTTTGGGCCTCTGTTTGTCTTTGGCAGTTGCAGGTCAGTGAAGGTGTATTTGTAGTGTTTGTTGGCCATGTTTAGTGGCTTTGTGCCATTCGAATGGTGTATTCTTGTGTTGTTTTGTTTTGTCCTGGTTGTGTACGTGCGTTTTGAGCGTGTGTACGGTGTGTACATGGGCCATTTGGTTGTACGGTGCTGTCCTTGTGTGTGGGTTGGTACGACTCGTACATGCGGTTGTGATGTTGGGGCCTCGGGTGCGCTCTATACTTAGGAGGTTGTGTTGGGGGTAGGACCGGAACGTACTGGGGTGTACATAGACGGTGGTACGACACGTACAGGGGTGGGGGTATGACTCGAACGTACTGGGGTGTACATAGATGGTGGTGCGACACGTACAGGGGTGGGGGTACGACTCGAACGTACTGGGGTGTACATAGATGGTGGTGCGACACGTACAGGGGTTGGGGTGGGACTCGAACGTACTGGGGTGTACATAGACGGTGGTACGACACGTACAGGGGTGGGGGTACGACTCGAACGTACTGGGGTGTAGGTACACGGGGGTATGACATGTACAGGGGTGGGGGTACGACTCGAACTTACTGGGGTGTAGGTACACGGTGGTACGACATGTACAGGGGTGGGGGTACGACTCGAATGTACTGGGGTGTTGGTACACGGGGGTATGACACGTACAGGGGTGTGGGTACACGGTGGTACGACACGTACAGGGGTGGGGGTACGACTCGAACGTACTGGGGTGTAGGTACACGGGGGTATGACACGTACAGGGGTGGGGGTACGACTCGAACTTACTGGGGTGTAGGTACACGGTGATACGCCATGTACAGGGGTGGGGGTACGACTCGAATGTACTGGGGTGTTGGTACACGGGGGTATGACACGTACAGGGGTGTGGGTACACGGTGGTACGACACGTACAGGGGTGGGGGTACGACTCGAACGTACTGGGGTGTAGGTACACGGGGGTATGACACGTACAGGGGTGGGGGTACGACTCGAACGTACTGGGGTGGGGGTACACGGTGGTGCGACACGTACAGGGGTGGGGGTGGGACTCGAACGTACTGGGGTGTTGGTACACGGGGGTATGACACGTACAGGGGTGTGGGTACACGGTGGTACGACACGTACAGGGGTGGGGGTACGACTCGAACGTACTGGGGTGTAGGTACACGGGGGTATGACACGTACAGGGGTGGGGGTACGACTCGAACGTACTGGGGTGGGGGTACACGGTGGTGCGACACGTACAGGGGTGGGGGTGGGACTCGAACGTACTGGGGTGTTGGTACACGGGGGTATGACACGTACAGGGGTGTGGGTACACGGTGGTACGACACGTACAGGGGTGGGGGTACGACTCGAACTTACTGGGGTGTAGGTACACGGGGGTACGACACGTACAGGGGTGGGGGTATGACTCGAACGTACTGGGGTGTAGGTACACGGGGGTATGACACGTACAAGGGTGGGGGTACGACTCGAACGTACTGGGGTGTACATAGATGGTGGTGCGACACGTACAGGGGTGGGGGTGTGACTCGAACGTACTGGGGTGTACATAGACGGTGGTACGACACGTACTGGGGTGGGGGTACGACTCGAACTTACTGGGGTGGGGGTACACGGTGGTGCGACACGTACAGGGGTTAGGGTGGGACTCGAACGTACTGGGGTGTACATGGACGGTGGTACGACACGTACAGGGGTGGGGGTACGACTCGAACGTACTGGGGTGTAGGTACACGGGGGTATGACACGTACAGGGGTGGGGGTACGACTCGAACTTACTGGAGTGTAGGTACACGGGGGTACGACACGTACAGGGGTGGGGGTACGACTCGAACGTACTGGGGTGTAGGTACACGGGGGTATGACACGTACAGGGGTGGGGGTACGACTCTAACGTACTGGGGTGTAGGTACACGGGGGTACGACACGTACAGGGGTGGGGGTATGACTCGAACGTACTGGAGTGTAGGTACACGGGGGTATGACACGTACAGGGGTGGGGGTACGACTCGAACGTACTGGGGTGTACATACACGGGTGGGGGTTCGACACGTACACGGGTGTACATAGGGGGGGGTGTACATTCACGGGGAGTACGACTCGAACGTATGGGTGCTGGGGGGAGTATTGGGCGCGTATGCGGGCACATGTCTCCATGGTTGCAATGGGAGTTCGGTGCGGATGGTGTTTTTACCATACGGTTGTGAGTTCGGACGCACGGGTGGAATCGTGATTCCTCGGTCGGACTTGACTTTTCACGTTTGTACGGTAAATCGTCCGAGGACGTGTCGGACACATCTTCCGACCCGAGGACGTGTGGGGAATGATTCCCAAAGCGGTTCGTATGGACTTTTTACCATGCGAATCGTGATTGCCAGTTCGTACGGCACTTGTACGATTCGTACGGTAAAAAGACCGGATACGAGTCGCACGGGGTAATTTTTTACCGGATCGTGATCGGCACCTAAGTAGCTTGTTCTGGGTTGTCTTTTCATTGGGATCTCTGAGCCGAATCTCGGATAACGAATGGGACACTTATGCTAGCCGGATACTGGGCTCTGGGTTCTGAGGTGAGTTTCTGGTACACCACAATTCACTGAGGTCCTGGGGTTCTACGCATAGTTCTGTGTAGAAGCAGAATCCCTGCAACAATTCGACAGTTCACGGATCATTAAAGTTAACCAATATACAGTCACCCCTAATGGTTTTTGGCCTATGTCCCACCCACGGTACTCTACGTACCATCAATATTTTGCTAGTGGTATGGGGGGGAAGTGGTCGATTTTTATTGAGCCAATCTATAACGGATCTCTGACATATTATCGAAAGACACATTATCGAACTACACAAATATCGCATCAAATATATCGACATCAAAATTATCGACATTGTATACTTAATTAAAAAACTACACTAATATCGACACTACAATATCGTAATACAATTATATCGATCACACAAAAATCGCACACATAAATATCGCAATACTAAATATCGACATAAGTAAATAAATATAACACATGTCACAAATATCGATAAACAAAATATAGACATCAATAATATCGTTTTTTTTAAATATATCGACAATTCTAATACTAATAAAACCAATACTTTAAACAACATAAATACTATATTTCCCGAAAACATACATTTTCAAATGATATTCTACTTAAACATAAACAGAACATTTATAACTATCTCAATATTTAACAACATAATAAAAAAACACTGAAATAATTTTCACATTGGCATTTCGAACACATTTAAAAAAATTACAACACATTATAAACAATCTTTTTATATATAATTATTTAAAACTCTCCTCCTTTAAAACTAAATATACTCTTACTTAGCATTTTCCATAAAAGGAAACCAATTAACTAAAAAAAATTCAAACCATCCAATAGAAAGGCCACATACAGAAAACAACCAATAACATTCAAGAAACAATTTAAAACCACTATATAAACCAATTTAAACAAGTCTTCTACTGTGCCTTAAACCAAAGCATTGAACGAAGAAGAAACTCTGCTAAACAGAAGAAACCTACATCCTACTACTATTCTAAAAACGTAAGTAAATAATCTTTTCTAACTAAACTGCCAAATTAAACTAAAACACTAATTTATCTTTACTCAAATAAATAACTAACTTATATATTCCATCTCTTTATGTTTCCACTACAGATATTACTCAAAACAGCTAAAGAAAATATTGAAGATTGCCAGAAAAGACTCACTAAAAAGTAAGTATACTATCAAAATACTTTATAAAATATTAATTAAATCCTACTCAAACCCCAAAACATCCTAAACCCCTAAACAAATCCATGTTCTCTTTTTTAAGTTTTTAAAAACCTGTATAAATTAACACCTATAGTCTATACCACTGGGCATGAGGGAAGGCTCTGTTTGCTTAGGGAGACGTTGGGCTCCTGCATCTTATTTATTAGGGAGGAGGGGCACATAGTAACAGGGGTAGGGGACGGGGGTACATTGACATGTGGTGGGGGAGGGGGAGGGTAGAGAACTGGGTGGGAAGGTTGTTCCTTCTCCTGAATAATTGGTCTTGATGATAAATGTGTGGTACTTCCGGGACAGGTGAAAGCGGGGGAATGTTTGTTGAGTTGTTGATTTGTAAAACAATAAAATACGTTTCAACAAAAAAAAAATAGTCTATACCAAACAGCAATACCACCCCACTTAAAAAACTAAACCAACCAAAACAGTATATGTTCTTTAACTTTCAGAGACTACATCAACTAAACTGCATTTTGTCTACAAAGAACATCTTCATTCAAATACAACCAAAAACACTTGGTAAGTATATATAAAAAAGTTTTTTGTTTCCTATTTTTATAGAAATATATAAAGTACTATTGCATATATTTTCATATACATTTTTTCCAGATTTCTAACACATCACGATGACATAAGAAGCCCAATTTATAACTTCGCAGAAAGGAAAATTCCTATTGTGTTACATGGGTTACACATACACCCAAGAAAAGCAGACGGACCGAAAAGTGAACTGGAAGTGTTCTAAATATTATTCTAACAAATGCTACGGACGAGCAACAACAAGAGAAACAACTGTACTATATACAAGAGAGCATAACCATCCACCCAATCTCTCTGAAATAGAAGTCAGATCAACCCTTGAAAATATCAAAGAATTAAGCACTGGTTCACAAACTGCTACAAGTGTAATCCTAAAAGAACTATTACCTAGAGTGCCCAAAGAAGCAAGAGGCCAATTACCATCAATTGCTTCTATAAAAAGAACTATTGCTAGGACCAAAAAAGCAACCACGACAACTATACCATCCCCTAAAACTTTTCAAGATATCATCATTCCACCAGAATTAACTATCACCCACAATAATGAACCTTTTATTTTTTTTGATAACAAAAGCACAGAAAAAAGAATCATAATGTTTGCTACAGCAAACAATATAACTAAACTCCAACAATGCCAAACATGGATGATGGATGGCACCTTTACAATATGCCCAAAACCATTCTACCAGCTTTACACAATACACGGTCAATATCACAACACTTCCATACCTTTAATTTATGCACTATTACCTAACAAACAAAACACAACATATAATGAAATGCTAGGAAAACTACTGCAAACAATATAACTAAACTCCAACAATGCCAAACATGGATGATGGATGGCACCTTTACAATATGCCCAAAACCATTCTACCAGCTTTACACAATACACGGTCAATATCACAACACTTCCATACCTTTAATTTATGCACTATTACCTAACAAACAAAACACAACATATAATGAAAGGCTAGGAAAACTAAAACAAGAATCAAATGATTTTTACCCTCAAAGAATTATCATAGACTTTGAGCAAGCCATGATAAATTGCATTCTAAAACTGTACCCCCATACAGCTATCCAAGGATGTTACTTCCATCTAAACCAATGTATATGGAGACATTTACAAAAATCTTCACTAAGGTGCCAATTCCGATCCGGTAAAAAAATTCCCCGTCCGACTCGTATCCGGATTTTTTTCCGTCCGAATCGTCAAAGTAGCGTACAAACTGCCAAGTACGATTCGAACGGAAAAAAGTCCATACGAATCGCATTGGGAAGATTTCCCCACACGTCCTCGGGTCGGGAAAAGTCACCGACACGTCCCCGGGCGAGAAACCCACCGTGCGGAAAAATAAAGTCCGACTGCGCAAGTACGATCCCTCCCGTCCTCCCCATTTCACAACCGTACGCAAAAAACACCGTCCGAACCGAACTCCCATAGCAACCATGGAGACATGTGCCCGCATACGCGCCGAACACCCCACCACCCCCCGCCCGCGTATGTACGCCCCGAACCCCCACCCGTGTATGTACGCACCAAACACCCACCCGTGTATGTACGCCCCCGAACCCCCCCCAGCCGTGTATGTACGCACCGAACCACCAGCCGTGTATGTACGCCCCCGAACCCCCCCCAGCCGTGTATGTACGCACCGAACCACCAGCCGTGTATGTACGCACCAAACCCCCCCCCCAGCCCTGTATGTACGCACCGAACCACCAGCCGTGTATGTACGCCCCCGAACCCCCCCCAGCCGTGTATGTACGGACCGAACCACCAGCCGTGTATGTACGCACCAAACACCCACCCGTGTATGTACGCCCCCGAACCCCCCCCAGCCGTGTATGTACGCACCGAACCACCAGCCGTGTATGTACGCACCAAACACCCACCCGTGTATGTACGCCCCCGAACCCCCCCAGCCGTGTATGTACGCACCGAACCACCAGCCGTGTATGTACGCCCCCGAACCCCCCCCAGCCGTGTATGTACGCACCGAACCACCAGCCGTGTATGTACGCACCAAACCCCCACCCCAGCCGTGTATGTACGCACCGAACCACCAGCCGTGTATGTACGCACCAAACACCCACCCATGTATGTACGCCCCCGAACCCCCCCCCCAGCCGTGTATGTACGCACCGAACCACCAGCCGTGTATGTACGCCCCCGAACCCCCCCCCAGCCGTGTATGTACGCACCGAACCACCAGCCGTGTATGTACGCACCAAACACCCACCCGTGTATGTACGCCCCCGAACCCCCCCCCAGCCGTGTATGTACGCACCGAACCACCAGCCGTGTATGTACGCCCCCGAACCCCCCCCAGCCGTGTATGTACGCACCGAACCACCAGCCGTGTATGTACGCACCAAACCCCCACCCCAGCCGTGTATGTACGCACCGAACCACCAGCCGTGTATGTACGCACCAAACACCCACCCGTGTATGTACGCCCCCGAACCCCCCCCCAGCCGTGTATGTACGCACCGAACCACCAGCCGTGTATGTACGCCCCCGAACCCCCCCCAGCCGTGTATGTACGCACCGAACCACCAGCCGTGTATGTACGCACCAAACCCCCACCCCAGCCGTGTATGTACGCACCGAACCACCAGCCGTGTATGTACGCACCAAACACCCACCCGTGTATGTACGCCCCCGAACCCCCCCCCAGCCGTGTATGTACGCACCGAACCACCAGCCGTGTATGTACGCACCAAACACCCACCCGTGTATGTACGCCCCCGAACCCCCCCCCAGCCGTGTATGTACGCACCGAACCACCAGCCGTGTATGTACGCCCCCGAACCCCCACCCGTGTATGTACGCCCCCGAACCCCCCCCCAGCCGTGTATGTACGCACCGAACCACCAGCCGTGTATGTACGCACCAAACACCCACCCGTGTATGTACGCCCCCGAACCCCCCCCCAGCCGTGTATGTACGCACCGAACCACCAGCCGTGTATGTACGCCCCCGAACCCCCCCCAGCCGTGTATGTACGCACCGAACCACCAGCCGTGTATGTACGCACCAAACCCCCACCCCAGCCGTGTATGTACGCACCGAACCACCAGCCGTGTATGTACGCACCAAACACCCACCCATGTATGTACGCCCCCGAACCCCCCCCCCAGCCGTGTATGTACGCACCGAACCACCAGCCGTGTATGTACGCCCCCGAACCCCCCCCCAGCCGTGTATGTACGCACCGAACCACCAGCCGTGTATGTACGCACCAAACACCCACCCGTGTATGTACGCCCCCGAACCCCCCCCCAGCCGTGTATGTACGCACCGAACCACCAGCCGTGTATGTACGCCCCCGAACCCCCCCCAGCCGTGTATGTACGCACCGAACCACCAGCCGTGTATGTACGCACCAAACCCCCACCCCAGCCGTGTATGTACGCACCGAACCACCAGCCGTGTATGTACGCACCAAACACCCACCCGTGTATGTACGCCCCCGAACCCCCCCCCAGCCGTGTATGTACGCACCGAACCACCAGCCGTGTATGTACGCCCCCGAACCCCCCCCAGCCGTGTATGTACGCACCGAACCACCAGCCGTGTATGTACGCACCAAACCCCCACCCCAGCCGTGTATGTACGCACCGAACCACCAGCCGTGTATGTACGCACCAAACACCCACCCGTGTATGTACGCCCCCGAACCCCCCCCCAGCCGTGTATGTACGCACCGAACCACCAGCCGTGTATGTACGCACCAAACACCCACCCGTGTATGTACGCCCCCGAACCCCCCCCCAGCCGTGTATGTACGCACCGAACCACCAGCCGTGTATGTACGCCCCCGAACCCCCACCCGTGTATGTACGCCCCCGAACCCCCCCCCAGCCGTGTATGTACGCACCGAACCACCAGCCGTGTATGTACGCACCAAACACCCACCCGTGTATGTACGCCCCCGAACCCCCCCCCAGCCGTGTATGTACGCACCGAACCACCAGCCGTGTATGTACGCCCCCGAACCCCCCCCAGCCGTGTATGTACGCACCGAACCACCAGCCGTGTATGTACGCACCAAACCCCCACCCCAGCCGTGTATGTACGCACCTAACCACCACCCCACCAGGGAATGTACGGACCGCACCCCCACCAGTGCATGTACGGACCGTACTGACGCCAAAAAAACACGTACTGAACCCGGACAAACCATATTTACACAAGGAGAGTCAAGTAGAGTTTCCCCACACCACCAAACAGGCCCAACAACCCCACAAACATCACATACACTCACCTGCAACTGCCAAACTGCCAAACAGAGGCCCAAAACTCAATCACTCCTCATAACACACCCACACAAATTTCAAACACAGCCACACCCACAAATGGACCAATAAAAATGGACCACACACACAAACCATGAGCCTTTGCAACAGACCCACTGCTGCCAGAGCCCACAGACGACCCACACCACCATACTTGAACCTCACACTTGCATACCTTCACACAACCACCTACACAAACACCCCCTCATCACATTCACACACACACCTCCACTACCACACCCACACACCCACAGCCATCCACACCCACACCCCCACAACCACACCCCACGCCATGTCCACCACCAAGAATCCAAAGTTCACAAAGGAGGAGCTGGAGATCCTTGTCGACGAAATCCTCAGAGTCGAGCCACAGCTCTTTGGGACATTGGTCAGACAGACCAGCATATCCGAAAAAACCGCCATGTGGCAGAGGATCGTCGATTCTGTGAATGCTGTTGGGACAACCAGAAGGACCAGGCACGAGTGCCAATCCAGGTGGTACGATCTGCGGAGGACGGTCAAGAGGAAGATGACTGACAATCACAACCAGGGGAACATCACTGGAGGAGGGCCGCCCCCCAGACCGGTACAATACCATCCCTGGGAGGAGAAGGTGATGTCCACGCTGGCGGTGGAGGGACTACACGGACTGCCAGGACTCCCAGACCCTGGTGAGTACACAAACAACTCACCTCACATGGGGGGGATGCCATACACAATCAATCATGCATGCCACCCCCCCCAAGCCACCACCGGACACAACAACACTCCACAAACACACACATGCCACTGGCACCTCCATGCCCCATGCATCAATCAGGGCCATGCCAAGTCACAGGCCACACAAAACACCAACACAACACAGGATGTGGTCGATGCTGGGAGTGGGGGCAGCAAAACTAACATTGAGCAACTCACAAGCACACAACAATGCCCTCAGCCCATATGGCCCAGGGCACAGCCATACAAACTGTGTGTACCCACACAGTACTGTCTTGCCTGCAAATGATGGCTGCCATGCAGGATGCCATGGGTCTGAAGGCACAATTTGCACATAACAGCAGACAATGAAGATGCATCGCTCTGATAGAGTCTCAGCACACACCGCCACAGCAGCAGCCTACACTCAGACACACTGCCCAATGGGTGCCCGGAGAACAGGGACTAACTCACATGAACAAGCCAATGGCCATTCAAAGACCGGCTAACTGTGTGTGCCCAGGAAGCTGGCCTGAGGTGACAGAGAGTGACAAAGAGAGGGAGGGAGAGGGGGAATGAGAGGGAAGGAGACAGAGGGGGGACACAGGGAGACAGACAGAGGGAGGGAGTAGGGTGACAGAGGGAGACCGACAGAGGGAGGGAGGAGGGTGACAGAGGGAGGGAGGAAGGGAGACACAGGGAGACTAAATCACCCTTGGGTGGTGTGGCCATGTCCACTCGTCAGCCGGTGGACTGTGTGCATGCAGACCAGGTCTGGCAGTGCCTCAACCCCCCCTTCCGTAGATGAAGACCGGTCCATGTGTCAATCTGTGCACGAGTCCATCCGTGCTGCAGGCACAGACCTAACCACACACCCAGTATACCCACCCACCGTGTCGGTAAGAACCCTGTCACAAATGCTTCAGTCCCCTACCTGCAACATCAAATTGCCTTGCCAAAACACCATTTGGCCACGTACAGTGCAACACGTAAGGCGCCTCTGCATGGCTCGCTACGCCCGCACACCACACTGCTGACTGTGTACCCAAATAGATGCATCAACTAAGATTGTGTCTCACACATGCGTAAAGCCCTGACAGCTGTGGCCAAGGGACATAGCCATGCACAAGTGCACTGTGAGAGGAATGCAGGACAGATCCAACTACCCAGAGGAAGAGTGCCAAATCAGAAATGCATGCAACATGGATGCCACATGTGACACTGTTAACATTGTCTCTCTCACACACAGGTCAACGTCGACGAACACCCCCCAACACTGGGGGGGAAGTCACACAGGACCAGGCTCCGCGGGATGATGACCCCACCGCCAGCGATGACTCTCACCACTCCGTGGATGACCCAGACCAACCTGGCCCCTCTGGTGTCCAACCACCTGCAGCACCTGCGTCAGGTACAACTGTGCCAACCACCACCCCCATTCCTGCCACATCCCAGGAGACGTCCAGGAGCCCTGCCCGCACACGACCACCCAGCCAGTCTGCCCAGGAGGGACACGGTCCTCCGGGCACCCAGGAGGAGGCAGGCGGCAACGCAGATGCCATCCCTCAGGGGTCCCGGAGACCCGATGCACCCACAACGGCAGGCCAGGTGCACGTGGGCAGGGGTGGCGGGAGTGGAGGACGGCGGAGGCGCGAACCTGACCAGGCAGCTCAGGACCCGGTAGTGTCCCAGGTCAGCAACATCCTGGATACATACCGGCGTGACACCAGGGGCATGGACCAGATTGCGTCCACCCTCAATGACATCAAGGGGACCCTCCAGGAGATGAAGACCCTGCAGTCCCAGCAACATGCCTGTCAACTGCAACACCAAGGAAGGATGGAGGATAGACAGGCTGAGCTCGTGGCGGTGCAAACCCAAATGACCGGTGTACTCCGTCGGATTGCCGACAACATGGGCAACCCTCCCTGTGGCACCAGGCGAAGGCCATTACCAGACACAGGGAGGGATCAGGAGGAGGAGGATTCATCCGACGGAGCGTCACAGACATCGTCACGGACTGCTTCCGAGGGTCCCCGCAGGAAGGTGGGTCGTCCACGAAAAAGACTGTGAGAGTCAGCAGAACATCACCATCTCCCAGGTCACCTGGCCTGGCACCTGGCCCTCTGGCCCAATAGCAGCACATGACATTCTCTGCCACATGGACTTGCTGGTCACTGTCTGACCTATGTTGACGAAGACTGTGGCATGGACTCTGACATTTTGCTACGACAAGGATACCAACTCCCCCAGTGAACTTTGGATTCTACACTCCCGCTGTGCACCTCTTGTCATCCCCACAAACCCGTACCCCACCACAAATAAATTAATCACACTTACAAGATGATGCCGTGATTCTACATTATTACAATACATGTGTGTGTCGTACAGTCAAAGCATGCCTGATCTCAGAATTAACTCCAACCATCCAAACCGTGGGGTCGCAGTCTTGCCCAGGACACACATGGGTCCCAATGTCTCATCTGATACAGACATGGAGTAACAAACTCACCTGTGCTGGGCCCAACCAGCTGAGTGGTTCCCGCACAACTGTGGCTACAGACACATTCAGGGGAGCAACAGTCATGCGCAGAGGTCAGGGATCATGTGGAGTGACCTGGCTTGCCGCTCCCAGGTATGTCTAGACATGTGTCCCTACAATGTGCAGCATGCTTGCGTCAGGCGGATGTTGAGAATGGTGGCTAGGCCAAGGTTGGATGCATGGAGATGCCAGAATGCAGTTTAGGATCACTGTGCCACATGGTTGTGTTGGGGTTGTGGGCTGCATCATGAGTGTGGGCGTGGATCTAGAAGGTCATCCTGCAGCTGGCTGTGAAACATTCCCCCCATCCCGTTAGGACGTTGATGTGGCCTGGTTGCCCGACGCAGTAGCAGAGCTGTGCAGATGCACTCCGGATATGGACAAGTACCATGGGAGTCGTGAGGCACATGTCCGTAGACTGCAGGGTAGGATTCTACACAGATGTTGTAGTTTCCCTGGGGGATGGTCTCTCTTGCCTTGAGGTGGATGGAACTGTGCATCTTGTGCATAATACAGTTCCCACTCCCTGACAAACCCCTAGCATCTTGTCACTCTACACATAGACACATATGCACCACCTATGAAAACTATGCCAGACCTGCGGCACGCACAGTGGCAACAGGGCACCATTGACAGGGAAGAGGCACCTTGGAGACAGAGGGACAAATTTATTAGTCATGTGTGTTGGAATGACAATGATACTCTGTCAACACATACACAGGTCATGTGGATGTACATGTGGGAGCAACACTGGCACCCCCCATTGCAACACAGATGCTGGCATCCCATTGACCTGGCACACAAGTGACGGATAACAGCTAAACACCCCCTGCTGCCACGGAGAGGCCGCTATACACCATTGAGGCCCTGATGGGGCAATCACACACCATGTCAACCCGGTGCAACCTGTATGTTTCCGAGGCCAGTGTTACACACAATGATGGCCTCATCACAATCCCCAATCCCCTGCCACATGACAGTCACCAAGTCTGAGCATGGCTCCAGGTGAAGCCTGCCCCATGTCATGTTCCCCATGTAGGATCACCATGTATGCAAATGGAACACACATGAACCGGAGAAGTGCACACAGACTACAAACAATTCACACACCCAAAACGACGTGAGGCATCCCTTACCCTGAGGAGATTTCAACACTTGCCCGTGCATGTGACGCTGAATCAGCACATGTCGCTGTGTTCATGAGGAGTAGCAGGAGCACAACAATGCCACCAGCAGACAGCATGCACATGGACCTGTGGAAGAGAGACACACAAGGATTCAGCACAAAGGAGCACATCCGCAAGCATGTACTTAACACGTATCATGTTGTTAACATGACAGGTGACAATGATGACCCTCAGACAACATCCTTCCATTGCGCCATCACTTGAGTGACACTTCAATACACACCACTGACTCACTTGGCAGACATGCAGATGGACACACACATTGCAACACATGCCACACACGGCCCAATGCGTGCACACTCAGACACTGGAACTCACCACTAAGCAAAGAAGTTGCGTATGAGCCGACTCCGCATGTCCTCCACAGCCTCCTCCTCCTCCACATCACTTGCCCCGTCACCAAGCCCTTCATCCTCCACGGGTGGATGGTCCTGGTCATCTTGATCCAGTATGAGTGGAACAGCTTCCTCCACTGCCATGTTGTGCAGCATGCAGCAGACGATGATGATCTTGCACACCTTCACCGGGGCATATGGGAGTGCTCCGCCGGTCTTGTGGAGGCACCGGAATCGGCTCTTCAGAAGTCCAAACGTCCTCTCAATGACTCTCCTGGTCCGCCCATGTGCGTTGTTGTAGAGGTGCTCGGCAGCCGTGCTGGGGTTGCGGACAGGCGTCATCAGCCATGGCATGTTGGGATAGCCAGCGTCCCCTACAAGGAAACATCATGGACAGAAGTGTGTCAGCACAGGCAGTGAGATTGGAAGATGACGCCAAACACTGAACTGCCAGAGTCTACCCACCAACAATACATGCTCGCTCGTTCCGCAGCTGCAGCATCATTTCTGGCACCCTGCTACGCCTCATGATGAAGGCATCGTGTGCTGATCCTGGAAAGCGAACACAGACATGTGAAATCACCATGTTGGACAGACACACCACAAGGGCATTAATGGAGTGATAATGTTTGCGATTCCTATACACCACCTCCTGTGCCTGTGGTGGTACCAACGCAACATGTGTCCCATCTATGGACCCAATGACATGGGGCATCCCTCCCAGGGCATAGAACTCACGCTTGACATCTGTCAACTGCTCACGATTTGGGAATTTAATGTACTCATCCAGGTGAACCAACATGGCCTCTAAGAAATCATGCAGAACACGGCTGAACATCGTCTGGGACATGCCCCCGACATCAGCAATGGTATGTTGGAACGTACCCGTGGCAAGGAAATGTAGGGCTGCCATCACCTTCAACTTGGGTGTCAGTGCACTTGGATACCTGTGGCGCGGGAGGAGTTGTGCTTCCAGCCGGCCAGTCAACTCATCAATCAACCGTTGGCTGAATCTGTAGCGGCGTATACAGTCCCGTTCATGCAGGGCAGCAATGTCTGGCATACGTCGAGGGAGAGGCGGAGCCCTGCAGTGAAATGGAAGGAACACCTAAGAGTGAGCACTGTACAACAACATCGTCAATGCACTGAGCACATGTTACACAGCCAATACACATATGCCACGTTGTGAGTCAGGTCTGTGCCACAGTTCCTGGACACGAACGCCAGTCAGGTTACACTCCTACCAAGGGACAGCCACTAACGGAGGGGGGCAAGATCACGATGACATGGCATGAGACTAGCTGTGGGCCAGTGTAAGTGAACATGCACACGCATCACAGGATTCACAGACATCCACACATGTGCAGAGGTAGTATGCGTATGGTACAGACAGGTAGTTGGATGCGATATGCACTGGTCACATGTCATAGGAATAGGACAGGCCACACACATTGCCTTTGAGGAGTACATGTCGAGACAGAACATACATAGGGAGCATGTGGATATGTACTTGTGTTGATACTCCGTGTAGTTGGATACATACACACCTCATGGCAAATCACATATGTGGGCTGGTGTGCGGAACAGTGTGCCATGCCCATCGACACACAGACACATGTTGGCAGCAGCAACTGCTGACACATTGAATCACACACCTACAGCAAAATCATGGAAAGACATGCCACACACATGACATGGTTGCAGCATGCAACGCAGCCATACACGTGTCATATGTAATATTCCGTGTACCTGGCATCAGGGGACAGGTGCGGGTGTCCGTGACTGGGACATGCAAGTGACTCATGGCTCCACTAGTGTGTACGACATGCACACATGTCAAAGGAGTGCAGGGGATGTGTGGTACAATGCGCACCATCACACACGACATGTGTACACAGCTCATCGTACATGTGCTTTGCCCACACCTCAGGGGTAAAGTGCCACATCACATCCTGACACACCTGTGTCACACACAGGTGGTATTGCACAGACAATGCATTGGTGTCCACCCTTGGCAATACCTGTCCGCTCCATTCCTGTCTGTGTGCCGCCTGTCACCACTGACAGATGTTTTACGCACCGTACATACGCTCGGAGCGCGTGTATAGGGTCCCTGGGCCAATATTGCCGCTGGCGTATGCGTACGCCACAGTAGTACGGACTGTACACGCGCTTGTGCGGTCCGGATCACAATATGGGCGCTGGCGTATGCGTACGCCACAGTAGTACGGACTGTACACGCGCTTGTACGGTCCGGATCACAATATGGGCGCTGGCGTATGCGTACGCCACAGTAGTACGGACTGTACACGCGCTTGTACGGTCCGTACTACTGTGGCGTACGCATACGCCAGCGCCCATATTGTGATCCGGACCGTACAAGCGCGTGTACAGTCCGTACTACTGTGGCGTACGCATACGCCAGCGCCCATATTGTGATCCGGACCGTACAAGCGCATGTACGGTCGGTATCACTGCTTGTGGGGTGCCCTAGGGCGTGGAACGCACCGTACCTGTGTGTAAATGTATGAAAACACATAGGGGACACATGAGGGACAAGTATAAGGGCCTAAATGCCTGATGGTTGCCATGGAGACTGAGTTAAATTTTTGAATTTGAGCACCAGGTGCACAGCAGAAGTCAGTTTGAAAGAATCTACATTGTTGCAATGTGGATGTTGACTTGACATCATTATCAAAACTGAAACCATGCAAAGCCACACACTGGGGTAGGTTTGAAGGGATTGGATGAAACGTAGGATGCTAATGTGACTGACCAATCAATCTGTACTCCTATACATGAACAGGCCAGCCAGGCATATATAAGGCAGCCAGGTCCCATGAGAGAGCACTTGCCTGCACATCCATTCATCCATGACCACTGCTGCTGATAGTGATTCCTCTGGCACCATGTCCAGGACTGTGGAGAGGTCACAGCCATTCACCCAGGAGGAGAACCTTGCCCTGATAGATGTGATCCTCCCACAGTTCCAGAGCCTGTATGGTCGACCAGGGGTTCAGGTGAGTGCAGACTCCACTAGCTTAGACTGTGCCCCTTTTGTGTGACAGTGACTTCTGGCATTGTGTCCATGTGTGACAGACATGCACTGTTGTTTGGAGTGGGTCCCAGGGTGTGGAAGGCCTCATGTCACCCATGCAGAGCATGCTGTGTTTCCTGTGTGCACTCCTCACTTGCATAGTGCCTACTGTGACAATGAATGCAAGGTGCATGCCACATTCTGCCTGCATACTCCTCCTGGGGATGTTGTTTCCACAGTCCTGATGTGATCCTGTGTTCCCCCCAGTGTGACAGGTGTCAGTACCCATGGATGTGTGTTTGTTCAGTGTACCTGTGCTGTGAGTGTCCAAAGGCCGTGTTCGTCCCCTGCACATTGGTGTGTGTGTTAGTCCCCTGTCATGTGGGTGAGTGCATATGGGGAGTGTTGCACACAAGCAGCATGAGGGATGGATATGGCCTGGCCATCGGATGTGAGCAGGGAGCAGTGCTGTGTGCATGCCGTGCTGAGCCAGCCCCACACCTGTGACACCCCCGTCTACTGGCACATGGGCAGAGTGAGGTGTGTACCCGCAGTTGGCAATGCCATGTGATTGTCCTGTACCTGTGTGTGTCTGTGTACTCTGCTGAGGTAGCATCAGTGTGCTGGGGCAGGTGACTGCTGTGAGGTGCTGTACATAATCCTGGTGTAGCCTGTGAGGCACAGTGTGATCCCTGGTCAGTGAGTGTGTGGTACCCCTCATGCCACCCGTGTGCTTCCACTGGCACGTAGTGCATTTGGCCTTCCACAGTGGATAATGTCCCTATGACAAAGGTGCAATTAGTTGCATGCATACCATGGCCTGTTCATAATGAGGATTGTTCTATATGTGTGTCTCTGTGTCTTTGCTCATGTGGATTAATGTATTCTCTCTTTTGCATCCTCACAGGTAGGCGCCATTGCCAAGGGGGAGATCTGGAGGGAAGCCGTCAGTGCCGTGAGGGGTACAGAGGGTCGGAGGCGGAGCCTGTCTCAGGTGAGGAAACGCTGGCAGGACATCCGGTGCTGGACGAGGAGGATTGCACGGCTCCTGCTGGGGGACTCACCTGAGAGCCGTAAGAACCGTGGCCGCCGTCGTCTGACCCACATCCAGAAGCGTGTGCTGGCGGTGGTCTTCCCCGATATGGACAGGCGCCTACAGGAGAGGCAGCAGCAGGAAGGGGGTAGGTACATGTGTGTCAGTTGTGTGTCCCCAGCCAATGTAAGTGTGCAGTTGCATGGATACACTGCCAGGGTTTGATTGTGCAGTGCGTCAACTTCTCCACAAAGTAGCACAGTGCTGTTCTCACTCCCTCCCTTCCCCTCCTTGCAATGTGTTCCCTGGTCTGTCGCCACTCTTGCACAAGGTTATTTATGCAGGCAGTTCATGCAGGTGCCCTATGCTATCAGCATCATGTGTGGGGGTGATGTGCCACAGGTATGGGGACCTTGCGTGTGCCATGGCCAATTTCAGTCATTGTGGTGTCCATGTCACTTGGCACTGATTGTGAATCACGACATAGGGGTGTGTCTCCAAAATGTACAGCCTTCCAGCATGCATGTCCAATTGTGTGCCCTCTGACATGATGTGCCTGAGTGGGAGGCCTGCTAAGTGCAGGGACGGTTGCTTAATTTGCAGTCATGTCCATCCTGGACCATGGAGGAGTGTGGGCACTACTGTGCCCTGGGGCACCTCTTCCTAGGTATCATGTGCGTCATCCAACAATATGGCCATTCACTGTGTCTTTGCCATGGGTTGCGTAGGGTGGCATTGTACCCTGGGCTCAACTGTTAGGACCTACAGGTTGCTACATGTGTCCACTGTACAGGGGGACCCATTTTGCTTGTGCATACTCACAGTGGGCATTACCTGTGTGTGTTGTTGAGACAATCTGATGATGTTTGCCTGTCAATGATGTGTGGACATGGCCACCAGGGGCTGTGTGTTTACAGTCATGAATTAGTGGAGGCCATGTGTTTCCATCCCAGAGTAAGAGGTGTACATACTTTCTCCGTCTCAATGAGATTGTCTCAGGTGTGGGTGGTTTGTGCGTACAAGGCCTACATGTCAGAAGCTTCATCCTCCTTGCTGGGTTTAGCCTGTGTGTGATGTTTGACTGGACATACGCTCAAGGTGCAGTGACCCTGTCATGTGTGGCCTGGTTTCATGTATTGCCTTTGCAGCATGCGGCAAGAGTAAATGGATATGATTCATGCTCATCCCTTTTTGACGACGCAGTGTGGTGCAGGTGCTGTGCACATTTGTCCCCAGAGGCTGACTCCTCTCTAAAATTTCAGGTGCAGTGATTTGCTGTTGTGTCATGATCTCCATTGTGTCTCAGTGGCATGGTGGGTAGAAAAACTGTGTGTTCCATGGCCTACATGTGTACATTGTTTTGTAGGTGTTACTCCTGTTGCTTTTCAGGCTATGCAATGTGACCTATGTATATTTGACTCATGTGACATAAGTGTACAGGTGTCTGATTTTCTCCTGTCTCTTCACCTTGCCCACAGCATCGCCGGGGGACACGGAAGGAGACACTAGCACGGACCGGGAGGAGAGATTGAGCACCAGTACCAGCAGTGCTGTCCTGTCTGGCACATGGAGTGGCACGGAGGCCGAAGGGAGTGAGGCGGAGGACCTGTTGACTGCCAACACAGACTATGACGCAGACGGGTCCGAGGCTGAGCTCACAGAGGTGGCGGAGTCTGCCCCCCCAGCTGATGGCAGCCCTCCACATCCCCCCGCCACCTCAGGTTCCATCACCGGCCTCCCACATGCTCGTGGCCCTTCCCTCCGTGCTCGGTCCCCACATGTCTCCTTCCTGCCAGGCACCGCACCCCCTGCCCCTGTCACCACTGCTGCGGTGAGTGCGGAGTCTGTGGACATCCTGAGGCAGTTGCAGGTTGGTCAGACTGCGATGCTAAATGTCCTCCATGCCCACACCCAGGTGCTGACCCAGATGGAGGCATACATGGAGGGCATGTCGGCTGCGCAGTCTGACCAACGGCAGTTGCTGAGGTCCATAGACTCCACACTGACTGCAGCACTGGATCTCCTGCAGCGCTGCGTAACACCCCCTACCCCTGCCCCATCCACAATTCCCACTCCCGTGCCTGTCCCACGCACATCCAGACGTCAGCGTGCACGCACCCCAACAGACACAGGCACCACACCACCAGGGAAGTCGAAGCGCACACCTCCTGTCACGCACACACAGGGTGAGGAAGGCACACCCACTGGGTCGGGGGGGAAACGTAGAACACGCAGCCACAGTGGGAGTCCGCATTCCACACAACCCACTCCCTCCAAATCCACTCCCCTTAGCTCTCCTGGCCAACAGTCAGTGACAGCATCATCCACTGCGAGTGTGCCCCCCAGCCCCAGGATGACACCACCCCGCAAGCGGTGGAGGCGGGACCCGGCCAGGGGAGTTGAGTCCCCCACCCTGTCCACACCCTCCCCCAGTGGCGCTGCGACCCATCCCTTTGCCCCCCCCCCCTCCTTGGGGCCTGTGGTTGGATTGGGTACGGGGGAGTCGCTGGGGGAACTTGCCGACGTGTGCAGCGCCATTCTGTCCTCCACCTTTGGCGCTGGCACCCCCCCTGTGGCAGATTCATCCCTCCCTGCACCCACAACACCTACCCTTTCCCCTCCTGTCCCTGCGGTGCCTGTTTCCACCCTCCCCCCTGATGCCCCCTCTTCTGTGGATGAAATGGACTTGTGAACTGTGCAGGCAAGCTAGGGGACACACGTCCCGATGTGTACCCCCCCCCCGGACATTGCTGCTGGGCTGGCCCATGGCCCTTGTACATAGTGGACATTTTCTCTGATATATTTTCCTGCTGAATAAAGCCTTTTCTTGTTGTTTTGCACACTGATGCTTTCCTGGACTTGCTGTTGGTGCTGGTGCTCCCTGCGTTGGGGTGGTGATAATGTGTTAGGGGTCTGTGAAATGTTGGAGTGTGCTGCTCATGGGGTGTACCCTGCCATCTGCGTGCCATCACAAAGGTCTCTGCAAATGGTATTTGGTCATGTTTGCTCTCACTGTATGGTGACATTGTCCCAAGGTGTGTTCCGTCCTCTGTGGCCCAGGCCATTTTTCCTGCAGGGTGTCTCCCAAATGCTGTGCTGTGCTGTGTCTACATTTCCTGGATGTGTGAGGGTTGCCTTTCAATATAGCCATGCTGGCTCAGCGATGGCTCCGCCTGCATCTGGGGTATCACCCTTGTAGGTCACTGAACTTGTTGATGGGGTATATTGTCCGATGTCTGGGCACTGCTGGGAGTGATAGGTACACACCCCTCCTGTGTCTGGGCACTGCTGGGAGTGATAGGCACACACCCCTCCTGTGTCTGGGCACTGCTGGGAGGACCCTGCACCCACCCCTCCTGTGTCTGGGCACTGCTGGGGGTGTTTTGCACACCCCATTCTTATAGCAGGTTCGGTGCGTACATGCACGGGTGGGGGTTTGGTGCGTACATACACGGGTGGGGGTTCGGTCCGTACATACACGGGTGGGGGTTCGGGGCGTACATACTCTGCTGGGGTGGGGGTTCGGTGCGTACATACACGGGTGGTGGTTCGGTGCGTACATACACGGCTGGGGTGGGGGTTTGGTGCGTACATACACGGCTGGTGTGGTGGTTTGGTGCGTACATACACGGGTGGGGGTTCGGTCCGTACATACACGGGTGGTGGTTCGGTGCGTACATACTCTGCTGGGGTGGGGGTTCGGTGCGTACATACACGGGTGGTGGTTCGGGGCGTACATACACGGGTGGGGGTTCGGGGCGTACATACACGAGTGGGGGTTCGGGGCGTACATGCACGGGTGGGGGTACGGGCCGTACTTCCACGGGTGGGGGTACGGTCCGTACATACCCCTGCCCACGCTCTGCGTGCCTGGGTACGGGCCGTACCCATGCCTTTGGTGTGTGGGTACGGTGCGTCCCACCATTGTTGCGGGCCGTGGGGTCCGCACCGTACACAGGCCTTGGGGGCGTGGCTACGGGTCGTACCACGCGTACCCCTACATGACCCCAGCAATGCTGGTACGAGCTGTACCAAGGCCTTTCTGACGTGGGTACGGGCCGTACCGCTATTGTTGGAGTGACGTAGGGGGACGCGTGGTACGTTCCGTACCCACGCTCTTGCGGCCTGGGTAGGGTACGTACCGGTTCGCGTGACCATCCACTTCCGTTGTGGCGGACGCTTGCGTTGCTGGCCTTGCCCCCACCCCCTGGAAGTGACCAGGCCCTGATGGTCAGGTATGTCCAGGCCATGTGTGATTTGGTACCATGTGTTGGTGTTGTGTGTCCTGCCCCTGCCCCCCCCTTTGCCCCTGGTTGTTGTGCTGACCTTCTGCGGCGTCTGCGTCGGTTCCTGTACGCCAGGTGGACTGCTAGGAGGGCAGGGATGGCACGTAGGTTCGGGTCCATGTCTGTTCGTCGCGTCCAGCTGCTCCTTGCGTGTGTCGTCCTGATTTCCCGGCAGTTTTTGGCAGCCGGTAAATATTTTCCGTGCGGGATGACGTCGGTTCGAATCGTACTTCCTGGTTCGTGAAACGTAGGCTGGATGCGTACCGACGTCACGTCGGCTCCTTTCAGGATCGGAATTGTGTTTAGTTTCTGTTCGGTCGGTGTTTTGTTCGAATCGTACGGAAATGGTGTTTCCGTATGAATCGTACTTGCATTTTCGGATGGATTTCGCACCGGGTACGAGTCGGACGGAGAAAAGGCTCCGTCCGACGGTTCGTACCCGGTTTTTACCGGATCGGAATTGGCACCTAAGTGTAGAATATGCCACAAACATAACTTTTGCACATCAAATAAAACTTCTAACAGCCCTAGCTTATGTACCAACCACAGATGTTGCAGAACATTACAAAAGTCCATTCTACAAACAAAATTAAGTAAAGTTATCTCCCCTCTCAGATTATTTTGAGGATACCTGGGTGGGGAGACTACACAGATCAGGCCATAGACGTCAGCCCAAGTTCCAAATACCTTGGTGGAATGTATATGTAAGTACACTCAACCAACAAGCCAAAACTAACAACGCCGTCGAGGGCTGGCATAATGCATTCCTAACTTCTACTGGGAGAACAACTCCAACACTACAAAAACTACTAATTGCCATACAAAAGGAACAAAGTTTCCAAGAATTAAGAATGCAACAATCTGTCCTACAATTAAAACCAAAACAATCTAGACAAACTACTCAAATGTATAATTACCTACAACAACAGGTACAGCTATACCCATCCACAAGAGGACTTGAGTACTTAAATATAATAGCTCAAACTCTCTTCTAAACCCTTTCCAAAATATTAACCCACAATTCTACTAAAACAACTATCACAACATAAATAAACCACTTTATTATATCACTTATTTAATTATGTGGTTTAAAATATATAAATAATTTATATCTACATATATTTAGACAACATAATTAAACAAACCAAGTACACAACAACAATATTAAATATATAAGATTTGCCCACCCACAATTAAAATATTTAAATGAACTTACCTGTGTAGTTGCTCCAATGGGATAATAACACTCCTTCCAAATAAATCCAGGTAGTTCAAAATCCATAGGTATCAAAAAGAAATCCAAATAAAATGGAAAAATACAACTGTTTATCGAAAAAAACGTCTACGCAAAAAAACGACTATCCATTAACCATAAAAAACCCGAAAAATATTAAAAAGGTAAATAACCGCTCCTGGAAACCTGAACAATAAAGGAAGTGTAAAATAAAGATTAGTAAACACAACTAATACACACTTCCTTTTAAAAAAATAAGGTGTTTGAAACCGACGAAAAAATCTTCTCCGTAAAACCTACAAAAGAGAAACAAACATTCCCACCCACACACAAACACACATAAGGCACCTAAAAACATCACTACAAACATTATTCAAACACTATAAAACTTTAACACACCGAAATACCAAAACACTAACAAAGCCACAAACACGGAACACAACGTAAATTATAAAACCGTAAACAAACTATTACTAACACCCAAACTTCTAAAACATCAATCCATTCACACTTATTACAACAGTACTACTTCCACAAAACACTTAAAACAATTAAAAAATAAAGAAAATAACTCTTACCTTCTCAAACGCGAAACAGCTCCCGACCGCGACCTGGATTGGACCAAAATAACCCAAAACAACAGCGAGCGGTTACAAAATAAAAGACCCAAACAAACATAACAACTAAAAAAATACCAATAAATACCCTAACTATTTATTTAACATTACACATTACTTTAAAATTTAGTAAAACATTAGAATAAAATACTCAAAAAAAATACCTATTTTTTTTATATATGTGAAAAATATTAAGGTGCCGATTACGATCCGGTAAAAACCGGGTACGAACCGTCGGTCGGAGAGTTTTCTCCGTCCGACTCGTACCCGGTCGGAAAACTTCACAAACATGGAATTACGATTCGCACGGAAACACCATTTCCGTACGAATCGTAAAAAACACCCACCGACGAAAATATGCATACGAATGTGATCCGGGAATGCTGCGACGTGACGTCGGGACGCTTCCAGGCAGCGTTTCACGACCCAGGAATTACGATTCGAACCGACAGCAGTCCGGACGGCAATATTTTTACGGCACCCAAAAAGTGCCGGAAATGCGAAGTACGGCACGAAACGACCAGAGTAGGTGGCCCGGTAAGCTCCGTACCCCCCCCCAGCCCACGCATGTACGCGCCGTACCCCCCCGCCCCCGCATGTACGTGCCGTACCCCCCCAGCCCCCGCATGTACGCGCCGTACCCCCCCCAGCCCCCGCATGTACGTGTCGAACCCCCCCGTGTATGTACACCCGAGTACGTGTCGAACCCCCCGTGTATGTACACCTGAGTACGTGTCGAACTGTACGTGTCGAACCCCCCCATGTATGTACACCCGAGTACGTGTCGAACCCCCCGTGTATGTACACCCGAGTACGTGTCGAACGGTACGTGTCGAACCCCCCCGTGTATGTACACCCGAGTACGTGTCGAACTGTACGCGTAGCGCTGGGGGTACGCACCGTACATACACGGGTGGGGGTACGACTCGAACGTACTCGGGTGTACATACATGGGGGGGTTCGACACGTATAGTTCGCCACGTACTCGGGTGTACATACACGGGGGGGTTTGACACGTACAGTTTGACACGTACTCGGGTGTACATACACGGGGGGTTCGACACGTACAGTTCGACACGTACTCGGGTGTACATACACGGGGGTTTCGACACGTACAGTTCGACACGTACTCGGGTGTACATACACGGGGGGTTCGACACGTACAGTTCGACACGTACTCGGGTGTACATACACGGGGGGGTTCGACACGTACATGCGGGGGCTGGGGGGGTTTGACGCGGACATGCGGGGGCTGGGGGGGGTTCGACGCGTGCATGCGGGGGCTGGGGGGGGCACGGCACGTACCGGGCACCTGTTTGGACGTCTCCATGGTTG
The DNA here is from genome assembly GCF_964204655.1 of Triturus cristatus. NCBI lineage: Eukaryota > Metazoa > Chordata > Amphibia > Caudata > Salamandridae > Triturus > Triturus cristatus. The sequence continues at coordinate 1,110,229,595 of NC_140592.1, read as the reverse complement.
TTATTGGGGTTCGGTGTGGACGGTCTTTTAACCATACGGTTGTACATTCGGACGCCCGGGACGGATCGTGATTCCTCGGTCGGACTTCACCTTTCACATTTGTACGGTAAATCGTCCGAGGACGTGTCGGACACATTTTCCGACCCGAGGACGTGTGGGGAAAGATTCCCGATGCGGTTCGTATGGACTTTTTCCCATGCGAATCGTGATTGCCAGTTCGTACGGCACTTGTACGATTCGTACGGTAAAAATACCGGATACGAGTCGCACGGGGAATTTTTTTACCGGATCGTAATTGGCACCTTAACGTATAAAAATCAATATAATAAATAAAATATATTTATTAATATAATAATAAAACTGTATATATTACCGAAAAAATTGGATGAACATGATATAATTAATATATTGTATCTACAACATACCAAAACTAAAAATAAAAATAAATATTCTAAAATGTAAACAATTTCAATATTAATTATCTAATATAAATATTAATAATTAAAATATATTTATCATATATTTCAAAACATACAATTTCTTTGAAATTCAAAAAAAGTCTAAAAATATTGAGAGTACCCAATATAAATTTTAAAAAATTAAACAGCTATAAAAATCAGAATTGTTATTTTTAAATTATTTTGTCTGTTCATATATTAATGTCCAAAATATACATTAAAATAAATATATCCATTATAAAAAAATTATTACAATAATACAAATGTTAAATATTTATTATTTTATTACATGTTTATTTCAATGATTTAATTATTAGAATATGCGTAATATTAAACAATATTTTCCTTTCTACTATTTTATACAAAAATTTGGAATATGCATTCTGATATAACTTCTATCTTTTATCCAACCAAAACTAAAATCTACAGATTTCTTGTAAATTAAAACAAATTATTTTTAACTGTTCCTATTCAACTCTATATTTAATTCTAATATTTGCTATTTACCCAACTTAATTAACATACTACTCCCACTACAGACTGAACTTAATTAATTTACTATTCTCACTCCAACCTATATTAAATTAGAGTAGGTGCTGGACACTGAACTAAATTAATTTACTATTCCCACTCCAGTCTATATTTAATTAAGATAAGTGCTGGACACTGAACTTAATTAATTTACTATTCTCACTCCAACCTATATTAAATTAGAGTAGCTGCTGGACCCTGAACTTAATTAATTTACTATTCCCACTCCAGTCTATATTAAATTAAGATAAGTGCTGGACACTGAACTTAATAAATTTACTATTCTCACTCCAACCTATATTTAATTAGAGTATGTGCTGGACACTGAACTGAATTAATTTACTATTCCCACTCCAGTCTATATTTAATTAGGAGAAGTGCTGGACACTGAACTTAATTAATTTACTATTCTCACTCCAATCTATATTACATTAGAGTATGTGCTGGACACTGAACTTAATTAATTAACTATTCCCACTCCAGTCTGTATTTAATTAAGATAACTGCTGGACACTGAACTTAATTAATTTACTATTCTCACTCCAACCTATATTTAATTAGAGTATGTGCTGGACACTGAACTTAATTAATTTACTATTCCCACTCCAATCAATATTTAATTAAAATAAGTGCTGGACACTGAACTTAGATAATATACTATTCTCACTCCAATCTATATTTAATTTGGGTAGGTGCTGGACACTGAACTTAATTAATTTACTATTCCCACTCCAGTCTATATTTAATTAAAATAAGTGCTGGACACTGAACATAATTAATTTACTATTCTCACTCCAACCTATATTTAATTAGAGTAGATGCTGGACACTGAACTGAATTAATTTACTATTCCCACTCCAGTCTATATTTAATTAAGATAAGAGCTGGACACTGAACTTAATTAATTTACTATTCTCACTCCAACCTATATTACATTAGAGTAGGTGCTGGACACTGAACTTAATTAATTAACTATTCCCACTCCAGTCTATATTTAATTAAGATAAGTGCTGGACACTGAACTTAATTAATTTACTATTCTCCCTCCAACCTATATTTAATTAGAGTATGTGCTGGACACTGAACTTAATTAATTTACTATTCCCACTCCAATCTATATTTAATTAAGATAAGTGCTGGACAATGAACTTAATTATTTTACTATTCTCACTCCAATCTATATTTAATTAGGATAGGTGTTGGACACTGAACTTAATTAATTTACTATTCCCACTCCAATCTATATTTAATTAAGATAAGTGCTGGACAATGAACTTAATTATTTTACTATTCTCACTCCAATCTATATTAAAATTAGGATAGGTGTTGGACACTGAACTTAATTAATTTACTAATCCCACTCCAGTCTATATTTTATTAAGATAAGTGCTGGACACTGAACATAATTAATGTACTATTCTCACTCCAACCTATATTAAATTAGAGTAGGTGCTAGACACTTAACTTAATAAATGTACTATTCCCACTCCAGTCTATATTTAATTAAGATAAGTGCTGGACACTGAACTTAATTAATTTACTATTCTCACTCCAAACTATATTAAATTAGGGTAGGTGCTGGACACTGAACTAAATATATTTACTATTCCCACTCCAGTCTATATTTAATTAAGATAAGTGCTGGACACTGAACTTAATTAATTTACTATTCTCACTCCAACCTATATTAAATTAGGGTAGGTGCTGGACACTGAACTAAATGTATTTACTATTCCCACTCCAGTCTATATTTAATTAAGATAAGTGCTGGACACTGAACTTAATTAATTTACAATTCTCACTCCAACCTATATTAAATTAGAGTAGCTGCTGGACACTGAACTTAATTAATTTACTATTCCCTCTCCAGTCTATATTAAATTAAGATAATTGCTGGACACTGAACTTAATAAATTTACTATTCTCACTCCAACCTATATTTAATTAGAGTATATGCTGGACACTGAACTAAATTAATTAATTATTCCCACCTCAGTCTATATTTAATTAAGATAAGTGCTGGACACTAAACTTAATTAATTTACTATTCTCACTCCAACCTATATTACATTAGAGTAGGTGCTGGACACTAAACTGAATTAATTTACTATTCCCACTCCAGTCTATATTTAATTAAGATAACTGCTGGACACTGAACTTAATTAATTTACTATTCTCACTCCAACCTATCTTTAATTAGAGTATGTGCTGGACACTGAACTTAATTAATTTACTATTCCCACTCCAGTCTATATTTAATTAAGATAAGTGCTGGACACTGAACTTAATTAATTTACTATTCTCACTCCAACCTATATTAAATTAGAGTAGCTGCTGGACACAGAACTTAATTAATTTACTATTCCCACTCCAGTCTATATTAAATTAAGATAAGTGATGGACACTGAACTTAATAAATTTACTATTCTCACTCCAACCTATATTTAATTAGAGTATGTGCTGGACACTGAACTGAATTAATTTACTATTCCCACTCCAGTCTATATTTAATTAAGATAAGTGCTGGACACTGAACTTAATTAATTTACTATTCTCACTCCAACCTATATTACATTAGAGTAGGTGCTGGACACAGAACTAAATTAATTAACTATTCCCACTCCAGTCTATATTTAATTAAGATAAGTGCTGGACACTGAACTTAATTAATTTACTATTCTCACTCCAACCTATATTTAATTAGGGTAGATGCTGGACACAGAACTTAATTAATTTACTATTCCCACTCCAATCTATATTTAATTAAGATAGGTGCTAGACACTGAACTTAATTAATTTACTATTCTCACTCCAATCTAAATTTAATTAGGATAGATGCTGGACACTGAACTTAATTAATTTACTATTCCCACTCTAGTCTATATTTAATTAAGATAAGTGCTGGACACTGAACATAATTAATTTACTATTCTCACTCCAACCTATATTAAATTAGAGTAGGTGCTGGACACTGAACTTAATAAATTAACTATTCCCACTCCAGTCTATATTGAATTAAGATAACTGCTGTAAACTGAACTTAATTAATTTACTATTCTCACTCCAACCTATATTATATTAGGGTAGGTGCTGGACACTGAACTAAATTAATTTACCTTTCCCACTCCAGTCTATATTAAATTAAGATAAGTGCTGGACACTGAACTTAATTAATTTACTATTCTCACTCCAACCTATATTTAATTATAGTATGTGAAGGACACTGAACTGAATTAATTTACTATTCCCACTCCAATCTAAATTTAATTAGGGTAGATGCTGGACACTGAACTTAATTAGATTACTATTCCCACTCTAGTCTATATTTAATTAAGATAAGTGCTGGACACTGAACATAATTAATTTACTATTCTCACTCCAACCTATATTAAATTAGAGTAGGTGCTGGACACTGAACTTAATAAATTAACTATTCCCACTCCAGTCTATATTGAATTAAGATAACTGCTGTAAACTGAACTTAATTAATTTACTATTCTCACTCCAACCTATATTAAATTAGGGTAGGTGCTGGACACTGAACTAAATTAATTTACCTTTCCCACTCCAGTCTATATTAAATTAAGATAAGTGCTGGACACTGAACTTAATTAATTTACTATTCTCACTCCAGTCTATATTTACTTAAGATAAGTGCTGGACACTGAACTTAATTAATTTACTATTCTCACTCCAACCTATATTAAATTACAGTAGGTGCTGGACAATGAACTTAATTAATTTACTATTCCCACTCCAGTCTATATTTAATTAAGATAAGTGCTGGACACTGAACTTAATTAATTTACTATTCTGACTCAAATCTATATTTAATTATGGTAGGTGCAAAACACTAAACTTCATTAATTTAGTATTCCCACTAATAAATATATTTAATTACACTAGATCATGTATACTAATCTTAATTAATGTTATATTCCCACTCCAATATGTATTTAATTACAGTAATTGCAATACAAATATATAAATATAAATATATAAAAAAAAATAAGTTGTAATCATTATTAAAAAATTTACATAAAACAATACCCACACTTATCCTCTACAAATCCAAATCCCCAATCTAAAATGTAACCCTAAATATTATATTATAATATATTAATTTTTAATATTAATTACTCAATATTACTAATTTCTAATAAATTGTTAAAACACTCCCCACCCTTATTCCCTATAAGCCAACGTCCCAAACCTCAAAACATTTTTAAATTGTACAATCAAAATCAAAATTTATACATACTTTTTATACAATATTACCAACATTTTACACATTTTTATCAAACTCCACACCCTTATCCCCATAACACAACATCTCACTCCTAAAATTAAATATAACATTCGAAATTTTATTATAATTTTCTAAATTTTGTATACAAATTATTCATACATAAATCAAAATTTTTAAAACACTCTCCACCCTCATTCCCTATAACCCAACATCCCACTCCTAAAAGATAATATAAAAAATATATTTTTATTCCAAATATCAAATTAAATTTATTAAATATTCCAAATTAAAAAAAAAATTACAACACTTCCCACCCTTTTCCCCTGTAACTCAACATCCCACTCTGAAAATTTTAACTAAATTTCTAAATTACATTTAAAATTATAAATATTTTTTTAAAAAACATTCAAAAATATATAAACATTTGCAAAACACTTCCCACCCTTATTCCCTATAACCCAACATCCCACTCCTAAAATTATTTTTAAATTTCTAAATTGAAATTAAAATTTCTACATTAATTTTTTTAAACATTCTAAAACATATAAACCTTTTTAAAACACTTCCCACCCTTATCCCCTATAACCCAACATCCCGCTCCTAAAATTATTTGTAAAATTCTAAATTATATTTAAATTTTCTAAATAATTTTTTTTTTAAATTCAAAAATATATAAACATTTTTAAAACACTTCCCACCCTTATCCCCTATAACCCAACAGCCTGCTCCTAAAATTATTTGTACAATTCTAAATTTAATTTACAATTACTAAATATTTTTTTTTAAATATTAAAAAATATATAAACATTTTTAAAACACTTCCCACCCTTATCCCCTATAAACCAACATCCCGCTCCTAAAATTAATTGTAAAATTCTAAATGTAATTTAAAACTTCTAAATATTTTTTTTTTTAAATTCTAAAATATATAAACTTTTTTAAAACACTTCCCACCCTTATCCCCTATAACCCAACATCCCGCTCCTAAAAATACATTTAAAATTCAAAAATTATTTTAAAATTTCTAAATAAATTTTTGTAAAAATTCAAAAATATATGAACATTTTTAAAACACTTCCCACCCTTATCCCCTGTAACCCAACATCCCGCTCCTAAAATTAAATATACATTTCAAATTTGAAATAAAATTTACTAATTAAATTTTACAATATATTAAAAAAAAAATTAACTTTTTTAAAACACTCCCCACCCTTATCCCCTATAACCCAACATCCCGCCCCTAAAACAATATAAATATTTCTCATATTATATACATTTTAACTATTTATACAAACAACTTCAAAATATTTACTAAACACACAATAACGATATTTTCACATATCGATATTATTACTAACGATATTACTTACATCGACATATAATTAAAAAAAAAAAACGATATTTTTCACATCGATATTATCTATTTCGATATTTTGTACATTAGATATTTTTGACTCGATATTTATGTCCCTCGATATTAATAAGTCGATATATAGACTGCTCACCATCTATAACTTTGTTTTTGAGGGACGAAAATGATTCTATACTTGAGCTTGGTAGCTCAGGGACTCCAGCCAAAATTGCCAGATAAGGACTGCATTCTGGTGGCAAATTAATACTGCGTTCCTTTGAGGAGTCCCCAAGGATCTAGATCTGTCCCCCCAAGCTAATATCTGGGGGAGTATCCTCCCTCGGAGGAATAGGGCATGCAACTCCGGTTATAGGCTGCTTTACAATTAGTACTGTTGATGGAGGGAGTGAAAAATTATTAACTGTAGCTATATCAATCTCCCCCTGTCTGGTGTCAGAATCAGCAGGACCTGGGTTTGTCATATCTGGCTTTAGATTGCTCTGTATATCCAGTGTCACATGTTCAATCCGCAGGAGCTGCTGCTCGATACGGGTCAATCTTATTTCCAGGGGCTTAATAATAGCGCTTAGTAGGGCACTCATAGTAGCATGTGTCTCATCCTACCCACAGATCTCCCGAGGCTTCGCCGGGAGCAACGCTTCATTTTAAAACTACACTGACCGTTGGTGCACTAATCCTTGTGCTCCTCGGCAATTGCGCCCTGGATTTCCGCGCTACTTACTTTTAGCTGCTCCCTCCTTTGCACGCCCCCCAGAGCGCCGGCCGCTGATCGCCTCCTCCTGCCGGGCTGCTGCTCGGAGCAGGCACGGGCGAGTCCTCTATCTTGGGCGGCTCTGGGCTAGCGCTGCAGCTTTTTGGCCACTCCCCCCCTGACAAGTACTTCTGGCGCCTAGCGGACATCGCGCCTACTCTCATTCTACCCACAGATCTCCCGAGGCTTCGCCGGGAGCAACGCTTCATTTTAAAACTACACTGACCGTTGGTGCACTAATCCTTGTGCTCCTCGGCAATTGCGCCCTGGATTTCCGCGCTACTTACTTTTAGCTGCTCCCTCCTTTGCACGCCCCCCAGAGCGCCGGCCGCTGATCGCCTCCTCCTGCCGGGCTGCTGCTCGGAGCAGGCACGGGCGAGTCCTCCATCTTGGGCGGCTCTGGGCTAGCGCTGCAGCTTTTTGGCCACTCCCCCCCTGACAAGTACTTCTGGCACCTAGCGGACATCGCGCCTACTCTCATCCTACCCACAGATCTCCCGAGGCTTCGCCGGGAGCAACGCTTCATTTTAAAACTACACTGACCGTTGGTGCACTAATTCTTGTGCTCCTCGGCAATTGCGCCCTGGATTTCCGCACTACTTACTTTTAGCTGTAGCTAGAGCAGGATTTTCTGTTTGAAAATCTATCGGGTTTTTAAGCTCTGGTTTGTCTATTTGTCAAAACTAACATTAATCATTAATTATTAATTATTTGTTTTGTGTAAGTGTTTTTATACTGATCAACATGTATGAATTAACAAAAGAGAACTACACGTGGGGACGCGTATGTGTGCTAATTAATAATAACGTGCACGTTTACATGTTTAAATGTTGCTGAGTGCTGTTTATTTTAAAGCACAAAACGCTTTCGAATTAATGCTTTTTTGTGTTGCAAAGGCTAGATAATTACATACACATAAGGGTATTAGTGGGGTTAACACTGTTTAATCACTATGCTGTGGTAACGTTGTTTTTGTCTCTTTCAATTAAGATGGTCTATTGTGGCCTAACAAAACATGGCCGCCGTTTGCAGCCTGGCCTCGAGTGAGTGATTTGTGATGAGAGGGCCTTGCTGAATATGGTCACGAGTCATCTGACCACAGTCCTTGCCTGGTTAAAACTTTCCGTGAGGACAGCAGCAGTTCTGGGCAGGTTTCCAGATGAATCGGAACAGCCTTGACAGCCTTGGAAGACAAAGGAGCCTTAAAGAAAGACTCTAAGCTCGTTGTGTCATCGCCGAGGAAATGTGGAAGCTAAAGGATACTTTTTATTTTTGGTTCCTGTCCTGTCTTTTTATTTTTGTGATTTTCCTGAGCGGAGATTTTCCAAATGTAGCGATGCTACATCCTTTCCTTCTCGCTTTGCTCAGAGGTTCAGCGGACGCGATGAATACTTTATGTTGCTTTCCTTTGTTTAAAATACTATAAAAATTGTTAGCCTAGAGAGGGTTTTTGCCACTTTGCCATTTTCTTCCCAAACCTGCGTTGGTGAGGATCTACGCTGTGAGGACGGCGACTCGAGAGACTTTACTGAGAGACCTGTCCTGACCCATTCTGACATTTAGCTAGAATAGGTAATTATGAGAAAAAGGATTTATTCTGATTGATTTTCTTTGACTAATTTTAGATAAAGCATTATAATTTTGAATATGGTGTTGGTTATTATTTCTTGTCAATTATTGAGTACTTTATTTTGATTATTGTTGTATAGATTGTTTAGATCATGTTTCAGGGCAGTTACAATAACCAGGTCTTATCGACCTCGATATAGATGCAGGGTGTTTAGGAGTTTTTCTTTCCACAGGTTCAGTGCTGGTAGAGTATTTGAGCATATGTTAGTGAAATGGGCCCTAGTGTATGATGAGTGTATGTGCGTGTAACTGTGAAATTACTCTATCCGTGGAAGTAGGGATGTTATATGCACCCTGATCTCTATCAATTTCCTGGTAGCAGAGGATGGTTATTGATGATTGTCTTGATCTGATTAGATTGCTTGTACATTAGCTTATTGATTATTGATTATTGATTGATGTTGGGATATGTACTAATACTATATGTTGGAGTCGTCATGTTGAGTTATATGTAGTGCTTCTGGAACTTGGGAGCTAGTAGCAGTTCCGTAGTAGGGCAGAGGGAAGTATATGCTGCTCTCGGGAAAGACGGGATTGTAGGAAAAAAACGTGTGACAATTGAAGTTGCGCGTCACATTGTCTGGGTTCGGAATTAGTGACATTGTTGTATGTTACTATTAGAATATATTTCTGGTATATAAGGAGTGCGTATGGTAGCGAAGGTTATCTGTGAAACTCTGGTCTTAAGTCCCAGGGATCCGTAAGGTTCACCGTTAAAGCTTATCGCGGGAGAAGTAATAGGTATTCTCTGAGCTTGTTTGAGGAACTGGGCAGAGGTAAGCTGCTTGGTTGACGTGTGTTATAATTCTGTAGTGGGACAGATTGTTCGCTGTTCTCGGGAAGCAGGATTCTGTGTGTATGTACTATATTTTTCTTGTATGAATGTGCGTGAATGCTTATACATTTAATTGATTGTAAGACTCTTTGGACAAGTCCTAGAGGAAACAGTTAAGGAATGTATGAAAGTCCGTTGATTCTTGTGAAATAGATTTTCTTTTACTATTCTGTGGTTAGCGAAGCAGACAATGGAGATGTTTATATGTTGTAACTAATAGATTTTGTAGAAATTTGAAACGAAGTCTACTGAGAGATTTTGTAAAGGAGGGCTAGACGAGTGACAGGAGACAGGAGACAGGCGACTGCAGCGACTGCTGACGTCAAACAGACCGCGCTCTGATTGGATATTGGATCAGAATAGTGTTCGCGCTGGGATTGGTGCGTTGGTGTGAACCGCGCAAGGATTGGAAGAGCTATTCTAGTGACGTAGACGCTCCAGGATTGGTGCGTTAGTGTGAGTCGCGCTGTTATTGGTTGAAAAATCGTATTGTATATTTATAATACGGAAGGGATTAGAAAGTTTTGGTAAACGCTAAAATGTATTACCAAGAAGAGAAAAAGAAGAAAACATTCTTTGGAAAAATCAAAAAGTGGTTTGACAAGGATAAAAATGTTAAGACGAGAGAGGGTGAATTGTTACCTCCAGCGAAAACACCTGCATCCTTCATGGCTGCGAGATATGGGTATCATACCTGTATATGGTTGGAGAATTGGGTTAGGTATACCAAAGAGGATGGTGTTCTAGCATTTCCAGAACATGGTTCATTTAATCTGGCCGTGTTGAGAAATTTACGGGAAAAGATGTTATGTCTTGACCCAAAACCAAGGCCGACACAGTTTGAGGCTTTAGTGGAATGGGAAGAGGAAGTACATGAGCGAGAAAAACAAAGGTCTGGAGGACATTACAGGTACATGTTCGGGAGGAGACATGATCGTGAAACTCATCATGATCGAATGAAAAGATGGCGAGATGCTAGTATGTCAGACGGATTATATCCGATGAGAACAGTTGAAGAGGGAGCAGAGAGGGTTCCTGAGGCAGAAGTGAGAAGATATGGAGTTAATGAATATGAGGATGAGGTCTTGAATGACATGATTTACAAGAGACCACCTCCATATAGACCAGAACCAGACGAGAGTACACCAGTTGTTTCTCCGATAAGAGATACAGTGCGTATCATTGAGACAGAAAATGTGACACCTGAGTTAAGAAGTGGTAATCCTTTCAGAGAGAGAGAGAATCGAGGTGGTGACGAAAATACAAGAGAACTAGCCAGAACTACAACAGAGCTGACTGAAAAGATTAGGGAGTTAACAAAGAATCTGGAAGCTGTTACGGTGCCTGTAACCATAGGTCCGTTTATGCCTGTGTTTGACAAGCAGAGGACAGGTGAAAATGGTTTGGTGATTCCATATGTTGGGAATAAGTTAACAAGTTTAGCTGGTCCCTCAGGAGATTCAGGAAGAAGGACAGAAAGTAGTGATCTGAGACAATCCAGACATGACACATGTAGTGAAGGACTGGATGCTAGTGAAGCTAGTTGTTCAGGAATGCCGATTTTAGAACCGCAAAAGAAAGTGGTTCCAGTGAGAAAAACTACTGAAATAACAGCTGAAGATTTGAATGATTGGATGAAAGTTCTTCAGAAGAGGGATAAAGATTCACAAGCAATTGATGTGGCTAGGTTACGTGTAGAAATAGAAGAGCTTGTTGCAGGGACAGTTCCAACAGAAATTCTTAAAAATCATCATGAAGGTGAGCTGTTGTTTATGTGTAAAAACATTACCTGGAGAGCGAGAAATACACATGACAGGCTAAGAGCAATAGCGAATGAACAGGGAGTTGACATTGATAAGGTGAAAGCTTTGCAAAAAACTTACAGGATGGATTTTACAGATAAAGATATTGAAAATCTGAATGGTACTGGTAGAACAGGACAGATTAAAGAAATGGTCGCATTATTGCGAAGATGGGGAGATGTAGAAAAGTGGAAGGATAGGTGGTACAAGAAAAGAGAAGAATCAGGAGATAGGACTTATTCAGCATTTCCTGTGAGAGAAAAGGAGAAACCAGTGGATAATTATCCTATGAGAGAAATACCTGGAGGAGGATATGTACATGTCCCATGGACCAGACAGGATATTTTATCATTTACAAATGATTTCCCTCGATTGAGAGAAAAGCCCATCGAGTGGTATAGGCAGGTAGATAGGTTTGTGAAATTGTCAAAAGTGCTGTGGATTGACCTGAATAGTCTGTTTGATATAATTGTTCCAGCAGACTTGTGGACTGAGTGTAAAATAGTTGTGAGTTGGCCTACTGAGGAATATCCAAGAGATCAGAGAACAGGAGCACCAGATCCAGAGGTAATGAGAAAGTATGATCAGGTGATGGTATATCTGAAGAGTAAAGTACCTGCACAAGAGACAGACTGGGTTAAAATAGATCGAACACAACAGGAAGCAAAAGAATCAGTTCATGCTTTTTACGAGAGGCTGATACTGGCATTTAAACAATTCAGTGGATATGAACACCTGGGTGACAAAGATTTGAGTCATTTTGTATACAGATTTGTATATGGCCTGAGACCTGAGATTAGTGAGAGAATTTGTGAGCACACAGTGGATTGGCAGAGTAAGAAAATAGATGAAATTCTGAGACATGCAAAATACTTCAGTGATGAAATTGAAGCAAAACAGAGAAAGCTGAAAGAAAAAGCAATGTGGGCACAAGTGAAGGTTGCGGAAAGACAGGAAGCACAGTCAGTGGAGCAGGTGAATAATGCAGGAAATAATGCAGGGAATAGACCTAGATATGCAGGAAAAGGAAAGGGGAATCTTGAGGAAGCTAAAAAAAAGTTCCCATGTCACAACTGTGGCCAACTGGGACATTGGAGATCTGAGTGTACCAATCCACCATTAGTGAATAATGAGGGTAAACCCTTAAATCAACAGGTGCAGAACGAAGGAAATAATCAACAGCAACAACAACAGAAAGTTGTGAGACAGCAGAGTCAAGAGCCAAAACCGCCCTTGCCGCAGAATAGAGGGTCACAAAAGTATAATCAGGATTCAGGATTCTACAATGATGAACAGGTAAACAAACCAAGGCGTTCTAACCAGGTACAACAGTACTTGTTAAAGAATGAAGGGAGTGAGTCTGAGGGTGATTAATGACGGTGCCGAAGAGAGGAATAAGAGTGCATACTTGGTGCAACTCTAGAAATAGACCAGGCAGGACCATTTGTAGATGGGAAAATCAATGAGGAAAGTGTTACTTTTTTGGTAGACACAGGTGCGACAAGATCAACTGTCAGGTCAACAGATATTAGAAATCTTCCTCTCTCAGATGAAGCAATCCAAGTAGTTGGTGTAGCCAATACACAAATCAGGACACGTCTTACTGAACCAGTAAGAGTACAGATAGGGAAATTTTCAGACATGCACAGATTTATTGTCTGTGACACTAGTCCAGTGAACCTGTTAGGTAGGGATCTGTTGTGCAAAATGAACTGCACAATTTTCTGTACACCGGATGGAATAGCTTTTGAGACACCAGATGAGGATGTTTTGTACCGAATGACTCTAGGAAATAGAGAGAGTGAAATGGTTGGTGCATTTGCTGTGTTTGATCCGGAGGATTTGCCTCAAGAGCTGAGAGACACAGTGAAAAGAACAGTTTGGGATTTTACTGGAGAGGATGTGGGATTGATGAATAATGTAGATCCTGTGAAAATTTCAGTGAAAGAGGGAATTACGTATCCTAACATTCCTCAGTACAAAATGACACCAGAAATAATTGAAGGAATAACTCCTATAATTGAGAAAATGATTCAGCAGGGAGTTCTGAGAGAACTACTGAGTAGCCCGTGTAATTCACCGATAATGGGGTTGAAAAAGCCAAATGGGAAATTTAGGATCGTACAAGATTTGAGAAAGGTTAACCAAATTGTGGTGGCATGTTGTCCTATTGTGCCAAATCCATCAGTAATTTTGTATCAGATTCCACATGATGCTGAGTGGTATACAGTGATTGATTTGTGTCATGCTTTCTTTTCAATTCCATTGCATCATGACAGCCAGCCGATTTTTGCATTTAGGTTTGGCCAGCGTATTTTAGCATGGTGTCGTATCCCACAGGGGTATACAGAGAGTCCTTCGATATTCAATCAGTTATTGAAAAAATCATTGGAGAGCTTGATCATGCCTGAAAACTCAGTACTAGTGCAATATATTGATGACCTACTTGTGGCATCAAAGACACGTGAAGCTTGTGAAGTAGATACTATAGCTTTACTGAATCATCTGGCAGACGGAGGGTTAAAGGTATCTCCAGCCAAATTGTAATTCTGCAAGAAAGAGGTGCATTATCTTGGACACAATATTGAAAAAGGTCTGAGAAAGGTGACTGATGACAGGATTAAAATCATCAGGGGAATGAAAGCCCCAAAGACCCAGAGGGAAGTGAGAATGTTCCTGGGTATAGTGGGTTATTGTCGTCAGTGGATAATTAATTTTTCTCTGATAGCAAAGCCACTGATTAAACTGACAAAAAGTGAGATGACAGACCCATTGGAACTAGATGGAGAACAAATGGCAGCATTTGAAGAGCTGAAAAGTAGAATGTGTGAGGCCCCAGCTTTGGGTATGCCTGACTATGAAAAGGAGTTTGAGTTGTACTGCAGTGAGAGAAATGGATGTGCACTTTCAGTGTTAATTCAGAAACACGGACAGCTGAGGAGGCCTATTGCGTACTTCTCATCGACACTTGACCCTGTAGCTGTAGGTTTACCAGGTTGTTTGAAATCTGTGGCTGCAACATGCAGAAGCCTGGAACAGAGTGAGGGAATCATAATGGGATATCCTGTAAGGGTATTCGTACCTCATAATGTGGCAATTCTTTTGACAAGAAGCAGAACCCAGTACATGTCACATAGTCGGCTGACTAAATATGAGAAAGTGATTCTGGGAGCATCAAATGTGACTCTTGAGAGATGTGTGAATGTGAATCCAGCGACATTGTTGCCGGATATTGAAAATGTGGGTGTGAAAACAGAAGATGATCACAATTGTTTGGATGTGCTTGATTACTGTACAAAACCGAGACCAGACATAAGGGATCTTCCCTTGCATGAGAGTGATCATGTGTTGTTTGTGGATGGATCATGCCTGAGGAATGATGAGGGTGTGCTATGTGCAGCATATGCAGTGTGCAAAGTTTCAGAGGTTATGGAAGCATCACCATTGAAAGGAGTGAAATCTGCGCAAGTTGCTGAATTAGTGGCATTGACAAAAGCTTGTGAAATTGGGAAAGATTTGAGAACGACTGTGATGACTGATAGTCAGTATGGATTTGGAGTTGTGCATGATTTTGGCCAACTTTGGCTACAAAGAGGTTTCTTGACGTCGAGTGGGACTCCAATAAAGAATGCTGAAGTGATTGGGAAATTACTTGAAGCAATACAGTTGCCTAAAGAGTTAGCAGTTGTGAAGTGTGCTGCTCATGGACAAGGAGATGATTTTGTGACAGTTGGAAATCGTTATGCCAATGACATTGCCCAATATTGCGCCAAAAATAATCAGTCTATTAATCGGGAACGAGAGGGTGAAATGTCTTTTTGTTCTGTGATGTTTACTAATGTCTTAGAGACATGGGATGAAGTGAAACAGTTGCAGGATGAGGCAGGAAAGGAAGAGAAGAAAGACTGGATTAAGGCAGGTTGTGCCCCAAGAGAAACAGACCATGTTTGGGTCTATAGGGATGGCAGACCAGTAATGCCGAACTCCATGCTGTCGACAATGGCAAGAATGTATCATGGCCAGGGACATTTGGGGAGGGATGCGATGATCAGGTCATTTAAGCAGACCTGGTACAATGCAAAGTTCAGGACAATTGCAGAAAGCATCTGTCAAAGATGTTTGATTTGCCAGCAATTTAACACTGGGAAAAAGACAGTGGTGAGTCTGGGAACAATAGGCAGAGAAGGAGGTCCTTTTACAAGAATGCAGATTGATTTTATTGAAATGCCCCAAGTGAACAGACTGAGGTAGTTCTAGTGGTAGTCTGTTTGTTTTCAAGATGGGTGGAGGCCTATCCAACTAGGAGAAATTATGGAATAACAGTGGCAAAGTTACTGTTAAGAGAGTTGATTCCTAGGTACGGGTTTCCAGTAACGATTGAGTCTGATAGAGTTGGACACTTCTATAATGAGCTCATGAGTTTGATTTGTGAAGCATTAAGCATACAGCAGAAGCTACATTGTGCATACAGACCAGAGGCTTCTGGTGTGGTTGAGCAGATAAATGGCACAATCAAGAACAGGATTGGTAAGATGTGTTTAGCCACTGGCATGAAATGGCCAGATGTCTTGCCTCTAGTGCTAATGACTATTAGATCTACTCCAGATAGAACTACTGGTTTAAGTCCGCACGAAATAATAATGGGACGTGCAATGCGACATGCATATGTACCTGTCAATAAGTTGATGACAATAACTGATGACATGATTTTGGATTACTGTAAAGGCCTGGCTGACGCAGTTCATTCTGTGTTTCAACAGGTTGGAGAAGAAGCTACCACACTTGAGAAGAAGCAAGCTCATGATCTGAGTCCAGGGGACTGGGTGAGGATTAAGGTGCACAGAAGAAAAAATTGCTTGGTTCCAAGGTGGGGAAGGCCAAGAAAAGTATTCTAACTACGACAACTGCAGTAAAGTGTGCTGGAGTGAAAAACTGGGTACATGCGAGTCATACTCTGAGAGTTCCAAACCCAAAGGATGGGACTGGTAAGGAGTATTTTGAAGAGTCAGATTCCAGTGATGATGAAGATACAGAACCAGTGAGAAAAGAAGTAGAAAAGGCTTCAAGAGAACCATTGAGAGTCTCAGAAAGGAGATCAGATTCTGTAAAAGAGCCTGAAGTTCTAAAAAGCAGTGAAGGGAAAAGAAAAGAAAACAGCAATTCCACAGAGACTACTCCTGAATCAGAAGAGGAGGAGATCGAAGAACCACTTGAGATTGTACCTGAAGAAGCAGGGTCAGAAGAAGATAGAGAGGGACAGATTGCGGAAGACCCCCGAGGAGGTGTAGGGAACATTCTTGACAAGCTAGGTGAAGGGATAAGTAGACAGCAAGAAGATTGCGTGTCGGAGACCCGAGGAGGGACAGAAGTAGGGAAGTCTCAAATAGTGGTGAAAAAGACTGTGGAGCAAAAGAAAACTGCTGAAGAATCAGAGGCATTTGAAACAGAATCGGATGAAAGTGAAAATGAGAAATCAGAGGGTCGAATTCTGAGAAAGAGAACTTGGATTGGAGAGAGAAATAATACAGAAACAAGACCGAAAAGGGTTGTAAGAGGAGATCTTTGGCCTAACAACAGAATAAAGAGGCTGAGATACAGACTGATAAGAGCAAATAACTCGAAAGCTGAACAAGTGAATGAGGTGTCGAGTCAAAATCCAGCAAGAGGTGAAAAGAGAAAAGTGTCAAAAGAACCAGAAGAGATCAAAAGGATAAGAAAACCTAACCAGAAGTATAGGTCGCCGGAATGGACGTACGTGGCACTGTCTGAAGGTGAAGAGGCAGAAAGTCAAGGAAATCCAGAGGAGACCGTACGAGAAGTGGTTGAAGAAGATACTGGAGAAATCCTGAAAGTAATCTTGACTGACATTGATGAAAAGTCGGATACTGAGGATATCGTTGGAGATCTAATACAGTTTGATGTTGAAGAAAATGAAGTAAAGAGTGATGAATATCCAAATTGAGTGAACAGAAGAAATCACTTGGAAAAAGTGAAAAGAAGAAGAAACTGAAATTGATTGTCTGAAGTAATCCAGAATTTTGGCGTCTCAAGTAGTGGAGTAGTAGAGGCTAAGTCAAAAGACACGGTCAAAGTAGTAAAATGGCTAACATAGAGAATAACCAAAGTAGGTGTGCCTTCTTAAGAAGATGGTGTAAAATGTGCTGCTGCTGTACTGGATTATTAATGCTACTATGGGGTGTTTTAGCTTTATTAGTTACTTTTAGAGTTACAATAGGTACATTTGAGATGCATACAGAGAATGTGACAAATACAGAGAAGAGTTCACAAAAAGTAGTTCCGACTAGAATTAGTAATACTTACATACATAAAGATGGGTCAATTAATGATTTTTCTAGTAATGTTTTTTCAAAGTTGTTATACGAATATGTGAAAACAATGGAAGTTAGGGATTGTTACGTTTGTATGCAATTACCTGCATCCGTTTCAGAGTGTGTTACTTATCATCATTTACCAGCTACGTATGGAATTTCTTGTAGTGTATTAAGTAGTGTTTTTTATTTGTTAGGGAAAATAGATTATAAGATGTCTAATAAAGATAGTATTTTTGGGCACTTGCCAATGAACAAAGAGCTGAATCCAGCTAAAGAAGCTAGCATTTTTGGTGAGATTTTTATTGAGAAAGAAGAGTTAACATTAGATTACATTTTTAGGAATAATTTAACTTGCAGTCTGAAAGAAGAGGAGAAAGCTTTCCTAAATATGGTGGAGGAAAGGAGATTGAGCATGCATGAGAAAGCAGGGAAATATAAAGTGAGTGAGACAATTTGGGACATTGAGATGGGAAAAGAATTGAGAAATGGGGCTAGTCCAACTTTAGCTCTAGATGCACCACAGAAGGGTAAGCTGTGCATTACAAGAAGGAAATCCCAACATGATACATATTTTGTTGGGACTAGTGAATGTCATGATACATACTTCATTGCAACAGGATGGGGTTTCAGAGGTGGAGAAGATACAATTTTCCCAGGAGTGTACTATGTTTGTGGGAACAAGGCTTATTACAAGTTGCCTGACCATTGGTATGGTACGTGTTATGTGGGCCTGGTCTTTCCAAAGATCTTTCATATAGATAGAATAGAAGATGTAGAACATATTAATTTACTAATGCGTTTCAAGAGAGAAACTTGGTCTGAAATAGTAGGTGACATTTTTGGAGCTTTAATTCCAGCAGTGGGAATTTCTTTGAATGCTTATGGAATTCGGAAACTGTCAACAGTGGTGGATCGCTTATCGACAAATACCGCTGGAGGGTTTCTTTTGGTGAATACGGAATTGATTGCCGTACGTGCCATGTCTATGCAAAATAGACTTGCCCTTGATATTCTATTGGCCAAGGAGGGTGGAGTCTGTGGAATGCTGAAAGTTCAACATTGTTGCACTTACATTCCAGACAAAAGCAAAGACCTGAAGGTCTATATCAAAAATATTACTGATTTGCATGAAGAATTAGTACTACTTGAAGCTGAAAATATCTGGACTAAATTAGCTAATAAGGTGATAGCTGTTAAGAGTTTTATTGCAAAAATAGGTAGTACTATTATAGGTAAGATATTGTTTCCTTTAACTTGTATAATTGTTGCTTTATTGATACTTAGATTGGTGTGTTTGTGTTGTAAAAACAGGGGAGGGAAAAAGAAATTAATTAAAAGAAATAATGAAAAGAGAAATAAAAGGTTGAAAAGAGAACCACAAGAAATTGAATTAGAAGAATTAAGGGAGAGTGTCTACTTAGAAACAAAGAGGGATGATGAAAGAGTGACTGGTGTGTAGTGTTGTTTAAGGAGAAAAAGACATTGCCGATTTCTCCTAAAATGGGACTAAAATTCACTAAATTTTTTTTTGTGTGTGTTTTTGGGTTATTTGGTGATAAAATCACCAAAGGGGGGATTGCTAGAGCAGGATTTTCTGTTTGAAAATCTATCGGGTTTTTAAGCTCTGGTTTGTCTATTTGTCAAAACTAACATTAATCATTAATTATTAATTATTTGTTTTGTGTAAGTGTTTTTATACTGATCAACATGTATGAATTAACAAAAGAGAACTACACGTGGGGACGCGTATGTGTGCTAATTAATAATAACGTGCACGTTTACATGTTTAAATGTTGCTGAGTGCTGTTTATTTTAAAGCACAAAACGCTTTCGAATTAATGCTTTTTTGTGTTGCAAAGGCTAGATAATTACATACACATAAGGGTATTAGTGGGGTTAACACTGTTTAATCACTATGCTGTGGTAACGTTGTTTTTGTCTCTTTCAATTAAGATGGTCTATTGTGGCCTAACAAAACATGGCCGCCGTTTGCAGCCTGGCCTCGAGTGAGTGATTTGTGATGAGAGGGCCTTGCTGAATATGGTCACGAGTCATCTGACCACAGTCCTTGCCTGGTTAAAACTTTCCGTGAGGACAGCAGCAGTTCTGGGCAGGTTTCCAGATGAATCGGAACAGCCTTGACAGCCTTGGAAGACAAAGGAGCCTTAAAGAAAGACTCTAAGCTCGTTGTGTCATCACCGAGGAAATGTGTAAGCTAAAGGATACTTTTTATTTTTGGTTCCTGTCCTGTCTTTTTATTTTTGTGATTTTCCTGAGCGGAGATTTTTCAAATGTAGCGATGCTACATCCTTTCCTTCTCGCTTTGCTCAGAGGTTCAGCGGACGCGATGAATACTTTATGTTGCTTTCCTTTGTTTAAAATACTATAAAAATTGTTAGCCTAGAGAGGGTTTTTGCCACTTTGCCATTTTCTTCCCAAACCTGCGTTGGTGAGGATCTACGCTGTGAGGACGGCGACTCGAGAGACTTTACTGAGAGACCTGTCCTGACCCATTCTGACATTTAGCTAGAATAGGTAATTATGAGAAAAATGATTTATTCTGATTGATTTTCTTTGACTAATTTTAGATTAAGCATTATAATTTTGAATATGGTGTTGGTTATTATTTCTTGTCAATTATTGAGTACTTTATTTTGATTATTGTTGTATAGATTGTTTAGATCATGTTTCAGGGCAGTTACAATAACCAGGTCTTATCGACCTCGATATAGATGCAGGGTGTTTAGGAGTTTTTCTTTCCACAGGTTCAGTGCTGGTAGAGTATTTGAGCATATGTTAGTGAAATGGGCCCTAGTGTATGATGAGTGTATGTGCGTGTAACTGTGAAATTACTCTATCCGTGGAAGTAGGGATGTTATATGCACCCTGATCTCTATCACTCCCTCCTTTGCACGCCCCCCAGAGCGCCGGCCGCTGATCGCCTCCTCCTGCCGGGCTGCTGCTTGGAGCAGGCACGGGCGAGTCCTCCATCTTGGGCGGCTCTGGGCTAGCGCTGCAGCTTTTTGGCCACTCCCCCCCGCCACGCCCCCTTATGTGTCCCTATATTTTGACCAGTCAGCCCCGGCGGCGCAGCGGGCGGACGCAGCGGGCGTGACGACGGCAGCCGAAGTTGCGCCTAAGTTAAGCCCGCCTGCGCCCGTCCGCGACGGGCCGGGACCAGGGGCCACAGACCCTGCTCGGCCTTTAGTCTACACTTCGGTCCAACTGTCTGCTCTTTTCACTGCCCCCCCTCTCTCTCCCTCCCTATTGCACCGTTTAGACTCCTTGGGTATCAATGCTCATCCTTCTTCCTGTCCCCGTCCTGCTGTGTTCAGTCCTACCCTTCCTACATTTGGCATACCCTCGGTTACTTGCCCTCCTCCCGGTCCCCCCCCAGCTTCTGCTATTTTGCTTAACACTCGTTCTGCGGCCAAAAACCAAACGGCCCTTTCTACTCTTCTCCACAATGATTCTCCTGATTTTCTATTCCTTACAGAAACCTGGTTTTCTTCTGCTTCTCTTCCTGATCTCTTGGCCATTTTACCTGACACCTACTATGCCCTCCGTGCAGATCGCCCGGACGGCAAGGCTGGTGGAGGTGTGGCTATGATTATTCGCTCCTCTTTAAAATTTCAACTTCTCGATCATCCCCCAATACCCAATGTGGACTACCTGGTGGCTCGTTCCCTCAATCTTCCCTCACCCCTCACTGTCGTCCTTCTTTACCGTCCCCCCCAAGCTATGCCGCTTTTTGTGCCCACCCTGCAGGATCTCCTGGCCACTTTGGTGGTTAACAACTCATCGCTGTTGCTACTTGGCGACTTCAACTTTTGGCCAGGCGACCCCAGGGAGGACTCAGCATCGAAAGATTTCACTGCCACACACCAGTGTCTTAACTTCTTTTCTCATGTCTTGGTTCCCACCCACACCCAGGGCCATATTCTCGATCAAATTTGGTCCTCCCGCTGCAATATATCATCTACTTCTGTCCTCCCTTGTGTCTGGTCGGACCATTCCATGATCTCCTTCTCTATCCATCTGGGTCCCGCCGAGAAGGCTCCTCTGCCTAAGACCATCTTGGCTCGTAGTTGGAACCAGATCGATATTAATGCTCTCTCCTCTTCTCTGGCCCTATCTGCTCCTGACCTGACTGCTATGCCACTGGATGATCAGGCTGATGCCATCAATATGTGGCTTTTCTCCTCCTGCGATCAGGCCGCCCCGCTTAAGAAGGTCAAATCGGTCCGTCCCTATGACGCCCACAAATGGTTTACCAGCGACTTAAAAGCCCAAAAACTTGATCTTCGGCGCTCGGAACGTCAGTGGAGACGGAATTACTGCCCCACTCTCCGGCTTAAATATAAAACCCTTCTTAATGAGTATAAAAGAGCTATTTTAGCGGCCAAGACTAAATACTTTACTGAGAGAGTGTCAAGAACGGCAATACGTGTTCCTGCACGGTTTCCTCTGGGTCTGATCGCAAAAGAAAACTTTTCAATTACCCTTGGAGTCGGCTGTTTCACTTCCCTTCCTTCAGACGTTCCAAAAAGAAGACTAGTCTGTTAAAGACCATTACCAACAGGGCGCCCGTTCTCAGGGCGGTCTTGTAGGTTAGCGGTCTAGTGTTTGATAGGCAGTTGGTTTGAACGTGCGCGCGTTCCCTGACCGCGACGCACTTCAACTGTAGAAATTTGTGAGGAGGCTGTGTCGTTCGAGTCTCTCACAGAACTTCTTGAAAGTATTCGTTGGGGGTTGAGAAAGTTATTCTCCGCTGCCCAACAGATTCCGGAGGTGGAGTTAGTAGTCCTCTATCTCACCTCGTGTCACTAGAACTTTCCTGTTATTTCCAGTGAGTGGAAATTCTCCAGAGTCTCTACCAGCGGTGTCTTGTGGAAGGACTTTCAAGGCAGGAACTTATCTCAGAGAAAAGGTCAACAGTCATTCCTCGGTGAGTGGCCAAATGTATAACGCGCTGGTATAAGAGCAGCAGTGCGTAGTGAAGCATAAGCGCTGGTACAGGAGCAGCAGTGCGTAGTGAAGCATTCAACCCAAAATGAGACTGTCAGGCTGCTAATATTCCCTTACAGCGTTCCTTGTTGTTGAACAAGATGCAGTCCCCATAGACTTCCTTAATTTTTGTTTGGGGTGACTGACAGAAATTTCAAGAGAGTACAGATCAGGCTACAGGCTTCAAGTTTCCATGAGGAACTTTCTTCTGCAGTTCTGATAACAAGAAAAGAATCTACTTCATCTCGTTGTATGTAAAATATATATATATATATATATTGCTTACCACCAATTGCCGCAGGAGCAAACATCAAGCGCAGCAGTAACCATCAAGCGCAGCAGCAACCATCAAGCGCAGCAGCAACCATCAAGCATAGCAGCGCTTGCTTAGCGCCGAGTTCAGAAAAAGCAACCGAAAAGAGAGAGGCTAAACCACAGTAGAAGTCAGGTAAAGGTCAGGGCGTAGGGAGTGGGTAGTGAGGGCCTTTAAGGGGACTTCCATTAATCCTCTGTTAACTTCATTTACAGATGCCAGAGTAACCCACACTAGTCCGGGAGAAGCAGGCATCACAGTGGAGTCTCTCTATTATCCCATTCCCCTTTCCCCCTTCTTGCTGGAAGTGAATTTAATTCGCTGTAGCGAGGCAGGGGAGCTGGGAAGTTATCATCAATTGAGTCCAGGTCTTCAGTCCAGCTGTTCCCGTGGTGGAAAGGAATTTCAGGTGCGTGGTACCTTCTTTCGCTTGTTCTTGACAGATTGAAGTGCCATTCAACTAAATCCCACCTGAGCAGTATGGCTGAGGGTCTGGATGTTAAGACATTGGCAGCAGTGCTAGAAAGAATTCAGGAACAGTTAAATGTCACCATGGAGGCAAATAAGACTCTCAGTGAGGAGGTCAGGAAGTCTAGTCAGGAAGCGAATTTCCTTAGACAGAGGGTGGAAGAATTGGTTTCCGAAGCTAGTGCTGAGTTTAAGGCCCCAAAATCTTTCCATTTCTCGCCCACGTCATCTACGTCTGAACTGACCACTCAGGTTATCCATGCCATGTCTCCCACTATACCTTTGGCAGCCCCAGAAAGATTTACAGGTGACCCCCATAAGGCGCAAATTTTCCTCACCCAATGCTCTTTGCATTTCCTTTGCAAGCCAATAGTTTTTAAAGAGGACCAATCCAAGGTGGCCTTTGTACTGTCTTACCTGAGCGGAGATGCGGCAGCCTGGTCTATGCCGCTTGTGAGTTGCAATGACTCAATTCTGTATAACTTTGAGGAATTCAAGGAAGAATTTCTTCGCATTTTTGATCGTCGCACAGTGTCACAAACGACAGACAATGAACTTTTGGATCTCAGACAAGGAAGTCGGGAGTTAGTAGCCTATATTGCCCAGTTCAATAAACTAATAGTGGAAACCAAGTGGCCAAAGGAAAAGAGGGCGGCAATTTTTTATCGAGGACTGAAAGATGAAATAAAAGATGGGTTGGCACAAATCCCTAGGAGGCCCACAGATGTGTCAGAATTAATGGACCTTGTACTTCAGATCGACTCGAGGCAAAATGAGAGGCGGAGTGAGCGTCGCAAGGAGGTGCGGCCTTTCCTTCCGCGTTTCGACAGAGCCAGGTCTGATCCGGTTAAGTCATCTGAGACAACTTCGGTGGAAGAACCAATGCAAATTGGGTCAGTTAGGGGCCCATTAACTAAGGAGGAAAGGGAGAGGCGACGTAATGGAAAGCTGTGTATGTATTGTGGAACTGCCGGGCATTTTGTCAAGGAATGTCCACGAAAGCCTAAGATCAGCACAGTGCCAAAAGACAAGCCCCACCAGTAGGAGGAGTTGCTCTGGTGGGCGCAGAAGATAAGTCAACTCCAGATCCACAAATGCTTGCTAATACCCTTCAGTCCGCGGCCCCTCATTTGATTATCCCCTGTTGGATAAAATTTGGAATAAAAGCTATGGAAAACATTTCTGTTATGATTGATTCTGGGGCAACAGGGAATTTCTGCGACATAAAATTTGCCAAATCCCTAGGAATCCAGTTTGTCCGCAAAATCAAGCCAGAACCGGTGCGGGCTGTCGACGGCACAAATCTCTCTTCTGGCCCCATCACTTGGGATACTGAAGAAATCATCTTGGAAGGTCCAGGGAGCCATAGAAGCATTTTAAAGTTTGCTTTGATTGATGCCCCTCAGTTTCAGCTGATTTTGGGTTTGCCCTGGCTCACGGAACACAACCCAAGGATTGACTGGGCTAGAAGATCAGTGGAAATGAGCTCGGATTATTGCAAGGAACATTGCTTTCAAGGAGAGGAAACCCATCTCCAGCCCTCCCAAGCAACGTTATTGGCGGAGCCGTCCTTGGTGGTCTGTGCTTTGGAGGTTCCAGCGATTCCAAGCGAATATCTGGATTTGAGAGATGTTTTTGATGAACAGGAGGCCAATAAATTACCCCCACATAGGGAGTATGATTGTACCATAGAATTGGAACCAGGGGCACTCTTGCCGTGCAGTAGAATCTATGCCCTCTCTGAAGCTGAGAATGTACATCTGAAGGAGTATCTGGATCGATATCTAGCTAATGGATTCATCCGGCCCTCTCAGTCTCCGGCATCTTCTCCCTTATTTTTCATTCCTAAGAAGGATGGGAAGCTTCGCACATGCATAGATTATCGTGCCTTGAACCAGGTGACAAAGAAGAACAGATACCCGCTACCACTGATTTCGGAACTTTTAGATCAGGTGAAGGATGCTTGCATCTATACTAAGTTGGACCTTCGCGGAGCCTATCATTTGGTTAGAATGGCTGAGGGGCATGAGTGGAAGACAGCTTTCCGGACGCGGTTCGGCCTCTTTGAGTACCAGGTAATGCCATTCGGCCTGTGCAATGCCCCAGCTGCCTTTCAGCATTTTGTAAATGATATCCTTCGAGAATTCCTTGACCGCTTTGCAGTGGTATATATTGATGACATCCTTGTTTTTTCTGCTAATTTGGAAGAACATGTACAACATGTGCGCGCCATTTTGAAGAAGTTGCTAGATCATCAGCTTTTTGTCAAGTTGGAAAAATGCGTTTTTCACACCACAGAGGTTGAATTTCTGGGATTCATTTTGTCTCCTGAAGGAGTGGCCATGGACGATTCCAAGGTAAAAGCAATAAGAGACTGGCCCCCTCCACATAATGTCAAGGAAATACAAAGATTCATTGGATTTGCTAATTTCTACAGGCGATTCATTTCAAATTTTTCTGAGAAAGTTCGTCCGAACACTCTCCTTTTGAGGAAAAAAGAACCTTTTGTGTGGGGACCAGTGACTGAGGAAGCCTTTCAGTCTTTAAAAAGGGCCTTCATTTCCGCTCCAATTCTGCAGCATCCAAACATAGAGGAACCATTCGATGTGGAGGCGGATGCTTCTGATCAGGCGATTGGAGGAATTCTGTCGCAGAGACATCGAGAGACTGGCCAACTTCATCCAGTTGCTTACAGGTCACGGAAGTTAACAGCGGCTGAAGTCAATTATTCCATTGCTGACAAGGAATTATTGGCAGTGAAAGATGCTTTTCAGGACTGGCGGCATTACTTATTAGGGGCCAAGCATGAAGTAACAGTCTATACAGACCATAGAAATCTGCAGTTCCTGAAGTCTGCGCGAACACTCTCGCCATGACAATTGCGATGGTCATTGTTTTTCGCAGATTACAACTTCGTTTTGACATACAAACCAGGAGCAGACAATGGAAAGGCAGATGCCTTGTCCCGGCTAAATTCAAGTGAGCAAAGAGAAACTTCCCGAGAAATTCACATAATTCCTGAGGAAAAGATAATTGGGGCAATACTTTACTCAGAATTGGAAGAGAAGATCAGAGATTCAATGTCGCAAGAAGATCTGGCAAAATGGTTAAAAGAGGACCCAGAGAGAGAAAGCAGAGATGGGAAACCCTATCATCACGGAGTATTGTTCGTTCCACAGGCTGATCTACAAGGAAGAGTCATACAGCATTGTCATGATGATCCTTTGGCCGGCCACAAAGGGGTCACGAAGACCATTGAATTGATCAAACGAGACTTTTGGTGGCCCGGTCTGGAAGCTCAGGTGAGACAGTATGTGGCATCTTGTGCTAGTTGTGTCAAGGGGAAGGCCGTAAGACAAGCCCCACAAGGGTTACTTCAACCTTTGCCCATAGCACCAGCTCCTTGGCACACAATCTCAATGGATTTTATTGTGGATCTTCCTTCTAGTCAGGGGTTGTCCGTTATATGGGTGGTGGTAGATCATTTCACCAAGATGGCTCATTTTGTTCCATTGAAATCCCTCCCAACTTCAACTCAGCTTTCCACTCTGTTTACTCAACACATAGTCAAGGCACATGGGATTCCAAAGGTGGTCATATCCGATAGGGGTCCTCAATTCATTTCACGATTCTGGAGAGCCTTCCTAGACAAATTAGGGGTGGATTCTCGTTTGTCCACCAGTTTTCACCCACAGACTGATGGGCAAACGGAGAGAGTAAATCAAGAGCTGGAGCAATATTTGCGCTTGTACTTGATGGATCAGGAGGGAGATTGGCCAGAGTTAATTTGGGCAGCTGAATTTGCATATAATAACGCAGTTCACTCTTCTACCGGATTTTCCCCGTTCTTTTTGAATTCAGGTCGACACCCCAATACCTTAGTGAATAGGTCTGAAAGTCTAGTACCAGCTGTAGAAGAGAAGGTGCGTAAATTACAAGAGACTTATAAGGTAGCAACTCAGAACTTGATTAAGGCAAAGGCAACACAGAAGGTGCAGGCAGACAAGAAAAGAAGGAAGAATCCCGTTTTTGAGCCAGGGGACAAGGTTTGGTTATCTACTCGATACATGCGCCTCAAGGGGAATCGGAAATTCCAGCCTAGATTTGTAGGTCCATATGAGGTAGAAAGGATGATGAACTCAGTTACAGTGAAACTCAAGCTTCCCACTAGTCTAAAGATTCACCCAGTGTTCCATGTATCGTTAGTAAAGAAAAACCCCGTGGGTATGAGAATGGTTTTGCCTCCAGCTCCAGTTCACAGACAGGCTGGAGAAGAATTTGAAGTTAAGAGGATTCTAGACTCAAAACTGAAGAAAGGAGAAGTTTTCTATTTAATTGACTGGAAAGGGTTTGGTCCAGAGGATCGTTCTTGGGAGCCCAGTTCAAATATCCATGCCCCCAGATTGGTTCGTGAGTTTCATAGGACATATCCCAATAAACCAAAGGAGAGCGGAGGGGAGTTCTTGGTGGGGGGTACTGTCAAGAACGGCAATACGTGTTCCTGCACGGTTTCCCCTGGGTCTGATCGCAAAAGAAAACTTTTCAATTACCCTTGGAGTCGGCTGTTTCACTTCCCTTCCTTCAGACGTTCCAAAAAGAAGACTAGTCTGTTAAAGACCATTACCAACAGGGCGCCCGTTCTCAGGGCGGTCTTGTAGGTTAGCGGTCTAGTGTTTGATAGGCAGTTGGTTTGAACGTGCGCGCGTTCCCTGACCGCGACGCACTTCAACTGTAGAAATTTGTGAGGAGGCTGTGTCGTTCGAGTCTCTCACAGAACTTCTTGAAAGTATTCGTTGGGGGTTGAGAAAGTTATTCTCCGCTGCCCAACAGATTCCGGAGGTGGAGTTAGTAGTCCTCTATCTCACCTCGTGTCACTAGAACTTTCCTGTTATTTCCAGTGAGTGGAAATTCTCCAGAGTCTCTACCAGCGGTGTCTTGTGGAAGGACTTTCAAGGCAGGAACTTATCTCAGAGAAAAGGTCAACAGTCATTCCTCGGTGAGTTGCCAAATGTATAACGCGCTGGTATAAGAGCAGCAGTGCGTAGTGAAGCATAAGCGCTGGTACAGGAGCAGCAGTGCGTAGTGAAGTATTCAACCAAAATGAGACTGTCAGGCTGCTAATATTCCCTTACAGCGTTCCTTGTTGTTGAACAAGATGCAGTCCCCATAGACTTCCTTAATTTTTGTTTGGGGTGACTGACAGAAATTTCAAGAGAGTACAGATCAGGCTACAGGCTTCAAGTTTCCATGAGGAACTTTCTTCTGCAGTTCTGATAACAAGAAAAGAATCTACTTCATCTCGTTGTATGTAAAATATATATATATATATATTGCTTACCACCAATTGCCGCAGGAGCAAACATCAAGCGCAGCAGTAACCATCAAGCGCAGCAGCAACCATCAAGCGCAGCAGCAACCATCAAGCATAGCAGCGCTTGCTTAGCGCGGAGTTCAGAAAAAGCAACCGAAAAGAGAGAGGCTAAACCACAGTAGAAGTCAGGTAAAGGTCAGGGCGTAGGGAGTGGGTAGTGAGGGCCTTTAAGGGGACTTCCATTAATCCTCTGTTAACTTCATTTACAGATGCCAGAGTAACCCACACTAGTCCGGGAGAAGCAGGCATCACAGTGGAGTCTCTCTATTATCCCATTCCCCTTTCCCCCTTCTTGCTGGAAGTGAATTTAATTCGCTGTAGCGAGGCAGGGGAGCTGGGAAGTTATCATCAATTGAGTCCAGGTCTTCAGTCCAGCTGTTCCCGTGGTGGAAAGGAATTTCAGGTGCGTGGTACCTTCTTTCGCTTGTTCTTGACAGAGAGTTGCTTCCTCCGCCAACAAATCTCGTGAAATTTTTTCACTTGTCCATAACCTTGCTTTTTCCGATCGTGCGTGCACTTTCCTTCTTCCATCTCAATCCCTATGCTCCTCACTTAATGACTATTTCATTGATAAGATCTCTAACATTAAGGCCAACATCCCCGCTGTATCTCAACCCGTACTCTCTGCTTCTCTTCCTCCACCCCCTTCTTCTCTTAACCACTTCCAACTCATTTCCCCTCAGCTTTTTCTGGACCTGCTTGTTAAGGTTAAGTCTGGCTCTCCCGCGGATTGCGCTCCCGCACGCATCCTCAGAGTACTCTATACCAGCTGCCCTGACCCACCTCTTGCTCTTCTCAATGCTTCTCTTACTTTGGGTTCTGTCCCTTCTTCGTTCAAATCTGCTATTGTTCTCCCTATTCTTAAAAAACCTAGTCTGGATCCTTCTCTTTCATCTAACTTTAGGCCTATCTCTTTGCTTCCCTATCTTGGGAAGATCCTTGAAAGCCATGTTACATCCTGCTTGTCCACCTATCTCGAGGAGAACCATCTTTTGGCCACCCATCAGGCGGGTTTCCGCCCAGGCCACTCCACTGAGGGAGTGGTGCTTGCGGTCATGGATGAACTTAAGGGGAAAGCTGACCTGAATCTCCCCCAAGCTCTTGTCCTCCTCGACTTGTCCACTGCGTTTGACACGGTCGATCATACCATTCTTCTCGACCGTGTCAGCACAGCGGGCATTAAGGGCATCGCCCTTTCTTGGATTGCGTCCTTCCTTCAAGGCAGGACGCAAGCAGTTCACCTTTCCGGTTTCTCTGCTCCCCCTCGTTCGGTTTCCTGTGGGGTTCCGCAGGGCTCTTCCCTCTCTCCTCTTCTTTTCAATCTCTATATTCGTCCTCTTGTCTTCTCTCTTCTCGAGCTGGGGGTCTCTGTGTATAATTACGCCGATGACCTCCAGCTCGTCTTTGATCTCTCTTCTCCTCTTGTTTCCCTCCCCAAGCTCTGTTCCACTCTAGTTTTCATCTCTCAGTGGATGAGCTCCAATCATCTGAAGCTTAATCCAGATAAAACGGAGCTTGTCCTCACGGGTGGTCCCTCCAATCCCTGGTCCCTTGCTCATTGGCCCCTTTCTTTTGGTCCCCCCCCGGTTCCGGTTTCTTCTGTCCGGACCTTGGGCATTAAGATTAGCCATGACCTGTCCATGCATTCACAAATCAGTTCCGTTGTGTCTTCGTGTTTTTTTTCCCTTCGTCTTATTCGTAAGATTTCTCGGTTTTTTTTCTGTTGATGCCCTCAAAACCATAGTCATCGCTCTTGTCATCTCTCGCCTTGACTATGGAAATGGCCTGTACGTTGGCATCCCTGCCTATGAAACTCGTTGTCTTCAGGCCATTCAAAACCAGGCGGCCCGTCTTATCTTTCGCCTACCCAAATTTTCTCACATAACATCCACTCTTAGGTCTCTTCATTGGCTCCCTGTTTATTTTAGATCCTTCTTCAAACTTGCCTGTTTGGCCTTTCGGGCTCATCATCATTCTGCCCCTCATTTCATCAATTCTCTCATCACTTCCCACGCTCCCAGACGAACTCTTCGGTCCTCATCACTTTCTTTGCTTCACGTCCCCCGCTTTCGCAAAACTCGCACTGGGGGCACCCGCTTCTCGGTCTTGGCCCCCCGGTTTTGGAATAGTCTTCCTCTCTCTATTCGTTCCATTCCCATCTACACCCACTTCCGTAAGGCCCTCAAAACGTTCCTGTTTTCTCAGGCTTTTCCTAGCTAGTCCTTTTTGGGTTTCTTTGTGAGCTTGGATGAGTCCTCAGCGCCAGGAAGCCGCTTGGCCACAGTGCGCTTAATCAAATTCCCCTTTTCATTTCATTTAATTTCATACAGTAACTCTACTACTAGAGGCTAGGGCTAGTGGAAGTGCTCCTATCGGGGTTTCAATTGGTGTTGGTGGAGCATGGACTAAGACCACCTTAGAAGGTTCTTTTCCTGTTGGTTTGGTTGTTATCTAACTACCATTATAACCTTTGGCGAGTTTAGCTTTTCTGCCCCCTACCCCAGAGGCCACATTCCTCTTCCTTTTTGGCATCGCCCCTTCCCGTTTGCCTCGCAGCTGGCGCAAGTTTAGTCTCTCAGGGGAGCTTGGCGTGGGTGATGCTATGGTGGAATCTAAGACTAATTTGGATTGGAAAGACTGAACCAGGTCTTGTCTGATGTGTACATTGTCATCAGTTGGGAGGACATTAACTATAGTTTCCCGCCTAGTGGCATCCGGTGTGCGTGCGCTGGCAATATGACCCATAGAGGACCTTTTGGCAAAGGCTAGATCTTGTGAAACTCTTCGCTCCATTAATGTTATCCCCTGGTCAATTACAGAATTTGCTCTCGTGATGAAGTTATCAAGAGTTCCTGTTAGGCTGCCACTTTTGGGTGCAGCCCTACTTCTGGTTTGGGAAACAGCCATGATATGATACACAGTCTTGGTTGGGGGGAGTACTCATGGACCTCTATGGGTGTAGTAATGGTTATGTGCCAGATGATGGTTGATAAAGCGGTCTTGTCAGTGATTGAACGGGCTTAAACGGGCCCGCCCTTTGCCCGAGCTTCGCCCCGGACTACGTCCCGCACGCGTCCCGCTACGCGTGCCTAGGCGTGCCTAGGCGTGCCTTAAATGGGCGTGTAATGAAGGTGTGGGCTGGAAGAAGACCCAGGTGCGGCGGCCAGGAATCAGCAGTCCTGCAAAGCACCCTGGTCCTCGCAGTCCCGTCGGCGATGGCACCCCGTCACAGAGGCCCCCACTTCCAGTTAAGACTCGACGTCTCCTCGGAATTCAATATTAAAATATGCAGAGTCCTCACCTACGAGCTGCACCCCCTTGGCCTTTACAGAACATCAAACAACAATGGCTGGCATTTTCTTTCAGGAAAGTGTCAATCCCCGACATGTTTTTTCGAACAAATTTTTCTCCACACCGTTTTTTCACACACGGTATCCAGTCATGAGGGTGTTTCAAGGAAACGGGCAGCACAAACCGATACTCAGGCTGCTGAGAAGAATCAGTATGCTTTAAGACAGGCAGAACAGGACTGTTACACGCGTTACCTCTCGTTTCTTCGATCACACCTTTCTCAATTAAATCATAGATGATCGCTAACAGCACTCTTTCACCATCACTCGAAATCCAATATTGGGGAATATGTGGCAATCTAACATTCGATTTGAGCGTCACAACATATGGTGGAATCCCCAAAAGACCCACATCATTAGGACCAGTAGCCCAATGAGTATCAGGGAGACAACGCAATTCCATTGGAAACTGATCTCTAGATAGATACATCGGAGAGGTCACTCTCTTACCCAATGTAAGGTGTACTCCCGAAGGAGAACAATACAGTGTCGCATGCAGTCTCTTTAACAAATCCAGACCCAACAAATTCTCACCACAACCTGTCGTTAAAATAAGGGGTGCTTCCAATTCACAAGGCCCAATAGAAAGAGACAAGGGACTAGAAACTGGATTATGAACCGGGGCGCCAGAAAATCCCACTGAAATATTCGTTAAGCCAGACAAAGGTGCGCCTGGGAGTTTAGAGTGCATGATAGAACTCTTCGCTGCACCAGTATCCAAAAGAAAAGGCTCTACCACACCCGATGTAACCACTGCAACATAAGGTCTCTCCTGGTCTACTGGAACTGACACTACTCCCTCTCTTTGTCCTTGGCTGTCCTAGCAATCATCATAGCCAGTGCTCTCACTCTCAACGTAGCGATCATCAACATAATATTGTGGAGATCTGCCAGTCTGTACGTTCTGCTGATCCAAAAAATTCATAGACGTCTGTGGGGGAAAAGAACGTTCGTTCTGAGGGAACACGCCACGTCCTCTACCTCTAGACACTTGCTGGAAACTACCACGACCTCTTGGAGCCATCATACCGCTTGCACGTTGTCGTAAAACAGGGCACTCATTCTTGTAATGACCTTCCTCTCTACAATACGCACACTGATTCAGAGCCAAAGGTGGTCTTGGAGGATAATACTCGGGTCTCTGTGACAGTCTCTGAAACGATGGAGGTTGCTGAAACTGTAGACGTTGCTGTGATTCCTGCTGATTCGAGCGAGGCGAATATGCCTGCTGCAGAAGAACCTTTGTTTTTAAGTCTTTTGTCATTTTCTCTAATCTATCTTTCTCATCCTTATCCCTATTCTCGTAGTACTGTGCGGTCGCCAATATCTGGGCCGACGAAGAGACAGCCCAAGAACTCTCAGAATCTTTCAACTTATTACACAGTTCGGGAAGTAAATTAAAGACAAACTTATCGACAAACAGTCTCTGGCCACCTTCCGTACTCATATCTTGACCGCTATGATCTATAAAAGTCTCTTCAAACCTGGTGAAGATGTCGGACACATTTTCGTCCTTCTTCTGCTTACATGCTGTCAACTTGTCCCAGTTCACTCGTAACGCTGGCATCATCGTTTTCATCATATTAATAATTCTACCGGGTAAATCCGTTATTAGAGGCTCAGGTTTAGCTCCTCCTACCTGTCTAGCATCTGCAGCCGCAATATTCACCCATGTATCACCTAATTCTACCGCATGATCCTCATGGCGAATCTTCGCCCACAACGGTTGAGAAACTACATTACCCAATAACATATCCACATCAGCTAGATTCATTATGCATGTGTCGACTGTCTGGGACAACTCCTTATAATACCCCGCGGGATTCTTACGGGGGTCGGGTAAGGTTTGCTTAAGAGCCAAAACCTCAGCTCTCTTCCAAGGGACATGTATCCAAACTCGATGGAAATGAGCCAAAGTGGGTGGATTGGCATTTGCATCTCCCTCTCTCCAAACTGGAGGAACCTCTCTCATTGGATATTGTCGTACCTTCTTTCTAACTAAGGCATCAGGCTCAAACAATGGCTGGGGAGGAAGTGCAGACCTATATGTAAGAAGTGTTACTACCGCATCCTCGACACCAGCTCCCACTATCGTCCCTTTGGCGAACTCACTCTGAATATCAAGCAATCCAACAGGAGCCAACTCCAATTCATCATCTTCCCATTGTTCCCGAAGCAAAGTACACATCATATCAAAAACATACCGCTGCGTTGGCTCTTTCCACTGTAGGAACGTATTCAGAACCACTCCCGGATCATACCTAGAAACATTCGTAACCCACCTACGAGCCAATGAATCCAACACTCCACGCTCCACAGAACCAGGGAGCTGACTACGTCTCTGTCTGTCATCAGAAACGGGGGTCGTGACTAGCGACCCAAATAGAGGAGTTAAGAAATTAGCAACAGTGTCAGCCACTCGTCGACGAACAGAAGGGGAGGAAGCAGTCATAAGAACAGAGGAAAAGGTACCTTGCGATGGTAAAGAAAAAGACGCAGAAGTGAAGGAAGTCAGAGGGACAGGAGCAAGAGGCACAGCAGTCTGAGTCAAGGCAGGCAAAGGTAAAGTAGGCAACCCAGGAAGAGGGGGTGCCGGAGGAACCTGAACCAACTGTGTAACAGGAAAAAGGGTTTGCGGAGGGACTAAAGGCTGACCAGCAACCTGTTGTACAACAAACGGTAATATCGGTGCAGTAGCACCTTGCACGTAAGGGGGAGGTGACTTCAACAAATAAGACATTAATGGATCCTTTTCGGGATCCTTAACAGGATTCACAGGAGGGGTGACAAAACTGGATAACATTTGTCAATAGCCATATGATGTTGCCTATCTGACACCTCAATCGCTTTATCTTCTTCATCTTCTTTAAACTGCCTAGCAGCTTGCATTATCGATACACCCTTTTCTCTCTTATCTCTTTTAGCTTGTTTTATCTCTCGTTGTCTGGCTTCTTTGCGCCAAAGGTGGAAGGAGTCGAACATTGCCGGACGGGCTTTCTTCCTAAATAATTTCGGTTCCAAATTGTCTAAAATCTCTGTATCGAAACTACCATGTTGGGGCCATCGTAAGACGCCATCTTTCCTAGTGTAGCGGACCAATACTTCATTGAATGTAATGGGGCCCATGTCGTGTTTAGAATAGAGCTCATAAGTCGGAGTTCCAACTGGAGGTATCGGACACGAGTCCTCCAATCGGAACTTCCTGTTATAACCACAATAAAACCAAGTACCAAATTTGCTACGAGTAGGCATCTTCGCTCACTAATCGAGCTTCAAACTTCAAGGGGTTATCTCTACCGATACACTCGTAAATATACGAGACCCTCGGCTTTGGAAATTGCAATTTTCAAATCAAAACTAAGGACCAAACAAACTAAGAACCAAACTAAGAACCAAGCAAAACCAAGAACTGCTCAAACTAAGGACCAAGTATAACTAAGAACCAAACAAATTAGTGGGAGCGACCCACTTATACTTAACCAAGTCGTCTGCTACGCCACCCAGAAGATCCGTCGACCCCCCCTTTTCACAAAAAAGGGGGGGTGTCCAAGACAGGGCGACAGACAGGGCAGCAGTCCTTACGTAGCCGTCAGAAGGGGGAAATCTCGTGGAAAAGACCTTCGGTCCACGATTTCGACATGCAGGGGTCGCTGAAGTGGGGGCCCTCCTCCAGAGTTTCCTCACGAAGTTCCTCTCGATCCTCAGGCTTGGACCGGTACCGCTTGATGTCGCCCGACGTTGGGCGCCAACTGAAGAACTGGGCTTTTAGAACCCAGCGGCGCCAGGGGCACGCCCAAAGTCTTCGGGTTCACCTGTCTTAGAATACAGAGACACAAGATACTTCTTGGTGGCGTCAGAGATCGAGTTTATTGGCTGCAGCCAGTAACAGAAGTCCTAGAAGTCATCACGGTATGAGTTCTCAGGAGACTGCTCAAATTTACAAAGCAAGTCATCCCTTTTTATGCCAGAAACATCACATTCCAGACAAACACCCATTATTTTACAAATTGTCCAATCGCATGTAACCACACCAAAAGTATCGCATGACGGTAAAACCCACTTTTCAGTTGTCCGGCCCATGATCAATCATCGAATAATCCCAACATTCTTCTTTAGACAAGCCGGACAGACCCATAATAAAGAGACCACAACCCATATCGTAAATGGACCATAAAAGAAGAAACAGAAACAGATAGAAGTAGGATGGGGCATGTTTGTGTGCAATAAAACTTTACGAGATCCCGTGCTCTGACCCTTAATCAAGATCAGCTAGCGGTCGGGAACGGGTTTGGCAGGGTCGGCCTCAGGCAACGAGGTCAGTTCACTCGAGTCATGTAGGAGTCAGCACAAACTCGAGCTAAGGTGAGCCTGACCAAAGAGCTTGTTTAACCACAGTCATCGGCCTATGTGAGGGCAACCACAAAAATGGCTACCATGCGCAAAATGGAACCCAGGGTTCAGAACGAAAAACCCTAAATGCGCATTGAATCCATTGGTGTAATGTGACGAAAACACACATACTAGCTGAACTCACTAGTTACGGTTCGCCGTTACCAAAATCGTAACTGAACCATGATATTCATTACGCAGATTCAGATTTCACGGAACCTCAACAACCTACTACTAAAATAAACCTACTTGAAAACTACTACGGCTGGACTACCCTATTTATTATTACATTTGGCGACGTTTTAAGAAGGAAGAATCCACGTGTGCCACCTAATTGGACTGAAACCTGTCAAGCTTGAAGTAAGTGGATTTAAATTGAAGAAATTCATCAGGAACTTGATGAATCTGGCACCCGGAGTCCCACCAGTGACCACCCCATTGGTCGCCCACAACCCTACAGTGCCTGTTTCAAGTGTAACGTTCCAGTTCCTGCTCTACTTCCCTCCTTGCCTGCCTTTTTAAAGTGCAGTCTCCCAGGGGAGCGTATCTTACTGCCTTCTTCTGCTGCCCTCCTGCTTTGTATGAACGTTTCCTGCTTTGCTGCCTGTACTGCTTCTGTGGAAAAGAGTTTTCCTGTCCTCCTGTCTGCAACTTCCTGCTGGACCCTCTCTTCATCCTGCCTTGCTGCCTTGGATCTTGTGTTCAGGTTTTGCTGCATTGCGAGAGTTCCTCTTGTTATTGAATTTCCCTGAGTTACTGCCTCCTTGTGTCTTTTCTACTTGCAAGTGCCCCAGAGACGGAGAAGACTCAATGTTTCTGCTCCGCATCCCCTGCTGAGCTATTACATGTGTTAATGTTGGGGAAGACTGTATCCAGTATTTTAATCTTTCACCGTGAGTACCTTTGTTCATTGCTCATTTTCATGCCAAATCTGCTTAGTATTGCAACATTTTGTTCACCATGGCAGTTGAACCGCTCTGAGACTTTTAAAACATGGCACGAGCAGACTACTGCGCGCACACACCGAGCGCGCGTAGCTTCACCTGCATTTCATTGTCCTTGTCACCGTGGATCTGACGTTCCTGGCTGTTTACAGTTGATTCCTGCTTCCGGACGTCTACAAGCATGGACGTGCCGTGAGCCACCCGGCTCTGCGTCACGAACGTGCCGCCATCTTGGGATTGGAGTATCCACATTATTTGCACTTTCCACCATGCGTGGTGCACGTGTTGCCATCCACACTGTTCTTTTAATAATATTCAATAAAGTTCAACCGGGAACATTGCAGTGTTCTTCCCTCTCCAGTATGTGTCTTCGTTGGGCAAGTTTCCAGCAGTTCCAGTTTCCTCTATGTAATGCACACTTGAAGTGTAGTTCTCTGACCTGTCTCTCTGGTTTTCAGGTCTTCCGATCCTCGTTTACAGGATTGACGATGGTTCATTACAAGTGTTGATATTCTCTCTGGAATATTATGTCGGCATGCTGCTTAGTGACACATAGGCGCCGATCACGATCCTGTAAAAACCGGGTACGAACCGTCGGACGGAGCATATTCTCCGTCCGACGCGTACCCGGTCGTCAAAATCTACCAACATGGAATTACGATTCGCACGGAAACACCATTTCCGTACGAATCGTACAAAACCCCGACCGACCAAAATAAACATACAAATGCGATCCGGGAAAGCGCCGAGCTGACGTCGGGACGCACGCAGCCTGCCATTCACGAACCAGGAATTACGATTCGCACCAACGTCATCCCGCACGGTTAATATTTTCCGGCAGCCAAAAACTGCCGGGAAATCAGGACGACGTGAACAAGGAGTACCAGTACGCGACGGACAGACAGGACGACGCGAACAAGGAGTACCCGTACGCGACGGACAGACATGGACCCGAACCTACGTGTCATCTCGGCCCTCATAGCAGTCCACCTCCTCTACAGGTTACGACGCAGATGGCGCAGAAGGTCAGTACAACAAAGGGAGGGGGGAAAGGGGGGGGCAGGACCAGGGGCAGGCCACAAAACCACCACCATAGTCACACAGCACACATGCACTGGACATACCTGACCCTCAGGCCCTGGTCACCACGAGGGGGTGGGGGCGTGTCCAGCTAAGCCAGCAACCGCCACAACGGAAGTTCTTGACGACGCGAACCGGCAACACAACCAGACAGGTACGTCCCATACCCACGCCTTAAGAGCGTGGGTACAAGTCGTACCACGCCCACACCTACGTCACCCCAACAATGGCGGGACGGCTCGTACCCACGTGGCAAAGGCCTGGGTACAGCCCGCACAAGCATCACATAGCGTGGGGACGCATACCCCGTATGCATGGAGCGTACCCCCCACCCCAACAGTGTAAGTACGACCCGTACCCTCACACACGAACGCATGGAGCGTACCCCCACCCCAACCGTGTATGTACGACACGTACCCCCACCTCGTATGCATGGAGCGTACCCCCCATGCCAACAGTGTAAGTACGACACGTCCCCCCACCCGCGTACGTATGGAGCGTACCCCCACCCCAACAGTGTAAGTACGACCCGTACCCTCAGCCGCGTACGTATGGAGCGTACCCCCACCCCAACAGTGTAAGTACGACACGTCCCCCCACCCGCGTATGCAAGGAGCGTACCCCCCATGCCAACAGTGTAAGTACGACACGTCCCCCACCCGCGTCCGTATGGAGCGAACCCCCACCCCAACAGTGTAAGTACGACCTGTACCCTCACCCGCGGACGTATGGAGCGAACCCCCACCCCAACAGTGTAAGTACGACCCGTACCCTCACCCGCGTATGCAAGGAGCATACCCCCCATGCCAACATTATACGCACGACCCGTACCCTCACCCGCGTACGTATGGAGTGTACCCCCACCCCAACAGTGTAAGTACGACCCGTACCCTCACCCGCGTATGCAAGGAGCGTACCCCCATGCCAACATTATACGCACGACACGTCCCCCCCCGCGTACGTATGGAGCGTACCCCCACCCCAACAGTGTAAGTATGACACGTCCCCCCACCCGCGTATGCAAGGAGCGTACCCCCATGCCAACAGTGTAAGTACGACACGTCCCCCCACCCGCGTACGTATGGAGCATACCCCCACCCCAACAGTGTAAGTACGACCCGTACCCTCACCTGCGGACGTATGGAGCGTACCCCCACCCCAACAGTGTAAGTACGACACGTCCCCCCACCCGCGTATGCAAGGAGCGTACCCCCCATGCCAACAGTTTAAGTACGACACGTCCCCCCACCCGCGTACGTATGGAGCGAACCCCGACCCCAACAGTGTAAGTACGACCCGTACCCTCACCCGCGTACGTATGGAGCGTACCCCCACCCCAACAGTGGAAGTACGACCCGTACCCTCACCCGTGTATGCAAGGAGCGTACCCCCATGCCAACATTATACGCACGACACGTCCCCCCACCCGCGTACGTATGGAGCGTACCCCCACCCCAACAGTGTAAGTACGACACGTCCCCCCACCCGCGTATGCAAGGAGCGTACCCCCATGCCAACAGTGTAAGTACGACACGTCCCCCCACCCGCGTACGTATGGAGCGTACCCCCACCCCAACAGTGTAAGTACGACCCGTACCCTCACCCGCGGACGTATGGAGCGTACCCCACCCCAACAGTGTAAGTACAACACGTCCCCCCACCCGCGTATGCAAGGAGCGTACCCACCATGCTAACAGTGTAAGTACGACACGTCCCCCCACCCGCGTACGTATGGAGCGAACCCCCACCCCAACAGTGTAAGTACGACCCGTACCCTCACCCGCGGACGTATTGAGCGAACCCCCACCCCAACAGTGTAAGTACGACCCGTACCCTCACCCGCGTATGCAAGGAGCGTACCCCCCATGCCAACATTATACGCACGACACGTCCCCCCACACGCGTATGCATGGAGCGTACCCCCATGCCAACATTATACGCACGACACGTCCCCCCACCCGTATGCATTGAGCGTACCCCCCACCCCAACAGTGTAAGTACGACCCGTACCCCCATGGAGCGAACACACACACGTGTATCGACAAAGCGTACATATTGTTAAATAGGAGGGGTGGGTGCAGAGTCCTCCCAGCAGTGTCCAGACATATGAGGGGTGTGTGCAGAGTCCTCCCAGCAGTGCCCAGACACAGGAGGGGTGTGTGCAGAGTCCTCCCAGCAGTGCCCAGACATATGAGGGGTGGGTGCAGAGTCCTCCCAGCAGTGCCCAGAGACAGGAGGGGTGGGTGCATATCACTCCCAGCAGTGCCCAGACACAGGAGGGGTGGGTGCAGAGTCCTCCCAGCAGTGCCCAGAGACAGGAGGGGTGTGTGCAGAGTCCTCCCAGCAGTGCCCAGAGTCAGGAGGTGTGTGTGCAGAGTCCTCCCAGCAGTGCCCAGACACAGGAGGGGTGTGTGCAGAGTCCTCCCAGCAGTGCCCAGACATAGGAGGGGTGTTTGCAGAGTCCTCCCAGCAGTGCCCAGACACAGGAGGGGTGGGTGCAGAGTCCTCCCAGCAGTGCCCAGAGACAGGAGGGGTGTGTGCAGAGTCCTCCCAGCAGTGACCAGACACAGGAGGGGTGTGTGCAGAGTCCTCCCAGCAGTGCCCAGACATAGGAGGGGTGGGTGCAGAGTCCTCCCAGCAGTGCCCAGACACAGGAGGGGTGGGTGAAGAGTCCTCCCAGCAGAGCCCAGACATAGGAGGGGTGGGTGCCTAACACTCACAGCAGTGCCCATGAAACGCTAAGGGTGGAGTAGCCACAGATACCATGCCCACAAATGTCAGTCAGGTGCACAAAGACCCTGCAGTACATGTACCACATGTGTGCGAGGCTTGGAGTATACGCATGCATAGCGCAGAAAAGAAAACATGTCCACATGAAGTCATGTCAATAGTCCACACACACAAGTACTATGACTACCAAGGATGCCACGAATGATGCAGGTGGAGAAATCGCTCAGCATGCATGTGCAAAGTAGAAGTAGTCCGTCACACACCCAGCTGATGTAGACACAGCTCAGCACCACATATTGGGAACACCCTGCAGGGAAGACGTCAGGGTACACAGAGGAAGGAATACACCGTGTTACAATTCCACCATGCAGCAACTGCGTACATGGACAGAGAAACCTAGCTAACACCGTGTGATGGCACACAGATACCAGGGTCCCCCCTATGACCAGCACACTACTACATTTCCCACACACCCAACACATGAT
Source organism: Triturus cristatus (assembly GCF_964204655.1). Classification (NCBI taxonomy): domain Eukaryota; kingdom Metazoa; phylum Chordata; class Amphibia; order Caudata; family Salamandridae; genus Triturus; species Triturus cristatus. Next base: position 1,110,187,499 of record NC_140592.1, on the reverse strand, counting down.
CACCACCCATATTCATGTAGCAGCCCCACCAACAGCAATATCAGTAAAGCAGTAGTGTTCAAAGGAAACTAAAATGGCTTTAATCAGCATTATCTTAAATTGTTTGTTCTCAGAAAGTTCAATATTTACAAAGCCCATAGGGCAGTCCATGAGTCACAGCTGGATGGGGGGACACAGTGGGACGCATGTCCCCTAGCTTGCCTGCACAGTTACAAGTCGTTGTCTTCTACAGGGGTGAGGGCATCATGTCGGGGGGAAGGAACAGGCACCGCAGGGACAGGAGGGCAAAGGGTAGGCGAATTGGGTGCAGGGATGGAGGACTCTACCACAGGGGGTGGGGCAGGGCCAAAGGTGGATTCTAGGAGCGCGCTGCACACCTTGGCAATGTCCTCCAGGGTCCCCCCTGCACCCGAAGGAACCACAGGCCCCAAGGGGGGGGGGGTCAGAGGAATGAGTCGCAGCGCCACTGGGGGTGGGTGTGGACAGGGGGGGGGACTCAAGCACCTTGACCGTGGACTTCCTTGACCGCTTGCGGGGTGGTGTCAATGTGGGGCTCAGGGACAGAGCGGCCATGAACGAGTCTTTGGGGGAGATGTGGCCAGGAGAGCTGAGGGGTGGGGATTTGGAGGGAGTGGATTGGGTGGAATGCGGACTCCCACTCTGGCTGCGTGTCACACATTTGCCCCCCGACCCAGTGGGTGTGCCTAATACACCCTGTGTGTGCGTGTCAGGAGGTGTGCGGCGGACCTTCCCTGCTGGTGTGGTGCCTGTGTCTGTTGTGGTGGGTGCATGCTGACGTCTGGGTGTATGTGGGACAGGTATGGGAGTGGGAAGTGTGGAAGGGGCAGGGGTAGGGGGTGGGACGTAGCGCTGCAGGAGACCCACTGCTGCAGTCAGTGTTGAGTCTATCGACCTCAGCAAGTTGCGTTGGTCAGCCTGCGATGAATGAATGCCCTCCAAGTATGCCTCCATGTTGTTGAGGACCTGGCTGTGGGCATGGAGGACATTAAGGATCGCAGTCTGACCAACCTGCAACTGCCGCTGGATGTCCACAGACTCGGCATTGGCGGCAGCAGTGGAGACAGGGGCAGTGGGTGCGGTGCCTGGCAGGAAGGAGACATGCGGTGACTGGGGACGCTGGGAAGGGACACGAGCACGTGGGAGGCGGCTGATGCCAATGGAGGGGGCGGGGCGAGATGTAGGGCTGCTGTCAGATGGTGGTGCAGCCACCGCCCACTCGGAGAGATCATCCTCGGACCCGTCAGCTTCATACTCTGTTGTGCCAGTCGACAGGTCCCCGGGTTCACTCTCCTCCGCCTCGTGCCCACTCGATGTGCCAGCCGCGATTTCACCGCTGGCACTGGTGCTCGGTCCCTCAGCGCCGTCTGTGTCCATGTCTCCCTCCGTGTCCCCCGACGATGCTGTGGGCAGGGTGAAGGGACAGAAATTAATCATACACCTGTATACATGTGTCACATGAGTCCAATCTACTTAGGTTACAGTGCATAGCCTGAAACAAAAGAAGAGTTACAACTACAAAACAAGGTACATATGTAGGCCCTGCAAGACACAGTTGTTTGACCCAGCATGCCACAGAAAAACTATGGAGAGCATTACACAATAGCAAATGAGATGACATGGTAATTTGACTGAGGAGCAAGGCCCTGGGGACAATCCAGCACTGCATCTGCACCACACAGCGTGGCAGGAAATAGGGATGAGCAGGGACCATAGGCAGGTACTAGAGGCACATGCAGCATAGGTTATACTGAAAACATGCCCACCATGACTGGCCCACTGCACCTTGAGTGCATGTCCAGGCAAACATCACACACTGGCCAGTCCTAGCAAGGAGACATCAGGTTGTGACATGAAGGCCATGCCCGCACCACCCACCCCCTACATGAGACAAATCTATGGAGACACAGGAAGCACGTACATCTCTTAGTCTGGGTGAAATACACATGGGATGTGAAAAATCCATATTGCACACAAAAATACCCAAGGTGCGCCTGTCCAAATAAGCATGTACTAATGGGCATCATGAGATGATTGTAACAAGACACACAGGCAATGGCCACCGTGTGTATGTACTGGGAAAATCAGGTCAGGCTGGACAGTGGACACTTGTACAACATTTCACGTCAATATACATGGTGCCAGGGGACACTGGCACAGAGCACAACCTATGCTGTAGACACAGAGATTGTCGACATTTTCTGATTACACACATGAGACCTAGGAAAATATGCCCCTGGGGACAGTAGTGGCCACACAACTCCATGGTCCTGAATGGGAATGACTGCAACACACGCTAACATCCCTGCACTATGCGTACCGCACACTCATGCATATCATGTCACAGGCCCCACATAGGACATGCGTGCTGGAAGGCCTCGCACTTGAGAGATTAACTCCCATGTCTGGACTCACCATTAGTGCCAACTGACATGGAACCCACAAGTCCAGAACGGGACAGGGCACAGGCAAGGTCCCAATACCTGTTACACACCACCCCCACACATGATGCTGCAGGCATAGTACACTTTGAGAAGGTGCCAGGCTACATAACCTTGTGACCGAGTGACTACACACAGACCAGGGAACACATTGCAAGGAGGGGAAGGGAGGCAGGAGAGCACTGCAACACTGGGGGTAACAGGATCCGCACAGCACCATAAAACCCTGGCAGTGTACCCATGAAACAGTGCACGCACAACTGCTGGTGAAACACAAGAAACACACATGTACCTACCCCCTTGCTGCTGCTGCATCTCCTGTAGGCGCCTGTCCAAGTCGGGAAAGACCCCCGCCAGCACACGCTTGTAGATGTGGGAGAGACGGCGGCGCCCGCAGTTCTTATGGCTCTCAGGTGAGTCCCCCAGCAGGACCCGTGCGATCCTCCGCGTCCAGCACCGGATATCCTGCCAGCGTTTCCTCACCTGGGACAGGCTCCGCCTCCGACCATCCGCACCCCTCACGGCACTGACGGCGGTCAGCCAGATCTGCTCCTTGGCAGTGGCGCCTACCTGTGAGGAAGAAAAAGTGACACTACGTCAATACACCTGCAACATGTCACAGAGACACATATGGGAACAAATTAGCTGGTTACAACAAGGCATGTCATGCAGCCAACGCATTGCACCTTTGCCATAGGGACATACTCCTCTGGGGAAGGGCAAAAGCAGTACGTGTCAGTGAAAGTACACAGGTGGAATGAGGGCAAAGACACAATCAATTATCAAGGCTCACACTGTGCATCACACCCACCCCTCCTGTCTCTGGGCACTGCTGGGAGGACTCTGCACACACCCCTCCTGTCTCTGGGCACTGCTGGGAGTGATAGGCACCCACCCCTCCTGTCTCTGGGCACTGCTGGGAGGACTCTGCACACACCCCTCCTGTCTCTGGGCACTGCTGGGAGTGATAGGCACCCACCCCTCCTGTCTCTGGGCACTGCTGGGAGGACTCTGCACACACCCCTCCTGTCTCTGGGCACTGCTGGGAGTGATAGGCACCCACCCCTCCTGTCTCTGGGCTCTGCTGGGAGGACTCTGCACACACCCCTCCTGTCTCTGGGCACTGCTGGGAGTGATAGGCACCCACCCCTCCTGTCTCTGGGCACTGCTGGGAGGACTCTGCACACACCCCTCCTGTCTCTGGGCACTGCTGGGAGTGATAGGCACCCACCCCTCCTGTCTCTGGGCACTGCTGGGAGTGATAGGCACCCACCCCTCCTGTCTCTGGGCACTGCTGGGAGGACTCTGCACCCACCCCTCCAGTCTCTGGGCAATGCTGGGAGGACTCTGCACACACCCCTCCTGTGTCTGGGCACTGCTGGGAGGACTCTGCACACACCCCTCCTATGTCTGGGCACTGCTGGGAGGACTCTGCACACACCCCTCCTGTGTCTGGGCACTGCTGGGAGGACTCTGCACACACCCCTCATATGTCTGGGCACTGCTGGGAGGACTCTGCACACACCCCTCCTGTCTCTGGGCACTGCTGGGAGACATCAGGCATTCCCACCCCTGGGACCCCCCTTACAGTACATGGCATGTGGGTCACACCTGGACACAATGGCAGAAGTCACAGTCACAAAAAAGGGACACAGTCTGTGCCAGTGGACACTGCACTCACCTGATAACCTGGTCGCCCATACAGCATGGAGTACTGTGGGAGGATCACATCCACCAAAGCAATGTTCTCCTCCAGGGTGAATGGCTGTGACCTCTCCACAGCCCTTGACATGGTTCCAGGGAATCAGTAGCAGCAGCTGGGTCGTGGAATACAGAGATGTGCAGGCAAGTGCTCCCTCATGGGACCTGGCTGCCTTATATCTGCCTTGCTGGCCCATTTCATTCACAGGAGTGCAGAGTGATTGGTCACTCACATTTGCATCCTATGTTTCCTCCAATCCCTTCAAACCTAGCAGTCAATGGGTTCTCATTCTGTCTTTTTCGTCAGCTTGATGTCAACCCCACAAACACATTGCAACAATGTAGATTCATTCCAACTGACTTCTGCTGTGCACCTTCCAGAACAAATTCAAACTTAAAACTTGGTCTCCATGACAACAAGCATGCATGTAGGCCTTAATACTTGTCCCCCATGTGTCCCCTATGTTATTTGGAGCTTCACACACAGGTACGGTGTGTTCCGGGGCCCTAGGGCACCCCAAATGCATAGCAACGGCCCGTACACACGCCCGTACGCTCACTATCACTACGAGTACGCATACGCGAGAACACCCATAGTGATAGTGAGCGTACATCACTATGGGTGTCCTCGCGTATGCGTACTCGTAGTGGTACGGCTCGTACACACGCCTGTACGCTCCCTATCACTATGGGTGTCCTCGCGTATGCGTACTCGTAGTGGTACGGCTCGTACACACGCCTGTACGCTCCCTATCACTATGGGTGTCCTCGCGTATGCGTACTCGTAGTGGTACGGCTCGTACACACGCCTGTACGCTCCCTATCACTATGGGTGTCCTCGCGTATGCGTACTCGTAGTGGTACGCTCGTACACACGCCTGTACGCTCCCTATCACTATGGGTGTCCTCGCGTATGCGTACTCGTAGTGGTACGGCTCGTGCACACGCCTGTACGCTCCATATCACTATGGGTGTCCTCGCGTATGCGTACTCATAGTGGTACGGACCGTACACACGCCTGTGCGCTCACCATCACGATGGGTACACATACAACAGCACTCCCATAGTGATACGGGAAGGTACACAGGCCCTCTTAGCAGTAGTACGGTGTTTTTCACACATAACAGTGGTGACAGGCAGCACACAGGAAGGGATAGGGCTGACATACATGTCCATGGATGGACAACAAGGCATAGTCTGGCCAGTACTACATGTGTGGGGCACAGGTGTTAAAGGGTGTGATGTGGCACAACACTCCTGAGTGGAGAAGGCACCAGATGTATGATGAGATGTGTACATATGTAATGTGTGACGGTGCAATGTGTGCCAAGCATGCCCTTGACTCCTTTGACATGTGTGCATGTGGTATTGCACACTTGGGATGAGCGTCACTGGCATGGCACGGACAACAACACACGGAAGTGTCCCCTGATGCCCGGTACAGGGGTTACCACACCTGACATGTGACTACCCACGGTGCACGATGTGACTATGTCATGTATGTGTGGGGGGTTCACATTAGGTAGATGTTTGAGCTCCCTCGATAGCTGCAGCCGTTGCAGCTACCAACATGTGTCTGTGTGTAGTTGGCCATTGTACACTGTTACGCACACCAGGCCACATGTGGTCTCGGATGTGAGGTGTGTATGTATGCATGGGACACGGATTAGCGTAACAAGGACATGTCTGCATCCTCTCTATGAATGTGTGGTGAGTCATCACATGTGCACCTTCATGCCAAGGTGTGTGGCCTGTCCTAGTGTAATGTCATGTGACCTGTGGCTCTAGTGTTCTTCTACCAGTCTCTGCAATCGACATCATACTTCTGCTGATGTGTGGGTGTATGTCACTCCTGTCTTGCGCCTGGCTGTTCACTTGCACTGGGACACAGCTAATCCCATGCCATGGCATGTGGAGGTTCTCAATCTGCGTGTGTCGCTGGGTCTTGGGAGGAGTGTCACCTGCCAGCCATACGTGTCCAGGGCATGTGGCACATACCTCACTCCGTATGTAGCATATGTGCATAGACAGATTAACATGTGCTCAGGACAAATTATTTGTTGTTGTGGTGCACTCACTCCTCCTTGTCATTTCCAATTTCCTGCAGAGCGCCGCCTCTTCCCCGAGCTATTCCGGACTTGGCTGCCAAGCGGGAGAATGATTGTGTCCGGTGCTACCGCTTCCCCCAACCGTTGATTCTGGAGTTGACGGCGAGACTGGCACCACACCTGCAACCGCTGCACAGGTATCATACGGCACTGACACCCAAGCTGAAGGTAATGGCAGCCCTACATTTTCTAGCCACGGGTACCTTTCAAAATACCATAGCTCATGTTGGTGGCATGTCCCAGAGCATGTTCTGCCGTGCGCTGCATGATTTCTTAGAGGCCATGTTGATTCACCTGGATGAGTTTATCCATTTCCCAACCCCTGAAATGTTGACTGTGGTCAAGCGTGGATTCTATGCCCTGGGAGGGATGCCCCATGTCATTGGGTCCATAGATGGGACACATGTAGCTTTGGTACCACCACACGCACAGGAGGTAGCGTACCGCAATCGCAAGCACTACCACTCCATCAATGCCCTTGTGGTGTGTCTGTCCAACATGGTGATTTCACATGTCTGTGCTCGTTTCCCAGGATCAGCACACGATGCCTACATCATGAGGCGTAGCAGGATGCCTGAAATGATGACGCAGCTGCGCAACGAACGAGCATGTGTTGTTGGTGGGTACAGTCTGTCTGTCCTGTATTTTGCGTAGACTTCCAGCACGACCGCTTCTCCTGTCCTGCTTATGTCCATGTGCTTTCCATGTAGGGGACGCTAGCTATCCCAACATGCCATGGCTGATCACACCTCTCCGCAACCCCATCACGCCGGCCCAGCTCCGCTACAAAACCGCCCATGGCCGGACGAGGCGAGTGATAGAGAGGACGTTTGGCCTGCTGAAGAGCCGATTCAGGTGCCTACACAAGACCGGCGGTGCACTCCCATATGCCCCGGCGAAGGTCTGCAAGATCTTCATGGTCTGCTGCATGCTGCACAACATGGCAGTTGAGAGAGCTGTGCCACTCATCCTGGATCAACATGACGAGGACCATCCACCCGTGGAGGACAAAGGGCTTGGCAATGGGGCTAGTGATGTGGAGGATGTGGAGCCGCAAGAGGACATCCGGACTCGGCTCATATGCGACTTCTTTGCTTAGTGGTGAGTACCAGTGTCTGAGTGTGCACGCATTGGTCCCCGTGTGGCATGTGTTGTGATGTGTGTCTCCACCTGCATGTATGGCACGTGAGTCAGAGGTGTGTGTGGGTGTGTCACTGGAGTGATGGTGCCAGTGATGGGTGTATTTCCCCAGTCATAATTGTGACCTAGCATGTTGTCATCCATACATGTGTCGAGTAAATGCACATGCAAGTGGCTGTGCTTCTTGTGTCCGACTGCTTGTGTGTCTCTCTTCCCCAGGTACTTGTGCATGCCGTCTGCTGGTTGCATTGTTGTGGCACTGCTATTCCTCATGGACACCTCATCGTGTGCTGACTCAGCGTTACAGGCACAGACAAGTTTGAAAGTCTCCTTAGGGTAAGGGATGCATCAGGGGTGTATTGTGTGTGGCAGTTGTTCACGATATATGCACACTGCCCCTGTCGATGTTTGGTTCCTCTGCAGACATGTCGCATCACCATGTTGCACATGACATGCAGCTGGGTACACCTGAATAGATGGTCAGACTTGTTGACAGTCATCAGTGATGGGATAGTGGATTGTGATGATGGCATCAATGTGTGTAACACTGCCCTCGGACACATACGGTTTGCCTTGGGTTGACATGCTGTGGGACTTCCACATCAGCTGATCAATGGTGTATGGCAGGCTCTCCGTGAGCAGCTGTGGGTGTTTAGCTGTTAGCCGACGCTTGTGTGCCAGTTCCATGGCTATCACGCATTTGTGCTGCAGAAGGGGGGTGCCAGTGTTGGACCCACATGTTACTCCACATGACCTGTGTATGTGTACTCCGAGTTGCCTCTGCATTCCGGAATACATGACTAATAAAGGTGTCCCTATGCCTCCAAGGTGCCTCTTCTCAGTCAATGCTGGTGGGTTGCCACGGTGCATCCAGCATGTCTGGCATGGTTTTCCCTGATAGTGGCTATGTGTCTATGTGTCGAGTAGCAAGATGCAAGCTGTGTGTGTGGGATGTGACTCTGTATTGTGCATGATGTCCATGACTGTGTGGGTATTGTGACATGTGCCATCCCCATGCATCCAACGTTGGCCAGGCCCCCATTAGGTGCATCCACCGGACTCAAGCTTGCAGGACATGGTTCTGCCACCTGTCTACACATACCTGGGTGCCCCCCAGGACACTGGACATGATCCCTGACCTCTGCGCATGACTGTTGCTGTACTCAATATGTCTGTCAGCATGGTTGTGCGGCCACCCCCTCAGCTGGTTGGGCCCATCAGGGGTGTGTATGGTGCTCCATGTCTGTCTTGCCTAATACACTGTGACCCGTGTCTCCTGTGCCAGACTCAGGCCCCAGGGTGTGGATGGTAGAAGTCAAAAGAGAACTCAGGCATGGTTAGACTTTACAAGACACATGTAAGGTAATAATGCAACCAGCAGGCATCTGCTCATCATGGTGTGATTTTTTATTTTAGGGGGGGGGGGTATGACATGAGGGGCTTTCCGGGTGTTTGGAATCCAAAGTTCAGTAGGGGAGTTGGTGTCCTTGCCATTGGAAATCCTCAGAGTCCATGCCACAGTCTTTGTCAACATTGGTCAGACGGTGACCAGCAAGGCCATGTGGCAGAGAATGTCTTATGATGCTGTGATGCTGTTGCTCCAGTGGGCCAGGTGCCAGGCCAGGTGTCCTGGGAGATGGTGATGTAGCGCCGACCCTCACGGTCTTTTCCGTGGATGACCCGCCCTCCTGCGGGGACCCTCAGAAACAGGCCGTGACGACGTCTGGGATGCTCCATCGGATGTTTCCTCCTCCTCCTGATCCCTCCCTGTGGGTGGTGATGTTCTCCACCTTCTGGCACAGGGAGGGTTGCCCATGTTGTCGGCCATCCGCCGGAGTGTATTGTGAATCCCCTGGAACACCATCACGCGCTCAGCCTGTCTGTCCTCCATCCTCCGTTGGTGTTGCAGTAGACAGGCATGTTGCTGGGCCTGCTGGGTCTTTATCTCATCGAGGGTCCCCTTCATCTCATTGAGGGTGGACACAACCTGGGCCATGCCCGTGGTGTCCTGCCGGTATGTGTCCAGGATGTTTCGGACATGGGAAAAAATACCGGGTCCCCAGCCAACTGGTCAGGCTGGCGCCTCCGCTGTCCTCCACTCCCACCACCCCTGCCCACTTGCACCTGGCCTGCCCTTGTGGGCACATCGGGTCTCCGGGACCCCTGAAGGGTGGCATTGGCGTTGTCGCCTGCCTCCTCCTGGGTGCCCGGGACACCGTGTCCCTCCTGGCCAGCCTGGCTGCTTTGTGGTGGTGGGGCAGGGATCCTGGGTGTCTCCTGGGATGTGGCAGGAGTGGGGGTGGTGGTTGGCCCCGTTGTACCTGACGCAGGTGCTGCAGGTCGTTGGACACCAGAGGGGCCAGGTTGGTCGGGGTCGTCCACTGAGTGGTGAGAGTCGTCGCTGCCGGTGGGATCGGCCTCCCGCAGAGCCGGGTCCTGTGAGTCTTCCCCCCCAGTGTTGGGGGGTGAACCACGAGGTTGACCTGTGTGTGAGAGAGACAATGTTAATTTAGGTCCATGCAACATCCATGTTTCATCAGTTTCACAGTTGGAACATTTCCTCTTGGAATTTGGATCTGTCTGGCATTCCACTCACAGTGCACTTGTGCATGGGTGTGTCCCTTGGGCACAGGTTTGGTGCCTTTAACTATGTGTGGCACAGTCTTACTTGCTGCGTCAATTGTGACTGCAGTCAGCAGTGGAGTGGGCAGGTGTGGCGAGCCGTGCATTGGCGCCTTCCGTGTTGCACTGTACGTGGGCACATGAAGTAGTTACACACACTTCAATGATGCAGGTAGCTGTCGTGCTCATGCACAGGTTGTGACATGGCCCTGTGTTTAGCCCTGGAGGAGAGGGGGGGTGCTGGCACTGGCCACCCTTGTCTACATGCACGCAGTCCACCTGCTGACGAGCAGACATTCCCACACACCAAAGGACTGATTTGCTCTCCCTGTGTCTCCCTCCCTCTCTGTCCCCGTCTCCCTCCCTCTCTGTCCCCCTCTCCCTCCCTCTCTGTCCCCCTCTCCCTCCCTCTGTGTGTCAGCCTCCTCCCTCTGTCCGTCTCCCTGTGTCTCCCTCCCTCTCTGTCCCCCTCTCCCTCCTTCTCTGTCCCCCTTTCCCTCCCTCTGTGTGTCAGCCTCTGTCACCTCAGCCCAGCTTCCTGGGCACACACTTTTTGCAGATCTTTGAATGGCCCTTGGCTTGTTCATGTGAGTTTGTTTCTGATCTCCAGGCACCCATTGGGTGTAGTGTCTGTGTCTGCACTGCTGCTGTGGTGGTGTGTGCTGCCACTCTTTCACAGTGTTGGCTGTTCATTAGCTGCTGTCATGTGCAAAAACGTGCCTTCACCCCCATGTCTTAATGCAAGGCGTCCGCCATTTGCTGGCAAGTCTTTCCTGTGTGGGGGACACAGTGTTTGTCTGGCTGTGACCTATGCCATATGGGCAGAGGGCATTGTTGTCTGCTTCTGAGTTGCACTATGTGAATTTTGGGGCCCACCCTCCCGCCATCCGGGTTACCGTGTCATGTGTTGGTGTCTTCTGTGGCCTGTGACTTGACATTGTCCAGCTGGGTGCATGGGGCATGGTGGCGGCAGTGGCATGTGCGTGTTCATGGAGTGTGGTTGAGTCATGCGATAGCTTGGGGTGGTTGAGTGCCAGTTTGTGATTTTGGTTGTGGATGACGTTCCCCCCATGTGAGGTGCGTTGTTTGTGTACTCACCCGGGTCTCGGAGTCCTCCTAATCCCTCCACTGTCTCCACCGGCAGTATGGCCATCACCCTCTCCTCCCAGGGATGGTAGTGTACGGGTCTGCGGGACGGCCCTCCTCCAGTGGCGTTGGCCTGGTTGTGTTCATCGGTCATCTTGGCTCGGACCCTCCTCCGCAGATCGTACCACCTGGCTTGGCATTCCTGCTTGTTCCTTCTGGTGTCCGCAACAGCATTCACAGCATCGACGATGGTCTGCCACATGGCTGTTTTTTCTGACATGCTGGTCTGTCTGACCAAGGTTCCAAAGAGCTGTGGCTCGACTCTGAGGATTTCATCGACAAGGACCTCCAACTCTCGGTTACTGAACTTTGGATTCTTGTTAGTGGGCATGGTGAGGGGTGTGGGTGTGGATGGTGGGGGGGGTGGATGGTTGTGGGTGTGTGGGTGTGGTTGTGCAGGTGTGTGTGAATGTGATGAGGGTGTGTTAGAGAAGGTGGTTGTGTGAAGGTGTGCAAGTGTAAGGTGTGGTGAAGCTTCTAGTTTGGTGCTGTAGGTTGTCTGTGGGGTCTGGCAGCAGTGAGTCTGTTGCAAAGGCTCATGGTTTGTGTGTGTGGGCCCTTTTTATTGGTCCATTGGTGGGTGTGGCTGTGTTTGAACTTTGGGTGGGTGTGTTATAAGGAGTGGTGGTGTTTTGGGCCTCTGTTTGTTTTTGGCTATTGCAGGTCAGTGAATGTGTTGTTTTGGTAGTTGTTGGACATGTTTTGTGGCTTTGTGCCATTCGAATGGTGTATTATTGTGTCGTTTTGGTTTGTCCTGGTTGTGTACGTGCGTTTTTTGGCATGTATACGGTGTGTACATGGGCCTTTTTGTTGTACAGTGCTGTCCTTGTGTGTGGCTTGGTACGAGTCGTACTATCGGTTGTGATGTTGGGGCCTGGGGTGCGCTCCGTCCTTAGGATATTGTGGTGTGGGTACGCTCCATGCATACGCGGGTGGGGGTACGACTCTGACGTACAGGGGTGTACATACACGGTGGTACGACACGTACAGGGGTGGGGGTACGACTCGAACGTACACGGGTGTACATACACGGTGGTACGACACGTACAGGGGTGGGGGTACGACTCGAACGTACAGGGGTGTACATACACGGTGGTACGACACGTACAGGGGTGGGGGTACGACTCGAACGTACAGGGGTGTACATACACGGTGGTACGACACGTACAGGGGTGGGGGTAGGACTCGAACGTACAGGGGTGTACATACACGGTGGTACGACACGTACAGGGGTGGGGGTACGACTCTGACGTACATGGGTGTAGGTACACGGGGGTACGACACGTACAGGGGTGGGTGTACGACTCTGACGTACAGGGGTGTAGGTACATGGGGGTACGACACGTGCGGGGGTGGGGGTAGGACTCGAACGTACAGGGGTGTACATACATGGTGGTACGACACGTACAGGGGTGGGGGTAGGACTCGAACGTACAGGGGTGTACATACACGGGTGGGGGTTCGACACGTACATACAGGGGGGGGTGTACATTCACGGGGTGTACGTATGGGTGCTGGGGGGAGTGTTGGGCACGTATGCGGGCACATGCCTCCATGGTTGCAATGGGAGTTCGGTGTGGACGGTGTTTTTACCATACGGTTGTGACCTCGGACGCACGGGTTGGATCGTGATTCCTCGGTCGGACTTCACTTTTCACATTTGTACGGTAAATCCTCCGAGGACGTGTCGGACACATTTTCCGACCCGAGGACGTGTGGGGAATGATTCCCAATGCGGTTCGTATGGACTTTTTACCATGCGAATCATGATTGCCAGTTTGTACGGCACTTGTACGATTCGTACGGTAAAAAGAGCGGATACGAGTCGTACGGGGGAATTTTTTACAGGATCGTAATTGGCACCATAGTTTTTTCCACAAACACCGAGGTTTGAGTCATGCATGTGTGATCTAATCTAAAAATAGAAAGGAGATCTTGTGCGCATTTATTTTTGTTAAAGAGGAAACAGAAGTTTTCATTTTCCGACGTGGGAGCAAGTTGTTATCCAACCACAGCCTACTTTCTGACGTGCCCTCAGTCTTTCTTCTTGGGATTAGCCTTCCTTTGGCAAGGATGTTTGGTACTATTCCTTTTACAAGCATTCGGATTTGTAGCTTACATGCTGTTTTAAAGTTCATTTGCCTTGACAGTTGGGTGCAGTTATAAGAAGCATGGGATATTTATACTTCTTTTACTGATAATTACAAGCTTGTTTCCTATTGTTTAAATATGTATTTTATCTTGCTAAAAGGAAATGTACTACTGTTTTGGGGGTCAGATTTGTTTCTACCAATCAGTTTCAGTTAGGGAATTTTCATTACAAATTTCTATGTAAGGGCTGATGTTCTGGCAGTTTCAACTTACCTGAGTACATGCCTTGCTCCTATATAAACTTGCTCTGCACATAGTAGTTTAGTGCTGCGTTGGTTGTGTGCTGTATTTTTCATCATTCTTTTTCAGAGATAATTATCGTTTATGATGGTATGCAAAGTTTTTATAATTATTTCTGCTGTCTGGCGTGTCTCCACACCTATTTCTACAGTTCCTGTGTTTTTACATGTTTACTCGTGGTGTTTTCCAACACATTTATTTCAGCTGTTCCTACAAAATGCATTCTACTGTGTGGTATCTGCCGCCACACCAAGTTCTGCTGTTGCTACGAAATGCATTCTACTGTGTGGTATCTGCTGCCACACCAAGTTTTGCTGTTCCTACGAAATCCATTTCATCGTTTGGTATTCTCCGCCACTCCAAATTTAACTGGTTACACCAAATTGTACTGTTGCATGTGGTGCTTTCCCACATCTGTTTCATGTGATTCGTCCCCACATCTGCTTTACCTGTTGTGCATGTTGCATTCTTTCATGTGGCGTTTCCCCATATCTGCAGTTCCTACATGTTTCTTGTTTTTCAGTCGTTCATGCTTTTATGTGGCATATTTTCATGTGGTTTCCTCTTCGCATAATGTCATGTTTCGCGTCACCGCATCCTCCGTTTTTACATTTTGCACTATACCGTGTGGTATCTTCCATCACACCTTTATACATATTATGTTGTACCGTGTGGTATTTTCCACCACACCTTGTTTTATATTCCTACATATTGCATTTTTCCATGTGGTATTTTCCGCCATATACAATGTTGTTTTTCCTACACTTTACTTTACACTTTGCATTCTTTTTGTGGTGTTTAACCACACCTTCCACCCCAACCTGTCCTGGCGGGGGTGGGTCCATGGTGTAGCTCACCTATCCATGTAAATCTCTTTCCTTCCTCTGTGAGCTCAACACCTTTTTATTTGATGTTTTCCGGGGACCTTTCCCCAATTATACTGCTTGTGTTATCCACAGCCATCATTTCGCTGTTCTTTTCTGTGGCTGTCTTCCATCGTTTACTGTTCTCTTTACTTCATTGCTTTGTTCTCTCCTTCATTGCTTTGTTCTCTTCTTCACCTTGTTGCTGGTACCCTTGTACTTTCTTCGTGTTTTGCCTGGCCAGCTTGCATGATCCTTGTACCTGGGTTGGTTTGTTGCTTGTGGTGTTGGAGTGTGTGGGTTGTGTTTTTGGGAGAAAGGGGATGGTGCATGAGTGAGTCGTTTGTGCTTTCTGTCTTTCCTGTTACTCTCTTCCCACTTATACCTTTTCATCTGTATTTCCACCTTCCCACCTTCAATTTTTATGCCATGTTTCTATATTAATGTTTCATGCCATGTTTCAAGATGCTTTCGCCTCATTTATTTATTGTTAACTTTTATTATGCCTCCTGAGAGTTCCTTCCTTTTTATTGTAAAGGAGGGAGATGTTGTAGTATGATGTTCGGTAAAGGAGGGAGATGTTGTGGTATGCTGCTCAGCCTGGATGACTGTGTGAGAATGTTGGCGTGTGGAATCCAGGAGTGCTTGAGTCACTTGGTGATGGGCTGAGCAGCATAGAGGCTGCTCCTGGCGGGGCTCATCCTTTGTACAATTTACAACTAAAATAAACCTACATGAAAACTACTACGGCTGGACTACCCTATTTATTATTACACCCCCTCTAGAGACGAAAGTGACTGACATAACTCCCTCTGTAGTCATTTCTGCCAATGTTTGTGTGTCATCGCTTCCTGTGGTCATCAAATATGCTAATTCGTTCTCACCACTAAAACTTTTCAACACGTGACAGCTCTGTGATGCGATTGTGATCCACTCGCTGCACCTTCCCACTATAGACTTCACACACCCTGTCTTTTCTATCCAACGAACAGAGAACCAGGAGCCATCACCAGCACTGCCCCGTAAGGATGGAAGGGGAGGAGCGTAGTCCTCTCGGTTGCCCACGGAGTTTCAGAAAGAGTTGTGGCATCGGTGCCAGTCAAGGAAGTACAGATAACTTTACGAAAGGTAAAGACTGGAGCGAAGATTAGCGAAAAGAGAGTGGTAATATCAGGTGAACTCCCTTCGTTATGGCAAATGTTAGGAACTGAACCACGTGCAGACTATTGTGCACCGCTGCATATATTTCATCGAGTTTCTCACCGTCGAGACTCAGTGTCCAAATGTAATAAATAAAGGGAGAGTCATGAGCAGAAAGGAGAGGGAAATTAATATTCAATATTTCATTTTAACATTCCAGGGTAATAAAAGCAGAAGGTTTTAGTAGGGTCGTGCCAAAATCAAGGCACTAAACCTTTTGTTCTATATCTTTCACCGCCAGACTGTCACAAGGCTGTAATAAATTTAACAGCAGCCGGCCAACTGGGCCTCTCCGTGTGAATAAAATGCTGACATTTCAGCCAATGTTTCCTATCCTCAGCTTTGTGTTCGTATCCATGAGCAAAGGACGTGAAGGAGAGGCGGCACGTGGGCACCCCAGACAGGAAGCAACACCAGTTTGTCGAAAATGCAGTCTTATTACAATCTAACTGTGCAGCAGAAACCTTTTCTGTCATTTGGGGAGATGCAGGGATCTGTTGACTTCTAGACATATCTCTCTCATACCTTCATCACTGGTTTCTTTTAAGGGCATAAGAAACCTCTAAAGGTATCCTTGCCTACAGAAAGACCTACACTTGACATTTTCACTATCTAAGCAATGTCTTACGCCACAAACAAAAAATATATGTTTTGGTATGTTGTGTTATGTTATTTTATTAAAAATTATTTTGAAAGCTCGCATGCACCAAAATGTTTCTTGGTGCTGAGAGTAAAATGCCCCAGAGAAAAGTCTGGTTGTCATGACGTTTCTAAAGGTGCTCGAAGAGGGCAGTGTCTGCAGTTGATTCCAGAAGATTGGCGCCCAAACGCAAATGCTGCAAAAATGCACGATTTCTTAAACCAAGGGATGAACAATGGGTAGGCAAATTATGATGTAATATGCTTGCCACTTAAATGAAAATGTATACATTTGTAAATAAATGCCGGGACGGGGCACTATGGAGCGCAATGCTTGATATAGAAAACCTTAAAGATAATGAGCTTCTTAACTGACCAATGAAGGAAAGAATAAAGAAGCTAGAGTGGCTAAATCCACGAGCACCTGCCAGTGGGCGATCTGTTTTTGAGTTTTGAGCTGTTATTACTGGAGAATGGCAGGGACACATCGCTCTGGACCTGAAGCATTCATCTTAGAGGACCACCATCCACCGACAGCTCCGTTTTTGTCAAGTCAATATCATTATTTTGGCCTCAGAGTCTATAAAAGAGCAAGATAAATACATAAATGCAAAATATATAAAAACAATTAAAATTATAGAGCATATAAAAGAGAGAAAAAGATCCGACTAAACATATTACAGTAAAACTAGGATAAAATATGTTAAAATGATAAGTACACAGGAGTATTAGGGGACACCTTTTTCTGTATTAACCTCCACATAGACATCAGATACCTTGAGACTGCAAAGACAATGGACTGACTTGTATTACTTCTGAGTATTCTAAGGTCGATGCTGTAATTCTTCAGACCCAAATTACGACAAAATGTCAAAATCCATGGGGCAACCCCGGCATGCGCAGGTTCAACTGAGGGGTTGTTGTGAAATGTCAAGGCTCTCTATTTCTCACTGGACACCGGCCTGTGGTACTTGTAACATCAAACGAGTTTCGGTCTTTGAATGTACCTCCCCGAACTGTTCATTCTTAATTGACATCGCACTGTGGTTGTGAATGGCACTACCTTCCAGAGTATAGCTGGGTGGGACGCATATTGAACAATATTTGTAATGTACTAACTGTGCTGTTTTTATTGCTGGACATATATCGCTACTATGCTGGCTTGTTGTTTTGTATGTGTTTTGTATTTTCTTGAAATACCAATAAATAAATACATTTGAAAAAAAGTGTCAAAATCCACTGTTTCCTTGGACCATGATAGGCTGGACAGAATAGAATTACATGTGCAACCACTTCAATCGCCCCAGGGCAGAAAGAGCACGTTTTTTCAGACTTCGAGTTCACAGACCTCTATGCAGCGGTAAAGGCTCGTGGAAGGATCCCTAAACTGAACTTTAAGTACAGGGTTCTGGCATAGGGGGGTTTCACCTCATCCAAAAATGATTCAAAGCAGTAGTCGATTTTGAACTCCAAGAAAGAGGCAGTGAGGGAGCCCACCCCAGAGGTACTCACAGTGCGTCCGTCCACATATTGCCAATAGGCTCTTTTCAATGCCTGTTTGGAGACTCAGTTTTTGTTTCATTTGAGTCAGTGGCTGCATTTCTATTCCCAGATGTTTCTCAAACCGGGTTCTGATGCAGACAACTGTTCACCACCCAACTTTATAATCAGCTGCTGCTGTATACTTAGTGGCAGAAACCAACACCTTTAGAGCAGGTACGGCTAGCCAGAGGACCAACATAGATATCAAACGTGAGTAGTGATAGGGCAGACTCCTGAGGTACCCCCACAATTCAGAGAGATATATGAAGCTTACAAAGAAGGTATATCGAGCATTTAATATCTCTAAAAGAGAAATGACCAATTAAAGGAGAGCATAAGCAAGTAATTCCCAAGAGCTCCTGTCAAACAAACAGGCAATAGCAATCAAGGGTAGGGAATGCAAGTAAGATTGGTGCACTTCTACCACCAGTATCTGCATCCATCCTTAGATCCTCAAGCGGAACAGACTGGGTGCTATGTCTAGAGTGAAGCCCTGCTTGTGCAAAGTCAGAAAAGGAAACTAGTATTAAGCACTGTGACGTTTGTGTTACTTGGCTGCTGCTGCCAAGTGAGCAAAGGGTGTATGTTTACTCATGATGGTAGGTTCAGCTTCAGTTTTCCTAAGACTAGGGGTAACTGATGCTTATGTGATACTAAGTCTAAGTAAATAGAGTGATTCAGAGTTTATCTCAATAGTTTTACGCATCAATTTAGTGATATTAGAAAATAGAAATTAAATGCCTGATTATGAATGGGCCGGAATGTGGCGGGGTATTTACAGAACCGGTCTGGGGTTGCTTATGTTCCAACTCGGAGGTCACCTAGCTTGGCAGCTTGAACTGGCCTGTCCCTGTTGGAACAGAACCAAAGCAGATTTGCATATAGCTGATCTTCATCTGGAGTGGCATAGTTAGTAAAAAAAATGGTGGAATGGAATGAAGCCCAAGCAATTTTCAGTGACTGAGAGGACTTGCAAGCAATCTACCAATCACATTTGTCTTTACCTCAGAGGTATTTACAGTACATGGTATAGTATTTACCAGCTGCAGAAAATACCACATATTGCAAGTTGGCACTTGAAAATCGGGAAATTGATACATATGTATTGTCACATGCTTCTCTGATAAAATTTCAGTTAGAGCTCGTGGAAATGATCTCTGAAATAATGTGGTATGTGCTTATCAGTGCAGGAATCTGAATTAAGCTATGCACTAATAATCAAGGTCTATGAGTGTCGCAAACTTGGTGGTTCGGGTGAGCATTAGAAAGGAGAGCAGGAGTAACTGAGAGCTCTACTTGCTTCTGAAAATATGGTCTATGAATTTGACTACTTTTCCCAATTAGTTGTAGTTGATTACCCTGCAAAGAAGGCAAGCAGAGGACAACCCAAAGGAGGATTTGTAATCCTGTTACGTGTCGCCTACAATTCGCAATATGTAAATCTTCAAATAAATTAACCATTTTGTATTGTCATTTTATTTAGTATGGCTATCTCAAACATAGAGGAGTATTGGAAATATTGTTACTTAAAATGTATATATCACTGGGTCAAAAATGCTAGTATATTATTAGTGAGCAATAGATTAAAATAAAGTAATTTTAGCCTGGACTTTAATGCAAAAAGTTTGAACTACCATTTGAAAAAATGTAAAGGACCAGTGCTCGACATGTATTTGGAAATCTAAGCTTACAAGAAGGAATCTGGTAAAAGAAGTGACTTGTTGCTTGCCAATCTTGGAGATGGGTTGCGTACTCCTTATTTGCAGGGCTGATGATGACATCCTTGGGTACCAAGCAAGGTTGGCAGGTTATAAAAAGTTACCACAGAAACCTGATAATATAATATTTTTTTGTTTCTCTCCTTTTTATGAAAGAGTAAAGAAACATGAAGATAAATCTACTACGTGACAGGTAGTGGAACTCTAATCAAATAGGAGTTTGATGCACAGCTACTGTAATTCCTTTTATCTTCAGAATACGCAGCATTTACTGATAAACTTAATCAAGATTCCCAATAAAGAAACATGTATTTTAATACATCCATAATAATGAGCCTCAATAGTTGGCTGTTTAATAACTGGTTATTTAATTAAAAAATAAATTATTATAAATTGAGGAATAACAGGGAAGAATGATAACATATTTGTCAGCAGTATTTATCCTATTCATCAGAAAGAGCATTGTATATAAAAATAATTGCTAAAACTTTGTAAAGATGTAGGAAAGCAGGACAAGATAAGTTTTAAATTCAGGTCTTGCACCATTTGAAAGAAGCTGCCATTAATACATCATGTAAGATCATAAAGAGGTTTATAATACCTTTGGAACAATCAGGCTTTCAAAAATGCTGCCATATCAGATACTTTTTTGCAGCAAAATTAACCCTTAACAAAAATACTCCTGAGAAGGCTCAGCAGGTTTAAGTAGCTTTTGTCAGTTACAAAATTCCGTTTGACATAGTAGGCCATAACGTATAATGGTCAAAATGACATTATTAAAGTTAAAATTATATTTTACTCTAATTATGTTGTATTCTTGAGACCAATAGTTGTCCTGCTGAAGGAATCAACACTAATAACAGTTAGAAACAGGAGTGTCATCTTGCTCCTTGTTGATTTGAAATTATTTTTGGGATTTCCATAAATTCTGGAACAAGGTAGGAAAGTTCCCCCAGTTTTAGATGACTGATAACATTAACACAATGTTATATGCATACAATGTCATCCTTTTTTTATTTAGTACCAATTAGCTTATATAGTGGCTTAACTAGTCTCCATTTCTTTTCATTTGGAAGTTTGTTATTGGTATATATTTGTAAAATGTTGTTTTCTCAAAAGCTAAAACAGAACGTCTTTACTTGGAGACTCATTGCTCATAAATTAAAATGTGTAAACATTTACATAAAGGGGCTGTGCTGACTAAAAATATTGACTGTAAAACACTTAAGGCTTTCAACCTTCAACTGACATCTCTGCGGTTTCGGAACCGACCGACCTCAGGTTGGTGGTGTGAAACCGCAATTACAATGCAACCGACATGGTGCGGTCGCAAACTCCCATTTCTCTATGGAAGCTTGTGCAGCAGTTGGAAACCAGCTACAGCATAAACCCCCATAGAGAAATGGGAGTTACAGTAAATCCCTGCACCATGTGGCAGGCACCTCATGGTGCAGGAATTTACGGAGGGGCACCCTAGGTGCCCAACAGCCTGCGGAGAGAAGGGGCCCTTATAGTGGCCCCCAAAGTCCCTTTATGACATGCTTTCCATGTCAGAAAGCTCGACATGGAAACACTATCATAAACCAACATCCTAATTCCAACGGCAGAAACACCATCCATAAGGGATTATGATCGGTTTCCGACTGGCCGACGCGCTCCTTGAGCTTGTCGGAAGCCAGTCGGATTGACTAGCTAGTTTAAACTCTGACCGTCGGAAACCAGTTGGATTGACTAGTCAGTTTAAACTGTGACCGCCTCTTTGAAATACGACTGTCAGAGTTTAAACCATGGATGTCGGTCGGAAAGCCTCCGACCAGCAGTCAAAGGATTTCTGACCGGCATCCAAATGAGGCTCTTACTGGGAAACAATTTATTTATTTATTTACTACATGCTACCCTAAGATTTTTTCAATATGTCAGAACTGGGTCTATTACGTTTCTACTCTCAGGAAGTGAACTATTAATTGGGGGGTCTCTAAAATGTTAAGTCCAGTCAAAGTTTTCAGTAATTTAAACCTGATTTCAACCCCTGGAAGCTATTCACAGAGACTTAACAAAGAAAGCTATTTAGAAGTGCCAAATAGTAAAAATATCAAAATCACAACACAACAAATAACCCACTTCACTTAAGAAAATATACCAAAATTAAATAAACAAAATATAACAGAAACAACTAAAATCAAATAAGGGTAACCCGGAGAAATGAAATTTGGACAATTTTTATCGAAAACCGCCTCATTTAAGTTGTTGGTTTTGATGGGGAAAGCTCATAGTGAAAAGATTAACATTCTACACCCAGAGAGGGCCTCGTGCCAGCCGGATACTTTTGGTGCTTTTACCCATTCAGGATTTCTACTTTCAGACTCTGGGACTGATTTATATGCTGGCAGTAAGGATACTCTGTTGCAACGGCTACACAGTATTCTTACTGCGAACATACTGGTCTGGCTGCCCAATTTAAATGTGAGTGGACTATTGGTGTAACGATTGCAGAGAATACCCCATTTCTACCACGGTTACACCCCTCCGATGGCCCAACGGAATAAGGGTCCTCAGAGACTGATCTCTATGTCTGCCCACCAAATTTAGATATGCAGACATACAAGTCAGTTATCACTGCCCGTCACCGCCAGGAAAACCCCTGGCTGTACGCAGCAGTGAAAACTGTCTAATGCCCCTCTCACCAAGTGAGAAACCTACCATGGCAAGGGGGGCACTTTTATTTTATTTTTGAAAATAAAAAAAAATACATTTGACAGATGGCTCTGTGATGCTGATGGAGCCGTTCATCAAACTTAACATGTATTGATGGAAACCTCAGTGATGGCAATTCCTGCTAATGCTGTCTTGACGTATTTATCCTCCGACCGACAAATTAAAAATCATCCCCTCAGTCAATTTTTTTTTAACTCACAACCAAACAGTGGGACAAGGTGGCAGGCTGTATTAGACAATGGGATACATAAGGCTAGATATCTTCTCGCCGAGGACCTGCTGAAACAGATTTGATGCTGCTGAGCAGCACCAAGTGTGAGAAACCTGTCTCTTCAGCCCACAGCGGCACGGCTTAGACACAGTAAGTCTGGAAGTCCCAACATTTTTCAAGTCCTGACTTCTCAGAGTTGTGAGGAGAAGTCCCGTTAGGCATAGCCAAGCATCCCAGGACCTCAGAAACAGCAATTGGGGGTCAGCAGAGGCCACCAGTGGGGTTGAGTTCAGGCCCAATTGCCACTGGTCAGCTGGACGCTGCATGGAAAATGACTCTTGCAGCTTGTTGGGTCCCTGTAGCCACAGAGGAGGTCAGCCAATGGGGAGCGCACATTTATGGTTGGCATTAGCCAGTGAGTGGGAGAGACTACCGGTTTCTCCCTAACCAATGGGGTAAAAGGTTAGAAAGGCAAGTCTAACCGCTTTTGCTGCAGTTCCTATTTGCACTATTTT
Source organism: Triturus cristatus (assembly GCF_964204655.1). Classification (NCBI taxonomy): domain Eukaryota; kingdom Metazoa; phylum Chordata; class Amphibia; order Caudata; family Salamandridae; genus Triturus; species Triturus cristatus. The sequence continues at coordinate 1,110,164,529 of NC_140592.1, read as the reverse complement.
AAAAAAATCTACAATGCACCTTAATACTAAAATAAAAAGGGAGGAAGGGATCCCCCTTATACAGAGCCTTTGTGCCCACCCAGAGGTGTGGGCAGGAAAATGAGCTGTCATCTCCTCTGTGGTCACTTAAAACTGGGGGGGACTCCCCTTCCACTATGTTTGGTCCCAGATGTCTTGGAGAAACAAAGGGTTGTGCTCTAAAGGTCTACCCTTTCATTTACTTGAGAAAGGGAAACCCCCTTTACAAGATAATGTGGTTACTGGGTACACCCTAACTGGTCTTCCTGTATGGGCAAGAAAAACCTCCACCCAGATCCAGGCAGTTGTTTCTGCTGTGGGAGTAGATTTCACACCTCATTAAGGTCAAGCACTGAATAGGAAGCTGCTGGTGACCTAATACATATTAGCCTCCATGTGCTTCAGGCAGGGGCAAGGTAACTTTCTAACAGTAACGTTTCTTAAATATTTATTAAAAGACCAACTTCACCATTGAATTGGGCTTTTAATAAATACATATTAAAAATAGGATTTTACCTATTTTCCTAGCTGATCCCAACCCCAAGATAGCAGAATTAAAATTTTAATTTGTACTCTTGTTTTCCTTATAGTAGAGATAAAGCCGTCCACAGTGACAAAAGCTTTTGGAGCTGTGTCAAAGAAGGGGATGGTAACATTACATTTCTACATTTCACACTTTTAAATACCATGCACCCCACTTTATGATTCACAAGGCTTACGTATGGGTGACTTACTAATATTTAAAAGGAAGGGTTTTTCCCTGTCAAAATGTTTGTTTTGACAGCCTGGCCTGCAGGATGGAACTGCAGCAGTCAGACTACAAAGGTAGAACTGAAGTCATTATGCCAGTCTTTAATGTGAGAAATTAAGCCAGCCTCCATAAGGCATACACTCCGTTGAGATATTTTCCTTGTTTAATACTTTTAGACCCATACGAATGAACACATTTTACCATAGACACAGAATGGGTAAAACCTCCTTGATACATAAGGCCCTTAGTTCTGCCCTCACCTCCTGAAAGCATACATCATGACCATGTGCAGGGAAGACATCCTATTTTGTCTATCTTCTCAGGCCGCTTACAGGGCCTCTGATAGCAAAGCTATGTTGCTTACAACACAAGGAGATGATGGACGGAGGGCAGAGATTTTCAGACACTCATCCCCAGTCATAGATCTGGATTGAATCTGTTGTATCTTGCCCCATTAACTGTGATGTACCTAGGAAAATGTTAGGTGCATCACTGGTACTCTGGGGTGGGCACTGGAAGGAAGACTGTGGATGTAACCGGTCGCCTGGCTCTTGTCCCATGGTGGGTGTTAATAAAGAGATACTCTGGACACACTTCAGTATGGTATTATCGTTTTATTAGAATCCATAATCGTTCTTTAGCTCACTTCCCCACCCCAGTTCGGACCCAGACATATAAAAATCAGTCTTGAACCTGTTCCTCATGAGAACAGTCCAGCCCGAACTGCCAAGCCAGGTCTTCCCTGGACCCGAAACAAGCATCCTGGGATCGGTTTCGGGGAAACACCCCTCATCAGCCAGGCTAGCTTGAATCCAGAGGCAAAGTGATCAAAAGACCCACTTCTGGGCATACCATGCCAACTTAGGGTAGATGATGGATGGAGTGCTGCAACTTTTCAGACACTCACCCCCAGTCACGGATCTGGTTAAATCCATCATCGTTCTGTAGCTCACTTCGCCACCCCAGTTCAGACCCAGCCTTATGAAAATCAGTCTTGACCCTGTTCCTCATGGGAACAGTCCAGCCTGAACTGCCAAGCCAGGTAACCCTGGACCGGAAACAAGCGTCCTATGTTTCTTCACCAATTTTTGTTAGCTTAATTTTTGTTCATTGGTGCTAGCTGTGTACGGGGCACAGTTTCCATTACACATCCAACTTTGCATCTGGTGGATCCCTCTGGCTCTTGTGGGGCATTAGCACGAGGGCTGGCTTGGATCACTGCAAGGCTTACCAAATGAATGGCGGTAACTGGGAATTGTGACGCTGATTCAGACTCACCAGCAGGGACATTTCCCATTGGCAGTCACTGTGGCAACTGCCTCACTAGCGATGCAGGTGAACATGATCTTGAAGTTTGAAGCCATGAAGGGCTTGTTTAGGAGTCTGTGTGGCATTGTTGTGCTGCAGCATCCTCACAGTTAAAAATGTGCTTCCAGGGTTACAGGGACACCCCCAGAAAAAATACACTTTGTTTAAACCTTAGCATTGTTGTGCAGGCCACTGAAGGCATAGGGGCGTGTCTGAATGTGTGTCTGAATGTTCCTGCTCCTGCCCCTGTATGGCTCTGTTTTGTGGGAGGTGGGGCGGTAACGCTGGAGCACAATGCAAGCATATTGATGCTGTGGATCCCACTGGAAAATGGTGAAGCTTATGTGTGGTGCTCTGACATGTGACTGCATCCTTGCAGAACGGTTGTGAAGACAGTGCACGCAATTCATCATTCCACATCATGGTGGGTGTCTTTTCTGCTCATAGGATCCGAACTGATAGCCATAAACATAGAATATCCCCATCTATATGCAGAGACCGGTGCGCAGTCAAAATATCGATTTTTTAATATCGACCTACCTTAACCCCTTGTGTGCCCCGCCCTTTCCACGCCCTGTGCCGGGCGTTGAATTAGCGGGCGGGGTTCATGACGAGATAGTCTCGTCATGGGCACAGCGCAACCGCGGCCCATGACGAGACCATCTCGTCATGGGCACTCAAGGGGTTAATATCGAGATTTTAATATCATAGGGACAGAATATCGAAGTCAAGAATATCGTTGACCAGAATATCGACCTTAAGGTAAGTAATATAGTTTTTTTAATATCGAAGAAAGTAATATCGGAGTAAGTAATATCGTTAGCAAAAATATTGTTGTCAATAATATCAATATTTTTATTAGTGTTATGTATTTTAGTATGTATTTTATATGTATGTTTAACATTTTTTTAATGTATTTTCATTATTTTTAAATATATTTATTACATGTTTAGAAATTAGTAATTTTTTTAAAGTAAATTTTGCATTTTAGTATCAGAGCGGGTTGTGGGTTTATAGGGGAATAGGGTGGGAAGTAATTTCATTATAATTAATTAATTAATATGTTTTATTGATTGCTTTGATTATTAATTTATTCTTAATTAATTTTTCATTGCAAATTAATTTTTATTAATTGATTAATTAATAATTAAATTAATTGTGGGTTTTTTATGTGTAGCTTGTTGTGTGTTTATGGGGAATAGTGTGGGAAGTAATTTAATGTTATTTGAGTAAATAATAATTACACTTTATTTGTATTTATTTTTTGTTAATTAATTATTAATATGTAATTTATTTTACAAAAATTATTTAATTCATACGTATGTTAATTTAACCCCTACACTATTCTACATTTTCCACACTGTTACACTCACTGGAGTTGGAATAGTAATTTTAACCCCTACGCTATCCAACACTTTCCCCACTGTTGCACTTGCTTGAGTGGGAATAGTAATTTTAACCCCTACGCTATCCAACACTTTCCCCACTGTTGCACTCGCTTGAGTGGGAATAGTAATTTTAACCCCTACGCTATCCAAAACTTTCCTTACTGTTGCACTCACTGGAGTCGGAATAGTAATTTTTACCCCTACGCTATCTAACACTTTCCCTACTGTTGCACTCACTGGAGTGGGAATAATAATTTTTACCCCTGCGCTATCCAACACTTTCCCTGCTGTTGCACTCACTGGATTGGAAATAGTAATTTTTACCCCCTACGCTATCCAACACTTTCCCTACTGTTGCACTCACTGGAGTGGGAATAGTAATTTTAATCGCTACGCTATCCAACACTTTCCCTACTGTTGCACTCCCTGGAGTGGGAATAGTAATTTTAACCTCTACGCTATCCAACATTTTCCCTAATTTTGCATTGTTTGGAGTTGGAATAGTAATTTTATTTCCTCCGCTATATAATATTTTTTGTATTATTTTAGCTAATGTAGTATATAATTATTTTTCAAAAGATGATTTATTTTTTATTTTTTTGATTTGTTACATATATTTATTTCATTTTTATCTCTATTATTGTTTCATGTGTTTAGATGTATTCATAACATTGCTTTAACAATTAATAAGTTATTAAAATAACTATTAAAACATATTAATAAGTAAGTATATATATTATATATTATATGTATATGTATATGTTTAATGTATTTTTAAATGATATATATATTACTTATAATTTTTAAACATTTTAAAATATTTAACTATGTTGATTTTAATTATATGTATTATTTACTTTATTTTACATTACTTTTTAATTTTAAAAAAACAATATTTTTAACAACGATATTTTTGACATCGATATTTGTTTTTGATATTTTTGTACTTACCATCATGTAGATAGGATGTCGATATTCTTGACTTCGATTTTCTTGCTCTGATATTTTTGTAGGTCGATATTTTGACCTTGATATTTTGTCAGTGATTCGCAGAGACCCTAATGCAGAACCAGAAGTAAGTAAGAGTTTCTTTGGGTTGGTTTACCAGAGCTTGATCATACTTTGAGGGGGCTTGTCCCCGGGACATCGCTGTAGCTTCCCCAGAGGTAGTGGGGTTTCTTCCTGGAAGTCTAGCGGTATATTGGTGTGTTAGCTGAGTGGCAGGCCAGCCCTCCTGGGTCTGGATGTTGCAGAGTCGTACAAGAGGCACTGGAAAACAGGAAGAAATGTGAAATTCGGCTGAGGTCTGTTCTCCATAGAAGTCATGTAGTTACATAAGAGGCAATGTATAGGTCTGAATATAGCAGAGCAAAACCACAAGTCTCTGTACATTTCCATGGGTTGTTTTAACAGGATATGCATGCAGTAAAAATAATAATATTGTAGTGCAGCATTCTGTGCACCTCCAACCAAGTGGCAGCGCTTTTAATAAATATACTACCTCTGAATAAATTACATTTCCGTTGAAAAATGTTTGCAATATGAAATGAATAAGATCAGAAGTATTACTGACTAGTGTTTCAACGCATTCCCTTATTCCGTTTGAGTTTATTTCCGGTTAATATGCAGATGCAACCTGGGAACGGATCAATATGCACTGCAGCACTTTTAATCTTCTATCGAATGTGCTGCAGCTAAAGCTAATTCCCCATAAAATTGAAGTAACGGGAGACTGATGAACTTGGAAAAGGTTCAAAGATTTATTACAACTCCGATATATATAGTAGTAGCGGCGGCATTCATATGAATCATCCGAATATTTATATATGCTCTCTTTTAGAACAATTCATAGGCAGTTTGCAGTTTCATTATTATTCAATTACAAACGATAGCAAGTGTATCTGCTGCACACGAAGCCGGGAGTAAGCTTACAGGGCTCCAGGCTTCGCTTACAGATGTACAGATTAAACCTCGGCTGCATTTACATAAAGTATACGAGGTACTAACCCGTGCTGCCGAGGGAGCATCCTTTGCAAAGTTTGCGATAGCGCGCCTCTAGTGATGGTTGACTTAGGTCCGACTGCCTTAAAGTGAAACGGCTTTTATATTTAAGTCTGGCTTGACAGTGCTTCAGTCGTCCGACCTTATGTGATTAACAGAAAAGGAGCTTTAAGAAACACTAGTGAGGGGTTTTTTGGCTTGAGTACAGGTGCTGGTTATGCAGCCGTTTTGTGCTTCTGCTGAAAAAGAGCGCATGCATCGCACTTTTTGCCTAGAAAAAGCCGGTGAAGGTGACAAGCTATTTATCAAGGCTATAGGCTTGCTATTACTACTATTGACAATTTACGACTACTGAAGTAGGCCTGACATATGTATTGTAAAAAGAATATGTTGAATCTAATAGGCCTCAAAAGATGGGTTCTCATTGCACAATGTTAAAGCTTATAGATAGGTATTTTGTTAGAGGGAATTTCACAGATGACTGTAGTAGGCAAATATGTGACCTTCCTTTTGCATACTCTTCAATGCAGGGCATTTCACCTCATTACAAAACAGCACAACCAAGTGTGGACATTTGGAAATGTATCAAATAATGGCAAGCAGCGACAGGTGGCATGGGTGGCACCCCAATGAAATGAAAGCAAAAAAGAATCTGAGGTGTTGGGTGGAACCTTGTAACAAAAAAAAACAGAATAGGAGGTAGGCAAGCCGCAAAGGCGACAAAACACATCAGCGTTGTGGCCCATTGCCTTCCAAAGATGCTGTGCAACCCAGCACATCACTCTCAACGAAACATAAAGGGAGGAGGCAGAGAAATACAAAAATAGGTAAAAAGTTGTTAGAGTAACTCATCATGCAACAAACACAAGTGCAAAATAGACAACTGTGAGGAATGTGTAATGAAGAAACATACACCAGGTAGGGTTCAAAGCTTTATTCAGCTTGAGTTCCTTCATCGGCATCCATAACCTACAAACGGCAGTTGGGCTCTGGGAGTGCACAATAGAACCCTGACAATACATTCTATGGAATGGGTGAGAACACTGAAAGGGAGGGGGAGTCGGAAGGGTCCAATGGAAAATAGAAGGCAGGGAAAATAAAGGGATAAATTACAACAGAATTCACAATGAAATATCCTAGAACCATAGGCAAGGGTTTTGGCTACAACCTGTGACAAAGATTTGCTCTTTGGGAATCCTTGTTACACCCTTTTTGGAAGGGCTGTTCAGTTTTTTGCCATGTGTAATTTAGTTTATATTTGTAATTTTACGACTTCTGCGAGAGTTGCTGTGTCTCCCACCACATATTGAATTCCTTGACTACCTTTGTCTTGTTGGAATGCTTATGCTCAATACAGCAGGACTGAGTTGGGTACGGTGACAAGTCATTGAGCAATGCTATGTGCCTGATGTGTTTATTATGAAAAGCTATGACAAAGACAAAATGGATTATGTATTGTGAAAAGCATATGTTAAAGCAAACAGGCCTTTAATGGCAGACTGTCATTACACTGTGTTAAAGTTGTAGACAGGTATTTTCTTAAATGAAATCTCACAGATTGCCACAGTGCCATAGTAAGCAAGGGCTTTGATGTTGTTTATCCCCTGCAAGAAAGATCTGCACCTCTGAGAATACCTTTCATGCCTTTGTATGAAATGTTATATATTTTTCCTATTGTAATTTTGAACATATGTGTAACTTTATAACTGTACACTGATAGTTGATTTAGGATGAACACAGTATGGCTGGAATGGATATGGTAAAAAGTAAATGGTAAAGGCTGTAATCTTGATTGATTAACTGGGAAAAGTTATACTAGTGGCCACAAATCTAATCATTGCATTATGAAATTTGCCACAAACCTATTAACCCTGACATATTTTTTGTGAATTCATGTATTAAAACCAGTAGGCCTTTTATTGTTGATTGTTATTGCACTATTAAAGCCTGTAGACAGATGTTGCACTTCATAGATTCCCATAGATTGCAGTTATAGGCAAGGGATTTAGTATTAGGTTCCTCCTCTGGTTTCCTCCTCCAACAAACCCTGCAGGTAGAAGATTTGTACTTTGATAATCCTAGTGTATTCGCTTGGGGGGGGGGGGGGGGGGGGTTTGAATACTGTAGTACCAACTTTGATTTTGTACATATTTATAATTTCAACTGTGTTGCCGTAGGCCTGAGCAAGTTATGGTGGAAAGCCAATAATATGCATAGACCTGATTTGTTCTCTGGAAAAAAATATCACAGCTACTATAAGTCTGATATGTTTAATACCAAAACGTATAACAAAGATAGTAGGCTTAACCAATTTATTGTGAAAGGTGTTTATTAATGCTAATAATTGTTTCAATGTGGATTGTTTGACTGGTTACATGGAATCACCCAGACTACAATAGTAGACAAGAGTTTGATGTTGGTTACCCCCTCTGAAAAACATTAGAAGTTGAGATTTGTAGCGTGTTAAACCTTGTTAGGCCCTTTCAAGAAGGGCTGTGCACTGTTTTGACAGCTGTAATTCCGTATATACTTGTAATTTTATGTAGTGGGACTGATGGTTGCCAGTTTCTGTGCAATACAGGATTCCTTTCTTGGTTATAAAGCAAGCCAAAGCAAACATACACCCATCAAGTTGAGGTGGAAGCATGATTTGCTTTTCGCACACATTCACTCTTTTATTTTATCTTGTTGCAGATGGATGATTAGTTGAATGGATCAATGAGTCAGTGAGGGGAAGAATAGCTATATGAGTATACTGATGAGTGAGAAGTATGTATATGATTACTCACTGATTGCCTAAACTCACTCAGTGCACCAAATTTGACACACATTTAAGATGTTTAGTTCACTTTCAAATTTTGCACTGCTTGGTCAAGGCAGGACAAATTTATTTGGTACGGTCTAAAAGTAGATTAGCCTTTTTTATACAGTATAGGAACATTTCTCTCTACCACAACACAAAGAGATAAACAATATTAAGGTGCCGATTCCGATCCTGTAAAACCCGGGTACGAATGGTCGTACGGTGTGTATTCTCCGTACGACTCGTACCCGGGAAATCCTCCTTACAAACCAGCAAGTACGATTCGTACAGAAATACCATTTCCGTACGATTCGTACAAAACTACGTGTGGCTAAAAAATACCCACAATTCCGATCCGGGATATCGCGTACGTGACGTCCGGACGGAGTCAGGCAGCGTTTTACGGAACAGCAAGTACGATTCGTGCCTACGTCACTCCGCATGGCTCATTTTTTACGGCATGTGGTACAAAAGGGGGTGGTGATGGACGAAGCATCAGAACCAATCAAACACTCACACCCAGTCAAGAGATCTGGGTTTAATCCATCACCGTTCTTTAGCCCACTCTGCCACCCCAGTTCAGACATGGCCATATGCAAATCAGTCTGACCCTGTGCCTCATGGGAACAGTCCAGCCCGAACTGCCAAGCCATGCCTTCCCTGGACCGGAAACAAGCTTCCTAGGACCGGTTTCTGGCATTTCAGCCGTCTTCAGCCAGGCTTGCTTGAATCCAGTGGCAAAGTGAGCAAGGGACTCAACGTCTGAGCATACCCTGCCAACTTATGGCGAACAAAGTGGTACAAAAGGGGGTGGTGATGGACGGAGCATCAGAACCAATCAAACACTCACACCCAGTCAAGAGATCTGGGTTTAATCCATGACCGTTCTTTAGCCCACTCTGCCACCCCAGTTCAGACATGGCCATATGCAAATCAGTCTGACCCTGTGCCTCATGGGAACAGTCCAGCCCGAACTGCCAAGCCATGCCTTCCCTGGACCGGAAACAAGCTTCCTAGGACCGGTTTCTGGCATTTCAGCCGTCTTCAGCCAGGCTTGCTTGAATCCAGTGGCAAAGTGAGCAAGGGACTCAACGTCTGAGCATACCCTGCCAACTTATGGCGAACAAAGTGGTACAAAAGGGGGTGGTGATGGACGGAGCATCAGAACCAATCAAACACTCACACCCAGTCAAGAGATCTGGGTTTAATCCATCACCGTTCTTTAGCCCACTCTGCCACCCCTGTTCAGACATGGCCATATGCAAATCAGTCTGACCCTGTGCCTCATGGGAACAGTCCAGCCCGAACTGCCAAGCCATGCCTTCCCTGGACCGGAAACAAGCTTCCTAGGACCGGTTTCTGGCATTTCAGCCGTCTTCAGCCAGGCTTGCGTGAATCCAGTGGCAAAGTGAGCAAGGGACTCAACGTCTGAGCATACCCTGCCAACTTATGGCGAACAAAGTGGTACAAAAGGGGGTGGTGATGGACGGAGCATCAGAACCAATCAAACACTCACACCCAGTCAAGAGATCTGGGTTTAATCCATCACCGTTCTTTAGCCCACTCTGCCACCCCAGTTCAGACATGGCCATATGCAAATCAGTCTGACCCTGTGCCTCATGGGAACAGTCCAGCCCGAACTGCCAAGCCATGCCTTCCCTGGACCGGAAACAAGCTAGCTAGGACCAGTTTCTGGCATTTCATCCGTCTTCAGCCAGGCTTGCTTGAATCCAGTGGCAAAGTGAGCAAGGGACTCAACGTCTGAGCATACCCTGCCAACTTATGGCGAACAAAGTGGTACAAAAGGGGGTGGAGATGGACGGAGCATCAGAACCAATCAAACACTCACACCCAGTCAAGAGATCTGGGTTTAATCCATCACCGTTCTTTAGCCCACTCTGCCACCCCAGTTCAGACATGGCCATATGCAAATCAGTCTGACCCTGTGCCTCATGGGAGCAGTCCAGCCCGAACTGCCAAGCCATGCCTTCCCTGGACCGGAAACAAGCTAGCTAGGACCGGTTTCTGGCATTTCAGCCGTCTTCAGCCAGGCTTGCTTGAATCCAGTGGCAAAGTGAGCAAGGGACTCAACGTCTGAGCATACCCTGCCAACTTATGGCGAACAAAGTGGTACAAAAGGGGGTGGTGATGGACGGAGCATCAGAACCAATCAAACACTCACACCCAGTCAAGAGATCTGGGTTTAATCCATCACCGTTCTTTAGCCCACTCTGCCACCCCAGTTCAGACATGGCCATATGCAAATCAGTCTGACCCTGTGCCTCATGGGAACAGTCCAGCCCGAACTGCCAAGCCATGCTTTCCCTGGACCGGAAACAAGCTAGCTAGGACCAGTTTCTGGCATTTCATCCGTCTTCAGCCAGGCTTGCTTGAATCCAGTGGCAAAGTGAGCAAGGGACTCAACGTCTGAGCATACCCTGCCAACTTATGGCGAACAAAGTGGTACAAAAGGGGGTGGTGATGGACGGAGCATAAGTTGGCAGGCTCACTTTGCCACTGGATTCAAGCAAGCCTGGCTGAAGACGGCTGAAATGCCAGAAACCGGTCCTAGGAAGCTTGTTTCCGGTCCAGGGAAGGCATGGCTTGGCAGTTCAGGCTGGACTGTTCCCATGAGGCACAGGGTCAGACTGATTTGCATATGGCCATATCTGAACTGGGGTGGCAGAGTGGGCTTAAGAACGGTGATGGATCAAACTCAGATCTGATGACTGGGTGTGAGTGTTTGATTGGTTCTGATGCTCCGTCCATCACCACCCCTTTTTGTACTCATTTTTTACAGCAGCCAAAAACTCCCGGGAAATTGAGGACGACGCGAAGAAGGAGCACCTGTACGCGACGGACAGCCATGGACCCCATCCTACGTGTAATCCCGGCCCTCCTAGCCTACGACCTGGTGCACAGAAACCGACGCAGACGCCGCAGAAGGTCAGAACAACACCCATGGTCAAAGGGGGGGGCGAGGGGCATGAAACTTAACCCCTACCCAAATTATACCACATATATCATGCACATACAGTACCTCCAGGGTCTGGTCACTTCGGGGGCGTGTCCACCAATCCCTGCGTCCCGCCACAACGGAAGTGGACGTGGACACGTCCCGTCACCACAACAATGGTGGTACGGCCTGTACCCATGCCGTCAGAGCGTGGGTACGGGCCATAGCACGCGTACCCCTACATCACCACAACAATGGTGGTACGTCCCGTACCCACGCTCTGAGGGCGTGGGTACGGGCCGTACCACCATTGTTGGGGTGATGTAGGGGTACACGTGGCATACCACCATTGTTGTGGTGACGTAGGGGTATGGCCCGTACCCACGCTCTGAGGGCGTGGGTACGGGTCGTACCACGCGTACCCCTACGTCACCCCAACAATGGTGGTACGGCCCATACCCAAGCCCTCAGAGCGTGGGTACGGGCCGTACCCCTACGTCACCCCAACAATGGTGGTACGGCCTGTACCCACGCCCTCAGAGCGTGGGTACGGGCCGTGCCCCTAAGTCACCACAACAATGGTGGTACGGCCCGTGCCCACGCCCTCAGAGCGTGGGTACGGGCCGTACCCCTACGTCACCACAACAATGGTGGTACGGCCCATACCCATGCCCACAGAGCGTGGGTACAGGCCGTACCCCTACGTCACCACAACAATGGTGGTACGGCCCACCAATGTTGGGGTGACGTAGGGGTACGCGTGGTATGACCCGTACCCACGCTCTGAGGGCGTGGGTACGGGCCGTACCATCATTGTTGTGGTAACGTAGGGGTACGGCCCGTACCCACGCCCTCAGAGCGTGGGTATGGACCGCATCACGCGTACCCCTAGGGCACCAGTACATTAGTGATACAAGGCGTACACACGCCACGAATGTTGTCATAGGGCCTGGTGCAGCATCTAACCAGTATATTGGGGGGGTGTATGCCCAGGAGAGCAGTGTACTGCACCAAGGGTGCAGGCGGGTGGGTGGGTGTCTGCCTAGGATTCACATCAGTGGACAGAGACATGTGAGGGGTGGGTGCCTATCACTCCCAGCAGTGGATATAAACATGTGAGGGGTGGGTGCCTATCACTCTCAGCAGTGGACAGAGACATGTGAGGGGTGGGTGCAGAGGACTCCCAGCAGTGGACAGAGACATGGGGGTGGGTGCAGAGGACTCCCAGCAGTGGACAGAGACATGTGAGGGGTGGGTGCCTATCACTCCCAGCAGTGGACAGAGACATGGGGGTGGGTGCAGAGGGCTCCCAGTAGTGGACAGAGACATGGGGGTGGGTGCCCATCACTCCCAGCAGTGGACAGAGACATGTGAGGGGTGGGTGTCTATCACTCCCAGCAGTGGACAGAGACATGTGAGGGGTGGGTGCCTATCACTCCCAGCACTGGACAGAGACATGTGAGGGGTGGGTGCCTATCACTCCCAGCAGTGGACAGAGACATGTGAGGGGTGGGTGCAGAGGACTCCCAGCAGTGGACAGAGACATGGGGGTGGGTCCCTATCACTCCCAGCAGTGGACAGAGACATGTGAGGGGTGGGTGCCTGTCACTCCCAGCAGTGGGCAGAGGCATGGGGGTGGGTGCAGAGGACTCCCAGCAGTGGACAGAGACATGGGGGTGGGTGCAGAGGACTCCCAGCAGTAGACAGAGACATGTGAGGGGTGGGTGCCTATCACTCCCAGCAGTGGACAAAGACATGGGGGTGGGTGCAGAGGACTCCCAGCAGTGGACAGAGACATGGGGGTGGGTGCCCATCACTCCCAGCAGTGGACAAAGACATGTGAGGGGTGGGTGCCTATCACTCCCAGCAGTGGACAGAGACATGGGGGTGGGTGCAGAGGACTCCCAGTAGTGGGCAGAGACATGGAGGTGGGTGCCCATCATTCCCAGCAGTGGGCAGAGACATGTGAGGGGTGGGTGTCTATCACTCCCAGCAGTGGACAGAGACATGTGAGGGGTGGGTGCCTATCACTCCCAGCAGTGGACAGAGAGATGTGAGAGGGTGGGTGCATATCACTCCCAGCAGTGGACAGAGACATGTGAGGGGTGGGTGCCTATCACTCCCAGCAGTGGACAGAGACATGGGGGTTGGTGCAGAGGACTCCCAGCAGTGCACAGAGACATGGGGTGGGTGCCCATCACTCCCAGCAGTGGACAGAGACATGTGAGGGGTGGGTGCCTATCACTCCCAGCAGTGGACAGAGACATGTGAGGGGTGGGTGCCTATCACTCCCAGCAGTGGACAGAGACATGTGAGGGGTGGGTTCCTATCACTCCCAGCAGTGGACAGAGACATGTGAGGGGTGGGTGCAGAGGACTCCCAGCAGTGGACAGAGACATGGGGGTGGGTGCATATCACTCCCAGCAGTGGACAGAGACATGTGAGGGGTGGGTGCCTATCACTCCCAGCAGTGGACAGAGACGTGGGGGTGGGTGCAGAGGACTCCCAGCAGTGGACAGAGACATGGGGGTGGGTGCCCATCACTCCCAGCAGTGGACAGAGACATGTGAGGGGTGGGTGCCTATCACTCCCAGCAGTGGACAGAGACATGTGAGGGGTGGGTGCCTATCACTCCCAGCAGTGGACAGAGACATGGGGGTGGGTGCAGAGGACTCCCAACAGTGGACAGAGACATGTGAGGGGTGGTTGCCTATCACTCCCAGCAGTGGACAGAGACATGTGAGGGGTGGGTGCCTATCACTCCCAGCACTGGACAGAGACATCTGAGGGGTGGGTGCAGAGGACTCCCAGCAGTGGACAGAGACATGGGGGTGGGTGCCTATCACTCCCAGCAGGGGACAGAGACATGTGAGGGGTGGGTGCCTATCACTCCCAGCAGTGGACAGAGACATGGGGGTGGGTGCAGAGGACTCCCAGCAGTGGACAGAGACATGTGAGGGGTGGGTGCCTATCACTCCCAGCAGTGGACAGAGACATGTGAGGGGTGGGTGCCTATCACTCCCAGCAGTGGACAGAGACATTGGGGTGGGTGCAGAGGACTCCCAGCAGTGGACAGAGACATGTGAGGGGTGGGTGCCTATCACTCCCAGCAGTGGACAGAGACATGTGAGGGGTGGGTGCCTATCACTTCCAGCAGTGGGCGGAGACATGGGGGTGGGTGCAGAGGACTCCCAGCAGTGGACAGAGTCATGGGGGTGGGTGCAGAGGACTCCCAGCAGTGGACAGAGACATGTGAGGGATAGGTGCCTATCACTCCCAGCAGTGGACAGAGACATGTGAGGGGTGGGTGCAGAGGACTCCCAGCAGTGGACAGAGACATGGGGGTGGGTGCCTATCACTCCCAGCAGTGGACAGAGACATGTGAGGGGTGGGTGCCTATCACTCCCAGCAGTGGACAGAGACATGGGGGTGGGTGCAGAGGACTCCCAGCAGTGGACAGAGACATGTGAGGGGTGGGTGCCTATCACTCCCAGCAGTGGACAGAGACATGTGAGGGGTGGGTGCCTATCACATCCAGCAGTGGGCGGAGACATGGGGGTGGGTGCAGAGGACTCCCAGCAGTGGACAGAGACATGGGGGTGGGTGCAGAGGACTCCCAGCAGTGGACAGAGACATGTGAGGGATAGGTGCCTATCACTCCCAGCAGTGGATAGAGACATGTGAGGGGTGGGTGCAGAGGACTCCCAGCAGTGGACAGAGACATGGGGGTGGGTGCCTATCACTCCCAGCAGTGGACAGAGACATGTGAGGGGTGGGTGCCTATCACTCCCAGCAGTAGACAGAGACATGGGGGTGGGTGCAGAGGACTCCCAGCAGTGGACAGAGACATGTGAGGGGTGGGTGCCTATCACTCCCAGCAGTGGACAGAGACATGTGAGGGGTGGGTGCCTATCACTCCCAGCAGTGGACAGAGCCATGGGGGTGGGTGCAGAGGACTCCCAGCAGTGGATAGAGACATGTGAGGGGTGGGTGCCTATCACTCCCAGCAGTGGACAGAGACATGTGAGGGGTGGGTGCCTATCACTCCCAGCAGTGGACAGAGACACGGGGGTGGGTGCAGAGGAATACCAGCAGTGGACAGAGACATGGGGGTGTGTACATCATCCTCAGATGAACACAACTCCATGGGTGTATGAACGCATCCCCAACGTGCGACTATGTTGAGAGTGCCATAACAACACATCACTGACAGCAGTGTCCCACTCCCATGCGGATGGATGTCCTTCCCCCACTGCATGACACACCACATGTGTGTGTGATGACAAATGACACATGCATACCCACCCCTGGCGGATGCAGCACAATACACCCACTGAGATCATGCCACAAGACTATATAGTCATGTTAAAGCCTACTAAACTAAGGGAGCCAAAGGGAACACACACTGTCACGCACATTCCAGGACTGATAGGAATGTACAGGTGCTGGGACAGCCACCAAGTTGTTGTCTCCCATGGAAGGAATAGGGTGGAGTTCCCACAGATACAATGCCCACAATTGTGAGTCAGGTGCCCAAATACCCTGCAGAACACGTAACATATGTGTGCTAGGCTGGGAGTACAGACATGCATAGTGCGTAAAAGGGACAATTTCTACATGAAGGCATGGCAACATACTCTATACACAAGTACAGTGACTACCAAGGATGGCACAGACGATGCAGGCGGAGACATTGCTCAGCAGGCATGGCCATAGTTGAAGGGATCCGTCACCCACCAAGGAAATGTAGACACAGGTCAGCACAACAATTGTGCAACTCCCTGCAGGGAAGATGTCAGGTGCCACAGAGGAAGGAACACTCCTTGGGACAATGTCTCCAAACACAAAGAGCATTCACGACCAAAGAATCTTTGCAGAGACCTTGTGATGGCACACAGATACCAGGGTCCACCCCATGAGCAGCAGACTACAACATTTCCCAGACACCTAACACATTATCGTTCCACACTGGAACTTCTTCAAGGCAAAAGCAGGCTTCCGTTAGACAAACAACGTAGTTAAAGATGCAACGTAATATTGTCCCGCACGTGTGAAGAGTATATATTCACAAACAGTAGTCAGATGGTAAGTATATCAATAGTAAGAATATAATATGGCTTCGTCTTATTTTAGAGTTCAGAACAGGAAGAGTCACCACGACAGCATATGTAGCTTTAAAATGCAGGTGACCAAAGTAACAGCTCCGTAGTACGAGCACACAAGTATCAAGGATTCCAATATTCTTGAAATCCAAGGTCCACAACCCGTCCTCAGAACGTATGGCAGCAAAGTGCAGAAAGGCTTTCTGCACTTTGCTGCCATACGTGCCTGGGGGGTGTCACAGGTGTGGGGCTATCTCAGCACGTCAGACACACAGCACGGCTTCCTTCTCACATCAGATGGGTAGAGCAGTTGCCTCCTCCATGCAGCTGTGGTGCAACACTCCACATAGACACTCACCCACATGACAAGGAACATTCACACACATCAATGTCCAGGGGGCGTACACATCATTTGGACACTCTCACAACAGCTCCACTCAACTCACACACATCTGTGGGTACAGTCACCTGTCACACCAGGGGGACCACTGAATCACATCAGGACTATAGAACAAAAATGCCTGTTGGACCCGGCCTCGTGGCGTGATCCTGACTTCCCTGGGGTTGGGCCCGTTCCCCGCCCTGGCCTCCACGGGCTACCCGTTCGAGCCGCACGAGGTCACATACACCTCGGGGCTCCACCATTTTGTTGCCTGCCACGTGACCCTGCACACCAGCCCACATGACCCCGCTCAACCCGGCCTCGGCCCCAGCAAGGCCCAGACATTGAGGCACCAAGAACTGGCCAGGGGGTATCACGCGAACACCTCATCGCCCCTGGCGGAGGGCGGTAACGATGGGACCCCCAACCGTCCCCCCACACCGAGGTGCGCTCGGCCTCCATCTCTCCAGGGCCGGGCGCCTCTCCTGCTGGGCGTCTGGCCGCTCCCAACCCGGCCTCTCCGCCCCCCGGGCGCAAGGGTCCGGACATCAAAGGGCTCCAGGCCTATATCTGGGGCGACCCCGCAACAGACCGGCAGTTGTATCCCGGAGTCGAGAGCCCTGCTGATCGAATCGCGGCCGACCCTACGGAGAAGAACTCTTGCTTGAAACCACCACGAGCCCTGCAGACTGCGTCGCGGCTCCTTCTTGCTGAAACCTTGAAGCCCCCCGGAACATCGGGGCCCTGCTGACGCTGTCGCGGCCCAACCTCGCTGAAACCTCCCTCGGAGCCCTGCTGACGACGTCGCGGCTCGAGCTGAGCAGAAACCATCTTGAGAGCCCCGCTGACCTGGTCGCGGCTCTCCACGAACTGAACGCCCGAGCCCTGCTGACGCCGTCGCGGCTCGACCCCTCCGAGATCCGGAGGTCCTCCAGCTTGAGGATAAGAACTGGGCCCCAGGTACCCTCGTACCAAGCTCCTGCCAAAGACTGTCCCGCTACCCCTTCCCTTCTAAAGAGACACTGAGACTTTTGTGGATCCCTGGATCCCTTTCGTGTAAATATTGATCCCGTAATCTTTAAGTGCTGATAAAGAATTGCTCGTCTTGAGACAACCTCCTTGAGTCCGGTGTGGTGGTGTTACTGTGCTAGTACATGATAGGAGAAGGACCTCCCCCGGAGGCTTCTCAGCAGCGCTCGGCTACTTCGTACAGTGTGGGGGCCCCTTTGGGTGGTCTCTCCAACTCCCGGAGGTCCGCCTTCCAACATTTGGTGGCATCGGTGGGATCCGAGCCGAACGCAGTACGTACAAGCCAGTAACCCACTAGCTACCCATCCAGACAAACGGAAGTCATGAGCAACCAGGAAAACAACGGGACCACGGAGTTCCAGCCCGAACGGTTGGAGGAATACACGCACAAAGAATTGAAACAGTTCTGCAAGGACAAGGGCATTGCAACCACCGGCCTAGGTACCAAAGAGGAGATGCAGAAAGCCCTGAGGACCTGGCTAGAGGCCGAGGCAGGCCCCTCCCAGGACGAAGGTCCCCTGCCCCTGACTGTGGCCACATCAACCGCACCGGCTCCGGCAACCGGAGGAAGAAACAGCCTAGAAACCGGCCTCTCCGAAGAAGAGATACGAGAACGGGAGAAGGTCCGGAACCACGAACTAGAGCTCGCACGACTGCGGCTGGACGACGAACTCCAGCTGGCGGAAAAGAAACTGGCCCTAGAGCAGCTACGGCTACAAGAGGAAATAGAAGAGAAGAGACGGCATCGAGAGTTGGAGGAAAAGAGACTGACCCTTGAGCACGAGCGAAGTCTCAAAGAGCTCGAGCTCAAGGCAAAGCAAGGGGGGACCGACACCCCCAGTAATAGAGACACCCTACCGCCTGCCGAAGCCAAGGTACATATCCCTAAAGATGTCGTCAAGGAGTACTATAAAAATGACGACATCCAACAATGGTTCAAGGCATACGAAGTGGCCATGACCTCCCATCGGGTGCCCCGAAAGGACTGGGGTGCCAGCCTGGGGGGTCGGTTCCTTAGTGAAGGTCGAGACACACTGCTCCAGCTGCCAAAAGAGGTGATGACCTCCTACGACCACATGAAGGAGGCCCTGCTCACCCGCTACGGGCTAACCGCGGAAATGTACCGCCAGCGGTTCAGAGACTGCAAGAAGATCCCTGGTACCACCTGGGTGGAATATGTGGACTTTTTCAGCTGGGCCCTAGAAGGGTGGATCAAGGGTAGCAAGGTCACCACCTACGGGCAGCTGGTCGACCTCATTGTTTGGGAACATCTCTCCAACAACTGCTTCGTGGAGCTAAGGCAACACCTCCTCGACAGCAAGATGACCGACCCACGAAAACTCACCGTCGAGGCCGATCGATGGGTCAACACCCGAGTCCCCCGGAACTCAATGGGGGAGTACCAGAGGAACCCCACCGGACCTCCCCGCCAACGCGGAGGAGGGGGAGGGCCGAACCGGAACCGGGACCCCCCCGCCGGGGCCCCCCGGAGCCCACCTCGAGGGCCGCCTCAGCAACACCTCTCCCCGAGCCTAGCCCGAAGAGGGGCGACCCCAGCCAGAACCGGACCACGGCCACCAGTAACCTGCTACGGCTGTCAACAAACCGGACACTATGCCAGCGATCCGGTCTGCCCCCTGAACCGAAGAAGCGGGGCCGGCGGGCCCCCGCCCTGACAGCTGGCGGCCACCGCCCTGGGGGAAGGAGAGGAAGAGGAAGAACCCCTCGACCGAGGAACCACCGAGTGGGAGCCGGCGGCCATGTCCCTGGTCTGCCTGGGCAGCCGAGAAATGGTGCCCCGCACAACCATCCCAAGCAACACCGAGAAATATCAGCAGCAGGTCACCATCAATGGACGACGTGCCGAAGCCCTTCGCGACACCGGCGCCAGTGTCACCGCTGTCCGCTGCCACCTGGTGACCCCCGAACAAATCCTACCCAATGTGCTGTGCCCCGTCCGGACGGCCGACAACAGCGAAAGCCTGTGCCAGATGGCCCTGGTCCCCTTCGAGTGGGGAGGGGTGACAGGCCTACTAAAAGTGACTGTCCGCGACGACGCACCAGTGGACTGCCTCCTGGGGAATGACCTAGAGAGTTCCCCCTGGGCTCAAGTGGAGCGACGAGAGCACCTCCGAATGCTGGGACTATCCGAATGGGCCTGCGCCATCACCCGGTCCATGGCCGCCCAGGCCCCCCGCTCGTCCCTGGCCTCCGGTTCCGCCCAGCCCGCGGGGCTCGCACCACCCCCCGCCTGCAGCGAGGGGGAGGCGGACACTGACACTGGACCTACCGAACCCTCCCCGAAGAGATCGCTTCCCTCGGCGCCCTACCAGAACTTGCACAATGGCGCCACGAAGGGGGCCCCACCCGAGAGCAGTTCCAGCAAGAACAGCAGTCCTGTCCCTCTCTCGAAGGGGTCCGACAACAGGCGTCCGCACAAGCCAACGGTGACAAGACCGGCACCCACTGGGTCTACTGGGCCGAGGGCCTATTGTACAGTGAACAGAAAGTGGCAGAACTCGGGGCCAGCCGCGTGTTGGTGGTCCCCCTCCGCTTCCGGGAGTTCCTTCTCAACCTGGCACATGACGTGCCCCTCGCCGGACACCTAGGGCAAGACAAAACTTACAGCCGTCTGGTGACCCACTTCTACTGGCCCCGGATGCGGAGAGACGTGGACAACCACTGCCGGTCCTACCAGACCTGCCAAGCCAGCGGGAAGACATGGGGTCGGGTCAAGGCCCCCCTCCAGCCCTTTCCAGCCGTCAGCACCCCGTTCGAATGGGTCAGGATCGACATTGTGGGGCCCCTGGACCCCCGGACCGCCCTGGGCCACCGCTTCATCCTGGTCCTCGTGGACCACGCCACCAGGTACCCGGAGGCTGTCCTGCTGAGAACTGTAACGGCCCCCGTGGTGGCCGGGCCTTAATGGGAATCTTCTCAAGAGTGGGATTTCCCCGCGAAGTGGTGAGCGACCGGGGCACAAACTTCATCTCCAAATACTTGCGGTCCCTGTGGCAGTAGTGCGGGGTCACACACAAATTCACCACCCCCTATCACCCTCAGGGAAACGGACTGGTTGAGCACTTTAACAGAACCCTAAAGGGGATGATTCAGGGCCTGGAAGAGCCCCTCCGGCGGAGATGGGATGTCCTACTGCCATGCCTCCTGTTCGCCTATCGGGAGGTCCCGCAGAAGTCCCTGGGGTTCAGCCCGTTTGAACTGTTGTATGGGCATCCGGTCCGCGGACACCTCAGCCTGGTCAAGGAGGGCTGGGAGACGAAGCTCCAAGGCGCCCCTCCTGACGTCTACCGATACCTCCTGACCCTACGAAACCAGACCCGCAAGTTCCGAGCCATGGCCGAAGCCAACCTCGAGGCCAGCCAGGAGGACATGAAGCGGTGGTACGATCGGAACACCTCTACAATCGAGTTCGAGCCAGGCCAGCGAGTCTGGGTCATGGCCCCTGTTGAGCCCTGTGCCCTCCAGGACAAGTGGACCGGGCCCTTCAAGGTGGTGGAGAAGAAGAGCCCCGTCACCTACCTAGTCGACCTAGAGTCCCCCCGGAACCCTCTCCGGGTTCTACACGCTAACCGGCTCAAACCCCACTTTGCCCGGACCGAACTGAGCCTGCTGCTGGCGACCGACGAGGGGGGCGAGGACGACTCCGAGCCCCTACCCGACCTCTTGCAGAACGACGTCCACGACGGATCCATCAAGGGTGTCCAACTCGCCTCCTCTCTGACCGCGGAACAGCGTAACGACTGTCAACAACTGCTGCAGGACTACGCAGCCCTCTTCTCCCTCACCCCGGGGGTGACCCACTGGTGCGTCCATGACGTCGACACCGGGGACAGTCCCCCCGTGCGACACCGAGCCTACAGGGTACCCGACCGAGTACGGGCATGCCTCCAGGCCGAAGTAGCGAAGATGTTAGCCCTCGGGGTCATTGAGCCCTCCGACAGCCCGTGGGCCAGCCCTGTCGTCCTGGTACCGAAGGCCGCAGCACAAGGCCATCCCCCGGAGTTACGATTTTGTGTAGACTACCGAGCCCTGAATGCTGTGACCAAGACGGACGCCCATCCTATACCCCGGGCCGACGAACTCATCGACCGCTTGGGGTCCGCCCACTACCTGAGCACGCTGGACCTCACCGCCGGGTACTGGCAGATCCAGCTCACCTCCGGCGCCCGAGAGAGATCCGCCTTTTCCACCCCTGATGGGCATTACCACTTTCGGGTGATGCCCTTCGGCATGAAGAACGCCCCGGCCACCTTTCAGAGACTCGTAAACAAGGTTTTGGCCGGGCTCGAGGCCTTCAGCGCGGCCTATTTGGATGGCATTGCCGTGTACAGCAACCACTGGGCTGAGCACCTGGTTCACCTCAAAGCAGTCCTGGCCGCCCTCCAAAGGGCCGGGCTCACGATCAAGGCCAGCAAATGCCAGATCGGCCAAGGATCGGTGACATACCTGGGCCATCAGGTGGGAAGCGGTCAGGTGGCCCCCCTCCAGCCAAAAGTCGATGCCATCCAGGCCTGGGAACCCCCCACTACCCAGACCGCTGTACGGGCCTTCCTGGGCCTCACCGGATACTACCGGCGGTTCATCCGGGACTATGGGAGCATTGTTGGGCCTCTCACGGAGCTCACCTCAAAGAAACAACCCAAGAAAGTGCACTGGACTCCCCGCTGCCAATCAGCTTTCGAGACTCTCAAGGCAGCGATGTGCACTGCCCCTGTGCTCCAGGCCCCTGACTACAGTAAAGAGTTTATCGTGCAGACAGACGCCTCCGAATATGGGATCGGGGCCGTCCTGTCTCAGGTTGATGAGAAGGGACTCGACCGACCAGTGGCCTTCATCAGCCGACGGCTGCTGCCCCGGGAGCAACGATGGAGCACCATCCAGCGCGAGGCCTTCGCAGTAGTGTGGGCCCTTAAGAAGCTCCGGCCCTATCTCTTCGGTACCCACTTTCGGGTCCAGACCGACCACCGGCCCTTGCGGTGGTTAATGCAAATGAGAGGCGAGAATCCCAAGCTGCTGCGGTGGTCCATTGCCCTGCAAGGGATGGACTTTTCTGTTGAGCACCGGCCCGGCAATGACCACGCCAACGCTGACGGCCTATCCCGCTTCTTCCGCCTTGACGAGGAGAATCCCCAAGGTGATGGGTGACTCTCCCTGCCTTCGGCTGGGGGGGACGCCTGTTGGATCCGGCCTCGTGGCGTGGTCCTGACTTCCCTGGGGTTGGGCCCGTTCCCCGCCCTGGCCTCCACGGGCTACTCGTTCGAGCCGCACGAGGTCACATACACCTCGGGGCTCCACCATTTTGTTGCCTGCCACGTGACCCTGCACACCAGCCCACATGACCCCGCTCAACCCGGCCTCGGCCCCAGCAAGGCCCAGACATTGAGGCACCAAGAACTGGCCAGGGGGTATCACGCGAACACCTAATCGCCCCTGGCGGAGGGCGGTAACGATCGGACCCCCAACCGTCCCCCCACACCGAGGTGCGCTCGGCCTCCATCTCTCCTGGGCCGGGCGCCTCTCCTGCTGGGCGTCTGGCCGCTCCCAACCCGGCCTCTCCACCCCCCGGGCGCAAGGGTCCGGACATCAAAGGGCTCCAGGCCTATATCTGGGGCGACCCCGCAACAGACCGGCAGTTGTATCCCAGAGTCGAGAGCCCTGCTGATCGAATCGCGGCCGACCCTACGGAGAAGAACTCTTGCTTGAAACCACCACGAGCCCTGCAGACTGCGTCGCGGCTCCTTCTTGCTGAAACCTTGAAGCCCCCCAGAACATCGGGGCCCTGCTGACGCTGTCACGGCCCAACCTCGCTGAAACCTCCCTCGGAGCCCTGCTGACGACGTCGCGGCTCGAGCTGAGCAGAAACCATCTTGAGAGCCCCGCTGACCTGGTCGCAGCTCTCCACGAACTGAATGCCCGAGCCCTGCTGACGCCGTCGCGGCTCGACCCCTCCGAGATCCGGAGGTCCTCCAGCTTGAGGATAAGAACTGGGCCCCAGGTACCCTCGTACCAAGCTCCTGCCAAAGACTGTCCCGCTACCCCTTCCCTTCTAAAGAGACACTGAGACTTTTGTGGATCCCTGGATCCCTTTCGAGTAAATATTGATCCCGTAATCTTTAAGTGCTGATAAAGAATTGCTCATCTTGAGACAACCTCCTTGAGTCCGGTGTGGTGGTGTTACTGTGCTAGTACATGATAGGAGAAGGACCTCCCCCGGAGGCTTCTCAGCAGCGCTTGGCTACTTCGTACAGTGTGGGGGCCCCTTTGGGTGGTCTCTCCGACTCCCCGAGGTCCGCCTTCCAACAATGCCCAAGAGGATTAGCCAGGCTGAATGTGCCATGCACCATGCAGTGATTGTCACAGTAAGCACAATGCAAGTGAGGAGTGCAGACATGAACTACATCATGCTCTGCATGAGAGACATAAGGCATTCCCCCCCCCCCCCGGGACCCACTCTAAACAACATTGCATGTCTGTCACACCTGGACACAATGCCAGAAGTGACAGTCACAAAAAAGGTGCACAGTCAAAGCTAGTGGAGTCAGCACTCACCTGCTCCCCTGGTCTCCCATAGAGGCTGGGGTACTGTGGGAGGATGACGTCCAGCAACGCCTCATTCTCCTCCTGGGTGAATGGCTGGGCCCTCTCCACAGACCTGGACATGGTGACAGAGGAAGCAATGACAGCAGCAGTGGTGTCCAATGACGTGTTGTGCAGGCAAGTGCCCTCTCATGGGTTCTGGCTGCCTTATATGTGCCTTGCTGGGCTGTTTTATTTACAGGACTACAGAGTAATTGGTCAGACTCATTTGCATCCTACGTTTCCTCCAATCCCATTAAACATACACCAGTGAGTGCCTTTGCATGGTTCAAAATTTGAGCATCATGTCAAGTCAACAACCACTTTGCAACATTGTATATTGTCTCCAACCGACTTTTGCTGGCCACCTGATGGAAAAATTTTAACTGGAAACTCGGTCTCCATGACAACCAGCATGCATTTAGGCCATATTACTCATCCCTCATGTGTCTCCTATGTAATTTTACAATCCACACACAGGTACGGTGCGTTTCACACGTACCCCTACGGCACCAGTTGCACAGTGCGTTTGACACGTACGTGTACACACTGGTCGTACACGTATGTGTACCACCAGTGTGTACACGTACGTGTACGACCAGTGTGGTATGTGTATGACCAGTGTGTACACGTATGTGTACGACCAGTGTGTACACGTACGTGTACGACCAGTGTGTACACGTACGTGTACCACCAGTGTGTACACGTACGTGTACTACGGTAGTACACGTACGTGTACACACTGGTCGTACACGTACGTGTACCACCATTGTGTACACGTACGTACGACCAGTGTGTTCACGTACGTGTACGACCAGTGTGGTACGTGTATGACCAGCGTGTACACGTATGTGTATGACCAGCGTGTACACGTACATGTACCACCAGTGTGTACACGTACATACGTCCACTGTGTACACGTATGTGTATGACCAGTGTGTACACGTACGTGTACTACCGTAGTACACGTCCGTGTACTACTGTTGTACACGTACTGTTGAAAACTAAAACAGCGATATGATTAAGCATTCACTAAAGACATGAATTCTCTTTAAGTTAAAACATGTTTCTCGTCTTATGTTGACTAATGTCTGGACTCCATTTTGTGTTGTCATGTCTCCACGTGCTTTGCACGAGAAGAGTCCTATCTTTTCGCTAGTTGCTCTTTAATCTGCCTAGTAACAGTCTATAAATAGCTCCTTTGTCCGTCTGGCGCATGCCCAGACTTGACCACATCTGTTATCAGTTAGTCCTTGTTTGACCATGTTTTCGCGGGCTCAGGAAATTGTTAACTCCGCCCACATATTGATCCTGTATCGAAAATGTCCATAAATGGTAATTAATTTTGCTCCATGTTGTATCCACCCACTTATGAGCCCCTCTGTTGTGTATAAAAGGGGACCGTGTACGCAAGTTCCTTGTGCTACTCTATGCAATACTAAAGAGTGTTGTGTAGGTTGTAGGACCACCCTTAAGGGTTAATAAACTCTGTCTTTGTATTTACAGTTTCCGTGCCAACTTCCTTCTAGCTTTTGTTACAGGAGGGCGAACCCTTGTATTTGCGGGCCTAGCTGGGGCCTGTACTCATCAATTGGCGCCCGTCATGTGGGGCTCATCGGCGACTCGGATGCTCGAAGGATTGGTCGTGACGAAGGTGAGGAATTTGGCCGGGATGTGATCACTGCCAGCGGCGTCTTTTAGTCCTGGCATCCCGAGGTTTCTTCCTTCCCTTCCGAACTGACCATCTGGGTGGTGCCGGTCCTCGACTGAGACCTCTTCTGTCGGTTTGCCGTGTGATAGCCGTTTGGGCGAATTCTGGAACTTGGCAGTTGGAATCTGGACACTCTTGATTGGTAAGAACCGTTGTACGGTACTTGCTCCGAGTTTTGAAGCCTGGATTGGGTATTTGAGTTTGATTTGTGATGACCGGTCATATTCTGTATTGATTACTGTGAGAATATATGCGTTGCAACACATATAGGCAGGTAATGTGGAGATATTTCTCCGGAGTGTTTAAAATCTGAACGGCGCAAAGTTTAAGTGCCATTTTTGATAATACTGCATATTTTGCATTATTTTTGAGCATGCCTGCTTTTAGCGCACTCCGTAAGTGGTGCTGCTGCTTTGGAAACCGGTTAAATCTCGAGGAATCTGCTCCAGCCCCCCCAGAGGGGACTCCTAATAGGGATATGTATGTGAAGCATGGTATTTCCTCTATAATGTACAGCACAGTGTGGAGGAAATACACCAAAAAGGATCCTGAGTTACGATGGCCTTTGTATGGATCGTTTGATATGCGTAAGATTGAGTATGTGGAACAGTGTATGTGTAAACGGCGTGCTCGGCAAGACATGTTTGAATGTGTTCGGTTATGGGTGAAGGAAGTGCGTGAGCGAGAGAAACGTGAGAAAGCGCTGATTGATAAAGAGCAACGGAAAAATGATCATGTGAGAGCACAGGAAGCGAAGCGTCGGGAGGAAAGAGAACTGGCGGAGAGACAAGAGAAAGAGCGTAGGCTGCAGGTCTCGGGTCAATATGCTGTCCGCCAGCCACTTTATCCTGTCCTTACTAATCTTGAAGATGATTTTCATTTATTAGATCGCTCTCCGCCCCCTTATGTTGGCGCGTCTGCCCCGAGGTCACAGGATCCTGGATCGGTTTCGGATAAGGTAGACACGCGGTCCATGTTATCAACTGAGCGTATGGGTGAGCTTCGGAAAATTTCTCTTCGTGCGCTTAAAGGCAAGCTATCTCTTACTGAAATATTGGCACTTTTGGGAAATTGGCAGGATAGAGAGAAGCTGTATTTTGTTGAAACCTTTTCTTATGAAGTGATTACTGCCTTTCGGAAATACTCAGATGTTTTTGAGCCTGATGCTGTAGTAGCAGACGCTAAAGCATTACGTAACGGTGTTTTTTCTCCCTCTAAGGTGCCCGATGCGGTCCGACGGCTGTTTGCATTGCGGGACGCGGCGTTTGAACTTAAAGAGAGAGCGCGCCTAAAGGCAGGGGAAAAGGAGCAATCGGATTCACATATCAGCGGCGAACAATCATCTACTTCCCATTCAGATAAGAGCGAACTAGTGCATGCTAAACTGATGCGAGAGGGGCACCTTTGTATGTTCCTCCTAAAGGAGCAGGAAATAGTTCAGACATGTCTTCCCCCGATGCTAGGGGATATTTTGTGTATAATTGGGTTTATACTCCCTGGCATAAGACTGATGTTATGGCATTAAAGAATGCATTGCCTGACCCCCGCAAGAATCCAGCGGCCTTTTACCAAGAGGTCGAAGGGGCCTTGAATTCTTGTACTATGACTGTGGCAGATATAGATTTGTTCTTTGGGCTCATTTTACCACCGGATATGTGGCGATCTGTGCGGAAGGTGGATGATGCTACCGCTTTTAAGGCTAGGTGGTCTGAGATTGAGGATGAGGATAGGGAGAGAAAACCCACGCAAAAACCACCCCAGCTTATTTTAGATCTCCCTGCCGCTATCTTGACTAAGCTGAAAACAATTATCCCCCCTAAAAAGATTGACTGGAACATGTTAGCCTCGTGTAAACAGAAGCCAGATGAATCAGTTTCAGACTTCTTTACGCGCTTTGAGGAGACATTTCATGATTTCAGTGGTCAGTCACTTACGGGTGATACGGGTCGACATCTTTTTGTTGATAAATATGTGGCGAATTTATTACCGGGAATAGCAGCTCGTTTAAAAGCGAGTGAAAGTTCTTGGTCCACCTCGTCTCCGGCATCCCTCCTGACTATGGCTCAGTATTATGAGCGTCAGGAACAAGAAGCAAAGGGGAATGAGGAGAAGAAATCGAAAGATTTGAAAACTAGGGTGATGCTAGCACAAGTGTATGGTCCGCCTCGTCGGGGTGTCGAAAGAGGTAGAGGAGGATTCTATGGTCCCCCTTCGGGTCGGTCGGATGTTAATAGAAATCAATGTGCGTATTGCAAACAGTTGGGTCATTGGGCCAGGGATTGTCCGGTACTATATGCACCCCGTCAGGGACGTGGTCAGGGACCACCAAGAGGTAGAGGGGGCTTTTCGAATTTTAGAGGGAACTCTAATGATCGTGCTCGATTTGAGCCTAACGTACAGCAACGGGATAGACCTAATGTATTTGATCGGCAAAATCAGTATCAAATGTCTGGGAACGACCGTTCTGGGTACCATGATTTGCAGCATGCGTAGGATTGCGTTGGATGGGGGTTGGAATCAGTTGAAGTGCCGGTTTATCAGAGGGTATCTTATGTTTCAGCAAATGTTTTGGGTTCTACTGATCGGTTCCTAGTTGATACAGGAGCTACTCGCAGTGCGCTGTCCAAACAATTGGTTCCGAGGGCTCCCCCATCTGGCTTAATGGTTACATCGGTAGGGTTTGATGGTACACTCTCTCGAAGCCCTCTTTCCCGACCCCTTGCATTTCATGTTGACTACTTTTCTGCACCCTGTCCGTTTTTGCTTGCCCCGAACACGCCCGACAACATTATGGGTCTTGATATGCTTAAGCACTTCAGAGCTACGATCCGCTGCTCCCCTACTGGAGTACGTGTGATCTTAAACGATAATCACCCCATGACGGAACGGATGTGTGTGGTTGCAGAGGATACTGTATTAGCTTCTCTCCCTCGTACTTTGTGGGCCACTTCGGATACTGATGTGGGACAGATGGTGATCCCGCCTGTCCACATTAGCGTCCAGGAGGGTGCGGTGTTACCACGCCTCCCTCAGTATCGTATTTCCCAGGAGGGGGAGGAGGCACTCATACAGATTGTGCAGGATTTGATTAAGGTGGGAGTAGTGGAGGAAGTTCCCTACAACGTCTGCAACAGTCCTATTTTACCCATTTTGAAGAAAGATACCGATACTAGGGTTTATCGTTTTATCATTGACTTAAGGGAAGTGAATAAGATAGTGATACCTCAGTATCCAGTGGTTTCTGATATCACGACGTTACTCACTTTGGTCCCGCCAACGGCGACCACATTTTCAGTTATTGATTTGAAAAATGCTTTCTTTTCGATTCCTATTCATCCCGATAGCCGATATCTTTTCGGTTTTACTTTGAATAATAGGTCTTATAGATTTTGTAGAGTCCCTCAGGGTTATACAGAGAGCCCTAGTATTTACAGTCAAGCATTGAAAAGACAATTGGATTCCTTTGTTCTGCCTGATGGTGTCGCCCTTATACAATATGTCGATGACATCTTGTTGGCGGCCGACACTCCTGAGCTGTGTGAGCAGTGTACGTTATCCTTGCTTTCCTTTTTGGCTTCTCACAATCACAAAGTGTCGAGGAAGAAATTGCAATTCTGTAGACAAAAGGTGACTTATTTGGGTCACCTTTTGTCTAAGGAGGGGCGTGCACTCACACCAGATCGTATTCAAGCAATTTTGGACACGACAGTACCTTCCACACAGAAGGATGTGCGTGCATTTTTGGGTCTTGCTTCTTTCTGTAGGTATGGATTTTGGGGTTTTCACACATAGCTAAACCGTTGTTAGCACTTTTGACAAAAGACACACCAATCCCTCTTCCTTGGTCAAATGAGTGTGAAATTGCTTTTCAGCAATTATGACAAGCCCTTTGTTCAGCACCAGTGTTAGGTACCCCTGATTATACGAAGCCCTTTTCACTGTATGTGCATGAGAAAGATGGATGTGCATTATCAGTTTTAGTGCAGATGCACGGCGACAAGCAGCGCCCTTGTGCATATTTTTTGGCTGTACTTGATCCTGTTGCCCGAGCATTGCCTGGTTGTTTTCGCTCGGTTGCGGCGACAGCTGTGTCAATACGCCAAAGCGAGGGAATTGTGTTATCCCATAAGTTGTTGGTATTAGTTCCCCATGCTGTTGATGCCCTGCTTAATCAGACAAAGATGCAGCATTTGACCAGTGCTCGTTTAACGGGATATGAGTTGACGCTTTTGGCTCCTCATATTACGTTGAAGAGGTGTGCAACGTTAAATCCAGCCACATTGTTGCCGTTCCCGGAAACTCAGTCTGAAGCACGAAAAGCACACGACTGTATTCTTGTGACTGAGGAACAGACAAAGGGTCGTGTTGATCTCCAGGATACGCCCTTTACAGATGTAGATGGAGAACTGTGGGTGGACGGATCATGCCTGAAGCTACCAGATGGTACGACTTCAGCAGCGTATGCAATTACCACATTGCAAACAATAGTGGAGACAGCACGCATACCGCAGAAATCGGCTCAAGCAGCGGAACTGATAGCATTAACACGAGCATGTGAGCTCAGTGCAGGATTGTGTGTGAATGTTTATACAGATAGCCGCTATGCCTTCGGAGTAGCGCACAATTTTGGCCTACTCAGGAAGGAGAGAGGGTTTGTAACATAACATGGAGCACAGATAATGTATGGTGAGTTAGTTCACAATCTTTTGACTGCATTAACATATCCAAAGAAGATTGCTATAGTTAAATGTAGTGCCCATAAAAAGGTGGTTGATAAAGTTGGAGAGGGGAATGCTTTAGCAGACCGGGTGGCACGAGAGACTGCAGTGCAGCCTGGCGCTACTGCACTGTATGTTGTAAAGTCACAGGCAGAAAGATGGCACGATGCTAGGAGAGAAGTGCTGGAGATACAGAGGACCGCTTCCAATAAGGAACGGGAGCAATGGTCCAAAGATGGAGAATTGGATGATGAAGGGTGTTGGAGAAGTAAGCAGATGGATAAATGGAAGTTACCCACCGCTTTCGTACAACCTATGGTTCAGATGGCACATGGACTAGCGCATGTCGGAGCTTCCGCAATTGTCAAATTACTCACACGAGTTTGGGAGCATCCGGAGATCACTAGTACGGCAAAAAGGGTAGTGCAGACTTGCATGATTTGCCTGAGGTATAACCCAGGAAAGGGTACACGAACTCCAGGTGGAGGATTTGCAACACCTACTGCACCCTTTGAGGTTTTGCAGATGGATTACATTCAGCTTGAGCGCTATAACAATCTGAAGTATGTTCTAGTAGTGGTTTGTGCCTTCAGTAAATGGGTTGAGGCATACCCTACGAAGGACAATACTGCAATGACTACAGCTAAGATGCTATTGAAGGAGTTCTTCCCTCGATATGGTGTTTGTAGATTATTGTGGAGTGATAACGGACCACATTTTATAGCAGACGTTATCAAGTATGTCCTGAAAGGGCTAGGAATTACTCAGAAGTTTCATGCAGTGTTTCACCCTCAGTCTGCGGGATTGGTTGAGAAATATAACGGTACTTTGAAGCTTAAGATCGCTAAGATCCAAGCTTCGACTTCTTTGACTTGGCCAGATGCTTTACCGCTGGCATTATTGTCAATTAGATCGATACCGCATTCTCGGACCGGTCTCACACCCTACGAGATCGTATTCGGACGCCCAATGAATATTTGGGGTCCACCGAAACCGAAGTCAGTGTATGATGAACCTTGTGTAATGATGAATCATTATCTGGCACAGTTAACGGATAATTTGGTTTCTATTCATCAACAGGTTCGAGAAGCGCTCCCTGATCGGTCCACAGGTGAAGGACATAACCTCCGACCTGGGGATCATGTCATGATTAAGGTGTTCGAAAGGACGAACAGTCTGGAGCCGAGATGGGTTGGTCCTGAGCAAGTCTTGCTCGCAACGAGGACAGCTGTGTGAGTTTCCAATCGGAAGAACTGGATCCACTCCTTGCACTGTCGTAGATTGCCGCCTGGATTAGTGGAGCCTGCTGTATTGACCGACCATCGAGAAGTCCTGACCGCAGAGAAAGGCCGTGCTGTGGAACCGAACGACACTGAGGAGCTCTTCCCGGACCAAGCGATTCCTGGAGGAGGGAGATATCATCTTAGACCGAGGAAGTGATTTTTTCTGTATTCAGAGACGTTGTCAGAACGGCCCTTAGGTTAGTGAAACGGAGAGCCAATGAGGCAAGGGGGGGGGGATCAGCCCTGCATTAGTGTAGTGACACCCGTCTTGGCCCGCTGGTGAAGAAATCAACGGCTGCCTAAGGGGAAGA
Source organism: Triturus cristatus (assembly GCF_964204655.1). Lineage (NCBI taxonomy): Eukaryota > Metazoa > Chordata > Amphibia > Caudata > Salamandridae > Triturus > Triturus cristatus. Next base: position 1,110,132,171 of record NC_140592.1, on the reverse strand, counting down.
GTTCTGACAACCTTTTAGTTTCAGGAAGATATTGACTTTTACTACAAGATGGAGAAGAAGAAGATTCTTTGTGCGACAAGCTTTATTATCATTGTAGCTATTCTTGGTATAACCACATGGTTTGTTACCCGTGAGTTACTTGTCTTGACTACTTCAGTGCCTGAGGAGCACTACTTTTACACCCTTCCATATCAAGAATTAAAGCATCGTCAGTCTTATTTGAATAATACTTTCATCCAGATGTTGCATCATACCCATGTTGCTACAAATGCTACGAACTGTTGGATATGTGGTATGATGCCAGCTCATCAGAAGAAAGGAGGAATGCCGTTTATACCTCTTTCTTACTCTCATAATGGCTCTTGTAGAGCATGGTACACTTTGCTTTTTGCCACACGGAAACCTACAGTGGGAAGACTACTTTTTAGACTTAATAGGGAATGTCATCAAGATAAAGAAGGCTATCCACAAGCGAATGGGACAATATGGGAGTGGGAAGAATATCGACCAGACAATGAATCGATCCCCTACATCTTCACGAACACCAGAGACACTGCTGGGAATGAACAATTTGTGATTCAAGTGGCACAAGCGGACCTGTGTGTTCAGAGTGTGGGCCATATTCCTGTTGGTGTTAGTGACTGTATTATCGTTTTGAATATAGATGGATTAAATAATAGAACTTTCTTAGCTTCCCATAATACATACTTCGCATGTGGGAATAAGGGTTATTATCGCTTACCACCCGGCTGGTCCGGAGTATGTTATGTATCGTTTTTATTACCTCCTGTATTCTTAGCACCTGCATCCTATCATAAAGATTTGAAGTTGTTGAACAATGTGACTGTAAATAGGTATAAACGCACTCTATCTATTGATGATGTTGATCAAACGGATACTAGCTTACAGCAGTATGTCGATTTTAACTTAGGATTGTTCTTCTTTGTTGGAGCTGCCCTAAATAGTAGGAAGGTTCGAAGGTTAACAAGAGTTGTAGAGGCTGTGACGAATCAAACCGCTGCTGCTCTTGGGAATCTTACGGAAGAATTACAAATTACTAGAATTGTTGCATTACAGAATCGTATGGTATTAGATGTTATGTTAGCTGACAGAGGTGGAGCATGTAAAATTATCGGAAGTAGTTGTTGTGTGTTCATTCCTGACCACACGCCATCAGTTTATAACGCTATTAATAAATTGCATAAAATCGCAGCTGAGATTCATACAGAAAATGGCACTTGGACCTTTTCTGGATGGTTCTGGGCATTGATCACTACATGGGAATGGAAGGTTTTAACTGGTATCTGTATTATTGTAGCAGTTCTGTTTTCCTGTTGCATCTGTGTTCAGTGTGGTCCTTTACTCTGTTCCTTATGTGTGTCATTCTGTATTCCTGATAAGAAAGCTATTGCCAATGTCACCTATCAGAAACATTTAAACAAAGAGGTGGAAGAGATGATGAAAATTGACATATATGATGATTATCCTAATAAGCCGCATGTCTTCAGTAAATGCTGAAAGGGTCGTCTGTTGAAAACTAAAACAGCGATATGATTAAGCATTCACTAAAGACATGAATTCTCTTTAAGTTAAAACATGTTTCTTGTCTTATGTTGACTAATGTCTGGACACCATTTTGTGTTGTCATGTCTCCACGTGCTTTGCACGAAAGGAGTCCTATCTTTTCGCTAGTTGCTCTTTAATCTGCCTAGTAACAGTCTATAAATAGCTCCTTTGTCCTTCTGGCACATGCCCAGACTTGACCACATCTGTTATCAGTTAGTCCTTGTTTGACCATGTTTTCGCGGGCTCAGGAAATTGTTAACTCCGCCCACATATTGATCCTGTATCGAAAATGTCCATAAATGGTAATGAATTTTGCTCCATGTTGTATCCACCCACTTATGAGCCCCTCTGTTGTGTATAAAAGGGGACCGTGTACGCAAGTTCCTTGTGCTACTCTATGCAATACTAAAGAGTGTTGTGTAGGTTGTAGGACCACCCTTAAGGGTTAATAAACTCTGTCTTTGTATTTACAGTTTCCGTGCCAACTTCCTTCTAGCTTTTGTTACAGGAGGGCGAACCCTTGTATTTGCGGGCCTAGCTGGGGCCTGTACTCATCAGTACGTGTACACACTGGTCGTACACCTACGTGTGTACGGTCCGTACACACACGCGTACTCCTACGCCAACACCAATATAGTGATACGTACCGTACACACGCCCTCAGAGCGTGTGTACGGTGCGTTTCACATCTTCCACTGGTGATAGGAGGTGCACAGGAAAGGAATGGAGGTCTCAGACTCGCACAAGGCTGTACATCAAGCCATTGTCAGTGCAGTCCTTCTTGTGCAGGGCCTAAGTGTGTCAGGCAGTGATATGGCACATGTCTACTCATGTTTTTGCACAATAGATGTGTGATGACCTGTGTACACATGCCATGTGTGATAGGGCACTATGTGGCACACTTCCCCTTCACATTTTGCACATGTGTGCATGTAGTACAAACGTGTCAAGCACTGCATCACTGGTATGGCACAGTCACCAACACCCGCAACTGTCCCCTGATGCCAGGGACAGGAACACTAACACCTGACATCTCACTACCAGCGTGGCCCGATGTGACTATGTTGTGTGTGTCATGTGTTCCCATGAGCATGCTGTTGGTGTTCCGTCAACTGCATCTGCTGTTGCTGCATTCAACATGTGTCTGTGCGTAGATGGCCATGGCACACATATACGCACACCATGCCACATGTGGATGCACACATTACGTGTGTCTGGATGCTTCGAACATGTTTTTTTGACATGAGGACATATCTGCGTCGTCTCCATGTCTGTGTTTTCTTTTTTCACGTGTACCCCTTCATCGCAATGTGTGTGAGCTGCTAATTTTTAATGACATGTGCCCTGTGCGTCTAGCTTGCCGCCAGCTGTCTGTATGAGATGACATCCTTCAAATGCAGATATGTGGATGTATGTCACTCCTGTGATGTCTCTGGCTGTTCACTTACACTGGCCCACAGCTTGTTTCAGGGCATGTAATGTAGAACTTGACAATCAACGGTTGTAGCTGCCTCTTCGTAGGAGTCTCATCTGGCTGGCATACGTGTCCTGGATGTATTGCACAGACCAGACTCTGTATTTTGCAGATGTGTATTAGCTGTTGAACATGTGCTCAGTTTATTGACATTGGTGTTGTAATGTACTCACTCTTCGTTATTCCTTCCAAATTTCTGCAGGGCACCGCCTCTCCCCCGACCAATGCCAGACTTGGGTGCCATGAGGGAACGTGACTGCATAAGATGCTACCGCTTCTCGCAAGAGTTGATTGAGCACTTGAACGCCTGGCTGGAACCACACCTCCAACCGCTACACAGGTATCCTACTGCGCTGACCCCCAAGATGAAGGTGATGGCAGCCCTACATTTTTTTGCGACCAGTACGTTTCAATTCACCATAGCTGATGTTGGTGGCATGTCCCAGATAGGGGTGGGCGGAATTTGCGTAATCGCGTTACGCAAATCTCCGCAAAACGGTAAAAAATCTCCGCGAACACGCAGAAATTCCGCGAACACGCGGAATTGCTTGTTCGCGATGCTTTTTTCCTGTTCACAGTTGCTGTTTGCATGTTCGGGGAGAAATATCTCGCGAACACGCATTTTGAGAACGCGAACAAGAAAAAATTTCGCGAAGTCGCGGAAAGCAGAATTTTGGGCAATTTCGCGTTCTCCGCGGAACACGAAATTACCGAAATTCCGCAAATTCCGCGAGCGGAACGGAATTTACCGCCCAGGCCTAGTCCCAGACCATGTTCAGCCGTGTCCTGCATGATGTTTTAGAAGCCATGATGGAGCACCTGGATGAATTCATCCATTTTCCGACTCGTGAGCAGTTGACAGGTGTCAAGGGTGAGTTCTATGCCCTGGGAGGGATGCCCCATGTAATTGGGTCCATTGATGGGACACATGTGGCTTTGGTACCACCACAGGCACAGGAGGTAGCCTATCGAAACCCAAAACATTATCACTCCATTAATGCCCTTGTGGTGTTTCTACCTAGCATGCTGATTTCCCATGTCTGTGCACGTTTTCCAGGGTCAGCACACGATGCCTACATCATGAGGCGTAGCAGGGTGCCACAAATGATGCTGCGGCTGCACAACGAATGAGCATGTCTTGTTGGTGGGTATACTCTGTCCTGTATTTAGCGGTATCTTTGTATCTTACTGCATCCCCTGACCCACTTCTTTCCATGATGTTTCCATGTCGGGGACTCTGGCTATCCCAACATGCCATGGCGGATGACACCTCTCCGCAACCCCAGAACAGCTGCAGATCACCGTTACAACAACACCCATGGGCAGACCAGGTGAGTGATTGAGAGGACGTTTGGCCTCCTGAAGAGCCGATTCCGGTGCCTTCACAAGACAGGCGGATCCCTCACATCTGCACCGGTGAAGGTCTGCAAAATCTTCATTGTGTGCTGCATGCTGCACAACATGGCAGTGGAGAAAACTTTGCCACTCATCCTGGATCCGGATGAGCAGGAACATCCACCCGTGGAGGATGAAGGGCTTGGTCATGAGGCAAGTAAGGAGGACATCCGGAAGGAGGACATCCGGAGTCAGCTCATACACAACTTCTTCTCATAATGGTGAGTCCCTGGGTCTGAGTGTGCATGCTTTGAGCCTTGTGTGGCATGTGTTGCAATGTGTGTGTCCAGCTGACTGTATGCTAAGTGACTTAGAGCTGTGTTCTGATGTGCCACTCGAGTGATGATGTCATTCCACACATTGTAGCTGAGACAGTAAATTTAAAACTAGCATGGTGACAACCTTATTCCTGTAGAGTAAATGACCATGCATGCGGTTGACTATCTTTTCGGTGACTTCTTGTGTGTCTGTCATCCCCAGGTAGTTGCGCATGCTGTCTGCTCATGGCATCGTTGGGATCCTGCTATTCCTCATGAGTATTGCAACGTGTGCTGAATCAGCGTTACATGCACGGACATGGTGAAAAGTCTCCTTTGGGTAAGGATTGCAGCAAGGCATTTTGGGTGTGGTAGTTGTTTGGAATGTGTGGGCACCTCTCCTGTGCAGGTTTTGTTACTATGCATACATGTCGACTCACCATGGGACACATGACATGTAGCATGACTCCCATGAATTGATAGTCACCCTACGTGACAGTCATCTGTAATGGGATTGTGGATTGTGATGAAGGCATCAATCTGTGTAAAACTTCCCTCTGAAACATACGGGAGGCTACGGGTGGACATAGTGTGGGACATCCCCATAAGAGGCTCAATGGGGAATTGCAGCCTCTCCGTGTGCAGCAGGGGTTGTTTGGCTCACCCCCTTCACTTGTGTGCCAGTTCAATGGATTTACAGCATCTGTGGTGTGAAGGGGGTGTCCAGTGTAGGTCCCGCATGTTCAGCCAAATGACCTGTGAGTCTGTTCATATTGATGCATTTCCCTAGGTGTGAGCCTGAGTAATAAAGGTGTTCCTCACCCTCAAAGGTGCCTCATCTCTGTTAATGCAGGTCTCTTGCCACTGTGCATGCGGCATCTCTGGCATAGTTGTCAAAGATTGTGCATATGAGTCTATGTGTAGATTAGCAACATGCATGCTGTTCTTCATGGATTCAGAATCTCTATTGTGCATGAAGTCCATGGTTGTGTATGTATTTGGCCATGTTTGTCCCCACAACGGGCCCTCAACACCTGCTGAGGGTGTGTTTCCTGTGCGCACCTCGGCCTTCAGTTTTCTGATCCGGTTTCAGTCATCTTTGATGATTGTGCATCCATTGTCTCTGGGTGTGTCATGGAAAACCGGACACTCCTTCCTTTACATACGCCTGTTGCATTTGTCCTTTCTGACATCCTTGTCTTTGTGTGCAACTTGTGGCATATTTTCCAGGACATGCCGCCTGCTGCTGCAGCCCCTGCAGCAAGGGCACACAGAGTTTCCAGATTTGGCAACACACACGCCTCAAAGATGCTCCTCCCTTCCTCCCTCCACCCATTCATTTGGCTGTCATCAGCTTGTCTGTGCCACTGTTGCGGCCACGCGGTGCCGAAGGCTGGACCATCTGCACATGCAACGTGCACATTGCACGACCCTCATGTCCTTGCATGACCCATATCACACTACAGTCTGATTTTGCAGCCACCCTCCAAGCAATGTCCATCGGCATATCTACCGCCTGCTCTCAGGCATACACTAAGCGCACACACAACACCTTTGCATGATGAGTGTGCAACTCTGACTGCCTACACAGCGCTGCCATGCCTTCCAGGCCCTGTCACACCAACCAGGTCATGTCCCTCCTACTCCCCACCGGCTCTGTACCCCAGCAAGGCCATGGGAGTGGGACTCAAGGCTTCTGCATGTAGTATGGTGTCGTCGTCTGGCACATGGCACAGGTATCATCTCTCAGCGTGTCAATCTACAATGTGTCCAGGACCCCCCTCACCACCATCACATGCGCACAGCACCTCATCATCAGCTCGTATGCCATTGACAGCCAGGTGCTCCTCACCCTCACCAAAGACGCCGACATTGCCAGTTCCAATATTCAAGAATGCATGAGATCCATTGATGAATGGCTGAACATCAGCCACCTGAGGCTGGACTTGTACAGGACTGAGGTAATCATCTGCAGATTGCCCCCTTACAGCTGGGTCAACTGCTTGTGTCCCACCCGAAAGAACCCTGCACAAGCACCCAGTGGGCACACACACAAGATGGTGTGCATCATGTATTGCTCGCTCACATTTGCCATGGTAATCACCAGCATCTGTACCTCAGGCTGCAACACCCTCTGCATTATGCACATGATCCACAGATAGATCCACTCCAAGGATACAAGGCTGTACATCAAGTCATTGTCAGTGCAGTCCTTCTTGTGCAGGGCCTAAGTGTGTCAGGCAGTGATATGGCACATGTCTACTCATGTTTTTGCACAATAGATGTGTGATGACCTGTGTACACATGCCATGTGTGATGGGGCACTATGTGGCACACTTCCCCTTCACATTTTGCACATGTGTGCATGTAGTACAAACGTGTCAAGCACTGCATCACTGGTATGGCACAGTCACCAACACCCGCAACTGTCCCCTGATGCCAGGGACAGGGACACTAACACCTGACATCTCACTACCAGCGTGGCCCGATGTGACTATGTTGTGTGTGTCATGTGTTCCCATGAGCATGCTGTTGGTGTTCCGTCAACTGCATCTGCTGTTGCTGCATTCAACATGTGTCTGTGCGTAGATGGCCATGGCACACATATACGCACACCATGCCACATGTGGATGCACACATTACGTGTGTCTGGATGCTTCGAACATGTTTTTTTGACATGAGGACATATCTGCGTCATCTCCATGTCTGTGTTTTCTTTTTTCACGTGTACCCCTTCATCGCAATGTGTGTGAGCTGCTAATTTTTAATGACATGTGCCCTGTGCGTCTAGCTTGCCGCCAGCTGTCTGTATGAGATGACATCCTTCAAATGCAGATATGTGGATGTATGTCACTCCTGTGATGTCTCTGGCTGTTCACTTACACTGGCCCACAGCTTGTTTCAGGGCATGTAATGTAGAACTTGACAATCAACGGTTGTAGCTGCCTCTTCGTAGGAGTCTCATCTGGCTGGCATACGTGTCCTGGATGTATTGCACAGACCAGACTCTGTATTTCGCAGATGTGTATTAGCTGTTGAACATGTGCTCAGTTTATTGACATTGGTGTTGTAATGTACTCACTCTTCGTTATTCCTTCCAAATTTTTGCAGGGCACCGCCTCTCCCCCGACCAATGCCAGACTTGGGTGCCATGAGGGAACGTGACTGCATAAGATGATACCGCTTCTCGCAAGAGTTGATTGAGCACTTGAACACCTGGCTGGAACCACACCTCCAACCGCTACACAGGTATCCTACTGCGCTGACCCCCAAGATGAAGGTGATGGCAGCCCTACATTTTTTTGCCACCAGTACGTTTCAATTCACCATAGCTGATGTTGGTGGCATGTCCCAGACCATGTTCAGCCGTGTCCTGCATGATGTTTTAGAAGCCATGATGGAGCACCTGGATGAATTCATCCATTTTCCGACTCGTGAGCAGTTGACAGGTGTCAAGGGTGAGTTCTATGCCCTGGGAGGGATGCCCCATGTAATTGGGTCCATTGATGGGACACATGTGGCTTTGGTACCACCACAGGCACAGGAGGTAGCCTATCGAAACCGAAAACATTATCACTCCATTAATGCCCTTGTGGTGTTTCTACCTAACATGCTGATTTCCCATGTCTGTGCACGTTTTCCAGGGTCAGCACACAATGCCTACATCATGAGGCATAGCAGGGTGCCACAAATGATGCTGCGGCTGCACAACGAATGAGCATGTCTTGTTGGTGGGTATACTCTGTCCTGTATTTAGCGGTATCTTTGTATCTTACTGCATCCCCTGACCCACTTCTTTCCATGATGTTTCCATGTCGGGGACTCTGGCTATCCCAACATGCCATGGCGGATGACACCTCTCCGCAACCCCAGAACAGCTGCAGATCACCGTCACAACAACACCCATGGGCAGACCAGGCGAGTGATTGAGAGGACGTTTGGCCTCCTGAAGAGCCGATTCCGGTGCCTTCACAAGACAGACGGATCCCTCACATATGCACCGGTGAAGGTCTGCAAAATCTTCATTGTGTGCTGCATGCTGCACAACATGGCAGTGGAGAAAACTTTGCCACTCATCCTGGATCCGGATGAGCAGGAACATCCACCCGTGGAGGATGAAGGGCTTGGTCATGAGGCAAGTAAGGAGGACATCCGGAAGGAGGACATCCGGAGTCAGCTCATACGCAACTTCTTCTCATAATGGTGAGTCCCTGGGTCTGAGTGTGCACGCTTTGAGCCTTGTGTGGCATGTGTTGCAATGTGTGTGTCCAGCTGACTGTATGCTAAGTGACTTAGAGCTGTGTTCTGATGTGTCACTCGAGTGATGATGTCATTCCACACATTGTAGCTGAGACACTAAATTTAAAACTAGCATGGTGACAACCTTATTCCTGTAGAGTAAATGACCATGCATGCGGTTGACTATCTTTTCGGTGACTTCTTGTGTGTCTGTCATCCCCAGGTAGTTGCGCATGCTGTCTGCTCATGGCATCGTTGGGATCCTGCTATTCCTCATGAGTATTGCAACGTGTGCTGAATCAGCGTTACATGCACGGACATGGTGAAAAGTCTCCTTTGGGTAAGGATTGCAGGAAGGCATTTTGGGTGTGGTAGTTGTTTGGAATGTGTGGGCACCTCTTCTGTGCAGGTTTTGTTACTATACATACATGTCGACTCACCATGGGGCACATGACATGTAGCATGACTCCCATGAATTGATAGTCACCCTACGTGACAGTCATCTGTAATGGGATTGTGGATTGTGATGAAGGCATCAATCTGTGTAAAACTTCCCTCTGAAACATACGGGAGGCTACGGGTGGACATAGTGTGGGACATCCCCATAAGAGGTTCAATGGGGAATTGCAGCCTCGCCGTGTGCAGCAGGGGTTGTTTGGCTCACCCCCTTCACTTGTGTGCCAGTTCAATGGATTTACAGCATCTGTGGTGTGAAGGGGGTGTCCAGTGTAGGTCCCGCATGTTCAGCCAAATGACCTGTGAGTCTGTTCATATTGATGCATTTCCCTAGGTGTGAGCCTGAGTAATAAAGGTGTTCCTCACCCTCAAAGGTGCCTCATCTCTGTTAATGCAGGTCTCTTGCCACTGTGCATGCGGCATCTCTGGCATAGTTGTCAAAGATTGTGCATATGAGTCTATGTGTAGATTAGCAACATGCATGCTGTTCTTCATGGATTCAGAATCTCTATTGTGCATGAAGTCCATGGTTGTGTATGTATTTGGGCATGTTTGTCCCCACAACGGGCTCTCAACACCTGCTGAGGGTGTGTTTCCTGTGCGCAGCTCGGCCTTCAGTTTTCTGATCCGGTTTCAGTCATCTTTGATGATTGTGCATCCATTGTCTCTGGGTGTGTCATGGAAAACCAGACACTCCTTCCTTTACATACGCCTGTTGCATTTGTCCTTTCTGACATCCTTGTCTTTGTGTGCAACTTGTGGCATATTTTCCAGGACATGCCGCCTGCTGCTGCAGCCCCTGCAGCAAGGGCACACAGAGTTTCCAGATTTGGCAACACACACGCCTCAAAGATGCTCCTCCCTTCCTCCCTCCACCCATTCATTTGGCTGTCATCAGCTTGTCTGTGCCACTGTTGCGGCCACGCGGTGCCGAAGGCTGGACCGTCTGCACATGCAACGTGCACATTGCACGACCCTCATGTCCTTGCATGACCCATATCACACTACAGTCTGATTTTGCAGCCACCCTCCAAGCAATGTCCATCGGCATATCTACCGCCTGCTCTCAGGCATACACTAAGCGCACACACAACACCTTTGCATGATGAGTGTGCAACTCTGACTGCCTACACAGCGCTGCCATGCCTTCCAGGCCCTGTCACACCAACCAGGTCATGTCCCTCCTACTCCCCACCGGCTCTGTACCCCAGCAAGGCCATGGGAGTGGGACTCAAGGCTTCTGCATGTAGTATGGTGTCGTCGTCTGGCACATGGCACAGGTATCATCTCTCAGCGTGTCAATCTACAATGTGTCCAGGACCCCCCTCACCACCATCACATGCGCACAGCACCTCATCATCAGCTCGTATGCCATTGACAGCCAGGTGCTCCTCACCCTCACCAAAGACGCCGACATTGCCAGTTCCAATATTCAAGAATGCATGAGATCCATTGATGAATGGCTGAACATCAGCCACCTGAGGCTGGACTTGTACAGGACTGAGGTAATCATCTGCAGATTGCCCCCTTACAGCTGGGTCAACTGCTTGTGTCCCACCCGCAAGAGCCCTGCACAAGCACCCAGTGGGCACGCACACAAGATGGTGTGCATCATGTATTGCTCGCTCACATTTGCCATGGTAATCACCAGCATCTGTACCTCAGGCTGCAACACCCCCTGTATTATGCACATGATCCACAGATAGATCCACTCCAAGGAAAGACAGACCATCCCCCAGGTCCACGACAATATCCGTGTCAAATACTGCCCTGCCCTCTACGGAGCAAGTACATCCAAACTCCCGGGAAACTAGTACACATCCAGGGTGCATCTGCACACCTCAGCTTCAACATCCCGCGCCCCAGCCACATCACCGTCCAGCAGAGATAGCTGCAATGGATCACTGTCTGCTGCAGGATGACCTTCAGACTCCCCACCCACACTCAGGAGGCAGGCCACAACCCCGACCCCAAACCAACCTTGTACCACTGTCATCCGAGACCCCGTTTGGCCATCTCCGTGCATCCAACCTTGCCCTGGCCACCATTCTTCACATCCACCGTACTCCAGCATGCAGGACATAGTTCTCCCACCTGGCAAAACATACTTGGGACTCCCTCCCCGGGAACCTCCACATGAGCCATGACCTCTACGCCTTAATGATACTCTTCCAAATAGGTCTGTCCACACAGTATTGCAAGCCCCCCCTCAGCAGCTTGAGGCCATCGCAGGTGAGTATTGTGCTCCATGTCTGCATTGAATGATACATTGTGACCCATGTGTGTCCTGTACCAGACTCAGATCCCAGGATATGGATGGGTGGAGTTAGTTCAACACTCAGGCATAGTTTGACATTTACACACACATATGTTGTGGACTAATGCAAAATGACTGCAACATCTCATAATAAAAAATAAATCTTTTTATTTGCGGTGGGGTACGTGTTTTGGTAGATAAAATAAGGTGCTCTACCGGGTGCATGGAATCCAAAGTTCACAGGGGGAGATGGTATCCTTGGCATTTGAAGTCATCAGAGTCCAGACAACAGTGTTGGTCATCATTGGTCAGACTGTGACCAGCAAGTCTATGTGGCAGAGAATGCCATTGGATGTGGTGCTGCTGTTGCGCCAGAGGGCCAGGTGCCAGGCCAGGTGACCTGGGAGATGTGGATGCTCCGCTGCCTCTCACGGTCTTTTCCGTGGACGACCCACCTTCCTCCGGGGACCCTCAGATGCAGGCCTTGACGATGTTTGGGACGCTCCGTCGGACGAATCCTCCTCCTCCTCCTCCCTCCCTGTGGCTGGTGCTGGTCTGCGCCTGGTGTCACAGGGAGGGTTTCCCATGTTGTTGGCGATCCGACGGAGTCAATCAATCAATCAATCATAGGCATTTATAAAGCGCACTACTCACCCGGAGGGTCTCAAGGCGCTAGGGGGGGGAGGTCCGCTACTGCTCGAACAACCAGGTCTTGAGCTTCTTCCTGAAGGAGAGGTGGTCTTGGGTCAGGCGTAGTTCGGTGGGGAGGGCGTTCCAAGTCTTGGCGGCCAGGTGGGAGAAGGATCTACCTCCTGTTGTCGCTCTGTGGATGCGGGGGACGGCTGCGAGGGCGAGACTGGTCGAGCGGAGGTGGCGTTTGGGAGCGTAGAAGTTGAGGCGGCTGTTGAGGTAGGTCGGGCCTTGGTTGTGTAGGGCTTTGTGTGCGTGGGTGAGGAGCCGGAAGGTGATTCTTTTGTTGATCCGGAGCCAGTGCAGGTCTCTCAGGTGTCTGGAGATGTGAGTTCGTCTGGGGACGTCGAGGATGAGTCTCGCCGAGGCGTTCTGGATCCGCTGGAGTCTCTTCTGGAGCTTGGCGGTGGTACCGGCGTAGAGGGCGTTGCCGTAGTCCAGTCGACTGGTGACGAGGGCCTGGGTGACTGTTTTCCTGGTCTCGGTGGGGATCCACCGGAAGATCTTACGTGGCATGCGCAGGATGTTGAAACAGGACGAGGAGACGGCGTTGACTTGTCTGGTCATAGAGAGGGAGGAGTCCAGGATGAAGCCCAGGTTGCGTGCGTGGTCTGTCGGTTTGGGTGCGTTGCCCAGGGCGGGGGGCCACCAGGAGTCGTCCCAGGCGGAGGGTGAGGAGCCCAGGATGAGGACTTCCGTCTTGTCTGTGTTCAGTTTCAGGCGGCTGGTCGTCATCCACTCGGCCATGTTTTTCATCCCTTCGTGTAGGTTGGCTCTGGCGGTGGCGGGGTCGTTGGTCAGGGAGAGGATCAGCTGGGTGTCATCGGCGTAGGAGATGATGTTCAGGTTGTGTTGGCGTGCGATGGCCGCAAGGGGGCTCATGTAGACATTGAAGAGGGTGGGGCTGAGCGAGGAGCCCTGAGGGACGCCGCAGGTGACTTCCGTGGCTTCTGATCTGAACGGGGGCAGGCGGACTCTCTGTGTCCTTCCGGTGAGGAAGGAGATGATCCATTCCAGTGCCTTCTCCTTGATCCCGACGTTGCTGAGGCGCTGCACTAGGGTGCGGTGGCAGACAGTGTCGAATGCCGCGGAGAGGTCCAGGAGGATGAGGGCCCCTGTTTCTCCGTTGTCCAGCAGGGTTCGGATGTCGTCTGTGGCAGCGATGAGGGCGGTCTCGGTGCTGTGGTTGGCCCGGAAGCCTGACTGGGAAGGGTCGAGGGAACCAGTCGTCTCGAGGAAGGCTGCCAGTTGCTTGTTGATGGTCTTCTCGATGACTTTGGCTGGAAACGGGAGGAGCGAGATGGGGCGGTAGTTCTTGAGTTCGGTGGGGTCCGCCGTTGGTTTCTTTAGTAGAGCGCTGAGTTCGGCGTGCTTCCAGCTCTCAGGGAAGGTGGCGGTGTTGAGGGAGGTGTTGATGATGTCCCGAAGGTGGGGTGCGATGACAGCGTCGGCCTTGTTGAAGATGTGGTGAGGGCAGGGGTCGGTTGGGGAACCGGAGTGGATGGAGTTCATCGTGCTGATGGTGTCTTCGAGGTTGATCGGTGTCCAGGCGTTGAGGGTGGTGGTGGGGGGCGTTGGTTTGGTCGTGGGGAGCGTTGGTTGTGTTCTGAAGCTGTTGTGTATGTCAGCGATCTTGTTGTGGAAGTAGGAGGCGAGGGAGTTGCAGAGGTCTTGCGATGGGGTGATGTCGTTGGTTCCGGCGTTGGGGTTGGAGAGCTCTCTGACGATGTTGAAGAGTTCCTTGCTGTTGTGTGCGTTGTTGTCCAACCGGTCCTTGAATGCTGTTTTCTTGGTGGCGTGGATCAGTTGATGGTGCCTTCGGGTGGCGAGCTTGAGGGTAGTCATGTTGTCCGGCGTTGGGTCTCTTCTCCATGCTTTCTCGAGGGCTCGGCAGTTCTTCTTGGAGCTCTTGAGTTCGTCGGTGAACCAAGGGGCCTTCTTGCTTCCGGGTCTGCTGGGTGGGGTCCTCAGAGGGGCGAGCTCGTCCGCGCAGGTGGAGATCCATTTCGTGAGGTTGTCGGCGGCTTGGCTGGGGTTCGGTGAGCTGGCGGGAGGGTGCTGGCTCAGGGATGCGGTGAGTTGTTCGGCTGTGATCTTGTTCCAGCTTCTTCGTGCGGCCTGTTGCTGGTGGTGGTGGACCGTGGTTCTTTTGAAGGTGAAGTGGATGCAGCTGTGGTCCGTCCAGTGGAGTCCAGTGGCGTGGCTGAAGGAGATGTCTTTGCTGGACGAGAAGATGGCGTCGAGTGTGTGTCCGGCGAGGTGGGTGGGGGTGGTCACCAGCTGCTTGAGTCCGAGGGTGGCGAGGTTGTCAAGCAGGGTGGTGGTGTTGCGGTCGTTGTTGTTCTCCAGGTGGAAGTTGATGTCCCCGAGGAGGATGTAGTCGGCCGAGGGGATGGCGTGCGGGCTGATGAAGTCGGCGATGTCTTCGCTGAATTGAGTGCGTGGTCCCGGGGGTCGGTAGATCAGGGTGCCTCTGAGGGTGGTCTTGGGGTCGGTGTGGATCTGGAAGTGCAGGTGTTCGGCGGATGTCAGGGTGTTGTCGGCGTTGGTCGAGATACGGATGGTGTCTCTGTGGATGATGGCGATGCCTCCTCCAGTCTGGTTGTCGCGGTCTCTCCGGATGATCTTGTAGCCCTCTGGGACGGCGATGGCGATGTCGGGCGCTGAGGAGTCGTTCATCCAGGTTTCCGTGAGGAAGGCAACGTCAGGAGCTGTGGTGTCGAGGAGGTTCCAGAGTTGGACGGCGTGTCTGTGGACGGAGCGGGTGTTGAGCAGGATGCACTTGAGGTGGTTGCTGCTGGTGTTCGGCTTGGCGGGTGCTGGTGCGGGGCAGGTCCGGATGCAGGTGAACTTGCAGGTGAGGCAGCTGAAGGGTCCGTGGGTGCGTCTCGGGGTGGCTCGGTAGCACCCGGGGGTTCGGCCGGTGTTGAGTGCGTTGAGGGTGGCGGCATCGTAAGTCCGGCGGGTGGGCTGGGGTCTGCGGGGCCAGGAGTCCTGGCACTGGGCGCGGTCCAGGCACGGACGGGCGCAGACGGGCTTACCTTTGGCGCACCTTCGGCGCTCATTCGGTGCTCCCGCTGCGCACGTCCGCTGCGCGGTCGCTCTGGGGGCGTCATAAGAGGGGAGCCGGGAGGGAGGGTCTGCGGGGAGGCGGGAACCAATCGGCGGGTGGGGGGGCGGGGTCTCGTGGGCAGCGGCGGGAACCAGGGGGCTCGGTGGCGGCGCTTGGCGGCCCTGTGGCGGCTGGGGCGGCGCTCGGCGGCCCTGTGGTGGCTCAGGTGGCAGGCGGCAGCAGGAGGTCCAGCAGGTAAGGAGCAGGAGTGAATGGCTTATGTCTCTTTGCACTGCCAGGAGCTCAGCCAGTCTTGCCTCCATCCGTCCTTGGTGTTGTTGTTGACTGGCATGTTGCTCGGCCTGCAGGTTCTTCATCTCGTCGAGGGTCCCCTTCATCTCTGTGAGGCTCCCCACTACCTGGCTGATGCCCCTGGTGTCACGCCGGTATGTGTCCAGGATGTGGTGTATGTGTGACATACTGGTTCCCTCAGCTGGCTGGTCAGGTTCGCGCCTCCGCCTGCCTCCACTCCCACCACCCCTGCCCACACAAGCCTGGCCTGCCGTTGTGGGAACATCGGGTCTACAGGACCCCTGAGGGATGGCATTTGCGTGGTTGCCTGCCTCCTCCTGGGTGCCCGGAGAACCTTGTCCCTCCTGGTCAGACTGGCTCTGTTGTTCAGTGCGAGCAGGGCTCCTGGGTGTCTCCTGGGATGTGGCAGGAATGGGGGTGGTGGTTGGCACAGATGTACCTGAAGCAGGTGCTGCAGGGGCTTGGGCACCAGAGGGTCCAGGTTGGTCGGGGTCATCCACGGAGTGGTGAGAGTCGTCGCTGCCGGTGGGATCATCTTCACGCCAAGCCTGGGACTGTGATTGTTCCCCCCCATTGTTGGGGGGAGATCCATGACGTTGCCCTGTGTGTGAGAGAGAGACAATATCAATGCTGTTTCATGCGACATCCATGTTTCATACATATTCAAGTTGGCACAGTTCCTCCAGGTAGTTGGATGTGCCTAGCATTCCTCTCAATGTCCACTTGTGGATGGGTATGTTGCAGGGGACAGATTGATATGTTCTCCTGAGTGTTTGACCTGTAGAATTGTGGCTAGGATGCTTATTTGGCTATGGATTGATCTTGTTGTGTCACATGTCCATTGTGAGAGTGGATAAATCTGTTGCCTGCCCGAGGGGTGTGTGCTTGTGTAAGGGGGGGGTTGTGACCGGGCCTGCTGTTGTGTGTAGTGTGATTTGTCATTGGGTCTCCCAGGTGATGTGTCTGTCCCCTCATGGTGCATGCTGGCATGACAGTGAGTGTGAGTTCCTGTGCTAGATATCTGAGCTAGTGGAGTTGGTGTTTGAGTGTACAGTGGTCACAGGAGGGCCTTGTGCTGCATACAGCAGGGCCAAGTGTCAGCTACCTTGTCAGTACTTTGCCAGTTCCTGTGCCTTGGGCATGGTGCATGGGTATGTACCTAGGCCATATGGCTGAGGGCATTAGTGTCTGCTTCTGAGTGTCACAATGTGTTTTGTGAGGCCCACCCTCCCAGCATCCCGGACATCCAGTCTTGGGTTTGT
The DNA here is from genome assembly GCF_964204655.1 of Triturus cristatus. Classification (NCBI taxonomy): domain Eukaryota; kingdom Metazoa; phylum Chordata; class Amphibia; order Caudata; family Salamandridae; genus Triturus; species Triturus cristatus. Next base: position 1,110,115,211 of record NC_140592.1, on the reverse strand, counting down.
GGTTTGTGTAGCCTGGGACATGGCATGGCCTTGTTTGTGAATGGGGCATGGACGTGTTAGTGGCATGAGCGTGCTTTTTGAGTGTGGTTGTGTCCGGTGAGGGCTTGGGGGTAGTTGCGTGCATTTGGTGTATTTGGGGTGTGGATGCCATTGCCCCATGTTACGTAAGTAGTTTGTGTACTCACCAGGCTCTGCGACTCCTTCGACTCCGTGTACTCCCACCGGCGGAAGCAGGGCCATCACCTTCTCCTCCCAGAGATAGTAATGTATGGGTCTGCGGGGAAGCCCACCTCCATTGATGTTGCTCTGGGCGTATTCCTCGTTCATTTTCCGCTTGACTGCCCTGCGCAGATCGTACCACCTGGCTTGGCATTCATGCCTGGTCCTTCGGATGGGCGCAACAGCATTCACCTTATCGACGATCCTCTGCCACAGGCTAAGTTTTTGGGCTATGCTGGTCTGTCTGACCAATGTTCCAAACAGCTGTGGCTCGACTCTGATGACTTTGTTGACAAGGAAGTTCAGCTCCACCCTTGTGAACTTTGGATTCTTGTCTGTGGGCATGGTGTGGGGTGTGGGTGTGGATGGTTGTGGGTGTGTGGGTGTGAATGTGACGGTGTGTGTGTGAATGTGAAGAGGGGGTGTTTGTGAAGGAGGTTGTGTGAAGGTGTGTAAGTTAAGGTGTAGTTAAGGTGTAAGTAAGGTGCAGTTGTTTGTCTGTGGGGTCTGGCAGCAGTGGGTCTGTTGCAAAGGCTCATGGGTTGTGTGTGTGGGCCCTTTTTATTGGTCCATTTGTGGGTGTGGCTGGGTTTGAATTTTTGGTGGGTGTGTTATAAGAGGTAGTTGTGATTTTGGGCCTCTGTTTGCCTGTTTGGATGTGCCAGGTCAGTCATTGAGATGTATTTTGTCATGTAGACGTGTTTTGTGGTGTTGTGCGAGTCGAATTGACCCTCCTTGTGCTGTTTTACAGTGTCCTGGTTCTGTACGAGTCTTTTTCACGTAGGTAAGGTCTGTACATACGCGATGCTGGGTGAGGGTGCTGGGGCACGGTCCTGGGGTACGGTGTGTACAGGTACGGGGCTGGGGTACGTGCCTGGGGTGTGGCGCGTACAGGTGCGGGGCTGGGGTACGGTCCTGGGGTACGGAGCGTACAGGTACGGGGCTGGGGTACGCGCCTGGGGTGCGGCGCGTACAGGTGCGGGGCTGGGGTACGGGCCTGGGGTACAGTGCGTACAGGTACGGGGCTGGGGTACAGGCCTGGGGTACGGTGCGTACAGGTGCCGGGCTGGGGTACGGTCCTGGGGTACAGTGCGTACAGGTACGGGGCTGGGAGACGGGCCTGGGGTGCGGCGCGTACAGGTGCGGGCTGGGGTATGGTGTGTACAGGTACGGGGCTGGGGTACACGCCTGGGGTGCGGCACGTACAGGTGGGGGCTGGGGTACAGGCCTGGGGTACGGTGCATACAGGTATGGGGCTGGGAGACGGGCCTGGGGTGCGGCGCGTACAGGTACGGGGCTGGGGTACGGTCCTGGGGTACAGTGCGTACAGGTACGGGGCTGGGGTACACGCCTGGGGTGTGGCGCGTACAGGTGCGGGGCTGGGGTACGGGCCTGGGGTACGGTGCATACAGGTACAGGGCTGGGGTATGCGCCTGGGGTGTGGCGCGTACAGGTGCGGGGCTGGGGTACGGGCCTGGGGTACGGTGCGTACAGGTACGGGGCTGGGGTACTGTGCAGATGGGGGGGTACGGTGCTGACATACGGGGGTACGGTGCTGACATATGTGGGGGAGGGGGGGCTGTACGACTAGTATCCGGGCACAAGTTTACCCGTGTACATGTGTGCTACTGCGTTCGCTCCGTATGGGGCCTTTTACATGTGGTTGTGTATTCGGATGGGCGGTACAGATCGTACTTGCGCGCTCGGACTTCTGTTTTACGATTTGCACGTAAAAATGTCCGGCTCCCTCTCGTACACTTTTCCCGACGCTATTCGTATGTATTTTTAACGTACGAATCGTACTTCGCCGGTTGTAGGGCACTTGTACGAATCGTACGTAAAAATATACGGATACGAGTCGTACGCAAAATTTTTTTAGCGGATCGGAATCGGCACCTAAATGTGGCATTTGAATGAAACTTCAAAGATATTTCTGGTCACTGTTGTAAATTTGTTTAGCAGTGTTTGAGAAATTTGTGTTACGAAATTATTTGAACCAAATCAGCACAGCAAAATCCCATTCATTTAAAAATATATTTTATTTAATTTTAATGACATAGAACTATGCATGTTGCCATACTCAAAGAGATTGCAAGTGGAGACAGGACCAGAGAATATGAAAGAAAGATTCCATCCATTCAAGTGCTTCCCCTGAGATAGATATCAGAATTGGCCTTACCAAATTTACCACATGTGTCCTTGTACAGTAGATTCTTTACAGGATCTTAATGTAGACCTGAATAAATCCTACTCTAATGGCTACTTACCTCGGGCCTCAAGGACCTCTTCCAAGTCAGCGCCTCCCAGCAAGACTAAATCCATGTCCAATGTCTCTTTTGGTTTTCCCAAACAGTCTGAAAAATTATTGATTATCTTTATACAAAAGAAGGCAATGCGTTATTTACAAAGGGTTCAAACAGAAGTCGGCATTTCAGTAAAGAACGATCTTCAAGTGAAACTTAATTTGTCAAATGAAACTCAACTCGGGACATAGGCATTCAGGGTGTGCCTGAGCTGCAAATACTGCCGTATTTTAGTGCCATTAGTTTGCATTATTTTTTCGGGAGTTCAAAAGATTTCATCCCAGTTCCGTCCCATACATTCCAAAATCCTAATATCAGTTCATTCCTTTCCATGGAATCTATTTAGTTACTCAATCCGAGAAGGTTGCTCTCCCACAGAAGCATGCATCCTGTCAAGGTATTACTCCATCCCAGGTAGAGAGACACAGTTCGCCATGCCTTTACCACTGATGAGCTGTAGCTCAGTAAGGTTATGGGGCACTTCCTGCTATACAAAGTTGTAAAATAGTTCCATGGCTCCATCAAATGTCTATCTATCCCCAGGGAAGGTTGCTCCCACCACACAAAGACCCACTCATTTCTGACCACTTGTTGGACAGGCAAGCTATGCCACCATCGGGCACCCCTGAGTTGAAGGAAACACATATATCTCAGAAGCACCATCATCTTATGGAGGGCAGCTTGGTCTAAAAGTGTTAGCCTTCTCTGGAGACTTTCATCCTCCTGAAACCAGTCCAGCACTCTAAACAGGTTGAGTTTAAAGACTATTCTATTTTGGGAAATGTGCATGAGCCAATTCATTGTTCACCATGCTTAAGAAAACTTGACACAAAATGGCAATAGCCCAGGGTTCCTTGGATTGTGTTTGCCAGCAAAAGACTCTGGGCCTGCTTTACAAAGGTAATAAATGTACACATTTCCAGAGGTTTAGGCTTTTTCAGTGTTCACAAAACTGCATTTTAATAGTACATTTATGGAGGCGGAGACTCCGCAGCCGGGCGGAGAACTCCACACATATAAGTATAGGCCTGCCCTATATTGTTTATTTTTTTGCCTTGAGTGGCCAGCACATTGAAACTTTGTTTTACAAGGTAGCAGCAAAAAATACTGTTCTATGATAATTCTGCTTGAAAAATGCCTTCAATCCTGTTGCCTGAAACTCAAATCCTTCTTTTTTTGTCCTTCAGTTTGACTCAAAAAGAGAATAAAACTGGCAATTAACCTAATGGCTAAAAAGGACTGACCCATTACTTAGTTTATGTATTACTGTTGAGGTCTTATCCAAAATGTAATTGACAGTACAAGTTGGGTGGGAGTTTCAAGGAAGATGTCTAGCCATTGATTTCCTCCAGCGTGGCTGATTCTTAAACACACAATTTTCTGCTCCAAGGGGTCCCAATATTATAGAAAACCAACCTCTGACAATGCACGTTACAAAGAGATGCCAATGGTTCCTTTGGAAAATGGATGTGTGATCACATAACTCCTATCCAAAGAGTTGGGTGGGTGCTCACGACCCTAGAATTATCATCAACCCGGTCCCTGTGGTCCCGATGGCTGGTCCACTGTGACAAGACCTCTATGGCACGCTACCACTTTGAAACCGTGTCTCTTTCTTAGTACGACTGCCACCTACACATGCTTCGAACAAATTGCACCCACTCGTACAGCAGTATGAAACACTAGCAATGCCATGAAGGGGCTTCATTATTATTGTTGACAAAGATCTACTCGGTCATCTGAATAGAGAAGCATATCGTGATTTATTTCACTGACTTTTGCTCTTTTGATGTCTGGGAGTAAAGTGTCAGTGTCCTTACAATTATAGGCACTAGGAGGTTCAAATGGGTAATTATTCACATAAACTATGGCTGTGGAGCAACCAAAGTGCCCATAAGACTAGATGCCCTTATGAAAGAATTGAAGGACGTTAAATCCTCCATACAGTCGGTAGAAAATTCCTCTGTGACAACAATGAAAAAAATAGAAAACATACAAATGGAAATGTTCATGTTCAAATCAAAGTCAGAGTCAATAGAAAGGAAGATAAAAGCACTGGAGGAATGGACACTAAATGGCTCCGATTGGGGACACACACTCCAAAAGAAGGTCATCAACCGCAGCAGGAGGGACAATATAATTTGCATGGATTACCTGAAAATGAACAGGGCGATGACATGCAATGCTTCTTAATAAAATTAATGCCCAGGCCCTGCACATTGATCATTATCTCCATGTTGTTTTCCAGCAGGCACATAAAATGTAACAAAAATTATATGACAATAAGGACCACCCCCAACCAGTAATAATGTGTCTCTTACAGCATCAACAAACCAGGATGGCATATTGACTGACCGTAGAAAAAAACTGACTTTTGCCTCGGAGGTCTCGTATGATACTCTTGTCCTTAGGAGGAAATTGTTATCCCAATGTCCTGTTCTTAAACAAAAAGGTATTTACCATGAACATTTAAAGCCGGCTACAGTAGTGTGCACAATCAATTGCAGACCGAAAAATTCTATGATCTGCAAGCTCTTGAGGATTTCCAAGAAATGCTAGAACATGCCCGATGGAGACGGCTCTGATAACACAGATAGAAAATGCCATATCGTTAAAAAAAATCCCTGACGCCCGAATGTCGCACAAACTGTCTCTGGCACCATTGTTACTGGAGTCAGACATCTTCCAAGAGATAAACCATACAGACATGTAGAGACAAATCAATATTCCCCTTAAAGCCTATCTATCCCCATGGTTAAATCACAGATATGGAACCTTTTGTTGAGTTTCACAAACTGATTAATGTTCGCTCAAGTAGCTACCATAAACCACCCCTCTTACTGTATAAAATGATAGGAGCATGTCACTGAAGCATCAGAAGATGCTCACCCTTATAAAGCAAAGAGAAAGTAGAGGGTAGCAGCACTTTTGCAGCTAGTCGTCCTGTACCTCGATTTGCCTCGATACTTAAGAACACTGAACACTTAACCCAACCTTGGCAACAATTAATTTGCTTTACCTATGTGAAAAAACCAACACTCTGACTTTCTAGTCATTTTCAGAATCTCACTTTAAGGCCTTGACCTTCCAATCCGCCAATCACAGAAATGTTTCTTCCAAAAACATTGGTAGTATGATTCCTCGGTGTTAATGGTCTGATGTGTTATATCTGAAGAAAAAACATACTGTCATTTTTGGGATCCAGCAAACTGGACATTGTTTTAATACAGGAATCTCATATGGCTTTAAAAGAGCCAGAAAGACTCTGGAGTGACTGGATGGGTAAGGTGATCATCGCATCAGGACCTAAGCCCCTACCAGGATTCAAAGATTTATTGACCTCACCATACAGGAAAGGTAGAGTGGCCATTCTCCTCTACGAAACAGTTGTCAACAACCATGCACAAGACCTGAAGTGACCCATTGGGTCGATATTTATTCACCCAACTAACACGTCAAGAATATACATATTTATTTGGTTCCTTTTACTCACTAAACAGTGAGACTAAATACCTTTTTACCAAACTGATCATAGTGCTAACAGAGATCAGTGAAAAAAATCAGTAGTCTGTGAATACTGTTAGCATTTTTTAAAAATACATTTTAATTTTTTATACACTAAGGGCCTGATTCACAAAGATAAACATACACTTCTGTGTAAGTTTACATTTATTTTGCAATTCCCAAAATTGCTTTTTGATAGTAGGTTTATGAGTGCAGAGTTGGGGAGGAAAACTTTACAAATAAAAAAATAGGCATGCTGCATTTTTATTTGTGGAATTCTCTGCCCCAACTTACTATTGATTCGAAATTTGTGAATTCCAAACAAACATAAACTCACACAAAAGTGTAAGTTTACCCTTTGTGAATTAAGCCCATAAAAATGTAATCAAATATATTTCAATGATATCATATTTGAAAAAATAGAAGTTGAATAATACATTACTTGCATCCAAGATTTTTACACATTCAACAGAAATGATACTGTAAGGGGTGGGGAGAAAATCTAACATTTAATTTAATTTTTTTGTTTAAGAAAAATGAAAAAATGTAATGCTCAAAGGTAATAATGTATTTTAGTGCTGCTATGTTGTCCCTTGTTACTGTAGTAATTCTAGGTGAGCATGAGTGAGGAAAATGTATTTTAATATTTTTTAATTAAAAAATATTATTTTACTTTGTCCTCATATGTTTGATCAGTATAAAGCTGGAGAAAAAAGAGATTTCCGACTTAGGGGCCAATTCCAATCCGGGTCGGAAGGGCACCGAACACGATCCGGCTGGAAAAACTACGAGCCGTACGCGTGTTTTCTGCCCGACTCGTACAGTTGTACGAGCTAGCAAGTACGATGCGAGCTACGGGAAATTCACTCTTCACTCTGTACGGCTCGGTCGGAAGCTAACCGTGGTGTGCAATGGATGCGATTTATGACCGAGCCAGTACGATGCACGCGTCGGACAGCCTGTACGAGCCGGAGTGTCCGGCTCGCAAAACGTCCAGGTGGTTGTCTTTGGGAGTCGGACCCCCTGTCACCCGCAGGCCTACGACTCAGACACAGGGGGAGACCCAAGGGTCCCCCCAACACAGGCATGTACGTTGCGGATGGCACCAACGTGTACCCACTGTAGGGGGCGCCCTTGCGCGAGACATACCCATTCAGTCAATGGGAGCCAATGTACGCATCGTGCGACCGGCTCCCATTGACTTCTATGGGAGTCCGACGGAACCGAGTCTGGCCGCATACGGCCGCATCATACTCGCTCGGTCGGACTGCAGGACTCCGGCTCGGTCGGAAAACACTCCGGATCCAGGTCGGTCGGAGTGCCTTCTGACCCAGATCGGAATCGGCCCCTCAGTCTCTTACCATCCACACAAGGTGATACCTGGACACTCCACTAGGGAGGGGATGGAAACCATCACGGGATCCATCTCTACGAGGTCGACTTACTCTTTTCTCCTAGATTACAGATTCTGACCTAAGTTCTCTTTCTGGGTCCACCAATCCATCTTGGTAAATCTCCTAGATTCTCAAGAACAGCCTGTATTTACTGATACTTAATCATTGGATTGATGGTAATCAGTGATTCAAATAAAAATTGTGTGTATATATTTAATACAGCAGGGTACCAAAACCTCTCAGGAAAGAGTGAAACGGTTAATATAAAGTGAGGGTGAAGCCCATGCGATGGAAAAAGAAAAAAGTGAAAGAGAAGTTTAACTTCTACAGGGAGCATACATTCTCTACCCAATTGTCCCAGATACTCCAACACTTTGTTCTCTTATTGGAACGTGTTGCTCTGTCCATTTTGGCTATTCTGTTAATCGAATTTACCCATTCATGTTCTAAGGGTGCAATAGGTAAGATCCACTTAATTCACAGCTCTCTATGTGCTAGTAGGATTAAGTAAAAAATAAGAGCCTTAAAAGGTTTAGATATATTACCGATAGATTCTTCTTCTGGTATCACCACAAATATTACCAATGCAAGGCTCACCTTCACTTCTTGACCCACCATGTCTGGCAAAGTTCTGCCCACCTTCTGCCAAAACGATTGGATGGAGGTACACCACAGGAACATGTGCGTTTCAAAAATATTCTTTATTAATATCATTTAAAATTAGCTTTCTAAAATTAGCTATAACTTTCAATAGGGAGATCTCTATCTTGGCGGCAGAGATCTCAACAATCAAGTGGAAAGTTAGCAATAGTAATTTTTCAGTTGTACATTCAGTCTTAGGAGTTTACACCCCCTCACTGGAGGGGGTAGAGACCACTGGAGGGGGTAGAGACAGGTTAGTCTGCATCAAGGCAGGAATCTCTGCATGGAAATAGTGAATTCTGATCATTTTTAGATTTACCCCTAGGTATAGATGTAGTTCTATGCATGCAAAAACTTACACCTGTAGATCTAGGTGCTGACACAGAATACTGAGTTGGAAATGTCGACCTACACAAATATCAAGCTGGAAATATCGTGATTTAGAAATATCCACAGAACGAATATTGTGTTCAAGAATATTGAATTTAATGGCCTATATATATAAAAAACATATGTAAAGTTTTAGAAACACACAGACACTGGATGATGTCATCAGTGAATTCATAAGTGATGTCATTTGAGATGTCATCAGTGATATCATCAGTAATGTCACTGACCATGCCATGAGTGATGTAATATGTGATGTCATCAGCAGTGCATTGCGGGGGCACAAGTTATAGTTAGCTCAACTAACTATAACGCCCACATTTCTTTGGTTTTGTATGAGTGAAATGTCCAACTAACTATAACGTCCCTGAAACCTGTGTTTTTTTCAGTGAATTTCTAAGGTTTTTTAAATGCTAATTTCTAACTATAACGTCCATGAAACTGATGTTTTTTTCAGTGGATTTCAAAGATTTTATAAATGCTAATTTCTAAGTATAATGTTCAGAAAATTTTTTTTTTTAGTTCTTTAACTAAATATATCATATTTTCTCTTTTCTAATATATAGTAAGTATGTCGATTATTTCCTTCAGCCACATATGATTGCTCTGCCGTCCTTTATTAAGGACACAGGTGACTTTTTAAAGAAAATACAAGCAGTTTATTGGCAACCCAATTTCATACTCATTACGCTTGACATAGCTTCCTTATATACCAGCATAATACACTCACAAGGGTTGACAGCTGTTAAACATTTTTTGGACTCTCGCTCTATTAACTTTAAAGACCACAATGCAATGCTCCTCCAAATGATTGACCTCTGCCTTAACAATAATGTGTTTCTCTTCAATAAAGTTTTGTACAAACAACTGAGGGGAGTTGCTATGGGGGCATGTTTTTCTCCAACCTATGCCTGCCTTTTGGTGGGTTGGTGGGAGGAACATGTCCTCCGGGTCACACATAAGACCATGTGGGATTCACATATCCGGTATTATGGCAGGTACATTGACGATATTTTTATCGTTTGGGAAGGATCCAAAGAGGAGGCTTTCTCTTTTGTTAATTCTATTAACACCGACACCATGAATTTACAATTCACGGCGAACATCAGTAATGAGAGGGTGGAATTTCTGGACGTGGAGGTCTTTATTTCAGACAACCACATAGAAACCAAATTACACAGAAAAATCACTGCTGGGAATTCCATCTTACATGCCAGCAGTGCCCATCCACCCCATCTCATACACAGTATACCCTATGGGGAATTTCTCCGCCTACGACAAATTTGTAGCCGCCATTCTGACTTAGAACAATGTCAGAAGGAAGCTTCTGACCGGTTCCTTGCCCGAGGTTACAAACAACTTAACCTCAAAAAAGCCCTTGACAAAGCTAATCTTTGTTCTCGGGAGCTCTGCCTTCCCACTGAACAACCCCAGACCACATCTATTGGTTGTGAAGTAACAAATGAGGTTATGCAACCCATAAGACTAATTACCACTTTCTGCAAACAACATAAGACCTTTCGCAGTATCATTTACAAACACTGGCCTATTGTTCTGACTGACTTGACTCTCAAATGTTTGCTGCCCGATCTACCCAATATTACTTTCAGGAGAGCGCCCTCAATGAGGGATGCTTTGGTTAAATCCAACCCTGAAGTTACGGAAAAGACCACTTGGCTGTCACATTCTGGCTTTTTTAAATGTACATCATGCCGTGCTTGTAATCAATGTTTCCGAATACAACACAGCATTCAGCAACATTCCAGTACAAATAAAACATCACTATACTTGTCGTACTGACTTTGCAGTTTATGTGCTTGAGTGCACCTGTCACCTTAAATATGTGGGCAGTACCAAATTACCGGTTTTCAATCGCATCCTGCAACACCTTCGTGCGATTGTCAACTCGGATCCCACATACCCTGTTGCTCGACATTTTAAAGCCATTCACTCTAACAAGATCTGTGACTTAAAATACTTTGTCATTGGGGCAGTGCCCCCCTCAATTCGTGGGGGTAACAGAGAGAGACAACTTCGTCAGCTGGAATCCTCCATCATTCTATTACTTGACACTAAAATGCCAGATGGGATGAATACGAGTGAAGACCTGCACAACTTTTTGTAAATTCTGTATTTGACCATTTGGTCGTTTCTTATGTTTATTTGCAGTCTGTCAATCAGTCACTTCTACACCTAGTTGTTTCATTCTTCACTGGCGGTCATAACATCAGTTTTATTTTCTAAGGACAATACTCTTTTGTCTTCTGTTTCACCTCGTTCTCTCTTCCTTTTCTTTATCATATTATTTTATTTGTTTGACCCTTTTTTTTCTTTTCATTTTTCCCTTTTACTTGATTCAAAGAAATTATACCGTCTTTTTCATTTAAATTATATCAATTTATTATTCAGAGAACATGAGCGTGAATTCATGTTAAAACCAATGAATTAACCACAGATCTTTTATTTTAGTACATCCAATCATGGTTGTGATCAATTATTAGCATTATAGTAATTTTGGGGCACTTGCCAGATATTCGTTCTATTGCTAATGTATGCTTATCACTATGATTTGTATGATTTGTATGATTTGTATGATTTGTATGATTGTTATTGTTATTTTCTGGGTTATTAATTGCTTTGAAATGGATTTATAATATTCTCATGATGATGCATTTTCATTATTCCAGTATTTTGTTTATGTTTATTGGGTATAAGAGATGTGATTGGGTGATACTATCTTTTTAAAGGAAGGTCCAGTATCAGCGCGTCAGGGGATCAAGATCGCGGAGGCGATCGAAACGCGTCTGAGGCGGACACTTGTCTGACTACATGAAATAAAAGTCAGGAAACTGAAACGTTAAACCGCTTGGTATATTTTCTTTGGACGGCAGCATCGAGCATGGATTGAGGTCCGTACCTGCTTTCTAAACTCCCCAGGGTGTATTTGGGAGTTCAGGACTTTGTTTTGATATATATATATATATATATATATATAACATTCTATTCCCAATAAGTCTGGCGCCGGTTGACGAATCCTCGTGAAATTTTCCAAACTTTTGGCCAGCTCCGCTCCGCTCCTACCCTGAAAGTTTTGTGGTGATTCGTGAAGCGGGGGCCGAGAAAAAAGGGGGGTCCCAAAACGCGTTTTCCCCATGCAATTTCCCATAGGATCTGTTGTCGCAGCTACAGCCCGAACCGCTGAACGGAATGACACCAAATTTGGCAAAGAGGTAGTCCTCAGTTCAGACGCGTGCCTTTTGCATAAATGGTGTGAATCTGTTCAGTAGTTCCTGAGAAAATTAGAGTTAAAAGTACATAAATATCTATGGCTGGGAAGGATCTGTGGACCCTACCCGCACCGTAAGCGCACCCTCCCTGAACCGAGTGCGCACCCTCCCAATCGCATGCCGAATGCTAATTGGCTGTCGAGTGTCTGTCTACATTCGAAACCAGGAACTGTTGATGGCCATTTTCTGCCTCGGTAGAAGCGAGGCTGAAGAAGCAAGGGGAATAAGTGTGTAAAACATATAAAGGGGGCAGAGTGGAAATACTCTGACCCTCTAGAGGTGCTTAAGGGGTCCTACCGCGTTGGGTGCACGGATTCTCTCGCGTTGGGTGCGCGGATCCACAGAATTTGTTTTTGAAAAAAGACAAGAAATCATTGGTTGTATGACTACTTTCTACACTGAAAGGTAGGGTGTATATTTCTGTTTTTTAAAGGTATGATTCTTATTTGTTGACAAAAACAGATTGTAAGGAACATTATATATGATAAGCTGATATGTTGAAAAGTCAAGCACACTTCCTGTCTTGTTTAGCAACATTGTGTGCTGAACTTGTGACCTGTGTGCTCAGTGCAGTGTTCCATGAGCTGTTTCTATGGTAACAGGTAGAAGGCAGATTGGGAGAAGGGTTGAAATGTATTTCAGTTGGAAAGGGTTGAAATGTTTAACCAATAGAAATGTGTGTTTGCTTTTGAGTTTATGTGTGAAGGATTGTGATTTGATGTTTACATGTATATGTGTGGAAAATGAAAGGGAAACTTTTCCATTCTTTGTTTTTGCTGAGAGGTGCACAGTGCAGAGATTCTGTAAAAGAAAATATGGTGAGTGACTGATATACTTTTTAATCTACAAAACAACTTGAAAGGTGAGTTATTTAATTGTGAGGGGATGTATGTAGACTATTTTCATTTTAATCAGACTAATGTATTTCTCCTGCTAAAGTGTAGGGAGTACTTTTTTTTCTCTACAATCTTATTGACAGTGTGTGTGTGCATGTAGAAACCATTCTGTGATAATCATTTGTGTTTTTTATGTGTTTGCAGACAGATAACTGTGCTGTTTTTATATTTTGGTAGAATTAGAAACCAGTCATTGTTTATGAATTTGTGAAATGAGTTATGTTATGTATCTATACTAAAATGAAGTACTTCTTCTAGATCAGGGGTACTCATAGTACGGCCCGCGGGCCGCCAGCAGCCCGGCAAGCCTTTCTTGGTGGCCCGCGGACCTTGCAGACATCGTACCGGTGTTTTTTGTTTTTTTTAACAGTGTCAAGCGATAGTCCGAGTGGAGCTGCTGGGGCGCTAAGAGGTGAAATACAACAAAACCTTGTTATCATGCAAATGGTCTCTTAAAGACCTGTGAAGTACTTGGGTGGGGCTGTGTGTGCCCTGGAAGGGAAGCTGCCTCAGCTGCCACACAAGCGGAGGGGGGGAGGTGACAAAGAATGACAAGAGAACAGCAGGGTGTGAGAGTCGTGTAAGGGGACAGAGGGTGACAGAGGGCAGTAGGGAGAGACAGAAACAGACAGAGACAGATAGAGATAGAGACTAACAGAGACAGGGACAGACAGAGACAGATAGTCAGAGACAGGGACAGACAGACAGAGGCAGAGACAGACAGAGAGGCAAAGAGACAGACGGGGAGGGAGATGGAGAGGGAGACAGAGAGGGAGGGCGACAGAGAGAGAGGGAGACGGAGAGAGAGAGGGAGGGAGACGGGGAGAGAAAGGGAGATGGGGAGAGGGAGGGAGACAGGGAGGGAGGGAGACGGGGAGAGGGAGGGATACGTAGAGGGAGGGAGACGGGGAGAGGGAGGGAGACGGAGAGGGAGGGAGACGGGGAGAGGGAGGGAGACGGAGAGGGAGGGAGACGGAGAGGGAGGGATACTGAGAGGGAGGGAGACTGAGATGGAGGGAGACTGAGGGAGGGAGACTGAGAGGGAGGGAGACTGAGAGGGAGGGAGACTGAGAGGGAGGGAGACAGGGAGAGGGAGGGAGACAGAGAGGGAGGGAGAGAGGGGAAGAGGGGGAGAGGGGGAGGGAGGGAGGGAGACGGAGAGGGAGGGAGACGGAGAGGGAGGGAGGGAGGGAGACAGAGGGTGGAGACAGAGAGGTGGAGACAGAGAGGGGGAGACAGAGGGAGATGGAGAGGTAGGGAGAGGGAGAGAGGGAGAGAGAGAGGGGGAGAGAGAGGGAGGGAGACAGGGAGGGAGGGAGACAGAGGGGGGAAGGAGACAGAGGGGGGAGGGAGACAAAAAGGGGGAGACAGAGGGAGACGGAGAAGGAGGGAGACGGAGAGGGAGGGAGATAGAGAGAGGGAGAGAGAGAGATATGTGTATGCTGGGTCCAGTGGCTCAGTGGACGAAGGCATCCACTGCAGGGACCTGTGTTCCACCTCATGGTCGAAGTTTTTTTTTGTTGCTCTAGCCCCGCCCCCTCCCCAATGACCCCGCCCCCAAGGTGCAGCCCTCGGCCTCAAACCACACTGTAAATTTGGCCCCCAAGAGAAAGTTGGTGAGTACCCCTGTTCTAGATGAAGAAATGTGTTTTGGTATAGTGCAAGGGATAGTGTTGTTTATCTAGAATCACACAGTGAGTATGTGTGCATTTGGGAACCATTGTGAGAGAAGCATTTGGTAACATTGTGTATTTGCTGACAGATAACGGTTTTAAAACCTGTCATGTTGTCAAGTTTTAGTAGTATTAGAAGCGAGTGTTTGCTTATGCATTGATAAAATAAGTCATGCTTTGAGACTAATGTGCTGTACTTTAATATGTAGATTGTGTGTAGTCTCCTTACCCCTTGCACAGTAGTGAATGAGTTTTGGTAAGCTGTTAGGGATAGTGTTGCTTGTCTAGAATCGCACTGTGAGTCTGTGTGCATTTGGGAACCACTTTTAGAGAAGTATGTGGTAATATTGTGTATTTGCTGACAGATAACTGTTTTAAAACCTGTCTTGTTGTCAAGTTTTAGTAGCATTAGAAGGCAGTTTTTGCTTATCATTTGATTAAATGAGTCAGGCTTTGACACAAAAGTGCAGTCCTCAAATATGTAGATTGTGTGCAGTTCCCTTCCAACTTGCACTGTAGTGAATGAGTTTTGGTAAACTCCTAGGTATAGTGGTGCTTGTCTAGAATCACACTGTGAGTTAGTGTGTATTTGGGAACCACTGTGAGAGAAGCATTGGGTAACATCGTGTATTTTTTAGCTGATAACTCTTTTAAAACCTGTCATGTTGTCAAGTTTTAGTAGCATTAGAAGCCAGTCTTTGCTCATGCGTTGATTAAATGAGTCATGCTTTGACACTAATGTGCTGTCTAAAATCACACTGTGAGTCTGTGTACATTTGGGTAAGGATTGTGAGAGAAGCATTTGGTAACATAGTGTATTTGATGACAGATAACTGATATAAAATCGGTCATGTTGTCAAGTTTTAGTAGGTTTAGAAGCTATTCTTTGCTTATGCATTGATAAAATGAGTCAGGGTTTGACACTAACGTGCAGTACCATGTACTATTCTCTTCACTGTGCCAGAACTGAAAGTTTAAAAGTTTTACCCAGGCACTAAACTAGCAGTAGTCTGATGATTTAGTCAGTTTCCAAGTACTCATGTTGTGAACCATACATTACCACATAGATTGTTTGAAATGTCTCTGTAGTATGCATGCAGTCTTCTAACATACTATACACTTGTCTTTCACATTTTCAATTTGCTAGTCAGTATCCATACACTTCCACGAAACACCCTGTAACTCCCTTTGCAGTCCTCTAGTGACCCATTCAGCATCATGTACTAATCCATTCACTGTGCCAAAACCCAAACACTTATAAATTCACCAAGATACTATCTTCGGAGTACTCTAATCATTCAGTCAGTGCCTAAGTATTCATGCACTGAGCCAGGCCTTAGCACATGGACTGCTTCAAACCCCTATCCACTATGTATGCAGTCTTCTAACCACCTAGACACTTGTTTTTCACACTTTCAATTCCCTAGTCAGTATCCATACAGTCCAGCAAACATCCTTTCACTCCCTTTGCACACCTCTAGTGACCCATTCAGTACCAAGTACTAATTCATTCACTGTGCGAAAAGCCTACCACTTATAGATTCACCTAGGCATTCTCCTTGCTGTACTTTAATTATTCAGTCAGTACCCAAGTAGTCATGCAGTGAGCCAGGCCTTAGCACATGGACTGCTTTAAATGACTATGCAGTATGGATGCAGTCCTCTAATCACCTACACAGTTGTCTTTCACACCTTCAATTCCCTAGTTAGTATTCATACACTTCTAGCAAACACCCTGTCACTCACCCAGTGTGTCTCCTTATAGTACTGTAATCATTTAGTCAGTTAGCATGTAGTCTTTTAGTGAGGTAGGCTTTGGGGCATGTGCTGAGAGAAGTATGTGGTAATATTGTGTGTTTGCTGACAGATAACTGTTTTAAAACCTGTCTTGTTGTCAAGTTTTAGTAGCATTAGAAGGCAGTTTTTGCTTATGCTTTGATTAAATGAGTCATGCTTTGACACAAAAGTACAGTCCTGAAATATGTAGATTGTGTGCAGTTCCCTTACCACTTGCACTGTAGTGAATGAGTTTTGGTAAACTCCTAGGGATAGTGGTGCTTGTCTAGAATCACACTGTGAGTTAGTGTGTATTTGGGAACCACTGTGAGAGAAGCATTTGGTAACATTGTGTATTTTCTGACAGATAACTTTTTAAAAACCTGTCATGTTGTCAAGTTTTAGTAGAATTAGAAGCCAGTTTTTGATTATGCTGTTATTAAATGAGTCAGGCTTTGACAGAAAAGTGCAGTCCTGAAATATGTACATTGTGTGCAGTTCCCTTATCAATTCCACAGTAGTGAAAGATTTTTGGTAAAGTCATAGGAATAGTGGTTGTTGTCTAGAATCACACTGTGAGTCTGTGTGCATTTGGGAACCACTGTGAGAGAGGCATTTGGTAACATTGTGTATTTTTTAGCAGATAACTCTTTTAAAACCTGTCATGTTGTCAAGTTTTAGTAGCATTAGAAGCCAGTCTTTGCTCATGTGTTGATTAAATGAGTCATGCTTTGACACTAATGTGCTGTACTTAAATATGTAGATTGTGTGCAGTACCATTACCTCTTCTAGACTAGTGAATGAGTTTTGGTAAACTGCTAGGGATAGTGTTGCTTTCCTAAAATCATACTGTGAGTCTGTGTACATTTGGGTAAGGATTGTGAGAGAAGCATTTGGTAACATAGTGTATTTGATGACAGATAACTGTTTTAAAATCGGTCATGTTGTCAAGTTTTAGTAGCTTTAGAAGGTATTCTTTGCTTATGCATTGATAAAATGAGTCAGGGTTTGACACTAAAGTGCACTACCATGTACTATTCTCTTCACTGGGCCAGAACTGAACATTTTAAACTTTTATCCAGGCACTAAGCTAACAGTAGTCTGATGATTTAGTCAGTTTCCAAGTACTCATGTTGTGAACCATACATTACCACATAGATTGTTTCAAATGTCTATGTAGTATGCATGCAGTCTTCTAACATACTATACACTTGTCATTCACATTTTCAATTCGCTAGTCAGTATACATACACTTCCAGGAAACACCCTATAACTCCCTTTGCAGACCTCTAGTGACCCATTCAGCATCATGTACTAATCCATTCACTGTGCCAAAACCCAAACACTTATAAATTCACCAAGATACTATCTTTGGAGTACTCTAATCATTCAGTCAGTGCCTAAGTATTCATGCACTGAGCCAGGCCTTAGCACATGGACTGCTTCAAACCCCTATCCACTATGTATGCAGTCTTCTAACCACCTAGACACATGTCTTTCACACTTTCAATTCCCTAGTCAGTATCCATACAGTCCAGCAAACATCCTGTCACTCCCTTTTCACTCCTCTAGTGACCCATTCAGTACCAAGTACTAATCCACTCCCTGTGCGAAAAGCCTACCCCTTATAAATTCACCTAGGCACTCTCCTTGCTGTACTCTAATCATTCAGTCAGTACCCAAGTAGTCATGCAGTGAGCCAGGCCTTAGCACATGGACTGCTTTAAATGCCTATGCAGTATGGATGCAGTCCTCTAATCACCTACACAGTTGTCTTTCACACATTCAATTCCCTAGTTAGTATTCATACACTTCTAGCAAACACCCTGTCACTCACCCAGTGTGTCTCTTTATAGTACGGTAATCATTTAGTCAGTTAGCATGTAGTCTTTTAGTGAGGTAGGCTTTAGGGCATGACCTGCTTCAAAGTAGTATGCACTATGCATGTAGTGTTTTAACCATCGTCACACTTGTGGTTCAGGGCTATAGTTTCTTAGTCAGTTTTTATATAAAATGTGTTTGTACAGTAATGGAATAGTATAAATTTGAAAGTTATTAATATACATTTATTTGTGATTCTTTTTTACAGATACAGAACAGGAGTGTTTCTCATCTGTTTGCACTCTTCTCGTGCAAGATTGTTTGGATGAAGGGTCCTTAGGTGTTTCATCATACTTGCTGTGCCGCACGAGTATTTTTTGTTAGGATCCCCTCGTAACAGAACTCTTTTGCAAATCTTGCGAGTGATGAAGGTGGCATTGGTCTTTGTTTGCCCCTCGAGAAAAGTAGAACATTTCCACATCACTGAAGGAAAACATTGTGGGCGTGGTGCATCCTCCAAAATTTCATCCTTAGATTCGGTGAATATTTTAAAGTGACAACATTTACAGTTTTTGTAAGTTAAACTCATAAAATGTTGTTAGCTGTATACATTTTATATATCTGTGAATTGTATCTTGTTTTATTTTTTTGAGAATAGCATGTTGGGTTTTTTTTAACAATCTTTGAGATTGTTTTTTTTTTTGCCCGCTGTTAAGTGATGAGTACGATTGAAATCACTATTTTTAGTGAATTTTAATATATTCTGAGAACAGCAAAACAGGCAAAAAAATTACTTTGTGGAAATTATGCTGTGTTGTAAAAAATGTATTATTACATGTTATATTTTTTTTTCCTTTTCTTTCACAGATCCAAATTTTAAAATAAGCAATTTTGATGAATTTAGATTGTAATGAAAATGTGAAAAAAATGTGTACCATTTTTTATTCCTATTACTGTGAAGGTAAGTTTAACTAAGTCTCAATATGCAGAATGAGGAGGTCTGCAAGAAGCTACAAAGTTGAAACATGTTTCTAAAACACTCTGTTTGTACCTTTGTAGTTTTGAAATCTGAACATAATCAGATAACATGTGACCTGCAAAAAAAGAGATTTGAGGGGTTCATAATATATCCTATTTTAGCTATTGAAGGACCGCAATTATTTCAATCATTCTTCTTTGAACATCTTTGCAGACAAAACTCTGTGCTTACCTTTTACCATTCGCAAGGAATTTTAAAACTGGAAATATAATCACACTGAAAGGGATCTGAAGCACTCCTGGTTTTTCAAACTTTGTTCCTTTCCTTTTATTCAAGTTTGGCGTGCATGCACTCATATGCGCTCCGTTCCAAAACGCGTATTTGAAATGAACATTCAAGGTTGTGACACGCAGTTTTCATGTCACAGTGAGTTGCACAGCCTTTTGCACATTTGCGAATTATTTACACATACTCAGTAGTTTTATTGTAATTTATCCCAATTTTTATTTACACGATTCATGCAACTTTATCCGTTACGTCAAGGAAATGAAGAACAACTTTTTCAAGCATTGTAAATCACACTGGAATTGCCCATCCGGGCCTATTCCCAGGCACGTAATCTGTCTCCATTCCTCCTGCAAATTTATTCACCCAATGCATTTCGGTCTAACTTCAGACCTTCCTCAGGGGTATCTATAAATGTTAAAAATACACACATTGAAAGTACATATCAACCCCATTCGATTCATAAAAATGAATTTCAAACGTAAACTCTGTATTACACAATGTGACGTGAGAAAATGACAGTCTAAACACCCCTTGTTAAAAAAACCCTTGTAAAAAAACATGCCCATCCATCAATATATATCCTCCTGATTGCCAAAATAATATAAACCCAAAATTCCACCGTGTCACAATTGAAATACCCATTGTTTCAATCCCCGCGCACTACAATGTTCAAACTCTAAATCATACCGCCCATCTCACTCATACCCCTACTCCCCGATTTTTGCTTTTCTTAGTTCAGTTGTTAATGCGGCCTGTATAATCACAGTGTTCAGATGCTATTAGAAACCCCGTCCACCCACAAGTATATGTTTAACTGCTCTCCATACTCACTTCTAAACCACTATTTTCAATTTTAAATATTTTCTTCTACTATATTTTTCTTTAGTAAATTCCTTACTGCATAGATATCCTCTCTCAAGCTCTAATCTCTACCAAATCGACCCAGTATGTCCATGTTTTAGTAGTCCAATATATACCTGTGGTGTCTTCGTGATCTCGACCATTCCAACTCCCAGCTAAACAACGGTTTTCAACATCCCATCCTCTCCGGGAAAACCCGCTTTAAATAGAACGTCTCCAACCCCACCTGTAATCACTCCTATCACGTGGTTTCCCAACTCCACCTTACGTGCAGCGTCCGTAATCGTGCAACCTCCTCTAGTCTGTCTACCAATGAGCTAAAACAGTGCTGTTAAAAAATAAACTAATAAACTTAAACGTAACATTATAAATTGTTGCATGCTCCTTCTATGAACATCAATCAGTCCCCTTCAAAAACGCTTGTGTGATAAAATTTTTTAACAATAATACAGCCATGATTCGTATGGTTTAAAATGTCTTTCTTTGATGACTTGTGCTATCCAGTGACATCTATTTGAAAGAATCCTCGACGTAACCTTATATTATTACTACTATTCTCACAGTTCATCCTCGTGGGTGCCTTCAGAAGTGGAACAGCATTATAATATAATCACACTGAAAGGGATCTGAAGCACTCCTGGTTTTTCAAACTTTGTTCCTTTCCTTTTATTCAAGTTTGGCGTGCATGCACTCATATGCGCTCCGTTCCAAAACGCGTATTTGAAATGAACATTTCAAATGACATCAGTGATGTCATTTGAGATGTCATCAGTGATGTCATTAGTGATGTCACTGACCATGTCATGAGTGATGTAATATGTGACATCATCAGCAGTGCATTGCGGGGGCGCGAGTTATAGTTAGCTGAACTAACTATAACAGGGGAATTTCTAGGGTTTTGGACGAGGGAAATGTCCAGCTAACTATAACACCCCTGAAACCTATGGTTTTTTTCAGTGAATTTCTAAGGTTTTTTAAATGCCAATTCCTAACTATAACACCCCTGAAATCTTTGGTTTTTTCAGTGAATATATATATATATATAAAAAAGTGGATTCCCGTACCCATTGTGTGTCTCAGTGGGTGCGCGAATCCAAGCCACCATATCGGTTAAGTCGTGTAGGATTCTCGGTTTGTAAGCGGCGGGTGTGCGAATTTGCGCCCCACGTAACGTGACGTACGTAGTACCGGGGTTTGCACCGGGTGTGCGAATCCATCGCAAATCTTTACATTTTAAAAGTATATATATATATATAAATGTAATATGTATAATATAGCAAGAGATTATTTAAACTAATTATAAAAATCATATATTTGTAACTGAAATAATGAAAAATTATTGAGAAGTATATTTTTCGGAATTCACGCCGGGTCCGCGCTGGTTGCGCGCCGGGTGCGCGAATCCCATGTGACTTTAAAAGAAACAATTTGATTGGTTCAGAACCTTTTCATTCTAGAACTTGAAGGACCCCAGAGCATCTCAGAAGATACATCTACTGTTTTCTGATCCTCTTTTTTGCCTTTTTTGGTTTTTATTACTCTACATTTAAAATGGCAGCAGCATATGTTCCACAGCAAATTCCACCTGAAGAGGAAGAAGAAGAGCTGCAGGAACAACTGAGAAAAAGATATGGAAGTATTGTGTAGGCATTTTTCTCAATTCCTGAAGGAGAAAATAAAGTCAATGCCCGAAAAGTTACCTGCACCATTTGCAAAAACATTCTGTCACGTGGTTCAGAAAAAAAATACTCTTGCGGCACATCATCGATGCTGAAACACTTGCAAACTATCCATCCTCTGCAACTCGCAAAAGAACAGCATCGACGTGACGAAGAAAAGCGACGAACCGAAGACAACACTGCTGGACTGTACATCATCTGGTTCTACCACAACTAGCATTCCCAACATCCTTCCTGATTTTGCTAGGCTGGGGCAGCGTCCTGTTTGCTGTTAAGAGCCACCATTGTTTTTTTCTAATGCAATGTCATCCTAATTGCATAATTTTTTGATCATTTTTGCTGTTGGTTCTGTTTAGTTTTTCTTTTCTTTTTAAAACACCAAAAAAAGTAAAAAAAGAGATTGAAAAACAAAAAGAATATTAAAGAAAACAAAATGGTTCTTGTGAGAACTGCCCACTTGGTTTAAAAAAGAAAAACTTGTAAGTGTTGTATTAATAGTGGTAAGTGGAATATATGGAGAAGTGTACAGGTAGTGTATATATGAATCATATATATGATTGAAGGAGTGCATGGGTAAAGCCTGGGTGATTGCAAGAGTGCAGGACCAATGTCTGGGTGATTGCAGATGTGCATAGCCACTGCCTGAGTGTTTGCGTGAGTGGAGAGGTAAAGTGTGCATGATTGGAGGAGTGCATGAGTAATGCGATTGTATGATTGTAAGGGTAGTGCCTGGGTAATTGGAGTAGCGCAAGGTAGTGTATGGTGATTTTCTAAATGCATGGGTTATTCCTGCATGATTGCATGACTGCAGACATAATCTGTGGGTGATTGGAGAAGTACATGAGTAATGCCTGAGTGATTACATGAGTGCAGCAGTAGTGCTTGGGTGATTGGAGTAGTGAAAGGGTAGTGCATTGTGATTTTGTAAGTGCTTAGGTTACGCCTGGGTGATTGTATGAGTACAGAGGTAATGTGTGGGTGATTGAAGGAGTGCATGGGTAATGCCTGATTGATTTTATGACTACAAGGGTAGTGCCTGGGTGATTGGAGTAGTGCAATGGTAGTGCATGGCGAGTTCATAAGTGCATAAGTAACAGAGGTAATGTGTGGGTGATTGGAGGAGTCTATGGGTAAAGCATGGGTAATTGCATGAGTGTATGAGTAATGCCTGGGTGATTGCATGAATGCATGGGCAGTGCCTGGCTGATTGTAATAGTGCATGGGTACTTCCTGAGTGATTGAAGAAATGCATAGGTTATGCCTGAGTGATTGCATGAGAGCATGGGTAGTGCCTCAGTGATTGCATGAGGGTACTGGTAATGCTTGGGTGACTGGAGCAGTGCATCTGTACTGCCTAAATGATTGAAGAATTACATAAGTAATGTCTGACTTATTTGGATGAGTGCATAAGTAGTGTGTGGGTGATTGCAAGAGTGCAGAAGGAGTAATTTCTGTGTGATTGCAGGTGTGCATAGCTAGTGTTTGAGTGATTGCATGAGTGGAGAGGGAATGTGTGGGTGGTGATTGGAGGAGGGCATGAGTAATGCCTCAGTGATTGCATGAGTGTAAGGTTAGTGCCTGGGTGATTGGAGGAGTGCAAAGGTAGAGCGTGGTGATATAGTAAGTGCATAAGTAACACCAGACTGACTCCATGAGTGCAGAGGTAATGTGTGGGTGATTGCAGGAGTGTATGAGTAATGTCTGGGTTATTGAATAAGTTCATAAGTAGTGCCTACATGACTGCATGACTGCTGGAGTAGTACGTAACTAGTGCCTGGGTACTTTTATGATTGCAGGGGTAGTGCCTGAGTGATTGAAGGAATGCATGGCTAATGTCTGTGTGATTGTATGATTGCAGGAGTAATGTCTGGGTGATTGAAGGAGTGCATGAGTAATGCCTGGGTACATGGAAGAGAGCAGGACTGCAAGGATAGTGCCTACGTGATTAGAAGAGGGCATGGGTAGTACCTGTGTTATTGCATGAGTGGATGAGTAATGTGTGAGTGATTGGATGAGTGCATTGGTAATGCCTGTGTGATTTTTTAACCCCTTCGCTGCTAGGCCTGTTCCTCCCCTGTGCTAAGCCTTTTTTTTGGCTATTTGGGGTAGTTTGCGCTTAGGCCCCTGGAGCGGATCCAGAAATTAGCCAAAATACAGGTAAATGTTGTTGTTTTTTGGCAAAATTGGAAAAAAGGGCTACAGATGAAAGCGTCTGTTTTTCCCCTGCAAATGGTATCAAAAAAGGAGTTGTGGTGCTGAAATCACCATTTTCCCAGCTTTCAGGGACAAGCCGACGTTTGTCAGAAAACCAACATTTTTTTGCACAGTTTTGGCATTTTTCTGGGACATAGCCTATTTTTGCTTTTTTTTGTGCTTTCAACCCCTTTCCAGCTAATGGTAGAAATGGGTATGAAAGAAATAATGGATCCTGGAAAGCTATGCATTTTTAAAAAGTAGACAACATTCTGAATTCAGAAAGGGGTCATTTGTGTGGATCCTTCAAGGTTTCTTTATAGAAACTAACCGTTGAATATCGGAAAAATTGAAAATTAGTTGAAAAAAACAGCCATTTGTGTCAAGATTTCACCTTAAAGGCAATATACTGTTACACCCGCTGGACCTTTCTGGTTGTGGGGATATATAGGACTTGTAGGTTCACCAAGAACCCGATGAATCCAGAGCCAATAAATGAGCAGCGTCTTGCAATGGTTTTGTATTATGTACCGGTTATATAGCTATTCATGTGGGAAAATATATACATGGAAAAATCGATATGAAAGACACCAATGTATTTCTGAAATTGGAACAAAATATAGAGTTTAGAAACAGTAGATATTTGCACATTTCTGAAATTGTGAGTACCCATCCTAGCATGAGAATTATAGGTCATTTTTCAAAATGACTTATTTTTTATACATTGTCTTTCATTTGGAAGGCAGAAATGCTTCGAAAGTCCATAGGTAATAACAGTTGGTCTACAATTCTCTGTTACCCTAAGTTTCCCGATAAAAATGGTACCTTACTTGTGTGGGTAGGCCTAGTGCCCGCGACAGGAAATGGCTCAAAATGCAACCTGGACCCACTTTATTTTTACAGTGAAAACTGACCCTTTTTTTGTAAAGTGCATAGCTGTAGATTTTGAACACTAGCTCTGCGGCACCTAGGGAAACCTAGCAACCCTATACATTTTTCAAAACTAGACACCAAGGGGAATCCAGGATGGGGTCACTTGACTGGCTCTCACCAGGTTCTATTACCCAGAATCCCTTGCAAACCTAATATTTTGTAATAAAAATACATTTTCCTCACATTTCTGTGGTGGAAAGTTCTGGAATCTGCGTGGATCCACGAAATTCCCCCCACCCTGCAATCCCCAAAGTCTTCCGTGAAAAATGGTACCTCACTTGTGTGGGTAGGTCTAGTGTCCGTGGCAGGAAACGGCCCAAAACGCAACATGGACACACTACATTTTCACAGTGAAAATGGACCCTTTTTTTGGACAGAGCCTAGCTGTAGATTTTGAACCCTAGCTCTGCCAGCACCTAGGGAAACCTAGCAAACCTATACATTTTTGACAACTAGACACCCAGGGGAATCCAGGATGGGGTGACTTGACTGGCTCTCACCAGGTTCTATTACCCAGAATCCCTTGGAAAACAAAAAAAAAATTTAAAAAACAAATATATTTTCCGCATATTTCTGTGGTGGAAAGTTCTGAAATCTGTGTGGATCCACAAAATTCCCCCCACCCCGCATTACCCAAAGACTTCCGAGAAAAATGGAACCTCACTTGTGTGGGTAGGTCTAGTGCCCGCAACAGAAAACGGCCCAAAACGCAACGTGGACACACCACATTTTCACAGTGAAAACTGACCCTTTTTTTGCAAAGTGCCTAGCTGTAGATTTTGAACCCTAACTCTGCCAGCACCTAGGGAAACCTAGCTACCTATACATTTTTCAAAACTAGACACCCAGGGAAATTCAGGATAGGGTGACTTGACTGGCTCTCACCAGGTTCTGTTACCCAGAATCCCTTGCAAACCTAAATATTTGTACAAAAAAACACATTTTTCTCACATTTCTGTGGT
The DNA here is from genome assembly GCF_964204655.1 of Triturus cristatus. NCBI lineage: Eukaryota > Metazoa > Chordata > Amphibia > Caudata > Salamandridae > Triturus > Triturus cristatus. The sequence goes on along the minus strand of NC_140592.1, from coordinate 1,110,089,414 downwards.
GGAAAGTTCTGAAATCTGTGTGAATCCACAGAATTACCCCCACCCCGCGTTCCCCAAAGTCTTCCGAGAAAAATTGTACCTCACTTGTGTGGGTACGCCTAGTGCCCGCGGCAGAAAACGGCCCAAAACACAACGTGGACACACCACATTTTCACAGTGAAAACTGACCCTTTTTTTGCAAAGTGCCTAGCTGTAGATTTTGAGCACTAACTCTGCCAGCACCTAGGGAAACCTAGCACACCAATACATTTTTGAAAACTAGACACCAAGGGGAATACAGGATGGGGTGACTTGACTGGCTCTCACCAGGTTCTGTTACCCAGAATCCCTTGCAAATCTAAAATTTTGTTTAAAAAAAAAACATTTTCCTCACATTTCTGTGGTGGAAAGTTCTGGAATCTGCGTAGATACACAAAATTCCACCCACTCGGCATTCCGCAATGTCTTCAGAGAAAAATGATACCTCACTTGTGTGTGTAGACCTAGTGCCCGCGACAGGAAACGGCCCAAAACGCAACATGCACACACCACATTTTCACAGTGAAAAGGGACCCTTTTCTTGCAAAGTGCCTAGCTGCAGATTTTGAACCCTAGCTCTGCCGGCACCTAGGGAAACCTGGCAAACCTATACATTTTTAAAAGCAAGACACCCAGGGGAATTGAGGATGGGGTGACTTGACTGGCTCTCACTAGGTTCTGTTATCCAGAATCCCTTGCAAACCTAAAACTTTGTCCAAAAAAACACATTTTCCTCACATTTCTGTGGTGGAAAGTTCTGGAATCGGTGTGAATCTCCAAAATTCCACCCACCCCGCGTTCCCCAAAAGTCTTCCAAGAAAAATGGTACCTTACTTCTGTGGGGAGGCCTAGTGCCCGCGACAGGAAACGGCCCAAAACGCAATGTGGACACACCACATTTTCACAGTGAAAATGGACCCTTTTATTGCAAAGTGCCTAGCTGTAGATTTTGAACCCTAGCTCTGCCGGCACCTAGGGAAACCTAGCACACCTATACATTTTAGAAAACTAGACACCCAGGGGAATCCAGGATGGGGTGACTTGACTGGCTCGCACCAGGTTCTGTTACGCAGAATCCCTTGCAATCATTTTGATGTCCCCTCAATATGTTTTGGGCCCTTGACTGTCGCGGGTACTTGACCCACCCACGCGAGTGAGGTATCATTTTTATTGAGAGACCTGGGGGAACGCTGGGTGGTAGGACATTTGTGGATCCAAATGGATTCCAGAACTTTCCCACACAGAAATGTGAGAAAAATGGGATTTTTTCAGCTAAATTTGAGGTTTTCAGGGCATTCTGGTTAGGAAAACGTTGGGGGACCCAAGCAAGCCATACCTCGCTGGACTCCCCCGGGTGTCTAGTGTTCAGAAATGTGTGGGTTTGGTAGTTTTCCAAGTTTGTCATGGTGTACCCTCTCTACCTAAACCTCCCCATCATCTCATCACGTGTTTGGATGCAACGTTAAACCATACTGTTGTTACGTTTAGCCCTGTAAAGTTCCCTACAGAGAGTTCCCAGGCAAACGTTTAGTGGATGATTGCTGCAGGAATAACATGCTGAATTCCCTGCTGTGGGCATCCTAATAAAGCGTTTTTGAAGCTACCGCCAGCTGGGAGCAGACTTGGTGTTGATCCCGCTTGGATGGAGATTTAAAAATGCCTGTGCCAAGCAAGAGCAAACACAGGAAACCGCTATGTTCCGAAGGTCAGCTCCCTGGCCATAGCCTGTGAGCCAGCCCAGGGGGATAAGGTCCCTGGGGCCATTAGTGACTCAGGGAGAGGGACATATGTAAAAATGAGTGATAAGTTGAAAAGCATACTCCATCCGAGAATCTTGAAAGTGATGCGTTATAATATAACAACGTGTGGTTGGATTAATGTTTATCTTAGACAACATGAAGTGAGGAAGGGGCAACATAAGAATATAGTGCGGGCCCGTGAAAAAGGAGTGATGTAACTCCAAAACCCGTCGGGATCGTGCGTTGCATTAAACACGCTCTTTAAATAGAGGCTCCGGTGTTTTTCTTGATCAAACAAGATTTTGACACTTGGGATTCTTGGTTTCAGGCTTGATATAGTTAGGAATTTGCATTTAAAAAACCTTTGAAATTCACTGAAAAAAACATAGGTTTCAGGCCTGATATAGTTAGGAATTTGCATTTAAAAAACCTTAGAAATTCACTGAAAAAACCATAGGTTTTAGGGGTATTATAGTTAGCTGGACATTTCACTCGTACAAAACCATAGAAATTCCTCCGATATAGTTAGTTGTACTAACTACATCTCGCGTGCCCCCAATCCACTGCTGATGATGCGGCTTTTTAAAAAAAAAAATTAATTTGGAGGGGGGCTGCCTTGACCCCCTCCTGTGGCCACTTATGGCCCCGGGGACCACATTCCCCGGGGCCGTTTCTTTTTTTTTTTTTTGAGGAGGGGGGCCGCGTGGCTCCCCTCCTGGGCCACTACTGGCCCCGGGGACCCCCTCCCCCGGGGCTGGCCCTCTTTGTTGGGGGCCGTGGGGGGGTCCCCAATCCCCCCACGGTCCCAGCCGGCTCCCCGTGTCCTGCGGGAGCCGGCATTGCTTTTCCGCACGGGGAGCAGCTACCATGCTGCTCCCCCTATGGAAAAGCAATCTGCTTTCATATTTGGAAGAGAGAGCAGGTTTCCTGCTCTCTCTTTCAAATAGGAAAGCTACTAAATCCTCCATCCAGACAGTTATATATGCACTCAATCTTCAATACAGATTGGTATATATATAATACATATTTCAATTCAGTGGATGATGTCATCAGTGATGTCATCAGTGATGTCATTTGAGATGTCATCAGTGATGTCACTGACCATGTCATGAATGATACAATATCTGACATCATCAGCAGTGCATTGCGGGCGCGTGAGTTATAGTTAGCAGAACTAACTATAACGGAGGAATTTCTATGGTTTTGTATGAGTGAAATGGGCAGCTAACTATAACACCCCTGAAACCTATGGTTTTTTCAGTGAATTTCTAAGGTTTTTTAAATGCTAATTTCTAACTATAACGTCTCTGAAACCTATGTTGTTTTTCAGTGAATTTCAAAGGTTTTTTTAAATGCTAACTTTTAAGTGTGATAGTATATATATATATATTTTTTGTACTGATTTTATACAGTTTTTTACCTGTTTATTTATAAATATTTTATTCATTAAATAACGTTATATATTTTTCTGATAATTGCACAAAAAAAATGTTTTTTAATGAAAACTGAAATATTGATTAATTTTCTTGTTTTCATTTTTTATTTTAATATATTTATATTATTTTCTTTAAGAAAAAAATTCCAATTTTTTTCGGAGTCGTGCACTCAAAGTGTACACATCACGGTGGGTGCGCGCATTCTAGCCGCCATTTTAGAAAAGTCATAAAGGATCCGCGTATGGTGTGCGACGGCTGCGTGTTTTTCAGTTACATCATATACATTTAATATCACGTGATATGCGCGATTGGTATGCGACCAGTCTGCGATTCCTGCTCCCGCACATTTGCGACACATGCGCATTACGGTACGAGATGTTTGCGCAGTTCCGGGTCCCGCGTGACATCATATACGTGCTGGGGCGCGCTGAGTGCGCGACTCCCGCAAAAAAAAATTATGTTCCAAAATGATATGTATGTGTCTTTAATATACATATTAATGCAAGAGATTATGTAAGATATTCATCAAAATAATATATGTGTACATATAATAAACTTATATTATTTTTAAATATATTTTCGCGAAGTCGGGTGCGTGCATTGTGAGTGCAGAAAACCAGGTCAGCAGAGCTGCTGTAGAACCAGAGAACCAGTTCAGCAGAGCTGCTCTAGAGCCTAAGAACTAGGTCAGCAGAGCTGCTCTACAGCCAGAGAACCAGGTCAGCAGAGCTGCTTTAGAGCCAGAGAACCAGGTCAGCAGAGCTACTCTAGAGCCAGAGAACCAAATCAGCAGAGCTGCTTTAGAGCCATAGAACCAGGTCAGCAGAGCTGCTTTAGAGCCAGAGAACCAGGTCAGTAGAGCTGCTCTAGAGCCTAAGAACCAGGTCAACAGAGCTGCTCTAGAGCCAGAGAACCAGGTCTGCAGAGCTGCTGCAGAGCCAGAGAAACCAGGTCAGTAGAGCTGCTTTAGAGCCAGATAACCATGTCAGCAGAACTGCTTCAGAGCCATAGAACTGGGTCAGCGGAGCTGCTTTAGAACCAGAGAACCAGGTCAGCAGAGCTATTGTAGAGCCAGAGAACTAGATCAGCAGAGCTGCTCTGTAGCATAAGAACTAGGTCAGCAGAGCTGCTCTAGAGCCAGAGAACCAGGTAAGCAGACCTGCTGTAGAGCCAGAGAAACCATGTCAGCTGCTTTATAGAGAGAGAACTAGGTAAGCAGAGCTGCTTTAGAGCCAGAGTACCAGGTCAGCAGAGCTGCTCTAACTGACACTGACTGACTGACACTGACTGACTGACACTGACTGACTGACACTGACTGACACTGACACTGACTGACACTGATTGACTGACACTGACTGACTGACACTGACTGACTGGCTGACACTGACTGACACTGATTGACACTGACTGACACTGATTGACTGACTCTGACTGACTGACACTGATTGACTGACACTGACTGACACTGATTGACTCTGACTGACTGACTGACACTGACTGACTGACACTGACTGACACTGACTGACACTGACTGACTACTCTCTACTACTCTACTACTGACTCTTTACTACTCTCTACTACTCTCTCTCTACTACTCCCTCTCTACTACTCACTCTCTACTACTCTCTACTACTCACTCTCTACTACTCTACTACTCTTTACTACTCACTCTCTACTACTCACTCTCAACTACTCACTCTCTACTACTCTACTACTCACTCTCTACTACTCACTCGCTACTACTCTCTACTACTCACTCTCTACTACTCACTCTCTACTACTCACGCTCTACCACTCTCTACTACTCACTGTCTACTACTACTCTCTCTACTACTCACTCTCTACTACTCTCCAATATTCACTCTCTACTACTTACTCTCTACTACTCACTCTACTACTTTCTACTACTTTCTACCACTCACTCTCTACTACTCTACCACTCACTCTCTACTACTCTCTACTACTCACTCACTACTACTCTCTACTACTCACTCTCTACTACACTTTCTACTACTCTCTCTCTCTACTACTCTCTACTACTACTCTCTACTATTCACTCTCTACTACTCACTCTCTACTACTCTCTACTACTCACCCTACTGCTCTCTGCTGCTCTCTACCACTCACTCTCTACTACTCTACTACTCTCTCTCTACTACTCACTCTCTACTACTCTCTCTCTACTACTCTCTACTACTCACTCTCTACTACTCACTCTCTACTACTCTCTCTCTACTACTCACTCTCTACTACTCACTCTACTACTCTCAACTACTCACTCTCTACTACTCTCTACTACTCACTCTCTACTATTCACTCTCTAATACTCACTCTCTACTACTCGTTCTCTACTACTCACTCTCCACTACTCACTCTCTACTACTCGCTCTCTACTACTCTCTACTACTCACTCTCTACTACTCACCCTCTAGTACTCTCTACTACTCTCTCTGCTACTCACTCTCTACTACTCACTCTCTACTACTCTACTACTCTCTACTACTCACTCTACTATTCTCCTACTCTCTACCACTCACTCTCTACTACTCTACTACTCACTCTCTACTACTCTCCCTCTACTACTCACTCTCTACTACTCACTCTACTACTCTCTGCTACTCACTCTCTACTACTCTCTACTACTCACTCTGCACTACTCACTCTCTACTACTCACTCTCTACTACTCACTCTCCACTACTCATTCTCTACTACTTGCTCTCAACTACTCTCTACTACTCACTCTACTACTCACTCTCTATTACTCTCTCTCTACTACTCACTCTCTACTACTCTCTACTACTCACTCTCTACTACACACTCTCTACTACTTGCTCTCTGCTACTCGCTCTCTACTACTCTCTAAAACTCACTCTACTACTCACTCTCTACTACTCTCTACTACTCACTCTCTACTACTCCACTACTCTCTGCTACTCACTCTCTACTACTCACTCTCTACTACTTTACTACTCTCTACTACTCTCTCTCTACTGCTCACTCTCTACTACTCACTCTCTACTACTCTCTACTGCTCACTCTCTACTACTCTCTACTACTCACTCTCTACTACTCTCTCTCTCTACTACTCTCTACTACTCACTCTCTACTACTCTCTACTACTCACTCTCTACTACTCCACTACACTCTACTACTCACTCTCTACTACTCACTCTCTACTACTCTACTACTCTCTACTACTCTCTCTCTACTGCTCACTCTCTACTACTCACTCTCTACTACTCTCTACTGCTCACTCTCTACTACTCTCTACTACTCACTCTCTACTACTCTCTCTCTCTACTACTCTCTACTACTCACTCTCTACTACTCTCTACTACTCACTCTCTACTGCTCTCTCTCTACTACTCTCTACTACTCACTCTGCTACTCACTCTCTACTACTCTCTAATAGTCTCTCTCTGCTACTCTCTCTCTACTACTCTCTGTACTCACTCTCTACTACTCACTCTCTACTACTCTCTACTACTCACTCTCTACTACTCTCTACTACTCACTCTACTACTCACTCTCTACTACTCTACTACTCACTCTCTACTACTCTCTACTACTCTCTCTCTACTACTCCCTCTCTACTACTCACTCTACTACTCTCTACTACTCACTTTCTACTACTCACTCTCAACTACTCACTCTCTACTACTCTCTCTACTACTCACTCTCTACTACTCTCTACTACTCACTCTACTACTCTCTACTACTCTCTACCACTCACTCTCTACTAATCTACTACTCACTCTCTACTACTCTCTACTACTCTCTCTCTACTACTCACTCTCTACTACTCTCTACTACTCTCTCTCTACTACTCACTCTCTACTACTCACTCTACTACTCTCGACTACTCTCTCTCTACTACCCACTCTCTACTACTCACTATCTACTACTCTACTACTCACTCTCCACTACTCACTCTCTACTACTCGCTCTCTACTACTCTCTACTACTCACTCTACTACTCACTCCCTACTACTCTACTACTCTCTACTACTCTCTCTGCTACTCACTCTCTACTACTCTCTACTACTCACTATCTGCTACTCACTCACTACTACTCTACTACTCTCTACTACTCTCTCTACTACTATATATTTTCACTGAAAAAACCATAGGTTTCAGGCTTGATATAGTTAGGAATTTGCATTTAAAAAACCTTTGAAGTTCACTGAAAAAAACATAGGTTTCAGGCCTGATATAGTTAGGAATTTGCATTTAAAAAACCTTAGAAATTCACTGAAAAAACCATAGGTTTTAGGGGTGTTATAGTTAGCTGGACATTTCACTCGTAAAAACCATTGAAATTCCTCCGATATAGTTAGTTGTACTAACTACATCTCGCGTGCCCGCAATCCACTGCTGATGATGCGGCTTTTTTTAAAAAAAAATTAATTTGGAGGAGGGCTGCCTTGACCCCCTCCTGTGGCCACTTATGGCCCCGGGGACCCCATTCCCCGGGGCCATTTCTTTTTTTTTTTTTTTTGAGGAGGGGGGCCGCGTGGCTCACCTCCTGGGCCTCTACTGGCCCCGGGGACCCCCTCCCCCAGGGCTGGCCCTCTTCGTTGGGGGCCGTGGGGGGGTCCCCAATCCCCCCACGGTCCCATCCGGCTCCCCGCATCCTGCAGGAGCCGGCATTGCTTTTCCGCACGGGGAGCAGCTACCATGCTGCTCCCCCTGTGGAAAAGCAATCTGCTTTCATATTTGGAAGAGAGAGCAGGTTTCCTGCTTTCTCTTTCAAATAGGAAAGCTACTAAATCCTCCATCCAGACAGTTATATATCCACTCAATCTTCAATACAGATTGGTATATATATAATACATATTTCAATTTCAAACTAAACCACATTCAGTGGATGATGTCATCAGTGATGTCATCAGTGATGTCATTTGAGATGTCATCAGTGATGTCACTGACCATGTCATGAATGATGCAATATCTGACATCATCAGCAGTGCATTGCGGGCGCGTGAGTTATAGTTAGCAGAACTAACTATAATGGAGGAATTTTTATGGTTTTGTATGAGTGAAATGGGCAGCTAACTATAACACCCCTGAAACCTATGGTTTTTTCAGTGAATTTCTAAGGTTTTTTAAATGCTAATTTCTAACTATAACGTCTTTGAAACCTATGTTTTTTTTCAGTGAATTTCAAAGGTTTTTTAAATGCTAACTTTTAAGTGTGATAGTATATATATATATATATTTTGTACTGATTTTCTACAGTTTTTTAACTGTTTATTTATAAATATTTTATTCATTAAATAACGTTATATATTTTTCTGAAAATTGCACAAAAAATGTTTTAAATGAAAACTGAAATATTGATTAATTTTCTTTTTTTCATTTTTTATTTTAATATATTTATATTATTTTCTTTAAAAAAAAATCCAATTTTTTTTGGAGTCGCGCACTCAAAGTGTACACATCACGGTGGGTGCGCGCATTCTAGCCGCCATTTTAGAAAAGTCATGAAGGATCCGCGTATGGTGTGCGACGGCTGCGTGTTTTTCAGTTACATCATATACATTTAATATCACGTGAAATGCACGATTGGTATGCGACCAGTCTGCGATTCCTGTTCCCGCACATTCGCGACACATGCGCATTACGGTACGAGATGTTTGTGCAGTTGCGGGTCCCGCGTGACATCATATACGTGCTGGGGCGAGCTGAGTGCGCGACTCCCGCAAAAAAAAATTATGTTCCAAAATGATATGTATGTGTCTTTAAAATACATATTAATGCAAGAGATTATGTAAGATATTCATCAAAATAATATATGTGTACATATAATAAACTTATATTATTTTTAAATATATTTTCGCGAAGTCGGGTGCGTGCATCGTGAGTGCAGAAAACCAGGTCAGCAGAGCTGCTGTAGAACCAGAGAACAAGGTCAGCAGAGCTGCTCTAGAGCCTAAGAACTAGGTCAGCAGAGCTGCTCTAGAGCCAGAGAACCAGGTCAGCAGAGCTGCTTTAGAGCCAGAGAACCAGGCCAGCAGAGCTGCTTTAGAGCCAGAGAACCAGGTTAGCAGAGCTGCTTTAGAGCCAGAGAACCAGGTCAGCAGAGCTACTCTAGAGCCAGAGAACCAAATCAGCAGAGCTGCTTTAGAGCCATAGAACCAGGTCAGCAGAGCTGCTTTAGAGCCAGAGAACCAGGTCAGTAGAGCTACTCTAGAGCCTAAGAACCAGGTCAACAGAGCTGCTCTAGAGCCAGAGAGCCAGGTCTGCAGAGCTGCTGCAGAGCCAGAGAAACCAGGTTAGTAGAGCTGCTTTAGAGGGAGAGAAACAGGTCAGCAGAGCTGCTCTAAGGCCAGATAACCATGTCAGCAGAACTGCTTCAGAGCCATAGAACTGGGTCAGCGGAGCTGCTTTAGAACCAGAGAACCAGGTCAGCAGAGCTGTTGTAGAGCCAGAGAACTAGATCAGCAGAGCTGCTCTGTAGCATAAGAACTAGGTCAGCAGAGCTGCTCTAGAGCCAGAGAACCAGGTAAGCAGACCTGCTGTAGAGCCAGAGAAACCATGTCAGCAGAGCTGCTTTAGAGAGAGAGAGAACCAGGTCAGCAGAGCTGCTTTAGAGCCAGAGAACCAGGTCAGCAGAGCTGCTCTAGCTGACACTGACTGACTGACACTGACTGACTGATACTGACTGACAGAGATTGACTGACACTGACACTGACTGACACTGATTGACTGACACTGACTGACTGACACTGACTGACTGACACTGACTGACACTGATTGACACTGACTGACACTGATTGACTGACACTGACTGACACTGATTGATTGACACTGACTGACACTGATTGACTGACACTGACTGACTGACACTGACTGATTGACACTGACTGACACTGACTGACACCGACTGACTACTCTCTACTACTCTACTACTGACTCTCTACTACTCTCTACTACTCTCTCTCTAATACTCCCTCTCTACTACTCACTCTCTACTACTCTCTACTACTCACTCTCTACTACTCTACTACTCTCTACTACTCACTCTCTACTACTCACTCTCAACTACTCACTCTCTACTACTCTACTACTCACTCTCTACTACTCACTCGCTACTACTCTCTACTACTCACTCTCTACTACTCACTCTCTACTACTCACGCTCTACTACTCTCTACTACTCACTGTCTACTACTACTCTCTCTACTACTCACTGTCTACTACTGTCTAATATTCACTCTACTACTTACTCTCTACTACTCACTCTACTACTTTCTACTACTTTCTACCACTCACTCTCTACTACTCTACTACTCACTCTCTACTACGCTCTACTACTCACTCACTACTACTCTCTACTACTCACTCTCTACTACACTCTCTACTACTCTCTCTCTCTACTACTCTCTACTACTACTCTCTACTATTCACTCTCTACTACTCACTCTCTACTACTCTCTACTCCTCTCTCTACTGCTCTCTGCTGCTCTCTACCACTCACTCTCTACTACTCTCTCTCTACTACTCACTCTCTACTACTCTCTCTCTACTACTCTCTACTACTCACTCTCTACTACTCACTCTACTACTCTCTACTACTCACTCTCTACTACTCTCTCTCTACTACTCACTCTCTACTACTCACTCTACTACTCTCAACTACTCACTCTCTACTACTCTCTCTCTACTACTCACTCTCTACTATTCACTCTCTACTACTACTCTCTACTACTCACTCTCTACTACTCACTCTCTAGAACTCTCTACTACTCTCTCTGCTACTCACTCTCTACTACTCACTCTCTACTACTCTACTACTCTCTACTACTTGCTCTACTACTCACTCTCTACTATTCTCTACTACTCACTCTACTACTTTCTACTACTTTCTACCACTCACTCTCTACTACTCTACTACTCACTCTCTACTACGCTCTACTACTCACTCACTACTACTCTCTACTACTCACTCTCTACTACACTCTCTACTACTCTCTCTCTCTACTACTCTCTACTACTACTCTCTACTATTCACTCTCTACTACTCACTCTCTACTACTCTCTACTCCTCTCTCTACTGCTCTCTGCTGCTCTCTACCACTCACTCTCTACTACTCTCTCTCTACTACTCACTCTCTACTACTCTCTCTCTACTACTCTCTACTACTCACTCTCTACTACTCACTCTACTACTCTCTACTACTCACTCTCTACTACTCTCTCTCTACTACTCACTCTCTACTACTCACTCTACTACTCTCAACTACTCACTCTCTACTACTCTCTCTCTACTACTCACTCTCTACTATTCACTCTCTACTACTACTCTCTACTACTCACTCTCTACTACTCACTCTCTAGAACTCTCTACTACTCTCTCTGCTACTCACTCTCTACTACTCACTCTCTACTACTCTACTACTCTCTACTACTTGCTCTACTACTCACTCTCTACTATTCTCTACTACTCACTCTACCACTCTCTCCTACTCTCTACCACTCACTCTCTACTACTCTACTACTCACTCTCTACTACTATCTCTCTACTACTCACTCTCTACTACTCACTCTACTACTCTCTACTACTCACTCTCTACTACTCTCTACTACTCACTCTGCACTACTCACTCTCTACTACTCACTCTCTACTACTCTCTACTGCTCACTCTCCACTATTTATTCTCTACTACTTGCTCTCAACTACTCTCTACTACTCACTCTACTACTCACTCTCTACTACTCTACTAATCTCTCTACTTTTCACTCTCTATTACTCTCTCTCTACTACTCACTCTCTACTCCTCTCTACTACTCACTCTCTACTACACACTCTCTACTACTTGCTCTCTGCTACTCGCTCTCTACTGCTCTCTAGTACTCACTCTACTACTCACTCTCTACTACTCTGTACTACTCACTCTCTACTACTCCACTACTCTCTACTACTCACTCTCTACTACTCTACTACTCTCTACTACTCTCTCTCTACGACTCACTCTCTACTACTCACTCTCTACTACTCTCTACTGCTCACTCTCTACTACTCTCTACTACTCACTCCCTACTACTCTCTCTCTCTACTACTCTCTACTACTCACTCTCTACTACTCTCTACTACTCACTCTCTACTGCTCTCTCTCTACTACTCTCTACTACTCACTCTGCTACTCGCTCTCTACTACTCTCTAATACTCTCTCTCTGCTACTATCTCTCTACTACTCTCTACTACTCACTCTCTACTACTCACCCTCTACTACTCACTCTCTACTACTCTCTACTACTCTCTACTACTCACTCTACTACTCACTCTCTACTACTCTACTACTCACTCTCTACTACTCTCTACTACTCTCTCTCTACTACTCCCTCTCTACTACTCACTCTACTACTCTCTACTACTCACTCTATACTACTCACTCTCAACTACTCACTCTCTACTACTCTCTCTACTACTCACTCTCTACTACTCTCTACTACTCACTCTACTACTCTCTACCACTCACTCTCTACTACTCTACTACTCACTCTCTACTACTCTCTACTACTCTCTCTCCACTACTCACTCTCTACTACTCACTCTACTACTCTCTACTACTCTCTCTCTACTACTCACTCTCTACTACTCACTATATACTACTCTACTACTCACTCTCCACTACTCACTCTCTACTACTCGCTCTCTATTACTCTCTACTACTCACTCTACTACTCACTCTCTACTACTCTACTACTCTCTACTACTCTCTCTGCTACTCACTCTCTACTACTCTCTACTACTCACTATCTGCTACTCACTCTCTACTACTCTACTACTCTCTACTACTCTCTCTACTACTCACTCTCTACTACTCACTGTCTATTACTCTCTAATACTCTCTCTCTACTACACACTCTCTACTACTTGCTCTCTACTACTCACGCTACTACTCACTCTACTACTCACTCTCTACTACTCCCTACTACTCACACTACTACTCACTCTCTACTACTCTCTACTACTCACTCTCTACTACTCACTCTACTACTCTCTACTACTCTCTCTACTACTCACTCTCTACTACTCACTGTCTATTACTCTCTAATACTCTCTCTCTACTACACACTCTCTACTACTTGCTCTCTACTACTCACGCTACTACTCACTCTACTACTCACTCTCTACTACTCCCTACTACTCACACTACTACTCACTCTCTACTACTCTCTAATACTCTCTCTCTACTACTCACTCTCTACTACTCACTCTACTACTCTCAACTACTCACTCTCTACTACTCTCTCTCTACTACTCACTCTCTACTATTCACTCTCTACTACTGACTCTCTACTACTCGCTCTCTACTACTCACTCTCCACTACTCACTCTCTACTACTCGCTCTCTACTACTCTCTACTACTCACTCTCTACTACTCACTCTCTAGTACTCTCTACTACTCTCTCTGCTACTCACTCTCTACTACTCACTCTCTACTACTCTACTACTCTCTACTACTTGCTCTACTACTCACGCTCTACTATTCTCTACTACTCACTCTACCACTCTCTCCTACTCTCTACCACTCACTCTCTACTACTCTACTACTCACTCTCTACTACTCTCTCTCTACTACTCACTCTCTACTACTCACTCTACTACTCTCTACTACTCACTCTCTACTACTCTCTACTACTCACTCTGCACTACTCACTCTCTACTACTCACTCTCTACTACTCTCTACTGCTCACTCTCCACTACTTATTCTCTACTACTTGCTCTCAACTACTCTCTACTACTCACTCTACTACTCACTCTCTACTACTCTACTAATCTCTCTACTTTTCACTCTCTATTAGTCTCTCTCTACTACTCACTCTCTACTACTCTCTACTACTCACTCTCTACTACACACTCTCTACTACTTGCTCTCTGCTACTCGCTCTCTAGTACTCACTCTACTACTCACTCTCTACTACTCTCTACTACTCACTCTCTACTACTCCACTACTCTCTACTACTCACTCTCTACTACTCTACTACTCTCTACTACTCTCTCTCTACGACTCACTCTCTACTACTCACACTCTACTACTCTCTACTGCTCACTCTCTACTACTCTCTACTACTCACTCTCTACTACTCTCTCTCTCTACTACTCTCTACTACTCACTCTCTACTACTCTCTACTACTCACTCTCTACTGCTCTCTCTCTACTACTCTCTACTACTAACTCTGCTACTCACTCTCTACTACTCTCTAATACTCTCTCTCTGCTACTATCTCTCTACTACTCTCTACTACTCACTCTCTACTACTCACTCTCTACTACTCACTCTCTACTACTCTCTACTACTCTCTACTACTCACTCTACTACTCACTCTCTACTACTCTACTACTCACTCTCTACTACTCTCTACTACTCTCTCTCTACTACTCCCTCTCTACTACTCACTCTACTACTCTCTACTACTCACTCTCTACTACTCACTCTCAACTACTCACTCTCTACTACTCTCTCTACTACTCACTCTCTACTACTCTCTACTACTCACTCTACTACTCTCTACTACTCTCTACCACTCACTCTCTACTACTCTACTACTTACTCTCTACTACTCTCTACTACTCTCTCTCCACTACTCACTCTCTACTACTCACTCTCCTACTCTCTACTACTCTCTCTCTACTACTCACTCTCTACTACTCACTCTCTACTACTCGCTCTCTACTACTCACTCTACTACTCACTCTCTACTACTCTACTACTCTCTACTACTGTCTCTGCTACTCACTCTTTACTACGTTCTACTACTCACTATCCACTACTCACTCTCTACTACTCGCTCTCTACTACTCACTCTACTACTCACTCTCTACTACTCTACTACTCTCTACTACTGTCTCTGCTACTCACTCTTTACTACGTTCTACTACTCACTATCTGCTACTCACTCTCTACTACTCTACTACTCTCTACTACTCACTCTCTACTACTCACTGTCTACTACTCTCTACTACTCTCTCTCTACTACACACTCTCTACTACTTGCTCTCTACTACTCACGCTACTACTCACTCTACTACTCACTCTCTACTACTCCCTACTACTCACATTACTACTCACTCTCTACTACTCTCTACTACTCACTCTCTACTACTCCACTACTCTCTACTAATCACTCTCTACTACTCACTCTGTACTACTCTCTACTACTCACTCTCTACTACTCTCTGCTACTCACTCTCTACTACTCTCTCTCTACTCCTCACTCTCTGCTACTCACTCTCTACTACTCTCTACTACTCACTCGTGTAGGAGCCGGCCTCGTGGCGTGGTCCTGTTCCCCCTCGCTAAGCCGCACGAGGTCCCATGCACCTCAGGGCTCCTCCATTTTGGATTGTACGTGACTCTACGTAACCACCGCTCCACCCGGCCTCGGTCTCAGCGAGGCCCGACATCGAGGTGCCAACCCCTGGCCCGGGGGATACCACGTGAACCCTTCCCACTCCCGGCGGAGGGCAGTATCGATGGGACCCCCAACCGTCCTTCCACACCTAGGTGCGATCACCCCACAGCTCTCTGGGGCCTGGCGCCTCTCCTGCTGGGCGTCTGGCCGCTCCCTACCCGGCCTCTCCGCCCCCCCGGGCGCAAGGGTCCGGACATCAAAGGGTTCCAGACCTATATCTGGGGCGACCCGGCAACAAGACGACACTGGGGCCAGTGTGACCGCTGTCCGCTGCCACCTGGTGACCCCCGAACAAATACTGCCGCATGTCCTATGCCCTGTCCGGACCGCGGACAACACCAAAAGCATGTGCCGGATGGCCAGGATACCCTTCGAGTGGGGAGGAGTGTCAGGCACCCTCAAAGTAACTGTCCGCGACGACGCTCCAGTGGACTGCCTCCTGGGGAATGACCTAGAGAGCTCCCCCTGGGCCCAGGTGGAGCGCCGAGAGCATCTGGGGAAGCTAGGGCTGCCCGAGTGGGCCTGCGCCACCACCCGGTCCATGACCGCCCAACCAGCCGCTGCCGCGGCCCCCGACAAGCCTACGGGCCCAGAACTACCACCCTCCTCCGGCATGGAGGAACCTGACGATGAGGCCGGGCCTTCCGAACTTTCTCCCGACGAGGCCGCCTCCCTCAGCGAGATCCCCGAGCTGGCCCAGTGGCACCACGACGGGGGCCCCACCCGCGAACAAGTCCAGCAAGAGCAGAAGGCCTGCCCGTCAATCGAGGGGGCCCAACAGCAAGCGGCCGCCCAGGCCTCGGGGGACCCCACGGGAACCCACTGGATCTATTGGGACAATGACTTATTGTATAGCGAGCAGAAAGTCGCCGAACTGGGAGCCGGCCGGGTGTTGGTGGTTCCCCTCCGATTCCGAGAGTTCCTCCTGAACCTGGCGCATGACGTGCCCCTCGCCGGACACCTCGGGCGAGACAAAACTTACAGCCGCCTGGTGACCCATTTCTATTGGCCCCGAATGCGGAGAGATGTGGACCATCACTGCCGGTCCTGCCAGACCTGCCAGGCTAGCGGAAAGACTGGGGGTTGAGTTAAGGCCCCCCTCCAACCATTTCCAGCCGTCCACACCCCGTTCGAACGAGTAGGGATCGACATCGTGGGGCCCCTCGACCCCCGAACCGCCCTGGGACACCGCTTCATCCTGGTACTGGTCGACCACGCCACCCGATACCCCGAGGCCATTCCACTCCGCACTGTGACAGCTCCAGTAGTGGGCCGGGCCCTGATGGGCATCTTCTCCAGGGTGGGGTTCCCCTGAGAAGTGGTGAGCGACAGGGGTACGAACTTTATTTCGAAGTACATGAGATCCCTCTGGCAACAATGTGGGGTCACCTACAAATTCACCACCCCTTACCACCCCCAGGGGAACGGACTGGTCGAGCGGTTCAACAGAACCCTGAAGGGGATGATTAAGGGCCTGGAAGAGCCCCTGAGGAGGAGATGGGACGTCCTGCTGCCCTGCCTCATGTTCGCCTATCGAGAGATACCACAAAAATCCCTGGGCTTCAGCCCCTTCGAACTGTTGTATGGGCATCCCGTCCTAGGGCCCCTCAGCCTGGTCAAGGAGGGCTGGGAGGCGAACGTCCAAGATGCCCCCCCCGACGTCTACCGGTACCTCCTGACCCTGCGGAACCAGACTCGGAAGTTCCGGGCCCTGGCAGAAGCCAACCTCGAAGCCAGCCAAGAAGACATGAAACGCTGGTATGACGAAAATGCCTCGACCATCGAGTTCGAGCCGGGCCAGCAAGTCTGGGTCATGTCACCCGTGGACCCCTGCGCCCTGCAGGACAAGTGGACCGGGCCCTTCAAGGTGGTTGAGAGGAAGAGCCCCGTCACCTACCTGGTCGACATGGAGTCCCCGAGGAACCCCCTCCATGTCCTACACGTCAACCGGGTCAAGCCCCACTTTGCCCGAACTGAACTAAGCCTGCTGCTGGCTACCGACGACGGGGGCGAAAGCGACTCCAAGCCCCGACCAGACCTCGGGCCAAGACGGTTCCTTGGAGGGCGTCCACCTCTCCGCCACCCTGACCCCAGAACAGCGCCATGACTGCCGGAAGCTGCTGCAACCCTTCGCTGCCCTCTTCTCTCTCACGCCCGGGGTGAACCCCTGGTGCGTCCATGACGGGGACACCGGGGACAGCCCCCCTGTGCGGCACCGCGCCTACAGAGTACCCGACCGAGTCCGAGCCTGCATACAGACCGAGGTCTCCAAGATGCTCGCCCTCGGAGTCATCGAGCCATCAGACAGCCCGTGGGCCAGCCCGGTCGTCTTGGTGCCGAAGGCCGCCGCCCCCGGCACCCCCCCGGAACTCAGATTTTGTGTAGACTACCGGGGCCTGAACGCAGTCACCAAGACCGATGCTCACCCCCTGCCACGGGCAGACGCGCTGATCGATCGCTTAGGGGCCGCCCGCTACCTAAGCACCTTTGATCTCACCGCTGGGTACTGGCAGATCAAGCTTACTCCCGGCGCCCAGGAACGATCCGCCTTTTCCACCCCCGATGGGCACTACCACTTTCGGGTGATGCCCTTCGGTATGAAGAACGCCCCAGCGACCTTCCAGAGGCTGGTGAACAAGGTCCTGGCCGGGCTAGAAGCTTTCAGCGCGGCCTACCTCGACGACATTGCCGTCTTCAGCAACCACTGGGCCGCGCACCTAGGACACCTCGGAGAAGTCCTGGCCGCTCTCCAAAGGGCTGGGCTCACAATTAAGGCCAGCAAATGCCAGATCGGTCAAGGATCTGTGACCTATCTGGGCCACCAGGTGGGGAGTGGCCAGGTGGCGCCCTTCCAGTTAAAGGTCGATGCCATCCAGGCGTGGGAGCCCCCCGCAACCCAAACCGCTGTCCGGGCCTTCTTAGGCCTCACAGGCTACTACCGGCGATTTATTAAGGATTATGGCAGCATTGTGGGGCCCCTCACGGAGCTCACTTCCAAGAAACAGCCCAAGGCGGTGCACTGGACGCCCCGCTGCCAGACCGCTTTTGAAGCCCTCAAGGCGGCCATGTGTGCTGCCCCTGTGCTACAGGCCCCTGATTACAGCAAGGAATTCGTGGTTCAGACCGATGCCTCAGAGTACGGGGTCGGGGCGGTCCTCTCCCAGATGGACGCTGAGGGCCTCGACCGACCTGTGGCCTTTATCAGCCGCTGACTGCTGCCACGAGAACAGAGGTGGAGCACCATCGAGCGGGAAGCCTTCGCTGTGGTATGGGCTCTCAAGAAGCTCCGACCCTACCTTTTCGGCACCCACTTCAGAGTCCAAACTGACCACCGGCCCTTGCGGTGGCTAATGCAAATGCGGGGCGAGAACCCCAAGTTGTTGCGATGGTCCATCTCGCTGCAAGGGATGGACTTCACCGTGGAGCACCGGCCCGGCAACGACCACGCCAATGCTGACGGCCTGTCCAGATTCTTCCGCCTCGGCGAGGAGAACCCCCAAGGAGATGGGTGACTCTCCCTGCCTTCAGCTGGGGGGGGACGTGTGTTGGAGCCGGCCTCGTGGCGTGGTCCTGTTCCCCCTCGCTAAGCCGCACGAGGTCCCATGCACCTCGGGGCTCCTCCATTTTGGATTGTACGTGACTCTACGTAACCACCTACGTGACCCCGCTCCACCCGGCCTCAGTCCCAGCGAGGCCCGACATCGAGGCGCCAACCCCTGGCCCGGGGGATACCACATGAACCCTTCCCACTCCCGGTGGAGGGCAGTATCGATGGGACCCCCAACCGTCCTTCCACACCTAGGTGCGATCGCCCCACAGCTCTCTGGGGCCTGGCGCCTCTCCTGCTGGGCGTCTGGCCGCTCCCTACCCAGCCTCTCCGCCCCCCGGGCGCAAGGGTCCGGACATCAAAGGGTTCCAGACCTATATCTGGGGCGACCCGGCAACAAGATGACAGTTGTATCCCGGAGTCAAGAGCCCTGCTGATCGGATCGCGGCTGACCCTACGGAGAAAGACTGATCCTGAAACCACACTCTGAGCCCTGCTGACGACGTCGCGGCTCCACCGTGCTTAAAGACCTTCACAAACCTTTGGGGCCCTGCTGACGCTGTCGCGGCCCGACCTTGTTGAACTTACCATCAGAGCCCAGCTGACCTCGTCGCGGCTCGACCGAAGCGGACCAACCACCGGAGCCCTGCTGACTGTGTCGCGGCTCGACCCAAGCGGAACTACCACCCGAGCCCTGCAGACACCGCCGTGGCTCTCCACGTCCGAGCTGCTTCGAGACCAGCACGCAAGGTCTGGCGCAGAGCCTCCCCGTACCAACCTGGTACTAAGACTGTCCCGCTACCCTGTCCCTACAAAGACATTGAGACTCTTTCTGGATCACTCGATCCCCCTGTAAATATATTGAATGTGCTACCATTGATAAAGTACCAAGATAAGCAACTGATACGGAGTCCTGTGTGGTGGTGTTACTGGGCCTAGTACGATCACAGGAGAAGGACCTCTCCTAGGAGGCTTCTCAGCGGCACTCGGCTATAACTTTGCGGTAGGAAGGTGCCCCGGAGTAGTCCCCCCGACTCCCCGGTGGTCCTCCCTCCAACAACTCTCTACTACTCTCTCTCTAGCACTCTCTACTACTCTCTACTACTCACTCTCTACTACTCTCTACTACTCACTCTCTACTACTCTCTCTCTACTACTCACTCTACTACTCATTCTCTACTACTCATTCTCTACTACTCTCTCTCTGCTACTCAGTCTCCACAACTCACTCTCTACTACTCTCTACTACTCACTCTCTACTACTCACTCTCTACTACTCTCTACTACTCACTCTCTACTACTCTCTACTACTCTCTACTATTCACTCTACTACTCACTCTTTACTACTCTCTACTACTCTCTACTTATCACTCTCTATTACTCTCTACTACTCACTCTCTACTACTCACTCTACTACTCTCTCCTACTCACTCTCTGCTACTCTCTCTACTACTCTCTACTTCTCTCTCTCTACTCTCTACACTCTATTACTCATCCTCTACTCTCTACCTCTCTCTACCTCTCTCTCTCTCTCTACCTCTCTACCTCTACCTCTCTCTACCTCTCTCTCTCTACCGCTACACCTCTACCTCTCTACCTCTCTCTACACGCACACATATGCACATATATGCATTTGCATTTATATATATGTATGTGTATATATATATACATACATATATAAACAAATATATATAATCTGCATATCTATATAAATACAAATATAAATGCATGCATACATATACATATATACATGTTATGTACATGAAATTTTGAAAAACACTAATAAAAGCAAAGCTAAAAAGCCACCTAATTACAAACAGAATTGCTTTAACTTAAACGAGGGCGAGACATATTGCATTTTCAGTGCTTGTTTACTTTGGTTCCATCAAGAAGGCATTCAGATGTGACACATTTGCCATAAATTCTGAATGGTAGCACTCTAGTTCCTCATTAGATCGCTGTAGTAAAGCTACTGCTCACCAGGGAAGTCTGCTGCTGGTATTCAAAGTGCATGTTTCAGTCTGCATGTCAGAACTTTTTAATGAAATAGAAGAGGATTTGAGAAGTCACTCAAAATGTGCCCTAATTTTTCTTTCTGCAGCACTAATCATAATTTCTATGCAAAATGAACCCCCTCATTTTGTTCCTTTGCAAATTAAATGTTTTAAGTGTTACCACTTTATTCCAATCAGGATGGCTTCAGGTGTGCCATACTTTTGTCATAAGTAAGACTGTTAGTGCTCTAGTTGTTCTTTAAAACACTCTGGGATTTCTGTCATTGGGCTATACTTGGGCTACATCTCAGTGATATTTGTGCTACATTTGGGCTCTTTTATCTCTTGTGGCCATCTTGGGAGACTTGTTATGAAGTTTTCTAATTTCCTCATTTACTCCAGTCTCCTCAGTAGGCATACTGTCAGTTTTTTACTTTGATTCAATGAAGAAGGCATTCAGATGTGTCACACATTTGCCATAAATTCAGAATATTAGCACTCTAATTGCTCATTAGATCACTGTAGTAAAGCTACTGCTCACCAGGGAAGTCTGCTGCTGGTATTGAAAGTGCATGTTTCAGTCTGCATGTCAGAATTCTTTAATGAAATAGAAGAGGATTTGAGAAGTCACTTAAAATGTGCCCTAATTTTTCTTTTTGCAGCACTAATCATACATTCTATGGCAAAATGAACCCCCTCATTTTGTTCCTTTTTAAATTAAATGTTTTAAGAGTTACCACTTTATTCCAATCAAGATGGCTTCAGGTGTGCCACACGTTTATCATAAGTAGGAGTGTTAGCACTCTAGTTGTTCTTTGGAACACTCTGGGAAGCTGCAGTAGAACACAAAGGAATCAACTGACAGTCTCTGCCCTTGTTGGATGTACATGTTTTACTGAGAATGTCAGACTTCATTCTCACATTACTAAGAAAGATAATGTGAATTTACAGAAAATATGCTCTCAGTTTAGCTTATAGATCACCTTCCAAACCTCTGTGGGAAAAGCATGTGAAAATAGTTTTCTCTCAAACATGATTCATGATATCCCAGCAGAAGACTTTTTCACATGGTAAAATCACCATCCTAAAATGAGTATGGTACCATCAACAAATGATTTATAATGTAACTAAAGTCTTAAAACCTTCTATTAACTGCAATGCTTTTTAATGAGGTGCTATCATGTATATTGGTCCCAAGATGGCTGCCAACACTACTTGGATGAAGTGCTGATAGCCAATAAGATCTCACGATGAGATGTTTGGTTAGGCTCCACCCAGATATATATGTAATTTTACTTTTGATTTTCTCAGGAACTACTGAATGGATTTACACCATTTAAGCAAAAGGCACGACTCTGAACCAAGGTCTACCTTTCTGCCAAATTTGGTGTAATTCCGTTCAGCAGTTCGGGCTGTAGCTGCGTCAACAGGTCCTATGGGAAATTGCATGGGGAAAATAGGTCCTAACTATAACTACCTACTGGCGACCTACAGTAGGTAATATATTTATATATATATATATTCACTGAAAAAACCATAGGTTTCAGGCACGTTATAGTTAGGAATTAGCATTTAAAAAACCTTAGAAATTCACTGAAAAAACCATAGGTTTCAGGGGCGATATAGTTAGCTGGACTTTTCACTCGTACAAAACCATTGAAATTCCCCCGTTATAGTTAGTTCAGCTAACTATAACTCGCTTACCCGCAATGCACTGCTGATGACGTCACATATTACATCACTCATGACATGGTCAGTGACATCACTCATGACATCACTGATGACATCTCAAATGACATCACTGATGACATCATCCAGTGAATGTGTGTTTTTCTGAAAATTACATATGTTTTATATATGTATATCTCAAGGTCGATGGAAGAATAAATGGGTATATAAGTGTCTAAATGGATGATTTGTTTTTGAAGTGTATCTTAGTGAATACATGGCTTAGTGAGTAATGTTTAAATGTGTAAATATCTGTATCAGTCTCTCACTTTGTGTATAAGTGGCTGCATGGGTTGGTGAGTAGCTACATGAGTGTCTATATAGGTTATTAGTTGGTTTTTTGAGTATCAGTATGAGTGTCTGAGTGTCTGTATGGTTCGGTGGGGGGTATTACGTAGTGCATAGGTGCATGAATGAGTGACTCACTGTATGTGTTGAAGACAGCATGTGTGCAGGACTGTATGGGTGGATGAGTGTGTGCATGGGTGTGTTAGTGAGTGATAGACTGTCTCAATAGTGTATTTATGAGTAACTACATATGTTTTAAACTAGTATATGTGACTATTGGTGTATATACGTGAGTATATGTGAGAGTGAGAGATTGAAAGAGTTCTTGTATGAATAAGTATGTGTTTCTATAAGTGGTTGTTTAAAAGACTAAGTATGTGTAAGTTTCTGTAGAAGTAAGTGTGGTGGTGTGTGTATAACTGTATATGCAAGTAAATGGATGTTTGATTCTTTATTAGCATGAGTTACTATGTGTGTGAGTAACTCTATGGATGAGTGGCATTGTGTAACAGGATGTATAGGTGTGTGAGTACATATGATGAGTGAGTACATGTATGAGTGACTGTATAGGACTGTTGGTGAATGAGTGGATGTGTATGTGGATCTTAGAATTACTGAATAGGTTGTTGTAACTGGTATTGGTAGGTCCATTGTTTTGAACATTGTAGTTTCTATTTTTGAATGTGTGTATCAAAGGTTATATTAGGGGAAGAGGAGGTCTGCAACTCTATCACAAGGATGATGTCATCAGTGATGTCATTAGTGATGTCATTTGAGATGTCATCAGTGATGTCATGAGTGATGTCACTGACCATGTCATGAGTGATGTAATATGTGATGTCATCAGCAGTGCATTGCGGGCGCGCGAGTTATAGTTAGCTGAAATAACTATAACGGGGGAATTTCAATGGTTTTGTACGAGTGAAAAGTCCAGCTAACTATAACGCCCCTGAAACCTATGTTTTTTTCAGTGAATTTCTAAGGTTTTTTAAATGCTAATTCCTAACTATAACGTGCCTGAAACCTATGGTTTTTTCAGTGAATTTCAAAGGTTTTTTAAATGCTAATTTCTAACTATGCCTACAGAGATAGGACATGTGAAGAAAGAAGAAAAAACGCACAGAAAGAAAAAAAAGAAATGCAGAAAGAAGCAACAGAAGTCCTCAAAGACGAAGAAAAGTGCAGGAAGAAGGATAACGTGCAGAAAGAACAAACAGAAGAGCAGAAAGAAGCCTTGTTGCAAAATCATCCTGTACCCTCAACTTTTTCAGACGGACACTGGTGGTAACTGAGTCTGACTAACCAGTCCTAGAGCCAGTGCTATGTTAAAAGACACTCAGAATACAGTGAAAACACCTACATACACTAGGGAACACTATGCGTTGGGGTCCCCCTGTGATCAGCATGACCTCCTCTGTAAGCCCCTAGTATATAATAGGGCTGGGGATTAAAACTACCACTTTAAACGCGCCACAGGGCGTGTTTGCACACGTCAACTCAGGCCCCGTCCCCTCACTTCCCCACTGTGTAAACACGCCCTGTGGCCGTTTTAAGTTGGGAGATTAAGTCCCCTTGAATCCTGAGGGTCCCTAGGGTCCAACTAGACCACTAGGTACCTTCAGT
The DNA here is from genome assembly GCF_964204655.1 of Triturus cristatus. Taxonomy (NCBI): domain Eukaryota; kingdom Metazoa; phylum Chordata; class Amphibia; order Caudata; family Salamandridae; genus Triturus; species Triturus cristatus. The sequence goes on along the minus strand of NC_140592.1, from coordinate 1,110,064,612 downwards.
AAGCGCCACAGAGCTGCGTTGCAGAGAGATGTAAAAAGGGGCAGGGCCTAGACCACCTCTCTGAAATGCAGCGGAGTGGTGCTTACTGGAAGCACCTGGTGGGCTAGTTGGCCCCCAGGGTCCCTCAGGATTGAAGGGGAATTATTTCCCCAACTTAAAACGCGCCACAGGGCTTGTTTGCACACGTTAACTCAGGCCCCGTCCCCTCCCTTCACCACTGTGTAAACACGCCCTGTGGCCGTTTTTAGTTGGGAGATTAAGTTAATTTGAATCCTGAGGGTCCCTAGGGTCCAACTAGCCCACTAGGTACCTCCAGTATGCAATACAGAGCTGCGTTGCAGAGAGGTGTAAGATGTGGCACGGCCTGGACCACCTATCTGCAACGCAGCTCAGTGGCGCTTACTGGAAGCACCTGGTGGGCTAGTTAGCCCCCAGGGGCCCTCAGGATTGAAGGGGAATTATTTCCCCAACTTAAAACGCGCCACAGGGCTTGTTTGCACATGTTAACTCAGGCCCCGTCCCCTCCCTTCACCACTGTGTAAACACACCCTGTGGCCATTTTTAGTTGGGAGATTAAGTTAATTTGAATCCTGAGGATCCCTAGGGTCAAACTAGCCCACTAGGTACCTCCAGTATGCGCCACAGAGCTGCGTTGCAGAGAGGTGTAAAAAGTGGCACGGCCTGGACCACCTCTCTGCAACGCAGCTCAGTGGCGCTTACTGGAAGCACCTGGTGGGCTAGTTAGCCCCCAAGGGCCCTCAGGATTGAAGGGGAATTATTTCCCCAACTTAAAACGCGCCATAGGGCGTGTTTGCACACGTCACCTCAGGCCCCGTCCCCTTCCTTCCCCTCTGAGTAAACATGCCCTGTGGCCATTTTTTAAGTTGGGAGATTAAGTCCCCTTGAATCCTGAGGATCCCTAGGGACAAAATAGCCCACTAGGTACGTCCAGTATGCGCCATTGCAGAGAGGTGTAAAAAGGGGCACGGCCTGCACCACCTCTCTGCAACGCCGAGCAGTGGCACTTACTGGAAGCACCTGGTGGGCTAGTTGGCCCCCAGGGTCCCTCAGGATTGAAAGGGAATTATTTCCCCAACTTAAAACGCACCACAGTGCGTGTTTGCACACGTCACCTCAGGCCCCGTCCCCTCCCTTCACCACTGTGTAAACGCGCCCTGTGGCCGTTCTAAGTTGAGAGATTAAGTCCCCTTGAATCCTAAGGGTCCCTAGGGTCAAACTAGCCCACTAGGTACCTCCATTAAGCGCCACAGAGCTGCGTTGCATAGAGGTGTAAAAAGGGGCGTGGCCTCAGAACACCTGTCTGCAACGCAGCTCCCTGGCACACACTGGAGATACCTGTTGGGCTAGTTGGCCCTCAGGGACCCTCAGTATTGAAGGGGAATTAATTCCCCAACTTACAACTGGCCAGGGGGCGCGATTGCAGAGTACTGCAAGGAGGGGGCGTGGCCTCCAGCGTGATGCCGGTCTTTTATTTATTTTATTTTTTTAAGAAGGAGGGCTGTGTGGCCCCCCTTCTTTTTCTAATTTACTGGCCCTGGGCACCCCATCCCCCAGGGCCTGCACCCTAATTTTTTTTGTTGAAAAAAATTAATTTGGCCCTCCCAAGGCCTTAATCAGCCCCGGGGACCCCAACCTCCGGGTCATGGCCTTTTTTTTATTAAGTTAGGGAAAAAGCCTAGCATCTAACTTTTTGGAGAAGTGTGCGCTGCTCCAACCACCAAAATCTCTAAAAATTTGGCAGAACATACATTTTAGATTACACAGAAAAAGTAAAACCTTTATACGACTTTATCAGACCTGATTTTTCAATTAGACATTGGACACAGGAACACACAGATATCCGTTGTTCCTTACAAGCTGACATGATAGCTTCCAACCATCTACACACACGTGTAAATACTACAAATCTGGTGATCCATGTAATTGTGGGTCAGTCAGGGTACACTTACCTAACCTTCAATGAAGGTGAAACAGTACCCAAATGCTGAAATGTACTTTGCTTCCACAGAGAAAATTCTGACAGCAGGACAGACTGCTGTAGTGAGAGAAAGAGCACCGGCTCAGGGGAAACGAATCATTGTTGTAAACCCAGTACCAGTCTTAGAGGCTGTTACAAAAGCTAACATTCTGGACACAAAAGTGCTATATCCAGGATGGATATAATGGGCTAATTCTCTCACTACAACAAATGTAGACTACACATTTGATTCTACACTAAAACACAGGCATTCCTGCAATACAAATAAGAATATCCTCTCCTGGATGAAATAATGCCTCTGGATCAGTATGAATACATATATACACTGACGGTTCTGCTCAGCCTGCTATAGGTAGTAAATAACAATACAGCGCAGCTTTTGCAATTGTAAAAGGACGTTTGCAGGACAGCAAGTTCCATCCTAGCAGTACGAAGACACAGTCTCTAGGAGACTACACAGCTGTCAGAATTAAAAGCCCTGTTACTGGCACTAATGCAAACTGATCGGAAATTCCTCACACTTATAGTGTGCAATTCATTTTACTGTGTCCAGTCTTACAATGAATATCTTTACTACTGGGGTCAGAATGGGTTTAAAGACTCAAATGGTTGCACAATAACGCACAAAATGCTTTGGGAACAAGTGGCAGAGTTGAAAAAAAACTTGCTGAGTGCTCATGTGATACACACACTGAGTCATCAACGTGATGGCATTCATGTTGAAGGGAATTCATTGGCTGATGAAACCGCCAAGGCGAATGTGCGAACTGCTGCCAAAGCTGCAATCACTCTTTCTAGCATGAGAATAGATGGAAGTACAATGGCAGCCTTGCAGAAAGGTTTTCCACTCAAGTACTCCTACTAGATAGATGCAAAAAAAATTCAGTATGCTCAAATTCCAGGAGTGTGGGATAGAGTAATACCGAACATGGATTGCAGATTGGTTTTAATTGTAGCTGCACATGAGGGTCTGAGTTCTGCACATGCAGGGGTTACTGCAACATTTTCTCTATTGAACCACGCTACCGGTGGCCAGGTTTAACAAAACAGAAAAAGCATTTATCCTTAAGTGCGACCTTTGTCAGCAGATGATAGTTCCACCATAGCACGTCCAGCACAAACACCATTATTAATATGAGTAAGACCTCTCACATGTGTCTATTTGGACCACTGCGGCCCCTTCCAATTTGATGGGGCTTACAAGTACATCTTGGTAGCAGTGGATTCATGTTCTGGATTCCTGTGGGTTTGGCCTCATTGCTCGGCTGACGCTCGAACTGCTATCAAAGATTTGCGAGTCTTTATAGGCTTCCAAGGAAGCGGTGGGAAGTTTGGGTGTTCCATTGCGATACTCCTCTCCGTACCATCCTGAGGGAAATTCAGTAGTAGAGAGGAAAAACTGGGACTTAAAGCAATCTTTAACAGCAAGAGTATTAGGTTCAGGTGGTAGCTGGGTCAATCTCCTATATGGGGTCCAGAGGGCACTTAATAACATGCCAAGAAGTTCCCTACGAGGCCCTACTTGGGACAAGGATGTGGGTACCTGAACTTAATTATGAAAACACAGCGGCGGATGAAAATCCTTACTAGATCCTAATGAATTCCGGGCACTACAAAGCAACGTGCAAGTAAAACGCACTGCAACTGGGGATCCAAAATCAGTAACAGCAAGACCTGTCTGGATCCCAAAAGTCGTGGATCTGGTCAGAGAGAAGATTGTGGACGAGAATGAATGTGGGCCATCATACAGAAAGTATGTACCTGTCCTGGCTGTTGAAGGAACAAGAACAATACTTCCGCCTCTTGCTGACAAGAAAGAAAAGAGATTAATCTCAATTGATCTGATCAAACCACACTATGTGGTCAATCCTGAATAGATGGCCATGTGGGCTCCTGGGTAGCCACCGCTCTCCTCTCACTACCATACAGGAAATTCAGACAGAAAGACGTACAACAATCAAAGATTCTACAATTTGAAGTAATGGAGTTTCCAACAATAACATGGAACTCATTCCTATTGAAATTGAACAACTTAATTCAAATAAAAAACAGATATCAATTTGGCCTACCACCAACACCTACAGGAGACATCTGCCAGTTTATCAAAAACTGCTGAGCTCCCAAGGATAGATCAAACTGCATCTGGCTACTTCATCGATTTCGACATGTTTTCTCTGGATCCAAGTGAACCTGAGACACCGCCACCTCCAGTTTCCTGCACAAAACAAATTCATGATTTCTACATTTTTCTGAAAAAAACATACCTTGTCTCATCATGGCTACAGCTCTGGATAATAACTGGAATACTATTCCTACAAGCCTGGATAGGTTTAGTGTCTTTTTCTTGCTTGTGAATGGACACTATGAATTATGAACGCTCTGCAGTATCAAAAGTGAACTTCGTGCTGAAACCTCATATATCATTCCATCAAGAACAGAGAGACCTGTCCTATGTGAACATTACAGCAGTTCCAGTTCCTGACGGAACAGTTTGGGATAGAGTCTCATATGATGTATTTGGTACCACTGAACTCACATGTATTCAAAATTTCTTTTAATGATATCATCACCTCCAGTACATACCCTGATGATTGGGATTTTGAAACTGTTAATAATATGTTGTCTGATTTAGAACTATCTGCAGCATTTTCGGAAAATGAAATGTTTGATGACTCATCTGATTTTGACACACTGTTCTGTTACTAACATTATGGTCATCACTTTCTGAATAAAACAAGTGCAACACTTAGGGGCCGATTCCGATGTCGGACGGACGGACTCAGGTCCGTCCCACATCGGTCAGGAGCCGTATCCGACTGACCTGCTGTCGTCGGTTATGGCCCTGGAAGTACATCGCACTGGTAAACTTCACAATGGGAGCAGAATGCATGCTTGCATTGTGAAAAGCAGGGGTGCAGTTCATCCCTCCACCCTGTGGCCTGCCACCGGGTGCAGGGATCAACAAAGGGGCACCATCAAACTCCCTCAGTCGTAAACAGGCGGCCGTGAGAGTACTGAAGGATTTCCGGGCGGCGGACGGGCTCTTTGAGCACGTCGGAGGCCATCCGGAAATCCGCGTCAGATTTCTTTCCGACCGAGCCCATCAGAATGGCTCGGTCGGAAAGGAATCCGGCCAGCAAGTTCTGATTCGGGCGGAAGGGCTCCGACCATCGTTCGGAGCCCTTCCGTCCGAAATCGGAATCGGGCCCATAATGTTTTCACATATCACCCATGGGAACATTGCCCAACACCACAGAAAGGTAGTTCACAAACGTTTGCACCAAAGTTCGCTTACTTTTCTGGATTTAATACCTCCGATACATGTTCATATTATTATAAGCTTGCACCAACATCTGCAAAGAGAAGTATGCTTACTAACACAAAACAGATGTATTCTGCATCCTTTAGTGCCCAACTGTCTAAACAGAGTTTCGACTTATGGAAAGACACTATAGATATAAAATCTTTCTGGGGTGCTAAGGACTGGCATGTTCAGGGCTCCAAGGCACTATTTAGAGCATACCACATACCACAACAAATTATTTTCCTGAATGACACTGTGCAACAGACCTCCTGTCTTGGATTAGCCAAGATTAGGGACTTGGACACACCTTGTATACCCTCACTTTCACATTTGGGGGGGATGGCAAAACTATACAGAAAATGGTGCAGCCACACTTGAGGACATCGTGCATGACGTTTCATACAATTCAACAAACCCCAATTGGAAAGGATGGTTAATTTAGGCTTTAAACACTAATAGGTGTCAATCAAGATTTAGGGGTACCACCAAAGGGTTTACTATCCATAGCCTTTATTTACGCTATGTACAACGAGAACACCTGGGGGTGGTGACATCATACAGTGTTGGGAAGTTATGCCTGAATAGGCTAAGTACCTCAACACTGTGTCAGGTGAAACAACACTTGTCCCTGCTCTCAGATGACATGGATCTTAAGGATTCATGCCAGAACCCTTCTTATACGCTGTTTATAATGAAATTTGGAAAATCTCTCAACAGGAAGCTGCGGAGAGATTGTGTGAAATTGACAGAATTAACTTAGAAGAGGCTTTGGCTGTGGTTGACAATGGCATCACCACACTAAGAGCCAGGAATTATTCACTGGGCAACATTGTATTTTCTGCTATGGATATAATTGATCAGGATCTCTCCATCATACAACATGGACAATCACAGTTACGTTGCATTGTGTCATTAAGCTGGACGCTACAATAACTGCGCTCTAGTTATGTGCCATGGCGATGTATCAATAGTACGTCTCTGTTCGCTGCATATAACTTGACAGAAAAGCAGACAACAATGGCACAAAGGGAGGTGATATACAATGCTGGGCATTTAAAAATTAGACCAATTACCTTTCACTGTGGCAAAGGCACCATCCGCAGAATGGTTAATTCATAGCCATATAACATTGCCAGTAACAACTTTCCAGTTTCGATATTGCCTAGAAGGGTGTGCAGACAGAGTTTAAAATATCGAGTTAACACAAATATCGAGTCAGAAAAATTGTGGTTTAGAAATATCGATAGCAAGAATATCATGGTCAAGAATATCGAATTAGGGTAAGTAATATCGATTTTAAAAATATCATGATTATAGTTGTTAAATATATCGATTTTTTAATTAGTGTTATGTATTTTAGTATATGTTTTAAATGTGCATGATGCATTTTTTTTGTATAAGAATTGTTTGTATTTTTAATGTATGTGTGGTAGTTAATAAAAAAAATTTTATTTGAATTTTGCGTTTTTAGTTCCGTAGCAGGTTGTGGGTTTATAGGGCAAAAGGGTGGAAGTAATTTATTTATATTAAATTAATTGATTAATTTTATTTATTAATATTTCTTTAATTGAGGTGTCATAGTGTTAAATGTTTAAAGTAATTTATTATTAATTAATTATTAATGTGTTGGTAGATAATAATAATTATTTAATTTGTAATTAATTATGGTAATTGTGTAATTAATTGTAGGTGTGTGTTTTGATGGTTATAGGTGTAAAAGGTGGGAAGTAATTTATTTTTAATTGATACATTTATAATTGGTTGTTAATGAGTTTTTAATAATTAATTGGTAATTCCTTATGGTAATTGTGTAATTAATTTTAAGTGTGTGTTTTGGGTTTTTAGGGATAAAGGGTGTTAAGAAGTTTATTTATTTTTATTAATAATTATTTGTTGATTGATAATAGTTAAATTATTTAAAAATATATTATGTTCATTGTGTAATTAATGTTAGGTGTGTGTTGTGGTGTTTATAGAAGTAATGGATGGGAAGTAATTTGTGTTTAATTAATTAATATATAGCTGTTAATTAATGTAAATTATTTGATATTTATTTTGGGTAATGTTTTATTTTTGTGTGTGTTGTTATTACTGTTAAAGGGGTAAAGGGTGGGTATTAAATAGCTATTAATTACTTTATAATCAATTGTTAATAGTAATATTTTTTAATTTAAAAATGTTTTTAATTGTGTTTTATTATTTTATAGTTCAATTTAGGTATGTGTGGTGGACATTGTAGTGTTAAAGTGTGTGTAGTTAGTTACTGTTTATTAGTTTTATTTAATATTATTTTTTGAAGTGATCATTAATTATGTTAATTTTGGAAGTAAATCTATTTAAAACGTTGAAGTGTGTTGGTATTGGTGTCATTATATAGGGTAGGAAATAAAATAAATACATTTATGTTTGAATTCATGTTTTTGTTTGTAAATGTTTTCAAGTTTAAAAGAATTCTTTTACAAATGTTTTTATAATTTATTTTATATAATATTTGTAGGAATTTGTTACATGTAATAATTATTATAATATGTTTTGTTTTGATGTATTTAACATATTTTCTTTCAATTTGTTAAATATTATTGATGTACTTTTATAATTGTTCTTAATATATTTTTTTTACTGTTGAAGTGTGAATAATAATTTTTGCATCCCTGCTATCCAACACTTTCCCTACTGTTGCACTCATTGGAGAGGGAATAGTAATTTTTACCCCTCTGCTATCCAACACTTTCCCTACTGTTGCACTCACTGGAGTGAGAATATGAAATTTTACCCCTCTGCTATCCAACACTTTCCCTACTTTTGAACTCACTGGAGTGGATATAGTAAATTGTACCCCTCAGCTCTCCAGTATCCAGTATCTAAATTACTTTACACATTTAACTCTATGACACCTCAATTAAACAAATATTAATATATATATTTTTTTATATTCATATGAAAGTCGATATTTTATACATTTATATTTTTTACATCGATATTTTTTAGGCAATATTTTTGTTCCTATGATATAGACATACCATCTAAGCACTAAGGTATGGGGTCTGCTGACAAAGCCCAGAGATCTTCTATTATACAATAATACTTCTTTTTACCACGGGGAGGGTGGTTATGCGTTATTATTATTATTATTATGATTATTATTATATTGAATTTGTAAGGCGCAACAGCTACCTAGAGGTTTCCTGGCGCCAGCCTGAGAAGGACAGAGCAAGAAAAGATTTAGAATAAAAAGATTTTAGAATCAGTAAGCAGAGACAATTATTGATCAAATAGCCAAGTCTTTACCAATCTGAGAAATTTCACATAGGCAGTTTCAGTGCCAAAAGACGGGGGAGAGGCCTTATAGTCCTTCGTCCACTGTCTTTATATGATGACATCTCCCTTTATGATATATGGCCTTGCTGCAATGCTAACTGTGTTAGTTTTGTGATTTTTTCTGCTGGTTGTGTCTCGTAGATTGCGTTTTAGAGCACGATAGATAAAATAAACATTTTAAACTATATTCTTGCTTCGGTCAATTATTTTTGAGGACATGTACAAGAGAGTGAGCGAAAAGGTGTGTCGTGTTACCCCGATTCCTGTGAGATCCGTGAGTGTTGTGTTCTGGGGTGTCTAATCATTTGCTTCTTTATGAGTGTTTAGGAGAGAGAGTGTGACACTATAGCTAGTCGGTCCTGGGTTTGTGGGCATTAAGGTGGTGAGAAGGCTTAGCCCCTATATACCGAGGTCCCATATTCCCACGCATAGTTCTGTGTATGTGCAGAATCCCTGCAACAGGAGTGATTCCAGCTTTTATACACTCCATATTTGGAAGCATTTTTGGAGGACTTCCGCTTATCCTGCTACTGGTAGTGCAAATCATGATTTACATTTTTCTGCTACACAATGGACATCCCAGTTACCAAGGAGATGGAAAAAACACTCTTGGATCGGTACTACCATGAATGCATGGTACTCCATCTTGGCACATCTTGAGTTCGTGAGCTAATCAACACAGGCGTTGGTTGTTTCAAATGCTTCCCCAGCATCTGCTGTGGGAACTGAAGAAGATCATGTTTGCTCAATTGACCTGATCTGGGAGGTGTTACAGGGACTGTCGTCTGCGATGGCAAGCAGCAGTAATGTTGCGTCTTTCACACAGGACACATAAACATTTGGCGCTCCGTGTGCTGTGAAGAATTCTGTCTTTTTCCAAAACAACCCAAATTGGAATTTTAAACAAAATTGTTTTCTCTTCTCCACAGTAGCAGCATGGCTTTTAAAGGCTTTCATTTAATCAAGCCATATATACAAACATATTTTAAAGGACTTTTAGAGTTTTTTAGCAATTTTCTTACCTTTTTTACTATGAACATGTATTAGAATGTGTCATGACTGAAAGGACATTCCTTCTTTAGTATATATTGTATATTGTCCAGTCGGGGAGCGGAGATGAGGCGGACGTGACCCACACACGTTGCCGTCAGCGTCACCTGATTCACCAATGCCCCACCCACCAGACGCTCTGGAAAGGAATGGCTGCTGTGTTTCAATGCTCCGATGACTCCTGTTCCAAAACGGTGCAAGTAAAGCAAGCGAACAGCGAGGACGGAGCAAAAAGGACCTGGTGAGGACCGGCAGGGGTCTAATGTGCCTGGAAGTCTATTAAGCGAGTAAAGCAAGCGAGCAGCGAGGGCGGCGGGAGCTGCGGGAACGGCGAGAACGGTGAGACGGTGAGACGGAGCGATACGGAGCAAGACAGAGCGAAAAGGACCCGGTGGGGATTGACGGGTCTTGATGTTCCAAACGAAATGGAAGGCGCGGCAGCTGCAGTTGCAGTTGCGGTTGCTCGACGACTGCACCGATTAAATTTAAGGCCAGTACGCTTCACGTTTTGAATGTCCCTGTTGTCTCGACCTACCCGCCTGCCCCAGAGGCCCCAGAAGCCCTAACGCCCAATGCCCAAAGCGCCAAAACACCAAAAACGCCAAAACGCCTCATGACATTCGTGGCGCATGTGCTCCGGTGCCCCAGCCTGCCATCTGTACACTTATGCTGCGCTGTTATGTTTTGCACCTGCTGCCTGCCACTTGCAGGAGTAGTGCGCGCTGAAAAGCTCTTACCCACTGATTTAAAAAGACTGCCCCCCATCTCCTGCACTGTTAAAAAAGAAGGAAAGACTGCTCCGCTGCCCACTACTTTCCCTTCCTACATGCAGATTTAGGAAAGCCTGTTGTACACGGTCTCTATTTCCGCGCACACCGTCTTCGTCTCAGCACGTTCTTGGCTTTTAATATTGAAGTGGAGTCTTTGAGTATACCACCGGCAGCGATACTTTGGTAGCGGTAAGGTCTGGGGAGCAGAACAGGCGGCGACGGGGGAAAGAGCAGAGTGGAGCGGAGAGAAGGAGGTGCGGTGGTGAGAAGGCTTCTAATCTTGTTTTTTTACCACATTTACCTCTACCCTGTGTACTGGAGGATATATTGCAGATATATTGTGTTCTTTTTTTTATGGAGCGCTTTTTTTTTTTTTTCCGCTCAGTCTCTGAGGGGAAAACTTTGGCCGCTACAATCAGGTTTGGCTCTTGGGTAATGCTATCTTTCGACCTGTGACTGGTCTGTTCTACTTGCTTCCTCGGATCCTCGGTTCTCCCTGAAGGAGCTGGTATTAGCAACAGTAGCAAACTCCTGTGGAAAGAAGAAGAAAAAAAAGGAAAGGAGAAGAAAGGAAAAATAGTTAAAGGAAAAGACTTGGAAAATGCGTGGTAAACAGAATATAGCTGGTATGGGGTATACCTCTAAATTTCTAGCACTTTGCACTTCATATGGTATTTATTCCAAATAAGTAATGCAGTAGTTTTTTTCTTTTTTATATCGCCTATTGGCAAAATAACTTGAATACTCTGAGTTGTTCGTAATATGCACTTAACTTGACAATTCTGTGGCTTTGTAATTTGTATATATATATATTGTCCAGACGGATGACGAGTGGGTGTTTTGTTTTATAATGTACCCCAATATAGGCCTGTGTAGTCGCCTAACCTTTCACCTACATTTTCCCCTGCCATTGTACTACATAATGGTTCTTTGGTATTCACCTTTTACCTAGTTACGTACTGCATAAAATATTGCGTGGTTTGCTCAGAAAACTAGCCTCATTAATTATGCCTGAGGATTCTCAGAATCACAGCTGGATTACCATCTTCTGCATAATAACTATGTATAAGGGTAATTCCTTTAGTCATCCTTGCAGACATGACACAGCAAGGTAGAACCGCTGAGGCTACCTTTTGGGTATATATGCACCATATCTTTGCTGGGGAAGGCAGAGGAGAAAGACTTCCATGCTGACACACTGATGCAAGACGTAGAGTTTCCTGCACCCAGACACTCCAGCTCGCAGTCTGACATCCCTCACAGGGTGTAAATCTCAAGACCAAGACAGGGTTGCTCAGTCTCTCACTTCAGGTAATGGGGTTGGCTTCATCCTAGGGGGATTCTTGGCTCTACACCTACATACATGCTAGGTACACTTAGGTACATCTAGTTAGGGTTACATCATAGGAATACACATTATTACTGTCATGTATTTATATACCTGCCTGCATTTTTTTTCTTTAGCACTGTGGTAGGAATCTACCATCCAGTTACTCAATTGGTGGTTAGAATAATTTATATCTGTTTCTTTCTTATGGTTGTTTCAGAACACCTATTTTACACTACAATGACGCGGGTTCAATAAATGCTTATTGAAAATGTCCCCACCGTTTATTCTGTGTAACTCTCTGAGACAAAGTGAGCACGAGTGACTGAGCCAAAAGTACTGTTCTGTTTCCGGGATCCCTGATGGGACAGGGTTTTCATGTTCGATAGTTGCCGAGAGCTACTCTCTCCTTGGTAAGAGGAGTTTATAGTGGCACTGTGAGCTTGAACGTATACAGGCGAACATACCCGGTGGGGGTGTCTGGAATCAGTCTGGACACCAAACCCACAATCTATGTGGACTAAATGCGCAGATCCTATATAGGTTTATAGGAACTACACGACAGGCCCTAATCATGAGAGCTAGCCTGAGAGAAAGGGTCCATGAGCTGGAATCTGCAGCTCTTACAGCCTTCGCCATTAACTAGCCATAGTGAGATCATGTTAAAGAGGTTACAGTTTTTACTTCCCTTGTTAAAAGCTGAAAGCTCTTTACCTGAGAAGGTGATTAGGTTTAAGGTTTCTGGGGTAAAACCAGCAGGGGTTCTGGCGCTCGGTACAATCCGGGCACTGACGGGTGCCTACGGGCTTGCCTTTGGCGAGCCCTTGGTGCCTGCAAAAAGCAGTGTGCATGATATAGGTGCCGTAGGGAGAAGCAGACACCTAGACTGCTAACCTACCCAAGATGGCCTCTTGTAGGAGTCCCAGAAAGGGGAAGGAAAAATAGCTCCTTTCCGCCGCTGAGGAAAAAAGACAGCGCAAAGATTCGCACTCTCCCCAAGACAGGAGTGGTACTGTGGGAAAAAAGGCGGGAAGAGACCTTGAAAATAAGTGCAGAGAGCAGTGGGTACGCTTAGGGAACTAGACAGACACCCTGCAACATGCAGTGGTGCCCACAGAAGACCATAAAAATTAAAACAAATTAAAAAACAATTTAAGACCCCTTAACGGTACACCCTGCAACATGCAGAGGTGAACCTAAACTTTAAACCCCCCACGTAGATATAGTAGTGAATAAAGAGTAAGCGGGCAGCAGTAAGGGCTTACGAATCTCAAATGGGGACCCCATTCTCGAGGCAAGACCTTAACTTTTTAAATGGGCAGTGGGCCTACGTGCCCCCCTACCCAGGCCGATGATGCCCCGGGACCGCATCCCCTGGGGCATGGCTACATCATTGGGGACCACAGGGGGAGCCTCAAGGTCCACCCTGTGGTCCATGCTGGCTCCCTGCCTCCTGCGGGACCTGGCATTGCTTTTGGGCAGAGGGAGTTGGCAAACATGCAGCTCCCTCTGCCCAAAAGCAATTCCGCTCCACTTCATGGAAGTGAGAGCATTTTTCATGCCCTGGCTTACATGAAGCAAAGCAGAGTTTGCTATAGCAAACCGTAATTTGACACCCCGGGACATTGCTGGAGCCGGCCCTGGGGGAGTGGCAGTACCCAGGGCCATGGAGGGCGCCTGGAGGGGGGCTGTGAGGCCCCCTCCCATCTACATTGTAGCCCCGGGGAGGTGGTGGTCCCCAGGGGTCTGCCATAGAACCCCCACTTTACTTAATTTGAGCCCCGGGGAGGTGGTGGTCCCCGGGGCTGCAGGGGGCCACGTGACCCCCATTAAAATACATTTTTCCCGAGGAGGGGGTGATACCCAAGGCTGCATGGGGGGCTGAGCCCACCACGCACTTCTTTCCCTACAGGCCTGGGGAGGTTGCAGTTCCCCGGGGCTGCAGGGTGCTGTGTGGCCCCCTAATTACAATACATTTGCCCCGGGGCTGAGGGGGCCCGGGCTTGCCCTGCATTGTTAATTAAATTGCCCCTGGCTCACACGTAAGCCTATTTAAATGAAGCGTGGGAGACCTTGTTTTGTTTAAAAAAAGTTTCTGCAGGATTCACGGACCACCATAACTCCCACTAAATTTAAAAAATAATTATTTTCTGGCCCTGGGGGTTCCCTGTGGGACCCCCTAAACAGGCCTAGGGGTCAGGGTGTTTCTACCCGGTCCCCTTTTCTTTTTTTCACCTTTTGTCTTGAGAATCAGTTCAACCGAATCACAAAAAGGCTTTCAAGTCTTCCTGGTTTGAAGTGTTGGCAGCCAATCCGATCTCAGGCAAGAGATCAGAAGGGTTCGCTTTGGCCATAGCTGTATATCTGAGAAATCTTTAAATTTCTCTAGAACTACTGAACCGATTCACACCATTTAACAAAAGAGTGTTTTCTGGACCAAAAGTTACCTTTTTGCCAAATTTGGTGTAATTCCGTATAGCAGTTCGGGCTGTAGTCATCTCTAAAGTTTCCTATGGAAATTAACATCAAGAAAAAGCATTTTCGGCCCCCCATTTTCTTGACCCCCGCTCAACGGATCACTCCGAAATTTTAAACACAGCAGCTGAAGTGAGTAGCAAAGATTCGTCAAACGTTGCGAAAGTTATTGGTAAATCAAAAAACGCTTTTCCTATGGAAACTAGGTCCTAACTATAACTACCTTCTGGTGACCGCCTTTATATTTCTTGAATTTGCATTGGATTACATTGTTTGACCCACTTGAAAATATATAAATATTGTGTAGTATATCTATTGAACATTATTTTCTAGAAAAATGGAAAAACATGTGAGAGATATTTTTGTGATATTATGGTACTTTACTATTTATTTGCCTTTTCCCTCCAAATAATGTGCATCTGCTCATGATAAATGTAAATGCACATTTGTTGTATTAAATTAAGTGGATGGACAATCGAAATACAATTTATTTGTGCTTGTAGATATATGAGAAGAGATTTTGTCTCATTTTTGTAAATAAAAGTTTGTTGAGGTGTAGGTAGGAGCATCTGCTCATTTAAATTGGCACTTTGCACATACATCTCTATGGCCCTTTTGAAGGCTACAGCTGAAACGCGTAGGTCATTCCACGCTGCTGTATATATTATACCCTAATGGAGGTCACCAGTAGGTAGTTATACTTAATTTCTACTATAGAGCTGTTTTTCAGTTGCCTATATCTTTGGCGCTGGTTGATGAATCTTCATGACATTTTCCAGTTTGTGTCTGGAAAGTTTTAAGGTGGTCCATCAAGCAGGCGCCGAAAACAAGGGAGGGGGGTCTCAAAATGTGTTTTCCCCATGTTAATTCCCATAGGAGTTTTGAACAAGACTGCAGCCCAAAGCATCGAATGAAATTACACTAAATTTGGCAGAAAGGTAAATTTTGTTCCACAGATAACGCTTTTTGTGATTTTGCGTAAATTTATTCAATAGTTTAGAGATATTGACCCAAATTATTTTTATCAATATTGGAATGCACATGCTCCGTGGATCCACCCAATGGGGGATCCGCATATCCATGAGCCAAAGCAAAGTCCCTATTGGCTGACTGCACCTTCACAGAAAAGTTGTAGCTGCCATTTTGTTTGTTGGGAAACGGTCCCCGGGGCTGACAATGTCTGTGTAAAGTGAATAACGGAGTCAGGGTAGAGTTACCCTGAGCCCATAGGTATTTGGAAGGGGTCCCATAAAAACTCATAAAGGCTAATAAATTGCCTTATAATTTTTTTTCTCAACACCTGGCAATCCACTAATACCAGCAGTGCTCAGTGCAACCCCATCCCCTGTGGAAACGCGAATCCTGATGCAGCTCATCAGAGGCCCCACCCCCTTTGTCCACCACTCTGAAAATGCACCTCCTGGTGCACTACTTGTTGGGGGATGAAGTCCCTTTGAATGCTGAGGGTCATTGTGGGCCAAGAACCTCTCCTGTTATCCCAAATAAGTCCCACACAGGGAGATTGCTGAGAACTCATCGGAGGCATGCTCCCTTTCTCCACCACTCTGCAAATGCACCTCTTGGTGATCTCCTGTTACCACCAGCAAGTCCAATAGAGTGAGATTGCTGAGAGATGGTCTGAGGCCCTGTCCCCTTTCTCCACCACTCTGCAAATGCACCTCCTGGTGCATTACTGGTTGGGGATGATGCCCCATTAGATGCTCATGATCGTTGGGGCCAAGAACCGCTCCTGTTACCACCAGTAAGTCCCACACAGTGGGATTGCTGAGAGCTCATTGGAGACCCTGCCCCCTTTATCCAGCGACTGTACAGACACATACAGCCACTCACACACTCACGCACACACCTATAAAGCCACGGTTGGACTTGGCCCTTTTTGCAGGGTCATCCCTGAAATTTTTACCTTCCTCCTGTATTTTTTCTGACCTGTTGTTGGCTTTTCTATGACTCTGGGCACTTTATCACTGCTGATCAGTGCTAAAGTGCATATGCTCTCCCTACTGTAAAATGTATATGTTGGTTGGATTTACTGTCAGACCCCAGTAAAGTGCACCAGGAGTGCCCAGGGCTTGTAAATACAAATTCTGCTGGTGGACATTCACATAACCACACAGCTACTTCCACACCCACTCACAGACACATACAACCACTCATCAACCCACTCACAAATGGATACAGCCACTCACAAACTCACTCAGACACTCACACATCTACTCACACAACCACTCTGACACCCACGTAACCCCTCTCACACCCAGTCAAAGACCTATACAGCCACTCACATACCCGTTCACCGACCTATATTGCCACTCACACACCCACTCTGAAAGGTTAGAGGTTACAGTTAGGAAATAAAATTAAATACACTTTTGAAATTCACTAAAACAACCAAAGGTTACAGTAACGTTATAGTTAGGAAATCAAATTTTTTAAAATGTAGAAATTCACAGAAAAAACAAAGGTTAGGGGGATTTTATAGTTAGAAAATATAATTTAAAAACATCAGGAATTCACTAAAAATACAAAGATTACAGGGATGTTATAGTTAGGCTCACATTTCACTCATACAAAACCAGAGAAATTCAGCAGTTATAGTTACCTGAGCTAATTAAAACGTATGCCCCTGTAGTGCATTGTTCATGACCTCATATATTTCATCACGCATGACATAATCAGTGACATCACAGATGACATCTCAAAAGACATCACTGATGACATCATCTGTGATTGTGAGTATTTTCTAAAAGTTATAGATATATAGTAAGACACTACAAAAGTTAATTGAGTATACTTTTTGTAGTATTAATGAGTGATACTATTTGTAATACATAGTATGTGAGTGGATGTGTGGCTGTGTGTATCCATGTGTGATTAGGTATCTGTGTGGCTCTATGGATGGGTGAGTAGTTGTATATGTGAGTGAGTGGGTATATTGGTATGTGAGTGGGTGTGTGAGTGGCATATGGGTGAGACACTGTGTGTGTGGTGTATGGGTGAGTGACTGAGATTGTGAGAGGATACATAGGTGAGTGATAGAGTGTCTTAGTGGCCTTAAGGGTGAGTGAGTAGGTGCATAAGACATATGGATAAGTGAGTGGGCATGTGAGTGACTGGGTGAGTGACTAAATATGAGAGTGGATGTATGGGTGAGTCTCATCTTGTGTCATTGACTGTATAGGTGAATAATTAAATGTGTTAGTATTTATATAGGTGAGTGCATGTGTGAGTAACTGTATGGGTGAGTGAGTGGATGTGTGAGTGACTATATGGGTGACTGAGTAGGTATTTGAATAGCTGTAGGGGTGAGTGACTCAGTGTGGGAGTGGCTATATGAGTGTATGAGTGGGTGTGTAATTGTTTGTATGTCTGTACTACTGGTTGTGTGATTGGCTACATTAATGGGTGAGTGGGTATATGGGTGAGCTAGTGGGTGTATGAGTGTCTGTATGTGTGAGTGGATGTCTAAGTCACTCTGTGATTGGTTGTGTGTGCTTGTATGGGTCTGTGAATAAGTATGTGAGTGGTTGTGTGGCAGTGGGTTATGAGACATCCTGTGAATGTGTGAGTGGGTGGATGAGTAGTTCTGTGAATGATGCCATTAGCCATGTCATCAGTGATGTCATTTGAGATATCATTAGTGATGTCATCTGTGATGTTACTGACCATGTCATGAGTGATGTAATATGTGAGGTCATAAGCAGTGCATTGCAGGGGTGTGAGTTATAGTTAGCTCATCTAACTATTATTGCTGAAATTCTCTGGTTTTTTACAAGGAAAATGTGCATTGTCAGGGCATAAGTTATAATAAGCTCTTGTAACTATAACTGCTATAACCTTTGGGTTTTTCAGTGAATTTCTAAGGTTTCTTTCAATATATTTCTTAACTATAACCTCCCTCTAACCTTTGTTTCTTTCAGTGACAATATATACATACAAACATGTATATGTGTGTGTGTGTGTATATTACCTTCTGGCGGTGGACGGTAGGTAGTTATAGTTAGTACCTACTTTCCATATAAAAAGAGTTTTTTGATTTGCTAGTAACTTTGGCACCCTTTGACGAATCTTCGTGAAATGTTAAAAACTAATGGGGCAGTCAGATCAGCTGCTGGCTTGAAAATTTCATAGTGATCCATCAAGGGGGGCTGAGAAAAAAGAGGGTCCCAAAACGCTTTTTCTCCATGTTAATTTCCATAGGAAACTTTAATGTAAATGTAAATGTAAATGTGCAGGAATTTATATAGCGCAAATCACCAAGCGGTCTCTAAGCGCTTGCTTAGGGAACCCATCCTGGTATTCCCCTGTGAGATAACCCGGCAGGGCATCCGCAAGGTGAAAGCCAGGCATCCCGCCACGAGGGGCCCATGTGGAGATTAAGCAAGCTATTGCCCAGAGTCGCAGAGTGTGAACCCATGAGTCGAGTAGGCACTGGAGCGAGAATTATCGAGTCCATGGACATTTTATGGACTCAAGACCCAGCCGAGCCAGGAATTGAACCCTGGTCCTGGGCTGACCTCTGCTTCCAGGTCTGCCTCCTCTAACCAGTGAGCCACACTTCTCCACACTTTAGATATGGCTACAGCCCAAACTGCTGAACGGAATTACACCAAATTTGTCAAAAATATAGCTCTTAGTCCAGAAAGCACTCTTTTTGTTAAATGATGTAAATGCGTTCAGTAGTTCCTGACAAATTTAAAGATTTATCAGATATACATCTGTGGCTGCAGAGGATCCTCCCCATCTCGTGCCTGAGATCTAATTGGCTGCCAATACTTCGAACCAGAAGGTATTGGCAGCCATCTTGTGAATTGGTTGAACCGCGTCACAAGAAAAAACATGACAAAATAAGAAAAAGGGGTAGGGTAGAAACACCCTGACCCCCCTAGGCCTGTTCATGGGGTCCCACAGGGACCCCCAGGGCCCAAAAAGCATTTTTTTATTTCAGCTGAATTCG
The DNA here is from genome assembly GCF_964204655.1 of Triturus cristatus. NCBI lineage: Eukaryota > Metazoa > Chordata > Amphibia > Caudata > Salamandridae > Triturus > Triturus cristatus. Next base: position 1,110,045,394 of record NC_140592.1, on the reverse strand, counting down.
CGGTGGAGTCACAAATCTGGCTCAAACCTTTTTTTTAAAACAAAGTGTGGGCTCCATGCTTCATTTCCTTTTGGCACCCGGGTGGGCCAGGTCCCAGGGGCTAATAAGAATAGTGATGCTGGGGTCTGTGTGAGCCCCTGCAGCCCCAGAGACTGCCACCTCCCTGGTATTTAAATAGAGTGCATGGGGAGGCTATAGCCCCCCATGCAGACCCGGGGACGGCCACCTCCCTAGAGCTATTTTAAAGATGGGAGGGTGGCCATGCGGCCCCTCTCCTGGAGCCGTAAATGGCCCTTGGGACAGTCACCCCCCAGGGCCAGCTCCAGCAATGTCCCGGGGTGTCCACCCCTAGGACATTGCAGTTTGCTATGGGATGGCGGGAGAACTCCTCCGCCATCCCATAGCAAAAAAGTGTGCTCCCTGGGGGTAAAAACCAATTCCGGCTCTAGTAGGAGGCAGGAGCCGGCTGGGACCATGGGGGCCTTCAGGCACCTCTCGCGGTCCTAAAGGAGATGCCCATGCCCTGGGGGATGGTGTCCCGGGTGCCGAAAATGGCCCGGGGGGCCCTCTCCCTTTTTAAAAAAAGGAATGGTCGGGCCCCGGGGATGGGATTCCCGGGGCTGAAATCAGCCTGGGGAGAAGGGCCACATGGCCTCCCTCCCTTAAAATAATATAAAAAAAAGAAAGGGCCTGGCCCCGGGGATGGGGTCCCCGGGACCGAAAATGGCCCAGGAAGGCCGTTACTCAGCCCCCTCCCCTGAAAATAAATAAAACAATAAATAAAAAATGTCTGGGCCCCAGGGGATGAGGTCCCCGGGGGCAAAATCGGCCTGGGGAGGGGTGCAGCTGCTTTAAAAATTAAAGTATCGATAAAGGCCCAGCCCTTGGAGATGGGGTCCCCAGACATATATCAGCCTCAGGAGGTTGGCCCCGCAGCCCCCCTCCCGTTTTATAGTAATCAAAAAATGGGTCAGGCCCTATGAGATGGGTTTTCTGGGGTCAAGGGAAGGGGGGCAACACAGTCCCCCTTCCCAAAAAACTTTAAAAAAACAAAGCCGGCAACTCCCCGGAGGCCCTGCCCCTTTCTTCACTACTCTGCAAATGCGCTTCCTCACATGTTCTTGGTTGGAGGATGAAGCCCCCTTTGCTGCTGAGGGTCCTTAGGGACTTTTAGCCCTCCTGTTACCTCCAGTAAGCCCCACACAGTGGGATTGCTAAGAGGTGGTTGGAGGCCACAACCCTTTTCCCACCACTCTGAAAACACACCTATCAGTTCACTGCTGATGGGATGATGAGATCCCCTTGCCTCCTGAAGTCCTCAGAACTAAAGTGGAGTTCATCCGCCAAGCAACAGTGTGCCAGGAGGTGTGTTTGCAGAGTGGTGGGGAAAGGGGGCGTGGCCTCTGACCACCTCTCAGCAATCCAGCTGTATGGGGCTTACTGGAGCTAACAGGAGGGATGTTTTTTTTTTGTGCAGTTTTATATAGCGTGAACTTGACCTGAATCCAATGAGGTATCAGAGCGCTTTACATAGCACCAGTTACGTAACATGAGGAGACATTCATTTTTTGTTAGGCACGGGGAGATTAAGTGATTTGCCCAGAATCACAGAATGTTAAGCGTCATTACCGAGACTCGAACCCAGTTCCCCAGGTCCAAGGTCGAGCGCCCTAGCCGTTAGACCAACTCCTCTCCAGAGGCAAGGGGACTTCATCCTCCAAATAGTAGTGCCCCAGGAGGCGCATTTGCAGAGTGGTGGAGAAAGGGGCGTGGCCTCTGATGACCTCTCAGCAATCCCACTGTGCGGAGCTTACTGAAGGTAACAGGTGGGCTAGTGGTTAGTGAAATCATGGATGACATCACTGATGACATCTCAACCGATATCACTGATGACATCACTGATGACATATTCCAGTGAATGTGAGTGTTTCTAAAATGTTTATGAGTGTTAAATATATATAAGGTGTATTAATGAATCAGTGGATGTATGAGTGCCTGGTTGGATGATTTAGTGGGTGCATGACTGACTGTATAAGGGAGTGATTATACATGTCTCAGTGAATGCATGGGTGAGTGACAAATTTGTACGAATGTCTGTATCAGTCTGTCAGTCGGTGTGTAAGTGGCTGCATGGGTTGGTGAGTAGGCACATGAGTGGCTATATGTGTTATTGATTGGTTGTCTGAGTACCTGTATGGTATCTAAATGTCTGTGTGGGTGGATGAGTGTGTGTGTGACTCCCTGCATGGGTAAGTGAGTGGGTGAATCAGTGGCTGTATGGGTTCGTGAGTGCATCTGTGAGGTGCTGTATGGGTATGTGAGTGTGTGTATGGCTTTGTCAGTGAGTGAATGGATGTGTCAGTGTTATATGGGTGAGTAACTGCATATGTGAAAGGCAGTACAGGTGTATGTTGGAGTATATACGTGACTGTATGTGTGAATGAGTGATTGTGAGAGTGGCTGTATGGGTGAGTGTGTACTTGTGTCAATGACTGTATAGGTGAGTAAGTATAAGTTAGTACCTGTATGAATAAGTGAGTTGGTGTGTGCATAACTGTATAGGCGTGTAAGTGGCTGTGTGATTGACTCTATGGGTGAGTGAGTAGGTGTGTGAAGAGCTCTATGGATGACCGAGTATGTGAGTGGCTGTATAGGTAGATATATCAGTGACTTTATTAGTAGGTTGGTGTATGAGTGGCTGAATGGATGACTGAAGAGTGGATGTGTGTGTAGACCTATGAATCAGTGAGTAGATATGGAAGTACTGGTATGGGTGTGTCAATGGTTTCGAGAATGTAGAGGGTGTTTGAAAGGTTACATGGGGTGTGAGTGGGTGTGGCAGAGATTCTGTGGCTGATGCCATCAATGATGTCATTTGAGATGTCATTAGTGATGTCATTAGTGATGTCACTGACCATGTCATGAGTGATGCAATATGGGAGGTGATAAGCAGTGTATTGTGGGGCGTGAGTTATAGTTAGCTCAGCTGTTTGAAAGTGGATTATCAGTAGGGGAAAATGTAGGTCTGCTACTGGCAATAAGGCCACTAACACAATATAGGGCTCAGAAAAAGTCTTAGAAATTATTCCTCTGCTCAACCCTTGGTAACGTGGTTGCAAGCAGGCAGGCTTAACTTCAAAGACAGGTATGTAGAGCATATAAAACACCAATTCAGTAAATAATTAAGACACAATGCATAGTAAAAATCCAACACCAATTTATGAAAATCGGAAATATTTTTATCTTTAAAATGACACCAACGACAAAAATCTAATGTAGGGAACCGGAGATATGAATTTTCAAAGATTTAGCATTATATAGCACTTAGAAACCTACAGCACCACATTGAGATATCTGGTCGCGATAGACCGGCTCAAAGTCGAAGTTTCAGGCCGACAACGATAGAGCCCTGAGCGGCTACCTCTCATGGTAGGTTCCGGTCACAGTTTTTACCTTCAGACTTAGAAACTTTTCTGGAGCTTTTTCTCGCAGGGTACCTCGATGCTCTTCACCAGTCATGATTTGGTGAGGGTTCGCCGGCCTCAGATTTCGCCAACTCCCGGTCAAACTCTGGAAGTCGGACCTACGGAACTTTCAGCGGCACGAACCTGGATAGGTTGGCCGGCTCGCGGTAAAGGCAGGCGGCTTGGCTGGCCAGGTTGAGTTGGTCCCCTCATGGAGCTTTTTTTCCAAAGTTCTCCAAATCTTTGGAACTTCTTCCTGAAGCTCCCCAAAGTGTCCCGAAGTGTCTCTAACTCACTCCAAGGGTCTGGAAGCTCCAAGATGGTCCTTGGATGTTGAGGACTTCAGTTCGCACAATCCACTTGGACAAAACCCTTACAAATTCACTCGTAGTTCTCCAGGTTAAGGATCCTTGGTGGTGATGTTCCAGGTGAGCTCTGTTGACCTGTAGCTTGCAGGGAGTCCACTATTTAGTTTTTTTACAGCAAGGTAGTCCACAGGGCTGTAGTTCCAGACGGTGCAGTCTTCAGAGGGCAGGCCTTAGAAACTGCACATCAAACCTCTCAGCATGGCAATTCTTGCTTTCTTAAGTTTCAAGCAGCAGATCTGAGAGGCTCCGGGCCTCTCAGATACTTATTTTAAGTTCTCTGGGTCAGTCAGAAGGTCACTCCTGACCAATGGGAGCAGGGTAACTCCCCAAGGGTATGACCACATTCTGTAGAGTGTGGGATTATTTTGTCCCAGAGTGCACCAAATCCTCCAAATTCATAATGGCTGATTTTCCAGCAGAGAGTTAAGAGCTGGCTAAACAAACCCCTAGGATGGCTAGTTTCCATAGACTCTCCCCCTTGCATCTGCTCATTCCTTCCTTATGCCAAGCTCTGGCTTGGGGTCAAAAGAGTAGAGTTGTAAATGACACTGTGGCCTTCCCCTTTCCTTTGAAGACCATGGTTTACCACTCCTTCCCCTGCTCTGGCATTCCTGTGTAGCAGCACACTGCCCTCCCAGCAGAGCTGGTTAACCCCAGGGGCTCTCTATCACTTCTTTAAAGCAGCCTGGCTAATCCACTTAACTCAGACCATTCGGGACAGACCACTGGAAGGCTGAATCTGGACCTCAAACAAGAAAGTCTTATAACTTCTTGTCTGTACATTTTAGGAGAAATTCAACAATATCATATTGTTGGATTTATCAATACCATTCTGGGAAGTCTTTGAATGGAAATTCTATCACTCTCCTATCAGGAGTTATTAGTTAATATTCTCTTGCCATGTTAACCTATGTGGCATGGGATTTGCAATGGGAAAAATGACTTGGTCCATTTTTCCAGCACCAGGCCTTATAAAAACATATTTTACAAGTACACCGCCTATATTTACGGGATCCCCACCCCATGGACCATTTAGGGGCGACTTTAGGGGTTCTGCATCTGGAGAAATATTGCATATCCTCCCTCCACAGTGCTCCTAGCATCAAAGTCCAGTTTGGGCAGCACTTTATCACAATGTATAGAGTGAAATGTGAAATTCCACTTAACCCAGGGTATATAAAACTCATTTTATAAAGGGTCCATCTTATACATACCTGACCCTCCTTCCTAATATGCGAAAACATTGTAGGTTATCCATTTTTAAGTGCCCCAAACTCCAAAGTCGAGTTTGGGCACAATTTACTTTTTAAAAGCAGTCCTGCCACCCAGGGCTGCTTTTAAACTGACCTTAGGCTTCAGCAGTGCACACAGGCAAGTGCAGAAAAAGCTGCTGCCCTTTAAACTGCCATGCCCTATTGTGTACTAGGGACTTCTAGGTAGTTTCAATCCAACTGCCCTATTATTTACTAGGGTCTGATAAGGTAGGTCATGCCAATCACAGTAGTATCCCATACCATAGTGTACCCTAGTGTATGTCAGTGTTTTCAGTGTATTCTAAGTGTTTTCAGCATAGCACTGGCCCTGGGCCTGCTTAGGTATAGCCCAGGGTCAGTCAGAGTCAGTTACCACCAGTACCAGTCAGTAAAAGGTTGGGGGGTGTCCAGGGCACAGAATGACTTTGCAACATCAGCTAACTATAACTGATGAATTTCTCTTGTTTGGTACAATTGAACTGTCAGCCTAACTATAATGTCCCTGTAACCTTTGTTTTTTATTTCTATTTCCTAACTGCAATGTCCCTGTGTCCTTTGTTTTTTTCAGTGGATTTTTAAGGTTTTTCAAATGATAATTCTTAAAAATATAACATCCCTGTTTTTTCAGTTATTTTTCAAGGTTTTTAATTCTATTTCCCAACTATAACGTCCATGTAACCTTTAATTTTTTTTATTGAATTTTACAGTTTTTAAATTGTATTTTCTATCTAAAATGGCACTATAAAGGGTATTTTTATAAGCTTGTATTTCTTCAGTGGGTTAATAAGCATTGTTTATTTTTTCTTTTCATTTTTTATATTAGCAACAACGTCAACAGGGTGTTTCTCAGTGCCTGAAACTCTGCATCCGGTCATATGTATAGCAAAAATATACACACACCAACGCGACGGCACTTGTCAGAGCCATCATAGTATCTGAAATATCAAGAATTTTTTTTCTAAAGCGTTTTTGCTCCTTTCGTTTTTTGGGATCTTCGCGATGACACCGCGATTCCTGCAGATACGTCGCGGAAACAGAAAACAAAAGCAGACATTCAATGACCACCAACACATCCAAAATCAATATGTAAAAAAATCCATTCTGAACATTGTCCTACACATATTACCATATACATACTTCTTTCAAAGTTTGTTTAAACTCATATTTAACACTAAGGTTCTTTGAAAAACATCTTTCATACCCATTTTCTGTTATTTCACGGTTATTCTGGATGTCGCAAAATCGCCTTTAACCATGACAATCGTGCCTTCTCTGTAAAGTGAAAACACATATTTGCGCCTATATTACAATATTTTACACACTAGTGTTTTATTGTGTACACTTCAAACTTATGTTTTTCTAGTGTATTTCAAGAACAACCATCTCTACAACCTGATCCCCGCACACATGTCGCGAAAACGGTAAACAAAAGCAGACATTCAATGGCCACCAACCCATCCAAAAATTATAACTATATAATTAGTTCTAACTAAAACAGTAGATAACTCACTATATAAATAACTCTATAAAAACATTTAGCAAAATCTCAATTTCTCTTTTCAATGCGTATTAATGATTCACTGATATACTTTTCTATATGTTCACAAATATTCACCACAACGTTGATGGTCGCGATGTCTCCGTGATGGTACATGTGGGTATGCGCTGGTGGTCGCAGCTTCATCGCGAATATCTAGCAGGATTAAGAAAAACAATTTTGGACACATAACTTGTGTCACTGACACCCCCGTTTATTTGTTGGGTCTTTTTCCATCTCATTCGCCCTCTCTTGTGGTTTTTCGCGTAGCACCCGGTTTCCCATTTCATGCCAAACCATGGTGCTAAAGAAGATCAGAAACACCACCCTACGGGCAACCAGGAAGCATCCAGATTCTAATGATCGACTGAACAACTATAAGATTGCAAAACAAAATTCAGACAGGCACACCAAGAGGATAAACAATCTTACCTTGAACAATTTTGGTGTAAACTTATCTGGGAAAGTAAAAATCGCAACTCAAGAAAGTTTTGAGCACTAATGAATAGACAAATTAACAGAACAATTAGCCAGGGGAGTGCCAACATCGCAGAGGCAGAATGGGTCATATTTCTGACTGACCTTTTTAGGGCCAACGGAGGAGCAGATCCTACAGCAATGAACATCTCTACACTAATCAAAGATGGCCCTACGGAGTGCCAGGACTGTTCACACGAGTTGATTCAATCTCAATGCGAGAAAATCTCTATTACTCAAGTAAGGCTGGCTAAAATATTATCAAAAGCGAGACCAGATGGAGCACCAGGTCCAAACGGCCTGCCGCAGGTCCTACTTAAAACAAATATATCCTTCTGGTCACAACACCTACTAACTAACCCTGGGCGCAGTGCTACCCTCCGGCTGCGGAGTGTGCGTAGCTTTGCCTACTTCGCGATGTTGTATGCCTCTGCCCTGCATTTCTGGCCGCAGTTAAAACTGAGGCCAGAGTGGAACAGATTGGGAGTCCGTTCCTGTAGGCAGGCAATTATCGCGGCATTGAATCCAGGGAGCACTGTTTTAAACATAAGCCTCACAATTTGTATTCACCGTGCATATCGCAAAGTTAACCAGCAAATTGCAGGCCCGGTAACATTCTCAAGGGAGTGCACAGGTGACTCTGTATAAAACCTGTGTTCTCTGCCCTGCAATACTATGGAATGCGATCCCGATGACTCGATACCGACTATTGACAACTGATAGCTGCTTCACTAAACTATTCTTACTCTTTGGGTCTCTCTGCCTCTTAGTGTCTTACTTGTAGTTTTTAGCAACAACACTCATTTTCTTTTTATATTATTAATTGTTTTTAACCAATATTCTGCTGCTATGTGGTTTTAAAACACGCAGTCCTATTACATTTTGGTCATTTTAATCTCTCAGTCTTGTATATGTATGGTATGTATTTTCTGCTTTTATGATTATACTTTTAATCAAATAAAGTTCTTCTTTAACCCCCCTTTATCAAACATGGGGTCAGAGTACCTCTACTCTGACCCCTTATGTTAGCTTTTTCAGAAATGGTCAACCCCGGGAACTGTTCCTGATCGATAAAATGGCACTCACAACTTTCTGTTCACGTTGCATCCAGCCAATCAGAGCATTCCCATTGGCGAGTACATTCGCGATTCATCGGCTCAACGCCGGCTTCACTGCTCGTGTTAGACATGTTCAACTCGTGATATGGTTGGTGGTCCTTTTCCTTTCCCATGGCAGTGCATGGAAAACAGGCACCACAACGGGAACGACAAAATAGTTCCAGTACGACATGGATGTGGAACGTTGTGGTAATAATACAGACAGGGGGCATTAGTTGTCCCCCCAGAATGTATGCCCATACCGGGGGGCCATGGGGGCCTTGCAGGGCCACCTTTGTTCCACCAGTGCCAGCCTTTTCATGGTGGGGCTCCTGCTCAGCATATTGCATTGTGGCACAGCTGCTCCACCACCATGGAGCAGCCGACAGTCCACTGCTGATACAACTTTGTAAGTTGTAATCGGCAAAATGGTGGACAGCCAACGCAAGCAACCACCGGACTCGTAATCAGGACCATAGATTGTATGCTCAACAGAGCAAAGTAAAACATTTTCTGAAAACACTGTTTCTTTTAAGGGGGGTTCACGCTGGACAAGTTATCCTCAAAGAGAAGCAACTGGCCAAGTTGGTTGGCCTACTTAACTTATCCATCCATGCAATTTTTCCAATTTCTCTCTAGCAATTGGAGTTCGTGAAACTACGCAAATGCTTTTCTTACACTTAGCAAGTGTATCCCAATCATTACAGTAGGAAGGAGCTCTCTTGGCAGATGAACTACACAAAGAAGCCTAGAATGTGTGTAAACGTTTAGGTGGGGTGCCAGTTCCAGATGCAAAATTCAATGCCAGCAGGTCAGACTGGGGAGTGAGTTCCAAGGACATGTGAAATGAGAAGAAATAGACTCCAAACAAGCAAATGGATAATAGATCCAACAGTCAGTCATCTTACATCTAATGTTCACATGGGGGACCAAGTGAAACAAATCTGTTTGTTTGCTGCCTCAACTCACATCTAACAGTTGGAAATGAGCCAGAAAGCTTAGGGTAAATATGTTTTCCTGGTGTAGTGTTGTGAAGTCACCCGAGTCTTTACCTCATTTGTGATGATTCTGCAAGCAAAATATCAGGCCTGGATAGTTGACCCCCTTTTGAGAAATACATGGAAGGTTTCTCACACTTCTGGTTGTGGTTTCAGATTTCGATAGTCTTTCCCAAAACAACTGTCTTCTTCCTCAGTTAAGAGTTCTGTTCCCGGAAGCAAAAAGTCCTATCATTGAGTGTGGGCTGCTTGTTCTGGATGGCATTTGGAGAAGCATGAAAAACCCTCCACTACAGAGGTACTTTATGTCTTGAACTTACTATTTTACACTGCAGGAAAAGACAAGTCATGAGCATTGATTAATACTCACAGATCATCCATTTTAAGAGGTCACATCCAAGTAGCCAGGTGGCAGTTTGGGAAACATCCATTTACTTGCTATCTTTTTATGACTACCATGTAGACAAAGTATCTTAGTTCTACATGCTGGATACCGAGGGACTGAATAAAATACCAGGCCGGTTTGCATGGTTTTCATTTCCAAAGTGGATGTATTTAACAATGCAAAAAGAATAAAGATAAATACCAAAGCAGTGGCCGCCTAGTTTCATGATATTTCAATAATGCAAGGCTGAAAGGAATGAATTCCAGTTGAGACTAAAACACTAAATACGAATCTCACTGCATTTTTTTCTCCTGTGTTTTCTCTCAAATAAGGCAAGAGGGTAGGAGGATTATTTCAAAAGTCAAGCTTAAACATTGTACATGGGGCACAGTGGGTAAGTGGTGATATAGGCTTTCCAGGCATGTTCTCAACTAAGAAGATTTTCCATTCTGCAGAAAGTCTGGGTCAATCTGTGCGGAAGAAACTCTCCTTTCGACCACTGTAAGAGCTGGCATCCTTGGTGTAGTTTTCCCCAGTCTTTTTGCCTCTGCCTCCTGTATTTTTGCTGTGTGCTGGATTTCGTTGTTGCTGGTCTAGATGTTTTGAGAATTTTGCCACTGCTGATCAGTGCAAAAGTGAAGTGCTCCCTCTGTAAATTGTGAATGTGGATTAGTATTTCCATGATTGGATTGTTTGACTTACTACTAAGGCCGAAGTATAGTGCACTGTGTGTGCGCAGGGCCTGTAACTCAAATGCTGCTAGTGGGCCTGCAGAACTAATTGTGTTACCCACACCAGCAGCCTTTCAAAGGGGTCTCAGACCTGCCACTGTAGTGTCTGCATGCAGTCTCTACTGCCATGTTGACCTGGCAAGTGCACCCACTTGCCAGGCAGTAAACCTCTCTTTTATTACATGTGAGTCACCCCTAAGGTACCCCTGTGGGCAGGGTGCAGTGTATGTGAAAGGTAGGTTATGTACTGATGTCTGTGACATGTCCTGCTAGTGCAATACAGTGTATTTAGTTTTTCACTCTTAAAAGGCTATATGTTCCATTGGATAGAATGGGAGTTTAATTATAACATCTCATAAGTATAACTTCCCATTGGGACAAGGTAGAAAGGTGGAGTTTAGTGTGTCTGAACTCAGAAGATAAGATTTTAGTAAAGATGATTTTTATATTGTGTGTTTGAGAAAGTGGGTATTTTCTTGCTTAGCCATCCTGTGTGCCTTTGCTGTTTTTTTGGATTGACAGTCTGGCTTTGGAGTGACAGGGTCTGGAGGGTTTGAGGTGTGTCCGGCCTCTCCTGGATGAGTCAGGGCGGGGCTGAATATACCTGGACTACATTTAGAGGAGGGGAGGAGATTTCCTTTCACCTGAATGGGCCTGGTCTGCCTTACACAATGCTGTCTCCACATCCTGCCAGGAAGCTGCCAGATAGGGTAGAGCTGGTATTGACTGAGCACAGAGACTCTCTGCCACCAGAGAACAAAAAGAACTTGAGTATAAGTTTTGGGGCCCAGACCCCAGAACTTTAGAATACTTCTGGACTCAAGAGGAACCTCATTCAAGGAGAAAGGATAAAAGCTGCAAAAGCTGAAGGAGAAGTACTGACCCTTTGCCTTTTGCTGTGTGCTGTGTGGGTTTGGCCTGCAGTGGCTGTTTCTGCCAAGGAGAGGACTAAGACTTTGCTGTGTGATGTGTATCCTGCTTGAAGAAGATCTCCAAGGGCTTGAAGTAGAGCTTCCCTCATGTTCTGAAGTCTCAGGGACACAAACACTTAACCACCAGCTGGGAGTTCTGACCTGCCAAGAGATGCCTGTTCCTTAATTGGGCCCCTGGTGGTTGTTCCTGTTGCCGGAAGCTGGAAAAGAGATGCAACTAAAAGAACCGTGATGCATCTGCACACGTTTCCAATGCATTGCCGCTGTGCCATTGAAAAAACTGGCGTTGCGCCTGCCTGCGGCTGGAGAAATCACTGCACGCCGAATCTCGTGCACCTATCTCAGAAGTCCGAGATCACCTCACCGATTCCGACACAGGCCCTGCCGTGTGACTGCAAGAACGGAAGCACCGTAGGACCGTGGCTGAAGGGATCAATGCAGTGCTGTTGTCCCTACCGCATCAAAAAACAACGCATCCCCAAATCCCTGGCAGTAAGGAACCAACACATCACCTCCCTTGGAGCAAGGAACCGATGCATCACCTTCCCTGCGACTGTTTGTGTTTATGATTCTGAAACATTCGAGGACTTTTGTGTTGAAAGTGTTGCATCTATTCTTTGCTATGGACAGAACTATCTTTACCTTCTAAAAGTCATATTGTGATTATTGTATGTTGGATTTTTGTAGTTTTGGTCTCGTTTGGTTTAGATAAAGATTATGTATTTTCTTTTTTAAGTTGAATAAGCTTTATAGAGTCATAAAATATCAATACAATATAACATAGGCCTAGAGTATATCAAAATAAAGGATAACAGGTAAGCAAAGTAGAGTAGGCAACAAATCATAGTAGAAAGCTGTGTACATTTTAGGGATAATATGGGAAAAAAGAAAAAAGAGGGGAGGGAGGAGGGGAAAGAAGGGGTAGAAAATATAGTATGTATTTTCTAAACTGGTGTGGTGTCCCTTTGTAGTATTTTCACTGTATTACTGTATGTGTGCACAAATGATTTACACACTGCCTCTGAGATAAGCCTGTCTGCCTTTGCCGAGCTACCAAGGTGTGAGCAGGGGTTATTTTAGAAGTGTTTTCCCCTTACCCTGACTTGGAGGAGAGTCCCTACTTGGACAAAGGTGCAAACCATTGCCAACTAGAGACCCCCATTTTTAACAACCACTTACTGTTGTTCATTTACTGACAGCAAGTAAGCTTTGAAATATGCATAATCCCTGTTCTATACTGCTGGAATACGCTGGTGCATTTGGGTCTCATACATCTTTGTTTTAACCCCAGGCATCTTTGAGGGGTTTCTTGGATGGGTCTACTCTAAAAAGTAATTGTTTACCATCCAGAGGTAAGCACATAACGTTTCACTGGTAAAAAACGTTTACCACAAATCTTTTTCCCCGCAGGGAATCATAACGCGGTCGTTACAACGACCGCGTTGTGATTCCACATACCATTACTCTACAAGTCGTAACAACGACTTGCAGAGGGGGGGGGGGTGTTGGATTTAAAATCCAACTCCTTCCCTATTGTCCGCACAGACTGGAGTTGGAATAGTAAATTATACTATTCCAACATCCAGCGCCCCCCCTTCGCAAGTCGTCGTTCCGACTTGCGGAGTAATGGTATGCGGAAATACAACGCGGTCGTTGTAACGACCGCGTTGTGATTCCCTGCGGGGAAAAAGAATGCGGGATGACGAGATACATTTGTTTCACTATATTCAAAGAGGGGGAAAGTAAATTGCACAGGTACTTCCTGTGGCCAAGATAACAATAACATCTACAGACTGTGCTCTTCGACTGATCCGGAGCTGCACCTCCCCCCCCAGCACCTTAAGACCCTCATGCTTTATAAACCCTTGATTGATTGATTGATTGATTGATTGATTGATTGATTGATTGATTGATTGATTGATTGATTGATTGATTTACAGGGTATGTAAACAATACTTATCAGTCAGCGAATGGCTATAAATGATTTAGAATTGTTTGGCCATAACAACAGAAAGCATGTGTAGGATATGTGATACCATGTAGGATCCGGCGCTGAACTTCCATGCCTCTGGTTTTTGAGAGATTTCATGCTCATATTATGTCAGGAACATCAGGATTATCCTGCCAGAATCGGCCCAAAAGTTTCTGGATATTCATGGAAAAGTAAGGGGCGTGGAGGCATAGATAACAGTACTTCTAAGAATGCCGTTTTAGAAGGTCTCTGGCTTCACATGTGGAAGCTCTGTTATTACCTGTATAATCTTAAATCAGTTGGGAAGGTGTCAGGGGTCGAGGTAGGCTCGCAGGTAAGATGGCTGTGGAATGAGGTTAGGAGAGTAGATACTGGGCAGAGGCCTGGGGTGTTTTCATTTTTTTTTTCTATTTTTTTATTTTATTTAAATCAGCATTGATAATTTCGTACTTACATGCGGAGAACAATTATCATTACATAACCAGTACACGTAAACAGAAATAAAGTAATCAAACCCAATTCATTACTGGGGCCCATAATGCAAACCCAAATTCCTTTTTTCTTCTGCCTTTAAGTTTGTACAGAGCAATTTCCAAATTATACAGGGATAGTAGTTTAACCTTCCATATAGCAAAAGATGGTGAATCCGGACTAAGCCATTGGGAGGTGATACACAGACGAAAGATAGCCATACATAAAAACAAAAACCCCTTCTCAGGGGTTGAACGCTTTTTGATGTTTACCCCAAACTCATATCCGAATAGCATTAATTGAGGTGTAATATCAACAGAGACTCCAAGGCCTGAGTTCAGAAAGCATTGTATCTCTTTGACCAAGGGGGCTAATACAGGACAGTCATAGAGCATGTGGACCAGATCGGCTGCCCTCAAGGTGCATCTAGGACATAGATCCCCACGATTTGTTCCCCATTTAGCTATCTTCGCTGGGGAATAGTATAAATCAAAAATAGCCATATAACATTGGCCCTTGAAGCTGCCTGAAAAGATAACAGCATCAGCTAGATTCAGTACTAACTGTAAATCAACACCTACCATCCCCAGCCTCCTATCCCAACGTCGCTCAAAATAAACAAGGTCGTCCTGCTGGGTTGAAATTATAATTTTGGAAAGTTGAGAGATCTTACATCTCCCTTTTATACATTCCAATATCAGATTCTTTTCCAAACTGATCTGCCCTCTTGAGTCGAGTTTGTCTAAAAAACTTCGGATTTGGAGGTGTTTAAAGAAATCCGAGCGTTGCAGCCCGAACTTCTCTTGAAGTTCCAAAAAAGACATCAATTGATTATTTAGAAAAAGGTCCCCAATGAATCTGATCCCCTGAGTATTCCATCTCCGCATAGTTGAATCACAAAAAATTGTAGGGAGTTTCCCTATTATTCCTAAAGGCATATATCGGTTATATTCCTTTAAAGTAAGATGTTTACGAGCTTTAGACCAGACTGCAGCCGCAGCCCCCAAAATCTTAAAGCGAGTTCTTTTATAATAGCTGGGCTCGAAAAACTTAGAGAATAGATATCTAGCTTCAGGCCCCATAATAAGCTCATATATAGATGGAGAATTAGCAGGATCTTTATACGATTGAGTGCCAAAAAACAAAATCCCCATGTGTTGGAGCATCGCCGCCCAATAATAATACTGGAATTGAGGGATATTCAATCCCCCCCTCGCCCTTGGTAGGTTAAGTTTTTTAAAGGATCTCCTTGTCCTCTTATACCCCCATATGAAGCGAGAGCACATTCTTTCTATTCTTGTAAAGATTGAATTGGGTAGCAGAAGTGGAATCGTGCGGAATAAATAAAGAAATTTCGGAAAAACCACCATCTTAATAACATTGCACCTACCATATAATGATAGGTGTAAATAATCCAAGTTTTCTAACATTTTATTGGATGAAGTTAAAATTGGATCAAAATTTAGGTTAACAATGGTTTGTACCTTCGGAGCAATTTTAACGCCCAAATAAACAGCTTCTGTGACTGTATTAACACCTGTAAGAGCGCCAGTGCCGGTGAAAATAACTTGCGTCTTATGTAAATTCAATTTGTAGCCAGACACAGCACCAAATTCCGCCGTCAAAATTTCAATACGTCTCATCGCTTTAACCACATCCGTTGTAGCGACAGCCACATCGTCTGCATAGGCTAAAACTTTAATAGGTTCTAGCATAGGTTTAACTGGTGTAATCTCTAGATCATGTTCGATCTTGATCAACAGAGGCTCGATATAAAGAGCAAAGAGAAGGGGGGAACAAGGGCAGCCCTGCTGGGTGCCCCTATATATCTTAAACTCCCCAGAATACTTCCCAGAAATGCGAATTGAGACAACAGGGCAGATATAAAGGGCTTGCACTGCTTTGATAAAAGGAGGTGGGAAACCTGTCCATTGGAGAACTGCCCATAAAAATTCCCAGGAGACCCTGTCGAATGCCTTCTCGGCATCCAACAGGGCCACCCCTATTGGAACTTCGGAAACCTGAGCCCAGTCCAAAAGGAATATTATTTGGCGGACGTGATCAGTGGTATCTCTACCTGCTACAAACCCGTGCTGACGCTGTGAGACTAATGGTGCTATAACCTTTCCTAATCTTCTAGCAAGAAGCTTAGAAAAGATCTTACTATCTGAGTTGATTAATGTAATTGGGCGGTATGAAGCCGGCTCAAGCGCATCCTTCCCTTTCTTTTTGAAAAATATTATGGTTGTCTTGGACCATGAATCCGGTACTATACCGCTAAATGCTTGCTGGAATAAAGAGATTAGAGGATCCCGCAATTCGGCCTGGAAAAGAATATAAAACTCCAAAGGGATCATATCTGGCCCCATTGCTTTGCCCCAAGGTAAAAATACCATTGCCAATTCAATTTCCTCCCAAGTTATGGAGGTGAATAGAATATCCTTCTGAGCCAAACCTAAGCTTGCAGAGGGGGTTTCCCCCAGGTAATCCCCCGAATCTATAGTTTTCTCGTTCTCATATAGCTTTTGGTAAAAGTTTTTGAATGCCTCACGGACACCAGACTCTGACTCTTGTAGTGACCCATCTATATTATATCTTTAATTTTATCGATCTTGATTTGCATCTGTTTTTGCCGTAATCTATTGGCCAACACCTTCCCCACCTGCTCCCCATATTCAAAACACTCCCTTCAGAAAGTCTGGTATTTAGCGGCCGTTTCATCGGCGTATTGCTGAAAAATTAGAGACCTCTGTTTAGCTAAATTATTTTGTACTACAGAGACATCTGTCCGATCTTTCATCTTCAGGGCTAACTCACGCTCCAATAAGCTTAGCTCTAACATACATTGTTCGAATTTATTTCTCATAGTATTGCGCTTCCGTATCACAAATCTTAAAGTTTCCCCCCTTACACCAGCCTTAAAAGTATCCCAAACAACTGTGTCTGGAGCCGAGTTTTTATTAACTGAAAAAAAAACTGGGAACCAGGATTTAATATGATCCCGATATTCCTCATCTGCTAATAACTTCCTATCAAAAGTCCAATTAGATCTTGAGAGTGGCGCAGCAGACACCTCAAATTTTAACACAAGGGGATTATGATCCGAGATTAATCTCGGCAACATAGTAATAGTAGCTTTTTCCAAGATGGGAGATGAAGCCAATATGTAATCAAGCCGGAACAATTTATTGTGGGGAGCAGAATAGAAAGTGCTACCCTGCTGTGATTTGTTGAGTCTACTCCAAGCATCATAAAGACCCTGCTTCCTTGCTAAATTACATTAGGATTTATAAACTCTAGGTTTTCGTCCCACATATGTTGAGCCTAAACTTATATTGACTGACTCGCCTATATGTATGTTAAAATCCCCACAGAGTATAACAGGTTGGGGCCACAAGGCAAGTTCCAAATTGAGAAAATCATACAGCTCAGGTTCATCCAAGTTACGCCCATATATAGTACAGATAGTTACTACCTCCACATTACCAAACAGTGCTTCAACGATCACCCATCTACCATTTTTATCCTCCTTATATTTCTTACAGGACAAGACCCCTGTTTTGCAGAGAATTGCCACACCTCTAGTATTTAAGGATTGTTTTGAACATGCAATCAGCTCCATCCCCATTCTTTTAAGCCACGCCCTGTTGGCCCACCCAATATGCGTCTCCTGGAGGCAGAGAATGTCCCAGGAGAAACCTCTGGTAATCTTTGCCAAAACCTGCCTCTTTTTGAAATCATTCAGCCCACATATGTTTAGGGTACATAATAATAGTGTTTTCATTTTGTGCCTTGCGGATTTAAATTTAAGCCATTTAACCCTGCTACAGATATGGACCCAGCCACATATCGAATAAACATCATTCTACTTGTTTCATAAGAAATAGCCTTTTGTTTCAGACATAGTAACACTAAAACAAACATCAATGCTGATTTTTCTTTACACCCCCATCACCATCCCTTACACAACCCCCCAACACCACCCCAACCCCCACCTCATCCTGCTGCCCCCCTCCCAACCCACCCTTGCCCTTCCCATGAAGCACAGGGACAATGGTCCCAATAGATGATGAGTCGAGCTGCCACCTCCCCCCCCCCACGGCCCCCTATACTACATCAGAAATGCGACCAATCCGCACCTAACTTATCCTAACTAGTCATGAATCGGTCAATAATAAAAAAAAAAGCATTTTAGATCTCGGTCGATCAGATTCGATATCTCTGAAGATTAATAAGACAGGAAGCATAAGTCGCATAAGTCCCATAAATCGTATAAGTCCCAAACTCAGAGTCCACAGAGAGGGAAAAGAATTGAATAAAAAATAGCTATAACTTATGCAAAAATTCCTTAGCAGTACGTTCTTCCGTGAACACTGATGACCGTCCCTTAATAATGATTTTGAGCTTAGCCGGATTTTGTAAGAAAACCTGTGCTCCTTTTTCCTGGAACTTCGGGATTAACTGTCGAAGTCTCCACCTAAGGTCCACCGTTGCCTGGCAAAAATACAGGCGCACAATAAATTAACAGCCCCTGGCATGGGCTTTCTTAGTAGGACGGGCCAAATCAAAAAAAGCTTCTCGAGCCAAAAAATGATTAAATGAAATTAAAATAGCTCTAGTTAGAGGGCTTTCTTGACCCACCGGTTTCCTCTGGAAAAATGGGAATCGGTGGGCCCTCTGGACTTCAGGAAAAGCCTCAGAAAGGAGTTCCGCAACAAACTTCCGGGGGTCTGCACCTTCCTTTCCCTCCGGAACCCCAAGAATTCTAAGGTTGTTGCGTCTTAACCTATTTTCCATGTCCGTTATTTTCCATACGTGATCGTCCCTATAAGCATTCAGTGCCATAATCTCTTTTTTCTGAGACACCACATTGTCCTCTAATGTAGATATCCGAGTTTCAGCTTCCCCGATTCTTATTGCGGTATCAGCACATGATTTGGCAACCCTGCGTAGAGAATTCTGTAACTTCTTTAGCGCGTTCTGAGTATGAAGGCTTTCCGCTTGCGCCTCTGCCCTATGCGCCATGATGACATCATAAATAGTATCAAGCGTTGTTTTTCGGTGCTCACGACCAGAAGGATCAAGTATAACAGCTGATTGTGGCGCTGTGAGAGGATGAATATTAATTTGAGGGTTAGGCGAGTCTTGGTATGCCCAATTTGAGGAGTCATCAGACCCTTGTAAGCTCCCCATAACAGATAGTTGCCCTCGAGCATCTCCCATAGATATTTACCTCGATTCGGCTACCTAGTCTTCACCATCCTCTCCCCCTGAGCTGCCCTAGCCTAGCCACCCTTTCACCAGACTTTCAGCTGAGGAGCGATCAGACAGAGAAAAAAAGTCATCTCCAATTGACAGTTTGTCCTGAGCTTCTGTACTACAACCCTCAGATTGCGCAGCACCCAATGATGATACAGAATCCCCCGCAGGTCCCCCACGCTCTTTATTGTTCGTTCCATCGATAGTATTCGTACCTGTAAGGATCAGATGTGCATCTCTGGGATCGCCTTCACTTTGCACAGTTAACGGCGTCATCAGCACCTGCAGCGGGACTACAGCTCCCATAATGCCATTTCCAGGTGATTCAACGTGAGATACCGCACTCTGACAGCGAGCCTCCACGTCCGGTATCCTATCTTTCAGAACAGGCAGCGAGACCAAAGGTTGCGGGGTGCTAATATGTGTTTCGTCCTGTAAATAGTTCTTGTCCCCCCGAGCTTTAAGGAAGAGAGACGGGACTTTGAGCCGAGCATCGCCGGAGAAGGATATTTGCCCTTCCCTTATGCTTTTATCGGCATCAGTGTGGACTGTAGCCCCCTCCTGCATCGCGGCGGGTGCTTTTCCAGCTGGAACGGCTCCGGTGGCAGGGCGCGCCTTCAACGGCGGAGTGAGCGGCTTGGAGCGAGAAGCCCGGTACGATCCCTTAGAAGGCATGGAGTTCTGTAATCGGGGCTTTAGCTCGGGAAGAGATGCAGGTTTCCCAGCCAAACGAGTACAGCGGCGATATAGAAAAAGCTCTTTGTATGAGTACAGCAGTCGCCAGAGCATCACGGAGACCAAGGCAGCGTCGCTTGTCAGGTACTCAGGGCTTTCAAAGGCAGGGAGTCCGGGAGGGAGAGCAGCCTGCTCAAACGGCCAAACGCTTGGCCGCCATCTTGCTTCGGCCTGGGGTGTTTTCAGCTGCTTTTAAGGGTATTATGTTTTTTCCCCTGCTGGTGGACTGGTTTGTGCTTGTCTCAATGCTAAAAACTCAATAAGAACAGTATGGCACTTGCAGTCCTGTCCTTGATAGAATCTATACATTCTTTCGAGATGCTGCGTAAAATTACATTGCGAATCAAATTACCCTGTTGTGTGCTGTCGCATTTTAAAATGGCGGCTGTTGTGAGCGGTGCTATTTTTTTTTGCATCAAAATGCATCCTTGAATCCAAAATGCTTTCAAGGACGCACTTTGCAGCAAAATACACTACGGGTATTTTTTGCATTTCTCTTAATTACATGTAATTTTGCATAGTTTTTCATATTCAAAATTTCGCACACACCAAGTCAAAACCTGTAGACTTTCGTTTTCTAGTAAGTTGCTCAACATGGGAAACTACTTTGTTCCAAAGCGGATTTAGTCCTATATTTCATTTCTACATTTGCATGAAAAGCAAGATGTTGGACACGCTTCATCCTTTTTTTCAGTAAAGTTTCTGCCCCAGGCCAACATGCTACATACCAATATTGTGCTAAAAGACCCTGCGTCTGTGTGACCTCTGGGAACCCTTGAACTGTGTGCCTCATCGTACAGGGAACACTCACACGCAAGATTTCTTACATATATCCATTCTCTGCCGATGTCGAATTAATTTGAAATACTACAAAGATGTGCATTCCCTTGCCGTCACGAGAGTGGATCACATTAGAATATTAAGCCATGGCAACCGCTGTTTTAGTAAGCTCGCTGAATCAGTATGCTGTTCAGGATGCAAGCATGACATTTTGTTCCTTCTCAGGCAGATGAAATATGCACTAATTCTGTCTGATCAAGGATAACATGAAACATGTTTTCAAAGTACCCTTGATTCATCCCTGTGCAAGTATACACTACTTTAATGGGATGATTATTACATACTGAGCGTAGCTTTAATCATGATTGCGTTCCACTTATATTTCATTGGATGTGAGATTATGAAAGGGGTACTTGACCGTCTGCCGCAAACCCCATGGTACCTCTGATGGGGATCTTTAAGAGATTGAATCTGTCATCCTCTTTTGCACGCCACGGAATTGCCCTTCTGGTCTACTCACTGTCCAGGACAGGCTCGTGTCATTGGCAGCAGGTTGTTACATATAGGCAACTTGTACAGCAAAATGTCTCCCTTGCATTTCAAGCAGCTGCAATTTTAATTGAACATTGATATTTTAAGAGTGTGTGATTTATAAACACGAATGGGATGGGAACCCCAGAATGGACAAGCCCATTTCATATAAATGCCTCCATTCACAACCAGCCATTGGCAATGCCAATAGGCTTAGCTTATGTCTGAAAGTGGTTCTTCAATCAACAGTGAGTTTAGGCACTCAGTAACTCACAGGAGATCTGCCACTCATCCTTAAACACAACCACAAACTCAAAGATCACATGCAAGATACATTAAAATAATGAACGTAGAAGATGTTTTAAAACAACTGCAGCCTAAAAATGTCATTGATGTGCTTCCAATACAAAATAAGTAAAACATTAAACATAATCACGGTGAGCCATCTTCAAACTGTAATATGCATAGTGTTCACACAGTC
Organism: Triturus cristatus; assembly: GCF_964204655.1. Classification (NCBI taxonomy): domain Eukaryota; kingdom Metazoa; phylum Chordata; class Amphibia; order Caudata; family Salamandridae; genus Triturus; species Triturus cristatus. The sequence continues at coordinate 1,110,023,923 of NC_140592.1, read as the reverse complement.
TAGAAGCATCCCAGACTTATAGAACTATTGGATTTAACATAACCTTTTCACAATTAATGTAAGGCCTACTACCTGTGTTGTGACTTTTCATAATAACCTAATCACATCTATGGTATATGAGAGAACATTCCCCAGTGAAACAAGCATGCCTATTGCCTTCATCAGTGGATTGTTACAACAACCAACTCAAGCATGCTGTACTAAGGACAAGTTTTCCCACAAACCAGTCTCCAGACACAGAGGTATAAAATTAAATATATGTACAAGAACACAGTTGCCAAAACAATATACAAGCCCTCTTCAAGGACTTAACGAGGATTTTCACAGTTCAAGTCTACTCCTCACAGGGATTGTCAGAGAGGGTAACCAACACCAAAACCCTTGACCGCAGTGATCGATGAGCTTCCATATAACAAAATACCTGCTGCCAAGCTTTCACAGTGTATTTATAAACCACCCTCAAAGCACTATCAACTTTACCAAATGCTTATCACAATAAAAAGGTCAGGCTTTCTGCCTTAGTTATACATTTTCATAATGTATGGAAAAAAGTACCACATTATATGGATTTTGGATGTCACCAAGCAGCTCTTTTATAAGGTCATGAAACTATGAAGTGACTTTTAATATCATTTTAACATGCGGCAGAGGGTAAATTATTCTTTATAATAAATGGTCATGCCATCACCCATGAATATATTTACAAGGTGATAGTGCCACCAGAAAGTCACTTTTAGCGACGTTTTGATGGGGTATGCCCTTCTCCATATTTACAAAGTGGCGCTAAGACAGTGCCTTAACGCTGCCTTGAAAAATACGGCCCTCTTACACGCATTACTTTGCGTGAAAGAGGCGTGCAATGGGTGTTGCTGTGGCCGTTCCACGGCAACACCCATTGCATTTTGGCCCTGTCCCAGATTTACAAGGATTTGCAAATCTGAGGCAGCGCCAAAACGACACCATGCAATAGCAGGCGATAGAATGATGCAACGAGGAGAAAGGCTTTTATTTCCCCTCATTTTTGCTTTTTCTATGTGTGCTGCATTCTACAGCACACATAGAAAGAACAAGACGCCATAAATGATTGTTTATGTGCAGGAAGGTGTACCTTCCTGCACATAAACAATCATAACATTATGACAATTTGCTACTGTTATGTATGCTGCAGAATTCAGCACACATAGAAGTAACAAATCGCCATTATTGATTATTTATGTGCAGGAAGGGACACCTTTCTGCACATAAACAATTGTTCCCTGCAATGCAATGGAGGCACCCTTGCACTATGGTGCAAGGGTGCCTGCGTTGGCAGCTAATTTTAGAGCCAGTGCTAGGGAAAACACAGGTTTGTTGTAAATATGGTGCATCGCTGCATTTTGAAAATGTCAGAGCACGGCACTGCCAAATTTGGCACAGCTCCATGCTCCGACATTTCCTTGTAAATATGCCCCTTGGTATCTTGATCTTTAATTTGAAAGAGATAGTTCAGTTTCAAACATGAAGAATAAAATTGCAATCTGTGGCTAAATTAGACACAATATAAAGCGGTTAGCTATTAATTGCCAAAAAATATTAGAAACAATGTAATTTTATCAGATTTAAAAAATACTGTAGTGTAGAATGTATAGAAGTATGCACAGAGATTCTATCCTTTCTGTATTGACCACTAGAGTTAAAAAAATAAGCCTGTTGCCGTAAATATCTCCTTTCTGCTGATTGTTGTTCATTTTTGAAAATCAGATCAGAAGAATTAAATTCTAGTTGTCCATTTTGTTGTTTATACTGCAGCTGTAATGGTGCTCTGTAGGATGCACTTTTGCGGCCGCGGTGTACGTAGAAAACAGAAGTTCAGGCGAAGTGAGGAGATTTATTCCCTTACGAGACAGAGAAGACGAGCAGAACAGGAGACTGGCTCTGATTGGGATAGACCGAGCGTAAGGAAAACACGTGGATGGTTTTTAACACACGGAGAGGGAGGTAATTGTACCTCGAGCGCCGATACGTGTATTTGGGTGCCACAAACCCATTATCCGGCCTCTTTAATCATTAATGTATTACCCATGTCATGAGGAGGCCTAAGAAGAAAAGGCTGAAACGTGGTCACGTCGACACTTCTAAGGAGGAGTCATTGGAACTATAGTGACTTTTTGAATCGTGTGGTGTCACACTAGAGCTAGGAAAATTAGTCTACAAGAATGAGGTGTTTCACCTTGACTACCTCTACGTGGTTTGCCCAGAATGTTTGGGTAGACACTAGTGAGAATAATATTCTAGGGTTACTGTGTAATGTATTACTGTGTTTTTGTTGATGTATATAATGTTTTGGTATGTGCCATTTTCTGTCTGCTTCATTGATTAGGCGCCATTGTTTATGTGTGTTGTAGAAATATTGAGATATATTCATTAAGAATAACAATAATTGTGGAGAGGGTAATTAAATGTGCTCTACTAATAAATTGTTTTGTATTCTTTCCTTCATGCCATTTTGTCTCTTGTATAAAAGTAATGGTGCTCTGTGACCTGCCTTTCACCTTGGCTGCTGGTTCTGGAAGGAGGCAGTATGACATCTCAACTCAACTGAAATCAATTATAACAGTTGAATAGCTATGTCATTTTATTATTCTAGGCTACTAACGACATCACATCTCGACTGTAATGAGAAAATTAGAGCTTGGCTTTTATACAGACATTGCAGATTCTAATGCATTATAAACAGAGAAGACTTATGGCATCTGACATATAATCTTTCATATGAACCAATCAAGGCAATACCCTCTATCTTTGATTTATCACTATAATGAACTCAGGTCTATTGTCCTGAGCCTAAGCTATTCCTCAAAGTGATCATCAGGCATTCATTCTATCGTGAAAATTTCAGATATGTACGAAATTACACTTGGTATGCAATATAAAGCCACTCCTAACAGAACACAAAAAGGATTCTCAAAGTGCTAACTTTATACCTGCAGGGTTTGTCAGAGGGGATAACCAACACAAAACCCTTGTCTTCTGAAATTAATCCGTGTTTTCATGTGATATAATTCTTGTTTACAGACTTTTACACAGTGTCCTAACAATTCATCCTTAAAGTCCTATTGGGTGTAACATAGGGTTTCCTCAATAAATAGGTTAAAACGTTGATTCAGTATCCTAGGTGTTAATGGTTTGCAACAAGAAATCCAGATGTAAACTACTGATATGCTACCAACTCCCAGGTTTGGATGGTAAATGGTTCGCAAAGGGGAATGGGTCCCCTTTGGACTTCTTCTCCTTTAGAAATTGTGTTGGTAGCTTTAGAGGTTTTAGACAGTGGTTCAGAAACATATACTCAATATCTTCCAAATAGTGCCTAACATTTCCAAACATCATGACAGTTCAGTGCCTTCCTGAGAAGTGTCATTTCCAAATTTGCATTCAGACACCTCTTTGTGGTGCATCCTTTAGAGACGTAAAGCTTTTTGGCAAGTGATGCATCGCCAACCTTTCCTTCCCTAGATCGAGCATAGCCCTAGTGAGCTTGAAGTATTATGTTCAATCAATCAATCAAACATCACTAGATAAAGCGCACAGCTGCTTCAAACACAAGCGTCCCGGTGCTCAAGCAGACAACAGAAGGCTAGATGAAATATCTTAAAAGCTTAAAAAACGTAAAATGTAATGCACTGTTCCGCTAGCAGCCAGTGTAGTATCTCAAATGTGGAGAGATGTGATGGTGACGAGGGACTCTCCTAACAAGTCTGGCCACTGCGTTCTGGGTATTATGTAGTCTGCATATCAGATTCACAGGGAGGCCAAAGTAGAGACTGTTCGAGTAGTCCAGGCACGAGTGAATGGACTACCGTATTTCTAGTCATTTCAGGAACCAAACTCAGAAACTTCGTTCGGATTTTCATTTTCGTGATGCAAACCAATGAGATATGTTTAGTTTGAGTGGCAAACGAGAGATTGGAGTAAAAAATTATGGTGAGATTTCTAGGGGTGGGCAGACTTCACGGAGTCCTACTTCACGTAATTCTGCGGATTTGAAAAAACTCTGCTGCTCTACGTGGAATTTTGCTTTCGGGCGAAGTTTGCTGGTGTGTCCGATCACGTTGGGAACATAGTGTGCATCCATGTGCTCCAAAATTACACGTGAATGGCACTAAACGGTTCTCAAGTTCTAATTTGCGCACGAACAGCACCACTCGGTCTTCATCTTCTTTGTTTGCTCTCTGTTATGATGCTGGGTCTAAATTTTAATCTGTCCTTAATCTTAGTAATCCTCCTCCTTTATTACTTTTCTACCCCTCATTTTTATTTCCTATAAAAGTGTGTGTCTTTGTGTTTGTGTATTTTATGTTTTTGTGTATTTTTTTGTGTTTTTGTGACTTTTTGACTTTATTTCCCCTACTTTCCTTATTTCTTTCTTCTTTCCTTTCCTTTCCTTTTCTTTCTTATTATTTCCCCACCCAGCGCCATAGGAGAGGGGGTGGCTTCCTTGTGGGTGCCACCGCTGCCCAGATGTGCAGCGCTGGGTGATGTTTGGAGTGGAGAAGGTGGCAGCACTAGTATTTTGTGTGCAGGGCCACCTTCCCTCTATGCTGGCAGAAGGCGGTAGGCCTGGTAGCGGGTGTCCCCTGAGGGAAAGCCGGCAGTGCTGAGGGATGGAGCGCCGGTGCATGCGGCACATAAGCCATGTTCTGCGTACCGCCCAGCAGCTGAAGCACCACTGGGCGGACATTTTGGACCACAAACAGAACCTGCTCGACCTGCTAACCATTGAGATTCCGGGGATCAGTGAATATTAATTATTTGTTGTGTTTGTGTTCTACAATGCGGAAAACAAAAATACCAAATAGCATGCTGCTCACACTCAGAGGTAAGTTATGTTTAGTTTACGCTGGTATAATATTGTGTGATCCAGTTTCTAGTTTCTGCTAGGCAGGGTCCACTTCCTAATTGAACTCATGAGGTGCTCGCTTTGGCTGATTAATTAAAAATACATTGCAGACTCTTCTCTTGTCACTATAGTGAATCACTGAGTAGCGCGTTCTCTGTGTGACTTTGTTTATGTAGCTCATACAGTTCCAGGTTATTTAATTGAATTTATTGTGATGATGTGAAGTATGCATCTATACATTGCAAAAAAGGGAGACAGTTGCCTCATCAAGGGTGTTGAGAAATGGGAATAGTTAGAATCAAAGATCATTCACTACAATACATTAGTTCCAAATGTAGTTTTTATTATGAAGATTTGGAAAACGGATATAAGTACAGTCAATAGACTTGACTTGAAACTAGTAGTACTAGAGGTGATCTGTTTTATCAACTGTGTTTGCTTTTCATAAAACATTTTTTTGAGACTATTTACTAACAGAACCACTAATCTATTTTTATTTATCTTCTTTATTCCTTTCAACAACCCCCAAGGGCAAGAAGAGGGATGATACTGACGGTCTGAAAGAAGCTGGTCAGCCGGCACCGATTACTGGTGCCGCTGCCAAGGGCTCTGCCGATCCCAGTAAGTCTTTTTTTGAATGTTGTGGACTTCTTGGGATATCGGAATGTTGGTGCTGTCTATCAGGAAGATTCAGGTAGCAGGCCAAAGTAAGCTAGTATTTTAAATAAAAATCACCATGTACGTTTGTTCAGAAGGCTTTCCTTTTCCTGTTTATGACTAGCTCTAACACAGTTCCGTTCAAGAGAGAATGGCCATGGTCATCATCATGGACCACACCCCCCCTATGTAGTGTGCTGCAGACTCATTCATTTATAGTTACAGTATACCTGCAGTTTCCCATGACAGTGCAGCAAGGCTGGAAAAAGGTATGAGGTCCCACTCCCATTGCATTTGTCAACCAACACCATATGTCTGTCAGAAAGTAAAGCTTAATCATGGTGGCTATGGGTGAATTAGAATGAAAGGATGAATAAATATTTGGATTGTTTGGTTGAATAAGCAAGGCAACTCTTCTTCTCATGAAGAGCATGCTGCTGATCACCTACTCTGCTTACTTGTTTTATGTAGGGTTATCACTATCATTCAAAGCTTTTATTTGTATTCTTAGTTCCACTTCCTTGACTTGCTGTATTTGTTAAGTGAGCCAGATCTATGCTACCTATCATTCATCTTCCCCCCCACCCATGACATTTTGCCAACTACGGCCACAGTGCAGTATGGGTCAATCAATTTGTGACTGCAGTGTTGGCTGGGTAATGTGCGCCTGCTTCAGTTAATGCAGCATTTACACTGTTTTTAATGCATTGCAAACTGAACACACAAAGTGTGTTGTCCCTCCCCCACTCAGTCACCTCTTAGTACTTCACTTCTTTATTTCTGTCTAAGTTCTTCGGTTCCAGCCTACCAAATTGGAAAATCCATTCTTGGCATGTGCCATATTTAATGTGATACCCATGTGAAGTGATTCCCAAAAATATTTAATGATTTCCCATAACAGATTTAATTTACCCTCTTTAAGATTTTCCCTTTCGAATTGTAACATGAATGAATACGCCAAAGATGATGAATTGATGATCAGTGTGGCCCCTCTATTATATATATAAAAAAGCTCTACCATACCTGTCTTATCCCTCTACCCTACAACCTGCAGTAGAGAAAATCAAGTTTACTTTTCTTGATTATGTTGTGTTGTGTTATGTTATGTTGAATTTGTTGGAAATAAGTGGTGGCGGGCGAGGCCACAGAGTAAAGTGGCAGTAAGTGCATGATTTGATGACAAGTGTGGCGTATGGGATACACAGTGACGAATGTGCCGAATAAAATCTATTTAGTGCCTATAGTGCAGTTCATTAGATTCATTTTCCTCATTGTCTACTTACAGCAGACAGGATAATATATTAATAGCCACATTTCATACATGAAGTGTATGACTGATGCAGCATCTTATTTATTAGTCATCTGCCTCTTTGGAGACAGGTTGTAAAGACAAATACATTTGACAGAGAGCAGGGCCTTTGGAATTAAATAGATAATTGTCAACTACAGCTGCAGACAGTAGCAAACTACCAGAGGTGCTGGCTAGCAATGAGCATGGCATCATTATTTTAGCACCACACACAACTTGTACTCCATATAGTGCAGAATGCCTTACTCATCAATGAGAAGTCATTTATTTTTTCAACTCAAAGTGTCTGACTCTGTTTATAGTTACTTGAAAAAGCCTTTAGAAGAAAAAAAATAATCAAATCAGTTTTTTTTAATCCTGTGATGTTATCCTTTGACAGTTAATACTTTTTTGCCCCACAGTCAGTGCTTTTTTATGTTTGGCAACATGTGTGGGTAAAACATAAAATTGGCCATGTGACTCTCCTAATCACATCAAATTAATTCCAATGGCTCTAGAGGACCAGTAGTGTACTGCAGTGTACTGCTACTGTGTCACCCAGTAATTTAAAACAATTGTTTGCGCAGAGCATTATTTACAATTTGTCTTTTTTGTTTTTCTTAATATAGCTGCTCCTGCTGGTCCAGCCCAACCACCCTACAGGCAGGAGAGAGCGGCCCATTGCAGACTGGAGCGTATCCAGCAGGAAAACCAGTGGCTGGTGGTACTGGAAAAGGAGGAGGAGAGGAAATGAATGCACAACAGCCGGCACCCAGTGCAGCCGATCCACCTCAGACTCGCAGCACCGCTGCCTTCCAACTGTTACCAGCCCCCCCCCACAATGGCAACTGGCCATTGCTGCATCACATCCTGCAGCGGATGGACACCATCGAGGGCTGGCTCACCACGGTGGAGCAGATCCTGGACCAGCTCCGGACTGACATACATGATGCCCTTTTGTAGCCCTTTTTTAAAAAAAAATGTTTTGGTGGGAGGGATTTGTTTGTTTTTTGGGGCTGAGTGGAGGGGGTGGGAAAAGAGTTGGGACAGGAGAGACTTTTTCTTGGACATTTTGAGTTTTGGGGCTTAGGTCAGTTTTGTTTAGGAGATGGATGGGCATGTTGTTTGGGTGGAGAGGGTGGGTTTCTTAGTAAATAAATAATACTGGAAAACTATTTATTTTTTTATAAAATTTTATGCCTGATGTAGTTTCTTTTACTATTACTTTGCACTGCTGCCTTCAAGTAGATTTACGCAGCCTGTTTACGTGCTTGTAACTTAAAAGAGAGCATAGCACTTAGTTATTGAGTCTAGGCTTAGACTTTTCTAACTATCTTGACCATCATGGGGAATGACCTATATTGTGTAGAACTATCTAGATTAAAAACGGTCGCATTCAGTTTATTCCTTACTAAGTTAAATTACATCCATACTAGTTTTCTTACCTTAATATACATGCAGCAATAACAGGAGAGGCATCACAACTTTACACGCGAGCTCCCTCTTTCAGTTTCACCCAGGTGAGCTCCAACTGTAGCAGAATTGATCTGAATGATTGATCCATCGTAGGCAACTAAATGGAAGTAGAAAGACTAAATAAGTGGAATATATATTTATCATCATCATCAAAGTACTTTATTTCGGCCACATGACCATAAAAGTGCAAGTGCAATAAATATATACAATACATAAAAATGGAAGCCGTCGTAGGTACACAGTCCCACAACCAATGACTAGCCAATCAATCATTATACAATATCCTCTGGAGGAACAGTGAGCTCGAAACAACATAAACTCTCCGAAATCCTAAAGACTGGACTAAAGGGGTTCACCATGTTGGATGTCTAGTTTCTACCAATCTGAGGATATCTTAATCTTGAGACTCGTGGTTATTTAGAATAGACACAGTCTGCTATTACATGGTTCAAAGCAGTTTGCACAGATAAAAAATATCACCTCTAAGGGCATGAATCTATTTATATAAATCAAAGTTTAAAAAACAAAATAGGGTCTTCGGTCATCTTACTTGACTCAGCAATACTCTTCATTGCCCGTGGTCATGTGTCAGTGCTTCTAAAAACATATATCATCATCTTCTAGTGCATAGTTGTACAAATGAGTGGATACATTCATTCATTTCGACCATGGCCATAAAAGTGCAAAATACATTCATAAAGAGATTTAAAACTGAATATTTGATGTTTCCTTGATAAGATGAAGTTCCATTCGTTAAAATACTCAGATAAAAAAAAGTCTCTGAACTATTAGCAGAAAGGTTTTTAAAATGCAATTATAATTTAGCAGCAAAGGTCCAATTAGTCTTTTCACTCCTCTGCCATAGATTCCTGCCAAGTAAAATGCATTAATACTATTCAAAAGGGACCACACACAGCAGACTGGCCGGGGCCTTCCCCACGAAGCACCGCGATTTGGCTTGGAAGTGCATAATTTTAATCATAAAAATGACTTGTGTGCACACCACATAGAAAACAACAGTCTTGAGACAGCGAACACAATCGATTGTTGGCTATCATACTTCAGAAGCCTAAATGCTTCTGCACAATGGATGGTCCCCAGATTTTAACACCGTTGTATTAACCATCTTGTTCAGAATTTTTTATAGGCTGGGCAGAAGAAGAATAAATGGAGCTCTGAATCTTCGGCTTTACCACAGGCTGGTCGGCCTAGGGGAGCGGTGCATGCCCATTATATATTTATCAAAGATTTAAAAAGAATTAACTCCACATGAGTACTACGTGATGACACAATGAGAATGCCTGCTTGTGCTAAAAAACATAGCAATGCTAGTGAGTGTTAGGTAATCTGGAGCTAGTAGTATTATTTGTAAAATCCTCAAGTTTTAAAAAATGGGCTCAAAATAGGGAGTTGACAAGCTTAGGTTAGGCATTTACGGTTAGACAACAAATGACTTGAATGATGATGCTGACGAATGATGTTCTTCATTCTATATCTAAAAGAAAATGGATCATTTTTAATGCGCAGTTTGGTAATGGGCTGATATGGGCTACTGCTTAGAAGATTCTACAGTAAGTTGGTGTTGATTTCATCACATCCGCCCCACCAATTGTGTGATCCATTGATGGTGTAATTTAAGCCACACCTCAATAAATCTGTGTTGGGTAGTCAGTCACGTCGTGCACAGGCCTTCTGTCTGGCAGTACTGTGGATGTCTCTTTTCTGGTGCACCTAAAAGCAAACAAGCAATAAAAACCTCAGTGGAACGTGCAATTGTTTCAGTTCAAGTAGTAGTATAAACAAACAATGTTATTTAGTGTGGTTACTTAGCAATAATACAGTCTAACTATCCATTCATAAAACCACACCAACAAACTTTCATTGTGTGCAGTACACTCAGGAAGAATCAAAAAGAGCAACAACAACAACATACAAATGTAACTTTTTGCTTTATGTGCATCACATTGGGATGTGGCACTCAGGGAGGTGCAGGTGATAAAGGAATAATCCTTAGACAATGAATGCTGCTGTGGAGTGCACCTATTTCAGTCATGGGGTTGATGCCAGATGTTAGGAAAATGGAAATAACATTTTTAGATCAAAATAAAAATAATGTAAATTACAAAATTAAAAATTAAAAAAATTTAAATAACAATTTTGGAAGAATGAAAAAAAAAGTTTAGAAAAAATTCAAATAAATAATGCAAATTAAGCATAGAACAAAAAATGTAAACTACAAAAATCAAAATAATGTTTTTTTAAATGTATAATTTGTTTTATTTTTAATTTTTTTAATTAATTAAAATATTTTTTTAAATGTAAACTAAAAAAAAAAATCTAGATAATTATTTTTAAGATAATTCAAAATTCCCACAAGCATATTAATTTATCAAACTACTATCATTGTCAACCATTCATGCAAGACTATGGCAAAGGGCTACATTGGCTGGACGCATAAAAGGAGCCAGTGCCACATGGTTATCAACAATAACTAACACTGAGCAAGGAGGCGTGGTCACAATTTCAGAGAAGACATGCAGGCCTATGGCAAAAGCACACTGGCTGGCTACACAAAATGGCTGCCAGCCACATGGTCACAACAACCAGCAAGAAGGCATAAAAAAGAGGACATGTAGGCTTATGGGAAAGCACAATGGATGGCTAGGAAGAGGTGCGGCGCAGCGGCCAGGGCGGCTCACTACGGAACCCGGGGACTCATGGTTCGATCGCCGGAGGCAGGTTAGCCCAGCACCATGTGGCTGTGGGCAATAGCTCGCTTAATCTTCCCGACGGCCCCCAGCGCCTTGACACCCTCAGGTAGTTGTTTGTGCTTTACAAATACTGGTATTATTATTATTACTACACGACATGGCCACCAGCCACCTGGTAAGAACAACAACAACCAGCAAGGAGGCATGACCACAAACAAAGAAGACATACAGGTCTATTGGGAAAGCACACTGGCTGGCTACACAAATGGCCACCAGTCACATGGTCAGAGAATAACTACAACCAGCAAGGAGGCATGGTCACAAACAACAGAGAAGACGTGCAGGCCTATGGAAAAAGCATACTGGCTGGCTACACAAAATGGCCGCCAGCCACATGGTCACAACAACAACCAGCAAGGAGGCATGGTCACAAAATGAGAAGATGTGCAGGCCTATGGCAAAAGCATACTGGCTGGCTACACAAAATGGCCGCCAGCCAAATGGTCAGAACAACAACAACCAGCAGGGAGCATGGTCACAAACATAGAAGATGTACAGAGCTATAGCAAAAGCACACTCGCTGGCTACACAAAAAGGCCACCAGTCATACGGTCAAAACAACAAGCAGGAGGCCTGGAAAACAAAGAACACAAGTAGGCCTAGTGTGGATACTGACTATACAAATGGCCCCTGGCCACATAGCATAATGAACAACAAAGGCAAATAGTGACCAATGGCAAAGACACATACACACACATACTGGCCATATAAAAGAGGCATGGCAACACAGAGAACACAGTATTCAATCAGTCAGTCAAATTCACTTTATTCGGTTAATTAAACCATAAAAGCATACTACAAAAAACACAATAAAAATATTTTAAACATTATTACAAAATCACATTAATCACAGAATACCAATGTCAAGATCTAAATCATCAATATACACATAAAAATGTCATGAGATTTCTAAAAGGAATGCTCATTATTAACAATTCTTCCTTTTCTCCTTAATCTGACAGCTGCAGTCAAAAAGCTAGCTATATTAAAATTTTTGCAAACGTTGTTCTACATTTGTAAATATATGAAAGCCGGTCTAGCCTGGGTAAATCCTTTGCCTTTTAAAATGGGTAAAATGAACCGGTTTCGGATGTGCAAAAAATGGTGACAAAATATTACAAAGTGCATTGAGTCCTGTGTGGAAAAATTATCGCAAGTACATACATTCAAATCCTCCAGCTTTATCCATCCCGTTTTTTCAACAAGGAGCAAATGTAATTGATTCAATCTGAATCTCACCAGAAGAAAACGATGATGCTGATTTGTAACTATAGTTAAATATGGCTCAATCGTTTGTGATGTACATAACAACTGGTGTGCCTGCACAAGGGGTTTCCTTAATTCCCTGGACTCTCTATGAGTTTGTGATAACTGCACATACGTGCTTTTAACCCAGAGCATGTCCGCCTTTAGGAGTTTCTCCGGGGAGCTAAATAGCTCAGGTTTCCTCAAATAAGAAGCAATTCTTTTTACATAATTTAACCACTGGATACTACTAGCTAAATCAAGAGTTAATTTCGTGAATAATTTCGCGGTTCATCTCAAGCTCCAGGTTTGTCCAAATACCTATCCATTTAAGTAAAGGAACCATTCCTATGATGTCTAATATAAAACATATACCCATTTCTTGGTGTATGATATAGGTAGATGTCGATTGCGGCACGGATAGCAAATTTCTTAGAATTGTATTTTCCACTATTTGGACATCACCTGCATCTCACCCCCAGTCAACTGATCTGGGTTTAATCCATCACCTTTCTTTAGCCCACTCTGCCACCCCAGTTCAGACATGGCCATATGCAAATCAGTGTGACCCTTGCCTCATGGGAACAGTCCAGCCCGAACTGCCAAGCCATGTCTTCCCTGGACCAGAAACAAGCTTCCTAGGACCGGTTTCTGGCATTTCAGCCGTCTTCACCCAGGCTTGCTTGAATCCAGTGGCAAAGTGAGCAAGGGACTCACGTCTGAGCATACCCTGCCAACTTATGGTGAACAAAGCAAAAACCAAAGGAAATGATGGACGGAGTGTTGAACATTGCAAGCACTCACCCCCAGTCAACTGATCTGGGTTTAATCCATCACCGTTCTTTAGCCCACTCTGCCACCCCAGTTCAGACATGGCCATATGCAAATCAGTCTGACCCTGTGCCTCATGGGAACAGTCCAGCCCGCACTGCCAAGCCATGTCTTCCCTGGACCGGAAACAAGCTTCCTAGGACCGGTTTCTGGCATTTCAGCCGTCTTCAGCCAGGCTTGCTTGAATCCAGTGGCAAAATGAGCAAGGGACTCACATCTGAGCATACCCTGCCAACTTATGGCGAACAAAGCAAAAACCAATGGAAATGATGGACGGAGTGTTTAACATTGCAAGCACTCAACCCCAGTCAACTGGTCTGGGTTTAATCCATCACCATTCTTTAGCCCACTCTGCCACCCCAGTTCAGACATGGCCATATGCAAATCAGTCTGACTCTGTGCCTCATGGGAACAGTACAGCCTGAACTGCCAAGCCATGTCTTCCCTGAACCGGAAACAAGCTTCCTAGGACCAGTTTCTGGCATTTCAGCCGTCTTCAGCCAGGCTTGCTTGAATCCAGTGCAAAGTGAGCAAGGGACTCACGTCTGAGCATACCCTGCCAACTTATGGCGAACAAAGCAAAAACCAAAGGAAATGATGGACGGAGTGTTTAACATTGCAAGCACTCACCCCCAGTCAACTGATCTGGGTTTAATCCATCACCGTTCTTTAGCCCACTCTGCCACCCGAGTTCAGACATGGCCATATGCAAATCAGTCTGACCCTGTGCTTCATGGGAACAGTCCAGCCCGAACTGCCAAGCCATATCTTCCCTGGACCGGACACAAGCTTCCTATTGGTTTTTGCTTTGTTCGCCATAAGTTGGCAGGGTATGCTCAGACGTGAGTCCCTTGCTCACTTTGCCACTGGATTCAAGCAAGCCTGGCTGAAGACGGCTGAAATGCCAGAAACCGGTCCTAGGTAGCTTGTTTCCAGTCCAGGGAAGACAAGGCTTGGCAGTTCGGGCTGGACTGTTCCCATGAGGCACAGGGTCAGACTGATTTGCATATGGCCATGTCTGAACTGGGGTGGCAGAGTGGGCTAAAGAACGGTGATGGATTAAACCCAGATCAGTTGACTGGGGGTGAGTGCTTGCAATGTTCAACACTCCTTCCATCATTTCCTTTGGTTTTTGTTAATGTAACTTAACCACGGTATACGGGAACAGTGGTCCAGCCTTAAACAGTCCTTAATTATAGACTGTGTGAACTCAGTTTCACTCTTAGACCAGATGGAGCGCCATAAAAGTAGGGGGCGCAAAGCAGCCAAATCAGATATATAATTAAGACCAGTTTCCAAATGAATTAACTCAGTGGAGGCTGAGGCAGGTGCACTCAGAAACCGTTTAAGGAAACTGTTTTCGTCTGATTGGAGTTGGTCAGCGGGACAATGGTCCCATATTCGAGCCCCATACAGGGCTGAGGAGACACATCTTCGTTATATATGGTCACCATGTCCTTTACCCTCCGATCCCCTAATTTAGCTGCAAACCTAAATATACCATTCGTATTCCTGATCATTTTATATCTGATATTTTCATGTTCACTGGTCCATTTACCACTTCCCGCAAAAGTAATAGCTAGGTAACAAAAAGATTTAACTGCATGTATTTTAAAACCATCTAAGAGGAAGGACCTTGATGAGTTTGACTTCTTGCCACATGTCATAGTAAATGTTTTTGATTTATTGATTAAGAGTTTTCTGCCTTTAATAAAATCTGTAAAATTGTTGATGAGCCGTTGAAGGCCTATCGAGGTACGGGATATTAAAACAGCATCATCGGCATATAATAATAGCGGTACTGCCTTATTATCTATCATTGATGCATCTACTGAAATCTGACTTAAAACCGTGGCTATTTGATTAATAAATAAAGAAAATAAAAGGGGGGCCAAAACACACCCTTGCCTGATACCTCTTCTCACAACAAAAAAGGGGGTGCGTTCACCAGTTGGCCCATAACGTACACTACAGGATAGTCTCTCATATACTCGTGCCAAAAAGAATACTATGTTTTTTCGGGGCCCCAGATTCAAGCAGTACGGTCCACAAAAGAGAGTGGTCCACTAAATCAAAAGCACTGCTTAAATAGGCAAATTATAAGAACAAGTTACCCCCTTTCACTGATGTATATTTATTAATTAGCAAATCAAGGTTCGCACATTGTTCTAAGGTACCTAGGCCTTTCCTAAATACGTATTGAACAGGAGATAAAATCTTATAGTCCGAGGCCCAGGTTTCCAATCTTTTTAAAAGAACCCTGCTCATGACCTTTATTGAGGAATCCAATAAGGATATAAGACGGTAATTACAGGCTTCAGAGCGAGAACCCTTTTTATAAAGTGGGATAATTAATGATTGACCCCAAGATATTGGAAAGTTCCCTAGAGCCGCAATATTAAAAACCCTCATAAGGATTGGGGCCCATAGATCCATTTCGTTCTTATATAAGTCGATCGGGACCCCATCCGGACCGGGTGCTTTTCCCCCCTTACTATTGACTAACCCTTCTTGCACTTCTTCCACATCAATTAACACTTGTTGAGCGAGGTGTTTTGTGTTTTAGTTCAGAGGAAGCGGCTTGTCGGATTCCCGCCCTGAGCGCTGAGGAGCAGCGGCAGCACAGGGAGAGGGACTGAGGGGGGCGGAAGAGGCGGCGGTTCCCTCCGCGGGACATGGTGCTCATGACCGAGCAGCATTACGAGCTGGAGGACGCCAGCAGGCCCATGGCCCATCGGGTTTCCGTCTCCAAAAAGGACGCCAAAGCGGTCACTTTCAGCTCCCTGCCTGTGTGACCCTCCCGCCGCCGCTTCCAGGATCTTTGCGGCCGCAGTGAGGAGGGAGGGGTCTGACTTGAACTACAACCCCCAGCTTCCCCGTCAGGCCAACCCCGGAAACAGCGCCAGCAACACTCGCGCCAGGAGGCGCTTTAAAAGCGGCTATACTCCCAGTGGAGCGGGTGTTAGCCTGTTGGACCTATTAATTGCAGCGCATACCTGTAATTTGCTGTTTGGTGTCTCGTGCAGCTCCCTGCCTGTGTGACCCTCCCGCCGCCGCTTCCAGGATCTTTGCGGCCGCAGTGAGGAGGGAGGGGTCTGACTTGAACTACAACCCCCAGCTTCCCCGTCAGGCCAACCCCGGAAACAGCACCAGCAACACTCGCGCCAGGAGGCGCTTTAAAAGCGGCTATATTCCCCGCGTCGCGGGATCGCGCGCGGGACGCGCCGGGCTAAGCCCAGGCAAAGGGCGGGCCGTCTGTGGCCGTCAGGGGACAGAAGGTGACGGGACGGGCCACCCCCCTTACATCTTCATAATTTTGGGTAAAAATACAAATTGACAGTGCCAGTGCCTCGGTTGGTTGTAATATTGCATACGTGGTTTGTCATAGTTTCTATGCGCAGTCCTATAAACCTTTAGTGTTATAAGTTGTCTCTTTGGACTCATATTATATGATGACTAAAGTAAGAAAGACTCCCGTCGCCACAAGATCGTCGACTAGAAACAAAACCGTTCCATCTACACCATTACCGTCTCTGACAGCCATAGATCTGATGCTACAAAAGACCATAGGTGTAGTTGCAGATGCAATACAAAATACAGAGAGGCGTCTTTCATTGACCCCAAATATGTGTTTTCCTAATCTCTTAATGCATACTACTGCTAATAATAACATTGTGGAGTCCTCTACTGATGTGGAGGAATCACTTTTGCTGCAATCCTTTTCAGGGTTACCTAGTGGCAAAAGTAGTAGGAAAAATGCATCATTAGGCTCACCCATTTTATTAAATAGCATAGAAAGGAGCCCGTTGTTTGTTTCTAACTCCGGGGATAATTTGTGTCTGTTTCAACCAGGAATTATGTCATCACATTCCCTAGGGGAAGTATTTGCTGAAAGTTCACCCCTTGTAAATAAAACAGCAGCTGATAAACCGCTTTCCCCAAAAAAGATGAAACGGCATTTTGGGAAAAAAACCAAATCTATTGTAAGGAAAACATACAGACCCCTGGGTAATCATAAGCTCTCAGCAAAGGATGTTTGGTTAAATTTTAGACTGGCTAAACCACTCATCAGAACATCTAATCTGATTACCACTTCTACTTCTACAAACCAGGGCGTATCTTTGTCTAAAGAAATACAGCCAGAGAACACCAAAACTTACATAGACCAGACATGTCAGACTGATAGTGCAAGTATTTTAGATAAACCATATTTGACAGAAATGGCACAGGTAGTCAGATCACTTTTACAGCCCATTAGTGAAAAAATCATTGGTATAGAGCAAACATTAGTGAAGTTTGAGAAGTCTCAAAAAAAGGATACTATGAGCATGTTAAAAATTCTTACTGCACCCACACAGAAGGACAGTTTGTTACTGGCTAATGGCAAACGAAATCAAACTAACACTAAAAAGACACGATCAAAGAATAACATTGAAATTGATTGTTCTAATTTGGCATCTACCTCCCCCTTGGGCGTCATAGATCACAACGATCTAAATACACCCATATGTGTAAATAATGAACCAATAGTAGCGACGACTCTGCCTACCACCTCAGTTAGTTCTACAACCGGTAGCGATGAGAGTGAATGGGCTGCGGAAGGTTTACTCCCTGACTTATCTGATGACCAGGCTGAGCCCGAAAGGCCTATATTAGGCCTATATTAATAGACAATACAGCCATTGCCACACGTTTAGTGCAATCACCCAAGTTGACACAATTTAAAAAACCCATTTACATTAATCTCCCTCCTGAATCCCACGCATACACCATAGTAATGATAGGTGTACCGCAATTAGAAGTGGGCAAGGTAGAGAGTTATGGGGATTTGAAAAATAAAGTGAGTCATTGGCTAACCACCCATAGACCGATCCCTCGCCACATTAGTGGTAAAATAACAAATGTCAGGAGGGTTGATTGGGTGGGTCATAGATTCAAATCCACCGAAGGTGATTGTATCATTGTCAACTTCAAGGATAATCGTGTAGCAAGGCACATAACTAGTTGGAAGGATGGCCTGATTAACAGTTTGGTCCGTACTATGGATCTAAGTTATTTCTATCCCTCAAGTGCTCACAGTTTAAACAAAGTGTCTCTATATCCCACTTTAGAGCAGGAGAAAACTTACGATCATAATGGTGTAACATCAAGGAACCACGGATATTATACTGTAGGAGATCAAAGACAGTACAGGAGAGATACATCTTGGGAGTCCAGACAGGTCAACCACCCAGTAACCTATCATGAAAGATGGGAGGCCTCACATGGGTTGCATCATTATCGTGACCACCCCCAACCAAAATACCCTAACACCCATTACAATGTACCTATTTCGAATAGGTTTGATGTTTTTCATGAGCAGGATGGTTTGGAGGGGGTTGACTGACTACATGCTGCTCCAGCCCTACCAACATACATTGGTTATATGCAAAATAACTTTGTGCATGGGGAAATTAGGTTTACACAAGCAGCAATTGTTCCCCTTTCAACTGATGAATTAGTTATTAACAACCAGATAGAACTAGATGCAGACTCTCTAACGGATAGTCCCGTATTACACGAGCACATTAGTATATTGCATGACTTTGTCCGAGGCCCTTATTCTTCCACCAGCTCATATAGAACCAAGCTCTTCTACAACAGTAAACATGGGAGATACACACGTAGAACAAAATTGGCTTCCAAAACCTATAACTATAGAAGCCGCCACTGGAACAGAGCACGGTGATGTTTGTAATGCGAGTTTACTGTCCTGGAATATAGCAGGTTTGGTTAATAAAATATGTGATTCTGCCTGGTTGGCATTTGTTAAGAAATATGCAGTTATATGCCTCCAAGAGACATGGATGGAAGATAATAATGTTTTCATTGAGGGCTACCAAAGCTTTCTTAGTCCAGCAGCCCCCTCAACTAGTGGAAGAGCAAAGGGGGGCCTGGCTATTTTTATTAATCTGGCACTTTCCTGCCAAAAAAGCAACCGGTATCATTTAAATCGGAATATTCAAGTGCTCGAATTGAAGAGAGGTAATCATGCTCTGACACTAATTAATTTTTATAATGCTATAAACAGTCAAGGGGAATGCAATATACTGCCTTTAAAAGAGATGTTGAGAGAAGGAGCAGGTAAACTGTCATGTAACTTACTGATTGCAGGTGGCTTTAACGTACACCCATGTGGTAATCCAGGAGTTACCTCCATGGGATCTCTGGGGTGGAATAGTGTGAATGGTTTCCACTTTGACCACTCTAGGGGTGGACTTTGCCTCAACGATTTGCTGAATGAAAATAATTTATCTGTAGCCATGTCCATGGTGCCTGAGTCCAAGGTCTTTGATGTTCCAACATTTAAAGGATCAGGTCAGGGATCTTTTATAGACCATTTATTGTTATCTGTCGACCTTGCCAATCAGGCCTCCAGATTCGCCATTCAAATGAATATCTACAGTGATCATAATCCCCTAACCATTAGACTGGGTGGAGGGGTTTTTGAGCAGCGAATGAATTGTGAAGGCCGGGGAATTTTAAAATGTATAAATGGCAAACGCCGACTGAAATGGCATTTGGTAAATCATGAAAATCTATACACTGAAATCAATAAGTCATGTGGTGAGGAACTTGCGGTCTGTGTGTCACCATTTACGTCCCCTGAGCAAACTTTAGCTATTTTTGAGGTTGTGGTGTCTTCAGTAGGATCCATGCTACTAGTTCCAGTGAAGGGACAAGCTAGAAATAATTCTAAATGGTTTGACCATACATGTTCTAAAGCAAGCAGAGATCTGAAAAAGGCGCTAAAATTTAAACCTAGAGATCCAGGTCAAATTAAAAACATGCGACTGATTTATAAGAAATCACTTGCTAAGAGGAAAAATGAAATTAAGGCTTGTACCTGGGAGTCTCTGCTTGACCCATCAGTCCTGGGTAATAGCAGTAAATTCTGGGAAATTGTTAATAAACCTCTGTTCGATATTCCCAGTGACACAGCACTTGGTACAAATATCTCTGAGGAGGATTGGGTCACCCATTTCAGCGTAATTTTTAAAAGCAATGAACAACAGGCAGAAAATGATTTTTTAACTCCTAAGGAGAATTCTTTGTGTTTCTCAGTTAATGAAGTAGAAAAGGGCATTCGAGGGTTAACCGGAAATAAGGCTCCAGGTCCGGATGGCTTGCCCCCGGATCTTTTTAAATCTTGTACCTCATTATGGGCCCCTGTGCTTACGGCTGTAATAAACGCAGCTGTGGCCCACGGATGTCCAAAGTCGTAGGGGATCTCTACTATAGTGCCCGTGTTTAAAAAGGGCGATCGTAGCAGCCCGTTATGCTACAGGCCAATATCTTTAATTAATTCTGTAGCCAAAGTGGTAGGGGGCGTAATTCTGAATAGGTTATCAGCATGGGCAAACGAGAATAAGGTCATATCCCCAATACAATACGGCTTCAGACCTGGCCACTCAACAGTAACTCAGTGTCTGAACCTGTATTTGATTATAGGTAAATACACCCTGGCCCGACAGGGAACCATCCATATGGCTTTTATGGACTTATCGTCCGCATTTGATTGTGTGGACAGAGGCAAACTATGGGACATTCTGCTAAAGATGGGCATCGAACAGAATTTAATTAACCTACTGGCTGACTTGCACTCCGACACAAGAGCAAATGTCCGATATACCCAAGACTTGAAAGTGGGGGGATATCAGAATTAATCTGGGTGTTCGACAGGGGTGTATCCTGGCTCCTTTCCTCTTCAACTTGTATATTAACGAGTTGGAGGAATACTTGTTAAGAACTGGAGCGGATTACCCCTTTGAAGGCAGAAAAGGCGTTCCAGTCCTGCTATACGCGGACGATGCAGTCCTTATCTCAAGGACAGCAATCGGCCTTCAGACACTTTTAAACTCTTTCTTTGATTTCATGGAGTCTCGAGGCCTAAGTATTAACAATTCTAAGTCCTATGCTATGAAGATAGGCCTAGTGTCGCAAAATCCTAATCTCTTCAACATAAATGGGGAAAAAATTCCAACCACCAAAACCTTTTCATACCTCGGGGTTCTTCTCGATCACCAATTATCTTGGGGTCCTGCTGTTCTTAAGAAGAAGGGCGAGGTAACCCGTGTTAATGCAGCCATACTTGGCTTCGCGAGAAAAATGGGCAATAGTCCGGTGGCTGCCTTACTTAAACTATACCAGGCCAAGAGTGTTGCCATTGCTTGTTATGGAAGCGAGCTCTGGGGCTACAGCCAGACGCGAGACCTGGAGGTTACAGAAAATAATTTTCTGAAGAAGTTACTGAGGCTGCCAAGGGGAACCGGAAACTTCTTGGTACATGAGGAGTTAGGTGTGCCCTACCTTAGCGAAAGATTAGCAGTAAACCCCCTATTATGTTGGCTGAACTGCTGGTTAAATAATGATATACCTCTCACCCATGATATACTAAAAGAAGCTTTAACATGGGATGGAAGGTTTAAGGTTCCGTGGTTGAAGTACATCAAAGACCGTTTTACTGAAATAGGTCGGATGGACCTGTTTCTAACCCCAAATTCCATTACTAAACTAGATGCCCTTTTTGTGAAAAATACATTTATAACAACCAGGAATTTTGCCCGGGAAGAGGTTGAGCTCCAGAAAGACAGTGTTAGGAAACATGTTTTACTTAAAACCTGTCTACAAATGGAACCATATTTATCATGGCCTATGTCTAGCTATGAACGTTACCTATTAACAAGGTTCCGTTTTGACTTATTTCATTACTTACTAGCGGTACCGAGTGGGGCCCATCGAGGTCAAGTGTTGCCAGCTTGCGGCTGCGACGGGAAGTCTCCGCAAGATCTGGCACACTTTTTATTTATTTGTCCTTATTACATAGTACCTCGGAGGCTATATTTAAAACCATGCCTGAAAGAACTGAAATTCACACAGATCAAACCAGCACTTTATTACCTTCAACTCCTGAAATGCGACTGCACTTTATTTGTAAGCAGCTTTTTGAAACTAGCAATTACCTTCAGGAAAAGTATGGAGGGATAATTATGCTGTTATTGTTGTTATGCATTTTTAATCTTTTTAACCTTGTTACAATTATTTATATTTTTAACATGTTTCGTTCTGCCTGTTATTCTTGTCTTGTATTGATTATGTACATTTCTGCTGTATAAATGAAATGGATGGTCTGATTTTAATTGTATGTTTATGAATTTTACTTTTATGATTGTAAGGTTTACAATCGAATAAAGTTATTTGAACTGAACTGAATTAACATGGGCAATGTAGGCCACGTAAAATCGTTATTTAAAGATGCAGTTAAGAGCACCCTATCTGGGTTAAAAATATAAGAATAATGTTCGATCGATTCTGTACAATTCACATAGGACGTTAATTCTGGAGTACAATTATCTTTTAAAAAGGGACTATTTACAATTTCCCAAAAAAGTTTACTATTCTTAGTATTGGCTTCCAAACTTAATTTGTCCCATGCATCTACTCGAAGCTCTTTTTTGTGGGCCAATATAACTCGTAACTCATGAATATGCGATTGGTTACGAGGTTTGGTCCCCAGCGCCAATTTCAACTTCTGCAATGCCTGTGTGCATTTTGAGTCAAACCACCTCGAGCCAGCTTTTTTCAAATTTTTAGTACTATTGGTTAATAAACTCTTAATTGATCTATTTATATTAGAAAATGCGTCTAATAGAGTATCAGGGAGGACCTCTTCACTAAGGCAATAGTCAATTTCTTTTCTACAGTTTGTGACCACTTCCTTTTGAACTTTGGGTGGGTGTACTCCGACCCACTTAATTCACATGCCGTTAGGCCTAACAGGGAGAATGTCCAAGATACATTCCTCATTATTCGTTAGTTTATTACCCCAATCTAGAAGTACTATAGAAATGCTATTGTGGTCACTGACATATCCATAGATCAGTATAGAAACTATTTTTGGAAATTAAAATATGATCTATGTTACTATAAGCAATACCACTCAAAAACACACATTTTGTATTTTAATCCAATGCCATCCATGACTTAAATGATGTTTCAATTCAATAGACACCACAGAAACACTTGTTTCATGCACCCATGCATAGTACAGGTACCCTACTGGTTGTAAGGCCCATTGGCAGACTAGGCCACAAAGTGAATTAAATCAATATTGCAATTTGTTTTAAATGGGGAGAAAATGTAGTAAACTCTGCAGCATTTTTCTTTCACAAAGGAAGAAAAATGTAATGCAAAAAAAATACTAATCCTATACTAAAACTGCAGGCCATCCACCAAAATAAATCTTAAAAATGAATAAAAGTACAAATAAATCCAGGTGCATGCCCCCAATCAAACAAACAACACCCTTATACACCAGTTTTCTAACTTACTTGTGATAGCTCAAAAACAAAGTCCTTACATCCAATGGTATATATGCACCAGACAAGGAGAGTGATCCTTTCAGCTCTAAATCCGAATGAAAAGTGACAAGGAGAGGGACAAAGCACTGGGATAAGCCTGCTGGACAGGAACAGGAACTTGGAGTCTCTTGGGCACTTCCTTCTGGTTTGAAAAAAAGAAAGTATACAAAAATGGCTTCTCACACAAAAAAACAACTCCAACAGCCAGTTTGATAAGAAAATCCACTCCAAATACCTCTCAGTTGCAGTCTCAAGCAGAAAAGCTGCTCAACCACTCCATTTGCGAACGCGTTCAGCACTAAGGGTGCTAGATTGGTGCCATCGTGGCCGGAAGCAAAGTCTTGCGGGAGCTCCCTAGCAGTATGAGAAGTAATGCGCACGCTCCCAAGTGGCCAGAGAGTCTTGGTGCTCATAGTTAAGAGCCAAAAGAAATCTTGAGAGTGCAAACAGGAAAAAAACTCTGCTTTGTGCCAAAATGGCAGACTACTGGAATCCCGCATTAATCCATGGAGCACGGAGAGGCCGAATTTTGCAAACTCTGTGAGCAGAGTTTACCGCCTGGGCTTAGAGATTTCTGGCCAAAGGGGTCAGAGTTGGAGGAGGGTTAAGTTCAGAAGGCCACCATAGGGGGGGGGGGCAGCGTTGGTACACTTTGACTGACAACCAGAACTTCTGTTTTATCAGTACTTAGTTTCAGGCAATTTGCCTCCATCCATGCCACGACTCCTCTAAGTCACTCTTTAAAATTGTAAAAGTTGCCTACAGAATGTGTTGGAAGGAAAAGAGAAGTTGAGTGTCATCGACATATGACACTACCTTCACACCCCAGGTTTCAATAAGATCTGCCACCAGGAAAAGGTAAAGATTTAGCAAGAGCGGACTCAGTGCAGATTTTTGCGGGACTCCACACAGCAGTGGTTTGGGTGATGAAGAAAAGGTGTGTAAATACAACCATTGGGACCTGCCCTCAAGGAAGGATTTGACCCATAAATGCCAAGGTGACTTAGGGCCTGATTACGAAGTTGGCGGTCCATTGGACCTCTGAACCCATGGTGGAGGTACGGTGGCAGTCAGGGCTCCGGCACCAGTGGTCCAACCACTGTATTACAATTATGGCGGTTGGACCTCCAAGGCACCGCCGCAACCGCCAGGGATCAATGAGCAGCAGTGTGAGGCCACAACATGCTTGGCAGGGCCGCTGCGGCTCTGCCAAGCATATTAGGAGATTTCCTCACTGCCAGGATTTCATGGCAGTGTTCACTACATAAAATGAATGCAGTGAGGAAACAAAGGGGGTCCTACACGACCCCTATTATATCTGGCTCCTTGAGTGGATGCAGGGGTGCCCCCTTGAGCCCCCCTGTGTGAATGCACCCCCTTTCCTGCATGGCATGGCATTCCCATTGGGGTGCCTTTTTCAAAGGCACTGCAGTGGGAATGCTAAAGGACCACCCACCAGACCAGGAGAAAACTCCTAATCTGGCGGGCGGGCAGCAGTCATGTTCGGCAGTGTGGGAGAGGGGCTGTGGCATGCCGCCCCGCTCATGCACCACCAAAATCGTAATTAGGCCCTAAGGCTGTTCAACAAAATAGAATGTGACACCGTGTCGAAGGTCACTGATAAGTCAACAAGTCAAGAAGCAGCACCATGACAGTTGTGCTCTTATCCAGATTCTGACAAACTCGACTCCTCCAGCCGAGCCATCTCTGTGCTATATCCTGCACGGAAGTCTGACTGAGATTCGTGGAGAATGGAATTGGCCTCCACAAAAGTGGACAGTTGTTGATTAGCCAATTCCTCTAAACTTTTGTGGGGACTGGGAGGAGAGATATGGGCCTGTAATTACTCAGAATACCTGTGTCAGCATTCAAATTTGTAAGGAGCAGCAGAAGTGATGCCTGTTCCCAACTTGTTATAAAAACTTCAGACGTCAGTGAGGCATTCCAGATTTTATTAAGATGAAGGTTAAAGTGTTGGGCCATTAGTCTGGATACACTCCTAAAATAGGCCTGTTTCACCTCCTTGGTAGCTTGACACGAGCAGTCAGAGGCAGTGTGTGAAGCATCTGCACATAACCAACAGTAATACAGTGAAAATACTACAAAAGAACACCACACCAGTTTTAGAAAAATAACCAATATTTATCTGTGCAAATAAGACCAAAACGATAACCAAAATATAGTAATCAAAAATAGGCACTTTGAAAGTATGACTTAAAGTTCCTTGAAGTCTGTAGCTCCATCCGGTGCTACAGCTGTGCAGAAAACAACAGAATCCAACAGTTTCAGCTGACTGCGTCAGTGCATTAGTGTCAGCAGACTTGTATCTGTACCTTTGGTTCTGGCTGACCACGTCGGTGCGGGCCGGTTGTGGCAACCGTCGCAGTGTGAAGCGTAGCGATGCGGCGTGCAGCGCCCTCAAGTCACGTGCAGGCATCAGGTCGGTAACAGTCATCCAGGGGCATCGTGAGACCAAGGCTGCGGTGCGGAGTAAGGTGGTGCTAACATGTCATGGTGCAAGCGACAGTGCAGGTTGATGGGATCTGGCGTCGAATGACTCAGACTGTGGTGTGGGACGGGGCAGTCCGTCGTGTAACTTATGAGCGGTGTCCCCAAACCACGGTGTGGCCACAGTGTCGTGGTCAGCGACATCGTTGGTGAGATCAGGATGGCAGAGTGAAGTGAGACAGTGCGGAGTGCGGTGCCCACAAATCGCAGTTCAAGCAGTGGCTCAGTGGCGGCGGCAGTCGTCGTCGTCAGTGAGACCAGGGTTGAGGGGCGAAGTGTGGCGGTGCCCTTCGCGTTGCCTTCAGGACACAGAGCCCGCAGCAGTGTCAGTGATGGTGTAGGCTGCTTTCCCCCTCTGTGGCAACCAGAATCCAGGGTTTCAGATGTAAGTGAAGTCCTTGTTGTCCCAGATACTTCATGAACAGGAGGCAAGCTCTATTTCAAGCCCTTGAAAATACTCAGCAATAAGTAAAGAAAGTTCAGTCCAGTCCTTTCACTGTCTTTCACTGCCCAAGGCAGAAGCAGCAACTGCAGGTCAATCCAGCAAAGCAAAAACACAGCAGTACTCCTCCTGGCAGTTGTTCGAGCTCTTCTTTTTGGCAGGTTCCTTGATCCAAGTGAGTTCTCTGAAGTCGTTTATCTCCCTGAGACTTCCAACAGGAGGCAAGCTCTACTTCAAGTCTTTGGAGAAAACTCTAACAGCAGGATGATGAAAGTACAATCTAGTCTTTCCCTGCCCCAGACAGAAGCAGCAAGCAGCAGGCCAACATAGCAGAGCACACAGCAAAGTGGCAGTTTCTCATGACAGCTTTCCAGCTCTTCTTCTTGGCAGGTTCCTTAGTTCAGCAGTAATCTAAAGTTCTGTGATCTGGGCCCCACTATATATATCCCACATTTCCCTTTGTTCTCTTGTGGCAAAAGTCTCTCAGCTCAGTCCAAACCAGTCCTCTCTGCCCAGACTTACCGCCAGAAGGTGAAGACTGCATAGTGCGAGGGAGACAAGGCCTAGTCAGGTACAAAGGAAATCTCCTCCCACCACTCTAAATGCAGACCAGAACTATTCAGGTGCTAGTGAAACTCCTCCCACTACTCTGAATGCAGCCCATGTCTATTCAGCCCAGCCCTGATTCATCCATGTAAGGCAGGACACACCGCGACCCCCGGTGGCTGTTTACAGTGAATGCACCTCCCCAGCCCCTCTCACTTCAAAGCCAGACAGTCAATTCACAACCCAGCAGAGGCACACAGGATGGCTAAGCAAGAAAATACCCACTTTCTAAAAGTGGTATTTGCAAACACACAACATAAAAATCATCTTTATTAAAAGATGCATTTTTACATTCTGAGTTCAGGCATACTAAACTCCATCTCTCGATCTTGTCCCAATGGGAAGTTATACTTGTAAGATTTGACAAAGTACCTCCCATTCAATGTTATGGGACAGACAGCCTTTGAATAGTAAAAAACAAAAAAAAATGTATTTCACTATCAGGACATGTCACACCAACCAGTACATGTCCTACCTTTCACATACACTGCACCCTACCCACAAGGGTACATTGGGCCAACCTTAGGAGTGTCTTACATGTAAGAAAAGGAAAGGTTAGGGCTTGGCAAGTGGGTGCACTTGCCAAGTCGACATGGCAGTCACAACTGCAGGCAAACACTGCAGTGGCAGGCCTAAGAACCCTTTGAAGGGCTGCTTGTGTAGGTGGCACAACCAGTGCTGCAGGCCCACTAGCAGCATTTGATGTATAGGTCCTTGGCACACACAGTGCACTGTGCTAGGGACATAAAGGTACACCAAAGAAGCCACTCATGGAAACACTAATCCATAAACACAATTGACATGTAGAGAAGATGCACTTTAGCACTGAAGAGCAGTAGTAAAGTGCTCAGAGTCCTAAAACCAACAAAAATAGGGTCAAAAAAAGAGGGCCAAAAAGCAAAAAGTCTTGGGGTAAACCCGCTTGAAAGCCAAGTCTAACACAACCCTCTCCCATCCTAAAGCCAGGGAGACTAATCAATCCCTTGATGGACTTCGCTGCCTGGGGCGATAGAACATAGACCTGGCCCACAACAGTGGAGGCATATTCTGGTTCTACATCTTGATGAACTCAGTTGGATCCCTCTGTCCATACTTTCAGGGACCACTAAGCTAACCCATTAGGAACCCTTCTCTTCACCTGGGGACCCAATATGTGCAGCACCTTACATTAGCTTGCTCATAGATGTGTGTTCCAACAGGCAGACAGTACCCACATGGCCAACACAGTGGTGTGGCCCAGTCCACTCACATGGTGTGACTTCAGTCCCCTCCCCAGGGACACCTCTGTCCACCAGAACAGACAGCCAGTGACAAGAGCCAGGCCTCATGCCTCTCAGGGCCCTCTAACCTCTGTTGTGTTAGAGAGTGGGGGGCGGTAGCCCCAGGTGCTCGGCACCAGTTGTCCACTGTCCCTCCTGTCAGAGCAGGTCTGTGCCCTGCGGCTGGCCACAAGACAGGGGGTGGGTTCTCCCACCCTGTCTTCCCCATCAGAGTCCAGTACCCTCCTAAATCCAACAAAAATATGGTCTAAAAGAGGATGCCAAAAAGCAAAAAGTCTGTAAGAATTAGCCACCGTCTTGATTTGATGTGCAAAGTATTTTTTCATTGCATGGCGTACTTTCTTGCGGAAGCTACTAAGCACCGCTTTATAGAGAATCGTAGCATTGGAGTCGTAAAATTAACTCTAATTTTTCACACAGTCTTTCCTCAGCCCTTATTATTGGGAAAAACCAGGGTGCAGAAGGTCTTGATCTTTTTATCACATACTTTTTTCAAGGTACAAGATGATCTACTTGGCAGGAACCTGAGCGCAGAAAGGTAGGTCTGTGCCAGAGATCATGACACTTTTAGCACATGATTGGGGACTGTCGAAAGGTAAGAACCTTGATTAAAGATATGACTAAAGGAGTAACAAGCACAACAGGGAGGACCGACCTGTATAATCTGGAAATATGCCTGATGGGGATAATGCCAACCCCTCAGAGACTGCATGCCAAGTGTTGATTTGTTGACCCAGCCTAGTGAGGGCCTGGTATACTGGGGTGGGCTGTAGGTATATTAAAATGGGTAGAGGCTGAGAGTACAGGGCTCAAAGGAAAGTTAAGTAGGAAAACCGGGAAGGGATATATGACCCTCATGTGGGACATTCACTCCCTAAATCCACCTTAGACAAAGGCACCTTCCTTTGTGGGGATGAACTGATGGATGGGCAGTGCCAAAGAACATCATAAAAAGAAGTTCTCTGTAGCATCCTGCTACCTCAGTTTTGCTCCCCTCCCTTTCCTGGTACACTTGGCACCAAAGATTTTTGCCCACAATAAGTGACAGATATAAATGCATGATATGCACAGTAATTTGTCATGGCCCTGCCAAGATTAAGACAACTACTAAAGTGAATTGGTGTACTGCTTTAGCTTCTCAGTGTATCATTTCTTGCTCATGTTAACTTTCTCTGTTCTCCCTACTTTCAACTGATCAGATTCTGTGTGTACATTGATGAATATGGAAAGCAGAATTGGTTTCATTTTATTTGTCTTTGTTGTCAGTTATTAACCTAATAAATATATCTTTAAAAACCTTTCATTTACAAATACCTACACTATGAATGTGATTCTTTAAATATGGCAGGCAGGCATCTTGTATACCAATTTTGCAGCTGACTTGCCTGGGCCTAAATATGATCCTAGGTGTTTTGGCACTTGCAAGCTGAAACCAATAAACAGGATGGTGGTAAAATCTTTTTTACCAACACAGCGCAGCTGGGCTTGCGGTCATATATTGTCATGCTGCATTGCTGCTGCTGCTAGTCCTGGGGCTTGAAAGTGTACTGACTGAGTCTCTGTGGTTGGGAAAATGAAACAAGAGTAAAGTGTGAGCAAACAAAGGGTTGTCCTGGCTTTGGCTGCCTATAACAAGTGATTGAGAAATGTGTAAGATAATTTAGAAAGGAGGGCATTTGGTAAAGGTGAGTGTCAAAGGGTGGTGGAAGCATACAGGTATTGAGCCGGATCCTATGTCAGCACAAGGGGACTAAAATGGCAGTCTTACATGTCTGTGGCAATACCAACCTCAATGCACCCTATCTGAAACTGAGCAGTGGGACTGATTGTTAGTTGGAAGAGAGACTGTGCTGCAGAACCAGATTCAATTATGTGGTAACACAGAGGAGACCTTGTTTGGTACTGGTTGTCAATTTACTGGGGTAAACACAATAAAATATATATATATATTGTAGATTTGATGCTTGCGTAGAATTGGGTGCAGGGCCTTGCTGAGGCTGGGTAATGAGTCCAAGTCCTACTGAGGATTGGATGCAGGGTTTGGCTGGAGGCTCTGACTGAGATGTCATATGTGATTTCATCAATTATGTCATTTATCAAGTTATGAGTAATGTAATATAGGAGGTCGCAAGCGGTGTATGATGGCACTTCAAATTATAGTCAGTTCACCAAATTATAACTGGCGTGTTTCCGTTTTCTTTTAATATTAACTCATGTCTTATCCCAAAATTAACTATAACATATCTTTAACCATTGGCTACTTCAGTGAATTTCTGGGATTTATTGTTTATTGTATGTTATGGTCATTTAAGTCAATATATATGTACTGGATAATTATAGTTAGGACCACATTTACATAGGAAAAACATTTTTGGGTTTGCTAATAACTATAACGACGTTTGATGAATCTCCACGAAACGCTTGGAAAAAATATTCTTTCACCTCAGCTTATACTTGGAAATGTTTCGGTGAGCTCTGTCAAGCAGGGGCTGAGAAAACGTGGGTATCTCAGAACTCATTTTCCCCATACGAAAACTAAACACAGCTGCAGCCCAAATGACTGAAATGGGATTATACCAAATTTGGCAGAAAGCAAGCTCATGGTTAAGAAAGTGTGTTTAGTGTCCTTTGGTGTAAATCCATGCAGTAGCTTTTGAGATATTGAGGTTCAAAAACATTTGAGGCTGTGGAGGATCTGCAGAGCATATAATTCTCAGAATGAGATCTGATTGGCTCCAACAACTTTATATCCAGCACCAGAACTCTGCCAACTGTCAGTCTGTCCTGCCAAGTGGTACCACCCTAGTCCTGGACCCTTGGAAGTGGGTCTGAAGGTGCTCTGCCAGTCTGCCAGTCCAGCTGTGGTCCCAGCAGAACCAATACAGCATGACGCATCACCTTCCAAAACTACACATTGGGACCACAGTGTGACACATCAGCTCACAAAACTCAGCATCTAAACCGCTGTGGAACACATCCCGAGGTAGGACTTCGCATCGCAGACCGCAGCCTCTTCCAAACCACCACTGCACAATGTATCTTCAATGCAGGAGTTTGCATCGCAAGCCATTTCTCTCCAGCATCCTCAACTATGGCGCAGGACCTCGCATCACTGCCTCATAGTGTCCCAGAACCACCGCAATGTGATACATCTCCACACCAGGAACTTGCATCACCTAAGCTGCACAAAGCATCCTCGACGAGGGACCTTGGAACACAATGCAACTAGGATTTAAGGAACTCTTGTTTAGCAGACCTAACTTGGTCCTAGTATCTGGTCAATGCTCACTTGCCGCATTGTTCTACTGATTGGATTTTTCTTGTTTTGGTCTTAAAAATATTTATTGAAAAGTGTTCTATTTTCTCAATTGGTGTGGGATTTTTCAAGTGTTGTGTTTCATATTATTACTGTTTAAAGTGCTGCATAAATACTTTGCAGGTTGCCTGTAGGCTAAGCCTGACTTCTGTGTTCCAAGCTACCAGAGGGTTGAGCACAGGATAATTTAGGATTTGCTTGTGACTTCACCCTGATAAGGATTGTTGGTGCTGCTTGAATAAAGGTTCACCCCCCTCAACCAGTAATCCAATTTCCAACAGGAGGTGTAGACTGGTATGACAGAATTATGTTCTCTCCTCCCCTTTCCAGATATTTTACCTTGAGACATTTTCTTCACATTTTCTGGACGTTGAATGAAACTGACTTTTTTAGGGTGTCAGAGTACTTGTTTTCTTGTGATTGCTCCATTTCCCTTCTTTATTTACATACATGACAGTATACTTTGTCAGAAAGTAAGCAGGACAAAATTATTTCAAATGAATTACTTTCCTTCCAGATACCTGCCTCTTCCTCCATATTGTGGATATGGCTTCGCTCTACTGCTCATTCACGCTGCAGATTCTGAAACAACTCAATGTTTCTGTTGGGATTCACATACAAGTGAAGGAAACACACATCTTCTGTTTTCAACGTTAAATAGAACTGTTTCCTTGCAGGGAACTGCAAATGCATTTCAATAGGCAAAAAGGAGCATGAAAAGTTTTTAAAAATAAAAACTCACTAGCACATGGTGCCTTCTTCTTCTTCTTTGTAATCTATGCCGCCAGAAGACAGTTAATTGGTCAATGACTTGCTCATCAGCAAGTTCCTCTAAATCCTATCAACATTTTTCTGGAACATTTACCTCGGTTATGAAATGTGTTAGCAGCATTTTCAGCTGACAGTCTGTTCCTTCCAACACAAATTACAGTCCTAATAGTGAAAAAAATGATCTTAAGAGTCAAAACGGCCAAGTGAGTAAACCACTCGTGGATGAGATATGCAGTCATCCATCGGTCGCAACTTTTGGTCCTGGCAACCCACCAGCCTCATGATGGCAGAAACCGAGTCCCATGAAATTGACTCCTGGTAGCATCTTTTATTTACAGCGCTTAGAAATGGCAAGGCGGAATTACGTAATAAAGCACTATAAAAAAACAAATAATTTTTATGCAGGTACCAGATAACGGCTGGATAACGCAATCTATTAAAGTATTGATTTGCAATTTGTGAAACAACATTAGCTTCATGAAATGTAATCAGCATAATTAAAATTTTAAAACAAGTAGTACCCCTCTATTACCAACTCTGCAGCTTACAAAAAATAGGGATAATATAGATATTAATTTTCCTATTTTCTATTCTATCCATAGAGGTTTTGCATCATGTAGTTGAATAGATACGCATGAATAGTATAAGTACGCATACGCTAATGGCTGATTAACTGTGTATAGCTTTGTTATTTTCCCAAAACTGTTTATGTCCCAATTTTTAGCAATTGAAGCAGTTAATAATTTCAGTAGAATCTTTTAGTACTTATGCATGTTAAAATTCTTGCTAGGCGTTTCTACCCTATGCCTACAGAAGTACAGTGCTGCCAGTACAAATCAAGCACAGCCAACTTCAATAAACCACAGCTGGTTCAGACAAGCTATTTCACACTTTTTGCTTTTAAACTGAATTCTCAAGATCAGTGAATTCTTTATTGTAAGGCCCTTCAACCAATTCAAAGTATGCAAAATGCAAATGCAATATCCCACCTTTAGTCGGAGATGTTAGCCAAAATATTTTCGCACTCAGAGAGATAGAACTGGATGTACTGTGAAATGAAATTCACCCTTAAAAACATATATTGCAACACAGTTGTGATGCAACAATAAAATGAGACGTGACACAAAATGTAGAAAGTGTAATTCAAAATAAATATATAGGTGAAATGTAGTACACACATTTTCCGAAGCAGACATATATATATTTTTCAGTACTAAACTGATGGCAGAGGCCGTGTGCAACAGCGGTTTAACAGAATGTTCAGTCCACCGCAGGCGAGGTAGTTCAGAGGTAACAAGGGGCATATTTACAAGGCAGCGATTGAAAATTATCGCCGCTTTTGCCGCCGTTTTCGGCCGAAAAGCGGCGATAATTTTATCGCCTAATTAGCAAGGTCACGATAACGCGTAAAACCTTGCTTTAGCGCACGAAATCTTAACGCCCAGCTTTGCATCTCTAATGAGATGCAAAGTAGGCGTTCCTGACCTGACATGACAGGAGAAATGACGCTAAGCGACATTTCTCCTATCATCAAGCCCCACGCTATGACGCATAGCGGCAGGAAAAGTAGCGATAACCCCTGTTATCGCTACTTTCCTTACGCCTGCTTCAGGATTGATTTAGCCATGATATCCTATGAAAGGTGGATATCATGGCTAAGTTTGTGAGTCCCTATCAACAAGCTAACGCCACATTTTGTGAGATTATCGCTGGGTTTCCAGCAATAATCTCACGTTAGGCAGGTAGCGCTAGGATTTTTATCGATTTTGAGATAAACGTTGCTAATAGCACGCTATCTCAGCGATAAAAATCCACGCTAGCCGGCGATAATTATCCTAGCGCTAAGTGCGCTTAGCGATAATTTTCGCCGGTTGTTGCTGATATGCCCCCAAATTTGGGGGCATATCATCAAGGGCTGAAGATATAATTATTGCTTTAGCGTCCGGCGATAATTATATCGCATTATTTGCAAGGACACGCTAGCGCTTGTTTCCTTGATTCAGCTCCCGTTTTGTACACGCCTCGCTTTGCATCTCTAATGAGATGCAAAGGAGGCGTGCCTGACAAAACACCATGGGTAAATAGCGCTGCCCCAGCTTCATGATATCATCAACGAGGGGTAGCGATATTTTAAATCCTGTTAACTATGCCTTAAAACAGGAATTTAACATCTGTTAAATTCTTGACTAAGGCATAGCTAACTTGGGAGGTGGATTATGGTGATACGACCACAGGGTCGTATCACCAAGGCTATCTCCGTTTTGGGTGCAACATCGCTGGTTTTCCAGCAATGATGATGGCCCATTTCCCTGGAATATTATCGCCCTGGAGTAACGTGTTGTTAAAAACGTGTTACCAGGGCGATAAATTCCAGCGATAGATGGCGATTTGCGTTTATTTATCGCCGTCCTAGTAAATATGCCCCTTGGATTTTTTAAACATGTTTTCAACTGACATCAAGCTATTAAAATCTATTTTACGTTTCTCAACTTTCCATAAGTTTTTACATTCGGGACCCAAAGTAAATATTTGGGTAGAGAAAGTTAAAACTGTTCTTTCGATACAAAAATGCAACTGCAATTCTGGTTCTGGCTCTAAAAGCAATGGATTCTCAAACCAGATTTCGAATGGCTACATTTTGGATGTAAGTATTTCTACAGGATTGGTGGAAGGACGTTTATAAAAACAATTCCCCACTAGAGCAGGAGAAAACTGTAAAAATGGTAAGTGGAATGCTGCCGGTTTGACAGCCCGTTTTGTTATATGTGAAAATATCAACCAAAAAAACATAGTAGTATATAAATATTGCTATTAAAAATATACACTACCATAATGTACACTACAAATAATATATTATTTTAAAAAAAGCAATGAACATAAACAAAATAATACAATTATATAGTATACCCCAATATCAAATTGTGTTTGTTGGGGTGTGTATGTGAGTGTGTGTGTGCATGAATGTGTGTGTGTGTGTGTGTGTGTGTGTATGTAAAGAGAGAGAGAGAGAAAGAAAGAGAAAAAGTGTTAGAGAAAGAGAGGGAACAATATAATTTATCATTTATAGTTTACTTTTACCAAAATATGTCATCATTTACAACTTTTACAAAAAAATTATTACAATTCGAATTTAAATAAAAATATCTCTAAATTCAAATATTTGTATATTTCTAAAAAAAAAATCATAACATAATTGTAGGAAATTAGGATCTTCTTTCATGGTTACCCCCACTTTATGCTGGTATATGTTTTTTGGACTAGTCAGCTGGGATCCTCCTTATTACGACTCCAGCCACTGGGCTTCCTCCCTAAACTTGATGTGGTAAATACTTTTGTACCTCCACAGTTGGCTACTGGTGTACACTTATAAGTCCACAGTATATGGTACTAAGGTACCCAGGGCATAGGTACACCAGGGGTCTCCCATTAGCTGCAGCATGTATCATGCAACCCATGTGAGACCACTCAACCTGTCACAAGAGGCCTGCCATTGCAGCCTGTGTAAGCTGGTGCAAGCATGCTCTACTTAGAACCAGTTCTGGGAGCCCTTGGCTCCCGTTCTGGAGCAAAACTGGACAAAGGACATGGGAGTACCCTCCCCTCTGTCTAGCCCATCCTTTGGGAGGGACCCCTGAGTCATCCTAATCCATTTCTTAGGGTATTAAAGGGCTTACCTGTTTGTGGGTCCTCAGATTTGTCGTGGGACTAGACTTAAGCTTGAAACCACATCAATCTTAGACCGTCTGGACAATTGGACTTCACCTGGAACTGAGACTGCATCATGGAAGATTCTTGCTGATCCTGGTCTCGCTGTTCTGCAAGTCTTCTTCATCATTTGCGTCTGTGCTTCTTTTCACAGACCAGTGAGCATGAAGGACTCGCAAAGTAATCTCCCTTGAAGTGAAGGTGTCACTCTACTGCATCTGCTGGCACCACAACAAAGCTGACCGGTCTGCTGCTCCTGATGTCCCATGGATTTTGAAAGGCTCAGCAGCACATGTGGTGCTCTGCAACACCGTAGAGGCCTGGCATGTATTCTTCGCAATTGTGAGGCCAGTATCGCTCATCGGAACCACTGAGAGGGAACCCATGAGCATTGCGTTGACTTGCCGTTGCCAAGGCTTGTTGGCTCTGCACTCCAGATTTTTTGGGCTACAAGAAGATCCAGCCTCCAGCATCTCTTCCTACCAAGATCTTCATCCTCATCACATCCTCTGAACCGTGGGCCTTCCTCTTTGGTGAACTGGTTGAGGTCCTCCTGCGACTACTGTGCCTGTGGCCTATGGGTCCTCTGGAGAGTCTTCTCCAACTTCAGTGGTATCCCCTGCTTGCTTGGGGCCTGTTTTGACTCTTCTGCACTTGGTAAGTCCCTTGGACCTTGCCGGTACCAAAGTTGCTCCTTCATCGGTTCCCATGTCTGTTGCTGCTGCCAAGGCTTGTTGGTGCTCCCGCCAGACACTGACCCCCTAGTTCTCGACTTCTGACATGGGACAGCTCATGCATGACTCCTGGGCTTCCTCAGCATCACATGGTTCTCACAGCTGCAGCGACAAGGTCACCGTCATCACTCCTGCATCTTCCTTCATCGATGGTCATTACTCTTCCGTGCCTCCTGATCACCTCTGAGTGGCATAGACTCTGTCCCCTCTGCTTGCAGATTCTTCCCTTTTAGAATCTACCCTTGGATTCCACCGGACTCTTGCACAGTCTTCACCAGTGGCATCTTTATTGAAGTCCTCAATTGTGGTCTTCTGTCTTCCAATGGGTTTCTTCAGGGTCCACTGGGGAGGGTCCTTCTCCAAAATTGCAACAGCAACTTTACCATTTATTGAGTGCTTGGCTGTGTTTCCACTCTGCACACAGCCTCCGTGGGCTTCCTGGGTACTTACCTTGGGTGTTCCTTGTGTCCCTAGCTCTTCTGAGTTTCCTGGCCCAAGTCCCGACTTTGGTCGCAGTTCGCATTTCATTTTTTTTTATATATGGCTTAGTCTCCCCTTTGAGACCACTGTGTATTGTGATTACTTACCACTTGCTTTTGAAGTATCATTGTGTATTTGTGTTGATATCTCCGGGTAGGAGATATACCAATGTGCTAGTGAGTGTTCTGGAAAAAATAGACATATTTTTATAACAACACAGTGTGGTTCTTTTTCATTTAACCTACACTACATTGTTGCAGGGATTCTGCCCATGCACAGAACTATGCGCAGGAAACCAGGACCTCAGTGAATTGCGGTGTACCAAAAACTCACCTCAGTACCCAGAACCCCTTATTCGACTAGCATCAGTGTCTCATTTGCTCTTCATATCATCTCGAAGCTACCAATGATTAGACAACCCAGAACATGCGACTTAGAGTACTCTCAGGAATGGTGGGAATCAGAAATACCTGTTCGTTATTATTCTCATATCAGTCCACAACAAGAGTAATCAGAGACACAGTAATGTTTAAAACTTGTATTTTATAAACTACGTGTCCTAAGATGCAGTACTTTGGCTAACATAAGCAGACAAATGATTAAAACTAAAACCATCAGCATTGTTACAATACCATAGAAAATGAAGGGAGAAATCATATTACAAATGATAGTGAAATACAACCACCCTCCCTTCGCTAGTAAGCTAGTATTATTAGACTAATAGAAGGTCTATAGGTTTGAATGGGGAACCCCACACCGTAAATATCAGCTTAGGTGAATCACATCACAGGATCATCTTTGCTCTGTGCCTGAAAAAGTTCTTCTCCAGAATGTGTGTGTAATGCATGCAAACTGCAATATTAAAGGCACTCGAGTTTCAGATATTTGCAGCTGTGCGCGTGTTATGGCTAGAGCGTGGGCCGATCAACCTGAATTCAAAAGCATACATTGTTTGTTGGGCCTGACTGTTTCTGAACACAATGTTCAGACCAAGGTCGCGGTGCACGTCTAGAGATGTAAACAACAGACAGTTCCCATGTGAAGAAAACGCAAGCATCAGTTTTCATATAATAACATCTATCTGCAGTGTTGTGTGCAAAAGCAGCAAAAGTGGCAAGATGGTGTTTCAAACTTCTAAGAGGCTTATGCTGACATAGCAATGTGTGCATCTAAAAGTCCTTCTCCACTACACCCTCCCTTGATCGGACCACGAACAAATAGGGATACAATTGAGGAACGCAGAGTTCAAGTTCGACAGAGACAGAACCAAGTGCATGAATTGTAAATCCATATAAATGGGAGTTAAAGTTCGAAAAAAAGGCGTAATAAATGAAGGGAAAAAAAGAAAAAGGAAAAATATGTAACATCCTGCAAAGGCTCAGCCGAGCCTAATATGTCGAATCAAAAAAAAAATGTGTAGTTCGTACAAGGAAAATTGGACGACATCCAAGTTAATACATCAACGTGTAAGCACAATAAGTAGCGACAGCCTCCAAGAGAAAGTCATTAGAATGTTCTGTAAAAGTTTCCGCCATCCAGTCTAACAAGGTAAACGAACATACATGTTCCTCGATAACTGGAGCCTCTAGCACAATCAGAGGACAACTGGCGTGTTCTTCAAGATAACTTCTCGCCAAGAAGTCATACACTGCCGTACAGATGTCCCAATTCCCTAGGACTCCATGTGCTGCTCCACAGGCCATAATCCTGATACTAGAACAGTCCAACTCATGAGCCACCAAGGGACTCATCAGTCGATCATAATTCGGGGCAGGAGACACCAAGTTCGACAAACACAAATCCAGAGCCCATTCGAAAGGACAATCTAGACAATGAAAAACAGGTTCTACGCAAGTAAAGTAGAAAAACCGGAAGGACAATCCATAGGCTATGCTTAAGGTGGCCAGAGGTAATGTTCCATAATATTCAAGCATTCGGTTACGAAGATGGAGCAGCCGGGACAGGCTGTCCTGTGACACAAATTATGCAGCCATTGCGCAGTAAGCAGACCAATAGCAGCCCACCAGCCGTGAGGGCGAGTATCAATGGGAGCCCGCCAAAGACGCTGGAAAAAATAGAATGAAAAAATGCCGGTATCACACCAAAGATAGTTTGGAAGGAGGTCACAAGACCGGAGCCCACAACTTTGAAAAAATGTACCAAGCCAGTTGTTGACGAGGCATTAAATATAGTGTAAATCAGAGCACTGAAATGAAGGGGGAGATTAGTATTTAAAAGTGCATGCACCTCGGTGCGGGTGTTAGCTTCGTGAAGGACAAATGTTTCACGGGAGGAAGTCAGAGCGACTTCTTTTTGAGACAATAGAGCCCTTATTCTGCTCATCTTGTTGAACTCTGCTTTCAAGGTTGGTATGGAAGGCCAGATGGAGACATCTAGCCGCCCATGCGGGGGTGGGAAAAGGACATTTTTACAGCAGACTACTCGTTGCGATACAGTCACAATTTAGGGAATTCCCACTAGCATCCCGCAGCAAGCCTCCTTATTTAAAAGCAAATAACTACCGTTAGCTAACAATGTAAAAGAGGGCGTAATAGCTGGCATTGGAACCCCTTTCAGGACGCAAGCTAAATCCGGTGCCTGGATGTTACATGCACCATGCAATTGGATGTGCCTACAGACTACTGAGTGATCAGGTGTGGAAGTGCATTCCTCACCTTTCAAATAAACTTCTTTCTCTTCTCTCATGCATCTGTATGTAAATGGGAGTGACCTAACCTCATGCAGGAAAGCAGTACCCAACGGTTCATATCTGCCTAGGGCATAATGTTTCATGCACAAACTGAACTTAAACAAAGGAAATGGTAATGTGATTAACCCGTGGATAAGCCACACAGCGGCGTTCAATTCGGCCACAGAGAAAGGCAAATGTTCTAACCTTTCAATATGCAGTAATTAATATGTCGCATCTTTCATGGACATGAACTGTTGTTTTGCAGTCAGATTAAATAGAAGGAATAAAGACAATGTATTCATGTTGTCCCAGGGAACTTTCCCAGCCTTCAATGTTTGCAAAGTCCATGCAAACTGCATTATAGAACGCAATTGATTTTGACCATGATATAACACAGATAGATCATCCTGCACAATATCCACAACGAATGAAACAATATTATCTAATGTGTAAATTCTGGAAGAAAGGGTGTTAATGCTATTATCGATAACAGCTAGTACTTTTTCCAAATTGGCTTGATTAATGGCTCTCAATCTGGAAGCAGCTTCAATTTGCGATAATTTCCAAACCTCGTTATAAATAGCATACACCCACCTTTTGGACCTGCCACCCACAGGACCCTTAACAAAATCATTCAAATCTATTTTGTCATGTAATTTTGACAAATGTAATTTAATTTAACAGATGCTAAGGGGGAATTTTGCAGCCAGTTCTGACATAACTTCCCTACAGAGTAGGTAGTAACTGAATGGACGACTGCAACTCTTCACGGGACAGATCTGCATGATTATCCCAATTAGGATAAGCACCCAGATCAGGAACAGAGGGGGAATTCATCCGTTTAGTAGTAGCCAATCCAAATCAGGTGGTTTGAAAAATAGTAGAATTCAAAAATAACATGTGGTTTGGGATAAGGCAAGCACGATGCAGAGCTTCAGTCCCTTGCACCTGCCATTTCTTAGAACCCCAACAGATTTAAGATCAATAGTATCTTTCCACAGCTCATAACCCCCGATCGCCAATTCATCCATAAAGGACTTGGAATACAATAATTTAGTGTGGGTCAGCCCAACCTTCGAAGCTGACTCTGCCGCCACTTTTAAATAAAAGGCCTCAGGCTTAGAAACACTGAAATCAGTAAAATATGTAAATGTGTTCACTAATGTGCTGGAGCTGCCTTCCATTGGTGCCAGACAATGTTCCCATTGCGTATAATTTACAACATTTCTAAACGTATTGGCTTTATGTGGAAATGATTGCCATAGTGTTGGTAGCAAAATAGCTCCCCATAATTAGCAGTGTCTAAATACAAATCTTCAGCATCAAAGGCAGCATAATATTTTAAATCAGAAAATAGTGCCTCTATGGCCTGAACGTCCCAATCATCAGAGTGGATGTTTTGTTTCACAACATCACCCATAGAAACACGAAGTACATTGGGGACATTAATAACCTCTGTGGGTCCATGAATTTGAAATTTTACAGCATCCCACACAATCCCATCCAACACAGGTCAGGCAGTAATATTCACAAAAGTCTGATCCCTCTTCATGATGTGTGATGAGGAGTGGGGGGCCAAAGTTCCATCAATTAGTCTAATTGTAGTTCTTTCGTTGAGATAGTGTCCATTTACAAGACGAAAAGATATCACCACAAATCCAATGGACATAAACAAAAAAATACTTATGAGCATAAGCCAAATGTAAGTCCAAGGGGGAATTAAAAAATGTCTTTTAAACCAAACAGCAAAAATAGAAATTTTCGATGGGGCATTTGAAGTCATAGAGTTAGTGTCAAATGAAAAACGTGACTGGACAACTGCAGTTGATTCTAAAACAGGCAACGACACATCTGTGGGATAAGTATACTCAGTATCTGCAGGTGGACCACCAGCCGGTGGTGGCAACAAAGGATTAGTAACTGTATGCATCTCGATGGCACTATCAGGCCTGGTGGTAGAAGCTGGAGCCAAAACAGAATTTCTCAGCATCGCAGGGCAAGAGACCGCTGGAGTCATACTAAGAAGAATCGGCCACTCGCTGTAGTTTGACATTGTCAATGGAGATGTACCTGTTATCCTTGCGACCAGGAAGTGGAGGTAAAATGACTGTTCTTGTACCCTGTACGCCAAGCACTGGTACTGGTGCACGATAAGAGGGGCCGAACTCATTCTTGTTCTCCACCTTCTCACGGACCAGGTCACCAAATCGAGGTAGCCAGCCGACTACCGGAATCTGAAGCGCAGCATCAGTTGTGGAGGGCAAGTGTTCCTTTGCAAGACTGTCTCTGGTCTCTTGTAGATTCTGTAATACAGCACAGTGATCATCTACGTCAAAGGGTGCGGCTGACGCCGCCATGTCTAGACCATCAAGGTCCGGGACAACCATTTTTATGCCAAAGAGCATTTCGTATGGGGTCCGCCCACCCAGAGACCTTCTAGGGAGATTATTAAGTGCACGTTGTACGTTATACAGATGGGCTAACCAATTCCTGCCAGTGCCTAAAACCCTAGCTGTCAGGGATTGCTTTAAGTCACGGTTCATTCGCTCCACAACACTATTGCCCTTAGGCCGGTACAGAGACGAAACTTTGACTTGGACCCCCAAAGATCTCATGGCTTCTTTGTACGCCTTAAAGGCGAACGCAGGACCTTGGTCAGAATGAAGGGTACCACATGTGAAAATTCCCACAAAAACACGCAAATCCCTGATGACAGTTCGAGCATCAGCACTCCTTTGTGGCCATACCCAAAGAAAACGTGTGCACGAATCCACTGCAACTAAGATATACTTGTACGCAGTATCAGAGGAGAAAGGACCGCAGTGATCTAGATAAACACACCCAAGTGGTTTATTAGATATATTCAACTGAGTTTGTGGTGGGCGCGCAGCAGTCGAAGGTTTAATCTGCTGGCAAATGTCACAATCAAGAACATAAGTACGAGTCTGTTTATACAACCCGCACCACCAGTAACATTGTTGTAAGAGAGTAACAGTCGCTGAAAAGCCAGCATGAGCAGAGGCCATACCTTCGTGAGCCTCTGTTATCAAGGAAGGTCTGCAGTCCACATTGGGAATCAATCTGTCACCAACGTCGTTAATTCTCACATAAGGGACTTTATCAGAACTTAAATGATAAGAGTACCGAGAAGGGAAACCTCTAGGGTAATTACCTCCCTTCTCTGTTGCAGCAATAGCTGCCAAGATATCATCATCAATCTTACTTTTGGATCTTGTAACTGCTGCTACTAGGTACGTTGCCACTGCTGTTTTCGCTGCTTCGTCAGCTAAGCTGTTCCCGACGGCGTGGACACCAACTCGCTGGTGCCCAAGAGTGTGAATTACATTCACGAGAGGCAGATTCTGTTTAAGTTCTGCCACCCAAATCCAAAGCATTTTATGCTTGATTGTGCTACCTTTGGAATCGCGATATTCATTCTGAGACCAAAAGAATAAATTGTCATTAAAAGACTGAACACAGTAAAACGAGTCACTCACTATAAGAGTAGTAACACGAGGATCAGCAAACTGCAGTGCAAGCACTAGAGCACGTAGCTCCACCAATTGTGCGGTACAATCACCCAATGACTGCGTATGCACGACATCAGACTTGAATTCACCATTCACGAAAGTACCAGCTACATTTGCGCAGGCGGCTGAATAAGCATGCTTCGATTCGCCAAACCGTCTGTATAAATGACACAATGGTAATCTTCTAGCGGGCGCAAAGACAGAGGAGCTGGATGAACAAATTCATACTGCATGTACTCCTGAGTCTGTAATGAGGCATCAAAGATATAGGTGACATCCGGCGATGTCAAGGAAGTGGCCCATTGTATCCAACGTGGATGCAAAGTTTAGAATTCGGTACACTGGCTTTCGTCACTGCCTCAAGAGCAGAATACGGTGTGACAACCAACATGCATTTCCCTTGTGACAGTGCTCGCTCTTTAAGAATCGCCATCTGCACTGCAGTTAAAACTTTTTCGACCATGGAAAAACGCATTTCAGCCAAAGTGTACAAGTGTGATTTGTAA
Organism: Triturus cristatus; assembly: GCF_964204655.1. NCBI lineage: Eukaryota > Metazoa > Chordata > Amphibia > Caudata > Salamandridae > Triturus > Triturus cristatus. Next base: position 1,109,979,806 of record NC_140592.1, on the reverse strand, counting down.
GCAATGGGGACTGTGTCGCCCTCATTGAACGTTAAGTACGTGAAACCCACTGCGCCAGGCACAATTCTTATCACCAGGTTAGTGTGGTTATCACGTGTCAGTAAGTATTTCGAAGCAAGAAGATTAGCCTGCAAAGATTGCAAGATAGCCGAATGCTCTGGCAATTTTGAAAAAGTAGGTTGTACCAAGTCATAAAGCGGTTTGATACGCTGGGCATAGTCGGGAATGTAAGTACGCCCGAAATTCAGAAAACCCAGCAAAGACTGTAATTTTTTCAGCGTTGTCGGAGCACGCAAACATGCGCACTTCTCTAAGAAGTGAGGGGCTAAACCTCGACCTTCCTTGTTGAGCTCGTAGCCCAAAAACAACACTGTATACTCTGCAAAGTTGAATTTGTAACCGAAGTCCGCAAACATAACAATGATGCGATCAACGTGACACAGATGCGGCCATAATTCGTCGTTTGTGAGATAAATATCGTCAACATACGAGTACGCATCAGGGTCAATGCTCTCTAACAGAGAGACTACACGTGCGACAAAGATGCCAGGGCTGTTCTTATAGCCCATGGCTAATCTCTTAAACTGTTTTTGTTTGCCGCCATAAGTAAACGCTGTCCACTGACCACTAAAAGAGGACAGATTATGGCTGAAAAAGCCATTGGATATTTCAAGTGTGGTCTTAAACCTTTTTCTCACGAGACTATCAACGAGGGCAGAACTGTGGGTATTCTGTACAGCACAAGTTCAACAATGAGAGCTCAAATGCCGGTAATCCAAAACTATGCGGTACGACCCATCAGGTTTAGTTACAGTGAATAGAGGATTATTCATTGGTGACACACAGGTTTCAATAACACCTTGATATTCCAATTGCTCAAGGATCTCCACGACGTGAGATCTAGCTTTGCCGTGCATGGGATATTGGGGCTGCAGCTGAGGCATAGACCAGAAAGGATTCTCATGGCTGGGCGACAATTTATCCCACCCAACCTGAGTACGGTCAGAGCCGGAGCAAGCACCTGGACCCACACTTCTGCAAATTTTTTTGCGTGATCCTTTGGCACTGTGTGCGCGAAGGATGGGAGGATTACCTCCTTCCTTCTAGGAGCAGCCAAAATGAAAGCTGGGGGCCGGTCGGCCTCTGCTAATAGAGTATCATATGTAGAGGTCAGATTATCCCCAAAAATCCCTTGTATTGTACGTTGTATGTCACCTTCAATCAAAAGGACTATGTCATATAGTCTGTCAGGGGGAGCCACTCTAGTATCTGCAGTTTCTACAGTAATAAACGTGTCAGTTGCTATCGCCTCCAGATATGGACGCAGTGCTTGCCTCACTACTGTAACCTCCGCTGTGCTGTCGAGCAGCGTTAGTGCCCATGTCAGGTTCCGATGCTGCGTTCTCACTATCTGTGGCATACCTCGCTGTTAGCGCAGCAACCTTCTTTTTCTGAAACGGGGGACGTTGTCATGCAGACTCGTCCTGCTTGCTCTTACCGTCAGACTGACGGGATTGCTCACGTCCTTGTTGGGCACCCCGACCTTTGCCACGTTCTCCGCCACCAGACTGTGAGCCCAATGTTTCCTGTGAAGAACGAGGAGAACCTTGTTATGTAACCTAAAATCTGTCAGGTGACCTAATCCTAGTGCGATCGCACAAATCATATATGCGATCACTAGACAGTTCTATAAGCCTCCGCAATAATTTTAGGCAACTCGCGGGGCTTATCGAGTTCATCAACGAGGGCTAAACCATTCGCCACTTGAAAGTGAACTGCATCTCCCTTGAGGTTACCAAGGATGAGAGAGGCAACTACGTCGAACACACCGATAAGCCTCATACCCAACTCGACCGCCGCCTCCACGTTTGATGACGGAGGGAAGCTTGGCCATAGATGGGGTGCTGAAGCACTTCGAGTAGACCACTGCAAAAACTTTACCCCAGTTATCACAATCGGCCACCTCTGGAACTAAGTCTTTCTGCAAACTAATGGTGAGTATTCTGTGTTTCTCCACAGGAGTAGAGTGCGGAAATACTGCTTCCAGCTGGTCAAATTTCTCAGCAAGCCAATAAGGTAAATCGTCCTTATTCTGGGGGCGCTTGCCCATTACATTCACGAGACACCATTGTGTCATTTATACAGACGGTTTGGCGAATCGAAGCATGCTTATTCAGCCGCCTGCGCAATTGTAGCTGGTACTTTCGTGAATGGTGAATTCAAGTCTGATGTCGTGCATACGCAGTCATTGGGTGATTGTACCACACAATTGGTGGAGCTACGTGCTCTAGTGCTTGCACTGCAGTTTGCTGATCCTCGTGTTACTACTCGTATAGTGAGTGACTCGTTTTACTGTGTTCAGTCTTTTAATGACAATTTATTCTTTTGGTCTCAGAATGAATATCGCGATTCCAAAGGTAGCACAATCAAGCATAAAATGCTTTGGATTTGGGTGGCAGAACTTAAACAGAATCTGCCTCTCGTGAATGTAATGGGCAAGCGCCCCCAGAATTAACCATGACGGGACTAATGACAATCCCGGCCGGGCCAGCTGGCTGCCCCGCAACAACAGGTGCCCCCACCTGCACGTTGCGTGAAACGTATTGTACTAAAGCCCGATGTACTGTAATCAGGGCTGTATGGAGGACATGTAACTCATCCACCGTAGCATTCAAATAATGAGGATGAGGTGTAAATCCGGCCAGTACCGGCCAAGTGGCCCCTGGAATTGACAAAGGGCCCAAACGAACTGGTGTAACCGTATGGGGAAGGGCACCATTAAACCAAATGCGATGCTGCCAAGCCAAAATAGGAATCTCCTGCATCCTATATGGCGTATAATTTGCTGGGACCCGCGTGGGAGTATAGGAGTGAAACGAACTGTCATCCGCATTCACCGCCGGCTTAGTAACCCAAGAGTAAAACAGCTCGTAGGGATATGATGCATCGGCACTCACCACAAAAATAACAGCCATCCCATCATCCGGTGCACCGAACTGCGTCAAATGACGCCAGAGAGGTGCTCGGCTATGCGCCGCAATATCGACCGCAGCCATAAGGACACAGAGAAGAAAAACAATCTATATTATAGTAGCACAAGGGTTCAAAAATATAAAAACCTTTTTAATTGAAAAGCTTGACCAAACCTATTGAAGTTATAGGTAGGTTAAAACCATCACTCCCGCTATCCGGAAACAAGAGTGAGGGCGTCGTGGACCAATATAAGCACTACTAAGTCGTCTCAAATCATAAGACCAAACGTTAGGTGCGCCATGTTGCAGGGATTCTGCTCATGCACAGAACTATGCGCAGGAAACCAGGACCTCAGTGAATTGCGGTGTACCAAAAACTCACCTCAGTACCCAGAACACCTTATCCGACTAGCATCATGTCTCATTCGCTCTTCATATCATCTAGAAGCTACCAATGATTAGACAACCCAGAACATGCGTCTTAGAGTACTCTCAGGAATGGTGGGAATCAGAAATACCTGTTCGTTATTGTTCTCATATCAGTCCACAACAAGAGTAATCAGAGACACAGTAAAGTTTAAAACGTTTATTTCATAAACTACGTGTCCTAAGATGCTGTACTTTGGCTAACATAAGCAGACAAATGATTAAATCTAAAACCATCAGCATTGTTACAATACCATAGAAAATGAAGGGAGAAATCATATTACAAATGATAGTGGAATACAACCACCCTCCGTTCGCTAGTAAGCTAGTATTATTAGACTAATAGAAGGTCTATAGGTTTGAATGGGGAACCCCATACCGTAAATATCAGCTTAGGTGAATCACATCACAGGATCAGCTTTGCTCTGTGCCTGGAAAAGTTCTTCTCCAGAATGTGTGTGTAATGCATGCAAACTGCAATATTAAAGGCACTCGAGTTTCAGATATTTGCAGCTGTGCGCGTGTTATGGCTAGAGCGTGGGCCGATCAACCTGAATTCAAAAGCATACATTGTTTGTTGGCCCTGACTGTTTCTGAACACAATGTTCAGACCAAGGTCGCGGTGCACGTCTAGGGAAGTGAACAACAGACAGTTCCCATGTGAAGAAAACGCAGGCAAGCAGTTTTCATATAATAACATCTATCTGCAGTGTCATGTGCAAAAGCAGTGGCAAGATGGCGTTTCTAACTTCTAAGACGCTTATGCTAACATAGCAATGTGTGCATCTAAAACTCCCTCTCCACTACAACATGAATATATCAGGTAAAATAAGCTATTTAACACTCCTTCTGGACTAAGCCTGAAGGCTGCTCCCAACAGCCACCACTTGGAGAGATTTCTATGGTTATCTAAGACCACTGAAATCACCATAAGGGTTGTCTGGATTAGTGCAAGATGCTTCACTTAAAAAAGTGTACACCATATACTAAGCCAGCCTCCTACAATAGTGAATTAAAAATGAATTTCTAGTGCATGCTCAATTTAACTTAAAATATAATTTATATAAAATACTCTTTCATTAAATATTCATATTATAAAATTAAACAAAATCTACTAAAAAGGAAGTCTATTTTCTTTTTTAAAACACAATAGGAACTATAAGAACCATAATTTACAATAGATATAACAATTTGAATAGAAATGCATACATCCCAAAATATATACATTATTTGCTAACATATGACAATGCTCAAAAGTATTTATTCATTCTATAAACATTTTAAAAAAATCATAAATAAAATAAAAATGCAAAAACTTATTTTAAAACTCAAATAATAACATAATAAATATTCCAAACCAAGTTCAGTTAAACGCTGGTATTTATTATTTTGATTACAATCCACAAACATTGGAGAAAAGATGCATAAATGCAGGATTGTGCCATACATTGTTCTATCTGCAGTTCCACAAACCTTGGGGAACATGCATAAATATAGTTAAAGTATTTTGTTATTTTAAATGTAAACCAATGAACATTTGTTAAAATGCATAAATCAAAGAGGTAATATTTACTATTCTAACTATAGGCAAACAAACAATAGAGAAACTGCATTCATTTTGAGAGGGTCTTATTTAGTATTATATTTCCACTACTAAACATTGGGAAAATGCATAGATCATGGTTTGACATTCACTATTGTAACTCTAGTCCAAGAATATGGTGAAAGTACATAAATAAAAAGTGGTGGGATTTATTGTTCTAACTCCAGTTCAACAAAAATTGATAAAATGCTTAAATAAAAGGTGTCAGGAATCTTGTAACTTCAATCTCAGATATACTGGAGAAAGTTACAGGGACTTGAAAAAGTGCATAATTTGGTGATTGGGGATTTACTAATCTAACTTTAGATCCACAACATTTGGAGAACGTTCATAAAACAAGGGTGTTAGATTTATCATTCTAACTTCAGTTTCACAAACTTTGGTCTATAAACTCCAATGAGGCCCTGATGAAGACAAACTTACAAGTTCAATCAGTGAAGTAGAGCACTTTGAGTCTCAGCTTAATGTTTTAGTGTTCCTCTACCATACACTTGGTTCCCCAAGACATTTTGAATAGAGGTAATATTTTGAATTACTGAACACAAATGAGATTTTAAGACATCTTGATTCAGATGACGGTGATGCAATCAAAGTTTGTAATAGTAGAGATAACGGCGAAGACAAAGATTCTCAAGTGAAGTGGTGCTCAATGGATGCCTTGAAAAGTGTATGGAATGCAACATTTTTTTCCTACCTAGGGTATTAAACTTGAAAGAATTTGATATCCAGCTATTCGTCTGATGAGGACCCTCTTTCATTTAGGATAACAGGCCCAATCAAAAACTTGATGACTTTAATAAGACTTTAATAGGAGAAGCAATAATATATGGTCAACATTACTCCAAGACAATCTTGTTGCTGACTCCAACACTACTGTGGAAGAAAGTAACTTAATAATTAGCCACACTTGCAGAGTGAAAAAGATGATTACACAATCAAGTACATAGCATCACTATGGAACTAAGGATCAATTATAAATGTTGGAGCAGTTTGTTTCAAGCACACTACATGTAGCATTAGAAACAATAAAGACTATACTCTTCACTGGGCGGCATAAGACACTAAACTCCAGTAAACCCTCAATAATTAACAGGTACTCTGAACCAGACTATACTTTTAGAGTGCCAGAATTGTTTCACATGATTTTTAGGTCTCGCCTGAGACAGCGCTTTAGCGCTGCTCTCGCGAGAGCTTTTGTAAAAGGGGGATCTGGAAGTGCAAACAGTGCTTTTCAGGCCTCCAAATACAGTGCATGTGCGCTGGGCGCGCGCACCATTTGGCAGCCTGAAAAGCACTGCCTGATCACTTCGCGGCCCCTTTGATGTCCTCAGTGAGCCGCGCGACCACTGAGGACATCAAAGTGAACACCATTTGCCACCCCCTTCCTGCTTGTTATTGTTTCCTTTGATCCCTATCTTTCCCTTTCTCAATCTCACCCTCTCCCTGCCTTTTACAACTGCGGCCGCACCACTGTGCCCGCCCCCACTCCCCCCTCCCACTCCCTCCTCGTTAACTTCAGTGCGTGCTTGTCTTCTCTTTTAACAGCCTCTGCTCCCTGACACTATGCTTGCCTGGTTTTTATTTTTTCATTAAGATGTGCGCCACTTGGTTCTTAATATGAACAAAAACACAGCTAGTCACCGAACACACTTACACGTGTGCATTAGTAATTTACCATTAACGTTTCGTAATTTGGGTTTGATAAAACATTTGTCCAGTGCAAAGAAAGTCACAGTCACTACATTTTCAGTTTTAGAGTCCTGTGTCGTATTTGCTTTCTGCACATTTTCTGTGGCACCACTGGGAAATTCAGCTGTAATATATCACATTTGTGCACCGGCAGCGGACTGAAACTTCCCTATATGAACGTGAGGGAACGCTGCTGGAAACCCCCACCTGCATTCCAAGGATGCCAGCAGATAAACAACGCCTCGAGACCTGCCAGCAAGAACCGCTTCACAGTTAAGCCTACACTGCTTCTCGCATGATTGACTATCAGGGAAGGCCCTTAACTGGCACAGGATATCTCCAGGGAATAACTTACATTATTATGCTTGTTTCGACAAGTTTCCTTTCCCTGCCGTGTTTGTAGGGGCCTTGAGTAAATGTTCAGGACGTAAGCAGCTAAGACAATAAAAGCGACGCCACCTCCAATTTCCTTCCAGGCCGACCTGTGCTTTCTTCATCTGGACATTTCACCTCACGGGGGGCAAGGAGGTTTGTTTTACAAACCAGAGGCTTCTGTGATGATAGTAGGTCTCCTTAATTGTTCACTTTGTAAACCCAGCAGTCCTCCTGGGGAGATCAAAGCGGCCTTCGGATAAAGGGACCCCCCCTTGGGCCATCTGATAATGAGGAGTCCGGAGCCGCCCTCCTGGGGGCGCAGGAGCGCGCGCGCCGACACCTTGCTATCTAGCTGGTCCGCCAGGGTCCCTTGCGACCCCCCCCCTCTCTCTCTGGGACATCAAACACCGGCCCCGCAGCGCCAGCCCCATTGAGATGCAAATGTCACCTCATCATCAAAGAAGGGAGAATCCAGGAATGGCATCCGGTGCTCTTCCGGGGAGGTCACAGGGCCCAGGCGTGCCTCTGCCCCGGGCCACGTGGTGACCTGTCTAAAGCACTTTCTCCAGAGGAAACAGCGACATGTCTCAGCTGGAGTACAAGTGACATCGTCATCACTGGTCTGGCCCATGCCTGCCTGTCTCCCACAGGGCGCTCAAGAGAGACACAGGTGGCTTCCCGCTCCCACCCGAATTCAAGTCTCTGCATCTAGTATGGTAATACCCAGGGCCACATAGACAATGAGTGACTGCCTGCATAATTATCGATTTACCACACTTGTCAGACACTCCACTCTCGCTATACAGTGTAGGCATTTTAACATCCTGTTTTTTTTATTTTAAGCTCAAAAAATGTTACGAAATAAAACTAAATGGGTAACAAGCACAAGGGTTTAGCACTTAACCATTTGTAGAACTCCAGGACCATTATTACCCCATGCGTGCACACGCTTTTTAATCTTTAACAAAGGCAACCTTGGAATAAAGGTGATTCAGGTGCCTTCAGTTAATTTTATTTCTACACCTTTCAGTCCAATCTGCACACCTCACACTGCTGCACGCCGCACACTGCTGCATGCCTCACACTGCTGCACGCCGCACACTGCTGCACGCCGCACACTGCTGCACGCTGCACGCTGCGGCACGCTGCACACTGCTGCATGCTGCACACTGCTACACGCCACACACTGCTGCATGCCACACACTGCTGCACGCCACACACTGCTGCATGCCGCTGCACGCCACACACTGCTGCACGCCACACACTGCTGCACTCGGCACACTGCTGCACACCGCACACTGCTGCACGCCACACACTGCTGCACGCCACACACTGCTGCACGCCGCACACTGCTGCACGCCGTACAATGCTACACGAAACACTGCTGCATGCCACACACTGCTGTACGGCACACACTGCTGCACGCCGCACACTGCTGCATGCCACACACTGCAGCATACTGCTGCATTACTCACTGCTGCATGCTGCACGACACTGCTGTACACAGCACACTGCTGCACGCAGCACACTGCTGCATGCCACACACTGCTGCACACCGCTGCACGCCACACAGTGCTGCATGCCTCACACTGCTACACGAAACACTGCTGCACGCCACACACTGCTGCACGCCACACACTGCTGCACGCCACACACTGCTGCACGCCATACTGCTGCACGCCACACACTGCTGCACGCCACACACTGCTGCACGCCACACACTGCTGCACGCCACACACTGCTGCACTCCGCACACTGCTGCACTCCGCACACTGCTGCACGCCGCACACTGCTACACGAAACACTGCTGCACACCACACTGCTGCACGCCACACACTGCTGCACGCCACACACTGCTGATTGCACAATGCTACACGAAACACTGCTGCACGCCACACACTGCTGCACGCCACACACTGCTGCACGCCACACACTGCTGCATGCCACACACTGCTGCACACTGCTGCATTACACACTGCTGCATGCTGCACGACACTGCTGCATGCCACACACTGCTGCATGCTGCACGACACTGCTGCACGCCACACACTGCTGCACGCTGCACACTGCTGCACGCTGAACACTGCTGCACGCCGCTGCACGCCACACAGTGCTGCATGCCTCACACTGCTACACGAAACACTGCTGCAGGCCACACACTGCTGCACGCCGCACACTGCTGCACGCCACACACTGCTGCACGCTGCACACTGCTGCACGCCGCACACTGCTGCACGCCGCACACTGCTGCATGCCTCACACTGCTGCACACCGCACACTGCTGCACGCCGCACACTGCTGCACGCCGCACACTGCTGCACGCCGCACACTGCTGCACTCCACACACTGCTTTTATGCGAGTTTATGCTACTGACATTGTAAATGACAATGGCTTTTTTTGTTTTAAAACCAAAACATAAATAAAAGGCATTTTAATTTTACAATGCCAATAGCTCAAACTCTTATAAATGCGAGACCTATTGCATTGCAAATGCTTGTTTATATGTGCCTATACATTCATATACTTGGGAAGGAGTCAACCTCTGCTTGAGGTCACATCTTCTAGTACAATAATGTATAAACATGATAGCTGTTTATTTCTACTCTAATGAGTGATGTCATCAGTTATATCATTTAACATGTCATGAGTGATGAAATATGTGTAATATGTGAACTCATAATCAGTTAATTGACTAAACCGATGTACTTGAGTGGTTTTTCGAATTTTTATTACTGGTTCTTGCCTTATTTCCAAACTATCTCTCTCACATTTGTTTTTTTAGTGAATGTCTGGAAAGTTTTGATCACATTCTAAATGTACTCAGTGCCCAACCCTCTACAAGAGCCCAAGCTCACTTGACATGCCTTACGCCGTGCACAGTAGGGATTGGCTGCTTCATGGCAGTTCCGTTTCTTGTTCAGGCTAGGAGCCCAATCCTCAGCAGGAGGCCAATCTGTGCACAGCCTCTGGCCATGTGCAGCAGAGGTTAGCAACTGGGCCTGCACCGAGTCTCCTGTAGGCATCCCTCACTATGCGCCCTACCACCACTGTGCACAAAGTGAGTTAAAAAGGATGTCCACAGGGCTTGGCCTCATGGCCAGGCCTCATGGTAAACCATGTGCAGATGGCCAAATCGCCCCTGCACATAAATATTGTCTAGACTAGGTTTAATATTTTATATTTAAGGAACTGTTAAGAGACTAAGAAGTTGAGTAAGGTGAGTGATAACGTAGATAGGGGATGCTGTACTTATACAGACCTCTTCCACTTTAATGGTTTTTAGCCCCTATAAAATACATTATACTATACTGCAAATTAGCAAAAAAAGAAACATCCTCTCACAATTGTAACCCTCTAGTTTCATACTCCCATTAACAATGATCATTGACTTCAACCTGCTCCTTAAGGCTTTAAATTCAACAGCTCCTATTCCAACAAAATTGCCCTTTTTGTTTTGCATATAAAATGTTAGCACTCTAGTTGCTCAGTAGAACTCTATAGCAGCTGTAGTTTATCACTGGGGAGTTAACTAGCAGACCATTGCTGTTCCATGTTTACTGATATCGATGAGAAGTATGTTTGAGAACTCTTAGAAAATGCATCCCGATCTTAGCTTTCTAGAGCACTAAACATCATTTCTACGGCCAATTGAAACCCTACATTTCTTCATTTGATGGAATATATGCTGTAAGAAATGCGTTCAGTTTCACAGCTTTCATTACATCAGAATGGCATTTAGGTTTGCCAAAGTTTCTCATAAATGCAGAATGTTATCACTCTAGGTGTTCATTCGATCACTGAGGTGAAGTTGCATTAGAACACGGGAATCACTGGGTTGCTGCTGGTGTGGGAAGTACATGATTCACTTAACTTACTAGACATTTCTTCTGACATTGACCAGGAAGATGTATGAGAATGTATAGAAAATGTGTCCTCATTTTAGTTTGTGAAAGTAATAACCATAATTTCTATGGCAAAATAAACACCCTTGTTTCATTCATTTCTGAAGGGAAATGCTTTCAGTTTTAAAGCTTTGATTCCAACAATATGAGATTAAGGTCTACCAGACGTTTATCATCCATACAGAATGTTAACTAATAGAGTTTTTCATTAGAACACTGCAGTGAAGCTGCACTAGAATAATGGGGAATGCACTGACACATTGCTACTGCTGTGGAAAGCACATGTTTCATTCAGATTACCAGACTTTTGCTCTGACATTGATGAAGAAAATATTTGAGAATTTAATAGAAAATGTGTCTTCACTTTAGCTTTATTAAGCACTGACCATAATTCCTGTGACAAAAAGAAACCCCTCATTTCACTTGTTTACTGTAATATCCTCTGTAAGAAATGCTTTCAGTTTTACATTGCATGAAGATGGCTTCAGATGTGCCACACTTGTGTCATAAATACTGAATGTTAGAGCTCTAGTTGCTGATTATGTGTTGTTTCTGCTACCTCTGACCCGGAAAATTAAGCTTGTCTTCGAGCTCACCGTGCTGACCAAGCTTCATCATGCTGGATCACGCGTGGTGTGGGCCTTGCCCGTTAAAACTGTGTGGCATTGCTGAGGCGCAAGGTTACAGAGCTGAGCCACAGCCCATTGTTCACCACCTTCGTCATCCTATGCCAGCAGGAGCCTATGCAGGAGCCAGTGTACTCAGTGCACTCAGAGCGCTAACGATTTGGAGAAGGGGCTCTGTGGGCTCAATCACGGCTCTACTACGGCAGGTTTTTTTGGGCACTAAGGGCTTGGCAGTTATCAGAGCAAGAGGAGAGCAAGAGGTTAGCTGGCAGAAGGAAGGAAGGAAGGGAGGAGAGTGTCTGCAAGACTTTGTGCCCCAGATAACCTGCGCTTGAACACATCGGGGGGGATGAGGCTACATCAATATTTCTATCAGTGCTCACTGCACCCCCACAAAGCAGAACCTTGCTCAGGGGCTCTATGTGCCCCAGGATAATCTGCACCAGGAGGCGCCTGAAACTAGTGAAGAGGAGGGAGGATTGTCCACTAGTTGGAGGGCGGAAGTGAATCATGCTTTGAGGAGGAGGGCTGAAGTGAATTGGGCTGGTGGAGGTGAGTGTGGCCGCGGTGTTAGATCTGTGGCCCTAGGATTGAACTGGAGTGTCGTGAGGAGGTTAAACTAGGGTTCCCAGTGCTGCTTGCTCTCCTCTGTGAGCTCCCCTGCTTTGCCCTCCTGCCTATCTACTAATTACCATCCACTACTGTTCTTCACAGTGTGATTAATCTTCTGATGGCAACTTTAATGGCCATCTTAATCTTCCTTGATACTGTAAACATGACCCGGCAATGTTATTTTTCTGCACACAGGCTAGGCGTACCTGTAACAAAGACAAGTCAAATTGACATACCATTTGCACCAAATAATAAAAGCGGGGCCAATTGGTTCTTAAATAAAACCCTAACAAAGTTGCTCAGAGCATTATATTCATCATCATCGATAACAGCCTCTGCGTATAAAAGGCCATTATTGTCGCCACTGGGGCAACATGAGCTCTGGGTGGGTGAGTGAGTGCACAACCGCTCCAGACGCATGGGAATAAGAAGCTGCATGCACCTGCCATTTTAAAAATTACCAAGGCAAAAGTCAGCCAGGAGGGCCAATGTTTAATCTCCCAGGTGGTTCGAATGTTTGATAAATGCTCCAGATTACCCACCAAATTAGATTTTTTAAAAGACCCATCTGGGTCTATACTCTCAGTGACAGTGGACATCCTAGGTCTTCCAAAACACTCAATAAGAATGCCTGATATACAAGGAATATCTCCACAGGAGGCAGCACTACCACTGAGTACAGACTCAAATCTCCACTGCCCTTAAATCGTATAACTCCCTGATGCTGTTAGGAAATATCATGATCAAATTAAGGTGGATTGCATGCTTATCCAAACAGTGGGTGAACAGTGGTTTGTCCACAGGACTAGTACATGCGGAAGACCACAAAAAAATGTAACTCTCCCATTAGTGGATAGGGAATAACAGTTTAGAGAAAAACTCTACCTAGTGGACCTAATAGATCCCTACCTCCTGCCTGCAGTTCTGCTGAAGCAGGGGCCCAAAAAGGATCAGGCAAAGGGAGCCTAGCATATTTCATCCCTAAGACACCCTGCCACATGGGTTCCAGTGGCCAAATGGGACCAGGGGACGTACGGAGCCTGCTTCTCAGAACTTCACAGCTGAACACAGATGCCCTAGCTTACAAGTCATGTAAAATGGATGTTCCAGTGGACTTGTTAAACACCCTAGCAGTATATGTTGCTTGGATAGATAATAAGCTGCCAGACCGAAATAAGTTAATAATTAGGGCTTAAAACTATGCAGCGTTAACACACACAGAATGCTCCTGTACACCTGTGATCGATAAACTCTGCACATTACCAAATGTCTTAGGGGCACTAATTGAGGTCCTGAAAGATAATCTAGCCCCGCTTACTCCACACAGAATATCAGGTCACGAAAGCCACATACCGGGCAATAAACCAACTTAAGGGTAGCATGTGAAAATAATAATAGGGCATTTTCCGCGGCAATTAAGGAGCCCCACAAGTCCATTAAAATGAGGAACAGCCTAAGGGAGGAATTCCCACAAATTCAATCTGTTCACAGGCCAACATAGCCATCTCAGGTGCAAAATACAAACAACACACCAGCAGCCCCGGCATGTAAGCTGAATCTAAAACCAACAGTACCCAATGAGAGGAATACATTGACTGCCGAAACACAATTAAAAAAGGAAATGGCAAACAAAACAAAGGAAGAAGCAACATAAGGCCAGGAACAAAGTTAAAAACGGATTGCCTTTTCTACCTTAAAGAAGCAAAAGTCAACCTACAATATATAATACAGTGTCAGATGAGGAAGTCACCAATCCGGCATCCCCAGCTAGTAGGGACTCTCCTAAGGAGAGGAAGACCTTCCTCATCTTTATCAACACACTGGAAAATACAAAGCAACTCTGTGAAACCACTTCTTCAAAGGTGCGGGAACCAGTTGCAAGTGGACAAGTACTTTCAAATCCAGCAATGAAAAAGTCAAATCTGGCCCAAACAGAATCTATAACATTATTAGAACCCACCCCAGCAGACACACCTAGTGGAGCTGGTGGGGATAACTATATGAACATGAAATCCTGGGAAACACATCTTCAATCATGCAAGTAGAAGTTCCTGATAACTCTCCTGCACTAAAAAGTGAGACTGACCTTATTCTGAAGAAACACGACCCAAACCCTTTATAAATGCAGGCAGTTGCCTGTATCCAAAGCACAAAAGGCGCTACATGTTGTATAATGTCGCCATGTCAAGGTCCCTATAGATGACAGACAAGTTACAGCACATACAAAGGGGAACACAACCTATACCAAGCCACAGTCCGTATACCAGAATATCAATCTAGGGGCAGGCACAACATTTTAAATTGTGAAAATAACTTGAAACTACTCCGTGCTACTTTGACTCTATCGAATATGGCTTCTAAAGACATTGAGTTGGTTGAATTTCTGGATGCCACGGAGGGCAATATGCGGGTAACAGCCCTTGTGACATGGGTCTCATGTAAAACAGCACAGATATTTCGACAGGAAAGTGATGCTTCCAGAAATGGGGAATAAAGATTGGCCCACATGCACCAAAAGCATACCCATTTCTGCTTCCCTACCAAGAAGAACTTACACCTCCATGCCTTTTGGAAGAACTAGTTTATTCTATTCCTAGAATTCCTGTAGGAAAATCAAACATGACTTTGTCTTTCTTTCAAACATAATATACAACCATCAACAGACTCATTTAAAGGATTGCAATTTAGAATTAGGTTGCTTACAGCTGCAGTGCATGGCGGTAGACAATTTTCACCTATCAACATCCGAAACAGTAGGACAGTCTAATCGCTGGAATCAATTCAAATCTGTGCTTGGAATAGAAATGGCTTTCAGAGCAAAAGTTACAATAAGGGATTGGCTGAGGAGTTTTCATGTCATTTTGCTGTAAGAAACGTGTATGTCCCAGCCTTTACCTCGTAAAGGATTTGTCAGCTACTATAGCCCAAAGTATAAAACCAAGAGGTTCGGCCACCCAAAATGGGGTTTGGCAATCTTTGAGCTGCTTCTCTCAACCTAGAGAACCAGTTGGCTGAATCACATGATACTAATGGTGAAGCTGGAGAAGTGGCATCCAAAATATGAAAGATTTCTATTACTAATCAATCTTTACGTTCACCTGGATGGAAAGTCAAGGAGTAACCTGTCACAGAAAAGCAACAAATATTTTATGAAATAATCTACATGACCATACACACCTGGATGTCTAGATGACAGGATTTTACCTTGAACCTGCTGCAGTCTTATGATAGAGAAGATTACATCATGCAAAAGGATCAATTCTGGCCGGTACCTAACCAAACAAAAGTTATTGAATCCAGAAGGAGCACAGATACAAAGGTGGTTTCCTTGGTAAAAGATATCGAATCTCTTGGTCTGAGAGTATTAAATGGCAGATATCAAGCAGATACTCCTCCAGCCTTGACTTATTATTCAGCTGATGCTTGAGATAGAATTTCACAAGAAGCCACCCTTTCTCCATTTCACTTAATAAAATCATTTAAGGTAGAAAAACAAAGAGAAAGTGATCATGCTCTACAAATAATACTGCCTAATGTTAAATGTCCCCTTTATCGACAAGCAAGCATCTTACCAGGGGACATATATACAGTAAATTATAAGAAGATTAGGTGGTCTTAAGAATCCATAGGAGCCATTGGGAAAGTTGCATCTGATCTTATTGAATTAGATTTTTATAACAAAAATCAAAACTCGATTTCTAAATTGCAGTGTTTCACTAAAAATATAATAAATAAATACCCGTCTAAAAATCATACAATGGAATGCCGAGATAAAAGGGTCACCAGGCAAAAAAAGGAATTGAATACCTGTCTTGTGTTTGAAAGCAAAGAGGGATCTCAACAGAACCCTAAGAAGAGCACAGAAGCAGCCCTGTAACCAATTGATCAAACTTAAAGTGAGGTGCCTGAAAACATCCTACAAGTAGATGATATGAGAGGAAAACCTCACAGCAAGACATTCCTCCTGGACTAAAACTCTATACCTTAGCAGGAAGAAGAGCTCGAGAGACTTCTGGAGGTTGGTGAGAAGCCTTAGGTGAAAAGAGCAAAGATTTAGGAAACAGTAATTATGTCCTAATTACAGCAAATATAGCCAGCATGACTCTTGAAAGCATGACTAATCATAAAAGCTATTTATATAATAATTCTTTAATAGTTTTAAATAAAGAAAAAAGTTCATTTTTTTGTCTTACATATATACATGAAAATAATCACTAGTGAGCAGCCTTAACCAACCTTCAAATGTCATAAATAATTCAATATTTTATAAACATAGGGAAACCCCAATATACCCTTGAAGGCTTGGGCAGACAGGTTAAGGTGACTACAAGGGATTTTGTTTCAGATAAAATATCCTATTATTCGTCAAGGAGTTTCTCTAAGGGTGAGTCTACTTAGAACAGCCACCACAATGTCAATCGATTAAATCAGAAGAATTAATGAATATATTAAACACACAAACACAGGAATATCTTGTATGAAGTATATAGAAATTCTTTTATATGTATAAATCAAGTTAAAAAGTGGAGTACAAATGAACAGTAAAATCAGCAATAAATCATGAATTAGGAAGTCTTAAATGTATCCTACATTTCATGAAAAGACATCTATTCCAATGGAAAAAGCAATGACATATCTACTGATGAGAATAATAATCAATTGAATATATTGAAAATTGTGGAAATAGATGATGAAGTCGACGTTTCGGTCTTAAATGGCTTCAGTCCGTCAGACCATCTTCAGGACAGTAGTTATTGCATCTAAAGAATGACCCCTATACAAACATAATACAATCAGTTACATAAATGCAGTCATGATTGTTCCATGTCCATTTGGTACATTAATAATCCAGATATCCCGTGTGCAGATAAAAATCATAATCTTTTTCTGATTTTTTGGTGAATAACAACCCAATTGCACCAACCATATATACAGTGTTATAATTTGCATACACTCAAGGTGAAAAGAACAAAGACATGCTTAATGTGCATCTTCAACTTGAACCCAACGTGTAAACATATTGCATTGGGTATTCCTGCTTACTTTTCTTATTGGACTCAACACGAATAGTCACTTTCGTGGAGCTGGAATTCTCACCGCTTATATAGATTTAGCGGAGCTGTCACTCAAGGATCAAAACATGTGGACAAATATTAGGCTGAGTGCTAGTTGTCTCATATGCACCATATAATTATTTAAAAATCATATTCAAGCCATACCGAATTAACAATTCTGGATCAGTCGGGTTTTGTAGCTTTCAAAAAGGAGATCGTGATCTCTAAACTCACGGTTTCTTAACTGTCTCTCAAAACTGTAAAACAATATCGTATATTCATTTCACTTATATGCATTGCTTATCACAAAGAGACAATATCAAAGAATATTTTGCAGTATCCAATTTTGATTATTTGCAATGAATGATCTCTAACAGGATAACTTTTTCACAGTTCCCGTAAATATTGTGTCTTTGAATCTCTCGTGTCAATTCTTCACTCAGCTCACCGATTTAGTTTAAAAAGCCAAGAGTTAACAACTTCACTTGTTCAATAATTGTCAGTCATCAAAACCATAAGCTATCATAGTTCAGTTTAAAAAAAATGCTTGCATATTAACAGAGACAGTCAAATGGATCTGCTTATGGTGAACTCATAAGCTTTTCACCATGTATTTAGTTAGTCGAGGCACAAATGTATAGAAAGAGCTGACATATTGTTCGAATTTATCCAGCGTTTGTAAAAGAAGTTGTATTACTCAGAAGCACTGGCAGCGCAAACTACGTGTCATCAATTTGACTAGAACACTTATTCCCTCTTGTCAGGCATTATCCCACACTGCCTATGGCGCATCGGGGAGCTGCTTTAGACAATTGCATGCCGAATGAAAAAGCCGACTTCTGTATTGCTCACAACTTAAACTAAACAATCTATGCTTCAAACGTTTAGTTAAAGCTCATGTAACCTATTCTCGAGCATTGCCACATGGTAGCTACAGCACATCGGGGAGCTCCTTACATTAATTATATAGCGTGCGGAGGAACCAGCATCACCCCACAGCAACAGACGATAAAACCGAGCTGGTTGTGTTAGCATATTTTAAACCCGCGGGACCGGAAATGGGTACATCGGGTTACCGGACATTGTAGCATCCGGAACGTCAGTGAAATCATCGAATTAACTGGCGGCCATCTTAACCTGCCTTGCCACAGTCAGACAACTGCAGTGTAGATATATATAGATATAACGTCATTACTTGATGACTTGTTCAGAAACTTTGTTGTTTTCACCCAAAGTACACTTAAAGAAAAAGGAGGCATATATCGATATTAAAATACAATCGTTAATTTAACATGGTCATTTCAATGGCATACACTAGCAAAAAGACATTAAAATGTGAGTCATGGCTCTCTCGTCATCACAATATAATGTTAGCAATATGTCAATCTAAATTATTGGATTTCAGATGTTAAAACACATACGGAGCCACGATCAGATAATCGAGTCTTTTGGCGGCCATCTTGATCTTCCTCACCTCAATTATTTAGAAGTTCTTTGCTTTCACCCACAATAAATTTAGAACATCAACATGGAAAACGATGTTGATCAATATATAAATGCAATGGTCCATTCAGCATAATCGTTTCAGCAACATAAGTTAACACAGAAGTATTAAAATTTACTCAGTGGCTGTACAACCATTACAGTATGATGTCTAACAATATTTAAGAAATTTTCAATCAGAGTTGAGCATCATATATAAACAATATTGGAACAGTTGTCAATCAAAGGTGAACACCATATTGTCATATACAAAAATAGTTATTGAGAGCAATTGCTTATGATGTTTTCTTCATGGTAACTATCCAATGTTATTGATGGCAAAACTGTAGTCTTCCTATATTCGCCATAGTTTACATGTCTCCATTGTATGTTGAAACATACCCAGTTTAACCTAGACAAAATCCATCAAAACTGAAAACAACCATCTAGATATTACAATTTAGTCATCGTTGAGTCTGCCAATAAATATACAAAACGGTATTTATTAGCACAGATTTGGCCAGAAGTCTAGTTCTACAGAGTCCATAGTTAATCCTACACCATACATGCTAAAGTATGCCACTCGGTTGCAGAATTCAGGCTTATATTGTCGGTACGTCAGATTCAGCGGTTCTCTTTTACTGTAAGCACTTGATCAACATTAGACTGTCTAATGGTAGGTTTCACCACTTCGATTACCCACCATAACATGTCTTTCTCTGTATGTTTAACTCGGGTATAATGTTCGACCAGTGGTGCATTCTCAACCTTACATCTAATCCTGGACTGATGCTGTAGAATTCGCTTCTTAACCATTTGTGTTGTTTTGCCTATGTATTTCAAGCCACAAGGGCATTGAATATAATAGACAACATTACTGGTGTTACACTTTGAGAAAGATTTCACCATAATCCTCTCTCCATTTAATTCGAAAGACTTTAAATTAGCGGTGCTTGGACAGGCTGCACAGTTGTTACATTTATAATGGCCAATTACAGGTGCAATCTGTCTCATGTTGTCAACTATATTTTGCTCTGGCATTTCATATGCATGAACAAGCCGGTCTTTCAAATGTGTACCCCTCTTAAAGGAGAAGAATGGTTTTTCGGCTAATTCTGGGAGAGAAGACAACAGGGTCCAATGTTTATTAACTATTTTTTTGATCTTATTAGTCTCAGTAGCAAAAGTAGTGACACATACCAAAAGAGGTTGTGTCATCTTCTGTTTTACCTCCAACAGGGTGTCACGATCACCCTCTTAAGGGATTTTTAAAGTAATTTGTTGGTGTAACCTCGTGAATGCAATTTTTCTTTAAGTTTTTTAACTTCAAAGAAATAGTCCTCGCTCCTTGAACAGTTTCTCCGCAAGCGGAGAAACTGCCCAAATAGGAGTACATACCTTAATGTCTGCGGATGATGGCTATCAAATTTTAGTAAAGTATTCCTCGCTGTTGGTTTTGTGAACAGAGTGGTATACAGTGTGTTATCATTGCCCACTTTTATTGAAATATCAAGGAAATCCATACTTTGATTGTTAGAGTCCAAAGTGAATTTCAAATTTAGATTTCTAGAATTGATCCAATTGTGAAATTCAGATAATAACTCCTTATTACCTCTCCAAATTAGAAAAACTTTGTCTATGTATCTTAGCCAACATGTTATGTTGGCAGTAAATGGATTAAGCGTGTTGTAAATATATTTATTTTCAAAATCAGAAACATAGATATTCGCTATATCAGGCGCATAAACAGCCCCCATTGCGACGCCTTTCAATTGTTGATAGAACATTTTCTGACAGAGGAAGATGTTTTTACAAAGTGAGATCCTATACATTCAACAATAAATTCCGTTGGTACAGCGTGCGGTCTGGGTCTATTGTTGAGTAGATGTTCTAGGATCTCAAGGACTTCATGCTGTGGAATGTTGGTGTATAAGGTCTCTATGTCCATAGACACCAAGAGTTCACATAGAGGATCAAAGCAGTGTTTCTCTACCACATTGATGACTGCTGTGGTGTCTCTGATGTATGTATTAACCTTGGTTGCAAACGGACGGATGAAAAAGTCCGCATACTGGGCTAAAGGTTTTAAAATTGAATTACAGCCCGACGCAATCGGTCTACCGGGAGGTGTAATTGCATTCTTATGCATCTTCGGTAGAATGTAAATTAACAGCACGGTGGGAGATTTATTGATCAAAAAAGCTGCCTCCTTTTCGCTAAGCCAACCGCCCTTAAATCCAGTTCTACTGAGTTCAGCAATGGATTTCTCTAGACGAGCAGTGGGGTTGTGCGATAGTTTTTTATAATGTGCCTCTACTGAAAGTTGTTTGAATATTTCAGCTGTATAGGCCTCCGTGTCCCACAATACAATTCCACCACCCTTATCTGCGGGTTTTATGATGGTGTCTGGCAGAGCCTGAAGATTTTTCAGTGCCATTTGTTCATCTTTGGTTAGATTGTATTTAACATAAGCAGGTTTCTTGAATAGATTGTCGATCTCAGTTATAATGGCATTTTCAAAAGTGACAATTTCTTTCGCTATCATTGTGTTTGTTGGAAAAAATGTTGAACGATTGTGAGTCCAGTAGTATCTTTATCTTGTGGCATGTTTTTATTTGCACTCGATTATCTGATCGTGGCTTCGCTTGTGTTTTAACATCCGAAATCCAATCATTTAGATTGACATATTGCTAACATTATATTGTGATGACGAGAGAGCCATGACTCAAATTTTAATATCTTTTTGCTAGTTTATGCCATTGAAATGACCATGTTAAATTAACTATTGTATTTTAATATCGATAAATGCCTCCTTTTTCTTTAAGTGTACTTTGGGTGAAAACAACAAAGTTTCTGAACAAGTTATCAAGTAATGACGTTATATCTATATATCTACACTGCAGTCGTCTGACTGCGGCAAGGCATGTTAAGATGGCCACCAGTTAATTAGATGATTTCACTGACGCTCCGGATGCTACAATGTCCGGTAACCCGATGTACTCATTTCCGGTCCCGCGGGTTTAAAATATGCTAACACAACCAGCTCGGTTTTATCGTTTGTTGCTGTGGGGTGATGCTGGTTCCTCCGCACGCTATATAATTAATGTAAGGAGCTCCCCGATGTGCTGTAGCTACCATGTGGCAATGCTCGAGAATAGGTTACAAGTGCTTTAACTAAACGTTTGATGCGTAGCTCGTTTCATTTAAGTTGTGAGCAATACAGACGTCGGCTTTTTCATTCGGCATGCAATTGTCTAAAGCAGCTCCCCGATGCGCCATAGGCAGTGTGGGACAATGCCTGACAAGAGGGTATAAGTGTTCTAGTCAAATTGATGATACGTAGTTTGCGCTGCTAGAGCTTCTGAGTAATATAACTTCTTTTTCGAACGCTGGATAAATTCGAACAATATGTCAGCTCTTTCTATACATATGTGCCTCGACTAAATAAATACATGGTGAAAAGCTTATGAGTTCACCATAAGCAAATCCATTTGACTGTCTCTTAATATGCAAGCATTTTTTTTAAACTGAACTATGATAGCTTATGGTTTTGATGACTGACAATTATTGAACAAGTGAAGTTGTTAACTCTTGGCTTTTTAAACTAAATTGGTGAGATGAACGAAGAATTATTGCAAAATGATTTGACACGAGAGACTCTAAGACACAATATTTACGGGAACTGTTAAAAAGTTATCCCATTAGAGATCATTCATTGCAAATAATCAAAATTGGATACTGCTAAATATTCTTTGATATTGTCTATTTCTGATAAGCAATGCATATAAGTTAAATGAATATACAATATTGTTTTACAGTTTTGAGACACAGTTAAGAAACCGTGAGTTCAGAGATCACGATCTCCTTTTTGAAAGCGCTACTACAAAATTTGACTGATCCAGAATTGTTAATTCGGTATGGTTTGAATATGATTTTTAAATAATTATATGGTGCATATGAGACAGCTAGCCTAATATTTGTCCACATGATTTGATCCTGTAGTGACAGCTCTGCTATATCTATATAAGCGGTGAGAATTCCAGCTCCACGAAAGTGACTATTCGTGTTGAGTCCAATAAGAAAAGTAAGCAGGAATACCCAATGCAATATGTTTACACGTTGGGTTCAAGTTGAAGATGCACATGTCTTTGTTGTTTTCACCTTGAGTATATGCAAATTATAACACTGTATATATGGTTGGTGCAATTGGGTTGTTATTCACAAAAAAATCAGATAAAGATTACGATTTTTATCTGCACACGGGATATCTGGATTATTAATGTACCAAATGGACATGGAACAATCATGACTGCATTTATGTAACTGATTGTATTATGTTTGTATAGGGGTCATTCTTAAGATGCAATAACTACTGTCCTGAAGATGGTCTGACGGACTGACGGCATTCAAGACCAAAACGTCAACTTCATCATCTATTTCCACAATTTTCAATATATTCAATTGATTATTATTCTCATCAGAAGAAGTGTCAATGCTTTTTCCATTGGAATAGATGTATTTTCATGAAAAGTAGGAGACATTTAAGACTTCCTCATTCATGATTTATTGCTGACTTTACTGTTCATTTGTACTCCTCTTTTTAACTTGATTTACACATATAAAAAAAATTCTATATACTTCATACAAGATATTCCTGTGTTTGTGCTTTTTTATATATTCATTAATTCTTCTGATTTAATCAATTGACATTGTGGTGGCTGTTCTAAGTAGACTCACCCTTAGAGAAACTCCTTGATAAATAATAGGATATTTTATCTGAAACAAAACCCTTGTAGGCACCTTAACCTGTTATAAATAATTCAAGCCTCATGGAAAGTATTTGGGCCAAGTTCATATATAATCATTTTAATCAATCTTGGGATGGTCCTCCGAAAAATCAGAATGAACTAAGGAGTCCAAGTCCAACAACAACCTCATTAATGGATGAGCATGCCCTTAGCTTCTCAGAAGTCCAGGTGTAATCCAGAATAGTACACGTGACAGAGCCCCTGGCCCAAACGGGATCCCCAGGCTTATACAAAACCAACCCCACTTTCTGAGCAAAAACACTGACCTTTGTCTTCAACAGTATATTATTGCTAAAAAGTATACCTGATTCATGGAATGGTTCAATTAGCAACCCCATATCAAAGGGGGTTGATCGAGCCCAGCTAGAAAACTATTGTCTCATCACCCTCAGGGACACCGAGGCTAAAACATTTGTCTGGACTTCTACTATCAAAGCTAATCGATTGGGCAGAAGGAAAACATATTAACACTCCAAATCGAAATGGATTCACACAAGGTGGGGTACTTCAATTAATATCCTGGCACTATTAATTATAAAAGATTCCACTCCAATGTTTATTGTTATAAGTTAATAAAAACTATCACAATATTTTACAATTAATACAGGATAATAAAAACTGTTTAGAATAAAATGAATCTTTTTCTAGTAAATCAGTTTCTTAAATGTGCACGTTGTTATTTCAACAATATGAGATGTTAAAACATTTGGCTTCTCAGAGAGTTTATTATTTATTTCCTTCTAATTATGAGCAATAACTTTCAGCTGAATTGTTATAAAGTGGCATGTGCATCAAAATGAGAAATTAAGTTCTAATTTTTAAATTGCGCAAGGTACCAGAGTCCCATATTTTATGTAAATGACATATTGTTGTCTTCTACTCACAATCAACTGATTGTTTAGACATTATGCGGACCCCCTTTCTCGTACTGGAGCTGCGCCCTTAGAGCTCTGTTTGACTCATTTGTCATGTGACTGTAAACATTTCAAAAGTTTGCAATTTAGCTGTGGGTCAGTAGAGTCAAAGCTCCTCATTATTTCAGTTCTGCAGGTACAAATCTCCCTCTCGTTGAATAGCCGTTTTAGGAATATAAGGCTTGCTTTCCTTAATATGGGACATAAACCAAAGGCAAGAAATTGTCTACAAGTATGCATATGCTAATGGCTGATTAACTGTGTATAGCTTTGTTATTTTCCCAAAGCTGGTTATGTCCCAATTTTTAGCAATTGAAGCAGTTAATAATTTCAGTAGAATCTTTTAGTACTTATGCATGATAAAATTCTTGCTAGGCGTTTCTACCCTATGCCTACAGAAGTACTGTGCTGTCAGTACAAATCAAGCACAGCCAACTTCAATAAACCACAGCTGGTTCAGACAAGCTATTTCAGACTTTTTGCTTTTAAACTGAATTCTCAAGATCAGTGAATTCTTAATTGTAAGGCCCTTCAACCAATTCAAAGTATGCAAAATGCAAATACAATATCCCACATTTAGTCGGAGATATAAGCCAAAATATTTTCGCACTCAGAGAGATAGAACTGCATGTACTGTGAAATTAAATTCACCCTTAAAAACATATATTGCAACACAGTTGTGATGCAACAATAAAATGAGACGTGACCCAAATTTAGAAAGTGTAATTCAAAATAAATATATAGGTGAAATGTAGTACACACATTTTCCGAAGCAGACATATATATATTTTTCAGTACTAAATTGATGGCAGAGGCCGTGTGCAACAGCGGTTTTACAGAAAGTTCAGTCCACCGCAGGCAAGGTAGTTCAGAGGTAACAAATTTGGGAGCATATCATCAGGGGCTGAAGAGATCATTATCGCCGCTTTAGCATCCGTTTTTGGGCGAAAAGCGGCGATAATTATATACTAGCGCGTGTTTCCTTGATTCAGCTCCCGTTTTGTTCACGCCTCACTTTGCATCTCTAATGAGATGCAAAGGAGGCGTGCCTGACAAAACACCATGGGAAAATATCGCTACCCAGCTTCGTGATATCATCAACGAGGGGTAGCGATATTTTAAATCCTGTTAACTATGCCTTAATGCAGGAATTTAACGTCTGTTAAATTCCTGACTAAGGCATAGCTAACATGGGAGATGGATTATGGTGATCCGACCACAGGGTCGTATCACCAAGGCTATCTCCGTTTTGGGTGCAACATCGCTGGTTTTCCAGCGATGTTGGCCCATTTCCCTGGAATATTATCGCCCTGGAGTAACACGTTGTTAATAACGCGTTAACAGGGCGATAAATTCCAGCGATAGATGGTGATTTGCGTTTATTTTTCGCCGTCCTAGTAAATATGCCCCTTGGATTTTTTAAACATGTTTTCAACTGACATCAAGCTATTAAAATCTATTTTACGTTTCTCAACTTTCCATAAGTTTTTACATTCGGGACCCAAAGTAAATATTTGGGTAGAGAAAGTTAAAACTGTTCTTTCGATACAAAAATGCAACTGCAATTCTGGTTCTGGCTCTAAAAGCAATGTATTCTAAAACCAGATTTCGAATGGCTACATTTTGGATGTAAGTATTTCTACAGGATTGGTGGAAGGACGTTTATAAAAACAATTCCCCACTAGAGCAGGAGAAAACTGTAAAAATGGTAGGTGGAATGCTGCCGGTTTGGCAGCCCGTTTTGTTATATGTTAAAATATCAACCAAAAAAATATAGTAGTATATAAATATTGCTATTAAAAATATACACTACCATAATGTACACTACAAATAATATATTATTTTAAAAAAAGCAATGAACATAAACAAAATAATACAATTATATAGTATACACCAATATCAAATTGTGTGTGTGTTGGGGTGTGTATGCGTGTGTGTGTGTGTGTGTATGTAAAGAGAGAGAGAGAAAGAAAGAGAAAAAGTGATAGAGAAAGAGAGGGAACAATATCATTTATCATTTAAAGTTTAACTTTACCAAAATATGTCATCATTTACAACTTTTACAAAAAAATGTTTACAATTCGAATTTTACTAAAAATATCTCTAAATTAAAATATTTGTATATTCCTAAAAAAAAATCATAATATAGCTGTAGGAAATTAGGCTCTTCGTTCATGGTTACCCCCACTTTATGCTGGTATATGTTTTTTGGACTAGTCAGCTGGGATCCTGCTTATTACGACCCCAGCCACTGGGCTTCCTCCCTAAACTTGATGTGGTAAATACTTTTGTACCTCCACAATTTGCAATTGGTGTACACTTATAAGTCCCTACTATATGGTACTAAGGTACCCAGGGCATAGGTACATCAGGGGTCTCCCAGTAGCTGCAGCATGTATCATGCCACCCATGGGAAACCACTCAACCCGTCACAAGAGGCCTGCCATTGCAGCCTGTGTAAGCTGGTGCAAGCGTACTCTAGTTAGAACGAGTTCTGGGAGCACTTGGCTCCCGTTCTGGAGCGAAACTGGACAAAGGACATGGGAGTGCCCTCCCCTCTGTCTAGCCCATCCTTTGGGAGGGACCCCTGAGTCGTCCTAATCCCTTTCTTAGGGTATTAAAGGGCTTACCTGTGGGTGGGTCCTCAGATTTGTCGTGGGACTAGACTTAAGCTTGAAACCACATCACTCTTAGACCGTCTGGATAATTGGACTTCACCTGGAACCGATACTGCATCATGGAAGATTCCTGCTGATCCTGGTCTCACTGTTCTGCAAGTCTTCTTCATCATTTATGTCTGTGCTTCTTTCACAGACCAGTGAGCATGAAGGACTCGCAAAGTAATCTCCCTTGGAGTGAAGGTGTTACTCTACTGCATCTGCTGGCACCGCAACAAAGCTGACCGGTCTGCTGCTCCTGATGTCCCATGGATTTTGAAATGCTCAGCAGCACATGTGGTGGCTCTGCCACACCGTAGAGGCCTGGCCTGTACTCTCCGCAATTGTGAGGCCAGTATCTCTCATCGGAACCACTGAGAGGGAACCCATGAGCATTGCGTTGACTTACCGTTGCCAAGGCTTGTTGGTTCTCGACTCCAGATTTTTTGGGGCTACAAGAAGATCCAGCCTCCAGCATCTCTTCCTGCCAAGATCTTCATCCTCACCACATCCTCTGAACCGTGGGCCTTCCTCTTTGGTGAACTGTTTGAGGTCCTCTTGCGACTACTGTGCCTGTGGCCTGTGGGTCCTCTGGAGAGTCTTCTCTTGCTTCAGTGGTATCCCCTGCATGCTTGGGGCCTGTTTTGACTCTCCTGCACTTGGTAAGTCCCTTGGACCTTGCCGGTACCAACGTTGCTCCTTCATCGGTTCCCATGTCTGTTGCTGCTGCCAAGGCTTGTTGGGGCTCCCGCCAGACACCGACCCCCTAGTTCTCGACTTCTGACATGGGACAGCTCGTGCATGACTCCTGGGCTTCCTCAGCATCACATGGTTCTCACAGCTGCAGCGACAAGGTCATCACTCCTGCATCTTCCTTTATTGATGGTCATTACTCTTCCTTGCCTCCTGATCACCTCTGAGTGGCATAGACTCTGTCCCATCTGCTTGCAGGTTCTTCCCTTTTAGAATCCATCCTTGGATTCCACCGGACTCTTGCACAGTCTTCGCTAGTGGCATCTTTATTGAAGTCCTCAATTGTGGTCTTCTGTCTTTCAATGGGTTTCTTCAGGGTCCACTGGGGAGGGTCCTTCTCCAAAATTGCAACAGCGACTTTACCATTTATTGAGTGCTCGGCTGTGTTTCTACTCTGCACACAGCCTCCGTGGGGTTCCTGGATACTTACCTTGGGTGTTCCTTGTGTCCCCAGCTCTTCTGAGTCTCCTGGCCCAAGTCCCAACTTTGGTCGCAGTTCGCATTTCATTTTTTTAATATATGGCTTGGTCTCCCCTTTGAGACAACTGTGTATTGTGATTACTTACCACTTGCTATTGAAGTATCATTGTGTATTTGTGTTGATATCTCCGGGTAGGAGATATACCAATGTGCTAGTGAGTGTTCTGGAATAAATAGACATATTTTTATAACAACACGGTGTGGTTCTTTTTCATTTAACCTACACTACATGAATATATCTGGTAAAACAAGCTTTTTAACACTCCTTCTGGACTAAGCCTGATGGCTGCTCTCAACAGTCACCACTTGGAGAGATGTCTATGGTTATCTAAGACCACTGAAATCACCATTAGGGTTGTCTGGATTAGTGCAAGATGCTTCACTTAACCCCTTCGCTGCTGCGGACATTCCGCTGCAGCGCTGGGGGGGGCAGGGGGGCAGCGCGGTGGGCCTGTGCTCATGACGGAGCCGCTCCGTCATGAGCCACAGTTGAGCTGTGCTCATGACGGAACGGTTCCGTCATGACTCCGCCCATTTGCGTTGTCGCCCCGCACAGGCGGGGAAACAGCGCCGCGCAGGCGGAGCGGCCGCCGACAGGATTGTCATGACGGAACCGTTCCGTCATGAGCACACGGCAACCGTGGCTCATGACGGAACGGTTCCGTCATGAGCAGGGAAGGGGTTAAAAAAGTGTACACCATATACTAAGCCAGCCTCCTACAATAGTGAATTAAAAACGAATTTCTAGTGCATGCTCAATTTAACTTAAAGTATAATTTATATAAAATACTCTTTCATTAAATATTCATAATTATAATATTAAACAAAATATACTAAAAAGGAGGTCTATTTTCTTTTTTAAAACATAATAAGAACTATAAGAACCATAATTTACAATAGATATAAAAATTTGAATAGAAATGCATACATCCAAAAATATATACATTATTTGCTAACATATGACAATGCTCAAAAGTATTTATTCATTCTATAAACATTTTTCAAAAATCATAAATCCAATACAAATGCAAACAATTATTTTAAAACTCAAATAATAACATAATAAATATTCCAAACCAAGTTCAGTTAAACGCTGGTCTTTATTATTTTGACTACAATCCACAAACATTCCAGAAAAGATGCATCAATGCAGGATTGTGGCATACATTGTTCTATCTCCAGTTCCACAAACCTTGGGGAACTTGCACAAATATAGTTAAAGTATTTTGTTATTTTAAATGTAAACCAATGAACATTTGTGAAAATGCATAAATCAAAGAGGTAATATTTACTATTCTAACTATAGACAAACAAACAATAGAGAAACTGCATTCATTTTGAGAGGGTCTTAGAAAGTATTATAACTCCACTACCAAACATTGGGAAAATGCATAGATCAGGGGTTGACATTCACTATTGTAACTCTAGTCCAAGAATATTGTAAAAGTACATAAATAAAAAGTGGTGGGATTTATTGTTCTAACTCCAGTCCAACAAAAATTGATAAAATGCTTAACTAAAAGGTGTCAGGAATCTTGTAACTTTAATGTCAGATATACTGGAGAAAGTTACAGGGACTTGCAAAACTGCATAATTTGGTGATTGGGGATCATGTTTACTAATCTAACTTTAGATCCACAACATTTGGAGAACGTTCATAAAAAAAGGGTGTTAGATTCATCATTCTAACTTCAGTTTCACAAACATTGGTCTATAAACTCCAATGAGGCCCTGATGAAGGCAAACTTACAAGTTTAATCACTGAAGTAGAGCACTTTGAGTCTCAGCTTAATGTTTTAGTGTTTCTCTCCCAAACACTTGGTCTCCCAAGACATTTTGAATAGAGGTAATATTTTGAATTACTGAGCGCAAATTAGATTTTAAGACATCTTGATTCAGATGACGGTGATGCAATCAAAGTTTGTAATAGTAGAGATAACGGCAAAGACAAAGATTCTCAAGTGAAGTGGTGCTCAATGGATGCCTTGAAAAGTGTATGGGATGCAACATTTTTTTCCTACCTAGGGTATTAATCTTGAAAGAGCTCCCAGAGATTGATATCCAGCTATTCATCTGATGAGGACCCTCTTTCATTTGGGATAACAGGCACAATCAAAAACTTGATGACTTTAATAAGACTTTAATAGGAGAAGCAATAATATACGGTCAACATTACTCCAAGACAATCTTGGTGCTGACTCCAAAACTACTGTGGAAGAAAGTAACTTAATAATTAGCCAGACTTGCAGAGTGAAAAAGATGATTACACAATCAAGTACATAGCACCACTATGGATCTAAGGATCAATTCTAAATGTTGGAGCAGTTTGTTTCAGGTTCACTACATGTAGCATTAGAAACAATAAAGACTATACTCTTAACTGGGCGGCATAAGACACTAAACTCCAGTAAACCCTCAATAATTAACAGGTACTCTGAACCAGACTTTACTTGTTTTACATGATTTTTTATATGTGCCTATACATTCATATACTTGGGAAGAAGCTGTGCAGAGGACTCTAGTATGATTGTTGAAATTTGAAATTCTAGCACAAACTTTAACAAAGTAGTCAACCTCTTCTTGAGGTCACATCTTCTAGTACAATAAAGTATGAACATGACAGCTGTTTATTTCTACTCTAATGAGGGATGTCATCAGTTATATCATTTAACATGTCATGAGTGATGTAATATGTGTAATATGTGAACTCATAATCAGTTAATTGACTAAGCCGATGTACTTGAGTGGTTTTTCGAATTTGTATTACTGGTTCTTGCCTTATTTCCAAACTATCTCTCTCACATTTGTTTTTTTAGTGAATGTCAGGAAAGTTTTGATCACATTCTAAATGTACTCAGTGCCCAACCCTCTACAAGACATGCCTTAGGCTGTGCACAGCAGGGACTGGCTGCTTCATGGCAGTTCAGTTTCTTGTTCAGGCTAGGAGCCCAATCCTCGGCAGGAGGCCAATCTGTGCACAGCCTCTGGCCATGTGCAGCAGAGGTTAGCCACTGGGCCTGCACCCAGTCTCCTGTGGGCATCCCTCACTATGCGCCCTACCACCACTGTGCACAAAGTGAGTAAAAAAGGATATCCACAGGGCTTGGCCTCATGGCCTGGCCTCATGGTCAACCATGTGCAGATGGCCAAATTGCCCCTGCGCATAAATATTGTGTAGACTAGGTTTAATATTTTATATTTAGGGAACTGTTAAGAGACTAAGAAGGTGAGTAAGGTGAGTGAAAACGTAGATAGGGGATGCTGTACTTATACAGACCTCTTCCACTTTAATGGTTTTTATCCACTTTAAAATACATTACACTATACTGCAAATTAGCACAAAAACATACATCCTCTCACAATTGTAACCCTCTAGTTTCATACTCCCATTAACAATGATCATTGACTTCAACCTGCTCCTTAAGGCTTTAAATTCAACAGCTCTATTCCAACAAAATTGCACTTTTTGTTTTGCATATAAAATGTTAGCACTCTAGTTGCTCAGTAGAACTCTATAGCAGCTGCAGTTTATCACTGGGGAGTTAACTAGCAGACCATTGCTGTTCCATGTTTACTGATATCGATGAGAAGTATATTTGAGAACTCTTAGAAAATGCATCCCGATCTTAGCTTTCTAGAGCACTAAATATCATTTCTACGGCCAATTGTAACCCTACATGTCTTCATTTGATGGAATATATGCTGTAAAAAATGTGTTCAGTTTTACAGCTTTCATTCCATCAGAATGGCATTTAGGTTTGCCAAAGTTTCTCATAAATGCAGAATGTTATCACTCTAGGTGTTCATTCGATCACTGAGGTGAAGTTGCATTAGAACACAGGAATCACTGTGTTGCTGCTGGTGTGGGAAGTACATGATTCACTTAACTTACTCGACATTTCTTCTGACATTGACCAGGAAGATGTATGAGAATGTATAGAAAATGTGTCCTCATTTTAGTTTGTGAAAGTACTAACCATAATTTCTATGACAAAATAAACCCCCTTCTTTCATTCATTTCTGAAGGGAAATGCTTTCAGTTTTAAAGCTTTGATTCCAACAATATGAGATTAATGTCTACCAGACGTTTATCATCCATACAGAATGTTAACTAATAGAGTTTTTCATTAGAACACAGCAGTGAAGCTGCAATAGAATAATGGGGAATGCACTGACACACTGCTACTGGTGTGGAAAGTACATGTTTCATTCAGATTACCAGACTTTTGCTCTGACATTGATGAAGAAAATATTTGAAAACTTAATAGAAAATGTGTCTTCACTTTAGCTTTATTAAGCACTGACCATAATTCCTGTGACAAAAAGAAACCCCTCCTTTCACTTGTTTACTGCAATATCCTCTGTAAGAAATGCTTTCAGTCTTACATTGCATGAAGATGGCTTCAGATGTGCCACACTTGTGTCATAAATACTGAATGTTAGAGCTCTAGTTGCTGATTATGTGGTGTTTCTGCTACCTCTGACCCGGAAAATTAAGCTTGTCTTCGAGCTCACCGTGCTGACCAAGCTTCATCATGCTGGATCACGCTTGGTGGGGGCCTTGCCCGTTAAAACTGAGTGGCATTGCTGAGGCGCAAGGTTACAGAGCTGAGCCACAGCCCATTGTACACCACCTTCATCATCCTATGCCAGCAGGAGCCTATGCAGGAGCCAGTGTACTCAGTGCACTCAGAGCGCTAACGATTTGGAGAAGGGGCTCTGTGGGCTCAATCACGGCTCTATTACGGCAGGTTTTTTTGGGCACTAAGGGCTTGGCAGTTAGCAGAGCAAGAGGTTAGCTGGCAGAAAGGAGGGAGGGGAGTGTTTGAGAGACTTTGTGCCCCAGATAACCTGCTCTCGAACACATCGGGGGGATGAGGCTACATCAATATTTCCATCAGTGCTCACTGCACCCCCACAAAGCAGAACCTTGCTCAGGGGCTCTATGTGCCCCAGGATAATCTGCACCAGGAGGCGCCTGAAACTAGTGAAGAGGAGGGAGGATTGTCCACTAGTTGGAGGGTAGAAGTGAATCATGCTTTGAGGAGGAGGGCTGAAGTGAATTGGGCTGGTGGAGGTGAGTGTGGCTGCGGTGTTCGATCTGTGGCCCTAGGATAGAACTGGAGTGTCGTGAGGAGGTTAAACTAGGGTTCCCAGTGCTGCTTGCTCTCCTCTGTGAGCTCCCCTGCTTTGCCCTTCTGCCTATCTACTAATTGCCATCCACTACTGTTCTTCACAGTGTGATTAATCTTCTGATGGCAACTTTAAGGAAAACTTGCCATCTTAATCTTCCTTGATACTGTAAACATGACCCGGCAATGTTATTTTTCTGCGCACAGGCTAGGCGTACCTGTAACAAAGACAAGCCAAATTGACATACCATTTACACCAAATAATAAAAGCGGGGCCAATTGGTTCTTAAATAAAACCCTAACAAAGTTGCTCAGAGCATTATATTCATCATCATCGATAACAGCCTCTGCGTATAAAAGGCCATTATTGTCGCCACTGGGGCAACATGAGCTCTGGGTGGGTGAGTGAGTGCTCAACCGCTTCAGACGCATGGGAAGAAGAAGCTGCATGCACCTGCCATTTTAAAAATTACCAAGGCGAAAGTCAGCCGGGAGGGCCAATGTTTAATCTCCCAGGTGGTTCGCATGTTTGATAAATGCTCCAGATTACCCACAAAATTAGATTTTTTAAAAGACCCATCTGGGTCTATACTCTCAGTGACAGTGGACATCCCAGTTCTTCCAAAACACTCAATAAGAATGCCTGATATACAAGGAATATCTCCATAGGAGGCAGCACTACCACTGAGTACAGACTCAAATCTGCACTGCCCTTAAATCGTATAACTCCCTGATGTTGTTAGGAAATATCATGATCAAATTAAGGTGGATTGTATGCTCATCCAAACAGTGGGTGAACAGTGGTTTGTCCAGAGGACTAGTACATGTGGAAGACCACAAAAAAATTTAACTCTCCCATTAGTGGATAGGGAATAACGGTTTAGAAAAAAACTCTACCTAGTGGACCTAATGGATCCCTACCTCCTGCCTGCAGTTCTGCTTAAGCAGGGGCCCAAAAAGGATCAGGCAAAGGGAGCCTAGCATATTTCATCCATAAGACACCCTGCCACATGGGGTCCAGTGGCCAAATGGGACCAGGGGACATAAGGAGCCTGCTCCTCAGAACTTCACAGCTGAACACAGAGGCCCTAGCTTACAAGTCATGTAAAATGGATGTTCAAGTGGACTTGTTAAACACCCTAGCAGTATATGTTGCTGGGATAGATAATAAGCTGCCGGACCGAAATAAGTTAATAATTAGGGCTTAAAACTATGCAGCGTTAACTCACACAGAATGCTCCTGTACACCGGTGATCGATAAACTCTGCACATTACCAAAAGTCTTAGGGGCACTAATTGAGGTCCTGAAAGATAATCTAGCCCCGCTTACTCCACACAGAATATCAGGTCACGAAAGCCACATACCGGGCAATACACCAACTTATGGGTAGTAGGTGAAAATAATAATAGGGCTTTTTCCAAGGCAATGAAGGAGCCCCAAAAGTCCATTAAAATGAGGACCAGCCTAAGGGAGGAATTCCCACAAATTCAATCTGTTCACAGGCCAACAGAGCCATCTCAGGTGCAAAATACAAACAACACACCAGCAGCCCCGGCATGTAAGCTGAATCTAAAACCAACAGTACCCAATGAGAGGAATAAATTGACTGCCGAAACGCAATTAAAAAAGAGAATGCAAACAAAACAAAGGAAGAAGCAACATAAGGCCAGGGACAAAGTTAAAAGCGGATTGCCTTTTCTACCTCACAGAAGTAAAAATCAACCTACAAAATATAATACAGTGTCAGATGAGGAAGTCACCAATCTGGCATCCCCAGCTAGTAGGGACTCTCCTAAGGAGAGGAAGACCTTCCTCATCTTTATCAACTCACTGGAAAATACAAAGCAACTCTGTGAAACCACTTCTTCAAAGGTGCGGGAACCAGTTGCAAGTGGACAAGTACTTTCAAATCCAGCAATGAAAAAGCCAAATCTGGCCCAAGCAGAATCTATAACATTATTAGAACCCACCCCAGAAGACACACCTAGTGGAACTGGTGGGAATAATTGTATGAACATGAAATCCTGGGAAACACATCTTCAATCATGCAAGTAGAAGTTCCTGATAACTCTCCTGCACTAAAAAGTGAGACTGACCTTATTCCAAAGAAACACGGGCCAAACCCTTTATAAATGCAGGCAGTTGCCTGTATCCAAAGCGCAAAAGGCGCAGCATGTTGAATAATGTTGCCATGTCAAGGTCCCTATAGATGATAGACAAGTTACAGCACATTCGAAGGGGAACACAACCTATACCAAGCCACAGTCCTTATACCAGAATATCAATCTAGGGGCACGCACAACATTTTAAATTGTGAAAATATCTTGGAACTACTCCGTGCTACTCTGACTCTATCGAATATGGCTTCTAAAGACATTGAGTTGGTTGAATTTCTGGATGCCATGGAAAGCAATATGCGGGGAACAGCCCTTGTCACATGGGTCTCATGTAAAACAGCACAGATATTTCTCCAGGAAAGTGATGCTTCCAGAATTGGGGAATGAAGATTAGCCCACATGCACCAAAAGCATACCCATTTCTGCTTCCCTACCAAGAAGAACTTACACCTCCATGCCTTTTGGAAGAACTAGTTTATTCTATTCCTAGAAATCCTGTAGGAAAATCAAACATGACTTTGTCTTTCTTTCAAGAATAATATACAACCATCAACAGACTCATTTAAAGGAATGCAATTTAGAATTAGGTTGCTTACAGCTGCACTGCATGGCAGTAGACAATTTTCACCTATAAACATCCGAAACAGTAGGACAGTCTAATCACTGGAATCAATTCAAATCTGTGCTTGGAATATAAATGGCTTCCAGAGCAAAAGTGACAATAAGGGATTGGCTGAGGAGTTTTCATGTCATTTTGCTGTAAGAAACGTGTAAGTCCCAGCCTTTACCTCGTAAAGGATTTGTCAGCTACTATAGCCCAAAGTATAAAACCAAGAGGTTCAGCCACCCAAAATGGGGTTTGGCAATTTTTGAGCTGCTTCTCTCAACCTAGAGAACCAATTTGCTGAATCAAATGATACTAATGGTGAAGCTGGAGAAGTGGCATCCAAAATATGAAAGATTTCTATTACTAATCAATCTTTACGTTCACCTGGATGGAAAGTCAAGGAGTAACCTGTCACAGAAAAGCAACAAATATTTCATGAAATAATCTACATGACCATACACACCTGGACGTCTAGATGACAGGATTTTACCTTGAACCTGCTGCAGTCTTATGATTGAGAAGATTACATCATGCAAAAGGATCAATTCTGGCTCGTACCTAACCAAACAAAGTTATTGAATCCAGAAGTAAAACAGATACAAAGGTGGTTTCCTTGGTAAAAGATATCAAATCTCTTGGTCTGAGAGTATTAAATGGCAGATATCAAGCAGATACTCCTCCAGCCTTGACTTATTATGCTTGAGATAGAATTTCACAAGAAGCCACCCTTTCTCCATTTCACTTAATAAAATCATTTAAGGTAGAAAAACGAAGAGAAAGTGATCATGCGCTACAAATAATACTGCCTAATGTTAAATGTCTTCAAAACTACCACCTGGATAAAGGGTCTAAGGGAGAGATTTAAAGACCTGCCCAAATTCTAATCCCCATAACAAAACTGTATAAACACAACAGAATAGGGGGTCTATTGGTAGACAGCACAAGATTAAAGAGAAAGAAAAGTAGTGTGTGAGATATCAGACCCATGCATAGTCAGAGCAGAGCACGGAAAACCATCAAACCGACTCAACCAAAGAGACCAAAGTTGAGAGCAAAGTCACCTCTCACAATCAGTTTATATCATATGGTCTCCACCAAGAGCCGAGGTATGCCTCTTAGTCATAGAGACTTCCTCGTTGGTGTAAGGCTCTCTTGCTCATATGGGTTGATAAAGAAAAGTCCAAAGGTCACGTGACAGACTGTGACCACCAGACAGAAAAAGTGCAGTGCAAAGAAAAATGTGAAGTTTAAAAAGAGATTGTGTGAAGAGTACGATATAATTCAATCATTTCTACACATCTCAATTAAAAAGGTGTGTGAACAAAAAATAATATATACCAAGCAGTGCCAACTAGTCACTGTTGAATGAGGGACAACATGTTTCAGCCTTCACGGGATTATGGCCCAAGGCTTTCTTCAGGACCTATAAAAATTAGTGCTACTGCATTCAAATTGATGGATTCCAAAAGGTGAAAGTATAAAGTGTGAAAACTTAACATAGGAAGAAGTAATCAATACAACCTCACTTGTGTCCTAATCCTCTATATCACAAGGTGCTAGCATCACCTGAGGAGAAAGGACAGTTAGCACACATAGTAAGCCAATTTCAGAAAAAATGTGCCGTCTATATACAAGCAAATTTAACATAAAAGTGCCTGGTTCATTGCTATAAAAGAGAGAGCGCAATGCTTACCCAACGTGATCAGGGATTGCACCTCACCTACCCTGGAACCTGGCTCAGGTTAATGAGGCCCCGCTCTACATCGTGGGTAAAGAAAAACAAAAACAACTTTTTTTTGGTATTTATTCATTTTATAATTGATTAAAACCACATGGGAACAGCAAAGAGCCAAAATGTACTCCTAGCTTGTTCAAATGCGTTACGTGGAAACGTAGCGAACTCCTAACCCCCAAAAAGTGTACTCCCATAAGTGCTAATAACCCCTCTAGTAAATCAACTCCTTGAAGTGATGTTGTTATTACAGATACAAAATATATAGGCTGGCTAGTATCTCTAGCTAGTAAGCGGCCAGAGCAAATCATCATCTGTCTCTTTAGCAACTTCCGAAAAAAAGAGACAGCCATTCTTCCTAGTTGTGATAATCAGGTGTCTCCGTTCTAAAGAGTAAGGCACGCTTGTAAGCATGCCTCATACGAACTCTCCTCAAAAAACTAGTGAGCGAAAAGGAAAAGCCCGAGGTTAGCGCGCTCGGTTTAGATGCAGTACAACTCACCTGTCCGTCGTTGCCCCTGGCTTTCCTAAGCAGGGTGGGAGGCAACGTACCGGAACCGGAAGTGTGTTCAAATACTCTCACCACATAGGGCACGCCTTACGCTGCGTAGCAGAAGACTACGGCGGCCGCCGTGTCCAAATAGATAGAACTACAGAGAAAATAGCATGCCTCATGGGAGATGTAGTTTAAAAGCTGTCGATGTATTTTGAAGATTCGCGCCTTCCGCTGCATGGCTGGAAACTACGGTTGGCAACAAGTCTAAATTAGTGGAACTACAAAAAACGGCATGCCTCATGGGAGATGTAGTTGATCTCTGTAAACGCGCTTGAAGATTAACTACGCGCAAAGCCTGAAAACATACAGACCGCTGTGGATACGGGGTAGCCTTTGCATTTAACCCTCGATCAACTTGCCAAGCTGCAGTTTTACTCTATATTTATTCCAATCTCGAGTAGATCCGAGAGACCCAAATCAATACCATCTACTGCTCGGATGTCAGGTCCACTTCTGGATGGGTAAAGTCTTTGATAGCGTTACAGTGAGCGAAAAGCTCATTAAGTATGCTCTGCTTTTGGGTGATGTACTTAGTGCACACCATGTGTTATAAACCGCTTACTTTCATGCTGGTATACCGCAAGGGTTTAAGAATAGGTAAGCTCATCTCTAATAGTTTGAATTTAGTTGTGGTAGTTAACATCTAGTGTTCTCATTTTCTGCTTAGTGGGTAGTATAGTGTATTGTAAAAAACTCATTTACATACTGCTGTCCCGCAGAAATCAAAGGTTCGTAGGCTCCCCCCTGTTACTGTTGCAGTGGTTCACAACTAGTGTTCCCTATCAAAGTCCCAGGGGTAAACACATTGATGTAGCGACGGGCCGAGGTTAGTTCATTAAACATTTTAACAAAAGAGAAACATTAGACCCGGAATGCCACGATGCCTCATACCAATGCACCGCAAAATTGTGTAACGCCCCTCCTCACTGTTGGATGCTCGTCCATGGGATTTCATCGTTTAAGCCCAAAGTGTCACAACATAGCCTATACACCCATCTTTGTTCTTTGGTGAACAAAAACCTGGAGATATCACTGGCGTGTTGTGGAATGATCGGTTTCTCCAGTATTGTCCAGTGGAAATCATCTGCAGTGTGATTGGCTTCTGTGTAATGTCTGGTGAGTTTTGTGTTGGATTTACGGCACCTGAAGGTGCTCTTATGCTCTAACATGCGTAGTCTCACCTTTCGGGTGGTCATACCCACATACCTCCTCTTGCACGGGCATGTGAGTAAATAAATAACATTACTGCTGTTGCAGTTTGTGAAATGAGTCTGCATCCAGGGTCTGTCGGTCCCAATATCAACCGAAGAACTGTTGGTAGTTTGTGGACACACCGAACAAACACCACATGGATGGTGTCCCGTCACTGCTGGCAGGTCCCATAAAGTACCTAGTGGTCTACTGGGCCCAGTAGGTGGTCGTGTGTGGACCAATCTGTCCTTGATATTACCTGATCTTTTGAAAGCAAAGAGTGGCATCGCTATTTTCTCCTGGCAACTATTTAATATCCTCCAGTGTTTTTTGATGCTTCTCTTTATATCATTGGATAGTGTGCAGAAAGTGCTGACCATCGTGAGACGTTCCAATGGTGGCTTTGGTACAGGTGGTTCCAACAGAGCTTCCCGATTGTTATTCGAGGCCCTTTTAAGAGACCGTTTGACCAACTTGCGGGGATAGTTTCTCTCCATAAGTTGCTCTGATAGTAAATTGGCATGTTTGGTAAAGCCATCTGTTGTTGAACAGTTCCTACGCACCCTCAGAAACTGGCCATAGGGTAAATTATCCCTAAGGGCCTTAGGGTGCTGACTGTCGTAACGCAAAAGCGAATTGCGTGCCATAGGCTTGCGGTATAATTCACTGCCTAAGCCCTCAGGGGTTACAAAAATCGATAGGTCCAGAAATGCCAAACGGCTCTTGTTCACTTCTACCGTGAACTTCAGGTATTCATTTCGTGAGTTAAGCCACTGATGAAAATGGCCGATGGACTGTAGGTCTCCTCTCCATACCACCAAAACGTCATCAATGTACCGCTTCCATAAGCGGATTGATGAAAAAAAGCGGATGTCCTGCGACTGCTTCCCACGGTAGAGTTCGACACGGAACGAGACTTTTTAGTCTCCTTCGATGTCGAATCTCTATATACATCCATTCCCCAAGATGAGACACTGGATACAATACGATCTATCCTTGAGGGTACCGACTTGCAGTCTATTACACCTGTACCCTTCATTATGACGCTGGCCAGAATGGCGATGAAGGAGAATTTCTTTAAATTCGAGAATACCATCTATCTGCAAACGTCAGGGACCAGCATGGGCAGTGTTTTCGCGCCCAGCTTAGCGAATCTATACGTCCATGCGTTCGAGCAGGAACACGTCCTTGCTCCCACCAACCCCTTTTTTTTCATCAATCCGCTTATGGAAGCGGTACATTGATGACGTTTTGGTGGTATGGAGAGGAGACCTACAGTCCATCGGCCATTTTCATCAGTGGCTTAACTCACGAAATGAATACCTGAAGTTCACGGTAGAAGTGAACAAGAGCCGTTTGGCATTTCTGGACCTATCGATTTTTGTAACCCCTGAGGGCTTAGGCAGTGAATTATACCGCAAGCCTATGGCACGCAATTCGCTTTTGCGTTACGACAGTCAGCACCCTAAGGCCCTTAGGGATAATTTACCCTATGG
The DNA here is from genome assembly GCF_964204655.1 of Triturus cristatus. Classification (NCBI taxonomy): domain Eukaryota; kingdom Metazoa; phylum Chordata; class Amphibia; order Caudata; family Salamandridae; genus Triturus; species Triturus cristatus. The sequence goes on along the minus strand of NC_140592.1, from coordinate 1,109,938,620 downwards.
CCAGTTTCTGAGGGTGCGCAGGAACTGTTCAACAACAGATGGCTTTACCAAACATGCCAATTTACTATCAGAGCAACTTATGGAGAGAAACTATCCCCGCAAGTTGGTCAAACGGTCTCTTAAAAGGGCCTCGAATAACAATCGGGAAGCTCTGTTGGAACCACCTGTACCAAAGCCACCATTGGAACGTCTCACGATGGTCAGCACTTTCTGCACACTATCCAATGATATAAAGAGAAGCATCAAAAAACACTGGAGGATATTAAATAGTTGCCAGGAGAAAATAGCGATGCCACTCTTTGCTTTCAAAAGATCAGGTAATATCAAGGACAGATTGGTCCACACACGACCACCTACTGGGCCCAGTAGACCACTAGGTACTTTATGGGACCTGCCAGCAGTGACGGGACACCATCCATGTGGTGTTTGTTCGGTGTGTCCACAAACTACCAACAGTTCTTCGGTTGATATTGGGACCGACAGACCCTGGATGCAGACTCATTTCACAAACTGCAACAGCAGTAATGTTATTTATTTACTCACATGCCCGTGCAAGAGGAGGTATGTGGGTATGACCACCCGAAAGGTGAGACTACGCATGTTAGAGCATAAGAGCACCTTCAGGTGCCGTAAATCCAACACAAAACTCACCAGACATTACACAGAAGCCAATCACACTGCAGATGATTTCCACTGGACAATACTGGAGAAACCGATCATTCCACAACACGCCAGTGATATCTCCAGGTTTTTGTTCACCAAAGAACAAAGATGGGTGTATAGGCTATGTTGTGACACTTTGGGCTTAAACGATGAAATCCCATGGACGAGCATCCAACAGTGAGGAGGGGCGTTACACAATTTTGCGGTGCATTGGTATGAGGCATCGTGGCATTCCGGGTCTAATGTTTCTCTTTTGTTAAAATGTTTAATGAACTAACCTCGGCCCGTCGCTACATCAATGTGTTTACCCCTGGGACTTTGATAGGGAACACTAGTTGTGAACCACTGCAACAGTAACAGGGGGGAGCCTACGAACCTTTGATTTCTGCGGGACAGCAGTATGTAAATGAGTTTTTTACAATACACTATACTACCCACTAAGCAGAAAATGAGAACACTAGATGTTAACTACCACAACTCATTTCAAACTATTAGAGATGAGCTTACCTATTCTTAAACCCTTGCGGTATACCAGCATGAAAGTAAGCGGTTTATAACACATGGTGTGCACTAAGTACATCACCCAAAAGCAGAGCATACTTAATGAGCTTTTCGCTCACTGTAACGCTATCAAAGACTTTACCCATCCAGAAGTGGACCTGACATCCGAGCAGTAGATGGTATTGATTTGGGTCTCTCGGATCTACTCGAGATTGGAATAAATATAGAGTAAAACTGCAGCTTGGCAAGTTGATCGAGGGTTAAATGCAAAGGCTACCCCGTATCCACAGCGGTCTGTATGTTTTCAGGCTTTGCGCGTAGTTAATCTTCAAGCGCGTTTACAGAGATCAACTACATCTCCCATGAGGCATGCCGTTTTTTGTAGTTCCACTAATTTAGACTTGTTGCCAACCGTAGTTTCCAGCCATGCAGCGGAAGGCGCGAATCTTCAAAATACATCGACAGCTTTTAAACTACATCTCCCATGAGGCATGCTATTTTCTCTGTAGTTCTATCTATTTGGACACGGCGGCCGCCGTAGTCTTCTGCTACGCAGCGTAAGGCGTGCCCTATGTGGTGAGAGTATTTGAACACACTCCCGGTTCCGGTACGTTGCCTCCCACCCTGCTTAGGAAAGCCAGGGGCAACGACGGACAGGTGAGTTGTACTGCATCTAAACCGAGCGCGCTAACCTCGGGCTTTTCCTTTTCGCTCACTAGTTTTTTGAGGAGAGTTCGTATGAGGCATGCTTACAAGCGTGCCTTACTCTTTAGAACGGAGACACCTGATTATCACAACTAGGAAGAATGGCTGTCTCTTTTTTTCGGAAGTTGCTAAAGAGACAGATGATGATTTGCTCTGGCCGCTTACTAGCTAGAGATACTAGCCAGCCTATATATTTTGTATCTGTAATAACAACATCACTTCAAGGAGTTGATTTACTAGAGGGGTTATTAGCACTTATGGGAGTACACTTTTTGGGGGTTAGGAGTTCGCTACGTTTCCACGTAACGCATTTGAACAAGCTAGGAGTACATTTTGGCTCTTTGCTGTTCCCATGTGGTTTTAATCAATTATAAAATGAATAAATACCAAAACAAAGTTGTTTTTGTTTTTCTTTACCCACGATGTAGAGCGGGGCCTCATTAACCTGAGCCAGGTTCCAGGGTAGGTGAGGTGCAATCCCTGATCACGTTGGGTAAGCATTGCGCTCTCTCTTTTATAGCAATGAACCAGGCACTTTTATGTTAAATTTGCTTGTATATAGACGGCACATTTTTTCTGAAATTGGCTTACTATGTGTGCTAACTGTCCTTTCTCCTCAGGTGATGCTAGCACCTTGTGATATAGAGGATTAGGACACAAGTGAGGTTGTATTGATTACTTCTTCCTATGTTAAGTTTTCACACTTTATACTTTCACCTTTTGGAATCCATCAATTTGAATGCAGTAGCACTAATTTTTATAGGTCCTGAAGAAAGCCTTGGGCCATAATCCCGTGAAGGCTGAAACATGTTGACCCTCATTCAACAGTGACTAGTTGGCACTGCTTGGTATATATTATTTTTTGTTCACACACCTTTTTAATTGAGATGTGTAGAAATGAGTGAATTATATCGTACTCTTCACACAATCTCTTTTTAAACTTCACATTTTTCTTTGCACTGCACTTTTTCTGTCTGGTGGTCACAGTCTGTCACGTGACCTTTGGACTTTTCTTTATCAACCCATATGAGCAAGAGAGCCTTACACCAACGAGGAAGTCTCTATGACTAAGAGGCATACCTCGGCTCTTGGTGGAGACCATATGATATAAACTGATTGTGAGAGGTGACTTTGCTCTCAACTTTGGTCTCTTTGGTTGAGTCGGTTAGATGGTTTTCCGTGCTCTGCTCTGACTATGCATGGGTCTGATATCTCACACACTACTTTTCTTTCTCTTTAATCTTGTGCTGTCTACCAATAGACCCCCTATTCTGTTGTGTTTATAATGTTAAATGTCCCCTTTATCGACAAGCAAGTATCTTACCAGGGTACATATATACAATAAATTATAAGAAGATTAGGTGGTCTTAAGAATCCATAGGAGCCATTGGGAAAGTTGCATCTGATCTTATTGAATTTGTTTTTTATAACAAAAATCAAAACGCGATTTCTAAATTGCAGTGTTTCAATAAAAATATAATAAATAAATACCCGTCTAAATATCATACAATGGAATGCCAAGATAAAAGGGTCACCAGGCAAAAAAAGGAATTGAATACCTGTCTTGTGTTTCAAAGCAAAGAGGGATCTCAACAGAACCCTAAGAAGAGCACAGAAGCAGCCCTGTAACCAATTGATCAAACCTAAAGTGAGGTGCCTGAAAACATCTTACAAGTAGATGATATGAGAGGAAAACATCACAGCAAGACATTCCTCCTGGACTAAAACTCTATACCTTAGCAGGAAGAAGAGCTCGAGAGACTTCTGGAGATTGGTGAGCAGCCTTAACCAACCTTCAAATGTCATAAATAATTCAAGCCTCATGGAAATTATTGGGCCAAGTTCATATATAATCACTTTAATCAATCTTGGGATGGTCCTTCGAAAAATCAGAATGAACTAAGAAGTCCAAGTCCAACAACAACCTCATTATTGGATGAAGATGCCCTTAGCTTCTCAGAAGTCCAGGTGTAATCCAGAATAGTACACGTGGCCCAAACGGGATCCCCAGGCTTATACAAAACCAACCCCACTTTCTAAGCAAAAACACTGACCTTTGTCTTCAACAGTATATTACTGCTAAAAAGTATACCTGATTCATGGAAAGGTTCAATTAGCAACCCCATATGGGGTTGATCGATCCCAGCCAGAAAACTATTGTCTCATCACCCTCAGGGACACCGAGGCTAAACAATTTGTTTGGCCTTCTACTATCAAAGCTAATCGATTGGGCAGAAGGAAAACATATCAACACTCCAAATTGAAATGGATTAACACAAGGTGGGGTACTTCAATTAATATCCTGGCACTATTAATTATAAAAGATTCCACTCCCATGTTTATTGTTATAAGTTAATATAAACTGTCACAATATTTTACAATTAATATAGGATATTAAAAACTGTTTAGAATAAAGTGAATCTTTTTCTAGTAAATCAGTTTCTTAAATGTGCACGTTGTTATTTCAACAATATGAGATGTTAAAACATTTGGCTTCTCAGAGAGGTTATTATTTATTTCCTTCTAATTATGAGCAATAACTTTGAGCTGAATTGTTATAAAGTGGCATGTGCATCAAAATGAGAAATTAAGTTCTAATTTTTAAATTGTGCAAGGTACCAGAGTCCCATATTTTATGTAAATGACATATTGTTGTCTTCTACTCACAATCAACTGATTGTTTAGACATTATGCGGACCCACTTTCTCGTACTGGAGCTGCGCCCTTAGAGCTCTGTTTTACTCATTTGTCATGTGACTGTAAAAATTTCAAAAGTTTGCAATTTAGCTGAGGGTCTGTAGAGTCAAAGCTCCTCATTATTTCAGTTCTGCAGGTACAAATTCCCTCCCGTTGAATAGCCGTTTTAGGAATATAAGGCTTGCTTTCCTTAATATGGGACATATGCAAACCAAAGGCAAGAAATCGTCTTTGGGGCACCACATAGCCTGCACGTTTTCGGGCCTTTGTATCTCCATGAGGGTTTGTCCTCTAAGGACGGTAGTTCTCCTAAGCGTATAGCCAAAAGCTTTTTCTTAAGATGCACAGGATAAGTTAAAAGAAGGTATGCTGCTGGTTGCAAGGTAACGTATGTTTGAATTGTCATCCAGGCATGTGATCGTCGTGAAAATGTGTTTTTATCCTCCACTAGTGAGTGAGTTTTTCCTGCTTTGTTGATCACACAGCAGAAAGTAGAATGTTACAGATTAGATCCCATAAGTCAGCTGTATTAGTTATTTCTAATGAATATAACAAGTATTTGTTATAACTCGGGTTTGTATCATTCATCAGTGACTGCCATAAAGCGCTGACTAGAGTGCTGGACTGGTGTTTTCGCATTTTATGCCAGCGTTTGATTGTGTGGTATCTTCTTGCTATCTCTTGTTGTGTCAATCCAAATTCCAAGCCCATTTGTGTAGGTGAGAAAGCAAAAGACACACAATTGATGGACGGAATGCAGAACAAATCAAAACATTCACCCCCAGTCAAAAGATCTGGGTTAAATCCATCAGTCTTTTGCTCACCATGCCACCCCAGTTTAGACCTGGCTATATGCAAATCAGTCTTGACCCTGCACCTCATGGGAACAGTCCAGCCCAAACTGCCAAACCAGGTCCTCCCTGGACCGGAAACAAGCATCCTAGGACCGGTTTCGGGGTTTCCCCCCTCTTCAGCCAGGATAGCTTGATTCCAGTGGCACAGTGAGCCCAGGACTCACGTCTGAGCATACCTGGCGCACTTAGGGCGAGGCAGCAAAAGACACACAATTGATGTACGGAATGCAGAACAAATCAAAACATTCACCCCCCAGTCAAGAGATCTGGGTTAAATCCATCATTCTTTTGCTCACCATGCCAGCCCAGTTTAGACCTGGCTATATGCAAATCAGTCTTGACCCTGCGCCTCATGGGAACAGTCCAGCCCGAACTGCCAAACCAGGTCCTCCCTCGACCGGAAACAAGCATTCTAGGACTGGTTTCGGGGTTTCACCCCTCTTCAGCCAGGATATCTTGATTCCAGTGGCACAGTGAACCCAGGACTCACGTCTGAGCATACCTGGCGCACTTAGGGCAAGAAAGCAAAAAACACACAATTGATGGACGGAATGCAGAACAAATCAAAACATTCACCCCCAGTCAAGAGATCTGGGTTAAATCCATCATTCTTTTGCTCACCATGCTACCCCAGTTTAGACCTGGCTATATGCAAATCAGTCTTGATTTGCATATGGCTGGGTTCAAATTGGAATGGCATGGTGAGCAAAAAAATGATGGATTTAGGCCCAGACCTCTGTACTGGGGTCAATGTATGACATTGTGCTGCATTCTGTCCATCAACTGTTGTTTTTGCATTTGTCACCCCGAGTGGGACGGGTATGCTCAGACGTGAGTCCCGTGCTCTCCATGCCATTGGAATCAAGCTATCCTGGCTGAAGAGGGGTGAAACCCCGAAACCGGTCCTAGGATGCTTGGTTCCAGTCCAGGGAGGACCTGGCTTGGCAGTTCGGGCTGGCCTGTTCCCATGAGGCACAGGGTCAAGACTCATTTGCATATGGCTGGGTTCAAATTGGAATGGCATGGTGAGCAAAAAAACGATAGATTTAGGCCCAGATCTCTGTACTGGGGTCAATGTATGACATTGTGTTGCATTCTGTTAATCAACTGATGTTTTTGCATTTGTCACCCCGAGTGGGACGGGTATGCTCAGACGTGAGTCCCGTGCTCTCCATGCCATTGGAATCAAGCTATCCTGGCTGAAGAGGGGTGAAACCCTGAAACCGGTCCTAGGATGCTTGGTTCCCGTCCAGGGAGGACCTGGCTTGGCAGTTCGGGCTGGACTGTTCCCATGAGGCACAGGGTCAAGACTGATTTGCATATGTTTGGGTTCAAATTGGAATGGCAGGGTGAGCAAAAAAACGATGGATTTAGGCCCAGATCTCTGTACTGGGGTGAATGTATGACAATGTGCCGCATTCTGTCCATCAACTGTTGTTTTTGCATTTGTCACCCCGAGTGGGACGGGTATGCTCAGACGTGAGTCCCGTGCTCTCCATGCCATTGGAATCAAGCTATCCTGGCTGAAGAGGGGTGAAACCCCGAAACCGGTCCTAGGATGCTTGGTTCCAGTCCAGGGAGGACCTGGCTTGGCAGTTCGGGCTGGACTGTTCCCATGAGGCACAGGGTCAAGACTGATTTGCATATGGCTGGGTTCAAATTGGAATGGCAAGGTGAGCAACAAAACAACGGATTTAGACCCAGATCTCTGTACTGGGGTGCATGTATGACATTGTGCTGCATTCTGTCCATCAACTGTTGCTTTTGCATTTGTCACCCCGAGTGTGACGGGTATACTCAGACATGAGTCCCGTGCTCTCCATGCCATTGGAATCAAGCTATCCTAGCTGAAGAGGGGTGAAACCCCGAAACTGGTCCTAGGATGCTTGGATCCAGTCCAGGAAGGACCTGGCTTGGCAGTTCGGGCTGGACTGTTCCCATGAGGCACAGGGTCAAGACTGATTTGCATATGGCTGGGTTCTAATTGGAATGGCAAGGTGAGCAACAAAATGATGGATTTAGACACGAGTCTCTGTACTGGGGTGAATGTATGACATTGTGCTTCATTCTGTCCATCAACTGTTGCTTTTGCATTTGTCACCCCGAGTGTGACGGGTATGCTCAGACGTGAGTCCCGTGCTCTCCATGCGATTGGAATCAAGCTATCCTAGCTGAAGAGGGGTGAAACCCCGAAACCGGTCCTAAGATTTTTGGTTCCAGTCCAGGGAGGACCTAGCTTGGCAGTTCGGGCTGGACTGTTCCCATGAGGCACAGGGTCAAGCCTGATTTGCATATGGCTGGGTTCAAATTGGAATGGCATGGTGAGCAAAAAAATGATGGATTTAGGCCCATATCTCTGTACTGGGGTGAATGTATGACATTGTGCTGCATTCTGTCCATCAGCTGTTGTTTTTGCATTTGTCAGCCCGAGTGGGACGGGTATGCTCAGACGTGAGTCCTGTGCTCTTCATGCCATTGGAATTAAGCCATCCTGGCTGAAGAGGGTTGAAACCCCGAAACCGGTCCTAGGATGCTTGGTTCCAGTCCAGGGAGGACCTGGCTTGGCAGTACGGGCTGGACTGTTCCCATGAGGCACAGGGTTAGACCCAGATCTCTGTACTGGGGTGAATATATGACATTGTGCTGCATTCTGTCCATCAACTGTTGTTTTTGCATTTGTGCAGGTGAAGCATTACAAGGAAGACCAAAAACACGTTTGTATGTGTTTATTTGTAATCTGTCCAACATTTTAGAATCGTTGCCATGCATCACCGTACTTGTGTAAGTTAACCTGGGAAGCAATTTTTCATTAATGAATGATAGCAGTGGCTCAAATAAGGGTCCTTCCAGTTTTTTTACAAGTGCGCAAAAGGCATGTATTAAGGTGCTATTTTTTCTAGCCATATGCTGCTGGTGTGCCTGAAAGTTAAAGTACTTATCACAGTAGAAGCCTAGAAATTTATAGATGCTGACTTCTTTTATGGTTGTGTTACCTAGTTTGATTTTCAAAGGGACATTGGAATTATCTCCTATTTACATGGTTTTTGTCTTTGTAATATTGATTTCCAGTTTGTTGTCTTTTGTGAATAGCGCAGTTTCCTTGATTAATCTTTGAAGCCACACCTCTGTGTGACTTAGCAACACAATATCATCAGCATATGACAGATGAGATATGGTTAGTGGAACTAATCTTGGAGTGTGTGAATTTACTCGATCCAGGTGGATGGATACATCAACCATAAAAAGATTAAACAGGTGTGGAGCAAGAGACACACCCTTGCTTGAGATCTTTGCAGTTGGTATTCTTCTGGAAATTCTTGTGCCATCTGTGCACCTTCATTTGGATCCATGTGTCAGCATATAATGTTTCAATTACTCTCAATGTTTTTTCTTGAATCCTCTATTGTCTTAGTTTTGCCCATAAGAGGAATCGATCCACCCAATTGAAAGCTGCTTTCAGGTCGATAAAGCAGAGTTGTCGTTTTTTCTTTAAATGTTTGCACCTCTCCGCAGTTGTTACTGTTAGCATGTTGATTGTGGTTCTGTAGCCTTTCCGGAAACCCGTAAGTTGAGCTGGTATTAGATTTTTGGTGTTTGACCATTCGATTAAATCTTTCAGTATTAATGAAGCATAGTATTTGGCTTCTGAGTTGAAAAGCGCTATTAATCTGTAATTCACAGGATTTGTTATGTGCCCCCCCCTGAAATATTAGGTTTATTAACGATCCCCTCCAGCTGTCTGGAACCATGCCCATATAAACAGTGCCGTATTGGGTTAGCCCAATATTTTAGATCCCATTTGTATATTGCTTGTGGAATACCATAGCTTTTATCACTTTTCCCACTCTTAATTGAGTACAAAGTTCACAGCCTAAAAGAATTGAGTACTCATAAGGAGGCAGTGTTTCGATGTTATTTATTAAGTCCGACTCAATAACTTTGTTAATTTTGTGTAGTGGATGTTGCTCTTCATTGAAAAAGATCTTTGTCACGTAAGCTGCCCTATCTTTTTCAGTGACATTTGATGACTTTGTTACTTTTGCTTTCCTGCCTACGCCTTTTATTATTTTCCAGAAGGCTTTGGTATTTGATCGTTTGAAGTTATAGAGTAGCTTGATCCAAAAATCATCTGTCATTCTTCTCCTCTCCTGCCAGATATGTTTCTTATATTCCTTCTTCAATTGTTTTAGTTTTTCCTATGCAGCTGTTTGTATTCCAATTTTTCTGACTTTCCTCGTCTCTCTTCTCAGTTCTTTCTTTAATTCTCTGGATTTCTGTGTTGATGAACATGCATAGTTTTTGGACCCTCTTGATGTTAAGTTGGGCACTGGTTTTGGCAACTGCATCACAAATTCAGTCCAGGCTTTTAGTGCTGTACAGGATGACACCATACTGGCCTCCATGATCATTTTCACTTTATCAGCAAGTTTTGGGAGTAAATGAGATGACCAGTTCAGACGTTTCGTGGTCATTTCTTCACTTCCCTCAGTGACTAACGGTGCTAGTTGGTGTCTGTCTGGGTTTATATTTATAACTCTTTGCTGGATCGAGTGGTCACTGTCCGTGGAACATTTGATTTTAAACATTCTTACTTGTTGTAGTAGCGGTAAAGAGAGAATGGTACTGTCAGTTATTGATCCTGACATTGGTCCATAATATGTGAAATTTGGAGGATTATCGTCTCGCGTTCTGCCATTGACTACTCTCAGGCCGAAGTGTTCAAGGGTTGTGATCAGTTCCTTATCCACTTCGTTGGCTTTCTTCCGAGGATGGCTTGCTTGGAGATTTACTGACCAGATTTAATTTTCAGCGGCTAGCTGGTCTTCATCATCTGGTGTGTTTATAAGATGTGTATTAAAGTAGTCTGTTATCATTATTTTTACCAAGTTGGCACGTTGTATCTTACTGCAGCTATCTCATATATTAGTTTTCCTAATGTTGCGGATTTGTCTTGGGCGTTTGGATGGGCATAGATGTTAAACAGGATTATCGACCTCGTCCCATGGTCTTGGTCAAAATTAAGTTTGATTATCTGTATGTTTGTAGTTGTCCTGGACAGTTGTTCTGGTTCTGCCTTATGGGTGTTTGATATATAGACCAAAAGTCTCCATTTCATCCTTCCAATCAGTACATTTTTTGGGCATCCACCTGTTGTAGAGTGTAACCCGGCAGGTGGAATGAACAGGCAGGTCTCTTGCAGTGCTATGATGTCATATTTGGCACAGGTTTCTAGTAGTGCACTATCAGTAAGTTTAGAATTTGCACCCGCGATGTTCCAGGAAAGAATGTTTAGCATCGCGGCTTTCAAGGAATTTGTTGTTTCATTGATCGTTCATTGTGTTTTTGTATTTTGTAATGCTTATGCTAGCCAGTGCCATTGGCTTTTTTCAGTTGCTGGAGCTGCATACTTGGTATCTGTGCTCATTGGTCCTTGGGCACTCTGCAAGATTGAGTATACAGGTGTGTGAGTGCTCTGTCTGTGTTCCTGGTATGCTAGAGGAGCTGGGTATTGCTGTGGTGTGAGATTCATAATTGATATACCCCATAATTCAAATCTATTTTTAACACTGATAATTTGGTTGATTATTTCCTCCGACTTCCATGATGTTAACGTTATCTCCGAGTGATCGTCGTGTTCATTGGACAGAAACCTTACTGATAGTAGATCTGTGGATTTAATATGATGTAATGTTTGTATTTTGACTAACAGTCTCAAGATGTTTCCTCTGTTTAATATGTCCTGCTGGCCTCTTGAATTGTATTGGGGTATCAAGGAGATTTGCCACAAGTCACTATCATTGACTGGTAGAAATGGACAGAGTCCGGACAGTTCATGCGATGTTTCCCTTGGATAGTCCTGCGTTTCCCTTCTATTTTTCATTCTACCTATATTATTTGTACTGTCTCTTCTTGATTTATTGTCATTGACGGGAGCAGGGATAATGTCACTTTCGCGAAATTGCTTGTTCACTGAATTGTTTCCTGATAAGGGGCATGTGATCACGATGGTCCTATCTGCCTGCAATGTTATTGTTCGTTCAAGTTTTTTTGTGTTGTTGTGGTTAGTGGAGACCATTGGTGTTGCTATAACAGCTACTGAATTGTTACTGATGGGTATGACCCTTCCCAGCACTTTCTGGACGGTGTATTTGGTTTATCGAGTCATTTAATTTGATCTAGGTCTTCTGTATTCTTTGGTGGTGTTACTTTTTCAGAACCTTGGTCGTCCAAGGTTGATATCTCCAATTGTAGATTATCTGACAGATCCTGTGTGAACATTTTTTTAGGGTCTGATTTCTTTGGGAGTGGAATTTGTTTGTATATCTTTTGCTTAATTTTGTCTTTCTGGCTTGTCTTCAACTTGTCTGAGCTGTCCATTCTTACGGGTACATCGGGTAGTGCCTGCACTAATCCATTCCGTGGCGCAGAGTCTATGACTATTGCCTCTGCTAGCCTTATTTCTGGAAGGAGTTGATTATTTTATGTGGTGTTGAACATTGGTAATGTTTTTTTTCAGTATTCTTTCTTTTGCTCTGGACTATTGATATTTCTTCTTCCCTTCCTAGAATGTGTTTTCAGTTTTTTTCTTAATGGTTAGATATTAAAGCCATCTGCATCTGTCATCGATGTTTGGTGGTCATGTGATATTGGTTTTATTATGAATGCCACAGTTTGGTCTCTAACAGGGCTGTCTTGTTTTTTTTAATCATATTTTGTTGCTCTGCTGTTTGCTGATGTTTTTCCATTGCCGTTGGGTTTGTTGTTGGAAGTGCTTGCTGTTGTGTCTTTTCCTCTGGGGTATGTGTTTTAGAGTGTTTTGGGTCCACCTGGTTTCTTATCTTGTTCAATATATCCGAAAGTATGACTGGCAAGGTACTTAATTTGTCGATTATTTGATCATATTTAAATTTGCCTTGTAGATCCGAACCCTTGATTGCTTGTGCTATTGCAAGCTGTTGTGTAACCGTTTCTATTTTGGTGTTAATGCTGGTGGTATGAGTTGCCATAATGTTCATAAGATCAATGTGAAGGTCATGTTTGTCTGATTGCATGTTTAATACAGAGATAGATGATTGTAAAATGTTTAGTAATGCGGAGTGTAAAGATGATATGTTCTCTGTGTTGATTTGATTGTTGTGCTCCTTTGGTTTGCAAGTTTCATACCCTTCTACATTATTGTTGCTCTGCTGTACTGACAATCTGCTAGGGTTTTTCCCTGGTTGAATACCAGATTGATCCTGCCTTGGAAAAAGCATTGTTTCAATTATTGAACTCTGTTTTGAGTCAATCTGAATTTGTGTTGAAGAATGGCTGGAAATTTCTATGATCAAAGAAATATCCAGATTTTTTTTTTTTATTGTGTCCGCAAGCCTCACCCAGTCCTAGCTGGGCCGCCTCCACGGACCACTCGGGGCTCACTCTCTGCAGGGGTCGGGTATTGCTCCTGCACTCACATTATCAAGCACTCAAAGAGACTCCTTGTGGTGCCTTGTGGCTCTTTATGGCGCTTTGAAGGAGATGCATGACTAGGCACAGGGTTTTGGCACCGGCACAGGACACCGAAACCGGTGATTCCACTCGCTGCCTCACCACTATTGACCTCGTGAACAAGCACCTAGCTCAGGCCCCAGGCTCAGGTTCTGGCAGGACCTGCACTGCCTCCTCCTCAATCGCTTCCAACCCTGACCACACAGGCCTGCTCTATAATCAATAATGTTTAACTGATTAAACAGCCGTGCCACCTCCATTTTGTGGACTTCAAGAGTGCATTTGATTGTGCCCAGTGTAATCTGCTGTGGGAGAAACTATCATGGTAGGGCATACAATTGTGTCTTCTAAAAGCAATACAGATGCTATACATAGGCAGGTGGACAAGAGTAAGAATTTGGGACAGCTCTTGCCTATCCAGAGAAATATACACTTCCCAGGGCCCAAGACAATGCTGTGTACTGGCGCCATACTTAATCAACCTGTTCCTGGTGGATTTGACCACAGCCCTTGATTAAATAAATGTGTACACACCAAAGCTAGGGGAATGTTTTATAATTGGATGACGTGATAAATCCATAGACAACGAAAGAACATGAGAAGACTGAGACTTCATAGGAGAAGAGGGTGCAAAAACTCCCAGTAACATCATTAGTCCTCCAAAGATGAAAATACCAATCAGGAAATAAACTATTGGACGTTATCTGAAAATAAGAGGAGATGTTAATACTCCATCTCAAACTTTCTCGTAAGCAATACTAACATGAGAAAATAAATGCTTGCTTTAGATAGAACATTGTATACATTATAACATGACATTAGTTTATAACTTCGATACCCTTAACTTAAAACTTAAAACATTCCCACAAAGAATTTAAGCACAAATGTCCCCTTTCTAGAGTTTTTTTTTTGATAAAGAAAACCAGCAACTCAAAAGGGATGGGAGGGTGGGATAATGTTAGCCGCTGTGTTTTCATGAAATTTACATTTTATTTCATTACAAGACCAGAGGCTACCATTATGCAGGTTGGCAGTCCTGCAAAACCACATCTGACATGTGTTCAATTGGTTTGCAGTAATGTTTTGCAAAGGTAGTAGAGTTAGACCAAACACCGGCCCTCAGAATGTCCTCCAGACTGCTACCCTTCCAAAAGGATTGACTAGCCATTCCTCCTCTAGTAAAAAGAGCTTTAAATTTCTGGAGGTCAACATCCGCTGATTGCATAGTCCATTTAACCCTTCTCGCAATTGTAGCAGATGTTATAGATCTAAAGGATTTCACAAAGTAGATCAGAAATTGTTCTGTACCGTCAGGATAAAGTTCACTCGTCATGGACTCTAAAGCTCTGATATCTGATACTCTGTGACAGGATATTAAACCGAGCGAGGAAACAGGTTTCATAGAAAGTCGTTTAAGATTCAAAGATTTATAACTTGGCTCTGAAGAGAACAACTTCAAGATTAAATTAACATCCCAAAGGGTCTCATACTTAGGCCCAGAGGTTCTCCTTAACCTAATACTCTTAAGAACCCTACAGACCATGACATTTTTTCCAACACTTCTACCACTGACTAAAGCGTTTCCAGACAGAAGTGCAGACCTATAACAATTAATCTATCTATAGCTATGGCCCTTATCAAAGAGTTTCAGCAAAAGATTCACCACTTCAACAATAGGGAACTCCATGGGATCCAGGTCCCTATCCAAGCACCAACATATCCGTGTACTCCCAATTCCGTTTTATCTACTGTGGGTTCCAGGTGCCCAGGACTCCTCAAGAAGTTGCTCAGCTCTTCCCGAAAGGTCTGACATTTCCCTAGATCTCCTGATATTCTCCAGGCAAGAAGGTTGAAAGTAGCTGCCAAAATCAAAGGATGTTGTCTTCCATCCACGTCTTTTAAAAGGTCCTGCTCAGCAGGATGAAAAAAGGGACTGTTACAAGTTAGTTCCAGGGTCATCGGAAACCATGCCTAGGATGGCCAAAAGGGAGTTGTTAGCACAAGTTAGCATCCTTTCTATCTGCATTTCTGAAGAGTCCTCTGAATCATTGCAAATATCAGGAAAGGAATAAGCATGAGTTCCCTTCCAAACTTGTAGAAAAGCGTTCACTGCCAGAGCACCCAGGTCTGGCATCCAGCTAAAGTAACTCTTCAGCGGAAATGTCAGTCTGCTTGCAATGAGATCTAATTTCAAAGGACCCCATACCTGGGACAGGCTTCTGAAACAGATCTCGTTCAACTTCCAGTCACTGTAATCCCTTAAGAACCCCAAGTTCCAGTCTGCTGTACCTGGGGAGATACTCTGTCTCAGGCTGATGCTGTGCTACAGACTAAACATCCAAAGTCTCTTGGCTAAATCTGAAAGGTCTGAGGATCTTGTACTCCCAACATATTTATGTACACTACTGCAGAAACACTGTCTGTCTTCATAAGAACATCTCTGCCTTGCAAACAATGTTTGAAGCTCTTAAGAACGTAAAAACCTGCGATCAATTCCAGATAATTTCAGTGATGAGACCTTTCTGTGTCTTGTGTACCTAGTCAAGCACTCCAGCTGTGAAGACTGCCATCTGACTCCAGAATACATATCGGAGAACACCCAAAGATTGCCCAGCCATTCCAGGCATCCAGATTCTTCAGCCACTAAATAAACTCTAACCTGGCCTCGTGGTCTAGGTGGATCTTGCCTCCATACCACAGGCCGCTTCAAAGAGCCTTCACCTTCACTCTCGGTAAAGCACAATAGTGTAAAGGGCCTGGAAAGATAGCCTAAATGGAAGACAAGAGAAGGCCTAGGAGTCTGGCAAGATCTCTCAAAGTTAAGGAATCTTATTTCAGTTTATGCATTATCTCCTTCCGAATCTCGGCAATCTTCTTCAAAGGTAAAAGAAGGACCATCTCCTAAAAATTCTAGGGATGTGGTGGGTGTAAGAATAGACTTCTCCCTGTTTAGTATGAAACCTAATCTTTCTAGAAGAGTTATCACCGTATTTAAATCTTTCAGAATCTGATTCTGACATTGGGACATAAGTAGAATATCATCCAGATATATAAACATGCGTATCCCCCTTTCTCTGAGGTAAGAGGCAACTGTTCTAATTACTTTGGTAAAACACCAAGGTCCTGAAGAGAAACCGAAGAGAGGTGCTTGGAACTGGTATAGACGGCCTTGTTAAGTGAACTGGCGATAGCATTGACACTCCTGGGCCATAGGGATGGTGAAATAGGCGTCTTTCAAGTCTAGCTTTACCAGCCAATCCTTTTCTAAATACATATCTCTCAGGAGGTGGATCCCATCCATCTTGAAGTGTCTGTAAACAAGATACCGGTTTCGGTCCCTTAGATTTATCACAAGTCTCTAACCCTTGTCCTTTTTTTCCGCAAGTAAGAGCGTGCTGACGAAAACCTTGGACTCTAAGAGTACTTCCACTATTGCGCTTTTCTGTAGCATAGAATTCACTTCTTCTTCTACCACTTTCTCCTGGTCTAAAGGTAGAACTAGGGGGCATATTTACAAGCCCCCATTGCCACCGGAGCATCTTTGTAATTTCTTTTTGTAAATATGCCCCCAGAGGAAACAGTTTAATGAGGAATCTCTAGAAACTCTATTTTGAAACCCTTAATTTTGATGCACCTCAAGGGCATCAATCTCCTGATCAGATAATAATTGAACTAAAATATTATATATATATAATTTTGAGGTATAGAGTTAATGTGCCTTAAGCCACCCAAGGATATTACTATATATATATATATAGATATTCTTTCATATAAGGTAACTCCCAGATAAACCATAAGGTCCCATTAGAAGACTGAAAAGAACAGGGATTTAAATAACTAATGGTATGAGGCAAATCCTTAATAAGTGAGAAGCGATTAACCACAATTAATCAAGAAAAAAGTGGTCTAAATAATCGCTGAGGTTGAGGAACTATGAAATCACCCTATCACGGAGGCATTGCAACTGTCAACAAATTTTGTGACGTGACTCTCCGTCGTTCATCTGAGTCACCTGAAAAAAAATTATGAAGCCTGAGGAGCAATGGGACGGGCAAGCCAATCCCGTTGCCCAGCACTTTCCTCTAATTCTTTCCCCAACTTGTCGTGCGGAAGAGACGTGTCGGGTAAACATCCTCTTTAAAAAGAAAAAGGGAATTTAGTTTCCCCCTTCCCTCGACTTGTCATAACAGAGAGACAAATTGGGTGCAAGCATGCAGGCAGAAATGGCTCTGGAAGGTTACAAAGACAAATATTCTTCTGAGTTTCCAAACCAGGGAACTCAGTCTCCACAAGGGGGCTAGAGGAATCAGTAGGGGCCCGCAAAGGTTCCCAATCAAAGTCCTGAGCTGGTGTCAGGACAAAATTGCAATGAAAAAGCAATCCCAAAGAAAAGGGAAAAATTAAGCCTGAGGGTGTCCCCGTGCAAAGAATGACCACACAGAATAACCACTGAATGTCAGCCAAACCAGAAAACGGTAAGCAAGGCCATAAATAGAAGGTACTTATCTGCATGGAGTCGCATTTAAAAGAGGCAGACTGTGTTGTGCATGAGCCTATTATATGCCTTTAAGGTTCTGTTCTGTAACAGTTTTCTTTATGATGTATGACTTTTAAGTGGCTCTGTGGAGTGGCATTAAACAATAGTGCTTAATGGTAGCCTCCGGTCTTGTAATAAAACTGGGAATGGCTCTTGCCTATCCAGAAAAATGTACACCTCCTAGGCCAAATACAAGCTGTGTACTGATGCCATACTTATTCAAATAGATCCTGGTGGATTTGACCGCAGCCGTTGATGAGATAAATGGTCATGTACCAAAGATAGGGGACCTCCACATCTCCAATCTTTTATATGTGGATGCTGAGATTCTCCTTAACACAAAAAGTTAGCTAATAACGTCTTATTAAGAAATTAGCCAATTACTCAGAGAATAACAGAATGACCATACATCAAAAGAAATTAAAGGTTATGTTAGTGAGTTGGAAGATTCACAGACAAAACCAATGGTATCTACAAGATCATTGGCTGGAATAAGCAAAAACCTATAGCTATCTGGGGATAAAGGTAGCTTCAACCAACACAGGCAGGAGCTGCAAAAGAAGAGCAGCTCATTAACCCTTGCATTTCAAACATTAGGGAGATCTCTGAATGGCCCAACTTTCATGCCACTCCTTAAAGTAATACCTGCAAATCTTGTTCCAACTCTGTCATATGAAGGGGAGTGAGGCCTTACATGGCAAAGACACCATGACTCTGAATGCAATCTTCGCAAAAACCTATAGACTTTTCTTTCATCTCCCATTTAAAGTATCCCAGGCCCAGATTATACTTGAGTTTGACCAAGTTAACCAAAAACTTGCCTGAAAGAGGACGTTCATTAAAAGCAGGAAAAGAATAAAATCCATGCTGGACAACCCACTGAATAAAGCCCTCTCGTAGGAAGTACAAAACAATCCACATTCTCCAGCTGCTTACTATTTAAATACAGCCATTGAGGACTTGGGAGTATGAACACTCTGCGACTTAACACTCTCACAGGAGGCCTTTAAAAATCAATACAGGAGATAATTAAAAAGATCTCTGTGCTAACAGTTAAAGAGTCTTTATCCAACAGATCACACGCCTGAACAGCTATAAATGATTACAAAATCCTTAAATCTCAGACCTACTTGGATGCTGCGTAGTCCATGAGGTTGACAGAGTTTTGGTCTTCTCCCTAGTCACACTCATTCCGTGCCCTGGCTTTGGAAAAAAGATCCATGTATATGCAGACTGTATCATGCAGATGAGGAGAATGTTGCTCATCTATTCTGTATCTGTCCAAGCCTCATGAGGGAAAGGAGGAACTTGCTGAGAGCGCTATGGAACCAACTAGGTGTACTTTCCTGTAGAGAGGCAGACAATGCTTATTTTAAACCTACAGATACAATCCTGAATTGTTGTTTCCAAAAGTTTTTAAATCAGGCACCACAAAAATTGAAGCAGTGCAAACCTTCTTATATGAAGCAGCAATAGTGTATGTATCCATTCTTCTTGACTAATGGTTTAAAGTAAATTAACTAAGGTATATATGTAATATTATTTTCAGGTGTGTATGGTTTTTAATAACTTGAATATTTGATGTTTACTTACCTGACCTCATCATGAACAGGACTGCCTCTACCTGCCCATAGTCCTCTTCACTATGCCCTAACGAAGGAATCAGAATAGTTACATTGACTCAGCCCAAGACAGTCCTCCTAGAGCTATGTTATTTCAATAAATAGCCAAATTGATGAATCTGCACAGTTGCACAGTGAACTGTAACCCTTAATGAGACATTAACATTGTATTCTAATTGTAATGTTCCTCTTAATGTAATGACAAAGTTGTTTTGGAGAAGTGGTACATAATGAATTATGCACACTTGAACAGTGAGCTTTTCCTTTGTGAGCACTTTCGTGTATTATTCCTATCTTGACAACTTTTAATAGAAACAATGAGAAACCAGTTTGTAAATGGCAAGACTGTTTGGAAATTGTATTTTTTTGTTATTTCTTTTTTGTGATTGTATTATTAGTGCAATGATTTTAATTGACTATGCACTTACAAATAAACTTGAAACTAGCTGTTCATTTGAACTTTGTGTTGAAGCTGCAGTAAAACACTTGGATATCAACTGACAGACTGCTACTGCTTCTGGAACTACATGCTTTACCCGATATATCAGACTTTGTTCACACATGGCTGAGGAAGATAGAGTGAACTGATAGAAAATGTGATCTCATTTTAGCTTCTGCAACACCTTCCATAGCCTCTACGAATAAATCATACTAGAAAGATAATCTCTCAAACATGGTTCACCAAATCCCAGAAGAGGATCAGCATTTGTGATCCTCAAAAGCAGGTTTTTACTATGATACATTTCAATGGGGGCCATGTCATGGAGTCCTGTAATGGCTGCCTTGATATGTTCGTTTGTGGCCAGCCAATCAGGAGTGTGTCTCTTTTTAACACCCTCCCACATGCCTCTATGAATTACGATTTGGTCAACCTGCACCCTTATTTTGCTTTTAAATTAGTTTTCAGGAAGCAGGGTCCCTGAGGCTTGTAATCGCTGCAATAACATTTTGTTAAGGTTGTGCACAGCCAATCAGGAATGACCACATCCCTTTAGATTGGCCACTGAGAGAATAAGTGGACCAAATCTCACTAACAGTTTCAGGAGATTAACCCCTTCTTAATGCCCACCCCAAGCACCTTCATGGACAATAATGTCTCGAGAACTACCAAATGGGTTTATACCAAATAAGGATAAGCACACTTTCATAGCAAAGTTCTAACTCTATGACAAATTTGTTGCAATTCTGTTAAGCCAGTTTTTCTGCTTCAGAGAGCAAATTTTCCTATGGGAACTACAATGGGAGATCGATAACTTAGAATCCCCCCCCCCATCTTTTTCTTGGCCTCCGATTGACATATAAATGAAAGAGCCAATGTGGATTAACCTTTTGGAAAGTTTTGTGCAGGTTCATCAAATGGTGCCAAATGATGTCAAAGTTAATAAGCAATCCAAAAATGCCTTTGCCAGCTACAGTTTGACCTCACTGTAACTACTCTGGTGCCAGAGTAATATGTACATCTGGTATCACACGTGTATATTATGAATGCAGTGCAGTAACAAATTGGAGTATTAGTTCAGGGGCTTAACTACCAGCCTCAAATAATAATCACACTCCCTGTCAGGGTGATCCACTAAGGTCAGTAAATAAACCTGAACTTATACCCCTGGTTGCAGAAAGGCTAAACCTAGAGGTTGTATGAAGTGAAGTGTGCAATATGTAAAGTATTATGATCAAAACAGTAATAAAGTTGAAACGCAACACAATAAAAATCCCTAACCAATTTAGAAAAAAAGAGTACAATTTATTAAATAAACATTAAACAACACAAAAACATTGAAAATCCAATAAGGGGAAATTAAAATAGATATTTTGTTAAATTTTCAATAAAAATAGCTTCCCCCTTGCATACTCCACATCCAGGACGCTCTTTTACATACCTCTTTTAGTTCATTTTTCGAAAGGTGAGAAACCTCAGTCAGCTTAAATTTCTTAATTTTTAGTGCTGCAGAGATTTTCCCTAGTTTGTTTCTGTCTTGCCCTGCCCATTTGAGTTCACTCCTAACAATTTCATTAGCACAGAGGGCTGATACCCTGAGAACCTCCAACGACCAAAGTTTGTCCCAAAATTTTATGGTTGATTTATAGGACAAGTAACTCCTGGGCTGCAGATCCCCTTCCAATCTTATTGCCAGGGCCATCGCGCCTTTTGGTAGGCCAAACATTTCTTCAAACATTCATCCTTGCACTTCCCCCAGTTTGCCTCTATACTTAGGGTCAGTAACTCGGCCCCTTATAGACATTGAGCAGGTACCATAGCATTGTAAGCAGTTTAAAGGGTACTCCAGAAGGGTCTTCCAAAGCTATTCTTGAATCATATTAGTCCTCCTATCATTGAGGCAGCCCACGTCTCCACTGACTCTTTGTGTAGAGTCCAGTTCAGCTTTTTACTAAACATCATGCCTAAGTACCTATTTGAGGTAATACCACCATTCTCCTATTCCTCAGATACCATTTGAAAAGTTTCAAATTTTTCGCAAAGGTTATTATTTCAATGTTTTACATATTTACCTTAAGTTTGTTATCTTTGCAAAAACTGCTAAAACTGGTCAATTTCCTCTGTAAGCCTACTGGGGTGAAATCCAAAATAGCCAATACGTCAAATTCTACCTGTGCCCAATTCTGTAAATTGCATGGTAAACTGGAGGGTATTTTTAGTTGCCGTAGTTTGTCCCACAGGATAGTTCAATCCACAAGCTCATAGCCAAGCTAAAGTTGACGAAACAGCAATACAAATTCCCAGATTTTTCCATCGACTTTTGCCTCCTGGCCTACAAGCTGAAACAATGATTGGCCGTAAAATGCCTTTGCTTGAAGCCACCATGTTCCACAGACACCTTCTCATTGCACTTGATTCAATTCTTAAGGGAAATGAGGATTACCTTTGAGTCAATTTAGCACCAACATCAAGGCGGCTTATCAAGCGAAATTTACTCGGGACATCCGTCTCCCATTTTTTGTGTATCAGTTTATTCACTGCACCCTTCCAGCTAGGCAGGAATACACAAGACTTTGTTATTGCTACAAAGACTTGGGTAAAGAAGGCTGCCCACCAAATAGGATTTGACGTTAATACAACAGCAGGCAAGTTATCCGGTACACAGCTTTTGTTACTTTTAGGTAACATATTAGGAGCTGTCCGTTCAGGTAAGAGTGGTGGGGCGGGGTGGGGAGGACTCGATAGACGACGAGGGAAAATTAAATATATATTTAATTTTCCCTCGTCGTCGCCTGTTGACTCCTCTACCACCCCACCGCTCTTACCTGCCTGGCTGCTCCTGGAAGATATCAGTTTAGCTATAGCATGTACCAAGAAGGAGTCCAATGAACCTTCTTCCAATCAGGGCCATTTACTTCTTACAGTTATTTCCCCCACCTTATAGATATTACTTAGGTAGGCAACCCAGTCGTTTTCTGGGACTGTGCACCTTAGGAGGGCCTTCAAATTACTATACCCCCTCTGAACTAACTTCTAGAACATGATCATATCTTTATCCTTGAGGGTAGTAATTATAAGGGCCTCATATTTATTCTTCATATAAATGTAACCTTTTCTTCCACTATAGTTCTCTTTGGAGCGTCCTAGCCCACCTGCTTTCCTCAACTTCTTCCTAGCGATTAAGCAATCTTTATCAAACCACGGTTGTTTTAGTGGTCGGCTAGGATTATCCTTCTTAGCCTCCTGGTTACACATCCTAACCATAGGGGTCAGCCGCTTTACTGCCTCTGCTATGGTTTCCATGAACCATTCTAGTATTTTCGGCCCTGGGAAGTCCACAAAGTCCAGGTCATTGGACACTTGCATTTGCATGAGTTGGGACATATATCTTTCATCGATTACTGTGTTGTTCTTTGGGAAGGCTACTTCCATCAGTATCACACATTCTCTTTGGTAAGGGGCTGCACATTGGGCTGTTTTCAAGCCCCAATGGTCACTACCCCCTATTCTTAATACCTCAAAGCATGTACAGATGTAAAAAAAAAAACACACCTTTACAAATATATAGTCTATGGGGCAGGTTTGCTTCCTGGGCAGAAATGTTTGAACCGCCAGTGTGTCCTTCTTGAACCGTCCATTTAGGCAAACAAAACGTGAAGCAGAAAGGAATCTTACAAGTTGCAGATTATACTTGGATTGAATACACTCAGAGAAGATTGCATAGGGGATTCCATAGCCTTCCAACCTGTCACTGCAACCAGCTTCTACCTGGGCTGGGGTTTAGCGATAATTGAAGTCCCCTAATCGAGGGGGCTCCCAGGGCCTCCGTTAAAGCTGTTAGATCCCTCTGGAAGACCTCTCACATCTACATTCATGTTTTATTCTGGTTTACATAGATGCTGACAATTATTAAACTATTGGGTCTATTGCTCTTGTCCTACAAGTCCAGATAGCATGCCAGGTGCCACTCACTGCTTGTCTGTATTACATTTTCTCCTTTAATGCATTTGGTTGATGATAACTTCATTGGCCCACCTTTTACCTGCCCAGATCCTGTTTTTGTTCCCCAATTTACAAATTGCGTGAATCCACTCAAGTGTTCAAGTTTCATCTTTATTTCGGTTCTTTAAACCATAAAAGCAAATCAATTAATTGCATTAACAGGTGTGATTTAAATTTGATAAAATGTCAGTTTGTGAGAAGTTGGCCTGGTATATGCTGTCCACGAATTAAAGTAGGCACCTTGCACCAGTCCAAACAACCCTTATGGTGATTTAAGAGGTCAAAGATAACCTTAGAAAGCTAACCCTTATGGTGATTCAAGAGGTCAAAGATAACCTTAGAAAGCTATCCAAGACAGTGTAGCTGTGGGGAGCAGCTTTCAGGCTTAGGCTTGAAGGAATGTTAAGTAACTTGTTTTACCAGAATGCAACCCTACAGTATTGGTTAAATAAAAGGAGAACCACACAGTAGTTATCAAAATATGTATTTATTAATATAACACTATCTAGTACGACGCAGTATCTCCTACATGGAGATAATCACAAAGCTCACAATACGTAAGCACAGAAATGACAGTAAATAGCACTGATACACAGTGGGCCCCAGGGAGGGACCAAACCATATACTAAAAAAGTGGTATAAGAACCACGAATTGAATCAAGACAGTGTCCAGACGACGTAGAATCGCTGGGACCCCAAGGAACCACCCAAGGTGAGTAGATAGGGACCCCATGAAGGACGGATGCAGTGTGGGAACACGACCGCGTGCTCTGTACAATTCTATGGGAAAGTTGCGGTTGAAGTTTTAGAGTTTAAGAACCCTTCCCAGTGGACTTCGAAGAAACCCAATGGAAGATAGGAGGTTGGAGAGCCACCCCACCCGTGGATACAGAGATACCCAAGTTACCTATCCCAGGGAAGCCGGGAGCATAGGTTGGAAGTGGCATCGGAATTCGCTGTCAAACCCAATGGAAGACTTCAAAGAGCCGCTGCTGGAAGGAAGAAAAGTGTCCATTGGAATCCAAAGGTGGATTCTTATCAAAGAGTACCTGAAAGCAGAGGAGACAGAGTCTGGGTCACTCAGGAGTGACCAGGGGCTCTGTAGATGAATGCAGATTGCAGCAAGGTGGGGAGAATGCCTCCGAATGCACCCCTCCCCCGGAGTGAGGTTCAAGGGATGGTGAAAGGGTAATCACAGGAAAGCAACAAGATGCTGTGGCCAGCGTGTCTCCCCTGGGTATATATAAGAGGAGATCTCAGGGTGACGGCAGCTCGGGAGACCATGGAACAGCAGGCTGCACCTAGACCTGGCTCGACCACCTCTGCCAAGGAAACAAAACTCCCAGGCAGTGGCCTCCCCTACCAGATGGTCTCACCTTGTGGATTCACCTCCCCTGTTCACCTCGCCTGCTCTCCATCATGATGTCCAGATCTGTCCGCCCTGGTGCAGTTCCAGTGTGCCCCCTTGATCACTGCAGCTGCTGTGTGTTGACGGAGTTTAAGGCTGCTTTGGTGCAGGCCCCGCAACAAGGATTCTGGGTTTTCTGAGGCCCTAGGGCAGACAGGAGCTCTCGCCGTGGACTGTTAGGCTGTCAGGACCAGAGGCTAGGGCAAAGGGCCAGGTGCAAATGTGGCAGAGCATTGAAGAGCTGCCCTAGATCAATCAGAGCTTTCTCTGGCTCCTCTGTGGCCACTCGGCTTTGGGCCATCTCCCTGCTTTAGCTCAGCTACAGCTCAGCATCCGCGCAGATGTTAATGGTAATGTGCTGTATTGACTTCCCCACTCAAGTGAATTGGGTCACCCGCCATCCAGGTCTCCTGTAAACAGATTATCAAATTTTCCTCCCAAATGTTTGTGATATACACAGTTCAAATCAAATTTCTTAAGCTACAAACATTCCAGGAGATTGCAACTCATGTGGCAAGTGGGGCACCTACCTAGTCCCCCCCATGATCTGATGCTCCCCCTTTAAATGCTTACACATGCAAATCTATTTGAAATGGGAATGGGTCTAGCATTATTTGTCTTGAGTGGGATGGGACATTTATCTCAAGGGAGAACTTCTTGTAACCCTGCAAGTGGGAGGGGGGTGGATTATTTCTGCACCAATTGCCATATTTAGTTGCACCGAATTAAGACCAGCGTGATAAGCCAGTAGGAGCAACTCTAGTCAGGTGTTTTCAACCGCTGTTGAAGGCGCAATTCTTAGGCGTTTTTTTAAGCTCCTCACTAGCCTCCAATGCCAAGCCCATGAAAACTGAGGAGCTGAAAGTAACTTTCGTAATTTATCGTCCTACTCTGGTCTCTTTGAAGGCTGCTTCCTCTATATCACTTGTCGTTAACTCCTCTAAATCCTTACAGGCCAAGAAAGCTCTTGACAAATTTGACC
The DNA here is from genome assembly GCF_964204655.1 of Triturus cristatus. Classification (NCBI taxonomy): domain Eukaryota; kingdom Metazoa; phylum Chordata; class Amphibia; order Caudata; family Salamandridae; genus Triturus; species Triturus cristatus. Next base: position 1,109,912,722 of record NC_140592.1, on the reverse strand, counting down.
TATATAGCTGCATCAATTTGCTTCCAGATAACATTCATATACAAAACCTTTACTCTTGGGTTTTGGTCTGGCTGTGGACAACTTCTAATTATATGTGTCGAATGGCTGGGAAGTCTTGGTTCTTTGTTGACTTAGGGCTTCTATCTATGTTTGGGGAAGGATTTCTAACAGCTATACGATCCAGTTTCCCTGTTCCTTTGGGGCCCCTAATTCCCTTCTTATTGCCTCGAATACTACATCCTTAGGAACCTAGGTCCTGACTGAAATTTAGGCAGGGTCTCCTCCTTTATGGAGGAGAAGCGTTGCCCCCCCTGCTGAAAGCCAGCAGAGGCAAAGGAGTCAGGACAAAAATAAAATGATAATAAAACATTTTATTTTCATTTTATTTTTAGCCCTGCAGGATGCGAGGGAGTGGCTTGGCCTCCCATCCTGATGCTGCAGCTGCAGCACCAGGGAGGAAGAGGGAGTGGTGGGCACTAGCAAGTACTCATGACAGTTTTGGCAGCATTCTGGGCTGGCAAAACCATCATGCGCACTAAGAGGTCGATTACGATTCAGAACCCGTCTTTCCGACCGATTCGGAAAGCTTTCCAAACAACCGATTACGATGTTCGGAAAGTGTTCGGACTTTCCGAATCAGTTCTGGATGGCATTCGGAGGAACTGAGTCATTCTGAGCTGGCTCATACATGTCAACGGACCGCGTTTCCAACCGAGCCAGTATGATGTCAGATTTTGACAGCCATTCTGAATCGGTTGTTCTGACACAGATTGGCTGTCGGAATCTTACTTTGGGGGCCCATAGCAGGTCCCCATTCACCCGGAGAGTTCTGAATGGGGCCTGTGGGGGGTACCCAAGGGACGACTCTTTGCAACCATGCACAGTGTGGCAGGCTCCATGAGGCGCCCACCACAGGGTGCACGATATTCCCCAGCCACACCTTTCTTCAATGGGAGCCTGTGTATTCGGTTGGAACCATCGTAATCAGTTGGTCGGACTCCCCGAATCCGATTCGGTCGGAAATCATTCTGAAAGCTATTCAGTAAGAATGCTTTCCGACTGACATCGTATTCGACCCCTTAGCCTTTCTCCACCTAGTCTGACCAATCCCAGCACTGCTCACATGCTGGGAATAGGGAGCTGGGAGCCTGCGCAGTGTCCAGCAAGGATCAGTAGCAAGGAGGCAGCTGTCGGAGCAGGTAAGTGTCCTGTTTTTTATTTATACTTGTTTGTTTGTTGTGTTTACCTCCCCCTGCTCCACCACTTCATATTACGAGTGGTCGCTACTAAATTTAGGTGAAACCTTCATTGCAATACCCTTAGTTTTTTTTAATACCCCTTGCCCTTAAGCATGCTCTCCTTTTCTCTTGTTGATTCTTTGCAGATTGAGAGTGGATTTCTTGGTCTACCACGAGTCTAGGCTTCTGAGGGAAATTTCATAGCTTTTCCCCCTTACCCCTACCTTTCTTCACATTGAAACAACCTTCGTTAAAATAATATTGCAATGTTATTTTGCTCTTTCTCTCGTTCCTTTCATATTTTCACATATGTTAAAGTGTTATGTCTTTATCAATCTCTATTTTATGCTATGTTTTGAAATAGTTTTGTTTCATTTTTTATGTTGTCATTTTCTTGTTATTTTTATTGAATTGATATTAATTGTTTCAAAAATCAAAGTTTGTTGACGTAACAATTTTAATGTATGTTATTTTTGTATGCTGAATATAAGTTGATTTTTAAATAAATTTACTTTGCAATGTTTATATGATGACTAATGCTATTTATTCTTCAAAGTTGTTTAGTTTTCAAATTTTACCCTGCTAGGCCTTGTAATGGTTTCTTTCATAGTTCTTCTCTCTACTGTGATGGAGCGGGTAGTACAACATTTTGTATACCCCCCCCATTCTGCATGTTTACACTAATGAGAATAATCAATTAATTATAATAAGTATTAATGTGTTTGTTTCAGATCTAATCAATATTACTAATGTATAAAATACACGTGGGATTAGCATTTGAATGGCTGAATAATTATATTTATTAACCCATGTACGCATACTAAGTGTAGAAAATAGGATACTGCATGGTATATGTTGCTTTCATGATGTTTTCGTAATGTTGCACCAGATGACATCATTGGGTGAATATAAACACTTTAAATGTCGCCAATATGCTAGATAATTACATACACATAGGGGAATTAGTAAGGGTTAAACATTTTTATTCGTTATTTCCATGTTTTAATTACTTTTGTGTTTGTTTCACTTAAGTTGATTGATTTGGCCTATGACAAAATGGCCGATCAACGTACTCAACAAAACAGCTACCATTCCACCAGGTTTCAGACCAAGTGCGCATGCCCCAGGCTCCTGAACGAATGGCCTCAAGATGACCCACACAGCCTGTACCCAGACAAGGTCACGACTGGACTTTTGCCAAGAGCCTTAACAATGGACAACTTTTGACAACCGGATGGATCATGTCTTACGGAGTGACATCATAGACTTTGGGAGACTGAAACGGATGATCTTAACCAACCAATCAGAAGTGCCAAAAACTGACTTTCGTTACATTTTGTCATTACATTTACTATAAAAGATGGTAAAATAGTGAGTTGGGCAGACCTTTTTCTTTTTACCGACGTTATGCTAACAGAGAGGACGGTGACACTGCAGGACAACTGTTTCCCTGAATCTTTGACAGACTATATTGCTGCCCATTTTCATGATGAACTGATGACTCTAAAATTGATGGGCATTGATTGATGTGGACACGCTTATAGTCCAGACCAAATCTTTGGGACTGTTGCGTGCTGCATGATGAATTGATTGACTTAAGAGGACGACTAATAGCCAGATTAGGTAAATATGATGTTCTGGGGTTTGATTAAAGTTTTACTAAAATATGCATTAATTAGATAAACAATATTATTGATTAACAAGCAACTGTGTTGGGTTATTTATTATCATCTGAATATAAATGAAAAGGATTAGAATCACTTTTCCAAAATCAACGAAATTGATCCATCGGCTAAGTGGAAAGAATATTTTGAGACTCAGGATCAAGATGTGCTGGATTAAGGATATTTAGCGTATGTTCATGTAAATAAAATTCCTTTAGATTCTAAGTTATTCTTTTCACGTCAGCGTTTGGAACACTTGTCTCTCCTGTAAAGAGCAGACCAAATGAGTGTGTGTGAGTGTTGGTGTTATGGGCCCCACCAATAAATGTACTGAGTGAAAGCGTTAGAGTGATATCTGGTCTGTGACGAAGGGAGGATTTGAAATTCCACACTGCAGCAGTTTTCCTTGGTAGCAGAGTTATGATTTTTATTGTTTTGGTGATTATTGCATGTAAATAGCTTATTGATTATTGATTGTGGATAGGTATCAGTTTATGTATTAACACTCTATGTTCAGTCGCGTTGAGTTCTATGTTGTTTGCATGAAAGTTCCCGACCCGCGGCCTGACTCGGACGAAGCAGGCAGTCGATGTGAAGAATTGGCGGTTTTTTTCAGCACTAAAATTAAAAAGATCATTGATACGCTTCCTCCAATATCTCCAATCGATTTTCAACTGTCATCTGTCATTCAGGATCAATTTGATCATCCTAGGCTCTCCACCTTCTCGCCTCTTAGGGAGGATCTTTTGCCTCCCTTGCTGAATGCTATAAAGAGTGGCTCCCCGCTCGACCCTGCCCCGATGAATATCTTAAACGCAGCTTTGCCTACCATCAGCAAATCAATTGTGAACATGGTGAATGCTTCTATGGAGTCAGCTGTGGTGCCCAGAGAGTGGAAGATAGCAATGGTCAGGGCCTTGCTGAAGAAACCCAGTTTGGATCCAGGGGACTTTTCCAACTATCGCCCCATCTCCCTGCTACCGGGATTAGTAAATTGACTGAGAAATTTGTCAATATAAAATTAGCTTCTTTCCTGGAATTAAATAATTTGCTTAATTCATCGCAAACTGGGTTCAGGAAAGGACAGGGAACGGAAACAGCCTTGTTGGGTGGTGGAGGAGGCCAGGAGGATTCTGGACGCTGGTGGCAGCGCAGCCATTATCCTCCTGGACCTCAGCGCTGCCTTCGACACGGTTAACCATCATATTCTGGTCTCCCGTCTCAGCAATATGGGAATCACGGGTAAGGCTCTTAAGTGGCTGGAATCCTTCCTTGGGGACAGATTCTTTAGGGTCTTTGAGGATGACTATTGTTCTGGCCCAGTTCCGTTGCAGTGTGGGGTCCCGCAGGGGTCTTCCCTTAGTCCCACATTGTTTAATGTGTATATGGCTCCTCTGGCGGAAATAGTGGCTCCTTTCGGGGTCCAGTTGGTGAGTTACACCGACGACACCCAGCTGGTGTTTTCCCTGAATCCGTTTATACAGTCTCCGCTGCTGCGCAACTGCTTAGAAGCTGTGGCGTGTTGGATGGACCAGTCCCATCTCAGATTGAATGGTGGAAAAACAGAGTTGCTGTTGTTGGGACGACAGGCTAGTTTTGACAATGTGATCTTCTGGCCTTCATGTATGGGGCCGGGCCCTATCCCTAAATCGGAAATCAAAAGCCTTGGGTTCTGGCTTGATGCTGAACTAACGTTTAGAACTCAGGCTAGAAAAATTGCTGCTACTTGTTTTGGGCTTTTAAAAACTACGCGAAAAATCCTCCCACAATTGCCGGAAAAGGCCAGAAAAATCCTAATACAATCTTTGATTTTATCTAGGATAGACTATGGGAATGCCATCTATTTAGGAGCGCCAGCCTTCACGATTAAACGACTTCAAGTCGTTCAGAATGTGGCGGCGAGACTTCTAATGGGCGTCAACCACCGTACATCAGCTAAACCCGCATTAAAAACTCTTCACTGGCTTCCGGTGAAAGAGCGGGTCCTCTTTAAATCATTGTGTATGGCACATAAAATCCTCCATGGGAAGGGTCCTCCCATTTTAGAAAATTTGGTCATTCCCTACAAGTCCTCCCTAAATCTTCGTTCTAATGATCAGAACTTGGCAGTGGTCCCTCGGATCAATAGATCTCGATCTGGCGGCCGTCTTTTTTCATTAAATGCATCCAAACTTTGGAATTCTCTTCCTCTGGTTCTTCGCCAAGAGCCTAGCCTACTTGTGTTTCGGCAGAAGTTGAAAACGTGGCTCTTTCCGAGGACTTAGAGTTGGGTTTTTGGATTAGCTAATAGCATTCTTATTATCTTTGGGTTACCTTTTGTTTGAGCGCTGGGATGCTTTCGAGTAGCCATGCGCTATATAAGAGTTTCTTCAATTCAATTCAATTCAATTGCACGGCTTCTAGGATGTAGAAGTCGGAAGTTTGTAACGGTTCCGTAGTAGAGCAGAGGTAAGCTCTGCTCTCGGGAAAGACGGAATTGTTGTTGCCCTGTAGGTACGCAAGGGAAACGTGTAACAAGTGAAGTTGCACGACGCATTGTCTGGGTTCGATTCGGTAACATCGTTGTGTGTTGCCATTAGAAAATATCTCCTGTATGAAAGAAGTGTATGGTAGCGAAGGTCACCTGTGAAATTTTGTTCTTAGGTACCAGGGGTCCAGAAGGCACTCCGATAACGCTTATCACTAGAAAGGTAATAGGTGCCCCTAAGCTTGATAGAAGGATAAAGTAGAGGGAAGTGCTACTTTATTAACATGTTTCATAATTCTGTAGTAGGACAGACAGTTCGCTGTTCTCGGGAAAGACAGAATTCTGTGTGAATGAACTACATTTTCCGTATGAAAGTGTGTGAATGAAATAGCATTCGGGTTAATTGTGAAACTCTGGTTTTATTTCTCAGGAGCACTGGGTCTCCAACTAGTTGCCTTAATTCTGGAGAAACGATTAACTAATGCTTGTTAGAAGGGTAAGGTAGAGGGATGTGCTACTTTATGAACGGAAGTAACGATTCCGTAGTAGGGCAGAGGTAAGCCCTGCTCTCGGGAAAGACGGAATTCTTGTGAGAAAGGTCATTAACTATCCTTGGTTAGCGAAGCGGACAATGGTGGCGTTTTTATGTTGTTACTAACAGATGTGTAAGTTAGAAAAAAGCTTACCGAGAAAATTTTGTAAAGGAGGGGTCAGTAGAAGCCGGAGTAAGAGCAGCGGCTGCTGACATCAGAAAGACCGCACTGGGATTGGCCAGTCAGCTAGAAACATAGACGCTCCGGATTGGTGCGTTAATGTGAGTCGCGCTAAGATTGGCTAAAATAACAGAATAATTGTAAAGGAGAGACTAGTGATACACGAAAAGACAAAATGATGTATTACGATCCACCGGAAAAGGAGAAAAAGTCCTGGTTTGGAAAAATGTGGTTTAAAAAGGACAAACCGATTGTGACTAGGGAAGGACAGTTGCTTCCCCCATCGAAAACCCCTGCATCCTTTATGGTTGCGAAATACGGATATCACACTTGTATTTGGTTAGACAATTGGGTAAAATATACCAAGAATGACGGAGATTTAGCATTTCCAGAGCATGGTTCATTTAATTTAGCGGTTTTGAGAAATTTGAGGGAAAGAATGATGAATCTAGAACCGAGACCTAGACCAACACAATTTGAAGCACTGACAGAATGGGAAAATGAGATGCATGACAGAGAAAGACAGGAGTGGCGGAAGGTATAAATACATGTTTGGCAGATACAGGCATGATACTCATGATGAGAGAATGAGAAGGTGGCGGAATGCGAGTATGACTGAAGGTTTGTTTCCTGTAAGAATGGTTGAAGGAGTTGGAGGGAAAAAATGTACAGACAAAAGACATAATTTAGAACCAAGGGGGTATGGAGTGAACGAACTAGAGGAGGATGTTCTTGATGACATGTTTTATAAAAATCCATCTCCGTATCAACCTGAAATGTTGACACCAAGTGCCCCAATGAGAGAAACTTTGTGAATCATTAAGACAGAACCAGTACCTCAAGAATTAGGGGAAAGTAAAACAATGGGAGAAATAGAGAGAAAATCAGATGATAAAATGAGTAGCAAAAATTCGGCAGAGTTAGCAAAAACAACCTTAGAATTCACTGAAAAGATAAGAGAATTGACCAAAAATGTAGAAGCTGTAACTGTTCCAGTGACTATAGGCCCTGCGATGCCTATTTTTGACAAACAAAAGGATAGTGAACATTCTTTAATGGTTCCTTATAACAGTAATACACAGATTGAAAAGCCAAAGCAGAGCTTAAATGAGAATCAATGGAGACAGACAATGAGTACAATCGAACCAAATGCCTCGAATATCCCCTTTCTAGGCCCAAATATAGCAGAAAAACCTAATATGAAGATGGAATCAGTATTTGAAACCCAAAGGGACTTTGTAGAAAAACCAGTAGGCCCATCTTCAGAAGAACTGAGCGAATGGTTGAGAAGTCTGCAGAGAAAAGACAATCTCATCAATAGATGTAGCCAAACTACGGATGGTACTGGAAGAGTTAATAGTAGGAACTATTCCCACAGAGAAGTTAAAAACCTACCAGGATGAGGAGTTGCTGTTTCTGTGTAAAAGCAAAACTTGGAGAGCAAAAAATCTGCATGAAAGATTAGAAGAAGTAGCAAATGAAATGGGTATAGATATTGAAAAGGTAAAGGCCCTGCAGAAACCATATCGAATAGATTTCACTGAAAAGGACATTGAAAATTTGAATACCACAGGACGAATGAGTCAGATTAAGGAAATAATTATCCTGCTGAGAAAATGGGGAGATGTGGACAAATAGAGAAGTAGATGGTATCGGAAACGAGATGATGCCTCAGATAACATTTTTGCAGCTTTTCCTGTTAGAGAAAAGGAAAAGGTAGTAACAGAATGCCCTATGAGAGAAATTCCAGGAGGAGGATATGTACATGTCCCATGGACTAGACAAGATATTTTGTCATTCACAAATGATTTCCCTCGACTACGTGAAAAGCCCATCAAGTGGTATAGGCAGGTGGACAGATTTGTAAAATTGTCCAAAGTATTATGGATTGATCTAAACAGCCTGTTTGACATAATAGTACCAGCAGATTTAAGGACGGAGTGCAAACTTATGATAAATTGGCCCACACAAGAATACCCTAGGGATCCAAAGACAGGAGCCCCAGACCCCGAGGTAATGAAGAAATACGAGCAGGTCATTGTCTTTTTGAAAAACAAAGTACCTCCTAAAGAGACCGATTGGGTAAAGATTGAGAGAACTCATCAGGAAAGTAAGGAGTCAGTACATGCCTACTATGAGAGGTTGATTTTGGCTTTTAAACAATTTAGTGGCGATGAAAATTTGAGTGAAAAGGACTTGAGTAATTTTGTATATAGATTTGTATATGGTCTACGTCCAGAAATTAGTGAAATGATCAAACAACAAACCGTAGATTGGCAAAACAAGAAAATAGATGGAGTATTGAGACATGCAAAATATTTCAGTGATGAGATTGAGGCCAAACAACGTAAGTTAAAAGAAAAAGCTATGTGGGCACAAGTAAAGGTGGCAGAGAGACAGGAAGCCCGGTTAGTGGAACAAGCGAATAATATAGGCCCCAAAAGGTTCACTCCTGGGAAAGGTAAAGGAAATTTTAACATAGAAGAAGCTAAAAAGAAATTCCCATGTCATAATTGCGGTAGGATAGGGCATTGGAAATACGAGTGTAAATTTCCCCCAAATACTAATAATGAAACTTCATCATTGAATCCACAGGTGCAGAATGAGCTGAGTGGTCAACCGCAGCGACAGCAGCAGGTTGTAACACAACAGAATCAGGTGCCAAAACCGCCTTTTCCACAAAGCAAAAATTCACAGAAATACAGTAATGAGACCGGATTCTACAACGAAGAACAGGTAACTAAGCTGCCGCGCGCTAACGCTGTTTCGCAGTATTGGCTACAACGTGATGCAAGCGATTCGGAAGAAGGTTATTGACGGTGCCGAAGGGAGGAAAAAGAGTGCGTACTTGGCGCAACTGTAGAAGTAGACCAGACAGGCCCATTTGTGGATGGAAAGATAAATAACGAAAATTTTACTTTCCTGGTAGATACTGGTGCTACTCGATCAACTGTTAGGTCAGCTGATGTTAAAAATCTTCCTCTCTCGGATGAAACAATCCAAGTAGTTGGTGTATCCAACAGACAGATTAAAACTTATCTGACAGAACATGTAAAAGTTAGCATAGGGAAATTTTCTGAGATGCACCGCTTTGTTGTGTGCGATACTAGTCCTGTGAATTTGTTAGGAAGGGATTTGTTGTGCAAAATGAATTGCACTATATTCTGTACTCCTGATGGTATAGCATTTGAGACCCCTGATGAAGATGTGTTGTATAAGATGACTATGGCAAACAGAGAAACTGAGGTTACTGAAGCCTATGCTGTATTTAACCCTGATGACCTACCCAAAGAATTGAAACAAACTGTAAAGGCAGAAGTTTGGGACTTCACGGGAGAAGATGTGGGACTAATGAGAAATGTAGACCCAGTAAAAATAACAGTAAAAGAAGGAATAAGTTATCAAAATATTCCGCAATATAAATTGACACCTGAGATAATTGCAGGAGTTACCCTTATAATTGAGAAGATGATAAAACAAGGTATTTTGAGGGAAATAATGAGTAGTCCATGTAATTCCCCAATTATGGGACTGAAAAAACTAAATGGAAAGTTCAGGATAGTACAGGATTTGAGAAAGATAAACAAAATTGTTGTGCCATGTTGTCCCATTGTACCGAATCCATCTGTGATTCTGTATCAGATTCCCCATGAAGCAGAATGGTTTTCAGTAATTGATTTATGCTATGCTTTCTTTTCCATTCCATTGCACCATGTCAGCCAGCAGATTTATGTGTTTCGTTTTGGCGAGCGTATTTTGGCATGGTGCCGAATTCCACAGGGGTATACAGAAAGCCCCTCAATCTTTAATCAGATATTGAAGAAATCTTTGGAAAGTTTAGAGATGCCCGAGAATTCAGTGTTAGTGCAATATATTGATGACCTACTTGTAGCGTCGAAGACTCGCGAGGCTTGTGTAACGGACACTATAACATTGTTGAATCATCTGGCTGATGAAGGACTTGAGGTGTCACCATCAAAATTACAATTTTGTAAGAAAGAAGTACATTTCTTAGGCTATAACCTCGAAAAGGGTCTGTGGAAAATAACAATAGACAGAATCAGGATCATAAAAGGAATGAGAGCCCCTATGACACAAAGAGAGGTAAGGATGTTTCTAGGAATCGTTGGATATTGTCATCAATGGATAAGCAATTTTTCCCTGATCGCAAAGCCATCCGTACGCTTGCCAAAAGTGATGTGAGAGATTCCATCGATTTGAGCAAAGAAGAATTGGCAGCTTTTAAACAATTGAGAGATGATTTGTGTGAAGCGCCAGCATTGGGAATGCCGGACTATGAGAAGGAGTTTGAGTTGTATTGCAGTGAGAGGAATGGATGTGCACTTTCTGTATTAATTCAGAAACATGGAAAACTAAGAAGGCCAATTGCATAATTTTCATCAATATTAGACCCAATAGCTGTAGCTTTACCTGGGTGCTTGAAAGCAGTAGCTGCTACCTGTCGAAGCCTGGAACAAAGTGAAGGAATTGTGATGGGATATCCTGTAAAAGTGTTTGTACCTCATGATGTGGCCATCCTTTTAACAAGGAGTCACACTCAATACATGACCCATAGTCGGCTGACTAAATATGAGAAAGTCATATTAGGTGCAATGAATGTGAGCCTTGAATGTGAATCCTTCAACATTATTGCCTGATGCTGAGAAAGTGGAAGTCAGAGATGAAGAAGATCATGATTGTCTGGATGTACTCGATTTCTGTACCAAGCCACGTCCAGATGTAAAAGATGTACCATTGTCAGAAAGTGATTTTGTGATGTTCGTAGATGGTTCTTGCTTGAGAACAGATGATGGAATGTTGAGTGCAGCATATGCAGTATGCACGGTTGCATGGAAGCATCCTATCTGAAAGGAGTGAAGTCATCCCAAGTAGCTGAACTTGTTGCTTTGACTAGAGCATGTAAGATTGGGAAGGGTGTGAGAGTGACTGTGATCACTGACAGCCAGTATGGTTTTGGTGTTGTGTATGACTTTGGCCAAATATGGCTACAGAGAGGATTTCTGACATCAGGTGAAACGCCCATTAAGAATGTTGAAGTGGTTGGAAAATTGCTTGAGGCGATACAGCTGCCTAACCAATTGGCTGTTGTGAAGTGTGCTGCACATAATCAGTCTGGCGATTACATTGCCGTAGGCAACAAATACGCCAATGATATGGCTCAATACTGTGCACAAAATCAGAATTCAATCAATAGGGGAAAGGAAAAGTAAGTGACTTCTTGCTCCTTACTGTTTACTAACATTGTGGGTACCTGGGAGGAAGTGAGACAAGTGCAGTAGGAAGCAGGAGATGAGGAAATGAAACAGTGGGTAAAAGCAAGATGTGCACCAAGAGATAAGGATCATGTATGGGTCTATCGGGTTGGAAGACCAGTTATGCCTGATAGCATGATGTCTGCCATGGCACGGATGTATCATGGACAGGGACATGTAGGGAGAGATGCCATGATAAGGTTGTTTAAACAGACCTGGTACAATGCTAAATTTAGACTTGTAGCAGAAAGTCTTTGTCAGAGATGTCTTATATGTCAGCAATATAACCCAGGAAGAAAAACAGTGGTGAGTCTTTGAACAATAGGTCGAGAAGGAGGACCTTTTACCAGAATGCAAGTAGACTTCATTGAAATGCCTCCTTGTAACAGGTTGATGTATGTTCTAGTTATGGTCTGTTTGTTTTTAAGATGGGTAGAAGCTTACCCAATGAGAAGAAATGATGGAATCACAGTGGCAAAATTGCTTTTGAGGGAATTTATTCCCAGATTCGGGTTTCCAGTAACAATTGAATCAGATCGAGGAAGGCATTTCCAGAATGAGATCATAAAACTGATATGTGAAGCATTAAATGTACAGCAAAAACTACATTGTGCCTATCGCCCAGAGGCTTCTGGTGTGGTGGAACAAATGAATTGTACTATTAAAAACAGGATAGGGAAAATGTGTTTAGCCACGGGTATGTAATGGCCTGATGTCTTGCCTCTAGTACTCATGACAATTAGATGAATTCCAGACAGAACCACAGGGTTGAGCCCCCATGAAATTGTCATGGGAAGAGCAATGCGCCATGTGTTCATACCAGTCAACAAGCTGTTGCCTATAACTGATGACATGGTGTTGGATTACTGTAAAAACCTGGCTGATGCAGTTCATTCTGTGTTTCATCAGGTTGGAGCGGATGCCACCACCCTTGAAAAGAAGCAAGCTCATGACCTGAGCCCAGGGGACTGGGTAAGAACCAAAGTACACAGAAGAAGAAACTATTTGGTTCCAAGGTGGGGAAAACCACGACAAGTGATTTTGACTACAACAACAGCTGTAAAGTGTGCTGGAATCAAAAACTGAATTCATGCAAGTCACACGTTGAGAATCCCAAATCCAGTGGATAGCACAGAAAAGGAATATTTTGATGAGACAGAATCAAGTACTGAATCAGACGAGGAAGAGACACGAACAAAAGAAAACCCTGAAAGGGGGGAATTGGAGATAGATCTAACAGTCGTCCCAAGAAGTATTTCCTTGAAAACAAGATTACAAATTTCTGATACCAGCTCAGACTCAGAGACTGAACAAGCAACTTTACATTCGAGAAAATAAAAAGACAGCGAAAATACAATTAAAGAAACTGTTGATAGAGAAATTCCAGATTAAAAATTGAGAGAAATTCCACCTGAAGGAACAAAATTAGATGGACAGGTACTAGATACAGAGAGAGCGGGAAAGATTCTTGTGGAAGACCCCCGAAGAGGTGAAGGGAATTCCAACATCCAGTTAGAGAAAGGGACAAGTAGCCAGCAGGAAGATTGGGCGCAAGAAACACGAGGAGGGACAGAAGTAGGGAAAACGAAAGAAGCAAAAGAAAGAAAAGAGGTTGGAACGAAAGAGCAAGTTGAAACAGAGTTGGAAGAAAGTGAAGATGAAGTACCAGAAGGTAGAGTCTTAAGAAAGAGAGCTTGGAGGACTGAAAGGAATGATAAAGGAAATAAACTGAAAAGATCAGCAAAAGATGAAGTTTGGCCAAATAAGATAAAGAAGTTGAGATACCGACTGACAAAAGTAAAATCACCAAGAGCTGAACAGGTGAATGAAATAACGAGTCAAGAAAAATCAAAAGAAGATGAAACAGTTGTAATTGAGGAAAGTAAAAGAACGAGGAAGCCTAACCAGAAGTATAAGTCGCCAGAATGGACATATGTAGCCCTGCCTGAAATTAAAGAAGAGGCAGATAGCCAAGAAAATCCAGAGGTGACTATACCAGAAGTGGTTGAGGAAGACGAAGAATCGGAAATCCTGAGAGTTATCTTATCCGATATTGGAGAAGAGACGGATGTTCAGGAAATCCTATATTTAGACAAAGAAGGAAAGGTGAAGAATGATGAGATACCAAACTGAATAAGACAAGAATGCTGCTGATGGAAAGACAATAAATAAGGAAAAAGATAAAAACTGGTAGAACCAAGTAGGTGATTAGAGCCTTGGGTTAGATAAACTAGTTGTGAAGTAGAAGAGGCTAAGTCAAAAGTCACTGTTCATTTCACGAAAATGGCTGACACAGATGGTAGAAAAGGTAGATGTATATTTTTGAAACAATGGTGTAAAATGTGTTGTTGTTGTACAGGATACTAATGCTTCTATGGAGTATATTAGCATTGATGATTACATTTAAGGTTAACTTTGATACAATAGGAGGACATAGTGAAAACAAGACTAATATAGAGCAGATTCAAAAGATAGATCAGACTAGAATAGATAAAATGTATGTACATAAAGACAGGTCAATAACTGATTTCTCTAACAATGTATTTTAAAAATGACTGAATGAATATGTAAAGACAATGGACGTGAGGGACTGCTATGTTTGTTACCTGCATCTGTTTCGGAGGGAGTGACTTTTTCCTGTAACTTATGGAATAACATGTAGTGTAATAGCTAGTTTATTTTATCAAACAGGAAAGTTAGAGTATTATTTTTCAGAGGTAGACAACATATTTTCACAAGTACCGTTACTTAACAAACTAAATAGGGTAAAACATGCAAAGGTATTAGGTGAATTTTTCTTAGAGACTAAAGAATTAACATTAGAATATATATATAGAAATAATTTGACTTGCAGTTTAAAGAAAGAAGAAAATACTTTTTTAGATATGGTTGAAGAAAGAAGACTGAAAATGCAAAGGAAGGCCTCTGAAGGGAAGATAGAAAAGACAGTTTGCGATGTAGATATGGAAAAACACTTGAAGGGAAAAGCTAGTCCAACTATGGCTTTAGATTGGCCTCAGAAAGGAAATTTGTGTATTAGGAGGAATAAGACTGCATATGACAATTACTTTGTAGGTAACAGTGAATGCCATGATACATACCGAATCATGGGTGGATGGGGATTTAAAGGAGGAAATGATCCAGTTTTTCCAGGATTATATTTTATCTGTGGGAACAGGGCGTATTATCGTTTGCCAGACCATTGGTATGGCACATGTTATGTAGGCCTGGTTTTCCCAAAGATCTTTCACATGGAAAAAGGAGAAGATGGTGTAAATACTTTAGGTAGTTATTTAGCACGTAGAAAGAGAGAATCTTGGTCAGAAATTGTAGGTGATATCTTTGGAGCATTGATACCAGCAGTGGAAATATCTCTGAATGCAAATAAAATAAGAAAACTGTCAACAGTAGTGGATCGCTTGTCAACAAGCACCGCTGGAGGATTTTTATTGGTAAATACTGAAATGGTTGCCATGCGTGCCATGGTAATGCAAAATCGACTTGCCCTTTATATATTATTGGCAAAAGAGGGTGGGGTCTGTGGAATGTTGAAAATCCAACATTTTTGTACTTACATACCAGACGAAAGTAAAGATTTGAAAATTTATATTAAAAATATAACTGATTTGCATGACGAAATTGCACCACTGGAGGTTGAAGGTGTTAAGGAAAAGATTGTTAAGAAAATATCTTCTATTAAAGATTTCTTAGTAAAATTAGGTAGTACCTTTATAGGTAAAATCTTATTTCCATTAACATGTGTGATTTTCTTAGTATTAATATTAAGATTAGGATGTCTTTGTTATAAAAGGAAGAAAATTCTGAAAAAGTTAAAAATAGAAAATTTAAGGAGACAGAATAAGAGACAGAAGAAGGAATTTGAAGAAATAGAATTGGAGGAGAAAAAAGAAGATATGTATAAGACAGCCAAAATTGATGAAATTGGGGAGACCGAGATGTAATAATGAAAGCAAGAATTCACTTTGACTCTGTAAAAAGTATACAACATTTTTATGGTGTGGTCATTAAATAACCAAAGAGGGGATTGATGGAGCGGGTAGTACAACATTTTGTATACCCCCCCCATTCTGCATGTTTACACTAATGAGAATAATCAATTAATTATAATAAGTATTAATGTGTTTGTTTGAGATCTAATCAATATTACTAATGTATAAAATACACGTGTGATTAGCATTTGCATGGCTGAATAATTTTATTTATTAACCCATGTACGCATACTAACTGTAGAAAATAAGATACTGCATGGTATATGTTGATTTCATGATCTTTTCGTAATGTTGCACCAGATGACATCATTGGGTGAATATAAACGCTTTAAATGTCCCCAATATGCTAGATAATTACACACACATAGGGGAATTAGGAAGGGTTAAACATTTTTATTCGTTATTTCCATTTTTTAATTACTTTTGTGTTTGTTTCACTTAAGTTGACTGATTTGGCCTACGACAAAATGGCCGATCAATGTACTCGACAAAACAGCTACCATTCCACGAGGTTTTAGACCAAGTGCGCATGCCCCAGGCTCCTGAAGGAATGGCCTCAAGATGACCCACACAGCCTGTACCCAGACAAGGTCACGACAGGACTTTTGCCAAGAGCCTTAACAATGGACAACTTTTGACAACCAGATGGATCATGTTTTACGGAGTGACATCATAGACTTTGGAAGACCGAAACGGATGATCTTAACCAACCAATCAGAAGTGCCGAAAACTGACTTTCGTTACATTTTGTCATTACATTTATTATAAAAGGTGGTAAAATAGTGAGTTGGGCAGACCTTTTACTTTTTCCTGGCGTTATGCTGACGGAGAGGACGGTGACACTGCAGGTCAACTGTTTCCCTGAATCTTTGACTACATTGCTGCCCTTTTTCCTGATGAACTGATGACTCTAAAATTGATGGGCATTGATTGATGTGGACACGCTTATAGTCCAGACCAAATCTTTGGGACTTTAGCGTGCTGCAGGATGAATTGATTGACTTAAAAGGACGACTAATAGCCAGATTAGGTAAATATGATGTTCTGTGGTTTGATTAAAGTTTTACTAAAATTTGCATTAATTAGATAAACAATATTATTGATTAACAAGCAAATGTGTTGGGTTATTTATTATCATCTGAATATAAATGAAAAGGATTAGAATCACTTTTCCAAAATCAACTAAATTGATCCATCGGCTAAGTGGAAGGAATATCTTGAGATTCAGGATCAAGATGTGCTGGATTAAGGATATTTAGCGAATGTTCATGTAAATAAAATTCCTTTAGATTATAATATATTCTTTTCACGTCAGCGTTTGGAACACTTATCTCTCCTGTGATGAGCAGACCAAATGAGTGTGTGTGAGTGTTGGTGTTATGGGCCCCACCAATGAATGTACTGAGTGAAAGCGTTAGTGTGATATCTGGTCTGTGACGAAGGGAGGATTTGAAAATTCCACGCTGCAGCAACTGTGTTGCGTTGAATGTTTGGTATATCTTATGTATACCTTCTATTATTTTTGCATTTCAGGATATCCTTATACCTGCTTTCTTTAAGTAGTGTTGTGAGTAATTCAAACTGCTTTTGTAATTTATTATACTACTACTGAAAGGAATAATAATTGTATTAATTTTCTTTTTCCTTTTAGGTTGCTTAATTTTTTGCTTCAAACTCATTTGATGTATAATCCTGACTTTTAAAACGCTCCCTTCATATTGGCAAAATCCTCATTTTGTGGGCAGTGTATGAAGCTGTTGATGTGTCTCATCATTAAAGAAAGGACTTCTTGTAGCACACCACTGAAACTTGGTTGTGACATTCCACTGGATACTGCAACAGTGTGGCCACAAAATGGATTGCTACCATTATTTTCACTTTTGATGTTATTGACATGGAATTCCTATTTTGAGGCAAAAGATCTGGCTCCAGCAAATGGCATAAATAAATAATAGTTTGTCTATTTAATCAGATTTTTTAAAATATATCCTGTTCTTCCAAGGTGACAAGGTCTGGAAATGGTTCCATAACTTGATCGCATCATCTTCTCACTCTCCCTGGGATCATATGTCTACATTTAAATTTGAAAAAGACAACACAAATTTCATTTATTTAAATACAAAAAATATTTATTTACATATTGCTACACAACATTTATTAGTGATTATTTTTTTATTACATTTTTGCTAAAAAAGAAATGTGTAAATAATAAATGATAAATGTATTATTTGCATATTCTTTAAAAAAAACATTTTTATATCTAAAATTCCATCAACAGAAGTATAAACAAAACCACACAACTATCGTATTTAACCACAGTAACACTCTACATAATACATTTTTGACAAAACAAATGAATAACATTAACTCTGGGGCTGCCCTCAGAATCTGGAACTCACTGCCGCCTTACATCAGAATAATACCTGCCCTATCAAGTTTCAAAAAGGAAGTGAAAACCTTCCTAATGGGAAAATTCCTACCCTAATCTCTCTCAGTGCCTCTGCAGTTTCAGCAGCCCAGCGACTTGCCTTATCTCGCATTTAAAATCTAACGGGATTGTCGACTCTTCTCTCATATTTGCATGATCCTTTTTGCATCTAACTTATTTCTGTTAATTCTTGTAATTAATGTAATTACTTACTACTGCCGTAAAGTGCTCTGATACCCTCACGGGTTATGTTCGCGCTATCCAAAACACTAAATAAATCAATCAATCAATCAATCAATCATAATATTTTAAAGCGCACTACTTACCCGTGAGGGTCTCAAGGCGCTGGGGGATGGGGAATGCTGCTACTGCTCAAAAAGCCAGGTCTTGAGGAATCTTCTGAAGGTCAGCAGGTCTTTGGTCTGCCGTAGGTGGCTGGGGAGGGTGTTCCAGGTCTTAGCGGCGAGGTGGGAGAACGATCTGCCGCCGGAGGTCGCTCTTCGGATGCGGGGGACTGTGGCAAGGGCGAGGGTGGCGGAGCGGAGCTGGCGGGTGGGGGTGTAGAAGCTGAGTCGTCTGTTGAGGTACGCTGGTCCGGTGTTGTGGAGTGCCTTGTGTGCGTGGGTGAGGAGCTTGAAGGTTATCCTCTTGTTGATGGGGAGCCAGTGCAGGTCTCTCAGGTGGGGTGGGGTGTGGCTGCGGTGAGGGGTGTCGAGGATCAGGCGTGCAGAGGCGTTCTGGATGTGTTGCAGCCATCTCAGGAGTTTGGCCGAGGCTCCTGCGCAGAGGGCGTTTCCGTAGTATACAAACTAGCCCCCATTTTGAGTGGTGGTGACACACGTAACATTCACAAACACACTATTTAACATTCTAAAGTGGGGGAAGCCTGACCTAGGCGTCAGAACATTTGCAAATAGATAGAAGTCGGCGGACGTTGACAGGGTAGTGTGTCTGAAACTCCACGACAGACACAGCCATAGGCTCATGTGTGTAAAAGCAACGTACAAAAGCCTATGGATGTGTCCGTTTCCATTGATGATCTCACCCGTCATGTAGATGAGAAAAAGCTCACTTGCCTCCTAAAAGTCCCGCCAAGAACACCTTCTCAACTATTGCTGCCCTTTCCTACCTCTTGGAGCTACAATGCCTGGCGAAGCAGGAGACAGGGCCCTATACTTCTCACCAGATGAGCTTGAGATGCTGGCAAATGAAGTCATGTCCCTGTACAGAAAGCTGTATGGCTTGTCAGAGGAGACGGTATGTTTTAAATGGAAATGTCATTATGACTAACTGTATTTAATATTTCAACACAGGCTAGAATGTCCCTTTTACTTCCTGAGTGAAATCTACTGATTGAAGTGAAGTTTCTGTTTATTTTAATTTACTTTTTTTTTTTAAATAATTTTTATTAATGCAAGGGAGATCAGCACAGTTAAAAGACAGATTAAGAAGCATGAAGATACATTTCTACATTTGATTAGAGATTCTTCTCTTTCCTTCCTTATTTACAGAGAGCCACATTAAATGTAACATCAATCTTTGATCATTGAATGCCAAACATCCTTAAACTTCAACCATGACGGTATCCCTCCAGTTTTTGCCAAGACCTTTTTGCTCTCAAAAATCTCCACCACAATAGCCCACCACTCAGCCACACTGCTAGGTTTTGGAGCAATCCAGGATCTTGAAATAGCAAGCCTATCAGTAACTAAAATAACAGCAATCAGAGCTCTTCGTACCAAATTGGGATTGACCTTGTATCCCAACATAATATCTTGCGTTGTGAATATATCTAAACCAAAACACTCTTTTCAAAGGTGTTTAATTCCCTGCCAAAACGCCAGCAACAATGGGCATGTAGCAAACATGTTTATAATATTAGCTGCATTCAGTCTGCATTTTGGGCAATTTTATTGCAAAACATCTTCCATACTGTGCTCCCCAATTTGTTTTTTTTTTCCGGGGTGTAATACAGCATACATATAGTCTGGAACTGCTGGAGCTTTAAATTAAATGAGCATACAGCATCTTTTAGTATTTATGAATGCATCAGTTACCACTTTAGGGGGAACCTCTATTTACAGCTTCCTACTACATTTTGAGGCTAAATATAAGCATGGATCAATTCTATCCTGAGACAAATACTGATTTGCTATTCGGATTGCATGCTACCGAGGTGTTTACTGCAGACATGTCAGTATATCATATGTTGCTACAGATTTAACCCCCTGTGATCTCACAAAGAAGTCTCTAATTTGTAGATACTTATAAAAATATTGGTGTGGGATTCCAAACATATCCTATAGGCTTTGAAAAGTTTTAAAACTGCTACGGTCATATAAATGTCTGACCTTTTCAATCTCCATTTTAGCTCACCCTTTGAAACACTATCGGTAAATATCCCAGGCAATAATAGATTATACCCCATTGGGGAACATATCATGATATACTGGAAGAGAGTATCCGGCACAGATTTCCTGCCAAATATTGGCCAAATCTTAAAGTGTCTTAAAGCGGACTTGCTTAAAGTAGTTCGGGTCATGTATCCAGTAGAGAAGCCTATTTCTATCTTGACCTAGTAGTAGCTGGTGGCTAAAGTCTAAAGTCTTGGCCCTCACTAGAGAGAAGACTGTGCAAGCGGCCCATGATGGCTGCCCAATAATAAAGTTTGAAATCAGGCAATTGAAGCCCCCCCTGACTGTACGAATATTTTTATAAACGCAATAGCATGGTGTGCTCGTTTATACCCCCAGATAAAACTGCTTATTACCCCTTCTAGTTTTTTAAAGAAAAGGTTAGTGACTCTCAGGGGAATTGAGCAAAATAAATAAAGAAATTTAGGAAGTATCGTCATCTTTATAATATTGCATCTGCCAATTATGCTTACAGGTAATTTATGCCAGTTTCTTAACTTCTTACTAACGTTTTGAAGTAAGGTATCATAATTTAGCCTTAACATGTGTTTAATGTGGGGCGCAAAACGAATTCCCAGATAAGTCGCCTCAGAACATATCCCAGCAATAGGCCTCTCTGGTTCAAAATTCAACAACACCTGAGTTTTTCTGGGATTCAGCTTATACCCAGAAAAAGAATCAAAAGCTTCTGCTTCACTCAGAATTATTTCTTTTTTTAAAGTTTGAGTTTATTAAGAACAACAAGAAAAAGAACAGCATTATAATAAATATAATAGATGCTATTTAATATAGAGATCATAAGAAAGACAAGGATATGCAACGGTTATAACTAACATGCTGCGTGCAAAAGAAAATAAATTCGATATAGGACTATAAAAGGGGAAAGGAGGGGGGAGGATGGGTGAAGGAGGAAGGAAAGAATATATCAGTATTCTAAAAACCTAAGAGTAAAAGAGATAAGCGAATAAACACTGTAGGCATATTCATACAAAAATTTAAATAACATAGTATAAGTATATGAGCATAAAACAGCTTCTAATACGCTAAAGAACAGACAACATGGCGAAGTTACGGTGGCGTCCGTACATCATCTGATACAGTAATAACGTTAACATCAGAAGAAGCGGACAAAGATAAATATGTAGTTAGTGGAAGCCATACAAGATCTATTTTAATCACTAAAAAAATAGGGGAAACATAATTGGTGTCTAGTCCATGATGAAAACATACAGCGTTCCACCAAGATCTAAAAGTAGCTGTATCTGCTGGCTTACAATTTGAGTTTATTAAGTGAAAAGCTAATAATAAATCTCTACAGCTTAAAATTCGATGGTGATTGAGGCCATTGGGGTGACAAGGAGCCTAAGAAAATATTGAGTAAAGAAAAGGGTACATTAACTTTAAAAATCTTTTTAATTTGGGACAAACTAACTGCCAAAACTGGTGGATATTAGGTCATCCAAATAACATGTGTTTTAAATCGGCAATAGAACAGGAACAGAACCAACATGTAGAAGATTTATTTGGTGAGAAAGATGCTAATGTTACAGGAGAAAGCAGCAGGTGCTGATAAACAAAATAAAAGGTCTGTGTGGTGTTTGCAGCTCCTGAGGTCTTATGAAGCTCCAGCTATAATGTATCTCAAGAAGCATTTGGCCATCATTATATTAAGTCTTTTTTCCAGGCCAATTCAGTCCTTGACTTGAGTCTATCTGAGGGTAGTAGTAAACTCTTATGAATAGTAGAAGCAGAGAAGGAAGTATCTAATATAGGAAAAAGTGTAGCGCATGTTGTAGGGTGATTGGGAGTGTTTGGTAGTGCAAGAAGATATTGATTAAGGGAGGGAAGTAGAAGCTCATATTGTAATAGCAGGTAGCAGGCAATGAAAATGTTATTTGGAGTTCAGTAAATGATAAGGGTTGGTTATTAGTCAAGCATTGAGATATCGAAAGTAAGCCCTTAGATCTCCAAGATCTCCAATATATGGTATGATTCTTAATTTGTAATGATTTATTGTGTCAAATGGGTTGCTGATGAAGAGAAATGACAGAAGGATAGGAAGATGCTAAAAGCTTACGAGCATGAGATATAATAGGAAAACACAATAAAGAAGTATTATTAGTGAAAGCAAGGATTTCCTGAAAATCAAAGGGGGCGATTAAACATTTCTCTATATTTATCCACAATGGAGGATGTAAACAAAGCTCAGAAGAGAGCCAATGGGTAGCCTGTTTTAGGCAAAAAGTAGAATGGTAATTTTTGAAGTCAAGAAACGTAAGGCCTCCATTAGGCTTGTCTTTTTTTAGGGAGGATAAAGCTATACGAGGAACATCATTTTAATAGAATCCATTTGTCCCTACCAAGAGAGGAAAAGAGGGTGCCAACGTGCAATAGTACCATTTAAAGTTTTGATAATGTGATCAATTTTTAATTTTAAAGTGTTAGGAATAGTCAGAGAGAACCACAAGCCCAAGTATTTTAGTTTTGAGGGTTGCCAGGAAAAAACAGTGCTATTAAAAAATTGTTTGTAACATCGAACATTTAGAGGTAAGACTTCACACTTATCAGTATTAAGCCAATAACCTGATAACTGAGAAAATGTA
The DNA here is from genome assembly GCF_964204655.1 of Triturus cristatus. Taxonomy (NCBI): domain Eukaryota; kingdom Metazoa; phylum Chordata; class Amphibia; order Caudata; family Salamandridae; genus Triturus; species Triturus cristatus. The sequence goes on along the minus strand of NC_140592.1, from coordinate 1,109,889,912 downwards.
TCAACTTGGAAATTAGGAAGAGAGGTTGCCGCATTAGAACAATATAAAAGGATATCATCAGCGTATACAGACATTTTAACCTGATGAGGACCGAATTGGAACCCAGAGATACGACCATTCTGTCTGATTTTAGTTAGAAAGGGTTCCAACGCTATGACAAATGATAAAGGTGATACAGGACACTCTTGTTGCACCCCTCTAACAAGGGGTGTTAATTCTTGTAATTAATGTAATTACTTACTACTGCCGTAAAGTGCTCTGATACCCTCACGGGTTATGTTCGCGCTATCCAAAACACTAAATAAATCAATCAATCAATCAATCAATCAATCATAATATTTTAAAGCGCACTACTTACCCGTGAGGGTCTCAAGGCGCTGGGGGATGGGGAATGCTGCTACTGCTCAAAAAGCCAGGTCTTGAGGAATCTTCTAAAGGTCAGCAGGTCTTGGGTCTGCCGTAGGTGGCTGGGGAGGGTGTTCCAGGTCTTAGCGGCGAGGTGGGAGAACGATCTGCCGCCGGAGGTCGCTCTTCGGATGTGGGGGACTGTGGCAAGGGCGAGGGTGGCGGAGCGGAGCTGGCGGGTGGGGGTGTAGAAGCTGAGTCGTCTGTTGAGGTACGCTGGTCCGGTGTTGTGGAGTGCCTTGTGTGCGTGGGTGAGGAGCTTGAAGGTTATCCTCTTGTTGATGGGGAGCCAGTGCAGGTCTCTCAGGTGGGGTGGGGTGTGGCTGCGGTGAGGGGTGTCGAGGATCAGGCGTGCAGAGGCGTTCTGGATGTGTTGCAGCCATCTCAGGAGTTTGGCCGAGGCTCCTGCGCAGAGGGCGTTTCCGTAGTATACAAACTAGCCCCCATTTTGAGTGGTGGTGACACACGTAACATTCACAAACACACTATTTAACATTCTAAAGTGGGGGAAGCCTGACCTAGGCATCAGAACATTTGCAAATAGATAGAAGTCGGCGGACGTTGACAGGGTAGTGTGTCTGAAACTCCACGACAGACACAGCCATAGGCTCATGTGTGTAAAAGCAACGTACAAAAGCCTATGGATGTGTCCGTTTCCATTGATGATCTCACCCGTCATGTAGATGAGAAAAAGCTCACTTGCCTCCTAAAAGTCCCGCCAAGAACACCTTCTCAACTATTGCTGCACTTTCCTACCTCTTGGAGCTACAATGCCTGGCGAAGCAGGAGACAGGGCCCCATACTTCTCACCAGATGAGCTTGAGATGCTGGCAAATGAGGTCATGTCCCTGTACAGAAAGCTGTATGGCTTGTCAGAGGAGACGGTATGTTTTAAATGGAAATGTCATTATGACTAACTGTATTTAATATTTCAACACAGGCTAGAATGTCCCTTTTACTTCCTGAGTGAAATCTACTGATTGAAGTGAAGTTTCTGTTTATTTTAATTTACTTTTTTTTTTAAATAATTTTTATTAATGCAAGGGAGATCAGCACAGTTAAAAGACAGATTAAGAAGCATGAAGATACATTTCTACATTTGATTAGAGATTCTTCTCTTTCCTTCCTTATTTACAGAGAGCCACATTAAATGTAACATCAATCTTTGATCATTGAATGCCAAACATCCTTAAACTTCAACCATGACGGTATCCCTCCAGTTTTTGCCAAGACCTTTTTGCTCTCAAAAATCTCCACCACAATAGCCCACCACTCAGCCACACTGCTAGGTTTTGGTGCAATCCAGGATCTTGAAATAGCAAGCCTATCAGTAACTAAAATAATAGCAATCAGAGCTCTTCGTACCAAATTGGGATTGACCTTGTATCCCAACATAATATCTTGCGTTGTGAATATATCTAAACCAAAACACTCTTTTCAAAGGTGTTTAATTCCCTGCCAAAACGCCAGCAACAATGGGCATGTAGCAAACATGTTTATAATATTAGCTGCATTCAGTCTGCATTTTGGGCAATTTTATTGCAAAACATCTTCCATACTGTGCTCCCCAATTTGTTTTTTTTTTCCGGGGTGTAATACAGCATACATATAGTCTGGAACTGCTGGAGCTTTAAATTAAATGAGCATACAGCATCTTTTAGTATTTATGAATGCATCAGTTACCACTTTAGGGGGAACCTCTATTTACAGCTTCCTACTACATTTTGAGGCTAAATATAAGCATGGATCAATTCTATCCTGAGACAAATACTGATTTGCTATTCGGATTGCATGCTACCGAGGTGTTTACTGCAGACATGTCAGTATATCATATGTTGCTACAGATTTAACCCCCTGTGATCTCACAAAGAAGTCTCTAATTTGTAGATACTTATAAAAATATTGGTGTGGGATTCCAAACATATCCTATAGGCTTTGAAAAGTTTTAAAACTGCTACGGTCATATAAATGTCTGACCTTTTCAATCTCCATTTTAGCTCACCCTTTGAAACACTATCGGTAAATATCCCAGGCAATAATAGATTATACCCCATTGGGGAACCTATCATGATATACTGGAAGAGATGCCTTCCAGTATATCAGTATATCATGATGATGGCTGCCCAATAATAAAGTTTGAAATCAGGCAATTGAAGCCCCCCCTGACTGTACGAATATTTTTATAAACGTAATAGCATGGTGTGCTCGTTTATACCCCCAGATAAAACTGCTTATTACCCCTTCTAGTTTTTTAAAGAAAAGGTTAGTGACTCTCAGGGGAATTGAGCAAAATAAATAAAGAAATTTAGGAAGTATCGTCATCTTTATAATATTGCATCTGCCAATTATGCTTACAGGTAATTTATGCCAGTTTCTTAACTTCTTACTAACGTTTTGAAGTAAGGTATCATAATTTAGCCTTAACATGTGTTTAATCTGGGGCGCAAAACGAATTCCCAGATAAGTCGCCTCAGAACATATCCCAGCAATAGGCCTCTCTGGTTCAAAATTCAACAACACCTGAGTTTTTCTGGGATTCAGCTTATACCCAGAAAAAGAATCAAAAGCTTCTGCTTCACTCAGAATTATTTCTTTTTTTAAAGTTTGAGTTTATTAAGAACAACAAGAAAAAGAACAGCATTATAATAAATATAATAGATGCTATTTAATATAGAGATCATAAGAAAGACAAGGATATGCAACGGTTATAACTAACATGCTGCGTGCAAAAGAAAATAAATTCGATATAGGACTATAAAAGGGGAAAGGAGGGGGGAGGATGGGTGAAGGAGGAAGGAAAGAATATATCAGTATTCTAAAAACCTAAGAGTAAAAGAGATAAGCGAATAAACACTGTAGGCATATTCATACAAAAATTTAAATAACATAGTATAAGTATATGAGCATAAAACAGCTTCTAATACGCTAAAGAACAGACAACATGGTGAAGTTACGATGGCGTCCGTACATCATCTGATACAGTAATAACGTTAACATCAGAAGAAGCGGACAAAGATAAATATGTAGTTAGTGGAAGCCATACAAGATCTATTTTAATCACTAAAAAAATAGGGGAAACATAATTGGCGTCTAGTCCATGATGAAAACATACAGCGTTCCACCAAGATCTAAAAGTAGCTGTATCTGCTGGCTTACAATTTGAGTTTATTAAGTGAAAAGCTAATAATAAATCTCTACAGCTTAAAATTCGATGGTGATTGAGGCCATTGGGGTGACAAGGAGCCTAAGAAAATATTGAGTAAAGAAAAGGGTACATTAACTTTAAAAATCTTTTTAATTTGGGACAAACTAACTGCCAAAACTGGTGGATATTAGGTCATCCAAATAACATGTGTTTTAAATCGGCAATAGAACAGGAACAGAACCAACATGTAGAAGATTTATTTGGTGAGAAAGATGCTAATGTTACAGGAGAAAGCAGCAGGTGCTGATAAACAAAATAAAAGGTCTGTGTGGTGTTTGCAGCTCCTGAGGTCTTATGAAGCTCCAGCTATAATGTATCTCAAGAAGCATTTGGCCATCATTATATTAAGTCTTTTTTCCAGGCCAATTCAGTCCTTGACTTGAGTCTATCTGAGGGTAGTAGTAAACTCTTATGAATAGTAGAAGCAGAGAAGGAAGTATCTAATATAGGAAAAAGTGTAGCGCATGTTGTAGGGTGATTGGGAGTGTTTGGTAGTGCAAGAAGATATGATTAAGGGAGGGAAGTAGAAGCTCATATTGTAATAGCAGGTAGCAGGCAATGAAAATGTTATTTGGAGTTCAGTAAATGATAAGGGTTGGTTATTAGTCAAGCATTGAGATATCGAAAGTAAGCCCTTAGATCTCCAAGATCTCCAATATATGGTATGATTCTTAATTTGTAATGATTTATTGTGTCAAATGGGTTGCTGATGAAGAGAAATGACAGAAGGATAGGAAGATGCTAAAAGCTTACGAGCATGAGATATAATAGGAAAACACAATAAAGAAGTATTATTAGTGAAAGCAAGGATTTCCTGAATTCTCTTGTTGCACCCCTCTAACAAGAGGAAAGTAATCCGAAACGTTACCATTAACAAAAATTGAGGCCCCGGGACCTGAATATAGTGAAGAGATCAAAGCAATCAGTCTAGGTGGAAAACCTACCCTTTTTAAAGCATGAAACATAAAATCCCATCCAATCCTATCAAAAGCTTTTTCTGCATCCAAATCAATTTCCCCAATAGGATAATTTAAAGAAGAAGCCTTGCCAAGGATATTAAAAAGGACTCGAGAGTTGTCAGAGGCTAGCCTTCCCTTAACACCTTAACAAAGCCAGGTTGCTCAGGACATGTAAGATTAGGTAGGATAGGGTAAATGTGCAATGCCAGAATTTTGACAAAGATCTTGGAGTTAATATTGACTAAGGAGATGGGGCAATCACTTTTAAATAGGGAAAGGTCTTTATTATCCTTTGGAATTAAACATATCATGGCCTATGGAAAGTACCTTGAGATGCACCATTGGTAATAAAATAATTAAATAAGAAGATTGGAAAGGGGGAGATTAGCAAAATGGTCATAGAACTCAACAGTAAATCTATCAGGCCCAGAACCTTCCCTCACCGTAGCACTGAGACTGCATGGGTAATTTCCGCTAAGGAAATATCGGTTCCCAGCGAATCAAATTCAATGTGGTGGGAAGGAGGAGAATGGATTGAAAATAAGAGGCCAAATCTGATTGCACTGGTTATGTTTCTGGAGTATATAGATTTTTATAAACAGAGACAAATTCATTTAGAATATCATTGTCTTTGAAAAGAGGAACTCCAGGGTTACTCTGTAAAGATTCTGTTCTAGTTCTGTCTCTCCTTATTTTCAAATAGTTCACCAATAATTTCCCCATCTTATTTTGACTTCCATAATAGCGAGTGCTACTTTTCAGTAATTAGGATGAAGCGGCTTCCGTAGATAATCTGTTAAAAGTGAGGTTAGCATCAATAAGGTTTTTCAAGGAAGATTCATTGTTGGAATGATAATAAATATATTCTAGCTGTTTAATTTTATTAAGTAGTTGAGTAGCTTGAATATCAAAAGATTTTTTCTTTTGCCCAAAAAAATTCATTATAAAACCTCTAGCGGCTGCTTTAAAAGAGTCCCAAATCATTACGGGAGAGGAGTGTGCTCTGCGTGTCTGCGTATCCGCTCCCAGGGATCTTGTGGGACTCGTTGGAATACACGATGGAACATAACATGGTTCAGTGAAAGTAAATAAAACTGGAAGAGACGGTATATATCAAATAATTATGATTGGGACCTTATTTTGAAATTGAAAACGACAGGAAGAGCATTGTGACATTTTAGCTTTAATAATCTATGGGACTATATTTGTGACTCGTAACCATAAGCGTTATGGTTAAGTTGGAGACATAACGTTAACTTTAATATAATAGCGAGCCTTGAGGAAGCCCAGGAGGTCGAAACACGCATCGGCTGCTGTTTTGTATAAGGAATAAAGATTGAATTTGGATTAACTCTACAGCTACGATCATTCATTTGGGACTTCTTTATTGTGACATCACTTTCAGAACTTTTAATAGAAAATGCTGGATACGTATGGGAATAGTGCCTAATGCAAGTAGGATGAAAGCAACTACTATGAGGTGTGCTCTGGTGTCTTTGGCTTATAAATACAAAGGTTATTCCTGTGATTTCTATTTTCCAAGTCCTCAGTGTGTTTCTTGAGAAGAGCTATTTCCTACTCTAGAGAGGAAAAACAAGAGCATGTAGACTGCAGAGATCCCGTAGATTGTACTATATTAAGAACACGTTATTTGTTATCCAGAAGTTGCAGAGTCTTAGTAGTTACCTCCATGAAAGGTTTTAATGTACAAATTTACTCAAGAAACAGATCCATAGAAACTGAAGAAGAGTGCACTGGAGACGGAGGGTCTTTTTTTGTTCGTTTGGTGGAGCTCACAGGCGTTTTAGTTGAAGGATGCAATTTTGAAGTGGTACCTGATAAAGATTCAGGTTTGTAATGGGGGTGTCCTCCATGGCCTCATGATTAGAGTCAGAGTCTGAATATGTAGTGCGCTTGGAAGAAACAGAGAGCTTGAGATTCCTTAGTTTCCCCATAAAAGGGAAGAGGAACGTATACGGAGCGCTATATACGTTGATGATCAAACAAGAGAATCTGGAATATTACAATTTTGCAAGGCTAACTCAATCTTGCGATGAGGCGTATTAGACCACAACTCTGAGGAACCGAAGCAGTTAGGAAAATATAAAAAGAGAAAAACTCAGAACAGCCTCTCTCTCTCAAGTAGTATATTGAGTTATCAAATAACTGCATTTAGTTTCCATAAACTTGGTGCCAATAACCTCTTAAATATAATGAAGAAAATGCTCCATAGAAGCAATGAAGAGTAAAAGTCTCTCAGAAACACAAGGAATAAGGCTTTGTTGCACAAGGTCACTCCAAAACATACAAAAAGGGTAGAGAAAGATAAAAATTAGAAATGGATGAGGCTTGAGGCAGAATGTTGTTCCAAAAGCTCATAGAAGTACAAGCGCGATGTAATTAGGTCATCTTCAAAAGAGAAAAGGGGAGTGCGCCCACCATTCAAAATGGCGGACGCGACCTCTCCTCTGTGGATAAACCCTCCCAGGCCGTTATGGCCAGAAAAACCACAAAGGGGTGAAATAGCAGCACTCCAGTGACTCACCGGGTCAAGAGGGAGAGACGCTGTGAAGTCTCATGCCTCGGAGAGCAATGGAGTGGTCTCAGACATCGAATAAGCTTCCCGATCTGTTGGGGCTCAGCGTGTTTCCAACATCTTGAAGCGGCGCCGAAACCATGCCCCCACTCAGAATTATTTCTAAAGAAGTAACCAGGTCCATTGTAAAAATGGCAATATCATCTACATAAGCAGTTACTTTCAAGTCATGAGTTTCCGATCTTAGGGGTGGAATGTCTTGATTGGTAAGTAATATCCGTATAAAAGGTTCAATCTGAAGGGCAAATAAGAGTGGCTCTATGTATACCAAGAAATGTAGATTGAATACCCGCATAACTCAGCTTGGCCTGCGGCATACGATATATAGCTTGCGTCCAAATAAGAAATCGGCCCATAATTCCAAATAAAGCAAGAGTAGACCATAAACAACTCCATGCCGCACGGTTGAATGCCTTTTCCACATCTAAAAGTATCATGGCTAAGTTACTGCCTGTTTGCTTAGCATAATCAGTGGACATTAGAGCAATATTTGTATGTACCGTGGTACCTCGGTCTATTATAAAGCCATGTTGCTGGTCCGATACCAAGCAAGGCATTAGAGGGGCCAAATGATTAGCCAAAACCTTAGCATATATTTTTGCATTAGCATTAATAAGAGATATCGGACGATACGAGCCGTGCTCTTCAGGTGGTTTACCCTTTTTTTGCAAAAAATACAATAGTTATAGTATCCCAGGTTAATGGTGCCATCCCAGTATCGCCGATCTCCCATATAACCCTAGTTAATAGTGGTCCTGTAATGCTTCTTAATACCTTATAAAATACACTAGGGATTGAATCATCCCCCTATGCCTTGCCTGAAGGTAGCGATGTCAGAGCAGCAAAAATGTCCTCTACTGAAACTTCAACAGACAACTGGTTAATAACTTCTTCTTGTAAGTGCGGGAGCAGTGCCTTCTCTAAATACTTATCAAACCCCTCTGTATTTATTAAGTCAGATTGTGCATAAAGAGTTTCATAAAACACTCTGAACTGTTTGAGTATCAACTTAGGTTCAGTATATAATGTACTAACCGTGCCCTTAACCGACTTCATAAACTTTTTGGCTTTGCGCTCAGCTAGTTGGTATGCAAGTATCTTCCCCACTTGTTCACCACATTCGTATTCAGCGTCACGATTTCAATTGTAGCGAGCAGCGACCCTCTCCTGTAATATCCCTCCAAGTGATGCACGTACTTCGACAAGATCAGCATATAACTGTATTTGTCTAGGGTCATTTTTTCTAATAGCTGCAGCATGGCATATTTCTAAATTAACGAACTTTAGACAGGTTGCTTTAAAAATAGTGTCTCTAGCCTTATTCTCTTGTAGTATGTATTGTTGCGTGACACCCCTAATATATGCCTTCATTGAATCCCAAACAATAACAGAGGTGGTCGTGCCAAGAATAAACTGAATGATCTCTGCTAAAAATGTCCCCATATGTAAGATATATACACTATTTGTCAATAAGTAGCGTGGGTAAGAGAAAGAGCATCTAGATTTATTTTACAATTGTGTTTGAAAGCAAAATACAATAGGATTATGGTTCAATGTTATTTTTGGGCATACCTCAATCGTACCCATCTGAAGTGGTTTCACTAGCCCTGGCTTTTCGATCCTAGAGTATTGCTTATGGGGACATGAATAATATGTATATCCCGGAATATTAGGGTGAAGAGTTCTCCATACATCTTTTATACTATGCAGATGTGCTAACACTAATATAGATGCCCATAGTTTCGGCATCCTAATGAAGGTTTGTCGACTAGTAGAAATCAATTAAGTAGTTCATCAGGCAGTTAAAGTCCCCATAATTATTAAGACCCCCTGCCATTCTAATAGTGTTAACGTTAATGAATTGAAAACCTCTGGATCGTTGGAATTGGGCCCATAAACAGCACCTAAGACATATTTTATACAGTGAATTTCTAACTGAGCAATTACCAGTCTTCCCCTATGATCTTCTAGCATCCTATATAATTTATATACAAGCGTTTTACTAGCTAGGATAGCTGCTCCTCTGATCGAGATATTTTGAGAAGTACATACTATTAGTTGATATGTTAACTAATTCAAAAGCCCCCTGTCCTTATAGACCAAGTGATTTTCTGTTAAAAATACAAGATGAGGTTTATATGTGTCTAGTTCTTCTCAGACCATTTTACACTTTCGTCCAGCATTTAATCCTGAAACATTCCAACATAACATTTAAGTAAAGCCATGACATTTCATTGTTTGACCATATATCTCTAGTTTTCCCCAAAGACAAATAATGTCTGCTAAATATTCCTTGAAAATGTTATCTCCAATTATTTTAGGCTGTTTTTTGTTTAAAGCATTTGTTTTCCACTATCCTATCCCCCTTGCTTTTTCTAACCATTGACCCACCCTCACCCATCCCACCCCTCCAATCACCCACCCAGTATCTGTGGAAAAGAATCACCACCCTCATTGCTGTCACTGGTTGCTATCAGTGCTTCCCCACTTCCGTCAGAGTCTGCACTGATACCACACTTCATCTGAACCCTTCCCGTATCAGGCAATTGACACGATATGTCCCTCATATCTGAGCAAAACAAAAGGATCTTATAGGAATACCTACTAGGTACCGTGCACTGTTCACAAGTTTGTATATAACAAACACAATTGAAACCACAATAATCAAAACCAAATAAATGTGTATTCTAACATTTAGGGTAATTTATAGTACAATGCAACATGACATACAAAAAAGATCAAATTCCAATGATCACAAAAAAGTTTTTACAATCCTTACATTGCATTACATAAATCATTCTTGATTTAGCAAACATGAACTTAATGACAAAGTAATTCAAAAAATGATGAGTGATACATTTCTTTTTCCACTTTTTAGCGAGGGGCCCAATGCATTTCAGGACAGAAAAAGTCCCTTCTTCAGGGGAAATAACCTAAAACAAATATACTGAAATTACTCATATTGTAAATACTGGTGGGCGATGTTCACAAAACTGAAGTTGATAAAGGCTGGTATTGTTTTAATGTGACAAAGTTAGTTGGTGCAAAAGTGCACAATATTATCGGATGGCAAAAACGTTTCTTTTGGGAGCGCCCAGTGTAGTTATCAAAAGAGTGAATATGAGTTGAAAATAAAGATAAATGTAGGATTACCAATGGGGTGGGTATAGGTAGAAGAAAGAATGAACGGAAAATAAACAAATAAGTAACTCCAAGAGGTGAGCCAAGTCGTGAAAATGACAGAGTAAAGAGACTCTCGTGGCAAGTTAACTTACGGATCCCGATCTAATGGGAGAACGCTAGCTCAACATTTAAAAATTAGCCCATAATGCTGTAAACATTGTGAGCTACATTACTGTTTTAGACCTTCTTGACAGTTACCCGGCAACAATGGATACTGCTAGAAGTTTCCAAGCTGTATGGTCCCCGCTGCTTTAGCCTGCTCCTTCGACCCCCCCGTTCAACCTGTCAGCCAATATCAGCATTGCCAAATTTTCCATGTCGTTAGGCAGCCCCTTACACAGAGAATCAGACTTTTCGCCCCTTTCCCAAGCCTCATAGACAGGGGTTGCAAGCTTTCCAGGCTTGCGGTCTGATCAAAAGTTACCGCCTGAGTCAAGGCTGGCAGGCCAAGGTACTGTCGGTAACGGCATCTCCACCGGTAAATTAATAGCTGCCTCCATTAATGCCTCTATCATCTCACCTTCTGGTGGCAAATTAGAAAAACCACTGGGATTAATCACTTTAGGGACTTTGTCAGAATGCAGTAATTTAAAAACAGGGCGTCCTAATTTGAAAGTTGATTGAGTTGCATTACCTTTAGTATTAGAGGAGTGTGTATCAGGGTCTGCAGCTGCTGGGTCAGTCACTGCCGTGATTGAGCGGGAACCAGCTCTGCTTCCCTTCTGAACCGTTACTTTCAGTGGGGCCATCCTAAGAGATTAACATTAATTAACAATGAACTAATAATTAATTACAAATAAATTGCTTATGACCCTTTACCCCTATAAACCCCACAACTTGCACCTATAAACAATTATACAATTACCATAATTATTTACCAATAATTAATTAATTACTATTAATTAACAACCAATTAGTAATTCATTACAAATAAATTACTTCCCACAATCAACACTATGAAATCTCAATTAAATAAATATTAATAAATAAAAAAGAATTATTAATGTATTATAATTAAATTACTTCCCACCCTATTCCCCTATAAACCCACAACCCGCTACGGAACTAAAAAACACAAAATGTACTTAAAATAAAATTGATAACTACTAAAAATGCAACACATATATTAAAAAACATAAACAATAATTTTACAAAAAAACATACATCACATACATTTAAAATATAAACTAAAACAGATAATACTAAAGTATCGATATTTTAAACAACTATATTTTTGCAAACAATATTAATGACTTCTATATTTTTTAAACAATATTTCTTACTTTAAATTCAATATTCTTGACCACGATATTCTTGCTGTCATTATTTCTGTGTCACGATATTTCCAACTTGATATTTGTGTAAGTCGACATTTCCAACTCGATATTTTGTCTGAATACCCACCACAACCACACAAACCACTACAACACACTCATCAATACCAACACACTCACACAAAAGAGCACCTACACACAAAATAACACCAACCAAAAGCAAACACCAGAATATCAAACACCAGCCGAAAAACACACATCCAAACATACACAACAAATACTAGACCAACATGCAACTGCCAAACATACAGACACAAGCACATCACCCACTCCAGCTCCCTCTACCTAGAAAGGCCAATCCTCTACCACCCTCCTACCCTTACTTCACCTTCTGAATTTACCTCTTATCGGTTCTTAACCACTACAAAATGTAAAGTCGCCCCTTCCTAGAAAAATCCTTACTGTGAATGCTCTGTGCCCAATAGATGCCCCTTCTTGAGGAGGTTACCCTCTGGACTATGTTTAAGAGGCAAGTTATGGGCAACAAAGCCACAATGTGTTGTTGTGGAAAATCACTTTTTCTGATTGTTTTTGTTTTTTAGAGTTCATGAGAGAATTATCTCAACTATAAGTTAAAAAAAATTACTTTTACAAAGTTTCCCCTAACATTATTATTCTTTTACAATTAATTGATTATTATAAATGCTAATGATGAAAATGTGTAATACATATCCTTGCTTACATTTATATCAGAAAATACAAAATATAATTTAAATGACATATTTTTAAAGTCCAAACTCTAAAAAAACAGTTAATGGACATTATAATTTGGTGCAAGCATTTATCATGATTTTTTTTTTTGATTTTTTTTTATAAACTCTTTTTATTGGCATTTGTAGTATAAACATTGCATACATTTCCACAATCGAATTTACAGTAGATACGAGCCCTTGAACCGGAGTGTACTGGCGCTGCTTGTATAATCAGCAGAGCGTGCAGGCGTATAATGTTATGGTCCCAACCTTATCTCTGAGTTGGAGCCGGATAACTAAGCCTATGTCTGGGCCCATCCCGCTAATGTGCGCTATGGATGCCGCCCCATGCGGGGGCTGCTACATGTATCCTTAGCCCCTGTGTGGGTTGTCACATAGATCGTTGAAGTGCAGCCACCGGATTGCTATTAACGAACTGGGGATATATAAACTGGGGAATGCACCATATCTGGGAATAGAAGCATTGTGAGTCTAATGTCTGTGCCTGTTGCAGTGTTAAGGTTTCGCAGGCGCGGGGAAGGGTCGGGGGAGGGGGGCAAATGCGGGAGTATTGCTCCTCTTCCGTGTACAGGCCCCATAGTAGAACATTTACAGTCTGCATTTAGGAACCGCCGGGCGCCTGGGACTCCTGCGTGCCGCCCCGATTGGCCTCCTGAGTCGCGGAGGCCTCCTGGGAGCCAACCGTTCGCGGACCCACCGCCGGTAATGTTTCCTGTGCGAAGGAATGCATTAGCATCGCCCAGGGCAGGGAAATCGGGTGTTTGCGGTGTCCCCGAGCCTCCTCCGTTCGAAGTAGTGTTTCCTCCACTTTCCCCCACTTCTTAACTGCCCCCACCCATGCCGCCAGGGGAGGTCCTTCTGGTGCCTTCCAGTGCATAGTAATGCAGCGTTTGGCCAGAATAAGCCCCAGGAAAGCAAAACGCCTCTCTACCTTCTTATTCTTGTGCCGCCCATGTATGCCCAGGGCGCTGGCCTCCCATGTGTGTAGGTCCTGCAACCCCGTGACTGCACGAATGGCAATATGCACCGCTCTCCAGTAATTATGCAGTGTCGGACATTCCCAGAGCATGTGTAGGAAAGAGGCAGCCGGCTCCAGACACCTAGGGCAGGCGAACGTCTTATCAGGAAAGTATTTCTGTAATTTTTCAGGAGTGAGGTACGCCCTATGTAGGATGTGTAACTGTATATTCTTGAAGCGGTAATTACGGGACACTTTTTTGGTATATTCAAGGGCCCTGATCCATTCCCTGTCGTGTAGTGGCCTACGGAAGTCATTTTCCCAGTGTTCCCTTAAGGGTGCAAGTGTGGGTTGCCTCAGGGTCCGGACGACTTTGTATATCCAAGTAACTAGGTGTTGCCCGGGCCCCATCTGCAAAATCGCGTGGATGACCGGGTGTGTGGGGGTTCTGTATCAATCACGCGCCACTGTTTGCGACAATCTGTGAGAAGCTGTCTATGTCTTAGGAACTGTCCCCTGGGAAGCTCGAATTCGTCTAGCAGCGCGTCGAATGTCTGTAGATGCCCCTCACAATATAACATCCCCACCTCCGTCACGGCATGTTCCGTCCATATTTGTAGCATGCTCTCCGTATAATGTGCTCGACCCCTGGGGAGCCCCACCAGCGGCAAAAGCGGAGAGTACAGGGGCGCATCCCGGTCCATACGATGGACCCGAGCCAAGCAGGCACTCGCCGTGCTGACTTGCAGGGGCCCAGCCGGCAAGCATTTATCATGATAATGGACATTTGCACCAAATTGTTTTTGAGTCTTAATACAGGTGTGTTTATTTTAACTTAATAAGTGAAACAATAAACACAAATGCATTACACCTTTTAAAAAAAGAAATAAGATGTAATAAAATACAGAAAATGCACTAGACAAGGGAAAATGTTGCATAAGAAATTTAAAAATATGATTTAAGTTTAGAACTAACATGGATTTTACATGTATCCATAGAAAACGCTATCACCAGGCAGGTCGCTCCCCTCACTGCCACACAGCCCCCTGTGTGACCCGTGACTCTCTGCTGCCGCCGCCCGTATTCAGCCCGCCTCGCCTGTGTCTCTACTGGTACTGTCTTTGCCTCCTCCTCTGTGCCCATTTTGCCTTTTGTACCCCCTTCCTCTGTGCCCATTTTTGCCTTTTGTACCCCCTTCCTCTGTGCCCATTTTTGCCTTTTGTGCCCCCTCCCCCTTGTGCCCCCTTCCTTCGTTGTCCCCTTGCCTCTGTTTTACCGCCACTGCATCCCTGCAGCCCCGCCCCCTCGTCTCCCATTGGCCGCCCCGCTCCCACCTCCCAGCTGCTCCTCCCTCCCTCTGACCCTCATATGGAGGCCGCGCAGCGGTAGAGAGAGCGACCTTTGACCCTGTCACCAGGCAGGTCGCTCCCCTCACCGCCACACAGCCCCCTGTGTGACCCGTGACTCTCTGCTGCCGCCGCCCGTATTCAGCCCGCCTCGCCTGTGTCTCTACTGGTACTGTCTTTGCCTCCTCCTCTGTGCCCATTTTGCCTTTTGTACCCCCTTCCTCTGTGCCCATTTTTGCCTTTTGTACCCCCTTCCTCTGTGCCCATTTTTGCCTTTTGTGCCCCCTCCCCCTTGTGCCCCCTTCCTTCGTTGTCCCCTTGCCTCTGTTTCATGCCGCTGCGTCCCTGTGGCCCCACCCCCTCGTCTCCCATTGGCCGCCCCTCTCCCACCTCCCAGCTGCTCCTCCCTCCCTCTGACTCTCATATGGAGGCCGCGCAGCGGTAGAGAGAGCGACCTTTGACCCTGTCACCAGACAGGTCGCTCCCCTCACCGCCACGCAGCCCCCTGTGTCACCTGTGACTCTCTGCTGCCGCCGCCCGTATTCAGCCCGCCTCGCCTGCGTCTCTACTGGTACTGTCTTTGCCTCCTTCTCTGTGCCCATTTTGCCTTTTGTACCCCCTTCCTCTGTGCCCATTTTTGCCTTTTGTACCCCCTTCCTCTGTGCCCATTTTTGCCTTTTTTACCCCCTCCCCCTTGTGCCCCCTTCCTTCGTGGTCCCCTTGCCTCTGTTTCCCGCCGCTGTGTCCCTGCGGCCCCGCCCACTCGTCACCCATTGGCCGCCCTGCTCCCACCTCCCAACTGCTCCTCCCTCCCTTTGACCCTCATATGGAGGCCACGCAGCGGTAGAGAGAGCGACCTTTGACCCTGTCACCAGGCAGGTCGCTCCCCTCACCGCCACGCAGCCCCCTGTGTGACCTGTGACTCTCTGCTGCCGCCGCCCGTATTCAACCCACCTCACCTGCGTCTCTACTGCTACTGTCTTTGCCTCCTTCTCTGTGCCCATTTTGCCTTTTGCACCCCCTTCCTCTGTGCCAATTTTTGCCTTTTGTACCCCCTCCCCCTTGTGTCCCCTTCTTTCGTTGTCCCCTTGCCTCTGTTTCCCGCCGCTGCGTCCCTGTGGCCCCGCCCCCTCGTCTCCCATTGGCCACCCCACTCCCACCTCCCAGCTGCTCCTCCCTCCCTCTGACCCTCATATGGAGGCTGCGCAGCGGGCGCGCCGCTGGCACGCCGAAGGCAAGCCTGTCTGCGCCAGTCTGCGCCTGGACCGCGCCCAGCGCCAGAGCCCCTGGCCCCAGCCGATGCCAGGGCACCCGACTGAGATACGACACCGCCACCCTCATCGCACTCAACACCGGACGACCTGCCGCCTGCCACCAAGCCACCCCGAAGCGCACCCACGGACCCTTCACCTGCCAAGCCTGCAAATTCACCTGCCTCCGAACCTGCACCCCGTCCACCGAACACAGCAACAATAACAACAACCACCTCAAGTGCATCCTCCTCAACACCCTCTCCGTCCACAAACACTCCGTCGAACTCTGGGAACTCCTTGATACAACAGCACCAGACGTCGCCTTCCTCGCGGAAACCTGGATGAACGCCTCCTCGGCCCCCGACATCGCCATAGCCATCCCGGACGGCTACAAAATTACCCAGAAGGACCGCGTCAACAAAACTGGAGGAGGAATCGCCATCATCTACAGGAACACCATCAGCGTCACGACCAACGCCGAAGACACACTCACCGCCGCCAAACACCTACACTTCCAGATCCACACCGACCCCCAGACCACCCTCAGAGGAATGCTCATCTACAGACCCCCGGGCCCTTGGACACAATTCAGCTAAACCATCGCCGACTTCATCAGCCCGCATGCCCTAGCCTCATCAGAGTACATCCTCCTAGGGGACCTGAACTTCCACCTGGAGAAAAACAACGACAACAACACCACCACCCTGCTCGACAACCTCGCCAACCTCGGACTCAAGCAACTGGTGGACACGCCCACCCAATTCGCTGTCCACACGCTCAACCCCATCTTCTCCGCCAGCAACCACGTCTCCTTCAGCCACTCCACCGGACTACACTGGACCGACCACAGCTGCATCCACTTCACCTTCAAGAAGACTACATCCCACCACCACATGCTACAGATCACCCGCAGATGCTGGAGCAAAGTCACCACAGACCAGCTGACCACATCGCTGAGCCAGAACCCACCTGTCGACACCCCTGACACCAATGACGCAGCACACAATCTCGCACAGTGGATCACCAACTGCGCCGACGACCTCGCTCCACTGAAGAAACCCCCAGGCAAGACTGGCAACTGAAAAACCTCATGGTTCACAGACGCCCTCAAAATCGCAAAGAAATCATGCTGAACCCTCAAAAAAGCTTGGCGCCACAAACAGACATCAGAAAAGATGACAGCCCTCAAGAGCGCCACCCGCGAATACCACCAGATGATCCGCACCACCAAAAGGACATCTTTCAAGGAGCGGCTGGACAACAACTCCCACAACAGCAAGGAACTCGTCAGCATCGTCAAAGAGCTCTCCAACCCCAGCGCCAGCAACAACGACATCACACCATCGCAAGACCTCTGCAACTCCATCGCCACATTCTTCCACCGCAAGATCACACATATACACAACAGTTTCGGACCCCAGACTCCGCCTCCAGCCACCAAACCAACGACCCCCACCACCTCCCTCAGTGCATGGACCCCCATCAGCACTGAAGATACCACCCACGTCATGAACACCATCCACTCTGGCTCCCCCTGCGACCCATGCCCTCATCATATCTTCAACAAAGCCGACACCATCATCGCACCCCACCTCCGGAACATCATAAACAGCTACTTCACGTCAGCCAACTTCCCTGAAAGCTGGAAACACGCAGAAATCAACGCCCTTCTGAAGAAACCCACAGCGGACCCCAAAGACCTCAAGAATTTCCGCCCCATCTCTCTTCTCCCCTTCCCGGCTAAAGTCATTGAGAAGACCGTCAATAAACTGCTGACTGCATTCCTCGAAGCAAACAACTCGCTCGACCCATGCCAGTCCGGATTTCGAACCAACCACAGCACCGAGACCGCCCTCATCGCAGCCACCGATGACATCAGGACCCTGATGGACAACGGAGAGACAGCCGCTCTCATCCTCCTGGACCTCTCGGCAGCCTTTGATACCGTCTGCCACCGCACCCTAATGACCCGCCTCTAAAACACTGGGATCCAAGGAAAGGCCCTGGACTGGATCACATCGTTCCTCTCCGACAGAACCCAGAGAGTCCGCCTCCCTCCCTTCCGCTCCGCGGCCACCAAGATCATCTGCGGCGTACCCCAAGGCTCCTCACTCAGACCAACCCTCTTCAATATCTACATGAGCCCCCTCGCCACCATCGCACGCAAACACAACATCAACATCATCTCCTACGCCGATGACACCCAACTGATACTCTCCCTCACCAAAGACCCATTCACCGCCTAAACCAACCTCCAGGACGGAATGAAAGATGTCGCAGAATGGATGAAGCACAGCCGTCTGAAGCTCAACTCGGACAAGACAGAGGTCCTCATCCTCGGACAATCCCCATCCGCCTGGGACGACTCCTGGTGGCCCATGACGCTGGGCACCACACCAACACCCACGGACCACGCACGCAACCTGGGATTCATCCTGGGCTCCTCACTCACGATGACCAAGCAAGTCAACGCAGTCTCGTCCTCATGTTTCAACACCCTGCGCATGCTCCGAAAGATCTTCAGGTGGATCCCCACCGAAACCAGAAGGACGGTCACCCAGGCCCTCGTCACCAGCCGACTGGACTACGCGAACGCCCTAGACGCAGGAACCACAGCCAAACTTCAGAAACGTCTTCAGCGCATACAGAACGCCTCCGCACGACTCATCCTCGACATCCCTCGCCACAGCCACATATCCGCCCACCTGAGAAACTTGCACTGGCTCCCCGTCAGCAAGAGGATCACGTTCAGGCTGCTGACCCACGCACACAAAGCGCTCCACAACATGGGCCCCGAATACCTCAACAACCGCCTCTCGTTCTACACCCCCACCCGCCAGCTCCACTCCACCAGCCTCGCCCTCGCCACCGTCCCACGGATTTGCAGAACCACCACCGGAGGAAGATCGTTCTCCTACCTGGCAGCCAAGACATGGAATTCCCTCCCCGCACACCTACGACTGACGCAGGACCATCTCACCTTCAGGAAACACCTCAAGACCTGGTTATTCGAGCAATAGCGGCACCCCCCCTCCCTTCAACGCCTTGAGACCCTCACGGGTGAGTAGCGTGCTCTACAAATGTATTGATTGATTGATTGATTGATTGACCTTATCTAGTGCAATAATTAATTATCTTAAATGTACATTATTCAAACAATTTGTGATGCGTGTGTTTATAACTTGATAGCTTACGAAAAATAATTAAACACACCTGTATGAACACGTTAGGAATTTTGATTAATGTCAAATTTGTGTAAGTGTCCATTATCATGATGAAAGCTCGCACAAAATTTAGAGAAAAAAAACCAAAAGTAAATACAGGTGTGTTTCTTTAAATTTCTTAAATGACAACATAACACACCTATGCATTGATTAGACATTAGCAAAAAATTGCTTGTAACAGAAATTTTAAAATGCACGAGTTCAGGGCAAATGTACACTGACAATTCAATTGAATAGAAGTAAGAACAGAAGCTTATCTTAGATTCCGGCAATGACAGGGGAGATTTGTACGTGGTCAAGCAGCAAAGGAAGGGCTTGGATGATCTGGTGCATGACAGGAAGGGAAGTGGAAAAAAGAAAAAAGCTACATTTCTACCTTATTTTCCTTCAAAACCGCCAACTCAGATGTAGAGGTTTTCCCACCACAGTTACGTCGACGGAAAGGTACATCATGATTGTTCCAGCAGAAATATTGGCTGAACTCCCTCCGGCAACCACGTTTGTGTATGACGCGTCAACACAGGAGGAAAATTTTGCAGAGATGTCGGGACTTTCCCCCATAGACAGCATCAAAATTGAGCGGGCGGACCGCCTAATAGGGGAACGGATAAACGGACGGAAAAGTGACGGTGAACCCAGATCCACCAAGATCTAAATCAGGCCCTTATTGTCAAAAATATTCCACAGAGCAAGGCAGGCTGTGGCTGAGAATGGCCCCAGGAGGTCAGATAGTCACTCACTTTTTTCAGGAAAGCTCTGAATGGGAGAAATTCAAATTTAGCACCCAAGAAAGGTCATTCGGCGGCCGGATACTTTTGGCACCTTCGCCTGGTGAAGATTTGTACATTTGCATAGTCCCTTTTTTAGAGCTCAGACACCTCCAGACGCCATCTTTGAGCTACTGACCGATCTGGCATCTAGATACAAGGCCCTGGTAGTAGTAGGAGACTTTAACTATCACTGGGATGAGATCCCCAGGGGGCCCACGGCAGCTGAGTTTGGAGCTAATCTTGCAACCCTCTCTCTAAACCAGCTTGTCATAGGGCCTACCCATGAAAAGGGACATACCCTCGATCTGGTCTGGTCCTCCATGCCCAGAATGGAAATCCTGGGGGTCAGCCCCTGCATTTGGTCGGATCATTATCTGATCAAGTGCTGGGTCCCAGGGGAGCCTCTAACTGCGGCCCCTCCACAAACAAGGAGGAAGGTCCGCCCATGGAAGAAGATCGAGGCCGATTCCTTAGTCACAACTTTACTCTCCTCCCCCCCTCCGAAGAGGATGCAGGAGAACCTGGACGCTGAGACCTTGACCATCATGACCTGGATCCGCTCTGCTTTAGACAAACTAGCCCCAGAACGTCTAGAGCTCACTCGGAAAAAAGGGAAAGGAGCGCCTTGGTTTGATGCACCTCTTAGGGAAAGGAAGCAAGCTCTCAGGAGGGTGGAGCGAAGCTGGAGACGGGATCACGGGCCTACAGAGACACTAATGTACAAGACTCTTTTGGCCAGCTACAAACGGGCCATCCTGGCTAGGAAAGCCGCCTTCTACGAAGGACGGATCAGGGAGGCAACGAATAAACAAAGGGAAACCTTTATTATTCTAAGGGAACTCACCCAAATGAATGACAAAAACAGCGGGCTGGCCCAGCCTGACTGCGACACCTTTCAAGGTTTTTTTCTCCAAAAGGTGCAGGATATCCTGTCGGATATCTCTACACTCTCGGACATTCTACCAACGCAATCTGGTACAGACAGCGTACAGTCTGCGAGAGCTTTGTCCGAGTTTCCAACCATCAATGGAGAGCACCTGTTAGAACTGGTTAGCCGCATTAAATCTGGATCCTCTAGTGATCCCTGTCCCCCGAAAATTTTCAAACTAGCCTTGCCAGGCATCCAATCCCAGCTTCTGCAGCTAATTAATGCTTCATTGGAAGCGGGTTACCTCCCAGCATCCCTGAAGGAGGCCAGGGTTTCCCCGCTTCTGAAGAAAGCAGGGTCTGACCCTAAAATACTAAAAAACTACAGGCCTATCTCTCAGCTGCCTTTCCTAAGCAAGATTCTGGAAAAACATGTCTTGAACGTAGTTACTAACTACCTTGAGGAACACCATCTCCTTCATGCCAGGCAGGCAGGGTTCCGACCTCAACATAGTACGGAACTGGTGATGGCCACGGTCACCGATGAGCTAAGAGTAAGAGCTGATAATAAACAACCTTGTGCTCTGATTCTGCTAGATCTCTCGGCAGCTTTCGATACGGTCAGCCATTCCATCTTGCTGAGCCGTATCGCGAAGCTGGGGATTGCCGGCCAGGCATACAAGTGGTTGGAGTCCTTCCTGTCGGGTCGTACTCAGAGGGTCCAGATGGGGGACCGGCTATCAGGGAGTAGGGATGTAACCTGGGGGGTGCCTCAAGGATCTGCACTCTCCCCCCTTCTTTTTAATATCTATCTGCAACCCCTGATTGAGGAACTGACGCGTAAGAACTGTGAGGTCTTTAACTACGCAGACGGCACGCAGCTACTGGTCCAGCTGGGTGATACTCCGGAGGCCCAGGAGTCAGTCAGAGATCTTTTGAGATTCACGGTCAGCTGGATGACTAACAACTTCCTTAAAGTTAATGCAGATAAAACGGAGGTTTTGGTGGTGACCAACACAGCCAATCCCTGGGATGATCTGTACTGGCCCCCTGAACTTGGCAAAACCCCCAGCCCGGGGTCGGTAGTTAAGAGTCTTGGCTTAAAGATCGATGCAGCTCTCACTATGGCCCCCCAGGTGTCGGCTGTGGTAGGCTCCTGTACTGCCGTGATGCGGCAATTGCGTAAACTTACTGCCATTCTCTCTGCCTCCACGCTGCAGACTATTGTCTCAGCAACGGTCATCTCGAGGCTAGACTATGGTAACGCTCTGTACCTGGGCCTGTCACAGAAGCTGATGAGGAAACTGCAAGTCGTGCAAAACGACGCGGCTAGACTGGTTTTCTCTCTTCCTAGAAGTGCACACGCATCCACCCTCCTTCGTAAACTGCATTGGCTTCCAGTGAAGCTTAGGGTCCATTTTAAAGGCCTCTGCATGGCCCATAAAGCACTCTTTGGCAATGCCCCGGAATATGTTAAACAGCGCCTGAGGAAGTATGTTCCCGCTAGGCCCCTACGTTCTGGGGCTGTTCCAAATCTGGTTCAACCCAGATTTAAATTAAAAACTAAAGGCGGTAGTGCTCTCTCAGTGCTCATTCCTCAACTCTGGAATGACCTTCCCTCTAGCTTGAAGGAGGATTTTAACCTTCTCTCCTTCAGGAAAAAACTGAAGACATTTTTGTTTGGCACAGTAACGCCTTCAGGCTAATTGGAGTTGGCATATGGTTGGGGAGACGGTACGATGTTGGTGGTTGTCTGTTTAGCGCTTAGAGACCAGTGGTGATAAGCGCTCTATAAGAACCATTTAACATTAACATTAACAGTTGCAGGCTGTAGCTGAAGAGGGCTCAGGGGGCTGGATACCTGCTTCATGAGATCCCATTGACATGGGTTTGCTGCTGTGGAAAAGCTATGAGCCGGGGACACGAGAATCTTCAGCCTAGTGGCAATGCACCTTAGTCAGACCCACTTGACAGGTTTGTCGAGGTCCTCCAGAGCCCTTTGGAGCTATAGGAAATGTGTTTTTGGTTGAAGGGCGTGAAGAACCATCTCAAGCAAAAACCACAATCTATGTCAGGGTGAACCACTAAAAGTCACTAAATTAACCTGTGCTTAACTGTCTGGTAGATTGGCACAAAAGCAGTAATGCTTAACATACTGGCAATGTGTAAAGTTTTTATGCAGCACAAAAATAGTAATAAAGTGAAAACACAACCAAATCAATTTAGTAAAACAGAATTGATTTTAAGAAATAAAATGATACCAGAATGTCAAAATCCATTTAGTAGAACTGGAGATATACAATTTCAAAGTTATAAGTATGTATAGCGCCTTAAAGAACAAAACACCACTCGCGGTCAAATGGTTGTGCTAGACTGGGGAAAAGTCACAGGACGCAGTACGAATGCAGTGACCAGCAGAAAGAGTGTTGTGGCTAATCAGCGTTGTAGCTGTAGCGCAAAGATCATGGAAGGTCATCCTAGTAGTGTGAAAATCTGGTCAAGCCTCGCCGACGGTCATTGCTTGTGCTTCGTATTGGCAGTCACAGTGGGCTGACGTTGCTGTAGTGTGAAATTCAAATCTTCAATTGCCGGTCGTCACTGGAGGTGGATGTAGCGTAAAGAGTTCCGTTCACTGGATCTCCTTATTGACGATCATTGCAGACCGCAAAGTCTCAGGGCGAACATGCCAGTTTGCAGTTGCGAAGATCCCAAATCTTCAGGATTTCTACCTTTCTTTCATAGGAATGCACTCTGATGCAGACAATGGTCCAGGACCTGGGGGCACCTCTTGGGGAACAGGGACTCACTCTAGCAGAGACAAGCAGGGCTCAGGTTGATCCAGTTGCAGCAGGTCGGCTGGACAATTGCAGGGAGACCTCTGGGGCTCGTTATGTCTCTATAGCTCAGACCAGGAGGCAAGCCTGCTATCCTTTGGAGTCACTCCAGTGGTCTTCGATTTAAGGAGCTTATCAAGGATTCCGTCCTCAGGCAGCAGGGCAGTCTTACCAGCAGCAGGGCAGTCCTTCTTCTGAGTCTTCCACAGGTTCAGAAGTAATCTGATGAGTGGTTTAAGTGATTCAACATTTACACCTGTGCCAGCCTTTTAAGTCGTGAGCCTACTTATAATACCCCCATATCTGATTCTGGCAAGTTCCTCTCTCACCTGTGAAGGCTCAGATTTGTCTAATGTGACAAAAGGCTGGTGTGAAACTCCTTTATGATTCCTAAAGGCACTCCTTCGAAATATAAGTGGAGCAAGAAGCGGCACCACCCTAACCATACTAGCAGGATGGTCCATCCTGCCAACATGTAGAACCCCTTTATCTCACTGTCTTAGAGGAATACACAAGGCCAACTATTTAGAGCCATATGACCCAGACCACAGGCAGCAGGCACCAAATGATCAGGATTTAAAAAAAGGCAACTTTCTAAAAGTGGGATTTTCAGAATTAAAATATGACTTTACAATTAAAGATGACTTTATATCATAATTCATTTGAGTGTAAACGTCATTTACCTATCTGCTCCCAAACTTATCTCTTATTAAGTGTAATAGGGTAAACCAATGTTACCCTACAGGAGAGATGGGTCTTGCAATACTGGAAAACAATGTTAGGAGTTAATGAGGAGGCCCTGGGTCCATGGAGTACCATTCACTAGGGACTTGCAAGTAAAAAGCCAACAAAAGAGAATTCAGAAAACAAGAGGGGTAAAGGCAAAATGTTTGGGGATGACCTTGCAGAGAAGGTCAGGTCCAACAGGAGCACAAACACTTCTAAGAGCCAGGTTTCTCAGGATGTTAAGAGGAGTACATTTTGACGCAATCCAAGGTTCGAGGACCTCACGAACAGCACTGGGGGGTCTAGCGGAGGCCAACAGCAGGAACCAGTTAGATCTGGTTAACTGGGCAGGTGCAGGTAAGTCCTCCTGTAGCCTATTGTGGCTCTGTAGTTTAAACAGGTCAGCCTTATGTCCTTTGGAGTCGACCTATTTGTCCTGGGTACAAGAGGCAGAGCAGGTCAATTCCTTCAGGGCACTTCTTAGGTCTGTAGCAGGTTTAGACCTTTTTTGATCTTCCTCAGGTCCAGTACTTTCTGAAGAGAGTTCTGTGGTTGCAACATTTATGCTTTACAATAGCTTGTGGGGGCGGTGGGGTGACTTCTGCCCCCACAACTAATAGAGTAAAAACTCATAGAAATAATCATACCCACTTTTGCAGCATTTCCTATGTGCACTACAGCAAAAAATCCCACAATGAGACTCTCTACCTAAATCCAAGATGGTGAAACCTTCCTCCTCTTGTGCAGAGCCTGTGTGCCCTTGTCTGTGGTCACTTTAATTCAGTTCCTGAAGCCGCTCCCTCCCCACTATGATAACAGCCTGGCTGACAGCCAAACTTCTCCAGAACAAACTGGCTAACCTGCATTGGGCCCAGCAGATCTGTGAGATTATAATGATCTTGAAGACACCATGTCCTGCATTATAGAGATAAATCCAATGTCAAACAAACCTTAACTGTCTAGGTATCACCACAGCACAGCCAAACACCCAGCAGGAGAGGACTCACAGGCCTAATTCATAGTGAAGATAGAAGCATGGTTGTGGGTGAGTCATAATGTGGAGTGAGTGGGTGAATCTGTGGTGGTAATGAGTTATATTGTGTCTCACACTGGTGTTGTAAGTTGGGTTGTTGTAAAAGTGATCACAAGTAAATGATTTAAGAAACTGGTTACATTATCAGTGGGTGCTTAAGTGAGTATGTGGGTGAGTTGTGTTATGTGGAGTGGAGTGGAGTTATGTGCATGGCTGAGTTGCAGGTATTGGTGGATTGGTTTTGCTGCAAATGGATGTGGAAGTTAATCAAATGGAGTCGAGTAGTATTACGTATACAGATATGGGAAATAGCTGTGTCTTTAAGTTTGAGTATTGGTGGTGATCTAAGAATTAACGATGTATGTGACCTTGATGAGTGGTGATGGGTGTGCATGAATGATATGGGAAACAGTAGTGTCGATCGAATGTGGGTGAGCGCATTGAACTTGAGCTAAAGCTGTCTCTAACCTAAACATGGTGGACTATGTCAATTGAAAATGCTTGACAACTTAAAGAGGCGGCTAACAGATTTGTAAAGTATTTTACTTATGTCAGTGTCCACACTACAACACTACAACAGCTCTTCACAAATGCACCCTCATATTCTTGGGGAGCACGACGAGAGGCACATCTGTCAATGCTTATTGGCACAACAAAGAAGGGGAAACCTGTCTAAACCTGTTCAAGGAAACCCAATGTACACTGTTTGCAGTGAAAAGCAGCTTCACTGTTTTATGTACAATTCTTTCTTAAGTATGCACATGCCCAAAGTGTGCTGTAAAACGATGGCTACAGAGCAAGCCACTGTACAGCTAAAGAAAACGTAGCTAAAACTGATCTTACTGAATTATTAAATTGAGATAAATATGATGAAGCAAGCAACATTTATATAAAAACTACAGGAAGCAGTTTACTCCCTATAACCTCTGTTATTAATATTTTAAGAGGCAAATAATTTTCCCGAAAACCCTAAAATAACGTCATTATAATGTGCCTACCTGCAGAGTTCCCAGGGGACAAACTACAAATGATGACATAAAAAGAGGGCCTCTACAAGAATGTCCTAACCAGCACCGCCGGTGACTGGAAATGCTCGCACCTGTGCTCCACTTTGTTCTTTTTATTGAAAAAAAAATAGGGATATGAACTAAGGCCCAGTTAAATAAGTGTTTTTTTCACACAGCGATGTGTGAACTTCCGCATCCACGAGGAACCATCCTACAAGTAAATCAGTTACAGCCACCACCTTGCAGCTGCTTGGCCACTAGAAGCCCCCCTGAGAGGACTGGGCACATGATTTGTTGATTTTATGACCTACAGCATCTAATTAGAGAGACCTGAAATGTACCACCTGCATTATATGTCAGCAGTGACATCACGCAGAGGCTGGTCCAACGGTGCGTGATGCCCTTCACGTCGACCCTGGACAGCCGTGCCCTGAAGAGGCCAAGCCTTCTAATCTGCTCTGGAGACAATCCCAGCTGAACCCGGTTACATTTTGGACAGGCTTTTGGTTTGAGTTTGTATTTTTTATTTACCAGTAGAACTGCTATTGAGCTATATAGAATAAAAAACAAAAAACCTTATATTGTTAATGTATTCGGTATAAACTGTTGTAACTGGCATACTGGATTTTACAACACAGATGTTACAGGATCAGTGAGGTGAGATTTCAAAATAAGAAACGTGCGTCGTATTGCTTCAGAAATCGAAGGGAGATCGGGTTAAATAAAGGAAGCTGTTATTAGTTTGCCTAAATGGGACTTGAGAGTGAGTTGTTAAGTGTAATTTGAGGTAATGGTGTGTGGTGTTGTCCGGGTGCTGTCGAGATGGGGCCTCTGACACCCGGGTCCCTACACGTGGACAATAACACTCGGGACACAGAGGTGTGCTTGTTCCGTCACTGCTGCCGTGGCCATTCTGCCTACGTGCACGCATGACGTCATATTTATTATCTAGGTACACACACGTGATCTGACGCGCACGCCATTGCGTGTCACGTCAGTATCAGTATCGCGACATTACATTCCTCCCCAACACGCGAAAACAACAACAAACAACCCAAAACATGTGACTGCATCGTAAACACGAACTACAGGTACCTCAGTAGTCATCAGCTCTGCGCTAGACATTTGCAACTCTAGACCACTCAAACAAAAACAAAAACAGTCTTACTTGACGTAGTCTCGTAAACGACGGGAGGGCTCAGGGTGCGGCCTCAGGTCATATCGCGATCCCCCACAGTCCGGCACGACACCCCGGCCCCTACTCACAGAGTCACCATCTGCGCCACCATCTCCATCCTCTGGCGCGCCAGCTTCCTCGGGTGGCGTAACCTCTGGCTGGTGGCCTTGCTGCGGTGCGACAACTCCATGATTCAGGGAATCCGCTCCTCCACTCGCATGGTCCGCATGCTCAGCAAGTTCTAAGAATCTCTCCTCTCGTGGCGTGTGCCTCGGGGGACTGTTTTGACGTCTTTCATCCGTTCCAGGGGGCACTGGAATTTTCTTGAAGTATGAAATGTTCCTCGTTATCTTCTCGGCACCTTTCCTGGCTGTCACGCACGTGCCCATGACCTTCTCCACTGTCCATGGTTGCGGTTCAAAATTCAAACGAAACTTGCCACCTGGCATCCGATTTCGGATCAGCACTCTGTCACCTGGGGCCAGGTGTGGGTCACAGCACGCCGTCGGGCATCAACATGAGCAAAGGCTCCACGTCGGTGCTCATCAATGGCACTGTCATTGGGAGTTTCGGGCCTCCACTCTGGGTGGTGTGGTATGGTGTCGGTGACAACCCGCCCCATCAGCAGGTGTGCAGGTGCCACTCCCGTGGTAGAGTGGGGCGTCTGGCGATAGCTTTGGAGAAATGTAAAGATTGCGAGTTCCACAGACTGGTTTTTCTCGTGGGCAATCCTTATCACTTTGTTGAGTGTCCTCATGAAGCGTTCAGCCTCTCCGTTCGCTTGAGGCCATCGGGGGGTGATTCGCCGGTGATGAACTCCTAGAGCCTGTAGGTACGCCGCGAAGTCCTGACTCTGAAATGGTGACCCATTGTCGGTTCTGATTTCCTTGACTATGCCATGTGTCGCCATGATTTTCTCGAGCTTCGGGATCACTTCCTGAGCACTCAAAACGGTTACTATTTCCACTTCGGGATACTTTGAATGATCATCTATGGCAACCAGAGTGTGCCTTCCGTCCGGCAGGCTGCCAAAATCGACGCTTATCTTGGACCAGGGCCTTCTGGGCCGAGGCTCCATCACAACAGGGGCTGGCCGTGGTGCTTCTCCCGTTACCTGACAGGCATGGCATTCTCGAACGGTGGCTTCTACTAACTCGTCCATGATAGGGAACCACACTTTGGTGCGGAGCCTTGACTTAGTCTTGACCATACCTTGGTGACCAATGTGGGCCAAGTCCACCACTCTCTGGGTTAGGGACGTCGGGATGACCAGTCTGTGGCCCCTCAACAAGCATCCAGTGTCGTCTTCCGTCAGTTCAGTTCTTACATTGTACAGGCTCTCCATTATTTGTTTTGCCCGAGGTGTCAAGCTTTTCCACTCCTCTCTGGCCCTGTTCCAGCTGTTGTTTTGGACCGCCACTCTCGCTCTTTGCAGGCATTCATCTTCACTGGTGGCATGCGACAAGCTGGTCATGGACACTGGCCTGGGACACGATCGCGCAGTGATGCAGCGGACGTACTCTTCTGTTTCCGCCGCCTCCTTCATCTCTTGTGGAGTTGCTTGCGAGGGTGGCGAGATAGGTAGTCTGCCGGGTTCCGTGCGCCCGGTTGGTACTCGATCTTGCAGTTATAATTTTGCAGTTGCAACATCCATTTTTCGATTCTTGGCGGCGGCTTAGTGGACGTGCCCGCAAATAAGGATACCAGCGGCTTGTGGTCCGTGGCCACAACAAATGGTTTTCCGTATACGTACAGGTGGAAGTGATGACACCCCCAATGAATGGCGATCGCCTCTTTTTCTATTTGTGAGTATCTCTGCTCAGTCTCTGTGAGTGACCAGCTGGCGAATGCCACCGGGGCCCATTCCTCTGCGCTTGTCTTCCTTTGTAGCAGGACTGCGCCCAATCCGACTGGACCGGCGTCGACGGCAATTAGTGTCAATTTGGCCGGATCGAAGAATGCCAACGTCGTGGCTTCTGAAAGCGCCTGTTTGATTTCCTCGAACGCTCGATCTTGGTCACTGTTCCATGTCCAGGGGGTAGACTCTTTGGTGAGCTCTCTTAGTGGCGCCGTGAGGTTCGCCAGGTCCTTGATGAACCTGCCGCAGTAGTTCACCATCCCTAAGAAGCTTCGTACCTCCATAATATTTGTGGGAGCGGCCGCTTCCTTGATGTCCTTTACCTTATCCGGATCCGGATTGACGCCGTCTGCCGAGAAGGTGTAGCCGAAGAATTGGATCTTCTTACACAGAAATTCGCACTTCTCACGATGCAGTGTAAGGCCTGCGTCTCTTATGCGTCGTAGCACCTGCACCAGCCTCTCATTGTGTTCCGCCACGGTCGTGGCATGCACCATGATGTCATCGCTGACGTTGATCGCTCCGGGGATTCCTGCGATGAGTTCTTGTATCACGTTCTGGAACACCTCAGCAGCGCTCGACACTCCAAAGCTTAACCGCGTATACCGCCTTAGACCTACATGCGTGGAGAACGTGGTGATGTTCCGGGACGCCTCGTCCAGTACTAGTTGGTGATACCCAGAGCGTAAGTCCAACTTTGAGAACCATTTGGCGCCTGCCATTTCCCCGACGATGTCATCGATGGTCGGAGTGATATGTCGCTCCCTCTTGATGGCAGCGTTGGGGAGCCGCATGTCCACACATATTCTGACAGCGCCTGGTTGTTTAGGTTTCCTCGCCACGACGATTGGCGACACCCACGGGGTCGGTCCGGACACCTTCTCGATGATTCCCGCCGCCTCTAGCTTCTTCAGCTCGGCTTCCACCAGTGGCCTGAGATGAAACGCTATGCGGCGATGCCGGAGTGCTATCGGCTGAACAGTGGGGTCGATGTGTAAGTGGACCTCTTTACCTCGGAACTTGCCTATTCCGTGAAAGATTTCCTCAAACTCCTCCAAGGTGTGGTGTATTGACTCTTGGTGTACCCCAAATGCGAACGTTACCACTCCCAGATCTTCTGCCGCTCTGCAGCCCAGGAGCATGCCTTGCCCATCTTCGGTAACATAGATATTTGACGTGATTGACCGCGTTCCATGGGATATCACAGTCCTGAACTTTCCCCGCACTTTTAGCGGTTCCTCCTGTCCATATGCGAACACCGTGATCGTCGATGGGTGTAGTGCTGGCTGTGGGTGCATGGATCTGTGCATCGCAGCGGCCATGATATTGATGCTGGCTCCTGTGTCTACTACCGTGGTGACTTCTTGCGACCCTACTCGGACGCTGCATTGCGGCAACCTCCTAGTCCTGCGTACCGCCGTGCCTATCATGTGTACTCGGTGTATCACCTTCTCTTCCTCCTCATCATCATCCATGTCACTGGCCACCGGGCCTCCTTCCTCAACCGTGTTTACGGCTTGGCGGGGCTTTCGGAATTTCTTTGACCGGCACACTTTCTCAAAGTGGTTGAAACGCCCACATCCCATGCACTTCCTCCCTCGTGCTGGGCACTCTGCCGAGGCGTGGGGCGAGCCACCACAATACCCGCAGGACTTGGGTTGATCTTGAACGGCTGGGCCTGGTCCTCTTCGGGGCCATCTCTGTTTTGGCTTGACTGCCACCGCGTTAACTGGCTCTGTCTTCACTGGCGCCTGTAGGGCTGCTTCCATGTGCGCAGCGCGCGCTTTTGATAGTTCTTTCGTCCGACCCATTGTCAATATGTCTGTTAGGGGCTTACCGGATTCCTCCAAGATCCTTTCCCTCAGCTTGACTGACGCGCACCCTTGTATTATCTGGCCTCTTATCTCCTCCGTCTCATCCCGAAACCCGCAGGTGGCTGCTAGGTTTTTGAGACGAGCGTAGAATTTGTCGAGCGACTCCTCAGGCAATTGGCGTGCTTGGCGGAATATGAAACGTTCATAGTCGCGGTTCGCCATTGGTTCGAAGTACTCGTTGAGCGCCGCTATCAACGTCGTGTGCGTCTTGGGGGTGTTTTCCGCAAGCGTCTTCACTATGTTGTGAATCTCCTTTCCTCCAAGGTGGATTATCATTGCGCGTTTTTGATCTCTTTGAACCTTCGTGGCCTCAAAGAAAATGCGCACTCTATCTTCCCAGTCTCTCCATCGGGCTGCTACTGCTGATGGGGACCCCTCTACGGAGAATGGCTCGATTGGCGGGATGTTTGCCATGTTGCGCGTGCGCTGCTTGCGCCGGGCGAGACCTCCTCCTGCCCTTGACCGTGATGGCTCCCAGATATGGCTCCCACGTGGGTGGCGGGGCCTTCCTCACAGGCTGGGTGTGACCTTCCCCCTGGTGCTCCCCCAGGTATGGCAGGAATGTGAGGATCTTCAGAGCTCTTCCCTCGTGACCTCTTGAGCCTTCCTTACAGGCTGGGTGTGGTGACCTTCCTCTCCCCCAGGCAGCACGCAATCAGGCCATCCACACGACTTACTGGCACTGAGGAGGAGGGTCCAACAGCATTCCAGGCAGCCTCGGGCTGGAGGCAGGGATTTTAAAGCGCTTTGCGCGCTACGGGCAGGCAGGGGGGCGGGGCGCACGTGTGCAGCAGCGCGCTGGGGGCGCCGAGGCAGCAGTCGTCCCCCCGCGTCTACGCCGCCAATCGGGAGCGCTCCAATGCGCTCGCGCTCTCCCACCACAACACAGGGGGCGCAGAGACTGCTGCGTGTCTCAGCGGGGCACGAGCACCGCGAGCGAGGACCGCTCACCGGCCGCCACACCAACTGGACGCAGGAAACGAAACGAGGGCACGCCCACCCTCGTCGCCACTTTGTGGTGTTGTCCGGGTGCTGTCGAGATGGGGCCTCTGACACCCGGGTCCCTACACGTGGACAATAACACTCGGGACACAGAGGTGTGCTTGTTCCGTCACTGCTGCCGTGGCCATTCTGCCTACGTGCACGCATGACGTCATATTTATTATCTAGGTACACACACGTGATCTGACGCGCACGCCGTTGCGTGTCACGTCAGTATCAGTATCGCGACATTACAATGGTGTTGTTTTTCAGTTCTTCAGACTTGCCTCTTTTACAGCGAGCAGAGGTGTCATGGAAGATGCGGCGGGGACATGCGTGGCTGTCTGCCAGCGCCACTCAAATCCTCATGGTGTAAGTTTGACCTCCTCCCATCCCCCCACTGCGTTTTCCACATTGCAAAGGGTTTCTTTAAACAACTGAACGGCATTTGCTTAGCATCGTTGGGAAGAATGAAGCTATAAGCTGGAGGCGCCAAGACGTGAACCCCAGTGTTCTAGTTTGTACACACATTTCTGCATAAAATGCATTTCCCCCCTCCCCCCCCCGAGCTGTCATGTCGTCCTAACTTCGAGGTTCACCTGTTCTTAAAAGAATACTGTGGAAGAAGAGACAGCAATGTTAGAATGCATGCATTATTTATATATCAAGTAAATGTTACCGTAACTTAACTGGCATCACAAGGCTTGCTTGCATTCAGTTGTACAGTAGTCAGTAATTTAAAGTTTTAGGTTAACTGAAGCCTACTCTTATTATTTCTAATTCTCTCCTATCAGGATACTGACATCCCCTTCCTTCCCCCTCTCCCTGCCTTCCCTTCCCCCCTCTACCTTGTTTAAAATTCCAAAAAAATTGCTTTTACTCTTTTCCTTTAAATATCAGCTATTTATTATGTTATATCTTTACATTTGAATGTTTTATCAATATATTGCTGATATGTTCATCTGTCATCAAATGCTAATAAAGCTTTTCAAACATAAAAAAAACGAGACGGGTGTCCCTCGGCAGACAAACGGGGCCAGGCATGCTGCATGTTTCACAAGAAAATGAAATCAGGCCCCCACCAGAGTAAGAATAGATTCATCCAACAAGAAAAGGTCTACGTGAAAGAAAACAAACATCAAGCATTGCATTATACTGGCACAGACGATCAAATGACTCATTTCAGTGGTCTGGCTTGACAACGCAGATGTCGCCAGACCATTATGTGTGTATCAGCAGGAGAGGGCCTTTGGCTTCACCTACATGTTGGGACCTAGAAATATCTGTTTTGATTGGACAGATGTTGTGTGCTTCCACAAAAAGGTGATTGCCCTTCACACAGCTGTGATAATTGTGTTTATTTATTCATTTGCCTGAGCTTGAACTGTATAAATGTATACCTTCCGGGCTGAATGATGAAGAGCTGCTCCTCCTCCCCCAAACACCCTGCATTTCATTGCAGACTGAGGAGAGACTCTGGAAGCAAATTGAATCCACCCACAAGAGTTAGGCGATGGATAATGGGCAATCAGGGGTCAGATGTGTTTCCTACGTAGGTGGGAAGCACATTGTATTTATTAAATACCCCTCGCACACCAAAAGGGCCCTTGCTGTCATGCTTCATCATAGGGGTCTTTGCACCCCTCTACGGCGGAGCCGCTCCTGCAAGATCACTCCTGCTCTCACCGAGTGAGACTCTATACGCATCCCTTATGCCGCAAATTTTTTAACTTACAGAGTGCAATTAGCACGGGGTCCCCACCGTTCAAAAGGCTCATGGCGCCATTGGCTTCTGGACTACAAGTATGCAATCAGTTTCTTCTTGCTGACAACTTTTTTCCATTTGCATAAATTCTGTAGTCACAACTTGGAACTTACCCCTTTAGAGTGAGTGTGTTTTATGTTACATGTCTGTGCATTTTGTATCCGTCCCTCTTTTTTACAGGTCACTGCACCAACACCTAGGGCCTCATGTAGGTAGCCAAATACCGGTCGGTAACGGCCGATTTTCGGTAATTTTACCGTTACCGACCGGTATTTTGGCTAATGGTATGTAGGGGGACAATTTTTGGTGTCGGAATTTACCGAATCGTTAAAATTACCGAATCGGTAATTTTACCGATTCGGTAAATTCCGACACCAAAATCGAGATGTAGGGGGAGTGTGTGGGTGTGTTTTAGAGTCGGTATTTACCACCAACTTTTAGTTGGTGGTAAATAATTAAAGTATGTATTAATGCATTTTTACGCGCGTAGCAGTGTGCAATGTGGCATACATACATGCCCTTAGGGCATGTATGTGTGCCACATGTGCACACATGGCCGAATCAGGGGTGCAACAGGGTGTCAATGTGACACCCTGCCACCCTTGCAAGTGTTCCCCCCATTACCGAATCGGTATTTACCGATTCGGTAATGAGGCATACCTTCCCATCAATGGGAAGGTATGCCTCATTACCGAATCGGTAAATACCGATTCGGTAATTACCGAATAGTAACGAATCGGTAAAAAATACCGACTCATTACCTACATACGAGTTACCACTTCTAAAATACCGATTCGGTATTGTTCGGTATTTTAGAAGTGGTAACTGGTATGCTACCTACATGAGGCCCCTATTGTCTAAGGCTAACAATAGACACTGTATATATCACTTTTTTAGGTCACGATTTCCACGTCCGGAGTATTTCTACCTACCTGATGTTCATTATGTACATTTGTTTTTCTTTTTCAGATTGATATAAAGGAATTTCCTTTTCGCAGTACATTTTTACAGACAATGGCGTATCTTGCTACTTTTATTCATTAAATCTACACATAGTATTTCTTGTGTACATACGGTATCACACTGTCCATGTGAGTAGGGTAGGGATCTGTGCACCCGTCCTGAAGAAGAAGCAGCACGCTTTGAAACATGTTGACACACACAGGAGGTTTTGTACATTAATACAACACACCTCCACCACACCTTTTTAACAATACTGGAACCGAAGCCGATTACAATTATTTCTACTCCTCAGATGCTAGGTATTTTTTAACACTCACTCATTATCCACTCATGACCCTACCACTTACACCCCTCTCACACTACACATAGTGGTAACATCAGTGCTCCCGCGCATCCACTGGTTAGTAGCACGCCGCGTCCCGTAGAGGGGTGCGAAGACCCCTATGATGAAGCATGACACCAAGGGCCCTTTTGGTGTGTAAGGGGTATTTAAGAAACACTATGTGCTTCCCACCTACATATGAAACACATCAGACCCTTGATTACCCATTATCCATCGCCTAACTCTTGTAGGTGGATTCAATTTGTTTATTAATAATTGTTTGGGGAGATCGAGGCCTCTCCTGGTGTTCTTTAGGACACCCCCCCTCTCCACTCCCTTTTTTGGTATTTATAGACTGTGGAAGTAGCCAGGAGTGCTCATGCCGGCACTTCATCTTCTCTGCCGGCAATGGATTTAAGTTCAAGGTTTGTTTTCCGAAGCCATTCACCTGCATTTCAGCTGCCATTTTTCACCCCGGTGTTTTCTCTTTGACGTGCTCTGTTCTGGGTTACCTCGGGTCCGTCTCCTCCAGTGCAGCATGGTGTTGGCTTTTAGAGACCTCACTGCCAAGTCTGCTCCATTGCCTCTGCATGCTACTGCAGTGTTCGCCCTGCTCTCTAGTCTTCTGACCCTTTTCTGAGTGTTGCATCATGCCAAGATTTGGCAGGCTGTCTCTTGGAGGTGGCTGGTTGGATGTCAGCGCACTGCCTGAAGCTCAATGAAGAAAAATCTGAAATCCTACTGTTTAGTGGTGCTGAAACCGTATGGGATGATTCCTGGTGGCCTCTGTCGCTTGGCATTGTAGAAAAAAGTGGCAAAAATCTGGGAATCATTAGAGATCAATCCTTCCCAATTAAAAGTCATGTGTTGCTGTGGAGAGCTGTATTAAAGTTGTTCTAAAGTTCCCTTGTATTTCCCTTGTTTTTTATGGGTTTTTTTTAAATTTCTTCATTAGTTTTTATTTCTCCGAACCATTAGAGCATGCGGAAATACAAACATACAACGTTTCTATCTCAGCCGGAGTGGTGTTCGTGACCATATTAATACATGGCAATATGTAGACCGTATATCACCTCCTTGGAAGTTCCGCTATCTTCAGAGTTCTCCTCTTCGTTTTGCATTTAAACATAACTCAAACAGTAATGAACTCTCCCCCCACCGCCCACCCTTCCCCCTCTTCCTACCCCCCTCAAATCCCTCCCCCCCCCCCCCCCCCCGGCCAGGTCTATGTAACTTGAGGTCTGTGCATCATAATATTTATGTTGGGTCTCCCTGCGTAATTCCCCTTTGTCCTGAGGTCTCCCCCCGCTAGAGTATGTCTCCCCCGAGCTGTCCGGTGTAGGTTGGGATACCTGTCCTGCTATCTCCTGAGTCATTGCCCCCCCACGCCATTAGGACTTCGGGCCCCTTAGCATCCCTTCTGGTGTTCCGAATGTGTCCCTCCTCAGCTAAAGCCCACTCTTTTAGGTCTGTCCTCCACGTTGCTAGCACAGGCCCTTGCTGGGTTAGCCAATAGATTGCAATACGCCGCTTGGCTATAACCAAAGCCAGCATCAGAAATTGCCTGCTAATCTTCCGCCTAGGATCTCGGGGAATCAAGCCTATGAGACAGTCAAGTGGGTCCAGGGCGATCGTCCACCCTGTGATCTTGGCCAGATCCTCAAGGACCGCTACCCAGTATGTCTGGATTATTGGGCACTTCCACACCATATGCGGAAAATCCGCAAGATCGTTGCGACATATAGGGCAATGTGGATCCCTGGAGCTGTCAACGGCTTGGAGCCTCCTGGGTGAGAGATAGGCCATGTGTATGGTATTATATTGGAATTGTTTGAAGCAGTTACTCACCGACACCTTCCGCACATTCTCGTGTATTTTTTCCCAATCTCGCGGTGTGATCTCCTGCGGACACACCTGCTGCCATTTGTGTTCTATCTTCAGGGGGCCAATTTTATTATTGTCTCTCAATGCCCTGTAGAGGCGGGTAACGAACTTTCGCCCCCCTGCCATACAGATCATGGTGACCAGGGTTTGGGTGAGCTCCGGAGCCTCTGGAAACGAGGGCCATAACTGCCGCGCCGTTGCCTCCAACTTAGCGTATTGCAGTATTTGCCATGATCCCAGCTTGAAGGTGGTCACCGCATCTTGATAAGTGATGAATTTATTTTCCGGGTAGAGGTCAGACAACATCAGGCAGCCCCCCCTCTTCCATTTATCCATAGTCATAACCTGGTCTATTTGAGCAAAGGGTGGCATCAGCCAGAAGTCAAGTTCCAGGGCAAACGGCCGTCCTCGGAATACGCGTCAAACCACCCGGGGCCATAGTGCCGCTACCAGCCGTGCAAAGGGAGGGCCATGTTCTTGGTGCCCCCCCGCCCGCCATAGGAGCGCTCCCAGCTGCCGGTCCCCGTATGTACCTGCCAGCAGGGATCTCTCCCACGAGGGATCCGTGTCCAACCAGGCTATTGCATGTTGCAATTGTGACGCAAAATAGTAAAGTTCCAAGTCTGGGATCTCTAAACCCCCCTTACCCCATCTACTTTTCATGACCTCTAGACTTATCCTACATCGCTTCCCATTCCACAATAAGAGGACCAGCAATGCATCCAGTTCCCTGAATACCCGGTGCAAAAGTTCAAAGAACGAACCCTGCATAGTGTATAGGCATCGAGGTAAGACCACCATCTTTATTAAGGCAATCTTACCCATTAGGGAGAGTTTAAGTGTGTTCCAAAACGCAATACTACCCCGAAGACCCCGTATTATCCTTCTCATGTTATGCTGATAAAAGGTAGTCGCATTCCTTCCAATCCAGATCCCCAGATCGCGAAGTGTGTCGTCCACCCACGGAAGTCCCATCTCCGGGCGTTGGGCCCCCTCCCAGTCGCTCTCTAGTCCAACCGCGTAAAGCAGTGATTTTGCTTTATTAATGGAAAGCCCGGAGGCAGCTGCAAACTGTGACAGTGCAGCCATAAGTGTCGGTGTCGGTAAGGAGTGAGTCGACCATTTCAGTTATATCAACACATCATCGGCATACTTCGATACGACATACTCCGAACTCCCCACCTGTATGTCCTGTCCCTCGAGTACCCCGCGAAGATGACAAGTCAGTGGCTCCATCGCCAGAGCAAATAGCAACGGGGAGAGCGGGCAGCCCTTCCGCGTTCCCCTCTCTATGGTTATGGTGTCTGAGACGTATCGGCCCTTGTGAACCCTCGCCACCGGTCGAGCATAAAGCAATTTCACCCAATTAACAAACCCCTCCCCCAGCCCCATTTTTAAAAGTTCCTGCCATAGGTAGTCCCATCTGACCAAATCGAATGCTTGTTCGATATAAAGGAATACCAAGGTGCTCTGCTGAACTCATCCTTCCAGCGACTGCATGACGTGGGCGAGGTGACGAATATTCCGCAGTGTATTCCTTTCCGGTATAAACCCGGACTGGTCGCCGTGAACCAGCCACCGGAGATAAGGGAGGAGCCTACTTGCCAGCACCTGGCTAATGATTTTAAGATCTACCTTCAACATTGAAATTTGTATTTCCCTTGGTTATCCATAAATCTGTCTTTCATTCTAATGTGATGTAATAGGAATGCACTAGGTCACTGTCCTCAGAGATCTAGATCCTTGAATGTGTTATGTCATTCTTTGCCTCTCCACCTGCGGGAGCTGTGGTGGGTCTCTGCTACTGAAATAAAGTTTCTCTACTTGAAACCAACCAGGAGTCTCACTCATTCATTTAGTGAGCCCTCTCTACAGTTGCCGTCCTGCGGTAGCGGCTAGGGAATTTCTTAGAAAGTTGGTTAGTAGGATTTTGATGAATTGGTGCCGTACGGTTGTCCAGGCTCTGCAAATTTGTTGCCTCAACTATGGAAGTGCATTATATATGGATATGCAAAACAATGAAACAGCGAGCCAATAAAGCAATGGCACCTCCCTCCTTATCCCCCCCGAAAAGTCATGTCCAAGTAAATATTATAGAAGGCAGCTTTGCATGCATATCCACTGCACCTGTTGTTTCCAAGTTGCAACCTCAAAGGATCAAAAAAGTTCAACAGATAAATGTGAAGTGCACCGCACAATCAAAATTCCACATAAAGTTGGTCCATTCCTTCCATATGATGTCTAAGATAATCTTTAGTTTTCTTTTTTCATAGAAAATGTAACACAACAGCCAACGCCTTTCGTCCACTACATGTGGACTTCATCAGGGCTGCAAAACATACAAATACATATAGTATAAAACCAAGCAATACAACATATACACCTGTGACAATTAAAAATGACGTATAAAAAATGACATATAAAAACTCCTCAAGATATATACAAGGACACAGGAACACAGAAAATTTGAGAATAAGATAGTTAGAGAGTAAAAGAAAAGAGTGTAAGAACACCACATATAATCAAACTCCAAAAATATTTATCAATACTTTCCACTTCAAGCATTAAAAGAATATTGGTTAAACAAAATTAAAAATATATTGTCTTAGTCGGGCACTATTAATAATTTAAGCTACATAGAGCATGCACTTAATCCCAAAGTGCCTAAACTAGTGAATTCTAGGTACGTAAATTCATTAATCAAAAGGTCATACTAGTCAGATGACCTATTAAGTACCACATAAATATCAGTGATATCAGTACAGCATTACGACTAAGATCAATGCATAAATGGTGAGTGAAAACACGTAATCACACCATGATGGAAAAAACATGTGGGAAAATGTCCCCGCCTCTGATTCTGGTGGATTTTATGCTTCCTGATATCAAGATTTGTAATATAGTCTATTCTACAGGGAAAAGAGAAGTGAAAGAGACATTAAAAGCATTTAATAGTACACCAACTAATTAGGTTATTGATGGATTCTTCAATACTCTGGATTTTCCCTTGAATGTCTCTTCTATCCAACAGGAGAATATGCGCAGGTTTCAGAAGCTCCACAAATCGGACAGAGAATCTTAGAGTCTATCATAATTAGAAAAAGCAACATTAAATTCAGGTGACTCTCAAAATGCTATCCTCTATTTTAAAATTTCTTAGCATCCATAGTCTTCCCTTGAGGAATCTCCCACGTCCCAATTGAGCAACACAACGTGGAAACCAATGCCTGCAAATCTACAGGTTCTACCCATTACAATTAAAATGACTAGTACTAAAAGAAGTATGGGAACTCAAGCTGGGAAGCCTAATGGTGTACAGATTAATTCCTTAGAAGTGTCCAATGTGGAAGACATTTTTTCCCTAAAAAACTGTTTTAGGAGGCTTCAGGAAAGCTGCAAACACCCTTTTAATGTTCAATCTAGTTCTGATGTTCGATGCTTTCCAATTTTTCAATTAATTTTAGTCATTTTTTAGAAGAGCTGGACATGCTGCGGGGGTAGGGGTGGTAAAGTTTATCCTCAAAAAATTATACCGGGAGTAAAGAGAAAATGAATAAACCTAGAATCACTAGGAAACATTTCTGTCATATTACATTTAATTTAATATCTGTAGAAATAGGAAATGTATCCCCTCCTCATAACATATGAAAAATGATTTTTCTGGGTTCTTTAGAAGTTTTTCATTCTAATACTCCAGATATTCCTCATACTCTACAGTCTGATAGTTCTTTAGCTACACGGGCTCCAGAACAGCCTTGTTATGGCCTTAATCCTTTAGCTACAAAGCCTGGGAAACAGTTGGAACAATGAGGGCAGAGACATGCTTGTTCCAACTTCGCAAGCGCTACTAAGCAGCCTTCACCATGCATAAACCATAACTATGCAAATGCGTGGTTAAGGCAGTGAGTGGTCTAGTTTCTGGCTGGCAGAAGCAGGAAGAATCGGGAGAGGACGCAACTCGGTGAGGTAAGTGGGGCTGGAGCCGGGGTTCGCAGGGTATTAGTTTCTATGGTTTGGGGGTCAGCGTAGTTTTCAGGGCTGGGGGGATTCGGGGTCATTTTCAGGGAGTGGGTTCGGTTAGTTTTTAGGGTGGGGCGGTCAGGGTAGATTTCAGGGTGGGGTTTGGGGTAGTTTTCAGTGCTAATGGGAGGGGGTCAGGTAGATTTCTGGGCTCAGGAGGAAGGGTATAGTTTTAGAGATCAGGGTAAGGGTAGGGATCGTAACACTTTTAGGGCTTAGGAGGCAGTAGGAGTCAGGGTGGAGGCTAGGGGTAGAGGGGTAGAGGGGTTAAAATATACATATCCAGTCTTAACCAAGGATACGTCCTTACCATACATGCCTTAACAATGCATAATTTGGTGTAAATGAATACGTGGTAAAGGCACATTCATTGTTAAGATTTGCGTTTTTGAGATGGCGTGGAACCAGTATGCGTGGTAAACACATACGTGGTTCCATCACACAACCACAGAGCTTATCTCTCTTTGACCCTTCCATACTTGATAATCTGAGCGCAATCTCCCTCCTCACATTTGGGGCTAAAATATTAGAGAAGCACGTCAATAACTACCTGACTAGTTTCCTAGAATCCAATGAGTTGTTACACGCTAAACAATCTGGTTTTAGGGAAACATACTCTACTGAGTCTGCCCTCCTCCTATCAAAGGAAACACTGAGACAGAACGCAGACAGGGGCCAGAGTTCGGGCAAGATACTACTCACCCTGAGTGCGTTCTTTGACACGTTGTCGCATTACATATTGATCCAAAGGCTTCAGGACTATGGAATTAGAGGTAGGGCTCTGGAATGGTTCAGCTCCTTCCTACGGGATTGTACTTTCTAAGTTACACTCAGATTCTGTGTTTCGTACCCGTTCCACTCCAGGATTGGGGTCCCTCAGGGCTGCATCTTGAGCCCTACCTATTTAATGTGTATTTGAAGCCCCTGGCAGCTATCATTAAAAGTGACAATATTCAAGTGGTATTGTATACTGATGACCACCAACTAATAGTGAACCTGTCTGATTCCACTTCCATCACGGCTGAAACGTTTACGGCATGTCTATCTCACGTTGCTTCTTGGATGACTAACAACTGTTTAAAATTAAATGCCAACAAAACTGAGATTCTGCTGGTTGGAAGAACTCCCTTCAACATGGACATCAGCCTGGTGGTCAGGATTCCTGAGGGAACCCCCAGACCCTAAACAAAAGTTCAAGAACCTGGGAGTAGCCTTTGATACAAATTTTACTTTTGAAGACCAAATCTAACCAAACTAAAGGTTACAGGGGTGTTATAGCTAGGCTCATATTTCACTTGTACAAAACCAGAGAAATTCAGCAGTTATGGTTAGCTGAGCTAGTTATAACATACTCTCCCACAATGCACTGCTTATGACCTCACATATTACATCACTCATGACATGGTCAGTGACATCACTCATGACATCTGAAATGAAACTTCCAAATGATTTGCACTTTTCCATTGAGTTCCAGTCATTTAAAGGGAGAACCATGGACTGTGCTCTAACCAGTACAAGAAAGAACCCACTCGTCACAGTGACGTATAGATTGTGATCCAATAGATCAATACTGCATTCACCTCCACAAAGCATTTCAGATTGTTTTTCAATATGGAATTACCGAGAAAACACACTTTCTTTGCGGTTCGCCAAGCCCTGGAGTTTGTTTCATTTGTCCTTTAAAGAAGTAATGCTTCAGAGGGGACACTTGCTATGTTTATATTAGTAAATGCCTTCAGTTGAGCTTTAATTTCTGTTATTTGAGCATCTTTTGCCAAAACAGGCCCAGGGACTCAATCTCCTGGGACCTGGCCATAACTTAATGGGGAAGGATGGGCACGCGGTCCCCCACCCCGGGCTGATCTTTCTAAATACACATGCCCTTGGGACCTGGCCCACCCAAGGGCAATATTAAAAGTAAGGGTGGGAGACTGCCAAAAATCACAGCGTTACTCAAGAATATTTTGCAAAAATCACTGTGAATTTTTTTTTAAAAATGGTTTTTTGCCCTGGGAGGGTCCTTCTGGGACTCCAGCAGGAGAGCTAGAGGGTCATGGTGTTACTACCCTGCCCCCTTTTCTTTTCATTTTTTCGGCAATAGTTTTTAGTCCCAAAATGGCTGCCAATACTTCCTGGTTGCATGGTTGCAGCTAATTAGAGCTCTGCATATCTCTGTTCAAGCTGGTCATTATTTGCAAAAGATTCACAATCATAGATATACAAATTTGAATATCCTTACATTTATCGATAACTACTGAATGGATTTACACCAAATAAGAAAAAGCACAATCTGTGGACCAAAGGCTAACATTCTGCCAAATTCAGGTTAATTCCGTCAAGTGGTTTGGGCTGCAGGCGTGTCTATAGATTCTTGCCCTTACTTGACTGGTTGCCCAGAAACTTTCCATATAAAAAAAGACCTACCTTGACACTTTTTGGGAAAAGTTTGTAAACATTCATCGAATGGGGCTAAAGTTATAGGCAAATGAAAAAACACTTTTCCTATGGAAACATGGTACTAACTATAACTATCTACCGGCAACTGCTAGTAACTAATATATGTATATTTCCAGAGAACCCACACTCCCACATCTAGAAGCGTGAAGGATGAGCCAACTTCATCCAATGATGTGCAACAATCTTTTATTGCAAAGGACAGTCCAATATGACGCGTTTCGACCCCACACCGGGTCTTGATCACATGTTAATTAGGGATGGTTAGTTGCTTTCAAGCATACAAGTTCCTAAAAGGAGAGAAAAGACTGTAACTGGACTTAGTTCAAATAAACCCCAGAACATTCAATTCAGTACCATTGACTTCAAAAGCCTGCTAAATATACTGCAAGATGGTATATGCATTCAAATAGTTTCACTGGGGTATGAGTCAGGTACCAATTATCGAATGCACAGTTTTAATTTTTCAAACTGATTCAGTTACCACAGCCACCTTAATTCATTGCTCATATGTGCATATTCATAGTGTACACTCAGTCTTTATCCACCAATATACACTCAATAAAAAGTTATTTCTATCTCCAGGTTATCGCATAAATATACACCCTCGACATTTGTGTGCCAGGTGAAGGGGTCTCTAGCCCCTACTGACTCTATGCGCACCAGGGGATTCCATGCCCCAGCTTCACAAGCGCCAGGATGCTCGGGTGCAGTGGTAGCCCAGGAGGGGGAGGGGCTTAATGACAAGCTGAAAACCACCTCAGCAATCCACCAGCATGGGACATCTGTGTGCCAGGTGAAGGGGACTCTAGTCCCTACAGACTCCACAAGCACCAGGGGGCTCCATCTCCCAGCTTCGTAAATGCCATGAGGCTCAGGTGCACGGTCAGCCCAGAAGGGGGCGGGGCTTACTGACGAGCTCTAAAGCCCCTCAGCAATCCGGCAGCCTGGTACATTAGTGTGCTAGGTGAAGGGGTCTCTAGTCCCTACTGACTTTGCAAGCACCTGGGGACTCCATCCCCCAGCTTCACAAGTGCCATGAGGCATGGGTGCAGTATGAGCCCTAGAGGGGGAGGGGCTTACTGACAAGCTGAAAGCCCCTCAGCAATCCTGCAGCAAAGGACATTTGTGTGCCAGGTGAATGTGTTTCTAGTCCCTACAGTCTCCGCAAGCACCACCAGACTCCACCCCATAGCTTC
Source organism: Triturus cristatus (assembly GCF_964204655.1). Classification (NCBI taxonomy): domain Eukaryota; kingdom Metazoa; phylum Chordata; class Amphibia; order Caudata; family Salamandridae; genus Triturus; species Triturus cristatus. Next base: position 1,109,845,002 of record NC_140592.1, on the reverse strand, counting down.
ACAAGCACCGGGAGGCATGGTTGCAGTGTCAGCCTAAGAGGTGGCTGAGCTTACAGATCAGCTGAAAAGTCCCTCAGCAACCAGTCTTAGTCTGTCTGAGGCAGGATATGGCCCTGTTTCTACCAACTGTATTCCCAGCCCATTGATTCTTCTCTACCTGACTGTTTCATCAATCTACAAACTGTACTATCTAAGGCGTATGCTCATGGGCAAGTGGAAGGCAAAAGACAGCCCCCATGGGGTGTCTAAAATGGCCAAAAAACTTCTGGGTTCTATTGCGGCAAATAACTGCTTGGTAGAAGACATTGATGTCTTAATAGAGGAAGTAGAATTGTTGCATGGTGGCCCAACTTCCCCTAAGTCCTGTTGAAAATTAAAACAGCGATATGATTAAGCATTCACTAAAGACATGAATTCTCTCTAGTTAAAGCATGTTTTTTGTCTTATGTTGACTAATGTCCGGACTCCATTTTGTATTATCATGTCTCCACGTGCTCTGCACGAGAAGAAGTCCTATCTTCGTGTTAGTTGCTCTTGTAATCTGCCTAGTAACAGTCTATAAATAGCTCCTTTGTCCCTCTGGCGCATGTCCAGACTTGACCACATCTGTTATCAGTTAGTCCTTGTTTGACCATGTTTTCGCGGGCTCAGGAATGTGTTAATTCCTCCCACATATTGATCCTGTATCGAAAATGTCCATAAATGGTAATGAATCTTGCTCTATGTTGTATCCACCCACTTATGAGCCTCTCTGTTGTGTATAAAAGGGGACCACGTACGCAAGTTCTTTGTGCTACTCTATGCAATACTGAAGAGTGTTGTATAGGTTGTAGGACCACCCTTAAGGGTTAATAAACTCTGTCTTTGTATTTGAAGTTTCCGTGCCAACTTCCTTCTAGTTTACGTTACAGGAGAGCGAACCCTAGTATTCTGCGGGCCTAGCTGGGGCCTGTATTCAACAATTGGCGCCTGTCACGTGGGGCTCATCGGCGACTCGGATGCTCGAAGGACTGGTCGTGACGAAGGTGAGGAATTTGGCCGGGGATGTGATCACTGCCAGCGGCGTTTTTAGCCCTGGCATCCCGAGGTTTCTTCCGTCCCTTCCGAACTGACCTTCTGGGTGGCGCCGGTCCTCGACTGAGACCTCTTCTGTGGGTTTGCCGTGACAGCCGTTTGGGCGAATTTTGGAACTTGGCAGTTGGAATCTGGACACTCTTGCTTGGTAAGAACCGTTGTACGGTACTTGCTCCGAGTTTTGAAGCCTGGGTTGGCTATTTGAGTTTGATTTGTGATGACCGGTCATATTTTGTATTGATTATTGTGAGAATATATGCGTTGCAACACATATAGGCAGGTAATGTGGAGATATTTCTCCGGAGTTGTGTAAATCTGAACGGCGCAAAGTTTAAGTGCCATTTTTGATAATACTGCATATTTTGCATTATTTTTGAGCATGCCTGCTTTTAGCGCACTCCGTAAGTGGTGCTGCTGCTTTGGAAACCGGTTAAATCTCGAGGAATCTGCTCCAGCCGCCCCAGAGGGGACTCCTAATAGGGATATGTATGTGAAGCATGGTCTTTCCTCTATAATGTACAGCACAGTGTGGAGGAAATATACCAAAAAGGATCCTGAGTTACGATGGCCTTTGTATGGATCGTTTGATATGCGTAAGATTGAGTATGTGGAACAGTGTATGTGTAAACGGCGTGCTCGGCAAGACATGTTTGAATGTGTACGGTTATGGGTGAAGGAAGTGCGTGAGCGAGAGAAACGTGAGAAAGCGCTGTTTGATAAAGAGCAACGGAAAAATGATCATGTGAGAGCCCAGGAAGCGAAGCGTCGGGAGGAAAGAGAACTGGCGGAGAGACAAGAGAAAGAGCGGAGGTTGCAAGTCTCGGGTCAATATGCTGTCCACCAGCCACTTTATCCTGTCCTTACTAATCTTGAAGATGATTTTTATTTATTAGATCGTTCTCCGCCCCCTTATGTTGGTGCGTCCGCCCCGAGATCACAGGATTCTGGATCGGTTTCGGATAAGGTAGACACGCGGTCCATGTTATCAACTGAGCGTATGGGTGAGCTGCGGAAAATTTCTCTTCGTTCGCTTAAGGGCAAGCTATCTCTTTCTGAATTATTGGAATCTTTGGAAAAGTGGCAGGATAGAGAGAAGCTGTATTTTCTTGAAACTTTTTCTGATGAAGTGATTACTGCCTTTCGGAAATATTCAGATGTTTTCGAGCCTGATGCTGTAGTATCAGACGCTAAAGCATTACGTAACGGTGTTTTTTCTCCCTCTAAGGTACCCGATGCGGTCCGACGGCTGTTTGCATTGCGGGACGCGGCGTTTGAACTTAAAGAAAGAGCGCGCCAAAAGACAGGGGAGCAGGAGAAATCGGATTCACACGTCGGTGGAAAACAATCGGCTACCTCCCATTCAGATAAGAGCGAACTAGTGCATGCTAAACCGATGCGAGAGGCGGCACCTTTGTATGTTCCTCCTAAAGGAGCAGGAAACAGTTCAGATATATCTTCCCCCGATGCTAGGGGATATTTTGTGTATAATTGGGTTTATACTCCCTGGCATAGGGCTGATGTTATGGCATTAAAGAATGCATTGCCTGACCCCCGCAAGAATCCAGCGGCCTTTTACGAAGAGGTCGAAGGGGCCTTGAATTCTTGTACTATGACTTTAGCAGATATAGATTTGTTCTTTGGGCTCATTTTACCACCGGACATGTGGAGATCTGTGCGGAAGGTGGATGATGTTACCGCTTTTAAGGCTAGATGGTCTGAGATTGAGGATGAGGATAGGGAGAGAAAACCCGCGCAAAAACCACCACGGATTATTTTAGACCTTCCTGCCGCTATCTTGACTAAGTTGAAAACAATTATTCCCCCTAAAAAGATTGACTGGAATATGTTAGCCTTGTGTAAACAGAAGGTTGATGAATCAGTTTCAGACTTCTTTACACGCTTTGAGGAGACATTTCATGATTTCAGTGGTCAGTCACTTACGGATGATACGGGTCGACATCTTTTTGTTGATAAATATGTGGCGAATTTATTGCCGGGAATAGCAGCTCGTTTAAAAGCGAGTGAAAGTTCTTGGTCCACTTCGTCTCCAGCATCCCTCCTGACCATGGCTCAGTATTATGAGCGTCAGGAACAAGAAGCAAAGGGAAATGAGGAGAAGAAATCGAAAGATTTGAAAACTAAGGTAATGCTAGCACAAGTGTATGGTCCGCTGAGGTTCTGTGGGAATCGGACCGACATTTTGGGTATGTTCGAATATGGACGAGTTTGGTATCTACGAACCGCAAATGACGAGTTTAGTGGGTGTACGCGTTTTCGCTACGCTATTATGTACGGTTCGTCTCATTCCTGGGCATGTCCATCTGAACCCTTGGGTTCCATTTTAGATACGGCGTCCATTTTGTCTCTTGCCCTCAAGTAGCCAGCAAACGGACACTGTCCGCTTCGTGACTTTGGGATTCCCAAGCTTTCGTGGAGGACACATGTTCCTTTGAAGGTGTCTTTATGATGAGGGGGATGACACGGCAAGGGCAGATGGCTCCGCTCGAGGCTCATCTTGCCATGCTAGTTTATTGTTTCAGTCATGCATACATTAGGCACGAGTCCTTTGATCCTGCAATCAAGTTTCCGATATTGCTCTCTACACTGTTTTCTAAACTGTTGTGCGTCCTTGTCTTTTCTTTTGCATCCCTTTCTGTCCCTTCCTCTAATTCGTTACGGTCAGAATGGAATGTGCTTAATGTGGGGATAATGTGTTTTTACAGTTGGGAACCGGCAATGCTGCTGTAATTATGTTTCGGGTTTCTGAAAACATGAATGCGACTTTTCTGAAGTTTATTGTGGGAACTGAGTTGTAACCTTTGTTCGCCATGCTGATCAATGACGAAAATGTGTATAAAAGGAGCAATCCACTTGTGCAATTTGAAGCAGTCTCTCAGAACCTACACGTTGTGTACTTCTTGCGATTTCTGTATCCCTGCAGTAAATAAATGCTGATCTTTGACGCCGCAGGAAGTGTCCCGTGTCTCTGTGTTTTGTACGCCGGAACAGGTAACCCACGAAGGTTTCAGGTGTTGTCCCCTGGCACCGCTGGGCCTTAGAATAGCCCAGTCCTTCACCGCCTCGTCGGGGTGTAGAAAGGGGTAGAGGAAGATTCTATGGTCCCCCTTCGGGTCGGTCAGATGTTAATAGAAATCAATGTGCGTATTGTAAACAGTCGGGTCATTGGGCCAGAGATTGTCCGGTATTATATGCATCTCGTCAGGGACGTGGTCAGGGACCACCGAGAGGTAGAGGGGGCTTTTCGAATTATAGAGGGAACTCTAATGATCGTACTCGATTTGAGCCTAACGTACAGCAACGGGATAGGCCTAATGTGTTTGATCGGCAACATCAGTATCAAATGTCTGGGAACGACCGTTCTGGGTACCATGACTCACAGCATGCGTAGGATTGCGTTGGATGGGGGTTAGAATCAGTTGAAGTGCCGGTTGATCAGAAGGGTCCTTATGTTTCAGCAAATGTTTTGGGTTCTACTGATCGGTTCCTAGTTGATACAAGAGCTACTCGTAGTGCGCTGTCCAAACAATTGGTTCCGAGGGCTCCCCTATCTGGCTTAATGGTTACATCGGTAGGGTTTGATGGTACACTCTCTCGAAGCCCTCTTTCCCGACCCCTTGCATTTCATGTTGACCACTTTTCTGCACCCTGTCTGTTTTTGCTTGCCCCGAACACGCCTGACAACATTATGGGTCTTGATATGCTCAAGCACTTCAGAGCAACGATCCGCTGCTCCCCTACTGGAGTACGTGTGATCTTAAATGATAATCACCCCATGACAGAACGGATGTGTGTGGTTGCAGAGGATACTGTCTTAGCTTCCCTCCCTCGTACTTTGTGGGCTACTTCGGATACTGATGTGGGACGGATGGTGATTCCGCCTGTCCACATTAGTGTCCAGGAGGGTGCGGTGTTACCGCGCCTCCCTCAGTATCGTATTTCCCAGGAGGGGGAGGAGGCACTCATACAGATTGTGCAGGATTTGATTAAGGTGGGAGTAGTGGAGGAAGTTCCCTATAATGTCTGCAACAGCCCTATTTTACCCATTTTGAAGAAAGATACCGATACCAGGGTTTATCGTTTTATCATTGACTTAAGGGAAGGGAATAAGATAGTGATACCTCAGTATCCAGTGGTTTCTGATATCACGACGTTACTTACTTTGGTCCCGCCAACGGCGACCATGTTTTCAGTTATTGATTTGAAAAATGCTTTCTTTTCGATTCCTATTCACCCTGATAGCCGATACCTTTTCGGCTTCACTTTGAACAATAGGTCTTATAGATTTTGCAGAGTCCCTCAGGGTTATACAGAAAGCCCTAGTATTTACAGTCAAGCATTGAAAAGGCAATTGGATTCCTTTGTTCTGCCCGAGGGTGTCGCCCTTATACAATATGTCGATGACATCTTGTTGGCGGCCGACACTCCTGAGTTGTGTGAGCAGTGTACGTTATCTTTGCTTTCCTTTTTGGCATCTCATCATCACAAAGTGTCCAGGAAGAAATTGCAATTTTGTAGACCAAAGGTGACTTATTTGGGTCACCTTTTGTCTAAGGAGGGGCGTGCACTCACACCAGATCGTATTCAAGCAATTTTGGACACACCAGTACCTTCCACACAGAAGGACGTGCGTGCATTTTTGGGTCTTGCTTCTTTCTGTAGACAATGGATATTGGGGTTTTCACACATAGCTAAACCATTGTTAGCCCTTTTGACAAAAGACACACCGATTCCTCTTCCCTGGTCAAATGAGTGTGAAATTGCCTTTCAGCAATTACGACAAGCCCTTTGTTCAGCACCCCTGATTATACGAAGCCCTTTTCACTGTATGTGCATGAGAAAGATGGATGTGCATTATCAGTTCTAGTGCAGATGCACGGCGACAAGCAAGGCCCTTGTGCATATTTTTCGGCTGTACTTGATCCTGTTGCCCGAGCATTGCCTGGTTGTTTTCGCTCGGTTGCGGCGACAGCTGTGTCAATACGTCAAAGCGAGGGAATTGTGTTATCTCACAAACTGTTGGTATTAGTCCCCCATGCTGTTGATGCCCTGCTTAATCAGACAAAGACGCAGCATTTGACCAGTGCTCGATTAACGGGATATGAGTTGACGCTTTTGGCTCCTCATATTACGTTAAAGAGATGTGCAACGTTAAATCCAGCCACCTTGTTGCCGTTCCAGGAAACTCAGTCTGAAGCACGGAAAGCACATGATTGTATTCTTGTGACTGAGGAACAGACAAAGGGTCGTATTGATCTCCAGGATACGCCCTTTACAGATGTAGATGGAGAACTGTGGGTGGACGGATCATGCCTGAAGCTATCAGATGGTACGACTTCGGCAGCGTATGCAATTACCACATTACAAACAATATTGGAGACAGCGCGCATACCGCAGAAATCAGCTCAAGCAGCGGAACTGATAGCATTAACACGAGCATGTGAGCTCAGTGCAGGATTGTGTGTGAATGTTAATACAGATAGCCGTTATGCCTTCGGAGTAGCGCACGATTTCGGCCTACTCTGGAAGGAGAGAGGGTTTCTAACGTCACATGGAGCACAGATAATGTATGGGGAGTTAGTTCACAACCTTTTGACCGCATTAACATATCCAAAGAAGATTGCTATAGTTAAATGTAGTGCCCATAAGAAAGTGGTTGATAAAGTGGGAGAGGGGAATGCTTTAGCAGACCGGGTGGCACGAGAGACTGCGATGCAGCCTGGTGCTACTGCAATGTATGTTGTGAAGTCGCAGGCAGAAAGATGGCACGATGCTAGGAGAGAAGTGCTGGAGATACAGAGGACCGCCTCCGATAAGGAACGGGAGCAGTGGTCCAATGATGGAGAATTAGATGATGAAGGGTGTTGGAGAAGTAAGCAGATGGATAAATGGAAGTTACCCACTGCCTTCGTACAACCTATGGTTCAGATGGCACATGGACTAGCGCATGTCGGAGCTTCCGCAATTGTCATATTACTCACACGAGTTTGGGAGCATCCGGAGATCGCTAGTACGGCAAAGAGGGTAGTGTAGACCTGTATGATTTGCCTGAGGTACAACCCAGGAAAGGGTACACGAACTTCAGCAGGAGGATTTGCAACACCTACTGCACCCTTTGAGGTTTTGCAGATGGATTACATTCAGCTTGAGCGCTGTAATAACCTGAAGTATGTTCTAGTAGTGGTTTGTGCCTTCAGTAAATGGGTTGAGGCATACCCTACGAAAGACAATACTGCAATGACTACAGCCAAGATGCTATTGAAGGAGTTCTTCCCTCGATATGGTGTTTGTAGATTGTTGTGGAGTGATAACGGACCTCATTTTATAGCAGACGTTATCAAGTATGTCCTGAAAGGCCTGGGAATTACCCAAAACTTTCATGCAGTGCTTCACCCTCAGTCTGCGGGATTGGTTGAGAAATATAACGGTACTTTGAAGCTTAAGATCGCGAAGATCCAAGCTTCGACTTCTTTGACTTGGCCAGATGCCTTACCGCTGGCATTATTGTCAATTAGATCGAAACCGCATTCTCGGACCGGTCTCACACCTTACGAGATCGTGTTCGGACGGCCAATGAATATTTGGGGTCCACCAAAACCGAAGTCAGTGTATGATGTACCTTGTGTAATGATGAATGATTATCTGGCACAGTTAACGGATAATTTGGTTTCTATTCATCAACAGGTTCGAGAAGCGCTCCCTGATCGGTCCACAGGTGAAGGCCATAATCTCCGACCTGGCGATCAGGTTATGATAAAGGTATTCGAAAGGACGAACAGTCTGGAGCCGAGATGGGTTGGTCCTGAGCAAGTCCTGCTTGCAACGAGGACAGCGGTGCGAGTCTCCAATCGGAAGAACTGGATCCACTCTGTGCACTGTCGTAAAGTGCCGCCTGGATTAGTGGAGCCTGCTGTGTTGACCGACCATCGAGAAATCCTGACTGCAGAGAAAGGCCGTGCTGTGGAACTGGACGACACTGAGGAGCTCTTCCCGGACCAAGCGATTCCTGGAGGAAGAAGATATCACCTCAGACCGAGGAAGTGATTTTTTTTTGTATCCAAAGACGTTGTCAGAACGGCCCTTAGGTTAGTGAAATGGAGAGCCAATGAGGCAAGGGGGGGGGATCAGCCCTGCATTAGTGTAGTGACACCCGTCTTGGCCCGCTGGTGAAGAAATCAACGGCTGCCTAAGGGGAAGAGTTCTGACAACCTTTTTAGTTTCAGGAAGATATTGACTTTTTACTACAAGATGGAAAAGAAGAAGATTCTTTGTGCGACGAGTTTTATTATCATTGTAGCTATTGTTGGTATAACCACATGGTTTGTCGAGGATGTGACTCCTGCCCGTGAGTTGCTTGTTTTGACCACTCCAGTGCCTGAGGAGCACTACTTTTATACCCTTCCGTATCAAGAATTGAAGCATCGTCAGTCTTATTTGAATAACACTTTCATCCAGATGTTGCATCATACCCATGTTGCTACAAATGCTACGAACTGTTGGATATGTGGTATGATGCCAGCTCATCAGAAGAAAGGAGGAACGCCGTTCATACCTCTTCCTTTCTCTCATAATGGCTATTGTAGAGCATGGTACACTTTGCTTTTTGCCACACGGAAACCTACAGTAGGACGATTACTTTTCAGACTTAATAAGGAATGTCATCAGGATAAAGAAGGCTATTCACAAGCAAATGGGACAGTATGGGAGTGGGAAGAATATCGACCAGACAATGAATCGATCCCCTACATTTTCACGAACACCAGAGACACTGTAGGAAAGGAACAATTTGTGATTCAAGTGGCACAAGCTTAAGCGGACCTGTGTGTCCAGAGTGTGGGTTATATTCCTGTTGGTGTTAGTGACTGTATTATTGTGTTAAATATCGATGGATTAAATAATAGTACTTTCTTAGCCTCCCATAATACGTACTTTGTATGTGGGAATAAGGGTTACTATCGTTTGCCAGCCGGCTGGTCCGGAGTATGTTATGTGACATTTTTATTACCTCCTGTATTCTTAGCACCTGCATCTTATCATAAAGATTTGAAGTTGTTGAATAATGTGACTGTAAACAGGTATAAACGTACTCTATCCATTGACGATGTTGATCAAACCGATACTAGCTTACAGCAGTATGTTGATTTTAACCTAGGATTGTTTTTCTTTGTTGGAGCTGCCCTAAATAGTAGGAAGGTTCGAAGATTAACGAGAGTTGTAGAGGCTGTGACGAATAAAACCGCTGCTGCTCTTGGGAATCTTACGGAAGAATTACAAATTACTAGAATTGTTGCATTGCAGAATCGTATGGTATTAGATGTTATGTTAGCTGATAGAGGTGGAGCATGTAAAATTATCGGAAGTAGTTGTTGTGTGTTCATTCCTGACCATACGCCATCAGTTTATAACGCCATTAATAAATTGCATAAAATCGCAGCTGAGATTCATACAGAAAATGGCACCTGGACCTTTTCTGGATGGTTTTGGGCATTGATCACTACATGGGGATGGAAAGTTTTAACTGGTCTCTGTATTATTGTAGCAGTTCTGTTTTCCTGTTGCATCTGTTTTCAGTGTGGTCCTTTACTCTGTTCTTTATGTGTGTCATTCTGTATTCCTGATAAGAAAGCTATTGCCAATGTCACCTATCAGAAACACTTAACTAAAGAGGTGGAAGAGATGATGAAAATTGACATATATGATGATTATCCTAATAAGCCGAATGTCTTCAGTAAATGCTGAAAGGGTCGTCTGTTGAAAACTAAAACAGCGATATGATTAAGCATTCACTAAAGACATGAATTCTCTCTAGTTAAAGCATGTTTTTTGTCTTATGTTGACTAATGTCCGGACTCCATTTTGTATTATCATGTCTCCACGTGCTCTGCATGAGAAGAAGTCCTATCTTCGTGTTAGTTGCTCTTGTAATCTGCCTAGTAACAGTCTATAAATAGCTCCTTTGTGCCTCTGGCGCATGTCCAGACTTGACCACATCTGTTATCAGTTAGTCCTTGTTTGACCATGTTTTCGCGGGCTCAGGAATGTGTTAACTCCGCCCACATATTGATCCTGTATCAAAAATGTCCATAAATGGTAATGAATCTTGCTCTATGTTGTATCCACCCACTTATGAGCCTCTCTGTTGTGTATAAAAGGGGACCACGTACGCAAGTTCTTTGTGCTACTCTATGCAATACTGAAGAGTGTTGTATAGGTTGTAGGACCACCCTTAAGGGTTAATAAACTCTGTCTTTGTATTTGCAGTTTCCGTGCCAACTTCCTTCTAGTTTACGTTACAGGAGAGCGAACCCTAGTATTCTGCGGGCCTAGCTGGGGCCTGTATTCATCAGTCCCACAAAGCTAACAGGAGCACGTCGGAAATTTTAAATAAAAAATAAGCTTCTGCCCGGGAAACCAGTATCAGCTCCACCCAATTACTTAACAATAAGGATGAAAATGATAAGTATGGCGCAACAAGTGAAGGTGTCGGTGTGGCAATGGGTATCCCCACTGTAGGGTGGCAATGTTCGGCAATAGATAATGTTCCCCTTGTGGGGGGCGTGGCCAAGCAACATAGCTGACAGGACGTAAGGCTCAGAGCTCCTGGCCAGCTTAAAATAAAATCCTAAAATATTATGCACCCCCACAATTCTCCAGCCTGCCCATAGTGATGAGAAAGGGGACCGGGCCCTAGGTGGAGGCTGCGCCCATTAGGCCATTGGTGGTGTAGTCTCAGTCGGTGTATGCTACGGGAGACGCTGCCTCCGGTGGCCACCTGGAAGTGTAACCATTTTGGAACCCATCCCACCTGCAGGCATCTCGGAGGTGGTGCCGTGCCAAGGTAGAGAGCTGCCCAGCAGATCGGAGCGCTTGGATGGTGACACCACCTCAGCTGCTTCAGAATCACAGTCAGGTGGAGCCAGTGGGGCCTCACGTGATGTGGAGCCCTCTGGGTGCAGAGAGTGATCGACCCCTTGGCTGGGGCTGTCCACTCGGTTCACCATGGCTGACCCTGCATGGACACAAGCCACTGCCCACTGGGAGCAGCGATGGAAAGGCACTTTGGCCCGGTGAATTGCCTGACAGCTTGGGGCCAGGATGAATGACAGCCACAACCTTACTGACGTCATTGGCCCCATGAGAGCAAGGGAAACTCTCGCTGGAAGAACCTTCGCTGTGGACCCAGGCCAACAGTGGCCACCACGCCCGGGTGCCCCATGGCCAGGTGTCCCATGATCAGGTGAAGCATCTTTCAGGGTGCAGTCTTTTAGATGCAGATCAGGGTTCCAGCAGGGCACTCCTTCTTCCCCTTGTTGTTTCACGCAGTAGATCTCTTGTAGCTCTTTTGTACTTGTTGCTTTCAGAAAGTCCTTCCTGAATCCTCTAGAAGCAACGCAAAGTTCTTAAGGCTGTAGCCCCAAAGTGTGCAGCAGGTGCAGTCCTTATGAGCGCAGTCCTCTTGAGGTGCAGACCAGGGATTACAGCTGGGCAGTACTTCTTCTCTTGATTTTCACAGGTAGGGATCTGAGTTGCTTTGCAACTCTCCCATATTTATTAAGTGTTCCTGGGCATCAAGCAGGGTGGTACCCATGACCAATGGGATGCAGGATGCCACACAGGTGTATGACCATGTCCTCCAAAGTGCGGCATATTGTTGACCCAGAAAGTGCTATTCTTCCGAAATCCAAAATGGAGAAACAATTTCCTAGAGGGTTAGATCTGTCTAAGTTAGCCAACTGGTATGGCTAACTTTCCATAACACGGACCTTTCAGGGCCTCTGCTAATTTGATTACAGGGGCTCCTGTCTGGCTGTGGGGTGCAAGATATGGGGGTGAGCCTGTGCTGGCCTTAACTGTCATTCCCTTTTTGAAGACCAGTTTGGCTACTCCACCCTCTGTTACAGGGATTCTGCACAAACACAGAACTATGTGCAGGATTATGGGACTGCGGTTTATTGGGACTGGGTCTTCCTACCACCTTTGTACCCATGGGCCCAGGACCGACTAGCTATAGTGCCTCACTTGCTCTCCCGCTCACTCACTGGTTGGGCCATGGATATGGAATGCTACTTTATCCCAAACAATGTCATCAACAACTGGGAATGGCAAAATATTAACCAGGGCTTGATCTCGTTTCATTATATTTAATGAAGTGTGAGGGCCAAAACTCTATCAACCAAGTTCACAGCAGAGCGTTCAGGTAGGTAATGGCCATTAATCAAGAGGAAAAACACAGTCACTAACCCAATCCACATGAAAAGGAACACTATTGTCAGCACAACCCAGACGTATGTCCATGGAGGGACTATATAGGTCTTTTTGAACCAGGCGATGAAAAGGCTGTTAAATGTAGGGGTTGCTGCTACAACTGATGACAATGAAGGTGAGGCGGAAGCTAGTGCGATCCATATAATATCCACTGGACCCCAGCTGAAACAATGGTGGTTGTGATTCAGTAGAAGGAGAATGGGCTGTACTTTCAAGAATGTCAATTATAACCTCAACGGATGGAGAAGCATACTCAAAATTGGAAGTTGTGGATGTACAAGGTAAAACAGGCAAGACATCAATTGCAGTTTCCATCTCCCCGGCCATGTTTTGGGGAAGAGTTGAAGAAACAGAAGCCATTGGATTCAGGGAAAGATCTTGGCGCGGAATACTTGGTGGCATACTATTCAGTATCGGCCATACGGTGTAACTTGACATGTTCGTTGGAAATGTAACTATTTTCCTTTCGACCAGGTTGTGGAGGCAGAATCACAGTACAGGTGCCCTTTATGCCAAGGACTCTGACTGGTGCACGGCAAGATGGACCAAATTCTTTTATGTTCTCCACCTTTTCTCGAACCAGGTCTCCAACTTTAGGAAGCCAGCCAGAAACAGGAACCAGCACTGCTGCATCCGTCGACGAGGGCAAATGTGCTAATGCTTGTGAATCACAGGCTTTTTGTAAATCCTGTAACATAGTAGAATGGTTATGTACGTCAAAGGTTGCGGCAGCTGTCACAATGTCTACACCATCAAGGTCTGGCACAAACATTTTAATGCCAAAGAGCATTTTGTATGGGGTCCACCCACCCAGAGATCTTCTAGGGAGATTGTTTAGTGCACGTTGAACTCCATGAAGATGAGTCAGCCAGCCCCTGCCAGTACCTAAGACCCAAGCTGTTAAAGATTGCTTTAAGTCACAGTTCATTCGCTTCACAACACAATTGCCCCCAGGCCGGTATGGAGACAAAAATTGCACCTGCACCCCCAAAGACTTCATTGCATCCCTGTAAGCCTTAGAGGCAGATGCAGGACCTTGGTCAGAATGGAAGGTGCTACAGGCAAACCTCCCGATAAAGACACGCAAATCTTTAATAACAGTTTGAGCATCAGCACTACGTAGCGGCGAACCCAAAGGAATCTACTACACTAATCCACTGCAAACAGAATATGGTTAAAAGCAGTGTCAGATGACAAAGGACCGCAGTGATCAAGATAAATAAAGACAAATGGCTGATTAGAGATGTAAAGTTGAGTATGTGGTGGACGTGCAATAGTAGAAGGCTTAATTTGTTGACAAATGTCACATGAAAGAACATATTTGCGTTCCTGTTGGTATAAACCACGCCACCAAAAACGTTGCTGCAAAAGGGAAACAGTTGGAATGTGCAGAAGCAGCTCCTTCATGTGCGGCTGTTATTAAAGAGAGCCTGCGGCCCTCGTTATGAATCAGCCGATCCCCAACGGATGGAATAGTTTCAAATGGAAGCTGATCAGACAACAAGTCGTATGTGTAACGTGAACGGAAACCTTGGGGATACTCTGTACCCTCCCTCATAGCAGCAATAGCTGCCAAAATATCATCATCAATTTTATTCATAGAGCTAGTGACTGCAGCTATTGAACAAGTAGCTACTGCAGATTTAGCTGCCTCATCAGCCATAGAATTACCAACAGCTGGGGTCCCACACGTTGATGGCCCAAAGTTTGAATAACAAATGTGAGTGCCAAACGTTCCTTAAGAGAGGCCACTCAGACCCAAAACGTTTTATGCTCAATTGCGCTACCTTTAGGATCTTGAAATTCATTTTGTGTCCAGAAGAACAAATAGTCATTGTAGGATTGTACACAGTAAAAGGAATCGCACACAATAAGTGTAGGAACTTCCGGATAATTAAATTAAAGAGCCAAAACCAATGCAGATAGCTCCGCCAATTGAGCCATGCAGTCATCAGGAGATTGCATGTGCACCAAGGAGGATTTAAATTCCCCGTCAACAATCGAACCTACCACAATTGCACAAGCTGATGAATAAGCGTGTTTGGAACCAATGGCTGGCTGCGCAGATCCATCATTGTAAATGATGTATTTGTACTGATCTGAGGGAGTAGAAACGCATCTCAGCTGAAGTATACAAATGCGATTTAAAAGCAACGGGAACCGTGTCCCCCTCATTGAACATCAAGTAAGTAAAGCCCAACATGCCTGCTAAAATCCTTATGGCCAAATTTGTAGAATTATCACTTGTTAATAAGAAGTTGGTCACAAGCAGGTCAGACTGCAGAGACTGAAGAATTGCGGTAGGAACCAACTGGAAGCTGTAAATCTGGATTGTATCAATGCGCAAAGGGGTTTGATATGCTGGGCATAATCATAAATGTATGTCCTCCTGAAATTTAAAAAACTGAGCAAAGAATGCAATTTTTTAAGTAGAGATGGAGGTTGCAATTGAGCGCATTTCTCCAGAAAGTGGGGGGCCAACCCCCTACCTTCAATATTGAGTTTGTAACCAAGAAAAAGAACCACCAAAAAGTTGATGTCAGACTTAGCAAAATTGAATTTGTAACCCATGTGTGCAAAATGAGTGATAATACTGTCCACACACAAGAGATGCTGGTGTAATTGATCATCTGTCAAGTATATGTCATCGATGAGAAGGAATCGGGGTCGATCTCACGCAAAAGGAACACTATGTATGCCGCAACACACCAGGGGTATTCTTTAATCCCATAGGCAATCTTGCATATCGGCGCTGATTGCCCAGTGCACTGAATGCTGTCAAATCAAAGCTCTCTGGAGCCAACTAGTGGCTGTAGAAGCCGTTTGAAATATCCATAGTTCTGTACTTTTTTCGAACAATGTTATTCACTAACGCAGAGATATGAGTGTTCTGAACCTCACAGGTATGAACATGACTGTTCAAATGTCTATAATCTAAAACGATACTATATGAACTGTCCGGTTTCAATATCGGAAAAAGAGGATTAATAATTGATGAAACACAGGGTTCAATTACACCCTGGTATTCCAATTGAGTCAAAATATCACCCATGGACGCCATAGCATAGCGTTTGATTTGATACTGTGGTTGGGGCTAAGGCACTGAACGCAAAAGCATCACATGATCTGGAGAACCCTCGTCCCAACATGCCTAATTGCGATATAATGCCAGGGCTAGGGCTAAAGTCCATGTGGAAGCATGAGCCATTTTATCTTCATCAGGAACATTTTGTGAAAAACTGGGTAGAATAACATCTTCCCCTTTAGAGGAAACTAGGATAAAAGGGGGAGGCCAATCAACTTAGGTCCATAAAATATCATAGGAAGAAGTAAGATGCTCCCAAAACACTGATTTAATCGGGCTCTTAATATCACCTTCAATTTGGGGAATCACATCATAAAGTCTATCAGGAAGGGCAAATCGAGTGTCAGCTGTTTCAACGGTAATTAAAGTGTCAGTTGCGTTTTCCTTCAGATTCAGGTGGAGTGTCGGCTGCACTATGGTAACCTCCGCTGCGCTGTCGAGGAGGGTCACCGCCCAACTCCGGTCAAGGAGCAGAGTTCTCACCATTCGTGGCATACTTTGCAGTCAAAGTGGCAACCTTCTTCTGAAATGGGGCCCGATATTGAGATGGTCCCCCTGCTTGACTTTCACATCAAACTGGTGCTGCGGGTCATGTCTTGTTTGCACAGACTCGCCTTCTCGGCGATCCTGTCACCCACCTCTGCCGAATCATTGATCTGACAATTCCTGAAAGGAATGAGAAAAACGAGCATTAGGAACCTAGAACCTCTCTGGTGTCTTCATTTTAGAGAGGTCACGCAAATCATATCTATGTTCAGAGCGTCAGGTGGAGGCGACCCTGCACGTGAACCATGCTTATGTTGTTGCTGCCGCTGATTTCTGTTCCACGCCTTTTTAGAAAAGACTGGATAACCCTACATTTCAGGAGGGGTCTTAATCGGTGGTTGACTAAACGGTCGAATGCCGAAGCTATTTCGAACTAAAGATGTTTATACATCCACTATGATAATCAGCAACTGCCGTTGCCGATCCCCATTGGCCACAGCCGCTAGGCGTTGGCATACTTGTAAGCAAACCACTTCACCTTTAATATTGGCCAGAATCATATCGGAGACAATACGGAAGATGCCCAATAATTTCATCCCCAAATCCAGGGCTAGACCAGCTTAGTGTTCATCTTGAACCTTTTTCAGAATGCTCGGAAGAACGGTCATGGAGGGGGTGCTAAAGCACAGTCTATACAGTGACGCAAACACCGTCCCCAGATGATGCAGTGGGAATCAAACCACTAGGTAAACTCATTGGAAGGATTCTGTGTATCTGTACAGGAGTTGTGTGTGGAAAAACAGCTTCAAGTTTCTCAAATTTCTGTGCAAGCCAAAAGGGCAAGTCATCACGATTTTGAGGACATTTGTCCATCACAGAGTTAATCATGACGGGACTAATGACAAGCCCACCAGATGGTCCTGGTGGCTAAGAAGCAGCTCCAGCCAGGGCTACTTCAATTGCACGTGACATAAACTTATGACACTGCTGTGTATATGAATCAGCGTAGTATGTAACTGACGTAGCTCTGCGTGTGTAACATTAACATAATTTGGATGTGATGTAAAACCCGCCAAAATGGTGTCACCATCGACTGATAAGGGGCCTGAACGGACCAGGGAAACAGGGTGAGTAAGGGCTTTATTAAACCAAATGGTATGCTTCCATGCTGTCAACGGAACTTCAAGTAATGCATAAGGGCAATTACCCCGCTGTACCGCTGCCGCTGTATATTCATGAAACAAATTATCATACCCATCCACTGCTGGAAATATAACCCAAGAATAGAAAACCTCAAAGCGGTAAGCTGCATCAGCTCCAACAACAAATATAATAGTAGCCCCGCATTGGGGACTCCACGTGGAGTCAAGAATGCTGTAACTGCTGCGCATTTAGGCGATGCAATAGCGACCGCCATAATTAAAATGTAAAAGGATCAATCAAACGAACTGTAGCGCAAAACCAGGTCAAGAAAGAAAGGAAACCTTTTAAAATTCTAGCCTGAAAAACCTATAATACACAGATATAGGAGGCGTAGCCCTCACACCACAGACATCTCTGGAAATGAGTGAGAGGGAAATTATGGATAAGCGTTACTCAGGGGTCCCTTGAATAGGTACCAGACCAAACGTTGGTAGTGCCATTGTGCAGGGATTCTGCACACACGCAGAACTATGCGCAGGACTATGGGACTTTGGTGTATAGGGACTGGGTATTCCTACTACCTTAGTAGCCACGAGCCCAGGACCGGCTAGCTATAGTGCCTTACTTGCTCTCCTACTCACTCACAGAGAAACAAATGATTAGGCACCCCAGAACACAACACTCCCAGATCTCTCAGGAATCGTGGTAACAAGACACACCCTTTCGCTCTCACCCCTGGACTTCTCCACAATAAGATCTGACAGAGACACGGAATGGATTAAAATATTTATTTTAACCAACGTGCCCTAACATGCAGTGTATATGTGCCACAACAAACAGGCAAATGCATAGTACAAATACAGTCAGCATAGAAGCTAGTCCATATTTCATGAAGGGAGGTGTCATCATAAAAAGAAAATGGAGAAAAAGACTATAGTACCTAACCTCCCTCCCCTTGCTAAGAAGTGTTATTATATAATAGAAGATCTCTGGGCTTTGTCAGCAGACCCCATACCTTAGCCTATAGATGGTAGTTCTACATCATAGGTGCTGTCTCACTCTCCTTCCATGGAAAGGTCTCTCTCCAAGTGTGTGCCCCCCATGCTTGTATCCCAATAATATCAAAGTACGAGTTACCAACAACAGCTGCATTGGTATGTTTTGTCCAGGTGCTAGGGCCTGACCAGAACAAAATAACAAGGGCTATTGTTTATCATCCTTGCACACAATGTTCAGACTAAACTCCAGGAACAGGCAGAGAATGAACACAGCAGACAGTTCTCATGTGAAAGGCGCATACAAAGTCCTTTGCAAAAATAAAGCCATGTAGTAACTTGCGCAGAGCAGCATAATGACTGCAGAGCTCACGCTAACTTAGTGATATCTACAATGTCCCCAACAGCCATGTGACACCTCATCCTGCCTTTTGCTCTGCAGCTTGCAGTTCTCCTCCCAGTCTGCCCAATTGACCGTCATGGTCTTCTTGCTGAAACCCACCAAGCGAGACGGTCGGTCAGAAATCATCAAGGACTATCCTCAACTGTCTTCCAAATATTGCAAACATATGAGGTAGTATACTCATTGTGTTAACTTATCCCTCAGTGGAGAAGGACTGTATGTCCATTGCCAACACAGTGACTGTATTTACATACAGTTTTATTGGATAATTCCTTTCACCTAAGCTTTGACTCCAGTCCAGGCAGCTTAGGCTCAAGCACCTTATTATATTACTAGAGAGTGCATACATACTATTACATTTCATCCATTTATATTGCCTATATTCCATTTGGTAACTTTCCATTACTTTGATGGAACTATTGTGGCTTTCTTGAGAAAGGCGTCTAGCATGCCGAAACGCGCGTAGAAGATCCATCACTCAGCCACTGGATGAAATCATGGTTCATTCGAAAGATTGGACATATATTTTGACTTAATTCTGTATTATTAAAACATTAGTGTTTTCTTTCATGTTCAATTGATTACTGCACTTCCTTCATGGAATGTGTCCCCCTGGGCACAGCTTTGATCCTGTACTGGTTTTTCAGGTTGATAAATATTCAAACGACTTGAATTGGGTTGAATTTCAATTCATTTATTTATTCATACATTGCGAAATTTTGCAATCAATAGGTGATCTTCAATCGTGATTTTAGTAATACATGAACTCTTTTATCCAATGCATTTCGGGTATGGTTACCCTTCGTCAGGGATCAGTCCTGTGATAAAATGTAAGTATCATGAAAAATTATGCACTGGGGTGTCTATATTTATATTATAATGTGGGTTCTCTTGTGTTGGTCAGTATACGTGGGTGGTTACTATTAGAAGTATCTGAAAACAATCAACCGTTTGTTGCCTCGAGAATTAAACGTGAGAATTAAACGTGTGTGGCTATATCATGAAGGTGAACATGCCAGTGTACTCCGTTATTGAGTATTGGGCTTTAGTTTTGGTGAACAGTGAATCTGTGCTCGTTTTTACGAAGAAGCTGTGCAGATTGTGACGAAAAGTGCACATGTTGATATTAGATTTTTCGTGGTGCGCGGTAAACACGTTGTGCCAATGTAGTTTTTAAACCTTCTTATATGGCGTATTGGGTCCTGGTTGTATGCGTTTGTGACTTTGGTGAAGTAAATGATGAGTAAGTGCTGGAGCGTTATCGCGCTGTGTACTTAAAAGTGCGAACGTTGAGGAATTAGTGAACGGCGAGTATGTGCCGAAAAATTATCGCGGTGTGTGATAGGAGGTAAAAAGGTGCTGTATTAGTGACCATTGGCTAGCAATATGAAGGGGTAAAAAACAGGGGTGGGGTTAGTATCATGCTGTTACATACCGTGATAGATTAGTCCATTAGCCGCGCCGTGTGTGTGGGTGTTCATTGACGGTATACACGAAACTTAATTGGTGGCAATCATTTGTTAGGATTCGTGTGTGTAAACAACATAGTAAAAGGACTAGGGTCCGATGACTATGGGGGCCATCTTGAAGTGTGTTAGTGAAATACTGGGTGTTTGAATGCAATGTTTTAATAAAGACATTAAAAAGATATTAAAAAAAGAGGGGGAGATAGAATATTAGTAATTCAAAGGTAACAAGCAAATTCAATACGTTCATTAATCCCGTATGGGTGTACACTGTCCAATTTCTTAATCCAGTAATTTTCTCGCTGCAGTAGGAATTTTTTTTTATCACGACCTTCTTTTTTTTGTACCACTTCAAGGATCAAGAAACGAAATTGGCTGATGTTGTGTTTGTTTTTATGAAAGTGGTGGGCTACAACTGACTTAAGTTGTTTTGTGTGGATGTTTGATTTATGTTCGTTAATTCTTGTCTTCATTTTCCTTTCTGTTTTTCTAACATAAATCTTGCCACAAGGGCATTTTAACATGTAGACTGCGTTGGTTGTATCGCATGTGGCTGTAACCATGAGTTTTATTATGTTGCCTTTTCTTGGGTGCGTTATGGTTGTACCAGCTTTATTGTTATTGCAGTTATTGCAGTTGTGGCATGCCACCGTTCCTTTATAGGTGTTTTTATGATTGAAGATCACCTATTGACTGCAAAATTTCGCAATGTATGAATAAATACATGAATTGAAATTCAACCCAATTCAAGTTGTTATTTATCAACCTGAAAAACCAGTACATGATCAAAGCTGTGCCCAGGGGGACACATTCCATGAAGGAAGTGCAGTAATCAATTGTTTTGATGATGTTTTGAATGAAAACGCCGCCCCAGGAGCACGCATACAAATACAGAAGGATTACTAACCAGACGCAAAAATAACCCAGGTAGTAGCGCGTATTCAAATCAACTCACAGCATCTCAGCTTTTTTCATGTTCAGTCATTATGCACATATTTGTCTTATGTATTTTATTGTTGTTATGTTTATTTTGTGGTGAACGTTGGTATGATACTGTTCAGTACTCTATATATATATGTGGAATTATTTATTTAACTTTTCTGATTAGATCGAATCAATTTAAACTAATAAAATGAAGTTTTACTAGATTCTTGTGTACGCTGTCTCCTACATTATATATGTTCTTATGTACGAATTGACACTTTTGAATGTGTGCATACCACCTCATCCATTTATGTTCGTGACTGTAAAGCGCTCTGATAATCTTGTGGGCCACGTTCGCGCTATATAAAACTTTATAAATAAATAAATAAATTAGGTCTTAATATTGTTTAGATCAATGGTTGCCTAGGGATGTTTTTTCCATTGTGGTGTAGCTGCATAAGTGTCTCACTGGGTGTGTGAGTAGGTGCGTGAGTGTCTGAGTGGATGCATGAGTATCTGAGTGAGTGTCTGAGTGGATCTGTGAGTGGGTGTGAGAGTGTCTGAGCGGGTTTGCGAGTGCCTCCATGTGTGTGTGAGTTGATCTGTGAGTGAGTGCATGAGTTTCTGAGTGGGTCTGTAAGTGGGTGCATGAGTCTCTGAGTGGGTGAATGAGTATATCAGTGAGTATCTTAGTGGGTCTGTGAGTAGGTGTGAGAGTGTCAATGGGTTTGTGTAGGACGCTGGCTCTCTATATAGTGTACTTAAATTAAGTACACTGTGCAGAGAGCCCAGTGAGTTCCTTATTGGCTTACAGAAGCAAAAGTAGATCATACTAATGCTCTATTTGTGGTAGTGTGGGTGAGCAGTTAGGCTTATAAGAGGGTAGCGCTAAGCATTTGTAATACTCACAGAGGTAATAAATGAGAAACACACTCGAGAAAGACCAATTGTTATGTAATCTTTAAGACCAAGAACTTCGATTTACAGTAAGTACTTTTAAATTTATGAATTTTCAGAGTTCGCAAAATATATCTTTTATGTGCGTAATTAGGCACCATTGTAGAAAAATTCTTATAAAATCGGGCAATGCTTTCACCAAATTCACTTTCACATTTTAGATCGATAGCAGGACCAGGTCCAATTTTCCAGCAGCAGAATATCGGGAGGGTCATGGATTCGGCTGGGAGCAGGGTGCTGAGGGTGTTGATAGCTGGTGAGCTACAATACAGGGGACCACTTGAAAATACATTGCACAGGAGGACTTAAAGGTAAGTCCAGGGGGTCCCACTTAAGGGAGGAGGCCGCAAGGGTCTCTGGACCATGGGATCACAGATGGATTGTTGTTACTGGAGCTTCTCGGGACGGGTGCAGAACAGATGGGTCAGCCGTGCACCATGCGTTGAGATGTCTTGCAGTTAGGAGCAGGCAACTTGGAGAGGCGATTTCAGGATAGCTGAGCCACCCATGACGTGGGTCTCAGTGGTCTCAATGTCCCTCAATGAGTGCTTGCTTCTAGAGTAGTTGGAGTCCAGAACAGACTCTCCATCTTGCTGTTTGCTGAAGGTGGTCAGAACCCCATGTATTAGTACGGTGCAGCTCTTGTAGGTTCTGATGTCTCTAAACTTGGTGGGGAGACAGATCTGACCATCCAGAGCTGATGTACCTCTTTTGGTTTGTGTGTCACTTTGGAGTCACCAGGGAACAGCAAGTTGACGAACTGGATTTAGCAGATTTGTTGCCTGTGCTGTGGAGGAGAGTGATACCTTCACTCCAAGGGAGGTTCTTGGTAATTTCTTGAAGACTGGAGGAGCTCTGAGTTTCTTGGAGTCTTCACAGGTTCAGGCCAAGACTGCACAACTATGATTGTCGAGTCCTTGAGGCAGAAGGTAGGGTTTGGAGACAATTGTTTTTGCTTCAGTGCTGCAGCCCTCGGGCAGCAGATCTTCTTTGTCTTTGCCTTCTTATTGTCCCTCGAATCCAAGGTTCAAGGTCCAGGGATGCCACCTAAATACTAAATTTAGAGACATTAAAAGGGGAGACAGATAGAAGCAAAAAGGCACCCTACCTTTAGGGTGTCTACACCTTCTAAGTAAGCACTTTGTGTGGGAAGGAGCACTATCCTTGCCCTGATAGGTTGTTTTCCCACCATCTCAATATAGTGGATTTTCAAAAAAGGGGTCTGCATCCCCTTAGGGGTGGTGCTGGCTAAATGTGGACACATGTTCCCGCCTGTACTGTATGGAGCAGGACAGGGGTTTGGCATCCCCCGCTACCTGGGGAAGTTTGGGCTGCACTTCAAAGGCGGCTTCACCTTTGAAGTTTTCCACTCTGGAAGATCATCCCAGCCTGGAGGAGGTGTGAAGCACCTCCACCTAGCGAAGGCTTTGTTTTTGGCCTCTGAGAGCACGGGCTCTCACCCCATGAGATCAGAAACATGTCTGGTGGTGACAGGATGGCTATGACTAGTCACAGACCACACCAGTGCTTGGTAGGTTTTCAGGGCACCCCATGAAGGGTCTCCTGTGTGCATTTATTAATATATCCAACATTGGCATCAGTGAGGATTTATTAAGACAAGATGTTTGGGACAGTGAAGCCATCATGGAGCTAGGAAACTTGGAATGACAAATATCCAGTCCATGTACTCTCTATGGCTTCCCTGTGCACTAACAATAGGAATGGCAAAGATATTGCAGGGTCACATCTGCTCATGCAGATATGTCCACACATGGGGTATAGTCCATCCTGCCATAGGGCCAAAGGCCTGCAGTAGAGGTGACTTACCTATTCCTCATGGAGTATATGGGGCATGGCACACAGGTTTGTGTGCCATGTCGACTCTTTGGTTTCCCTGTACCAAGACATGGAGCCTGCAGTGGCAGTTTGTATGGTCTTGGTGAGTGGTCTCTGGGGTTGCACAATTTGTGCTGCAGCTCCAGTGGACCCTCTTCAATACCCATGCCCTAGGTCCCAGGGGTACAATTTACTAGGTACTTACATGAGTGGCTGACGTTTTGTAAATTGTGGTACTGTTTTGAGAAAGAGTTCTGGTACTTGGAATCTGGTTAGCAGGAATCCAGTACACTTACAGTTTGAAATCACATCAGGCATCAAGCAAAAAGAGGGCGCTAACCTTGAACCTTGTCAAAAGAGGCACTTTACTAAAGTATGTGAGTACCTTCATGAGTGTGTGTGAGTCAATCTGTGAGTGAGTGAGTGCATGAGTGTCTGAGTGTGTCTGTGAGTGGGTGTGTGAGTCTCTGGTTGGATCTGTGAGTAGGTGCATGAGTGTCTGAGTGGCTGTGTGAGTAGGTGCATTAGTGGGTGTCTGAGTGAGGGCATGAGTGTCTGAGTGGGTCTATGAGTGGGTGTCAGAGGGCCTGATTTCAATGGTGACTGCCTCCATAAGTGAGTGAGTCAGTCTATGAGTGGGTGCATGAGTGTCTGAGTAGGCCTGTAATAGGTGCATGAGTCTCTAAGTGACTCTTTGAGTGGGGTTGTGAGTGGGTCTGTGAGTGAGTACACAAGTCCCTGAGAAGGTCTGTGAGTGAGTGCATGAGTCTCTGAGTGGGTCTGTGAGGGAGTGAATAAGTCTCTGAATGCTTCTGTGAATGAGTGTGTGAGTATGTCAGTGAGTCTGTAAGTAGATGTAGGATTTTCTGAGTAGGTATTAGTGGGTCTGTAAGTGGGTGCATGAGTGTCTGAATGGGTCTATAAGTGGCTGTGTGATTGACTGAGTGCTCAATTTTTTGCCCTCTTCTGCTCTCTTTTGCCTTTCCTGCTTGGTTCTCTGCTCTGTTTTGTCTTTTCTATACATCTTTCTGGTCCCTGTTTTGCCTTTCCTTGTAATTTTGTACCCTCTGTTCTGTCTTTCCTGCTAGTGTTTCTGACCTCTGGTTTTCCACTTAAAAGCCCCAGGGACCACCACCTCGCCGGGGCTTTATTATTGCTAAAGGGGTGGGGCCGCACTGACCCCCTCCTGTGTATTTCATATGCCCGGGGTCCACCACCTCCCCAGCGCTAACTAATATTATGCAGGGTCCACGTGGACCCCCCAACCCCTGAGGACCACCACCTTTCCAGGGCCAAAAACTTACAATAAAGTGGGAAGGGGCCATGCGGCCCTGAGGACCAAATCCCCTGGGACCCAGCCATAAACAGATGTGAGCCACGCAGCCCTCTTCCCCCGGCCAATTTTGGCCCTTGTTACCCCAGCACCTGGAGTTCCGCCATAAAAAAATAGGGGATGGAGGCCACACGGCCTCCGGCCCTGGACCCAGGCTACTTGATTGTACTTGACCTGGAGCCCACTCAAGGCTTACTTTTAGGTATTACCCAGGTCCACTTTGGGGACCACGGGGGAGACTCAAGGCCCTCTCGATACTCGCCAGCTCCCCACCACCTGTGTGAGCCAGCATTGCTTTCACAGACAGGGAGCTTCTAAACATGCAGCTCCCTGTCTGTGTGAGAAATCATTTCATCTGTTTCCCTGTCCTCAACAGCAGGCAGAAAACAGATGAAAACTACTCTCTCTGCAAGCTGAAGCGGTGCCACGGCTACTGCTTGCTGAGATTCGAGTTAGTGCTTGCTCTGACTTGATGGAAGCTATCAAAGCTCCCGCCAAGTCAAACCAAACAGCTATGTCCCCGAGGGTGAGTACCTCAGGAAATAGCAGCAGCCGGCTCTGGGGGTGGCGGTCCCCAGGACCATGTATAGCTCCAGGAGGAGGGCCACATGGCTCCTCTTCTTTCTTGTTAACGGGTCGCCCAAGGGAGGCAGTGGCCCCTCTCCCATTCTTGACAAATTTGGCCCTGGGGGAGGTAGGGGTCCACGCAGTCCGGGTGGGTCCACCGGGCCTCCCATCATGTCTTATTTAGCCATGAGCAGTTGGTGGTCCCCGGGGCTCATAGAGCAGCAGGCGAGGAGGCCTGTGCACCCCCCTTCTTCTTTACACTTAAAGCCCCAGGTAGGTGGTGGTCCCTGTGGCTCTAAGACCCTTAGGAGAGGGGCCCACGCACCCCCCTCCTTTCTTATCAAATGCCCCCAGGACCTGGCCATCTGGGGCCCTTTTGAAAACAAGCGCAAGAGCCCACACTTGGTTTTTTGCCACGAATTCATGAATTTCACGAATTTGCAGCAATTTAAAAAAAGATATATGCTTTTTTGCCCTGTTGAGACTTGGGTGTCAGGGTATTCCTACCCTGTCCCCTTTTCTTTTTTTTCCTGTTTTTTGGGGGGGGACTCGCATGGCTGCCAACACTTCCTGGTTGAACTGTTGGTAGACAATCGGAGCTCTGCAGTTCTCTGTTCTAGCTTGCTATTATTCACAAATTAGCCGCTATCGCAGAGATATATATTTAGATTTCCTTAAATTCCTCAGCAACTGCTTAACAGATTGACACCAAATAGCAACAAGCACAATCTGGGGACCAAAAGCTAGCTTTCTGAAAAATGTTGGTGTAATTCCGTGTTGTGGTTCGGGCTGTAGCCATGTCTAAAGAGTCTATGTGAATTAACATGGGACACTCACTTTTTTGACCCCCTTTTTCTCAGCCCCCACTTGACGGATCACCCAGAAACGTTCCATGTACAACAAGGCTAACTATGAAACTGTGTTTGGAAAGTTTTCTGACGATTTGCCAAATGACGCCAAAGATATGAGCAAGTCAAAAAACGCTTTTCTGATGGAAACATGGTCCTAACCATAGGTACCTACTGGCAATATATATAATGCATAAACACAAACTTATCTTGCAATGCAAAGGCAATCATTGTAAAGGCATATTCGTGGGAAAGGGTTGCGCTGTAAAGGCAATGTGTGGTAGAGGCATTGTGTGGTAATGGATGCGAAGTTGTAAATGATGTTTCCCTCAATAAACAAACGTTGTGAAGCGCCTGCTGCTTTTGCAACTCTCAAAATTGGTGTCCAGTTTTTCTGGAATTTTCATGGTGATTTTCAAACCCTTCCTCCTGACTTTGTGTCAAATCTAACTGATGTATTGTGGGAGATTCACTTGGTTGTTGGCCTAGTCGGTCTCAGGGGAATGTTGGGAAGTCACAGGATTTTCAGAATTACCTATAGGCGTTATTAAGCAGCCTGGTATCAGGCAGTCTTGAGAAATAGCTACAAAAAAGTTGTTACTCTGTAAAATGGGCCTGGAATGGATGATGTGTTTAACAGGGTTGTAATTCCATTAATGGTGGGTTTTGTTCCAGTGGCAGGAGTTCCCATGAAAGACAGCTCTTGGTTTGCAAGTTACTCAGTCTCACGATCTGGTTGGTGATGCTCCCAAAGGCAAAGTATTGGATTCCTTAGGAAGTTAATATAATTCTCTCTGTAATCCAACACTGGCTCTTTCAGCAAAATTGACCATGTTGTTCTGTTTACTTTCTTTGCACAGGGGTATCAAACATGCTGCAACTGGATCTGGATGGCAGTCTATTTACGCTAGCAAGCCTAATGTTCAATATTGACCGGAGAACAAATCTATGCTTTCCACATAAACCTAACTTTGGTGTAGTGACATCCTTAAGGTTGATAGTCAATGCTAGGCCAGATTATTAAAAATACAATTTTGTATGAATTTTGAAAATGGACAAATTCCTGATATTTGGATGGGAACCAGTTTCATACCTACGTACATCAGAAAGGAATTACGAGCGAGCCAGGGGACTATTGTCAATATTAAATCCTCCAGGACAAATATTTGTCCATATTATGTTGAAGGAATCAATAGATTGACTTGAATCTCAGATGTGTATCTTCTTTTGCCAAATCAATTATAAACAAACAATTCAGTAATGCACAATGCAATATAGTGGATATTCATAGATAGTCATCCTAAGCCTCAGGGTCCTGGGGTTTTGCCAATTGCGTTGGACCTTTATTGATTTTATTTTTAAGTCTACGAGTTACAGTCGGGAGTCCCTTCCAAAGCGATTCTCATTATTTCCAAGCTACATTGTAACATATGGGCATTACTGAAATCTCATGCTTATGATAATGGTTCAATTTGAACCCGCCGCTCTATGGGTGGGTGTCAAGGTTGTATATTGGTGCCATATCTATTTAACAATTTTACAATTGATCTTCCCGACTACCTATCTACATGTATAAATTCACCATGCTTGGAGGCATATAGGGGACACGTATTGTTATCCAAGCTAATAATATTCTAGTCCCGGATCATGCAGTCTTGGGTGTACCACGGGCACCAGACATGTTATCCAAATACGAGGAATGTGATAAACTAGAAATCTAGTAATCTGAGGCAAGCACACGAATAAGTGTAGCCTGGCAACAGTCACATAGGTTCAGTACCTGGGCATCCTATTTAATAAAAAGCTCTCATTGGAAGCGTGTAATACCAAGAAAGTATCTGTATTCCCCTCTTCAAATGGTCTGCCACAGTCCCACAACAAATTCACAATGACTTTGAATAAGGGTGGCATAATTTTTGTGGCACAGCACCAACGCAAAATCCTTTTTGGCATTTACTACGCTACTTTGCATGACTTTGAACAGTTTAGTAAAGTGCTTGCTTGCATTTCTTTGCATGGGACAGGCATTACATCGGACAAGCATGTGCTTTCCCATGCATTCACCCGTGTATCTTGACGCAAACGCAGATTTAAAAAACACATGTAACCCTGGGTTTGCACTAACCTGGTGTGCCTACCCCACAGCAGTGTGGCAAAGAGAAATATCTCTTATTATCTCTAGTATCCCTTCCTGTACAAAAGCAATCCAGGCCGTAATATCGACACCCCTGCACTATGGAGCGATGGTACCTGGCAGCACACAGTGAGCCAGTGCAAGGAGAGAGCAGAAATGCTCCATATCTTCTTAAATATGGAGCATATCTGCTCTCTCCCTTTCATGCATTTTTTTATATACTCTTACATGTCTTACTGCATTTGCCCAAAAACATCTAAAATGTGAATATTCAATGACTTGCTGTATGCAATTAATTTAAATAGAACGGACTGTGTACTCCTTGCACTTTTAATAAGGAGGAGTTAGAAGTTGGAAGTTTCCTAGCTGCTTCTCACAGGCAAATGCGAGTATGTAACAGAGCACTCCTGGAGACTTCCCGTACCGATGAATGGATTTGTGAATTTGCTGCATTGATCCTTTACATGGCTGCTCTTGGCGATTCCTTCTGGGCTTAGTTCTGGATGCACCACATGAAGCTATCAGAATGGAAAGGGAATAGGTGGCCAATTGGGCCAGGTTCCTCCATGTGTCCTTACTCTGGGAATGTTTACTTCATTAAGCAACCACACAGTTTAGATCTTTAATAAATGTATGTGTTTGAAAGAAGGTCCCAAGGCAGAATCTTCTACGTCATGACAAATGGCTGCAATCACCTGATACTGTTGCATTGTTTCATGATCCATCAATCAGTGCTATTGTACCCAACCCCCCCCCCCCCCCCTCAAAAGATGGCCCATAGAAGTCAATGAGAACCATGCACATGAACTCTACCTATGTTTCCTATAACACATTTCGCACCTCATGTCATCGTGTCCAAATTTGCACGCGTTTTTAGGTGAATATTGAGCATAAAATATTCAAGCAGATGAAGTCAATTCACAAGAAACAGACATTTTTGTAGTTTCAGTGGTATACATTTGAATGTCTGATGCAGTTCGTGTTTCACTGTGAA
Organism: Triturus cristatus; assembly: GCF_964204655.1. Lineage (NCBI taxonomy): Eukaryota > Metazoa > Chordata > Amphibia > Caudata > Salamandridae > Triturus > Triturus cristatus. The sequence continues at coordinate 1,109,815,474 of NC_140592.1, read as the reverse complement.
AAGCTGCATGCTCCCAGCCATCAATCAACAAGTGATGCTTCGTCAACTTGTTTTTGATAAAAGCAATGAAATCGATCTGTGACAGTTGTTTCTTTGACAATTGTTATCTGTTGGTTAATGCGGTTGTTTCTTTTAAACTCTGCACGTAATGATTTACGTAATTACGTATGATTTGTTTGACGTGCAAACCTTAAGTAACGCGTTTTATCGTTCTTATAATTTCATTTGACAAGTTCCCCAAAAACATTAAAGTTGCTTTTAACATCTGTGAGAAATAGCCGTCTTCTTAAATATCATTAGGACCACTGGCATTATACAATTGTGTGGCTTCTGCGTTTTCTACATAATTATGGATTTGCCACACTTGCAACATAATCCATCATGTTCTGCATACTTTACAGATTTTGACCAAAACATTTCTTTGTAGCTCAAATTGATCAAAACGTATTAAAAATGCTCTGCAGTGGCAGACCCTTTGCCCTGCAGTTATAAGTTACCTTTCACTTCCTAATTGCTGCATGTATGTGCTGAAGTGATATTACTGAGGCGAAACCTTAGCCCACACAGTGCTGACATTGCAAAAATGGCAAAATATTGAAAAAATACTGCCACAAAGCTAGCTGCATTACGCTGCATAATTTGCCTTTTCTTACCACATAATTTTGCCAACCCTGCTGCATAATTGGATTCTGCCCTGCCACATTATTCCAGGGGCCCTGCGTTTAATTTACTAAATACATAGGGGCAGATTTATGAGCCCCTTGCGCCACTTTTGCGTCACTTTTCCCATGTTAAAAGTGACGCAAAAGTGGCGCAAGGGGCTCATAAATCTGCCCCATAAAACTTAGTTAATGAGTTACCACTATTTCGTAGAAAAAAACATACAACTCTGCTAATGTGTTGTCATTATTTCGTACACACCATATTGTGCTTGGTCGGAAAGCGGTGACTGATTTAAATCCTAAATTACCGCGAGCTGCTTCTTCTGCAGTGGCCATGCAACCTTTACATTAAGGAAAGAGCAGGCACTGTAGAAGGTTTTCTTGGGCACTTAAGGATTCAATGCCATTTACACAGCTGCCACAGTACCCAGTGCGTTCTCCAACGCCAGCAAGAATAGCAGCCCTAATCAGCGATGCTTAAAGTAGATCCGATTCTGTCGTGCTGTTGTTCTTCAGGCAGCTGTTCTATGGGCGAGCAGATAGCACCCTGCTTGCTGCACAGATGCTGACATTTTATGAATCGGCTGAAAGTGGCTCCTTTTGCGCGTTTAATTGATGATTACGACTTTAGCCCGCAGTCATGAGAGGCGTTGGCTTGACTCCATCTGTCACTGGGTACCGCACAGAGCTTTCCTCGCTTGCCAGCTTCAGAAATGTTGCTCTTCTAGGAAGTCTAAATTTAAAACGTTAACACTTTTCTGTGTGCAATCCTTAAACCAGTGGTTAATGTGTAAAAAAAAAAAAAATATATATATATATATATATATGTATATATATATATATATATATATATATATATATATATATTATATATATATATATATATATATATATATATATATATATATATATATTACCTACTGGCAGTAGGTAGTTATTGTTAGGACCTATTTTCCATAGGAAATCCGCAACATTCTATTTGGAATAACGTTGGCGTCGATTGATGAATCTTCGCTAAATTTTCCAAACTTTTGGCCAGCTCCGGTCCGCTCCTATCCTGAAAATTTCACGGTGGTTTGTCAAGCGGGGGCCGAGAAAAAAGGGGGGGTCCCAAAACACGTTTTCCCCATGCATTTTCCCATAGGACCTGTTGACGCAGCTACAGCCCGAAGTGCTGAACGGAATTACACCAAATTTGGCAAAGAGGTATTCCTCAGTTCAGACTTGTGCCTTTTGCTTAAATGGTGTAAATCCGTTCAGTAGTTCCTGAGAAAATCAAAAGTAAAATCACATATATATCTGGGCGAAGCCTAACCACACATCTCATCGTGAGATCTGATTGGCTGTCAGCACTTCATCCAAGAAGTGTTGGCAGCCTTCTTGGGACCAATATACATGATAGCACCTCATTAAAAAGCATTGCAGTTAATAGAAGGTTTTAAGACTTTAGTTACATTATAAATCATTTGTTGATGGTACCATACTCATTTTAGGAATTGTGGTGTGTTCTAAGGTGATTTTACCATGTGAAAAAGCCTTCTGCTGTGATATCATGAATCATGTTTGAGAGAAAACTATTTTCTCATGCTTTTCCCACAGAGGTTTGGAAGGTGATCTATAAGCTAAACTGAGAGCATATATTCTGTAAATTCACATTATCTTTCTCAGTCATGTGAGAATGAAGTCTGACATTCTCAGTAAAACATGTACATCCAACAAGGGCAGAGACTGTCAGTTGATTCCTTTGTGTTCTATTGCAGCTTCCCAGACCGTTCTAAAGAACAACTAGAGCGCTAACAGTCCTACTTATGACAAACGTATGGCACACCTGAAGCCATCTTGGTTGGAATAAAGTGGTAACTCTTAAAACATTTAAATTAAAAAGGAACAAAATGAGGGGGTTCATTTTGCCATAGAAAGTATGATTAGTGCTGCAGAAAGAAAAATTAGGGCACATTTTGAGTGACTTCTCAAATCCTCTTCTATTTCATTAAAAAAATTCTGACATGCAGACTGAAACATGCACTTTGAATACCAGCAGCAGACCTCCCTGGTGAGCAGTAGCTTTACTACAGTGATCTAATGAGCAACTAGAGTGCTAACATTCAGAATTTATAGCAAATGTGTGACACATCTGAATGCCTTCCTGATGGAACCAAAGTAAACAACTGAAAGTATTTCCTACTGAGGAGACTGTAGTAAATGAGGAAATTAGGAAACATCATAACAAATAAGTCTCCCAAAATGGCCACCAGAGACAAAAGAGCCCAAATGTAGCCCAAATATCACCCAGATGTAGCCCAAGTATAGCCCAATGACAGAATGTCCCAGAGTGTTCTAATGAACAACTAGAGCGCTAACAGTCTTACTTATGACGAAAGTATGGCACACCTGAAGCCATCTTGAATGGAACAAAGTGGTAACACTTAACACATTTAATTTACAAAGGAACAACAAGAGGGGGTTCATTTTGCCATAGAAATTATGATAAGTGCTGCAGAAAGAAAAATTAGGGCACATTTTGACTTCTCAAATCCTCTTCTATTTCATAAAACAATTCTGACATGCAGACTGAAACATGCACTTTGAATACCAGCAGCAGACCTCCCTGGTGAGCAGTAGCTTTACTACAGTGATCTAATGAGCAACTAGAGTGCTAACATTCAGAATTTATGGCAAATGTGTGACACATCTGAATGCCTTCCTGATGGAACCAAAGTAAACAACTGAAAGTATTTCCTACTGAGGAGACTTCATTAATGAGGAAATCAGGAAACTTCATAACAAATAAACCTCCCAAGATGGCCACCAGAGACAAAAGAGCCCAAATGTAGCCCAAATATCACCCAGATGTAGCCCAAGTATAGCCCAATGACAGAATGTCCCAGAGTGTTCTAACGAACAACTAGAGCGCTAACAGTCTTACTTATGACAAAAGTATGGCACACCTGAAGCCATCTTGAATGGAACAAAGTGGTAACACTTAACACATTTAATTTACAAAGGAACAAAATGAGGGGGTTCATTTTGCCATAGAAATTATGATTAGTGCTGCAGAAAGAAAAATTAGGGCACATTTTGACTTCTCAAATCCTCTTCTATTTCATAAAACAATTCTGACATGCAGACTGAAACATGCACTTTGAATACCAGCAGCAGACCTCCCTGGTGAGCAGTAGCTTTACTACAGTGATCTAATGAGCAACTAGAGTGCTAACATTCAGAATTTATGGCAAATGTGTGACACATCTGAATGCCTTCCTGATGGAACCAAAGTAAACAACTGAAAGTATTTCCTACTGAGGAGACTTCAGTAAATGAGGAAATCAGGAAACTTCATAACAAATAAATCTCCCAAGATGGCCACCAGAGACAAAAGAGCCCAAATGTAGCCCAAATATCACCCAGATGTAGCCCAAGTATAGCCCAATGACAGAATGTCCCAGAGTGTTCTAACGAACAACTAGAGCGCCAACAGTCTTGCTTATGACAAAAGTATGGCACACCTGAAGCCATGTTGATTGGAATAAACTGGTAACACTTAAAACATTTCATTTGAAAAGGAATACAATGAGGGGGTTCATTTTGCCATAGAAATTATGATTAGTGCTGAAGAAAGAAAAATTAGGGCACATTTTGAGCGACTTCTCAAATCCTCTTCTATTTCATTAAAAAAATCTGATATGCAGACTAAAACATGCACTTTTAATACCAGCAGCAGACTTCCGTGGTGAGCCGTAGCTTTACTACAGTGATCTAGGGCCCGATTCACAGAACTAACTTAAGACAAAATCCTAAACTTACTACCATTTTGGTATTCACAGAAGGCACTTACTCATTTTGGTATTCACAGAAGGCACTTACTCATTTCGGTATTCACAGAAGTTAGGAGTCCTAACTTTTTGACTGCTAAATGTCTTCTGTGAATACCGAAAGTCTTAAAGTTAGGATTTTTCTCAGTTTAGGAGTCCTAAAGTTAGGAGTCCTAACTTTACTACTCCTAAACTGAGAAAAATCCTAATTTTAAGACTTTCGGTATTCGCAGAAGTCATTTAGGAGTACTAAAGTTAGGAGTCATAACTTTACTACTCCTAAACTGAGAAAAATCCTCACTTTAAGACTTTCGGTATTCACAGAAGGCATTTAGGAGTCCTAAAGTTAGGAGTCCTAACTTTCCTACTCCTAAACTGAGAAAAATCCTAATTTTAAGACTTTCGGTATTCACAGAAGGCATTTAGGAGTCCTAACGTTAGGAGTCCTAACTTTACTACTCCTAAACTGAGAAAACTCCTAACTGTAAGACTTTCGGTATTCACAGAAGGCATTTAGGAGTCCTAAAGTTAGGACTCCTAACTTATGTGAATACCGAAATGAGTAAGTGCCTTCTGTGAATACCAAAATGAGTAAGTGCCTTCTGTGAATACCAAAATGGTAGTAAGTTTAGGATTTTGTCTTAAGTTAGTTCTGTGAATCGGGCCCCTAATGAACAACTAGAGTGCTAACATTCAGAATTTATGGCAAATGTGTGACATATCTGAATACCTTCTTGATGGAATCAAAGTTAAAAACTGAAAGCATTTCCTACTGAGGAGACTGCAGTAAATGAGGAAATTAGGAAACTTCATAACAAATAAATCTCCCAAGATGGCCACCAGAGACAAAAGAGCCCAAATGCAGCACAAATATCACCCAGATGTAGCCCACATGTAGCCCAATGACAGAAGTGTGCAAAACACTTATTTTGTGTGTATTTGCAGTTTTATATAGTGCAGACTTGTCAGGTATTGGAGTGCTTTACATGAGCATTGGTTACATCACACAAGATCAAATTCATTTTGGTTGTAGACTTGGGGAGATTAAGTGATTTGACCAGAATCACAGAATGTTGAGCTGAAGCAGAAACTCCAACCTGGTTCCCCAGTTACAAAGTCTGCAGCTCTGGAAGTAACAACACATCCTCTCCCCTAGGTGCAACATTTAATCAAGTGGTCAACTGGATAAAAAAACATAAAGATTACAAATAATTTAAAAGTTCTTTGTCGCTATTTGAAAACTCAGAAAATATGTCCTCATTTTAGTTTTTTAGAGCACTAACCATAATTTTGATGCAAATAAGACCCTCTCATATATGTAATTTCTAAAGGAAATACTCTAAGTATTACAGTTTTGATTACATCAAGATGACGTCAGGCGTTCCACACTTTTGTAATAAATATAGAATGTTAGCAATCTAGATGTTCATTGGGATACTGTTGAGAGGCAGAGGCCAGGGGCACGGACTCTGAAAATTGAAGGCAGGTAGGAGAGTGCAGAGGCAACAATTTGACCACACTGGGCAGGCAGGAAGGGGAGTGGAAAGGGGGGCAGGGGCAACAAACCAACAATACAGGACTGGCAAGAGAGGCTGTGGCAATATAATAGACCATTGTGGGCAGAAGGAGGAGGCAGTGGTAGTACAACCATACATGCCAACAGACCCTTTTCAGCCAGGAAACGTCCAATGTTTTTAAGCTCAAATGGGCTTTATTTGATCTGTCTCCTGTCTACAAACTCCTCTTTTTCAATGTAACTCAAAGGGGAAAATCAATACCCTATTTTGTTTTCAAAATCTCACTCTTACCAACTTCAAAATGTTCGCAAGTATGGTACATTGGATTATGGTAGGCTGGAGGAATTGGGGTAGGGACATGGACCCGGATAACAGAGGACAGGAGGGACATGGAGAGGTGCACCAAACTGACCCTACAGGGTAGGCATCAGGGTTTGCAGCAGCACAATACACCACACAGCGCATGTGGACAGGAGTGCAGCACAACACTCCATAGAAAGCAATAGGGAGGGGACAGGACCATGCACATGGACAACAGAGAACAGAGGGGAAAGAGACAATGGTAGCTAGCTGACCATAATGGACAGACAGGAGAGAAAGCTGCAGCATAACAGACCATAAAGGGCAGGAGGGACGGATCAGGGGCATGACAATGGAACAGACAAGCCAGGAGGGAGGGAATAGGGGTCTGCACATGGAAACAGAGGGCTGGGGGCAAGGGGGCAGGGCAGGAGCAGCAAGATGACCATGGAGGTCAGGCAGGATGGGCACTAGAAACAAGACACACCATGGAGAGCAACAATGAGACTCTGGTGGCATACACACAGACCATGGAGGGAAGGTGGGAGGGTGTCTGCGGCAGCTAGCTGACCACACTGGGAAGGTGGGAGGGGCCATGGCAGTGCAGAAGACCATGCATGGCAAGTGGGAGGGTTAGTGGCAGCACAATGGCTATGATGGGCAAGAAGGAGGATGCAGGGGCATGCACAAAGGACCATGAAGGATAGAAGGGAGGGTCAGGACCCGGGCACATACAAGAGAGTTCAGGGGAAGGGGCCTCACAACAAACCGCGCAGGGCAGGCAGGAGGAGCAGTTGCAGCACAACAGACCAGGGAGGGCAGAAGGGTGTGGCAGTAAAATGGACCATGGAGGACAGGAGGAAGGGGATAGGGGCATGGCATGTGGACAGGCAGGGTGGAGGTGGCAGGGACAAGTTACAGTCATCTGACAATGCTAGGCAGGTGGGAGGGGAGTGGCAGCTCAACAGAACACTCAGAGTAGATAGGAGTGGCAGGTTCATGGAACATAGTGGGCAAAAAGGATGGAGCAGGGGCATGCACAAAGACATCGAAGGGCAGGGGGAAGGAGAATAGGGGCAGCAAGCTAAGCACAGAGGCTAAGCAGGAGGTCAATGATGGGCCATAGAATTGGGCAATGGAGGGCAGGAGGAGTGGACTGGTACGTCATGCTAAATGGAGGGCAGTGGCAGCACATCAGACAATGCATGGCAGGAGGGAGGAGGCTAGTCCATGGATTCAGACAACAGAGGATAGGGAGGAGGTGGATGGGGCAGCAAGCTAACTGTTCAGTATTAGGAACTTTATTGTTTTTAAAATGTGTGTCTGTGCGAACTACTTAAAATATGAACAAGTATGCAGCATAATCTCACTTTTATTCAGGAAGAAGAGGACGTTTGTGACTGTGACTCCGGGCTCACTTGGCAGAAACACCCCCTGACCCTCCACCCCCCATCGCAAAATGTAATGCCCGTGAAAAGGGTAGGTGGACGCAGTGTTGAATAGAACATAGTCCTGAGAGCACGATTGAAAATGAAAACTAGATATAGTATGTGGTATAAACTATGCACCAAAAAGTGTGATATAAGATGAACCGGGGCGTGAAATATAATATGCAATACATTGTGCGCAATGACAGATTCATTGGAGAGCGGGAGATAGCAAAGGCACTAGCGCGTGCTATGCGATATGCGCCTTGGAGGGTAATATGCACAGGGCAGTGTTGTGTAACCTAACTAGTCTCTAAAGTTGTAATATAAAATATGTGCCGGGGAGTGTAACGTTGCATATGCACTGTGACAAAGATATGGATCCCAGATTGTATTATGTATGGCATAGCGCTGTGCGTTATAACATAGGCATCGAGGAAGGCACGTTAGATGGGGCAATATAACCCGTGAGAAGGCAAGTGTGGCATGACATATTCATGGGGTGGTGTTACAGTGCACATGGGCTAGAGAGTGTCATAGCATGCGCACTAGCTGGTGGAATACAACACAGAGGTGTGAGGCACTCGGCGGGCACTGGTGGGTGTAACACAGCATTGGGTCAGCCAGGAGCACGCTGTGACTCTCAAGTGAGGTTCGTCTCCTTTCCAGAGAGTAAAATAAAAAGTATTACACATCCGGCGGTGGATGTGTGTTTTATTAACCATGAGGAGGGTTTCTTGCATAGTTTGGTTGAATTTTTGTCGAATCCCCTTTGAATGGATTGGTGTGCGTGTATATTAAATGTGCCCATCAATAGCTACCCATGTTTGTATAAATAAACGACAAGGGTGTCGATGTGAGTTTAATGTTGTATGGATTCCTATTCAATTGTTCGATAAAGTTCATTGCCTCTCTTTCTGATCCCTTCAATATAATGAAGAGATTGTCAATGTAACGAATCCATACTTTAACTTGATTGAAATGCCCAGTGAGATTCCTCTCACTGCGAATTTCCTCCTCCCACTTCCCAAGAAAGAGATTCGCGAAACATTAAACTCACATCGACAATGAGTGATAACAGCATTGAGTTCCTCGACACCCAAGTAACTATACGTGAGGGGAAACTTACTACCAGTCTCCACAGAAAGTCAACTGCAGGAAACAGTCTTCTTCATGCCCTCAGTGCTCATCCTGAGGCACTCAAATGGAGTATACCCTATGGTGAGTTACTGAGGGCTAAAAGAAACTGCAGCACCACAGAATTATTTGAGGTCTGTGGTAAATATTTCTCCTTTACCTGGACTGAATTTTATACAGGAACATAATAAAATAGCTCAGTAAAATGAGAGGCAGAATCCGTGGTATTAGAGGTTCGGAATGGGCTTTATTCCATTAATTCGATTATAATCGGTTGCTCTCAATGTTCCGTCACCACGAAGGTTCAGGAAGTGAAGCACACACATTATTGACATGAAATGACTTTTATAATACATACATTACAATGAAGCGAATGCAATAGGCGTAACAATTGATAAGGAAAATGACGAATTGTCTACGTAACCGAAAATGGGTGGAACTAGGAATAAAAAGGAACATAATTGGCTGTGATGTCACCTATAGGTGGATCTATAAGATAATACTTGGCATAGATGCGCGCGCAGCAGCATGACGTGTAATTGACGTGTAACTAGGGGGTGAAGGGGACTTGACATTTAGCTCTACATGTGGAGACAAGAAGTCTGAGGTGTCAAGTCAACCTAATCCCAAATCATATCTAACATCCTATGTTTAAAGAACTATGTTATCCACAAAGGAAGGACCCTCGGACAGAATCTATTCTATACTGTCTGTGCGTGCGTGTACAAGCGTCTAAGTGTCTACACTAAATGCGAGGGCAGGAATCTTCCATAGTAACAGGGCTATGAATTACTTGTATTAAGACAGAGAAACCGGGCTCTTTGCTGGGTAGCTGGAAGAATGTTTACTTAAACTACTAGGCAGGAATGCATCGGCTGAGGGGGAAGCAGATAACTCGAAGGTGAAATACAGTTCTTGGCAGAGAATAGGCTGATGTCAGGCTTCGTGAGCCGCGCAGAGAATGAGACAAAGTTCATGGTCACAGATGCGGGCTCAGACTGGAGCTTTCAGAGGCAGAAGGCAAGAGGAGTTTTGATGACAGAATCAGGGCCTACTTGCCTAGACTGTAAAATGGCATAAGTGAACCATATAAAGCCGGTGGCCTTTTGTACTTAGGAATGGAATATCCGGCCTATTCATGGCGGATCTGACAGAGGACATGTTGACTGTGGACGCACATGTATTTGCGTCTTCATAACTGGAACTGGAGGGAACATACATGTACTTGTGACATGCACATAGAACCGTTGGGGTCCAAGATAGGGGACATAACTGACCAGAAAAATCCATATTTCCACATTCCCTCCTTGTCCCCTACTTGCCCGTTAGGAGATATCAATCTTCATTAATCCATTGATCTGTTCATATAGCATCATTTGTTCTTCTTTCTTCTTCCGGGATCTTGAATGAAATCTTGGTGGTGGAATACACGATGTGGCACACAGACCACAGATCGCTGGTCCACATTGTAGACATAGACAGCAACTGAATAGTATGAGAAGGCCAATACCTAGGAAGGATAGAACTCTCCATCCCCAGGCTGATATCACACTCCAAAACCAACTGGACCAAGTCCAAGGGCCTGGATTCTGGTGTATCTGGCTTACAATCTTGTGAAGGCGAGTTATAGCTTTATATACAGATGGCGAATTTTCTGGTATGAATACGCAGCAGCTTGATCCGATGACCCTACAAGCTCCGCCTCTATCCACCAGGATGACGTCAAGGACAAGACGATTTTGAAGCACAACAATCCGCATAGCAGACTGCTCTTCTGTTAAATTGCCTAAGGCGGAAATAGTTTCATTCACTACTGCTTCAAGGGTTCTAGTTAATCTACGTATCAGCTTGCTATTAGTAACTGTACCTATATAGGGAAAGATGCCTTTATTGAAATCTACATACTTGTCCCATGCCGTCTCAGTATAATCGACAATTGGGAGATCTCTCCGCTCTCTATTGTGTACTAAATGAATATTTCTGTAATAATCGGGAGGTGCTAGGAAAACAGGTGGCAAAAGGAATGCTATGTAGCAGGTACCATCCCAATCTAGAGGTAGACGCATATATGCAGTCTGACCACATATAAAGTAGGAGTGGCGATAAGCTCTAAATGAAGATTTGCCTTGATCACTGAATTCTACTGTAGTAGTGCACTTACTATGGCCCATATGTATGGAACCAACCTTTCTTACACATAATTCACCTTTTGCTGGGAATACTGACATGGTGGGTAAGACTAGTTCAACTTCGGATACGACATTTAGAATCATGAGATTAGGTGTAAAATTACCTAATCCATATACTTCATTTTCTAGATCAGTTCCTGTTCTTTTGGGGCGACCCTCCTTGTCAGGATAGCAGACCTTGAGTAAAACTAGGTTCAGGTTTCCCCATACCCACTGATCTTGGTAAACTGCTGTGTCTGAGTCTATGGAGTTTATTAAACTAAACCATGCTCCACAGGAGCCATTATGTGTAAATGGGTGTGGAAAGAAAGGCAAAACTCCTTCATAATTCTGATAGGGAGGGAGTCGGCCACACACCCAACAATTAGTTGCATTACTAGTCTGATGGGAATGATGTAACATACTAATGAAAGTGTTATTGCGCAGCGCAAGTCTATAGGACAATTCATGCGGGGGTAAGTCACTAAAAGAATGTTCTGCAATGACATTGTGAACATTTCTGGCAATAGGGTAATATATGTGCAACAACATACTTGTAATAATTATTAAAAGACTTAAGGAAAACAAAATTAATAATGTCCCTATACAATGGCTACGCAGTGATTTACAATACGCCTGTTGTTTCATCACTTTTCGCGACTGTTCATGATTCAGGTCTAGAGGATACATGTCAGAGACAGATTCAACCGCTTCACCTAGGAGAGGACTTAAACAATCAAACCGTCTGACGTCCTCGGCCTTAACTTAACTTTGTAAAGTTCGCTTTCAGTTTTTTTCCACCAAAGGAAGTTTTGAATCAGTCTGTGGGGGAGTGCAGGGCACAGTGTCTATATCCGAGTATTGTCCATGATATTTCTTTATATGACTTGAATGAATCCAACCCTTGCGGCCCTCGATCTTCACGGCTGTTCTTGTGGTCAGCAGAACCAACTTAGGTGTCTTCCACCTGGGCTCCAGCTGAGTCTTTCGGTCGAAATTTTTCACAAACACAAAATCCCCCGGAACTACGTCATGGGGTTTCACCTCAGTGTTGTCGGGAAATGCTGCAGCAACCTGTGAACGACAAGATTGTAGTGCAGACATCAAGGAAGCCAAGTAATCTGTCAGCATATTACAGTCAATATCAGTTATTTTGCGTGGTATAGGCGTCCCCCACATATTTGGTGGTCTACCGAAGATCACCTCATACGGGGATAGCCCTGTTCTAGAGTGTGCTACCATTCTCATGTAAAAAAGTGCAACTGGTAATGCTACTATCCAGTCGACCCCTTTCTCTCTGCATATTTTGGACAGTCTGATTTTCAGTATCTGATTATGTCTTTCTACGAGACCTGCTGCCTCGGGGTGTCGGACACAGTGGAATTTCCACTGGTATCCTAGCAGAAGTGAAACATGTTTCATTAATTCGGATGAGAACGGCTGGCCGTTATCTGAGTAGACAACACGTGGTAAACCGTACCGTGGGAAGAATTCTCGAACTAACTGTTTGGCAGTAGTCGGGGCAGTGTAATCTGAAACCGGGTATGCCTCCGTCCAACGGGACAGAGCACAGACAACTACGAGAACATATTTGAATCCTCGACATCGTTCCATCTGGATATAATCCATCTGGAGGACTTCAAAAGGGTGATCAGGAGGATGAAATCCACCCTGTTCTACGGGAACGCTTTTTCCTGGGTTGAACTGGCAACAGATCATACAGGTACGGACTTTTTGTTTGGCTGCTGCTCGTAAATGTTTATTGAACCAAATGTGTTGAATGCTGTCTAGCATAGCTTTTTCTCCTAGGTGTGCTGGACTATGTATAGTGTTAACTATAACTTGGACCATTGAATCAGGAAGGAACCATACAGACTTTTCTTTCATCATCCATCCTTGGTCCGTCTGGATCCCTCCTAATTCAGTCCATTTCTTTATTTCGTCTGGTGTAGCATGTGTCTGTATGTCAATTACGTCAAGAGTAGGATCTTTAACTGTCATACAATGTGTCGGCATCGGGACTATTGTCTTTGTCATGTCGGATGTTTGGGTTTGAGCAGTCTGTCTAGCTGTTCTGTCGGCTAAATCATTGCCTTGAGAAATGATATCAGTAACTTTCGTATGAGCTTTACATTTCATAATTGATATTGCAGTAGGTAGATGTATTGCGTCTAATAAGGCATGAATGAGGGGTCCGTGCTGAATGTGGGCACCGTGGGAAGTTAAATAACCTCTCTCTCGCCACAGCACGCCGAAGTCATGTACGACTCCGAATGCATAACGTGAATCAGTGTATATGTTGACTTTTTTACTTGTGGCTTGAATACAGGCTTGTGTCAGAGCGATAAGCTCTGCGGCTTGAGCTGACAAAGTATTAATACGATTAGTTTCAATGACTTCAGTATCTGTTGTGACTGCATAGGCAGCCACTAACTCTCCTGTACTTGTTCTCATACATGAACCATCTACATACAATGTCAGGTCTGGATCTGACAATGGAACATCTGTCAAGTCTTGTCTAGGTTTCGTCGTTATAGTAATAACTTCAATACAGTCATGAGCTAGTGGGTCTGTTCCGGTTACTGGCAAAAGTGTGGCAGGATTCAATGTGTTACAGCGTCTGATTTCTATGTGTGGCTGAAAAAATGTAAGTTCATACCCTGTAAGTCGCGCTATAGTCAAGTGTTGTGTTTGCGTTCTATTCACAAGGACTTCTACTGTGTGTGGTACTTGAACTGTCAATGGATGTCCTAACACTATGGCATCGCTTTGTCTTATTGCTAAAGCTGTCGCTGCTACTGATTTCAGGCATGCAGGCAAAGCCTGAGCTACGGGATCTAATGTACTAGAAAAATAAGCACATGGTTTGTGTGCTCCTGCTTGTTCCTGTGTGAGTACTGTCAAAGCAGTACCTCCGCGTTCTGTAACAAAGAGTGTAAACTGTTTTCTGTAACATGGCGTTGCTAAAACAGGTGCTTGACATAAAGCTTTCTTTAGGCTTTCAAAAGCTTGTGTATGTTCCTGAGTCCAAGGGAGAACAGTCGATGTGGCTGCCTCCTGGGTTGTCAACTGAATGAGTGGTTTTGCTAGGAATGCATATTGCGGGATCCACTGTCTACAGTATGAAGTGAGGCCTATGAAAGCCCGCACCTCCTTTTGTGTTTTGGGTATTGGCATGTTAGCTATTAACTGAATGCGGTCTGGTGTAAGCTGCCTTCCCTCCTTGGACAGCGAGTGTCCAAGATAAATAACTCGCTGGACACAGAATTGCAGCTTAGAAGGGGACACCTTGTGCCCCTTTTCGGCTAGAAATTGTAAAACTGTCAGTGATGCTTTTTCACATTCGGGTTCGCTTCGGGCGGTGATCAGCAGATCATCGACGTATTGAAGCAGAGCAGTGTTAACTGGCATGTGGATACTGTCAAGTTCTCGTTTCAGTGCTTGGCTATAGATGCTGGGGCTTTCTGTAAATCCTTGAGGTGCGCGTGAGAATTTAAAGCTACGTCCATTTAAACTAAATCCGAATAAATATTGGCTTTCCGGATCTATTGGGACGCTGAAAAAGGCATTCTTGAGATCGATCACAGTAAAGAATGTTGCCTCGGAATCAATAGCTGTCAGTAATGACGAGATATCTGGGACCACAGGGAATTGTGGCACAATGCATTTGTTTAACTCGCGCAGATCAATAACCAATCGATAGACTGGCGGGGCCTCTGGATCTGTTCGTTTAAGAATCGGAATTATTGGTGAATTACATACATTGGAGTCTGTTTCTACAACTACTCCTTGGGTAATGAGCTCGTCAATGATTTGTAGTAAAGCCATTACAGCATCTGGGGGTAACTTGTATTGTCGCATTCGTGGTAGCACCACTCCTGCCTTTAATGTAACTCGATATGGTGTAATATTCATGCACCCAACATCAGTAGGTCCTTGTGCCCATAGACGTGTGGGTAAAGTCTGTAATCGGGGATCCATGTCTCTAGATACATAGTGACCTTTAAAATCACGTAAAAACAATCTTACTCCTTCCGGAGAACAACATATTATAGCTCCTAGAGCTTTTAACGTTTTTATTCCTAACAGGTTTTCTGGACATGATCTAGTAAGCAATAAATCTGTAGTTCGGGTCAGAGGTCCTATCGTAAGTGGCAGAGGCTGTGACACTTCATTAACAATAGGCTTTCCTGAAAAACCCAGGGAAATATTCTGTGAGCCTGAGAGGGGTGCCCCTGGAACTTCACTACGTTTTATTGTTGTTCGACTTGCCCCTGTATCGAGTAAAAATTTTCTATCTTGACCTAATAATTCACTGTGTACATAAGGTCCTTCTTGATCTACAGGTATCTCGATAAGGGGTAAGTCAACTTCCCTCTCTAGGCTAGTTCATGCGTAACGCTGATACTCAGGGTATTCATACTGTGCGGTCTGATACATTTGTTGTGTTGTTGTTTGTGTGGCAGCAACAGGCAACGGTGGTGCAGCTGGCACAAACTGTATTGCCTGTTGTGCGGCTGGCATGGCCTGGGCATGCGGCAAAGCTCCTTGTTCATTCTGATCTTGTCTGAGTGGCCGTGATCTTTCTTGTGTTTTACCTATGCTGATATTATGTTTTAAAACTGGGCAATCGTGTACGTAATGACCTGGCTTTTTACAATAATTACATGTCCCTTTTACAGGTCCTGCTGAATCGGAATGTGTCGTACCCTTTTTATGCCCTTCAGCTGGAACTGTCTGGGAAACTAACATTTTCATTTTCGTGTCTTTCATGCGTCTGTGTTCATGTTCTTGTTCCTCTCTAATTCTATTGTGATGGTACTGTAACATTTGTAACATTTGTGATGGGGTGTTACCTTGCCAGGTACTCTCGAATTTTAATACTCTATTCTTTACTGGGGGCAGAGCATTTTCTACTAATTTTGTTACAAACAGATGTGGGTATGATTTGCTACTTGCTTTTATGCCACTATTTATACCAAAACATTTTTCAAATCGGGCATAGTAATCACTAGTGTCCTCATCCTGCTTCTGTTTACAAGCTGATATTGTACCCCAGTCTTCCTTTTTCGTAGTTAATAAACGCGGCAGTACCTGTACTAGTAATCCTGGTAATGCCTTAGTTTTGTCCCCAAGCCCTGCTCCTGCAGTTCGGGCCCTTTCTTCTGCTTCTAATACTGACCATTCTATCTTTTGGTCTCCTACCTCCCACTCTTTTTCCTTGAGTTTCTCATAAATGCCAGCAGGCATCAATACCTTTAATATTGTCATAATGTCGGGGTAGGTGTACTCTCCCATGAGTAACATGTCTTTAATTTCTCGGTGAAAACCCGCGGGGTCTTTGTCATGACTGGGTACCACTTTCTTCATTTGTAACAATTCTATTTTTGAGATGGGCGTATATACAAATACGCGTCTAAACTCATGGTCCTCGCCCTTTATTGGGTGCACTTCTCGTAAGGGATTCTGTCTATCCATGTGATACGTGGTTCTTTCCTTGACGGGCAATGGAACATGTTCTGAACATACAAAAAGAATATATTGCTTTCTTGATTCTAGAATTTCTTTAATTAATTTAGTACCTGCACCTCTCCATCTATTCGTGAGTAATTCAGTCAATATGTCGGGTAAGGGACCAGGGTCCGAATGTTGACTTCGATATAGTATAATGAGTTGTTGAATCATATAAATCCCAGTTAACCTCTGTTCATCTGGGGTAAGATTCAAAAATGTGCGTACTACTGTATCATCACTGTATTTTCCGGGACTGTCCACCCAGTGGACAGCTGCCCTGGCTAAATCTTGTTCATCCATAGAATCGAGGAAATGATAACCCCTTCGTTCTCGGAGTAACTTGTCAGCTGTTTGGAACGAATGCTCATTAGACCTTATATGGACTATGGGTGTTGGGAAACTCCTGTTATTGTCTGGACATATCGGGCGTATCGGGTCATTAAGACATCTCGTACTATTACAAGATCTTCTTTTACCTACATAGGCTATAGTTTCTGACTGTCCTGTGGGCGGTTCTGACCCTTCTTCCTCGTTTTGTTCGAACTCGTCTACCTCTAATCTCTCTTCGTGTAGGCGTTCTATTTCTTTACGGATCTTTCGGCACATGGCTATTATACAATTTTGTTTATCATGTCTCCCTTCTGATATATTCTGGCTCCATCTTGTAAGAATTTGCATTGCTTCCGGGTCTACCCCCGGTCGGTCTTGATTTCTGATCACACAGTTTATGAGGAAACGTAACAGTTCCCCCTGTATCTCTACCTTCTGGTATTCCATAGCTCTGTTAATACATCCTAGATCTCGCCCTGTGTGGACAAAATGGTATATATTATCTAGATGCGCAGTCATTCCTGGTAACTTCCCTAAATACACTGCGGCTCGTCTGATACGCAATGATGCTAGGGTCATTTCGTCCTCCTTTCCAGGCACAGGGTCATATCTACAATCTATAAGAAGTTCCTTAAGCGCACGGGCACTAAGGAGTTTGGGTGTACGTAAATGTGCTGACTCTTGAAAAGTGAGTTTATTTATTCTGGGTGGCGTAGAAAAGATATTGGTAGCACCTCCCGTGGCCCCATCTGGGGTGCCGGGTGTGAATGGATTCGTTGAACGTGATACAGCAACTATAGGTGTGGACACAGCTATAGAAGCAGCTGTAGGAGCATGGAGCAGGAGGGAATGTAGAAACAGATGTGCTTGCCAGGACTTGTGACTCAATTTGTTGCTGTAGGGATACGGGTACTGGATCTTGGCGTTGGACCTCCCTGGTATGCGGTCTATGCGGGGCGGAATTAGCATACTCGGGAGCTGCGTCATCTAAATATGAGGAAAGAAAAACGTCTTCTGCGGTTCTAGGATGCCCCTTAGGATGTACCTTTATTGGGAACAATGGGGGTGGCAAGTCTTTCGGTATTTCTGGGGTAGCCTTAGGTAATCCTTCGGCCAGAAGGGGATACATACCATTCATAAGGGCATTTCTTTGTCTGTCTACTTGTTCTGATTTTACTCGGATACCTTCCTTAATTAATAGGTTTTCTCGAACTTTGTTGGAATTCTCTTTACTCTTCTCTTCCTGTCTACGTGCTTTTTCTGTTCGTCTATGTGATTCTTTACGCCATAATTCAATGGCATCTTTCTGTGACTGTCTGACTTTCCTTTTCCATAACTCTTCTTCTACTTTCATGATGCACTCTGCATCCCAGGTTCCCGCTGTGGGCCACCTCTGACTTTCTGGTAATCCCTTGGTATAGTCTACCCATAAATCAAGAAATAATATAGCATCTAGGCCATGTTTATGATACATAAAGTGCCCTGGAGTGTCCCTAGGAGGAATAGGAACGGCCTCTTCGAGAACCCCTTTTCTGGTAGTGATCTGTCTTAATTTCGAAAAGAGTGGCATATTGAGAACTGACTTTATACTTGATTTTGACCACCTGACCTGATACTTGAATTTGAACAGACTTAATACAATAAACACGATAATGAACAGTCATTCATACCACAATATACAGAACGTATTTAAACATATTAAACATTAAACATTAAACCTTTAACTGAAACAACAATGATGATCGTCTGCATAACTAATCACCAAGCTTAATTCTCGACAATAACTAGACAATGACTAGACACTTCGGAATACTTCGGAATACTCGATATACTGCTAAACAGTACAGATACACTGCTAAAACAGTGCAGACCGGATTTGTGTACCCAAACCCGTCTTGACCGGCACAACCTATGTGCACGTCAGAAATGCCTCCCCAGCAATGGTACTCACCGGGTAGCTTCGGAAACGGAAGGCCTCAGTAACTTGAACTTGACACGGGCTGGACTCGACTCGACTCGACTCGTCGGACACTGGGCTTGACTTCGGACTGGTGGGTCTCTGTATACCTCGGATCTTGCTCTCTCAGCTAGGCTCTGGTCGGGATACTTCGCACTTCTCACCGCCTCGTCTGGGTGTTGATCGCAGTCTCAGTCGCCCCCGCTTGACCGGAGGGAGATACAGGAAATCCTGCTGGTACGCGTTGTTGTCCGTCCAGCTGTGGCAGGAGACCGGGCCTGCAACTCACCGCCGGCGCGTGAGATGAGAAAGTGTCCCTGTTCGGGCGCCATTCATGTGGTAAATATTTCTCCTTTACCTGGACTGAATTTTATACAGGAACATAATAAAATAGCTCAGTAAAATGAGAGGCAGAATCCGTGGTATTAGAGGTTCGGAATGGGCTTTATTCCATTAATTCGATTATAATCGGTTGCTCTCAATGTTCCGTCACCACGAAGGTTCAGGAAGTGAAGCACACACATTATTGACATGAAATGACTTTTATAATACATACATTACAATGAAGCGAATGCAATAGGCGTAACAATTGATAAGGAAAATGACGAATTGTCTACGTAACCGAAAATGGGTGGAACTAGGAATAAAAAGGAACATAATTGGCTGTGATGTCACCTATAGGTGGATCTATAAGATAATACTTGGCATAGATGCGCGCGCAGCAGCATGACGTGTATTTGACGTGTAACTAGGGGGTGAAGGGGACTTGACATTTAGCTCTACATGTGGAGACAAGAAGTCTGAGGGGTCAAGTCAACCTAATCCCAAATCATATCTAACATCCTATGTTTAAAGAACTATGTTATCCACAAAGGAAGGACCCTCGGACAGAATCTATTCTATACTGTCTGTGCGTGCGTGTACAAGCGTCTAAGTGTCTACACTAAATGCGAGGGCAGGAATCTTCCATAGTAACAGGGCTATGAATTACTTGTATTAAGACAGAGAAACCGGGCTCTTTGCTGGGTAGCTGGAAGAATGTTTACTTAAACTACTAGGCAGGAATGCATCGGCTGAGGGGGAAGCAGATAACTCGAAGGTGAAATACAGTTCTTGGCAGAGAATAGGCTGATGTCAGGCTTCGTGAGCCGCGCAGAGAATGAGACAAAGTTCATGGTCACAGATGCGGGCTCAGACTGGAGCTTTCAGAGGCAGAAGGCAAGAGGAGTTTTGATGACAGAATCAGGGCCTACTTGCCTAGACTGTAAAATGGCATAAGTGAACCATATAAAGCCGGTGGCCTTTTGTACTTAGGAATGGAATATCCGGCCTATTCATGGCGGATCTGACAGAGGACATGTTGACTGTGGACGCACATGTATTTGCGTCTTCATAACTGGAACTGGAGGGAACATACATGTACTTGTGACATGCACATAGAACCGTTGGGGTCCAAGATAGGGGACATAACTGACCAGAAAAATCCATATTTCCACAGGTCGAGCAAGACAGGATGTTAACCAGATTTAAAGAACGTGGTTATCCGGAATTGGTGTTAAGCAAAGCCATGAATAAAGTCAAAAATATTACCAAGGCTAGCACTTTGGAGGACAAAAGTATCACTTCCTCTAAGGAAATTGAATCTAGAATGGTCACTACTTTTAATCAAGATTCGAAAAAAATTCACAAAGTTTTGGCGGACAATTGGAATATATTAAAATCTGATCCAATCATTGGTCCAAAAATCAATGACAGGCCCCAAATCACCTACCGTAGAGGTAGAAACCTCAGAGATATCCTCATTAAAGGTGATATATCGGAAACCAGCAGTCGCAATGTCCACAACTTAAAAGTTTTTTTCCCATGTGGACACTGCAGAGCATGTAAATCTAGTCAGATGGTGAAAGATATAATGGTTCCAGGGAGAAGAAACTATATTCTAACACAGTTTCTCACATGTAGTACCAACTTTGCCATATATGTACTGGAATGCCCTTGCAAGTTACGGTATGTGGGCAGCACTGTCTGTATGGTTAAAAAACGGGTACAAGAACATCTTCGGGCTATCACCAATGTCGACTTACATTATCCCATTGCCCGCCACTTCCAAGAAAAACACCAGTCCAATAATTCTTTACTAAAATTCTGTGTCATTGAACAGGTAAATACAGGAAAGAGGGGTGGCAATAGAGAATTAGCACTGAGAAAAAAAAAATCCAAATGGATCATTGAATTGGAAACCCGTGTCCCTGGGGGACACAATTTAGATGAAGAACTGGCAACCCATCTTCCTGAAAATTGAGAATTGCAAACTAAAAGCAATATGTAAATTCGTAGTTTATCCATTGTTCTGTAGTGTGTGTAAGATGAAAATGAAAATTTAGATCTATAAGTATATATTTTTTAACTATGTTTTTTACTTGTTTTGTTACAGGGTGAAAGAAGGGACCCCTTATCCACAGGGTTTGAGATAGCTCATGGGTTCCTTATTTCCCCTGTTCACTATCAAGATAAGAGATCTTTTTCACTGTTTCATTATGTGTTAGCACTTTTTCATTAAATTTTCATTATTATAATTTTATTTTATAAATGTATATTACAGCGATACATCAATGTGACCATATATCATGAATATCCATCTGGAATTTACAAATGTTTGAGACAACAAAAGTAATGTTTCACATGTTTATGTTTATCAAATAACACAGGAAGGCACTAGTCCGCTTGTACTTGAATACATTCTTAGGAAGTCATACAAAAATACTTATTGGCACTAGACCATTCTCATTATTGCAAACCAATGTAAACTCTGTTACTTTCTAGCACTGTTCCGAAATATCAGAGTCTTATATTATTAATCGTGAAATATAATTATCAAATGTTTAAATTGAAGGAAGCTTTCTTAAACAAATGGTGCAGCAAATGAATTCGGAAAATAGTATGAATCAAATATGCATCTTTTCATGTATGCGCTAACAGTAGTGCAATTACGGCAAAAGATATACAAATATCTCTTTGTATTTACTATTCCAAGATGGCGCTCGTTTGTTAGGTCGGTTTGATGAAAAACTGCAAGTACATCATTTGTGTCTATGTATGGTTGATTTAAACACGTCTGATTCCCATTGTAACTATCGTGTGAGCAAGACACCATTATGTGTTGAAACGCGTTACGAAGGAATAAAAGTCTGGTGAAATTCATTCTCCTGAGTGCGCATTCTATTTCTTCTTGACTGGTGTACTTAATTCCGGCTTTTGGGTGCCTGCCGGCAATGCGCCACCCGACAATGGGATTAACCCCGGAAGGACCCCCAGAATACATGTTTGTATATATATATATATATATATATATTCACTGAAAAAACCATGGGTTTCACACACGTTATAGTTAGGAATTAGCATTTAAAAAACCTTAGAAATTCAATGAAAAAACCAAAGGTTTCACACATGTTATAGTTAGCTGGACATTTCACTCGTAAAAAACCATTGAAATTCCCCCGTTATAGTTAGTTCAGCTAACTATAACTCGCGCGCCCGCAATGCACTACTGATGACGTCACATATTACATCACTCATGACATGGTCACTGACATCACTCATGACATCACTGATGACATCTCAAATGACATCACTGATGACATCACTGATGACATCATCCTTGTGATAGAGTGGCAGACCTCCTCTCCCCCTAATATAACCATTGAAACACACATTCAAAAATAGAAACTAAAATGTTCAAAATAATGAACATATCAATATCAGTTACAACAACCTATTCAGTAATTCTAAGAACCACATACACATACAGTAATTCACCAACAGTCCTCTACAGTCACTCATACATGTACTCACTCATCATATGTACTCATACACCTGTACATCCCGTTACACAATGCCACTCATCCATAGAGTAACTCACACACATAGTCACTCATGCTAATAAAGAATCAATCATCCATTTACTTGCATATACAGTTATACACACACCACCACACTTACTTCTACAGAAACTTACATATACTTACTCTTTTAAACAATCACTTATAGAAACACATACTTATTCATACAGGAACTCTTCCAATCTCTCACTCTCACATATACTCACTTATATACACCAATAGTCACATATACTAGTTTAAAACATATGTAGTTACTCATAAAGACACTATTGAGACAGTCATTCACTCACTAACACACCCATGCACACACTCATCCACCCATACAGTCCTGCACACATGCTGTATTCAACACATACAAACAGTGAGTCACTCATTCATGCACCTATGCACTAAGTAATACCCCCCACCGAACCATACAGAAACTCAGACACTCATAGTGATAAAAAACCAACTAATAACCTATATAGACACTCATGTAGCTACTCACCAACCCATGCAGCCACTTATACACAAAGTAAGAAACTGATACAGATATTTAAATATTTAAAGATTACTCAGTAAGCCATGTATTCACTATGATACACTTAAACAGTCAGTTACACAAAAAAAATTCCAAAAAAAAGTATCCATTTAGACACTTATATACCCATTTATTCTTCCTTTGACCTTGAGATATACATAAATATAAAAAATATATAATTTTCATAAAAACACACAATCACTGGATGATGTCATCAGTGATGTCATCAGTGATGTCATTTGAGATGTCATCAGTGATGTCATGAGTGATGTCAGTGACCATGTCATGAGTGATGTAATATGTGACGTCATCAGTAGTGCATTGCGGGCGCGCGAGTTATAGTTAGCTGAACTAACTATAACGGGGGAATTTCAATGGTTTTTTACGAGTGAAATGTCCAGCTAACTATAACATGTGTGAAACCTTTGGTTTTTTCATTGAATTTCTAAGGTTTTTTAAATGCTAATTCCTAACTATAACGTGTGTGAAACCCATGGTTTTTTCAGTGAATTTAAAGGTTTTTTAAATGCTAATTTCTAACTATGCCTACAGAGATAGGACATGTGAAGAAAGAAGAAAAAATGCACAGAAAGAAACAAAAGAAGTGCAGAAAGAAGCAACAGAAGTCCTCAAATACGAAGATAAGTGCAGGAAGAAGGATAACGTGCAGAAAGAACAAAAAAAAGAGCAGAAAGAAGCCTTGTTGCAAAATCATCCTGTACCCTCAACTTTTTCAGACGGATACTGGTGGTAACTGAGTCTGACTAACCAGTCCTAGAGCCAGTGCTATGTTAAAAGACACTTAGAATACAGTGAAAACACCTACATACACTAGGGAACATTATGCGTTGGGGTCCCCCTGTGATTAGCATGACCTCCTCTGTAAGCCCCTAGTGTATAATAGGGCATGGGGATTAAAACTACCTCTTAAAACAGGCCACAGGGCGTTTTTGCACACATTAACTCAGGCCCCGTCCCCTCCCTTCACCACTGTGTAAACACGCCCTGTGTCCATTTTTAGTTGGGAGATTAAGTTCATTTGAATCCTGAGGGTCCCTAGGGTCCAACTAGCCCACTAGGTACCTCCAGTAAGTGCCACAGAGCTGCGTTGCAGAGAGGTGTAAAAAGTGGCACGGCCTGGACCACCTCTCTGCAATGCAGCTCAGTGGCGCTTACTGGAAGCACTTGGTGGGCTAGTTAGCCCCCAGGGGCCCTCAGTATTGAAGGGAAATTATATCCCCAATTTAAAACATGCCATAGTGCGTGTTTGCACACGTCACCTCAGGCCCCGTCCCCTCCCTTCACCACTGTGTAAACGCGCCCTGTGGCTGTTCTAAGTTGAGAGTCCCCCTGAATCCTAAGGGTCCCTAGGGTCAAACTAGACCACTAGGTACCTCCAGTAAGCGCCACAGAGCTGCGTTGCAGAGAGGTGTAAAAAGGGGCTTGGCCTCAGAACACCTGGCTGCAGCGCAGCTCCCTGGCGCATACTGGAGATGCCTGTTGGGGGCGCGTTTGCAGAGTGCTGCACGGAGGGGGCATCGCGTCCGGCACGATGCCAGTCTTTTATTTATTTTAGTTTTTTAAGAAGGGGGGCTGTTTGGTTCCCCTTCTTATTCTAATTTATTGGCCCTGATGACCCCATCCCCCAGGGCCAGTCTCCTAATTATATTTTTTTGACCCTAATCCCCAGGGCCGGCCACTGTTTTTTATTATTTTTAAAAAATATATATTTATAGACACACCTAGGACATGCTGGACAAACCGTACGTACCTATCACCATGACGATTTGCGTGATATTCATTAAAAGGCGACTATGCATGCAATGAATCCACGTGGAATGTATTTACACCACTAGTGAAGCTCTGACATGTCTGATGCCCTACCGTGCCTAATCCTGGTAGACACCCTTGTCGTTTATTTATACAAACATGGGTAGCTATTGACGGGCACATTTAATACACATGCACACCAAGCCATTCAAAGGGGATTCGACAAAAATTCGACCAAAACTATGCAAGAAACCCCCTCACGGTTAATAAAACACACATCCACTGCCGGATGTGTAATACTTTTTATTTTACTCTCTGGAAAGGGGACGAACATCACTTGAGAGTCACAGCGTGCTCCTGACAGAGCCCAATGCTGTGTTACACCCACCATTGCCTGCCGAGTGCCACACACCTCTGTGTTGTATTCCACTAGCTAGTGCATATGCTATGACACTCTCTAGCCCATGTGCACTGTAACACCACCCCGTGAATATGTCATGCCACACTTGTCTTCGCACGGGTTATATTGCCCCATCTAACGTGCCTTTCTCGATGCCTATGTTATAACGCACAGTGCTATGCCATACATATTACAATCTGGGATCCATATATTTGTCACAGTGCATATGCAACGTTACACTCCCCAGCACATATTTTATATTACAACTTTAGAGACTAGTTAGGTTACACAACACTGCCCTGTGCATATTACACTCCAAGGCGCATATCGCATAGCACGCGCTAGTGCCTGTGCTATCTCGCGCTCTCCAATGAATCTGTCATTGCGCACAATGTATTGCAAATTATATTTCACGCCCGGTTCATCTTATATCACACTTTTTGGTGCATAGTTTATACCATACACTATATCTAGTTTTCATTTTCAATCGTGCTCTCAGGACTATGTTCTATATAACACTGTGTTCACCTACCCTTTTCACGGGCATTACATTTTGCGATAGGGGGTGGAGGGTCAGGGGGTGTTTCTGCCAAGTGAGCCCGGAGTCACAGTCACAAACGTCCTCTTCTTCCTGAATAAAAGTGAGATTATGCTGCATACTTGTTCATATTTTAAGTAGTTCGCACAGACACAATGTTTTAAAAACAATAAAGTTCCTAATACCCGCCTTCTCTGAACAGTTAGCTTGCTGCCCCATCCCCTTCCTCCCTATCCTCTGTTGTGTGAATCCATGGACTAGCCTCCTCCCTCCTGCCATGCATGGTCTGATGTGCTGCCACTGCCCTCAATTTAGTATGATGTACCAGTCCAGTCCTCCTGCCCTCCATTGCCCAATTCTATGCCCCATCATTGACCTCCTGCTTAAACTCTGTGCTTAGCTTGCTGCCCCTATTCTCCTTCCCCCTGCCCTCCGATGTCTTTGTGCATGCCCCTGCTCCATCCTTTTTGCCCACCATGTCCCATGGACCTGCCACTCCTATCTACTCTGAGTGTTCTGTTGAGCTGCCACTCCCCTCCCACCTGCCTAGCATTGTCAGATGACTGTAACCTGTCCCTGCCACCTCCACCCTGCCTGTCCACATGCCATGCCCCTATCCTCTTCCTCCTGTCCTACATGGTCCATTGTACTGCCACACCCTTCTGCCCTCCCTGGTCTGTTGTGCTGCAACTGCTCCTCCTGCCTGCCCCGTGTGGTCTGTTGTGAGGTCCCTTCCCCTGAACTTTCTTGTCTGTGCACAGGTCCTGACCCTCCCTTCTATCCTCCATTGTCCTTTGTGCATGCCCCTCCACCCTCCTTCTTGCCCATCATAGCCATTGTGCTGCCACTAACCCTCCCACTTGCCATGCATGGTCTTCTGTGCTGCCATGGCCCCTCCCACCTTCCCTGTGTGGTCAGTTAGCTGCCCCTGACCCCCTCCCACCTTCCCTCCATGGTCTGTGTGTATGCCATCACAGTCTCACTGTTGCTCTTCATGGTGTGTCTTGCTTCTAGTGCCCATCCTGCCTGACCTCCATGGCTATCTTGCTGCTCCTGCCCTGCCCCCTTGCCCCCAGCCCTACTCCCTCCCTCCTGGCTTGTCTGTTCCATTGTAATGCCCCTGATCCGTCCCTCCTG
The DNA here is from genome assembly GCF_964204655.1 of Triturus cristatus. Lineage (NCBI taxonomy): Eukaryota > Metazoa > Chordata > Amphibia > Caudata > Salamandridae > Triturus > Triturus cristatus. The sequence continues at coordinate 1,109,788,386 of NC_140592.1, read as the reverse complement.
CCCTTTATGGTCTGTTATGCTGCAGCTTTCTCTCCTGTCTGTCCATTATGGTCAGCTAGCTACCATTGCCTCTTGCCCCTCTGTTCTCTTTTGTCCATGTGCATGGTCCTGTCCCCTCCCTCTTGCTTTCTATGGATTGTTGTGCTGCACTCCCGTCCTGCATGCCCTGTGTGGTGTATTGTGCTGCTGCAAACCCTGATGCCTGCCCTGCAGGGTCAGTTTGGTGCACCTCTCCATGTCCCTCCTGTCCTCTGTTATCCAAGTCCATGTCCATATCCCATTTCCTTCCATGATCCAATGTACCATACTTGCGAACATTTTGAACTTGGTAAGAGGGAGATTTTGAAAAAAAACTGGGGTATTGATTTTCCCCTTTGAGTTACATTGAAAAAGAGGATATTGTAGACAGGAGACAGATCAAATAAAGCCCATTTGAGCTTAAAAACATTGGACGTTTCCTGGCTGAATCGGGTCTGTTGGCATGTATGGTTGTACTACCATTGCCTTTTCCTTCTGCCCACAATGGTCTATTACATTGCCACAGCCTTGAAGGAGGGTAGATTTTGTATCACAGGGGGCCCCTGGCCCGTTCTGTCCACACCTGAAGTATGAGACCCTTGTCCTTGCCCTGCCAGCTGCATTTGTAGGCCGTATTAAATTGACCAGCGGGTCCTGTATTGCTATATAATTATCCTGAGACATCCTTACCACTCAGCCAGCATAAAACCCCTGTGTAGGCCCTTCTGTTCAATATGTAGGCCTCTTTGTTAAATTGACCATAGCTCTGCAATTTTAGTGTATAGCAGTCTGAAGGCAGGTCTGCGAGGCCTTCTGATCCAAACTAGTAGCCCCCACCCTACCCGAGTGCTCCGTGCTCGGTATCAAAGTTCAACATCCCCCTGAAGCTGTCGACATACAGTAGGCTGCATCCTGGACTGGTACTTGCTTCCTGGGCAGGTTTCCCGCTTTTAAGGAAGTGGCAACCGCAGAGCGTCAAGTTAGGAGAACTGAGGAGATTTTATACATGAATATATTGAATTCCCGTACAATACCCATTATTTTCTGCTTGCTCTATGGAACTTACGATAAGCGATTGGCCTGAGAGACTGACCTTTTCACCCAGTCCATTGTCAGCATTAAGTGGGTAAATGACGAAATGTCTGGTAAAATCTGCAGTCGAAGCTTTTGGGTAGCATACGTAGGTAGATGTAGCGTGCAAAGGAGCCCACAAAATGATATAAAAAGGGAGCACCCACAGATATCGACGGACTACCTCGCCGTCTGTATGTAGGTTAACAGGCAGTGCAGGTTTTCCCCAAGAGCTGGGAGCTCTTGTCTTCCTTTGCTTAAAATGTCTTGCTCTGCTTTGCTTGAAGTATCTTATTCTATTTTACCTATATGAAATGTCATGTTATGTTTAACCATTGTTCTCTTTACTTTTGCATTTAAAAGATTTTGTATTGTAATTGCAGGAATGCTTGCTCTAAGAGTAAACGTGAGTGTTCCTAGGTAACATTTTCCTTGGTGTAACTTGTTTCTCATGATGCATTTATAGATGTGTTTTCTCTCTCTCTCTGTCAGTACATTAATTGAGATACAGAGAATATTATGACAGCTGTATGATTATCTGGATTCTGTTTTTTGTACTTTATGTCTCTATTCTGCGGTTTCTTTGAAGTTGCATCTTCTCATTAAACTGCCATTGTATTCTGCCTCCAATTCCATGTCTCATATGTCTGTTTTCTTCATTTTTGGAGCAAGCGTTCCTAGGCACCCCGGCTCAAATTAAGGTGCCCCTTTTGTCCCTGACTCACTCTCCTGCTCAGTTCTGTGGTGGCTCCCGGGGATCTGGGGACCGCCCCTAGCTTCCTTGACCCGTAATAGATCTTCCCTCCATCAGCCTCTCTTGCAAGTCCTGTATTGTTGGTTTGTTGCCCCTGCCCCCCTTTCCACTGCCCTCCATAGTCTGTTGTGCTTCCACGGCCCTTCCTGCCTGCTCAGTGTGGTTAAATTGTTGCCTTTGCACCCTCCTACCTGCCTTCAATTTTCAGAGTCCGTGCCCCTGGCCTCTGCCTCTCAACAGTATCCTAATGAACAACTAGATTGCTAACATTCTATATTTATTACAAAAGTGTGGAACGCCTGACATCATCTTGATGTAATCAAAACTGTAATACCTAGAGCATTTCCTTTAGAAATTACATATATGAGAGGGTCTTATTGGCATCAAAATTATGGTTAGTGCTCTAAAAGACTAAAATAAGGACATATTTTCTGAGTTTTCAAATAGCGACAAAGCACTTTTAAATTATTTGTTATCTTTATGTTTTTTTATCCAGTTGACCACTTGATTAAATGTTGCACTTAGGGGAGAGGATGTGGTGTTACTTCCAGAACTGCAGACTTTGCAACTGGGGAACCAGGTTGAAGTTTCTGCTTCAGCTCGACATTCTGTGATTCTGGTCAAATCACTTAGTCTCCCCATGTCTACAACCAAAATGAATTTGTTCTTGTGTGATGTAACCAATGCTCATGTAAAGCACTCCAATACCTGACAAGTCTGCACTATATAACACTGCAAAAACACAAAATAATAAGTGTTTTGCACACTTCTGTCATTGGGCTATATTTGGGCTACATCTGGTTGATTTTGGGCTACATTTGGGCTCTTTTGTCTCCGGTGGCCATCTTGGGAGATTTATTTGTTATGAAGTTTCCTAATTTCCTCATGTACTGCAGTCTCCTCAGTAGGAAATGCTTTCAGTTTTTTACTTTGATTCCATCATGAAGGTATTCAGATATGTCACACATTTGCCATAAATTCTGAATGTTAGCACTCTAGTTGCTCATTAGATCACTGTAGTAAAACTACTCCACCATGGAAGTCTGCTCCTGGTATTAAAAGTGCATGTTTCAGTCTGCATGTCAGAATTTTTTAATGAAATAGAAGAGGATTTGAGAAGTCACTCAAAATGTGCCCTCATTTTCTTTCTTCAGTATTAATCATAATTTCTATGGCAAAATGAACCTCCTCATTGTGTTCCTTTTTAAATTAAATGTTTTAAGTGTTACCAGTTTATTCCAATCAAGATGGCTTCAGGTGTGCCATACTTTTGTCATAATGAAGACAGTAAGCGCTCTAGTTGTTTTTAAGAACATTCTGGGACATTCTGTCATTGGGCTATACTTGGGCTACATCTGGGTGATATTTGGGCTACATTTGGGCTCTTTTGTCTCTGGTGGCCATCTTGGGAGACTTATTTGTTATGAAGTTTCCTAATTTCCTCATTTACTGCAGTCTCCTCAGTAGGAAATACTTTCAGTTTTTTACTTTGATTCCATCAAGAAGGCATTCAGATGTGTCACACATTTGCCATAAATTCAGAATGTTAGCACTATTTTTGCTCATTAGATCACTGTAGTAAAGCTACTGCTCACCAGGGAAAACTGCTGCTGGTATTGAAAGGGCATGTTTCAGTCTGCATGTCAGAATTTTTTAATGAAATAGAAGAGGATTTGAGAAGTCACTCAAAATGTGCCCTAATTTTTCTTTCTGCAGCACTAATCATACTTTTTATGGAAAAATGAACCCCCTCATTTTGTTCCTTTTTAAATTAAATGTTTTAAGAGTTACCACTTTAATCCAAGCAAGATGGCTTCAGGTGTGCCATACGTTTATCATAAGTAGGACTGTTAACGCTCTAGTAGTTCTTTGGAACACTCTGGGAAGCTGCAGTAGAACACAAAGGAATCAACTGACAGTCTCTGCCCTTGTTGGATGTACATGTTTTACGGAGAATATCAGACTTCATTCTCACATGACTGAGAAAGATAATGTGAATTTACAGAAAATAAGCTCTCAGTTTAGCCTATAGATCACCTTCCAAACCTCTGTGGTAAAAGCATGAGAAAATATTTTTCTCTCAATCATGATATCCCAGCAGAAGGCTTTTTCACATGGTGAAATCACCTTAGAACATACCACAATTCCTAAAATGAGTATGGTACCATCAACAAATGATTTATAATGTAACTAAAGTCTTAAAACCTTCTATTAACTGCATTGCTTTTTAATGAGGTGCTATCATGTATATTTGTCCCAAGATGGCTGCCAACACTTCTGCTGACAGCCAATCAGATCTCAGGATGAGATGTGTGGTTAGGCTCCGCCCACATATATATATGCTTTTAAATGCTATTTACTCAGGAAATACTGAACAGATTTACACCAGACCTGCAAAAGGCACTTCCTTGACCTTATGGCTACCTCTCTGCCAAATTTCTAGTAATTCTGTTCAGCCGTTCGGGCTGTAGCTCGTTCTAAAGGTCCTATGGAAAAATGCATGGGAAAAACGCGTTTTGGGACCCCCCTTTTATCTCAGCCCCCGCTTGACGAATCCCCCCGAGACTTTCAGGGTAGGAGCGGAGCGTAGCGCCCCACCTATTTTGAGAAATTCGCGAGGATTCATCGACCGGCGCCAAAGTTATTCAAAATAGAATGTTGCGGATTTCCTATGGAAAAGGGGTCCTAACTATAACTACCTACTGGCGACCGCCAGTAGGTAATTTATATATATATATATATATATATATATATATATATATTACCTACTGGCGGTCGCCAGTAGGTAGTTATAGTTAGGACCACGTTTCCATAGGAAATCCGCAACATTCTATTTTGAATAACTTTGGCGCCGGTCGACGAATCCTCGCGAATTTTTCAAAATAGGTGGGGCGCTACGCTCCGCTCCTTCCCTGAAAGTCTCGGGGGGATTCGTCAAGCGGGGGCTGAGATAAAAGGGGGTCCCAAAACGCGTTTTTCCCATGCATTTTTCCATAGGACCTTTAGACACAGCTACAGCCCGAACGGCTGAACAGAATCACTAGAAATTTGGCAGAGAGGTAGTCCTCAGGTCAAGGAAGTGCCTTTTGTAGGTTTGGTGTAAATCTGTTCAGTAGATTCTGAGAAAATAGCCTTTAAATCAATATATATATCTGAGCCAGCTTACGGTGCGCTTACGGTACGCTTACCGTACGCGTACGGTGGCGTGCGCGAGCGCGATTCTGATTGGCTCTTAGATCTTAGTAAACATTCGAATCGGTCGAAACCAGGAAGCGGCGGCCGCCATTTCGTGGGTTTCACTCAGAAAAAAAAGAGTGATAACAAGAAAAGGGGGCAAGGAGGAGAGTTACAGACCCCCTAACATTTGTAAGGGGGTCAAAGAAGGACAGAAAAGTACAAAGAAAACATTTATTGATTTTAAAAAAAATCACGGGGTACGCGTACGGTAAGCGTACGGTAGAAAAAAAAAATAAAAAAAGAAATGAAAATCAGATTGAAGTGTTTAGATATTAGGGGGCTCTAAAAAGAGCCGTTGTGTTTATTAAGTGATTTTTTAGTGGTACCTACAAGTAAGTACCGATGCAGAGTCTAAGGTTCAAGAGGAAGACTCTGTTCCCTTCATCATTGAAGTGTACACCATCTCCTCTATAAATGTCTTGCATGTCATAACGCAAGTTGTTGTGGTAAATGGAACCCATACCATAGTCACGGAGGAAAGCAGAAACAGATTTGTTGACGTGCTTTCTTGCTTTGTCAATCTGCGGACAGAAATGATTGGACCAGTTCCATTTTTGCCTTTGGCATATGTTAGAAAACACAAAGGCAGTTTTAGGGAAAAGTGAAAACAGTTGTGCAAAGGTCTCCTTCATAAGCATTTCCAGACCTACCCCAGTCAAAGTGCCTAGGTCATTGCCACCACAGTGCACTATTATGAGGTCAGGGTGTTGGATGTGCATGAAGGATTTCACCAATGGCATCAATTGGTGCCACTTTAACCCTCTCTGACCAATCCATTTAATGTCTACATTTGGCAAAGCAAGGTCTCTCACCATATCTGTTTTCTCTGCATACTTTTCACTCCAGAAGACATAGCTGTGCCCTACAATCCACACTGTGAACATCTTCAAAGGAGAACTGGATGCACTCAGGAGGTGTCTTTCAGTAGAATGGCAATATGAAAAGAAAGACAGTTTGGAAATGGAGGCATACATATTTTTTTCAAAAAAAAAAGAACTGATTGGCTGTTTCATACCATTCTAGAATAAAAACTAGGCTGTATGTGTAAATTAATAGAAGCATGTTTTGTATTGGTACAGAAAAATGTGTAACCAAAGAACAGTACTATGGATTTGCTGTTAGGTTTGAAAAGTCAAGCACTCTTGCTCTTTGGAATTGAAACATTGTTTGGCGAACTTCTGACCTGACTCCACACAGCAGTGTTCCATGAGCTGTTGCTATGGTAGCAGGCAGAAGTCAAGTTGGGGGAAGGGTACTAGGCAGAAGTCAAGTTGGGGGAAGGGTACTTTTGGAAAAGGGTTGGTTTTCAACCAATAGAAATGTGTGATTACATTTGAAAAAAAGGGGCAAGCACTGAGATTTGAAACTAACATGTATATGAGTGGAAAAAGAGAGGGAAAGTTTGCCATTATCTGGTTCTGCTGAGAGGAGAGAGGTGTAGAGAACAGAGATCCTGGCTCTGATAATCTGCTGTTTGAGTGCCACATTTCTTTCACAACTAACTAATTTTAAAGGTGAGTTTAGAGTCTGAGAGGGGATGTATATGGTAAATTAAGAAATGAATAATAGAAATGCAATTCTTTTTGTTGAAGTTGTGTTTATTAGTTTTTTTTTTTGGGAGAAATTTAAATGTGAGGAACATGTAAAATAATATGGACTATGTTTTCACAATAAATTAAGGTGTACTGGTATAATAAAAGAATAGTTTAAGGGTTTGAGGTTGGACTCAGTAATGCAAATACATTCAGCATCACTAAGGCTGGTTGCCCTTGCTGGAGTGTAGGCAGACACCCAGGTTACAAATGATGCTGGTCTGAAAAAGCAGTTTGGACATGTGCTTTGTAAAAAATCTGAAAAGTGGATTCATAATGTGTCAGTCTGTAAAAGTGTTTATCACTTGCCAAAAAAAAGAGCAGTAAGTGTGCTTTCAAATTGGCAAAGAAATTTCGTTTTGTGACTAATGTGAAAACATGACTCTGTGTGCAAATAGGAATTACAGGCAGAGATTTATTGCGTATTGCTCTGATGATTTCACAGTTGCATTAGATGGAAAGGGGGAGACATTTTTTGGTGCAGAAGCAGACTCTTAGCACACAGGTAGCTGCTTACCATGTGGAATCATGCACAGTATTCACAAGCGAGTGGGGGTTGAGGTTTCAGTCAGTAATGCAAATACATTCAGCATCACTAAGGCTGGTTGCCCTTGCTGGAGTGTAGGCAGACACCCAAGTTACAAATGATGCTGGTCTGAAAAAGCAGTTTGGACATGTGCTTTGTAAAAAATCTGAAAAGTGGATTCATAATGTGTCAGTCTGTAAAAGTGTTTATCACTTGCCAAAAAAAAGAGCAGTAAGTGTGCTTTCAAATTGGCAAAGAAATTTCGTTTTGTGACTAATGTGAAAACATGACTCTGTGTGAAAGTAGGAATTACAGGCAGAGATTTATTGCGTATTGCTCTGGTGATTTCACAGTTGCATTAGATGGAAAGGGGGAGACATTTTTTGGTGCAGAAGCAGACTCTTAGCACACAGGTAGCTGCTTACCATGTGGAATCATGCACAGTATTCACAAGCGAGTGGGGTTTGAGGTTTCAGTCAGTAATGCAAATACATTCAGCATCACTAAGGCTGGTTGCCCTTGCTGGAGTGTAGGCAGACACCCAGGTTACAAATGATGCTGGTCTGAAAAAGCAGTTTGGACATGTGCTTTGTAAAAAATCTGAAAAATGGATTCATAATGTGTCAGTCTGTAAAAGTGTTTATCACTTGCCAAAAAAAAGAGCAGTAAGTGTGCTTTCAAATTGGCAAAGAAATTTCGTTTTGTGACTAATGTGAAAACATGACTCTGTGTGCAAATAGGAATTACAGGCAGAGATTTATTGCATATTGCTCTGGTGATTTCACAGTTGCATTAGATGGAAAGGGGGAGACATTTTTTGGTGCAGAAGCAGACTCTTAGCACACAGGTAGCTGCTTACCATGTGGAATCATGCACAGTATTCACAAGCGAGTGGGGTTTGAGGTTTCAGTCAGTAATGCAAATACATTCAGCATCACTAAGGCTGGTTGCCCTTGCTGGAGTGTAGGCAGACACCCAGGTTACAAATGATGCTGGTCTGAAAAAGCAGTTTGGACATGTGCTTTGTAAAAAATCTGAAAAGTGGATTCATAATGTGTCAGTCTGTAAAAGTGTTTATCACTTGCCAAAAAAAAGAGCAGTAAGTGTGCTTTCAAATTGGCAAAGAAATTTCGTTTTGTGACTAATGTGAAAACATGACTCTGTGTGAAAATAGGAATTACAGGCAGAGATTTATTGCGTATTGCTCTGGTGATTTCACAGTTGCGTTAGATGGAAAGGGGGAGACATTTTTTGGTGCAGAAGCAGACTCTTAGCACACAGGTAGCTGCTTACCATGTGGAATCATGCACAGTATTCACAAGCGAGTGGGGTTTGAGGTTTCAGTCAGTAATGCAAATACATTCAGCATCACTAAGGCTGGTTGCCCTTGCTGGAGTGTAGGCAGACACCCAGGTTACAAATGATGCTGGTCTGAAAAAGCAGTTTGGACATGTGCTTTGTAAAAAATCTGAAAAGTGGATTCATAATGTGTCAGTCTGTAAAAGTGTTTATCACTTGCCAAAAAAAAGAGCAGTAAGTGTGCTTTCAAATTGGCAAAGAAATTTCGTTTTGTGACTAATGTGAAAACATGACCCTGTGTGCAAATAGGAATTACAGGCAGAGATTTATTGCGTATTGCTCTGGTGATTTCACAGTTGCATTAGATGGAAAGGGGGAGACATTTTTTGGTGCAGAAGCAGACTCTTAGCACACAGGTAGCTGCTTACCATGTGGAATCATGCACAGTATTCACAAGCGAGTGGGGTTTGAGGTTTCAGTCAGTAATGCAAATACATTCAGCATCACTAAGGCTGGTTGCCCTTGCTGGAGTGTAGGCAGACACCCAGGTTACAAATGATGCTGGTCTGAAAAAGCAGTTTGGACATGTGCTTTTTTAAGAATCTGAAAAGTGGATTCATAATGTGTCAGTCTGTAAAAGTGTTTATTACTTGCCAAAAAAAAGAGCAGTAAGTGTGCTTTCAAATTGGCAAAGAAATTTCGTTTTGTGACTAATGTGAAAACATGACTCTGTGTGCAAATAGGAATTACAGGCAGAGATTTATTGCGTATTGCTCTGGTGATTTCACAGTTGCATTAGAAGGAAAGGGGGAGCCTTTTTTTGGTGCAGAAGCAGACTCTTAGCACACAGGTAGCTGCTTACCATGTGGAATCATGCACAGTATTCACAAGCGAGTGGGGTTTGAGGTTTCAGTCAGTAATGCAAATACATTCAGCATCACTAAGGCTGGTTGCCCTTGCTGGAGTGTAGGCAGACACCCAGGTTACAAATGTTGCTGGTCTGAAAAAGCAGTTTGGACATGTGCTTTGTAAAAAATCTGAAAAGTGGATTCATAATGTGTCAGTCTGTAAAAGTGTTTATCACTTGCCAAAAAAAAGAGCAGTAAGTGTGCTTTCAAATTGGCAAAGAAATTTCGTTTTGTGACTAATGTGAAAACATGACTCTGTGTGCAAATAGGAATTACAGGCAGAGATTTATTGCGTATTGCTCTGGTGATTTCACAGTTGCATTAGAAGGAAAGGGGGAGCCTTTTTTTGGTGCAGAAGCTGACTCTTAGCACACAGGTAGCTGCTTACCATGTGGAATCATGCACAGTATTCACAAGCGAGTGGGGTTTGAGGTTTCAGTCAGTAATGCAAATACATTCAGCATCACTAAGGCTGGTTGCCCTTGCTGGAGTTTAGGCAGACACCCAGGTTACAAATGATGCTGGTCTGAAAAAGCAGTTTGGACATGTGCTTTGTAAAAAATCTGAAAAGTGGATTCATAATGTGTCAATCTGTAAAAGTGTTTATCACTTGCCAAAAAAAAGAGCAGTAAGTGTGCTTTCAAATTGGCAAAGAAATTTCGTTTTGTGACTAATGTGAAAACATGACTCTGTGTGCAAATAGGAATTACAGGCAGAGATTTATTGCGTATTGCTCTGGTGATTTCACAGTTGCATTAGAAGGAAAGGGGGAGCCTTTTTTTGGTGCAGAAGCAGACTCTTAGCACACAGGTAGCTGCTTACTATGTGGAATCATGCACAGTATTCACAAGCGAGTGGGGTTTGAGGTTTCAGTCAGTAATGCAAATACATTCAGCATCACTAAGGCTGGTTGCCCTTGCTGGAGTGTAGGCAGACACTCAGGTTACAAATGATGCTGGTCTGAAAAAGCAGTTTGGACATGTGCTTTGTAAAAAATCTGAAAAGTGGATTCATAATGTGTCAGTCTGTAAAAGTGTTTATCACTTGCCAAAAAAAAGAGCAGTAAGTGTGCTTTCAAATTGGCAAAGAAATTTCGTTTTGTGACTAATGTGAAAACATGACTCTGTGTGCAAATAGGAATTACAGGCATAGATTTATTGCGTATTGCTCTGGTGATTTCACAGTTGCATTAGATGGAAAGGGGGAGACATTTTTTGGTGCAGAAGCAGACTCTTAGCACACAGGTAGCTGCTTACCATGTGGAATCATGCACAGTATTCAGAAGCGAGTGGGGTTTGAGGTTTCAGTCAGTAATGTAAATACATACAGCATCACTAAGGCTGGTTGCCCTTGCTGGAGTGTAGGCAGTCACCCAGGTTACAAATGGTGCTGGTCTGAAAAAGCAGTTTGGACATGTGCTTTTTTAAGAATCTGAAAAGTGGATTCATAATGTGTCAGTCTGTAAAAGTGTTTATCACTTGCCAAAAAAAAAGAGCAGTAAGTGTGCTTTCAAATTGGCAAAGAAATTTCGTTTTGTGCCTAATGTGAAAACATGACTCTGTGTGCAAACAGGAATTACAGGCATAGATTTATTGCGTATTGCTCTGGTTATTTCACAGTTGCATTAGATGGAAGGGGGGAGACATTTTTTGGTGCAGAAGCAGACTCTTAGCACACAGGTAGCTGCTTACCATGTGGAATCACGCACAGTATTCACAAGCGAATGGGGTTTGAGGTTTCAGTCAGTAATGCAAATACATTCAGCATCACTAAGGCTGGTTGCCCTTGCTGGAGTGTAGGCAGACACCCAGGTTACAAATGATGCTGGTCTGAAAAAGCAGTTTGGACATGTGCTTTGTAAAAAAATCTGAAAAGTGGATTCATAATGTGTCAGTCTGTAAAAGTGTTTATCACTTGCCAAAAAAAAGAGCAGTAAGTGTGCTTTCAAATTGGCAAAGAAATTTCGTTTTGTGACTAATGTGAAAACATGACTCTGTGTGCAAATAGGAATTAGAGGCAGAGATTTATTGCGTATTGCTCTGGTGATTTCACAGTTGCATTAGATGGAAAGGGGGGAGACATTTTTTGGTGCAGAAGCAGACTCTTAGCACACAGGTAGCTGCTTACTATGTGGAATCATGCACAGTATTCACAAGCGAGTGGGGTTTGAGGTTTCAGTCAGTAATGCAAATACATTCAGCATCACTAAGGCTGGTTGCCCTTGCTGGAGTGTAGGCAGACACCCAGGTTACAAATGATGCTGGTCTGAAAAAGCAGTTTGGACATGTGCTTTGTAAAAAATCTGAAAAGTGGATTCATAATGTGTCAGTCTGTAAAAGTGTTTATTACTTGCCAAAAAAAAGAGCAGTAAGTGTGCTTTCAAATTGGCAAAGAAATTTCGTTTTGTGACTAATGTGAAAACATGACTCTGTGTGCAAATAGGAATTACAGGCAGAGATTTATTGCGTATTGCTCTGGTGATTTCACAGTTGCATTAGAAGGAAAGGGGGAGCCTTTTTTTGGTGCAGAAGCTGACTCTTAGCACACAGGTAGCTGCTTACCATGTGGAATCATGCACAGTATTCACAAGCGAGTGGGGTTTGAGGTTTCAGTCAGTAATGCAAATACATTCAGCATCACTAAGGCTGGTTGCCCTTGCTGGAGTGTAGGCAGACACCCAGGTTACAAATGATGCTGGTCTGAAAAAGCAGTTTGGACATGTGCTTTTTTAAGAATCTGAAAAGTGGATTCATAATGTGTCAGTCTGTAAAAGTGTTTATTACTTGCCAAAAAAAAGAGCAGTAAGTGTGCTTTCAAATTGGCAAAGAAATTTCGTTTTGTGACTAATGTGAAAACATGACTCTGTGTGCAAATAGGAATTACAGGCAGAGATTTATTGCGTATTGCTCTGGTGATTTCACAGTTGCATTAGAAGGAAAGGGGGAGCCTTTTTTTGGTGCAGAAGCAGACTCTTAGCACACAGGTAGCTGCTTACCATGTGGAATCATGCACAGTATTCACAAGCGAGTGGGGTTTGAGGTTTCGGTCAGTAATGCAAATACATTCAGCATCACTAAGGCTGGTTGCCCTTGCTGGAGTGTAGGCAGACACCCAGGTTACAAATGTTGCTGGTCTGAAAAAGCAGTTTGGACATGTGCTTTGTAAAAAATCTGAAAAGTGGATTCATAATGTGTCAGTCTGTAAAAGTGTTTATCACTTGCCAAAAAAAAGAGCAGTAAGTGTGCTTTCAAATTGGCAAAGAAATTTCGTTTTGTGACTAATGTGAAAACATGACTCTGTGTGCAAATAGGAATTACAGGCAGAGATTTATTGCGTATTGCTCTGGTGATTTCACAGTTGCATTAGAAGGAAAGGGGGAGCCTTTTTTTGGTGCAGAAGCTGACTCTTAGCACACAGGTAGCTGCTTACCATGTGGAATCATGCACAGTATTCACAAGCGAGTGGGGTTTGAGGTTTCAGTCAGTAATGCAAATACATTCAGCATCACTAAGGCTGGTTGCCCTTGCTGGAGTTTAGGCAGACACCCAGGTTACAAATGATGCTGGTCTGAAAAAGCAGTTTGGACATGTGCTTTGTAAAAAATCTGAAAAGTGGATTCATAATGTGTCAGTCTGTAAAAGTGTTTATCACTTGCCAAAAAAAAGAGCAGTAAGTGTGCTTTCAAATTGGCAAAGAAATTTCGTTTTGTGACTAATGTGAAAACATGACTCTGTGTGCAAATAGGAATTACAGGCAGAGATTTATTGCGTATTGCTCTGGTGATTTCACAGTTGCATTAGAAGGAAAGGGGGAGCCTTTTTTTGGTGCAGAAGCAGACTCTTAGCACACAGGTAGCTGCTTACTATGTGGAATCATGCACAGTATTCACAAGCGAGTGGGGTTTGAGGTTTCAGTCAGTAATGCAAATACATTCAGCATCACTAAGGCTGGTTGCCCTTGCTGGAGTGTAGGCAGACACTCAGGTTACAAATGATGCTGGTCTGAAAAAGCAGTTTGGACATGTGCTTTGTAAAAAATCTGAAAAGTGGATTCATAATGTGTCAGTCTGTAAAAGTGTTTATCACTTGCCAAAAAAAAGAGCAGTAAGTGTGCTTTCAAATTGGCAAAGAAATTTCGTTTTGTGACTAATGTGAAAACATGACTCTGTGTGCAAATAGGAATTACAGGCATAGATTTATTGCGTATTGCTCTGGTGATTTCACAGTTGCATTAGATGGAAAGGGGGAGACATTTTTTGGTGCAGAAGCAGACTCTTAGCACACAGGTAGCTGCTTACCATGTGGAATCATGCACAGTATTCAGAAGCGAGTGGGGTTTGAGGTTTCAGTCAGTAATGTAAATACATACAGCATCACTAAGGCTGGTTGCCCTTGCTGGAGTGTAGGCAGTCACCCAGGTTACAAATGGTGCTGGTCTGAAAAAGCAGTTTGGACATGTGCTTTTTTAAGAATCTGAAAAGTGGATTCATAATGTGTCAGTCTGTAAAAGTGTTTATCACTTGCCAAAAAAAAAGAGCAGTAAGTGTGCTTTCAAATTGGCAAAGAAATTTCGTTTTGTGCCTAATGTGAAAACATGACTCTGTGTGCAAACAGGAATTACAGGCATAGATTTATTGCGTATTGCTCTGGTTATTTCACAGTTGCATTAGATGGAAGGGGGGAGACATTTTTTGGTGCAGAAGCAGACTCTTAGCACACAGGTAGCTGCTTACCATGTGGAATCACGCACAGTATTCACAAGCGAATGGGGTTTGAGGTTTCAGTCAGTAATGCAAATACATTCAGCATCACTAAGGCTGGTTGCCCTTGCTGGAGTGTAGGCAGACACCCAGGTTACAAATGATGCTGGTCTGAAAAAGCAGTTTGGACATGTGCTTTGTAAAAAATCTGAAAAGTGGATTCATAATGTGTCAGTCTGTAAAAGTGTTTATCACTTGCCAAAAAAAAGAGCAGTAAGTGTGCTTTCAAATTGGCAAAGAAATTTCGTTTTGTGACTAATGGGAAAACATGACTCTGTGTGCAAATAGGAATTAGAGGCAGAGATTTATTGTGTATTGCTCTGGTGATTTCACAGTTGCATTAGATGGAAAGGGGGGAGACATTTTTTGGTGCAGAAGCAGACTCTTAGCACACAGGTAGCTGCTTACTATGTGGAATCATGCACAGTATTCACAAGCGAGTGGGGTTTGAGGTTTCAGTCAGTAATGCAAATACATTCAGCATCACTAAGGCTGGTTGCCCTTGCTGGAGTGTAGGCAGACACCCAGGTTACAAATGATGCTGGTCTGAAAAAGCAGTTTGGACATGTGCTTTGTAAAAAATCTGAAAAGTGGATTCATAATGTGTCAGTCTGTAAAAGTGTTTATTACTTGCCAAAAAAAAGAGCAGTAAGTGTGCTTTCAAATTGGCAAAGAAATTTCGTTTTGTGACTAATGTGAAAACATGACTCTGTGTGCAAATAGGAATTACAGGCAGAGATTTATTGCGTATTGCTCTGGTGATTTCACAGTTGCATTAGAAGGAAAGGGGGAGCCTTTTTTTGGTGCAGAAGCTGACTCTTAGCACACAGGTAGCTGCTTACCATGTGGAATCATGCACAGTATTCACAAGCGAGTGGGGTTTGAGGTTTCAGTCAGTAATGCAAATACATTCAGCATCACTAAGGCTGGTTGCCCTTGCTGGAGTGTAGGCAGACACCCAGGTTACAAATGATGCTGGTCTGAAAAAGCAGTTTGGACATGTGCTTTGTAAAAAATCTGAAAAGTGGATTCATAATGTGTCAGTCTGTAAAAGTGTTTATTACTTGCCAAAAAAAAGAGCAGTAAGTGTGCTTTCAAATTGGCAAAGAAATTTCGTTTTGTGACTAATGTGAAAACAAATGTAGTAATATATTTAAATAAAATAAAGGAATTTTTTTTTAGTTTTTTTCAGGTATTGCTGAAGAGCAGTGAACAAAATTTAAGATGCCTCCAAAATCCAGAGTAAAAAAAGAGCAGAAAAAAAACCTATATTTGAAGACAACTGGAGGACCTAAGTTAGTTGAAGATGCTCATGTTGGGAAGAAGAAAAAATCTTCTGGTAAGCAAAAAAAAGATTTTCTAAGGAACATATTCAAAAAAAGGAAAAATGTAAAAAATGTCTGTACTGGAAAGAATGATTTGAATCGAAAAGGACAGGAAAAAATTGAGAATTTAGTTAATGCAAATATACCTTCTGCAACTCAAAAGATAAACTTAAACAGAAAAACAGCGTTTAAAGAGATACGTAGAAAAATGTTTCAGAGGAGAGTTATGTCCAATTTGATAAAGGATGTGAAGAAATATAAGCAAAAGGCAAAGTTTTATAAGAGAAAAAAAGAAATTGAAGCCATTGCAGCAAAGGCATTAGCATTAAAAAGGAAACTATTCATTTTAATTTTGAATAGGATGCGTACATTAGACAAAATGGTTAATGTACTGAAATCACATAGCAAAAGGAAAAGAGTAGTGAACAGAACAAACTTTTGTAAAGTGTTTTTAGGAAAATGGATGCATAGTTCAAGTAGTGAACCTTTTTTTAATGAAGAGAGCTATTTTCAAAGTAATAGTTTGCTGCATGCAGTTGACACCAGAGGTCGTGCTTATGAAGTGAAAAATGGTTGCATAATGGAGAAGGAGATAATGGTTCCAAGAGATGAGGTACAAGTGATGGCGGATGAGGCTATGGGGAGACGTCCTAAAGCCCCAGTGTACACTTGGAATTGTAGTAGTATTTGCACTGTGCGTCAGGAATCTATTGATAAATTTCGTGAGTTTCTAAGAGAATATAGCAAAAAAAGTGTGAAACAGAAGATTAAGGTGCTTCAAAGTCTAGATCCATGCAGAGTGAGAGAGAATACTGGTTTGCAGGGTCATTCTCTGGCTTGTCTATCTAGAAAAGTGTGTAATAGTGTTTTCCATCATTTTAGGATGCTGGCTGTTCATCATACTGAAATGAGAAAGTTTGTGAGACGGTTGTATTTTGCTAAAAGTCCAGCAATAAAGTTAGAAGAATTGAATAGGGCTCTGTTCCGTGGAACGGTATCAGATGTAGAGAAGGTTGTTGATGAAATTCAGTTTTGTTACTTTGGTCCTGAACAAAACAGTGCAGAGAAGGACACAGTAAATGAGGAAGAAGTGGAAGAAAATGTAGAACCCTCTGTAAGTAAGACATTTAATGATCACATAACAAAATTTGCAATAATCTCTAATGAAAGACCAAATATAACTTGTATTTGTTGCCGCAGAACTCATTATAGAAAACAAACCAGGTATGTTGATCTCTACAGAAAGAGTGAAAATGAAGATAATTATAAGTGGAAGGATTTTGCCACCTATATATTTCTTGAAAATTGTTTTGAATTGGGTGAAGTTCAGCGTATTTGTAAATACTGTTACAACAAGTTAGAGGAAAATAGAATGCCGACCAGAGCTGTACATAATAATTTAGAATTGGATGCTATTCCTGCTGAACTTTCTGAATTAAATACATATGAGTCTATACTCATTCAATGTGTTCATCCGTTCCAGACCATAGTACGTATGGAGCCCAAAACTGGTAAATTACCTCCTTCAGATTTACTGAGAGGTTTAAAAGGTAGAGTGGTGTATTTGCCCTTGGATTTGAAAAAAAATATGGAAACTATTGATGCGGATACTTTGGAAACTGAACCATTAATTATTCTGGTTAATGGTGTACCTACAAAGAATAAGAAGATTTGGCAGGAGCTGGTAGATGTACGGAAAGTACAAAGGGCAAATTTGTATTTGAAAAGGAATAACAAATGGTATGAATCAATTTATATAGAAGAAGAAGAAGAAGAAGAAGATTTACAAGAAGACACAGAAACACCAACTGGACAAATTGAAAAAGTGGACAAGTCAAAGGAAGAAGAAATTTATGAACATTTTAGCATACATCCTCTTCATTCAAAAGAAGTTATGGGAGACAATATTGATCTATTTCAGATGAAGAAAGCAAAAGGAACTCCCGTGAGTGTATGGGAGGAGAGCTTGGAAGCTCGATGTTTTCCCCAGCTGTTTCCTAAAGGAAAAGGAGGACGATACGATGAACGTCCGGAACAGATTCCAGCTTCTGAGTATCGGACTACAAGACTATATGCTGAAGATCCCAGATTTCGACAAAGTATTCCTTATTTGTTCCATCTTTTATTTGAAAGCGACTTGTCTGCACTGTCTTATGCAGTAAATCACATTTTAAAAAGTGGAGTACATTTACAAAATGTGTCTGCTAAGGATTTTATGGAGAAAGTGCAGCACCGAGATGATCATTTGGAAACACAACTGATCAATCTGATGGCTTGTCAGCGTGGGACAAATGAATATTGGTACCGACGCCATGGTGAATTAAAATGCATGTTACGGAATTTAGGAACACCAACATGGTTCCTTACCCTAAGCTGTGCTGAGTATGCTTGGGATGATTTACTGGATTTTCTACGAGAGGCAAATTCAAACATTAAAAACATCGAATACAAAACAGCAGGAGAACTGTGCTCATTGGATCCGGTTAATGTTTGCAGATATTTCAATCATAGATTTGAGGCTATGATGTCCTTCATCTGCAATAAAAAAAATCCACCTCTAGGAGAAGTAGTGGATTTCTTTTGGAGAAAAGAGTACCAGGCAAGAGGTGCTCCTCATATTCATATGCTGTTGTGGATCAAGGATGCCCCAAAGTTTGGAACAGATACTGATGAAGCAGTGTTATCTTACATTGAAGAATATGCAACATGTGCTATACCAAAAAGCACAGAAGAGAAAAAGTTAAAGGAGCAAGTTTTACGTTTCCAAAGTCATCGGTGTTGAAAATACTGTCGACGGAAATACAAGAGCAAAGATAAATACTACACTAAATGTCGATTTGGATTTCCTAGACCTGTTCTTTCAAAAGGAAGATTAAACAGTTTTATGTCAGCTGTGAGACATACTATCACAAGAAAATCACCTAAGAATACCTACAACCTTAAAAGAAAAGAAGAATCAAACAATATAAATGACTACAACCCAGTGATTTTATCCATGTGGAACGCTAACATGGATATACAGTATGTAGCTGACAATTCCATTGCTGTTGCTCGATATGTAACGTCTTACATTACGAAATCAGAAAAAACAGAATTGAAGGAAATGTGGGAAGAGATTTCTCACGAGAAAACTGTCAGTAAGAAGCTGTACAGTTTCAGTTTGAAGATGTTATCGCATCGAGAAATTGGATCCTACGAATGTTCAGATAGGTTATCTTCTGCAAGTCTCTACTCGAAATCAAGAAGAATAATTTGGGCAAGTTTAGGCCTTGCAGCAATGAGAAATCGGGTACTGAAATCTGTTGGAGAAATTGAATATTTGGCCGAGAATGACCCAGAAAGTACAGATATTTTGAAATCAAACATGTTTGATACATATTACCCAAAGAGAAGTCATCATCTGGAGAACATGTGTCTCTATGAAGTGCTGCAGAACTACATTTATTCACGGAAAGCCGCAGAAGACATCAACAATGGAAAATATAAAGTTATTGGTGAGGAAGGATGTTTGGTGAAGCAAACAAAAGGAAGTTTGATAAATCACCGGAAGCTGAGTTGCGACACTACTGACAAAAAGGAATTTTACTACTTGGCTCTTTTACAGCTGTTTAAACCATGGCGTACAGAGGATGAACTACTGGGAGAATTTCAAAGCTATGAAGATTCATTTAATGCTTGCAAAGACAGCATACAATGCAGAACATTCACAACTTATCTGCAAATGTTAAATGAAGAAATTGAACAGGAAACTACAATTGCAGCAGAAATAGCTAGAGACAGTTCTCAGGACAGCCAAAGTTCAGGAACACTCAGTCAAGATCCCCTAGGACAACCAATCATTGAAAATGAAGCATCAATAGCCATGAATGAAGTGGAAACAGCTATGAATCAAGCTCAAGAAGAATTTATAGACTTACAAAATTTGGAAAGACAACTGAATCAAGAGCAGCAACAAATTTATGAAGAGATCAGAAACAAAATTGATCACGGATTTCTACATGAAAAAAAAGAGTGCTCATGCACATCATTTCATCCAATCAGGATGTATGTAAGCGGACAAGCTGGAACTGGAAAAAGTTTCCTTATAAAAGTCATCAGAAGCTACCTACAGCAAAAAACGGATTCTACTTTGTCTTGTGTGGTTACTGCTCCAACTGGGTTAGCAGCATATAACATAAAAGGAATCACTTTACATCGTTTGCTAATGTTACCAGTGGAGCATGAGAACAAAATACAATACAACAAGCTAACTGGAGAAGCATGCTTGGAAGTTTCAAGAGTATTGAAGAAGATGCAAGTTCTCATTATTGATGAGGTGAGCATGGTATCGAACTTAATGCTTGCCTTTGTGCATTTAAGAATGCAGCAAATTCTGAAGTCAGACTATGACGTGTTATTTGGAGGAAAACACGTCATAGTTTTTGGAGATCTTTTGCAACTTACTCCAGTTAAAGGACAACCAGTGTTTAATACTGTGACACATGAAGACACGAAGAAGTCATTGGGAAGCATCGGTAATGCAAATATTTGGTCCTTCTTTGAGTACAAGGAACTTACAACTAATATGAGGCAAGCAAACGATGAAGAATATGGAAGTATTCTGAAAGATATCAGGATTGGACTACTCACAGAAGCTGGCAAAAAAGCATTACAGACTCGGCTGCTACATAATTTATTTCCAAAGGAAGAAATAGTTGCAGAGAAGATATACAAGAACATTGCAGAAAACAAAAGTGTCATCTGCTTAATGCCAACTCTACGTGAATGCTCAATATTCAATGAGGAGCTTTTGAAATTGGAAAAGGAAGATATCAGGAAATTGGAAGCAGTGGACAAAATTGAGGATGGAAGAATTACTGTCACATTAACAGGCACACTCAAAAATAAATTGGATTCACTAGAGAAGAAGATTTCCAAAACAGCTGGATTAGAAAAAAATCTATATGTTTGCATGAACTGTAGAGTATTTTTAAGGAGAAATTTGGATGTTGAAAAAGGTTTAGTTAATGGAGCTATGGGAAGAGTTGTGGGTTTTATTAATTATCAGAAAAAAGATGGAATTGAATGTTTAAAAATAAAATTTGATCAGATAGAAGAAGTTAAAGATATTTGTCGTTGTACAGTTCGTTTCATGCTTGTGAAAGACTTATATGTACGTAGGAAGCAGTTTCCGTTTTCTCTAGCATATGCTGTAACTATTCACAAGTCTCAAGGATTGACTGTAGATTGTGCATTTGTGAACATTGGTTCAACTGTGTTCAAAGAAGGTATGGCATATGTTGCTTTGTCACGAGTGAAAACATTATCAGGTTTATTCATGATAGACTTTGATGATTCAAAAGTTAGTGCTGATACAAACTGTGTAAAGGAGTATAATAGATTAAGAAGAAGCTATGCTCCTCATTTAGGTCAGTATCCTGTGTTGGAGAAACGTGTAGTTTCTCGTAAAAGGAGAAATGAGAATATCTGTAATGAAGATGTAGAGAGGAGGAAAAAAAAGAGGAGTGATGTAATTGCAAGCAAAAAGAATAAGGAAAATGAAGAACAGGTTGTAGGATGTTATTTTGAAAATAGCTCTGGTGTCAACTGCTACGCTAATGTAGTGCTGAATGTTGCATTTTATCTGGAAAGTTTGCAAGAGCAGATAATAGTAAATCAGGGAAAAAGATTCTGTACTGTGCTGAGTCTCCTTTTTGAAAAGCTGAGTAATGATAAAACTCAAATAGAAAGTGCTACTGAAATTAGAAAAGTTTTAGATGTATGTTCAGGACGAACACAGTTTTCTCAAAATGTACAGCAAGATGCACAGGAATTCTTGATCTATTTTCTTCAGGTACTGGAAGAGGAAGGGGTACAAATACAAAATATGTTTGGTCTCTCTTATAAATGGGAACATAGTTGTGAAAACTGTTATAATATATGTGGCTCTAATGTTGATTCTGAAAGGTTTATTTATTTAACATTGCCAGAGAGTAAAACAGTCACTTTTGCTAAATTAGTTAAAGATACTAATCATAGCATGCAATGCAGTGAGTGTAAATCTGACATGTTTTCAACATTAATTTTAAAGGAATACAGACAGTATGTAATTTTAATGATGCAACGATGTAGAGCTGATGGTTCAAAATTGGATACTTTAATAAAGAAGTTTACAGGACAGCAATTATCAATTTCAGGAAAAACTTTTGTAACAGTTGCAATAATTTTCCATGATGGACCTACTGTAACTTCTGGTCATTACACAGTTTATCTTAAATGTGAAAAAGGCTGGACACTGTGTAATGATTCCCAATTGATTTTTAAACAACGTTTGCCTTTTGATTTAGCAAATTC
The DNA here is from genome assembly GCF_964204655.1 of Triturus cristatus. Lineage (NCBI taxonomy): Eukaryota > Metazoa > Chordata > Amphibia > Caudata > Salamandridae > Triturus > Triturus cristatus. Next base: position 1,109,766,564 of record NC_140592.1, on the reverse strand, counting down.
CTATCTAATCTTCCTGAAACCTAAATTTTAGAGAGATTTGTCAACATCTGGAGAAAACAATTTTACCATTTTATTGGATTACCATTTGGAATTTACAATAAAAAGATTTAACAAATTATCATTTGGCCTAATGGAAAGGTAACCAATTGTAATGTGGAATTTTTTCCATTTTTTAAGGAAACTTTGGAAAACCAAAAATTTAGAAAAAATCGGTAACATCTGCACAATTTAAATTTTGGAATGTTATTGGATTGCCATTGGAAATGTTTTCAAAAAAGATTTTTAAAATTACTATTTGGCCATGCGGAAAAGTAAACAATTCTTTTGTGGACTTTTTTAATTATTAATTAATCTTTCAGAAACCAAAATGTTACAGAGAAACGGTGACATCTGTACAATTTAAACTTTTGTTTTTTATTGGATTACCATTGGAAATTAAACAAAAAAAGAATTTTAAAATTACTATTTGGCCTAAAGGAAATGGAACCAGATGTATTGTGGAGTTATTTGACATATATTATTGTGATTATACTTCTGAAACAAAAATATCAGACGGTATTTTAAAGAAATAAGTATAGATATTAGATGATATTTTTTAAGAATATTATGCATTTCTATAAAGTTATGTTTATGCAAAAAGAGATTGTGGGCTTTTTTAAAAACAATCTTTGAGATTGTTATTTTTTTTTTGCCTGCTGTTAAATGATGAATGCAATTGCTTTCACAATTTATAGTGAAATGCAATATTTTCTGAAAACAGCAAAAAAAAGGCAAAAATATTTTTTGAAAAATATGTAAAAATGTGTACTGTAATATTAAATGTTTTCTTAAATATTAATACTTTTTTCTTTTTTTTCAGATTGAGATAGAAAATTTTCGAAAACTAGAACCATTTTAAAAGCAATTAAAAAAAAATTAAATGAATAAATCTTTTTTTGAGTGGGTATGGTAAGTCAATAATGTCATGGTCCCTTTTTTCCACTTCTCTATAATCACATTTGCAGTTTTTAATTGTAGTCTCTCAAGGACCTTGTAATGTGATAATTGATTTTTAGTGTTCTTAAAAAAAAAAAAAAAAATTACGCGTACGGTAAAAAAAAAAAAAAAAAAGTTTTTAAAAACATATATAAAAAATAGATGAAAGGTAAGGTTGGCTCTTAAAAGAGCCGTTGTGTTCATGCAGGGACAGAGGAAAGAAAGATTGGGAATATTAGACGGTACGACAAGTGTGCTGATCTATTTTACTGTTCACTAGGGAAACACTGGTCTCCCTATAAGTAATTAGATCGTGACAATGGGCGCACCGTACTTCAACCCTCGCAAACCGAGGGTTAATTTCCAGAGGACCAGAAAAAGGAGATGCTCCCCCCACAGATGAAGGGCTCACCTGACCTGCAGAAGAAGGACTCGGCTCTGCAGATGATGGTCCAGGCTGAGCTGCTGTGGATGTGCTTGGTTGATTTACTGAAGGGTACCTTCAGTAAGTCGAGCATGTGTCCTTCTGTGTACATCCTTAAGGTGTCTCATCATGGTGTGATTCCCAAAGGAATACTTCCTGTCAGGATTACCTCTTGAAAGTACACGCTTACACAGCTTGCAAGTCACTAAGGGTGCATTTACCTTTTGCTGGCCTTCTGGAAAAGTAAAATAATCCCATACGTAAGAGGTCTTTTGTTTCCTCGCTCTCTGCCTCAAGGTAGTGCTGCTAGCCTCACTCTCAGAAGAGCTCTGCTGTTCTGCCATCGTATCACAAAGACAACCCAGCTCCTTCTCCTAAGGGATCACAAGCAGAAATGAGGGGAATGGGTGTGGTGTAGGAGAGTTCTAGAACTGAAAGTAGTTTCAACCAATCAAAAGTTGTGTTTCATGATCACATGACCAACCGTACGCTTACGGTGCGCTTACGGTACGCTTACGGCAAAAGTACGCATGCGCGTAAAAAAGACACGCGCTCGCGCGCATGCGCATAACAGTCACTCCCCAACACTTCCGCGTAACGTGCGCGTGTAGCGTACACGCGTACGCGCCCCACGCGCAGTTCGCGCGGCTACGCAAATTGCGTAACTATACGCAAACAGCGCAGATAAATTACGGACGTTGCGTAAACCGTACGCTTACCGTAAGCTTACGGTACGCGTACTAAAAAAAAAATTTAAAAAAAGGAAAAAATGTATTGCTAATAAATTTTACATGTTTATTTTATAAAATATATTAAAAAAAACATATTATAGAATTTTAAAAATTTAACCATAGTCTTTAAAAAAGGATAGAAAATTAAAATAAAAATATGTAAAAAAAAATAGAAGAAAAAAAAAATTAGCATTTAAAAAACCTTGCAAATTCACTGAAAAAACCATGGGTTTCACACACGTTATAGTTAGGAATTAGCATTTAAAAAACCTTGAAAATTCACTGAAAAAACCATGGGTTTCACACACGTTATAGTTAGGAATTAGCATTTAAAAAACCTAAGAAATTCAATGAAAAAACCAAAGGTTTCACACATGTTATAGTTAGCTGGACATTTCACTCGTAAAAAACCAATGAAATTCCCCCGTTATAGTTAGTTCAGCTAACTATAACTCGCGCGCCCGCAATGCACTACTGATGACGTCACATATTACATCACTCATGACATGGTCAGTGACATCACTCATGACATCACTGATGACATCTCAAATGACATCACTGATGACATTATCCTTGTGACAGAGTGGTAGACCTCCTCTCACCCTAATATAACCTTTGATACAAACATTCAAAAATAGACACTAAAATTTTCAAAACAATGGACATACCAATAACAGTTACAACAACCTATTCAGTAATTCTAAGATCCACATACATATCCACTCATCCACCAACAATCCTATACAGTCACTCATACATGTACTCACACATCATATATACTCATACACCTAAACATCCTGTAACACAATCCTACTCATCCATAGAGTTACTCACACACATAGTCACTCATGCTAATAAAGAAACAAACATCCATTTACTTGCATATACAGTTATACACACACCACCACACTTACTTTAACAGAAACTTACACATACTTAGTCTTTTTAACAATCACTTATAGAAACACATACTTATTCATACAGGAACTCTTCCAATCTCTCACTCTCACATATACTCACTTATAAACAACAATAGTCACATATACTAGTTTAAAACATATGTAGTTACTTATGAAGACACTATTGAGACAGTCATTCACTCACTAACACACCCATGCACACACTCATCCACCCATACAGTCCTGCACACATGCTGTCTTCAACACATACAAACAGTGAAACACTCATTCATGCATCTATGCACTACGTAATACCCCCACCGCACCATGAAGACACTCAGACACTCATACTGATACTCAAAAAACCAACTATTAACCTATATAGACACTCATGTAGCTACTCACCAACCCATGCAGCCACTTATATACAAAGTGAGAGACTGATACAGGTATTTACACATTTAAACATTACTCACTAAGCCATGTATTCAAAAAGATACACTTAATCAGTCAGTTATACAATCAATTTTTCAGAAAAAAATCATCAATTTAGACACTTATATACTCATTTATTCTTCCATCAACCTTGAGAAAAACATATATAAAACATATTTAATTTTCAGAAAAACACACATTCACTGGATGATGTCATCAGTGATGTCATTTGAGATGTCATCAGTGATGTCATGAGTGATGTCACTGACCATGTCATGAGTGATGTAATATGTGACGTCATCAGTAGTGCATTGCGGGCGCGCGAGTTATAGTTAGCTGAACTAACTATAACGGGGGAATTTCATTGGTTTTTTACGAGTGAAATGTCCAGCTAACTATAACATGTGTGAAACCTTTGGTTTTTTCATTGAATATATATATATATATATATATATATATATATATATATATATATATATATTTATATATATATTCACTGAAAAAAACAAAGATTTCAGGGGCGTTATATTTAGGAATTGCCATTTAAAAAACCTTAGAAATTCACTAAAAAAAACATAGGTTTCAGGGGCGTTATAGTTAGCTGGACATTTCCCTCGTACAAAACACTAGAAATTCCCCCGTTATAGTTAGTTCAGCTAACTGTAACTCGCGCCCCCGCAATGCAGTGCTGATGACGTCACATATTACATCACTCATGACATGGTCAGTGACATCACTGATGACATCACTGATGACATCTCAAATGACATCACTGATCCCTACGCGATAGCATCCGCGCATGGTACGAGTTGGGTACGTGTTTAGTGCGCGATCGCAATGCGACAGGTATGCGACTCCCAGCCTATACTCGACACGTTCGATGTATGTAACGCGATGTTTACGCGCTTCCGCGATGCGTCATCTGCGTCTATGACGCGGTAGGTGCGTGGATCCCGCGAAGTATTTAACATTTAAAAAAACATATGAATGTATTTCATGTGAATATTAATTGAAGACAAACTCTAAACTAGTCTTAAAACTAATATATTTTTACATCTAATCCTATAATTGTTTTTTATTCAATTTCGCGGATGCGCGCTGGGTGCGTGCTGCGTAAGCGCAGGGTGCGCGGATCCCATGTGACCTGCAAAAAAAAAGATTTGATTGGTTCATTACACTTCCTCTTCTAACTATTGAAAGACCCCACCCATTTCAATTATTCTTCTTTGACCTTCTTTAGAGCACCATCTCTTTGGAGAGAAGAAGATTTTTTAGACTAAGTTTACACTTAGCTCTAACTTTTTTCAACCAAAAATGGCTTCAGGGCAGCAGGCATCACCTGCATCACCTCATACTTCTGAGAGTGAATTTTTGCCGGAGGCACCACCCAAAAAACGTTTTTCTTCAGTGGTGTGGAAATGTTGTACTTTTCCAGAGGGGCAGAATAATACCAATGCCACCTTGGTCACGTGCAAGATTTGCAAAAGAGTCCTATCGAGAGGGGATCCTAACAAGAAATACTCTTGCGGCACGGCAAGTATGATGAAGCACATGAGGACCCTTCATCCAAACAATCTTGCACGAGAAGAGTGCTGATGGATGAGAAACACTCCTGCTCCTGCGCCATCCACCTCATCGCAGCCGAGCACATCAAGAGTGCATCCATCAGCCCAAACCTTGGACATCCGTCCTCAATTTCAATTTTTAAAAGTGCTCTGCACTAAGTGCAACAAGACTTTGTGCTATGGTGAGCAGTCGATCGATCTGATCTGCCGCCGGCAAGAAAGTCACATTTGCTAGTTTTTTTGTTTTTTGTTATTGTTCCCTGAAGTTCATTGTTTGGTTTCTCCTGGTTTTTTTTTTTTTTTTTTTAGCAGAAAAACCAAAAAAAAATAAAAATTGTTCAGAAAACCCAAAAAAATTATAAAAGAAGAAAGAAGAAAAAAAAAGTTCTTGTAAGAACTAACTTTCCTGGTTTAAAAATAGAGCTAAATGTCTTTGTTAGTGTTAGTTTAGATGAATGTATGTGTAATATGTAATTGACTGAATGAATGCATTAGTAGTGTATGGTCAATGTAAAAGTGCAGAACTATGAGGAAGTGCTGCAGCATCACACAGTAGCCTCTTTAACTGCAGTGTGCTGTAGTACTTCCGAAGCACAGGGATGCAACATATGTACATAAATATGTTGCACATCTATGCTTCTCTCTGCACGGCTGCTTAAGCTGCAGCCATGTGGTGACACAGGCACCCTTGCACCATAGTGCAAGGATATCTGTGTCATGTGCTGTTTGTTTTTCTGCAGGAAGACACACCTTCCTGCACAAAAACAATGAGAAAATGCATTTTTCTTCTTCAATGTATGCTGAACATTTCAGCATGCATTGAAGATATAAAAATGTGGAGAAATTGAAACAATTCTCCTTGTTGTGCTTTCCTACACCAAATTTAAAATGGTGCAGCATTCACACACATATCGAGATTTATGATTTATGATAAATCTAGACATGTGTCTTGTTCTATGAGTATTAAGTGCAATCATGCACAACAACACTTATAGAACACCCTTTCAACACAAAGTGGTGTGCATGATGAGGTTATATTTACATGGAGAATAAAAAGTGCACAGAGTGCCTTTTCCTCTCTTTGTAAATATAAAAGAGTATCTTGCGCAATAACTATGTTACAAAAAGTGACATATTTCCGTTTTTAAATTTCCTTGCGAATGATAGAAGGTATAGGAGGCTACGCTCTATTTGCCTTTCGAGAATGTTGTTGATCACGCTGCCACTGCCAAGAGTCACGGAGGGCCAGTGAGTGCCAGTGAGTGTCAGCGTGTGCCGTCTGCGTCCTCGCCATGCAGCACCAGCGCCAGGAGGCGCATATAGCTAACGCTGAGGCCCGCTTCGCGGGACGCGCCGGGCGAAGCCCGGGCCAAGGGCGGGCCCGTTTTAGCCCGTTCGAGACCGGTCAAGGCCGGGACGGGCCTGGTCTCTTTCACGTACCATCTGACGTAAAGGTTAGTCCACGGATTTTTCATTTAAAAAATGTTGTCAAGCACTAACTGTCGACGTTAGGTCAAGCACCATTTGCATATATCATGTGTGCTTCTCCACCAACCTGTAATGCCAAAGACATAAGAAAGCCAACAGGAGGAGCGTTAATGGGCACCCTGGATAATTTTTTAGATAGAGTGTCCTCTGCCCTTGCCAAGGATATTGAGCTCACAGAAAAAAGACTATCACTTGACATCGCCTTTGAGAAAAGATCTTCCATGGGCAGGATAGCTGAAGCTCGATCTCTGGACTTACATCGGAGTTATACGCAAGATTCTATGGTATTACTGTCCTCCGTAGAGGAGGGGGGGGTGCAGGGGCCACTAGGGCGCCCAGAATTAGTAATACCCATGACCAGTGAGCCTCCAGGTACTGCCAGTATATCGGATAAGAGCATAGATATAATTACCCCTGCTGTGACAGGAGGCATACGTCATGATAAAATTAAAACTCGGTCTACTACTAGTTCCAAGGCGGTGCCGCCCAAAGGTGAACAGGGTCTCTCCTTAAAACTGAGTCTTATTAATAACAAAGTTCAGACCCCCGGAAAGAACAAAAAACCTAGCAAAGTTCATCGCGCCAACAAGCCCGTAATTCAATCTGGTAGTACTTGCATTGCCAGTGAAGACACATCCAACGCCCCCTCTGATGAACTGAATAATATAAAAGAAATGAGCCCATCTTTCTGGATAAAAATGGAACATCTGATCAAGAAGTCCTGGGCCCCATTTAGTAAACGGCTGGACTCAATTGACTCTAGACTAATATGCCGAACTATTGTTAGTCTCATCTCGGGGTATGGAAGGTAAACAAGTCATTGGGTCAGTTAATAATCATGTTGGGAGAGGGGGAGAGGGGGAGAGGGGTCTATCATAACTCATGGTGTAGAGATACCACCCTCTGTCCCCAGTAAAACAGCTACAAGTGGAAACTTGGTAGTACCCCAGGTAAATCCACCGGAACCAGTTTCTAATAACCCACCAAGGGTAGCGCACTCAGGTGACAGGGGTGTGTTGCCGCAAAGAGAGTCTGGCATGGCTGTAACACATAAAGTAGCATAGCATACAAACATTAGGAACTATAGCGAAGCTCCATTACCAACCATCCAGCTTCCCCCAGAGTCTGCACCCTATGTAGTGGTTTTGGCGGGGGTGCCTTCATTAGGTCAGGGCAAGAGGGAATTACACCAGGAGCTGAAGTATAAGTGTATCCACTGGCTCAATAAGAATCGCCCTCTTCCAACACATGTTTCTGCCGAAATTCTCCACGCTAGAAGAGTGGGCTGGGTGGGGAATAAACCAAAGACAGGAGGGGGGGATTGCATAATTGTTAATTTTAGGGACTGGAGGACGGTGGAGTATATTTGTGACTGGTTTCAAAACTATCTGGTATCAACAATTCATCCTCTCCCCCTATCCTATTTCTATGCCGTAGTGCCTTCAGAAAGGGGTAGTATTCAGCACTATGGTGGACAAAAGGAGCGGAGGTTTGGGGAAAATTTAGCGTTGTCTAATAGGTTTGATGTGCTTTCTGGCCTGGAAGACTGCGACTGACTTCAAGGGGTTAATTCTGGTCAGGGGGATGCTAATACAGCCCCCAGTGAGGCAGAGGTGGCCGCGGTACAAAGGGTAACTGCTATAGACAGCTCAGTGGTCAACATTGTTCCCCTAACTTCTACCTGTAAAATTTTGAGTTGGAATATTGCGGGGTTGAGAAGTAAATGTAAGGATAAGATCTGGCTGGAAGAAATAAAGTCCTATGACATTATGGCATTTCAGGAAACATGGGACACAGACCATAATTTTTATATAGATGGGTATACACATTTTTTTATCCCTGCTAAACAGGCACACTATGGTAGAGCACAGGGAGGGTTAGTAATGTTTTTTTCCCTAAATTTGAATGGCTCATTAAAACAGATTGATGCGAGCTGCCATAATTGTTTGGCAGTGGAGCTATCTCGCCCACATTCTGGGAAATTATTACTAGTTAACTTTTATAATTCTCCCAATAGTGAGTGTATGAATCAATTCTTATCACGCCTAGAGGACTTTTTAATCGCTTATCAAGCAAAAAATCCATGGGCTGAGGTTATTGTTATGGGCGACTTTAACATTCACCCATGTGGACAAAATTGTATCTTTGATAATTCAGATGGTCCCCCATATTCTGCCCCTGTACACTTTGAACACACGGAGCAGGGGGAGACCCTCGAGAAACTTCTGGCGACCACAAATCTCTATGAATCAGGATGTATTAAGGGAGGCCCGAGGGTAGCTACCTTTAAGGGTACGGTCATTGGTACAATCATAGACTATATTTTTATGACTGCTGCAGTTCCAGGCAGTGTTGTTTCTTATAAGGTGGGGTTTTCCGCTTTTAGTGATCATAACCCTGTAATTTTAGAAATGGCCCGGGGGGCACAATTAACATTCACAGTATCCGAGAATATGGCTATCAGTTGAGAGGTGACATCAACGGATCAAGGCAGGAGATTGAAATGGTCGAAAGTAATCCCAGAAATTTTTGTGGGGGAGGTTTTGTCCAATACAGGAAGTTGATATCTGTTTGGACACTGACGCGTCAAATATACTGATTATAGAGGCTTTTGAAACCATCTGTAAACAAATCAGTAGCAAGCTGACGAAGCGAATGCACCCCGAATCTACTATCAGATGGAAAAGTTGGTTTGATAAAGATTGTACTAGGGCACATTCTGCCCTCCTTAAAGCATTAAAACAGTGCCCCACAAATAGGGAGCTAATCAGGGGTTTAAGGAAATCCTATAAACAGGCCATTTATACAAGGAAAAACCAGATAAAAGATGAGGCATGGGACAAACTTTTGTCCCTGGAGGTCCTGAGGGACAGTGGCAAATTTTGGCAAACTATTAATGACCCTTTTTTTTCTAGTGAAGATAATTCACGTCTTGATTGTAATATTCAAGATGAGCAGTGGACTGCTCATTTTGAAAAAATCTATGGCAGTCAGGGGACTGAGAGCCCACAAGAATATATTTTTAACTCGGAATTACCGTCAGTAGTGGTCTTCCAGGAGAGTGAAGTATTTAAAGCAATAACGGAGACCATGATAAACAAGGCGCCAGGCCCAGATGGGGTCCCGGCGGACCTCTATAAAAGTTATCCTAGATTCTGGGCAAGGGTACTGACTAATATTTTTAATGCTTCAGGCTCAAATACACTGCCCGTCTCCTGGTCAAAATCCATTATTATTCCGGTTTTTAAAAAAGGGCAAAGAGATGACCCAACCTGTTACAGGCCTATCTCCTTGATAGACTCTGCTGTGAAGATATTAGGCAGAGTTATATTAGCAAGATTGACAGAACATTTTGAGGGAAGGGGGATCCTCTCCAATGCTCAATATGGATTTAGAGCAAAAAGGAGCACACTAAATCAATGTCTCAATCTACAGCTCCTTATTAGTAAGTATATTGTTGCCAAAAAGGGCTCCCTCTATCTGGGATTCATGGACCTATCAACAGCATTTGATCTAGTAAATAGGACAAAGCTGTGGCAAATTTTAATTGATATGCGGATCGACTGTGTTTTAGTCAAATTTCTTGCCGACCTCCACTGTGGCTTGATCGCCTCCATACGAGTCACCCAAGATGGGAGAGGCACTAGGCATTTTAAATCAGAAAGAGGGGTTAGGCAGGGATGCATTTTGGCACCCCTGCTTTTTACATTATACATTAATGCATTAGAACCTGAACTGAAGGAAGCCTCGCTAGATGTCCCGAGAGCAGGAGACACAACCATTCCAGTTCTCCTTTATGCCGACGATGCAGTTTTACTGGCCCGCACAGGAATTGGGCTAAACAAATTGTTAATTGAGTTTGAAAAATTTATGGAATTCCTTGACTTAAAAATAAACGCTAAAAAATCCCATGTAATGATAGTAGGGGAACAAAGGAAAAAAGAAAAATACAATGACTTTTTTTGTGGTAAAGATGAGGTTAGTAGGGTCCCTGTTTTTACATATCTAGGTCTCTTATTTGATGAAAAGGGGTCATGGGGTCCGCAAATGAAACTTAAAAGAAATGTATTTGCAAGATCCACATCAGCCCTTAGGGGTTTTTCAAAACGTCTAGGAGCCAGACCCATGGAAGCTATTTTAAAGGTCTACAAGGCAAAATGCCTTGCAATAGCTACTTATGGTTCTGAGATCTGGGGGTACGTATCAGAAAACCATCAGATTCAAGTGGTGGAAGATGCATTCCTAAGAACCTTATTATCTGTGCCACAGTCAACCCCTACTTTTTCGATACATGAGGAGATGGGGCTGGATTATGTTTTAGACAAAGTGAAAATGGCCCAGTTATTATGTTGGCTCAAGACTTGGCTCAATGAAGAGATATCTTTAAAACACATGATCCTAAAAGATTGTCTGGCTCTAGATATGGCCAGTAAGATCCCGTGGTTTGCATATATTGAATCAACTTTTCAGAAACTCGGCCGGCCGGAGTTTTTTCCGGCTCCAGATACTATTAAGAAAGCAGACCTGGATTTGATAAAAACCGCCATGGCAAACTTTTAACTTGCAGAAAGGGAAGAATTAGAGTTGAAAAAACCTCTAGTTGGATCACACTTTGGGTTAGTGAGTTTACCGGGTCTGGAACCCTACCTGAAGCTAGTAACACGCCCCTTTCATCGTTTTCTGTTAACCAGATTTCGATTTAACTTAATTCATTTTTCTTTGGGAGATTTTCCCAAATGGGGTGTTGCGGATAAGGCTGAGCCCTACAAGTGCGACAATTTATCACCACAAGATACTTTACATTTTGTCATGTTTTGCAGGTATTACTCAGACATCAGGAAAAGGTATTTAGTACCGTTGCTTAAGGAAATAGGGTTTGCTCAGGTTAGACCAGAACTTGTACATTTACAATTACTGAGTAATGTCCGGATTATTTTCCATGTCGCTAATTTCTTAGTTGCTGCTGCTCGTATTAATAATACGTAGAAAAAAAAAGCTGGCTCAGGGCATGCTGTACTCTGATCTGGTATGATGCCGTGGTTTTTATTTTGATTTTATTAGATGGTTATGACCTTTTATCAGATTTTAAGTATAATATTTATTAATGATATTAACTGTATGGAATTTTTATTGTATACCCCAATATGAATTTGAGGGGAACGTGTCTTATGTCCCTGTCTTTTGCCTTATATAATGTTAATTAATAGAATTTATGGTGCTTTATCTGTTTTCACTTTTAAATTGTCGACTAATGTTTTTTATTGTAATTGTTTCTTTTTGTGATATTAATTTTATCGAATAAAAGTATATGACTGACTGATAGAAGGTAAGCACAGAGTTTTGTCTGCAAAGATGTTCAAAGAAGAATGATTGAAATGATTGCTGTCCTTCAACAGCTAAAAAGGTGAAATATTATGAACCCTCAAATCTCTTTTTTTGCAGGTCACATGATATCTGATTATGGACAGATTTCAAAACTACATAAACAGAGTGTTTTTAGAAAAGTGTTTCAACTTTGTAGCTTCTTGCAGGCCTCTTCATTCTGCATATTGAGACTTAGTTAAACTTACCTTCACAGTAATAGGAATAAAAAATGGTATACATTTTTTTCTGTTTTTCATTCAAATATTAATTCATATAAATTGCTTATTTTAAAATTTGGATCTGTGAAAGAAAAGGAAAAAAAAATTATAACATCTAATAATACAATTTTTACAACACAGCATAATTTCCACAAACTAATTTTTTTGCCTCTTTTACTGTTCTCAGAATATATTAAATTTCACTAAAAGTAGTGATTTCAATCGTACTCATCACTTAACAGCGGGCAAAAAAACACAATCTCAAAGATTGTTAAAAAAAAAACAACATGCCATTCTCAAAATACAAATCACATAAATATAAAATGCACACAGCTAACACATTTTTTTATCTTTAACTTACAAAAACTGTAAATGATGTCGCTATAAAATATTCACCAAATCTAAAGTTAAATTTTTGGAGGATGCACCACGCCCACAACATTTTCCTTCAGTGATGTGGAAATTTTCTACTTTTCTCGAGGGGCAAACAAAGACCAATACCACCTTTCTCATGCACAAGATTTTCAAAAGAGTTCTGTTACGAGGGGATCCTAACAAAAAATACTCATGCGGCACAGCAAGTATGATGAAACACCTAAGGACCATTCATCCAAACAATCTTGCGCGAGAAGAGTGCAAACAGATGAGGAACACTCCTGTTCTGTATCTGTAAAAAAGAATCACAAATAAATGTATATTAATAACTTTCAAAATTATACTATTCCATTACTGTACAAACACATTTTATATAAATACTGACTAAGAAACTATGTCCCTGAACCACAAGTGTGACAATGGTTAAAACACTACATGCATAGTGCATACTACTTTGAAGCAGTTCATGCCCTAAAGCCTACCTCACTAAAACTCTACATGCTAACTGACTAAATAATTACAGTACTATAAGGAGACACACTGGATGAGTGACAGGGTGTTTGCTAGAAGAGTATGAATAATAACTAGGGAATTGAAGGTCTGAAACACAACTGTGGAGGTGATTAGAGGACTGCATCCATACTGCATAGGCATTTAAAGCAGTCCATGTGCCATGGCCTGGCTCACTGCATGACTACTTGGGTACTGACTGAATGATTAGAGTACAGCAAGGAGAGTGCCTAGGTGAATTTATAAGTGCTAGCCTTTTCGTACAGGGAATGGATTACGACTTGGTACTGAATGGGTCACTTGAGGAGTGCAAAGGCAGTGACAAGATGTTTGCTGGACTGTATGGATACTGACTAGGATATTTAAAGTGTGAAAGACAAGTGTCTAGGTGGTTAGAAGACTGCATGCATAGTGCATAGGGGTTTGAAGCAGTCCATGTGTTAAGGCCTGGCTCAGTGCATGAATACTTAGGCACTGACTGAATGATTAGAGTACTGCAAAGATAGTATCTTGGTGAATTTATAAGTGTTTGAGTTTTCGCACAGTGAATGGATTAGTACATGATGCTGAATGGGTCACTAGAAGACTGCAAAGGGAGTGACAGGGCGTTTCCTGGAAGTGTATGGATACTGACTAGGGAATTGAAGGTGTGAAAGACAATTGTGTAGGTGGTTAGAGGACTACATGCATAGTGGATAGGGGTTTGAAGCAGTCCATATACTAAGGCCTGGGTCACTGGATGAGTACTTGGGTACTGACTGAATGATTAGAGTACTGCAAGGAGAGTGCCTGGGTGAATTTATTAGGGTTTGGCTCAGTGAATTGATTAGTACATGATGCTTAATAAGGTCACTAGAGGAGTGCAAGGGGAGTGACGGTGTTTGCTGGAAGTGTATGGATACTGACTGGGGAATTGAAGGTGTGAAAGACAAGTGTTTAGGTGGTTAGAGGACTGCATGCATAGTGGATAGGGGTTTGAAGAAGTCCATGTGCTAAGGCCTGACTCAGTGCATGAATACTTAGGCAGTGACTGAATCATTAGAGTACTGGAAAGAGAGTGTCTTGGTGAATTTATAAGTGTTTGGGTTTTGGCACAGTGAATGGATTAGTACATGGTGTTGAATGGGTCACTAGAGGACTGCAAAGGGAGTGACAGGGTGTTTCCTGGAAGTGTATGGATACTGACTAGGGAATTGAAGGTGTAAAAGACAAGTGTATAGTATGTTAGAACACTATATGGATACTGCATAGACATTTGAAGCAATCTATTTGGTACTTAGAAACTGACTAAATAATCCGACTACTTCTAGGACAGTGCTTAGGTAAAACTTTTAAATTTTCAGTTCTGCCACAGTGAAGAGAATAGTACATGGTACTGCACCTTAGTGTCAAACCCTGACTCATTTTATCAATGCATAAGCAAAGATTAGCTTCTAATGCTACTAAAACTTGACAACATGACAGGTTTTAAAAGAGTTATCTGCTAAAAAATACACAATGTTACCAAATGCTTCTCTCACAGTGGTTCCCAAATGCACACAGACTCACAGTGTGATTCTAGACAACAACCACTATACCTAGGAGTTTACCAAAAATCATTCACTACTGTGGAAGTGGTAAGGGAACTGCACACAATCTTCATATTTCAGGACTGCACTTTTGTGTCAAAGCCTGACTCATTTAATCAAAGCATAAGCAAAGACTGGCTTCTAATGCTACTAAAACTTGACATGATGTCCCATTTTAATACAGTTATCTGTCAGCAAATACACGATGTTAACAAATGCTTCTCTCACAATCCTTACCCAAATGCACACAGACTCACAGTTTGATTTTAGACAATCAACACTATCCTAGGAGTTTACCAAAACTCATTCACTAGTCTAGGAGAGTTAATGGTACTGCACACAATCTACATATTTAAGTACAGCGGATGTATGACATTACAACGCGGGATTTTACCACGCGTGCAGTTACATCGCATGCGTTACAACACATGCAATGTTACAACGCTATGCCATTCCAACGCAAGTCTTTACATCGACTTGCGCTAGATGGCGTGCTAACATTAAAAAAGTGTAATTTACTATTCCAACTCCAGTCCACTTAACAGTAGGGAAGGTGTTGGGATAGTAAACTACACTATTTGTAATGTTAGCACGCCATCTAGCGCAAGTCGATGTACAGACTTGCATTGTAATGGCATAGCGTTGTAACATCGCATGCGTTGTAACGCATGTGATGTAACTGCACTGCGTGGTAAAAACCGCGTTGTAATGGCTGTTCCCCAAGTACAGCACATCAGTGTCAAAGCATGACTCATTTAATCAACGCATAGGCAAAGACTGGATTCTAATGCTACTAAAACTTCACAACATGACAGGTTTTAAAAAAGTTATCTGTCAGCAAATACATGATGTCACCAAATGCTTCTCTCACAGTGATCCCAAATACACACTAACTCACACTGTGATTCTAGACAAGCATCACTATCCCTAGGAGTTTACCAAAACTCATTCACTACAGTGCAAGTGGTAAGGGAACTGCACACAATCTACATATTTCAGGACTGCACTTTTCTGTCAAAGCCTGACTCATTTAATCAAATCATAAGCCATAACTGTCTTCTAATACTACTAAAACTTCACAACATGACAGGTTAAAACAGTTATCTGTCAGCAAATACACGATGTTACCAAATACTTCTCTCACAGTGGTTCCCAAATGCACAGATACTCACTGTGTGGTTCTAGACAAACAACACTATCCCTTGCACTATACCAAAACACATTTCTTCATCTAGAAGTAGTACTACATTTTAGTATAGAGACATAACATAACTCATTTCACAAATTCATAAACAATGACTGGTTTCTAATTCTACCAAAATATAACAACAGCACAGTTATCTGTCACACATGAAAAACACAAATGCGTATCACAGAATGGTTTCTACGTGCACACACATTGTCAATAAGATTGTAGAGAAAAAAATACTCCCTACACTTTAGCAGGAGAAATACATTAGTCTGATTAAAATCAAAATAGTCTACATACATCCCCTCACAATTAAATAACTCATCTTTCAAGTTCTTTTGTAGATTAAGAAGTATATCAGTCACTCACCATATTTTCTTTTACAGAATCTCTGCGCTGTGCACCTCTCAGCAAAAACAAAGAATGGAAAGGTTTCCCTTTCATTTTCCACACATATACATGTAAACATCAAATCACAATCCTTCACACATAAACTTAAAAGCAAACACACATTTCTATTGGTTAAACATTTCAACCCTTTCCAACTGAAATACATTTCAACCCTTCCCCCAATCTGCCTTCTGCCTGTTACCATAGAAACAGGTCATGGAACACTGCACTAAGAACACAGGTCAGAAGTTCAGCACACAATGTTCCTACACAAGAGAGGAAGTGTGCTTCACTTTTCAACATATCAGCTAATCATATATAATGTTCCTTACAATCTGTTTTTGTTAACCAATAAGAATCATACCTTTAAAAAACAGAAACATACACCCTACCTTTCAGTGTACAAAGTAGTCATACAACCAAAGATTTCTTGTCTTTTTTAAAAAAAAAAATCTGTGGATCCGCGCACCCAACGCGATAGGATGCGCGCTCCGTGCGCGCATTTCGCCGGGTTTTTTTTACAAAAAAGGGGGGCCCAGGTGGTCCTTCTGAGACCCCCTAAGCACCTCTAGAGGGTCAGAGTATTTCCACTCTGCCCCCTTTCTATGTTTTACACACTTATTCCCCTTGCTTCTTCAGCCTCGCTTCTACCGAGGCAGAAAATGGCCGCCAACAGTTCCTGGTTTCGAATGTAGAGAGACACTCGACAGCCAATTAGCATTCAGCGCGAGATCGGGAGGGTGCACGCTCGGTTCGGGGAGGGTGAGCGTACGGTGCGTGTACGGTCCGCGGATCCTCCGCGGCCATAGATATTTATGTACTTTGAACTCTAATTTTCTCAGGAACTACTGAACAGATTCACACCATTTATGCAAAAGGCATGAGTCTGAACTGAGGACTACCTCTTTGCCAAATTTGGTGTCATTCCGTTCAGCGGTTCGGGCTGTAGCTGCGACAACAGATCCTATGGGAAATTGCATGGGGAAAATGTGTTTTGGGACCCCCCTTTTTTCTCGGCCCCCGCTTGACAAATCACCACAAAACTTTCAGGGTAGGAGCGGAGTGGAGCTGGTCAAAAGTGTGGAAAATTTCGCGAGGATTCGTCAACCGGCGCCAGACTTATTGGGAATAGAATGTTGCAGATTTCCAATGGAAAATAGGTCCTAACTATAACTACCTACTGGCGACTGCCAGTAGGTAATATATATATATATATATATATATATATATATATATATATATATATATATATATATATATATATATATATATATATATATATATATATATATATATATTTATATATATTTATATATATATATATATATATATATATATATATATGCAAGCACCTAGCGCATTCTTCCACTTCCTGGCAGGCGAGGAGGAAAGCACACGGACACCAATCGTGCTTCACGAAGATTTATTAGAAGTCAGCATCGGCATGACATGTCATTACGCGTTTCGGCCACCAGGTGGCCTTGATCACATAAGGTAACCGCCATACTGAACATCCTTATATACACAGCACTTCGTAATCACGTGATCATTAGTGATGAACGACATAGAAGAAATATATATGGTCATGGCCAATCTATAGCAGAAATCCTTGTGGGCTAAAATATTTCTTTTTCTTATCATGATAAATTCTTTTGAAGGCGCACAAAGACATGAACAGTAATCTTTGCAAAGTGCAAATGCTTGTTGTGCCAAATACGCAAATTAAAGTGCAAATTGCAATTACATAGTTGTGCAAAATACGCAATGATGGTGCAAAATACAAATATTCGCACGGGGTATATATACAAGGTGGCCATGTAGAGTCCATTCAAAGTGTCTCATGAATAGTGCAAAATACATTTAGTAAAACATTGACATAGTTGCCTGAAAGACAATTAAAGATGTAAAATACAAAAGTTTTATATATATATATATATATATATATATATATATATATATATATATATATATATATATATATATATATATATATATATATATATATATATATATATATATATATGCCAGGGCTCTCATCAGGAGGCAGCTTGCGCCAGCCCATTTCTCTTGTTAGCATAGCCTAAAACAGAACCAACTACTGACCATGAAAGTGGAGCGTAATAGCCAGAGTTGCCACTTTGGAGGTGAGGAACTAGGTTCGAGTTTCAGTGTTGGCTCAACATCCTGTGATTCTGGGAAAGTCACTTAGTCTCCTCGTGCCTACACCAGTGTTGGTGATTAAGTGCTCGTGAGCACCGGAAGCCACCTGCTCAAATTAAGCACTGCCTTAAACGCGTTTTGATGGAGAAATGTGATTTCATCCTTCGTGTAACTGTACCTCTCAATTCATTAAACAATTTACTGTTGCATACCTTTGATCATTCGGCATGAACATGTTTTAAGTGTCACCTTTGGGGCAGTTTGTAGCCTATTTTCACAATTAACTGTTCTCAAGATGTCATATTTTAGAGTTCTGTGATACTCATAGCAACTCTTACATAATCCCTAATTCAGGTAATAACAAATGCCCACCCTACTATCCGATTGGGTAGTAAAACACGGGCATAATTAAGTGCAGAGAGACAGCACAGTCCAGGACCTGGTCTAGCAGCACCTGATGCACTAATGAGACGGGGGTGCACGAAACCTAAGGGCATATTTACAAGAACTGAAGCATCGGCATTGATGCTTCATATTTCTTGCACCTGCCGCAAATGCCCTAACAACACCATTGATGCACTGTTTTTACAATACTGTGCTCCATGGTTCAAGGATTCACGGATCCATCAGAGATTATGGCACATCTTTTGGCCCTAAGAGGAAGCATTTCTGGAGTTGGTCATTATACTGACGCAACTCCAGCAATGCATCAGAACACAAAGGAGAGTCCCATGTTAAAAAGCCCTGCATCAATCCTTACGCCTGGTTTGAGAAGGCGCAGGTATTTTGACATAGTCAAGTCGTAGAGTGAAGTAGTGAATAGTTGTAAATTTCACTGCATCAGTTCTACGTGGCTTTTAACGTGGGAACGCCTACCCTGCATACATTATACCTGGCGCAGGTACAATGTGACGAAGATCTCTACAAACTGACACATTGGGCCCGATGTGTCAGTTTTTTAAAATATGGAACAGTGTGGAGCACTGATTGCGCTTCCGCTGTGTTAGACCTGGCATCATTGGTGTGGGTTTCCACTGTATTTTTGCCTTTGCCTCCTATTATTTTGCTGGGTGTTGGACATCGTTTTGCTGGTCTACATGCTTTGGGCACTTTGCCACTGCTGTTCAGTGCCAAAGTGCAAGTGCTCCGTTTGCCAATTGTTGTTATAAATTGGTGATTTCATAATTGGCATATTTGATTTACTAGTCAGTCCCCAGTACAGTGCACTGTGTGTGTCTAGGGCCTGTAAATCAAATGCTGCTAGTAGGCTTTCAGCACAGATTGTGCCACTTACACAAGCAGCCCTGCAACAAGGTCTCAGGCCTGCCATTACAGAGCCTGTGTGCAGTCTAGTACTGCCATGTTGGCCTGTCAAGTGCACCCACTTGCCAGGCCCTAACCTTCTCTTTTTTACATGTTACTCACCCCTAAGGTAGGCTCAAGGTACCCCTGTGGGCAGGGTGCAGTGTATGTGAAAGGAAGGATATGCCCTGATGTGTGTGACTTGTCCGGATAGTGGAATACTGCCAATTTAGTTTTTCACAATTGCAAGGCTACCTGTTCCCATAGGATAGAATGGGGAGGTGTCTTATAACATCTTATAAACATAACCACCCCTGGGAACAAGGTAGGAAGATAAAGTTTAGTATGCCTGAACTCAGAATGTTTAGTATGCCTGAACTCAGAATGTTAAAATGCATCTTTTAGTGAGGGTGATTTTTATATTCTGTGTTTTAAAATACCACTTTTAGAAAGTAGGTATTTTCTTGCTTAGCCATTCAGTGTGCCTCTGCTAGGATGTGTATTGACTGTCTGCCTTTGGAGTGACAGGGGCTGGGGATGCAGAGTGGCTCCGGAAAGCCTGGATGAGTCTGTGCTGGACTGAATAGACCTGGGCTGCATTTAGAGTAGACGGAGGAGATTTCCTTTCACCTGAATGGGTCTAGTCTGCCTTCCACAATGCTGTCTCCACCTCCTGCCAGGAAGCTGCACCAGAGAGAACAGAACTGGTTTTGGCTGAGTACAGGACTTCTCTGCCACCAGAGAACAAAGGATTTTGTTGAATAAATATAGGGGACCAGACCCCAGAACTTTAGATCACTTCTTGGAATCAAGAGGAACCTTTGCCAAGGAGAAGAACTGGAGAAACTGAGGAGGAATACTGCCCCTGTACTGTTTGCTGTCTGGGGTTGGAATGCAGTGGCTACTTTCTGCCAAGGAAAGGGAAAGGGATTTTGCTGTTTGCTATTTCTCCTGCTTGAGGAAGATCTCTAATGGCTTGAAACTGAGCTTGCCTCCAGTTCTGAAGTCTCAGGGACACAAAGACTTCACCACCAGCTCCCCTGAACTTCCTTGCTGGGAGTTCTGACATGCTAAGAGTTGCCTGCTGTTGTTTTGGACCTCTGGAGGCTGTTTGCCGCTGGGAGCTAGAAAAGTAACTCAACTTCGAGAAGGGCAACGCATTGCTGAAGAAATCATTGCAGTGCCTGCCCGCAGCTCAAGGAATCGCCGCACGCCGCCTCGAGTGCACCGATTTACGAAGTCCGCGATCACCACACCGATTCTGATGCAGGCCCTGCTGTGCAGCTGCAAGAACCCATGCATCGTCCCAGATCGTCGCAATGCATCGAGGCACCAGGTCTATCGCAACATTGGGGGACACAGTAAGAAACCGACGCATCACCTCCCCTCACAGGTAAGGAACCGATGCATCACCTCCCCTGTGCAACAGTAAGGAACCCATGCATGATCTCCCCCGGAGCAAGGAACCAACGCATCACCTTCCCTGAGTGTAAGGAACTGATGCATCATCTTACCTGCGATCCTTTTTGTTTGTGTTTGTGACGGATCCAAGGTACTTTGTGTGAAAAGTGTTGCATCTGCAATTTGCTTTGAACTGAACTATTTCTACCATTAGACACTCATATTTTTATTACTGTATTGAGGATTTTTGGTCGTTTTGGTCTTGTTTTGGTTTAGACAAAGATTACTTACTCTTCTAAACTAGTGTGGTGTCAATTTATAGTGTTTTCACTGTTTTACTGTGTTTGTTCACAAATGCTTTACTCACTGCCTCTGAGATAAGCCTCTCTGCTTGTGTCAAGCTACCAAGGGGATGAGCTGAGGTTATTTTAGAAGTTTATCCCCCTTACCCTGACTAGAAGCTAGGGTCCCTATTTGAACAAAGGTACCTACCTCTGCCAACTAGACACCCCCATTTCTAACACGCTGCATCAAAAAAATGACACTGCAGTGGCACTAGCTCCTTGTAAATATGGCCCTTGGTTTATTAAAAAAAACAAAAGAACGGTTTAAGTTGTCCTTGTTTCCAGATATTAGCTCAATAAAGACATGGATACAAATGATGCCAAAGTTCCACAAGGGCCTATTACAAAAATATCAGGGCATCATAGAGAAAACTGTTGTAAACCGTGCACAATAACTCCCTGGTGCAATTAGCATGTGCAACGGGCACCCCCAAAGCTTTTGCATCTAACTCAGCATTTTGAAGTAACAATGAAGCATGATCGATGCAAGTGATATTTGCTTCTGTCTTGTATCCATATTTTCCCCCTAAAGTTAAGAAAACACAATAACTGCCTGTGAGAGAGTCATAACTTTTGCCCTGATCATTCCATTTTTTGATTGATATTGGTGGTAAGTTACTCTGATTGTACCCTGTTCTCTGCTAACCCAGGGTCACTGTTCTGTGTAAAAAGTAAAGGTAAGTAGATGTAATTACAATTGGTATTACAATCTATCTGTAAGCCCTTAGTATATGGTAGGGAAAGTAGGTTTAGAGTCCCAGCAGACGTAATTCACTTAAATGTGCACTGCTGTGTTGCCTACTGTCATTTTAATTAAAGGAAGGAAATGTACTACCTCTGCAGCCCAAACTTCAAACCACTTTGGATTGGTTAGGTCCTACAACCCAGACCCAGGACAGGGCATTCCTTGGTCTGACTGGGTACTATAGAAAATGTGTTCAGAACGATGGGATCATTGTGACTCCCCTGACAGTACTACCTTCCACAAAGCAGCCCAAGATAGTCATTTGGACCCCAGAGTGTCAGAAGGCCTTTGACACTATGAAAGAGGCTATGTGTTCAGTACCAGTGTTACTGGCTCCTGACTACACAAAGAAATTTGTGGCTCAGACATATGCTTTGGAACAAGGGATTGAGGCAGTGCTGGCATAAATAAATGAGAGCGGCCTAGATCAGCCATTTGCCTTAATTAATAGGCGACATCTCCCCAGAGAACAAAGATAGAGTGCCATTTAGAGGGAAGCCTTTGCTGTGGTCTGGTCCCAGAAGAAATTCAGGCCATACCTGTTTGGTACTCACTTCCATATTCAAATTGACCACAGACATTTCAGATGGGTAATGAAGATGAGCGGGCAATCCTAAACAGTTGAGGTGGTCCATTTCTCTACAGGGGATGGACTTCACAGTAGAACAAGGACGTGGGACTGCCCATGCTAATGCAGATGACTTTCCAGGTTTTTCCACTTAGATGATGAGGACTACAAGGGTGTAGGTTAGTTACCCCTCAACTCCTGTCTGGGGGGAGGGTGCTGTGTGAAAAAGACATCATTTGTGCCCAAATCACCTCCATTTTCTGATTGATACTGGTGGTAACTTTCTCATTGTGCTCTGGGCTCTGCTAACCAGACCCAAGGCAAGTGCTCTGTGTAAATGGTATATGGTAATTAAGTGTAATCACCATTGGTATGACAGCCTACCTGTAAGCCCCTAGTATATGGTAGGGCATGTAGGTTTAGAGGCCCAGCAGATTTAATGCACTTAAATATGCACTACTGTGTTGCCTGCTGTCATTTTAAAGGCAGCCCTGCTTTGCAGGCTGCTTTTAAAAAGTAAATTATATGCAAAATCGATTTTAGAATTAAAGGTACTTCCAAAGACTTAAACTACATTATTGTTACATACAAGTCACCCCTAAGGTCTCCCTTAGATGCCAAGATGTAGGGTACCCTGTAACTATAAGCAGGGACATAATAAAATATGTTTTATATGCCCTGGTGAGGGAAAAATAGCCAATTTTATTTTCCCTATTGTAGCACATTGGCTTTATAGGCTAACATGGGAGTACTTTAACAAAGTGTAACTATTATTAGGAGGAAGCTAAAAATATTCTTCAAAGTATTAAAATGATAGTTAGAATAAACTCAACAACTTACCAAGGTAAGATGAATTATAACTATCACAAAAAACAAAGTTATAGAACTTGCTTTTCTGATGTACTAAAATCTGGCCTTCCAGCGGCCTCTCTTGATTGACCAGCCTTTGGCAGTCTGAGCTAAACTGCTCTGATGAGGTGTGAAGTGGCCTGAATAGAGACAAATTACATCTGGTGGGCGGAGACCTGCAGCTGCAGAGCAAAAGGTAGGAATAGGGCTGGGTAGCCAACTTGGTCTTCAAAGAGGGAATGACAGGACAGGGCACAGGCTCACTCCTAGTTCCTGCACACCAAGCCAGACAGGAGCCCCAGTAATTGAATTAGCAGAGGGTCTGGAAAGAGAGTGTTAGGTA
Organism: Triturus cristatus; assembly: GCF_964204655.1. Taxonomy (NCBI): domain Eukaryota; kingdom Metazoa; phylum Chordata; class Amphibia; order Caudata; family Salamandridae; genus Triturus; species Triturus cristatus. The sequence continues at coordinate 1,109,742,721 of NC_140592.1, read as the reverse complement.
AACCTAGCCATACCAGTGGGTTGACTTAGCTAGATCTTAACTTCAGGAGAGACTTTCTCCATTTTGGATTTTAAGGGAATAGTACTTTTTGAGATGAAAATATGCCACACTTTGGAGGAAGTTGTCATACCTGAGGGTAGCACCCCACACCCCAAACCCCTATGCCTGAAACTACAAGAAGTAAAATAACTGCTCTGCTGTAACCCTGGTCTGCGCCAAGAGGATTGCAGTCTGAATAACTGTACCTGCTGCACACTTTGGAACTATAGTCATTAAGGCCTTTTCCTTGTTTTGAAAAGTATAGGAGTGAACTAACTGAAAACACAAGGTCAAAATAGCTCCACCTGCATCATCTCTACCAAGAAGAACCCAGCTGGACATCGTTTTTTGGACTTTTAAGGATTCTGCCAGGTGCATTGTGGGTTTTAGAGTCCCAACTTCCCAAGAAACAAGTCAGAGACTCTGGAACCGTGGATTGCTGTTGTGGACCCTCACAGACCCAAAAGAAACACGTGGAGATAAAGGATTGCCCTGTTGGACCCTTGAACTGCACAAGGAAGGACTGCACTCACAAGGTCTGCTGCAGTCACACAATGTGAGAAATCAGGACCTGTTAGCAGTGTCACCCCGATTTTTGCTCCCATTTTGAGTACTTGGTGGTGGTTTTCTGACTCTGATTGCTCCCTGGGCTCTGCTAAACAGACCCAGGACCTGTGCTATGAAAGTACATGGTTCTATATATATTTATAATTAGCAATGACAGACCCCTGTAAGTCCCTAGTATATAATAAGGCAAGGGGGATTTAAACAACCTATGAGTCCTGAGTATATAATAGGCCAGGGAGGTTTAGAGGCCTAGTAGATTTGCTGCACTAGAGTGTGCATTACTGAGTTGCCTACTGTCATTTTAAAAGTCAGCCATGCTTGCAACTTTGGAATTAAATGTACTTCCAAAGTAGTAATCTATCTTATTTCTACATATCTCACCCCTAAGGTCTCCCCTAGGCGCTCCTGGAGTAGGTTGGTATGTAACTTTAAGCTGGAGCATTATAAAGGAAGTTGTATATGCCCTGGTGAGGGAGAAACTGCCAATTTCATTTTTCTCAATTGTAGACAATGAGCTCCTAGGCAAACATTGGAATAATTTGTTCAAATATAAATATTGACAGGAGCAAGTCATTCAAGGACTTACAATGATAGTTATGATACATCCAACAACTTGTGACAGTTAGTCTTCCAATAACTATCGCAGAAAAGGAGTTACTAAACTTTCTTTTCTGTAAGCCAAAATCCAGCCTTCCAACTGCTCTCTCCTGATTGGCTAGTCTCTGCCAGGCTGAGCCAATCATGTCTTAATGAGGTGTGAAGTAGCCTGCTAGAGTGACAATAGAACACTGCATAAATATGGAAGAGTTGCCTAAGCAACTCAGATCTTTTGCCTGAAACTACAAGTAGAAGAAGGATTGCCTTGCTGGGACCCTGGCCTGCACCCCAAAGGATTGCTCTCTGAAGGACTGCAACTGCTGCGCACTTAGAGCTACATCCCTAAAGACTTTGCCTTGTTTCAAGAAGGATTAAGGAGTGGACTTCCAGCAAGCTACAGTGTAACTGACCCCAATTGCCTCATCTCCACCAAGAAGTCCCAATCCTGGAGTGCGTCCAGTGGATTTTTAAGGATTTGGCTTGGTGCATTGTTGGAATTGTAGTCCCAGCATCCTAAGGACCATCTCAGAGATTATATACCTCTGGATTGTTTTTGTGGACACTTTGAACCCTAAAAGAGGTCTTCTGGAACAAGATCCAGAAGTTTGACTAGGTTTGCTAACTTTTTGGTAAAAATCTCCAAAAGCTGACCGATTTGACGTCGAGAGTCAAGCCAGCTACAGTCAACCGCGACCCGGCCTGGATTTCAGGTTTAGCTCCAGAGCACCAGACTTCCAGGATTTGACTGGGGCTTCACAGAACATCAAACTGATGATGTTGTTGCGAATGCGGCCCGAAGAGGAGCCTCGCTTGACGTCGAGAGAAAAAGCTCAATAAAAACTATTTGAGGCCCGATTATGATGCGGGCTGAAATGGCTACGACCGTGTGAACAATGCCTCAGTTATAGACATATTTGAAAGGCAGGCAATTGTATCAAACAGGCTTCCTTCCACATTAGTTCTATGTGAGGCCGACATGCTTTGTAATGTTGCTAACTACACATATCTTTCTGAAAAGCAGAATGGACGTTTCCTTCAAGCTGCATTTCTGTTATTTTTGTAAGTGCAACTAACATCAGCCTGCTTTTCGTGTGGAGTCTCATCCAATCCATTAGCAAATATCACCATTCTAAGTATTAGTTCTCAAGGCAGGAAGCCTTTCACATAAATGCCCTAGAATTAGCGTGATCATGTTTTTCTTACAACTGGGGCTGATGTGTATCTTACATGCATATGTCATCAGAAAAGGCCTGACACATATGTCACTCCTGTCTTGGCATTGATAGTTAGATTACCCCCGTCTCGCATGTATTCTTTATACTTAATAAAGACAAGCATTTTGTTACAATATTAAAATGCTCTAATTTGTTTAAGTATGTCAATTTACATTATGTATATGTAGTATATTTGTATTGTAATAGGAAGGGTCTGTGAGCAAAAGAATAGCTCATTGGTTTTGTACTGTATTAAGGTTTAGTGCTCTAAACCACTTTTACTTTATGGTGTTATTTTTCAGTGGGTAACGATAGTGCCCTGTTTCAATCTTCACATCTCCAGGAAGATAATCCTGCACTTGAATTGCCAAGACATTAGTGAATTTTGTTGTGGATTGCAGTCAAACCGATGTTTCCAGTCCCACCGTTTCCACACTTAAAACAATTAGGGCCCGAGTCACAAAGGTAAACTGAGACAAAAGTCTAACTTTACTACGTTCGATATTCACAAAGGGCAGTTACGAGTAGTCAAGTTAGACTTTTGTTCTCAGTTAAACTTAAGACCAAAACGTAAGTTTAACTGAGACAAAAGTCTAACTTTACAATTCGTAAATGCCCTTTGTTAATACAGAAATTCATAAAGTTAGGCTTTCGACTTAGTTTACCTTTGTGAATCAGGCCCCTAGTTTTCTACTTAGTGTGTTTATTTCTTGATCATTAAGATCACAAACAAATTCAGTCACACCCACTATTAGGACTAGAACCAAAGCCTGTAAAATGTTTGGAAAAACTTACTCCAGTGCATGAAAAGCTGAGCCCAATGTTTCTTTGAATAATCCTAACATACTTTTTCCTGCTGTTTGTATGTATGTTATTATGTCTGTCATAGTAGGCACATGAAATATAGTTTATAAGGCTTTAATACATTAATCTTGCCATGTTGTTTCTAATAACTGCATTTTTGTTTGGGCTATGTGCAACTTGAGTGTCATAATAAAAGTAAATCTTCTTTTCATAACAAAGCAATTATGCTTATCAGCCTATCAAGATTTGCATATGAGGGTTTGTTAGTATTCGACCAACAGAGTGTAATCATCACTTCTTGACTTGATAGATGTATGGTATAACATAACATCTTGGGACCAATATACATGATAGCACCTCATTAAAAAGCATTGCAGTTAATAGAAGGTTTTAAGACTTTAGTTACATTATCAATCATTTGTTTATGGTATCATACTCATTTTAGGAATTGTGGTGTGTTCTGAGGTGATTTTACCATGTGAAAAAGCCTTCTGCTGTGATATCATGAATCATGCTTGAGAGAAAACTATTTTCTCATGCTTTTCCCACAGAGGTTTGGAAGGTGATCTATAAGCTAAACTGAGAGCATATTTTCTGTAAATTCACATTATCTTTCTCAGTCTTGTGAGAATGAAGTCTGACATTCTCAGTAAAACATGTACATCCAACAAGGGCAGAGACTGTCAGTTGATTCCTTTGTGTTCTACTGCAGCGTCCCAGAGTGTTCTAAAGAACAACTAGAGCGCTAACAGTCCTACTTATGACAAATGTACGGCACACCTGAAGCCATCTTGGTTGGAATAAAGTGGTAACTCGTAAAACATTTAATTTAAAAAGGAACAATATGAGGGGGTTCATTTTGCCATAGAAAGTATGATTAGTGCTGCAGAAAGAAAAATTAGGACACATTTTGAGTGACTCCTCAAATCCTCTTCCATTTCATTAAAAAATTCTGACATGCAGACTGAAACATGCACTTTCAATACCAGCAGCAGACTTCCCTGGTGACCAGTAGCTTTACTACAGTGATCTAATAAGCAACTAGAGTGCTAACATTCTGTATTTATGACAAATGTGTGACACATCTGAATGCCTTCTTGATGGAATCAGAGTAAAAAACTGAAAGTATTTCCTACTGAGGAGACTGTAGTAAATGAGGAAATTAGGAAACATCATAACAAATAAGTCTCCCAAAATGGCCACCAGAGACAAAAGAGCCCAAATGTAGCCCAAATATCACCCAGATGTATCCCAAGTATAGCCCAATGACAGAATGTCCCAGAGTGTTCTAACGAACAACTAGAGCGCTAACAGCCTTACTTATGACAAAAGTATGGCACACCTGAAGCCATCTTGATTGGAATAAAGTGGTAACACTTAAAACATTTAATTTACAAAGGAACAAAATGAGGGGGTTCATTTTGCCATAGAAATTATGATTAGGGCTTCAGAAAGAAAAATTAGGGCACATTTTGACTTCTCAAATCCTCTTCTATTTCATAAAAAAATTCTGACATGCACTTTGAATACCAGCAGCAGACTTCCCTGGTGAGCAGTAGTTTTACTACAGTGATATAATGAGCAACTAGAGTGCTAACATTCAGAATTTGTGGCAAATTTGTGACACATCTGAATGCCTTCTTGATGGAACCAAAATAAAAAACCTGAAAGTATTCCCACTGAGGAGACTGCAGTAAATGAGGAAATTAGGAAACTTCATAACAAATAAATCTCCCAAGATGGCCACCAGAGACAAAAGAGCCCAAATGTAGCCCAAATATCACCCAGATGTAGCCCAAGTATAGCCCAATGACAGAATGTCCCAGAGTGTTCTTAAGAACAACTAGAGCGCTTACTGTCTAACTTATGACAAAAGTATGGCACACCTGAAGCCATCTTGATTGGAATAAACTGGTAACACTTAAAACATTTAATTTAAAAAGGAACACAATGAGGGGGTTCATTTTGCCATAGAAATTATGATTAGTGCTGAAGAAAGAAAAATTAGGGCCCATTTTGAGTGACTTCTCAAATCCTCTTCTATTTCAAAATTCTGATATGCAGACTGAAACATGCACTTTTAATACCAGCAGCAGACTTCCGTGGTGAGCAGTAGCTTTACTACAGTGATCTAATGAGCAACTAGAGTGCTAACATTCAGAATTCATGGCAAATATGTGACATATCTGAATACCTTCTTGATGGAATCAAAGTAAAAAACTGAAAGCATTTTCTACTGAGGAGACTGCAGTAAATGAGGAAATTAGGAAACTTCATAACAAATAAATCTCCCAGGATGGCCACCAGAGACAAAAGAGCCCAAATGCAGCATAAATATCACCCAGATGCAGCCCACATGTAGCCCAATGACAGAAGTGTGCAAAACACTTATTTTTTGTGTATTTGCAGTTTTATATAGTGCAGACTTGTCAGGTATTGGAGTGCTTTACATGAGCATTGGTTACATCACACAAGATCAAATTCATTTTGGTTGTAGACATGGGGAGATTAAGTGATTTGACCAGAATCACAGAATGTTGAGCTGAAGCAGAAACTCCAACCTGGTTCCCCAGTTGAAAAGTCTGCAGCTCTGGAAGTAACACCACATCATCTCCCCTAGGTGCAACATTTAATCAAGTGGTCAACTGGATAAAAAAACATAAAGATTACAAATAATTTAAAAGTTCTTTGTCGCTATTTGAAAACTCAGAAAATATGTCCTCATTTTAGTTTTTTAGAGCACTAACCATAATTTTGATGCAAATAAGACCCTCTCATATATGTAATTTCTAAAGGAAATACTCTAGGTATTACAGTTTTGATTACATCAAGATGACGTCAGGCGTTCCACACTTTTGTAATAAATATAGAATGTTACCAATCTAGTGGTTCATTGAGATACTGTTGAGAGGCAGAGACCAGGGGCACGGACTCTGAAAATTGAAGGCAGGTAGGAGAGTGCAGATGCAACAATTTGCCCACACTGGGCAGGCAGGAAGGGCAGTGGCAGCACAACAGACTATGGAGGGCAGTGGAAAGGGGGGCAGGGGCAACAAACCAACAATACAGGACTGGCAAGAGAGGCTGTGGCAATATAATAGACCATTGTGGGCAGAAGATAGAGGCAGTGGTAGTACAACCATACATGCCAACAGACCTGTTTCAGCCAGGAAACGTCCAATGTTTTTAAGCTCAAATGGGCTTTATTTGATCTGTCTCCTGTCTACAATCTCCTCTTTTTCAATGTAACTCAAAGGGGAAAATCAATTCCCCAGTTTGTTTTCAAAATCTCCCTCTAACCAAGTTCAAAATGTTCACACGTAAAGGCCATGGCAGCAGAGAAGACCATGCATGGCAAGCAGGAGGGTTAGTGGCAGCACAATGGCTATGATGGGGAAGAAGGAAGGTGCAGGGGCATGCACAAAGGACCATGGAGGATAGAAGGGAGGGTCAGGACCTGGGGCAGACAAGAGAGTTCAGGGGAAGGGGCCTCACAACAGACCGCGTGGGGCAGGCAAGAGGAGCAGTTGCAGCACAACAGACCAGGGAGGGCAGAAGGGTGTGGCAGTAAAATGGACCATGGAGTACAGGAGGAAGGGGATAGGGGCATGACATGTGGACAGGCAGGGTGGAGGTGGCAGGGACAGGTTACAGTCATCTGACAATGCTAGGCAGGTGGGACGGGAGTGGCAGCTCAACAGAACACTCAGAGTAGATAGGAGTGGCAGGTCCATGGAACATGGTAGGCAAAAAGGATGGAGCAGGGGCATGATCAAAGACATCGGAGGGCAGGGGGGAGGAGAATAGGGGCAGCAAGCTAAGCACAGAGGCTAAGCAGGAGGTCAATGATGGGCCATAGGGCAATGGAGGACAGGAGGAGTGGACTGGTACATCATGCTAAATGGAGGGCAGTGGCAGCACATCAGACCATGCATGGCAGGAGGGAGGAGGCTAGTCCATGGATTCAGACAACAGAGGATAGGGAGGAGGTGGATGGGGCAGCAAGCTAACTGTTCAGAGAAGGTGGGTATTAGGAACTTTATTGTTTTTAAAATGTGTGTCTGTGCGAACTACTTAAAATATGAACAAGTATGCAGCATAATCTCACTTTTATTCTGGAAGAAGAGGACGTTTGTGACTGTGACTCTGGGCTCACTTGGCAGAAACACCCCCTGACCCTCCACCCCCCATCGCAAAATGTAATGCCCGTGAAAAGGGTAGGTGGACGCAGTGTTGTATAGAACATAGTCCTGAGAGCACGATTGAAAATGAAAACTAGATATAGTATATGGTATAAACTATGCACCAAAAAGTGTGATATAAGATGAACCGGGGCGTGAAATATAATATGCAATACATTGTGCGCAATGACAGATTCATTGGAGAGCGCGAGATAGCACAGGCACTAGGGCGTGCTATGCGATATCCGCCTTGGAGTGTAATATGCACAGGGCAGTGTTGTGTAACCTAACTAGTCTCTAAAGTTGTAATATAAAATATGTGCTGGGGAGTGTAACGTTGCATATGCACTGTGACAAAGATATGGATCCCAGATTATATTATGTATGGCATAGCGATGTGCGTTATATCATAGGCATCGAGGAAGGCACGTTAGATGGGGCCATATAACCCGTGCGAAGGCAAGTGTGGCATGACATATTCACGGGGTGGTGTTACAGTGCACATGGGCTAGAGAGTGTCATAGCATACGCACTAGCTGGTGGAATACAATACAGAGGTGTGAGGCACTCGGCGGGCACTGGTGGGTGTAACACAGCATTGGGCTCAGCCAGGAGCACGCTGTGACTCTCAAATGAGGTTCGTCTCCTTTCCAGAGAGTAAAATAAAAAGTATTACACATCCGGCGGTGGATGTGTGTTTTATTAACCGTGAGGGGGTTTCTTGCATAGTTTGGTCGAATTTTTGTCGAATCCCTTTTGAATGGCTTGGTGTGCGTGTATATTAAATGTGCCCGTCAATAGCTACCCATGTTTGTATAAATAAACAACAAGGGTGTCTACTTGGAGAGTACCCACTGGCGGGAGCGCCGGGATTAGGCACGGTAGGGCGTCAGACACGTCAGAGCTTCACCAGCGGTGTAAATACATTCGATGTGGATTCATTCTATGCATAGTCGCCTTTTAATGAATATCACGCAAATCGTCATGGTGATAGGTAAATACGGTTTGTCCAGCATGTCCTAGGTGTTTCTATAAATATATATTTTTTTTAAATAATAAAAAACAAAGGCCGTCCCCGGGGGATAGGGTTCCCCGAGGCCATAAGTGGCCTGAGGAGGGGGGCAACGCAGCTCCCCTCATAAAGAATTAAAAAAAAAATAGGCCATGACCCGGGGATTGGGGTCCCCGGGGCGATTAAGGCCTTGGGAGGGCCAAATTAATTTTTTTCAACAAAAAAGATTAGGGTGCAGACCCTGGGGGATGGGGTCCCCAGGGCCAGTAAATTAGAAAAAGAAGGGGGGCCACACAGCCCTCCTTCTTAAAAAAATAAAATAAATAAAAGACCGGCATCGCACCGGAGTCCATGCCCCCTCCTTGCAGCACTCTGCAAATGCGCCCCCTGGCCAGTTGTGAGTTGGGGAATTAATTCCCCTTCAATACTGAGGGTCCCTGAGGGCCAACTAGCCCAACAGGTATCTCCAGTATGCGCCAGGGAGCTGCGTTGCAGACAGGTGTTCTGAGGCCACGCCCCTTTTTACACCTCTATGCAACGCAGCTCTGTGGCGCTTACTGGAGGTACCTAGTGGGCTAGTTTGACCCTAGGGACCCTTAGGATTCAAGGGGACTTAATCTCTCAACTTAGAACGGCCACAGGGTGCGTTTACACAGTGGTGAAGGGAGGGGACGGGGCCTGAGGTGACGTGTGCAAACACGCCCTGTGGCGCGTTTTAAGAGGTAGTTTTAATCCCCTGCCCTATTATATACTAGGGGCTTACAGAGGAGGTCATGCTGATCACAGGGGGACCCCAACGCATAGTGTTCCCTAGTGTATGTAGGTGTTTTCACTGTATTCTGAGTGTCTTTTAACATAGCACTGGCTCAAGGACTGGTTAGTCAGACTCAGTTACCACCAGTATCTGACTGAAAATGTTGAGGGTACAGGATGATTTTGCAACAAGGCTTCTTACTGCTCTTCTGTTTGTTCTTTCTGCCCATTATCCTTCTTCCTGCACTTTTCTTCGTCTTTGAGGACTTCTGTTGCTTCTTTCTGCATTTCTTTTTTTTCTTTCTGTGCGTTTTTTCTTCTTTCTTCACATGTCCTATCTCTGTAGGCATAGTTAGAAATTAGCATTTAAAAAACCTTTGAAATTCACTGAAAAAACCATAGGTTTCAGGCACGTTATAGTTAGGAATTAGCATTTAAAAAAACCTTAGAAATTCACTGAAAAAACCATAGGTTTCAGGGGCGTTATAGCTAGCTGGACTTTTCACTCGTACAAAACCATTGAAATTCCCCCGTTATAGTTAGTTCAACTAACTATAACTCACGCACCCGCAATGCACTGCTGATGACGTCACATATTACATCACTCATGACATGGTCAGTGACATCACTCATGACATCACTGATGACATCTCAAATGACATCACTGATGACATCATCCTTGTGATTGAGAGGCAGCCCTCCTCTCCCCCTAATATAACCTTTGATACACATTCAAAAATAGAAACTCAAATTTTCAAAACCATGGACATACCAATATCAGTAACAACAACCTATTCAGTAATTCTAAGATCCACATACACATCCACTCATTCACCAACAGTCCTATACAGTCACTCATACATGTACTCACTCATCATATGTACTCATACACCTATACATCCTGTTACACAACGCCACTCATCCATAGAGTTACTCACACACATAGTCACTCATGCTAATAAAGAATCAAACATCCATTTACTTGCATATACAGTTATACACATACCACCACACTTACTTCTCCAGAAACTTACACATACTTAGTCTTTTCAACAATCACTTATAGAAACACATACTTATTCATACAGGAACTCTTTCAATCTCTCACTCTCACATATACTCACTTATATACACCAATAGTCACATATACTAGTTTAAAACATTTGTAGTTACTCATAAAGACACTATTGAGACAGTCATTCACTCACTGACACACCCATGCACACACTCATCCACCCATACAGTCCTGCACACATGCTGTCTTCAACACATACAAACAGTGAGTCACTCATTCATGCACCTATGCACTACGTAATACCCCCCACCGAACCATACAGACACTCAGACACTCATACTGATACTCAAAAAAACAACTAATAACCTATATAAACACTCATGCAGCTACTTACCAACCCATGCAGCCACTCATACACAAAGTGAGAGACTGATACAGATATTTACATATTTAAACATTACTCACTAAGCCATGTATTCACTAAGATACACTTAATCAGTAAGTTATACAATCAATTTTTCAAAAACAAATCATCCATTTAGACACTTATATACCCATTTATTCTTCCATCGACCTTGAGATGTACATATATAAAACATATGTAATTTTCAGAAAAACACACATTCACTGGATGATGTCATCAGTGATGTCATCAGTGATGTCATTTGAGATGTCATCAGTGATGTCATCAGTGATGTCACTGACCATGTCATGAGTAATGTAATACGTGACGTCATCAGCAGTGCATTGCGGGCGCGCGAGTTATAGTTAGCTGAACTAACTATAATAGGGGAATTTCAATGGTTTTGTACGAGTGAAAAGTCCAGCTAACTATAACACCCCTGAAACCTATGGTTTTTTCAGTGAATTTATATATATATATATATTTCTCTCTCTCTCTCACTCTCTCTCTCAAGAAAGCGTTATTGTTTCTGTTACACTGTCAAAAGCAGTCCTTCTATCACCACTACGCGTTTCAACTTGTCGTCTTCTTCAGGTGGTGCTTAATTGCCTGCTTGAAATCTGATGTGCCTTCAGTTCAGTGCTAGGCATTATGGGATATGTAGTTCCCAGATTAAAACATAGTGGGAATGAATCTTTAGGTAAGTTCATTTCTTTGCTACGTGCATAACCCATATGTAAAATCTTCAATAATTTTGGCATTTGTTTCTGAAAATTATATCCATTTACAGCTCTGCGCCTGTCCTTCACTTTTCAACTCAGGACGCATCGGTGTAGGAATTCATGTAGGACGCTGCCTCACCGTATGAAAATAGATATGGCAGTCCTAGCTTTGGAGACACGCATGGCGGGTTTCAAAGTCTTTTATTTTCGCCATCTTTGAAAGCTGAGTGCATTCCGCGGGAGATTAGTATATCCCCGTTTGCTTTGTAAATATCCAGTAACACCGGGCGCCACCACCTTTCCGGTCAAATCCAAAAGCAACTGTGGTAACTGATCGTCAGAAGTTCGCATCCGGTGTGCTGGAGCGGAATACTGGGTGTCTGGGCGATACTGAGTGTGCTGAGGGTGCATGGGTGGGGGGCGTTGGGGTGGCAGGGAGCAGGGCTGGGTTAAACTGACCAAGAAGGGGTTCGTTCTTACGAAATATATAGGGGAACCTGCCCGTCAGTTCCTTTGGGGGATGAGAGTGTTTGTGTGTTGGGGGCGGGGTGGGTTGACGGGGGGGTTTGGACAAGTGTCCCTGTCCTCCCTCGAATCCATAGAAAGGGATAGTGTGTGTGTGTGTTTGTGTGTGTGTGTGTGTGGGGGGGGGGTGCGGGGGATTATTTACACCTAGCAAGACACATATGTTGGTTGGGCGGGAGGGTGCTGACTCGTACGGGACATATCAGGGTCTCCCACAGGAAGTGAGAAGCATTCCAGCCCCCCGTTAAACCAATAAAACACGGTGCTCGTAGAACGGTATTGAGAGGTGGGGAGGGGGGCTTCCAGTAAGGGTCAGATAATGAGCGGTCTCTCTAGCGGTTCTTAGTGAGGCACAGAATGTCATGGGACACACAAGGGGTTCTCCATCAGGCACCGAAAGTGAGAGCAATGATAGTGGAGGGATTCTGGCATGAGAATAAGAGGTCCCCTTAGGGCTCTCGGTGAGGCACAGGAAGATGAGGACTCCCAGTATAGAGCGGGGAGGGGTGCCCTGATATTCAGAGTAAGAGATCGCCACATGCCCCCACTCCCCTAACGACTGCAACAGTGGAGCATTCCTCGAAGGAGAGGGTGTGGCATTATGACCAGAGCTTCTGATTTTGGAGCTGAGGAACCAGATTCGAGGCTCCGCCTCGGCTCAGCATCGTGTGATTCTGGGCAAATTACGTAATCTCCCCGTGCCTACGAAAAATAATTGTGTCCTTGTGTAAGGTAACTGGGGGTCATTTAAAGCGCTCCAATTCCTTCAGGTCGAGTTCACGCTACATAAATCTGCTACTAAAAACAACAACAAAAAAAACGTGAAAGGTCACCCAGGGGGGAACTAGTAAACTACTCTCAATGGAGGGTTCCTAGTGCAGAAAGTAAGATGTCACCCGAGGCTCCCCAGTGCAACAACGACAGTGGAGTGTTCCTATTGCTGACATTGAGAGTTCACCCCGTGGTCACCTGTAAGGATCTCCCAGTCCAGGATCCTTCGCACAGAGAGTAAGAGTTCCTCACAGGGGCCCCATATATGTCACTGAGAGTGGACAGTCCATTGTTCACTAGGTAAGAGTTCACCCCAGGATCCTCCAGGAAGTCTCTCTCAGTGGGGGGTTCCTAGTACAGAGAGTAGTGAGAGGACACCCACACCCCCTCCCCTCATTGCAGTATCAGTGAACGCTTCGAAGTATTTGGAGTTAAAGGTGACCCCAGGAAATCCCATATTGATAGTGGAGAGATCCTAGCACGGAGAGTAAAATGTCATCCCAGGGCCTGAGTCCTGCAAGGCATTAATAGTGGGCATTTCCTAGTGTAGCACTTGAGAAGTTACCCTATACCCCCTTCCATCCCTCCGGTGTGGCGCTGGCTGTGGGGCATTCCTAGAATGGAGAGAAAGTGGTTACCACAGGGCTCCCCCTGTAAGGCAATGTCAGTGGATTGTTCCTGGTTTCCTAGGTTAGAGGCTGCCCGAGCCCCAATCGTATCGAACGGTTCCTTGGCCTCCAGCAAGGCTCTCTCAGTGCAGGGTTCCTGGCGGAAGAAGCCTCCCGACACAGACAGTGGGCAGCTCCTAGCAGAGAAAGTAAGAGGTCACCACAGGGCCCCCTATATGGCAGCGACAGTGGGCAGTTCCTAGCAGAGACAATAAGAGGTGACCACAGGTCTCCCCTGTATGCATTGACCGTGGACGGTTCCTACAATGGAATGTAAGAGGTCTCACCAGGAACCTCCAGTAAGGGTCTCAAAGTGGATGGTTCCTAGAACTGAGAGTAGGAGTCACCAGGTCAGGACCACCCTGTATGGAGCTGATAATGGACTGTCCCTGCTTTTGCACAGTGGTGAAGGTAGGGGGCGGGGCCTGAGGTGATATGTGTGCAAACACGCCCTGTGGCGCGATTTAAGTTGGGGAATTAATTCCTCTTCAATCCAGATGTCCCCTAGGAGCCAACTAGCCCACCAGGTACCTCCAGTAAGCGCCACAGAGCTGCGTTGCAGAGTGTTGTATAAAGGGGCGTGGCCTATGAACACCTCTCTGCAATGCAGCTCCCTGGCGCATACTGGAAGTACCTGGTGGGCTAGTTGGCCCCCAGGGGACCTCAGGATTGAAGAGGAATTAATTCCCCAACTTAAAACGCACCACAGGGCGTGTTTGCACACGTCACCTCAGGCCCCGCCCCCTTCCTTCACCATTGTACAAATATTCCTCTAAAATCAGCCGAACTACGAATTGCGATTTACTCACCTGTTATCAGGAGAGAACCCAGTGCTGCATCTTTTAACCCAGCACTGACCCTGAGAAGTAAGTCTAAGCGTACTTACCAGTAACTTGTATTTCCTTCCATAGGAATCCATGGTGTGGTTTTCACCCGAAAAGTTTCTAAGTGTCCATTTTTGAAACGTACAAATATTCCTCTAAAATCAGCCGAACTACAAATTCCGATTTACTCACCTGTTATCAGGAGAGAACCCAGTGCTGCATCTTTTAGACCAGCACTGACCCTGAAAAGTATTTCTAAGCGTACTTACCAGTAACTTGTATTTCCTTCCATAGGAATCCATTGTGTAGTTTTCACCAGAAAAGTTTCTGTCTATTTTCATAAACTAAAAATATTCCTAAAAAATCGTCTGTATGACTTAAACACATTCTTTCAACTGTTTACAGGAGATTGGCCAGTGCTGGATCCAGGATCCACCACTGAGTAAGAAAAAGTAACGATAACACTACTTACCTTCTAAGTGAATTTTCAGCCGTAGGATAACATTGGTGATTCTATGTGAAAAATGTTCCAAGTGTCAACTTTTAAAATACAATAATATTCCTTAAAAATAACTACGGTAATCAAAACGCTTTTACTCAACTGTTTACAGGAGATGTCCAAGGACTGAATCTAGGATCCAGTCCTGTGGTTAGAAAAGTAATCCATAAAGTAACTAATTGCATTTGACTAGAAATTCACATTGAGCTCAATGTTGCATTGTGTTTGAAATTGTGTTGCCCATTGCAACAACTGTAACTACTGTACTTAAAAGTCTATTGCCTATTTGCAAAGTATTTAAACTAAAGTAATTCATTCTGAGAAAGTATATTTTGTATTGTAATGTATAATGTAATTATAATGTAATTAAAAAAACATATCTAAAAATAAATAGTTTAAAAAATGTAGTAAATCAGTATTAAAAAAATCAGTATAACAATTAATACATTAAAAATTGTCATTTACAAAACCTTTGAAATTCACTGAAAAAACCATTGGTTTCAGGCCTGATATAGTTAGGAATTAGCATTTAAAAAACCTTAGAAATTCACTGAAAAAACAATAGGTTTTAGGAGTGTTATAGTTAGCTGGACATTTCACTCGAACAGAACCATTGAAATTCCTCCGATATAGTTAGTTGTACTAACTACGTCTCGCGCGCCCGCAATCCACTGCTGATGATGTCACATATTACATCATTCATGACATCACTGATGACATCTCAAATGACATCACTGAAGACATCATCCACGTGACAATCAGATGCACCTCATCATACACTAGTATAACCTTTCATCACTCACTGTAAAATACAGAGTGCCAGATTTAAAACCATTGACACATTAATACAAGTTTCTAAACACACACTCAGTGATTCCTAGATCTATACATACATCTAATCACTTACCTATAGATTCACTCATACATGCTGTCAATGATCAATAGAACACTATCAAATATACTTATACACCTATATCGACATTACACACCAGCACACATCCTAATCACTTATGAAGTCATCCTACTCACTTATGCAAACAATGGATCATACTTACTTTTACTTAGAAAAACTCTTAGAAAAACACCACTTCATCTATTCATATAGATAATAACTCATAATTTGTGTGTTATAAAAACACTATTACAAGTATACAGTTATCCATACAGTCACTCATACAATCCCTGAGTCTTATGTATTCTTATTTATATACAACAACTGACACATACACTGGCTTTTATTTTCCTAGTTTGTTGGACGTGTACTATTGAGACATATATTGGCTCATCGCCGCACCCATAAAGATATTCACTCACCAAAACAACTGTTATAACATGCAGTTTTAACTTCAGATACCTACTGAATCAACTATTCACACATCTTTGGGCAGTCAGACCCCCCCCACCGAACCACATGCACATTCACTCTCCCATACAAATACTCAGTTAACTAATCAATAAATAATATAGACTTTCACGTAGCTAGTCAACTGGTGCAGCAGTTTACACAACAACTGACAAAGTGATACAGATATTCACACAGTTTAGTCACTATCCAATATATTTAGTGAGAAACTATAAATTAGTCAAGTAAACAGTCAATCACACTGCTACTAAATCCTCCATCCAGATATTTATATTTATATATCCACTCATTTTTCAATGCAAATTGCTATATATATATAATACATAATTAAATAACGAACCAAACCACATTCACTGGATTATGTCATCAGTGATGTCATCAGTGATGTCATTTGAGATGTCACCAGTGATGTCACTGACGATGTCATGAATGATGTAATATGTGACATCATCAGCAGTGGATTGTGGGCGCGCGAGATGTAGTTAGTACAACTAACTATATCGGAGGAATTTCAATGGTTTTGTTCGAGTGAAATGTCCAGCTAACTATAACACTCCTAAAACCTATCGTTTTTTCAGTGAATTTCTAAGGTTTTTTAAATGCTAATTCCTAACTATATCAGGCCTGAAACCTATGGTTTTTTCAGTGAATATATATATATATATATATATATTTATATATATTACCTACTGGCGATCGCCAGTAGGTAGTTATAGTTAGGACCACGTTTCCATAGGAAATCCGCAACATTCTATTTTGAATAACTTTGGCACCGGTCGACGAATCCTCGCAAATTTTTCAAAATAAGTGGGGCGCTACGCTCCGCTCCTACCCTGAAAGTCTCGGGGGGATTCGTCAAGCGGGGGCTGAGATAAAAGGGGGGTCCCAAAACGCGTTTTTCCCATGCATTTTTCCATAGGACCTTTAGACAGGGCTACAGCCCGAACGGCTGAACAGAATTACTAGAAATTTGGCAGAGAGGTAGTCCTCGGGTCAAGGAAGTGCCTTTTGTAGGTTTGGTGTAAATCTGTTCAGTAGATTCTGAGAAAATAGCCTTTAAATCAATATATATATCTGAGCCAGCTTACGGTGCGCTTACGGTACGCTTACCGTACGCGTACGGTGGCGTGCGCGAGCGCGATTCTGATTGGCTCTTAGATCTTAGTAAACATTCGAATCGGTCGAAACCAGGAAGCGGCGGCCGCCATTTCGTGTGTTTCACTCAGAAAAAAAAGAGTGATAACAAGAAAAGGGGGCAAGGAGGAGAGTTACAGACCCCCTAACATTTGTAAGGGGGTCAAAGAAGGACAGAAAAGTACAAAGAAAACATTTATTGATTTTAAAAAAAATCACGGGGTACGCGTACGGTAAGCGTATGGTAAAAAAAAAAAAAAAAAAAAAATGAAAATCAGATTTAAGTGTTTAGATATTAGGGGGCTCTAAAAAGAGCCGTTGTGTTTATGAAGTGATTTTTTTGTGGTACCTACAAGTAAGTACCGATGCAGAGTCTAAGGTTCAAGAGGAAGACTCTGTTCCCTTCATCATTGAAGTGTACACCATCTCCTCTATAAATGTCTTGCATGTCATAACGCAAGTTGTTGTGGTAAATGGAACCCATACCATAGTCACGGAGGAAAGCAGAAACAGATTTGTTGACGTGCTTTCTTGCTTTGTCAATCTGCGGACAGAAATGATTGGACCAGTTCCATTTTTGCCTTTGGCATATGTTAGAAAACACAAAGGCAGTTTTAGGGAAAAGTGAAAACAGTTGTGCAAAGGTCTCCTTCATAAGCATTTCCAGACCTACCCCAGTCAAAGTGCCTAGGTCATTGCCACCACAGTGCACTATTATGAGGTCAGGGTGTTGGATGTGCATGAAGGATTTCACCAATGGCATTAATTGGTGCCACTTTAACCCTCTCTGACCAATCCATTTAATGTCTACATTTGGCAAAGCAAGGTCTCTCACCATATCTGTTTTCTCTGCATACTTTTCACTCCAGAAGACATAGCTGTGCCCTACAATCCACACTGTGAACATCTTCAAAGGAGAACTGGATGCACTCAGGAGGTGTCTTTCAGTAGAATGGCAATATGAAAAGAAAGACAGTTTGGAAATGGAGGCATACATATTTTTTTCAAAAGAAAAAGAACTGATTGGCTGTTTCATACCATTCTAGAATAAAAAACTAGGCTGTATGTGTAAATTAATAGAAGCATGTTTTGTATTGGTACAGAAAAATGTGTTACCAAAGAACAGTACTATGGATTTGCTGTTAGGTTTGAAAAGTCAAGCACTCTTGCTCTGTGGAATTGAAACATTGTTTGGCGAACTTCTGACCTGACTCCACACAGCAGTGTTCCATGAGCTGTTGCTATGGTAGCAGGCAGAAGTCAAGTTGGGGGAAGGGTACTAGGCAGAAGTCAAGTTGGGGGAAGGGTACTTTTGGAAAAGGGTTGGTTTTCAACCAATAGAAATGTGTGATTACATTTGAAAAAAAGGGGCAAGCACTGAGATTTGAAACTAACATGTATATGTGTGGAAAAAGAGAGGGAAAGTTTGCCATTATCTGGTTCTGCTGAGAGGAGAGAGGTGTAGAGAACAGAGATCCTGGCTCTGATAATCTGCTGTTTGAGTGCCACATTTCTTTCACAACTAACTAATTTTAAAGGTGAGTTTAGAGTCTGAGAGGGGATGTATATGGTAAATTAAGAAATGAATAATAGAAATGCAATTCTTTTTGTTGAAGTTGTGTTTATTATTTTCTGTTTTGGGAGAAATTTAAATGTGAGGAACATGTAAAATAATATGGACTATGTTTTCACAATAAATTAAGGTGTACTGGTATAATAAAAGAATAGTTTAAGGGTTTGAGGTTGGACTCAGTAATGCAAATACATTCAGCATCACTAAGGCTGGTTGCCCTTGCTGGAGTGTAGGCAGACACCCAGGTTACAAATGATGCTGGTCTGAAAAAGCAGTTTGGACATGTGCTTTGTAAAAAATCTGAAAAGTGGATTCATAATGTGTCAGTCTGTAAAAGTGTTTATCACTTGCCAAAAAAAAGAGCAGTAAGTGTGCTTTCAAATTGGCAAAGAAATTTCGTTTTGTGACTAATGTGAAAACATGACTCTGTGTGCAAATAGGAATTACAGGCAGAGATTTATTGCGTATTGCTCTGGTGATTTCACAGTTGCATTAGATGGAAAGGGGGAGACATTTTTTGGTGCAGAAGCAGACTCTTAGCACACAGGTAGCTGCTTACCATGTGGAATCATGCACAGTATTCACAAGCGAGTGGGGTTTGAGGTTTCAGTCAGTAATGCAAATACATTCAGCATCACTAAGGCTGGTTGCCCTTGCTGGAGTGTAGGCAGACACCCAGGTTACAAATGATGCTGGTCTGAAAAAGCAGTTTGGACATGTGCTTTGTAAAAAATCTGAAAAGTGGATTCATAATGTGTCAGTCTGTAAAAGTGTTTATCACTTGCCAAAAAAAAGAGCAGTAAGTGTGCTTTCAAATTGGCAAAGAAATTTCGTTTTGTGACTAATGTGAAAACATGACTCTGTGTGCAAATAGGAATTACAGGCAGAGATTTATTGCGTATTGCTCTGGTGATTTCACAGTTGCATTAGATGGAAAGGGGGAGACATTTTTTGGTGCAGAAGCAGACTCTTAGCACACAGGTAGCTGCTTACCATGTGGAATCATGCACAGTATTCACAAGCGAGTGGGGTTTGAGGTTTCAGTCAGTAATACAAATACATTCAGCATCACTAAGGCTGGTTGCCCTTGCTGGAGTGTAGGCAGACACCCAGGTTACAAATGATGCTGGTCTGAAAAAGCAGTTTGGACATGTGCTTTGTAAAAAATCTGAAAAGTGGATTCATAATGTGTCAGTCTGTAAAAGTGTTTATTACTTGCCAAAAAAAAGAGCAGTAAGTGTGCTTTCAAATTGGCAAAAAAATTTCGTTTTGTGACTAATGTGAAAACATGACTCTGTGTGTAAATAGGAATTACAGGCAGAGATTTATTGCGTATTGCTCTGGTGATTTCACAGTTGCATTAGATGGAAAGGGGGAGACATTTTTTGGTGCAGAAGCAGACTCTTAGCACACAGGTAGCTGCTTACCATGTGGAATCATGCACAGTATTCACAAGCGAGTGGGGTTTGAGGTTTCAGTCAGTAATGCAAATACATTCAGCATCACTAAGGCTGGTTGCCCTTGCTGGAGTGTAGGCAGACACCCAGGTTACAAATGATGCTGGTCTGAAAAAGCAGTTTGGACATGTGCTTTGTAAAAAATCTGAAAAGTGGATTCATAATGTGTCAGTCTGTAAAAGTGTTTATCACTTGCCAAAAAAAAGAGCAGTAAGTGTGCTTTCAAATTGGCAAAGAAATTTCGTTTTGTGACTAATGTGAAAACATGACTCTGTGTGCAAATAGGAATTACAGGCAGAGATTTATTGCGTATTGCTCTGGTGATTTCACAGTTGCATTAGATGGAAAGGGGGAGACATTTTTTGGTGCAGAAGCAGACTCTTAGCACACAGGTAGCTGCTTACCATGTGGAATCATGCACAGTATTCACAAGCGAGTGGGGTTTGAGGTTTCAATCAGTAATGCAAATACATTCAGCATCACTAAGGCTGGTTGCCCTTGCTGGAGTGTAGGCAGACACCCAGGTTACAAATGATGCTGGTCTGAAAAAGCATTTTGGACATGTGCTTTGTAAAAAATCTGAAAAGTGGATTCATAATGTGTCAGTCTGTAAAAGTGTTTATTACTTGCCAAAAAAAAGAGCAGTAAGTGTGCTTTCAAATTGGCAAAGAAATTTCGTTTTGTGACTAATGTGAAAACATGACTCTGTGTGCAAATAGGAATTACAGGCAGAGATTTATTGCGTATTGCTCTGGTGATTTCACAGTTGCATTAGAAGGAAAGGGGGAGCCTTTTTTTGGTGCAGAAGCTGACTCTTAGCACACAGGTAGCTGCTTACCATGTGGAATCATGCACAGTATTCACAAGCGAGTGGGGTTTGAGGTTTCAGTCAGTAATGCAAATACATTCAGCATCACTAAGGCTGGTTGCCCTTGCTGGAGTGTAGGCAGACACCCAGGTTACACATGATGCTGGTCTGAAAAAGCAGTTTGGACATGTGCTTTGTAAAAAATCTGAAAAGTGGATTCATAATGTGTCAGTCTGTAAAAGTGTTTATTACTTGCCAAAAAAAGGAGCAGTAAGTGTGCTTTCAAATTGGCAAAGAAATTTCGTTTTGTGACTAATGTGAAAACATGACTCTGTGTGCAAATAGGAATTACAGGCAGAGATTTATTGCGTATTGCTCTGGTGATTTCACAGTTGCATTAGATGGAAAGGGGGAGCCTTTTTTTGGTGCAGAAGCTGACTCTTAGCACACAGGTAGCTGCTTACCATGTGGAATCATGCACAGTATTCACAAGCGAGTGGGGTTTGAGGTTTCAGTCAGTAATGCAAATATATTCAGCATCACTAAGGCTGGTTGCCCTTGCTGGAGTGTAGGCAGACACCCAGGTTACAAATGATGCTGGTCTGAAAAAGCAATTTGGACATGTGCTTTGTAAAAAATCTGAAAAGTGGATTCATAATGTGTCAGTCTGTAAAAGTGTTTATTACTTGCCAAAAAAAAGAGCAGTAAGTGTGCTTTCAAATTGGCAAAGAAATTTCGTTTTGTGACTAATGTGAAAACATGACTCTGTGTGCAAATAGGAATTACAGGCAGAGATTTATTGCGTATTGCTCTGGTGATTTCACAGTTGCATTAGAAGGAAAGGGGGAGCCTTTTTTTGGTGCAGAAGCTGACTCTTAGCACACAGGTAGCTGCTTACCATGTGGAATCATGCACAGTATTCACAAGCGAGTGGGGTTTGAGGTTTCAGTCAGTAATGCAAATACATTCAGCATCACTAAGGCTGGTTGCCCTTGCTGGAGTGTAGGCAGACACCCAGGTTACAAATGATGCTGGTCTGAAAAAGCAGTTTGGACATGTGCTTTGTAAAAAATCTGAAAAGTGGATTCATAATGTGTCAGTCTGTAAAAGTGTTTATTACTTGCCAAAAAAAAGAGCAGTAAGTGTGCTTTCAAATTGGCAAAGAAATTTCGTTTTGTGACTAATGTGAAAACATGACTCTGTGTCCAAATAGGAATTACAGGCAGAGATTTATTGCGTATTGCTCTGGTGATTTCACAGTTGCATTAGATGGAAAGGGGGAGCCATTTTTTGGTGCAGAAGCAGACTCTTAGCACACAGCCAGCTACTTACCATGTGGAATCATGCACAGTATTCACAAGCGAGTGGGGTTTGAGGTTTCAGTCAGTAATGCAAATACATTCAGCATCACTAAGGCTGGTTGCCCTTGCTGGAGTGTAGGCAGACACCCAGGTTACAAATGGTGCTGGTCTGAAAAAGCAGTTTGGACATGTGCTTTTTAAAAAATCTGAAAAGTGGATTCATAATGTGTCAGTCTGTAAAAGTGTTTATCACTTGCCAAAAAAAAGAGCAGTAAGTGTGCTTTCAAATTGGCAAAGAAATTTCGTTTTGTGACTAATGTGAAAACATGACTCTGTGTGCAAATAGGAATTACAGGCAGAGATTTATTGCGTATTGCTCTGGTGATTTCACAGTTGCATTAGATGGAAAGGGGGAGCCATTTTTTGGTGCAGAAGCAGACTCTTAGCACACAGGTAGCTGCTTACCATGTGGAATCATGCACAGTATTCACAAGCGAGTGGGGTTTGAGGTTTCAGTCAGTAATGCAAATACATTCAGCATCACTAAGGCTGGTTGCCCTTGCTGGAGTGTAGGCAGACACCCAGGTTACAAATGATGCTGGTCTGAAAAAGCAGTTTGGACATGTGCTTTTTAAAAAATCTGAAAAGTGGATTCATAATGTGTCAGTCTGTAAAAGTGTTTATCACTTGCCAAAAAAAAGAGCAGTAAGTGTGCTTTCAAATTGGCAAAGAAATTTCGTTTTGTGACTAATGTGAAAACAAATGTAGTAATATATTTAAATAAAATAAAGGAATTTTTTTTTAGTTTTTTTCAGGTATTGCTGAAGAGCAGTGAACAAAATTTAAGATGCCTACAAAATCCAGAGTAAAAAAAGAGCAAAAAAAAAACCTATATTTGAAGACAACTGGAGGACCTAAGTTAGTTGAAGATGCTCATGTTGGCAAGAAGAAAAAATCTTCTGGTAAGCAAACAAAAGATTTTCTAAGGAACATATTCAAAAAAAGGAAAAATGTACAAAATGTCTGTACTGGAAAGAATGATTTCAATCGAAAAGGACAGGAAAAAATTGAGAATTTAGTTAATGCAAATATACCTTCTGCAACTAAAAAGATAAACTTAAACAGAAAAACAGCGTTTAAAGAGATACGTAGAAAAATGTTTCAGAGGAGAGTTATGTCCAATTTGATAAAGGATGTGAAGAAATATAAGCAAAAGGCAAAGTTTTATAAGAGAAAAAAAGAAATTGAAGCCATTGCAGCAAAGGCATTAGAATTAAAAAGGAAACTATTCATTTTAATTTTGAATAGGATGCGTACATTAGACAAAATGGTTAATGTACTGAAATCACATAGCAAAAGGAAAAGAGTAGTGAACAGAACAAACTTTTGTAAAGTGTTTTTAGGAAAATGGATGCATAGTTCAAGTAGTGAACCTTTTTTTAATGAAGAGAGTTATTTTCAAAGTAATAGTTTGCTGCATGCAGTTGACACCAGAGGTCGTGCTTATGAAGTGAAAAATGGTTGCATAATGGAGAAGGAGATAATGGTTCCAAGAGATGAGGTACAAGTGATGGCGGATGAGGCTATGGGGAGACGTCCTAAAGCCCCAGTGTACACTTGGAATTGTAGTAGTATTTGCACTGTGCGTCAGGAATCTATTGATAAATTTCGTGAGTTTCTAAGAGAATATAGCAAAAAAAGTGTGAAACAGAAGATTAAGGTGCTTCAAAGTCTAGATCCATGCAGAGTGAGAGAGAATACTGGTTTGCAGGGTCATTCTCTGGCTTGTCTATCTAGAAAAGTGTGTAATAGTGTTTTCCATCATTTTAGGATGCTGGCTGTTCATCATACTGAAATGAGAAAGTTTGTGAGACGGTTGTATTTTGCTAAAAGTCCAGCAATAAAGTTAGATGAATTGAATAGGGCTCTGTTCCGTGGAACGGTATCAGATGTAGAGAAGGTTGTTGATGAAATTCAGTTTTGTTACTTTGGTCCTGAACAAAACAGTGCAGAGAAGGACACAGTAAATGAGGAAGAAGTGGAAGAAAATGTAGAACCCTCTGTAAGTAAGACATTTAATGATCACATAACAAAATTTGCAATAATCTCTAATGAAAGACCAAATATTACTTGTATTTGTTGCCGCAGAACTCATTATAGAAAACAAACCAGGTATGTTGATCTCTACAGAAAGAGTGAAAATGAAGATAATTATAAGTGGAAGGATTTTGCCACCTATATATTTCTTGAAAATTGTTTTGAATTGGGTGAAGTTCAGCGTATTTGTAAATACTGTTACAACAAGTTAGAGGAAAATAGAATGCCGACCAGAGCAGTACACAATAATTTAGAATTGGATGCTATTCCTGCTGGACTTTCTGAATTAAATACATATGAGTCTATACTCATTCAATGTGTTCATCCGTTCCAGACCATAGTACGTATGGAGCCCAAAACTGGTAAATTACCTCCTTCAGATTTACTGAGAGGTTTAAAAGGTAGAGTGGTGTATTTGCCCTTGGATTTGAAAAAAATATGGAAACTATTGATGCGGATACTTTGGAAACTGAGCCATTAATTATTCTGGTTAATGGTGTACCTACAAAGAATAAGAAGATTTGGCAGGAGCTGGTAGATGTACGGAAAGTACAAAGAGCAAATTTGTATTTGAAAAGGAATAACAAATGGTATGAATCAATTTATATAGAAGAAGAAGAAGAAGAAGATTTACAAGAAGACACAGAAACACCAACTGGACAAATTGAAAAAGTGGACAAGTCAAAGGAAGAAGAAATTTATGAACATTTTAGCATACATCCTCTTCATTCAAAAGAAGTTATGGGAGACAATATTGATCTATTTCAGATGAAGAAAGCAAAAGGAACTCCCGTGAGTGTATGGGAGGAGAGCTTGGAAGCTCGATGTTTTCCCCAGCTGTTTCCTAAAGGAAAAGGAGGACGATACGATGAACGTCCGGAACAGATTCCAGCTTCTGAGTATCGGACTACAAGACTATATGCTGAAGATCCCAGATTTCGACAAAGTATTCCTTATTTGTTCCATCTTTTATTTGAAAGCGACTTGTCTGCACTGTCTTATGCAGTAAATCACATTTTAAAAAGTGGAGTACATTTACAAAATGTGTCTGCTAAGGATTTTATGGAGAAAGTGCAGCACCGAGATGATCATTTGGAAACACAACTGATCAATCTGATGGCTTGTCAGCGTGGGACAAATGAATATTGGTACCGACGCCATGGTGAATTAAAATGCATGTTACGGAATTTAGGAACTCCAACATGGTTCCTTACCCTAAGCTGTGCCGAGTACGCTTGGGATGATTTACTGGATTTTCTACGAGAGGCAAATTCAAACATTAAAAACATCGAATACAAGACAGCAGGAGAACTGTGCTCATTGGATCCGGTTAATGTTTGCAGATATTTCAATCATAGATTTGAGGCTATGATGTCCTTCATCTGCAATAAAAAAAATCCACCTCTAGGAGAAGTAGTGGATTTCTTTTGGAGAAAAGAGTACCAGGCAAGAGGTGCTCCTCATATTCATATGCTGTTGTGGATCAAGGATGCCCCAAAGTTTGGAACAGATACTGATGAAGCAGTGTTATCTTACATTGAAGAATATGCAACATGTGCTATACCAAAAAGCACAGAAGAGAAAAAGTTAAAGGAGCAAGTTTTACGTTTCCAAAGTCATCGGTGTGGAAAATACTGTCGACGGAAATACAAGAGCAAAGATAAATGCTACACTAAATGTCGATTTGGATTTCCTAGACCTGTTCTTTCAAATGGAAGAGTTAACAGTTTTATGTCATCTGTGAGACATACTATCACAAGAAAATCACCTAAGAATACCTACAACCTTAAAAGAAAAGAAGAATCAAAAAATATAAATGACTACAACCCAGTGATTTTATCCATGTGGAACGCTAACATGGATATACAGTATGTAGCTGACAATTCCATTGCTGTTGCTCGATATGTAACGTCTTACATTACGAAATCAGAAAAAACAGAATTGAAGGAAATGTGGGAAGAGATTTCTCACGAGAAAACTGTCAGTAAGAAGCTGTACAGTTTCAGTTTGAAGATGTTATCGCATCGAGAAATTGGATCCTACGAATGTTCAGATAGGTTATCTTCTGCAAGTCTCTACTCGAAATCAAGAAGAATAATTTGGGCAAGTTTAGGCCTTGCAGCAATGAGAAATCGGGTACTGAAATCTGTTGGAGAAATTGAATATTTGGCCGAGAATGACCCAGAAAGTACAGATATTTTGAAATCAAACATGTTGGATACATATTACCCAAAGAGAAGTCATCATCTGGAGAACATGTGTCTCTATGAAGTGCTGCAGAACTACATTTATTCACGGAAAGCCGCAGAAGACATCAACAATGGAAAATATAAAGTCATTGGTGAGGAAGGATGTTTGGTGAAGCAAACAAAAGGAAGTTTGATAAATCACCGGAAGCTGAGTTGCGACACTACTGACAAAAAGGAATTTTACTACTTGGCTCTTTTACAGCTGTTTAAACCATGGCGTACAGAGGATGAACTACTGGGAGAATTTCAAAGCTATGAAGATTCATTTAATGCTTGCAAAGACAGCATACAATGCAGAACATTCACAACTTATCTGCAAATGTTAAATGAAGAAATTGAACAGGAAACTACAATTGCAGCAGAAATAGCTAGAGACAGTTCTCAGGACAGCCAAAGTTCAGGAACACTCAGTCAAGATCCCCTAGGACAACCAATCGTTGAAAATGAAGCATCAATAGCCATGAATGAAGTGGAAACAGCTATGAATCAAGCGCAAGAAGAATTTATAGACTTACAAAATTTGGAAAGACAACTGAATCAAGAGCAGCAACAAATTTATGAAGAGATCAGAAACAAAATTGATCACGGATTTCTACATGAAAAAAAAGAGTGCTCATGCACATCATTTCATCCAATCAGGATGTATGTAAGCGGACAAGCTGGAACTGGAAAAAGTTTCCTAATAAAAGTCATCAGAAGCTACCTACAGCAAAAAACGGATTCTACTTTGTCTTGTGTGGTTACTGCTCCAACTGGGTTAGCAGCATATAACATAAAAGGAATCACTTTACATCGTTTGCTAATGTTACCAGTGGAGCATGAGAACAAAATACAATACAACAAGCTAACTGGAGAAGCATGCTTGGAAGTTTCAAGAGTATTGAAGAAGATGCAAGTTCTCATTATTGATAAGGTGAGCATGGTATCGAACTTAATGCTTGCCTTTGTGCATTTAAGAATGCAGCAAATTCTGAAGTCAGACTATGACGTGTTATTTGGAGGAAAACACGTCATAGTTTTTGGAGATCTTTTGCAACTTACTCCAGTTAAAGGACAACCAGTGTTTAATACTGTGACACATGAAGACACGAAGAAGTCATTGGGAAGCATCGGTAATACAAATATTTGGTCCTTCTTTGAGTACAAGGAACTTACAACTAATATGAGGCAAGCAAACGATGAAGAATATGGAAGTATTCTGAAAGATATCAGGATTGGACTACTCACAGAAGCTGGCAAAAAAGCATTACAGACTCGGCTGCTACATAATTTATTTCCAAAGGAAGAAATAGTTGCAGAGAAGATATACAAGAACATTGCAGAAAACAAAAGTGTCATCTGCTTAATGCCAACTCTACGTGAATGCTCAATATTCAATGAGGAGCTTTTGAAATTGGAAAAGAAAGATATCAGGAAATTGGAAGCAGTGGACAAAATTGAGGATGGAAGAATTACTGTCACATTAACAGGCACACTGAAAAATAAATTGGATTCACTAGAGAAGAAGATTTCCAAAACAGCTGGATTAGAAAAAAATCTATATGTTTGCATGAACTGTAGAGTATTTTTAAGGAGAAATTTGGATGTTGAAAAAGGTTTAGTTAATGGAGCTATGGGAAGAGTTGTGGGTTTTATTAATTATCAGAAAAAAGATGGAATTGAATGTTTAAAAATAAAATTTGATCAGATAGAAGAAGTTAAAGATATTTGTCGTTGTACAGTTCGTTTCATGCTTGTGAAAGACATATGTACGTAGGAAGCAGTTTCCGTTTTCTCTAGCATATGCTGTAACTATTCACAAGTCTCAAGGATTGACTGTAGATTGTGCATTTGTGAACATTGGTTCAACTGTGTTCAAAGAAGGTATGGCATATGTTGCTTTGTCACGAGTGAAAACATTATCAGGTTTATTCATGATAGACTTTGATGATTCAAAAGTTAGTGCTGATACAAACTGTGTAAAGGAGTATAATAGATTAAGAAGAAGCTATGCTCCTCATTTAGGTCAGTATCCTGTGTTGGAGAAACGTGTAGTTTCTCGTAAAAGGAGAAATGAGAATATCTGTAATGAAGATGAAGAGAGGAGGAAAAAAAAGAGGAGTGATGTAATTGCAAGCAAAAAGAATAAGGAAAATGAAGAACAGGTTGTAGGATGTTATTTTGAAAATAGCTCTGGTGTCAACTGCTACGCTAATGTAGTGCTGAATGTTGCATTTTATCTGGAAAGTTTGCAAGAGCAGATAATAGTAAATCAGGGAAAAAGATTCTGTACTGTGCTGAGTCTCCTTTTTGAAAAGCTGAGTAATGATAAAACTCAAATAGAAAGTGCTACTGAAATTAGAAAAGTTTTAGATGTATGTTCAGGACGAACACAGTTTTCTCAAAATGTACAGCAAGACGCACAGGAATTCTTGATTTATTTTCTTCAGGTACTGGAAGAAGAAGGGGTTAACATTGAAAATTTATTTGGTCTCTCTTATAAATGGGAACATAGTTGTGAAAACTGTTATAATATATGTGGCTCTAATGTTGATTCTGAAAGGTTTATTTATTTAACATTGCCAGAGAGTAAAACAGTCACTTTTGCTAAATTAGTTAAAGATGCTAATCATAGCATGCAATGCAGTGAGTGTAAATCTGACATGTTTTCAACATTAATTTTAAAGGAATACAGACAGTATGTAATTTTAATGATGCAACGATGTAGAGCTGATGGTTCAAAATTGGATACTTTAATAAAGAAGTTTACAGGACAGCAATTATCAATTTCAGGAAAAACTTTTGTAACAGTTGCAATAATTTTCCATGATGGACCTACTGTAACTTCTGGTCATTACACAGTTTATCTTAAATGTGAAAAAGGCTGGACACTGTGTAATGATTCCCAATTGATTTTTAAGCAACGTTTGCCTTTTGATTTAGCAAATTCCTATCTAATCTTCCTGAAACCTAAATTTTAGAGAGATTTGACAACATCTGGAGAAAACAATTTTACCATTTTATTGGATTACCATTTGGAATTTACAAATAAAAAGATTTAACAAATTATCATTTGGCCTAATGGAAAGGTAACCAATTGTAATGTGGAATTTTTCCATTTTTTAAGGAAACTTTGGAAAACCAAAAATTTAGAAAAAATCGGTAACATCTGCACAATTTAAATTTTGGAATGTTATTGGATTGCCATTTTAAAATTACTATTTGGCCATGCGGAAAAGTAAACAATTCTATTGTGGACTTATTTAATTATTAATTAATCTTTCGGAAACCAAAATGTTACAGAGAAACGGTGACATCTGTACAATTTAAACTTTTGTTTTTTTATTGGATTACCATTGGAAATTAAACAAAAAAAGAATTTTAAAATTACTATTTGGCCTAAAGGAAATGGAACCAGATGTATTGTGGAGTTATTTGACATATATTATTGTGATTATACTTCTGAAACAAAAATATCAGACAGTATTTTAAAGAAATAAGTATAGATATTAGATGATATTTTTTTAGAATATTATGCATTTCTTTAAAGTTATGTTTATGAAAAAAGAGATTCTGGCCTTTTTCAAAAACAATCTTTGAGATTGTTAATTTTTTTTTGCCTGCTGTTAAATGATGAATGTAATTGCTTTCACAATTTATAGTGAAATGCAATATTTTCTGAAAACAGCAAAAAAAAGGCAAAAATATTTTTTGAAAAATATGTAAATATGTGTACTGTATTATTAAATGTTTTATTAAATATTAATACTTTTTTCTTTTTTTTCAGATTGAGATAGAAAATTTTCGAAATCTATAACCATTTTAAAAGCAATTAAAAATAAATTAAATGAATAAATCTTTTTTTGAGTGGGTATGGTAAGTCAATAATGTCATGGTCCCTTTTTTCCACTTCTCTACAATCACATTTGCAGTTTTTAATTGTAGTCTCTCAAGGACCTTGTAATGTGATAATTGATTTTTAGTGTTTTTTAACAAAAAAAAAAAAATTACGCGTACCGTACGCGTACGGTAAAAAAAAAAAAAAAAAAGTTTTAAAAAAAATATATAAAAAATAGATGAAAGGTAAGGTTGGCTCTTAAAAGAGCCGTTGTGTTCATGCAGGGACAGAGGAAAGAAAGATTGGGAATATTAGACGGTACGACAAGTGTGCTGATCTATTTTACTGTTCACTAGGGAAACACTGGTCTCCCTATAAGTAATTAGATCGTGACAATGGGCTCACCGTACTTCAACCCTCGCAAACCGAGGGTTAATTTCCAGAGGACCAGAAAAAGGAGATGCTCCCCCCACAGATGAAGGGCTCACCTGACCTGCAGAAGAAGGACTCGGCTCTGCAGATGATGGTCCAGGCTGAGCTGCTGTGGATGTGCTTGGTTGATTTACTGAAGGGTTACCTTCAGTAAGTCGAGCATGTGTCCTTCTGTGTACATCCTTAAGGTGTCTCATCATGGTGTGATTCCCAAAGGAATACTTCCTGTCAGGATTACCTCTTGAAAGTACACGCTTACACAGCTTGCAAGTCACTAAGGGTGCATTTACCTTTTGCTGGCCTTCTGGAAAAGTAAAATACTCCCATACGTAAGAGGTCTTTTGTTTCCTCGCTCTCTGCCTCAAGGTAGTGCTGCTAGCCTCACTCTCAGAAGAGCTCTGCTGTTCTGCCATCGTATCACAAAGACAACCCAGCTCCTTCTCCTAAGGGATCACAAGCAGAAATGAGGGGAATGGGTGTGGTGTAGGAGAGTTCTAGAACTGAAAGTAGTTTCAACCAATCAAAAGTTGTGTTTCATGATCACATGACCTACCGTACGCTTACGGTACGCTTACGGCAAAAGTACGCATGCGCGTAAAAAAGACACGCGCTTGCGCGCATGCGCATAACAGTCACTCCCCGACACTTCCGCGTAACGTGCGCGTGTAGCGTACACGCGTACGCGAACCACGCGGAGTACGCGCGGCTACGCAAATTGCGTAACTATACGCAAACAGCGTAGATAAATTACGGACATTGCGTAAACCGTACGCTTACCGTAAGCTTACGGTACGCGTACTAAAAAAAAAATAAAAAAAAAAGGAAAAAATGTATTGCTAATAAATTTTACCTGTTTATTTTATAAAATATATTAAAAAAAACATATTATAGAATTTTAAAAATTTAACCATAGTCTTTAAAAAAGGATAGAAAATTAAAATAAAAATATGTAAAAAAAAAAAAGAAGAAAAAAAAAAAATTAGCATTTAAAAAACCTTGCAAATTCACTGAAAAAAACATGGGTTTCACACACGTTATAGTTAGGAATTAGCATTTAAAAAACCTTTGAAATTCACTGAAAAAACCATGGGTTTCACACACGTTATAGTTAGGAATTAGCATTTAAAAAACCTTAGAAATTCAATGAAAAAACCAAAGGTTTCACACATGTTATAGTTAGCTGGACATTTCACTCGTAAAAAACCAATGAAATTCCCCCGTTATAGTTAGTTCAGCTAACTATAACTCGCGCGCCCGCAATGCACTACTGATGACGTCACATATTACATCACTCATGACATGGTCAGTGACATCACTCATGACATCACTGATGGCATCTCAAATGACATCACTGATGACATTATCCTTGTGACAGAGTGGTAGACCTCCTCTCACCCTAATATAACCTTTGATACAAACATTCAAAAATAGACACTAAAATTTTCAAAACAATGGACCTACCAATAACAGTTACAACAACCTATTCAGTAATTCTAAGATCCACATACACATCCACTCATCCACCAACAATCCTATACAGTCACTCATACATGTACTCACACATCATATGTACTCATACACCTAAACATCCTGTAACACAATCCCACTCATCCGTAGAGTTAGTCACACACATAGTCACTCATGCTAATAAAGAATCAAACATCCATTTACTTGCATATACAGTTATACACACACCAGCACACTTACTTTTACAGAAACTTACACATACTTAGTCTTTTTAACAATCACTTATAGAAACACATACTTATTCATACAGGAACTCTTCCAATCTCTCACTCTCACATATACTCACTTATAAACAACAATAGTCACATATACTAGTTTAAAACATATGTAGTTACTTATGAAGACACTATTGAGACAGTCATTCACTCACTAACACACCCATGCACACACTCATCCACCCATACAGTCCTGCACACATGCTGTCTTCAACACATACAAACAGTGAGTCACTCATTCATGCATCTATGCACTACGTAATACCCCCCACCGCACCATGAAGACACTCAGACACTCATACTGATACTCAAAAAACCAACTATTAACCTATATAGACACTCATGTAGCTACTCACCAACCCATGCAGCCACTTATATACAAAGTGAGAGACTGATACAGGTATTTACACATTTAAACATTACTCACTAAGCCATGTATTCAAAAAGATACACTTAATCAGTCAGTTATACAATCAATTTTTCAGAAACAAATCATCAATTTAGACACTTATATACTCATTTATTCTTCCATCGACCTTGAGATATACATATATAAAACATATTTATTTTCAGAAAAACACACATTCACTGGATGATGTCATCAGTGATGTCATTTGAGATGTCATCAGTGATGTCATGAGTGATGTCACTGACCATGTCATGAGTGATGTAATATGTGACGTCATCAGTAGTGCATTGCGGGCGCGCGAGTTATAGTTAGCTGAACTAACTATAACGGGGGAATTTCATTGGTTTTTTACGAGTGAAATGTCCAGCTAACTATAACATGTGTGAAACCTTTGGTTTTTTCATTGAATTTCTAAGGTTTTTTAAATGCTAATTCCTAACTATAACGTGTGTGAAACCCATGGTTTTTTCAGTGAATATATATATATTTGTGTGACATAGTCTTTTGCATTTAAAATACAGATTGTTCTTCAAGTAAACAATGCATTGAATATGGAATTACCTTGTATATTAAAATCTATTTTCCTAGTTCTGTGTAGCATCCAACATCTTTTTTGATGAAACATATTTCTAATTTCAAATCATTAATAGTTGCTAGCCATGTTTTAACCTTGATTTTTTATATGGATCATAAGGCAATAATTCAAATTCCTCCACTGAAATCAAACTATATACTGAGCCTTGTTTGCTTAAGATTTTTTGATGGTCACTCAAATTATATATGAAATATTTCAATTTCATTGATAAGGTCCATGGATAGCTATGGGATCTTAGGGCCTCATTACGATGTTGGGTGGTCTGCCCGACATGCAGGGCATCAGTCCAACCGCTGGATTTCAATACCGGCAGTCGGAGCTCGTAGGTCCCCCCTCCAAGCAGGGCCCCCATCCACTGTGGGCAACTGCTAAGTTGCCTGGGGGCATATGTAGTACCCCCCCCACACATCTATGCCCCGTGTTTCAGACACTGCCATTTTAATAAGGGCCTTAGTTCTTGTAAAGAAGTCTATAAAGTAAATATAGCTTAAAGCTGTTCCTCTTCATGTATGTAATTTTCCATTGTGTTTTACGGTATCAGAACCAATTAAAGTAATTTATTAAATTGAAATTAAATATAAATTCTATACATTCATTTCAAACTCACTATATATTACATCAAATGTTCTTTGCATATTTTCAGCATCTATTTCTCTCATGTTTTGCAGAGCTTCTGCAACAGAATTATCAGTTGTAGCCGTAGCTGTTAAAACAATTAAAACATTTGTTATTCTTTTCTGTCTCCTTAAACCTTTAAGAAAGCATAAACATTCAAAATTCCATGCACTGTATCTACAAGTTGCATTATAGTTTCTAAAGGGAAATTATTTTCCAACGCTTGACATAACTTACCAATAGTAAGTGTCAATATGTACTTAGCTGTACTTATGGTTCCACATCCTAGCCAGTACCCCTGTTACTTATTTGGCAAACCATACATAAATAGATTCATTTGCACAATTTATAAGCAACTTGTCATTGATACTAGAGATACATTTTAAAAATACCATTATTTATCAAAGCTTGTATTTTATTTTCACTTAGTCTCTTTTCCATTTCCAGTTTGACAAGTGAGAATAATTTTCTCTAGTTTTGAAGGTATTTGCAATTTGTTTCCGTCAGTGAAATCTGCACACCATATATGTTGACTTCTATCATTAACAAATATAAAATATTCTATAAAGTAACATGCAATCAATAAAGTACCGGACCCTTGAATCTGCCAGCTTTCTGTTCTCCACACCAAGTTTACTGGTATGGTTGAAGTCCAACCTGACTAACATTTTTTCGTATACTCATCTAAAAATTCAAATGAATATATCACTTTGTGGATAGAAATAAACACATGTGTAAGGTTTGAAGCAAAATACATTTTAGATTCATTGTGTTCTTCAATGGATATATAAAATGAGAAACCGTTGTTTCAAATTTGGATTTACTCCCAATGTTTGCAACTGGGTGCTGTTCCCAAGGTTAATGCTTGCTTAATATCCTTGTTGCATTAGATATATGTAGATACCAGTCAGCATACTGAATGTAACAGGACATCTGCTTATGAGTTTCCACAATGAGAAAGGGAGCAGGATTGTACATCAAAGCATGTCTTTGTAGTTCAATAACTAGACTTTTCACAGTGTCTATATTCCATTCACAGGAGAAGGGACTTGGAGGCAAGAAATCATTTAAATCAGGAAGACAAGTGTTTGGAATTTAGTTCTGGTTCTAAGATTTGATCAAATAACTCCTCCCAATAGACACCATGTTACAGAGGGGTCGCTATCATTTTGTCTGGAGATAACCCTATGGCAACTCAATGCATTTCAATTTCATTTATTTAGCTTGATAACAATTCCATCTGGATACCTAACAATGAATCAAAAGTTAAAGTAAGCCAGACGTATGCCTAAGGTGGTTTTGAATATCCTTTCATATCTTTAAATGGTACTCATTTGTTTTGTGCTGAAGATATTTCATCAGTTTTATTCCTTTGTGCTGGTAGACCTTCCTCTATGAAATCACTTAAAAGGAATAGTCTTGCGTTTTGATAGCTTCCTACTCAAATGTTGAGAGCTACAGTCACTGGAATATTCAGAATTTGTATTTGGTTTATTTTCTGTTTGCACAAATGAGAATGTGGCATTCTCAACATTTTTTCCACTGTTTTCCACTTGTTGATCTCTGCTATGGACTGGTTGCTCCTCGTTCTATGAGGGTAATCTAAATGGAACACGCTCTGTGACAGAGTTGTCAATTGCACAGTTAGTAGTGGTTTCAAAAATTGCAATTGTCCGCTGTATAGAATGGGTGACATTATATTGTTTTTCTGTGTGTACTGACACCTGTCTTGTTCTCTTTCTCCCAGGAAATGGAGGCAATATCACTGTTCTTGTTGCTTTCATTCCCAGCACTGTTACAGCTTTGATAACCCAAGGATACGATGTTGGAAGTGAAGTCCGACTTAAATTATTTTGAGTGTACTGCACCTACCTCAACAGTGTAAAATGTGATTGATCATGCAGTTCCTTCTCTCATGGAAGATCCAGTGCATACAGCTTGGCTCAGAAAAGCATCTCAGGAGAGCAGTTTGACAATATTCATCTGGGCATATTATTTACCGTTCTCTGTTCACCTAACAGGTTTTGGGCCTACGGCTCACAATTGTCAAAGGCACCCAGTGTCATGGCTTGTTTTAACAATGTGTTAGCTCTCTCTGCGTCCCTTATGAACTAGGACTAAGGGAGTGCAAGAATTGGAGAATTACTCCCACCTTAGCAAGTGCATTTGCTAATGCCTTGCAGTTAAAAGCTGGCTTTTGGTGAGAATGGAATATCTGAACTCCACCTACTGCTATGAAAGCTAGGCAGCCTTTTATAACTTCAGCAGCCATAATCTGGTGTTGGGGTCATACCCACATAAATCAGATGCACAAGTTTGCCCCTACTAATGTATATTTCTACCTAGCTACCGATTGTAATGGACCATATGAGCCAGGTTTATGATTTGGAAAGGATGTGCAACTTTCTAGAGTGGAACTGGAGGGGGAAGGCTAGCAACTATACAATGGTTTATTTTCTGACCAAGTTTGCATTGTAACACATATTGCTTCGATTTTTTGGCACGAATGGCCATCAGTAACGCTCCTGTAGGATCAGTAGTATTGCAGACACCCGAGCATGTTCAGTGCCTATTCCCTCATAAACGACTTCAAAAAAATTCAATCTGGTAGATATATTCAGAATGTAACGTTCTCCTCTTTTAGTTATGTTTACAATACAGAGCTCATATTTTCCAAGGAAGTAATTGTACTTCTCCTGAAAGCCAGGAGCCGGGTCTTTTTTGTTCTGCAATGATTGGAATTGGAAATTGGTTATCCGGGTCAATTCTGGTTTTCAACCGGGTCACTGCTGCTACTTTACAAATCTATACTTGTAATCTGTCGCTTAATCTGTGGCAGAATCGCATTTAGAGAAAACGTCTCTACTCTGGTGTTACTACATGTGCTGGACTTCCACCAACAGAAGGTATCGACGAGGGCAACTGTGAGACCAAAGCTGTTTATCTTTTACTGTCTTTCCCCATGAGCCTTTGTAATTCCTGGCCACCCAATGTTTTAAATTAGAATTGTATCCCTGTATACAAAAGGATGAGTCGGATATAGTTAATGTTGGAACTGATTGGTTAGTTTTGTGCATGGCTAAAAGGAGTGCAGTTAATTCTGCAATCTGTGCAGTCGAGCCTCCTAAGAGCTTCACTTGTCTATTATTGATTTTAAATTCAGAAAGCTCAATTGTTCCTTGCTCTGCTGAACAGGTAGTGGAGTACTGCTGTTTTGTTTGTGTTTCAGGCTGTGCTGATCCAGTCAATGTCATAATACTCTTGCTATTGTTTTGTAGATGGACTTTGAGGAATTTCCTGTTGATATTGTAGAAACCTTTGCATCTTTAAAGTGGCATCATGCTCCTATTGTACATCGGTATTAGCTTGACTGTTGGCTCACTGTGCCCAAGGGACCTGTAATGTACATGAATTTGAGATGATCACCTTAGTTGCAGCCTTCAGGGATTGTATTGGTGTGATTATAATGGTTTTCTTTCCTTGGACTGTGGCCGCTCTTTCATAATTGTAGTTTGTACTGCAGTATTTTTTTGCTATTGGAGCAAATTACTCTTCTGCGCAAGTACATGGATGTGAATTATATGCAAAAGTCATTGTACGACCTTCATTGTACAGTATGAGAAAGAGGATTGTTAGTTGGGGTGGATAGTAGTACACAACAAGTAATAATTTCAATATTCCTGTTGGGTAAAGTAAAGGTTTCAGCAATTGAAATGTGAGCTCCACCTCTTGTAGATATGGCACAGAGCAGGTAGGCTGAACTTAAGGAAATTGGTAAACCATTTAGAAGTTCCAAATCGGTTAAAAAGTCAAAACCACAATACAATATTAACTCTTCAATTTATAAAATTGAAAACATTTCAGTGAATGCAATGACATCAAAGCAGGCAACTGGTTGCACTAGACAGGGGCAAGGGAAAGGTTTATATACAATACCAATGAGGATTGGGTTAGATCCAGAGACCAGGCTCATCCCGGTCAGATGTTTCAATTCTGACTTAAGGCAGCCATACTACCACGTTGGCAGTTCCAAGAAGACCGCTAAGCCGCCGGTTTCCCGCCCGCCAATTTACAATGCATGCAGACTGAACTGCCGACCACTGTCGACGGAGTAGGTCCCGCATGGGCCACGGCGGACTGCAATATTGCCGATGCATACTCGAGCCCCATCAAGGCCATGGTTTCCCACCAAGCCGATTATGAAAAAAAACACCTGTGCTGGTGTTCCCCTACTGGCGGTTCCCTGACGGCAGTAGGCCGCAGTGGTACGCTCTCAGCAAAGCACCAGAGCAGTGCCATTTGGATTGATTGATTGATTGATTGATTGATTGATTGATTGATTGATTGATTGATTGATTTATTAAGGAGTTTTATATAGCGCTAGCCTGACCCGAGGGTATCGGAGCGCTTCACAACCGTTTTTGAGCAAGATTCATACAATAAAGCAATATTTTACATATAGGTACGGTAAGTCCAAGTGTGCTGAGCAGCATTGAGGTAGTATGTGAGTCCTGGGTTAACCTCATAGAATGCACATTTTCTTGGGGCTGATACAATAAAGCAGTATTTTACATAGGTTGGGAAGGCCAGGTGTGCTGAGCAGCATTGAGGTAGTCCTTGAGTCCTGAGATAACCTCATGGAGTGCATGTTGTCTTGGGTTGAACTACTTAGGGGGGGGAGGAGCAGTTAGGGGTCAAATAGCAGGGAGGAGGTAAGTCTTAGAGCTACAATGACTGGGAGAGACGACAAGCAGGGATTTGCGTTTAGATGGCGGCTATCCATTCGGGAGGGAGCGGTTTAGGTGTTTTTTTAATTTTGTGAAGGACGAGATAGTCCAGATGCCGACTGGGATGGTGTTCCAGAATTTGGGTGCGTTTCCGGCGAAGGACCGTGTGGCAGTTTTTTGTTTGCATGTTTTTATAGGGATGAGAAGTAGGTTCCTTGTCTGGCCATCCCTCTTGAGTTTAGCAGCCAAATACTCAGGTTTTCCTGTGTGCAGGGATTTGTGTGTGAGGCAGGCAGTTCTGAAATAGGCACGCAGTTAGATTGGGGGCCATTTTAGTTCTCTGAGTGCTGGTGAGATGTGGTCATATTTCCTGAGTCCAGTGACCATTCTAGCTGCTGCGTTGAGAGTAGTTTTGAGGGGAGTTAGGTGAGATTTTGTTGCACCATTGAGGGTGGCATTCCCATAGTTGAGTATGGATAGCATAAGTTATTGGGTGGCTTGTTTGAGGTCGTTGATTGGGATGAATGGTTTTATTTTGTTAAGTAGCTTCAGGTTGAGGAAGACACTCTTTCCAGAGTTCTTGATGTGTTTGGCCATGTCAAGTTTTGAGTCTAGGGTGATTCCTAATGTTTTACCGGAGTGGGACAGAATGTGATTGCCATTATGAGCGTCCAAAGCTTTTAGCCATTCTGCAATATGAGGGTTCTCTTCTTTGTTGGAGATGAGGAGTATTTCGGTTTTGTCTTGGTTGAGTTTTAAGTGGTTAAGCGACAGCCAATGTTAGATTTCTTTTAGAGTGACATTTCGTCTGTGAATGTCACTAATGGAGGAGGTTTCTAGATAGATCTGGGTGTCATCTGCATAGAGGTGGAAAGGGATGTTAGCATTTTTGGGTAGGGTGGTGAGGGGTTCCATGTGTATGTTGAAGAGTTGAGGTGAGAGCACTGAACCTTGGGGGACACCCCTGTTGACTGGGTTTAGGTCGGAGGTAAAGTTTTTTTTTTTTATCCTTTGTGAGCGGCTGTGTAAGAAGGAGGAGAACCATCGTAGGACCACCTCATCAGCTCCTACACTTTCTTGTAAAGCCTTGATGAGAAGTTGGTGAGCAACCGTGTCAAAGGCTGCCAATAGGCCTCGGAGAATGAGGAGGCAACATTGGTCAGTATCGAGGGACTTGTGGATGTTGTCTGTGATGTTAAGGATTGCGGTCTCGGTACTATAGCCTTTTCTGAAACCCGATTGGTGGGGGTCAAGAAGGTTGATGCTATCCATGTGCTGAGTCAGTTGTTGGAGGATGCATTTTTCAAGGATTTTAGATAGGAGGGGGAGATTGGAGACAGGTCTGACGTTATTCAGTTCCTTAGAGTCAAGACTTGTTTTCTTTTTGTAGTGGCGTGACTTGGCCAACTTTGAGGCATTCGGGTATAATGCCGGATCTCAGGGAGCTGTTTATGATCTTGCACCAGAACGGGCCTATGGAGAGTTTCAGTCTTTTGATTAGTTCGATGGGTATCGGGTCAAGAACGTGAGAGGCTGGTTTGGAGGTGGAGATCAGTTTGAGGATCTAGGTTTCCGGGATGGGGTTGAAGTACTTCCAGGTTTTTGTGGGGAGTTTGGGCGTGCTATCTACTGTCACTGGGGGCAGGCTTTTGCAGACGGGGTTGATGCTGATGTCCAGTGAGAGCTCTATCTTGGTGATTTTTTCATCGAAGAAGTTTGCGAAGTTTTCACACTTGGAGGCCTGTAGGGAGGATTCCGGGGGTTTGGAGGTTTGTTGCCTGATGATTTTGAACAGTTCGTTGGGCCTGTTTTTTGCGTTGTCCAGGGCAGCACAGAAGAAGGTGGATTTTTCGTTGCTGATGTGTTTTTTGTATTTCCTTCGGGCTGCTTTGAGTTGTTCGAGTAGGCTTGATGAGAGGTTGCTCCTCCATAGTCTTTCTGTAGCTCTTATTTGCCTTCGTTCGTTGTTAATGTCCGCGTTGAACCAAGATCTGGAAAGGATGTTCCTTTTCTTTTTAGTTTCAAGGGGGCTACTTGATCTAGAATGGATGTCATGTTTGTGTTGTAGTGGGAGGTGAGTTCTGTTGTGGAAAGATCACCAGTGGAGGCAGTGAGGAGAGAGTTAACCCTTCCCTCTAGGTCAGTCATGTTAATCTGAGTTAAGTCTCTAGTCCATTTTGGAGGGTCTTGGGTGGGGGGGTTTAAGTGTGATTGGCTGAGTGAGGTGGACAAAGATTAAGTGGTGGCCGGACCAGTCCACGGGCAGGGTACGGTCTATTGTGACAGGGTCGTGCTGGGCGATGATGGTGTTGAGGATTGCTCCTTTGTTGTTGGTTTCCTCTAAGCAGTGTTGGGTAAGGTTGTTGCTGTGAAGCAGCTCCTTCAGGTTCTGGATTAGCAGGTTGTTTTCTTCATTCGAGTGTAGATAGTGGTCGCCCAGAATAAGCTTGTTCTTGTCCCGGAGAGAGCAGTGGGCAAACAGGTCGGACAGGTGTTCAGTGAAAGTGGTGGTGTTGCCTGGGGGGTGGTAAATAAGGTGGCAGATAAGTGTTTTGTTGTTGCTGGTGTTGATGTTGGCGGTTAGGCACTCAAAGGTGTAGTAGTTGAAGGAGTCTATTTCTGTCATGGAGATATTGTTTTTGTGGATGTCTCCACCTCTTTGATCTTTTCTATCTTTGTTGGTGATTACAAAACCAAGGGGGACAAGAGTACCCATGAGTGGAAATGAGGAGTCATTAAGCCAGGTCTCGGTGATGACTGCTATGTCCATGTCGTGGGTGAGGATGGATTCCGCTAGCTCTGTGGCATGTTTGGTGGCTGATCTGCAGTTTATGAGCATACAGTTTGTGGGGGATGTCTCTGTTGTGAGTTTTTCCATTCGAGGGACTGTGGGGATGATAGTGCGTGTGGCCGGGGGTCTAGGGGATTTCGGAGGGGCCTGTTCTCGTCCCAGTCTGGTGATCACCTGTATTTTGGGTTGGAGGGTGGCAGTAATAGGATTGTCGTACCAGGAAGCGAGAGCTGCCGCTTCGCTTGCAGACGTTTCATCTCTTTTTGGTCTCTGCGTATGATTAGAGAGGGGGTGGAGATCCCTTTCGGGTGGGGAGCATTGGAAAGCCTTTGTTGAGAGAAAGAGGGGAAGGAAGGGGAACAGAGTGGCTTTAGGGGTGCGGAGAGGTTGGTGAGGATTTCACTAAGACCCTGGATTATGGTTGGTATATGGCTTTCAAGCAAGGTGAGCCGCTGTCCAGTCTCTATGTCGGTGTGGGTGTTCTGAGCGGGAAACTTGAACCTGGGAGGGGTGCCTAACATTGTTAAGTTGCCCTTTTGTGGGTGAGCTATCCATGTGGGATCTAGGCAGGGTTGGGGTGTGGGAGGAGGGGGCCAAGTTAGGGCATCGGTGTTAAATTGCATGAGGGACTGGGGAGGGCGTTGGGAGTCACGTACTGTGTGTTGAGGTCATTCAAAGTGGGTTGGGAGGGATGGAGGGTGGGGTCAGATGCAGGGGTGTTGCCTGAGGGGGGTAGAGGGGTCTTGTTCTCTCTGGTGGTGTTGGGGGTGGTGTCTCACGGCGAGGGGCAGGTGTTATTACTAGGGTGCACCGGAAAGATGGGTAAGTTCTGTTGCCGGGTCGGGCTCTTCAGGGAGAGGAGGATGGGCGGGCAGGGGAGGAGTGCATGGGAGGGAGAAGTCCGGAGGGATGGAAAGAGAGCATCGAAGTTTTCTAGATTGTCATTGTTGGCTTGTATCAGGGCTGTGCCATTGGAGTAGATGGTCGCAGTGGTGTTCCCATTACGCCTAATGTGGTTGGGGGCTGAGAAAGTAAGTTTGCAGCTATGGGAAGTGTTGGTCATTTTGGAGATATGGAGTTGCGATCTGAGGATGGAGTTCCATAATTAGGGTCTTTCAGTATGGAAGATGAGATCCATTTTTACTTGTCCTTTGGAGGCGCAGTGATAGATGTCCGCGAATAGAGAATCAAGATGTTGTCTGATTAGTTTTTGTTTAAAGTCGTTTTACACTTTGGGTTAGAGGTTAGGGGCGAACTGATCGAGAAGGAGTTTGGGCCGTGCGGTTTTAAGTGGTACACAGAGGTGGGGTTGGAGTAGGCTAACGTGGCGGACGGCATAGTGACTAGGTGGGACGGGGGTAAGCACCCTATAAGGAACGGGGGTAGGCACCCTATAAAGAAGGGTGGGCTAGAGTTTCGAGAGCCGTCCTAAGAGGGGAAAGTGCGAGTAGTAGAGAGATTTCGTGCAGTCGTTCTAGGGCTGGTCATTAACTCTTTGGAGCAAAGGGCTGAGGGTGACTCCTAGGAGGACGTTGAAAAGCGAGGTATCAAGGGTCAGGCACTGAGCAGATACAGACTTTGCAAGGCAGTCATGAAGTGAAGTACTGGGTTTTTCAGAACACAGCAGTGCCAGGGAACACACCCTAAGACTTCGAGTTCTTCCTGTTTCAGACTACAGAAACACAGAGTCTTCTTGGTGAAGTCAAAGAACGTATTTATTGGCTGCAGCCAGTAACAGGTATCCTAGAAGTACAACACGGTGTATATTCTCAGGAGACTGCTGCCTTACAAAGCCAGCCTTCTCTTTTTATACAAAATATTATGCTTTAGGCAAACATTCCTTATTTTACAGTTGATTTGTGTGTGATGAAAG
The DNA here is from genome assembly GCF_964204655.1 of Triturus cristatus. Classification (NCBI taxonomy): domain Eukaryota; kingdom Metazoa; phylum Chordata; class Amphibia; order Caudata; family Salamandridae; genus Triturus; species Triturus cristatus. The sequence goes on along the minus strand of NC_140592.1, from coordinate 1,109,699,144 downwards.
GTTTTATGATATGTTGTGCCTTGATACTAATCTCATTCGGCCACTGGGAAAGGAACTGGCCGAACAGGTTTGGCTTCAGGCAGTGGAGTCAGCTTGCCCAGGTCACAGAGGAGTCAGCAAAGGTGCATGTGTCCTTCAGACTCGTTTTTGGCCTTAGTCATTGGCCTATGTGAGGGCAATCACAAAATGGCTGCCGTTCAAATGGAAACCGAGGGTTCAGGATGGAAACTCTGATTTCAGGGTGATTTCGTCACCCGAATATGACGAAAATGCTTGTGCATAGTATTCTAATCATTCTCGGCCTGCTGATACCAAAATCGTCATGATACGACGATGTTTATAACACGGGTCCAGAATTTTCAGTACCACAGACCCTCCTTTTGCCCTTACATAGGCAATAACCTATACTCACGCTAATCTGAGTCCAGGTCTATATTCATAAAGTCGTTGAGATGTTGCTGTAGCATCATCCTATTACTTAGCTCGTCTCTTGATACAGGTTTCATTACAAACGATGTAGCACAGAGGCCACATATTGCAGGAGCACACTGTACACACAGACAGGACAGGAAAAGAATGGCTAAGATCATCCCAATGACTATCAGAATCTTCCATCCCCAGGCGGATATCAGTTCCCAGAACCACCCCATCAATGACCAATCTCCTTTATCCACGTGAATAGATTCGGAGATCTTATGCAGTCTGGAAATGGCCTGGTAAACTGTCGGAGCGTTATCTGGAATGAAAACACAGCAACTTGATTGGATCACTTTACATACCCCACCTCGGTCTGCAAGTATGACGTCTAATGCGACCCTGTTCTGAAGAGTCATAAGGCGATCCGACTGGAGCTCAGCAGTCAAATTACTAAGGGCACCGGCGGTTTCATCTACCGTGGATTCAACCACCCTTGTCAATTGCCTTATGTTCCTGCTGTTAACCATAGGCCCCCAAAACGGCAGAAAACCCTTTACGAAATCTCCAAGTTCCTGTCCTGTAGTGTCTTCTTTACTGATGACACCTCTAACTATCCTTGTCTTATGGTAAGCTGCCGCGGCCGTGTAGGTGGGAGGCAACAGGAACGAAACAAAACATGTGCCTGAGAAGTCAGGGGGCAACCATGTATAGGCTCTATTATGGCAGATGAAATAGGTACCCTTAGCTGCTAAGAACGAAGGGGAAGTCTGAGACGCAAAAACATATGTTTCAGTGCAGATACTTTTCCCTAACTGAGTTCTGGGATTCTTGCCATTACCTTGCAGACATAGGTGACCCTGATGGGGTACAATCCAAATCGGGGAGGATCTCTTTGCTCGCTGGTTCTCACTCAGAGTAACTCCATATCCTGTTATGTTCCATCCAATATATGCTAGTGTCTCATCTCTCGGGATAGTCTCATAGGAAATATCTTCCCTAATCATATCTACTATACCCTTAACTAGAGCACTATTCTTAGGATTATCTTTTACAGAATGTAGGGGGTTGGCTTCATGAGCGTATATGAATATCGTTCTATATGCCCACACAGAACCATTATGGCTGAAAGGCAGGACCAGATAAGGGATACCTTTATCAGTAGTATGCGGCATAAGACCACACACCCAACAGTTAGTTGTGTTCACTACTAATTGGTGTTGGTGTAGAAGCTGAATGAATGCATTATTGACAAATTCTAATCTTCTAGCGGACTCGTGTTCAGGCAGAGGGTGAAAAGAATGCGAGGAAACAGTAGAAGGAGGTATAGGCTGTGTAGTGGGTGCAAATGTCACTTTGAAAAGATAATAAAACATATCCTATTAAAAACGTCATTACACTAAGCAACATGAAAATACATAATATCAAAAATCGTTTCTTTGTCATCATTATACACATTCTGGCTTTAAAGTCCATCTGTTTGGCAGGTCTCTCATTCTCGAAAAACTCCATCCTCTCTAATTGCTGCTCGCGGTGGTAGGGTGTTCTATGCTAAGGAATGCTTCTGTCAGTCCAGGGCAACTCCCTTAGACCGACCAGAACTGTCGACCTAACGTCTTCAGCTGCACTCCAAAGACTTGGGCAACCACGACCCTACAGCTGAACCCGGATGGCGGTTCGAAAAACAAAAATAAGAAAGTTTCTCAGATGAGAGAGCTGCACGTTCAAAAATAGCAAAGAAAAAGAATTTTTATTTGTCCATAGTTCTCGGCCTCAAATTATAACGGCTTTTTCCAGGTACTGTCTGGTTCTGGAACAAGAGTTCAGGCTCTGTAGTGTTCAATTGAATTGATGGTGGCACAGCTTCTTGCAAAATATTGTCACTTTCTCGTTCAGAAAGTGTTCCTTCTACACGTGCATCGCTAAAAGGCAGAAAACGAGGCACGGTCTCAGTCTCAGAGTCAGCGATCCCCTCCTGGACCCACCGGTCGTACGGTAGAGGCAAAGGGACCCTCTTGCAGTGTACGCCGTGGATCCAGTTCTTTTTCCCTTCCACTCGAACAGCTGATCTTGTTGAGAGAAGGACGAGGTGGGGGCCGGTCCAACGGGACTGGTCATTCTTTGTCCGCTGGAAGTTCTTGACCAGCACCCATGATCCAGGATCGATAAGATGTCCTGGAGCTTCAGAGACCTGAGGCAGAGTATCGTGAACCTGTTGGTGTAAAACACGCAATTTAGCCGTCAATTCATACAAATAATCAAGCAGTACAGGGTGTTCGATCTCACTGAATTTTGTCGGCCTTGGCACTCCCCATATGTTGGCCGGGCGGCCGAACACAATTTCATAGGGACTAAGTCCCACTCGCGAATGCACAGTCATTCTTGTTGATAGGAGTGCTAAAGGCAGAGCGTCAGGCCATTTAAGACCAGAGCTCGCTTGTATCTTTGCCAATTTCAGTTTTAGCGTGCCATTATAGCACTCTACTAGTCCAGCTGATTGGGGGTGATTTGCAGCGTGGAATTTTTGCTGGATACCTAGCCCTTCACATACTTTTTTCATCACTCGACCCACAAATTCACTCCCATTATCACTCCAGACCATTCTCGGCATTCCAAACCTAGGGAAGAATTCTTTGGCAAGGGCTTTAGCTGTGGATAAGGCAGTGTTGTCTTTTAAGGGATATGCTTCTACCCATCTTGAAAAGGCACAAACAACAACGAGTACGTATTTCAAATTGTTGCACCTTTCCATGTGGATGAAATCTAGCTGCAAAACCTCGAACGGATACGTTGGAGGCGCAAAATGACCAGCTGGAGTTGGGGTTCCCCTACCAGGATTGTATTTCAGACACACCATGCAATTCTTGACCACATTCTCTGCACATTTAGGAATTCCAGCATTTTGCCATACTGGAGCCAACAACTTACAAATCCCTTTCACACTGATATGGGCCATTCCATGAGCCATTGTCACCACTGCAAGCACGCATCGGGTAACAACCATCGCTGATGTTCTGACAAGTCAACCCAACAACCATTTTCATCCAATTTACCCGTAGTTTCTCTCCACACACTCAACTCTTTCTCTGAAGCTTCAGCTTGAAGAGACTTCACACTCTCTATCGTATCTTCACACATTCCAATGTCACCAACCCATCTTGCAGGGCCTGCAACATACATTCGATTCATCACATCTTTTGCTGTTTCTTTTGCGATTTCGTCAGCAAATGCATTGCCACGACCAACATCATCAGTAACCTTCTTGTGTGCACTGCATTTCACAATCGCAACTTGTAACGGCAAGGTCAGTGACTCAAGAAGCTCATTCACCAACTGACCATGCTGAATCTTAGCTCCATGCGAAGTCAGGAACCCACGTTCTTTCCACAATCGTCCAAAACTATGAGCCACACCAAACGCATACTGGCTGTCGGTATATATGGTCACTTTCATTCCTTTCAATAACACACATGCTCTCGTAAGTGCAATCAACTCTGCTGCTTGAGCTGAATTATGTGGTATACGTGCAGCTTCAACAATCGTATGCAAAGTCGTGACAGCATATGCTGCAGTCGTATCACCATTCGGAAGCTTGAAGCATGAACCATCCACCCATAAGGTACCATCACACTTTACAAGAGGAGTATCTTTAAGATCTACTCTCCCTTTCGTTTCTTCTTCTGTCCTGAGAAAACAATCATGCTGTTCAACATCATCTGTCTCTACTGAAATCGGCAATAACGTGGCTGGATTCAACGTATTGCACCTCTTTATGTGCACATGACTCGCTAACACTGTCAACTCGTAACCTGACAATCGAGCACTAGTTAAGTGCTGTGTCTTGGTCCTGTTTAACAACGTGTCCACTGCATGTGGAACCATCACAATCAACATATTATTCATCACTAACCGAGCAGACTGTCGAATAGAAACAGCTGCTGCCGCTGTGGCTCTCAAGCAACTCGGCAATGCTTTAGCTACCGGATCCAAAGTCGACGAAAAATACGCGCATGGACGCTGCTTGTCTCCAAAAGACTGTGTCAGCACTGACAATGCACAACCCTCTTTCTCATGGACATACAGTGTAAAGGGCTTACTGTAGTCGGGGGTACCCAACACAGGAGCCGAACACAATGCATTACACAATTCGGAAAAACTTTTCTGACAATCTTCACACCACGGAACGGGATTCGGTGTATCTTTACAGGTCAATGCTACCAAAGGTTTGGCCAGCAAAGAAAAATTCGGTATCCATTGTCTGCAGTATGATGTGATGCCCAAGAAAGCACATACTTCTCTCTGTGTCCTTGGCACACTCAATTTTGCAATTGCCTGAATTCTTTCTGGGGTCAGTTTCCTTCCCTCCTTCGATAAGAGATGACCTAAGTAGGTCACTTCTTGTCGACAATATTGCAGTTTTGAAAGAGACATTTTGTGATGTAAATCAGACAAATGACTCAACAACGACAAGGTGGCTTCTTTACAAATCTCCTCAGTATCTGCAGCGATTAGCAAATCATCGACGTACTGAATAAGGGTAGCACCCTCAGGTAAAACAATTGCATCAAGCTGTGTTTTTAAAGCCTGACTATATATTGATGGACTTTCACAGTAGCCTTGAGGAGCGCGTTTGAAGCGGAAGCTTCGTCCTCCTAAACTGAAACCAAAAATATCCCTGCTCTCCTCGGCAATCGGGATGCTGAAGAAAGCAATTTTCAAGTCAATCACCGAGAACCAGGTGGCGGAAGCTGGAATCATAGTCAATAGGGCAGTGATATCAGGAACAACTGGAAACTGTGGCACAACTATTTTATTGACCTCTCTAAGATCAATCACGAACCTGTAAACAGGTGGCTGAGAAGGGTCAGTACGTTTCAAAACAGGCAGAACAGGACTAATACAAATGTTGCCTCTTGTCTCTTCAATTACATCTTTTTCAATCAAATCATAAATGATCGCTAGCAACGCCTTTTCACCTTCACTAGAGATCTTGTATTGGGGAATGCGTGGCAATTTAACATTGGCTTTCAATGTCACAACATATGGCGGTATTTCCAAAAGACCCACATCATTAGGACCAGTAGCCCAAAGAATATCAGGAAGAAACGACAATTCGGTCGGAAGTTTATCCTTCGACAAATACATTGGAGAGATCACTTTCCTACCCAGTGTAAGCTGTACTCCCGAAGGAGAACAATATAATGTCGCATACAATCTTTTCAACAAATCCAATCCTAACAAGTTTTCACCACAACCTGTCGTCAGAATAAGGGGTGCTTCCAATTCACAAGGTCCAACAGAAAGGGACATAGGACTGGAAATCGGGTTCCTAACCGGGGCGCCAGAAAAACCTACTGAAACATTCATCTTGCCAGACAAAGGTGCGCCAGGGAGTTTTGAGTGCATAATAGAGCTCTTTGTAGCACCAGTATCCAACAGAAAAGGCTCTGACACACCTGATGTAATCACCTCAACATAAGGTCCACTCTGGTCTACTGGAACTGAAACAACTCCCTCTCTTTGTCTATGGCTGTCCTAGCAATCATTACCTTCCATATTCTCATCTTCCGCATAGTAGTCGTCAGCATAGTACTGAGCCGTCCTACCAGACGCGTTATTTTGCTGGTCAAAACTATTCCTTGAATTCTGAGACGGAAGGGATCGCGCGTTCTGGGGGAAACTTCCACGTCCTCTACCTCTAGGAGCTTGTTGAACACCTCGACCTCTTGCGCCAGAAGCACCATTCGTACGCTGTATCAAAATAGGACAACTATACTTGAAATGACCCTCTTCTTTACAATATGAACACTGATTGGGACCTACAGGAACACGTGGTTGAGAAAACTCGAACCTTTGCGAGTTTCTCTGAAACTGTTGAGGTTGCTGATAGTTACTCTGACCACCACGTGGCGGATACGCCTGTTGTAAAAGAACCTTCGTCTTTAATTCTTTAGTTTTCTTTTCTGCTCTATCCTTCTCATCTTTATCCCTATTTTCGTAGTACTGTGCAGTAGCCAATATTTGTGCTGAAGTGGAAACGGCCCAAGAACTCTCTGAATCTTTCAATTTCTTACACAGCTCGGGAAGCAAATTGTGCACAAACTTGTCAACGAACAATCGTTGACCACCTTCTGTACTCATATCTTGACCACTGTGGTCGATAAACGTTTCCTCAAACCTGGTGAAGAAATCAGACACTGTTTCATCTTTCTTCTGCTTACACGCAGACAATTTATGCCAATTCACACGCATCGCAGGCATTAAAGTTTTCATGTAAGTAATGATCCTAGCAGGAAGTTCTGCAACCAAAGCCTCAGGCTTGGCACCACCAACTTGTCTATCATTTGCAGCACTAATATTAGCCCATGAGTCACCTAACTCTTGCACATGATCTGTATGGCGAATCAATCCCCACAAAGGCTGTGGAACAACTTTCCCAAATAACATGTCTATGTCGGCTAAATTCATAATGCATGAGTCTGCAGTCTGTGATAATTCCTTATAATACCCTGCAGGGTTTTTACAGGGGTCAGGCAAAGTCTGCTTAAGGGCTAAAACTTCAGCTCGCTTCCAAGGAACATGTACCCAAGCACACTGAAAATGAGCTGGAACAGCATCAATTTGATTAGCGGCATCAGCCGCAACGGTGTCCTTCCATACCGGAGGGACTTCTCTCATTGGGTACTGTCGCACTTTTTTTCTAACAGAGGAGTCATGTTCAAACAGTGACTGAGAAGGATCCTTATTCCTAAAGGACAACAACGTCGCAACTGCTTTCTCAACATCGGAACCCACAATCGTGCCCTTTGAAAATTCAAACCGTACACGGCACAAATCAGGCGGATTTGTTTCCAAATCATTATCCTCCAATTCCTCACAAAGGAAAGCACACATTTTCCCAAAAACGTATCTTTGTTTCGGTGCTTCCCATTGACAGAAGACATCCATAACAGACTCCACATCATATCTTAAAGGGTAAGTAACTCATTTACGCGCCATATGGTCAAACGTTTCTCTCTCTCGAGAATCAGACAGTTGACTACGCGACTGCTTATGCTCCGAATCAGGGGTCACACCAGATGACCCAAAGAGAGGAAATATAAGGCTAGCAACAGTATCAGTCATTCTCTGTCGGATAGAAGGAGAAGTTGACGAAAGAACAGGAGGAAAAACAGAGGGAGGGAAGGCAGACGCAGAGGCAGTATCAGGAAGAACACCAGAAGAGGCAGTCGATGTAGTAGACAAAGTCGTATGAAGTACAGATGGAGCAGGTAGCAAAGTCGGCGGCCCTTGAGGGGGCTGTGCCATAGGAGTAGGAGCCAACTGAAGAGGAGCTGGCGGCTGTGGAAGAACCTGAGGCACAATAACCGGAGGTTGCACAACTAAAGGTTGCGGAGGTGCTGTAGCACTCTGCGCATAAGGGGTAGGCGAACATAACAAGTGTGACATTAAAGGATCTTTCTCAAGTCCTTTTGCTGCATTTTGCTGAAGAAGCGGCAAAACAGAATAACATTTATCAATCACCATTTTACGTTGCCTGTGCAACTGCTCACTCATCTGTTCTTCTTCATTATCTTTAAACTGCATAGCAGCTTGCATTATCGAGATACCCTTTTCTCTCTTATTTCTCTTTGCTAATTTAATTTCCTTCTGTTTGGCTTCCTTACGCCATAGGCGGAAAGAGTCAAACATCGCCGGCCGGGCTTTCTTCTTAAAAAGTTTAACCTCCAGATTATCCAGAATCTCTGTGTCAAAACTACCATATTGGGGCCATTTTAAAACACCATCTTTCCTGGTGTATCGGATCCATACTTCATTATATGTAAGGGGGCCTATGCCATGTTTCACATATAGTTCATAGGTTGGAGTTCCAATCGGAGGAACCGGACACAAGTCCTCCAATCGGGAATCCCTATTACAACCAAGACAAAACAAATTTCCAAGTCTGCTAAGACCAGGCATCTTCGCTCTCTAGTCTAGCTTCAAACTTCAAAGGATTATCGAATACGATAGTCTCGTGAATACACGAGTCCCTCGGCTTTGGTACTTGCAAGTTCCAAATCAAAGATTACAAGGGGATACCAAACTAAGAACCAAACTAAGGACTGGGAGACGCTCCACTTATACTTAACTGAGGTATCGATGACGTCACCAGAAGACTCGTCTATCGTTTCGCTCTACCAATCATCAAGGGTCCAAAACAGGGCAATAGTCAGGGCAGCAGTCCTTCGTTGCCGTCGGGAAGCGGGGAACCTCGCAGCAAAGACTTTCGGACCACGTCGACATACAGGGGTCGATGAAGTGGCGGCCTTCCTCCAGAATTTTCACACAAAGCTCCTCACGAACCTCTGGCTTGGACCGGTACCGCTGAAATCGCCCTACGTTGGGCGCCAACTGAAGTACTGGGTTTTTCAGAACCCAGCGGTGCCAGGGAACACACCCTAAGACTTCGAGTTCTTCCTGTTTCAGACTACAGAAACACAGAGTCTTCTTGGTGAAGTCAAAGATCGTATTTATTGGCTGCAGCCAGTAACAGGTATCCTAGAAGTACAACACGGTGTATATTCTCAGGAGACTGCTGCCTTACAAAGCCAGCCTTCTCTTTTTATACAAAATATTATGCTTTAGGCAAACATTCCTTTTTTTACAATTGACCATTCACATATTTTCACTACAGAGAAAAAGCAGAGTCATGATGACAAGCCCATATTTCAGTTTGTCCAGCCCTCAATCAATTACCCGGCAAGGCTCAGTCAGATATCGACGGACCCCCAATAAAAACGGGCACCTCCTCCTCGTAAAGCAAGTCATAAAGAAAGAAACAGGGACAGGTGTGTGTAAGATTAGGCATGGTTTGTGTGTGATGAAAGGTTTTATGATATGTTGTGCCTTGATACTAATCTCATTCGGCCACTGGGAAAGGAACTGGCCGAACAGGTTTGGCTTCAGGCAGTGGAGTCAGCTTGCCCAGGTCACAGAGGAGTCAGCAAAGGTGCATGTGTCCTTCAGACTCGTTTTTGGCCTTAGTCATTAGTCTATGTGAGGGCAATCACAAAATGGCTGCCGTTCAAATGGAAACCGAGGGTTCAGGACGGAAACTCTGATTTCAGGGTGATTTCGTCACCCGAATATGACGAAAATGCTTGTGCATAGTATTCTAATCATTCTCGGTCTGCTGATACCAAAATTGTCATGATACGATGATGTTTATAACACGGGTCCAGAATTTTCAGTACCACAGAAGGTGAAGGTTTGTGCGGTCATATTGGGGTCAAGTGCCAAGCCCCGAGATCGCCGACTTCCGATTGTAGAGGCAGCTAGGGTGTGGATCAGTTTCACTTACAGGGGGCTGTTGTATTGTCCTGAGGGATCAGGGATCTAATGGTTGGTTCCATTTACCAGGGGGCTGTAGGGCTATAGTCGGGACCTAGCCCGTTGTTCAGTGGGAGGGGTAGTGGCTGTAGCAGTTTGTGCCGGACTTTCCCCATTGGTTCGTGTGAGCCAAACCGCCATTTTAAAGTCAGCTTTGATTGGCGAGTCCGACAGAAAGGTTCAGCTTTTGATTTTTTTTGTATTGTGCCCTGGGTTCCTTATCCGCCATGTTTAGTCGAATCACTGCTGGCTGAATGCTATTAGCTTATGAGAAACAGATTTTTTAAGGCTGAAACAATGTCGGTCCGCTTTGAAGTATTCTTGGAGAGTGGCTGGGCTGACGCTGGGTAATAGGCTGACAATGGTATCTCTAGACTGTATTGTCACCATGTTGAGTGATAAGTAAGGGTGATCTGGTAAGAACTAGGTAGATCAGAGAGTCACCATGGAGCTGTGGACGACTAAGATACAGAGGCAAGGAGCCCACACAGTAGATGCGAAATCCAGAGTCCACACAAAGCGTGCTGATAAGATAATTTAAAAAAAGAATGGTTAGCCAAAGGGGTCTTGCGGCAGACCCCAACACTTGTCAGTATGGGTGTTGAAAATATGTGGCCACCGTGGCCAAGGAGCCTTGCAGCAAACCCCACCCTTTGTCAGTATAATTATTAATTAATAGCTATGGTATATCATTGCGCAGTGCTCAGAATTTGTAGCCTATTCACTGTTGGCCCCAGCATACATGAGATCCTGATGACATAGCAGGCTTCACTAAATGACCCATTCGCTATACCAACACAGGCCTGCTTGGTTAACAGTTGTTTAACAGCTGAGGCATATCAGAGGGCTCCCGACCCAAATCTCCATATAGCTGTGACTCAGCGCTGTGAGATGAGCGCGTCCAGATACTGATAAGAGGGATCGGAGGTCTGCCATTTTAAGGTCAGGCAGGCTTTGCAGGAGGAATCACTACACGCATGCAACGGGCGTAGGTGCTTCAACATGTGCACTTGGCAGTTGGACTTCACCACAGTAGTCCAACAAATTAGAAAGAGGGGCCAGTGAATTTCGTCGAGACTCTTCGCTTTAATCAGAGTTAACGGCGAAATGTTGTGCAGCGGGCAAAACCGTCACCATTTTAGAGTCAGGCAAGTTGTGGCTATGAATTTGTTACAGTATAATAATACCGAGTTGGTTATATATTTGACGATCTTACTTGGTGTTGGTCATGAGGTCCGCTAAGCTAGCAGCCCGACATGCAGATGTCCAATTGAATTCACTGCGTCACTAGCCGAGTTGTTATGGTTCAGTCACTGCCATTTTAAACTCCGTCTTCTTACGATCATGGCAAGCCTAGCTGCAGATTCTGATCGAACCAAGACTTCCCACAGCAGGGAGACCTGCCAGCAGGCGCCGCTTCACCCTAGGGGGAGAAAAATGTGTTTTGTCTCAGTACCGTCTACGGCAAAACTCCAGATCGAAGGTCATTCACTTCCTCGTTTCCACGCATTCAGGCAGCCCTGAGCTCTGCCGTCCATTTCCGAGCTTCTGATTGATTTAAAAACAACACAACTCATATCCATTGGCAAAGTGGGCACATCTACAAATCACACTATAAAACACATCCTATCCCAGACCAGGATCTTTTGCCTCTCCACTGCAGCACAGCAAGACAGACCCCATTCTTTTTTCTTCAGATAAGGCAGTCCTTTTTACAGATTACATGTACCCATCTCCATTACATGCCACATGTTGGAATGCTGTCTGTAAGTGTATTACTGTGAAATTATCAACCCAGGACCCATTATATGTCTCACTATGTAAATGAACGGTCCAGCCCAACTGCATTTTGGCAACAGGTATGTTACACTAACCATTTTGCAAGTGTTGGGAAGTAGAGATCGAAATTAATACAGCTACAATGAGGCCCTGTTTCTGTAACTCAAAACAAGATGCAATAGTGAGTTTGCCCATTTTCACTTGTATCACATGTTACAACTGCTGTTCATTCCTCATGGACTGAGCAATCTACATACAGTGCTCTAATCAGAGACTTTTCTGCCTACTTAGCTATATGTTGTCCAATCTCATCAACGGAAACTATTAAAGGCAGGAGTGACACCATACCGAGTGTGTAACTCAAATATTTGTAAAGCATTAAGGTAACTCAGCTGTTTATAAGTGGCAGGTGACCCACTGACTCTGCACTGCTTACATGATGACCAATGCTAAATATATAACCAAGTTATGTGATCGCCTGTATTGTACACAACTAGGCCTTGGAATGGTTAATTACACATGTGTTGAATGTCTCCATATGTCTTCTTAGCAAGATCAGTACCACAGAAATGTTTTACAATAGTAATCTCCACCTATTTTGTTTTTCCTAGGTCTCTGCTTACAGTGACACAAAACATTTGGATGTAGATATCACAATTCCTCCAATAGCAATGTACTCTATTTCTCAACAGGTTGATTTGGCACTAAACAGACTCCTAGGCAGCCCCAGGATAAATCCCTCAGTGATGACAACACTCCTGGAGATGTGGACATGGATGACCTTCCTGGCACATCTGGTCAGCCTAGGCAGACGGCAACACCGTGCCCACAATACCACCTTCCACCCCAGCTGCAATACCTCAACCAACCCATTTCCCTCCAACATCTGTACCAAGCACAACCAACACCATCTTGTGCCCTCCACTCCTGGATCCTGAGGTGATAAACACCAACCCAGCGACTGAGGAACCAAGAACCAGAGGGAGGGTGCACCCTGGTTGAATGGCACAGGCCCATAGGGATAGGGTTTGTGGGACGGTAACTAAGGGCCCACTAAGTGAGTCCACTGGGGCCACTCACACCCAGGTGACCATTGCCTATCAGGAGTCCCAAGGCATGATGGTACAGGTACTAATAGAAATGTAGGAGATGAAGCAGCTGCGGAGGGACATACACCAGGAGCTAGCCATCCAAACCACCAACATGGGCCAGCTTATTGGGATGCTTCAGGACAGCCACATCACCCTCTGTAGGACTTTTCCACCACCATCTACCTCTTTCTGTGATCAAACTACATCCAGCCCATCAACATCTGTGGCAGCCACAGGAAGGGAGGCACTGTCAGAGGAAGACACGTCTGCAGACACCCCAGTCTCAGCAGCAGTGGATATCTCCCTGCCCCTCACAAGGGGACTTCTACCCAAGAATTCAGGAGGTGCGGATGGGAAGACACCTACCACCGTCAGTAAGAAGCCTTGAACCTAATTTCCTCCAGTGTGTGTAACACATTCACTTTGTTGACTATTTCTGGACACTGGTAGTAGTATGTTGGACTTTGGACTTCAAACAATTTGGCATCTACAACTTTGGTTTCATTCACCATGAATGACTTTTGGTTTTCCCTGTTTGGTTCTGTACAATGTTTATTTTGTCGTTGTTCACTGCAATAAATACACTAGTCACAAACTCATTGCCTGCTATAATATCTCTCACATTTAGCAATGTATATATGTACTCCCGTGTAAACTTTACCATGCCAAAACAAGTTACTCGTGTAAGCATGGATATGCTGCATGTACACACTGTTTAACCATGTCACACCAACACATTCATACAAGTACCTGGTCTGTTAACATCTTTATTCCATTGTTCCAATCATAGACTCCTATGATGTCAGAAACATAGCAAATCATACATGACTCAAAACGTCTGTGTCAGTTAAGACATTTTCAGGTGCAGACCTTAACAACATCAGATAATTTCCTATTGAATAGGCAAAATAAAATTGGTCTATGTCATCAGCTGGAGCCATGTCGCCCAGCTCACAAAAGGAATCCCACATCATTTAAAACAATGAACAGGCACATGGCAGTAAAACAGTTTCTGATCACAGGCTTATTCCAATCCAGTATTGCACCATCTGGTGGAATGTCACAAACACATATCAGTAATGTACCACAAACACTTTGGCCTGCAATGAGGAGACACATCAACAGATACATACAGTTTCTATACAATGAGGATTTAGCCAATGTGACGGAAGACTAGCATGATTTTGCCCCAAAACAACATTTTGTTGGAGCACATGATGCCACACATATTGCATCAGGACCACCACATGACAAGGAACAAGTCCAATGGATTCATCTTAACTTTCATCTTATCACTGTGCAAGCTGTCTATGTACAGGATTTGTTCACCTAAAGTCTGTGACAGCCATTCCCATGAACAATCCTTGCCACTTCATACTTCCAAACAGCATCATGTACCTGCTAATGTCAATACTCTGAAATGTCCAAATGAAGATGCCATGGTGAAGTTACCTAAAACAGACCAAAACAAAGAGAATAGCTATGAAACCATACATATGACACAATTCATCACACAGCAAACTTCTGGAGAGCACAGGCCATGACAAAAATCTAAGATAAATAAAGCAACACTATAAAAGTGAGCATACCTCAAAATTTTCCTACACAAACACCTTTCAGCAGATTTTGACTGAGCTTTAGCTTCTTAATATTTTCCCTAAACATACTCCTCACATCTCACAACATACTTACACTCATGAGAAGAAGTTGTTGATGAGATCTTGATGCAAGTTAGCTCCTTCCTCTTCACCACTATCATCATCATTTGGCATTTCAGGATACTCACCCGGTTGCACTTCATGGTCTCCATCCTCTGTAATATAAGGAATGTTCCATCTCAGGGCAATGTTGTGAAGCATGCAGCAGGCAACGGTGATTTTGCACACCTTCCCAGGTGAGTAGAGGATGGCTTCCCCAGTCTTGTCCAGACATCTGAATCAGGCCTTCATGATCCCCGAAGCCCACTCCAATGGCCTCCATGTTCTTCCATGGGCCTCATTGAAGTGGACATCCCCTGGCGTAGTTGGATTCCTCTGCTGTTCCAGCAACCATGGACAGTTGGGATATGCTGAGTCTCCTAGATAGAGGACAGATATAATTCAACAATAAGTTACACACTTCCTAATCATACTACCTGACATTACCCACACAACATTAGGACAGATCATACTTACCAACAAGCCAGACCATCTCTGGTAAGAGTTGTGACATCAGCTGGAGTATGGTGCTATTCCGCAGTATGAAGGAATCATGGGCTGATCCTGAGAACCAGGCACATGTGTTTGAGATGCACAAATCTGGTAAGAAGACAACTTGCACATTGATAGAATGGAAGCGCTTCCTGTTCCGATAAACTTGTTCCCTGGCTTGCAGTGGCACTAAAGCAATATGGTTGCCATCAATGGCTCCAACCACATGTGGGATGCAACTAAATCCATAGAAATCCTCCTTCACATTGGCTAAATACTCACGTCTGGGGAACTGGATGTAGCTGTCAATGTGTTTCATCATTGCTGAAAGCAAGTCTTGTAGAAAACTCCACAGAACATTGGTAGTGACAAACCACCATATATAGCCAAACTGTACTGGAAGGAACCTGTGGCCAGAAAATGTAATAAGGCTATAAGACTCACAATAGGTAGTATACATGGGGGATTAATGTTTTGAGGAAGGATATCAGGCTCCAACTGATTACATAAATTCTGTATTGTTTGCCTATTTAAATTAAATGTCTTGGTGAAATGCCTTTCTTCTTCGTCTGAAGGTCACGGAAATGGGCGGTACACTGGAGGCTGTTGTATCCTCCCTCTCTCAGCGTACCTGTGTGTGGAGTGGAAACAATTTAGAACATTGATCAGTGTTCAAAAGTAATGTGACAAAACATAAAGCATTACAGGTAATTCTAATAATAATTGTCTACTGTCCAACACCCACTCATAATCCCCATTGTGGTCTTCACATCTGTCTGTTACAGAAATGTACACTTTATACATCTAAACATGTATCATGAGCATCCTAATATTGTACATTTTGAATCATACTCACAAAATTCCGTCACCGTTGGTGTTCAGTGCACAGTGGTAATATATCATTTATGCACAGTAATGCAGTACACTGATATTTGTGTAAAGGAAATTATAGAGAAATGGAGTAAAACATCATGTAAGCATGTTATAACACATTTGTAGTGGTGGTGATGCACTTAACAGTCATTAATACTGTAGTTCTAACTGCTAAAATGGCAGATACCTGACCTCGCATATGGGACATTCTGAACCTCCCTCGTTAGGTGGAAGTCGGCCGCACCGTGTGTGGTTTCATCCACGGCGCACATAGCCATTCGCTGAAGTTGGTGATTGTGATGGTCACGGCCCAATAGCTGTGTCCATCTATGCTGATGACCATGTACATATTGTGCATGTACTCTGCGGTTGGAATATTAACTCACTTGCCTCCTAACACTGCTGCTATCAACACCTCCTCCTTTTTAGCTGCTGTTCGCCACCTCTGGGAGATATCATGCAAGGCCAAGCAGGTGTGAAGCCCCCTGCCTTCTCTCCAGAGGAGCTGGAGAAACTTGTAGCAGAAGCGCTTCCTCTGTATGGTCAGCTCTATGGCTCACCAGACAAGCAGATAACTCTCACATACATATTTTACTATGTTCAACTCCATCCTTTCCATTCCCTTAGGCTACAATGTGCCTCTGAGTCCCAGAGTGAATTCAGATTACTATTGTAACATGTTGTGGTCCCTACATGGTATAATCATGTAATAGATTGTGTATCTATTGTACTTTGTTTAATTACATCACCATTGTGATGTGTGATGTGTGTTAAGGCCTAGATCCTACTTGTGTTGCATGCACACATCTATGCTTGTATTCTTTTCATGGTACCAAAGATATATTTGCTAATCGGATCATGGTAAATGTGCCAAAAAATGTATAGGCTTTAAAGCATGAGCTGTGCGTATATACCGTAAGAGGCAGTCGAGGATGATGTTAGTGATGTGTACAGAACCGCATATCCCTCAGCTCAGATCAGGTCTCACCAAACTGTTGTCTGGGAGCTACCTATACCTCATAGACCCCTTCAGAGTGCCACACAACCTTGAGGTCACTTGCTGTATGGCCACAACATATACATTTATGTATTGAAGTGTTGGAAATGTGATGTTTATGTGGGATCAGTATACTGAGCCTGCGGAGAGCAAGGCCTGACAATGAGTTGCGCCCAATCTGGGCCATGGCCCAGGCTGGGGCAGAGTTACTGTGGCAATACAAATGATGCACAGAGTAATCTCCCTGTAGACCTGCGGATCCTTGGATGTTCCCAAAATCAGTTTCAGAACCAATAGCAGCCCAGGTCACTTTTACATTGACTGCATTTGGAATGTTGACTGAAGTAATGCCCTTACCTATTACTTCTTTCCATTGACCCACATTGTCAATGTGTGACATCTACTAATGCCAGGGCCCTTAATCCCACAGGTCTGTTGTCAATTTTCTATAAGCCATGCTTGCATTGTACAGGCCTATTGCACATGTGACACATTAACAGTGCAGATAGTTGGTTACATCATAAGAGATTTTGATATGTGAACCACCAGCTGTGTTACAATCACCCAGTCAAAGAAGAGATACAATGGTATGTTGAATGTCATGCCTGTAACAGTGCCGTGGCAAAAGGTGTGTCCTGTGATGGCAGTATATACCACACAGAATTCAATCAGCCGTAGTATGATATCCCATTAATTAGTTGACATGTCCACACATACCCAGAAAGGAAGCCCTCAGTGACACATGTCAGCCCTTTCATTGTGACCTAAGTCTTAGGATGTAGTCTATACTATGGTACCAGCCTGTATGGACCGTATGCAACAAGTCAGTGGGTCTGGTTGTAAAGGTGTCTGTACATACCTGCTCGAGTAGTTTACCCTTCAGAAGGTCACAATAGTGTGTTGTTTTTCATAGTAGCTCACATCACAGTACATATAAGATGGCCCTGTGCTACATGATGGTAGTGGGCTGGCTTAGTCAGTGTAGGTCATGACCGGGGTTGAGGATAGTCAGCAGATGACTACAAAAGTGTGTATTCATGTCTTTGTAGTGCTTAGCATGTGAGAATGGCACTTGTATTGTGTTAACTATTGATTAATGCTTGTGCTAGGGTTTATGCAAAATGTGCGTCAACCAAACGGATATCCTAAAACTTGCAGTTATAATCTGTGTATTCATCTATTGTATCCATACAGGTCAAGGCCCATCAAAAGCAGTCCATTTGGAAAGCCATCGCCAGAAATGTGCAGACCCGGGGGTCTACAAGCTGTAAGGGGTGGGAGGACCTAAGCCGCTGGACCTGGAAGATCACGGAGGTTCAACTGGGGCTTTCCTCCCAATGTGGAGAGTGCACTGGCTGTGGCCTACCACGAGCTTGATGGGCAGTTGAGGGCCCAACAGCTGCGACAAGGGGGTTAGTCATGCATGTTACATTGCCATCTTTGTGTGATATAGGTAGGCATTTCACCAACATTACTGGGGGTGGGCCATGTGCGACGCACAAGAAAAATTATTGTTTCTGAAGGTCTGGTAGAAGGCGCCTGCTGATGTGGTTTGCCTATTGTTTTTCTGACAAGGAACACAGCAGAGACCAGCCCACTACCATTTTACTGTTTTGAGCAGACACAACTCCAAGTAAAGTGATAAAACACCTCATGTTGTTTGATGCTGTGGGTGACAATTGTACATCATGAGTGATGCTCCCTCACTACCTTACCCAGGGCCGGACTGGCCGTAGCGGGCACCGGGCAATCCCCCGGTGCGCCGCACGGGTGAGGGCCGGTTTTGGGCCCAGGGGGCCGTTTTTGTTACAGGGCCGTTTTTGGCCCTGTAACAAAATCGTCCGAAAACCAGCCCTGGCAAAGAGCTCGGCAGCACTCCAAAGCCCCCGGGGGGGGCAGCCGAGCACTTTGTCAGGGCCGGTTTTGGTTCCCCGTCCGGCCCTGACCGTACCTCATGTGTTTGTGGCCCTCTTACATGTGACAAAGCTTATAGTGCACTTTGGATGCAGTGACTGAGCAATACTTTCCCTCCATAAGTGGGGACTGTACAGTAACATGAGATAGCAAACTATCACTGGTACTATCAGTACTAGTGCCTACTTGATGGAATGTGTACCTTTTCCTGAATATTCTGGACTACTGTTTCATACATGATCTACGTGCTTTCATAAGTTGTCTGATTCCATCAAAAATGTGTGTGTAGGTCAATCTGTATTTGAAAATATGTATTTGTGATGGCTATACAGTTCATGTGTTTCCTACAGACAGGAGTGTGTAGACGTAGGTGGGTGGGTCACACATGCCCTAAGCCATTACTCATTGTCATTAGTCAAACTCGAGTTGATGAAGCAATGAAGGAATGACAGGTAGACGCACAGTAATTTCGCACAATGTGTTTCCATGCCATTGATGTGGGAGTATTCTGTTATGTGAATTGCACATTTTGATTTGTCAAGGCTCATTCACTGACTGATGACATGCATCAGGAAGTGACATGCAGAAATGTAAGAATCATATGTGAGTGTCTATACTCAGAAATACAATGGCATTAGTGTTTGTGAGACAAAAAGGTTCTGTTATGTGCCTTCCCATTAGGACACAGGTTAAACCACCTCTTCATGAAATGGAGATTCCCTGAGACTCAACAACCTTCAGTGGTCTATTGTCTTTTAGGTATGCAATGTAAACATGGTGTTCTCGACAGTACCAAGCAGGATTGGGGATGTCCCTAGGCCTAGCTGATTCATCATGCTGTGAATATTTGTAGACACATCTCCCAGATATTTGGGACAGATTGTCTCCAGTCTATGTTTCTGTGCTACATGTGATACATAGCAAAGCTACTTAAGTACAGCTTTCATGAGACCATGAGACTATTCTGACAGTGGACATATGAGGAAGTTTGAATTAGGGAGTTTCAACAGTGTGAAATGAGCATTTCCATGTCACCTTCGTCCTGCTACTGTACATATTGGTGCAACGTAGCTGTATTAGTGGACCATAATTTCATCACAATGTGGTATTAGGTATATGACCTATTGCTACCTGCAGGACCTTGTGTGGGAACTGTATGACTGGATTTGTCATTGCCATCCTATTTGATGTCGTCAGGTCACTAAGGTATACTACAGGAGCCAACCTATACAATTTGATCAACTATCCTACTAGATACATGAGAATGGAGTTGATACAACTTCACTCATGCAATTGTAGGTGTCTATGGTTATGACCTCACTGTGAGCAACAGTTTACAGGTCATGTAGCATGCATGCATGTCCTCATGCTAATGTTGAAGCCACTATAGTTGACCCTGGAGCTGAAGTCTTCTATACACTTCATTAATGTTATGTGATCAAAGCTGTTGGTCAAGTGTGTTCAGGCCTATGAAATAAATCTATTTTCCATTTCCTTTCAGCATCATCCCAGGCAAGCAGAGGAGACAGGACAAACATTGTTTGTGAAGCACCTGGCCACAGTGGCTCCGGTAGTGACATGGCAGACATAGAGGGAGCAAGTGGCACAGAGGGTGAGGGGAGCACCACATGGGATGGAAGTTCAACTTCTTCATCATCAGATTCATCCTTAAGTGGACACTCCTTAGTGGGGACGAACCCCACAGGATCTGTAGCCACACCATCCTTTCCACCACCCTCAGTTTCATCACCATCCTCCCAGTTGCTCCCCACCTAGTTGGTCAGACCCACTCCTCTAAGAGCAGAGCCGTCTCTTTAGCTCCAGGCACCTCAGCCCCTGCCCTTGTTATCCCAGATGCCCTGAGTGAGGAGGCTATTGACCTCCTGATTAGCATCTCTGTGGGTCAGATGGCACTACTGAGTGCCATCCAGACACAAGGCAGCCAACTGTCCCAAACACACTCACACATACACACACTTCAACAGCCCCAAGCAGCACACGCAAACAGAAACTCCACACCCGCACCCACAGATTCATCCACAGCATCTAATATAACCCCAGACACCATACCCGCACGCTGACACATCCATAGCACCTAGCATTCCACCAGACACCACACCCACAGACCCATCCACCACACCCAGCATAACCCCAGACACCACACCGCATGCACAGACCCATCCCCCACCTCAGCATGCCCAGCATGTCCACTTCCCCCCCAAAAAAAACACAAACATACACATTAACCCACACAACAGACATCTACAAAACGCAAACAAAAAACATCAGACCCACAGACACTGACATCCTTAACAGACACATGCACAACAGATACTTCCACTCCCTCTTCTTACCAACCTCTACTCCCTCCTGAACATCCTGCCCTTTTTCCCTGTGAAAGTGTCTTATTTGCACTTGCCTTTCACCCTATCAAACCCAACCTCCCTCCCAAAGACTAAAGGACTTAATCCACACTCCAGCCCATCCCTTTCACACCCCTGAGAAACCTGATTCCCTCCAATGGGCTTTGGGTTAGTACTTGCACATGTGTTAACAAAATTAAACATTTGCTTTGTTTAGAGCACATTTGTCCTGCCATTACTTTTCTACCTATTTGATGTTATTGGATCATTTCTGATGTGTGACTACAGTTGTGTTTGTTTCACCCTGATTGCTGATCCATTTGAGGTGGTTAGTATAATCTGACCTTGGAACTAGTGCTGGAGTCACACAGGACAAGGGGAAATATTCAATGGATGGATACGTGGGATGACATCCAATTAGGTCTGACATTGCATTGGGTGGTATTTCAAATGATAAGTATTTCAGCTTGCTTGGCCAAAGTCAACATCATTTAGCTTGCACTTCTCCCTATGATGCAGGTTGGATATATGTTTTTTTAAAATATTTGTTTTAAATCTTTTTATTGAATTATGGTGCAACATACATCCACTGCCATCGCCGGCAGCGTAACCATAGTGAACATAAGATTACAACATTACAGTCTCAATTAAGCTCTCAGTGATCAGAGTGTACAACACAGACAGTGCATAGGCCTTACAGTCCTCACATAGCGAGTGCAATCACAAAATATTGTTAATAGCAACATGTAATGGTTGAGAATGTCAATCATCATCAGCAGGAGTTGGCATGGCAAGGAATTGTTTGTGCGGACCCCAAATATCTTTCGGTCTGGAGGATACAGGCAGCTCTTTGGCATACAGTTCAATATTTTCTTTACAATATACCATGTCCTTCATCCACCCTTCCAACCTGGGAGCAAATGCACTATCCCACGTAAACAGAGTGCAGCGTTTTGTGAGTAGGAGGGCAACTCTCACAAACCTGCCTGTAGTGCTTTTCAGTTGGGGGATATAGTTTAGTAAACATACCAGAGGTGTACAGCGGAGCAAAGCGCCCGTCATGGTGTGGATACGGTCAAGCACCCCTTCCCAATAAGTGAGCACCGGGCCACAGCGCCAGGCAAGGTGTAAGAAATCAGCGTGCACTTGTCTGCAACGTTTGCATTGATCTGATTCCCTTAAACCCATTCTGTGTAATTTGGAGGGGGTATAGTATGTTTGATGCAGGAACTTAAAATGAATAATGCGTATATTCCCATTGGGTGTAAGACGGCCCGTCAATTGGCACACTTGCTCCCATTCCTCCCTGGTGATCTGGGGGTCTAACATATCGTTCCATTTTGCGAAGCTTTTATCGGGTCCTCTGACCATTTCCTCCTGCACAGCCCTGTATAATTTAGTAATTAATTTTTTCTTGATTGGTGTCACTAGTAGTAGTTGTAAGGACAAGAGTGTCGGAGGCTCAGCAGGAAAAGTAGGGTAATGGTCTTGTATGGCACATTTGAGGTGGTAACATGTGTATTGAAATAAGGATGTGGGATTCTGTATGTATTCTAAATCACTCTTTTCAAGATAGCGGCCTTCGTGGTAGAGGTCACACATATGAGCAATGCCGGCTTCTTTTAACGATTTTAGGGGTCCCACCTCCTGAGTGACGGATAAGGCGGCGTGATGTGCTAGAGGCAGTGCGGGTGCGTACAGTGGAAGTTTGTGTGCTCGGTTGCCAATCGAATGCCACGCAGCAATAGTCATGTCCAGTGTGTTGATTTCTGTCTTTGGCGTGTGTCTGTCTATTTGCGTCAGTATGCCCCCAAGTGGGGTGGGATGGGCATCTCCATCCTCCACCGCTACGTGTGATACAAAGTCGTGAGTTCTGAACCAGTAGTACACGTATTGGGCTTGAGCGCAGAGAGAGTATACGTAAAAGTCTGGTGCGGCAAATCCCCCTTTGTCATAGGATAATGTTAGTGTTTGCCAGCTAATTCTGGGCTGTCCTGCACCCCATATTAAGCGTAAAAGTTGGGTTCGTACTGTTTTAAAAATGTGTTGAGTCAATTTAACCGGTATGTTGCAATAAAGATATAGGAAGCGGGGAAGGATGACCATTTTTATTACTGCAATACGGTCTGCCAAAGACAGTGGGAGGTGCGACCATCTATCCACTTGTTGTACTAATGTGTCATAAGCTCGACCATAGTTTTCTCTGATTCCAACTTCGGGATCTCTATGCACCCAGATACCGAGATATTTGATTGGGTCTGTCGTCCATAACAAAGGGTATTCTAGATGGGGCTGGGATGTGATCTGTGTTAGTGGTATAATGACCGATTTTTCCCAATTTATTGTAAGTCCAGAGAACAGACCAAATCTGATGTATTCTCGGAGAACAGGGGATAAGTGTTGTTGGGGATCACTAATAAAAAGGACCATGTCATCAGCAGCATACATCGATATGCCGACTGGCCGGTGGTTAAAATTGAGGGCTGATGCTCTGTGACACTGTCGGATCTTGCAATCAAGCGGTTCAAGCACGAGAGCAAAGAGGAGAGAGGACAATGGACATCCCTGCCTGGTGCTACGCACAATCTGAAACGGTATAGAGGTGTGGCTGCCCACACGCACTCTGGCTGATGTGTCAGTGTATAAAATCTGTATCCACTGTATTATGTCACTAGGGAACCCCATTCTACGTAGTATATGAAACATATAGCACCATTCTATGGAGTCAAATGCTATAGCCGCATCAAGCATGACAGCAGCCGCCGGCAAGTCAGGGTTAAGTATGTGGAACATGGAGAAAATAGTGCGCAAGTTATGGGAAGTGGATCTTTCCGGCACAAACCCAGATTGGTCAGGGAGTATGAGAAGGGGCATCAGAGGTTGAATCTTAGTGGCTAGAATTTTTGCCAATACTTTTGCATCTAGATTAATCAGTGATAAGGGGTGGCAGGACTCGCAAAGTGTAGGGGACTTGTCCTTCTTGAGGAGAGTAATGATCATAGCTTGCCTTAAAGAAGGGGGCAAGGTGCCAGCTTCATGCGCCTCAGCATACATTTCTAGTAAATGGGGTACAATAAGATCCGCATATGCTTTATAAAATTCTGCTGTTAACACCATCCGGCCCCGGTGCCTTACCATTGGGAAGGGAGAGAATAGCGTCATTGACATCAGTGTCATCTATGGGCACGGATAAATATTCCCGATGTGCGTCTGATAGCCATGTGCATGCTATGTCTGACAAATATTCCGCCATGGTAGCTTCATCCACATTTCCCTGTGTGGTATATAGTGTCTTATAACAGTCCCTAAATTGGTCCACTATGGCCTGTGGAGTGAAATGTTCTGTCCCGTCACTATCAACGATCTTGTCAATCTGGTGATGATTGGCACGGAATTGTAACTTAGTGGCTAAATTCCTACCAGGCCGACCACCTTCACCATAGCCACATGTCTCCTCCCCTTATATTTCACCTCCGTTTCGACTAATTTGTCATATTCCGCTAGGAGTTTGTGTATGTGAGCGAGCGTTGTGTTAGATGGTGACGCACAGTATTCCTTTTCAAACTTGTCTAGGCCTGTCTCAGTTTTGGAGATTTGACCTCTGATGTCTTTCAAAATACTGGATGTGGTGCTGATACAGACACCATTTATTGTCACCTTGAATGCCTCCCATGGGGATGCCTGACTGTCCACTGAACACGTGTTTTCGACGAAATAGTGAATTATGGCAGTTCTAATGGTTTCATTATAAATGGGGTCGAGAAGTGCCTCAGCTCGGAAACGCCATGGGAAGGGATGATGGGGATTAGTAGGGATTCGCAAGTGTAGGCATACAGGGTTATGATCTGACAAAGTGCGGGGCAAGTTGCAGACATGGGTTACCCATTTATTTGCGTCTTTGTTTAATAACCAGTAGTCTAAATGGCACCAGGTGGGTGTGATATGTGTACCTTCCTGTGTTTGCCCATTACGTGACCGCCAAACATCAGCCAATCCCATTTCTGCCATAGCACACATTTAGCCACTTTAAGTGTACGGGCACCTGTTGGGTTAGACTTGTCGACCTGTGGGTTGAGATGCGTGTTGAGAGATTGGATATATGGTTGATGTGTGCAAGTTAGATGTTTGTTTATCCACACATGGAGGGTATTAAATTAGCATACCTTTGTAGACATTTTCTATGGACATGTGTCCTTTTGCATGTGTGTACCTTACACCTATTTTATGTAAATGTGTGACAAATGATGCTAGTGCTGTGTTTGCTTTCCTGACTTGCACTTACACATTTCCCACATATACAAGACACTTGGTTATGCTATTGGTTGCCCTTGATATACTTAAATCCACAGGTCCTGTGCACACAGAAGTTTTGAAGCATGTGCAAAGTGGACTGTGGCCCATTGCCCGAGCCTTTCAGGGGTCTCCTGGTAGAGGCATACATAATCCACAGAGAGTCTTTACATTGTGACCTTTGCATGTGTCTCACACTGATTATTTGGAATCCCATTTACTTGACATTACCTTTTAATATGGGAGATGTGTTCGTCCATTACAGAGATTTAGGGGGGAAGGTGTGCTTCGGTTTAATGGCACATCCATACAGATGTATCTTTGATATCACAATAGGACCTAGCATGTGAGCAATGTGAGGGTGTCACAGAGATCAATAAGTTTGATCTTGATGAGGAGGTGCTTTTGTGTGCCACAATATAATGCATACATCACTGTCCCTGATTATGAGATGTAAACACATGTTGAGTTTGGTAGAGTGTGGCTGTGCAGTGTCAGGGACCTGGACGAAGAGGGCATGCTAGAGCTGTGATTGGATTATACTTTGAGAACAATCCCAAACAGGGGCCCACAAAATATGTTTTGCTCAGGGGCCCTGAACCCATTGCCAGGTCCATGGCGGGGCATCTATTTGCTGAGCAGTCTATTGAAAAAGGTAAGAGGGTGGCTTACCATCGGTTGCATCCACGATGATGAGTGTTTTGGACATCATCAAGCAGGAGCAGCAGTTGCAGTACATATACGATCGACTCCATGGTGGCACAGGATGTGTGGAAGTGAATATAGGTGAGTTTCAGCCTTATTCCCTCCTTTTTCATCAGCTCTGATGTAGTGGTTTGACCATCACCATCATGCCATCGGAATGGCACATGTTAATTGGGCTGGCGGAAACAAAGGCGGTCCACCCTCCGAAAGAGGCCGCGGTCGAGAATTCCTGTTGGCAGCAGCAGGGCCAAGGCAGTCTTTTGGCCATGAAACTGCATGCATTGTAATAGGGTGGTCGGACTGCCAACAGTATGGCTGTCAATCCGAAGTGACTGCAGAGGTGGGACCGCCAAACCTGCAAACAGGCCCTTAATCTCTGAAATAGAAGTAAAACATCCTCAATGGGGCATGTCACAAGGCTGTGACTAAGATAAATTCCACAATAGCCGTTGGACAACACCCTGGTGAAGCTGCCGACTTTTGGATGGAAAGCTTCAAGCATGAGAAATTCAAAATTCAAGCATAAGAAAGGTCCTTCATCAGGCATTTACTTTGGCACCTTCACCTGGTGAAGATTACTACCTTCAGATGTAGTCACTTGTTTGAAACTTGAATTCCTCCAGCAGGGCAAAGCTGCACGCTGTAGTGAACAGGGCTCCACAAGACCAGGTACATTTTCTGAGACATCCTACTGAAACAGATTTGTTGCTGCTTTGAATTTCGGTGAAGTCACCAATCAGGCGCAGCAAGGTTACTGTGATGTCTCTACACTTTGCTGCGATGTGGATCTCTGAATTGCTCTGCACTGTACAGCATTGGAACCAGTGAATCCGCCAATCAGGAGCTTTGAGGTGCTGCAATGCATGGCACAGTGTCATCTTGCTGTGATCTGTGTCAGATCCGGTGATACCTTCAGTTGAGAAGAGAGAAGTTCACTTGATAGTCATAACCCACTCCCACAGAGGCCAGCAGAGTGAACCAGGACAGGACGAATTGGGTCTGGTCAGCAGGAAAGCAGAAGAATCTTCTGGAAGCTTGGTGTGTCTATGTAGCTCAAACAGGAAGTCAGCAACCTGACCCTTCAAGTCACTTCTGGTTCCTGAGTTCAAGGCAAGCAGGTCCAATATTCCTTCTTCAGACGGGAGGACAGACTTTCTTCTGAATCTTCGCACATCCAGTAACGTTCTGATTTCAGGTTCCTTTTTTTTGTTTTTTTTTTTAATAATTTTTTTTTATTATTGTTGTTG
Source organism: Triturus cristatus (assembly GCF_964204655.1). NCBI lineage: Eukaryota > Metazoa > Chordata > Amphibia > Caudata > Salamandridae > Triturus > Triturus cristatus. The sequence continues at coordinate 1,109,671,910 of NC_140592.1, read as the reverse complement.
TTGTTTACACACAAAAAAAGATTAATAAATACCGAGCAAAGACATAGTACCACTTGACACATTGTACCAATTTGCTTAGTAAAAGAAAAATACAATTAACGAATCACTATTACATTTCATGTTGACAGTTTGTGCCGGATTCCCAAATAAACAGAAAGGGAATGTTCTGACCTGAATTATCTCAAATATATCAACATTAGATCACAAAACCTAACACAAATGATAACATCTTAATCAAACAAAAACACCCAGTTTGTAATCATAATTTAGCGACACGTTAGACAGAAAAAAGAAAGAGGGATTATAATAATTCGCGTATTTATAGATTAACACCCGAGGGGTTACCAGCATTTAGTATCCAAAAATGCCCTTATTACTGGAGCCAGTTTGTTATGGGAGCCCACAATTTTAGTCCCTTCTCTCGTCTATTATGTCCTTTTTAACGATACACTGAGCTTTCAAAATTATATACCGCTAAAATCCGTGAGCGCCAATTGCAAAAAGTAGGGGGGTCAGGACTGATCCAATTGGAAGTGATACATAATCTAACTACAGCCATTGCCATAAAGATAAACCCAGTAACGGCACACGACCAGCTTCCATTCGCCCCCACACCCATGATAACCATGTCTGGAGAAATCGATATAGGGAGCACCAAATTTTGCTGAAGAAAAGTTCCAGTTCCTGATAAAATATCGTTAAACTCGGACACGAAAAGAACATGTGCACTGTATCTGCTGATAATGCCCCACACCTATTACAGGAGCCGCCCACACTCCCACCCCATTTGGCTATTTTAGCCGGTGTACAATACAAATCAAAAACAGACATAAAATGTTGACTCCGAAGACTCCCCGATAATAGAAACTGATTGGCTACCTCAAGTGACTCTTCAATATTAATCAGATCCTTCCCAAGTTTCTGTGCCCACCTGTCATTTTGATTAGCTAGATCATCAGGCATGGATTCCAGCAAAGTCTGATAGATCCCTCTTATCCGGGATTTCATACAAATCAATTCAACTAATGATATCTTCCCAAATTCACCCCCATACCTTGTTTTTTACTATCTAAGAAACTACGGATCTGTAAATATTTAAAAAAATCCCGCTTATCAAGACCATACTTTTCATGCAGAGAAGAAAAGGAAGCCAGTTGGTCTTCCTGGCCAAGAACCCCCACTGTGCTAATCCCAAGATTACTCCATCTTTGAGTAATTTGATCTTGGAAAATCAAAGGTAAAACCCCAGAAGCCGAGAAAGGTGTATAACGATTGATATTATGAATTTTAAACCTGTTACGCACCTTTTGCCAAACCATATAAGCCGCCTGTATAGTCTTGAATCCCATTTTTTCGTAATAGCTGGGTTCTAGGATCTTGACCAGGCAGTGCTTAGTCTCCTCTCCCAACCCGATTTCATAAATAGTTAGGCGGGACGCCTCTATGCACCGTCTCCTATCTCCGACCAAAAGTATCCCCGTATTTTGCAGCATACATGCCCAGTAATAGAGCAAGAAATTAGGGATGGCCCAACCCCCATGCATTCTCGGAAGAGTCAGCCACTTGGCCGCTCTCCTTGACCTGTGATAACTCCACATGAATCTGGAACACATCCTCTCAATCTTTGTAAACCATGGAGCAGGAAACACCAAGGGTATAGTCCTAAAGAGGTATAGTATTTTTGGCAATACCATCATTTTGATAACGTTACTTCGCCCATGCATAGATAAATGTAGATGGTCCAATCTTTCCAACGTCTGATTAGTAGTATCAATTATAGGGCCAATATTTATATCTGGAATTTGATCCACCTCTACAGTAAGTTTAATCCCCAAATAGGTCGCTACTGACACAATTGCCATATCCGGAAAAGACTCCCTTCCCGAATACAATATCTGAGTCTTATCGGTATTTAATTTATATCCTGTGTGGAAACCATAGTACTCAGCCTGCTCTATAACTGCCGGCTATGCGTACATTATGTCAGATGTAAATATCACGGCATCATCGGCATAAGCCAATGTCTTATACTCAAAACCATTAGCCCTTATAGGCTGGATGTCAGCGCATTGTTCGAGTTTTTGCAAAAGGGGGTCAATATATAGCGAGAACAGAAGGGAAGAGCAGGGGCAACCCTGCCTAGTGCCCCTGCTGATATTAATCACATTAGACTCGTGTCCTGAAATTTGGACACCCGCCACTGGTAGCACATATAAAGCCTGGATTGCCTGAATAAATTCCTTAGCCATCCCCTTCCAGTGGAGGACGGACCACAGGATTTCACGTTCCTAGTGTGCCTCTTTTATACCCAGTGCTGGCATGTGGGTGGGGGTACCCCCTTGTCAACACCTAAATCTGGTTATGGTCAGGTCCTCCCTTTCTGCTGGGTTTGGCTCCAGTTTATCTAGTGAAACAAAGGACAAACAGGACCAGTTGTGAGCTGATTTTGCCTGTAACAGGGTAGGCATATTTTGAAGTCAGAAAGGGGCTGGCTAGAGACCTCAGGCTACATTTTGAAGCTTAGGATAGGGCTAGGTACAGACACCCTCAGTCCATCCTGCTGAAGAGACCCTTCCCCACATCCAGTGGAAGGAATACACATCACACCACAGGGGAGCCATTAACAGTTGGATGACCCTGGACATTGACAGAAAGGCACATTTGGTTTAGGCAGAAAAATGGTAATTTTCTAAATGTGGCATTTTTAAAACAGTAATGTGTAATTCAAAGTTACCACTAAAGAGGATTTCAAATTTAGAATCAGTAAACCCTTGTTAGTCTATGGGAGGCTAGCATTACCCTAGTGAAAAACGACTTTGTTCTTTTTTTTGTGCCAGGAAATGTAAAACTTAAGATCAAAGGTCCTTTTTAAATACCTTTCACCGTTCCCTATGAGCCTTTAGGGCCTACCTTATATGTGATTTAAAGGTATTAAAAGGGAAGGTTTAAGCCTGGCACATGTTTTATTTTGCCAGACCAAAATGACAGTTATATAACTGCACCCTCAGGATGCAATGGCAGGCTGAGACCTGTTTTACAGTGCTACTATAGTGGGTGGCACAATGAGGTTTGCAGCCCACTGGTTGTAGCATTTAATTTACAGGCCCTGGAGACATGTATTACCATTTGCTTAGGACTTGCAGGTAAACTAAATGTACCAATCAGGTGTATACCAATGTCACCATCTTTTAAGGGGCAGCACAAGCTCTTTACTACTGCTCAGCAAAAGTAAAGTGCACAGAGTTCTAAAGCCAACAAAAATGGGTTCAGCAAACATATCTGGTAGTAAAGTCAAAACTTTGGGAAACACAATGTAGAAGATGGTCATTCCTAACAGGGCATGACCTGAATCTATCGCCCAGTGGCAATGCACTTTCGTCGGATTGACTTGGCAGGTTTGTTCCAGTCTTCTGTCAGCTGTCCAAGTGAAAATCCATAAAAAGGTTTATAAGTCCCAGATTTTAGGGTTAGGCAGAAGAAGTACTTTGACACTTATCTATGGGGCTCATGACTTTATTGACACCACTTAGCGGTCCGAATCCTTTCCAGAGAAGCCACCAGCAGAGTCCAGGTCAGGTCCAGTTGGTACTGGTCTGCTAGGCTCCCTATGGAATGTGGTCATCTTGCAACATTTGTGGTCCTTTTACTTTAAAGGAGGCCATCCAACTGACCCTTGGAGTCCACTTCTCAGTCCTTCATACAAGTGGGTAGAGGGCCAGCCCTTGTGGGTCTCCTCACAGGTCACAACAACAGCAAAAGTCCTTTGACTCTCTTCCACAGATAAAGAGATGTTCCTAAGAGGTTACTGGCATTGCCACATTTATATCCAATGCCAGCCTGTGGGTGGGGTAATCTCCTGGCCACCCCCTAACCAAGTGGAGACCCTTCTCAATGTTGCAGCTATTTTTGTGTGTTTTACTGTAAACTATTCTACAATGCCCCTCACTTCCTTAAACTAATATAGCAAAACCTTTCTTTCTCAGTGAAGAGCTCCCTGTGCCAACCCGGAGGTGTGGCTATGACAATTGGCAAACCCTCACTGTGTGCACTCAAAACCAGCTCGGGCGGCAGCCCCTCTTCGATTGGGACTTGGCTGTCTAGCAGTACAATAGAGGGGGACGTCCCAACAATAGAGGGGGATGTCCCAAGCGTGCGCTATGCTGCCTATGCTAGATGGCCATCCTGTCAGGAAGAAAAACATCTCCCCACACCCAAGCCCTTTGTCCACTGCCTGGAAGCAAATCCACTATCTGAGAGTAATACACATTTCACCATACGGGAGCCATCAAGAATAAAGTGACACGGAATGCTGGCAGAGAATTGCATTTGGCTCAGACAGGAAAATGACAACTTCCTAAAAGTATAATTTTCAAAATAGTAATAAAAAAAATTACAACCATTTTGTTGATTTTAAATTATGATTAGAATGGGTAAGTGAATCATTTTTCTAGCTACTCCCAAACTGGAAGAGCCAGCCTTACCACAGTGAAAAGTGACTTTAAAGATTTGTCACTGCTAAGATATGTAAAACATAAGTACACATGCCCTAGTTTTTAAGTACAATGCACCATGCCCTAGAAACATTTAGGGGTGACTTATATGTATTAAAAAGGATGGTTTAGGGCTGGCAAAAGGTTTACTTTGCCAAACTAATTTGGCAGTTTCAAAAACTCCTACCACAGGGGCAGGCCTAGAGATTCCTTTTACGGCCGCCTCATTACGATGGAGGCGGTTGGAAAGAAATCCGAACGGTCATTCCGACTGGCTTCCGACGGGCTCAGAGAGCCTGTCCTCCTGTCGGAATCGAGCCAGTCATCCCAAGGCTTTTTCCACCCCTGGGATTACGATGTCGGGTTTCAACAGCTTTTTCATGCTGGCCTTTCTGACACAGAAAGGCTGTCCAGACTCAACTTTGGGGGCCCCACCAGGGCCCCCTTGGGTGCACGGCCTCCAGTTGGAGGCCGAGTAGGCACTTATGGTCCCCCCCTGTTAATCCCTGCACTCCAAAGCAGGCATCTTAAGGTGCCTGCCACGGGGTGCAGGGATGAACTGCACCTCCTATTTTACAATGGGAGCATGCATTTCGGCAGGAAATGATGCTCCCATTGTAAAGTATAGGAATGCGACCGTACAGTATTCGGTCGCATCCTAATTAGTCAGCCGGGACTGCCGACCGGGTGTCGGTCGGTCCCTTGACCGACACCATGTTGGGCAAAGGAAACTCCGCCCACATCATAATCAGCCCCTTTGTGTAAAAAATCTATTTGCTATGTCTAGGTTATTTTATATTTTTTGTGTGGTACTTATTCATTAGCACTGAGCTATATGCATTTTGTACTCCATATTTTTTGCAATGTAAATTCGAATAGCATTAATCTAATACCATTCTCCATGACCCATCCAATTTAAACACCAGACAAACAGAGGTATTCATTGTTGATGAACACAGTGGGAATGCAGTGGTCTTTAAACGCTTTAATGTTGCGCCCCTCCGTCCAGTGAAAAACAAATATCTTCGGAGCCCCCCTCAGAATTTTTCACAATTGTTCTATCAAATTGGCAATGTTTAAATATGTCTAGACTTTTAAAAATATTTTAGTTAATTTCTGTTACCATTCAAATACATGATTGCCAAAAATACTATTCTGGCAGGCCTTACTAACATGTAAAGATATCAGTGTGGTTATTAGAAATAAGGGTGGGGGTTTTGAAGAATATTTGGAATCCCTTCCCTTTTGACACCTTAACCCAGCCAGGATATGAATGACAAAAGATGATAGGGGCTGATTAGGATGGCGGTGGTGGTCTCACCGCCATCGGTGACTGTATCACCGGCCGCCACATAATGATGGCGGGCGGATGTATGGTGAGTGAAAAGACTTACCACCATGCATCTGACAGGTGAGCCCATTCAAGGAAGCCACAATCCCTACAATGGTGGCGGTGCCTGCTAGGCAACACCATAGTGATTATGATGTCCCTCCCTGCCGGCCGTTTCATGGTGGTTTACCCGCCATGAAAAGGCTGGTGGAAAGGGACATTGGGGACCTGTGGCGACCCCCCCTTACCCCTTGGGCCTCCGACATGAGACCTGGGACCTGGGAGAACCTATACTGCCCCCCCTACATATCCCTTAACCATGGTCATACCACCACTGCGGTTACAGCAGTCTTGGTATCACCGTACTCATAATCAGGCTCTAAGTGCAAATTGTTGGACGTGTCTCCATGTGCTTTGATTGAAATAGTATTAGCCATGTATGGCTGTATGTGATTAAACTTTTAAAATGGTTTGAATCATGGTTTGCTCAAAGTCTATGCTCATTTTTTGTGGGTAGTCGATATTTGTTTTATGTTTAATGAGGTTCAAGAGTTCGTAGTAAATGCCACTTTCTCGATTTGGTAGTAGGGCATATATAAAAGGTATGTTTGTATGTTGATATGCACCATGTATGGTGTATATCTGAGTGAATGGTTTGGGGCACATTTTAAAGATCTCATCCATCATCCAGGTTTGTCAGTGGCTTAGTTTTAGTAAGTTTTCTGATGTAGAAAATATTAGGATTTGTCTATCATTGTATAGGTTGTTATATAATAGGAAGGGATTCTCATTATGTGTTATTTTTAAGTGTTCATGTATTTCTATATCTTGGTATCTTCTAGGGGCAGGAGGGCTATCACTGGTGGCTTTTTTAAGTTTGTGTAATTAAACCTTTTAAAGTTGGTTTATTTGGTAGTTGGCCTGTGATGTGTTCGGGGACTTTATTGTGGGCTCCTGGGAGCTAGTGCTTGCCTGTCTTATAACCTACAATACCTCCCTTACTACAGATTATGCCACATTTGGGGGTAGCTGAGTTAATTGCAGCATCTTTTGCAGTGGCCCTCCCATAGCATGCAGTAGAATAATATTTAGTACATTCCCAATTCACAGTTTCCATCAATGTGCTTTCTTGGTTGTAGGTGTAGCCCATGTGACTCAATACTTTCTTTCCTTTCTGTGATGTTATGTATCTTGCTCTCTCTGTCATTATGTCTGAAATGAGTTTAATTGTATAAAGAATTGCACATTTTAAATGTATATACATTTGTTATTAAAATTATGCAACTACTTTTATTTTTTATACTTACATGTATGTTCTTCTTAGTTGTTTCACACTTTTTTGCTGTCTTTTTGTTGGAGGTTTTGTAATGTGGAGCAGGGGCTTTCTTTTATGTTGGAAGAAAAAAAAACATCAATTTAATTTTAAAGGTTTATTTGTTGCTAGTTTATAAAGGTGGACGTTGTAAGGTTTAGTTTTTTTCAGATTTAGGGTGAGTTTCTATTTTATAATAATTTACATATACTTACTTTTTTATGTCTTTTTTCTGGTTCATTATTGGGTTTTTTATGATAGGTGAACACTTTCTTGATGTTGTAGTATTTTGTTTTAGTAACTATATTCAAAGAGATAAAGGTTATAGAGTGTTTTGTTAATTCTTTTTTATTTTACAATTTTTATTCAAAGTAAGTTTTAGTTTCAATATAAGTTTTACTTACTTTGTAAGTTAGATGTCTGGATGAATATATTCCTGTTTTCAGGTTCTGGTCAGTGACAATGCGACGAGGTTTCGTCTTCTTGCAGCTTTTGTTGATTTTGGAGTATTAAGTTGAAAAAAGATGAGTGCCACTTATACTGTTAATTTAATTGTAAATATGTACAAGAGATTGAGCCCTCAGCATCCTCCCTGGAACATCAGAAGATGGGTCCCTGTTCTGTTGCATAAGTCATTTTCTGTATGAGTAATACCTCCAGGGTTGACACCTTAGGTAGAGTTATGTTAGCGAAACTTAAATTACAGATTGAGGTGTTAGTTATCAGCTCAGTACATACCCAGATAGGAAACACGACTAGCTACTTCACCTGCCTCTCTAGATTGCTGCTTTTATTTAACAACACATATGTTTTGAAAGATGGAGTTTGGAAACTGGCGTCTGAAAAGGCATACTTTACATATTGTATGATAATGCCAAACTCTGAGTATATGTTGATCTAATATATGGCATACATTGCAAAATTAGGGTAATGTAAGCACATCTGTGACTGTGAAAATTTGTTCTAATTTAAGACATGTCAGAATTGTGTGTGAAATTGCACTGCACTAAGAGACTGCCATCTACTTCTCTAGCAATAGCAAATGTGGGAATAGTGAGACACTGAAAGAATACAAATATATCTTCATATCAAATTTGGCTGAAAGGTATCTTTGAAATAGCTGCTTGCAAATCACATGCCTGATTATTGTATGGGGTAGCTTCTTGAGACATAGCTAATTATCTTTGGAGGCTTTAAAAGAGAGATTACTTCAGATGTAGACTATGTACACAAAATTGACTTTGAATGCCTAAACTACAGAATTTATAAACTGATCATGGTTTTGTCTATATGCATTGGAGGTTTGAGGATTGGGTGTATGCAGCAAATCGGGCTACAAATTGAGGGGGTGAAACCCTATTTAAGCAGGAGCCACAACCACTGAAAGTGTAAGGCCCAAGCAAATCCAAACTTAACCTGTGTGCAACCCTCTGGTGGCTTGACACAGAGCAGCCAGGCTTAACTTGGAGACAATGTGTAAAGTATTTTTGCTGCACTTCAAACAGTAACAAGGTGAAATCACAACACAAGGAAAATCCCACACCAACTTGGAAAAATAGAGTAACGTTTAATAAATAAAAAGGACCAAAACAACAAAATTCCAATCAATAGATCCACGAGTTTAAAGAAGCGTGAGTTTAATAGATATGCGTGTTTAAAGATTTCAGTGAAAATGGAGCCATAAAGGACAAAGCAACAGCAAGAGCAGGACAGCTATAGGGTCCCAGTTAGGCCAGCTGAACAAAAGTACCTTAAATTATTCAAAAGAGCTGACGGCTGCGATACCAAAATCTGCGTCAGCGAGGTTTCCTTTGTCAAAGATTTATGGTGTGAGGGCCTGATCAGTGAAGCTTCGCACAGTAGCTGTTCCGATCCCGGCTGCGAGGTCGATGCTTTCACTGGGAGAATCCTCATATCAGAGGCTATAAATTGGTTCTGCTCAGGTTTGTGCATCACAGCAGGGGAGATGCATCAAGTCTGCTGGATCCACAGGTGGGCTGGCAGAGCACATTCATCCCCCTTCCAAGGGTCTAGGACTGAGGTGGCACCACTTAGCAGAGTAGGTCTCACAGATGGCAGGGCCCAGGTGCTGGGTTCAAGGTTGTTTGAGCATTCTGTCTCTGAGGGACTAGGAAGGTGGCCTGGAGCTAGCCCTTGGAGTCTCTTTGGGGTCCTGGGTTCAACAGATGCAGGTTCAGTCCTTCTCACCCAGGAAAGAGAGCAGCAGGCCAACACAGCAGGGCAACAATTCCTTCAGAGCAGCAGTCCAGCTGAGTGGCTGTCCTTTCAGTAGTACAGCAGTCCTTTCTTCTGGCAGAGTATCCACAGGTCCAGAAGAGTTCTGAAGAGATGGTGGCTATAGTCCAATATTTACACCTGGACTAACCCTTGAAATGTGAGAAGCTTCTAGAGCGTTCCCTTTTAAGTCCAGGCATCTTTCCCTCTTTGGCATTGCTCCAGACTACAGAGTGTATGTATCCCTTTGTGTGGAGGCAAGATACAGCCTATTCAAGGGTAAATAGGGCTGTGTCTCAAAACAAGGGAGCCTAGGGGGTTAAAGGGTAGGTGGCCCCCCTCTCAAAGTCATGAAATACAACAAGACCTACCCCGTACACAAATTTATTTAAAAATTCTTAAGTAGTGCGCAGGTACTCAATGTCTGTAGTGCCTGCCTCGCTCTCACTCAATGGTGTTCTTACCACATATATATAAAAAAAGAGTTGTTGACCGCTATAACCGGGTGCAGTCACTTGGCGGTGGCAAAAACAACGTGATACTTAGTGTTAAAAAGTTTCCCCATCCTGTAGTGCTGTAAAAACCTGCTAGTGATCAGATCAAAACCAAGGAAGGTTAAAGAGATAAAGAAGGTGTGATAGGACGTCAGCGCCTCACGGAAGCAGCCCCAACGAGGTATATGTAGACAGGTACTCGCCTACTACCTCCTGTTGTCATCATCGGTCGCTGCCGCCCAAACAGAAGCAGTAAAGGTGGAAAGGAAATTTATAATGTGCGTCACTCAAACCCTCGTGATAGTCCTAATGACTAGTGTCTACAGGGCAACCTATGTATTGAAATGGTGTATACTAATCTACAAAAAGCAGGAAGTGTCGACCCAAATTTGGTGATTTGAGCCTGATCAGGACTCAAATCACTCGAAAATAAAACCGAGCAGCACTACACTGGCTATACGGTACTTTATTCTCAGCTGTGTCGCTGCTCATTTAAAAACCGACATGTTTCGTTGCCTTATTTACTTTACCGGCAACTTCATCAGGGCTGGGGTCGACTGGTCTCTCTGCAACGCTGGTGTAAACCAGCAATAACTTTTGGTCAGCACCTGGGGGAAACATAATTAAAAACACATATACTCAGTATCTCACCCACCCGGTCACAACTGGTCTTACCGAGCAAATGCTCATCATCCATATCAATGGGTTCACGCTTAACAGGGATATTTACCCTCAAGATGCTGTTTGGCAGCATACCTGCACCTTCATTGTGTAAGTGTCTGAGGTATTTTGCACCAACCCTTTGGCTGTTTCATTCAGAGCTGCGGAACTTCGTTTCTGAAAAGTGCACACGTAAAACATACATATATCACACACAGTAGGCTTTAAAAGTTGGTATAAGAACTGTTGAGACACCTCAATTTAAGTGTCATGTCTCAGCTCTTTAGCTGTATCCAAGTGTTGGCCGAGCCCTACCGTAATGTCTCAATTAAGAGTTCTGAATTCACCATTGAATGCTTTGGTGCTATAATTGGTTTCCTAAGCGGTTACACATAGATACCAACTAGCGCTGTCTAGCATATTCAACATGGTTGCCTGCTATTTGAAAGTCCATGTTAACTTGCTACTACGCGGCTGAGTCAGCGTGTGCTTATTAAGCCTTACCGAACACCCTGCCGTCCCCCCTCCTCGTGGAGAATGCGTCCTGCCCTCGTTATCTAACGTGAAGAAGAGAGCACCCCCTGCTTGGCCCGGAGTCCCGGGTCTTACCTCATCAGTCTGAGCGTCGGTACTGGACTCACCCTCGATCACTGGGAGGTGGCCCGCTTCCTATTTAAATGTGTAATTCGCGCGGTGGCCGCGCATGCGCATTCAGTTGTTAAGGGTGCCGCGCATGCGCAAAGAGTTCTTGAAGGGGTGGGCTGCCATCTTAGATAAACCGCTACTATCAACTGCACTGTGGTAGTTATCTACCTGATTATTTGGAATGTTAGTGTCAGCTCCTGACTCAAAGGAAGGGAGGTGGCCCGCTTCCTATTTAAATGTGTAATTCGTGCGGTGGCCGCGCATGCGCATTCAGTTGTTAAGGGTGCCGCGCATGCGCAAAGAGTTCTTGAAGGGGTGGGCTGCCATCTTAGATAAACCGCTACTTTCAAATGCACTGTGGTAGTTATCTACCTGATTATTTGGAATGTTAGTGTCAGCTCCTGACTCAAAGGAAGGGAAAAAAAAAGGCAAAGTATGATGTGACAACCTCCTCCCTGCTTAAATAATGTGCAATGCGAGCAATAGGTGTATTTATGCGTCTAGCCCGGTGTGTTCATATCTACTCTTCAAAAGGCTATTTATAAGGGCGGTAATGGTTGTGGTGGAATCCTACATCTCAACCACGCCCCCGTCAGAGGGTTTGGGAGTGTATGCCTGACTCCGCTTGGTTCTGTGGAGGTAGTACTAGGTCGATGACCGCACATAGGAATGTGTAACCATGACGTAATGTTGTTTTTATATTTATGGTGGTAGACAGATGTTATAATACCACCTTACTCCATTCAATGAGGTCATTGAGTCCCTGTTGGTCTACCTTCTCCTGGTAAATCCAGCGGGCCTCTTTTGTCAAAAGCCTTGCTTCCATATTGTAGGAATCGCCCATAACACGTTCAAGGACTACCCATTTGACATCTCTGGGGTTATGTCCAATTGTCAAGAAGTGTTGTACCAACTTGGTGGTCAATTTGCCTGCCCTGATGGTGCTGAGGTGTTCCTGTATTCTAATTTTCACCTTGCGGGTGGTAAGACCAATATAGTGCATGCCACAAGGGCACGTTAGCCTGTAGATGACGTTCTGAGTGTTGCAGTTGCTGAATGAATTCAGATGCCAGATCTTCCCATTACTCAAAGAGACATTCTTAGTAACGGTGGTGAGCTCACACACTGAGCATCCCCCACATTGGTAATGCCCTGGTGGAATGCTAGTGTCCGTGGACTTGGTCTGGGGTCGTGAGTGCACTAAACGGTCACGCAGATTAGTGGACCGCTTAAACGCAAATCGCGGGTGTGGCATCGTCATAGTTGGAGTATTAAGTAAAGGCCAATGTTTTCTGATGACTTGTCTGATTTTGGTAGACAAGGGGCCAAAGGTAGTGACAACCGGGATACAATCGCTCTTCGTTTTAGGTGTTCTTTCTAATAGAGCAGCTCTCGGGGTGTTCATGGCTCGTTTACGTGCTTGTTTGATGATCTTGGTGGGATATGATCTCTCCTCCAGCTTGTTGGATAGGACTTGGGCTTGTGTAATGAATTCCTCTGTAGACGAACAGTTCCTGCGGTATCGCAAGAACTGTCCCACAGGTAAGTTGTCTCTCAGTGCTCTGGGGTGATACGACCTGTAATGCAACAGGGAATTCTTGTCGGTTGGTTTTTGATGAACATTGGTGACAATCTTGCAATTTTCTGCCCTGATGTCTAAGTCCAAGTATGTGGCTGTGACGTCACTGATGGACCAGGTGAATTTCAGACAATCATCCAAGTTGTTCAACCACACGAGGAACTCTTCCAAGTCAGTCCTCGATCCCGTCCATATGCATAGAACGTCATCTATGTATCGCTTCCAGAGGACAATATTCCTCTGGAAGGGGTTGTCATGGTGTAGGACGTATCCAGCTTCAAATTGCCCCACATAGATGCACGCTAAACTGGGAGCAAATGTAGCTCCCATGGAAGTCCCGGACACTTGCAGATATAGCTGGTTTTTATAGGCAAAGAAGTTCCTTGTGAGGGCCAGTTCGACACACTGGAGCACGAATGATTGTGGGACATCATAGAACCATTCACACGATTCCAGGGCCCGTGCTGCTGCCACCAGCGTGGCTGCCTGGGGAATGCTCGTGTATAATGATTCGATGTCAATTGTCACCAGAAATTGATGCTGTGGGTCATACTCGATGTCTTGGAGGATCCTCAATACGTCGGTAGTGTCCTGGACGTAGGAGGGCTGCGTAATCACACACTCCCTGAGGAAAAAGTCGGCAAATTGGGACAATGGTTCCAGTGTAGATTGAATGCCCGAGACTATCGGCCGCCCGGGAGGGGGCCTTTGTGCTTTATGAATCTTCGGGACAATGTAGAAAGCCGGGACCCGTGGTTTATCGTTGATAAGGAAATCAGCCTCCTTGGCCGTCAGCCATTTCTTTTCTTTGGCCTCTGCGACCATAGTGTGGATAGTCGCCTGGAGGATCTTGGTGGGGTCCCTCATCAACGGTTGATAATTTTGGCGAGCACCCAAAAGCCTGGACACCTCGGCTTCGTAATCAACTGTGTTGAGCACAACCACTGCCCCGCCCTTATCTGCAGGTTTGATGGTAATAGTGTCGTTCTGCTGCAGAGATTGTACAGCTAGCCAGTCAGCATGAGTCATATTGCTGCGGTTGTAGCTGTGTTGCTGTTCCTCGAGGACAGTGATGTCCTGTATCACTTTTTGTTCGAAAACCAAAACCTCAGGGCCAATAGAATGCATGGGGGGACAGAATCGGGAGGGGCGTCTGAGATTAGTAGAGAAGACCGATGGGGCTTCTGCTTCCTTTCCCTCAAAAAATTTTGTGAGTTTTATTTTCCTCATTAAGCCATGCAATTCACTCCTCAATTTGAAGCTGTCATGCTTTGGTGTCGGAACATATCCCAAGCCCTTGTTTAGAACCCTCTGTTCATCAATTGTTAATACATGTGATGATAGATTGACCACAATGTTGTTTTCCTTCTTTGTTATTAGAGCGGTGTTCTGCCCCTGCTGCGTGTGATCCTGGGTGAGGAATTCTGCCACTGTACGTTGTTGTTGTGGCGTCCTCTGCCTCTGCCTCTGCCCCTGTGGCTGGTCCCTCTCTGGTCCGGGGGGCGCTGTTCTAAAAAATTCCTCAGTAGGACCCCTAGATCTTCATTGGACCTATCCGTGGTGTTGAACCTTACTCTTTGATTGGTGCCTGGGATGGAGCCTGAGGTGGAAGGTTGCTCAGTGAGGTCGTCATCCTCACTGCTCGTGTTATCAAACGTCCAGTTATTGAACGTGCGTCTACCTTGGCGTCTGCCACCCCTAGTCCCTCGTGTGTAAGATGGTAATTCTTGAGGTTGCTGGTAATGGCTGTCCTCGACATACGGGAATGCCCATTCGTGGCTGAACCTTTCAAGGTTCCTTTTGAGTCCCTTGATCTTTTGGTTCACCATATAGATCTGATATTCCGCCACATCATTCTGGATGATTGTAAATTGCTCCTTCAGATCTTTTATGGTGGTGTCAGCTTTAAGAGCTGTTTCCAGATCTAGAATTTCCTTGAGGAGATCCTCACTCAGCCTTTTGGCAGTATTTATAATTAATACCAACCAGTCGCGGGTACACTTGTTAGCTATATAGCTCCAATCTACTCGAAACCGCTTGTCCTCCAGGAAAATCCTGGGCTCTATGCGGACTAGTAGACTGGCTGGTGCTGCCCCTGCTCTGAGGTATTCAGTCATGAGGGCGCCATGTAGGGCTATCCTGATTTGTCGTTTTTTAATGTTGGACAGTTTTTCCCATTCTTCCCTAGCTGAACCTACGCCACTCAAGGGTGCATTAGGGAGGAGTGATGGACCTGACAAGATAGAGGCAATGTGGTCGTCTGTGAAGGCCAAACAAAAGCGGTCCATGGTGTAAACCGGAACTATCTACGGGGGGTAGTGCGGAAAAAGGCGGACAGTACCTCAGCTATACTGTGCTGGACAAAGGACCTGACCGGAGACGTGAGATACCAAGTGAGTGTTCCCACAAGCTGTGGGAAGTGATCTGGTATGTGTGCCTAGAATGTGAACTTAAAAATTGCTCTCACGGCTAAGCTGCCGTTCTCATATCTCTCAAAACAAGGGAGCCTAGGGGGTTAAAGGGTAGGTGGCCCCCCTCTCAAAGTCATGAAATACAACAAGACCTACCCCGTACACAAATTTATTTAAAAATTCTTAAGTAGTGCGCAGGTACTCAATGTCTGTAGTGCCTGCCTCGCTCTCACTCAATGGTGTTCTTACCACATATATATAAAAAAAGAGTTGTTGACCGCTATAACCGGGTGCAGTCACTTGGCGGTGGCAAAAACAACGTGATACTTAGTGTTAAAAAGTTTCCCCATCCTGTAGTGCTGTAAAAACCTGCTAGTGATCAGATCAAAACCAAGGAAGGTTAAAGAGATAAAGAAGGTGTGATAGG
Organism: Triturus cristatus; assembly: GCF_964204655.1. Lineage (NCBI taxonomy): Eukaryota > Metazoa > Chordata > Amphibia > Caudata > Salamandridae > Triturus > Triturus cristatus. The sequence goes on along the minus strand of NC_140592.1, from coordinate 1,109,656,327 downwards.
ACGTCAGCGCCTCACGGAAGCAGCCCCAACGAGGTATATGTAGACAGGTACTCGCCTACTACCTCCTGTTGTCATCATCGGTCGCTGCCGCCCAAACAGAAGCAGTAAAGGTGGAAAGGAAATTTATAATGTGCGTCACTCAAACCCTCGTGATAGTCCTAATGACTAGTGTCTACAGGGCAACCTATGTATTGAAATGGTGTATACTAATCTACAAAAAGCAGGAAGTGTCGACCCAAATTTGGTGATTTGAGCCTGATCAGGACTCAAATCACTCGAAAATAAAACCGAGCAGCACTACACTGGCTATACGGTACTTTATTCTCAGCTGTGTCGCTGCTCATTTAAAAACCGACATGTTTCGTTGCCTTATTTACTTTACCGGCAACTTCATCAGGGCTGGGGTCGACTGGTCTCTCTGCAACGCTGGTGTAAACCAGCAATAACTTTTGGTCAGCACCTGGGGGAAACATAATTAAAAACACATATACTCAGTATCTCACCCACCCGGTCACAACTGGTCTTACCGAGCAAATGCTCATCATCCATATCAATGGGTTCACGCTTAACAGGGATATTTACCCTCAAGATGCTGTTTGGCAGCATACCTGCACCTTCATTGTGTAAGTGTCTGAGGTATTTTGCACCAACCCTTTGGCTGTTTCATTCAGAGCTGCGGAACACGCTGACTCAGCCGCGTAGTAGCAAGTTAACATGGACTTTCAAATAGCAGGCAACCATGTTGAATATGCTAGACAGCGCTAGTTGGTATCTATGTGTAACCGCTTAGGAAACCAATTATAGCACCAAAGCATTCAATGGTGAATTCAGAACTCTTAATTGAGACATTACGGTAGGGCTCGGCCAACACTTGGATACAGCTAAAGAGCTGAGACATGACACTTAAATTGAGGTGTCTCAACAGTTCTTATACCAACTTTTAAAGCCTACTGTGTGTGATATATGTATGTTTTACGTGTGCACTTTTCAGAAACGAAGTTCCGCAGCTCTGAATGAAACAGCCAAAGGGTTGGTGCAAAATACCTCAGACACTTACACAATGAAGGTGCAGGTATGCTGCCAAACAGCATCTTGAGGGTAAATATCCCTGTTAAGCGTGAACCCATTGATATGGATGATGAGCATTTGCTCGGTAAGACCAGTTGTGACCGGGTGGGTGAGATACTGAGTATATGTGTTTTTAATTATGTTTCCCCCAGGTGCTGACCAAAAGTTATTGCTGGTTTACACCAGCGTTGCAGAGAGACCAGTCGACCCCAGCCCTGATGAAGTTGCCGGTAAAGTAAATAAGGCAACGAAACATGTCGGTTTTTAAATGAGCAGCGACACAGCTGAGAATAAAGTACCGTATAGCCAGTGTAGTGCTGCTCGGTTTTATTTTCGAGTGATTTGAGTCCTGATCAGGCTCAAATCACCAAATTTGGGTCGACACTTCCTGCTTTTTGTAGATTAGTATACACCATTTCAATACATAGGTTGCCCTGTAGACACTAGTCATTAGGACTATCACGAGGGTTTGAGTGACGCACATTATAAATTTCCTTTCCACCTTTACTGCTTCTGTTTGGGCGGCAGCGACCGATGATGACAACAGGAGGTAGTAGGCGAGTACCTGTCTACATATACCTCGTTGGGGCTGCTTCCGTGAGGCGCTGACGTCCTATCACACCTTCTTTATCTCTTTAACCTTCCTTGGTTTTGATCTGATCACTAGCAGGTTTTTACAGCACTACAGGATGGGGAAACTTTTTAACACTAAGTATCACGTTGTTTTTGCCACCGCCAAGTGACTGCACCCGGTTATAGCGGTCAACAACTCTTTTTTTATATATATGTGGTAAGAACACCATTGAGTGAGAGCGAGGCAGGCACTACAGACATTGAGTACCTGCGCACTACTTAAGAATTTTTAAATAAATTTGTGTACGGGGTAGGTCTTGTTGTATTTCATAAATAGGGCTGTGCCCAGCTCTGCCCTCCCATCCTGTCAGTGATGGCCATCCAGGCACACCTAAGCCCTCAATCATGTGTGGTTGTCTAGGAGGAATACACAAAGCCTTACTGTCAGCTACACCCAGTCATCTGACCCAGAGACAAGTTTCAGGCACTGAATGGCTAAGGTGATAAAATGACAACTTTCTAAAAGTGCCATTTTCAAATTTGTCATTTAAAATCCAACTTCACCATTAGAGAGGATTTGTCATTGCAAGTCCAAAAACACCAAATATGAACTGGTTACCTGATTTAATTTGAAGATTATCCACATTTAGATGAAATAAGGTAATTCCAATGTTAGCCAATGGGAGAGTTAGGCCTTGCATTAATGAAAAACAAATTTTAGAATCGTTCACTACTGAGACACACTGAATTCTGCCCTGTGGGCTGTCCAGGGCCTACCCTAGAGGTGACTTACATGTATTAACAAGCATTTGCAATGCAATAGGTCTCGCATTTATGCCAGTTTGAGCTATTGGCATTGTAAATGACAATGCGTTTTATTTATGTTTCCAAAACAGAAATAAAAGGCATTGTCATTTACAATGCCAATAGCTCAAACTCACGTAAACCCGAGACCTGTTGCATTGCAAATGCTTGTTTCTTTTGTCCAGGCCTCGCAGCAGCCGCCTAACAATTAAGAACCAAGCCAGGATCGCTGCTTAATCAATTTCAGTCCACTAGGGACAGTTGTTTTAAGTAGGAGTACAGGATTCAGGAGGATTTGGTTTCCAAAGCGGGAGCTTATGCGGGGCCCATCTAACCGGCCATCTTGTCAGGCCACACCCCAAGTCTTTTCATTTTGATTAGTAAATTTGTGTTGTTTGTATATTGGCAAGTGGGAAATTCAAGAAAGGAGTTGATGAATAGATGCAGGAGTGCAATTTGATCGACAAAATGAATAGATGAAAAATGGTTGGGTGTGTGGACGGAATGATGAGTGGATGCATGGAATGAAGCCAGTCCTATTGGCTTTGACAATGCTGATTTTCACTTTGATACAGCATCTTATTACTAGCTGCTAAGTTACATTAAGATAAATTGCGATATGCTTTTAGGCGGTTCCTGCATAAGAAAATCAGTGGAGATATATATTTTTCAGAAATCATTCAAGACAAAATACTGTTCAAGGCTACATGAAACAGGAACAATGGAGTCGCTCTTTCTCGGAGCTAGAGAGCTATAGAGACAATCACTATCAAGGCAGAACGTGTGGATGCGAAACATAAGAGGAAAAGGATGATGACGTTGCGTGCCTGTTCTTTCTTGTCAAATAATAGGCTTCTGTTTCTAGATTCATATTTACATCAGCTGCCCGGCGTGTATTCTTTCCATCCAGTAATGGATTAAGGATCTCATGTCTGCTGCATCAAAAACCCATTTGGTGCCCGGCCAGAGCAGGAGACTTTGGAGCGTCAGATCAGAGTCTCGGCATCAGCACCGCAGCCTGTGATTCTGGGCACATGACTCAATGCCGCCATGACTGAAAATGAATGTGCCCTTGTGTAATGTGACCGGTAATCGAGTAAAGTGCTTTAACGCCTTCTGGGCGAGTTGACGCTACATACAACTGACACACACAACAATGAGCAGAGCAGGGTGTGAAAGATTTATTCAAGGGCAGGGCCAAGAGACCCCTCGGTTGTAATGAAAAACAATAAGAGTTTTCACCTCTGAGGGGTCACTTCCGGCACCTCCCCCGCACTCAGGTGAAAGCAGCCCTTGCTACCCTCTACCTATGAACCCATGCATCAGCCATCCCCGCCCCCACAGACCAGTGCTGGGGGCCCCGCCTGTGAGGCCTCCCATTGCATTCCGGACCTTGTAGTTTTCGTGTAAAGACAGAGGTGAGACGTGTCCATTAGACGCGCCTGTTCTTTCTTGCCAAATAATATGCTTCTGTTTCTAGATTAATATTTAGGTCAGCTGTCCAGCCAGTGTGTATGCTTTCCATCCAGTAATGGATTAAAGATCTCACGTCTGCTGCATCAAAAGCCCATTTGGTGCCCAGCGGTGCTGTCAGAGTGAAGCACCGCTGTGTGATGGGCTTCATAAATGCTTGTGGCTCCGATGAGCTAAAAAACAAAGGTGGGGGCAAGGGGAGGGAGGGAGGGGGGAGGGTGCATGGACCATGCGCCCTTCACTGCAACAATAGTAACTTGAGTAAGGGATATGGCTCAATTAACAGAGCTGTCGACTTGGTCTTTTTTTTTCCATCCCTGGCCACCATCAGCCAAAAAGGCAGAACAAGCATTTGCAATGAGCTTAAACAAATGGTGCAGTGAATCGAAGTGCGCTGGTGACGAGCTCCGTGTTCATTATGTATAGAAGAAAGTGATAAACAGCGCGGCGCTGGTGATGAGCTCCGTGCTCATTATGTATAGAAGAAAGTGATAAACAGTGTGCCACTGGTGACGAGCTCCATGTTCATTAAGTATAGAACAAAGTGATAAACAGCGCGGCACCGGTGACCAGCTCCGTTCTCATTATGTATAGAAGAAAGTATGTAAAAGAAAGTTCCCCTCAAACACACATAATGAAGGAAAAGCGGACGAAAACAGTAGTTAGGCGTTGCTGCTTCCGGACTAAATGGAAGTCAGTATCGGATTAATAGCCAGTAAAAAGCCAGCTAACAGGAGCTATGCCAAAGTTAAACAAATGGCAAGCGGCAGGAGAAATTAAATTACCCAGCAATAGGCGGGTTTCACCTAACATGCTGATTACTTGATGTCTCGGAAAGACAGCGTATGCGCTGCCTAGGCGAGACCTAAAAAGGAAGGTTTGGGATTGGAAAAAGGTTTATTTTTCCAGGGCGACATGGCAGTTTAAAAAGTGCACACACAGGCTGCAATGGCAGACCTGAGAAATATTTGAAGTGTTACCTAAGTGGGTGGAACAACCAGTGCCACAGGCCCAGTAGTACCCTTTAATTAACAGGCCCTGGGCACAGGTAGATGTTTTCTCATTAGTAGGAGGGAACCTAGTTTCCTTGTTCACAATTCTAATTCAAATTGCTTGTATCTGCTTGTATCTGTAATCACTCTTTTGTTTTAATTACTTTTCCGTATCACGTTTTTCAATTAATTTCCAGACATTGGTGTCTTTTTCCATACACTGTTCTTTTTATTTAGTATCCAGTTCATTAACACTTGAAATAGACCCAGCCAATGCATGTTATCTCTTTGATTTATCCTTCTTCTAAAATTCTTCCTTTCATTTATTCCCCATTTCAATGTCTGGTATCTGTTCAAGCAGCCTTTCGGTGTGTGTATCCTAGTCCCAAATGAGAAAAAAGGGGAAAAAAAAGATCGATCGGATTGGACTAGGATACACATGCCGAAAGGCTGCTCAAAGAGAGACTAGATATTGAAACAGGGAATGAATGAAACAAAGCTTGAGGTGTGCAAGGCCTTTTAGGTAAAACAAACATTACGCTCCACACAAGCCAGACCACTCTGGACTCCCCGTGTGTCTAGTTTTCAGAAATGTCTGGGTTTGGTAGGTTTCCCTGGATGTTGGCCTAACTGAGGCTGAAAATCCATAGTTATCCACATCATAAGAAAAAGATCAGTATTTCCTAGGTGGCAGATGAGCCCAGGCCCAAAATCCACAGTCCACATTGCTAAAAAGGGTTTGCTTTGCATGGAAAAATATGATCTGTCCATATTGGGTGTGAGAAGTTGGCCTGGCATATGGTGTGCACTAATTAAAATGGGCACCTTGCACCAGTTCAAACAACCCTTATGGTGCTTTAAGAGGTCAAAGATAACCTTGGAAAGCTATCATCCAAGTGGTAGCTGTGGAGAGCAGCCTTCAGGCTTAGTCTTAAAGGAATGTTAACCAGCTTGTTTTACCAGAATGCAACCTTATAGTATTGGTTAAATGAAAGATGAACCACACAGTAATTATAAAAATATGTATTTATTAATATAACACTCTCTAGTATGACACAGTATCTTCTACACAAAGATATTCACAAAGCACACAATACTTTAGCACAGAAATGATAGTAAATAGCACTAATACACAGTGGGCCCCAGGGGGGGGACCAAACCATATACTAAAATAGTGGTATAAGAACCACAACTCGAGTCAAGACAGTTTCTAGAGGATGTAGAATCACTGGGACCCTAATGACCCTCCCAAGGTGAGTAAGTAGGGACCCCACGGAGAACGAGTCCAGTGTTGGGACACAACGTCGTGCTTCGTACAATTCTATGGGAAAGACGCGGTTGAAGTTTTAGAGTTTAAGGACCCTTCCCAGGTGACTTAGAAGAAACCCCGTGGAAGTTAGGAGGTTGGAGACCACCCCACCTGTGGATACCATACTACCAGAGTTACCAATCCCAGGGGCGCCGGGCGCATAGGTCTGAAGTAGCGTCGGAGACCGCCGTCGAACCCAATGGAGGACTTCGAAGAAGAGCTGCTGCTGGAAGGAAGAAAAGTGTCAGTTGAAATCCAATGGTGGATTCTTGTCGAAGAGTACCTGAAAGCAGAGGGAACAGAGTCTGGGTCACCCAGGAGTGACTAGGGACTCGGTAGACGAATGCCCATGATGTCTGGTGCTTCAGGTGCATTGAAGGGGTTCTTGACTCTGCAGCCACAGGGACCAGGAAAAGTTGAGGACAACCAGGAGCCGGATATGAGCTGACCCATGAGGTGTGTCGAGTGCTGAGGAATTGGTGTCTGGTGGGAGCAACAAAAAGCCTTGGCAGCGGAAAGCCACGCAGAAGGTCAAAGAAGGTTAGGGTTCAGACCAGCAAGGCCCAGGAGACTCACCACAGGAGAAGTGTGGCTCAATGGTTAGAGTGGCAGACCTCGATGCAGAGCACTGGTCCGGGACCAGGGTTCGATTCCCGTCACGGCAGGGTCTCGGGCTATTAATTCCGCAGACCGGATATTCTTGCCTCAGTGCCTATTCTAATCATGGGTCCCACGCTGCAACTTTGGGCAATAGCTTGCTTAATCTCCACCACGGCCCCAACAGCGCTGGGATGCCTGGCCTCACCATGGGGGTGCCCAGGAGTGGACACCTCACATGGAAAGCCAGGAAGGGTTCCACAGCGGTATGAGTAAAAGCGCCAGGATGCCCCCGTTGGGGGTGGCAGTGCGCTATACAAGTACAAACACATTTACATTTACAGCAAGGGGAGTCAGGGCATGCATTGAGGAACTAGGGGAGCCCACTAAGAGCAAAGTTGCCCCTCAAGTGGACTCACAGGTCGGTGTCACAGGAGTTGCGAGAGGACCTCAAGTGATTTCACCAAACAGCAACCCACAGAGCACTCGTGGAAGGAGGCCGGAGTTCTTGGAAGGAAATGGTGCCTGAGGTTGGGGCTACTTGGAGACCAATGCTCTTGCTCGGGAAACGTCAACAAGCATAGGCACTTGCAAATGAACGTAGTGCACAGGGGTACAGGTATTGCAGCCCCCACAAGGGATTCTGGCCTCAAACTTGGTAGGAGGGCAGCTCAGACCTCGATGGATGTAGGAACCCACCTCCTGTGTTGCTGTGTTGCTGGAGCCTTCGGAGTCCGTAGGAGCTCAGGAGCAGCAGATGTGGTGCCTGCGGATGCAGGGGAGTACCTTCTTCACTCCAAGGGCGATATCTTTGGTTGTCCTTGATCCTCCACATGTCCTGCATGGAGCATGTATGATGCACGGGCACAGACGATGCTTCAGACTGAGAGGGAGAGGAAGTCGGGCACAAACGAAGTTCAGAGTGTCCATATGGTCGAAGTTCAGTGGTTTCTGATTCAAAATCTTGTCCACGTCGAGTCTAGGGTCCTACAGCCAGGTAAGCCCTTTTGTACCCACGGGAAAGGGTTGGACAGATTCAGGGGACCCTCCTAGGGAAGGGTCTGGACAGTGGTGAGGTTACTCCCATGTCCTATGTCCAGTTTCGCACCAGAGCAGAAGCCATCAGCTCCCAGGACTGGTTTGAACTGGACTATGCACAGGGACACCATGCAGACTTTCGGTCACTGGCAAGTGCACCCACCCAGGCCTAATACACTAAATCCTGTCTGGGAGGTGGTCACACCTCCCTGTGACAGGATGCCTATTGTTCTGCCTTCCCCTGCTTGAGCTTGGCTCATCAGCAGGAGGGCAGAAATGAGTCTCTGGTCGGCAGCAACCATTTTGTCCTGCCCAGGACTAGAAGGCTGGTACCGGGAACACCAGTGACCCAACGAAGCTCGCTTCTGATGGGTGGAATCATACCTCCCACACCGGTTACCGGTGTGGTTGTATAATTCTACGATGTTTGTCACCAAACACAAGAGGGTTTGTTTCAGGCGTTTTAGAGTTGGCCATCACGCAGTCGCATAATGCCACTCTATATGTCATAAATGGCTGCTTCATTAACAACCCGGGAGAATGGACTACATAGGCTGCAGGGGTGTCCTGCTCATGCAGTGACACCCTCTCACTTAGAACCAAGCACCCTGCCTTCAGGATTGTTAAAGTCTGCTATAGGGGTGACTTATAGGTTTTAAGTGTAGTGACCCTTAGATATAGTAAACCTATATCTTAAGTAAGTGGTGCATGCACCAACTTACACAGGCTGCAATAGCAGGTCTGTAGTTCCATTTTGCAGGGCCTCTCATGGGTGGAATAATACAGTGCTTCAGCCCATGGGAGGCCTCTGGGTATGTATGCCCTGGGTACATGGATACCATATACTTGGGACTGACAGGAGTACCCTAGTATCCAATCTGGAGTGTACCTAAGTACATAACATAGCAGTTTCGGGAGAAAGCAGATAGACTGGGGTCCTGATTAGCACAATCCCAGTCAGACTAGTCAAAAACAGTATCACATTTAGGAAAAAGTGGGGGTAACCATAAAAAGCAGATCCTATGTTCTACGATCAGCCAAGCTCTTCTACGCCGTGGTCCCCTGCGCCAGAAAGACCAGATCAAGAGGCCGCTCCTTCTCCTTCCTCGCAGCCAGAGCCTGGAACGCCCTACCACTCCACCTCAGACAGACAACATCACTTCCCATCTTCACGAGAAACTTCAAAACTTGGCTCTTCGACAGACCCCTCCTTGATGGACTGGGACCTGCACCTCCTCTCCTCCCCAGCATCTTGAGACCCTTACAGGTGAGTAGTCACGCTTAACAAAGACGTGATTGATTGATTGATTATGTTCTACATTGGGTTTTGGGGGGTTTTCTTGTCACTGGCGCTTGGCCCACGGACACAAGTAGGGTACTGTTTTTAACAGCACAAGTGTGAAAATGCTAGGTGATAGGAAATTTGTGAAGCCCTACAGATTCCAGAACTTTCCCTCACAGAGCTGTGAGGAAAATGTGTGTTTTAGCCAAAGTTTGTGGTTTACTGGGTTTGGTAGGTTGCACTGCATGGCCGCTAAACTAAGGCTCAAAGTCTGCCGCTATGCACATTGTAAAAAGGATTGATTTTGCTGGGTGAAATGTGATGTCTCCTGGTCATGTTTTATGGTGTTTAGTATTGCTGCTGCGAGGTGTAGCCCCACAAGTGGGTACCATCTTTAGTGGACGGCATATGGGAATACAGAATTGCAGAACATTTGCTATTACACATTTGATTTCTCTGCATTTTTAGCTTCCAGATATAAACCAGTGTGCAACAAAGAAGACATTTTCCAAAATGCCCTCTGAATCACATGATAGTATGGGTAACCCCAATGCAGGGGTGTACAAATAACCACTGTTCCTGAACTCAGTATCCAAAGCACATCTCAGAAATACATACATTTCCTTATATCAATTTTTCACTCATTATAGTTGTGTGGTGTGCACACCATAAAAACCATTATAACGTGCAGTTCCGTTGTTGGCTTTGCATATTGTGTGTTTTTGGGAAACCTACAAAAACCATATATCCTTGCGATCAGAAAAGTCGAGTAGATGTAGCAGTAAATTGTTTTTGTAAATCGACCACCAGGACAAAAAAATTAAACACGAAACCCTTGTCAGAATGGCTATTTTTCCTACTTATTTTCATTATTTTTTGTTTCAATGATTAGTTTCTTTAGAAAAAGCTTGAGAGATCTGCACAAAGTTCCCCTTTCTGAATTCAGAATTTTGTCTACATCTCATAAATGTGTAGCTATCTAGGATCACCAATGGGTTTCATAGCTGTTTCAAACACCAACTGCAAGTAGGCTGAATCCATAAAAATAGCGAAAATGGGCTCCCTCTACAAAAAATGCTAAAACAGTAGCACAAATTGTCGGGCCTATTTATCAAAAAGTTACCCATGACAGGAAAGAGTCAGGAATGTGTTGTATTTAACATTACACGGCACATTCCTGTCTTTTCCAAGCACTGGCGCACAATGTGCTGTCCAGTGTCAAGGCAGTCACCCCTGCACCATGCTGCACAGGTGGCTGTGTAGTAAGCAGGATTGTTTTTTGCAGTAAGGGACATCTTGTTGCTCAAATGCAATCTCCCAAGGCATTTGCCTCTTTTATATGTGAGGAAAAGAGAGGAGAAAAAAAGATTTCTCCTTGTTACACCTCACCTGGGCAGACGTAGCGTTTTGGCGCTTTCCCAGGTCTACCAGTGATGGTAAATCTGTGAATGCATCAAAATCCATGGGCATTGCATGGTAACACCCATGCACCACCCACGGAATGCCTCCACAGGACAGTGTAACGCAGTGTATGGATTTGCACTGTGTTGCGTTTCTCCAGATTCATCAAGCCACTCAGGGCCACGCAAGTTCCCCTTGCATGGCTTGATAAATCACACTTAGGGTCTGATTACAAGTACGGTGGTCCCAAGAACACGGTACCTGCAGTGGGAGTCCAACCGCCGCAATCTCGGCGATCCGGTCGCAAAATTACAAGTTTGCCAGTCAGACTGCCACCAGCCCGACACAATACCAGTGCCACCGACAGGATCCTGGATCTCGATGGGCTGTGGTGGGGTAAGTTGTGGTCTGCAGCAGCTATGCCAGCACCACCGTGCAGATTACGACCTGCTTTTCCGACGAGCTGTGAGCAGGTCTGTGGAAAGGCAGGGAAAGGGGCCCCAGAGAGGTCCCTAGGGTGTTTTAACCCATGGGGTGTGTGCATGGGGGCACATGTGCCCCACTAATTACACTGTTGTGCGTGCACTGTCTGCCATGCACCAACAGTCAAGCGATGCTGCCTCGGTGGCAGCATATGCTTCAGGCTCTCTATGAGCCGAAGCATGCTGCCGCTGTTGCACTACAAACACAACACCACCAGCCCGGTGCTGTTGTCCTAACAACGGCGGGCAGGAGAGCTGCTGGCTTGGCAGCATTCTCCTGACCACCTCAGCGATGGTCCGTCAGTCCGACCGCCAAACTCGAAATCAGCCCTTAGTAATTATGCCATGCATGCACCCTGCTGCATGGTACAAGTGTGACAACTACATGATAAATATGGCAACATGTTTTTGACAGAACTATGCTTGTTCTTGACCCTGGGGAGATAATCCTAGCACAGCAAATGTTTTGTTGATACCTTTTTTTTTTTTACATGCTTTCTTGCACAACACTTTTTCCCATTTTTTCCAAGATGGCCAAAATATAGCTGTATATATTTTCTTCTTTCTGTGTGCCTGCCAGGGAGAGCCTCAAGCACTAAGGGCCAGATGTATGAAGCCTTTTTCCCATTCACAAACGGGCCGATTCTCAGAATCGGCCCGTTTGCGAACGGGAAAAAGCCTTTTGGGATGTATCATCCCAGAAGACCCTCGCAAAATAGGGAGTCACAAAATTTGTGATTCCCTATTTTGCGAATGCATTTAAGGAATTGCAAATTGCGATTCCTTAAATGAAATTCTGGAAGCACCCAAGTTGTGCGATTTTGGCTTAAGAAATCACAAATTACCACCAACTTCATATATACATTGCATTTTGCGAGTCCTTAATAGCGATTTGCAAAAAATCGCTATTAAGGACTCGCAAAACAATGTTTTCATACATATGCCCCTGCCTTAAGAATCCTCAGAATACTGGAGAAAAGGACACACATTTGGTGTGGATACCTTATGTGGAAAAAAGTTATGAAGGCATAAGCTCAAAGCACCTCAAATATTAAACAGGCATTGGCAAAGTCAATGGGTCTTGCATCATCCGCCAGTCTTTTGGCTATCTTCATTTTGTTTTTTCATGGCTTTTGCAAAACTTTATTATTTGGGAAGCTGCCAGGAATTTGTCAATCTAAAAAAAAATTGACTAAAGGTAAACAAGTTTTGTGGTCTCAAAAAAGCACACATTACAATAGTGTTCGTTGACACTGAAAATGACTAATTTGTGTGTGGATGTGCTCCTTGTGAAGGGCAGCATTTGTCATTTATAATGAAGTCAACCAATTGCTAAAGTGGAGTGACATTTTGCCCTTAATGCAAGAACAAATTGGTTGGAGAAAAGTGTAAATGACACAACAACAGACAAATGAATGAAGTGTGGTTAAAAACACCTATAAGTAATTATGTCACGCACATGATTTTAGTAAAATCAAACGGTTTTGGCTAACACACACATAAAAACACCAATCATTGTGCTGTTAGCTGCCAGTCTTTTTCCTTTAAGAAAGAAAAAAAGAAGGAAAGAGGGCAGGCAGGAACTAAAGAAAAAAAGGAAAGAAGTAAAACAGGGAAGAAGGGCAGAATGAACGAGAGTAAGAAGAATGAAAGCAGGCAAAAGAGAAGGCAAGAAATACAGAAGGCAAGAAAAAAGGAAAGAAAAAATGCAAGAAAGAAAGACGGAAGGAAAGCAAGAAAGAAGTAAAGCAGGAAGGAAGCCAAGAAAGAAGGAAGGCAATAAAGAAGGAAAGAAAGAAGGAAGGCAAGAAAGGAGGGAAGAAAGAAAGAAAGAAAAAAGGCTTGGAAGGCAAACAGAAAGAAGGAAGGAATCAAGGAAAGGAAGGCTAGATAGACAGAAAGCAAGGAAGAATGAAAGAAGGAATGAAAGAAGGAAAGAAAAAAGAAACAAAGAAAAAAGAAACAAAGAAGGAAAAGGAAAGCAAGGTAGAAGAAAAGAGAGAAAGAAAGAATGAAAGAAAAAGAAAGCAAGACAAAACAGAAAGGAGGAATGAAAGATTGAAAGAAAAAAGCAAGAAAGAAGGTAAGAAACAAAAAAAGGAAACTAAAAGAATGAAGGAATGCAAGAATAAAGGATGGAAGAAGGAATGAAGTAAAAAAGAAGGAAAGATGGAATGAAGGAGTGAATGATGAAGGAAAGAAGAAAATTAAAGAATGAAAAAAAGCTAAGATGGAATAAAAGAATGAAAACTGAAGGACATAAAGGATGAAAAAATAAAGGAAAGAAAGAATGAAGGTAAGAGGAATAAAAGAATGAGAGAAAAGAAGATGATAGAAAGAAAAAAGAAACAAACAAACAAAGGAAGAAACAAACAAACAAACAAACAAAGAAAGAAAGAAAGAAAGAAAGAAAAAGAAAAAGAAAGAAAAAAGAGTTACAAGTGCTGCAAATTAAACATGATAAATGCTGGTTTTCTTTTTGAGCAACATTTATTACAGAACCATTGGTGAAATTGGGTACAGAATAAATGTGTTCTGAAAAATTGTCTGCTTATAAATTCACTTTATTCAGTTTTACTTTAAAAACCATAAAAGTAAAACATCTTCAAACAAAACATTTATCCTTTAAAATAAGCATAAAAATCTCATCCAGTTCATAAAAGCCAATTTCTCCGAAAATTTGAATTCACATATATAATATTGAAGCTTTCATTACTTAATAAAGAACAATTTCAATACAGAACAGTTGCACATTTACACAATCTGTTATGCTGTGAAGTACCAACAGTCAGATAAAGGACACTCCGAAAGGAATTTACAACAGCATTGGCAGAAGACAGGAACTGATAAAGGCTGGAATGTGGGTTGTGCTCACATCTGGTATACATCTCCCTGCTGTCACATCAGACACTAAACACAAAGGCAATGTTAAAGTAATAAATTAAGAAAAAAAAATTGGCACAGAAGGGAACTAGCTTACGTGTGAATGCGCTCCTTGTGAAAGAGCAAATTGCAGGCACTCAAAGTGAAATTATCATCAGGCTAAAATAAGTCTTCTCCTTCCTCCATTATGTATGCTGCAGTGTGTGGAAGAAAAATGTGAATGACACACCAACAAACCAAGGTTTGAAGAAAGCTGGCTGAAAGTCCCTTTAAATAAGTATATTGTGCATATGTTTTTTTTTTACATCAAAATGTTTGGCTAACAGCAGACCTAAAAAGGGCTCTGTACTATGAGTGGAAAAGTCTCAGCAGCTAATAGTTGAAGCAATCAGCTGACATACTAGAGGCTAGAGAACTGATAAACAGCTGTATCACAGTGTCGAATTCTTGCCTATGGAGTTTTTATTGCATATAAAACTAAATATAGAATTGAAATTAAAAAAAGAACACAACACAGAATGTTTGAAACAGACAGGGATTCTGTAAATTCAGCCCAGGTGTTAAAAAGGCACAATAAAAGAAACACACAAAGCCAAAGCATCCATAAATACAGGCATTAATGGCAATAGTCTTCTTGCTTAAAATTAACAAATACACCCGATCTGTATTTTTTTAAAACAGAGTAGGATTGCAAGGATGAGAATGCTTTTCAAATATATCCTAATTATTTTGCTTTCTCCGTGACCCAAGCTGAGAAGCGGCCATTTTAAAAGGCAATAAGTCCTATCTCTTTCTGCTTCATTGATGATGAATAGCATTTCATTTCTGTGCAGAAGTGAATGTGTTACAAGGTTCAATCTACTAAGCTCCACAGCCATAAAAGGCATAACTGAGGTATGGAGACTTGGACATGGGTATAGGAATTTTATGACACCAGAGCATATGACTTATAAGGAAACAAGAACACAAGAAAATGGACACACGGGAATTTGAATAAGAAGACACAGACACTAGAACAAGGAAACAAAGACTTGGGGAAAGAGAGACACAAACTTTGTGGTAGGTAGGTAAGTGCACTGGAGACAAGAGCACTTGGATAGTGGGACTTGGACAGGAGGAGTTGCACTCTGGGACTGTGAGACTGTAATGTTTTGTTTTCTGCTTGAATAAGCTGTAGGGTTAATGCTGTCACTGACCTTTTTTGGCTGGCATTATTCTGCTTCATGACAGCGGAAGGATGCATCCAAATACAGGACATGGAAGCACTTTGTGGCTTTGGTTGCCATACAATATATTGGCTATGAGAAGAAGTACTGGTTGCGTAAATGCCCTACCCTAAGGGGTTGACTTCTGGGTAAAGCCACACATTGGGCCAGTTGCCTAACACACTGCAACACTGCTTCACTGTGCGGCGGGCTCAAAGCATTCAGCATGTCTGCAAGTGGAAAGTAATAGAACCGCATAGCACCGACAGCGCACCTCCCTCATCGCGAGACTACAGCTCCCATCACCCTACCAGCCAGAGGAGGGGCTTCAACTCTGTGCTTAGGTACCACAGCACCATTAAATCATAAGAGGCGTCCTGCAGTATCGGACCCCTGTAGCACCTACAGCGCACCAGCCTCATCAGGAGACTACAGTATCCATCTCCCTAATGGCCAGATGAGGGGGCTCAATGCTGTGCTTAGGCACCGGAGCACCATAAGATCACGAGAGGGCATGGCCCGGGTGAAGACCGAGCCAAGATGGACCCGTCTTAGTCTGCTATAGCCAGGAATAGGCTAGGCTGGACCACCCCTCTTAGTTCTGCAATCTGGATAACAGGAAGCAGCTATCTATTTAAAGGTACTGTGTGCTTTACTTGGTTTATGGGGAAAAAGGAAGGGTACCTCTACAGCACCTAGTTTTCCCCCGTTGCGCAAATGCTCCACCATTGATCACTTCTTGACGCAGGCAGTGGACATTATTTATAATGAAATTTAATTGGTGTAGCATCGTTAATCACTCACAACTGAGGAAATCGCCCCATCTTTACCCTCCACTCAAGATAATTGTTGTGCTTTTGCAGGGACCCCTAACCCTCTGTTCCTGGGGACCCCTAGCACTCCTGCGCTAAATCTACCAGCTGGGCCAACTGCCAATGTTTGCCCTGAATATAAAGGACTAATTAATAGCGAAATGATGGGTGGGTTGGGTGATGAAGCTCAAGTTCTGGCTCAAGTGCAAGAGTCTAATCCCTTGCACGCCTAGTCTTGATCTAGACTCTAACATAGAAACTGGGCCAAGAGCCAAACGTAGGAAGAAAACTGTGAAACCTAAGCCTCCTGCAACTAAGGGTAAAATTGTGACCCGCAAGAGGACTTGTATTGAGGATGTGCCCAGTCCTCACCTGTTATATCAGAAGTATCCCAGGAGCTCTTGAGCAACTACCTAAGTGGCAAGTTGATACCAAATTACGCCCTGTTATAGATCGTCTTGCACATATTGAGGCTACATTTGTAAAGCTGCCTGCCATCAACTCTACTACTTGCCTTCAGGAAACCCAGTGCTCTTTAGTTAGTCCCTCATCTAATTCTAATCCAACAATTATATCAACCCAGGCACCCAGTTATGGAGGCGGAGAGGCTATTAACAATCAAGACTTGCCTACTATCACTGGACCAGAAATGACCAGGTCTCAAATGAGCGATGAGGAACAAGCACCGTCGGTCAAGCAGGTTGCTAAGCTGTCAGAAAGGAGACACCCTAGTCTTGTCCCTCTCCCCGTGATCGATCTCCCTTCCGCCTCATCTCCCTAGGTAATTGTTTTAGCTAATGTTCCTAGCCTCCCTGTCTTGTGAAAAGCTCGGAATCCACGAGGGAACCTATGAACAAAGTCATACACTGGCTGAACATTAATGTGTGTGGATATTGGGATTTCTCAACAGAGATCCTACTTGTAAGGCGTGTGGGGGGCTTTGGTGGGATGGGCAAGCATTATAATGGTGAAAATATAGTTATAAACTTCCGAAACCCCATGGTCATAAATGAAATACTGGGTTTAACTAAGGCCAAAATGGTTAAAACTGGCAGTGTAAAATCTTGCCACAGGGTTTTTTCTATAAGCATCTGGCAACTCCTATTTCCCGGCTAGGCGGGCTGATGGCACACAACCAAGGACCTCGTAGACCCCCCATGCATTTGTTAGTACCCTTGCAAAATAGATTTGTGGCACTTGCAGGACTGGAAGATCGTAATTGACAGTATAGTAAGGAGTATGACTGTCCTTTGTGATTGGAGGAGTGATTAGTATAGGGACCCCTGTTGCTCACTTGTCTATTCCCCCTCCATTAATAAATTATGGTAATATGAATAGGGATTTAATCTCTGACAACCATCCGCACCCACAGGAAGTGTTTGAAGTGGGAGCTCCTGTGGTTGTAGGAGGTGAACACTACCCTTGTATTAACTTCCTAAGATGGAACGTGGTCGGTTTAGCTTCTAAAGTCACAATTAAAGGTTGGCAATCCCTTATTTTAGATTATGATATAATATGCAGGAAACTTGGGAATTGCCAGAGATGGCTTTAAATGGATATACCTGCTTTAGCCTGCCAGCTGTACCGTCGCCAGCTGGTCGTGCTAAAGAGGGGTTGTCAGCCTGGTTTAAAGTTAATATTGGTTGTTCAATCTCACCTATTGTTGTAGACCAGGGGGAGGTCTAGGCATTTTGTCTTTGTTGGAGGGGTAAATATAGAGTCTATATGGTGAATTTGTATAATAACAATTGTTCTAGTAAGGGTGATTGTACGTTTCAGGGTCTGTTCTCAATAATTGACTTTTTAGCAGAAAAGGAGGCTTGGGCAGAAAGCCCTTTCAACTTGAAAGAGGCAATTTACTTCAACGCTAAATTAAGGCACTTGCCCACTCTATTATCAAGAAGTTTTTATCTATTTATAGGCAATGGGTGGATGGTGCTAGGGTTCACACCAAAGAAGTCAGGACCCAAATATTGTGGTTGGCACACGCCTCCCAAATGGCTACACCCAAGAGCCACTGTTTTGGAAGACGAAATTAGACCTGCGAGGAGGTCTGTGCCTAATGATCAATAATAATATCCCAGATGATGATTGCCAAAGTACTTTTCCGTGCATAATTTGCCATTTTATTTCTTAATCCAGAGATACATTCAAACAAAATGAAGAAAAACAGCTGACACATATTTCACCCGGTGGCCTACAGGGCAAGGGCTTTTTAAAGGCTGACAATTTCAGTGCATGTATCAAGTTGGGTAAGACAGAAAATGTGAACGGTGACCAAAGAAACAAAAAACAAAAAGAAACATGGAAAAATGTACCGTCATGGGGAGAGGATAGGGGGTTTGTGCAAGGGTACAATAATAGGGGACAGTGGTAAAAATAGAATCAAAAAAGGGGAGGAGGGATAAGAGAGAGAATTGTTTAAATAGGGAAGAAAAACATCATAAAATTCAGCAATTTTGTATGTAGTAACAATCACAACACAGTGATATTATAATAAGCCAGTTGGCTAATCACTTACAGAACTAATCTGAGACAAACTCCTAAACTTACTACTTTTGGTATTCATAGAAGACATTTAGTAGTAGTAAAGTTAGGATTTTGTCTTAAATAAGGATTTTGTCTTGAGTTTAGAATTTTGTCTTAAATTAAGGATTTTGTCTTAAATTAGGATTTTGTCTTACGTTAGGATTTTGTCTTAAATTAAACTTAAGTTAAACTTAAGTTTGTCTTAAGTTTTGATCTTAAGACAAAATCCTAACTTAAGACAAAATCCTAACTTAAGACAAAGTCCTAACTTTACTACTACTAAATGCCTTCTGTGAATACCAAAAGTAGTAAATTTAGGATTTTGTCTCAGATTAGTTCTGTGAATCGGCCCCTCAGTATCTAGTTTATCGTATTCACCATTGGGGTCGAAAGTGGTCTCTTAATGTAATAGGCATATGCTCCATCATTAAGTATTAGCATTGAGAAGAGAGAGAGAGAGAGAACATAATATAATTACATTACATTCCTTTTAAATAATTCACTTTATACAATAAGGATAGCAGATATCATACATCCCAGAGATTTAAAAGAAAGATTGTAATGCGAGTATGTTCATTTGTTATTGCTGAAGGGTTATTGAGAGAAAAAGAGAGTCTATCTGTAAAATGTTCGGGTTCCTATACAGGGGTCTGCACTTCTTTTTAATGCTGGACTCCATAGTCCATAATGCCTTGCAGCTGATTTTCAAAGTATGGTAACATCCTTCACTGTGAGTTGTTGGTTTATGCCTTGGTGAGTTCCAAATAAAATATACAAGCTACCCCATGCCTCAAAATGATCAAATTCCATGTCGTGTTGGGTGGTAGAAATGTCTTGATTTGCTCACAAGGTGCTTCCCCTCATACCTTTGTTAGTCACGAGTCTCCGTGTGACTGTTCATTACATATTAAAGTTTGGAAGTGCAGGCATTTGAAAAAACACTCGCAAACTCTGGCTGCTCAGAAATATTGATTACATCTTCAGCCCCCAGGCCTCCTCAGAAAATACAATGCACAACGAAGGATATTACCATACTTTGAAAATCAGCTGCAAGGCATTATGGACATTGGAGTCCAGCATTAAAAAGAAGTGTAGACTTCTGTATAGGATCCAGAACATTTTACAGATAGAGTGTATGAGCACAATATTATGAAAGGTGCTGACTATAAAAACTTGGGTTTGGTCTGTGAGGCTGATAGAAAATAAATACAGAGTCTTTAAAAAATGAACTTATATTTCGTAGTTCTTTGTTTGTGTTGCTTACCTGTTTATATATCGTCCAGGTGTAACTAACCCTCATTGATGCATATGACTAAGATCCGCATGGATTGATACGCGTTATGCTTTAATTTTCTGCCTGGAATAAATTCATCATGTGAATGTTTGGCTGGAGTGGCTTGTCTTCGCGCTATTTATAGTGTGTGATTTTCTTTTGGAATATATACATAAATATATTAAAGACAGAAAAGCTACAAAATGGGCTACGAAAATGGGCAAATCTATACCTTTGCTTAAAGGTTTGATACAACCAGAAGACAGAAAGTACAAAGTGGGAGTCTAATCAGGCAGGACAGCTCACAAAGTGAGGTGAACTCGGACACAGGTTCAGAGGTAGAATAAGAAGAAAATGCTAGAAAAAGACAAGGGGCAATGAAGCTCACAGTGGCAGACGAGCTGCGTTTTTTACAGTTAGACCAGCGAACAGACTACCGCCCCATGAGAGGGAGAGGAAAACCAAGAGGAAAAGGAAGGAGGAGAGGCCAGGGATACCAAAGAAACACTATGAGAAAAACCAGGGAGATCAATGAGATCCAAGGCAAAGAAATGGAACATAGAAAATGGGTGAATAATACCATTATCAATCTAAGTTCAATGGAATTGACAAATGAAGATAAAGAAACCCAAGAATTAGGCTTATCGTACTGCCACCGAACTGAATTTAACTATGCTAACAGTAAAATGGATTTATGTTGATTTGTACGAAAGCTCAAATTGTCAAAGATACATAGATTGAGGACAAAAAAACAGCAATCTAAGTGTTGAAACAGATTCGCCACCTCCACAAGGTCCAATAAATTTAGTGGCTGCAGATTTACCAATTCTGGAAGACATGTAGTCATTGCAAAATCAGGATGAGAATAAAACCATGGCAGACAGAGGCAACTTGCTGGGATCGATAAATATAGGACTTCAACAAGGAGACCACACTCCCTTCTGCCCACGTTCCAGATTTGTCCCACAAATGCCAAGGGACAACCTAGATATTTTCTCAGAGAATGTCACAAAGGAATTGAGACAAATATACCACAAAGAAAAAACCCAAAAAGATCATAGAAATGTGAAAGAATACAAAATATTTCGCACAATAAATAAAATCAAAAAGGACAGTGAAGCAATTATCGAACCCTCAGATAAAGGAGGAAATGTTGTCCTATGGGGAAATGAATTGTACAATAAAGAAGTCTTGTCCCAGCTCGATAACACTGAGTGTTATAAACAAATCACAAATATGGAGTATGAGGAAGTAAAAAAGCAATTTATAGAGAGACTGCATAAATGGAAAGAACAAGAACTGTTGACTGGGGATGAATACCAATTTTTAAAACAAACCTGTTATTCCTGTGTTTTACATGATCCCGAAGGTTCATAAAAACTCAAATAATCCACCAGGGAGACCAATAATTTCGGCCAAACAAAGTCTCTTTGAGAATGTTTCCAAATGTATTGGTTTCTATTTGAATCCACTGGTAAAGACCCTTCCATCATATCTGAGGGACTCGACAGACTTTCTCAGGAAAATATATTATATCAAATGGGAGCAGAAAATGCAACTTGTGACGCTGGATATATCTACTCTCTATACGAGTATCAGACACGAAGATGGACTGAGAACCCCTGAACATTTTTTGAGAATGAAACAAATGAGATTTGCTACCCATCATCAAATTATATTGGAGATGATGGAATGGTGCCTGACAAGAAATGTCTATTTGTTTGGAAATTAAATGTTCCAGCAAGAACAAGGTACTGCGATGGGCACCTGCTTCGCCCCCAGTTATGCTAATTTGCATCTTGGCTGGTGGGAGGAGCAGGTGCTCTGGGGCCCGACACTGGAACATTGGTCTGAAAAGATTTTGATGTGGTCTAGATTTATTGATGACGTCTTCATGCTGTGGCAGGGCACAGAGATGGAAGTATATCAATTTATCTGTGAACTAAATGAGAATGACCTGAATTAAAATTTTGTTGGACATAGAAGTAAGCTGTCAATAGAATGTTTAGATATCGAAGTGTGTGTGGAGGGGAACACATTGGGAAGTACAGTATTTAAGAAACCATCAGCTGAGAACACTATTTTACATTGGGAAGTTCTCATCCAACACCCCTTTAGGGAATTTTATAGAGCAAAAAGAGCCTGTAGTACTTTACAGGAATAAGATAAGGTTGAGGAAGAAATGAAATCTCGCTTTATCCAAAGGGGTTACCCCATGTCGATCCTTGAAACAGCTTCAGAAAAAGCTAGGAATTTGAATACAGAAGAAAGTACTATTTCAACCCTCTAAAACAACATTGAAGAAGAGAAATAAAGAGAGAAAAAGATGCGCAGACAGATTTATAACGACATATAACATCAATCATAAAATGATAAGACAGATTTTAAAAAAGCACTGCCACTTTATTGTAAAATATCCAATAGTGGGGCAGGAAATGAAAAGGAATTGTGAGATAACATACAGAAATTCGAAGTCACTCAAAGGTTACTTAGTAAAAAGTGAGCATTCGGGAGAGGAATCCAAACAAATGTGGCTTAGACAGAAAGAAGGGTTCTAGAAATGCTCTAAATATAAGGCATGCCAAAATGGGGTAAAGGTTTCATCTCTCAGAACAGCTTTCAGTAAGACTATTAAAATGCAAGGAGTTTTATCCAGTACAGCAACATTTGTGGTGTATATTTTAAAATGCCCATGCATGAAAATATATGTGGGAAGTACCACACTCCCATTCCATAAAAGAATATTGCAGCACAGAATGGCCATCATCAACAAAGACCGAAGGTACGCAGTAGCAAGGCACTTTGAAAAGGAACATCAAAGTGACCCGACGGTAATGATATATAGTTGCATAGCACAAGTGCTAAAAAAGAGAAGAGGAGGAGATAGAGAAAGGGAACTGAGGAAGTTGGAGCCATACTACATTTTAGAACTAGATAGTGAGGAACCCAATGGTTTTAATGTGGATGATGAATTGTTTACATGCCTATGTTGAACTAATGGGATATCCTAATCTATAGGAGCGAAATAATGAATACAAAGGGGAATTGGTTTGTGGGTCATTAGAGGGCATTAGGTAAGAATGAGGACACTGGCACTTTAGATTGAGAATTGTTTAACACTTAAGCACTTAAATATGACAGTTTTTTAACTATCTAGTAAAACATATGAGGATATATACGAAGACCCCAAGAGAAAGGAAAATTATGTTTTTCTTAGAATGTGAATAATGAAAACAGTCATGCACTTTATATATTAGAGAATAGCACTTTATACGTACATTTAAGCACTAGTGCTTTAAAAATTAAAAAGATTAACAATTTGGGAGATTTGTTGTAATTAACAGGGAGGAAAGATCTAGAAAATTAGAAGTGGCAGCAATGGATAAAAGTATGCACTCTTTGCACGTTATAATAATTATTAAAGAATGGAACTTTCTATATAATATGAAATGTGGTGTGGCAAAGAGAAAACTAAATTATTCTCATGATTAAGGAAATGTCCTTTTCATAGAGAAATTGTTATGTATTTTGAACACATTGAAGAGCATTATACCACTAGACATTATAAAATGGCCACAATGGTTCCAACCAGTGTAGATACAATCTGAACTGTGATGAACATTGTCCTCTTTCCATGACCATGTTTTTAATGAAGAAATGTATATATTTAAAACAAAGCTTTATGTGTGACTCAACATCGTGAACAAGGCTGTGAGGTAATGGCCGAAACACGTGGATATTATTACAATCGAAAATAAAATAAGGCAGATTAACTAACCTACGGTGTGCCGGCTCCGATTCCTTGGAGAAAGTGAGGCGTTTTTTTATATATATAACGTTGTGTCCAAACTTTGCCTCCCACGAAGCCCCAGCAAGCGAGTTCGCACTCGAACAATCGGCAAATCCTTTTATTTTCTGGATGCACGGACCAAAAAGCATTTCCCTACGCGTTTCAGCATAAGCCTTGTTCACGGGAATCTGTTGCTTTTCATCGGGCACACCCCGTTGTGTTCCACCATGCTTTAATTACACAGCCCTCTTTAGGCCCGCCCTCATTGAAGCACAGCATGGTGGTACCGGTAGTCCCGTACAGAAAATAATCCACCTTGAATAGGTTACATGGTCCGTGTAATAACATCACTGCTGAGGGCCAATGTTCCCTTCAAGGCACCTATTAACATCAAGAAGGGCCCAGAAACGCAGTGTATCTGCGATGGCAGCGACAGCCCATGTGAGATCCTCTGGGCTGCTCAGTGTTGTTTTACTGGTGGTGCAAAACTCCTACCGACACTGGGCCGTGCCGTGAATATTGTGTCCAAACGTTGTTTCCCACGAAGCCCCAGGAAGCGAGTTCGCACTCGAACAATTGACAAATGCTTTTATTTTCTGGATGCACGGACCAAAAAGCATTTCCCTACGCGTTTCAGCATAATCCTTGTTCACAGTAATCTGTTGCTTTGCATCGGGCACACCCCGGGGTGTTCCACCAAGCTTTAATTACACAGCCCTCTTTAGGCCCGCCCTCATTGAAGCAGAGCGTGGTGGTACCGGTAGTCCCGTACAGAAAATAATCCACCTTGAATAGGTTACATGGTCCGTGTAATAACATCACATTGAAGCTTGCTCTGCTTCAATGAGGGCGGGCCTAAAGAGGGCTGCGTAATTGAAGCTTGGTGGAAGACAACGGGGTGTGCCCGATGCAAAGCAACAGATTCCCGTGAACAAGGCTTATGCTAAAACATGTAGGGAAATGCTTTTTGGTCCGTGCATCCAGAAAATAAAAGGATTTGCCAATTGTTCGAGTGCGAACTCGCATCCTGGGGCTTCGTGGGAGGCAACGTTTGGACACAATATTCATGGCACGGCCCAGTGCCGGTAGGAGTTTCGAACCACCAGTAAAACAGCACTGAGCAGCCCAGAGGATCTCACATGGGCTGTCGGTGCCATCGCAGATACACTGCGTTTCTGGGCCCTTCTTGATGTTAATAAGCGCCTTGAAGGGAACATTGGCCCTCAGCAGTGATGTTATTACAAGGACCATGTAACCTATTCAAGGTGGATTATTTTCTGTACGGGACTACCGGTACCACCATGCCCTGCTTCAATAAGGGCGGGCCTAAAGAGGGCTGTGTATTTAAAGCTTGGTGGAACACACTGGGGTGTGCCCAATGCAAAGCAACAAATTCCCGTGAACAAGGCTTATACTGAAACGCGTAGGGTAATGCTTTTTGGTCCGTGCATCCAGAAAATAAAAGGATTTGCCAATTGTTCGAGTGCGAACTCGCTTCCTGAGGCTTCGTGGGAGGCAACGTTTGGACACAATATTCACGCCACGGCCCAGTAACGGTAGGAGTTTTGCACCACCAGTAAAACAGCACTGAGCAGCCCAGAGGATCTCACATGGGCTGTCGGTGCCATCGCAGATACACTGCGTTTCTGGGCCCTTCTTGACGTTAATAGGCGCCTTGAAGGGAACATTGGCCCTTAGCAGTGATGTTATTACACGCGGACCATGTAACCTATTCAAGGTGGATTATTTTCTGTACGGGACTACCGGTACCACCATGCTCTGCTTCAATGAGGGCGGGCCTAAAGAGGGCTGTGTAATTAAAGCTTGGTGGAACACACCGGGGTGTGCCCGATGCAAAGCAACAGATTCCCGTGAACAAGGCTTATGCTGAAACGCGTAGGGAAATGCTTTTTGGTCCGTGCATCCAGAAAATAAAAGGATTTGCCAATTGTTCGAGTGCGAACTCGCTTCCTGGGGCTTCATGGGAGGCAACGTTCGGAAACATATATATATATATATATACATTACCTACTGGCGGTCGCCAGTAGGTAGTTATAGTTAGGACCCCTTTTCCATAGGAAATCCGCAACATTCTATTTTGAATAACTTTGGCGCCGGTCGATGAATCCTCGCGAATTTCTCAAAATAGGTGGGGCGCTACGCTCCGCTCCTACCCTGAAAGTCTCGGGGGGATTCGTCAAGCGGGGGCTGAGATAAAAGGGGGGTCCCAAAACGCGTTTTTCCCATGCATTTTTCCATAGGACCTTTAGACAGAGCTACAGCCCGAACGGCTGAACAGAATTACTAGAAATTTGGCAGAGAGGTAGTCCCTATGTCAAGGAAGTGCCTTTTGTAGGTTTGGTGTAAATCTGTTCAGTAGATTCTGAGAAAATAGCCTTTAAATCAATATATATATCTGAGCCCGCTTACGGTACGCTTACCGTACGCTTACCGTACGCGTACGGTGGCGTGCGCGAGCGCGATTCTGATTGGCTCTTAGATCTTAGTAAACATTCGAATCGGCCGAAACCAGGAAGCGGCGTCTGCCATTTTGTCTCTCGCACTGAGTGTTATTTATCAAACATGATGCCCAAAAACATGTTACGGGGCTGTTTTGACAACTCCCTCCCACATAGTCATGTTGAGGGAGTCCCCAAACATCCCCCAAGAGCAAAAACCGTTTTATTTTTTTTTCGGCAATTTCGCCGAGTACGCTTACCGTACGCTTACCGTAAGCGTACGGTAAAAAATAGAAATAAAAAAAACACTATCCACACTTACCCCACCCCCTGTGCTTTTGGTGGCCGTAGGCCACCAAATGTACAGGGCTTATTACATCAGTAAAAAAACTATATTTTGGCAACATGAAATTATAAAATTGAAATAAAAAAAACACTATCCACATTGACCCCACCCCCTGTGCTTTTGGTGGCCGAAGGCCACCAAATGTACAGGGCTTATTAAAGTTGATAAAAACCGTGCACGGAACGCACTGCGTTAAGTGGGCGCGCACGCCTCGAATGGCGTAAAGTAACTTAGCATTTAAAAAACCGTACAAATTCACTGAAAAAACCATAGGTTTCACACACGTTATAGTTAGGAATTAGCATTTAAAAAACCTTGCAAATTCACTGAAAAAACCATAGGTTTCACACATGTTATAGTTAGCGGAAATTTTACTGATAAAAAACCAATGAAATTGCCCCGTTATAGTTAGTGCTGGCAACTATAACTCACGCGACCGCAATCTTCTGCTGATGACATATGTGTCTTTATAAAAAATAATATTTGTAATATATGTATAGCTAAAAATGTATGGAAGAAGACATGGGCAAATAAGTGTCTAAATACAGTATTAGCATCAGCAGAGGATTGCGGTCGCGTGAGTTATAGTTGCCAGCACTAACTATAACGGGGCAATTTCATTGGTTTTTTATCAGTAAAATTTCCGCTAACTATAACATGTGTGAAACCTATGGTTTTTTCAGTGAATATATATATACATATATATATATATATATATATTCACTGAAAAAACCATAGGTTTCACACACGTTATAGTTAGGAATTAGCATTTAAAAAACCTTGCAAATTCACTTAAAAAACCATAGGTTTCACACATGTTATAGTTAGCTGTACATTTCACTCGTAAAAAACCAATGAAATTCCACGTTATAGTTAGATCAGGTAACTATAACTTGCGCGCCCACAATAAACTGCTGATGACGTCACATATTACATCACTCATGACATGGTCAGTGACATCACTCATCACATCAATGATGACATCTGAAATGACACATTGTGGATTGCCAGCTGAACATTTGCGCAACGTGAGGTACTACAAGTCCCACAAGCCCATCCAGGGCGTGCATCTATGCAAAATTAAGGGGGTGGTGCCCTAAGCGCTCTTTCCAAACTGCCAAAGCCTCTGAAGAGAAGTGAGGACACTTCGAAATGCGTTAGGCATCCAGGGCAGTTTTGAACAGTGAAAGCAATTGTTGTGTTGGAGGCGTGCTTACCTATCAAGGCTCCTTGTGTGCAGCTGAGGCCCGAGTGCTCCTTGTACGTTTGGGTACTTTGAGCTTTGATATTTACGCGGTGACCCTGCCGCGGGAGGAGCACCACCCTGAGGGAACCGGGGGCCATGCGGTCTTTAATAATGGGCCGATATCGTGGGGCAGCAGCGTATGGATTTTGCACGAATCACGCACAGCGAGGCCCATCTGTGGGCTTGAAAGGTTTCCAGCTGAACATTTGCGCAACGTGAGGTACTACAAGTCCCACAAGCCCATCCAGGGCGTGCATCTATGCAATTAAGGGGGTGGTGCCCTAAGCGCTCTTTCCAAACTGCCAAAGCCTCTGAAGAGAAGTGGGGACACTTCGAAACGCGTCAGGCATCCAGGGCAGTTTTGAACAGTGAAAGGAATTGTTGTGTTGGAGGCGTGCTTACCTATCAAGGCTCCTTGTGTGCAGCTGAGGCCCGAGTGCTCCTTGTACGTTTGGGTACTTTGAGCTTTGATATTTACGCGGTGACCCTGCCGCGGGAGGAGCACCACCCTGAGAGAACCGGGGGCCATGCGGTCTTTAATAATGGGCCGATATCGTGGGGCAGCAGCGTATGGATTTTGCA
Organism: Triturus cristatus; assembly: GCF_964204655.1. Taxonomy (NCBI): domain Eukaryota; kingdom Metazoa; phylum Chordata; class Amphibia; order Caudata; family Salamandridae; genus Triturus; species Triturus cristatus. The sequence continues at coordinate 1,109,628,183 of NC_140592.1, read as the reverse complement.
CGAATCACGCACAGCGAGGCCCATCTGTGGGCTTGAAAGGTTGCCAGCTGAACATTTGCGCAACGTGAGGTACTACAAGTCCCACAAGCCCATCCAGGGCGTGCATCTATGCAATTAAGGGGGTGGTGCCCTAAGCGCTCTTTCCTAACTGCCAAAGCCTCTGAAGAGAAGTGGGGACACTTCGAAACGCGTCAGGCATCCAGGGCAGTTTTGAACAGTGAAAGGAATTGTTGTGTTGGAGGCGTGCTTACCTATCAAGGCTCCTTGTGTGCAGCTGAGGCCCGAGTGCTCCTTGTACGTTTGGGTACTTTGAGCTTTGATATATATATATATATATATATATATATATATATATATATATATATATATATATATATATATATATATATATATATATATATATATATATATATATATTTGCATCCTGAATTGCTGGTCTTTTATTACGATGATGAATTCTGATTTATGCATTTTTAGGTCCCTAAAGTTGATGTGTGTTTATTCGTATTATATGCTGCTATTTCCATTTCAAGCTGCTGCATTAAGCTCCAAGCACACTCATCCTTTTTAATGGAAGTATGGAAGTTATCTAAGATTTTTTTTGTAGATGCTGCTAATATTCTTGTTTTTTTAGGTATGATTTTATCTGTGTATCTTTTATGATCTGCCTTTGAATGATCGAATAAAGATTAAAGAAAGAAAGACTTCTGTCATGACCACTTTCTTGTTTATATTGTGATAGGGAAGCTCACACTGGCTTTGGGGTTCAATGGGCTTTCCAATTTTGCACCCGTAAATCCCGACATCCACATTCCAGACAGCATTGGATGTAACATCTCTGCATTTTAAAGTCACGTTAGTTGAAGTCTGATGGGGATATACTGGCGAGTCATAATGCAGCTAGCAGGGCGTGGCTATCAATAATGCAGTAGGTGCAGTGCCACCAGAGCCTGGGATATGAGCGACCATCACATCCCAATTATGGCTGTATTTGTCTATCCAACAAGGGGACGAGGGCACATTTCTGCAGCGTTTATGTGAGCAGTTGTTGACAGTAGTCTGAGTGTTACCGATTTGTTAATTGCTGTATGTTTAACGTTTGGTGTCTTGGGTAAAAGAATCCTACTACGGCGCAGTGAAAAGGAACCTGTAGCTTTAGTATGGACAATTATATCCAGCCAGGATTCCTTCCGTTTGATAGAACATGTAAATGAACAGGGAGGAAGATGGTTTGAAGACGAACAAAAGACGTCCCCCTGGTTTCAGGGTTTTTCACTGTCTTCCTAAAAGAGAAGCTTGGGGGCTCGCTTATGTGATACAGCAGCCTGTTTTTTATTCTGAGAGTAGACTTCACACCATTATTAAAAAGATCAAGAACCGTACAATTATCAAGCTCGCCGTTTTCTCGGACATGCATTTATTTTTACTCATTTTTCCACTTCTTTTTCCGAGGCATTGGTATAACATAACATGGGGCCCATAAGTGATGTCAATATCAAAGAATATTCTAATCTACAGGCACAACACAAATACATTGTTGCTGTGTTTTAGTGAGCGGCTTTTGTTTTTTACAGAGAGAGAGTTTAATCGTTTTTCCTTCTTGTTTAATCACAAAAATATTTCATAATTTCTTCTTTTTGGAGTTTGTTTTCCTCTAAAACTATTGACCTGTTTCCACCCTTCTTTGTTTTAGACGGCCCCCCTTGGAAGAGCCATAATTAAAAAATGCAATTAAATATATTCTACCTTGTATGAAACTTTATTATTTACATAGAGCCTTCCTCAATTTCAGCAAACAACGGTTTGCAGAACCGCCACATAAAGTTACAAATTACTGTATTATCATGACTTAAATCAAATCATTCAGGCATCATTAAAAAAAAATCAGTGCTGCTAACACATTTAAGAATCCATATTGCATATATAATCTATTCCACGATATGGATTTCACGTAAATTAAACTCTGTCAATCTAGTTCCTTAAGTATGGATGGCAACCCCATTTCTTAATGGCAGCGCTTATAACATTGGTGCACTACCCATTTCTGCAGTACAACCTCCCTGACTATGCTTGTTTGATACCAAAATAATTACTGATGATTACTGATTGTGCATTTTAGCACATAATTATATGCGCTATAACATGAGGCAAAAGGAGACGTAAATAATTCAGTTTATGCACTGATCAATGTAACCCTTTGCAATAACATATTACTGTGTCTTGCTTACACTGGTATAATTTGCCCCATACTACTCTCGTAGCACTCTTGTCTTTCAGGAGCATCTTACTGCTGTGTAATTTCTTTTTCATTGTCCTTTTAGTTCAAAACAGGAAGTGAAAAGAGACAAACAAACAAAGGACTGTTAGAAATTGGTGCCCTCACTTATGGGGATTTGGAATAGGGCAGCATAGCAAGTAGGCCTGGGCTAAAATTCCGTTCCGCTCATGGAAATTGTGATAATTTGACATTTTCGCGTTTCGTGGAGAGCGCGAAAATGTCAAAATTTCCGCAATCCGCATTTTACCAGAAATTTTTTGCTTGCTCGCGCTGTAAAATAATACATTCTCGCGTGCGCGCGATTGCCTTACCTGAATCCCCGCGTTCGCCGACAAGTTTTCCCGATCCGGTCGCCTTCTCCACGAGATGTTGGATTGTGGGTAGCCATTTGCGCTGTCTCGCGACAGTTCGCGCCCGCAGTAACGTCATTCGTCGCGCGATCACATCTTTCTTCTCGCGATCATGCACCGCGAGACAAGTGAAAACAAGATGGCCGTGTCCACGAGCAACCGCATGGGTAAGTTGGCGAGCCGCGACCACGCAGAAAATACTGCGAACGGGCGGGAAAAAAACTTCTGCATCTTCGCGATATTTTCGCGTGTTTGTGGAGATTTTTAACATTTTCGCGATAATTTGCAAAAGTGAATTTCACAGATTCCACCCACCCCTAATAGCAAGTCACCTTGCTGAGCTGGACTGCGTCAAAGTGAAAGGGCAGGAATGCACCTTATTTTCCAATACCGTGCATTCCTGTCCTTTCCCCCAGGACTGGCACCATTTCGGCAGCTTAGTGCCGATGCAGGCACCCTTGCACAATGTGCTGTGTTGTCGGCAGGATTAATGAAGTGCAGCAAGGGACACCTTCCTGCACCAAAACAATCCATAGAGGTGTTTTCCTCTTCTGTGTGTGCTGCAGAATGAACAAGGAGAAATAAAGATAGTTCTCCTCGTTACTGTTGCCCTATGGAGGCGTCCGATTTTGATGCATTCCCAGGTGTCCAAGTCCTTGTAAATTTGGGAACGCATCAAAACCCATGGAAGTTGCATGGGAACACATCGCAACACCTATGGAATGCCTCCCAATGCACAGAGTAGGGCAATACAGCAATTTGCACTGCATTGCCTTACTCAAGATTTATGAGGTCCCTCAAAGCCACGAATTGTGGCTTTGCATGGCTTCATAAATCTGACTCAGAGCCTTACGTCACACATGTATCACTTTGTGTGGTGCAAACGTAACACAAAGTTCCCATAAATATGCCCCTTGGTTTCTGGTTAGCAGAGGTATGCACCCTGTCCAAACAGGAACCACAATCCTAGTCAGGGTAAGTCAGTAGTAATACACTCTAAATTAACCCGTGCTCACCCTCTTGTAGCTTGGCACAGAGCAGTCAGGCTTAACTAAGAGGTAATTTGTAAAGTATTTGTGCACACAACACACAGTAACACAGTGAAAACAACACAAAAGGAAAACACCAGTTTAGACAAATAGAGAATAGTTGTATAAATTAAACAAGACAAAAATGACAAAATTCCAATCACTACAAATCAAGATATGCATTTTTAAAGATCAGATGCAAACATAATACTAAAAGAGGTAATTGGTCGTGCTAGACTGGGACAAAGACAAGAGTTCAGCCCACCCGTAATGGAGCGGAGGTGGGCTACAGGACCCATCAGGGTCAGCTCATCCCTGGAATCAATGCAATACTCCAATCACAGTTTATCGACCATTTTCTTTCTTTCCATAGTGCAGAGAAGTCCATATCTTTTCAAAACAGAAGATTAGAAATTATTTTTTATGTAAACTTGCTCTTTGATATATCTACTGAGCTGCTTGTCACATTGGATTTTGAATCCTTATTCATGATTATATTTCAGCAAGATACACTTGAAGTTACTGGAGGTAAGATTAATAATGATGCATTTTCCACAAGTTCTACAATTTGGCAAGTTGACACTCACCTGTAATTTTTTTTCCAGTCCAATGACCAGTTTTAATTATAGATTCAAGGACCAGCATGTGAGTATGAGGCATAACCTTCATTTTGTGCTGCGACTGATGCAATCTTCCGTTGCAGTGCAAAATGGCTGTTCAAAAGATCATAAAAAACCCTACTTCCATAAAAAGCATGAGGTAGGAGTCCTTTTGGGATCTTGTATGAATGTTTATAAATGCAGGGACGGATGTCTCCGAGGACCTAATTTCCACTCCCATATTTGCATTCCCTGACTGATGATATCTTTTTTCAAAGGTAGCCCTTGTCCTTCACTGAACGCTTCCACTTTGTAAATCTGTTACCTCACGCTTTCGGATCTCAGAAACTAATCAATGCCTTGCAAGGGCAATGGTCGTTTTAATACTCTGATGAGTGAGATTGTGCCCACTCACAAAGAGGAGGGAGGTGTTCATTCCATGTTCCCTTTCCTTTGTGAGTTGATATGGGTTGCAGTCTGTATTTGTGACCCAGAAAAACATTTCCAATTCTCAGATCCTTTTGGTGACAAATCATGTGACTTTGCAATTCACATGCTTTGCAACTGCAAAATGTTTTGTCCATCAGGTCAACAATATATATTGAGTAAAATCATCCCATACTTTTCACCAAATCAGAGAATGACTTTCCTATAATAATGATGTCACCTCTATTTGAAAAGGAAGTTTGATTGAATTTCAGATGTTTTTATCAATTTAATACTTGTTGCCATTTTACAGCTAACCATGCAGTCTGAAAGACAATATTGTCTTCAGCCGATTCCTCCTTATCCTATGGAATGCTTCATAACAAGTAGGCTATGAACAGTGTGAGAACTGGTTTGGGGAGTCCCAGGGCAATGAATCGCTACTGTGTCCGCATTGTAACAATCGAGGTCCTGGGACCTCTGTACTATTGGACTCAATCTTACAACTAACTGATAGCCCTAAACAGAATCCGGAGAAATTTAGTGATACAGTCCACCAGCACGTGCATCCCATTCAGAGATTCATTGCAAGTCTTCTGTCTCCCTCCCTGTTCGTTCTCCATGTGCAGTGGGTTTTAATGGTAGTTTGGGACTTTAGCTATTGATAGGACCCCCACCATCTCATCACTCCTCTTAAATTTTACACTCACAGATGTCAGCACCCTGTCTTAATGGGGTCAGCCCACTGGCTGCGGTACCACATCAGAGCATTCTGGGAGAATTCAAGATGTTCCCAATATACGGTCAGGTCAATATCATAGCTGGTCCTTCCTCTAGCTTTCCAATATTCTTGTGAGTCTTCTATCTCCTTCTCAGTTCTTTCTCAGATCTGGAGGTATTACAGATAGATGGAGACTTTAGCCATTGATGGGATCCCCAAATTGCATCACTTTTCCAACATTTTACACTTACAGGTGCCATGCCTCTGTTCTCTGGGGCGATGACCACTGGGTGTCCGAATCCTTCAGAGCATTCTAGGGAGGAATCAAGAAAGATGCTTTTCAAAAGGCAGAGTCACATCAGCTATGACCCACTTCTTTCCTCCCATCAGGAACAACCTTTTCCCCACTCACTGCCTTCAAAGGAACCTAATTCCCTAGAGGATTCCCTGGAAAATTCCACAACTTGTGAAAGCCTGCTTTTTGTTCCAGAATGCAGAAGTTAATCTCCTCTGAATGTGTGCTGGTTATGGTGAGAGCTTTTGATCTGCAAGCACCAAGGACAACAATTAACCCCACTCGGTCAGGGCTTAGAAAAATGACTCTCATTAACCAAGGGGCTAGGAAAATCATAAAAACTGAACAACTATATGATGGAACTCAGAATGAAGCTAACCCTATATATTAGTTCTGGACCCATTGAAACATAGATGCACAACCAGTCTGATTTTGGGATAAGGTGGGCCTTCGTAGTACGATGGAGCTCACCTCTAGCATATTGCTGACTATGAAATCCATGGCAAAATGATACCTTCTTCTGGCATAATGTTGGCCCTGGCATAATGGGGCAATTCCCAAATATTGTGGGCATCCATTTGAATGCAGTACCACAGGAAAGCAAGTAAAGATGTTGATGGTGGGTTGAAGGCATATTTGACAGGCTGATGAACACAAGCCCCTTGTAGCATGAGTCTACGCCATGCTCCTACCCTAGGAAACATTTCTATCCATCCACTCGCTGGAACATGCCTATTTGTTTATCCAGGCACTTATCCATTCTCCCGGTTTTTGGTACTGGGATATGTTGATTCGCACTTTACGAGGTGAAGAGAGTCAGCTGTCCGGAAAGGGCGGAGTCAGAGCTGGTGCTGGAGATTGTCTCGGAGTCGGAGCCGTCAGAGCCGTCTCCCTACTACCTCCCCTCGCCGACAAAAGAATGAGAACTAGGTGCACTTGAGGCAGCTGCCAGTAACTGCCAACCATCGGCCGCAGAAGAAAGCGAGTTCAGCGCCGACGACTGCTGAGGAGAGCGTGCCCAGAGCAGTGCAGAGGCGCCCCCGTCAAATCAAGCAATGGGGGAAAAAATGTTGCACAGATTCTACGCGGTTCACCATAAGTACCAAGGTAGAACTAATCCCGCAATATAGCTCGAGGAGGTCACAGGATATCTTGAACAGAGGGTCAATACTAACACTACCATCCCTGCGCCATATAAAATCTAGTGACCTAGAAAGAATTGAGTTCAAACAGAATCCCTACCAAAGAGGTCCAGATACCACAATTACAACATGGATCGAACATAGTTTCACAGACCAGGTTCTGCAGCACAGGGAGGAATTTTCCAACTGGGGCATAGAGTTAAAAAAGGTGGAGCCCCTGCGGTACCCCAGCCCGTTACAGAAACAAGGACAGAAACAGAGCCTCCTACAAGGTGCAAAAGCTCCGGACCATGTTAACATCAAGGTAGAAGAGGGTCACCTGCTCAGGCAAATTACTGTCACTATTGCACAACGAGAAGAAGCCAAACCTGATGGGAACCCCCAAGTGATATCGGTATTAAGGCAGCGGGTAGAAGAATGAATTAAAATAAGCAAATCGCCAGGAAAAAGGCAGGGTTGTAGGATCTGCTCCTGGAACGTTAATGGCCTAAGCTCCAAGCTATAGGAAGAAGATTTTGTGGAGTTCATAAAACAACATAACATACTTCTCTTTCAGGAAACCTGGCAAATAAAAAACTCGCCATTAGTGGGCTATAAAGAACACTTTGTCCCAGCACAAAAGGAGGCACACTATGGCAGGGAAAAAGGAGAGCTATCTACCTTTATATCCACCAATTTACTTTGAAAAGATGTTAGCATCGAACTTGAATCCACATGGATGCAATGCACCAAAGTTGACCTTCTACCCTCCAGGGGACACATTTTTTAAAATCTTTACATGCACCCGGCTGGAAAATATCATGGGGAAAAAATCAAGCAATTAATTCCGACAATCAAAATGCTGAAAAACACCTACACAAGTGACAATATGATAGTAACAGGAGATTTTAATATGAATCTAACCCAAGGTAACAAGAGAAACTTACCGAGTTTTATACAGCCAAGCTATGGCAACCGAAGCAGACAAGATACTATGGGGAAAAAATGTGCAGCTAAACTGGATGACCTCTTTTTGCACACCTTAAATGGCAGGGGCCCCCTGGATAGCTCAGCAGCATTCAAAAGGGTCACAAGAAAAACAGGTTCAACAATTGACTTCACGCTAGCAGACCTCGATCTATTCCCGTATATAATGGATTTCCATATCAAGGCTCGGGTTGAAAGCGACCATTATCCACAGATCTTCACGTTGGCTAACACCTCAAAAGGGTCAGAGCAGGCGAATGCCCTAACACTTAATACGCAACTTTTCAACCTACAACGACTAACCTGGAACGAAAAAAATATCACCGACATAATGGAGATATGCCGCTTATTGCTACCACTCCCAGCCGAGGATCAAGACATCATAAAGGCCTTGCAGTCTCCCTTCCCCCTTTTTCCTTCTACAGCCAGTACTATTGTCCGGGAAGGTATAAGACCTACATGTGCTGCATTCTCATTTCTCTTTTCTATCTCTCCGAACATTCTAAATTGAAAGAAGGCCCAGAGATGTTTATATCTTGTGAAAAACTTGAAAAGATCAAAAGCACAAGCACTTTTAGCGAAAAGAGAGCACACCAATGTTTACATTACACCTATCAAGTACTATAGTCAAAGTATTTTGCTATATTAGCCTACATGAGGGCCATTCCTCCTTTTTTAATATTGTCTTACTGTTTTTACTCTTTATTATGTACATTTGTGCATTGTTGCTTTCCTCATGGTGGCACGTTCCACCCTGTATGATGTGGTTTATTTCATGGTGGTATGTTCCACCCTTTTATGATTTTAACAAATCAAATAAAAGTATCTTATTCATTCATACATTCACGCAGTATCTATTTATGCACTCACTCCTTCATCATCCATTCATATATGTAATCACTCATTCATCCATCAAGGCACTCCCCAATCTTTCAAATATTGAATCAATGCCGCATTCACTCACTGACTCTTCAATACAGACACAGACGAAAAAACACCAAACAATGAAGAAAAATGTTCACTTACTAGCTTTGCCAATGCTTCTTTTCTTTTTTATCACTGCTCAAGGCAGTGCTAATATTTCCTATATGGAACATTTTCTGAACCTCATCCAAATGTCTATGCTTCTTGTCGGCAGCTTAACAAGAAGTGCATTCTATGCTGTTAACCTCCTAAAATTAGTGAAGAAATGTCAATCATCTGGGTAATGGTAAAATCCTCCAGATTACTGATTTGTCTTGTGTAACTTTTCCATAGTTTACACTGGTATGTGTAAACTCCGTTTCCCTCTTGAATGTTTCTGGATGATCGAACGTGTGATATTTGCATTCTTCTCTCACTCTCCTGACACCTTTCTCCCTAATTAATTCGCAGATTTCTACAGCTTTCGAAAACAAAAGTCAATCTTTGTGAAAACGACATTTCCCTACCTTTAAGGAATAAATTGACAACATTAAAGGCAGAAAATGGAAATCTTTTAGTATGACATGGAATTAAAGACCCCGCCGAAAGCGGTTTAGGGGTCTGATCGGTCACCTGGGAGCTTTGCTTAGTTTGTGCCGGTGGTTGCAGACTGGGGAACAGGCAACAGCAGACCAAGTAAGTGGAAGGCAGAAAGGGCGAAAGGAAGAGGAAGAGAAAGACGGCAAACGGTGACAAAAGAAGAGACCAAAGATAAAAAAGACCATGCAAGAATGAGATAAAGACATAAAGGGCCCGATCACAAAGGTAAATTGAGACGAAAGTCTAACTTCATGACTTTCGGTATTCACAAGGGATTTACTTCTCGGAAATGCCCTTTGAGAATACCAAAAGTCGTAAAGTTACACTTTCGTCTCAGTTTACTTTTGTGAATCGGGCCCAGAGAGGGTAAGGTGGTGGAGGACTGAGGATAAGTGATGGAATCAACACTAGGATGCCCTAGTATTTTCAAACTCTGGAATTCGCCAGCACCAAAGCTGGCCCCATGAAAACATTCGCCCTCCGTGCTTATTTCCAGGGCCAGGCTGGCATTTTATTCCAACAGCGAGCATTTTCCCGAAGAGAGGGGACTATGGGGGATGTCTGGGTCACTGGAGTCAGCTTTGAAAGCCCAGGACCTCTCTGCTGGTGCCTCTGGCACGTTCCCAGCACCTAGAGGTTAAATGCAATGCACAAAGGGGTAATTAGGGGGAGAAGGTGGGAGCCAGAGCGCGATCAGGGAGGGAGAAGAGAGAGGGGGAGAGAAGGCAAAAGAACGAGTATATAGATTGGAAGAGAGAGATAGAGAGGAGAGAAAGGAAGCGGGACTGGTTTCAGAATTTTTACATGGGCTGATATTGGTCTGTAGACCGCCCCTGCTTATTTGTTTACAAATTAAGCCTCAGACTTCAGTGCTTGATTTGATACTGTATTTAATATGGCACACATCATGCCAGGATGGCACCCGCAAACACATTTCCCATATGAAACAACACCAGTGTTGGGTTTTTGATGGCGAAGACAGGGTGAATACCCAAAGAAAGATAAATCCGTATATTACTGATATTGGCAACAACAAATTTTACAAAACGATGCTTGGAAAAGGTTACCAGTTGCACCACAAAATACACAAGTATAAGATAGTTCTTAATGGTACCACAAACTCGCGAAATTCGAAATTATCGAAAAAAAAATAAAGATGCCAAGGAAGGAGAAAATTAATTATGGCATAAAGATGACCTTCTCTAACTACAGCCCTTAAGCAATAATTCGCACAGGAGTCCGGCTAATGAATTCCACTTTCAAGGTCAGATGTAACTGAGGTGGCTGTTCGCTTGCCTTTAATTTTAGTGTTAACCGAGCAGCTGGCTCCACGCCTGATCATTTATTCTAACAAGGGGAATTATCCCTGCTCCTCTGACAGGTGGCCAGCTTGCCTAGCATTTATTGTGTCAAGGATAGCTGTAAAACAACAGCTAGAAGACAAAAAAATCAGCTTGCTCATTCGAAGCACACCCACGCTCGATGCAAGAGAAAAGCAGCAAATAACTTAAATGCAAAAAAGTTTTCAACTTAACCCAGGCGAATTTACGCGACAAATACTTGGACTGATGCACAGAATGCAGCAGATAGGGTTACATGTACAAGAAGGGCCATGAAGAACAGATCCGCAAGTTTTACTTCTATTCGCAGCTCAAAGGTGCTCACGAATTTACCTGAAACTCTGTTTCCTGGACTTCCTAGTTAGAAAAACTACAAATCCTTCCAGACTAAGGGCCCTATCTAGAGTTGGGCGGTCTTAATGCTGTCCCACCCCGGGCGGTCTCTAGTATTCCACCGAGTCGACAGTCTATCATCTGCCTAGATGCGTCACTTTGTAAACAGGGTGCTGTGTGGCACATTGATCACGGCGCCGCAGCGTCACTGAACAGTGAGGCAAAGGCGGTGCAAGGCCTACATAAAAGATCCCCTATGACCCTCAAATTGTTTGTGTGTTGTAAATAGGTTAATGTCAGAGTTAAATGATCATAGGAACAGTGTGATGTGTCTCATACATGTGATCACATGTAAGCATGTGAGTAAACATTGTTGGATTAGAATGCTTTGTGTGTAACTTCCAATGTAACTTTCCACACAGCCCAGACATTTAAACAACCGTGACCCATGTAGCTAACTACCTCTTCTACCGGCACTGAACTCAGTGCACCCCATGACTGACATGGCCCATAAGTACTGGCATGACAAGCATGATGACATGCCAATACCCAGCACTTTGGCGTTACAACATGACTTTATGAACAAAAGCCATTGTATGGCAATATCATGCTGCATGATGGCTTTGTCCTGTGCTCCATGCATTCACTGTACACATGTCCTGCATTCATAGGTCAATGTACCTCTGTTTATGTCTCATAGGTAGACCCCAGGCCAACACAAGAGCAGAGGTGGACTCGTTTCTGGACCCTAATGCTACCGGCGAGTATCAAGTTATAGTTTGGTTGGTCTATAAGGCTACTTCTAATAATTTGAATGGAATGATAACACTTGAATGTGCCTCAACTATCATCAGTATGTGCAGACAAGCTGTACCATACATGTGCCTTGACATGTAGGTGTCACATCAAAGTATCCATCTGAGAAAAACATATCCATTCACAATGCATTCCCTTCATCCACACTTAAGTGCATATCTAAAATCAGTCTCTGCCCCCAGAACATCACTGTTTTAAACGTTCTGGTGGCATTGACTCCTTTGCATTATTTACAAGGTGACAGTTATACACTTAACGTGGTTTCATGCCCCCTTATAAGCTATGCCCCTATTCACTCACCACATAGCATGGAAGGGTCGTGCAATTGATGTTGCAGTGGACATTCCATTACTACACCCATTGCTGTATTGACGCTGCCCCATATTTCCAAGGTATGGGGCAGGGTGTAAAATATAGCCTGAATATACCTGGTCTTCAACAGGCGATCCCAGAAGAAACAATCTTATTTGACCTTGAATATTGCTTAAATCATGTGTGCTGCATTGTGCACCACACATAGCAAGAGGAAAATGCTATCACACAATAGATTTGACCTGGAATGTGTACCTTCCAGCGCAGATACAAACTTCCCTACAATGCAGACACACTTACACCATGGTGCCTGCTTACCAGCATTGGCACATAGCAAACCATAGTCTGCTAGCGCAGAGTTAATAGACCAAACTTCACCATACATTGGAAAATTGGGCCATTGTTGTAGTCATCTCTTCACTCACTGCAGCACAAAACTAAGGCTACTAGCACTGCTGGCCATTTATGATGCCTCATGGCAGAAAAAGGTTGGATGGGAAGGCCTGGGACTTCACATTATCAGTATGTCAGGGTAAGCCATGTATGTAGCTTTGCCCAGGGGTGTAAGCTGTGTGAGAATTAACCCCACACCTTCTTTGCTTTGCCTACAGTATGTATGTAGTTACCGGTAGCAGTGTGCAGAGCTGATTTTTATGCATTTTCCTTTCTGTGTGTGTGAACAAACTATCAAAGCTATGGTTACTTAGTATGTGCATCCACCCCAACTATATTGATACAATCTGAGCATTTGCAGCATCAGCATAGTTTACTATCATGTTCATGTGAAGCCATGAGCTGTCATAACACTATATGACAGCTCCAGAAAGAACTGTTATCATCGTTACATGTGAGCAAGCTCACATGGCCAAAAAGATGTTCAGGTACATCCTGGAAATGTTATATGTTGATGTGCCATAGTACTAAATAATTCAGTCATGATAGAAACAAGGAGTGTAGTACAACTAATACCCCACAGATATCAGAGACTGCATGACTCCATTGTGGCATTTCATCATCTCATTGGTGGTGCTTTGTTGGCCACATGCAATATGTATAGTAGTTTATCAGTCTACATCAGGGTTACCTACACATCCTTCTGAGTCCTGCAGTAACATCAACCAGAAGCCTATTTGGCTATTCCCCAAATATTTGCTGACAAAATTGGATGGGATAGCTGGGCTGCAATTGTGACCAATTTAGAAGTATGCAATGGTGAGGTATCCACACAGTGCACAAGGACATTGTGTGCCAGGTCCGGAACGTGTCACTACACCCTTTGCACATAGCTGGGTTCCTCTTGCTGTTACCTTTTTGCATGCTGCATAACATTCCCCATGGAGTACCTCAATGGTAACTATATGGGCGTTGAGTGTTGATGTTTGTGCCCAATATTTCAGCCTTAAATTTAGGGATGGAGATTAGCAGAGCTCAGAGTGTCTTTTAACAGTCACTACCATTTCCTGTACCCACAAGGGCAAGTCCACGCTGTTTATGTGATGACACAGGATGTGATGAACAAGCTACATGTGTACATTTGTTGTGTGGTTGGCCCACACATTTCTGATGTTTGACACTATTTTAGCATTCTGCATCTACAATGTTCTCATGCATTGGACAGCAGTGAGTGTAATCTATGACCATAATGTCTGAGACACGTGTCCTTCTTCTCCAACAGACAACATTACCACAGAGGAGGAAAGACAATTCTGCATCCGTAGGACACAATACCAGCCAATCAGTCGCATCTCAAAGGGGTTCATGAGGATGGGCCACAGATTCGACAAGAAAAAGGCCACCAAAACATGGGTCTCACCTGCTCATAGGAAAGTGTCACTAACTAGTAAGGACACCAGGGACGACAGGACATGGGGCATACAGGAAGGTAGGAGCCTCAAGCAGGACCTTCATCTGCAGCTGCACCTGTGGCAGGCCAAGCTCCACAACACAGTGAAGGACAATCTGCAGATCAGGGGGTGACTTTCCAGGATGTGGCCTTTTTTAAATCGAAACTGTCAAGTCTGGAGCTGTAGATGGCCACGCTATTGAAAAAGGTGGACCGCATTCTGTAGGCCCCCATAAGGACTAATAGGTTTCTGCTTAGTATGTTATTGTTATTTTATTATAGTAATAGTGTTTTAATAGTTAAGGTCAGATTAGTTTGGGTTAGAATAGGATAGGTGTAGATTTTGATAATATTTAAGTTATTTTTTATAGTAATTTCAAAGTGTATGTAGATTTAAGGTGGGGCGCTCTGTTTCTTGGGTATGTATAATATATGAGCCTTGAAAAAAGAAAATAAATATATTTTTGTGTAGGCTTCAATGTTTAAATAGTTGTTGTATAGGTTAAGTATATGTTTGTCCAATGTGCATTAATGTATTAAGGGGGTGTGGGGATAGATGGTTTAGTGGTCTTCTGTGAATCATGTGTAGCATGGATTTAGTTAAGGTTAGTTAAGGTAGATTAGTGATAAGTTAGAATAGGTTACTTTTGGTAGGACATGTTAGGTGCAGGATTTGTACATTAGGATTAGTAATGTTTCTACATTAGTTTTAAGATTTATTTTTTTCCCTTTTATAGTAATTAAAATACATGTTTTGCCTGTTACACTCTTGTTTATTGTTGTGCAGCATGACAGCTGACGTATGCTTTTGAGGTTTGGGCCCATACGATGTAATTTGCAAGGTGTGAACGTGTACCTGTGTGAGAGGCACTATAGCACATTTGGTACGGATCATCGTCAAATCTCTGTCTGATTACTTGATATTTCCCCACTTTTGATACTACACTTTAGGCCATTCTCTGGTGGTAAATGTACACACTGCCCATTTCATTTATCAACATGCAGTTCTAAGTGTATGTGCACTTGTTGTAAGAGGTATTATGAGGATTACTGTTGGTGACTGTTGCATTCACACCATTTTGTATTGGCTCAAACTCAGATGGCAACCACATACACACTCAACGTTGCCCCACTCTGTGATGATAGCCCTTGTATTTGCTCCATGATCACCGTAGTAGTATCCAGCAAATGCAAAATTGATACTACTGTTCCTCACAATTACTGTTTAGAAAACAGGTTGCAGACCATGAATGAGACCTGGGTCCTGATATGACTGCTTACTGTCACTGTGGCTATGTTGTAATATGACCATGGTAAGATCTTCTCTCCAGATGGTTGTAGTTGTACATGGTGTTGACGCATGCACATATAAGTCCTTGCAAGACACATGAAGAGACATTCCACACACTGGCACAGGTGTTCATCTTTATTTATATGTCTCACAAGAAGCAATGGGTAAGTGGCAGTACCAAATTCATAAAGCAAGACTTTGGATGTCCACACATGTTTCCAGGGGGGAGATATGTGTAGACACACGGAGGCAAGTATTCTAGTGAGGAGGTGTACGACAGTGCCACTATGGAATTTCAGCCACATCAACAGTTCAGCAATGGTGGAGTGCAGCATGTGGACAAAGCTAGAATAGGACATTAGCTACTGTTTTAACACTAGCACGGTTATGATCAGAGTTCAAAGGTTTCACAACACATGCGACACAGGGAAATGCTAGTGCCTAATCTTACGCTGGAATTGTGTCTCATACAAATCCTCTTCTTCTGCTGTGTCTGTTGGCAGCTCTGTGGGGGCTGTTGTGGGTGACATAGTTGGATGAGGTCTCCAACCTTGGACCCTTTGGGAAATGACGGTTCACTAACCAAAAGATTCCAAACATTACCCTGACGAAGGGCCCATAGAGCCCAAATTGAATAAAGAATAAATTCAACTATTGGACTACATATGGTCTAACGTGTTATTGAATGGGATCACTCCATCTGTTTGGAGAACAAGCTGTGCACTGAGGGGACGTCTCCCCTGGGGGGACGCTTCACAAGGTACATTAGGACGCTCAAGGACCAGAGAACGATACCTGATCTGCACGCAAACAGTTTAATCTATCTCTATTGAACTCAACCTTTACCCTTTGAACATAGGAGTGTATGTACCACCCTCGACTACATAGTTGCATGAGGAACACGCACATCAGGGGAGGATGTGGAAGCCATGCCTGCAGCAGCATCTCCCTGTGCCAACAGGTAAGGCAGCATCGCATTTAGGAGGGTCTGCTGGTTTTTTAGGACAGCTACTACATCCCAATGGTAGGCAGCCATTGTGGCAATGAAGGTATCCTGCTGCCGCTGCATTGATTTTAGGATGTCACGGATATCCACCGGTTGTTTGGCGAGCTCTCTGTTGCAACTTTGGCAGGGTATTTGTTCATGCCTCTGCCTCATGACATCAGCGATGGTTGCCAGGGATTGAACAAGGCCATGGCGTGGAGGGTGGTTGCCTTGTGTTTCCACTAAGTCAGCCAAAAACGAATATACAAATGTTTATTCAATTGATCCTTAGGTAGTTAAAAAGAATTGTATTTTTTTTTTTTTTTATAATATAAGCAATGAGACAAACGCTAGCAAAGCATATCTGCAATATAGCTTATAACACACCGAATTTGGGAGAATTCACTTCATAATAAAGTGCAAATTGTAAACACACAAACAACCAAACCAATGATCATTTCAGGTTCAACATGTGGTATTATCCTTCTATTCTTTTATCAATAGGAACCCGTTAGGTTTGGTGGTTCTAAAAATCAAGTAGCTACGCGTTTCGGTTTTATAAGTTGATCTGACCACCTTTTTCAGGCTTAATCATAGGATGCCTCCCAGCACTTTCATCAAAAATGGATGATGATGAATATCTAAAAGGGGAAATAACTCCTCCTACACACCAAATCTTCCTTTTCTTGTCTCCAGCAATCAAATAAAGGACTGATGGGGGACATAAAGTCTCACCAATGCCCCAAATTGGTAATGAAGAATTTCTAGAGAGGGGATTTAACTCCTCCAACTCACCAAATGTTCTTCCTCATGAAGTCCAAAATAAATAGAAGACTGAAGGCAGGAAAAACCTGTCACTCATGCCCTATGCCTTGTGTATCCTACAGGTTGACTTCATTGGAGCTGAAGCACCTATAGATGGCTAGTAGGCTGCCTGCCATAGTCTCCATCCCCACATGCACCTCATTCACAAGCTCACGCTGGGGCCCTACAGTACTCTGTTGGAAAACAAGTTGTCTGTCCTAAGAGTCTCCTCTCAAACCACCCCTCAAAAGATCATACCCACCCCTACAACCCCCCAACCCCTAAATAGGCAAAGGTCCCTATCCCATAAGCAAAACCACCCCTGATAAAACTACACACCCTCCCAAACCAAAGAACACCCCTCCCAAACCCAAAGACACCTCTAAAACCCAACCTCAAACCCTCCCAGTAACATCTTTGAGGTGCCTGCTCTGCCCACTAAATGCCCCTTCCCTGAAAAGTTGCCCTGGTAGTGCAATTGGAGGCAAGCTGAGTGCCACAGCACACATGTGCACAAGACTGGTATTTACCTAGTTTCATAGTAGTTGTGAGTTTTTTAATTGGGAATAAATCACAATTTATCATTTCACCAAGTTTGTCCTGGCATTCAATTCCCTGTGCAATTGTTTGATTCCTATTAATGTTTCAGTGTAAAATGTGTAGGACCAATTTTTCTTTTCCATGAGGGTAGGAATTCTTACTTACTTTTTAAATGTCTACTATGTAAAGTGCATACACTAGTTCACATAGTATGTGATGGTGATTTGAAATTAGGTGCAGTCACTCAAAATAATAGTGGACACTTGCACCTACAAATGGATGTTGAGACATTATTTAAGGATATTTTTCTACAGGTGTGTTTTTTCACCTTAATTACTGATTACTATGTACACATATGCATTTCACTTTGTAATATAATGTGCAAAATAAAATTGTATACAGTATAGGACTTGGAATAGACAAGGGGAAATGTTACATGGATGAATATGTAGAGAGCTTCAGCTCTGGGACTGCTATTGATTTTCCAGGTAATCTATAAGGAGAGGGTTACAGCTTATCTAATGCAATTTCTACATGAGGTTACATTGAATGAATGAATGAATGAATGAATGAATGAATGAATGAATGAATGAATGAGAATTTTTATAAAGCGCTACGTTCACTCCAAGGAGCATCTTGGCGCTAGCAGAAAGTGATCAAGAGGTCAGTTAGTATACCGCAGCGGAGGAGTTGCTTTGGAAATGAAGATCAGATGAGGGAGAGCACAATGTTGTCAGGAGCAGAGAGAATCCATGTTTTCAACAGTTTCCTGAACAGAAGTTCTGATTGGGCCAATCTCAGTTGGAGCGGCAAAATGTTCCAGGCTTTGGTTCCTAGAACAGCTAAGGTTTTGCCTCCTTTAGTTTTCAACCAATAGCTGGGGGCAGCTAGAAAGTTACCCGAAGAAGACCGCAAAAGGCGTTGTGTGGTATTGGGGCATATTCTGGATCTAAGATATGTCGGCCCTGATGCTTTTATGGCTTTATAAGCGATTGTTAAAACTTTAAACAGGATCGTTTTATGAATTGGCAACCAGTGCAGGTGTTGGAGAGCTGCCGCTGATGGGGATCCTCGGGGTAGCCTAAGCACCAACCTGGCCGCTGCATTCTGGACCACCTGTAATTTTTTTAAAGCAGCCTTATTTACTCCTGCATACAGGCTTTTGCAGTAGTCCAAACACGATAGAACCAGTGCTACAGCAACTGTCTTCCTAGCATTCATAGGCAGTAGGTCCAGGAATTTTCTCAAGATTTTTATGGTATGAAAGCACATGCCAGCCACTGCAAGTGCTTGAATATGGAAGGATAGAGTGGGATCAAACTTAATCCCTAGGTTCCGTACTGTGTCTGCAGTATTTGGGGGTGGAACCATGTTTGCAGGCCACCATTGACTGGGCATGAAGAGATTGGCTTTCCCGAACAGCATGATTTCAGTTTTTTGGCTGTTACATTTCAGATGATTACGTTTCATCCAGTTCATGACTGCCGTGATAACATTTTTCTTCCGCTGCGGTGGAGTTTTTGTCAAGGGTAAGGATGATCTGTGTGTCGTCTGCGTATGTAATGAAGTACTGGGTATTTTAAGCCCAGCGGTGCAGGGGAACACACCCTATGACTTCGGGGATCTTCCTGTTTCAGACCTACAGAACCACAGAGTCTTCTGGGTGAAGTCAAAGATCAGTTTATTGGCTGCAGACCAATTACAGGTATCCTAGAAGTACAACAGCGTGTATGTTCTCAGGAGACTGCTAAAAATCACAGAAACGGGCTTCTCCTTAAATACAAAATATCATGCTTCAGGCACACATTCTTCGTTTTATGATATGGTCATTCACATGTATACATTTCAAACGAAAAGGGAGAGTCATGATGACCATCCCACATTCCAGTTAAGCCAGCCCATAATTATTTACCCAGCAAGGCTCAGATCCCACATCAGATATCGATAGGCCCCAATAAACATGAGCATCTCCTGTTTGGAAAACAAGCCATAAAACAGGAACAGTCAGGTGCGAAAGAGATTAGCTGGAGGCTCGTGTTTAATGTAAAGGCTTTATGGTGTGTCAAGCCCTGATGCTAATCACAAGTGGCCAGAGGACGGGGAACTCGTGAGACCGGACTGACCTGGGGCAGCGGAGCCAAGCTGCCCAGGTCACAGAGAAGTCAAAGGAAAACACATGTGCTCTAAAAGGCTCGTATTTGCTCCATGCTATGTAGCCCATGTGAGGGCAACCATAACATGGCCACCGCTCTAAGATGGAACCCACGTAGTGATGTATAATAGCGTATACACAGTGCATTCATAGCTAAAATGTTACACAAAGCACTTGTACATACGGCATTAACCATTCGCGGTTCGCTAATACCGGGATAGACAGGGGTAGGGCCCTGTCTCCTACGCGGTCCCAAATTGCAAAGTACGACAGACCCTCCTTTTGCCCTTACATAGGCAATAACTATACTCATTTCAATCCGAGTCTAGGTCAATGTTCACGAAGTCATGGAGATGTTGCTGTAGCATCATCCTATTACTTAGCTCGTCCCTCGATACAGGTTTCCTTACACATAATGTAGCACAGAGGCCACATATCGCAGGAGCACACTGAATGCACAGACAGAACAGGAAAAGGATGGCTAAGATCATTCCAATGACCATCAGAACTTTCCAACCCCAGGCAGATATCAGTTCCCAGAACCACCCCACCAGTGACCAATCTCCTTTATCCACGTGTATGGACTCAGATATTTTATGCAGTTTGGAGATGGCTTGATAGACTGTTGGAGCGTTATCCGGTATGAAAATGCAACAACTAGATTGGATAACCTTACATACCCCACCGCGGTCTGCAAGTATAACGTCTAGAACCATGCGGTTCTGCAAAGTCATGAGGCGATCCGCTTGGAGCTCAGCTGTCAAATTACCAAGGGCACCAGCCGTAACATTAACAGTGGATTCAACCACACGAGTCAGTTGTCTCAGGTTCCTACTATTAACTATAGGTCCCCAAAACGGCAAGAAACCCAAGAAGAAGTCTCCCGCTTCCTGACCGGCAGTATCCTCCTTACTAATCACGCCTCTCACAACTCTGGTCTTGTGATAGTCAGAGGCAGCAGTAAATGTTGGCGGTAGCAGATTTGCAATATAACATGTGCCCGAGAAATCAGGGGGCAACCATGTATATGCTCGATCATTGCAGACAAAATATGTACCCTTGGCAGCCAAAAACGCAGGGGAAAACTGTGATGGGAAAGTGTACGTTTCAGTACAGTCACTTCTTCCCAGTTGAGCTCTCGGATTCTGACCATTACCTTGTAAACAGAACCGACCTATGTGGGGTACGACCCAGATTGGGGATGAGATTTTTCGCTGTCTTTCACCCAGACTAATACTATACCCCGTCGCGTTCCACCCTACATAAGCTCTCAATTCTTCCTTGTGTATAGATGAGTATGCATCGATATCTCTGCTCATATCGGCAACTCCTTTCATTAAGGCCTTATTATTGGTGCTAGGTCTGATGGAACGCGGTTGTCGCGGGGAGTAGGCATCTAGGGCAAAGAGAAACATGGTCTGGAATGCCCATGACGATCCATTGTAACTAAATGGCAGCACTAGATAAGGAATACCCTTATTAATGGTATGTGGCATTAAACCACACACCCAGCAATTGGTTGTATTCATGACTAGTTGGTGCTGGTGCAGGAGCTGAATAAACGAGTTGTTTACAAACTCTGATCGTCTGGCTTGTTCGTGTTCAGGCAGAGGGTGAAAAGAGTGTGAGGAGACAGTAGAAGGAGATATAGGCTGTACAGTGGGTGCAATGGGCTCTTGAGAGGAGAAGAATACAAATCCTACAGTAAACACTACCATACTACATAGTATAAACAGGCATAAAAACACAAAACGTTTGCTTTTCATTATTTTACATATTCTTGCTTTAAAGTTCATTTCCTCAGCGGGTCTCTCCATCTTAAAAAACTCCATCCTCTAATCGTGCCGCTCGCGGCGGGTGAGTTTCTTCAGCTAAGGAGTACGCCTGTTAGTCCAGGGAACGCCCTAGACCAACCAGAACCGTTGACCTAACGTCTCCGGCCTGTACCCCAAAGTCTTGGCACCGCGACCGCTATGGTATCAAAAACAAAAAGGCGAGGAAAAGAATATTTATTTGTCCATAGGCCTTGGTCTAAGATTGTAGTGGAGACGGCCAGGTACTGTTTGATCTTGAAACAAGAGTTCAGGCTCTGTGGTGTCCAATCGAATTGACGGTGGCACAGCTTCTTGCAAAATATCGTCACTCTGTTGTGCTGAAGTTGAGCCTTTTATGCGTGCATCACTGAACGGCACAAAACGAGGTACAGTATCTGTTTCAGAGTCTGCGATACCCTCCTGGACCCACTGGTCATACGGCAGAGGCAAAGGGATCCTCTTCACGTGGGCGCCGTGGATCCAGTTCTTCTTCCCCTTTACTCGAACAGCTGATCTTGTAGATAGGAGTACGAGATGAGGGCCGATCCAACGAGGCTCATCGTTGCTCTTGCGCTGAAAATTTTTCACCAAGACCCACGTGCCAGGGTCGATAGGGTGTCCTGGAGCCTCAGAGGCCGGAGGGAGAGTATCATGCACCTGTTGGTGTAAAACACGCAGTTTAACCGTCAAATCATACAAGTAATCAAGCAGTACTGGATGCTCGATTTCACTGAATTTCGTAGGTCTTGGCACACCCCATACATTGGCCGGGCGGCCAAAAACAACCTCATAAGGACTAAGTCCCACTCGTGAGTGCACGGTCATTCTTGTGGATAGGAGTGCTAAAGGCAGAGCGTCAGGCCATTTAAGACCGGTGCTTGCCTGGATTTTGGCCAATTTAAGTTTTAGAGCGCCGTTGTAGCGCTCTACTAATCCAGCTGATTGGGGGTGATTTGCAGCGTGGAACTTTTGCTTTATACCTAGTCCCTCACACACATTCTTCATCACTTTACCCACAAACTCACTTCCATTATCACTCCACACCATTCTTGGCATTCCAAACCTAGGGAGAAATTCTTTCACAAGGGCTTTGGCTGTGGATAGAGCAGTATTATCTTTTAGGGGATAGGCCTCTATCCATTTTGAAAAAGAGCAAACAACCACCAATACATATTTCAGGTTGCTGCACCTTTCCATGTGAATAAAATCTAGCTGCAAAACTTCAAATGGATATGATGGAGGCGCAAAATGACCAGCTGGAGGTGGGGTTCCCCTACCAGGGTTGTACTTCAAGCATACCATATAATTCTTGACCACATTCTCTGCACACTTGGGAATTCCAGCATTCTGCCATACTGGAGCCAATAACTTACAAATTCCTTTCGTACTGATATGTGCCATCCCATGTGCCATAGTTACCACTGGAAGCACATATGCATCAGGTAACAACCATCGCCTATGTTCTGACAGATCAACCCAGCAACCATTCTCATCCAACTTACCCATACTTTCTCTCCACTTGCTCAACTCTTTCTCTGTGGCTTCAGCTTGAAGGGACTTTACACTTTCTATTGTGTTTTCACACATTCCAACATCACCAACCCATCTTGCAGGGCCTGCAACATACATTCGAGTCTTCACATCTTTTGCTGTTTCTTTCGCGACTTCATCAGCAAACGCATTACCACGACCAACATCATCAGCGATTTTCTTGTGCGCACTGCATTTCATAATCGCAACTTGCAACGGTACGGTCAGTGATTCAAGGAGATCATTCACCAACTTGCCATTCTGAATCTTAGCTCCATGCGAAGTCAGGAACCCACGTTCCTTCCATAATCGCCCAAAACTGTGGGCCACGCCAAAGGCGTACTGGCTGTCCGTATATATGTTCACTCTCATTCCTTCAGACAACACGCATGCTCTCGTAAGGGCAATCAATTCTGCTGCTTGAGCCGAATTTTGTGGCATACGTGCAGTTTCCACAATCGTGTGCAAAGTAGTGATAGCATATGCAGCAGTCGTATCACCATTCGGGAGCTTGAAACACGAACCATCCAACCATAAGGTACCATCACACTCAGTCAGGGGAGTATCTTTGAGATCTACTCTCCCTTTCGTCTCTTCTTCTGTTCTGAACAGACAATCATGTTGCTCAATCTCATCTAGATCTGCTGGAATTGGCAATAATGTAGCTGGATTCAACGTGTTGCATCTCTTTATGTGTATGTGATTTGCTAACAGTGTCAGCTCATATCCAGATAATCGCGCACTAGTTAAGTGCTGTGTCTTGGTCCTGTTTAACAATGTGTCCACAGCATGTGGAACCATAACAATCAATGTATTATCCATTACTAGGCCAGCAGACTGTCGAATAGACATAGCTGCGGCAGCTGTGGCTCTCAGACAACTTGGCAATGCCCTCGCTACAGGATCCAAGGTTGATGAAAAATATGCACATGGACGCGGTCTGTCGCCAAAAGGCTGTGTTAACACTGATAACGCGCAACCATCTTTCTCGTGAACATATAATGTAAAAGGCTTGCTGTAGTCAGGGGAACCCAACACAGGAGCTGAACATAATGCATTACGCAATTCCAAAAATATTTTCTGACACTCTTCAGACCATGGGATAGGATTCGGTGTGTCTTTGCATGTTAATGCTAACAAAGGTTTTGCCAACAAGGAAAAATTAGGAATCCAATGCCTACAGTATGAAGTAATGCCCAAGAAAGCACGCACTTCTCTCTGTGTTCTTGGCACACTCAACTGTGCAATGGCTTGAATTCTTTCTGGGGTCAGTTTCCTTCCCTCCTTCGATAAGAGATGACCTAAGTGGGTCACTTCTTGTCGACAATATTGCAGTTTTGAGAGAGACACTTTGTGATGAAAGGCAGACAAATGATGCAACAATGACAATGTAGCTTCTTTGCAAATCTTTTCAGTATCCGCGGCGATTAGCAAATCGTCAACGTACTGAATGAGGATAGCGCCACTAGGTAAAACAAGTGCATCAAGCTGCGCTTTCAAAGCTTGGCTGTATATTGATGGGCTTTCACAGTAGCCCTGAGGAGCGCGTTTAAAGCGGAAGCTGCGACCTCCTAAACTAAAGCCAAAAATGTCTCTGCTCTCCTCTGCAATTGGGATGCTAAAGAAGGCATTCTTTAAATCGATCACTGAGAACCATGCAGCGGAGGCTGGAATCATGGTTAACAAGGCAGTTATATCAGGGACAACTGGAAACTGTGGCACAACAATCTTATTAACCTCTCTAAGATCAATCACAAATCTGTAAACAGGTGGCTGTGAAGGGTCCGTTCTTTTTAAGACAGGTAAAACCAGACTATTGCAAACGTTGCCTCTTGTCTCTTCAATCACACCCTTTTTAATC
This sequence comes from Triturus cristatus, assembly GCF_964204655.1. Taxonomy (NCBI): domain Eukaryota; kingdom Metazoa; phylum Chordata; class Amphibia; order Caudata; family Salamandridae; genus Triturus; species Triturus cristatus. The sequence continues at coordinate 1,109,603,254 of NC_140592.1, read as the reverse complement.
AAATCGCTGACAATTTCTAACAACGCTTTCTGACCTTCATTGGAGATCTTATACTGGGGAATACGTGGCAATCTGACATTGGCCTTTAAAGTTACCACATATGGCGGTATTTCCAAGAGACCCACATCATTGGGACCAGTAGCCCAAAGGACATCCGGAAGGGATGACAATTCAGGTGGCATTGCATTTTTAGACAAATACATTGGGGAAATCACATTCTTACCTAATGTAAGTTGTACTCCTGAGGGAGAACAATACAGCGTGGCATGCAATCTTTTTAGCAAATCTAATCCTAACAAATTCTCACCACAACCTGTTGTTAGGATGAGAGGTGCTTTTAGCTCGCAAGGTCCAACAGAAAGAGACATAGGACTAGAAATCGGGTTCCTAACTGGGGCGCCAGAAAAACCTACTGAGACATTCATTTCGCCAGACAAAGGCGCGCCAGGGAGTTTTGAATGCATGATTGAACTCTTTGCAGCACCAGTATCCAGCAGAAAGGGCTCTGTTACATTTGCTGTAGTTACTTTAACATAAGGTCCGCTCTGATCCACTGGCACTGAAACAACTCCCTCTCTCTGTCTACGGCTGTCCTAGTAATCATTATCCTCTACATTGTCGTCTTCTGCATAATAATCATTATTGTAGCACTGAGCTGTATTACCAGTCGCGTTGGCCTGCTGATCAAAGCTATTTATGGTATTTTGAGGCGGAAGAGGACGCGCGTTCTGGGGAGCATTTCCACGCCCTCTACCTCTAGGGGCTTGCTGACCACCTCTACCTCTTGCGCCATACGCATTACTGTTACGCTGCATTAATTTAGGGCAACTATATTTAAAATGACCTTCCTCTTTGCAATATGAACATTGGTTGGGACCTACAGGGATTCGTGGTTGATAATACCCGTTCATTTGCTGATTATTCTGAAACTGTTGGGGCTGCTGATAGATACCTTGTGTTTGCCTATAATTACTCTGTCCTCCACGTGGTGGGTAGGCCTGCTGCAAGAGGACCTTTGTTTTCAGTTCTTTCGTTTTTTTATCTGTTCTATCTTTTTCGTCTTTATCTCTATTTTCATAATACTGTGCAGTAGCCAGTATTTGCGCTGAAGAGGAAACAGCCCAAGAACTTTCTGAATCTTTTAATTTCTTACATAGCTCAGGAAGTAGATTCTGCACAAACTTATCAACAAATAACCGTTGGCCACCTTCAGTGCTCATGTCTTGACCACTGTGGTCGATAAACGTTTCTTCAAACCTGGTGAAGAAATCAGACACTGTCTCATCTTTCTTCTGCTTACATGCGGATAGTTTGTCCCAATTTACGCGCATCGCGGGCATTATGGTCTTCATGTATGTAATAATTCGACCAGGGAGTTCTGCCACTAAAGGGTCAGGCTTTGCGCCACCAACTTGTCTAGCGTCTGCAGCAACGAATCCCCATAAAGGCTGTGGAACAACATTCCCAAATAACATATCTATGTCAGCCAGATTCATGACGCACGATTCTGCAGTTTGGGATAACTCCTTATAATACCCTGTAGGGTTTTTACGGGGGTCAGGCAATGTCTGCTTAAGCGCTAACACCTCAGATTGCTTCCATGGGACATGCACCCAAACACGCTGAAAATGAGCTAAGACAGGTGGAACAGCATTTGGATCAGCAGGTCTCTAAACTGGGGGAACCTCACGCATCGGATATTGGTGCGCTTTTACCTTTTTCCCCACAGGGAAATCCTGCTCAAACAACGACTGCTGGCAATCATCATTCCTCAAAGATAATAAGGTCGCAACTGCTTTATTCACATCGGGGCCCACAATCGTGCCTTTTCCAAAATCGAATCTCACTCGACATAACTCCTGCGGGTTTGGATCTCTACCATGATCATCCAATTCCTCACAGAGGATTTCACACATTTTCTCGAACACATACCTCTGTTTCGGGGCATCCCATTGGTGAAAAACGTCAACAACTGACTCCACCTCATAGAGTGAAGAAAAAATAATCCACCTACGCGCCATATGATCTAATACCTTTTTCTCTTCAGGATCAGGCAGCTGACTGCGCAATTGCTTACGTTGTAAACCAGGGGTCGCACTAGATGACCCAAAGAGAGGCGACATTAAAGTAGTCACTACATTAGCTAGTCGTTGTCGTGCTGAAGGAGAAGTTGAAGCGACAACGGGGGGATAGACAGAGGGAAGAAAAACAGATTCAGATACAGGTACCTGGGTAGTGTAAGAAGGAGCGCCAGGGGAAGCCGCTGGCGTGCTAGGCAAAGTCGCAAGAAGCGCGGGGGTAACAGGTAACAAAACTGGCGGCCCTTGAGAGGGCTGCACTGCAGGGGTAGGAGCCAGCTGAGGAGGAGCTGGCGGTTGTGGGAAGGCTTGCGGCATATTTACTGGAGGCTGCGCATTTACAAGCTGTGGAGGCGCTGTAGCATTTTGCGCATACGGGGGTGGCGAACTTAGCAAATGGGACATTAGGGAATCTTTCTCTTTCTCTTTTGTCTCATCTTGCACAAGGGGTGACAAAACAGGATAACATTTATCAATTCCTAGTTTGCGCCGTCTTTGTAATTGCTCATTCATTTGTTCCTCCTCATTATCTTTAAATTGCACAGCTGCTTGCATCATTGACATACCTCTTTCTTTCTTATTCTTTTTTGCTAGCTTAATTTCCTTCTGTTTGGCTTCCTTTCGCCATAGGCGGAAAGAATCAAACATCGCCGGCCGGGCTTTCTTTTTAAACAATTTAACTTCCAAATTATCTAAGATATCTGTATCGAAACTACCATTTTGGGGCCATTTTAAAACACCGTCCTTTCTGGTGTATCGGATCCATACTTCATTATATGCAATGGGGCCCACGCCATGTTTTACATAAAGCTCATAAGTTGGAGTTCCAATTGGAGGAACCGGACATGAATCCTCTAACTGGAAATCCCTTCCACAACCCAAACAAAACAATCTACAAAATACACTAGAACCAGGCATCTTCGCTCACTAGTCTAGTTTCAAACGTCAAAGGATTATCGAATACGATAGTCTCGTGAATACACAAGTCCTCTGGCTTTGGGACTTGCAAGCACCAAATCAAAATGATCCCGAAGGATACCAAATTCAAACTAGGAGACACTCCACTTATTCTTAACTGAATATTGATGATCGATGGCGTCACCAGAAGACTCTCTCGATTGTTTCGCTCTACCAAAAAATCGTCAAGGGTCCAAAACAGGGCGATTAATCAGGGCAGCAGTCCTTCGTAGCCGTCGGGACGCGGAGAACCTCGCAGAAAAGACTTTCGGACCACGTCGACATGCAGGGGTCGATGAAGTGGCGGCCTTCCTCCAGAATTTCCACACGAAGCTCCTCACGAATCTCTGGCTTGGACCGGTACCGCTGAAATCGCCCAACGTTGGGCGCCTGGCTTCGACATCGAAAGAATCTATTAGGACAAGCAATGGGGTCATGTAGAGGTTAAATAACATTGGGCTTAAGGAAGAGCCCTGTGGCGACCCCCGTTATTAGCAACTTTTCTGCAGACTTGTGACAGCCGAGGGTAACTATATTACGTCTGTCCTCTAAAAAAGAAGAAAACCAGGCAAGCGCCTTATTAGTAACGCCACTAGTCGCAAGTCTATCTCGCGAAATGTTGTGGGAGACCGTGTCGAACTCGGCCGATATATCCAACAGAATCACTACTGCATCTTTGCCCTGGTCTAAGGCAAGCTTTAGAGTTTCCATAGTGTGAAGTAGCACTGATTCCGTTGAATGGCCAGGTCTGAACCCTAGATTGTTTTGGGTGTAGGATGTTTTCCTTCTGCAGAAAGTCATTTAGTTGCTTGTTGGCCAACTTCTCCACTATTTTACTCAGCCATGGTAACAGTGAGATTGGTCTGAGATTGGAGAGGGTGGTAGGGTCCGCGATTTTCTTTTTTTGGAGGGGTTTTACCGGAGCAATCTTCCACTTATCTGGTACACTAGAGGATTCGAATGAAGAGTTAAATATTTGATTTATAGTCAGATTGATAATGTCCACAAGTGCGTGTAGTACTCTAGGAGGACAGGGGTCAAAGAGTGAGCCAGATTTACAGGCGAGCATGGCTTGTCTCGATTGTTCCAAGCTGATTTCTTGAAAACAAGAGAATTCTCCTGTGGTCCCTAAGGATATAGGCTTATTGATCAAGGGGATGGTCTCAGTAAAATCTTTACTTAAATCAGTGATTTTATTCTCAAAATATTCTGCAATTTTATCGCGTAAACCTTGTGATGGTGTGATTTCCTGGTCTAGTTATTTAGGGTTCATATAGGATTTCACGATGTTAAAAATGGTTTTTTGATTTGCTGCTGCTTGATTGATTTGGTTGGAATAGAATGACATTTTTTCCCGTTTGATATGATGGTGGTAGAGTCTGACGGCTGCTTTAAAGGGAATAAGGTCAACTGATTCATTACATTGAACTTATCCCAATGATGTGTGATGCATATGTCTTTTTTGTGACCGTTTTTGTACTTTATTTCCACACACCTGTGATATCTATGATCTGTTCCAGGGCAAGGCAGAGCTAGGCCCTAGTCACAAGGAAGATACTAGGGAACCTCAAACGGTGCCAGTGTTATCATATTTTTCTCTGCTGAATGAAGATGGCAAACGTAGCCTTATGAGTGAAGCTAAATCAGGATCCCTACTAGACCCTGCACCCCCCCACTTTCTCTCCAGAGGCACAGATGCCATTCTTCCTTCGCTGGTTGAGCTTCTTAACCACTCACTGGATTTGTCCTAAAAAATTGCAAACATACAGTTACCAGGCCGCTACTTAAAAAACCCCATCTAGACGCGGCATTGCCTGGAAACTATCGCCCCATATAGTTGCTACCTTTTGAAAGAAAACTATTAGAGAAACATGTCAAATGTATGCAGCTTCGACCTGCTGAGGGAGGACTGGGGGCACCAGACTTTCGGGCATACTGTGTGGCCAGTCAACTACAGTGGTTGTCATATTGGCTGGCGGGAAAGCACACTCATGAGATTGGGTACACCGATCGCCTCCTTGCTCAGGGTACACTACATGCCTTACTTCTGCCATGGGCTACAATACCGCCAACGACCCCCCCTTACTTAGAACCGTCTGGCGTATTGGAAGAAGTCCCTTCACTACACGCGACGAACCCTCCCTTACTCTCCTAACATACCCTTCCTTGGGATCCCTGGCGCACATGACTTAATAACGAAGCGGACCGTGTCACCTTGGGCGCAGGAAGGGGTCTCCACTGTTGGAGCGCTGTTCGTAGACCGCGCTCTGATGGATCATGACAATTTCACCCATGCACAGGGAGTCCCCCCCCATGCTGTTCCTCCTCCATGCCACCATTACCCACTACATCAAACGCCACTGGTCCCCTAACGGGGTAGAACCCCCAAAAAATGAACTTGTATACGCTACATACCTGATGGGGGCTGGCCGACACCTTAGCCGATGGCTTTATAGGGGGATCCGCGCTCACTCAGGGACGTCTCTGACTCCACTCTGGGTGAAATGGGAGGCGGGACTGGGAAAAGAACTCACGGACAGGGACTGGGCAACTATATTGGAGTTCCCCAAGAAAGATTCCCAGAATGCTAAATTTAAATATATACAACACATGAGCTTACACAGGGCCTATCTGACCCCACACCGACTGAATTGTATCTACCCAGATGCCCAACTTTCCTGCCCTAGGTGTCAAGAGGCGGATGCTGATCTCCTACACATGTTGTGGTCTTGCCCACGCTTGCGAACTTATTGGCAAACAATAGCTTACAGAGTCCGAGAGGTCACAGGCACGGCTGACTGGACGGCTGCGGATAGCTGTCTACTAGGTCTGCATAAATGCCCAAAGACATTGAAAGTGCAATATAAATTTGCGGACCTGGCTGTGCTGCTGGTGAAACGGGTTATCACCATGAGGTGGAAATCTGTCCACCCCCTACAGCAGCGGTCTGACAGGCGGAATTGATCAGGTGGGGCACTGCGGAAAGCGCTGTCCTGCGTCAGGAACAGTATCGAGGCCACCGCAAAACTCCCATTTCTATGGATTGGGATCAAATGCTAGAGACACTTAAGGCCCTTGATTCACTCACCCCCCCCCCGGTGTCACCGCCTGAGCCCATGGCATCTGTACCTGTACACCCCCCTTCCCATGTGGTTGATCCGCTTGACACTGAGTAGCAATTTATTATAACCTATTGCTGATGCCCGGAAATGTATACTATTGCCTGTTCCACCTGCTGGAGTTTGATCCCCTCTTTGCACCCCCTTTTACAACTGTGACGGTATGCACGACCCCATTTTCCCTTATTTTTTACTTAAACCTTATTGTACTGTGTGGACTAATGGACCAGGGAGGGGCGTGAGGGTTTTTAGTGGGTGGGTTTTGCTTTTCTGCTTTAATTTATTTTTGCCTTTTGTTATTGCAAGTTATGTTTTGTGGTTCTCTTATAAAGAAAACATGGGTTTCGCTTTTTGCTCTGAGGGTACTGTGCGAACGGAGACAGAAATACCCTACTGTAATGATACAACGAGATGCTATTACAATATGTACTCAATAATTTACTGACTGTATACACATACTGGCAAATCGGAACCTAATAAAAATTGTGTTAAAAAAAAAACATGTCAACTGTTCATTATTCAGTCTTTTGGAGTATAACGACCACCTTCATCCCACACTGATTGGCTTCCGTACCGCAGCTGCACTACTGGCATTCACCGAGGAGCTTAAAAACATACTGGACAAAGGTGGGTCTGCCGCAATTCTGCTCCTTGACCTAAGTACGGCATTCAACACTGCAGATCATGCCATCTTGATAGACAGGCTCAGAGAAGTGGGAATCCATGACAAAGCCCTGGACTGGCACACATCCTCTCTAAAAGACAGATCCTACGAGGTCATGGAAAACCCAGGATTTTCTGATAGTCTGCCTTCTATATGTGGAGGGCAACAGGGATTGTCACTCAGCCACACCCTGTTTAATGTCTACATTTGACAGTTGTCATTAAAGTGGCGCTGTTTAAACCATGGACAGCATCAACACTTTGGGCTCCATGATGTTGACAACCCTTTGTTTAAAGTTTAAAATTTTGGAATTTGTGAACACCATTTGACTAACTTTTCACAGCACGGAAGATTGTTTTGTAGACGGAGACGCATCCCGCGTTTACTGGCTCCGCATTTACTGGCACCAAAAAATGACATCACTGTTTCTTTGAATGAACCCCTGAAGAAGGGCTTTGACCTGAAATGCATCTGGTATATGGGAATATTTCAAATGAAAAGAATTGAGCATGTCTCACAATGAGTTTCTATGTAAATTGTCGTGCATGAAGAAATTTCATGATTATACCAGTTCACAAGTGTGAAACAACATTGTGGAAAGCAATAAAAAGAAGACTCATAAAAAAATCTTTCAAAAGTTTTCGGGGAAACATTAAACGAAATTCCAAAATTTTAAACTTTAAACAAAGGGTTGTCAACCCCATGGAGTGCCAAGTGGGGACGCTGTCCACGGTTTAAACAGCGCCACTTTAATCATTACTTACACGCCCTCAGGTCAGAGGGAGATACAAACATGCACCAGACCTTGAGTACATTTTTGTATAGACATTGAATACTATTGAATAATTTCAGAGTGTCACATGACTTTTGATTTTACATTTGACAGTTGGCAACAATTGTTCAGGAGTTTGGTAATTCTGCTGTTTTGTATGCAGATGATACACAGTTGGTGGTTTCCTCTGCAAACGGTCCGAACCTTGAACATCAGCAATTGGTGCCTTGCCTGGAAATGTTAGCCAACTGGATGACTAATTGCTGCTTGCAACTAAACGGTGAAAAGAAGGAACTGAGGATTCTAGGGAATGATGTCATACCCAGACCCTTGAACAGATGGCCACGCTGTATGGGTAACCCCCCGGCCCCCAAATCCCCCCCAAATGTGGTTGGACAGAGCCCTGACAATGGACCACCAAGTGAAAAAATTGTCTGGCACTTGTTTTGGTCTGCTTAGGATGATCAGGAAGATTCTACAACAGATCCCAGAGCATTTTAGAAAAACGGCGCTTGAAGCCCTGATAGTTTCCCTCCTGGATTATGGTAACTCTCTCTATGTGGGTTCACCAAAATATGTTATAAAAAGATTCCAGTTCATGCAAAATGCTGCAGCTAGGCATCTCCTCAAAATCCCAAATATTAAACCAGTAAGGAAGTCTTTGAAACAGCTTTACTGGCTAACTGTTGATGCAAGGATAACATTTAAATTACTTTGCATTGCACACAAGGCAATAAAGAACAAATGCCCAGCTAAACTTAGCAGACTGGTCCTCCCTTACATTCCTGCCACACGCCTAAGATCATCCCAAGACCACCTCCTTAGAGCCACTTTAATTAAAAGAACGAGATGGGGCAGAAGATCATTTGCACATCTGGTTCCAAAGTTATGGAATGGTTTGCCCCTGGGAATAAGACTACTGGAAGAGGAACTCACCTTTAGGAAAAACTCAAGACTTGGTTATTCCCCTAGTAACCTCTTATTAGGCATAGTCACCCTGTCCAGTATTCTCACCAGCGAAGGGAAGCCCTTTGTTAGCCATGCACGTTACAAACCCTAAACATAAACATAAAAACATCTCTATGATGAGTTTCTGATTTTTGATTTGAGCTCCTTTTTTGTGATTTTTTTGTAAGACACCTAATTTATGATCACAATGTGGTTATATAGGTGTGTTACTTTACGTCATCGTCCGTGCCGTGCTGTAATTTTTTTGCTGTTCCCGTTGCGGTGCCTGTTTTCCAGGCACCACCATGTGAAAGCCAAAGGAGTGTCCACCTTACACTAGTTCAACTCGTAATAAGGCAGGCGGTCCGTGCATGGCTTTGGCAGGGCTGTGTCAGCGAAGAGCCGGCGCAGGGCCAATCGAGTCGTAATTAGGCCCTTTGGTGCAGTTATGCCAGCTCTCCACCGGCGCAGCTGCACCAAAGCTGCACACAGACCGCCCGCCTGATTACGAGTTCAACTTGTTCAGACGGACGGTCTTTTTGCCTTTCCAATGGCGGTGCCCGAAAAAATAGCACCACAATGGGAATGGCGCAAATGTTCCAGCAGGGCATGGACTATGAAGTCCATTCCGTGCTGGAACTGGGGGTGCAAGCAGACAGGGGGGCACATGTTGTGCCCCCCTGAATGCATCACCATGGCAGGGGCATGGGGGTCCTCTTTGTTCCCCCACCACCAGCCTTTTAGTGGCAGGCTCACCGCAATGAAAAGGCTGGCGGTGGATCAGTTCCCTGGCACAGGTGGCGGTCCACCGCAGCTATGATGGTGACAGTCAGAATATGGCAGACAGTGGACCGCCACTGTTACGCCACCACGAGTGTGGCAGTCAGAAGACTGTCGCACTCTTAATCAGGCCTTAGGTTTTTTGGGGCAGTTACGCAAATGTGGAACCTATGCCAAATATATGTGAATGTTCTGTCATCCCTACTCAGAGGGAATTACCATGTCTACATCCTAGTTGAGCTGACAGGACATCCAACATTTTTTGCAGATGTGCTGCATTTGCCAAAATGTAAATAACCCTTTTAATCAGTAACAAAATGATCACTCCCTGAATGGGCAGATAAGGATGCAAATGCATTTTAAGTGGTACCAGATTTTTCTGAATCATCATGATTTTTCTGGGACCAATGATCTTTGGATTGAATTTCAATAGAGCTTTTTTTACTTATATTCTTGCATTGATGATTTATACAAAGACTTGGGGCCTGATTACAAGTTTGGTTGTACTGGAGCAGGCCACCACAACAGCATCCCGCTCCAGTTCGGACCACAAATCTAGTGGTCAAGGGACCGCCACCATGGTTTGCCGGTCCGATGAACCACCAAACTCGTAATCAGCTCTTGGACTTCTGGTTGCTTAGAGGACAAGCCCACTGATGAGTTGGTATATTTGTTGTATGTGTTCTAGGCATGAGGTATTTGTTTTGCCTGTCTCTAGACACAATGTGAAATTAAGCTGATTATTAACTGCAGGCATGTTGTTAGAAATCAAAATAAATCATTTTAGGGTGATACAAAACAAGCAACTTATAAACCTATAAAGTACTGCAAATAATCAGCCGGAATTCCTTGTACAGGGTGGCATAAGAAATAAATAAACATCAACTAGCCTCATCACACCTGAAAATCAGCTTCCCCAAAGCTAAAACCATGTGTGCTGGGCTAATGAGTCTTTTAGTTTTTATGACAAGCTGTTGACACTCAGAGAGTGCAGAACCTCTACAATAGATTGGGAAGGGTCCAATTCCCAAATCGTGAATTTCTGCCCAAATAAAAACAAGTAGCCTTTTGGAAGATATGAGACCTGGAGTGTAGTACCAGACTAGCATCAAACAGCTGAGAAAGAATATACTAAAACGAATCATACTTGGATGTACAACACATTCAACGGGATGAATTGAAAATATGTATTTAAAATAGCAGTTTAAATACTGAAAGTTGAAGGACTGCTTCCCAAATAATTATTCCAATACTAGAAGCATTCCCAAGGAAGTCAAAAATGGGTGCACTGGGAGACAAAGTCTAATTTGAAAGAATATGTGCTGTGACCCTCCCTGCCTAACTTCCAGACCCACCTATAGCATAGACAGTGAAAGTAAGATGAGAAGGCATGGTAAATAGCAGTAGGAAGTTCTTTGTATGAGCATCTCTATCTCTTCACACTTGCTAATGTGGTATCAACAAAATAAAGAACATTTCTTCATCCTACTGCCTTCACTCTGGCCTTCACTCTCTACTCCTCTCTGCCCCCACTTAGTAATTTAGACTGGATACCACCAAATCATTTTGTTTACAGAATCATGCTTCTACCATTTACATAATTCCTAGATCTGTGTGAAACCAACATGGGGCTAAGATACGGGTATCATATCGAGCTGGATTTTAAATCATAGCTCTTCATATCGCAATAAACTATAATCAATGGTCAACTGAATAAAGAGAAAGGAGATGAAAATATGACGTTATGTTTATATTACACGTGACTAAATCTACAAGTGTAAATGTTTGAGTAATTTTACTACTTTGGGCTATTCACCATTTCCGTGTGTAAAATTACTCTAAAGTGTAGATGTACATGTCCCCGTCTCCTGAAATATAGAGAGGAGCCAGTAAAAACATCAAATGCAACCATAAAGTTGCTATTAGTAGAGACTTTAAAAATATATTTGATGTTCAGCACACTAAGGGCCATATGTAGGAAGCCCAATACCGGTCGGTAACGGCCAATTTTCGGTAAAAATCACGTTACCGACCGGTATTCAGGCTTTTGGTATGTAGGGGGGACATTTCAGGATTCGGTAATTTACCGAATCGGTAAAATTACTGAATCGGTAATTTTACCGATTCGGTAAATACCGAATCCTGAAATGAGATGTAGGGGGAGTGTGTGGGTGTAGTGTGGATTCGTTATTTACCACCAACTAAAAGTTGGTGGTAAATGACGAATGTCTTAGAAAATGCATTATTTGGCCCTTTGAAGTGTGCAATGTGGCAGACATACATGCCCTTAGGGCATGTATGTGTGCCACATGTGCACACATGCAGGAATCAGGGGTGCAACAGGGTGTCAATGTGACACCCTGCCACCCATGATGATGCCTCCCCCATTACCGAATCGGTATTTACCGATTCGGTCATTGGCAACTGGCTTCCCATTCATTCCTATGGGCCTCCAGGCACATAGGAATGAATGGGAAGCCAGTTGCCATTACCGAATCGGTAAATACCGATTCTAAAATACCGACACTTACCGATTCGGTAATATTTTACCTACATTACATTTACCGATTCATAAATACCGAATCGGTAAAATTCGGTATTTAAGAATGGGTAAATGTAATTTACCTACATATGGCCCTAGGTGTGGTTTCTTTTTTTTTTATTAGAAAAATTTAATAAAATGTTACAGTATTACTAACTTAAATTGAAAATACAAATGTGATTTTTTAATAGATTACATTTTAAATACAATTATTTTTTCTTATTCAATCAAAAATTCTCCCTAAAGTAAAAAAATATATTCATATATTACATAAGCAAAATTATTAACAATGATGTATAGAATTATTAGAAAGTCTTTTCATCATTTTTTAATAACTATTGATGTTACATTAATTATTAAATTTAAAAAAAGGTTAATAAAATATTTATAAATACATTTGTAACTATGTATACATTTTTTCAAATGTATTACTAAATCAAATTTAAATTATATGTTTAAACAATTTTGATAATATGTTTTTCACATTAGTTACTAAGGTTTTATTAAGTCTTCACCTCCCTTATTTTTTATGGTAGACTGTTGCAGTGCTTGTAAGTGGCTTTTGACAGTGCTGGACCTACTCCAGCTCTGAGCTGGAGTACATTTACAACAGTTTGGGTCCTTTTTTCAGCTGTAGTAAGTATAGAAGTGCAATTTGTGAATATCAATCGGCTTACTCTTTTGATGGGTGGGTGCATGTCACTCCATAAAGCACTCAATCACCCTCCCTGAACTCCTTCCCTTTAGTTGTGAATACACCCTATTTTCCACCCACTCCCCTATGTCCCTTCCACATTTACTACTGAAACATATACATGCATGTGCGGACATATCCACAGTCGGGTGAAGATCTTTGCACAGAAAAGGCAGTAGAGGCAGAGACTTCAGCATGTAGGTTTGTGAGTAGCATTTTGCAGTATGTTAGTACGACTATTTTGCTACAAAATGCAGTTTGTGAATATGCCCCTCACTATTGTGAAAAAATACATTCCATAATTATGATTTATGACCAAAATAATGTTTTAATGTTGCAAGTTTAGACAGAAGAACGTGTAAAACAGACAGTGTCCATATTCTTTCCATAGCTCTTAAATTGCCATAACCTCAAATTCTCAAACTTCACATAAGTAATAAACTCTTTAGATGCAGAATAATGATGTTAGGCCTGCTAAGCCCATAAAGTAGTTTATACATCTGGCTTCTCGCGGGGCTCCCAAGATGTCAGCAGCACATTTGGAACTTGGATGTTGATCCACTCTAGGGTTGCAATAAAGTCATTGAAAATCGTGCGGCTTCCATTCTGGCATATCACTGTTTGGGTCCAGCAGAATAACTGCATTCCACTCCGGGGATAACAAGTGAAGACTGGTCAACTGATGCATCTTTAATAAGCTTTAAGCAGATTTAAAGTATGCTTGATTTGCAGGGCACTGCTGTTATACTGGCAGCTACTGTGCTGCTCCTTGACAGAAGCAGCTGCTAACAGAAAAAATGTACCCGAAGGGGAATGGACTGTGACATTTAGCACTGAGAAATTTAAGAAGTAAACTCTAAAATAACTTATGAAAACTTTGAGGAATAAAAGCCAAGGCTCGCCCTACAGTCACAGAAAATGTGGTAACCGCATAGAGATGTCTTCTTCTATTTAAAAACAATTGAAAAAACTTTAAAATGTAATTAATGCATTCCATTGATGCTACACTGACTGTCATAGCAGTTCCTATTTGGGCTAAGTGAATTTTCATAGTATAGTGATAATATGGGTTCAGAAACAATTAATTATTAAAATAGTTAATTGCAAGGCTGTCCAAACTTATGTATTGCATCGCATGCACCCTGCTTCTGGGCCTCTTGGCGGGTTATGACTAGGCTCCATCACAGCACCTTGCTCCATCGACTCAAGAATCTCAGATTTACTAAGACACACAACACAACGCAGCAAGATAACATGCTGTGCTGCACTGCACAACAGGGAGAGAGGAGGAATGTGTCATATCTACTACGATATGACATATTCCTGCTCTTTTCCTGCACTGAGTGCACCCTAGCGGCAATGCAGGCACCCTTGTGCCATGGTGAAAATCTCTAATTATGTCAAAATCCATGGGTGGATCCCTGGGAACACCCATGCTTCAGTGAATGAACACCTTCCCAACGCAGAGTAATGCAAGGCAGTAATTCGCAATACCTTGCATTAATCTTGATTTACCAAGCCACTCAGAGCCAAACAAGGTGGAACTGCATGGCTTGATAAATCTAACTTAAGCCCTTGTGTTGCCCTACGTCGCTTGCATTATGCAAGGGCTTAGTAAATCTGGCCCTATAAGTTTAAGAGACTGCCTTAGACTGGACCTCTTCAAACCTCAAATAGAAGTATCACATCATCACCAATCCATACTTCTGAAATCACAACCATTCAGCATTGAAGCAGGCTTATCTCAAGGCTCCACTATACTACACTGTACTGTATGATTGGCTTGAAAAATGAACTAATAACCTGCACACCTGCATTGGGCCATCCATTTTATACTGAGCCGATACCGCACTAGTCAAACATTTGCTGCCAACAGAATGGAAATTAGATAGGCCATGTGCATACTACCTACAGTTTTTCATCCAGCAGATGCCCTATGCCCCGTCCATTCAATTTACTTTTTGACAGATAGCATAGCCATTTTCTATGTTGAGTATATTGAGCACAAGGTGTCCAGCACAGCTTCTCAAGGGGACTCAAATGCTCAGGAACAGTTTTGTTTGCTCTGTGCACCTGATACTGCAAAACACCATATGCGAAGGCATAGCTTTATAATATTCACTTATGACCTTTCATTTTCATGTAGATCATTATATGGTTTAATTAATCCTTATTCCACACCTGTTGCCTCATATTCAGGAACAATTTTAATTGTACTTATGCAAAAATTACATTTACTTAGAAAATCCCCATCATTTTAGCACAGGCTCCATATTCTTAATACAGCCCATTAGCTCAGGTGTAGCTCCTTATGTTCAGTGCCACCCATTGGGTGCATGTTTAGCCCCATATGCTCTTGTACAGCATTCTTGCATACACAGTGCAGCCTCAAAAGAACTGATAATGCCTTTTATGCTCTAGTACTTCTCATATGTTCATTGCAGTACCTTCATTGATCCTATATGGCAGAAACATTTGCTCAATCCAGCCCCATATGCACAGCTATAGTCAAAAATTCTCACTCATAACTTCTATATGTTCCAATATAGCCCTATTCAGGCTGCTTTACTACTGTCAACTGTACTTCATCCTCATAAGCTCAGTTATAGACCTATGTGCTAAGGTATAGGCCCATATTCACACTGAAGGTCCATACACACAAATTGTGTCCAATATGTTCAGTGCAGGCCCATTTCGGCAAGCAAAGTCTTGCATTCCCATTATAACCCTCTTATACACAGGATTCCCTTTTCATGGTAAACTATGTTTGAAGTGCCAGTACAGCCCTTATGGTGATGTATATACTCACATGTCCTATTCAATCTTTCTAGAAAGTCTGAGATTTGCATGACAGTGTGTCTTTTATCCCAAGAAGGGATGAATGGGATCACAGGATTATCCTCTGTTTTTTCTCTACAGAGATAGATCTCTTTTTTAAGGTCTGGCCGATCTGTCTTGCCAACCTTATGTTTTCTAAAAAATGTATAATAAAAATACATATACACCATCACGTTGAAACGTGTTGGTGTTTGATTGTGCATATCTTTTGAATAAATGAGAATCATGCTTTCTCATGAGTGCCTTGTCGGATTTGGACTCAGGAAGGATCCCAATTTACTGGATCAGGTATATTTTGCTGTGGTTCTCATGACCCATAATGCACCATCAAACAGGAGTAGAGTGTGTATGACATTCAAAAACCCAGAAGCACTAACATCTAGATAGATAGATAGATAGATAGATAGATAGATAGATAGATAGATAGATAGATAGATAGATAGATAGATAGATAGATAGACAGATAGACAGACAGACAGATAGACAGACAGACAGACAGACAGACAGACAGACAGACAGACAGACAGACAGACAGACAGATAGATAGACAGATAGATAGATAGATAGATAGATAGATAGATAGATAGATAGATAGATAGATAGATAGATAGATAGATAGATAGATAGATAGATAGATAGATAGATAGATAGATAGATAGATAGATAGATAGATAGATAGATAGATAGATAGATAGATAGATAGATAGATAGATAGATAGATAGATAGATAGATAGATAGATAGATAGATATATACTGTGTAGTTATAGTTAGGTTTTCATAGGAAATACATTTTTTGTTTGCTAATAAATATGGCGCCTTTTGACAAATCTTCATAGACTATCCCCAAAAAGTTCATCCACCTCAGCTCTTTCCTGAAAATTTTGAGACAATCTGTCAAGCTGATGCCGAGATAAGGGGGGTCCCAAAACACATTTTTCCGATGCAATTTCCAAAAGGAATTTTAGACAATTGTATTATTTATTTATTTATGCAACTTTTAAATCGCGCAATTACCCATAGGTGTCTTGGCGCTGAGGACCGGTCAGAGGAAGGCTGGCACGGATGGCTAGGATGGCTATTGATTAAAGAGCCAGGTCTTTAGTTGTTTCCGAAAAGTGATCAGCGTGGGACTGGTCTTGATGTGGAGAGGGAGCTTGTTCCATAGTTTGGTGGTGGCAACGACAAAAGTTCTGCCACCCCAGGAGGCTTTTTTGATTCGGGGAACAATCAGTAGGTTTGCTGCTGATGAGCGTAAAGGTCTGGTGGGGTTATAGGGGCAAAGAGTTTTCCTTAGAAACTCCAGTCCAATGTCATGGACTGCCTTGTAGGCAATACATAGCGTCTTGAACTTGGATCTGCTCCTGATGGGCAGCCAGTGGAGCTGTCGTACCATGTTGGATATAGGTTTGATGGGCATTGATAAATAGGCCATTACAATAATCGACCTTGGACATGACTAGTGTGCTGATGAGAGTCCTAGCAGCGCTGGTTGGGAGGAAAGGTAGAAGTTTCTTGTCTTTGCCGCGCCTTCGGTGCGCCAGCGGCACACCCGCAGCGCATATCCGCTGCATGTAGCGATTGGCATGTGGCTTTTAAGGTGTGGGAGAGGAGAACAGCTAAACTGCTCACCTGCGTGGAGTTTCAAACCAGAAGTAGTATTCACTTCCGGTGTGTGCGTCCAGCTTCCCTCCACTCAATCTGACACAAATCAGCGGTGGACCGGGGAAGTGCGTGAGCAAAGTGAAGGTAAAATGATTTTTAAAGCAATTTTTAAAAACAATATCTACTGGCGATGGCGATTACTTCGTAACGTGAGAGCGCAAGATAGAGGTCGAGGGACCCCTTTGCCAGGCGCTCCGAATTAGATTTCAATAGGCGTGTTCACCAGTCCTCAGCGCGTCCGCTGCGCGAAGCGACCGGCATGTGGCTTTTAAGGTGTGGAAGAGGAGAACAGCTAGACTGCTCACCTGCGTGGAGTTTCAAACCGGTATAGCCAAAATGGTTGAACAGAATCATACCTAATATGGCATAAAGCTAGATCTTGATCCAAAATGTGTGCTTTTTGTCATTTGATGTAAATCTGCTGAGTAGTTTTTGAGAATTTAAGGTTCAAAATGTTTAAATATCTTGTGACATGGTAGTACCTCAGACCTGGTGGTACTCCATCGGTACTACTGCGGTACTGCAAGAATGAAACACGCAATATGATTAACTGGCCGCAACATAAAGAAAAAGTTGCTGCCACCATTTTATGACTTGGATACTGTCCCTATATCATACAAGACAAATAAAAATAAAGTATAAGCGGGCAGGGTATGGGTATCCCGAGCCCTGGTGCTTGTGGGGTAGGGGATTCCTGAGGAACATCTCCTGGGGTCAAAGTAAAAAAATCTTTTTTTTGAAGGTGCTGCAGTACTAACACAGAGGCTGAGTGAGGCCTCATGTAAACTCGCGCCCCCACAATGCACTGCTTATTACCTCACATTTGACACTCATTGCATGTTCTATAACATCATTGATAACATTAAAGCAACATCTGAATTTGTCATCATTGATGACAAGTCTATGGTTGTGGGTGTGTGAGTTGCTGTGTGAGTGACTGTATTAGTCAGGGTGTCGGTATCTCAGTGGCTGTATGGTTGCGTGAGTGGTGGTGTGAGTGGCACTATGGGTGGGTAAGTGGGTGTGTAAGTGACTGTATGGTTGAGTGGGTATCTGAATGACTGCATGAGAGAGAGACTGGGTGTGTAAGTAGCTGTACGGGTGAGTAAGTGGCTATTTGACTGGGTGTTTTGTTAAGTGAGTTGGTGTGTGAGTGGCTGTATTGAGTGAGTGTCTGTGTGAATGGTTGTATGGGTGAGTGAGCAGATGTGTGAGTGCTTATTTGGATGTGTGACTGAGCATGTTAGTGGTTATGTGAGTGAGTGAGTGCTTGTATGAGTGAGTGAGTAAGTAGTTAAGTGAGAGGCTGTATAGGTGAATAAGTGGGTATGTAGTAGCTATATGGGTGAGTGTGTGGCTGTGTATATGGCTATATGGGTGAGTGACTGGTTGTATGATTAGCTGTATGGGTCAGTGAGTGGTTGTGTGAGTGGCTGTATAATTGAGTGAGTGGCTCTATGGAAGAGTGTTAGGTTGTGTGAGGTACTCTTATAGGTCTGTGAATAGGTATGTAAGTGCCTGTGTGGATGAGTGAGTGGGTGTATGAGTGGTCATATGGGATGTGAGTGGTTCTGTATATGATGTAATCAGTGATGTAATTTGAGATGTCATCAGTGATGCCACTGACCATGTCATGAGTGATGTAATATGTGAGGTCATAAGCAGTGCACTGTGTGGGCATAAGTTATAGTTAGCTCATGTAACTACAACTGCTGAATTTCTATGGTTTTGTGTGAGTGAGTGAAATCTAAGCCTAACTATAACGTCCTGGTAACCTTTGTTTTATTCAAAGAATTTCTAAGGTTTAAAAAAATATATATTTCCTAAATATAACATCCCTGTAACATTTGGCTTTTTCAGTGAATTTCCATGGTTTTTTAAATTGTATTTCCTAACTATAACATCCCTGTAACATTAGTTTTTTTGTGAATTTCTATGTTTTTTTAATTTTATTTCCTAACTGTAACCTGTAACCTTTGAAAGTGAGTGTGTGTGAGTGCATGAGTGTCTTAATGATGTGTGAGTGTCTGAGTAAGTCTGTGAGTAGGTGTGTGAGTATCTGAGCGGGTATCTGAGTGGGTGCATGAGTGAGTGAGTGTCTGAGTGGGTCTGCGAGTGGATGTGTGAGTGCCTCCATAAGTGTATCAGTCAGTCTGTGAGTGCATGAGTATCTGAGCGGATCTGTGAGTGGGTGTACGTGTCTGAGTTTGTCTGTGAGTGGGTGAATTTGTGTATTAATGAGTCTGTGAGTAGCTGCAAGAGTGCCTGAGTTCTTTTATGAGTGGGTGAATGAGTGCCTGAGTGGGTTCTGCTTGTTCTCTGATTGCTTTTTGCCTTTTTCTGCTCACTTCTGACCTTTATATTGATGCTTTCTCCTCGTTGCTAACCTTTATTTCCCCTATTTCTGCTCATTTCTGACCTCTATTTTGCCTCTTTCTCCTCATTGCTGACCTTTATTTTGCCTCTATCACATCAATTCTTATCACTATTTAGCCTCTTTATGCTTCATTTTTTAACTCTATTTAGCATCTTTCTGCTCATTTCTGACCTTTATTCTGCCTCTTTCTGCTCATTGCTGACCTTTATTTTGCCTTTTTCTCCTTGTTCCTTACCTCTATTATGCCACTTGATGCTAGTTTCTGACCCTTATCTTGCCTCTTTCTGCTCATTGCTGACCTTTATTTTGCCTCTTTCTCTTTGTTTCTCACCTTTTTTTTTCCTCTTTTTGCTAGTTTCTGACCTCGATTTTGCCTCATTCTATTAGTTGCTCGCCTCTATTTTGCCTCATTCTGCTGCTCATTGATGACCATTATTCTGCCTCTTTCTGCTTGTTTCTGATCTCGATTTTGCCTCCTTCAGCTTGTTGCTGGCCTTAATTTTGCCAATTTCTTCACGTTTCTCACTTCTATTTTGCCTCTATCTGGTTGTTTCTGACGTTTATTTTGCATCTTTCTGCTCGTTGCTGACTTTTATTTTCCCTCATTCTTCTCATTTCAGACCTTTATTTTTCCTCTTTCTGCTCGTTGCTGGCTTTTCTTTTGCCTCTTTATTCTCATTTATGACCTCCATTTTGCCTTTATGTGTTCGTTTCTGTCCTTCATCTTGCCTCTTTCTACTCGTTTCTGACCTTCATCTTGCCTCTTTCTGCTTGTTTCTGACCTTCATGTTGTCTCTTTCTCCTCCTTGCTGGCCTTTATTTTGCCTCTTTCTCCTCGTTTCTGACCTCCAGTGTGGCTCTTTGTCCTTGCTTCTGACCTTTATTTTCCTTCTTTTTGCTCTTTTCTGTCCTTTTTCTTTGCATCTTTCTACTCTTTACTCACCTTTATTTTGACTCTTTCTGATCGTTTCTCACCCTTATTCTGCCTCTTTCTGCTCGTTGCTGTCCTTTATTTTGCCTCTTTTTGCTCATTGCTGTCCTTTATTTTGCCTCCTTTTGCTTGTTGCTGGCCTATATTTTGCCTCTTTCTGCTCGTTTCTGATCTCTATTTTGCCTCTTTCTGCTCATTTTTTTATCTCTATTTTGCCTCTTTCTGCTAGTTGCTGGCCTTTATTTTGCCTCTTTCTGCTCCTTTCAGACCTTTAGTTAGCCTCTTTCTGCTCATTGCAGATCTCTATTTTCCTCTTTTTGCTTGTTTCTGGCCTTTATTTTGCCACTTTCTCCTTGTTTCTGACCTTTAGCTTGCCTGTTTCTGGTCATTGCTGAGCTATTTTTTCACTCTATCTGCTCGTTGCTGGCCTTTATTTTGCCTCTTCATGCTTGAATCTGACCTTTAGCTTGCCTCTTTCTGTTTGTTGCTAACCGATATTATGCCTCGTTTAGCTCTTTTTGTTTCACTAGCTGCACTTTTGGAATAACAACAAAAACAGCATATCATGCTTTAAAAAAGACATTGGATTTTGGGAATTATTACTCTTGTTACTATTACCTGGATATATTAGGCACAAACCTTTCTCAAATCCTAAAACAATTTCTCTCAACTAGTGGCTCTTGGTTGTAGCCACTTGGGAGGCACGTGCTAACCACAATCTTGGGCCCTGACTCTTTTAGCTTGAACCCTAGCATCATCCACCCATCGTTCCACAAATAAACCAGCATTTCTAAAACAGTAAGTCTCCTAGGTTATTAAAACCATGACCACAAGAGAGCTTACAATATTTTCTTAAAGCATTCCAAGCTGGTGCTCTATTCTCTTCTGCTGGAATGTAAGGTCATTTTGTGATTGTTTTTATGACTGTATTTCAGAGGGCAGGAGACCAGGACTGCAAACCCCCAATCCCCCTTGCGGCAGGAAACGCCATCACTGCCTTCACGCCCAAAGGTGCGTATATCTTGTTTCGGGGGTTCCGCTGCACTTAAGGTCAGCAGAGCCAGGGGGCCTGGACTTCATACCGCAACCCGCCCTGCGGAAGGAAGCCACCATCACTGCCTTGTGCACCCAGAGGTGCTGATATCTTGTTGCGGGGTCCCACGGTGCTTGAGGTTAGCAGAGCAGGAGGCCCGGATTTCAAATCCCAACCCGCCTTGCAGCAAGAAGCCGCAATCACTGCCTTCACACCCGGAGGTGCCTACATCTTGTTGCAGGGGTTCTGCTGCACTTGAGGTCAGCAGAGCCAGGGGACTGGACTTCATATCCCAACCCGCCTTGCAGCAAGAAGCTGCTGTGACTCCCTTCCATGCCGGAGGCACCTATATCTTGTTGTGGGGGTCCAGTTGCGTGGGACCCGTGCCTGGGCGAATACCAGGTGAAGACCGGGCTCGTCTTTGCCCATCATCGCCCGGAAGAGGCTGAGCTGGGCCACCCCCTCTTGAAATTCTTGACAAAAAGGAGCACTACGACCATGGTGAGTGACACTTTATATTTGTATCATGGGAAAGTGCATATTACAAACAGGAAAAGATAAAGACTCTGGCCCTACATCTTCTACGCATTTCTTACCCGGCACTTCATTGGACGCTTTCTTAAATCGCGCTGTGAATGTGGTCTCAAATGAGATAGAGTTGGTGGGGAGATGTCTATAGCTAGTTATGGGGAAAAACATACGTTTTGTTACAGCACAGTTAAGTTTGACTGAACAGGGCAATAAACGCTCCTCCCCTGAACTGAGGTGGGGGTCCCAAAATGTTACATCTATTGAGAATGATACTGAGGAGGAGAGTGAGAGGGGTGGAGTTTGGGTCCAGTCATGACGGTAATGTTGACTCCCTTGACAAATGCTATCTAGACGTGGGTCCCTTGCTCACTGTGCCACTGGATTCAAGCTAGCCTGGCTGATGAAGGGTAATACCTAGAAACTGGTACAAAGATGCCTGTTTCCGGTCCAGGGTGGACCTGGCTTGGCAGTTCGGTTTGGACTGTTCCCATGAGGCACAGGGTCAAGACTGATTTGAATATGGCTGGGTCTAAACTGGGGTGGCATGGTGAGCAAAAGAACGATGGATTTAACCCAGATCTCTTGACTGGGGGGTGAATGTATGATTTATTCAGCATTTCGTCCATCATTTGTTTGCGTAGCACTTTTAACCCTAAGTGGGATGGGTATGCCCAGACGTGGGTCCCTTGCTCACAGTGCCACTGGATTCAAGCTAGCCTGGCAGATGAAGGGTAATACCCAGACACCGGTCTCAGGATGCTTGTTTCCGGTCCAGGGCAGACCTAGCTTGGCAGTTCGGTTTGGACTGTTCCCATGAGGCACAGGGTCAAGACTGATTTGCATATGGCTGGGTCTAAACTGGGGTGGCATGGTGAGCAAAAGAACAATGATTTTAACCCAGATCTCTTGACTGGGGGTGAACGTATGATTTATTCACCATTCTGTCCATCATTTGTTTGAGTAGCACACATCCTGGATGAGCCGGCACCAATAATTATTTATAAGGTGAAGTCTAGTTCTATCTTAACTTCTCGTAAAAAACCTGGTCACAAACCTAAACCTACTACACAAACATCTAAGATTGAGAATTCTCATGTTACGGTCTCCCTGGAAAGTATAAACTTAAGCCTCAATGAGCTTAAGACAACACAGGATGGCCTTGTGGAACCAATCAAAAATAGGCTGGTAGCATGGCCCCTTTATTGGAAAAGATATTTGCTTTAGAAACAACTTTAAAGTCATTTAGTAATTTTGGCCAAGTCACAGTCACTGCCAGAAATGGGCTCCCTTACAGGGTCTATTTCCCCATGGATACAAAACTTGAATTCAATTACTCAAAATTCTATCAATTTATCAGGACACCCACCAGGGGTGGTAAACCCCCCTGTAATAACAGGCATCCACAAAGGCCACATACAGGAGGGGAGGTAATTATCTAAGACTCGGAGGACACAGTCTCAGGCCCTTTCAAGTCAATCAAAACTCCCAAATATCCAGCCTTCCAAGAAATGTCCCCCAGATCGTGAACCCCATCTATCCCAAGGACTCTAAATCTTCCTCCGGCCTGTTGTCCTTATACAGCAATACTAATTGGAGTACCACATATGTCATCAAATAAGGAAGAGGATTTTAGATTTAAAGAATAAGGTCACCCATTGGCTTACAAGGAATTGTGCTTTCTCCCTAAATTAATATGATGACATTCTCATGTTGAGATGAGTAGGTTGGGTTGGCCAGTTAAGAAAAGCAATGGCCTTCCCATCACCTTGTTCCATTATTCCTTTGTTTTGTTTTTTACCAGCCAAAGGTTTTCACGAGCAAGTTAACAAGACAGGGTCCTATTACTTCTAATATTAATCCTTTGGGGAATTACACAATATGAGGTGATAGCACTATCCAAACACACAATAGGTTTGAACCCCTTGCCACTTTGGATAAAAATGACTGACTTGACAACAATTCCACCCAGCAAAGTGTAAAACCTCCAGGAGAAGACAGCCATTAATGTATTTCGAGACTTGCAACTCTACCTGGCATGCTGACACCTTGGGCACTTATGTGGAGAATCAGGATTAGCAAGCACTTATTCATGAAATGGCGGCATCCTATGGACGCAGCAATGACCATGGAAATCCTCTGGTCGAGAACTTAACTCACAGGAAGACAGTTGTAAGATTGAACTCCACTGTTCTTGCAGGGCCACAACACTTGGAATTTGGCATTGACTGCCCTCTTAAATTAGAACCTCAAAAATCGAAATCTTCGCCAGTGACACAAACAAAGGATATAATAGCACCCCTTTATTTATGAATTAATGACCATGATAATCTTTTCTTTATTGTCTTGGAATGTAGCAGGTCTATGCTCCATAATATGTAATCCTGATTGGTTATCTTTAATTGATTATTATAATATAATCGGTTGCCAGGAGACTTGGTTTTTTGATGATACATTAATAAGACCCCCCAGGTTATTGCGACATGGATTAGCAAAGTTAGCGGCACAAATATGAAAATTTAGTGGCACAAATATGGGAATTTTGCTGCATTTTTGCAGCACTTTATTTTGCAATTTTTTCAACATCAAACGCAGAGATCTTATTTTTAGGATATATTTTACAACATGAAAGTTTACACCAAAGTATTGTGTACAGTATTTAGGCTGCCAGGTTTATCTACTGTGTGCATCATGCAGAATTTATGTTCACAATACTTTCAGCTTAAGCACTGTGGCATCGTTACATAAATTGATTTGTATCTCCTTAGTACGCAGTGCTTAATTTGTAAAAAAAGAATACGTGCCAGGGCTCTCACCAGGAGACCACTGCAGCTTGCACCACACATTGCCCCTGCCATGCTGCCAGTGACAGTACCAACACAACTGCTAACCATCATACCCTACAAGTGTGGCAATTCAGACTATTTCAGGCCCCCAAAACATTAAGAAAGGCTTGGATGGCAAGTAATAGTCCTTTGTAATGTATATTGAATTAATAATCAACTGCTGTTCTTCACCTGTACATTAGCCAGACAGCATCACCTTGTGGCAGACTGTCACACGCCCCGGTGCTAACAATTAGGTGTCATGCCAAGAACTTGAAACCACCGGTTCAAATTAAGCACTGTTAGTACGTCAGATTATATCAGTGCGTTGACATTCATTCTTCCCCCCATCCTGACAACAATGTGAATATTGAACTAAGAGTTCAGTCAGTTGTTATGTGCATCCCCTAGGTGGCCTGGGTTCGTATTATACGTGAACAACGTTCTAACCAATTTTTCAATTCAAACACAGAAGAGGATTTTGTAAAGCACACATCCTGAAATCATATATTTTGAGGTCCTTTTATATGTGATCATGAAGAAAAAGGAGGGAAATTGAAAACAATTGCCTAGAATCACACAATTTGGTGAAGAGGGGAACCCAGGATTAATACCAGGTTTTCTGGTTTCACATTGTGCAGTTCAGTCACTAGATATATGCTCCACTTCCCCTAAACCCACCGTACCTCAAACACCGCTCTGACAACCCTCCTACCCTCACCACCACCTTGCTGGCATCAATGTGGCCTTCTGTAACATCACAGGACAAACATTTTGGCCCTTGGGAAAATGTTTGTGAGTACCCATGGTCTAAAGGCTGGCCAGTCACAGTTCTATTTCAGCAATCTAACCGGCAAGTCTTCCAGTAAATCAGGATATGTTGTGAGTTTGGCCCATTCTGATTGGCTGCTGTCAGGCAGTCAGAACAGCCCTGGAACAACCTCAAACTAGCCCGATGCAAGCTGATAATTGTGCAGCAGTCTGTTGACTGCTGAGGGATTATGCATGCTTTGTGTGTGTTTTTTGCTTATATGTGGAAGGTGGTCCACAGGCAAAAATGTTTACCCGGGAAGAAAAGAAACACAGTACAAATTATATAATTCAGCACAGGGAAAAATACGCATCCAAAAAAAAGACGTGAGAGATGCAATACTACGCGTGGACTCATTCAGATGGCATGGCTCTTTTGTGAACTGGGGGGAAAAAGTGTAAAAATACATTCAGACGTAGTCATAGAACCCTGCTTGTACCTTTCTTTGTGAATCTATGTGGCCGCTGCAAAACAGAATTTACCGGTGCATTTAGAAATGGTGCAAATCGCACACCCTACAGTATGAAATATGGTCCCAAATGAATCTTATGCGCTGGTGAAATTTCCGTTATGCTGGCATAATCTTGCATAATATCAGCAATTTTGCATGACAATTGCTATGTGAAATTCATGAATTATGCCATTACAGCAGATGACATATTTACACCACTGCAAAATGTTAGTGTAGTGAGCCACCCGGCCACTGTAATATTTTGTAGCACAGTCAACTCCCTGGGCTGGGCGCGGACCAGGGAGTATATAATAAAGGGTGACGTCAGCGCACGTGGCTGACGGCACGAACAGAGTATCTGAGTAGACGTCCCTTATTGCAGCTCCGCCGTTAGTAGTTAGGCCTGCCCTTTTCCACCTTACCCCTAGAAGTCGGTTGAAGCCCCGACCGCATGTCCCAGGGTTGTCCCGTGGTCTCCATATGCTACAGAGTCCCGGCGGACCATTACAGTTAGCACAGGAACGTTTGTTTATAGGATCTGTTGCAAAAGGAAATCAATCTCAAAATGGTTGGCAAAATGTCATGTTTCTAAATATAAATTTCAATACCAAGTTTCTACACATTCTTTATTTGAAATCTGCTGTCCAGTAGAAGGATAACAAAAGAATGGGTGGTGAAGAATTCAGTTATTTTGATTCAAAACGTTATTTTAACTGACAGGATCATTTCAAAGCCATTTACCAAACTTTAGAAATGCGACCTTTGAATGATGTGCATTGTGTGATGGACAGCAGCCCTCTTTTTATCGTTCAAATCCATAATGCTCTCACTAATGATGTTATTTCAGGGGATAGCGATCTGTTGAGTGGGTCTGGCCCAAAATTAAAAGCAGTGGCGAAACCCGTATTGCCTGCAGCGATGGCCCGTTCTGCATCACACTGACTGGGAAAAAACTCAGAAGTAATGACACTGGAACGATGACATATTTATCCAAGACTCCCCGGAATCTCTGGGGTTGATATAAGTGAGCAGCCCCTGGCAACTAGAGTACTCGGATACGCAAAACATCTCACAGCTGTCCTCTAATGTAACCTGTTTTAACTTAACAAAGGCATGAACATGCCCAAGTAAAGTACCTTTCCAGAGAAGGCTGCAACGCCTAGTAGTTTTGCTCATTGGGTGGTGCTGTTTTCACACTAAACCATATTTCATCTTTGTGAGAATTCCGTCAGGTTTAAAATTAATCTCTTCCAGAAACAGTTTTCAATAAGTTCTGCACACCGGCTGAACTTGCAAATGATCACCCACTTTATTGCGCCGCTTGCCCCTTAAGATAAAAAGGAAACTTACAAAACCTCTTCCCTATTTCAATTTTTCCGTCCTCTTTATCAGTGGCTATGGTAATCATAAAATGCCTTTATCCTTCATATTTTGCGGCTTCTGCAAAGGTCCCTAAATGTTTCCGGTGTTGTGTAATATCTGGTATCCCCTCGGGATCGTGTATCCCCTTGCCTTCGGCAGAATCCGGAGGTCCTGTCTATTTTGGACACCTCGGACGAGCCCACGGAAGCCCCGCCCACCGCTGGAGAGGCAAGCCTCGGCTTTAGCAGGCAGAAGCAGCAGCGCTCCGAGACAAGCTGCTGTTGGAACTGCACCTTTCTGCTCTAAAGCCGAGGAGCCATCGCATTCATACAGGGTTAAGACGCCGTTTGTCGATTCCCTCATGACAATTGTAAAAGGAAATCACCAGTTTACAAATTATAAGAAATCGTAGGATTGGAAGCGGCAGTCCGTAAACAGGATGCTTAAAACTGCACATGACCCGAAATGCTTGGTGGCATGTCTTCTATGTTTGTATTATTTTACTAGGAGCCCTTGTTGTAAGAGTTGTTTTCCCTCTAACTTGTATTTCGGACACGCTTTCACTCATTTAAAAAGCAACAGAGGAAATGCCACATTAGTACTGCGAAATGCGTGTACTTTGCTCCAACTTTAAAACTCTCTGCCAGACATTCGTGTTTTAATTAATTGAGGGGTTTACATCTGTGTAAGCACAGCGCTATGTTGTATATTGTCATATGTATTATGATAATTTTTAAGTTTATTTTTATAATGGGGTTTTGGTAAAGCGCTACAAGACACAAAATCCCTGCGCCAGAGCGCTTTTGGTGTGGACATGTACCAAGGGCACAACCAGAGGCGCAACTAGAGCCACATTTCGGGGGGGGGGGGGGGGGATAGGGGAGGGCTAAGAAGAAATTTCGGGGGGGGGGGGTGATTCTTCAAGCAAAATGCAGAGGCGAGCTGCAGGGGCTCTAAGAAAGGGTAAAAAATATCAAAGCCTCATTAACAAGCAAAAGGTCTTTTAAAGACCCTTGAAGTACTTGGGTGCTGTTCTGTGTGTGCCCGAGAAGCTTTCTCAACCCCCGCTGACACACACGATGTGCTGAAGCCCTTTGAGTCCAATGGGCGTTGCGCGCCTGAGCAGAAGACCTGAACTTCGGGGGCGGGGGAGGGGGTTGGCTAAGACTCCCAGCCAGGGCTGGCCCTAGCACTGGTTGCTCACAGTGTAACAGTCTTTTTTGGGGCCCCCTGCCCCATTTCCTCCTTCTTCATGAATTCCCTCACTACCAGTCACCAACAATGCACCTCATCTCGCTGTAGGACCTTTCTGACAAAAATTTCATTTTTTATAGCGCTACTTATAGTTTACTTACACTCAGTTCTGTGATCTGCATGGTACATTTTCTTGGTAGCAGACACATTAACCCTCTGCACTGTGTGGGTGGCAGGAGGGCCCATGTGAGTGCACTGTGAGCGATGGGACAGTGTGAGAGTACGGTGAGTGAGGTGACCATATGAATTTGGGCACGCATGTTAGTGCAGAGTGGGACTAATGAATGCATGGTAAGTGATGGGCTTGTTTGAGTGAGATTGCAGACGGATCAGTGAGAGGGACAGGTGAGTGAAGTGTCACATGAATGCAGGGGGAGTAGTGTGCTCGTGTGACTGCAGGGTGAGGTCCAGGGTGAACAGCGCACGTGCATTGTGATTGCAGAGTTATCACTGTGAATGCAGGGTGTGCGGGTGAATGGTGTGAGTGCATGGTGATCAGTGTGAGTACATTGTGATCGCTATGAGTGCATGGTGAGCGTGAAAGTGAAGGGGCGAGAATGAGGAGTGAGTTGTCTGAATGCAGGGTGCATTCCCAGACACTTGGAGTAACTCAGCATGTTATTGAAGGTGGCGTAGGGTTTCAGTTAACAGTTAAATTATTGCTAATATGTAGGGCTTTGAGTGGATGATATGATGAAAACATTTATGCTAAAAATCTGTGCTCAGCATTATGTGCCACCCGACTGGTATTTCGCTGCCTCTGTTATTGCCTCCAAATAAGTAACATTGCACCTACAACAAGCCAGGACTATTGGCTTTGTCAAAGGTTGTTAGTTGCATAAAGATAAATACACTACGTGCCTACATACAACTATGGCTTTCTGGTATATTATAATAGAAAATGCTTTAGTTCTTGCGCACGCATTTATGGCGTAATGGATAGAGCTGCCAACTTTGGTGCTGAGTAAGCAGGTTTGAGTCTCAGCGTCGGCTCAACATCCTGTGTTATAAGGGCAAATCACGTAATCGTCCGTGCCTACCAAAAAATAAATGAAGACGGTGTTGATGTAAAGCACTTTGAGTTTGGCAATACAGAACAGCAAAAAAAATAAAGTTACATCAAAACAGTGAACTGCTGCAGAGTTAAGATTTGTTTCCATTCCAGTATGAAGGTGAAAATGTAGAGCCCTATAGATACCTGCCTCGGCACCTGCTTTTAAGAACTGCAGTGCTGAGCACCGGCAGGACCCGGCCCACTTAAAGTCCTGCTATTATGGCATTAATCAGGGATCAAGGGAAGAGGAAATAAATAATGTGCTGAACCTGCAACAACCTTCCAGTCTTATGATTAGGGTTGCCAGCTCATTAGTTTGATGTCCCAGACGGTACAAAAATGAACTGTCACATAAAGCCGTATTTTCAGCATTTGTCTGTGCATACTTCAAACAGCAAATATATATATAAAGCACTTTTAATTGTGTGCTAGGGCTGCCTGAATGATCCATGACTGATAATTAAAGGGAACAAAGACAGAGAAGTCACATTACAAATGAATACATACTTTTTTATTTATAACCCTATTTAGGGTCAAGACAAGGTCTTTGCAGGCTCTTTAAACAACACATGGCTGGCATTTTTCTTTCGCCAACCTTACATTGCATTCCTTTTCATGAAATGCATTCTTACACTACGACAGTAAATGTAAAATACAAATGTAAGGGGGCCCAGGGGGTACTGGAACCAGAAAAAAAACTAAGCCTCGGTGACCAGTTTACAAAGGTATGTAAATATGCAAATGGTCTTTAAAGACCTGTGAAAAACTCGGGCGTGCCGGACACTCCAGACACTACCCAGCCTAGCCCACAGCAGCCCAAGCTGCAGCAGCATGGGCTGGGACACACGACGGGAGGGGCTGAAGCCCTTTCAGCCCTAAGGGCACTGCATGCTTGGCATGTACAAAATAAGCGGTCCTAATGCCGAGCACTTTCATGAGACGCAGGTAGGCAGTAAGGGATTCTCAAGAAGGATAACATTCCAAAACCATGAAGAACCAAGTCCCTGATGTTTATTTGAAGACAGCAATTGCCAGTACATTAGAACCATTTTTGCTTTAAAATCTTATGAAGATTTTAAAAAACTGGGGTGGTGTGTCTAAGGTGCGCAGTGTGCATCTATCTATCTGTCTATCTGTCTATCTGTCTATCTGTCTATCTGTCTATCCATCTATCCATCTATCCATCTATCCATCTATCCATCTATCTATCTACCTGTCTGTCTGTCTGTCTGTCTGTCTGTCTATCTGTCTATAGATATATTTTCTCTAAGTTCAGGTGCACCCTACTTATTCTTTAAAAGCGGGTGTTATATTGCCCAAATGGTGATAACTTAAGGTTATTAAATGAAACACACATATGTGGTTCCACGTTATGGTGATGTATTTAACAATACAATCGACGTTGTTGATTCAATGTTCTTCTATCCTTATAGATACCAATTTGGTTTTGAGGCTACTAGGGCGATTTCCCCCTCTTTTTCTGACATGCCAATGTTGCATGTTTTGTTTTGAAAAATAGGCATACAATATTTATAAACAACAATAGATATATTTTGAGTGCAGTAGGGATCATATTAGGTCCTGACGAGCAAGCCGTGGGGACGGCTTACGAAACATGTTGACCCAGTAGGGGGCATCACATTAAAGTATACCCCCTACGCATCCCCATTTAAAATATTTCCAGCTAGGGAAGTGAATAAAATTAGTTTTTTTCCACTAGCCAGGGAATTTTTATAACTCACTTCATATTCTTCACAGACCCTACCACTCTCACTCCAACACCATACAATACCTATTTTCACAAAAAAGTGCTCCCACGTACTCGTAGGTTGAAGCACGCCCCGTCCCTTAGAGGGACGGGAAGACCCCTATGATGAAGCATGACACTAAGGAATTCTTAGTGTGTGAGGGGTATTTTAAAAACACTTAGTGCTTTTCCATGACATCTCATGGATCACTAATACACCTTTCCCTTATCACAAAAAAATGAAAAACAATTCTTCGTATTGAAGGGTAGAATCTTATTCTTTATAAAAAGGTTGAACAGGAGGTTGATTCTATCTCGTTACCTCTTTACTCCCTCCCCCATTTGTTATTTTTCTTATCTATCTATCTA
The DNA here is from genome assembly GCF_964204655.1 of Triturus cristatus. Lineage (NCBI taxonomy): Eukaryota > Metazoa > Chordata > Amphibia > Caudata > Salamandridae > Triturus > Triturus cristatus. The sequence continues at coordinate 1,109,571,457 of NC_140592.1, read as the reverse complement.
GTCATCACGGCACAGAACACTGTATCGAGCTCGGAAGGATGGGAGGCTCACCAGGCCCATCGTGCCGGTACTTTGAGGCACAATGTATCAAGCTCGGAAGGGTGGGAGGCTAGCTAGTCCTGTCATCCCTTCTGCAGACAATCTGGCTGTTGTAAGCATGCAGAAGATTTCCAGAACACCCGTGCACACTGTACCTCAGAATGAAGGTGGTCTGACTAGCCCTTGTGCCAGCACACTGATGCACATTCTATCGAACTCGGAATGTTAAGATGCTGACTAGGCCCCTTGTACCACCACCCTGATGCACACTCTATCGAGCTCAGAAGTATAAGATGCTGACTAGGCCCATCGTGCCAGCACTCTGATGCACACTCTATTGAGTTCAAAAGGATAAGTTGATGAGTAGGTCCCTCTTTCCAGCACTCTGATGCATACACTATCCAGCTTGGAAGGGTAAGATGCTGATTACGCACCTCATGCCTGTACTCGGATGCATACTATATCCAGCTTGGAAGGGTAAGATGCTTATTACGCACCTCATACCAGCACTCTGATGCAAACACTATCCAGCTTGGAAGGGTAAGATGCTGATTATGCACCTTATGCCAGTACTCTGACGCATACTAGATCCAGCTTGTAAGGATAAAATGTTGACTAGGCCCTTCGTACCAGTACTCTAATGCGTATTATATCCAGCTCGGAAGGATAAAATGCTGACCAAACCCCTCGTGCCACCACTCTGATGCACACTCTATTGAGCTCAGAAGGATAAGATGCTGACTAGGTCCGTCGTGCCACCACTCTGATGCAAACTGTATCAACCTTGGAAGGGCGGAAGGCTGACTAGGCCCATCATGCCAGCACTCTGATGCATACTATATCCAGCTCAGAAGGGTAAGATGCTGACTAGTCCCCTTGTGCCATTACTCTGGTGCACAGTCCATTGAGCTCAGAAGGATAAGATGCTGATTAGGCACTTCTTCGAGCCAGCACTCTTATACATGCTATATTCAGCTTGGAAGGATAAGATCCTGATTAGGCCCCTTGTGTAAGCACTCTGATGCGTACTATATCCAGCACGGAAGGATAAGATGCTGATCAGGCACCGCGTGCCAGCACTCTGATGCATACTATAACCATCTCAGAAGGATAAGATGCTGACTATGCCCTTCGTGCCAGCACTCTGATGCGTGCTATATTCAGCTTGGGAAGATAAGATGCTGACTAGGCCCTTCGTGCCAGCACTCTGATGCCAACTGTATCAACCTTGGAAGGACGAATGGCTGAATAGGCCCATCGTGACAGCACTCTGATGCGTACTATATCCAGCTCAGAAGGATAAGATGCTGACTAGGCCCTTCGTGCCAGCACTCTGATGCCAACTGTATCAACCTTGGAAGGACGAATGGCTGAATAGGCCCATCGTGACAGCACTCTGATGCGTACTATATCCAGCTCAGAAGGATAAGATGCTGACTAGGCCCTTCGTGCCAGCACTCTGATGCCAACTGTATCAACCTTGGAAGGACGAATGGCTGAATAGGCCCATCGTGACAGCACTCTGATGCGTACTATATCCAGCTCAGAAGGATAAGATGCTGACTGGGCCCTTCGTGCCAGCACTCTGATGCGTGCTATATCCAGCTTGGGAAGATAAGATGCTGACTAGGCCCTTCGTGCCAGCACTCTGATGCCAACTATATCAACCTTGGAAGGACGAATGGCTGAATAGGCCCATCGTGATAGCTCTCTGATGCGTACTATATCCAGCTCAGAAGGATAAGATGCTGACTAGGCCCCTCGTGCCAGCACTCTGATGTATACTATATCTAGCTCGGAAGTATAAGATGCTAACAAGGCCCCTCGTGCCAGCACTCTGATGCATACTATATCCAGCTCAGAAGGATAAGATGCTGACTAGGCCCTTCGTGCCAGCACTCTGATGCCAACTGTATCAACCTTGGAAGGACGAATGGCTGAATAGGCCCATCGTGACAGCACTCTGATGCGTACTATATCCAGCTCAGAAGGATAAGATGCTGACTGGGCCCTTCGTGCCAGCACTCTGATGCGTGCTATATCCAGCTTGGGAAGATAAGATGCTGACTAGGCCCTTCGTGCCAGCACTCTGATGCCAACTATATCAACCTTGGAAGGACGAATGGCTGAATAGGCCCATCGTGATAGCTCTCTGATGCGTACTATATCCAGCTCAGAAGGATAAGATGCTGACTAGGCCCCTCGTGCCAGCACTCTGATGTATACTATATCTAGCTCGGAAGTATAAGATGCTAACAAGGCCCCTCGTGCCAGCACTCTGATGCATACTATATCCAGCTTGGAAGGATAAGATGCTGATCAGGCCCCTCTTGTGGGCACTCTGATGCGTACTATATCCAGCTCCAAAGGATAATATGCTGATTAGGCCCCTCATTCCAGCACTCTGATCCATATTCTATCCAGCTCGGAAGGATAAGATGCTGACTAGGCCCCTCGTGTCAGCACTCTGATGTGTACTGTATCCAGCTCAGAAGGATACGATGCTGATCAAGCCCCTCTTGCCAGCAGTCTGATGCACACTCTATTGAGCTTGGAAGGATAAAATGCTGACTAGGCCCCTTGTCCCAGCAATCTGAAGCACATCGACCTTTGGAAGAATGGAGAGCTTTCTGTGCCCATCATACCAGCACTCTGCTGTATACTATATCCAGCTTTGAAGGATAAGATGCTGACTAGGCCCCTCGTGCCAGCACTGTGATGTGTTCTATATCCAGCTCGGAAGGGCAAGATGATGACTAGACCCCTCTTGCCAGCACTCTGATGCATACTACATTAAGCTCAGAAGGATAATATGCTGACTAGGACCCTCGTCCCAGCAATCTGAAGCACACTATCGACCTTGGAAGGACAGAGGTCTGACTAGGCCCGTCGTACCAGCACTTTGGTGCACACTCTATCGAGCTCAGAAGGATAAGATGCTGATTAGGCTCCTCATGCCAGCGCTCTGATCTACACTCTATCAAATTCAGAAGGATAAGATGATAACTAGGCCCATCCTAGCACTCTGATGTGTACAACATTCAGCTCAGAAAGGATAAGATGCTGACTAGGCCACTCGTGCCTGCACTCTGATGCACACTCTATCGAACTCAGAAGGATAAGATGCTGACTAGGCCCCTCATCCTAGTACTCTGAAACACACTGTATCAACTTTGGAAGGACGGAGGGCTGACTAGGCCCTTTGTGCCAGCACTCTGATGCATGCTAAATACAGCTCAGAAGGATAAAATGCTAATTAAGCCTTTCATGCCAGCCCTCTGATGCATGCTATATTCAGCTCGGAAGGATAAGATCCTGATTGGTCCCTCGAGCCAGAACTCTGATGCGTACTATATCCAGCTCAGAAGGATAAGATGCTGATTAGGCACCTCGTGCCAGCACTCTGATGCATACATATTACAGCTTGGAAGGATAAGATTTTGACTAGGCCCCTCATGCCAGCACCCCGATGCACACTCTATTGAGCTCAGAAAGATAAGATTCTGAAAATTCCCCTCGTGTCAGCTCTTCGATGCATACTATATCCAGCTGGGAAGGATAAGATGCTGACTTGGCCCCTTGTGCCAGCACTCTGATGTGTACAACATTCAACTCGGAAGGATAAGATGCTGACTAGGCCCCTTGTGCCAGCACCCTGGTGCGTACTACATTCAGCTCTGAAGGATAAGATGCTGAGTATGACCCTCGTCTCAGCATTCTGAAGCACACTGGAATGACGGAGAGCTGACTGGGCCCTTTGTGTCAGCACTCTGAGGCATACTATATCCAGCTCAGAAGGATAAGATGCTGATTAGGCCCTTGTGCCAACATTCTGATGCATACTATAAACAGCTCAGAAGTATAAGATGCCAATTAGGCCCCTCGTGCCAGCACTCTGATCCGTACTAGATCCAGCTCGGAGGGATAATTTGCTGATTAGGCCCCTCATGCCAGCACTCTGATGTGTACTATATCCAGTTCGGAAGGTTAAGATGCTGATTAGGCCATTGTGCCAGTACACTGATGCATAGTATATCCAGCTCAGAATGATAAGATTCTGATTAGGCCTCCTGTGCCAGCACTCTGATGCATACTATAGCAAGCTCAGAAGGATAAGATGCTGACTATTTCCCTCGTGCCAGCAATCTGATGAGTGCTAAATCGAGCTTGGAAGGATAAGATGCTGATTAGGCCCCTTGTGCCAGCACTCTGGTGTACACTCTATCACGCTCGGGAGGATAAGATGCTGATTAGGTCCCTCGAGCCATCACTCTCATGCGTACTATATCAAGGTCGGAAGGATATGATGCTGACTACGACCCTCGTGCCAGCATTCTGATGCACACTATATCCAGCAGGGAAGGATAAGATGCTGACTAGACCCATCGTGCCAGCACTCTGATGCATTCTACATTCAGCTAAGAAGGATAAGATGCTGACTTGGCCCCCTCGTCCCAGCAATCTGAAGCACACTGTATCGACCTTGGAAAGACAGAGGGCTGACTAGGCCCGTCGTACCAGCACTCGAATGTATACTATATCCAGCTCCAAAGGATAAGATGCTGACTAGGCTACTCGTGCCACCACTCTGATGCGTACTATATTGAGCTCAGAAGGATAAGATGCTAATTAGGCCTCTCGTGCCAGCACTCTATTGAGCTTAGAAGGATAAGATGCTGACTAGGCCCCTCGTGCCAGCACTCTGATGCACACTATATCCAGCTGGGAAGGATAAGATGCTGACTAGGCCCCTCGTGCCAGCAATCTGAAGCACAATGTATCGACCTTGGAAAGACAGAGGGCTGACTAGGCCCGTCGTACCAGCACTCTAATGTATACTATATCCAGCTCCAAAGGATAAGATGCTGACTTGGCCACTCGTGCCAGCACTCTGATGCGTACTATATCGAGCTCAGAAGCATAAGATGTTAATTAGGCCCCTCGTGCCATCACTCTGATGCACACTCTATCGAGCTTGGAAGGATAAGATGCTGATTAGGTCCCTCGTGCCAGCACTCCCATGCATACTATATCACGGTTGGAAGGATAAGATGCTGACTAGGCCTGCCATGCCAGCACTCATTTGCGTACCATATCCAGCTCGGAAGGATAAGATGCCAATTAGGCCCCCTCGTGCCAGCACTCTGGTACGTACTATATCCTGCTCGGAAGGAAAGCATGCTGACTAGGTCCGTCACCTCTCCTGCAGATAGTCTGCCAGTTGTAAGCACCCTGAGGATTCCTAGTACACTGCATGTGTTGCAAGTGTATCTGGTGACTCTGTGATCACCTCAGCCGTAATCTGTGCTTGAGGCGTGCACACTGGCTACTGTGGTCCGTAAAAAACTCAATGGCATCTCTTTTGGGAACGGGTGAGGGGTTCAATGGCCCAGGCATCTTTTGGTGATTGAACTGCTGCAGGATCACAGTCACCCTGCTACATGACACTGGACCCTCAATGTACTGACAGAAAACATGTCTCTGACTCAGAGATACCGGTGCACCAGCAGAAACTAACAGGTGCTGTGTAATATTTGGCATCCTCTTGGGATCGTGTATCCCCTGCTCTTCGGGAGACTTCGAGGTCCTTCATATTGGACATCTCGGACTGGCCCACAGCAGCCCCGCCCACCTCAGGAGAGGCGAACCTTGGCTTTAGCAGGCAGAAGCAGCAGCGCTCCAAGCAAAGCTGTTGCCCCAGTTGCTCTGTTTACGGGGACACTAAGAAAGGGTCCCATTAAAGTGCTTAACTGTTTGTTTATCTTGCCTTGACCTCTGACTGTTTGAACTAAACTGCACTACGTGTAAAACAAAGGAGAAAATAAATGTAGATCTTGAATGTGTAACATGCAAGTATGTATTCTTGTGTGATAGCTCTGTGTGGACATGTCAGTGGGTTATTACTTTTTTGTGTGGTGATCCTTGTATTAGTAAATACATCCTAATAATGACTCAGAAAGATGCATCTGACATTCTAATAAATCTTACATATGTCAAACATCACACTAAATGATGGATGGGTCAAACATCTTCCCTCTCCACCATGAAACATCTACCCTAGTTTACCTCTTGAGTACTTATGAAGTGACAAGCTCTGATAGATCTGCCAGCCATCGGGTGGAATTCCCCCAAACATTTGACTTTCCTCACCCATGGATTCTGCGCACTTTACCTCTGATAACCAGTGCTAAAGGGCATGTGCTCAATCCTTTAAACATGGTCACGTTGGCTTATCCCCAATTGGCATATTTAATATCCTTTAAGTCCCTAGTAAAGTGGCAATACCTTTGCTCAGGGTCTGTAAATTAAATGCTACTCATAGGACTACTTCACTGATTGTGACACCCACTGAAGTAGCCCTCTGAGGCCTGTCATCACAGAATGTGTAAGCGCATTTAAACTTCCATTCAAACCTGGCAAAATAAACCTTTTATCTAGGTCCAAACCTTCCTGTTTAATACATATAAGACACCCCCAGGGTAGACCGTGGGCAGCCCCGAGGGCCTGGTGCAGTGTTTACATGCCCTGGTGGTCAAAAACCCTTACATTCATTTTTCTCTTCTGCGAGGCATACCTCTTCCACAGGATAGCATTGCTGTTACTTTATTACTTTTAATAAGCTGTAATTTCTAAATGGGAGCAGGTACCCAGTTCATATTTGGTGGCTTTGGAATTGCATTGAAAAATCCTAACTTATGAATAAGTCAGACTTTAGGTTACAATTTTGAAAATACCACTTTTGGAAAGTTGACATTTTCCTGCCATAGCCGTTTAGCGCCTGTAAAATTTCTCCTGGTCACATGACTGAGTGTAGCTGACAGATGGGGTTTGTGTGTTCCTCCTAGACAAGCACACACACTAGAGAGCTGCGGTGTGCCTAGTAGTTTCCATCACTGGCAGAATTGGAGGGTGGGGCTGGACCCAGCCCTAGTTACACTTGAATAGGCTGTGTTCTGACTCCACACTAAGGGCTGTAGTTAGTCTAGAGCCAAGGCAGGGAAAGCAGGATCACTGAGGACTTTAAAGGGAAACATCTAGAAGCTCCTCCTCACTTCTAATGCACAGCTTGATATAAATACTGGACCTCAGACACTAACTCTTCAGTACACTTCTGGACCTGTAGATACTCTGCCAGGAAGATGGACCACTGCCATGCTGTGCTGACCTGCTGTCATCTTTCCAGAGTGAGAAGGACTGGATCTGCATCTGTTGAACGCAGGACCACAAAGTGATTAAATGGGCCAGTTGGCGGTCATCCTGACTTGGGCCTCAGGGACAGTAGCCTCCAGTAATCTTGAACTTAGCGCCTGGACTGTGCCATTTGTAAGTCTACCCTCTAAAGTGGTGCCACCTCAGTCCCGAACCCTTGTAAATGGGCCTAAGGTGCTCTGCCAGGTTTTGTGAATCCAGTGGAATGGATGCATCTCCACTGCTTCCAAGCACAACTCTGAGCAGAACCGATGTTTGCCACTGCTGCGTGGATCAGATCCTGCGACAAAGAGCTGTACTGCATCTCAGCCCATTGACGCATCGGAACTGCCAATGTGCGATGCATTCGTGGTGTAGGGCTTCTCATCCCTCATGGACAGCAGCCTCAAATACGATGCCGAGTGGAGCATCGCAGCTTCTTAACTCCTCAGAACCACACAATGCTGTGCAAACCAGGATTGAAGGTACCTTGTTCAGCAGGCCTAACTGGGTTCCTGTAGCTGGCCCACGCTCCATCGTGGTTGGCCTGAACTTGTTACTTTTCCTCGGTCTGGTGCAACCAGGTATCCATAGTTGACACTTAATGACTTTTGATGCTATTTTTGCTGAAATCTTAAAACCTACATAGCTCTGGTTCTATTGATTTGATTTTTGTTGATTTTATCTTCTTTTATTTATAAAAATGTACTGTATTTTTCTAAACTGGTGTGGAATCCTTTTGTGGAGTGTTTTCACTATTACTGTTGCACAATTAGACATTGCCTCTGAGGTAAGCCTGACTGCTCTGTGCAATCTATCCAAGGGTTTAGCACAGGTTAATTTAGGGTTTGCTTGTGACTTTACCCTGAAAAGAATTGTGGTTGCTGCTTAAGAAGTGTTTCACCACCACTCAATCAGTAACCCAATTTCATACAAGCTCTTTCTAGGGTGCTTAGCAAACAACTGCATGAAAAATTAATGGCATCAGAAGGGGGAATGAAAAATATGTTTTTAGGTTAAATTCTTTTTATTGTCATAAAGAGCAATGGGTCACAGCATGGCAGACTACATAAAAAAGAAAGAAAGCCAACTCCCTTCCCAACCACCCACCCCTCCAAGTCCCTCCCTGGATGCTCCTGACCCCCTACACCTGTCTCATTCCCATCAGGGCCAGTTGAATGTCATGTAGCTGTAACCCATACAAGTTCACTAGGATGTCGTGCCTGGTGGTGCCAGTGGAGTGGATTCTTGTGGGGGCTACGAGAGCCATAAAAGGTGCAAGTACTTAGGGCAGGTGAGTTCCCTCAGCCCAGTGCCAAGTAGGGAAAGAAACGGGCACCAAAGATCTGCAGAAGAGGCCCCATCTCCCTGTAGTGAAAGAGTTATGCGTTCCATGCCCAGAACGAGCCATCATTTGTGCAACCACCCCTGGTATGTGGTTATTCTATCTGTGCCCCAGTGGGATATTATGTTTTGCAATGCTGCCCCAAGGGCTATTCCCATTTGTCTACTCTTGCGTGACCTGAGGCGAAATGTAAGTGCGTTGGGTAGGCCCAAGACGACATCCACCGGGAAACGCTGTATCTGTGTGTTGAAATGGTTGTCTACGTCGCCTAAAATTTGGTCCCAGTAGGGTGATATGACAGGGCAGTCCCCTAGTAAGTGTGTCAGTGTGCCCTCTGCTCCACATTCCCTCCAGCATTGCGAAGAGCGATTGGGATTGTGTCTGTGTAGTCTGGGGGCGTAAGGTACCAGTAGGTGACTACTTTGGTCGCTGTTTCAATGCTGGAAATGTTCTGTGCGGTGTGGCGTGTGCGGTAGTAAATGTCACCCCATTCATTCTGCAAAAGTGTTCGCCCCAATTCTACTTCCCAACACCATTGCCATGCTGAGGAGGTCACCATTTCTGGGGGGCGCAGAAAGTGATAAAGTTCAGTGATAAGGTGTGAGTTGGACTTCTTGGTGTGGAGCCATTTTTCATATGGGGTTAGTGGTCTTTGGGCCCCTAGTCACATCGAGGGGTGCATCACCCAATGTCGTACCTGATGAAAGTGGTACAGCTCGGACCATGGCAGAGACGAGTTCGGAACGAAGATCTTCGAAGGTCAAAGGGCCCTCCAAGTCAAAAAGGTGTCCTATTGACCTACACCCTTCTCTATCCCTGCATTGGAAAGCCCTCTAATCTAGAACTGGGTTGAATTCCGCATTTTTGACTGTAGGTGTGAGGGGTGATGGGAAGGAGGTTAAGCCATATCTTGTTGCAGTGTAGTCCCATACCCTCAAAGTTGTGTGAGTGATTGGCGAGCCATATAAACCAGCTGGGCATTGAGTCTTGTGAAGGAAAGTGATCCCCCACAGCGCCTGACCTGAGATCGCTCTTTCCATAAACAGCCAATGTTTCTCCGACTTACTACAGGACCATTCTAGCAAAACACGCAATTGGGTAGCTTTATAGTAACAAGCTATATTGGAGACTCCCAGTCCTCCCTTTCAGGAGGGCCTATAGCTCAATTCCTTGCTCATTTTAGGCTTTTTTCTCAGCCCACACGAACGAACAGAATTCCAGCTGAAGCGATTTAATAATACCAGGGGGAGGCTTCACTGGGAGCATTTGAAAGATGTATAATATCTTGGGTAACACGTTCATCATGAGTGCTGCCACTCGGCTGAGCAAGGGAAGGCCAAACGGCTTCCAGAGGCGTAGATCTTTACGAACCTGGGAGAGAAGATGCTTATAGTTCAGGGTGGCCGTAGCACACGTGGACACCATCGGCATGATCCCTAGATATGGAATCGATTCCATCTCCCACTGAAATGCAACAGAACACGCAAGGGTCTCCCGGGTGGAAGGCTGTAGGGAAATCCCTAGGACTCGTGATTTCGTAACGTTGACCTGGAACCCAGAGCCCTCCGCAAAGCTCTTGAGTTAAGCAAAAAACACAGGGATGGAAGTCTGGGGTTTCTCCAGTGTAGCTTCCGCGTCGTCTGCTTAAAGACTGATAGTGTGAAGGTCCCCCCTGATTCTAACCTCAGAGAACAGCAGGTTCACCTGCACCCTCTGGGCCACGGGCTCCATGTCAAGAGTGAAGAGCAGGGGACAGATTGGACACTCGTGCCTCAGCGATTGGGAAAGGGTCGGAGGAGCGGCCATTCACCTGCACCGTGGCCGTGGGGTGGCTTCAGTCGCTGAATATCCATTTACGAAAGCAGTCGCCCATCCCGAACCGCGCAAGGGTGGTCTCCAGACACTTCCAATGTACTCGGTCGAATGCTTTTTCAGTATCGACCGATAGCACCACACATTCCTCTTTCTGGTGTTCAGCCTTGTCGAGAAGGTGAAGTAGTCTCCGTGTGTTGTCACTGCACTGTCTGGTGGCCACAAAGCCAGACTGGTCGGGATCCAGCAACCCCGGCATTATTGGACCTAGCCTGACCACCAATATCCCTGTAAAGAGCTTTAAATCAGTGTTTAAAATAGATAGTGGTCTAAAAGAGGCACAGAGTCGAACATCCTTGCCAGGTTTTGGAATCACTACAACCGAGGCCATAAGCATCGTGGGGGGAATGTCCAAGGTATCGCCTACCTCATTGAAAAGCTTGGTGAGAATTGGCGCCAATGTTGTGCAAAAGGTCTTGTAGAAGATGACGGGGAACCCATCAGGGCCCGGGGACTTAAGAGGCTGTAGCTGTTATCATCTCCTCTATGCAAATAGGGCTCTCCATGCTGGCTGCCTGATCTGGTGTTAATCTGAGGAGAATTGCCCCCTGTGTGTAGGTGAAAGAATCTTGTTCTGAAAGGTGTTGGGCTGTGTATAGTTTTGCATTAAATTCACTGAATGCTCACGTTATGACTGTATCATCTGAGAACTCATTGCCAGATTCGTTGTATACTGTATGCATGGAGGCAGCTTGGTGTTGGGCACGGAGCTCATTAGCCAAAAGGCGTCCGCATCTATCTCCCCCATGTAGAAAGAATGTCGCAGCATAAGGGCTGCAAACTCCGCCATATCCAAATCTAGGCCTCTAATTGTCGCAATACCCGGGGGGGCCCGGTTCATTTATGAATGCGTTCTAGCTCCTGCACTTGCCTGTTGAGGCCCTCTCTTTTGTCCCGTCTAACTTGATTGCCCACTGTGGATATAGCGATGAGTTCCCCTCTAGCGAATACTTTGAGTGTTTCCAAAGGCATAGTGATGGAGGTGCCGGGGATATCGTTAAAAATCAGGAATTCCTTTAGTGCCTTATCGAGGTGTGTGATCACCCCTGGGCATGTAAAAGTGTGTCAGGCAGCTGCCATGTGAATGATGGTCTGTCTGGGGAGGGAATCGAAAGCGTAAGTGTCAATGCGGCTTGGTCAGAGTGGGAACGAGGTTCAATATCTGAGATCAGCGTGTGCTGAAGTAGCGAACTGGACCTGATAAAATTATCAATTCTGGCATAGGTTTTATGTGCATGCGAGTAGAAAGTGTAACCTGTCGCCTGGGGATTTATAGTGTGCCAGATGTCCACCAGTCCTAGATCCCGCAGCCACTCCTGCCCCGTCTGTGAGAGAGCCCTGGCCTGCCCATGTTGTTGTGCTGAACGGTCAAACTGATTGTCGAAAATGGAGCTAATATCTCTTCTTAGTATAAATTGCCGGTCTGGCGAAGCTGATAGTTCCATCACTGCCTGTCTTAGGAATGCCTCCTGCCCCTCGTAGGGGCGTAAATAGTGCCTAGGGTATAAGTATGCGCATTAATGGTAACCAAGAGGGCCAGGAGCCTCCCCTTAATTTCAGCCTGTTTCGTGCCTATTTTGCCCCTAAACGTGCATGAGAGGAGGATAGCAACTCCGGCTGGTTTAGCTGAGTGTGAAGAGAAATATTGTTTTGAGAAATACCTCAATCTAAGTCTGTGCGTGTCCCTGGTCAGGAGGTGGGTTTCCTGTAATAAGCATATGTGTGGGCCTGAATGTTGTAAGTAAGTTAGAATAGTTTTCTGCTTTATCAGGTTATTCAGCCCTTTTACATTTAGCGTGAGGATTTTAATGTTCTCCAGCATGTAACTATTATATCAATTGAAAGCCATGGGGGACGCCAGTGTCCTCCCAGCCCCCCTTCCCCCGTGAGCCTTCCCTTGAGACCTAGGAGTTTCACCCTGTGGGAAGCAGTGCCTATAGGTAAGGCAGAAATTCGTGGGACAAGGTAAAATAAAAAGAAGCATAATGAACCCCAACAATTGAACCCATGAGGCAAAAGTCCAGCATCATGGAGTGAACCTCAGTCTGGAGCAGTGTGCTCCAAAGAAGAAACAATGAATGGGTACTTGTGACCAGTTTCACCCTGCCCCGCCCGAAACCAACCCCAACAGCCATAAAAAAAAAAAGGATCAGGAGGAGGTATCTGTGGAATGTCCACTATTTCCTCCCGCTTACGCCAGCCTTCATTCAGAGGGGTCCCCTGCGAGTGTTGCCAGTACTGCTTGCCATTCCTTGGCCATGGTGTCTGGGTCAGGGGGCAGTTTGCTTGCTGGGGCTTTAATTGTAGGCCATCCATGGCTGCTAAGTTGGTTTCTGTTTGTCTTACTTTGTTGCGGTTCTTCCTCCCACTGGACCTCGATACACAGGAGTCTAATCTAAATGGATGGCCCCAGGAATAAGAGATGCCAGCTGATCTGAGATGCATGGTAACAGGCCTGAAAGCTTTGCGTTTCAGCAGGGTTGAGGCAGCCAGGTCTTGGTATAGAGCAGGTTTCTGACCCTTGTATTTAAATGTGGGATCGTCTCTAGCAGCACGTAAGATCTGCTCTTTACTGCTGCAAATCATGTACACAAGTTAGGATATAGGCCAGGAGGGGCTGGGCGTGCCTCTGAGGACCCACTCTATGTGTACGATCGAGTTTAATGTGGAAGTCCTTCGACTCCCTGAGAAGCGTGTGGAAAAGGTCTGTCACCATGGGCTCGATGGTTGCATCTTCCGTCCCGGACGCAATACCTTTGCTATGTATGTTGTTGCACCGGGACCTATTTTCGAGGTCCTCTGTGTGCGCCTGGAGGTCAAGGTTTGGTTCTCACAGGTGAAGAACCTCTTGTTGCAGGCCCTCTAACTCATTAACCCTGCTGGATTCATTATCTTACAGGGAGTTGACTCTCTCCCCTAGTGAATCTAAGTCCCGGCGCCCCTCCCTGAGGTCTGCTGATAAGTCAAGCTTCATAGAGGTGAGGTCTTCTTGAAGGGAAGCAAAAAGGGATTCCAGAAAGGGGCGGCTGACCGGGTCTCCACGTCCTCAGCTCTCTCCACTTCTGTTGCGGGTTACAGGGGAGGGGGATTCTCAGATTGCGATTGGGTCGTCTTGAGAAGCATGTCCTTTACTGATCTATCCTTCTTTACTCTACCAGAGGCCATATACAGGTTCACACCCCGTCTTGCAGGCAGTAGTCCACCTCATCTTGGTATGCGTGTAGTTATTATATTGGCCAAACCACAGGCTCCTTGGTAGCCCTTAGCACTCAGCATGTTAGATAGATTGCCCTGGGGGTCGAGGAGCTTGAGTTAGGGGAGCAGCAATGTCCTTCCCAGGGCTTCGGCTCAGTGTGGAATCGCCAGTAATCAAGGGGGCCCTCAGGGGGGATGAGGCGGTCCTCTAGAACGTGCGGTGGGGTCCAGGCCTGGGTCTGTCCTCCATCTGCTGCCTCTGCTCTCCGCTATGGCACTCCCCATTCGTTGCGCACGCCTGAAGATGTCACGGCCCCCGTAGTTATGGTGGGGGATCCCAGCCCCGCAAGGTGCTCTTGAGTGTAACTTGTCCATGGAAGGACTTCACTTTGAGTTGGGTTGGGGGAGGGCATCGCCGTTACGCTGCAAAGTTTTTCAGGCCGCTGCCATCTCTCTGCTCCTTATTTCAGCCCAGCACAGCCCCTCACCTCCTTGGCCTTGTGTCGCCTGCTTCAACCGGAATTCACCGAACGAGGCCTCAGCCGTTCCACCGCTCCCCTCAGACGCCAAAGTCCGCTGCACAATCTGCATTCCTCTTCGTCTGTAGGTCTTGTTTTACCCCTGCCCTGTGGCTCCATTACAGTAAACCCTAACTTTTGACTTTATACCGGTCTTGCGCAACCAAATACCCGTGGTTGGCACCTTGATCTTTTAGGCTCTAGATTTTACTGAAAACTTTTAAAAATAATAACTTCAGTTGTACTGATTGGATTTGTTTTGGTGTAATTACATTTATTAAAATGAATCTAATTTTTCTACATTGGATTGGGATTTTTCTTGTTTCACTTTATTACTGTTTATATGCTGCATAAATACTTTACACTTTGCCTCTAAGTTAAGCCTGACTGCTTTTGTGCCAAGCTCCCAGAAGGATAAAGCAGATTAATTTAGTAACTTTTAAGGTTTTCTCTGACAGGTATTGTGACTGTTGCTTCCGAAGGGCTCAACTCCCTTCCCCTCAACCAACAACCCAATTTCCCACATCAGCCTTATAACTTTCATTTTGTAGATACGTGACACCAAGATCTGGGATGTGGCTGTGGTCAGTCTCACCAGGAAAAGTGGAGCACCCTCTTTTACAACGCAGGTCAAAACTTCAGAGAAAGTAGTGCCCAGGAGAAGGGACAGTATAGAAAGAAGGCACAGCTGAGAGGAAAGTGGCCAAGAGAGGGAGGGAATAAGAGAAGGCAATACTGAGAACAGAGCAGGCAGGGGGAGGGACAGTGAGAGAGCATGCGCTGCTGCGCGGAGAGGGGCAAATGGCGGAAACGCATTAGAGCAGGAGATTTGTAGGCGAGAATTTTTGGGGGAGGAGGGAGAGCAAGGACTGCTGAGGAAAGAAGGTCCAGGCCGGAAGGGAATATAAAGAGTGAGAGCAACCACTGCTGGGAAGCAAGGAACTAGGGGGCATATCAGCAACACCCGGCGATAATTATCGCTCAGCGCTCTTAGCGTGACGATAATTATCGCCGGGTAACGTGGATTTTTATCGCTGAGATAGCGTGCTATTAGCAACGCTTATCTCCTCAGCGATAAAAATCCTCACGCTAACTGCCTAACGAGAGATTATCGCTGGAAACCCAGCGATAATCTCACGCAATGTGGCGTTAGCTTGCTGATAGGGACTCACAAACTTAGCCATGATATCCACCTTCTATAGGATATCATGGCTAAGTCAGTCCTGAAGCAGGCGTAAGGAAAGTAGCGATAACTGGGGTTTTCGCTACTTTACCTGATGCTATGCTTCATAGCGTGGGGCTTGATGATAGGAGAAATGTCACTTAGCGACATTTCTCCTGTCATGTTAGGTCAGGAACGCCCACTTTGCATCTCATTAGAGATACAAAGCTGGGCGTTAGGCATCCTGACGCTAATGCAAGGTTTCACGCGTTAGCGTGGCCTTGCTAATTAGGCGATAAAATTATCGCCGCTTTTCGGCCGAAAACGGCCGCAAAAGCGGCGATAATTTTTTATCGCCTGCTTGTAAATATGCCCCTAGGGAGTGGAAGACTGAGAAAGCAGGCATTGCTTGGAACAGACTGGAGCTCAGTCAGGGCCTGACTCTCACACAGGGGCATGCACCGCGCTTTCCCTGCCCTTCGCTTTTTCATCCTGAGGTATCAAAAGAAAGAGTCTTAAAACTGTTAAATATTAAACAGCTTTCACTATGTTTAATTGCCTTTTCTTTTCTGAGTTGCAATGTGCAACTGGTACCACCTACAATATACATTATTGCAACTTTCATTTGTGCTCACCAGGCATTTGAGAAAATAGATTCACCAAGTCCTCGAGCAGTTCTTTCCTTAGTATTATAACTAGTCACCTTCTGCGAACAGTAGACTCACTAAAGATATCCAGGTGCTGCATGGTCCATCTCCCATCAACCAAGAAGTGCTGTAGGTAAAACTGCCCATATTGTAGTTTAGAACCTTTATATTTGAGCAAAAACAAACCTACCTCTGTAGAAAAAATTATGTACGTTTCTATGCAAATCATTATCCTGAAAACTTCGGAATGCCAAAGACAAAACGCATAAAACAAGAGACTTGAGATGATGCTCAGACATGAGAAACATCTGGTACCTAAGGGTATTCCAATGTATTTTATTTGCTCTTATGTTACAGCCAGTCATTAATTACTGATATTGCACAGTTGTAAACAGCTTCCAACGTCGTGTTTTTAACATTTTTATTCTGGTATATTTATGTAGCGTAAACTCCACCCGAAGGCACACAAGTCTTTCATATGAGCACTAGCTGTATTACGCAATTAATATTTTTGGGGGGGAGGGGTTGCACAGGGAGATTAAGAGATTTGTCGAGAATCACAGGATGGTGAGCCCGGACGCCGAGATTCACAGCTGATTCCCAGTTGCAAAGTCAGAGCTATGATGTAATGACAGATCCTCTCCCTTTGCTCTGATTTTTTCATCAAACAGGAAATACAAAATTTCAAATAATCCACGGTATGACATAATTTCTGTCAGTAATAAGGTTAACAGTACCTTCTTTGTGAGAGATCACCTCAGTTTTAATCCTTAATTTTCACGTCAAATATAACTCCATTTCAGCACAGTCATAAAAGTTTGATAAAATACAATGTGAAGGTTGTCACAATGCCAAGTATCAATCAACATTAGAACACACAAACTGTTAAAAATAACATACCATTCAAAAATTGATAACACCAATACCAGTGCATCACTATCCTAAAATCAATATAAAAAACATAATCATTTTATGACAGTTCTTCTCTTCGCCCACATCCGCCCTAAAATTGTTGCTACTGCACAGGTATACAGTATGGAAGGGTCCGATCTCAATAGCCTCAAAGCAATGCAGTGGCTAGATGTGTCCAATTGTCTGCAAATGGGAGACAGCTGTGCAGAGTGTGACTGGAAATAAGCCGGGCATTCAGACAGCACATGTGGCAAAGACTCTTTTTGATCAAGACAGAAAGGGTAATTCCGAGAGACAGATTCCAACCATTTTGCAGTGAATGATTTCAGATGGAGCGTCCCTGCTTTACATTGACTGCGTCTAAAGGCCCCATAATTAAGTCGTAGTACTTCTCTAGGCCATACACCGATTTAAACATAAAAAAATCCCCTGTCAGTGAAGTGCCTGCAACATTTTACTCTTCCCTCTGCAGCATAAATGACCAATACTTTTTTTTAGTGTCTCCTAGGAGGGTATTGGGGTTCAGTAGGGTGGTGCCAAATATCCATAAAGCCTAAAAAAAAGATTTTTTTTGGGTTGTGGTCAACCAGAGAATGTTTTGAATTCTATCTAACTTAATGATGACTTGTAAGGCAGCAGCATATTGAGCGAGCTCTGGGGTAGCCCATCATCTTTGTCAGAATAGCTTGTACCATAGGGGGACATTAAGGGCTACTTTTTATCTCCTATTTCCAACAATAGAAAGTGCAATGGTGAACTTCGTGGAAGGGAGGTCAGGGATCTTAAAATTATTTCTCCAATTGCTCCAAAACCGAGACGTCACCAAAGCCCCTCAGCTCAGCACCATATAGTGCTGAGCCAAGGGCCTTGGGCTCATACACCTGTGGAGCTGGCACTATTGGCTTAGTGAAAGAAGCCTGGTGTTCTTTCAGGCCGGCACCGATAGTCTGTCTGTGCTTCAAGCAAGCACTATTGATATGTGCACCATGACATATTGGCTGACAATTTGATCCCTAGGTAATTAAACACATCAACCCTCTCTAGGGCCTTATCGCCTGGCATCAGCTTTTCCTTAACTTTTTTATGGTTGCTAAACAGCATAAATTTTGTTTTGTCTGCGTTGATTTCTAAGCCACAAACTTGACAAAAGGCAGCAAATTTGTTAAGAAGAATGTTCAGGTCACTCAGAGTTTTCAATATTAAAAGAGTATCAAATATAGGGATCTTGGTGTTAGCTATAACAGGGACATCCACTGGGCAGTCAGAAAGATAGTCGCCCAATTCATTTAGATACAAAGTCAAGAGAGTGGGAACTAGTACACACCCTTGCAGAATACCTTTCAGCACTGGGATCTTGTCGATCAGTTGGCCCGGTTACCCCCATCTGACACAGGCAAAGTTATTCTCATGTAGCCTAATCAGTATTGACGGAATATTGTGAGGCATACCCATCACCTTCAAAACCTGCCACAGCCTCAAGCATGGAACCAGGTCAAAGACAGATTTGAGATTGACAGAAGAAACAAATAAGTTGCCCTTGCTGATCAGATCAATCTTCCAAAACAATTAGGATAAACCTAAATTCCTGCTGAATCGTAGAGGTTTTAGCTCTGAATCCCACTTGAAGTTGGCTTATAATATCCCAATCTGATATCCACGTTTGATTTCATACCAGAACCAAACGAGAATAGACTTTTTGAACACAACAATAAGACTAATAAACCTATAATTCATATATACTGGTATAACTTCAGCGCTCTGCCAAGATTCTGGAATAGATGTTCATATATACTGGTATAATGTTGCCCTTCATATATACTGGTGTAACTTAAGGCACCCAGCCAAGATTCTGGAATAGATGTTTCCCAGAGCAATCATATTTGATAGAGCTACTATATAGTCAACCCAGGCATCAGCATTGTGAGCAAACAAATAAAGAGGAAAGACAACTGAGCCTGGAGCCCTTCTCCTCACAAATGTAGACAGTGAGTCTAGAACTTCCTCTCTAGTGAATGGGGGAAGAGGTAACATTCTGGAGGCTACTATAAAACAGAGTAACTTTGGTGACAGGAACTACCTTCTCATAGTACAGTGCAGCAAAATGATTAACCTATTCTGAGGGTGGAACATGGTTTTGAGGTTCTCCCCCCCCCAGGGATTTGTACCACTGGCAACCAAGTGAAGTGCGAACAGCCTCTGGATTAACATGCTTCCGCTAACTCCTGCTATCCATTATTGTCACACTCCTTCTTTGCATTCAATATGCTAAGTTTGTATTACTTTCTTATGGCTTTTTCAACTTGATCGCCCTAGCTAGAGTGCACTTCAGGTGCCCACACTACCTGATAGACCATCCAGTGTCTTTTATTTGGGGTGCTTCTTCATAAATCCTAAAATAAGCTGCAATCCTCGCAAAAAGTATTTTTGCAACACACTAAAGTCTAGCTGGTCTCTTTCCTTTTCCATACTTTTTGCAATGGTACTCCGAGTTGCCTGAACATCTTTGTCGATGTTTGACAAGATTTCTGGCTTTCCATAACCGGATGCCATTTGCGGTGACATCTCTCAGATATATGTATAACTATCGTATACTTATCAAACAAAGCTAACAGCCTAAGACATAGAGGGTCATAGTCTCTCTCCACTCTTTCCTACTACCTGTACTACCATGTCACCCACTCTGGACCACAATCTTAAGTCGATGAGGATGTAATCAATTCAGATTTTGGACAAATGTTTGTTAAAAGTGTATGCCCCCTTGGTATCGGAATTACTACGACCATTAGTAGCCCGACCCCCAATTCAATGGAGAGCTCTATCAACTGAAGGATGGCTTGGGTCCATCTTTTGATTGAATGAGGCTCCAGCTGGGGGATAGCCCAAGATTCTTCCTTCTCAGCAGTGATTTCAATATCATCCATGACTAGGGGCTCAAATTAAGAATTAAGTCCCCTGCAATGATCATATATAAACTTGAACAAGACTAGGCCAGATGAGCCTCTAGGGCTTGAATTGTCACTGAAGTGTGTCTACCCTTAACCACATGTGCACATATGTTGAAGATCATCACATTATGGTCCCTCGCCCTACTTACTTCAATGCCTAGTATGTCAGTACAGTCAATTGTTAATCGGAAAATCTTACAATTTGGTAAGGAATTCACCAACATTGTTAGACCACCCATAGGTATTACAAACTTATTAGGTTTAGCTGAAAAATTGAAAAGACAAGTTGTGAGAAGTTGGCCTGGTATATGCTGTCCACTAATTAAAGTGGGCAACTTGCACTAGTCCAAACAACCTTTATGGTGATTTAAGAGGTCAAAGATGACCTTAGAAAGCTTTCCAAGTAGTAGCTGTGGAGAGCAGCCTTCAGGCTTAGTCTTGAAGGAATGTTAAACAGCTTATTTTACCAGAATGCAATCTTATAGTATTGGTTAAAGGAAAGGAGAACCACACAGTAGTTATACAAATATGAATTTATTGATATAACACTATCTAATATGACACAGTATCTCCTACATGGAGATAATCACAAAGCACACACTACTTAAGCACAGAAATGACAGTAAATAGCACTAATACACAGTGGGCCCCAGTGGGACACCAAACCATATACTAAGTGAGTGGTATAAGAACCACAACTCGAGTCAAGACAGTGTCGAGAGGACGTAGAATCGCTGGGACCCCAAGGAACCACCCAAGGTGAGTAGATAGGGAACCCACTGAGGACGGGTGCAGTGTGGGAACTCTGCCCAATTCTACAGGAAAGTCGCAATTGAAGTTTTAGAGTTTAAGGAGCCTTCCCAGTGGACTTCAAAGAAACCCAGTGGAAGATAGAAGGTTGGAGAGCCACCACACCCGTGGATACCGAGATACCCAAGTTACCTATCCCAGGGAAGCCGGGTGCAAAGGTCTGAAGTGGTGTCGGAAACCGCAGTCAAACCCAATGGAGGACTTGGAAGAAGAACTGCTGCTGGAAAGAAGAAAAGTGTCAGTTGGAATCCAAAGGTGGACTCTTGTCAAGAAGTACCTGAAAGCAGAGGGGACAGAGTGTGGGTCACTCACAAGTGACCAGGGGCTTGGTAGACAAATGCTCACCAATGTCTGGTGCTTCAGGTGAGTGGATGGAGTCCTAGACTCTGTAGCTACGGGGACCAGGAGATGTCAAGGACAACCAGGAGCTGGATACGAGCTGTCCTATGAAGGATGTAGATTGCTGAGGGGAGCGTGTCTGGTAGGAGTGCTGGAGCAGGATTTTCTGTTGAAAATCTATTGGGTTTTTAAGCTCTGGTTTGTCTATTTGTCATGATTAACATTAATAATCATTAATTATTAATTATTTGTTTTGTGTAAGTGTTTTATACTTATCAACATGTACGTATTAACAAGAGAGAACTACACGTGGGAACGCGTATGTGATGCCTATTAATAATAATGTGCACGTTTAAATGTTGCTGAGTGCTGTTTATTTTAAAGCACGAAACGCTTTTGAATTAATGCTTTTCTGTGTTGCAAAAGCTAGATAATTACATACACATAAGGGTATTAGTGGGGTTAACACTGTTTAATCACTATGCTGTGGTAACGTTGTTTTTGTCTCTTTTAATTAAGATGGTCTATTTTGGCCTAGAAAAACATGGCCGCCGTTTGCAGCCTGGCCTCGAGTGAGAAATTTGTGATAAGAGGGCCTTGCTGAATATGGTCACGAGACACCTGACCACAGTCCTTGCCTGGTTAAAACTTTCCGTGAGGACAGCAGCAGTTCTGGGCGAGTTTCCAGATGTATTGGACAGCCTTGGAGGACAAAGGAGCTGTTAAGAAAGAACTCTGAGCTCATTGTATCATCGCTGAGGAAATGTGGATGCTAAAAGATACTTTTTTATTTTTGGTTCCTGTTCTGTCTTTTTATTTTTGTGATTTCCTGAGCGGAGATTTTCCAAATGTAGCGATGCTACATCCTTTCCTGCTCGCTCTGCTCAGCGGTTCGGCGGACGTGTAAAACATTTAATGTTTCTTTAATATTGCAAGTTTCATTATAAATATACTAGACTAGAGAGGGTCCGTGTCATTGCATTCGGGATTTTGAGGCCACTTTGCCATTTTCTTTCCAAACCTGCGTTGGTGAGGATCGATGCTGAGAGGACGGTGACTTGGGAGATTTCTGCTGAGAGACTTGTCCTGATGACCCATTCTGACATTTAGCTAGAATAGGTAATTATGAGAAAATGATTTATTCTGATTAATTTCTTTGACTAATTTTAGATAAAGAATCATAATTTTAAATACGGTGTTGGTGATTATTTCTTGTGAATTATTGAGTACTCTATTTGATTATTGTTGTATAGTTTGTTTAGATTATGACAATTACAATAACTAGGTCTAATCGACCTCGGTGTAGATGTGGGGTTTAGGAGTTTTCTTTCCACAGGTTCAATGCTGGTGGAGTATTTGAGTGTATGTTAGTGAAATGGGCCCTAGTGTATGGTGAGTGTATGAGCGTGTAACTGTGAAATTACTCTATCCGTGGAAGTAGGGAGATTTTGTACACCCCAATCTGCATCAGGAGCACCAACAAGCCTTGGTAACGGCAACCCACGCAGAAGGTCAAGGATTGGTATGGCTTAGACCAGCAAGATCCAGAAGACTCACCACAGCAAGAGGAGTCCTGGCAGGCCTGGGGCAACCAGGGGACCCCAAGAAAAGTTGACCCACAAGTCGACCCAAAGGCCAGAGGCGCAGGAGTCGCGAGAGGACCTCGAGTGTTTCACCAAACAACAGCCCACAGAGCTTTTGGTGTGAGGAGGTCAAAGCTCTTGGCAGGAAATAGTGCCAGAGGTTGGGACTACTCGGAGCCCAATGTACTTGTTAAAGGAATGCCAACAAGTGCATTCACTTGCAAATGAACACAGTGCACAGGGGTTCGGGTATTGCAGCCCCCATGAGAGATACTAGCCTCAAAATTGGTAAGAGGGCAGCTTGGGCCTCGAGCGACATAGAAACCCACCTCCTGTGTTGCTGGACCCTTCAGAGTACATAGGTGCTTGGGATCAGCAGACTGGTCAGCAGTGATGAGGTGCCTGTGAATGCAGGGAGTGACTCCTTCACTCCAAGGTAGATGTTTTTGGCTGTCCTTGAAGCTCCACAGGTCCTGCATGTATCCTGTATGGTGCATGGGCACAGACGATGCAGCAGACTGAGTAGGAGACAAAGTCATCCCAAACGAAGTCCAGCGAAGTGCAGAGTGTCCAGATGGTCAAAGTTCAGTGGCTTTTGGTTCAGAATCTTGTCCACATCGAATCAAAGGTCCTACAGCCAGGTAAGCCCTTATGTACCCATGGAAGAGGGTTGGCAAGATTCAGTGGACCCTCCCAGGGGATGGTCCGGACAGTGGGGAGGTTACTCCCATTTCCTTTGTCCAGTTTTGTGCCAGAGTGGGAGCCAACAGCTCCCAGGAGTGGTTTGAACTGATCTATGCACAGGGACACCAAATGTGCCCCTCGTGCAGACTTTCAGTCACTGGCAAGCGCACCCACCCAGCCCTAATACACTAAATTGTGTCTGGGAGGTGGTCACACCTCCCTGTGACAGGATGCCTATTGTTCTGCCTTCCTCTGCTCGAGCTTGGCTCAGCAGCAGGAGGGCAGAAATGTGTCTCTGGTCGATAGCATCCATTTTGTGCTGTCCATGACTAAAAGGCGGGTACTGGGAACACCAGGGACCCCATGAAGCTCGCTTCTGAGGGGTGGAATCATACCTCCCATACCGGTTACCTGTGTGGGGGTATGATTCCAACATGTTTGATACCAAACACAATAGGGTTAGTTTCAGCCATTTTAGAGTTGGTCATCACGCGGTCGCGTAATGCCCCTCTATATATCGTATATGGCTGCTTCACTGACAACCTGGGAGAATGGACTCCGTAGGCTGCGGGGTGTCCTGCTCATGCAGTGCCACCCTCTCACTTAGAACCAAGCACCCTGCCTTCAGGATTGTAAAGGCCTGCTATAGGGGTGACTGATATGTTTTAAGTGCAGCGACCCTTAGATATAGTAAACCTATGTCTGAAGTAAGTGGTGCATGCACCGACTTACACAGGCTGTGGTGGCAGACCTGTAGTTCCATTTTGCATGGCCTCTCATGGGGGGCATTATACATGCTTAATGGGAGGCCTCTGGGTTACATGGGTACCATATACTAGGGACTGACAAGGGTACACCAGTATCCAATCTGGAGTGTACCG
Organism: Triturus cristatus; assembly: GCF_964204655.1. Lineage (NCBI taxonomy): Eukaryota > Metazoa > Chordata > Amphibia > Caudata > Salamandridae > Triturus > Triturus cristatus. Next base: position 1,109,547,337 of record NC_140592.1, on the reverse strand, counting down.
AAGTACATAACATAACAGTTTAGGGAGAAAGCAGATAGACTGGGGTCCTGATTAGCAGGATCCCAGCTCAGACTAGTCGAAAACCAGCTTAGCACCAGGCACAAAGTGGGGGTACACATGCAGAAGGATCCTACCTTCCTTCACAAGTACCCCACTTTATGTAGAGATTCTATTGACCAAGTTTCTGGAAGTGGCATATGTCATGCTTGTCGACAAATTCACCCCATGGTGGCTGCATCATCCTGGCTTTGAGGCCAGCCACATTACAAGAAACCACAACGATCAATGGTAAATCATGATTTTTAATGGATCACTTGGGGAGGGGACAAAGTGCCTTTGGATTCAGTTAGTGTGCTATTTGAGATTTCAAGAACTAGAGAATCATTACCAGTACATAATAACCAAGGTATGCCAATATTGTAAATTTGGGAGTGAGTAGATAAGTCATGAGTATTCAAGCTTACCCAGTTAGTATAGATGGTATCTGGGCGTGAAAAACCATCAAACTGAGTATCCAAACTAAACATGGGTGAACAGGGGCCCAAAAGTGTATCATGACGCTTGAGAGCCTCTGAACAGGTCGACTGTAGGTGAAAGATTCAGCACTTCTTGGGGTAGCTCTATATTATTAATACTTGCTGGGGGACTTGAGACAGGGGGGAATCTAGGGGAGTCCAAGATTGTCGTACAAAACCCCCACTAATCTGAACTGTAGCCAGGTCACAATTCCCCATCAGTTGTCAATTGTTATCTTCCAAGCTAGATAGAACCTGAAACCTATTCTCATGTGGCAGCTTAGCTGTGTGTTGGTAGTGGCTGTGTGGTTGTATTTCATTGAGTCTCCTGGGTTTTGGGGCTAAACGTTTGTAGAAAATATCCCAATGGAACAACATTTATATGCCCTGGCTGAGCTAGATCTGTGTTTGACTTTTCACTTTACTAAACAGTTTGATACTGTGCACACACTCATTTATTGTCGAACACACAGCACAGCCTCACTCAACTCCCTAGAGCTCGTCCTTTACCCTGACCAGAAGCAGCTGCTCTAAACAATTCTTGCTCAGGTGGCTTCATGGCACTTCATTCACAGCAGGGACTTTGATGGTATAGCGCTAAAATGGATGCTAAATACACTGATCCAACTTTAGAATTTATTATTTATCTATTGAGATTTGTATAGCACGAACTAGACCTGAAGGCATCAGAACACTTTACGGAGTTAGCACAGCAGCAATTACACAAGTTACATAAAGGGCAAATGAAAGTACATAGTAACCGTATAAAAAGTAGCATACGATAGACAGCAAGATATGTGAATGATATAGCAGCAATTACACAAAGTACATAAAAAGATTCAGTAGAAGTACCTAGTAACTGTATAAAGAAGAAGTATATACTAGACAGTAGCATATGCAAATTATATAGTTCTGAGGTAGTTACGGTTGGGTGTTGCGAAGATGGTGAGAATAGAGAAACAGTTTTTGCCAAGGGCAATGGTACTGACATTTCAATGGAGGTTGTGGGGTAGGAGGATTAGTCCAATCTGGTCATTTAGTGGGGATTGTTTAGGTATTTATTAATAAGAAGAAGTTTAAGTTTCTTCTTGGAGTGAGGAAATTAGTGATTGTCACGTAAATCCTAAGGCAACGAGTTCCAGATTCGGAGAGCGTTCCCAGAGAAGGAGCAGGTGTACTATTTTTCTTTCTTGAATTATGGCGGAATCAGGAATAGACTCTTGGAGCTTCAAAGAGGTCTCTTTTGGCTGGCTTTTGATAGATTGTTTGCAAGGTAAACTGTTTTTTTCATGTAGAGCGCTTTGAGTGTTATTCAAGCACTTTTAAATATACATCTTGACTAGATTGGTAGCCTGTTGAGGTACTGAGAGTGGGAGTGATGTGGTCGAAGCGGCTCTTTCCCAACAGGAGTGTAGATTTCAAAGGGTTAAGTGTGTATTTGAGGTGCCCGTGATCATTGCATGACCATGGTCCAGTTTGGAGAGGACGAAGACTTGTACCACTGTCTGTAGGTCTTCAATGGGGATGAATGTTTTTTTATTTTTTTAAGGTGTTTTAACGTGTAGAAGGCATGTTTAGCTGAGGCATTAATATACTCTTTCATAGTCAGGTTTTTGACAAGTGTAATCCTCAGAGATTTTACAGAGTTAGAGATGGATAATTTGCAGTTTAATGCAGTGAGGCCGTCAAGCAACAGGGACGGACTTTTTTTTGGGTGGATGCATAGGAGTTCGGTTTTGCAAGGATTAAGCTTACGATGGTTGTTGGACAGCCAGGATTGAACCATGGAGGGAGTGCTGTTTAATTTTTTTTAGCAGATTACATTTTTATGTAGATTTGAGTGTCATATGATAGGCAATTCTGGCTTGTTTCAGGATCATTGCAAGGGGTTTCATTTAGTGGTTGAGTAGGGAAGGAGACCCTTGCGGACCGCCTTGTAATTCTGGTGGTACTTTTGAGATGGAGTGGTTTAATTTGATTAACTATGAGCATTCATTCAGGAAGGAAGCAAACCACTGAAGGACAGTGTCATTGATACCTGCACGTAGTGCGAGGATGTTAAGGAGGATGTCAAGGTTGACAGTGTCAAAGGCCGTTGAGAGGTCCAGGAGGACTTGGACTAAGAGGCAGGCCTGGATTTCGTCAAGAGATCTGTGTAGGTCATCTACAATGTTCAGTATTGCAGTCTCTGTGCTGCAGCCTTTCCTGAACCTTGATTGGAAGGTGTTGTGCAGGTTGTATTTTTCAAAGTAGTTTTTGAAATGAGCCATCATACATTTTTCCATGATTTGGCCAGGAGGGGGAGGTTGGTTGGGAGAATTACTGTCCAGCATGAAAAGGGACACCTGGATGACCTTATTACAGTTCCTCATGACTTGAAGACACATCCTTTGCAGGCGTGATCTACTGAGAGTGGTTGGCAGCGCCTTTGGCTTGCCTGTTGCATGACAAAATGTTGCTTTAATGGACATGCTGTAAAGGCTCTTTTCGGTGCCCGTGCAGGACGAGAGCCAGTTGCTTTAGTACGTACTCTAGCACATGCCTGGCAGGCTTCAAAGCACTCACATATTCTTTTTATTTTTTGTGGCTCTATAAGCTAAAAAAAATGGGCCAACTTTGATATAAAGTTATAAATGGGTAGTAACATTGCAAAAATGCATAACAAAAAGGGGTTTAAAAGTTAATAAATACAAACATAACAGAAAAAAAAGTACCTGGCAGACACTTCCAAGGGTTAATGCACTTTGCTAATGTCAGGCTAGGGTGAGGATACACACATACTTGCACCGCCCCACAGAATCGGCGATTTAAACACACACACACACACACACTCCCCCCCATGACCTATCTACCACCACTTACCGGCTCGGTGAGGAGGGATGATATGGTGATGGCTGCTCACAACAAGGTCACCGTCATGCTCTAATCAGTGGAGGCCAGGCAGGCAGGTGCCAGTGCCTACAGTTCTGCTTGGCCTACCATGCTTGCTCTCTGCAATGCTGCCACTGCCATGCTCATGCCGCTGAGCAATTAGAGTGGTAGCAGTTTTTATACAGTGTCAGTGCAGAGCAGCACATGCGCACTGAGTTTTGACAGTGACTGCAGTTTTTGGTGGGGCCAGGCCACAAGCATGTAAAGACAGTATTATACACCGCTTCAACTGGTTTCAGTTCAGTGCAAACTGATACAAACAGTATGCTAAGCACTTTTAAACTGCGCCACGACATTCTAAAGTTTGTACATAACTTTGCCAGCCTGCTCCCTCCCAGCACAGCCATCCGCTGTCCTCCATAACAATTTACCAATGGAATTAGAAAATGATGATGTTCCTTGGTGAAAGGCAGGTATGCACTGCTGACTTTACTATTGTGATGCAGTCATCATTTCTGGATCTGGGTAGGTAGCCATACCAGGCAGACATCAAAAGGAGAACAGATACATTCATTTTTAATAATTACTGGGCCCAATGCCCAGGGACGGAGAATTCAGTAGACATGGCCCTGTGAAATAAGTGCTGATGCTGAGCACTGGAAACCACTGACACAAAATAAGCATTGGTTTGGACCAAGGTGCTACTTTTTTCTCAGTCATATTAACAATAGCAGTGTTAACCTTTTCCCAATATTCATTATGGGAGGGCAGGATCAAGTAAGATGTAGCAAGTCCTTTTCCTCTGCAGCATTATGGGCGCAGCACAAGTCAGTCTGAAGGCCTCTGTGTGCTAAATTCAGTGAAGACATTTTTAATGAATGAGACACAGACTGCTACAGGGTTAGAGGGTTCAATGATGGAATATCGAGGCACAAAATACCGATACACAAATATATTCAAAAATGAATCTTGTGAACAAAAATATGGCCTTTCTATACTTATCTAACAAAACAACAATTATGAAGAACAAAAATATTGCTGTTAACAATAGTTTTTTAAAAATATTGAATACAAAAATATAAATTGCAAAAATATTGTTCCCTATAAACAAACATATAAATTGTCGAAAATATCGCATCACACAATGACAACAGCAATATTGCTAAAATAAGTAAATTTTTAATGACTCATCATAAAAATAATGACATTATACATTAAAGAAAAAATTAAACCAAACAATAAACAACACATATTTTAACAATAGAATATTTACATTACATTACCAAATAAATATAAGTAAACCCAAGAAAATATAACTCAATAAATAACTTCAATAAAATAAATATGTATTATCACTACCTTTATACCACAATTTATATATATATATACATATGTTTATACATATATTAAACCAGTCCTTAGTGCTGCATCACTCAACAATAATCCACAAGTCTCCTCTGCTGTTCAATAGTTTATTCAGGATATACACGAATATCCCAACATGTTTCTGAGACATCAGTCTCCTTGCTCACAGGTCAGGAAGCAGACACCATGCTTGCCACTTATAACTTTCACTGATTTGTAATTCAGAGAGAGAGAGAGGACACAGTGCTCATAATACATTAAAGAGGGTCTGCAAGCATGGGCACCATTTCCACATAAGAGTGATCAAAGCCATAACACAATGAAAAGAATGCAAGCTACCCATTGAGTTTCGATTAGAAAATAAATGTCGTACCATTTTGAGTGACATCTCACAATAAATACTATAAATGCAAATTAATCACTTATCAATCTTGTGGTATGAAGAAATGGCAACTCCTAATTCATGCTGACATGTCTGGTGGCATCTGCCTACTGCACTTGCTCATAATTTCATGAGACCTAATGCCCATTGCGTGAACCATTTAGATATTCACATAGGCATTATTTTTACCCAAAAGCTTTTAATCCCTCCTGTCCCTTGTGTTTAAAACTGGACGTGATTCTGACCTTTCATGTACATAGAGTATGAAACTTAACACGCTAGGCAAAGGAGTCTCAGAAGCTATGAGGAGCTACGGAATGCCGCCCCAGTGGTTGTGCATCAACTTCCAATTTTCCAGCCCAACATTTGGTATGCAGTTATAACTAAAGAATTACACTTTTGTCTTGTTTGGAGTGATCTAATTGCGGATTTAAGACACAGTTAAAATCCCCTTTAATAATCAAAGGTATATGTGCAAATCTGGTCAGGATGACAGTGAGATGGGCCAAGAAGGCTTGCTGTGCTACATCCGGCGCATACATACGGGCTAATAAAGGGGGCCTGCCATCTAACTGTCACTCCACCAGAACATTTCGCACTTCAGGGTCTATTTCCATGGCCATGCATCGAATGGGAAATACAGGCCTAACCCATATAAAAAGCCTGAATTTCAAGTGCTGTAACATTGACCACACCAACGTTCCTGGACACGTGCTCCTCCTGCATTATGGGTTTCTTGGAGAAAAGCTATCTGGGCTTCATGCCTTCCAATATATTTTTGGACTGTGTGACGCTTGTTTGCTGTCCCCATACCTTGGACATTCCACGTTAAGATATGCAGCCTGGCCATAACACAATGTGTAGGCAAGGGAGGGGAGACACCCACCAGTGGAGGGAGGGCCCCTCAAAATTCTGGTGGGTGGTAGCATGTGAGACAGGCAATACTCAGGCTGGGCAAATGCATATTATGTGACCTTGCAAACAAGTAAACTAGAACCACTTACTCCCAGCCCAGGGGGGTCAAGAAAACTCCAACTGTCCAAACAATTAACAAACTGACCCACAGGTGGGTTTATCCCACTGGCATATTTTAATGCAAAACTACGCCTAAGGAGAGGGTCTGGGGGGCGGTTGGCATACCGTCACCACATACAGTAAGTCCGAAAATCAGTTCACCATCAAGGTGGGTCACTGACCCATTGCGGTTTAGTGATAGTCAGGAATATAAGAATCTGCTCACCCAGTCCCAGGCATCAGCTGTCTCAGTGAAGAAATAGCTGGTGTTGTTCACCATTATCTTCAATTTTGCTGGGGAGAGTAGCGAGTAAGTCAGTCCTGCCTGCCTCAAGCTTTTCTTTACTCCCAGGAAGGAGGCCCTACGTCACTAGTTGGCCAGAGTGTAATTTGGGAATAAGAATATACACACATTGTCATAGAGCATTGGCTCTGTGGTCCCACTGCTCCTGGATTGGCCTTTATATCCCTTTAGTTCTGAAGAATGGCGACCACTGGTCTGGGAACAGCTCATGGTGGCAGTCGCCGCACGGGTACTTGATGGGTGCTCCACAAGGCCCAGATCTCTGTACTGGGGTGAATGTATGACATTGTTCTGCACACTCTCCATCAATTGTTATTTTTGCATTTGTCACCCCGAGTGGGACGGGCATGTCCAGATGTGTGTCCCGTGCTCTCCATGCCACTGGAGACTAGCTACTTTGGCTGATGAGGGGTGAAACCCCTAAACTGGTCCAAGAATGCTTGGTTCCAGTCCAGGGAGGACCTGGCCTGGCAGGTTTAGCTGGACTGTTCCCATTGGGCGCAGGGTGAAGACTTGTTTGCTTATGGCTGAGTTCAAACCGGAATGGCATGTGGAGCCAGAAAACGATGGATTGAGGCCCAGATCTCTGTACTAGGGTGAATGTATGACATTGTTCTGCATTCCATCCATCAATTGTTCTTTTTACATTTGCCACAAGGTATTGAGCTTATAGTTTCAAGGGCACCCTGTTTGCGCCAGCCATGTTCCACAAAATAGCACATGGTTGGACCCTTCCTCTCCTGGGGATGCCTGCGAAATTGCAAATGAGAGAACACCCTCTGATGATAGCACTGGCGCTATATGTGCACCAGCGCTATCTGTAGTACATAAGGGGCTTTGGTTCAATGATTGAAAACTCTCATCACAAGTCTCAACTATAAAGCATGCACACTATGCTCTGTGATAATATTGGCAATTAAAAATGTTATGCCCCATTTTCCTGAATAGGACTTCGCTATGTCTTTACAGATATATGCTAAAACAAAACCTTTTCGTGGAATACTTGCAACTTGCCCAGCCATAGTTATGCTGGGATGGAATTATAATCAGTCAGAAGGTATGTTCTTTACCTTATGGATGGTTTCTATATGGATACATACGCAATAGGACGTACATCTTATAGTTTTCTATTTTTTATTTTAGGCATATAAGATTGTTTCATTTACTTGAAGGTAGGCCTGGGCTCTCCCAGTAAGCGTATCTTCATATAATATGCATATGGAATGTCACTTGAATAGTGATAATGAGTTGCACTACTCTTTCCTTCCTTCTATCTATGATTGGCCACCTCCCCTTTGTTTGTTCATTGGGTGATCATCAACATTAGTTGGCTTGGCATATTAGACACTATCAATTGATTTATTAATATGATTATTTAAAAATGCTGTGATACACGATACATTGATTTCACTGTCTTATGTTGGATGCGCTTGTATAGATTGAGGGATATATGATGTGATTTGATGGGTACAGTTGGGACCACATATAATTCACATGACAAAGATTGTACTACTGATGCCCAAATGTTTTGGGCTTACACTATGTTTTTATATATGTTTTCCAGCCCTGAGTAAGTCGCGGGTGTCTTGTCCCGAGAGACGAAACACGTGTTGGCTGGAGTCACAACAAGAAAACTATTAAATTATTCATATTTTCTATGTATTTTGCTGTGAAAACTCAAGTTATTGACTTGTCATAATCATTGTGAATGTGTGCTAGGGCTTGATTCAAATGTCTGTTTACACAGATTGCTTTATTTGTGGCGTCTTTCATCAGCTTTTTAAAAACTATTTTCACTCATTTATTCCTTCAGTTGCCCTATTACAGCAAATTTGATACAATGATGTTATAAATATGTTGTCTCTATGAAAACATTTACATTAACAATAATGTAATGTTCCCATATTGTGTAAATATATAACAGTGTTATAGTAAAATAAATGTTGATAAATTGATAGTATGTGCATTATAATTTATTGGAAAATGTATATTTTAAAAAATTGACTCTTGCAAATAATTAAGTTTTATATTAATTCTAACTATTGTTTTCTGATATTGATAATTATAAAACTATTATATCAAGATGTTTACATTATTAATGAATCTATTGCATAAAGAAGTTATTTTAACCATATATAATTGATACAAAAACAAAAAAACAAAATTATATCTATCATCATTAAACTAACTAAATATTTATAAGCCAAACTCCCAACCATTCTCTGAACATTTTAAGTTAGAATCTGTTCAAAACTAATTTAACTTCAAACAGACAATAGGAAAGCAAAATGTACAATTTTGGGGAGTGCAGATTTAATTTTCTCACTCCAGACCAAATATTATTGGGGAAAGTATTAGATTTTGGGGAAGTCAAAGTTACTATTCTAACTCCAAATCAACTACCATTGAGTAGGGGGGCGCTAGAGAGCCCGAGCAAGATGGCCGCCTTTTAGTGCAGCTCTGCCGGCTGAGATTTTAATCCGCCTAATATCCTTGATCTTACCTGCCATCCATGTACTCCCTGTGTGGATTTGCCCTCCTCGGCACTCCTGCATCCCGGTGATCTCATCTGGTGCTTATTGCTGGCCTGCTGCTGCTGCTGATTTGGCCCCGTCCTGCATCCCGGCCTGGTGATCAAGGCGGCGCCTCGTGTCATGAGGTAGACCGCTGCCGGGGCTGCTGCTGCTCTCTACAGGTTGCTGGCTGCCGCCGTCTGCTGCTCGCGGTGCCCCGAGGTGTTGTGGGGCAGCTCCTGACCTGCGCTGATACCGGCGGACCTGGAGAGAGACACGCCTGGAGCGAGGGAGGTCCGGCGGTGCAGCGATTGCCGTTCGCCCGCTTCCTGGAGGGCTGTTGGTCCCGTGCTCCCCGGGGGCTGTGACTCCGGCGTCGGCGGAGCTTGAAGGCGGCGCCCTGCTGCTGCGGGGAGCGGAGAGCGGCGGCGGAGTGTAGCTGACGGCGGAATCTGCCTGGGGACGCTGCATCGGTCCGCGCTGTACAGGTGAGGCAGATCCATGACGCCTGCTTTGCCGCGGCTAGGGGCCGGCTTAGTGGCGCTGCAGGGCCGCGTGGGGCCCTGGGCTGTATGCGGTGAGGCTTGCCGGTCCCGAGTGCCGCTGCACGCGGCTGATCTCTGCGCAGCGTTGGCGCCTAGCTGCCGCCTGCCCCGGTGTCCTTGGGGTGACGGGCTCCCTGAGCTCCTTGTGTGGGACCCCCTGCCTTGGCGCCAGCATCGCGCAGCGGGGACTGGGGGGTCTGTTGTCGCTTCGTGGTCATCGGGGCTGGTGGCGGGGAGGCTAATGCTGACCTGCCTGTTATCTTGGGGCCTCCGGTGTTGTGACCCCTGATTTGGCGGCAAGTTATCATTCATTATCGGGAGGCCTGCTGCGGATACCCCCTTGGACGAGCTGGGGGCGGACAGACCAGTGGTGGCCTGCTTCCTCTTGTGGGTGCTACGGGACCCCCCTCGCCCGCGCTCCTTCATAAACATTGGGAACTGTGTTCGGTCCTGGCAGCTTTGAGTTCCCTTGCCCGGCTCCTGGCGGGGTCCTTGCGTGGCCCTCTGGATCTTTGAGGGGCACTCTATTTTGCGCATTTCTGCCTTGCACGTGAGGGGACTATAGTGCTCCGCCATGGGGCGTGCAGACAAGCAGCAAAGCAAGCTCTCCTTCACCGCAAAAACCGCCCCCGAAGCCCATGTCACCTGCTGCTTCCGATGCTGAACTCGACGCTGGGGGGGGACTGGGGCCAGGTTAGAGGGCATGTTGATCGCCATGCAGCAGAGCCTACACACTATCGACGCTAAAATTGACAATTTAAATTTGCGAATGGATACTATGGCTTCCAGGCTAGATAAGCATGGTGAACAGCTGACCGAGGCTGAACAGCGAATTTCTAAGGCAGAGAATAAAGTGGAGGCAGTCAGTACCTCCTGTGCAAGCATGGAAAAGATTATGGAGGTTATTAGGGCCAAAAATGAGGATATTGAGGCTCGGTCTAAACGGAATAACCTGCGCATTACCGGAATTGCAGAATCAACCAATACAGGGCCTATAGAACTATTCGTTGAGTCCCTATTTTCGCTGTTTGGGGTGGAACACTTTTCGAAAGTTCTTATTGTTGAGCGAGCCCACCGCTCCTTAGCTGCTCGGCCCATCCCTGGGGCGCCTCCTCGTCCCATTATAGCTCGCTTGCTGAATTACCGTGACAGGGACACTGCGTTGCGCCTAGCCCGGGAGAAAGGCAGCTTGAGTTATCAGGGAATGAAGGTGGAGTTATTTCCTGACTTTACAGTCGCGGTGCAGCAGGCGCGTAGAGAATACCAAGCTGTGAAGAAAAAATTGCAACTGCTTAATATTTCATATGCCATGCTGTACCCGGCGCGCTTACGGATTCATCACGATGGGAAGTTCCGCATCTTCTCTACCCCTAAGGAGGCGCTTCAATTTCTCCGGCAGCTGGAGCGTCGCTCGCCGCGGCGAGCGCCGCCACATGAGAAAATGGGTGACTCTGATTCTGAAGGTTGACTGGTGATGACTGGCCTCTTCGTATGTATTGCTGTTCATTTCTGCCTTGCCTGTTGGCGAGCTGGATGTCCCCATACGTCAGCCCTCGCTGTCTCAACTATCCTCCGGCGTCATTTATGATGTTTTTTCTTGCTGTCTAGATACGCTTGCCTGATTGCTTTACTCTGTGTGGCTTGGAGGAATGCACTATATTGTTGCTGTTACTGCTGGATGCGATATTGTCCTGGTAACGGGGGTGGTTGTTTGGCGACCTCTGTGGCCAGATGCGGGTGGTTCCTCTCATTTAGTCTCGGCCCACCCTGTACATCTCAGGGTGTTAGAGGCCTCTGGTGCTTCCCCACATGGGAATTCCCCGCCAAGTTGCATTTTCAGTTTTGGCTTATGACCTGGTTGCACTATTTCCTCACTGGAGATCCTGTATATGTGATTTGACTATTATGCGACATGTTTGGGAATTTTTTCTTTTCTGCTGTTTACTGGGGTGTCACGGCAGGTTTTTTCTGCTTGAGTGGGTGGGTGGGGATGTTAGGGGATGTAAGGTTTTGAATGGTACACTGACTGTGCATGGTAGGTGTGGTGGGATAGGGTTGGGAGTTGACTATCCATATTATGCTGATGTAATGCCTTCTGGCGCCGCGACATAGCTGCCCCCTGCTGATGGGGAGATATCGTGGCTCAGTTGGAATGTACGGGGCCTTAATAACCCACGTAAGGTCCGCCAGGTGCTCTCCTATCTTGACCGTCACAATGTTCGCATCGCTCTCCTGCAAGAGACGCATCTTACTAAGCAGGCGGTCTCAACTGTTGTCGCTAGATGGCCAGGGGTTCGGCTTGCGGCTTGCTATTCCTCCTACGCTCGGGGGGTTATGGTCCTGGTTAAAAAAGGCACCCCCTTTGTTCCGCTTGTTATTGACGAAGATGAGGGCGAGCGATACATCATAATACAGGGTACACTCTACGATCGGTCCTTAGTTATAGTTAATGTATATGGACCCAACGTTGATGACCCTTGCTTTTATGATGAACTGTGGGGGAAACTCTATAAATTGCCACCTTGTACTATTATTTGTGGGGGTGATTTTAATGTGACACTGGACCCGGACATGGACAGAGTCTCCACTGTGGACAGACCTCCCAAGCGGGCGGCCGCTGCTATGCGAGATGGTATGACGCTGCTGGAGCTGGTGGATGTTTGGTGTCTACGGCACCCTGATGGCCGGGAGGGTACCTGTCACTCCTATGCTCGCTCTGTTTGGTCCTGTATAGATTTGTGGTTGCTGTCCCGGGATGCCAATGATTGGGTGACGCAGGTTGCTCACTTGCCTCAGACGCTTTCAGACCACTCCCCGGTGCACCTTCGTTTGGCTTTGCCGACCTATGTCCCCCCTCCCTTCCAATGGCGGCTCCAACCATCCGCATTGTTAGACACGGTATTTTGTGAGGGTGTTCAGGAGGCCATTGCATATTACTTTGCGAGAAACACCGGCTCGGTGGAGACGGTGGGAACACTCTGGGAAGCCTTTAAGGTGACCATACGTGGGGTCTGCATTGGCCTTCAGGCAGGAGTGCTTCGGTCGCTCAGGGGTACAATGTCTGCGTTGGAGCGTGAGTTGACAGGTTTGGAGCGGCAGTATGAGAATGAGTCTGATCCCTCTGTTCTTGCGCTCATTAGGAATAAAGTGGCTGAATACAATGCCGTGGCAGACCAGGAGATCCGTCATTTGTCTCGCAGGAGTACGGCCAAGTATTATGGTGAAGGCGGCAGACCGGGTAGAGCACTGGCGGCCCGAATCAGGGACCCTCACAGTTGCCCCTATACAATCCACTCGATCGCTGCCGCTGATGGCACCTACTATGACACCCCTAATATTCTGGAGGCCTTTGCTGATTTCTATCAGGGCCTGTATGCTCACCGCCCGGCAGCCAATGAGGCTGAGTTACAGCAGTATTTGGATGATATAGCTTTGGTATGGATCTCTCGTAGGCAGCAGGAATTTCTGATGCACCCTCTCACCCTTGATGAAATACGGGATGCCATAGCCGCTCTCCCAACTGGTAAATCTGCTGGTGCTGATGGGCTGCCAGCGGAGTTTTATAAAACCTATATTGATATTTTGGCTCCCTGCTAGCTCCAGGTATATGAAGAAGCCTATGAGGCTCAATGCCTGCCCCCTACGCTGTGTGAAGCGCTGATGATTGCCCTTCTTAAACCGGGCAAGCCTGCGGACCGGTGTGAATCCTATCGGCCACTCTCTTTAATTAACACCGACGTAAAAATTTTAGCCAAGGTCCTGGCTACCAGATTGCAGCTGATTCTGCCGGTCATGGTCCTGCCAGACCAGTCTGGTTTCGTGCCTTCCCGCTCCACTTCCCACAATCTTAGAACTCTTTTTGCTGTTATGCATGTCCTTAAGCCCACGTTACCTGCGGTGGCGGTGCTCCTCGATGCCGCAAAGGCCTTTGACTCCATCTCATGGTCTTACATGATCTCGATCTTGCACCGTATGGGGGTGCCCTTCGCGTTCACTAATTGGATCAAGCTGCTATACACCTGTCCGTCAGCCAGAGTGAGGGTTAATGGGCATGTTTCTCGGCCAATCTCCATTCACCGGGGTACGCGCCAGGGCTGCCCGCTCTCACCGCTGTTGTTCACGCTCATGCTTGAACCTCTGGCTTGTATCCTGCGGCAGCGTCACTCTCAGGCGGCGCTGCGGTTTCTCCAACGCCCTCTGGCTGTGTCCATGCATGCAGATGATATGGTGCTATACGTCCGTGAGCCGGCCCTTCACCTATCCCCCCTCCTGCGAAAGTATGTTTGCTTTGAACGATTTTCTGGGCTTGGTATAAACTGGTCCAAGTCCTTGATTTTGCCCCTTACAGACAGTACATCTCCGCTTGATTTAGACTTCCCCCTGGTTTGGTGTTCCGATGCAGTGAAATATTTGGGGGTGTGGGTACATCGCGACCCCCAGGAGGTGATATGCGCCAACTATGGAGTCGCTGTCGCACGCCTTGAGGAGCAGGTGGCTCGATGGATAAAACTACCCCTCTCTTTTGCGGACCGATTAGCGTTAATAAAAATGGTAGTACTCCCCCGATTTTTATATTTATTCTTGAATATACCGACACCTCTGTCACGTCCCTTCTTCGCTTCCCTTCGCTCACTGTTAACCACCTTGGCGTGGGAAAGGAAAAAATCTCGCCTCAAATGGGAAACACTTACGCTTCCTTATGCACAGGGGGGCTTTGCGGAGCTTAATTTCCTGCTGTACTATCTGTGCGCGCAGGCCCACTTTGCATATTATTGGCAACATGACCCTGCATATATTCCCCATGTGGCGGTGGAGGTTGGGGCGGTGCATCCTATACCGCTTAAAGCCATGCTTGTTAATACTCGTACGGTATTCAAAAAGGGGGAGTTTGACACAGTGCAGACCACCGTTGGGGCATGGCGGGAATTAGGTAGGCGTGCGCAGAAGCTGCCGAAGCTGCCGCTTTACGCTCCTGACATGCCTCTGCTTCACCATTCTTCCCTCTCGTTCACTACTGAGGTGGGCGCCCTGCGGACACTCAGCAGCATGAATTTGGTGGCCATGAAAGACGTGTACTCGGGCGGCCAATTTGTCGCGGCTGCCTCGTTGGCTGCTGATGGCCCTCTTACCGCCATGCAGCTTTTTATATACACTAGGCTGTGGTCAGCCATGCGCGAATTGTATCCGTAATTTCCCACGGAGCCGCCTGCACTGGAGGCCCTGCAGCTCCTCTATATTACCCCCTCTAGGGGGAAATTGGTCACTAGACTGTATCGTATCTCCCAGAGTGAGGCCCCTCATATGGTTCAGCCGGCGCGGCTGCGATGGAACGCTATATTGTCACGCGAATTGACAGATGATGAATGGGAGGGCTGTTGTAGCCTCACTGGGCGGCTGACATTGAACGGAAATCTGTGCTTGGTGCACTATAAATACATACATCAGCTATACTATACGCCTGCCCAGCTACATCGGTATGGTTTGCGTGACTCCACTGCCTGTAAACGGTGTGGTGCCCCAGATGCTGATTTTTATCATTTGGCATGGGTTTGTCCCAGGGTATACTCATATTGGGAGGCTGTTATACAGATTATACATAACATGATTGGGCTTCCCCTGGACTGCATCCCGCTGCTTTGTCTCCTAGGTCATGTTGCTGCCGTTAAAGTCTCCTGTAGAAGATTTGTGGCTGTTGCGTTGCTGGTGGCTAAGCGGAGGGTCTCCATGTGCTGGGAGAGTAGAGTGGCCCCCACCACCAGGCTGTGGCTGCAAGATTTGACTTATTGCCGGGATCAATTGTGCTGTTATGCTGAGGAGCTGCCAATAACATCCCGACCCCGTCATATTTGGTCGCCTCTCACGACCTATTTAATGTCTGTGCCCAATATCTAGCGTGCTACTCTTTTGGACGACGCTATGGACATGTCCCTGCACTAGTATGTATGCCCCCATTGGCTCTGGTTGCTTGCTCTTTCATGTTTTTTGAAGGCTCCTCAACTGATTCCAATGAAATTTGTACTATTATACTATGTATTGATACCTCACCTGCGCTGTCTGATGTACCTCCTTGTGCTGTTGTCTAATGCTTTATAAAACTCAATAAAAAAAAAAAAATACCATTGAGTAAAGGGTTTCATTTTATCAAGTGCAGAGTTAGGAAGCCATCGCCAACCCAACCACTATTGGGGAAAGAGCTAAATTTTGAAAAGTGCATTTAAAACAAAACAAAACCCACATACAGTGTAAGCATAATGTTAGTTAAAAAATATTTCACTGTTCTTCTAAACAAAAAAGCTCTATTCTATAATTTACTATTCATTGGTTAAGGTATTAATATATTTCTTTTACATGAGAAATCCATTTCATAATTAATAAAAGATTGAATAAATTATTAACAAATTGAATTAGCATTCATTAAATGTTTTACTGAAAATATTCACACCCCATTTAAACACAAAAAATTATGACATTTTATAAACAACAGATAATTAGATTGAAAAAATTAAAAATGAATATTTAAAATATAATCTATACTACTAACATTTCACATAAATAAATTAAAGCACATAATAGTTGCCATAGAAAATATTTATAAAATAGATAACTAAACTTTATTAAAAATAATATAAAATAACATAGTATAAAACAACACCGTCTCGTAAACGGGACTGACCAACCACAACTTGGCGGTCCCGTCCACCTTATTAGGATGCGACCGAACACTGTTGAGTCGCATTCTGACATTTCCCTATGGGAACATGCATTATGGTTGTAAACCAGCCGTAATACATGCTCCCATAGGGAAGTGGGAGGTGTTGTTCACCCCTGCACCCCATGGCAGGCACCTCAAGGTGCCTGCCATGTGCTGCAGGGATCAACAGGAGGACACAATATGTGCCCACTCTGACCCCAACCGGAGGCCGCACACACAAGGGGGCCCTGCTGCGGGCCCCAAACATGCATTCCGACATGGTTTCCATGTCGGACATGTCAGCATGGAAACCATGGTGGAGACCGAAGGGGGGTGGGCGCACACTGCTTCACACTCCAGCACTCAGTTTGCCCCGATGCATCATAATAAATGCAGTGCATCATAACACTTTCTTCGGTGTCAGGCTTTAGTTTTTCACCCTAGTTGGTGCAGCCAGTGCTGTGTATCTCTAGACATGTGTTTCAGGATACTGAGACCTGAAAGGATTGTGGCAGCCTACTCAGCAACCCCAGATTAAATTTGTTTTTATCTCTACTGATGACGGATGATATCCAGAAACATGTGTCTAGAGATTTACAGCACTAATCTGCACCAACTTTGGTGAAATACTCCTGTAAATATCCCAGTAAGCACGTACCATAAACTGCACTTACCATAATGCTAAGGGGCGAACTGTGCTGGGAGGTGTAACAGTGTGTTCCCACCCCTTTCTGTTTGAAAAGGCTCCCTTGAGCCATTGAGCTGACGAGCTTGTGGAGATGCACCTGTGCACCTGTGAGAGGTACTGAGACCCAAAAGGATTGTAGCAGCCTGCTCAGCAACCCCAGATTAAATTTGTTTTTATCTCTACTGATGACGGATGATATCCAGAAACACGTGGCCAGAGATTTACAGCACTAACCTGCACCAACTTTGGTGAAATACTCCTGTAAATATCCCAGTAAGCATGTACCATGAACTGCACTTACCATAATGCTAATGGGCGAACTGTGCTGGCAGGAGAAGCAGTGTGCTCCCACCCCTTACTGTTTGAAAAGATTCCCTTGAGCCATTGAGCTGGCGAGCTTGTGGAGATGCACCTGTGCGCCTGTGAGAGGTACTGAGACCTGAAAGGATTGTGGCAGCCTGCTCAGCACCTCCAGATTAAATTTGTTTTTATTTCTACTGATGACGGATGATATCCAGAAACACGTGTCTAGAGATTTACAGCACTAACCTGCACCAACCTTGGTGAAATACTCCTGTAAATATCCCAGTAAGCATGTACCATGAACTGCACTTACCATAATGCTAAGGGGTGAACTGTGCTGGGAGGTGAAGCAGTGTGCTCCCACCCCTTTCTGTTTGAAAAGACTCCCCTGAGCCATTGAGCTGATGAGCTTGTGGAGATGCACCTGTGCACCTGTGAGAGGTACTGAGACCTGAAAGGACATTGGCATGAGAGGTACTGAGACCTGAAAGGATTGTGGCAGTCTGCTCAGCAACCCCAGATTAAATGAGTTATTATCTCTACTGGTGACAGATGATATCCAGAAACACATGTCTAGAGATTTACAGCACTAACCTGCACCAACTTTGGTGAAATACTCATGTAAATATCCAAGTAAGAATGTACCATGAACTGCACTTACCATAAGGCTAAGGGGCGAACTGTTCTGGGAGGTGAAGCAGTGTGCTCCCACCCCTTTCTGTTTGAAAAGACTCCCTTGAGCCATTGAGCTGACGAGCTTGTGGAGATGCACCTGTGCGTCTGTGAGAGGTCCTGAGACCTGAAAGGATTGTGGCAGCCTGCTCAGCAACCTCAGATTAAATTCATTTTTATCCCTACTGATGACGGATGATATCCAGAAACATGTGTCTAGAGATTTACAGCACTAACCTGCACCAACTTTGGTGAAATACTGCTGTAAATATCCCAGTAAGCATGTACCATGAACTGCACTTATCATAATGCTGAGGGGCGAACTGTGCTGGGAGGTGAAGCAGTGTGCTCCCACCCCTTTCTGTTTGAAAAGGCTCCCTTGAGCCATTGAGCTGACGAGCTTGTGGAGATGCACCTGTGTGCCTGCGAGAGGCACTGAGACCTAAAAGGATTTTGGCAACCTGCTCAGCAACCCCAGAATAAATTTGTTTTTATCTCTACTGATGACGGATGATATCCAGAAATACATGTCTAGAGATTTTCAGCACTAATCTGCAACAACTTTGGTGAAATACTCCTGTAAATATCCAAGTAAGCATGTCCCATGAACTGCACTTACCATAATGCTAAGGGGCGAACTGTGCTGAGAGGTGAAGCAGTGTGCTCCCACCCCTTCCTACCATGGTGGAAACATAATCAGCCGGTCGGAATTGAAACCAACGATGGGGGTCAGAGGCTTTCCGACCTCCATCGTATTAGGGCCCATAATATTTTTTTCATTCATTCTAAAAATTACAATTATTATACTTATACTTAAAAATTAGGCATACAATACATTTTTATTTGACAGATACATCAATTAATACCAATAAGTTAAAAGTTGTAATAAAATTTGCTAATAAGGATAATTCAAAAACAGCTTAAACAGACACCTCTCACCCTAGTCCTCTGCCAACCCGGCAATCCATAATTGAATAATGAAAACTAATACATTAATAATTAAACATATCAAATTAATAATTGCATGTATAAACTGTTAATGTCAAAATCCAAACCTTTCCATCAACTAAACAAACAATTCATGTAAAACATAAAGTATGTGTTTTACACAATTAATAAACAATTAATAAACAATGTATTTAAGTAATAACCAAGTTATTATTTCTGAAATGACTTCACATTTTGAAAAACTTCCCACCCTATTTCCACAAATCGTCATTAATCTGTAAAAATATGACAAATAAAACCTATCCTAAAAAATAAATGTAATTGAATTTAAATAAAACATTGAGAAATATATAATAAACAGTTTCGAATTCATTACTGAAATTATTTCTAAATAATTTAACAAATATATATGAAATTAAAAATCAATATAACACTGACAAATTACTAAGAAAGATAATTTAAAGAACAATTTATATATAAAACATTTTTCATCCTATTTTCCACAAACTCAACAACCTTTACATAGACAGTGAAAACAAATACATTGATTAATCTTGACTACTTAGTACACACGTTTATTAATATTAAAGTATTATTAAAATGAAATTACAAATATTTCTGCATTACAAAACTCCCCCAGCTCACCTAACAATCCATAATAAATAGAAAACACATTATGCACATAATTAATCAATAATTAGTTAATTAATAACTAAGTAAGAAATTATATAATTAAGTACTTTGTATTTTAAAATGTTTCCCACACTATTCTTCTAGAAATCCAACAATCCATAGAAATAAAGAAACAAGTACTGCAATCACTAATATAATATAATTCAATGTAGATTTAAAAACTTTCAAAATACAATAGTTTAAAACATTACTAAAATAATTATACTTAAATTAAGAAACATTCATTTCATGCTAATAAAAGATATGAAATTAAACAAAATTTACAAAATAAAATAAACAAATAATATTACTTACATTGATATTAAAGAAAATGGCAAAACAAAGTTAAAAAGCAATATTCTTATCTTCGTTATGTTCCACAATGTTCTAGACACCACACTATTTGTACAATTATATTTCTGACCAATGATATTCTTGAATCGTTATTAAGGTGAACCATCAGATTAATACAAGTTAGTACAGCAAGGCTACATTGCATCATATATTTTAGCATTATTTGAGGCACCAGAAAATGAGAGCAGCAAGTCCCAAAGAATAACACCAAGGGCCTGTAACATATTTCAGGTGGCAATAGACCCAACAATCATGAAATATATTGTCTAATTCACATCCTGCATAGAAATTCAAAAACCAGTGGATTTGAAAATCCACATTCAATTGGCTACTACTACACTGAGATGCAAATATCCAACATTTTGCTATTCACCATTTCCAAATGAAGTGTTAACCCTCCTCGCCACCATTTTCCTATTCACCATTTGTCCCTCAAATCAGAGGGTGGAGCCTCCTAAAATATATTTATGAGTGGTGAGTACCCTATGGGAAAATACAGAGGAATTGATAAAAGTTTATCATTCTTTATAAAATTATAAAATACACTATAAAAAATGTTTAAAGCATAAAATAAATGTAAGATAATGAAAAAAAAATATTGACCAAGAATTAATAAAATAAAATGTTATAGCACATTAATTGATCCAATATAATGTGAATTAAATAATATTTTGTAATGTATTATTTCAATTTATAAATAACTTTTAAACAATAATGAAATAAAATTACTCACCCTCCCTAATAAAAATGTATCATTTAGTACACTTTGATCAAAGTTATGCGACGAAATAATTAACAAAAATATTTATTTTTCTAATAACAATTTGAAAGTTTTATTTAATTTTTCAATTAACTTATTACATTTAAAAATGATACATTAATATGATAAATTATAAATTCAAATTATAAATCAGCGACAAAGCAGCAAAGCTAAAACAATGACTTATCATGAACTCTACAGAGGCTTGTAACATTAGGGCAAATTGCTGCATGAAGAGAACACCATTTACAATCAGTCTTTCAAGAATGACTGCTGGATTTTGAGCAACACATTTATGTGCTGCATGACTGAATGTGACAGTAGAAAGTCTATAACTTTAGTGTTGCAGCTTTAAAAGGGCAGCTGGTGCTTCTCTTTGTAATTAATCATGGTAGAACAAAATACGTATTTTTCTAATAATAATTGAACATTTTAATCTAGTTTTTTAATTAAGTTATTAGATTTTAAAATTATATATTAATAATCTGTGGTTAGATATAATATGTTTTTGCTAAGACATATATATAATTTATTTAGCATTAGTTCCCATGCAGTGTTATTTTTTTACGCACCTCCATTAGAGTACGTTGCAGTGTCAGTAGTTGGACATGTGTGCTGCTTGGCTTCCTACAAGAATGATTTGACACCGTTAAGGCTGAAGTAACTTTAGAAGTGTAACTTGTGAATAGCAATGGACTTACTATTTTCTGGGTGTGTGTTTGTAGTACCATGTCCATCCATTAATCCTCCTTATGTAATTATTTAAAATGTCTTTGTTATTTTTTTAAGTTAAAATATTTTTTATGTGTTGTTTAAATACATTCAATATTGATTTAAAAATACAGCAATAATCAATCATTATAGTTTTACACACACACACACTATTCGAGTGTGTTGCTGTATCAAGCAATGCAAATGCAAGGAGATTATGGACGGAGCGCTGAAACTTTTCAGACACTCACCCCCAGTCACAGATCTGGGTTGAATCCATCACCGTTCTTTAGCTCACTTCGCCACCCCAGTTCAGAGACACCTATATGTAAATCAGCCTTGACCCTGTGCCTCATGGGAACAGTCCAGACCGAACTGCCAAGCCATGTCTTCCCTGGACTGGAAACAAGCATCCTGGGACCGGTTTCCGGCTAACAGCCCTCATCAGCCAGGCTAGCTTGAATCCAGTGGCAAAGTGAGCAAGGGACCCATGTATGGGCATACCCTGCCAACTTAGGGCAAACAAAGCAAACACAAGGAAATTATGGACGGGGCGCTGAAACTTTTCAGATACTCACCCCCAGTCACAGATCTGTGTTGAATCCATCATTGTTCTTTAGCTCACTTCGCCACCCCAGTTCAGGCACACCTATATGCAAATCAGTCTTGGCTCTGTGCCTCATGGGAACAGTCCAGACCGAATTGCCAAGCCATGTCTTCCCTGAACCGGAGACAAGCATCCTGGGACCAGTTTCAGGCTAACAGCCCTCAACAGCCAGGCTAGCTTGAATCCAGTGGCAAAGTGAGCATCGGACCCACGTCTGGGCATACACTGCCAATGTAGGGCAAACAAAGCAAACATAAGGAGATGATGGACGGAGCGCTGAAACTTTTCAGACACTCACCGCCAGTCACAGATCTGTGTTGAATCCATCATTGTTCTTTAGCTCACTTCGCCACCCCAGTTCAGACACAGCTATATGCACATCAGTCTTGACCCTGTGCCTCATGGGAACAGTCCATCCCGAACTGCCACCCCATGTCTTCCCTGGTCTGGAAACAAGCATCCTGGGACCAGTTTCGGGCGAACAGCCCTCATCAGCCACGCTTGCTTGAATCAAGTGGCAAAGTGAGCAAGGGACCCACATCTGGGCATACCCTGCCAACTTAGGGTGAACAAAGCAAACAAAAGGAGATGATGGACAGAGCGCTAAAACTTTTCAGACAATCACACCCAGTCACAGATATGGGTTGATTCCATCATCATTCTTTAGCTCACTTCGCTACCCCAGTTCAGACGCACCTATATGCAACACATTTGTTTGTTGCATGACTGAATGTGACAGTAGTAAGTCTATAACTTTAGTGTTGCAGCTTTAAAAGGGCAGCTGCTGCTTCTCATCTACTTTTTTGTAATTAATCATGTTAGAACAAAATATGTATTTTTCTAATAATAATTGAAAAATTGAATTTAGTTTTTTAATTAAGTTATTACATTTGAAAATTATAAATTAATAATCTGTGGTTATATATAATATGTTTTTGCTAAGACATATATATAATTTATTTAGCATTAGTTCCCATGCAGTGTTATTTTTCCCGCACCTCCATTAGTTTCTATGGGAGTACGATGCAGTATCAGTAGTTGGACATGTGAGCTGCTTGACTTATTCCAAGGATGATTTGACACCGTTAAGGCTGAAGTAACTTCAGAAGTGTAACTTGTGAACAGCAATGGACTTACTATTTTCTGGGTGTGTGTTTGTAGTACCATGTCCATCCATAAATCCTTCTTATGTAAATAATTTACATAATTTACATTTCTTTTATATTTTTTTAAGTTGAAACATTTTCTTTATGTGCTGTTTAAAAACATTCAATATTGATTTAAAAATACAACAATAATCAATAACTATACGTTTACATGCATACACTATGTGAGTGTGTTGCTGTATCATGCAATAGCAGTGGCCGGCCATGTTTGGAATGTGACTTACTGCAAAGCCTGTGCTGGAGTACATGTTTCCTGTTTTGACACTTTTAAGGCTGAAGTTCCTTTAGAAGTATATTTTGTGTATTGCAATAGTTTTAATCATTTGTGGGTGTGTGTTTTGGATTAGCATATCTTACCAAAATCCTTTTTCTTTTTCCCACAACTACCCTGATCCTTCCCATATTTACCACAAAGGGGCCGATTCCGATTTCGGCGGGAAGGGCTCCGAACGATGGTCGGAGCCCTTCCGACCGAATCGGAACGTGTCGGCCGGATTCCTGTTCGACCGAGCCATTCCGATGGGCTCGGTCGGAAAGGAATCCGATTCGGATTTCCAGATGGCTGACGACAGGCTCGGAGAGCCCGTCCGCCGTCTGGAAATCCCTCAGTACTCCCCCGGCTGCCTCTTTACGACCGAGGGAGTACGATGGCAGTTTTTCACTGCCTTTTCGTGCCGGTCTTTCCGGCACGAAGAGGCAGTCAGAAACTGTCAGTAGGGCCCCCATGGGTGCGAGCCTGCAGAATGGCGGCCTGGGGGCACCTATGGTGCCCCTCTGTGGATCCCTGCACCCCTGCTTTTCACAATGCAAGCATGCATTCCGCTCGGAATGCATGCTTGCATTGTGAAGTATACGAGTGCGATTGAACCCTGTTCGGTCGCATCTTACTTGCAGGGCCATAACCGACAACAGCAGGTCAGTCAGTTACGGCTCCTGACCGATGTCGGACAGACCTGAGTCCATCCGACATCGGAATCGGCCCCATAATAGTACACTTACAAGTACAGAGATCTCCACACAGAACAGATAATCAGCGGTCTGAATTGCATTTTGTAGTACTACTAATACTACAGAAGCTGTACTTTATGTACTACAAAGAGCAGTTTGTGAATCTGGCCCATTGTAGTTAAATATATCTTATGTGAATATCCAGAAAATCAAGCATGGATAAAGCCCTCCTGGACCTATGGTGGGCACCCTTGGAGTATATGCACTGTTACAAATAATTTCCTACTTTGTTCTAAATTGTTAATGCATCTGCCCTGCTTGTGCTTTAACAATAATGAATAAAAATTGTCAAAATAAATTAAGATCTGTACTGCTGTGAATCCTTCATGCAGCCTTTGTGTTCTCTCTAGAAATATTACTAGAGTGTTGTGCTGGACCTGGGCCTTCTTCGATAATGGTCGGATTGTCAAAGTTCCAAGATTCAGGCCGAGCAATGGAGTTCTTAAGAAAGTCACTTTTAGTTCCCGTGGTGATATGGGCTTCGCCTTATTTACAAGGCAGCATTAAGCCACTTAGCGTGGCTTAACGCTGCCTTGTAAATAAGGCACCCTTTCACGCTCTAATTAGCGTGAAAGGGGCAAGCAATAGGTGTTGTGGTGGGCGTTCCACTGCAACACTCATTCAGGTTGACGCTGCCCCATATTTACAAGGGTGGCGTAAATGTGGGGCAGCGCCGCAATTAAGACTAAGGAAAACCAGGTCTTACCCTGGAAAAGTTCCATTTCTCCTCGTTTTTGATTTTTCCATGTGTACTGTGTTGTGCAGCACACATAGAAACTGCAAAACACCATTGATTGTGTATATGCAGGAAGGTGTCCATTCCTGCACATAAACAATCATTTAAAAAAACTACATTTTGCAACTTCTATGTGTGCTGCATTAAGCCGCACACATAGAAGTTTCAAAACGCCAGTTGCGATTGTTTATGTGCAGGAAGGGACACCTTCCTGCACATAAACAATTATTCTCTTCAACGCATGCATGCTTGCACTATGATGCAAGGGTGCCTGTGTTGGCGCTAGGCAGCTAAATTAGCACCTGTGCGACGGTGCGGTCCTGTGTTTCAGAAATACCGGAGCGTGGCTTTAAGCCAAGGAGGCTAACACCGCACTCTGACACTTTCTTGTAAATCTGCTCCTTAGAATCAGTCTTTCAAGAATGGCTGCTAGATTTCGAGCAACACATCTGTTTTCTGCATGAGTGAATGTGACTGTAGAAAGTCTATAACTTTAGTGTTGCAGCTTTAAAAGATCGCTGCTGCTTCTCATCTACTTTTTTGTAATTAATCATGTTATATCTTTACATGCAGCCTAATGAATGTAGACAAGTCTATAGTCCTCCTAACAGATTTCTATTATTCCTCATTATGGTCTTTGTTCCAATCCTCTGCATCCCATCTGCTATTAAATATTTCAGCACCACTTACTCTCTATCCTGTGACAGTCTCTGTAGAGACAATGGTTTGTAATCAATTAGGGAGGAGCCAGCCCGGTGGATAGATGTCTACGCAAAGGAACTTTAATTAAGATTAATATATGTTCATGACTTTGAAACCATGTAGGCATGATTCCCTGTGCAGCCAGGCTCGATATCATCATAAATCAAGCAATTGCATTTGCTATTGTATTTCCCTAGAATGCCTAGAAGATGATTATGGATAAAATTGTGCAACTAATTCTAAAATTACTATTTCTGTTATTTCCAGTCAAAAAGAAAAGGCCTAAATTACAAAGCTTTTCTAAGAAATTCTCACTTATGAATTGGGGCCTCATCCCAAGTGCCCACTGTAACACCCATTGCCCATCCCTTTAACGCTAAGTATAGCGCAAAAGGGTGCCTTATTTACAAAGCATTTAGCCACTTTAAGTGGCTTAACGCCGCCTTGTAAATTAGGCGAAGCCCCTGTCGCCCCAGGAACGTCATAAAATGTGAGGTTCCTGTGGCATAGGGGCTTGTTAATATGCCTGTTGGATGTGAATCACGCTTCAATATCCAGGTCTGACTTGCAAAGACTTCTCCAATAAGAATATTATTTAAAACAACTTATTAGGCCTAATCAATGAGCAGCGGCTATGGGTTCTTTTCTGGAGGATTCGGTGTTTGATAGTGCAGAACGCCTTTTTAAACTTTGTGATGTCAGACAAAAGTACTTCACTTGGTGGGTCATTTAACAAACCATCAGTTGTCTAGCAGTGAGCAGTTCTATTTGGTTGGTGTTGCAACATATTGGGCAAGGAGTATATTCACCATGGAGGTACTGACCTTTATGTTTAGGCCTTCTTCTGTGTTTAACCTGCATGAATGAGGTGGTCTGACCCCCGAAGATATCTTCACTTTCTAGATGAGTTGTAAACACCTCCATATAAGATGAATGAGCGCAATCGGATATGTAAGTTGTCACCCCAGGGCTGTCACTCAGCCTGAGACACCACTGGTCTGACTGATAAGTAATAGAGATAAATTAAGCAGGAAGATTTAAATAGAGTAAGTAAACTGGGAACACAAAATAGTGATAAGGGCAAAACTGATACATCAGAACACAAACCACTAATTAAGCCCAAATTGGGACACCCGGAAACACCTAGGAAGGTCATAAATACACAATCCACATACATGATACTGAGGCTTTGGGCAGTTAATAATACAAGGGCCTCTAACAGGGATGGATGAAGAGCTTTATTGAAATGGTTTGCATTATCATGGGTGGAGGATTTTATTAAATGGTAACAAAATACTAATGCATCTATGGGGCCATTGGCAAGCATTATCTAGAGTTGAACTTGACGTTTGTCCATACCGTCTTGCCTCAGTTTAGTCTCCTGGAGATCCCATAGGTCCTTAACCACTAAAGGTCATTTAAGGCTCCTTGTAGGTGTGGGCAGAATTTGCGTAGTTGCCCTACGCAAATTATCGCGAAATTGTTCTAAATCTCCGCTTTTCCCGCCCGTTCGCGATGTGTCTTTGCGTGCTCGCGGGGAAATATATCTCTAACTTGCCCTTGCGGTCACTAATGGGCGCGGCCATCTTGCTCACGATGCTTATTTCCTGTTCCGGGTTGAATGACGTGTTTGCAATCGCAAACTCTCGCGCGATAGCGCAACCAGCTACCAACAATCCAACATCTCGTGGCGCACGCGAATGGATAGGAAAACATGTCGGCAAACGTAGGGATCCGGTAAGTCGCTACCGCACGCGCGAGAACGCATTTTTAAAGCGCGAAGAAAAAAATACTTCCGCTTTCGCAGCGGATCGTGGAAGTTTCGACATCTCCGCGTTCTCCGTGGAATGCAGTCATGCCCAAACTTCGCAACTTCCGCGAGCGGAACGGAAATTTTCGCCCAGGCCTGGCTCCTTGCCCTGATTGTATCATCCCACTTGTTTAAAGATGATATAGTACTTTGGGGTCCTTTCTTTTAAACAGACAGTGCTCCCATTAATGCCAGCCTAGCCCCTCAGACCTGGCAAACCACTGCCATTAAATGATGGTGCCAGAGAAGACCAAGGGACACATATCCTTATCACCATTCCAGAAAGGGCATCCAAACTTGCTCTGGAAGTGCAGTAGGCCCATCGGCAAGGTCGAGTAAACAAAACATAATTATATCCCATCTACAAACTGGATTCATATTTGATACACAGCTGAACACTCCATTTAATAACGAGGGAGCAATGGGTTTACCTTTTGGAGGGGGGCCGACATATTCTCCCAAATAACCTGTCATACATATTGCTACAATGCCAAAGAGCCCACAACAAATAAGAATTATTGCCACAACATGACCAGGGTGGGTTCACATTTGTCTGCTTGTGTAACCTCACTGTTACCTCCCTAAAAACTACACCCAGCCCTCATGAACTAAATCTGGCATGCTTTATCCCGAGGTTTGCTTCTCGTCACGGTAGAATTTCACAATCCATAGTGTGCGCCTATGGAGCTCGTGCGAGATGTGGGCGAAGGCTCGTGTCCCACTGGAGTGGAGTGCATTAGTTCTACTGTGTTCTTTGTCTCCACCCTCCGGCACCTTCTCCTAATTCTATAATTTCTGTATAATAATGGATTTTAATTTTTATCCCCTAATGATTCAAATTCGAGAGGGGGTGGTAACCCATAGCTTTATTAGTGTCTTTCTTTCACAAATCTCAAAACCAGTGGCTCTGTTTAAACGTTCATGTCTGTTTTGGTTACATATTTCTGCCACGGATAGCCAAAGCAGGGGTCAATGACAATAATATTATTTGACACATTACGAATTGCAATAATAATATGTGAACAACACAGTCAAATCATAAATATTGAGGAACAGAATATAGAATGTAAGATTATTTTTGTTTCATAATTATAATATCTTTTTTTTAAATGTAGTTGTATATAATATTGTTTTCTTTAATATTGTTGCATTGAATATCGTTTTAAAATTAATTTAATATATGTTCATTATTATATTAATTTAGGTGGTAATATTATTACAAAAATTGTTTTCTACCTTTAGTATAGTATGTAAGTTTTAATCTGTAATTATTTTTTTATGTAATTAGTCATTTCTAACTTAGGTCCTCATTACGGTAGCGGGCGGATGGACCGCCGCCCGCCATCGTGTCGGTCAGGAGACTGACCGACAAGCAGGCAGTGGTCCAACCGCCCAATTATGATACAACCACAAGGCTGGCAAATGGAAACATGCTCTTTAACATTGCGGCTTGGGCGTCTGCCCTGGACAAGGGCTACAGCGCAAGCCACAGTGTAAAAGAGCACTTTGTGCACAGCCATGTGGTGCATGGCACACAGGCATGGATGTGTATAGGGACACTACATGTTCCCCCTGGCCACTTTGCAGTGGCCCAGGAAGCATGGGGGCCCTGTTCAGACCTGTTCGGAAAGGGGCATTGTAATCCTGACAGCGGTACCTGCCTCTGCACCACCGTCAGTAGGGTTTGAGAATCCTGACCGCTGTCCCATCAGGATCAGTACATCCTGTTGGAGTCTGCGGTCTATCCTCCGCCCAACAAGGCTCCGACCGCCTGCAACATAATGTGGTGGTCGGACCGAGGGGCTGACGATAGGGTGTACCTTGGAGGGGAGTAGGATGGGAACTTATTAGAACTTAAATTAATTTTTTTAAACAATTTTTATATTATTCAAATATTTAGTTGGTAATTAATGAAGTCAACTGTTGAATTGATTTATTTGTTTCTCATTATATGTAAGTGTAGTTTGTGTGTTTTAATGTGTAAGTTAAAGTTTTTATAGGTGAATTACTATTTTTGTTATTTAGTTGTGAGTTACTGGGTTTGTAGGGAAGTAGGGTAGGAAGCTATTAAATTATAGACCATTGGTTTTTAATTATTTTGTAATGCTATTAATTATGTACAGTATTTAATTGATTAATTATTATTTTAATTATTTAAGTGTGTTTTAATATGTTATTTTTGATTTCTATAGTTTAAATACTAATTTATATAGTGGCAGTAGGTTGTTGGGTTTGTAAGGGAATAGGGTGGGAGATTATTTAATTTATATATTTTGGGGTTTTTCAAACTATAACTGTTTGTTATGTCAAAAATGCATTATATTTTATTTAATTGTTTATTCACTGATACGTGTATGTAATAATAAACTTTTTTTTTTTTTTAAAGACGGTTATATGTTATTTTGTTTTATTTCTATTTGTTTTATATTTGTTAAATTATTTTTGTATTAGTTAATTTCCTTCAATTACATTTAATTGTATTTATTTAAAATGCATATATTTTGTATTCTTAATATGTTTTAATATCATAATGTTGTTAGAAATGTAATAAAAAAAAAAATAGGAACTGGAGTGCTAAGCCCACCACGTTCCCTGCTTTTGTGTACTAAGAGAAAGTGCCTCTTTTTGACAAGTCACCCCCATTTTTGTGGACTGATTTTCTTTAAGTTTATGAAGTGCACAGCTAACCGTGGGGGTTTACGGCGCTACTCAGATGGGTATCGCTAGAACAACTAACTCAGAACAGCCGGGTTTTCAGCTGTCTTTGAAAAATTGTGAGTGAAGTCATTGTCTTTGTGGTTCTGGGAGGGAGCTCCACAGCTTGGGGCCCTGACATGCAAATGAACACCCTCCATCCATGATCATTTTACTGTTGGGATCACACACAAGGAAGGGCCATTGGAAGGAAGCATGCGAACCAGTGGATATTCTTTAACTTAGTCCTGTAGATAGTATGGGCCCACCCCTGCTCTTGCTCTGTGAACATAACACAAGGTCTACTGGGAGCCATTGCAACTCCCACAGCAGACCCACTGCCGATGTCCGCTTTTGAAGCCTGTAGGGCATCCTTGCTTCAGAGTTTTACACCACCTGCAAATGTCTAATGGAGGATTTATCTACCACCAAGTAGAGTATGTTGCCGTAATCCAATCTCGCAATGATAAGTGCCTGTACCACCATCCGTTGAGCTGAAAATCGAAGTTACCAAATAATCTTTCTCAACCATTTTAAAATGGTAAAACATGTGGCTGCCACCTTTAACACCTGCAGATTCATTGACAGCTTGTCATCGAGCACAATCCCCTGGTTTCTAACCTCAGAGGCTGGCTCTGGCAACGGGCCCAAAGATTTTGGTTTGGCCAATGATTGGGACCCCAGAGTGAAGGATACCTTTCCAGCACCAACTTCTCCGTCTTGTCTCTTTTAATTTTTTGTGAGTGGTGTTTCATCCAATCTGCCACTTTACTCAAACCTGAGTTCAAGGCTTCCAAGTTGTGGTGCTGTGCAGATGCCAAGAAGAAGATGATTTGAGTGTCATCTGCAGAAGAGAATAACGTGAGACCACAATTTTCCACCAAGTCCACTAGTGGGCCACATAGATATTAAAAAAGTGCTAGACTTAGGGAGGATTCTTGAGGAACTCCTGAATTAAGGGCATACCGCTCTGAGGCATTAGTGGCCATAATCAGCTGAAAGACCGGTCTTCTAAGAAGCATATCAACCAAGCAAGGGCCGTTCCCAGGATCCCAATCTCAATTAGACTCTGTGAGAGAGACATGGGACACAGTGTCAAAGGCTGCAGTAAGGTTGAAAAGAATCAATGCAGCCATCTTGCCCTAATCCAGGAGACATCTAAGATGTTCTGTAACTCCTAGATGGGCTGATTCAGTACTGTGTCCCATCCTAAACCCCTATTGATAAAGATGAAAATAATCTTGTGACTTTACAACATTGTAAGAGTTGACGATTAACATGTCTCATGCTTCCATGCCTGTGGGATCTTCCCTTGTGTAGGGGAGGTGTTCAGGAGCTCAATTAACACTTGCAAAACCTTCGACTTTGGGGAACTCATCTTGGCGGGATTGAGAGGATCGTCTGGTGACCACAACCTACCTGAGGTCAGTAATGCCAAGAATACAAGCAGATCCAACTTGTCCCAGGGATTATATTTTGGCCTAGCCTGTACCATGGTCAATCCAGACAGGTCCTTGATCCCAGGAGGGCCTCAGTAGTGCTAGGCAATCCAACATCCTTCTCTCGGATCTTAAGGGACACCTGTATACCTGTCACCTTTTTGATGAAAAAGCAAGCCATTTCGTCACACTGAGTCTGAGACAGGACTAGTGATAACATAATTTTATTGGGGTTGGACAAATTTGGTTGGCAGTGATCTGGTCCATTTAGAATGTATTGTGGGCTGCTCTACAAAGCTCGTGATGATTCTAAGGACAATTTTATATCTGGTCTTGCTGTCCTCAAAATAAACCCGTCTCCAAGATCTCTCTAGAGCTTTACACCTTGATTTTTCTACCCGTAGGTCCTCAGAGAACCAAGGAGCCTGTGGATGAGATCTAACTGGCCGACTAACTTTGACTGGCAGAACTATATCCAGCACTTCGCTCAGCCAGACATCGATCTTAGGCTGATCTCTTGATTTAGTTTCAGCAGTGTTCTCCTCAGTTGATTATTAAGGCCTAAGATATCTAATCGCAACCATCCCCTGCACTTGCTGTCAAACACCCTCTCTACTCTGTTCAGGCCTTGGCCTGTATGGACCGAAAGCAGAACTGCATGTTGATCTGACCATACTAATGGTACAGAAGAGTCTGATTCCAATGATTTTATATTTTAAAAATTGGGTCTAACTGACGTCCTGCTTTGTGTGTGGGTGCGGAATTAGCCAAGTCCAAATTCGGCACTCCAAGGTCCTCAATTAAAATATACCTCAGACCGGCCCCATTATTCTCTAATTGGATGTTCAGGCCACCCAATAGTAGATTATTTGGTGATGTAAAAATATATATGTATCCTGTAAGTCTGGAAGAGATGAACACCATTTTCTAGCATAGCCTGCGGTAAAGTTATCTGATAGTTACAGCGCAAAAGAAATAGCTTCACAATCCAGGATTGGAAGCTCAATGATAGTGTTTTTAAAACTGATTTTGAATACTATTGCAATTCCACCTATCTGTTTCCCCACCCTGTCCCCCCTCACTATTGAGCAGTTTGATGGCAGGGCTGCAATGGCATCCGGTATGGATGCCTCTTTTAGCCATATCTCGGTCACTAATATTGTATCAGGTTCGTGGTCAACCAAAAATGTTAAAAAATCTTGTTGGTGGTGTGGTAGTGAGCAAACGTTAATGCAGAAAAAGAGAAGTGAGGTATCAGTCTTCTTAGCTATGGAAATAGCCATACCACTTCCTACTGAAGGAGGCTCTTTTGAACATCCCTCACTTTCAAAACTCCCTACCATTACAGGCCCTTTCAAACCTGCACACAGCATGTTGAGGAAGAGTTTACAAGATGAACATACATGGTAGTCCTTTAATGGATTAAAGGATGCACAGCAGGAGAAGTTGGTGTTTTTTTATTCTTTACAGTGGAATACTGCTAAGCAGTCACCAGTGCATGTACTGAACCCCAAAGCATGTAGCAATTGGCTACTCCTATTTGTCTACATATTCACCTGACCTTGACCCTGTTGGTGTTACCTGCTGTAGTGAGTCTTGACCTCCCATGTGCTGTTCCCAAGGTACAGGGACCCTTGGTTGTGTCTCAATGAAATTATATTATCAGCCTGAAAACCTCGGACTGAGAACATTTTTGGACATCAAGACCTCCAGAGGACCAGGACAAACCTGCCAAGCTGATACGCTGCGGGCACAACTTCGCTGGGCTGCAGAAACAGGTTTCCTTCGCTCAGAGCTTCTCTGCAATTACAAATTAATTTCAGTGGAACCTCAGCGAGAAGGTATGCAGCTTCATGGAGCTCTCGTCCAACACTGCTCACAGCCTAGCCCTACTAAGTTCCAAAAAGAGACTAAGGGGCTGATTATGATGGCAATTGGACCGCCTTTCTGAGAGCCATGGCCGCAGTCCAATTTCGACTGCCGAAGTCGCAAAGTTACCCCCATCGTATTAAAATGCATACAGGCTGAACCACTGACCGCGGCAGTGGGAGTGCTCCCTGTATGGGCTGCGGCAGTCGGAGTAGTCTTCGCATGGGCTGCGGTGGTCAGAAATGTTGCCATTAGGGCTATGTTACCACTGCCAATCAGATTATGATGGAACCATTGTACTGGTGGTCCCTTGACAGGGGTTTCACAATAACGCTAGACCACCGCGCTACTGCTACCACAAATCACAACAGTGCACATTGGAAGCAGAAAAAAAACAAGACAGCCACTGCCCATTTCCAAAGTGGACATACCTACAAATCACATTATAAAACACACCCCACCCCAGACCATGATCCTTTGCAGCAGCACAGCAACTCTGAGCAGCATTAGCAGTCACATAAGTTAGCCTTTTTCATCACTCTCACTCACTTTATATAATTTAAATGTCACCGGCCAAAAATCCACGTTTTTCTGTCACCAAGTTGTCAGTGATGGCAGATGAAATCATTTGAGTAGAGCCACACATTCTTCGAGCCCAAGTCCAACAAACTTCTCTCGCAAGGAAGAATTAAATGTAGGACTAGATAGTCAACAACGTGAATGCTGTAGGTACCACCCTGCACACAAAGGAAGACATCAGGAGTGGGATGCCCTGAGGGGGAGGGTGAAGAACCTTGCCTCTAGGCACCACCTTGCAGCCCAGAAAACTTGTTGTGGTCCTCCCAGCCCACAATTAGAAATCACACCCCTGGAGGAGAAGGTGTACGCCATCCTGCATTCTGGGGGCATGAGAGGAATACCTGGGGGAGTGGAGACTGGTAAAGAACAACAAACCAAATGTCACAACATATCAATGTTCTGCTTGCACACATCTCAGCTCTTGCTATCATGTTCCTTATCTACTTTTACCATATGCAGTAGCCAAAGTATCAGAGATATGTGATTGGCAGTTGCAATAAAAAGCCCTACCGATATATTCACATGTATGAACCTCCATTACATCCCACATGTAGGAATGCTGTCTGCAAGTGCATTACCATCAAATCATCATCACAGGACCCATTATATGTGCAAATGTCTAATAGCATGGCCCACCCCAATTGCATTTTGCAAACAGGTATGTAACTCAAACCAGTTTTGCTAGTGCATAGAAACAACTACAACTACCACAAGGCCCAGTTTCTTGAACACTTAGCAGTAAGCCCCAGTATTGTTTGTCCTTACTCACTTGTCAGCCATTTCACCACTGAGGTTCACCTCACAGGCAGTTAGCCATTGGTCGAGCATGGGGTAGGAGTGATTGAAACGGCTACCAATACAATGAGGCCCGCTACCTCTAACTCTGAACAGGAGGCCCCAGTGTTGTTTGTCCTTCTCACTTGTCAGGCATTTCACTACTGAGGTTCACCTCACAGGCAGTTAGTCATTGGTTGAATGTGGGGTAGGAGTGATTGAAATAACTACAACTACCATGAGACCCGCTACATTTAACTCTGAAAAGGAGGCCCCAATGTTGTTTGTCCTTACTCACTTGTCAGCCATGTCACTACTGAGGTTCCTCTCACAGCCAGTTAGCAATTTGTTGAGTGTGAAGTGATGTTATGTTATGTTAAGCATATTTTTATAGCGCATGACTCACCCGGGGGCATCTCGGCACTTCCCTAGTGAAAAGAAGGTGGAAACCAAAATCAGATTAATGCATAGATTCAAAACATAAAAGCTTTTAATTGTTTCCTGAAGACGGTATATGAGGTGCATTCACGCAATGCAATAGGCAGTTGGTTCCAGTACCGTGGGGCAAGGAACGAGAAGGCTTTTTCCCCAGTGCGACTAAGACGTATTTGGGGGACTTTTAGAAGGGCTAGTGGATCAGATCTAAGGTTATGACCAGAAGCCTGTTTGGTAAATTTCTTTTGCAGGTAATAGGGGCCTTTGCCGTTTAAGGCTTTGTATGTGAGGCAGCAGATCTTGAAGTTGGATCGCTTCCTCACTGGTAACCAATGGAGCTCTTTCAGCAAGGGGCCTGAGGGGGAACCTGGCGGGCGATTCAGAATCATTCTTGCTGCGGTATTTTGAATCACCGGCAGTTTAGCAAGCAACGTCTCGCCTACTTCAGCTAACAGTGCATTTCCATAGTCCAGGCGGCTGATCACCATAGCCTGGACTAGGGTTCTACAGTGTTTGGTGGGCAGATAGGGCAAAATCTTGCATAGGAGATGTAAGCTATAATAACAGGAACTAGTAATAGCCGCAATGTGATCTTTCATGGACAGTGTCTGATCAAGTTTTAATCCAAGACTTTTCACAGATTGTGTAGGGATGGGCGCAGCTCCCAGCTGAGACGGCCACCAGTCATTCGTCCAAATGGTTGATGCTTTCCCATTAGCATAACCTTGGGTTTACTAGGATTCAACTGAAGGCAGTTCTCCGTCATCCAGTTTGAGATGGCGAGCATACCTGCCGAAAATCAGAATTTCTCAGCTTCTATGTTGGAACTGATTGAAAACATAAACTGAGTGTCGTCAGCATATGAGATTATCTCGAACCCTAATGGTTCTGCAATTTTAGCCAAAGGGGCCAAATAAACATTAAATAATGTTGGACTTAGACAAGAGCCCTGGGGTACGCCCTTATCCAGGCGAGTTTTCTCTGAGAGGTAAGGCCCTAGCATAATCGTTTGACGTCTATCCAACAAAAAATTCTGCAGCCATTTTAGGGCTGTGCCTTGAATACCATAGGAATGTAGTCTCTCCACGAGCTTTGAGTGTGAGATGGTATCAAATGCCACGGGGAGATCAAGGAGGATCAGAACTACTGATCCTCCAACATCCATTACCTGCCTCAGAAAGTCAGTCACTGCCAGGATAGCGGTCTCAGTGCTAAAGCCTGGCCAGAACCCTGCCAAATGTTTGCCATGGGGTGGGAATAATGAGTTAAAAAATAAATTGAATTTCAGGAGCACAAAGTGATTGATAACCAGGTCACCACTGATCCCCACATAAAATGGACTGAGCACCTTACACACAATAAGTGTGTAACTGAAATATCAGTAAAGCGTGAAGGTAACCCAGCTGATATGCCATGGCAGTGGACTCATTGATACTGCACAGCACACATAATTACCAGTGCTAAATCTACTACCAAGTAGTGTATATGTCTGTATTGTACACACCTAGGACTTGAAATTTACTAATACATATATAACTTCTACACTATATGGTCTTCAAGTTATTGGTAGATGTCATGTCCATTCCTCATTTCAACATGCAGCATATCAGTACAGCAAATGATCAGGCAAATGATCAGGCCAATAACACTTCATGTAATGGATGTCTCCTAAAGTCTTGCAAACAAGTCAAACACAATCAATATCCAACCCTTTTGTTCCTCCCAGGCTTGAACTCACTGTGTACCAAATGATGCGGATGTATACACTACACTTACAACAATAACATTCTACTCCATGTCTGAACAGGTCGCTCCGGCACTACATCTGGCCATATCCAGGACACCGCCCAGACTCCACCTCCTCCCGTTGATCAAGCCTCCAGTGATAAAGAAAATCCTGGATCTATGGACGTGGAGGACCTACCTGGCCCATCTGGACAGCCTGGACAGACGGAAACAGTGAGTCTCACTGGGCCCACAACCACACCTCCCACCCCATCTGCAACATCTTAGCACTGGCAGCAACATCTTGTGCACCCCAGCCCCACTTCCAGAGGTGAGGATTGTCAATACACTCACTGAAGATGGAGGAGCCAGTGGGAGGGGGCAGACTGGGCCAAGGCCACAGGCCTGTGAGAGCAGGGGTGGTGGGAAGGTAATGTGGGCCCATTAAGTGAGCGGTACAAAAGGGGGTGGTGATGGACAGAGCATCAGAACCAATCAAACACTCACACCCAGTCAACAGATCTGGGTTTGATCCATCACCGTTCTTTAGCCCACTCTGCTACCCCAGTTCAGACATGGCCATATGCAAATCAGTCTGACCCTGTGCCTCATGGGAACAGTCCAGCCCGAACTGCCAAGCCATGCCTTCCCTGGTCCAGAAACCAGCTTCCTAGGACCAGTTTCTGGCATTTCAGCCGTCTTCAGCCAGGCTTGCTTGAATCCAGTGCTAAAGTGAGTAAGGGACTCACGTCTGAGCATACCCTGCCAACTTATGGCGAACAAAGCGGTACAAAAGGGGGTGGTGATGGATGGAGCATCAGAACCAATCAAACACTCACACCCAGTCAACAGATCTGGGTTTGATCCATCACGGTTCTTTAGCCCACTCTGCCACACCAGTTTAGAGATGGCCATATGCAAATCAGTCTGACCCTGTGCCTCATGGGAACAGTCCAACCCGAACTGCCAAGCCATGTCTTCCCTGGACCGGAAACAAGCTTCCTAGCACCGGTTTCTGGCATTTCAGCCGTCTTCAGCCAGGCTTGCTTGAATCCAGCAGCAAAGTGAGCAAGGGACTCACATCTGAGCATACCCTGCCAACTTATGGCGAACAAAGCGGTACAAAAGGGGGAGGTGATGGACGGAACATCAGAACCAATCAAACACTCACACCCAGTCAACAGATCTGGGTTTGATCCATCACCGTTCTTTAGCCCACTCTGCCACCCCAGTTCAGACATGGCCATATGCAAATCAGTCTGACCCTGCGCCTCATGGGAACAGTCCAGCCCGAACTGCCAAGCCATGCCTTCCCTGGACCGGAAACAAGCTTCCTAGGACTGGTTTCTGGCATTTCAGCCGTCTTCAGCCAGGCTTGCATGAATCCAGTGGCAAAGTGAGCAAGGGACTCACGTCTGAGCATACCCTGCCAACTTATGGCGAACAAAGCGGTACAAAAGGGGGTGGTGATGGACGGAGCATCAGAACCAATCAAACACTCACACCCAGTCAACAGATCTGGGTTTGATCCATCACCGTTCTTTACCCACTCTGCCACCCCAGTTCAGACATGGCCATATGCAAATCAGTCTGACTCTGTGCCTCATGGAAACAGTCCAGCCCGAACTGCCAAGCCATGCCTTCCCTGGACCGGAAACAAGCTTCCTAGGACCGGTTTCTGGCATTTCAGCCGTCTTCAGCCAGGCTTGCTTGCATCCAGTGGCAAAGTGAGCAAGGGACTCACGTCTGAGCATATCCTGCCAACTTATGGCGAACAAAGCAGTACAAAAGGGGGTGGTGATGGACGGAGCATCAGAACCAATCAAACACTCACACCCAGTCAACAGATCTGGGTTTGATCCATCACCGTTCTTTAGCCCACTCTGCCACCCCAGTTCAGACATGGCCATATGCAAATCAGTCTGACCCTGTGCCTCATGGAAACAGTCCAGCCCGAACTGCCAAGCCATAACTTCCCTGGACCGGAAACAAGCTTCCTAGGACCGGTTTCTGGCATTTCAGCCTTCGTCAGCCAGGCTTGCTCGAATCCAGTTGCAAAGTGAGCAAGGGACTCACGTCTGAGCATACCCTGCCAACTTATGGCGAACAAAGCGGTACAAAAGGGGGTGGTGATGGACGGAGCATCAGAACCAATCAAACACTCACACCCAGTCAACAGATCTGGGTTTGATCCATCACCGTTCTTTAGCCCACTCTGCCACCCCAGTTCAGACATGGCCATATGCACATCAGTCTGACCCTGTGCCTCATGGGAACAGTCCAGCCCGAACTGCCAAGCCATGCCTTCCCTGGACCGGAAACAAGCTTCCTAGGACCGGTTTCTGGCATTTCAGCCGTCTTCAGCCAGGCTTGCTTGAATCCAGTGTCAAAGTGAGCAAGGGACTCACGTCTGAGCATACCCTGCCAGCTTATGGTGAACAAAGCGGTACAAAAGGGGGTGGTGATGGATGGAGCATCAGAACCAATCAAACACTCACACCCAGTCAACAGATCTGGGTTTGATCCATCACCGTTCTTTAGCCCACTCTGCCACCCCAGTTCAGACATGGCCATATGCAAATCAGTCTGACCCTGTGCCTCATGGAAACAGTCCAGCCCGAACTGCCAAGCCATGCCTTCCCTGGATGGGAAACAAGCTTCCTAGGACCGGTTTCTGGCATTTCAGCCGTTTCAGCCAGGCTTGCTTGAATCCAGTGGCAAAGTGAGCAAGGGACTCACGTCTGAGCATACCCTGCCAACTTATGGCGAACAAAGCGGTACAAAAGGGGGTGGTGATGGACGGAACATCAGAACCAATCAAACACTCACACCCTGTCAACAGATCTGGGTTTGATCCATCACCATTCTTTAGCCCACTCTGCCACACCAGTTTAGAGATGGCCATATGCAAATCAGTCTGACCCTGTGCCTCATGGGAACAGTCCAGCCTGAACTGCCAAGCCATGTCTTCCCTGGACCGGAAACAAGCTTCCTAGCACCGGTTTCTGGCATTTCAGCCGTCTTCAGCCAGGCTTGCTTGAATCCAGCAGCAAAGTGAGCAAGGAACTCACATCTGAGCATACCCTGCCAACTTATGGCGAACAAAGCGGTACAAAAGGGGGAGGTGATGGACGGAACATCAGAACCAATCAAACACTCACACCCAGTCAACAGATCTGGGTTTGATCCATCACCGTTCTTTAGCCCACTCTGCCACCCCAGTTCAGACATGGCCATATGCAAATCAGTCTGACCCTGCGCCTCATGGGAACAGTCCAGCCCGAACTGCCAAGCCATGCCTTCCCTGGACCGGAAACAAGCTTCCTAGGACTGGTTTCTGGCATTTCAGCCGTCTTCAGCCAGGCTTGCATGAATCCAGTGGCAAAGTGAGCAAGGGACTCACGTCTGAGCATACCCTGCCAACTTATGGCGAACAAAGCGGTACTAAAGGGGGTGGTGATGGACGGAGCATCAGAACCAATCAAACACTCACACCCAGTCAACAGATCTGGGTTTGATCCATCACCGTTCTTTACCCACTCTGCCACCCCAGTTCAGACATGGCCATATGCAAATCAGTCTGACTCTGTGCCTCATGGAAACAGTCCAGCCCGAACTGCCAAGCCATGCCTTCCCTGGACCGGAAACAAGCTTCCTAGGACCGGTTTCTGGCATTTCAGCCGTCTTCAGCCAGGCTTGCTTGCATCCAGAGGCAAAGTAGGCAAGGGACTCACGTCTGAGCATACCCTGCCAACTTATGGCGAACAAAGCAGTACAAAAGGGGGTGGTGATGGACGGAGCATCAGAACCAATCAAACACTCACACTCAGTCAACAGATCTGGGTTTGATCCATCACCGTTCTTTAGCCCACTCTGCCACCCCAGTTCAGACATGGCCATATGCAAATCAGTGTGACCCTGTGCCTCATGGAAACAGTCCAGCCCGAACTGCCAAGCCATAACTTCCCTGGACCGGAAACAAGCTTCCTAGGACTGGTTTCTGGCATTTCAGCCTTCTTCAGCCAGGCTTGCTCAAATCCAGTGGCAAAGTGAGCAAGGGACTCACGTCTGAGCATACCCTGCCAACTTATGGCGAACAAAGCGGTACAAAAGGAGGTGGTGATGGACGGAGCATCAGAACCAATCAAACACTCACACCCAGTCAACAGATCTGGGTTTGATCCATCACCGTTCTTTAGCCCACTCTGCCACCCCAGTTCAGACATGGCCATATGCAAATCAGTCTGACCCTGTGCCTCATGGGAACAGTCCAGCCCGAACTGCCAAGCCATGCCTTCCCTGGACCGGAAACAAGTTTCCTAGGACCGGTTTCTGGCATTTCAGCCGTCTTCAGCCAGGCTTGCTTGAATCCAGTGGCAAAGTGAGCAAGGAACTCACGTCTGAGCATACCCTGCCAACTTATGGCGAACAAAGCGGTACAAAAGGGGGTGGTGATGGATGGAGCATCAGAACCAATCAAACACTCACACCCAGTCAACAGATCTGGGTTTGATCCACCACCGTTCTTTAGCCCACTCTGCCACCCCAGTTCAGACATGGCCATATGCAAATCAGTCTGACCCTGTGCCTCATGGGAACAGTCCAGCCCGAACTGCCAAGCCATGCCTTCCCTGGACCGGAAACAAGCTTCCTAGGACCGGTTTCTGGCATTTCATCCATCTTCAGCCAGGCTTGCTTGAATCCAGTGTCAAAGTGAGCAAGGGACTCACGTCTGAGCATACCCTGCCAGCTTATGGTGAACAAAGCGGTACAAAAGGGGGTGGTGATGGATGGAGCATCAGAACCAATCAAACACTTACACCCAGTCAACAGATCTGGGTTTGATCCATCACCGTTCTTTAGCCCACTCTGCCACCCCAGTGCAGACATGGCCATATGCAAATCAGTCTGACCCTGTGCCTTATGGGAACAGTCCAGCCCGAACTGCCAAGCCATGCCTTCCCTGGATGGGAAACAAGCTTCCTAGGACCGGTTTCTGGCATTTCAGCCGTTTCAGCCAGGCTTGCTTGAATCCAGTGGCAAAGTGAGCAAGGGACTCACGTCTGAGCATACTGTTATGATCTAGGAAGTTTATGATGCATCTTCTCTCCTGCTGTCTTTGCCTTGCTGCTCAGTCTGTGTGATGT
Organism: Triturus cristatus; assembly: GCF_964204655.1. Lineage (NCBI taxonomy): Eukaryota > Metazoa > Chordata > Amphibia > Caudata > Salamandridae > Triturus > Triturus cristatus. The sequence continues at coordinate 1,109,505,338 of NC_140592.1, read as the reverse complement.
CATTGGAATGTTGAGTGTGTTTGAGTGGAAGAAAAGATCAGTTGGTGAAATGAGCTGAGCAGCAGGGAGGCTGCTCCTGGTGGGGCATTGTTGGATATTAATCAAGGCCTAGCTTAAACTTGTTGTGGATCCTGCTGGAGAAATAAAGCTGAGATCTTGGACCACATCCTTGGACTACCTAGCATTCTTTAATTGTAACACTGGCGACGAGTTATAAGAACCTGCGTGCTGATTGGACTTTTAAAAGTGAAGAAATCAATTTCTGCAAGTGAATCATCTGGATTTGAAGAAACCTGGCACACCTAATGCCCCACCAGTGACCTTGTCAACGGTCGCCCACGACGTGAGGGTGCCAGTTTCTGTTTGCCTGTCTACCCTCTTCTAAGTTGGTCTGCTGTGATGTACCATACTCTTTCTAACATTGCTGTGAAGGACTGCTGTTTCCAGCTGTATACCGTGTGTAATACATGAAAGAACCCCGGTGTTTGGGTCACATCGCGCTTTGAAGAGACAACTGGTGTGTGTTTATATGGAGGAATATTGAATTACTAGCGTTTGGGTTTGTGACTAGAGAAGCGTTGTATGTATACAACGAACCGGTTGGACAGAGGAGGCATTTCTACAATGTTTTGATCCGGATTTTGAGTGTGGTTTCAATTCAATTGTTAGAAGTTAATTTGAAGCTTTAAAAACGACGCTCGAGTCCTGTAGCGCGCGCAGAAGTACCTGTTTGGTGAGGTTGCCATGGTTCCTCTTCCATGAGCGCTGTCGATGTCTATTCTTTGGTCTGCATGCGACGACGTGCCGCGAGCCACCCGATGCATCATCGCCTACGTGCCTCCATTTTGGATTCGGGGTCCAATTGTAAGAGAGGAGACTTTTCCGTGGTATCAACAGTATCGCATGAAATGGAGCGGCGAGATACGGAGCAGTATGGAAGATTTCCGTGGTTACTAGGGGCAAAGCAGAGGCGCATTCAGTGGAGCGGGGTAACGTAGCATCGCATGAAATGGAGCGGCGAGACACGGAGCAGTATGGAAGATTTCCTTGGTAAACTCCTGTTGTAGAACTCTGATCAGTTCTGAATTTCTGACTTAGACTTAAAGAAAGAATGTTACAAGTCCAGAGCTAAGAAGGCAGCCAATTGGAAAGTTTTTTGTTTGAGTTGCAGCGAGAACGCAAACGTCACTGAGAGGAATTTCTTTTGGTATTGCTGTTTGAAGGCATCAGTGAGCCTCGGGTGAGAGGTCGCTCACCGGTCACGTGACTGTTTTGTTATTTTTCTTCAATATGTTATCTGAGCCTGTGCTATATTGTTTAAGACCATCCTTATTCTTTTGTTTTGATTTCCATGCTCTTTTTAGGATATTTGTGGTGATGAGTGAACATTGTTTGGTATATGTTGTCTTCAGTATATGGTGTTAGGTGTGTGTAGGTAAGGCATTACGCATGCCCTAAGTCCTGGGTTTTTGCAGAAGAGGAGAGTGTTTGTATTACCTTCCAAGTCCTGCAAATGTTACTGCACTGTAGTGCGTAAATGGGTGAGGTAGGGGAAGCGTTATGTGTTTCCAGTCCTGTGAGTTGGTGATTATGAGGGTTGTCCTTGTTTTTAGTATGTTGAATAAGAGGGAGAGAGTGAGTATAGTGTCTTTGGTTTTGTTAGTGTATGTTTTATTAACTTTGCCGTGTGCGTGGTGTTGGTCTGTGTGTATGAGTATGCACGTTAGAAGACTCTTAATGTGAGCCTTCTCAGACTTACCTGTCTGGTTTTACCATTTAGTTAGTGGTTACCTCGAGTGAGGTGTTGGTCTGTGCGTTGTGGGGGCGCACGTAAGAAGACCTTTGTTTTAAGGCTTCTCAGACTTACCTGTCTGGTTTTACCCATGAGTTGGAGGTTGCCTCGTGTGAGGTGTCGGTCTGTGTGTTATGGGTGCGCACGTAAGAAGATCCTTACTAAGGCTTCTCGGACTTACTTGTTTGGTTTTACCCATGAGTGTTGGTTACTTGTGTGAAGTGTTGGCCTGTGCGTGGTGGGTGCGCACATTAGAAGACCTTTGTCAAGGCTTCTCAGACTTAACTGTCTGGTTTTACCTTTGGGTTAGTGGTTACCTCGTGTGAGGTGTTGGTCTGCGTGTTATCAGTTTGCACGTTAGAAGACTCCTAATGTGAGCCTTCTCAGACGTATGTCTGGTTGTACCCTTTATTAGGTTACCTGGTGAGAATGGTTGGTCTGTGCATCATGGGAGCGCACGCGTAGAAACTTATTATCTTTATATCATCTTGATTTGCCTGTCAGGGGATGCACTGTTACCCTTTTCAAGCTTTTACTTGAAGCTCATTGGTTTTTGGGATGTGTGTTTTTCTATCTTCGCATAGTTTATTTATTTGGCCTTGTTGCATAATGTACTTTGTTTTTGCATTTTACTATCTTCACATTTTGCATGAAAGTACATTGTTATTGCATTTTCCTAGCTTCACAAATTGCACGAAAGTACATTGTTTTTGCATGTTCCTATTTTCACTAATTTGATGAGGGGGGGATGTGTTATGATCTAGGAAGTTTATGATGCATCTTCTCTCCTGCTGTCTTTGCCTTGCTGCTCAGTCTGTGTGATGTCATTGGAATGTTGAGTGTGTTTGACATGGCCATATGCAAATCAGTCTGACCCTGTGCCTCATGGAAATAGTCCAGCCCGAACTGCCAAGCCATAACTTCCCTGGACCGGAAACAAGCTTCCTAGGACTGGTTTCTGGCATTTCAGCCTTCTTCAGCCAGGCTTGCTCAAATCCAGTGGCAAAGTGAGCAAGGGACTCACGTCTGAGCATACCCTGCCAACTTATGGCAAACAAAGCGGTACAAAAGGGGGTGGTGATGGACGGAGCATCAGAACCAATCAAACACTCACACCCAGTCAACAGATCTGGGTTTGATCCATCACCGTTCTTTAGCCCACTCTGCCACCCCAGTTCAGACATGGCCATATGCAAATCAGTCTGACCCTGTGCCTCATGGAAACAGTCCAGCCCGAACTGCCAAGCCATGCCTTCCCTGGACCGGAAACAAGTTTCCTAGGACCGGTTTCTGGCATTTCAGCCGTCTTCAGCCAGGCTTGCTTGAATCCAGTGGCAAAGTGAGCAAGGAACTCACGTCTGAGCATACCCTGCCAACTTATGGCGAACAAAGCGGTACAAAAGGGGGTGGTGATGGATGGAGCATCAGAACCAATCAAACACTCACACCCAGTCAACAGATCTGGGTTTGATCCACCACCGTTCTTTAGCCCACTCTGCCACCCCAGTTCAGACATGGCCATATGCAAATCAGTCTGACCCTGTGCCTCATGGGAACAGTCCAGCCCGAACTGCCAAGCCATGCCTTCCCTGGACCGGAAACAAGCTTCCTAGGACCGGTTTCTGGCATTTCAGCCATCTTCAGCCAGGCTTGCTTGAATCCAGTGGCAAAGTGAGCAAGGGACTCACGTCTGAGCATACCCTGACAACTTATGGCGAACAAAGCGGTACAAAAGGGGGGTGGTGATGGACGGAGCATCAGAACCAATCAAACACTTACACCCAGTCAACAGATCTGGGTTTGATCCATCACCGTTCTTTAGCCCACTCTGCCACCCCAGTGCAGACATGGCCATATGCAAATCAGTCTGACCCTGTGCCTTATGGGAACAGTCCAGCCCGAACTGCCAAGCCATGCCTTCCCTGGATGGGAAACAAGCTTCCTAGGACCGGTTTCTGGCATTTCAGCCGTCTTCAGCCAGGCTTGCTTGAATCCAGTGGCAAAGTGAGCAAGGGACTCACGTCTGAGCATACTGTTATGATCTAGGAAGTTTATGATGCATCTTCTCTCCTGCTGTCTTTGCCTTGCTGCTCAGTCTGTGTGATGTCATTGGAATGTTGAGTGTGTTTGAGTGGAAGAAAAGATCAGTTGGTGAAATGGGCTGAGCAGCAGGGAGGCTGCTCCTGGTGGGGCATTGTTGGATATTAATCAAGGCCTAGCTTAAACTTGTTGTGAATCCTGCTGGAGAAATAAAGCTGAGATCTTGGACCACATCCTTGGACTACCTAGCATTCTTTAATTGTAACACATACCCTGCCAACTTATGGCGAACAAAGCGGTACAAAAGGGGGTGGTGATGGACGTAGCATCAGAACCAATAAAAACACTCACACCCACTCAACAAATCTGGGTTAAGTGAGGCCATTGGTGCCTCTGATGCCAATGCCTACACCTCCTGAGTCATGGGGGCATATAAAGACTCACAAGGGGTGATGAGCCAGGTGCTTGAGGAACTCCGGGAAATGAAGCAGCTGCAGAGGTCCATAGACCAGAGGCTGGACACCCACAACAACAACATGGGCCAACTCAATAGGGTGCTGAGGGTTATTAACAACACACTCTGCTTGGCTTACCCTCCGCCACCTACCATCACCTGTGCTCCAACTCCATCTAATCCTTCAACATCTGTGGCAGCCACACGGAGAGAGGCCTTGTCAGTAGACTCCTCAGATACCCCTGAATCTGCAGCAGCGGATCCCCCTTCATGGGAGGGGGCGTCCAAGAATAATAACAGGAGGTTCAGTTGGCAAGGCACCCGCCACCACCAGTAAGAAACATCACACCTGATGTCCTCCTTTGTGTGCAGCACGTTCTCTTTGTTGACTATTCCTGTACACTTTTCCACTTCTGATGGGAGGAGTATGTTGGACTTTGGACTTCAGATAATGAGGCTCCTACAACAATGGTTTCATCCACCAATACTAACAACTATGCTCCTGTGTTGTCACTATTTCACTACATATTTAGTTTTATATTTTCACATTGTGCACTGCAATAAATTAACTTGTCACAAAATCATTAGCTCAAGGAGTATCATTCACATCTTGGAAATAATTAAGTCATCCCTTTGTGTATTACCAAATGTAAGTAGAAGCTACCTGTGTAAACATGGATATGTGAAATGTCAACAATGAGCAACTGAATAGACAACCATGTCACTCCAACACAAACATACAAGTGCACAGTCTCACGACATCTTTTTTCCATAGGGCCAACCTTAGACTGGCATAATGTCAAAAATACAGGTAAATAATACATCACTCAAATGATCTGTGTCAGTGACCACAAATGTCATGTGGAGACCTCAAAACATGGTCAGAGGGAATACATCTAACAATGTCAAATAGAGTAGGCAAATTAAAGTTGGTTCATGGAATCAGCTGGAGCCATATCGACAACCTCACAAAAAGAATCCCACTTCAATGAAAACAAGGAGCCAGAACATGGCAGTACAAACGTTTCTGAGCACAGGTTTAGTATAATCCAGTGTTGCTGCATCCAGTGGAATGTCACAAACATTTGTCAGAGGTCTGCCACAACCTCTGTGGCATACAATGATGACACACATCAACAGCAACATTCTGTTCCTACACATTGAGAGACTAGAACGATTTGGCCCAACAACAACATTGTGTTGGAGAACATGATGGCACACATATTTCTAAAAGACCACCACATGACAGGGAACAAGTCCAATGGAGTATCAGCAACTTCCATCCTATCGCTGTGCAAGCTGGCTTGGTACCAAAGTAGTATACCCAAAGTCTGTGCCAGACATTCCCAGGAGCATTCCATGTCAAGTTTGTAATTTGAAACAGCATCATATACCTACTAATGTTACAACTCTGAAATGTCCAAATGAAGATGAAATTGTGAAGGTACCTACAACAGACCAATACAAAGAGATTAGCAAGGAACACAGATTAAAAAGCAACATCAACAACGTGTGCATGTGTCAAGACCTTCCTCCACAAATAGCCATGCACAGCTGTACATACCTAACAAGTATCCATGAACGTCCTACTCACAGCTTCACAACAGTCACTGTAACAGTCAAAGTCATTACATCTCACAGCATACTTACACTTGTTGATGATCTCTTGACGCATGTCAACTCCTTCCTCTTTGCCACTATCATCATCATTTGGCATTTTAGGATCCTCACCCGGTGGCTCCTGCAAGGTCTGGATGCTCTGCGATGAGAGGGATGTTCCATCACAGTGCAAGGCTGTGGAGCATGCAACAGGCTAGGGTGTCATGACACACCTGCCCCAGTGAGTAGAGGAGTGATCCCCCAGTCTTGTCCAGACATCTGAATCTGGCTTTCAGGAGCCCAAAAGCCCACTCCACTGGCTGTCTTGTTCTACAATGGGCCTCATTGAAACGGGCTACCCCTGGCGTGGTCGGATTCCTCCGCGGTGTCAACAACCATGGGAGGATGGATACGTTGAGTCTCCTATATGGAAGACATACATATGTGCAATAATGAGTCACACATTTGCAGAGGATGTGACCAGACATCACACATACAAAGGTTGGACCTGTCATATTCGACTGAACCCCAGCGCCCAGACGGATCAGCAGCCCCACCCCTCAGTGCCTTGAGACACTCAAGGGTAAGTAGCTGCGTTTTTTAAACCCCTGATTGCTTGATTGACTCACCAACAAGACAGGCCCTCTCTCGTAGTAGTTGTGACATCAACTGGGGTATGGTACTGTTTCGCATTATGAAGGAGTCATGGGCAGATCCTGGACATCTGGTACAGATGTGTAAGATGTATAAATCTGCTAAACATGCCACTCGCACGTTGATAGAATGGAAGTGCTTCCTGTTCCTATAGACCTGTTCTCTGGCTTGTGGTGCTATTAAGGCAATATGTGTCCCATCAATAGCTCCAAACATATGTGAGATTTGACATAATCCATAAAAGTCACCCCTCACATTGGCCAGATCTTTACATCTGGGGAACTGAATGCAACTGTCCATGTGTCTCATCAGTGCTAAAAGCACATCACGTAACACCCCATTGAACATAGGTTGTGTCATTCCACCAGATATAGCCAAAGTGTAATGAAATTAACCTGTGGCTAGTAAATACAGCGCTGCCATGAGTTTCAACATTGGTGTCAGAAATGTGGGATAGGTTCTTTGAGGCCATAAATGTGCCCCAACTAATGCCTCTTTCTTCCATAGATTGTAGGTATGGCAATGGGCAAAATACTGGAGGCTGTCTTCTTCTCCTCCCTCTGCCAGGGTACCTATGTGTGGAGTGTATACACATATATGGATATTGGTCACAGTGTCCACACTAACATATACCAAGACACAGGCAAAAGTTATGTGAAGAAACAGTACTGCATATGTATAATTGTATAAAAGACAAAAGCACACATATTAACTTCTTGTATAAGGAAAGTGGAAGTGATCCCTGAAAATTATCTGGATGATACATATCCCCCATTGACCACTGTTGTGGGAGAGCCCATTCATGGTGGACGAAGGCCTAAAGAACAACACTGACTTACCTGATATATACCGGAGTCACCCGGATAAATCGGATCCATTGCCATCATTATAAGTTCCACCTATCACCCCCAAACTGGACTCCACATGTGTCTGTAACAGCACTGTGCACATCATAAGAACTTAATTTGTATGTTGGACTCCGTTATGTTGCGGAGTCCACATTGCACACATTACTACCGTCACTGTCGGTGCACACTGCACCGCTGTAATCGTCTGTTCATGCTCAGTCATATACAATGCTAACGTGTGAGTAATGTCATAGGCAGAGAAATGTTATCATACATCAGGTGACATGTTCCAACATATATGTAGTGGTGGAGAAGATCGCTTTACAATGTGGTTTTCAACACTGACATGGAGGATTCCTGACCTCACCAATGGGACATGCAGGATTGCCGACTGCCGGCGGATTCAAACTGCACGCTAGGTGACTTGATCCATGGCAGTCACAGGCTGAAGTTGGAAAAAGTGACCGTCGTGGTCCAATGGCTGTGGCTGTCTACACAGAAGACCTCCTATGTGGAGGCCTGACCACGCTTAGGGGACATGCTCATTCGCCGGCTGATTTAAACCGTCGGTAGGTGGATTCAACCATGGCAGTCACAGCCATAGGCTAGAGTTGGAAAATGCACTAGTTGCGGTCCAATGGCTGTGGCCGTCGACACAGAAAACCACCTATGTGGCGTACTTATATATTGCGGTTTAGGAATCAAATCACTTGCCTCCAGACACTGTTGCTTACAACACCTCCTCATCGCCAGCTGCTGTTTACCACATCCAGGAGCTGTCATGGCATGCTGTACAGGGAGCAGGGCCCCTGCCTTCACACCAGAGGACCTGGTGACCCTACTGAATGAGGTCCTCCCCCTGTATTGCCAGCTCTATGCCACACCAGAGGAACAGGTGAGTGCTGTTAATACAGTCTGAACTCTGCACCAAAAATCCTATCCAATCTCAAGGGCCACAATGAGTTTTGTAACTTAGATAGTGTGGCCCCAACATAGGACAATTATGTCATGGTTCATGTGGCACTGTACTTTGTGGACTTCACATCATCATGGTGATGTGTATACAGTCTTAAACTCTACACAGGTTGTATGCACATTTCTATGCATGTATATACCTATTTTTGCCAATGATAAATTTGCTAATCATTTCATTGTAGATGTGCTAATCAAATGTGTAGGCCTTACACCCTAACTTGTGTTAGTTTCCTCTGAGTAGCATGTGAGGATGATGTGAGATATATGTACTGTACAGTCCCATAAATCACTCACCACACATGGGACCTCACCAACCTGCTGTCAGGGAGATACCAGCATCTCACAGACCCATTTACAGTGACCCACAATGGTAATGTCATATATAGGATGGGCACTAGATCTACTGTTAGATCTGGGAAATGTGAGCATATGATGGTCATGTGGGAACAGTATGCTCAGCATGCAGAGGCCAAACACTGACAATGATTTGTGCCCTGTATGCTCTATGGCCCATGCCATTCCAATGGAACTGATGCACAGAGTACTCTCCCTGTAGATCAGCTCATCCTCAAGTGCGGTCTGATTCAGTGTAACAGGACCATGAGTTGGCTTAAATGCACCTAATATTATTGCATTTGGTATGGTGCATGATGAGAGCTCCAGACCCGAGACTACTGTCCATGGACCCATTTGTCACGTAGTGTCATTGCCTTAGGACAGGCCCTTTACTCCCATGTGTCTGGGATTTTACTATCATGTGAGTGATGCTACCATTGCACTGGAACATTGCTTATGTGAAACATGTTCATTTCAGGTAGTTGGTTACATATGCAGTGCAGTTCTGAAGTTTATTACCTGCTGTGTAAAAAAGCACAATCATGCAGTATGTACAATGGTATATTTGATGTGGTACCATACACACTGCCACATATGATTTATGGTGTGTCCTGTGATGCCAGGAGAATTGATGCAATTTTCCATTTTTGGGGGAAGTAGCCAAGGAGTAACATTTTATTGAAACAAACATATGCAGATGTAGTATGTTGTCCAAATGTGTAAATCTCATGTCTACTGAGTAGGAGTTCTCAATTACACACTAGGCAACCCTTTGATTGTGACCCCAAACATTGAATGTAGTCAATGTAATGGTTGCAGTGATGCCTCAGACAATTTAAATCAAGTAATTTGTCCATACTGCTCAGATGTCTGTCCAGTGCTGCATTACTACTGTAGCCTTCAGGAGAACACAATGGTGTGCTGTGTTACCTGGTAACACCTTTGAGAGCCCATGTGGTGTGGGCCAGGGCTACGTGATGTCGGTCGTCTGGCATAGTCAGTATAGGCATGATCAGGATGGAGGGTAGTACTCAGAGTACTTTAATAGTGTACAGTAATGGTTTTTCTAGTGCTCCGAATGTGCGCTGCAAACATGTAATGTGTGCAATTTTGTTAGATGGCTATGCTGTGTACTACCTCTGTGTCACCCTAGCAGATAACCTACATCTTGCATGTCCACTTAATCTCTTAAACAATTGCATTCATACAGGTCATCGTACATCACAAGGTGCTCATGTGGAAAGCCGTTTCCCTGAGGGTCCCTCGTCAGCTCAGTGTTCACTGCAGAAAAAGGTGGGAGGACCTGAGATGTTATACCCATAAGATCATTTAGGTCCAGCTCGGGCTGTCCTCTCAGGCAGAAAGGACTCCTGCCGGACCCTGACCCCCCTAATGGCGGGCATACTCGCAGTGACATACCTGGATCTTAATGGGCAGTTGAGAGCCCAACAGCAGCAATGAGGGGGTGAGTATTGGCCTGAGTGAAACATTATGCATGACCAACTGTCTTTTGTTACAGGCAGCTATTTCCCCTTCAAGCATGAAGGTGACTCATGTCCCACACAATGTGAGCATTGTTGCATGTGTAGGTCTGGCAGTAGGTGCATGGTGTTAACCGTAGACTATTGTCCATGTGAACGGGAACTATGCAGGCTCCAGTCAAATTTGAGTTTCCATAGTTGAACAGCCACATGGCTGCCTAAAGTCTCAGATAAACTACATTATCTGTTAATGTCATGAGTGACAGGGGTACCAAACAGGCCACTTGTCATACTTGTGTCTGGAGTGATATTCCCTAACTACTGTGTCTCATTTGCTGGTGGACAACTTATTTGTGGCATGGCATACAATGCACTCTGGATGCAGACACTGTCCACTACTTCCCCTTGGTAAATGGGGAATGTGCAGTATTATGAGGAAGATAACACCACTAGTGCCATTTGTTTTGATACCTACATGCTGGCATGTTTACGTTTACGTGTTGTACTTTCACATGTACAACTGTTCCATACATGATCAGTGAGGCTACAAGGTTTTGAACCAGAATCCATCATATTTGTATGTGTTGGCTAATGTGTACATGACAATATAATTTAGTGATGGGTATACAGAGTAGGTATAACCAGAAACAGGAGTGTGTAGACATGGGTGGGTGATTCACACATACCAAATGATATTGATGGATGTCAATCGCCAGGTTAAAATGTTGCAGAAATGGCACACATGGTTGAAACACTTCCAGTACTTTCAGGCAATGTGTCTTTGCATGCCATTGAGAAGGGTGTATTCAGTCAGGTGGGATGCACATGTACTATGGTGATATGCATCAGGGAGGGATATGCTGACATGTTGGGCTCATATGTGTCTGTCAGCAGTCAGTACTACATTGGTATTTGTGTTTGCTAAACATGGAAGGTACAGTGAATTTCCTTCCCTCGTGGATATAATTAAAACCTCTTTATGGGCTGAATATCTCCTAAGCTTCATGTACTTTCAGTGTTCTAATGTCATTGAGATTTGCAATGTTAAGAAGGTGTGCTCACATGAACCAATCTTAACTGGGGATGTTCCTAGCCAGACTCATGACTAATAGTTATTTTTGCTGAAATCTCACACCAATTGTAGCCATTTTGTCTCCATTCTACTATTCTGTATTACATGTGACACCTAGCTAAGCTACTCATGTGCAGCTTTCAACTGCATCATCTGGCAATGGACAGATGTGAAAGTGTCACTTAGGAAGTATATAGAGTGCGGAATGGGCACTTCCATGTCACTTTCTTCTTGGTAGTCACATAGTATTGCAACGTAGCTGTAGCAGGCACCCAGCAGTTCTATATGTTGTGGGTTAGTGACGCCTTAGCATTTGCTGATTGCAGGGGCATGCGTGGATAGGTAGTAATGCATTCTATGTGGATATTCCATTTGAAGACATCAGGTAACAATGGCATGCTACAAGGGCCTAGGTTGACAGGGTGATGATATCTCCTGCTACACACATGAGGGTAGATTTGGGATAAGATAACAAATGCAGTTGGAGCAGACTGTGGTTAAACACCATTATGTGTGACTGTGCACAGGTCATGTAGCATTTATGCATGTGCTCATGCCAATGTTGGAGCTAATGTAGTCATCCTTGTACATGTTGTGGTCTGTGCAATTGTGTAATGTTTTTTGTTAGGATATTTTTGCCAGGTGTGTTCATACAATTCCAATGACCCTACTTCTACTATCCTTTCAACAGCAACCCAGGGCACAGATGGAACCAGTGGCCCAGAGAGAAGGTGGTGGGAGTGCCATGGAGGAGCAAAATGACTCATCGTCATTTTCATCATCGGAGTCAAGCTCTAGTGGCCACTCCTTGGGGGTTGTGGACTCCCCTGGACCTGCATCTCCAAAATCCATGCCCACCACCCCCATTCCATCTCCACCCACCCTGCTGCTCTCCAGCCAGCTGTCCAGGCCTGCTTCCCTAGAATGGGGGGAGTCTCCTTTGCACCAAGCACCTCATCCCCTGCCCATGGCTCCCATGCTGCCTGTGTGGAGGCAATTGGCATCCAGAGGTAGACCTATGTGGGACAGACTGCATTGCTGAATGCCATCCAGGTACACAGTCACCAACCTACGCAGATGGTGTCATACCTGGAAGGCATGCCTGCTGACATGTCTGACTTTCAGAGATCTTTTCCAACTCAGGCGTCCACACTCACAGCAGCCTTTCACCAATTCCTTCTTTCCATCCCACCTCCTGCCTCTTCCCTATCCACAATCCCTATTCTTATACCTGCCCAAAGCATACACACACATCAGCACGCATCCACCTCAACATCCACACACAGCACATGACACAAGAAACAAAAGAAAAAAGGAAGGCTCTAAACCACTCACTAGGCACTCGACCCCCTTACCACAGCATCCAGTGACATGCACTCAGACACCACATGCATCCACTACATAAATACAGCCAGACACCACACCACTAGTCACAGCCACTACACACATACAGCCAAACACCTCACCACCAGACTCAGTACTACCTATACTACATACCCAGACACCACACCCACACCACCGGACACAGTCACTATTGACATCACACACCCAGACACCACACCCACACCACCAGACACAACCACTACCAACATCACACACCCAGACACCACACCCACACCTCAGACCACTCCCTCCAACACCCAACCCCTTGTCTTACCTTCTCTACAGTCTCCCAAAGAACTTACCCTGTTTGCCCTTGACCTCTTCTCTGGCACTGCTGCCCCCTCCCAAACCCAAAAGCTTTTCTTTCCCACCCTGCCCTGCCCTTCCACTTACAAGTCCACCCCATAAACACCTGCCCCCCCACTAAACCTTTCCCTACAACACAAAGCTGTTAAAAAATGAAGGCCACCGGTCAAGAACCCCATCCACCACCTCCCAAGACCGCTTCCCCACCACAGATCTTCCAAGGCCCAAAAATGCTCCCTCCTTCTTATACCCATCACTACTCTTCATGCTTACCGTATATGAATCAGTTCAGCCGTTGACAGTGTAGCGCCACCCAAATACGGAAACAAAAATCGATTTACACCATCTGAGCCCTGGTTTAATGAAGAGCTTTGAGTGGCAAAACACTCCTGCAGAAGGTCAGAAAGGAAGTGGAGGTCTAACTACAGCGTAGAGGACAAAGTCACTTATAAAGCAGAGCTGCTACTCTACTAAAACACCAGATTAAAGCCAAATCTAATTTCTTTATAAATCAAATTAATTCAGCTATTAATACTCCAAATGAGCTTTTTTCTACAGTGGTCAGACTCAGCAATCCTTTGCCGGCTAAAAACGCCAACACGAATGCCTCCCTGTGCAACAAACTTGCCACTTTCTTTAAAGACAAAGTAGAGGCGATTTATAATGTCTTTGCTGCAAACCAAAGCACTCAGGGGGCTTGCCTGACCAACAAACTTCAGTCAGCGTCATCAGGAGGCTCCAATTCAGGGACCTGCATGAAAGTAGCAGTTAATTTGCATGTTGAGTTATCAGAGCCTCAACAAAAAAAGTACTGGCACAATGTAGCAAAAGAACTTCCTTGTTACTCTGGACTAGGTGGGAGGAAGTGTACGTTATCACAGACCTCCGATACTCATTTACAATGTCTGGAGACAGCCCATCCAGAATGCTACAAGTTTAACAATTAAAATAGATAGAAAAGTAAGAAAAGGAGAATGAGCAGTCAGTCCACAAACAAATACACTCTACAGAGACCCTCAATGGTGACGAGGTGAGAAAATATGTAGAGAGAGAGAGAGAGTACCTCACGTGCGCACCACCAGAGGAGCTACTGGTTGGTTCTCACCAGCTTGCCCACGTTTATTTCATCATCGGTCACTCTCTCTCAAGAAAAAGGTGTACAGTGTCCAATAGAAAACACAAAACACAAGACAGTGTAATGTGAAAAACACAAAAAACAAATAAATTGTGCAGACAACGACAAATATAAAATTAGTGAAAGTGTATAGACTCACAAATGATTGTTTTATTCTGGTTAGGAGTCTATCACTCTGTTAAAAACCACAGCATGTTGCATACCTTAATAATGACGGCCAACATGTTTCATTGCCAATAAAATTTGTGGCAAATTCATCAGGGCAAGAAGGGGTCAAAAAATCACCTTCTCAGGACACACACCTTTAAAAGGACTGACAAACACAAACAAACAAACATACAGCATAATCAGTACGGGGAGGGATGAGTTCAAAAACCAACCCAAGGCTGGTGATGGTAACATCATTTAATTCATTACCTAGTTGTGGCTATGGGCCCACGTACCAGCCACCAACCAGTCGCAGGGGCGTACTAAATTTTTAACTATCGCCTTCCTGCTCAGCAAAGCACGACCGTCGTTGGTGCCTGCACCTGTGGAAACAAGTATAGACCATCTATACCTGACTCAATCTAGAAGACACACTGTGTATTTGCTCTTCCTCAATATACCAATGAACAATCACCTCGCTTATTTGGAAGTTCTTACAACACCAGGACCCTTTAAAATATATTGTATCACATCAGCACCCCAATGCCGATATCGTTTTCACAGCACAACTGACTTCAACAATCACAAGCGTCTAGTTCAATAATGTGTAAAAAGAAAAGCCCTAAGCTCTTCGTACCGCAACAATCACGCACCACCCAGAAACGAAAACGGCGTTTTTCAGTATCTCATCCATCCCCGGGCTTACCCTGTCTCTTGTACAACCAGGCGTCACCTCAGCACTGGAGCGACTCAATGCGCGGCTGAATTCAATTTCAATGAGTAGCTGTGGCAACATCTCGCGAGACTACGCGAGTCGTAGGGATGTATCAATTACAGTGGGGAATGCCGCGGCCATTTTGGAGTGGTCATGGCTCTGACTTAAAACCATAAAGACCCAAGCCAAAAACGAACTCCTCTGACTATAAATTAAAGGGTGATAATGCAAACTTGTTAAAAAACATAAGCCCACCAGAGATAGGGTGAGGCCCAATAGGTGGCGGGCGTAAGGCAATCCCAACCAGTATGCAGACAAACTTCTGCAGCCACCGGACCCATATAGCAATCATCCTTACCAGAGGGCAATAATATATCAGAAAACAGGGGAGTCAGTCCGCAATTTAATGACGATAGGGATAGTTATTACCCAACCTCCAGAATGAATCAAGGAGCGCGTCTGTGCACCATCGACCTATTTCGTGCAGCGCCCAACCCAATAGCACCATGAATAAACTACACCAATGGCCAATGTGTCACCTAATGTGCACCCCAGGGAGCTGGAAAATCTCAAACAAACTATTGCGGAACATGCGGAACCACTTTGTCATAGTTATACTATGTACCAGATGTTTAGAAAGGTTCATCAGGGGTGAGTGGAGGTAGTATATTGATAATTTGTTAAAATACTCAGCCTATCAATAACCCCCTATCTGCTTACTTTATTCCACTCGATCTGGTCATTGAGACCAACGGTGTCCCCCTTCTCAGTGAAAATCCAACGGGCCTCCTTCACGGCTAGTCTCTTATCAATATCACCCAGATCGCCCCACACTTTTTCCAGGACAACCCACTTTAAAGATCTGAATTGATGTCGCTGATCTTTGTAGTGTTGGACTAATCGAGTGGTGAGCTTACCAGCCCTAATGGTGCTCAGATGTTCCTGAATGCGTACCTTGACCTTTCTAGATGTAAGGCCAATGTAATGTAGTCCACAAGGGCATGTCAATCTGTAGATTACATGGCACGTATTACAGTTGGTAAACTGACGGAGAAACCAGGTCCTCCCACTACCTAGTATGATCTCAGTTGTTTTCTCCGTCAGTTCGCACACTGAACAGCTCCCGCAAGGATGGTGTCCTGAAGGTAGATTTATGTTCTTCTGAACATGGGCGGGTCTTGTATGCACCAGTCTGTCCTTCAGGTTTTGGGTCCTTTTAAATGCAAATCTAGGCTGGGGCATCTGGAAGTCACTGGTGGATAACAATGACCAGTGTCGCTTGATTATTTGTCTGATCTTATTAGACAACGGGTCAAATGTAAGGACAACTGGCAAACTCTCCTTGGATTCCTTCTTGTTCCTCTCCAGCAGAGCCTCCCTGGGTGTGTTGTGCGCCCTTTTACTGGCTCTGGTAATAATCCTCTTAGGGTAAGCACGTTGTTCTAATTTCGTGCTCAACACCTCAGATTGATGTAAATAATCTGATGTAGAGGAACAGTTTCTACGATATCTAAGAAACTGACCCACTGGGAGGTTGTCCCTTAGAGCTCTGGGATGGTACGACTGGTAGTGTAAAAGGGAGTTTTTATCAGTGGGCTTGTGATGAACACTGGTAGTAAGTTTGTCATCCAACACAGTGATATCAAGGTCAAGGTATGTAGCCGCCTCCCTACTGAACTGCCAAGTGAATTTCAAACAGGTGTCCAGAGAATTCAGCCATTCAAGGAACTCACAGAGATGTTGTTGAGTGCCCCTCCAAATACATAGAACATCGTATATATATCTCTTCCAGAGGCAAATATGCCCCTGGAAGGGATTAGAGGGGTGGTCAAGGTGGTTTGCCTCGAATTGGCCGACGTAAATACACGCCAGGCTCGGCGCAAAAGTAGCGCCCATCGATGTCCCCGAGATCTGTAAGTACAGGGCATCCTTGTGACAGAAAAAATTACGAGTGAGAGCCAGCTCCACACATTGCATGACAAAGGACTGGGGAGTGTCATAAAACCACTCCTGGGCTCCCAGGGCGCGAGCTGCTGCCACCAGCGTCGCGTCCTGGGGGATGCTAGTATACAAGGTCTCGATGTCAATAGTCACAAGTAACTGCTGGGATGAATCAAAGTCCATATCATTGATGATGTTAAGAATATCGGTAGTGTCCTGCACATAGGACCGTTGGGTGATTACCGATTCCCTGAGGAAGAAGTCGGAGAACTGGGAAAGCGGCTCCAACACCGAGCCAATGCCCGATACAATGGGGCGGCCTGGGGGTGGACGCTGGGCCTTATGAATCTTCGGCAGAATATAAAATGCCGGTGTCCTAGGGTTGAGGTTGACGAGGAACTCCGCCTCTTTCGCAGTGATCCACTTTTTCTCCCGCGCCTGTGCCACAATGATGGTAATCTGTTGCAGCAATTCAGCCGTAGGATCACGTGCCAGAGGACGGTAGTTCCTCCTGTCACTCAACAACCTCAGAACTTCCGCCTCATAGTCGCAGGTATTCATAAGGACCACAGCGCCCCCTTTATCAGCAGATTTGATAGTGAGTGCGGTATTATCTTGTAAGGATTTGACCGCAGCCCAATCCAACCTGCTCATGTTGTTATAGGTGTTGGCCTGTTCTGATTCCTCCAGAAGTCTGATCTCATTCAGAACCTTGTTCTCAAACACTACCACCTTAGGACCCACAGAAGATACTGGGGGACAAAACTGGGAGGGACGATGTAAATCCGTAGAAAAGACTGAGGCAGGGATCTGTTCTTTGTTTGCAAAGAATTTTTTTATTTTGATTTTTCTCACCATTTCATGGAGTTCAGTCCGGCATCTGAAAGAGTCATGTTTGGGGGTTGGAACATACCCAAGGCCACGGTTTAGTACTTTCAATTGACCGGCTGTTAACTCATGTCCCGATAGGTTTACAACGATGTTATTCACATCTACATCGGGGCTCGACCTCGACTGCGAGTTTGGCGCGGGGAAAACATCTGCCAGTTCTGAGACTGGTTCTGTCTGGCTCTGCCCCGTCCCCTGTGACCTCCCCCTCTGTTGCCTTGTTGTGCCTGGCCCAAAAAAGAACGAATCAAGGAGCCAAGTTCTTGGTTGGCCTGAGGTTCTAGATTGAATCTCACCTTCCCCTGGGCTATAGGTGGAGCTGCCTCATCATCCTCGCTAGAGGTGTTGTCGAAGGTCCAGTTGCCCGGGGTTCTCCTGGGCGGTTGACGCCCTCCTCTCTGAAATCTAGATTGAGGATTGCTGTCACTACTCGCCTGATAATGTTTATCATCCACATACGGGAAGGCCCACTCATGTGTGTACCTCTCTAGGTTTCTTTTGAGACCCTTAATTTTCTGATTGACCATGTAGTTTTTATATTCGGTCAAATCTTCTTGGATTCTCTGTAGATGATCCTTTGTATCAGTGAGTGTTGTGTCATTTTTTATTACCTCCTCCAGATCAAGAATCTCTTTCAATAGGGCGTCACTCAACCTTTTAGCAGTCTGAATGATTAAGATGAGCCAATCCCGGGTACATTTATTAGCGATGTAACTCCAATCGACCCGGAATTGCTTATCTTCTAAAAAAATTCGCGGCTCAATCCTGACCAGTAAACTAGCCGGGGCAGCCCCTGCCCGATAGTATTCGGTCATTAGGGCCCCATGTAATGCAACCCTCACCTGCCTTTTCTTTAAACCACTTAGCTTCTCCCATTCCTCTCTAGCAGAAAGTGTATTGGATAAGGAAGAGTCTGGGAAAAGTGACGGTCCAGACAAAATTGCCGCAATCTGGTCATCCGTGAAAGCCAGACAGTTTCGATCCATTCTTAACACAATAGGTACCCCTCAATCAAGAAATCCAGAGGAGGAATTTGAGGGAGAGAGGGAGATCCTCTTGGTGGTTACACCCCTTGAGGCAAGAACAGATATGACCAAAGGGAGTTTTTTCACACAGTTGCAAGCACCAACGGAGACCAGCAGTGGGCATGTACTGCGGTCTACAGTGAATGAACCCAATCCCAAACCAAAAACAAATCAGCTGATGTTTGACCAGAATAAAACAATCATTTGTGAGTCTATACACTTTCACTAATTTTATATTTGTCGTTGTCTGCACAATTTATTTGTTTTTTGTGTTTTTCACATTACACTGTCTTGTGTTTTGTGTTTTCTGGTAAATAGACATAATATCGAAAAAATAATATCGAACAACAAGAATATCGAAGTTAAAATATCGAGATAACATTAATATCGAAGTGTAGAATATCGAGGTAAGTAATATCGGTTTTTTTGTGTTTAGTAAAATATCGAAGTATGAAATATCGATGTAGTAATATCGTTTGAAGATAATATCGATTGAATAGTTTTGTTAGAAATATCGAAATATAATATATATATTGTTTAAAATGTGTATTTAGTGTATATTGAATAAGTAAATTGTTTAATTATATGTATAAATACTTTATTAATGTTTAAAATATAATTAATAGTGTTAAGTAATTTATTGTATGATATGTTTTAGGAGCGGGATGTTGGGTTATTAGGGGATAAGGGTGGGGAGTGTTTTAAAAATATTAGTGTAAAATCAGATAATAATTTAAAAATATTAAATAATAAATAATTATGAATAGTAAATTGTAATGAAATTTCTAAATTAAATATTTATAATTTAGAAAATAATAAAGAAATTATATATATTTTTTAGGAGCGGGATGTTGGGTTATTAGGGGATAAGGGTGGGGAGTGTTTTAAATATATTAGTGTAAAATCAGATAATAATTTAAAAATATTAAATAATAAATAATTATGAATAGTAAATTGTAATGAAATTTCTAAATTAAATATTTATAATTTAGAAAATAAAAAAGAAATTATATATATTTTTTAGGAGCGGGATGTTGGGTTATTAGGGGAGAAGGGTGGGGAGTGTTTTAAAAATGTTATTGTAAAATCAGATAATAATGTAAAAATATTTAATATTCAAGATTTCGAAATTTCAAAATTTCAATAAAAATTCGAAATTAAATAATTTGAAATTATAATGAAATTTTAATTTTGTTTTATGAGTGGGATGTAGTGTTATTAGTGTATAAGGGCGGGGAGTGTATTAAAAAGATTACTGTAAAATTGGATAATAAGTTATAAATATTAATACTAAAGAATTAGAAATGTTAAAAATTTAATGTAATTTTGACAATGTTTTAAACAAAATTTCAAATTAATTTCGAAATTATTTTTTTGTTTCATGGTTGGGAATTTGGGTTATTAGGGTGTAAGGGTGTGGATTGTATTTTAATAATTATTACAAAATTATATATTAATAAATAAATTTTTAATTGGGAATAATTTAAATTTGTGAACATTTTATGTCAAAATCTAATTATATAATTTAAATTGGAAATTATAATTTCAATATTTATGTTGTATTTATGGGTGGGATGTGGGTATATTAGGGGAGAAGGGTGGGGAGTAATTTTTAAAAATAATAGTGGAAACATAGATCATAAAACATTTCAATTTATTAGTAAATATTGTGAAATCTAAAATTTAAAATAAAAATTATTATTAAATAATTGTATATTTGCTATTTATATGGAAAACATATTGTACATATTTTTTGGGGAATTAGGGTTAATATGGGATAGGGGTGGGTATTGTAACTATAGTATTGTTAAATTTAATAGTTTTTTGATATCTCATAGTTAATAAATGTAGATTATTAATATTTTAAGTGATGTTATAACCAGCACCTTGTCTCAGTTTGATCTTTCTGGAGTGGGAATATTCAATTTAATTGGGTTAGTGTCCAGCACCTTCCCTGAGTTTATGTTAACTGGAGTGGGAATAGTAAATTATATAGGGTTACTGTCCAGCACCTTCTCTGAATTTATGTTAACTGGAGTGGCAATAGTAAATTATATAGGGTTACTGTCCACCACCTTCCATGACTTTATCTTAATTGGAGTGGGAATAGTAAATTATATACAGTTAGTGTCCAGCATCTTCCCTGAGTTTATGATAACTGGAGTGGGAATAGTAAATTATTTAGGGTTAGTGTCCAGCACCTTTCCTGACTTTATGTTAACTGGAGTGGGAATAGTAAATTATATAGGGTTACTGTCCAGCACCTTTCTTGAGTTTATGTTAACTGGAGTGGGAATAGTAAATTATATAGGGTTATTGTCCAGCACCTTTCCTGACTTAATGTTAACTGGAGTGGGAATATTAAATTATATAGGGTTACTATATAGCACCTTCCTTGACTTTATGTTAACTGGAGTGGGAATAGTAAATGATATAGGGTTACTGGCCAGCACCTTTCCTGAGTTTATGTTAACTGGAGTGGGAATAGTAAATTATATAGGTTTACTGTCCAGCACCTTCCTTGACTTTATGTTAACTGGAGTGGGAATAGTAAATTATATAGGGTTACTGGCCAGCACCTTTCCTGAGTTTATGTTAACTGGAGTGGGAATAGTAAATTATATAGGGTTAGTGTCCAGCATCTTCTCTGACTTTATGTTAACTGGAGTGGGAATAGTAAATTATATAGGGTTACTGTCCACCACCTTCTCAGAATTTATGTTAACTGGAGTGGGAATAGTAAATTATATAGGGTTACTGTCCAGCATTTTCCCTGAATTTATGTTAACTGGAGTGGGAATAGTAAATTATATAGGGTTACTGTCCAGCACCTTCTCTGAATTTATGTTAATTGGAGTGGGAATAGTAAATTATATAGGGGTACTGTCCACCACCTTCCATGACTTTATCTTAACTGGAGTGGGAATAGTAAATTATATACAGTTAGTGTCCAGCATCTTCCCTGAGTTTATGATAACTGGAGTGGGAATAGTAAATTATTTAGGGTTAGTGTCCAGCACCTTTCCTGACTTTATGTTAACTGGAGTGGGAATAGTAAATTATATAGGGTTACTGTCCAGCACCTTTCTTGGGTTTATGTTAACTGGAGTGGGAATAGTAAATTATATAGGGTTACTGTCCAGCACCTTTCCTGACTTAGGTGCCGATCACGATCCGGCAAAAACCGGGTACGAACCGTCGGACGGAGCATATTCTCCGTCCGACGCGTACCCGGTCGTCAAAATATACAAACATGGAATTACGATTCGCACGGGTACACCATTACCGTACGAATCGTAAAAAAGACCGACCGAACAAAAAACACCTACCAATGCGATCCGGGAAAGCGCCGACCTGACGTCGGGACGCACGCAGCCAGCCATTCACGACCCAGGAATCACGATTCGCACCGACGTCACCCCGCACGGTGAATATTTTGCGGCAGCCAAAAACTGCCGGGAAATCAGGACGACGCGAACAAGGACCACCAGTACGCGACGGACAGACGGCGACGCGAACAAGGAGGACCAGTACGTGACGGACACACAGGACGACGCCACCCAGGAGGACCCGTACGCGACAGGACGACGCGATCAAGGAGGACCCGTACGCGACAGGACGACGCGAGCAAGGAGTACCAGTACGCGACGGACAGACATGGACCCGAACCTACGAGTCATCCCTGCCCTCATAGCAGTACACCTCCTCTACAGGTTACGACGCAGACGCCGCAGAAGGTCAGAATAACTAAGGGAGGGGGGAAAGTGGGGTGGGGTGGGGGTGGCACGACCAGGGCAGGCCACAAAACAACCACATGAGTGACACACTACACATGGCCTGGACATACCTGACTCCCATGCCCTGGTCACCACGAGGGGGTGGGGGCGTGTCCTGATAATCCAGCGACCGCCACAACGGAAGTCCGTCACCACGCGAACCGGCAACACAACCAGACAGGTACGTCCCGTACCCACGCCTGAAGAGCGTGGGTACGAGTCGGACCACGCCCACACACGTCACCCCAACAATGGCGGGACGGATCGCACCCACGTGGCAAAGGCCTGGGTACGGGCCGCACAAACATCACATAGCGTGGGGACGGATATGTACGGACCCTACCCCCACCCCGTATGCAAGGAGCGTACCCCCCTGCCCAACAGTGTAAGTACGACCCGTACCCCCACCCGCGGACGTACGGAGCGTACCCCCAGCCCAACAGTGTAAGTACGACCCGTACCCCCACCCGCGGACGTACGGAGCGTACCCCCAGCCCAACAGTGTAAGTACGACCCGTACCCCCACCCGCGTATGCATGGAGCGTACCCCCCATGCCAACAGTGTAAGTACGACTCGAACCCCCACCCACGAATGCAAGGAGCGTACCCCCCTGCCCAACAGTGTAAGTACGACCCGTACCCACACCCGCGGACGTACGGAGCGTACCCCCAGCCCAACAGTGTAAGTACGACCCGTACCCCCACCCGCGGACGTACGGAGCGTACCCCCAGCCCAACAGTGTAAGTACGACCCGTACCCCCACCCGCGTATGCATGGAGCGTACCCCCCATGCCAACAGTGTAAGTACGACTCGAACCCCCACCCACGAATGCAAGGAGCGTACCCCCCTGCCCAACAGTGTAAGTACGACCCGTACCCACACCCGCGGACGTACGGAGCGTACCCCCAGCCCAACAGTGTAAGTACGACCCGTACCCCCACCCGCGGACGTACGGAGCGTACCCCCAGCCCAACAGTGTAAGTACGACCCGTACCCCCACCCGCGGACGTACGGAGCGTACCCCCAGCCCAACAGTGTAAGTACGACCCGTACCCCCACCCGCGAATGCAAGGAGCGTACCCCCCTGCCCAACAGTGTAAGTACGACCCGTACCCCCACCCGCGGACGTACGGAGCGTACCCCCAGCCCAACAGTGTAAGTACGACCCGTACCCCCACCCGCGAATGCAAGGAGCGTACCCCCCTGCCCAACAGTGTAAGTACGACCCGTACCCCCACCCACGAATGCAAGGAGCGTACCCCCCTGCCCAACAGTGTAAGTACGACCCGTACCCCCACCCGCGTATGCATGGAGCGTACCCCCCATGCCAACAGTGTAAGTACGACTCGAACCCCCACCCACGAATGCAAGGAGCGTACCCCCCTGCCCAACAGTGTAAGTACGACCCGTACCCACACCCGCGGACGTACGGAGCGTACCCCCACCACACCAGTGTCAGTAGACACGTACCCTCACCTCTAATGCAGTGTGCGTAACCCCACCGTGTATGTGCCAAGCGCACATATCCAGTAATCGGAGGTGTGTGTGCAGAGTCCACCCAGCAGTGCCCTGAGACAGGAGTGGTGGGTGTGGAGTCCTCCCAGCAGTGCCCTGAGACAGGAGGGGTGGGTGCCCATCACTCCCAGCAGTGCCCAGAGACAGGAGGGGTGTGTGCAGAGTCCTCCCAGCAGTGCCCTGACACAGGAGGGGTGGGTGCAGAGTCCTCCCAGCAGTGCCCTGAGACAGGAGGGGTGGGTGGTGAGTCCTCCCAGCAGTGCCCAGAGACAGGAGGGGTGTGTGCAGAGTCCTCCCAGCAGTGCCCTGACACAGGAGGGGTGGGTGCAGAGTCCTCCCAGCAGTGCCCTGAGACAGGAGGGGTGGGTGCCCATCACTCCCAGCAGTGCCCAGAGACAGGAGGGGTGTGTGCAGAGTCCTCCCAGCAGTGCCCAGACACAGGAGGGGTGGGTGTGGAGTCCTCCCAGCAGTGCCCTGAGACAGGAGGGGTGGGTGCAGAGACCTCCCAGCAGTGCCCTGAGACAGGAGGGGTGGGTGTGGAGTCCTCCCAGCAGTGCCCAGAGACAGGAGGGGTGTGTGCAGAGTCCTCCCAGCAGTGTCCACACCCAGGAGGGGTGGGTGCAGAGACCTCCCAGCAGTGCCCTGAGACAGGAGGGGTGGGTGGTGAGTCCTCCCAGCAGTGCCCAGAGACAGGAGGGGTGGGTGCAGAGTCCTCCCAGCAGTGTCCAGACCCAGGAGGGGTGGGTGGTGAGTCCTCCCAGCAGTGCCCAGAGACAGGAGGGGTGTGTGCAGAGTCCTCCCAGCAGTGTCCAGACCCAGGAGGGGTGTGTGCAGAGTCCTCCCAGCAGTGTCCAGACCCAGGAGGGGTGGGTGCAGAGTCCTCCCAGCAGTGTCCACACCCAGGAGGGGTGTAACACATGTGTGTGATGCCACAATTACCCACATCCATACTGCCTACAAGGGAACATGTCCCCATGAACTCATGTCAACTGACTCCACACACAAGTACAGTGATCACCAAGGATGCCACGATTGTTGCAGGTGGAGACATGGCCATGCATGCATGGCCAAAGTAGAAGGGCTCCGTCACACACACAGCTCATGTACACACAGCTCTGCGCTAAACATTGGGAACACCCTGCAGGGAAGAAACTGGGTACACAGAGTAAGGAATACACCCTGGGACAATTGAACCATGCAGTAACTGCTGACATGACCTAAGGAAGTTAGCCAACACCTTGTGATGGCACACAGATCCTAGGGTGGCCCCAAAGAGCAGAACACTACTACAAATCCCACACACCCAAAGCCTTAAACACCACCCAAAACAATGTAGCAGCCCCACCAACACCAATACCACCATAGCAGGAGTGTGATAATGAAAAAAAAAATAAGCTTTAATCAGCATGAGCACAATGTCCGTGGATCAACGGCAGTTCAAAGTCAACAAAGGCCATAGGGCAGTCAATTATTCCCAGCTGCATGGGGGACACAGTGGGATGTGTGTCCCCTACCTTGCCTGCACAGTCAAATGCCATCGTCTTCCATACTGGTGAGGGCATCAGGGGGGGGGGAAGCAACAGGCACCGCAGGGACATCAGGGCAAAGGGGCGGCGTTGTGGGTGCAGGGATGGAGGACTCAACCACAGGGGGTGTGTCATGGCCAAAGGCGGAGGCCAGGATGGCACTACACACCTTAGCAAGGTCCTCCAGGGAGTCCCCTGCACCCGAAGTGACCTCAGGCCCCAAGGAGGGGGGGGGTTCAGAGGGATGGGTTGCAGCGCCACCGGGGGAGGGTGGAGACAGGGGGGGAGACTCAACCACCCTGACCGAGGACTTCCTTGACCGCTTGCGTGGTGGCGTAACTGTGGGGCTCAGGGACAGAGCGGCCATGAAGGAGTCCTTGGGGGAGATGTGGCCAGGAGAGCTGAGGGGAGGGGATTTGGAGGCAGTGGATTGTGTGGAATGCGGACTCCCACTCTGGCTGCGTGTCACACGTTTGCCCCCCGACCCAGTGGGTGTGCCTATCTCACCCTGTGTGTGCGTGTCAGGAGGAGTGCGGTGGACCTTCCCTGCTGGTGTGGTGCCTGTGTCTGTTGTGGTGGGTGCATGCCGACGTCTGGGTGTACGTGGGACAGGCATGGAAGTGGGAAGTGTGGATGGGGCAGGGGTAGGTGGGGGGAGGTCGCGCTGCAGGAGACCCACTGCTGCAGTCAGTGTGGAGTCTAGGGACCTCAGCAAGTTGCGTTGGTCAGCCTGCAAAGAATGAATGCCCTCCAAGAATGCCTCGATGTTGGTGAGGGTTTTCCCGTGGGAATGGAGGACATTCAGGATCGCAGCCTGACCAACCTGCATTTGCCGCTGGATGTCCATAGACTCAGCATTGGCGGCAGCAGTGGAGACAGGGGCAGGGGGTGCGGTGCCTGGCAGGAAGGAGACATGCGGTGACCGTGCACGCTGGGAAGGGACACGAGCAAGTGGGAGGCGGTTGGTGGGAACTGAGGGGGCGGTGGCAGGTGTTGTTCCACTGTCAGCTGCTGGTGCAGCCTCCGCCAACCCTGAGACATCCGCCTCGGACCTGTCAGCTTCGTAGTCTGATGTGCCAGTCGACAGGTCCTCGGCCACACTATCCTCCGCCTCTGTCCCACTCGATGTGCCAGCCCCGATGTCACGGCTGCCACTGGTGCTCGGTCCCTCCGCCTGGTCCGTGTCCATGTCTCCCTCTGTGTCCCCCGACGATGCTGTGGGCAGGGTGGAGAGACAGAAATTAATCAGACACCTGTACACATCTGTCACATGAGTCCAATCTACATAGTCAACATTGCATAGCCTGAAGAGGCAGATCCCTAACATCTGCAAAACAAGGTACCGATGTAGGGCATGAAACACAGTTGGTTGAGCCACCATGCCACTGAAATACCATGGAGAGCATGAGACAATAGCTGCTGACAGGAAACGGAGTCTGACATAGCACCCAGGCCCTGGGGACAATCCTGCACTGCCTCTGCACCACACAGCGTTTGTGAAAATACCTATGACCAGGGACAATATCCATGAACTTGAGACACATGCTGCATAGGTAATGCTGCAAACATGCCCAACATAACTCGGTCACTGCACCTTGCGTGTGTGTCCAGTAACATCACACACTGTCCAGACCCAGCAATTAGGAATCAGGATTTGACACATAGGCATTGCCCGCCCCAAGCAACCCCCACACGATGCTAATTGCTGAGACCCAGGTGGCACCAACATCTCATAGTCTGGGTGATAAACACAGTGGCAGGCAAAAGGCAAGATTGGACGCAAAACAGCAAAGGTGCGCCTGTACAAATAATGAGGTACCAGTGCCCATCCTCAGATGAGTATAACAAGACACACAGGCACTGGCAACTGTGAGTATGAAGAGGGACAATCAGGTCAGGCTGCACAGTGGACACCTGTACATAATAGCATGTCTATATACATGGTGACAGGGGACAATGGCACAGAGCACAACCTACGCTGTAGACAGTGAGAGTGTCCACGTTGATGATGACACAAACAACACTGAGGATAAGGTGCCCCAGGGGACAGTATTGGGCACGCAACTACATGCTACTGAATGGGAATGACTGCTACACACGTCACCATCCCTGCACTATGCGTAGCGCACACTCATGCACATCATGTCACAGGCCACTACATAGGACATGCGCGCTGTAAGGCATGACACATGAGAGACCAACTCCCATGTCTGGAGTCAGCATCAGTGCCAACTGACATGGAACCCACATGCAGTGAACTTGACAGTTCACAGGCAAGGTCCCACAACCTGTTACCCACCACCACCACCCATGATGCTACAGTCATTGTTCTCGTGGACAAAGCGCCAGCCTACATTACCTTGTGAAGGAGTGACTACACACAGACCAGGGAACACATTGCAAGGAGGGGAAGGGTGGCAGGGGCGCTGCGCTACACTTGGGCAAACTGGATGGGCACAGCACCTTTAAACCCTGCCAGTGAATTAATGCCACTGTGCCCTTACAAATGCCGGTGACACACAACAAACGCACATGTACCTACCCCCTTCCGCCTGCTGCATCGCCTGTAAGCGCCTCTCCAGGTCTGGAAAGACCACCGGCAGCACACGCCTGTGGAGGTGGGTCAGACGGCGGCGGCCGCGGTTCTTGTGGCTCTCAGGTGAGTCCCCCAGCAGGAGCCGTGCAATCCTCCGCGTCCAGCACCGGATATCCTGCCAGCGTTTCCTCACCTGGGACAGGCTCCGCCTCCGACCATCCACACGCCTCACGGCACTGACGGCGGTCAGCCAGATCTGCTCCTTGGCAGAGGCGCCTACCTGTGAGGAAGTACAAGTGACACCACATCAATACACCAGCCACATGTCACAGAGAGACATATGTGAACATAATAGCTGGTTACTACATGGCATGTAATGCAGCCAACGCATTGCACCTCTGTCATAGGGACATCATCCTCTGGTGAGGGAAAAGGCAGTACGTGCCATAGTGGGTACTCAGGTGGAATGATGGCAATGTCACAATCAATGATCAAGGCTCACACTGTGCATCACACCCACACCTCCTGTCTCAGGGCACTGCTGGGAGGACTCTGCACACACACCTCCTGTCTCAGGGCACTGCTGGGAGGACTCTGCACACACCCCTCCTGTCTCAGGGCACTGCTGGGAGACATCAGGCACCCCCCCCCTGGTACCCCCCCGACAGTACATGGCATGTGTGTCACACCGGGTCACAATGCCTGAAGACACAGTCACAACATAGGGACAGTCTGTGGCAGTGGCCTATGCACTCACCTGATACCCTGGTCGCCCATACAGCATGGGGTACTGTGGGAGGATCACATCCAGCAGAGCCATGTTCTCCTCCAGGGTGAATGGCTGTGTCCTCTCCACAGCCCTTGACATGGTTCCAGGGAATCAGTAGCAGCAGCTTGGTCGACAAATGCAAAGATGTGCAGGCAAGTAATCCCTCATGGGACCTGGCTGCCTTATATGTGGCCTTCTGCCCAGTCTCATGCACAGGAGTACAGAGTGATTGGTCACTCACATTTGCATCCTATGTTTCCACCAATCCCTTCAAACCTAGCAGTCTGTGGGTTCTCTATCGGTTTCATTCTCCTGCATGATGTCAGCCCCACAAACACATTGCAACAAAGTAGAAGAATTCCAACTGACTTCTGCTGTGCACCTTCCAGAACAAAATCGAAATTTGAACCTGGTCGCCATGACAACCAGCATGCATGTAGGCCTTAATACTTGTCCCCTATGTAATTAGGAGAATCACACACAGGTACGGTGCGTTTCCGGGCCCTAGGGCACCCCAAATGCATGGCAACGGCCCGTACATGCATGCCTACGTTCAAAATCACTATGGTTCTGCACGCGTATGCGTACTCGTTGTGGTACGGACCGTACAAATGCCTGTACGCTCACTATCACTATGGGTCTGCACGCGTATGCGTACTCGTTGTGGTACGGACCGTACAAATGCCTGTACGCTCACTATCACTATGGGTCTGTGTACCCGTAGTGATAGTGAGCGTACATGCGAGTGTACGGTCCGTACCACTACGTGTACGCATACGCGTGCAGAACCATAGTGATAGTGAGCGTAGATGCGAGTGTACGGTCCGTACCACTACGTGTACGCATACGCGTGCAGAACCATAGTGATAGTGAGCGTAGATGCGAGTGTACGGTCCGTACCACTACGTGTACGCATACGCGTGCAGAACCATAGTGATAGTGAGCGTACAGGCATTTGTACGGTCCGTACCACTACGTGTACGCATACGCGTGCAGACCCATAGTGAGAGGGCCGTACACTCGCATGTACGCTCACTATCACTATGGGTCTGCACGCGTATGCGTACTCGTTGTGGTACGGACCGTACAAATGCCTGTACGCTCACTATCACTATGGGTCTGTGTACCCGTAGTGATAGTGAGCGTACATGCGAGTGTACGGTCCGTACCACTACGTGTACGCATACGCGTGCAGAACCATAGTGATAGTGAGCGTAGATGCGAGTGTACGGTCCGTACCACTACGTGTACGCATACGCGTGCAGAACCATAGTGATAGTGAGCGTAGATGCGAGTGTACGGTCCGTACCACTACGTGTACGCATACGCGTGCAGAACCATAGTGATAGTGAGCGTACAGGCATTTGTACGGTCCGTACCACTACGTGTACGCATACGCGTGCAGACCCATAGTGAGAGGGCCGTACACTCGCATGTACGCTCACTATCACTATGGGTCTGCACGCGTATGCGTACTCGTTGTGGTACGGACCGTACAAATGCCTGTACGCTCGCCATCACGATGGGTACACATACGGCAGCACTCCCACAGTGATTGGGGAACATACACAGGCCCTCTTAGCAGCAGTACGCCGGTTTGTACACATCACTGTGGTGATAGTCGACACACAGGTAGGAATAGGGCGGACATACTTGTCCATGGATGGACATACTTGTCCAGGAATGGACATCAAGGCATCGTCTGTGCATTACTACATGTGTGGGGCACAGGTGTGACAGGCTGTGATGTGGAACATGCCTCCTGAGTGGAGGAGGCACCAGATGTATGATGAGATGTGTACAGGTGTACTGTGTGAGGGTGCAATGTGTGCCAGGCATGCCCTTGACTCCTTTGACATGTGTGCATGTCGTACTGCGCACTTGGGGTGAGCGTCACTGGCATGGCACGGACACCAACACACGGAAGTGTCCCATGATGCCCGGTACAGGGGTCATGACACCTGACTTGTCACTACCCACAGTGCACAATGTGACTATGTCATTTATGTGTCCGGGATTTACATCAGGTTGATGTTGTAGCACCCTCAAAAGCTGCAGCCGTTGCAGCAACCAACATGTGTCTGTGTGTAGATTG
This sequence comes from Triturus cristatus, assembly GCF_964204655.1. Classification (NCBI taxonomy): domain Eukaryota; kingdom Metazoa; phylum Chordata; class Amphibia; order Caudata; family Salamandridae; genus Triturus; species Triturus cristatus. The sequence continues at coordinate 1,109,474,328 of NC_140592.1, read as the reverse complement.
TCATTGCACACTGTTCCGCACACCATGCCACATGTGGTATCTGATGTGAGGTGCACATGTATGCATGGGACACGGAGTAGCGTGACAAGGCCATGTCAGCATCCTCACAAGGAATGTGTGGTGAGTCATGACATGTGCACCTTCATGGCAAGGTGTGTGGGCAGGCCTAGTGTAATGTCATGTGACCTGTGGCTCCGGTGTTCCGCTACCAGTCTCTACAATCGGCATCCTACTTCTGCTGATGTGTGGGTGTATGTCACTTCTGTCTTGCGTCGGGCTGTTCACTTGCACTGGGACACAGCTATTCCCATGGCGTGGCATGGGGAGGTTCTCAATCACCGTGTTTAGCTGGGTCTTGGAAGGAGTGTCACCTTGCATCCATACGTGTCCTGGGCATGTAGCACATGCCTGACTCCCTATGTGGCATGTGTGTATTGGCAGATTTACATGTGCTCAGTAGACATGAGTTGTTCTCGTAGTGCACTCACTCTTCCTTGTCACTTCCAAATTACTGCAGAGCGCCTCCTGTTGCCCGAAGAATTCCAGACTTGGCCACCATGCAGGAGAATGACAGGATCCGGCTCTACCGCTTCACCCAACCGTTGATTCTGGAGCTGACGGCGAGACTGGCACCACACCTGCAACCGCAGCACAGGTATCCTACGGCACTGACACCCCAGCTGAAGGTAATGGCTGCCCTACATTTCCTTGCCACGGGTACCTTCCAATATACCATAGCTCATGTTGGTGGCATGTCCCAGAGCATGTTCAGCGGTGTGCTGCATGATTTCTTGGAGGCCATGTTGATTCACCTGGATGACTTCATCAAGTTCCCAACCCCTGAACAGATGACTGAGGTCAAACGTGGTTTCTATGCCCTGGGAGGGATGCCCCATGTCATTGGGTCCATAGATGGGACACATGTAGGTTTGGTACCACCACACGCACGGGAGGTGGCGTACCGCAATCGGAAGCACTACCACTCCATCAATGCCCTTGTGGTGTGTCTGTCCAACATGGTGATTTCACATGTCTGTGCTCGTTTTCCAGGATCAGCACACGATGCCTACATCATGAGGCGTAGCGGGATGCCTGATATGATGATGCAGCTGCGCAACGAACGTGCATGTGTTGTTGGTGGGTACAGTCTGTCTGTCCTGTATTCTGTTTGGCCGAGCAGCACTACCGCTTCGCCTGTTCTAACGATATCCATGTGCTTTCCATTTAGGGGACGCTGGCTATCCCAACATGCCTTGGCTGCTGACACCTCTCCGCAACCCCATCACGCCGGCCCAGCTCCGCTACAACACCGCCCATGGCCGGACAAGGCGAGTGATAGAGAGGACGTTTGGCATGCTGAAGAGCCGATTCCGGTGTCTCCACAAGACCGGCGGCGCACTCCCATATGCCCCGGCGAAGGTCTGCAAGATCTTCATGGTCTGCTGCATGCTGCACAACATGGCAGTTGAAAGAGCTGTGCCCCTCATCCTGGATCAAGATGACGAGGACCATCCACCCGTGGAGGACGAAGGGCTTGGCAATGGGGCTAGTGATGTGGAGGATGTGGAGCCGCAAGAGGACATCCGGACTCGGCTCATACGCGACTTCTTTGCTTAGTGGTGAGTACCAGGGTCTGAGTGTGCACGCATTGGTCCCCGTGTGGCATGCGTTGTGATGTGTGTCTCCACCTGCATGTATGGCACGTGGGTCAGAGGTGTGTGTGGGTGTGTCACTGGAGTGATGGTGGCAGTGATGGTAGTATTTCCCCAGACATAATTGTGACCTAGCATGTTGTCATACATACATGTGTCGAGTACATGCACATGCAAGTGGCTGTGCTTCTTGTGGCTGACTTCTTGTGTGTCTCTCTTCCCCAGGTACCTGCACATGCCGTTTGCTGGTAGCATTGTTGTGGCACTGCTATTCCTCATGGACATGGCATCGTGGGCTGACTCAGCGTTACAGGCACGGACACGTTTGGAAGTCTCCATGGGGTAAGGGATGCATCTGGGGTGTATTGGGTGTGGCAGTTGTTCACGATGTGTGCACACTGCCCCGGTCGGGGTTTGGGTCCTCTGCAGACATGTGGCATCCCCATGGGACACGACATGCAGCTGGGTACACCTGAATAGATGGCCTGCCTGGTTGTCAGTCATCAGTGATGGGATGGTGGATTGTGATGAAGGCATCAATGTGTGTGACACTGCCCTCGGACACATACGGTTAACATTGTCTTGACATGGCGTGGGACTTCCACATCAGCGGATGTATGGTGTATGGCAGGCTCTCCGTGAGCAGCTGTGGGTATTTAGCTATTATCCGACACTTGTGTGCCAGTTCCATGGCTATCACACATTTGTGCTGCAGAAGGGGGGTGCCAGTGTTGGAGCCACATGTTACTCCACATGATGTGTTCATGTGTACTTCAAGTTGCCTCTGCAATCCCAAACACATGACTATTAAAGGTGTCCCTATGCCTCCAAGGTGCCTCTTCTCAGTCAATGCTGGTGTGTTGGCACGGTGCATCCTGCATGTCTGGCATGGTATTCCCTGATTGTGGCTATGTGTCAATGTGTCGAGTGGCAAGATGCAAGCTGTGTGTGTGTGCTGAGACTGTGTAATGGGCATGATGTCCATGACTGTGTGGGTATTGTGACATGTGCCATCCCCATGCATCCAACGTTGTCCATGACCCCATTCTCTGCATCCACCGGACTCAAGCTTGCAGGACATGGTTCTGCCACCTGTCTACACGTACCTGGGTGCCCCCCAGGACACGGGCCAGGATCCCTGACCTCTGCGCATGACTGTTGCTGTACTCAATGTGTCTGTCAGCACGGTTGTTCGGCCACCCCCTCAGCTGGTTCTGACCATCACGGGTGTGTATGGTGCTCCATGTCTGTCTTGCCTAGAAAACTGTGACCCATGTGTCCTGTGCCAGACTCAGGCCCCAGGGTGTGGATGGTTGAAGTGAACAGATGACTCAGGCATGTTTAGACTGTACAAGACACATGTTAGGTAATAATGCTACCAGCAGGCATCTACTCTTAATAGTGTGATTTATTATTGGGGGGGGGGGCCAAGTGAGGGCCTTTCCGGGATTAGGGAATCCAAAGTTCAGTAGGGGAGTTGGTGTCCTTGCCATTGGAAATCCTCAGAGTCCATGCCACAGTCTTTGTCAACATTGGTCAGCCAGTGACCAGCAGGGCCATGTGGCAGAGAATGTCTCTTGATGCTGTGATGCTGTTGCTCCAGTGGGCCAGGTGCCAGGCCAGGTGTCCTGGGAGATGGTGATGTGGCAGCCACCCTCACGGTCCTTTCCGTGGACGACCCGGCTTCCTGCGGGGAACCTCAGCAGCAGGCCGTGACGACGTCTGGGATGCTCCGTCGGATGTTTCCTCCTCCTCCTCATGATCCCTCCCTGTGGGTGGTGATGTTCTCCGCCTTCTGGCACAGGGAGGGTCGGCCATGGTGTCGGCCATCCGACGGAGTTCAGCGTGAATCCCCTGGGACGCCGTCACTTGCTCAGCCTGTCTGTCCTCCATCCTCCGTTGGTGTAGCTGTAGACAGGCTATTAGCTCCGCATGTTGCTGGGCCTGCTGGACCTTGATCCCCTCGAGGACGGACACAACCTGGGCCATGCCCGTGGTGTCCTGCCGGTATGAGTCCAGGATGTTACGGACATGGGAAAATACCGGATCCCCAGCCAACTGGTCAGGCTCGCGCCTCCGCCGCTCTCCACTCCCACCACCCCTGCCCACTTGCGTCTGGCCTGCACTTGTGGGCACATGGGGTCTCCGGGACCCCTGAGGGGTGGCATTGGCGTTGTCGCCTGCCTCCTCCTGGGTGCCCGGGACACCGTGTCCCTCCTGGCGAGCCTGGCTGCATTGTGGTGTTGGGGCAGGGATCCTGGGTGTCTCCTGGGATGTGGCAGGAGTGGGGGTGGTGGTTGGCACGGTTGTACCTGACGCAGGTGCTGCAGGTGGTTGGACACCAGAGGGGCCAGGTCGGTCGGGGTCGTCCGCAGAGTGGTGAGAGTGGTCGCTGCCGGTGGGATCGGTCTCCTGCAGATCCGGGTCCTGTGAGTGTTCCCCCCCAGTGTTGGGGGGTGCAGCACGACGTTGACCTGTGTGTGAGAGAGACAATGTTACTTTTGATCCATGCAACATCCATGTTGCATCCGTTACAAAGTTGGCACATTTCCTCTTGGAATTAGGATCTGTCTTGCATTCCACTCACAGTGCACTTGTGCATGTGTGTGTCCCTTGGGCACCAATTTGGCCCCTTTAACTATGTGTGGCACAGTCTTACTTGCTGCGTCAAGTGTGACTGCAGTCAGCAGTGGAGTGTGCATGTGTGCCGAGCTATGCGTTTGCGCCTTCCTTGTAGCACTGTACATGTGCACATGGAGTGGATCCACACACTCATATGATGCAGGTGGCTGTCCTTGTGCTCGTGTACAGGTTGTAACATGGCCCTGCGTTTTGCCATGATGAAGAGGGGGGGTTCTGGCACTGGGCACCCTTGTCTACATGCACGCAGTCCACCTGCTGACGAGCAGACATTCCCACACACCAAAGGACTGATTTGCTCTCCCTGTGTCTCCCTCCTTCTCTGTCCCCCTCTCCCTCCCTCTCTGTCCCCCTCTCCCTCCCTCTCTGTCCCCCTCTCCCTCCCTCTCTGTCCCCCTCTCCCTCCCTCTGTGTGTCAGCCTCCTCCCTCTGTCCATCTTCCTGTGTCTCCCTCCCTCTCTGTCCCCCTCTCCCTCCCTCTCTGTCCCCCTCTCCCTCCCTCTCTGTCCCCCTCTCCCTCCCTCTGTGTCCCCCTCTCCCTCCCTCTGTGTCCCCCTCTCCCTCCCTCTGTGTCCCCCTCTCCCTCCCTCTGTGTGTCAGCCTCCTCCCTCTGTCCATCTTCCTGTGTCTCCCTCCCTCTGTGTCCCCCTCTCCCTCCCTCTGTGTGTCAGCCTCCTCCCTCTGTACATCTTCCTGTGTCTCCCTCCCTCTCTGTCCCCCTCTCCCTCCCTCTCTGTCCCCCTCTCCCTCCCTCTCTGTCCCCCTCTCCCTCCCTCTGTGTGTCAGCCTCCTCCCTCTGTCCATCTTCCTGTGTCCCCCTCCCTCTCTGTCCCCCTCTCCCTCCCTCTCAGTCCCCCTCTCCCTCCCTCTGTGTCCCCCTCTCCCTCCCTCTGTGTCCCCCTCTCCCTCCCTCTCTGTCCCCCTCTCCCTCCCTCTGTGTGTCAGCCTCCTCCCTCTGTCCATCTTCCTGTGTCCCCCTCCCTCTCTGTCCCCCTCTCCCTCCCTCTCAGTCCCCCTCTCCCTCCCTCTGTGTCCCCCTCTCCCTCCCTCTGTGTCCCCCTCTCCCTCCCTCTCTGTCCCCCTCTCCCTCCCTCTGTGTGTCAGCCTCCTCCCTCTGTCTATCTTCCTGTGTCCCCCTCCCTCTCTGTCCCCCTCTCCCTCCCTCTCTGTCCCCCTCTCCCTCCCTCTGTGTCCCCCTCTCCCTCCCTCTGTGTCCCCCTCTCCCTCCCTCTCTGTCCCCCTCTCCCTCCCTCTGTGTGTCAGCCTCCTCCCTCTGTCCATCTTCCTGTGTCCCCCTCCCTCTCTGTCCCCCTCTCCCTCCCTCTCTGTCCCCCTCTCCCTCCCTCTGTGTCCCCCTCTCCCTCCCTCTGTGTCCCCCTCTCCCTCCCTCTCTGTCCCCCTCTCCCTCCCTCTGTGTGTCAGCCTCCTCCCTCTGTCCATCTTCCTGTGTCCCCCTCCCTCTCTGTCCCCCTCTCCCTCCCTCTCTGTCCCCCTCTCCCTCCCTCTGTGTGTCAGCCTCCTCCCTCTGTCCATCTTCCTGTGTCCCCCTCCCTCTCTGTCCCCCTCTCCCTCCCTCTCTGTCCCCCTCTCCCTCCCTCTGTGTGTCAGCCTCCTCCCTCTGTCCATCTTCCTGTGTCTCCCTCCCTCTCAGTCCCCCTCTCCCTCCCTCTGTGTCCCCCTCTCCCTCCCTCTGTGTCCCCCTCTCCCTCCCTCTCTGTCCCCCTCTCCCTCCCTCTGTGTGTCAGCCTCCTCCCTCTGTCCATCTTCCTGTGTCCCCCACCCTCTCTGTCCCCCTCTCCCTCCCTCTCTGTCCCCCTCTCCCTCCCTCTGTGTGTCAGCCTCCTCCCTCTGTCCATCTTCCTGTGTCTCCCTCCCTCTCAGTCCCCCTCTCCCTCCCTCTGTGTCCCCCTCTCCCTCCCTCCGTGTGTCACCCTCTGTCACCTTGGCCCAGCTTCCTGGGCACACACTGTTAGCAGATCTTTGAGTGGCCCTTGGCCTGTTGATGTGAGTTTGTTTCTGATCTCCAGGCACCCATTTTGTCTGCTGTGTGTCTGTGCGCTGCTGCTGTGGTGGTGTGTGCTGCCACTCTTTCACACTGTTGGCTGTTCATTAGCTGCTGGCATGTGCAAAACAGTGCCTTCACCCCCATGTGTTGATGCAAGGCATCCGCCATTTGCTGGCAAGTCATTCCTGTGTTGGGACACAGTGTTTGTCTGGCTGTGACCTAGGCCATATGGGCAGAGGGCATTGTTGTCTGCTTTGGAGTCGCACTATGTGATTCTTGGTGCCCACACTCCCGCCATCCGGGTTACCGTGTCATGTGTTGTTGTCTTCTGTGGCCTGTGACTTGACATTGTCCAGCTGGGTGCATGGGGCATGGTGGCAGCAGTGGCATGTGCCTGCTCATGGAGTGTGGTTGAGTAATGCGATGGCTTGTGGTGTTTGCGTGCCTGTTATTAATTTTGGTTGTGGTTGCAGTTCCCCCCATGTGAGGTGCGTTGTTTGTGTACTCACCCGGGTCTCGGAGTCCTTCTACTCCTTCAACTGCCTCCACCGGCAGTATGGCCATCACCCTCTCCTCCCAGGGATGGTACTGTACGGGTCTGCGGGAGGGCCCTCCTCCGGTGGCGTTGGCCTGGTCGTGTTCCTCCTGTCTCTTGGCTCTGACCCTCCTCCGCAGATCGTACCACCTGTTCTGGCAATCCTGCTTGGTCCTCCTGGTGTCCGCAACAGCATTCACAGCATCGACGATGGTCTGCCACATGGCTGTTTTGGCTGCCTGGCTGGTGCTTCTGACCAATGTTCCAAAGATCTGTGGCTCGACTCTGAGGATTTGATCAACAAGGACCTCCAACTCTCGGTGACTGAACTTTGGATTCTTGGTAGTGGGCATGGTGAGGGGTGTGGGTGGGGATGGTGTGGGTGTGGGGGGTGTGTGGATGTTGGGGGGGGTGTGGATGGTTGTGTGTGTGTGTGAATGTGATGAGAGGGTGTTTGTGAGGGTGGTCGTGTGAAGGTGTGCAAGTGTAAGATGTGGTGTCGCTTGTAGTCTGGTTCTGTGGTGTCTGGCAGCAGTGGGTCTGTTGCAAAGGCTCATGGTTTGTGTGTGTGGGCCCTTTTTATTGGTCCATGGGTGGGTGTGGCAGTGTTTGAATTTTGGGTGGGTGTGTTATAAGGAGTGGTGGTGTATTGGGCCTCTGTTTGTTTTTGACAGTTGCAGGTCAGTGATTGTGTTATTTTAGTGGTTGTTGGCCATGTTTAGTGGCTGTGTGCCTTTCGAATGGTGTATTGTTGAGTTGTTTTGTTTTGTCCTTGTTGTGTACGTGCGTTTTGAGCGTGTGTACGGTGTGTACATGGGCCATTTGGTTGTACGATTTGGTCCTTGTGTGTGGCTTTGTACGACTCGTACATGCGGTTGTGATGTTGGGGCATGGGGTGCGCTCCGTACTTAGGAGGTTGTGTTGGGGGTGCGCCAGGAACGTACTGGGGTGGGGGTACGACTGGAACGTACTGGGGTGTACATAGACGGTGGTACGACACGTACAGGGGTGGGGGGGTGTACATAGACGGTGGTACGACACGTACAGGGGTGGGGGGTGTACATTGACGGTGGTACGACACGTACAGGGGTGGGGGGGTGTACATTGACGGTGGTACGACACGTACAGGGGTGGGGGGGTGTACATTGACGGTGGTACGACACGTACAGGGGTGGGGGGGTGTACATTGACGGTGGTACGACACGTACTGGGGTGGGGGTACGACTGGAACGTACTGGGGTGTACATGGACGGTGGTACGACACGTACAGGGGTGGGGGGGTGTACATGGACGGTGGTACGACACGTACAGGGGTGGGGGGGTGTACATTGACGGTGGTACGACACGTACTGGGGTGGGGGTACGACTCAAACGTACTGGGGTGTACATGGACGGTGGTACGACACGTACAGGGGTGGGGGGGTGTACATTGATGGTGGTACGACACGTACTGGGTGGGGGTACGACTGGAACGTACTGGGGTGTACATGGACGGTGGTACGACACGTACAGGGGTGGGGGGGTGTACATTGACGTCGGTACGACACGTACTGGGGTGTAGGTACACGGGGGTATGACACGTACTGGGGTGGGGGTGGGGCTCGAACGTACTGGGGTGTAGGTTCACGGTGGTACGACACGTACAGGGGTGGGGGGGTGTACATTGACGGTGGTACGACACGTACAGGGGTGGGGGGGTGTACATTGACGGTGGTACGACACGTACTGGGGTGGGGGTACGACTGGAACGTACTGGGGTGTACATAGACGGTGGTACGACACGTACAGGGGTGGGGGGGTGTACATTGACGGTGGTACGACACGTACAGGGGTGGGGGGGTGTACATTGACGGTGGTACGACACGTACTGGGGTGGGGGTACGACTGGAACGTACTGGGGTGTACATAGACGGTGGTACGACACGTACAGGGGTGGGGGGGTGTACATTGACGGTGGTACGACACGTACAGGGGTGGGGGGGTGTACATTGACGTCGGTACGACACGTACTGGGGTGTAGGTACACGGGGGTATGACACGTACTGGGGTGGGGGTGGGGCTCGAACGTACTGGGGTGTACATAAACGGTGGTACGACACGTACAGGGGTGGGGGGGTGTACATTGACGGTGGTACGACACGTACTGGGGTGGGGGTACGACTGGAACGTACTGGGGTGTAGGTAGACGGGGCTGTGACACGTACTGGGGTGGGGGTGTGGCTCGAACGTACTGGGGTGTAGGTACACGGGGGGTACGACACGTACTGGGGTGGGGGTGCGACTGGAACGTACTGGGGTGTACATAAACGGTGGTACGACACGTACAGGGGTGGGGGGGTGTACATTGACGGTGGTACGACACGTACAGGGGTGGGGGGGTGTACATTGACGGTGGTACGACACGTACTGGGGTGGGGGTACGACTGGAACGTACTGGGGTGTAGGTAGACGGGGCTGTGACACGTACTGGGGTGGGGGTGTGGCTCGAACGTACTGGGGTGTACATAGACGGGTGGGGGTATACATATACGGGGGGTACGTGTCGGACGTACGGGGGCTGGGGGGAGTGTTGGGCGCGTATGCGGGCACATGTCTCCATGGTTGCTATTGGTGTTCGGTGCGGACGGTGTTTTTTCCATACGGTTGTAGGCTCGGACGCACGGGATGGATCGTGATTCCTCGGTCGGACTTGGATTTTTACGTTTGTAAGGTAAATCGTCCGAGGACGTGTCGGACACATTTTCCGACCCGAGGACGTGTGGGGAATGATTCCCGGTGCGGGTCGTATGGACTTTTTACCATGCGAATCGTGATTGCCAGTTCGTACGGCACTTGTACGATTCGTACGGTAAAAAGACCCGATACGAGTCGCACGGGGGAATTTTTTACCGGATCGTAATCGGCACCTTAATGTTAACTGGAGTGGGAATATTAAATTATATAGGGTTACTATATAGCACCTTCCTTGACTTTATGTCAACTGGAGTGGGAATAGTAAATTATATAGGTTTACTGTCCAGCACCTTCCTTGACTTTATGTTAACTGGAGTGGGAATAGTAAATTATATAGGGTTACTGGCCAGCACCTTTCCTGAGTTTATGTTAACTGGAGTGGGAATAGTAAATTATATAGGGTTAGTGTCCAGCATCTTTTCTGACTTTATGTTAACTGGAGTGGGAATAGTAAATTATATAGGGTTACTGTCCACCACCTTCTCAGAATTTATGTTAACTGGAGTGGGAATAGTAAATTATATAGGGTTACTGTCCAGCATTTTCCCAGAATTTATGTTAAGTAGAGTGGGAATAGTAAATTATATAGGGTTACTGTCCAGCACCTTCCTTGACTTTATGTTAACTGGAGTGGGAATAGTAAATTATATAGGGTTACTGTCCAGCACCTTCCTTGACTTTATGTTAACTGGAGTGGGAATAGTAAATGATATAGGGTTACTGTCCAGCACCTTTCCTGACTTTATGTTAACTGGAGTGGGAATAGTAAATTATATAGGGTTACTGTCCTGTAGTTTTCCTAACTTTAATGTAGGTGAAATGGGAATAGTAATTTGTATAGGGTTAGTGTGCTGAATGTATATGTATTGTGTTAATGAAGTATGTTTTTGGATTTAATGTTGGAAAGAAATGTGATTATTTACATTTTTAAACAATTAAATTAGCTACATTATATATGTAAGAGTTATAAATTATGAAATCCAATGACACATTTTATATTTTTATATAAGCTTTATTTTTGTTGAAGAAAGTAGACAGATTATTTTTTTTTATTTACAGAATGAAGTATACATTAGTAGACATACAGCAAATATGCATTCATTTGTGTCTTTTTGCAATGTTTTAAGGAAAATAAAATGTATTGATATTATCACATTTTATAACAGAAGTATTGATAATTACAAAAAAACATACATAACATTTATTACTTTTTAACATTGTTTGCAAATAAACATATTCTTACAGTATTCATATAATAATGTTTTTGTTGGCTATATACATAAAAAAAATCAGTGCATATTTAATATCTGAAGAATATTGTTTCATTTTTATTTTGTTGTTGTACATAATTAGTACATGACAAAAAGTATATTTTTATGCTATGTATTTTTAATGATGATTAATAATATTATTGTAGGAAATGTTAATATTATTAATTTTTATATTTGATAATTATATGAAAAAAAATGTTTTGCAACATGTACATTTTGTAAATAAATTTTAAATAATAAAAAGCATTTTATTATAGTTTGTACAGTTGTGGAAAAATATTACTGTATTATAATCATAATAATAATGTATTTATAATTATTATGAATATAATTTTTTAAGGTATTGTTTATTAGAAAATAATTTACAAAAAATTTAGATACATTTATGTTATATTTATATATGATTATAATGTTTTAATGTATTTACACTGATTTAAGTAGGGATTTTCATTTGAATGGGATTATTTTGTAACCGCTTCATGTTATTTTGGGTCATTTTGGACTGAGGAAGCTCGCGGTTGGAAGCTGCGTCGCGTTGAGCAAGGTAAGGGGTGTTTTAAGTATTAAGTGTTATTAAATACTTATGTTTAGGGTAGTTAGGATGTTTATAGTGTATTGATAGATAATTTAAAATGTTTTGGGTGTTTTTGACGTGTTAGTAATGATTTAGTTACGTCTGGTTGTTTACTGGTTGTGACGTAGTTTTCGAAGTAAATATTGTGATTAAATATGTGCTGTTTTGAAATGATGTAATTGTATTTATTAAATGTATTTGGGTGTGATTGTGTGGGTGGGTATGTTTTGTTCTGTTTTTCAGGTAAATGTTGATCGATGTTTTTTCGAAGACCAAGACGCGTTTTTTTTTTTTAAAGTGTGTGTTACTTGATTTAAGTAATATTGTTAACACACTTTTTAACTTTTTACGGGATTTCATGGAGCGTTTATTTAGATTTTTCACTTCTTTTCTGGTTTTTGAGGGTTTGGATATTATGATGGAAAGAGAGACGTTATCTTTTTTTTTTTTTTACAGTGTGTTTTAGTTAATGAAACTAATAAAGTTATCACACTGTTTTTTTCACCGGGATTTCCAGGAGCGTTTGTTACTATTTTGACCTATTTTTCGGGTTTTTGAGGGTTTCACGTTTTGGGATTTGTCGAGGATGGATTTACATTGGATGTGTTGATTTTTTCATTTTTGGTGGGGCAAATTTTTTATTATTACTATGGATTGACATAGAAATGGAAGGAGTCTTACTTGGTGGAATTCATCTTGTATGGCTACATCAATGGTAAGTTATATTTTGTTATAATTTGGGTGGGAAATGTTATTATAGTTTATTGTTATATATATTATATTTACAGAAATAATATTTAATTGTACATATATATTTCCTATATGAAAATGAAATGTATCTGACAATTATATATTATTTAGGAAAATATAGTATTAATATATGATTGCAATTGTTTATTGTATTGACCTATTTCATTTATTAGCTGTGTGTATGTTACTTATAAAATGCTTTTGGCTATTAGTTATAGGTAGTCTAGGCCACTTGTTGATGGGTATAGGTTTACTTGACTTTGTAGTAGATCAAACATTTGCTTGGTTTGTTTAGTTAATTTAGGACCTATTTGAGTAACAGATTGTTGCATCCGTAATTCTTGGTAGCTTTGTTCTTTTTGTAGAGATTCAAGGAGTTTTTGTAGGGTAGGTTTCCCTCTGCTTGTAGTTGCTTGGAAGGCATTATGCCATCCTTCAACACTATTGTTTGTTTTGGATAGTTTATTTAAGGTACTCAGGTATACATTCCACCAAGGAATGTGGAACTTTGGTTGTCTTCTATGTCCTGATCGATGTAATCTTCCCACCCAGGTGTCCTCAAAGTAGTCTAGGAGTTGGCTTAATTTGTCTTCGTTCTTTTTGTAATAGGGACTTTCAATTAGAATATTATAGTGTTCTGCTACATCTGTTACAGGTACGTATGCTAGTGCTATTAGTTTTTTAACCTGGTAGGCAAAAGTACTATCTGTAGCATATTGTACACTTAGGTGCCGATCACAATCCGGTAAAAAATTCCCCCGTGCGACTCGTATCGGGTCTTTTTACCGTACGAATCGTACAAGTGCCGTACGAACTGGCAATCACGATTCGCATGGTAAAAAGTCCATACGAACCGCACTGGGAATCATTCCCCACACGTCCTCGGGTCGGAAAATGTGTCCGACACGTCCTCGGACGATTTACCTTACAAACGTGAAAAGCCAAGTCCGACCGAGGAATCACGATCCATCCCGTGCGTCCGACCGTACAACCGTATGGAAAAAACACCGTCCGCACCGAACACCCATAGCAACCATGGAGACATGTGCCCGCATACGCGCCCAACACTCCCCCCAGCCCCCGTACGTCCGACACGTACCCCCCGTGTATGTATACCCCCACCCGTCTAGGTACACCCCAGTACGTTCCAGTCGAACCCCCACCCCAGTACGTGTCATACCCCCGTCAATGTACACCCCCCCACCCCTGTACGTGTCGTACCCCCGTGTACCCCCACCCCAGTACGTTCCAGTCGTACCCCCACCCCTGGACGTGTCGTACCCCCGTGTACCTACACCCAAGTACGTTCCAGTCGTACCCCCACCCCAGGACGTGTCGTACCACCGTCAATGTACACCCCCCCACCCCTGTACGTGTCGTACCACCATCTATGTACACCCCAGTACATTCCAGTCGTACCCCCACCCCAGTACGTGTCATACCCCCCGTGTACCTACACCCCAGTACGTTCCAGTCGTACCCCCACCCCAGTACGTGTCGTACCACCGTCAATGTACACCCCCCACCCCTGTACGTGTCGTACCCCCCGTGTACCTACACCCCAGTACGTTCCAGTCGTACCCCCACCCCAGTACGCGTCGTACCACCGTCAATGTACACCCCCCCACCCCTGTACGTGTCGTACCCCCGTGTACCCCCACCCCAGTACGTTCCAGTCGTACCCCCACCCCTGGACGTGTCGTACCCCCGTGTACCTACACCCAAGTACATTCCAGTCGTACCCCCACCCCAGGACGTGTCGTACCACCGTCAATGTACACCCCCCCACCCCTGTACGTGTCGTACCACCGTCTATGTACACCCCAGTACATTCCAGTCGTACCCCCACCCCAGTACGTGTCATACCCCCCGTGTACCTACACCCCAGTACGTTCCAGTCGTACCCCCACCCCAGGACGTGTCGTACCACCGTCAATGTACACCCCCCACCCCTGTACGTGTCGTACCCCCCGTGTACCTACACCCCAGTACGTTCCAGTCGTACCCCCACCCCAGTACGTGTCGTACCACCGTCAATGTACACCCCCCCACCCCTGTACGTGTCGTACCCCCGTGTACCCCCACCCCAGTACGTTCCAGTCGTACCCCCACCCCTGGACGTGTCGTACCCCCCGTGTACCTACACCCAAGTACGTTCCAGTCGTACCCCCACCCCAGGACGTGTCGTACCACCGTCAATGTACACCCCCCCACCCCTGTACGTGTCGTACCACCGTCTATGTACACCCCAGTACATTCCAGTCGTACCCCCACCCCAGTACGTGTCATACCCCCCGTGTACCTACACCCCAGTACGTTCCAGTCGTACCCCCACCCCAGTACGTGTCGTACCACCGTCAATGTACACCCCCCACCCCTGTACGTGTCGTACCCCCCGTGTACCTACACCCCAGTACGTTCCAGTCGTACCCCCACCCCAGTACGCGTCGTACCACCGTCAATGTACACCCCCCCACCCCTGTACGTGTCGTACCCCCGTGTACCCCCACCCCAGTACGTTCCAGTCGTACCCCCACCCCTGGACGTGTCGTACCCCCCGTGTACCTACACCCAAGTACGTTCCAGTCGTACCCCCACCCCAGGACGTGTCGTACCACCGTCAATGTACACCCCCCCACCCCTGTACGTGTCGTACCACCGTCTATGTACACCCCAGTACATTCCAGTCGTACCCCCACCCCAGTACGTGTCATACCCCCCGTGTACCTACACCCCAGTACGTTCCAGTCGTACCCCCACCCCAGGACGTGTCGTACCACCGTCAATGTACACCCCCCACCCCTGTACGTGTCGTACCCCCCGTGTACCTACACCCCAGTACGTTCCAGTCGTACCCCCACCCCAGTACGTGTCGTACCACCGTCAATGTACACCCCCCCACCCCTGTACGTGTCGTACCCCCGTGTACCCCCACCCCAGTACGTTCCAGTCGTACCCCCACCCCTGGACGTGTCGTACCCCCCGTGTACCTACACCCAAGTACGTTCCAGTCGTACCCCCACCCCAGGACGTGTCGTACCACCGTCAATGTACACCCCCCCACCCCTGTACGTGTCGTACCACCGTCTATGTACACCCCAGTACATTCCAGTCGTACCCCCACCCCAGTACGTGTCATACCCCCGTGTACCTACACCCCAGTACGTTCCAGTCGTACCCCCACCCCAGTACGTGTCGTACCACCGTCAATGTACACCCCCCACCCCTGTACGTGTCGTACCCCCCGTGTACCTACACCCCAGTACGTTCCAGTCGTACCCCCACCCCAGGACGTGTCGTACCACCGTCAATGTACACCCCCCCACCCCTGTACGTGTCGTACCACCGTCTATGTACACCCCAGTACATTCCAGTCGTACCCCCACCCCAGTACGTGTCATACCCCCCGTGTACCTACACCCCAGTACGTTCCAGTCGTACCCCCACCCCAGTACGTGTCGTACCCCCCGTGTACCTACACCCCAGTACGTTCCAGTCGTACCCCCACCCCAGTACGTGTCGTACCACCGTCAATGTACACCCCCCCACCCCAGTACGTGTCGTACCCCCCGTGTACCTACACCCAAGTACGTTCGAGTCGTACCCCCACCCCAGGACGTGTCGTACCCCCCCGTGTACCTACACCCAAGTACGTTCCAGTCGTACCCCCACCCCTGGACGTGTCGTACCCCCCGTGTACCTACACCCAAGTACGTTCGAGTCGTACCCCCACCCCTGTACGTGTCGTACCCCCCGTGTACCTACACCCCAGTACGTTCCAGTCGTACCCCCACCCCAGTACGTTCCTGGCGCACCCCCAACACAACCTCCTAAGTACGGAGCGCACCCCATGCCCCAACATCACAACCGCATGTACGAGTCTTACAAAGCCACACACAAGGACAAAATCGTACAACCAAATGGCCCATGTACACACCGTACACACGCTCAAAACGCACGTACACAACCAGGACAAAATAAAACAACACAAGAATACACCAGTCGAAAGGCACACAGCCACTAAACATGGCCAACAACCACTTAAATAACACAATCACTGACCTGCAACTGCCAAAAACAAACAGAGGCCCAATACACCACCACTCCTTATAACACACCCACCCAAAATTCAAAAACTGCCACACCCACCCATGGACCAATAAAAAGGGCCCACACACACAAACCATGAGCCTTTCCAACAGACTCACTGCTGCCAGACACCACAGAACCAGACTACAAGCTACACCACACCTTACACTTGCACACCTTCAAACGACCACCCTCACAAACACCCTCTCATCACATTCACACACACACACAACCATCCACACCCCCCCCCAACATCCACACCCCCCCCCACACCCACACCATCCCCACCCACACCCCTCACCATGCCCACTACCAAGAATCCAAAGTTCAGTCACCGAGAGTTGGAGGTCCTTGTTGATCAAATCCTCAGAGTCGAGCCACAGATCTTTGGAACATTGGTCAGAAGCACCAGCCAGGCAGCCAAAACAGCCATGTGGCAGACCATCGTCGATGCTGTGAATGCTGTTGCGGACACCAGGAGGACCAAGCAGGATTGCCAGAACAGGTGGTACGATCTGCGGAGGAGGGTCAGAGCCAAGAGGCAGGAGGAACACGACCAGGCCAACGCCACCGGAGGAGGGCCCTCCCGCAGAGCCGTACAGTACCATCCCTGGGAGGAGAGGGTGATGGCCATACTGCCGGTGGAGGCAGTTGAAGGAGTAGAAGGACTCCGAGACCCGGGTGAGTACACAAACAACGCACCTCACATGGGGGGAACTGCAACCACAACCAAAATCAATAACAGGCACGCAACCACCACAAGCCATCGCATTACTCAACCACACTCCATGAGCAGGCACATGCCACTGCTGCCACCATGCCCCATGCACCCAGCTGGACAATGTCAAGTCACAGGCCACAGAAGACAACAACACATGACACGGTAACCCGGATGGCGGGAGGCTGGGCACCAAGAATCACATAGTGCGACTCCAAAGCAGACAACAATGCCCTCTGCCCATATGGCCTAGGTCACAGCCAGACAAACACTGTGTCCCAACACAGGAATGACTTGCCAGCAAATGGCGGACGCCTTGCATCAACACATGGGGGTGAAGGCACTGTTTTGCACATGCCAGCAGCTAATGAACAGCCAACAGTGTGAAAGAGTGGCAGCACACACCACCACAGCAGCAGCGCACAGACACACAGCAGACAAAATGGGTGCCTGGAGATCAGAAACAAACTCACATCAACAGGCCAAGGGCCACTCAAAGATCTGCTAACAGTGTGTGCCCAGGAAGCTGGGCCAAGGTGACAGAGGGTGACACACGGAGGGAGGGAGAGGGGGACACAGAGGGAGGGAGAAGGGGACAGAGAGGGAGGGAGAGGGGGACTGAGAGGGAGGGAGACGGACAGAGGGAGGAGGCTGACACACGGAGGGAGGGAGAGGGGGACACAGAGGGTGGGAGAGGGGGACAGGGAGGGAGGGAGAGGGGGACTGAGAGGGAGGGAGACGGACAGAGGGAGGAGGCTGACACACGGAGGGAGGGAGAGGGGGACACAGAGGGTGGGAGAGGGGGACAGGGAGGGAGGGAGAGGGGGACTGAGAGGGAGGGAGACGGACAGAGGGAGGAGGCTGACACACGGAGGGAGGGAGAGGGGGACACAGAGGGTGGGAGAGGGGGACAGAGAGGGAGGGAGAGGGGGACTGAGAGGGAGGGAGACGGACAGAGGGAGGAGGCTGACACACGGAGGGAGGGAGAGGGGGACACAGAGGGAGGGAGAGGGGGACAGAGAGGGAGGGAGAGGGGGACAGAGAGGGAGGGAGAGGGGGACAGAGAGGGAGGGAGACGGACAGAGGGAGGAGGCTGACACACGGAGGGAGGGAGAGGGGGACAGAGAGGGAGGGAGAGGGGGACAGAGAAGGAGGGAGACACAGGGAGAGCAAATCAGTCCTTTGGTGTGTGGGAATGTCTGCTCGTCAGCAGGTGGACTGCGTGCATGTAGACAAGGGTGCCCAGTGCCAGAACCCCCCCTCTTCATCATGGCAAAACGCAGGGCCATGTTACAACCTGTACACGAGCACAAGGACAGCCACCTGCATCATATGAGTGTGTGGATCCACTCCATGTGCACATGTACAGTGCTACAAGGAAGGCGCAAACGCATAGCTCGGCACACATGCACACTCCACTGCTGACTGCAGTCACACTTGACGCAGCAAGTAAGACTGTGCCACACATAGTTAAAGGGGCCAAATTGGTGCCCAAGGGACACACACATGCACAAGTGCACTGTGAGTGGAATGCAAGACAGATCCTAATTCCAAGAGGAAATGTGCCAACTTTGTAACGGATGAAACATGGATGTTGCATGGATCAAAATTAACATTGTCTCTCTCACACACAGGTCAACGTCGTGCTGCACCCCCCAACACTGGGGGGGAACACTCACAGGACCCGGATCTGCAGGAGACCGATCCCACCGGCAGCGACCACTCTCACCACTCTGCGGACGACCCCGACCGACCTGGCCCCTCTGGTGTCCAACCACCTGCAGCACCTGCGTCAGGTACAACCGTGCCAACCACCACCCCCACTCCTGCCACATCCCAGGAGACACCCAGGATCCCTGCCCCAACACCACAATGCAGCCAGGCTCGCCAGGAGGGACACGGTGTCCCGGGCACCCAGGAGGAGGCAGGCGACAACGCCAATGCCACCCCTCAGGGGTCCCGGAGACCCCATGTGCCCACAAGTGCAGGCCAGACGCAAGTGGGCAGGGGTGGTGGGAGTGGAGAGCGGCGGAGGCGCGAGCCTGACCAGTTGGCTGGGGATCCGGTATTTTCCCATGTCCGTAACATCCTGGACTCATACCGGCAGGACACCACGGGCATGGCCCAGGTTGTGTCCGTCCTCGAGGGGATCAAGGTCCAGCAGGCCCAGCAACATGCGGAGCTAATAGCCTGTCTACAGCTACACCAACGGAGGATGGAGGACAGACAGGCTCAGCAAGTGACGGCGTCCCAGGGGATTCACGCTGAACTCCGTCGGATGGCCGACACCATGGCCGACCCTCCCTGTGCCAGAAGGCGGAGAACATCACCACCCACAGGGAGGGATCATGAGGAGGAGGAGGAAACATCCGACGGAGCATCCCAGACGTCGTCACGGCCTGCTGCTGAGGTTCCCCGCAGGAAGCCGGGTCGTCCACGGAAAGGACCGTGAGGGTGGCTGCTACATCACCATCTCCCAGGACACCTGGCCTGGCACCTGGCCCACTGGAGCAACAGCATCACAGCATCAAGAGACATTCTCTGCCACATGGCCCTGCTGGTCACTGGCTGACCAATGTTGACAAAGACTGTGGCATGGACTCTGAGGATTTCCAATGGCAAGGACACCAACTCCCCTACTGAACTTTGGATTCCCTAATCCCGGAAAGGCCCTCACTTGGCCCCCCCCCCCAATAATAAATCACACTATTAAGAGTAGATGCCTGCTGGTAGCATTATTACCTAACATGTGTCTTGTACAGTCTAAACATGCCTGAGTCATCTGTTCACTTCAACCATCCACACCCTGGGGCCTGAGTCTGGCACAGGACACATGGGTCACAGTTTTCTAGGCAAGACAGACATGGAGCACCATACACACCCGTGATGGTCAGAACCAGCTGAGGGGGTGGCCGAACAACCGTGCTGACAGACACATTGAGTACAGCAACAGTCATGCGCAGAGGTCAGGGATCCTGGCCCGTGTCCTGGGGGGCACCCAGGTACGTGTAGACAGGTGGCAGAACCATGTCCTGCAAGCTTGAGTCCGGTGGATGCAGAGAATGGGGTCATGGACAACGTTGGATGCATGGGGATGGCACATGTCACAATACCCACACAGTCATGGACATCATGCCCATTACACAGTCTCAGCACACACACACAGCTTGCATCTTGCCACTCGACACATTGACACATAGCCACAATCAGGGAATACCATGCCAGACATGCAGGATGCACCGTGCCAACACACCAGCATTGACTGAGAAGAGGCACCTTGGAGGCATAGGGACACCTTTAATAGTCATGTGTTTGGGATTGCAGAGGCAACTTGAAGTACACATGAACACATCATGTGGAGTAACATGTGGCTCCAACACTGGCACCCCCCTTCTGCAGCACAAATGCGTGATAGCCATGGAACTGGCACACAAGTGTCGGATAATAGCTAAATACCCACAGCTGCTCACGGAGAGCCTGCCATACACCATACATCCGCTGATGTGGAAGTCCCACGCCATGTCAAGACAATGTTAACCGTATGTGTCCGAGGGCAGTGTCACACACATTGATGCCTTCATCACAATCCACCATCCCATCACTGATGACTGACAACCAGGCAGCCCATCTATTCAGGTGTACCCAGCTGCATGTCGTGTCCCATGGGGATGCCACATGTCTGCAGAGGACCCAAACCCCGACCGGGGCAGTGTGCACACATCGTGAACAACTGCCACACCCAATACACCCCAGATGCATCCCTTACCCCATGGAGACTTCCAAACGTGTCCGTGCCTGTAACGCTGAGTCAGCCCACGATGCCATGTCCATGAGGAATAGCAGTGCCACAACAATGCAACCAGCAAACGGCATGCGCAGGTACCTGGGGAAGAGAGACACACAAGAAGTCAGCCACAAGAAGCACAGCCACTTGCATGTGCATTTACTCGTCACATGTATGTATGACAACATGCTAGGTCACAATTATGCCTGGGGAAATACTACCATCACTGCCACCATCACTCCAGTGACACACCCACACACACCTCTGACCCACGTGCCATACATGCAGGTGGAGACACACATCACAACGCATGCCACACGGGGACCAATGCGTGCACACTCAGACCCTGGTACTCACCACTAAGCAAAGAAGTCGCGTATGAGCCGAGTCCGGATGTCCTCTTGCGGCTCCACATCCTCCACATCACTAGCCCCATTGCCAAGCCCTTCGTCCTCCACGGGTGGATGGTCCTCGTCATCTTGATCCAGGATGAGGGGCACAGCTCTTTCAACTGCCATGTTGTGCAGCATGCAGCAGACCATGAAGATCTTGCAGACCTTCGCCGGGGCATATGGGAGTGCGCCGCCGGTCTTGTGGAGGCACCGGAATCGGCTCTTCAGCATGCCAAACGTCCTCTCTATCACTCGCCTTGTCCGGCCATGGGCGGTGTTGTAGCGGAGCTGGGCCGGCGTGATGGGGTTGCGGAGAGGTGTCAGCAGCCAAGGCATGTTGGGATAGCCAGCGTCCCCTAAATGGAAAGCACATGGATATCGTTAGAACTGGCGAAGCGGTAGTGCTGCTCGGCCAAACAGAATACAGGACAGACAGACTGTACCCACCAACAACACATGCACGTTCGTTGCGCAGCTGCATCATCATATCAGGCATCCCGCTACGCCTCATGATGTAGGCATCGTGTGCTGATCCTGGGAAACGAGCACAGACATGTGAAATCACCATGTTGGACAGACACACCACAAGGGCATTGATGGAGTGGTAGTGCTTCCGATTGCGGTACGCCACCTCCCGTGCGTGTGGTGGTACCAAACCTACATGTGTCCCATCTATGGACCCAATGACATGGGGCATCCCTCCCAGGGCATAGAAACCACGTTTGACCTCAGTCATCTGTTCAGGGGTTGGGAACTTGATGAAGTCATCCAGGTGAATCAACATGGCCTCCAAGAAATCATGCAGCACACCGCTGAACATGCTCTGGGACATGCCACCAACATGAGCTATGGTATATTGGAAGGTACCCGTGGCAAGGAAATGTAGGGCAGCCATTACCTTCAGCTGGGGTGTCAGTGCCGTAGGATACCTGTGCTGCGGTTGCAGGTGTGGTGCCAGTCTCGCCGTCAGCTCCAGAATCAACGGTTGGGTGAAGCGGTAGAGCCGGATCCTGTCATTCTCCTGCATGGTGGCCAAGTCTGGAATTCTTCGGGCAACAGGAGGCGCTCTGCAGTAATTTGGAAGTGACAAGGAAGAGTGAGTGCACTACGAGAACAACTCATGTCTACTGAGCACATGTAAATCTGCCAATACACACATGCCACATAGGGAGTCAGGCATGTGCTACATGCCCAGGACACGTATGGATGCAAGGTGACACTCCTTCCAAGACCCAGCTACACACGGTGATTGAGAACCTCCCCATGCCACGCCATGGGAATAGCTGTGTCCCAGTGCAAGTGCACTGCCCGACGCAAGACAGGAGTGACATACACCCACACATCAGCAGAAGTGTGATGCTGATTGCAGAGACTGGCAGCGGAACACTTGAGCCACAGGTCACATGACATTACACTAGTCCAGCCCACACACCTTGCCATGAAGGTGCACATGTCATGACTCCCCACACATTCCTTGTGAGTTTGCTGACATGGCCTTGTCACGCTACTCCGTGTCCCTTGCATACATGTGCACCTCACATCCGGTAACACATGTGGCATGGTGTTGGGAACAGTGTGCAATGACAATCTACACACAGCCACATGTTGGTTGCTGCAACGGCTGCAGCTTTTGAGGGTGCAACAACATCAACCCGATGTAAATCCCGGACACATATATGGCATAGTCACATTGTGCACTGTGGGTAGTGATGAGTCATGTGTCATGACCCCTGTACCGGGCATCATGGGACACTTCCGTGTGTTGGTGTCCGTGCCATGCCAGTGACGCTCACCCCAAGTGCGCAGTCCCACATGCACACATGTCAAAGGAGTCAAGGGCATGCCTGGCACACATTGCACCCTCACACAGTACACATGTACACATCTCATCATACATCTGGTGCCTTCTCCACTCAGGAGGCATGTTCCACATCACAGCCTGTGACACCTGTGCCCAACACATGTGGTAATGCACAGACGATGCCTTGGTGTCCATTCCTGGACAAGTATGTCCATCCATGGACAAGTATGTCCGCCCTATTCCGACATGTGTGTCGCCTATCACCACAGTGATGTGTAAAATCCGCCGTACTGCTGCTGAGAGGGCCTGTGCATGTTCCCAAATCACTGTGGGAGTGCTGCCGTATGTGTACCCATCGTGATGGCGAGCGTAGATGCGAGTGTACGGTCCGTACCACTACGGGTACGCATACGCGTGCAGACCCATAGTGATAGTGAGCGTAGATGCGAGTGTACGGTCCGTACCACTACGGGTACGCATACGCGTGCAGACCCATAGTGATAGTGAGCGTAGATGCGAGTGTACGGTCCGTACCACTATGGGTCTGCACGCGTATGCGTACCCGTAGTGGTACGGACCGTACACTCGCATCTACGCTCACTATCACTATGGGTCTGCACGCGTATGCGTACCCGTAGTGGTACGGACCGTACACTCGCATCTACGCTCACTATCACTATGGGTCTGCACGCGTATGCGTACCCGTAGTGGTACGGACCGTACACTCGCATCTACGCTCACTATCACTATGGGTCTGCACGCGTATGCGTACCCGTAGTGGTACGGACCGTACACTCGCATCTACGCTCACTATCACTATGGGTCTGCACGCGTATGCGTACCCGTAGTGGTACGGACCGTACACTCGCATCTACGCTCACTATCACTATGGGTCTGCACGCGTATGCGTACCCGTAGTGGTACGGACCGTACACTCGCATCTACGCTCACTATCACTATGGGTCTGCACGCGTATGCGTACCCGTAGTGGTACGGACCGTACACTCGCATCTACGCTCACTATCACTATGGGTCTGCACGCGTATGCGTACCCGTAGTGGTACGGACCGTACACTCGCATCTACGCTCACTATCACTATGGGTCTGCACGCGTATGCGTACCCGTAGTGGTACGGACCGTACACTCGCATCTACGCTCACTATCACTATGGGTCTGCACGCGTATGCGTACCCGTAGTGATAGTGAGCGTAGATGCGAGTGTTCGGTCCGTACCACTACGAGTACGCATACGCGTGCAGACCAAAAGTGATGGAGAGCGTAGGCATGCATGTACGGGCCGTTGCCATGCATTTGGGGTGCCCTAGGGCCCCCACACGCACCGTACCTGTGTGTGATGCTCCAAATTACATGGGGGACAAGTATTAAGGCCTACATGCATGCTGGTTGTCATGGAGACCAAGTTCAAAATTGGAAATTGTTCTGGAAGGTGCACAGCAGAAGTCAGTTGGGATTTGTCTACTTTGTTGCAATGTGTTTGTGGGGCTGACATCATGCCGGAGAATGAAACCGATAGAGAACCCACAGACTGCTAGGTTTGAAGGGATTGGTGGAAACATAGGATGCAAATGTGAGTGACCAATCTCTCTGTACTCCTGTTCATGAGACTGGGCAGAAGGGCACATATAAGGCAGCCAGGTCCCATGAGGGAGCACTTGCCTGCACATCTTTGCATTCGTCGACCCAGCTGCTGCTACTGATTCCCTGGAACCATGTCAAGGGCTGTGGAGAGGACACAGCCATTCACCCTGGAGGAGAACATGGCTCTGCTGGATGTGATCCTCCCACAGTACTCCATGCTGTATGGGCGACCAGGTTATCAGGTGAGTGCATAGGCCACTGCCACAGACTGTCCCTATGTGGTGACTGTGACTTCTGCCATTGCGTCCAGGTGTAACACACATGCCATGTACTGTCGGGGGGGTCCCAGGGGGGGGGGGTGCCTGATGTCTCCCAGCAGTGCCCTGAGACAGGAGGGGTGGGGGCCTATCACTCACAGCAGTGCCCTGAGACAGGAGGGGTGTGTGCAGAGTCCTCCCAGCAGTGCCCTGAGACAGGAGGGGTGTGTGCAGAGTCCTCACAGCAGTGCCCTGAGACAGGAGGGGTGGGTGTGGAGTCCTCACAGCAGTGCCCTGAGACAGGAGGGGTGGGGGCCTATCACTCACAGCAGTGCCCTGAGACAGGAGGGGTGGGTGTGGAGTCCTCACAGCAGTGCCCTGAGACAGGAGGGGTGGGTGTGATGCACAGTGTGAGCCTAGATCATTGATTGTGACATTGCCATCATTCCACCTGTGTACCCACTGTGGCACGTACTGCTTTTCCCTCACCAGGGGATGATGTCCCTATGACAAAGGTGCAATGCGTTGGCTGCATGACATGCCTTGTTGTTACCAGCTAATTTGTACCCATATGTCTCTCTGTGACATGTGGCTGGTGTATTGATGTGGTGTCACTTGTTCCTCCTCACAGGTAGGCGCCACTGCCAAGGAGCAGATCTGGCTGACCGCCGTCAGTGCCGTGAGGGGTGTGGATGGTCGGAGGCGGCGCCTGGCCCAGGTGAGGAAACGCTGGCAGGATATCCGGTGCTGGACGCGGAGGATTGCACGGCTCCTGCTGGGGGACTCACCTGAGAGCCACAAGAACCGCGGCCGCCGCCGTCTGAGCCACCTCCACAGGCGTGTGCTGCCGGTGGTCTTTCCAGACCTGGAGAGGCGCTTACAGGCGATGCAGCAGCCGGAAGGGGGTAGGTACATGTGTGTTTGTTGTGTGTCACCGGCATTTGTAAGGGCACAGTAGCATGAATCCACTGGCAGGGTTTAAAGGTGCTGTGCAGATCCTGTTTGGCCCAGTATAGCGCTGTGCCCCTGCCACCCTTCCCCTCCTTGCAATGTGTTCCCTGGTCTGTGTGTAGTCACTCCTTCCCAGGGTAATGTAGGCTGGCGCTTTGTCCACGGGAACAATGTCTGTAGCATCATGTGTGGGGGTGGTGTGTAACAGGTTGTGGGACCTTGCCTGTGCACTGTCAAGTTCACTGCATGTGGGTTCCATGTCAGTTGGCACTGATGCTGACTCCAGAAATGGGAGTTGGTCTCTCATGTGTCATGCCTTACAGCGCGCATGTCCTATGTAGTGGCCTGTGACATGATGTGCATGACTGTGCGATACACATAGTGCAGGGATGGTGACGTGTGTTGCTGTCATTACCATTCAGTAGCATGTAGTTGCGTGCCCACTACTGTCCCCTGGGGCACCTTTTCCTCAGTGGTGTATGTGTCATCATGAACGTGGCCACTGTCAGTGTCTACAGCGTAAGTTGTGCTCTGTGCCATTGTCCCCTGTCACCATGTATATAGACGTGCTATTTTGTACAGGTGTCCACTGTGCAGCCTGACCTGATTGTCGTTCTTCATACTCACAGTTGCCAGTGCCTGTGTGTCTTGTTATACTC
This sequence comes from Triturus cristatus, assembly GCF_964204655.1. NCBI lineage: Eukaryota > Metazoa > Chordata > Amphibia > Caudata > Salamandridae > Triturus > Triturus cristatus. The sequence goes on along the minus strand of NC_140592.1, from coordinate 1,109,447,917 downwards.
ATCTGAGGATGGGCACTGGTACCTCATTATTTGTACAGGCGCACCTTGGCTGTTTGGCGTCCAATCTTGCTTTTTGCCTGCCCCTGTGTGTATCACCCAGACCATGAGATGTTGGTGCCACCTGTGTCTCCACAATTTGCCTCGTGTAGGGTCTTGTTGGGGCGGGCAATGCCTATGTGTTAAATCCTGATTACCACTTGCTGGGTCTGGGCAGTGTGTGATGTGCCTGGACACACACGCAATGTGCAGTGACCGAGTCATGTTGTGCATGTTTTCAGCATTACCTATGCAGCATGTGTCTCAAGTTCATGGATATGGTCCCTGGTCATCGGTATTTTCGCAAACGCTGTGTGGTGCAGATGCAGTGCTGGATTGTCCCCAGGACCTGGGTGCTATGTCAGACTCCTTTTCCTGTGTTTAGCTATTGTCTCATGCTCTCCATGGTATTTCAGTGGCATGGTGGCTCAACCAACTGTGTGTTGCATGCCCTACATCGGTACCCTGTTCAGTAGATGTTAGGGATCTTCCTTTTCAGGCCATGCAATGTTACCTATGTAGATTGGACTCATGTGACAGATGTGTACAGGTGTCTGAATAATTTCTGTCTCTCCACCCTGCCCACAGCATCGTCGGGGGACACAGAGGGAGACATGGACACAGACCAGGCGGAGGGACCGAGCACCAGTGCCAGCCGTGACATCGGGGCTGGCACATCGAGTGGGACAGAGGCGGAGGAGAGTGTGGCCGAGGACCTGTCGACTGGCACATCAGACTACGAAGCTGACAGGTCCGGGGACGATGTCTCCGAGTGGGCGGAGGCTGCACCAGCAGCTGACAGCGGAACAACACCTCGCACCGCCCCCTCAGTTTCCACCAGCCGCCTCCCACTTGCCCGTGTCCCTTCCCAGCGTGCCCGGTCACAGCATGTCTCCTTCCTGCCAGGCACCGCGCCCCCTGCCCCTGTCTCCACTGCTGCCGCCAATGCAGAGTCTGTGGACATCCAGCGGCAACTGCAGGTTGGTCAGGCTGCGATCCTTAATGTCCTCCATGCCCACGGCAAAACCCTCACCAACATCGAGGCTTTCTTGGAGGGCATTCATTCATCGCAGGCTGACCAACGCAACTTGCTGAGGTCCATCGACTCCACACTGACTGCAGCAGTGGGTCTCCTGCAGCGCGACCTCCCCCCACCTACCCCTGCCCCATCCACACTTCCCACTCCCATGCCTGTCACACGTACACCCAGACGTCGGCATGCACCCACATCAACGGACACGGGCACCACACCAGCAGGGAAGGTCCACCGCACTCCTCCTGACACGCACACACAGGGTGAGGTAGGCACACCCACTGGGTCGGGGGGCAAACGTGTGACACGCAGCCATAGTGGGAGTCCGCATTCCACCCAGTCCACTCCCTCCAAATCCCCTCCCCTCAGCTCTCCTGGCCACATCTCCCCCAAGGACTCCTTCATGGCCGCTCTGTCCCTGAGCCCCACAGTTACACCACCACGCAAGCGGTCACGGAGGTCCCCGGTCAGGGTGGTTGAGTCTCCCCCCCTGTCTCCACCCTCCCCCGGTGGCGCTGCGACCCATCCCTCTGACCCCCCCCCCTCCTTGGGGCCTGAGGTCCCTTCGGGTGCAGGGGACTCCCTGGATGACCTTGCAAAGGTGTGTAGTGCCATCCTGGCCTCCGCCTTTGGCACTGACCCACCCCCTGTGGTGGACTCCTCCATCCCTGCACCCACAACGCCGCCCCTTTGCCCTGATGTCCCTGCGGTGCCTGTTGCTCCCCCCCCCCCTGATGCCCTCACCAGTGTGGAAGACGATGCCATTTGACTGTGCAGGCAAGGTAGGGGACACGCATCCCACTGTGTCCCCCATCCAGCTGAGAATCATTGACTGCCCTATGGGCTTTGTGAAGATTGAACTGCCTGCGATCCACGGACATTGTGCTCCTGCAGAATAAAGCTTAATTTTGTTTTCATTATCACACTACTGCTATGCTGGTATTGGTGTTGGTGGGGCTGCTACATGGTTTTGGGTGGTGTGTAAGGGTTTGGGTGTGTGGGATATGTAGTAGTGTACTGCTCATTGGTGGGACCCTGTGATCTGTGTGCCATCACAAGGTGTTGGCTAACTTTCTTTGTTCATGTAGGCAGTTACTGCATGGTGCACTTGTCCAAGGGTGTATTCCTTCCTCTGTGTACCCAGCTTTCTTCCCTGCAGGGTGTTCCCAATGTTTAGCGCAGAGCTGTGTCTACATGAGCTGTGTGTGTGACGGAGCCCTTCTACTTTGGCCATGCATGCAGGGCCATGTCTCCACCTGCGACAATCGTGGCATCCTTGGTGATCACTGTACTTGTGTGTGGAGTCTGTTGACATGAGTTCATGGGGACATGTTCCCTTGTAGCCAGTATGCATGTGGATAATTCTGGCCTCACACACATGTGTTACACCCCTCCAGTCTCAGGGCACTGCTGGGAGGACTCTGCACCCACCCCTCCTGTGTCTGGGCACTGCTGGGAGGACTCCACACCCACCCCTCCTGTGTCTGGGCACTGCTGGGAGGACTCTGCACCCACCCCTCCTGTGTCAGGGCACTGCTGGGAGGACTCTGCACCCACCCCTCCTGTGTCAGGGCACTGCTGGGAGGACTCTGCACCCACCCCTCCTGTGTCAGGGCACTGCTGGGAGGACTCCACACCCACCCCTCCTGTCTCAGGGCACTGCTGGGAGGACTCCACACCCACCCCTCCTGTGTCTGGGCACTGCTGGGAGGACTCTGCACCCACCCCTCCTGTGTCAGGGCACTGCTGGGAGGACTCTGCACCCACCCCTCCTGTCTCAGGGCACTGCTGGGAGGACTCCACACCCACCCCTCCTGTGTCTGGGCACTGCTGGGAGGACTCTGCACCCACCCCTCCTGTCTCAGGGCACTGCTGGGAGGACTCTGCACCCACCCCTCCTGTCTCAGGGCACTGCTGGGAGGACTCCACACCAACCCCTCCTGTCTCAGGGCACTGCTGGGAGGACTCCACACCCACCCCTCCTGTGTCAGGGCACTGCTGGGAGGACTCTGCACCCACCCCTCCTGTGTCAGGGCACTGCTGGGAGGACTCTGCACCCACCCCTCCTGTCTCAGGGCACTGCTGGGAGGACTCCACACCCACCCCTCCTGTGTCTGGGCACTGCTGGGAGGACTCTGCACCCACCCCTCCTGTCTCAGGGCACTGCTGGGAGGACTCTGCACACACCCCTCCTGTCTCTGGGCACTGCTGGGAGTGATGGGCACCCACCCCTCCTGTCTCAGGGCACTGCTGGGAGGACTCTGCACCCACCCCTCCTGTCTCAGGGCACTGCTGGGAGGACTCTGCACACACCCCTCCTGTCTCTGGGCACTGCTGGGAGTGATGGGCACCCACCCGTCCTGTCTCAGGGCACTGCTGGGAGGACTCCACACCCACCACTCCTGTCTCAGGGCACTGCTGGGTGGACTCTGCACACACACCTCCGATTTCTGGATATGTGCGCTTGGCACATACACGGTGGGGTTACGCACACTGCATTAGAGGTGAGGGTACGAGTCTACTGACACTGGTGTGGTGGGGGTACGCTCCGTACGTCCGCGGGTGTGGGTACGGGTCGTACTTACACTGTTGGGCAGGGGGGTACGCTCCTTGCATTCGTGGGTGGGGGTTCGAGTCGTACTTACACTGTTGGCATGGGGGGTACGCTCCATGCATACGCGGGTGGGGGTACGGGTCGTACTTACACTGTTGGGCAGGGGGGTACGCTCCTTGCATTCGTGGGTGGGGGTTCGAGTCGTACTCACACTGTTGGCATGGGGGTACGCTCCATGCATACGCGGGTGGGGGTACGGGTCGTACTTACACTGTTGGGCTGGGGGTACGCTCCGTACGTCCGCGGGTGGGGGTACGGGTCGTACTTACTCTGTTGGGCTGGGGGTACGCTCCGTACGTCCGCGGGTGGGGGTACGGGTCGTACTTACACTGTTGGGCTGGGGGTACGCTCCGTACGTCCGCGGGTGGGGGTACGGGTCGTACTTACACTGTTGGGCTGGGGGTACGCTCCGTACGTCCGCGGGTGGGGGTACGGGTCGTACTTACTCTGTTGGGCTGGGGGTACGCTCCGTACGTCCGCGGGTGGGGGTACGGGTCGTACTTACACTGTTGGGCTGGGGGTACGCTCCGTACGTCCGCGGGTGGGGGTACGGGTCGTACTTACACTGTTGGGCTGGGGGTACGCTCCGTACGTCCGCGGGTGGGGGTACGGGTCGTACTTACACTGTTGGGCTGGGGGTACGCTCCGTACGTCCGCGGGTGGGGGTACGGGTCGTACTTACACTGTTGGGCTGGGGGTACGCTCCGTACGTCCGCGGGTGTGGGTACGGGTCGTACTTACACTGTTGGGCAGGGGGGTACGCTCCTTGCATTCGCGGGTGGGGGTACGGGTCGTACTTACACTGTTGGGCAGGGGGGTACGCTCCTTGCATTCGTGGGTGGGGGTACGGGTCGTACTTACACTGTTGGGCTGGGGGGTACGCTCCTTGCATTCGTGGGTGGGGGTTCGAGTCGTACTTACACTGTTGGCATGGGGGGTACGCTCCATGCATTCGTGGGTGGGGGTACGGGTCGTACTTACACTGTTGGGCAGGGGGGTACGCTCCTTGCATACGCGGGTGGGGGTACGGGTCGTACTTTCACTGTTGGGGTGGGGGGTACGCTCCTTGCATACGGGGTGGGGGTAGGGTCCGTACATATCCGTCCCCACGCTATGTGATGTTTGTGCGGCCCGTACCCAGGCCTTTGCCACGTGGGTGCGATCCGTCCCGCCATTGTTGGGGTGACGTGTGTGGGCGTGGTCCGACTCGTACCCACGCTCTTCAGGCGTGGGTACGGGACGTACCTGTCTGGTTGTGTTGCCGGTTCGCGTGGTGACGGACTTCCGTTGTGGCGGTCGCTGGATTATCAGGACACGCCCCCACCCCCTCGTGGTGACCAGGGCATGGGAGTCAGGTATGTCCAGGCCATGTGTAGTGTGTCACTCATGTGGTTGTTTTGTGGCCTGCCCTGGTCGTGCCACCCCCACCCCACCCCACTTTCCCCCCTCCCTTAGTTATTCTGACCTTCTGCGGCGTCTGCGTCGTAACCTGTAGAGGAGGTGTACTGCTATGAGGGCAGGGATGACTCGTAGGTTCGGGTCCATGTCTGTCCGTCGCGTACTGGTACTCCTTGCTCGCGTCGTCCTGTCGCGTACGGGTCCTCCTTGATCGCGTCGTCCTGTCGCGTACGGGTCCTCCTTGGTGGCGTCGTCCTGTGTGTCCGTCACGTACTGGTCCTCCTTGTTCGCGTCGTCGTCTGTCCGTCGCGTACTGGTGGTCCTTGTTCGCGTCGTCCTGATTTCCCGGCAGTTTTTGGCTGCCGCAAAATATTCACCGTGCGGGGTGACGTCGGTGTGAATCGTGATTCCTGGGTCGTGAATGGCTGGCTGCGTGCGTCCCGACGTCAGGTCGGCGCTTTCCCGGATCGCATTGGTAGGTGTTTTTTGTTCGGTCGGTCTTTTTTACGATTCGTACGGTAATGGTGTACCCGTGCGAATCGTAATTCCATGTTTGTATATTTTGACGACCGGGTACGCGTCGGACGGAGAATATGCTCCGTCCGACGGTTCGTACCCGGTTTTTAACGGATTGTGATCGGCACCTTAGGGTGGACTTTTGCAGATGTCTCCATAGACTCTGGTTAAAATGATAATAGCAACCTTGGATTGCTGTGTGTGGATAATTTTTTAGTATTGAATTGATCATGGCTAATTCGAAATCAATAATTATTTTTTGTGGGAAATAATTATTGGTTTCTTCTTTAATTTTGGTTAATATTTCTATGTATGTTGTTTGCTGTTTATTTGGTAAGAGGGCATAGATGAATGGAATGTTAGAATGTTGGTACAATCCATGCACTGTGTACAGCTGGTAAAATGGTTTTGGACAAACTTTAAAAGTTCCATCCATCATCCAAGTGTCACATTGTTGTAATTTCACTAAATTGTTTGCAGTAGCAAACATAATTATTCTTTTCTCAGGAGATTTGTTGTCAAAAAAAATAAATGGTTCATTAGTGTGAGTTATGCTTAATTCTGGGGGAATGATTACTGTCTCAAATGTTTTAGGGGTAGGTAAAGTTTTGGTAGTTAGTTTTTTTTGTCTAGCTATAGTTCTTTTTAAACTATCAATTGAGGGTAATTGTGCTGATGCATGGTGTGGTATTTTTATTAATTGTTCTTTGAGTATTTGGGTGGTGGGTTTATCAGTGCTAGTACTTGCTTCTTTAATGTTTTCAAGAGCATTTCTAACTTCTATCTCTGTAATATTGGGGGGGTGATTATGTTCTTTTACAGAAAGAACAGTGGTTTCTTTTGTAATAGCTCTACCATAGCATTTGTTTGAGTAGTATTTGCTACATTTCCAAAACATTTTCAGACCACTTTGCTTTTCTTGTGTATATACATAACCCATATAACATAACAACATTTTATTTTTTTGAGACGTTATAAATTCAGCACCTTCAGTCATGTTGTTCTGTATTATGCTAGGGGAGATGAAAAAATATTTTGTAAATATAAACAATGTTATAGATATTTTAAATATATTTACATTTTAGTGAATATACTTACATTGTATAATTTGATGTGTTGAAAGATGTTAATTAGCTGACTTCAAGCTTTCAGTTTAATCTTGGAGATAGATTTTCTGTTGATAATAGAAAAAAATGTGTTAATAGTTGGATACATTTTTTTGAATGTGCTACTGTTTTTAGGGGAAAGTAACATTCTGGCTGCGTATTTTAGGCTGTTTAATGATTGAGGTTTATATACTTACTTATTTCTTTGGTCCAGTAGGTGATTGCGTAGAAGGTAGTTTTGGATGGTTCAGTGGTTTTCTGTAGAGGAGACAAATAAGGAATAAATATTTTTTAGAATTATTTTTTTAATTAATAGTTGTAGGTGGGTAGGAAAAAGTAAAACAATACTTACATTGATTAATATTAGAGTTGTGGGGATGTCCAAAATATTTCTGTCTTTTTAGAAGGTATCTATAGAGGCGAAATGAATGTAATTAAATGAAGTGTAGTACATTCATTTATAGAAATAGTTTCAGCTGTAGCATTCTAGATTAGTTGCTTTATAAATAGAGTTTAACTTACTTTCTGTAGTTGTTAAGTTTTCTTTTGGATTGTAATTCTTCTTTCAGGAAACAGTTGAGTAGAGTTTCGTCTTATTTCTTCTTTTCAGTTTGTAGTGTGAAAGAGATGTTGAAATGTAGTGTTTTTATAGTGTGCAATTAATTAGTTGCTTCATTTCATTGGTTTAATTTGAAATGTGAGCATGTCATTGGTCCACCTTAATTTTTTTTTTCTTTTCTGGCTGTTTGTTTCCTTGTAAGGGAAACGCTAATTAGCAACTTATTAGTAGTAAGTCATTGTTTATTTGTAGTATTAGATGCTTTAAAGATATTTTTAAATGTGGTTTAATGCATGTATAATAATTATAAAATTATTTATGTAGTGAAATGTATTCATATTGTTTATGGAATGTTTATTTTTAAATGTATGTGTTTGAACGAAAAATTTAATGTTATTTACGTGTTTTATTATGTATTACAATGTTAATGTATGTGTTGTGCTTAAAGTATATTTTCTTCATAGTTTTTTAGATAGTCGATATTGTGAAATATTCTATATTTTGGTTGTCTATATTTCTAGTTTCGATAATTTTGTCATTTACATAGTCATTTAAGAGTAGACGATAATTTTGTTAACGATATTTTTAAATTCGATATAATGATATACGATATTTTGTTAAGACGATATTGTGTACTCGATATTTTTGTATTTTCTTTAATAAGTATGGTGAGTCGATAATATTGTAGTCGATAATTTTGCAACGATATTTTAAGTAGTCGATATTTTGGTAATCGATATTATGTCAGTGATCCGTGTTTTCTATTGGACACTGTACACCTTTTTCTTGAGAGAGAATGACCGATGATGAAATAAACGTGGGCAAGCTGGTGAGAACCAACCAGTAGCTCCTCTGGTGGTGCGCACGTGAGGTACTCTCTCTCTCTCTCTACATATTTTCTCACCTTGTCACCATTGAGGGTCTCTGTAGAGTGTATTTGTTTGTGGACTGACTGCTCATTCTCCTTTTCTTACTTTTCTATCTATTTTAATTGTTAAACTTGTAGCATTCTGGATGGGCTGTCTCCAGACATTGTAAATGAGTATCGGAGGTCTGTGATAACGTACACTTCCTCCCACCTAGTCCAGAGTAACAAGGAAGTTCTTTTGCTACATTGTGCCAGTACTTTTTTTGTTGAAACTATTGTTGATTGGAGGGCGTTCTGGCACTTTTTCCCTCTTTAGCTCCCTTTGTGATTGAATACGTTGAACGGCGGATCAGCCGTGAGAGCTCACACTATATGTTTTTTTAATAAACTTCTGTCAAACATCAGCTGATTTGTTTTTGGTTTGGGATTGAGTTCATTCACTGTAGACCGCAGTACATGCCCACTGCTGGTCTCCGTTGGTGCTTGCAACTGTGTGAAAAAACTCCCTTTGGTCATATCTGTTCTTGCCTCAAGGGGTGTAACCACCAAGAGGATCTCCCTCTCTCCCTCAAATTCCTCCTCTGGATTTCTTGATTGAGGGGTACCTATTGTGTTAAGAATGGATCGAAACTGTCTGGCTTTCACGGATGACCAGATTGCGGCAATTTTGTCTGGACCGTCACTTTTCCCAGACTCTTCCTTATCCAATACACTTTCTGCTAGAGAGGAATGGGAGAAGCTAAGTGGTTTAAAGAAAAGGCAGGTGAGGGTTGCATTACATGGGGCCCTAATGACCGAATACTATCGGGCAGGAGCTGCCCCGGCTAGTTTACTGGTCAGGATTGAGCCGCGAATTTTTTTAGAAGATAAGCAATTCCGGGTCGATTGGAGTTACATCGCTAATAAATGTACCCGGGATTGGCTCATCTTAATCATTCAGACTGCTAAAAGGTTGAGTGACGCCCTATTGAAAGAGAGTCTTGATCTGGAGGAGGTAATAAAAAATGACACAACACTCACTGATACAAAGGATCATCTACAGAGAATCCAAGAAGATTTGACCGAATATAAAAACTACATGGTCAATCAGAAAATTAAGGGTCTCAAAAGAAACCTAGAGAGGTACACACATGAGTGGGCCTTCCCGTATGTGGATGATAAACATTATCAGGCGAGTAGTGACAGCAATCCTCAATCTAGATTTCAGAGAGGAGGGCGTCAACCGCCCAGGAGAACCCCGGGCAACTGGACCTTCGACAACACCTCAAGTGAGGATGATGAGGCAGCTCCACCTATAGCCCAGGGGAAGGTGAGATTCAATCTAGAACCTCAGGCCAACCAAGAACTTGGCTCCTTGATTCGTTCTTTTTTGGGCCAGGCACAACAAGGCAACAGAGGGGGAGGTCACAGGGGACGGGGCAGAGCCAGACAGAACCAGTCTCAGAACTGGCAGATGTTTTCCCCGCGCCAAACTCGCAGTCGAGGTCGAGCCCCGATGTAGATGTGAATAACATCGTTGTAAACCTATCGGGACATGAGTTAACAGCCGGTCAATTGAAAGTACTAAACCGTGGCCTTGGGTATGTTCCAACCCCCAAACATGACTCTTTCAGATGCCGGACTGAACTCCATGAAATGGTGAGAAAATCATAATAAAAAAATTCTTTGCAAACAAAGAACAGATCCCTGCCTCAGTCTTTTCTACGGATTTACATCGTCCCTCCCAGTTTTGTCCCCCAGTATCTTCTGTGGGTCCTGAGGTGGTAGTGTTTGAGAACAAGGTTCTGAATGAGATCAGACTTCTGGAGGAATCAGAACAGGCCAACACCTATAACAACATGAGCAGGTTGGATTGGGCTGCGGTCAAATCCTTACAAGATAATACCGCACTCACTATCAAATCTGCTGATAAAGGGGGCGCTGTGGTCCTTATGAATACCTGCGACTATGAGGCGGAAGTTCTGAGGTTGTTGAGTGACAGGAGGAACTACCGTCCTCTGGCACGTGATCCTACGGCTGAATTGCTGCAACAGATTACCATCATTGTGGCACAGGCGCGGGAGAAAAAGTGGATCACTGCGAAAGAGGCGGAGTTCCTCGTCAACCTCAACCCTAGGACACCGGCATTTTATATTCTGCCGAAGATTCATAAGGCCCAGCGTCCACCCCCAGGCCGCCCCATTGTATCGGGCATTGGCTCGGTGTTGGAGCCGCTTTCCCAGTTCTCCGACTTCTTCCTCAGGGAATCGGTAATCACCCAACGGTCCTATGTGCAGGACACTACCGATATTCTTAACATCATCAATGATATGGACTTTGATTCATCTCAGCAGTTACTTGTGACTATTGACATCGAGTCCTTGTATACTAGCATCCCCCAGGACGCGACGCTGGTGGCAGCAGCTCGCGCCCTGGGAGCCCAGGAGTGGTTTTATGACACTCCCCAGTCCTTTGTCATGCAATGTGTGGAGCTGGCTCTCACTCGTAATTTTTTCTGTCACAAGGATGCCCTGTACTTACAGATCTCGGGGACATCGATGGGCGCTACTTTTGCGCCGAGCCTGGCGTGTATTTACGTCGGCCAATTCGAGGCAAACCACCTTGACCACCCCTCTAATCCCTTCCAGGGGCATATTTGCCTCTGGAAGAGATATATAGATGATGTTCTATGTATTTGGAGGGGCACTCAACAACATCTCTGTGAGTTCCTTGAATGGCTGAATTCTCTGGACACCTGTTTGAAATTCACTTGGCAGTTCAGTAGGGAGGCGGCTACATACCTTGACCTTGATATCACTGTGGTGGATGACAAACTTACTACCAGTGTTCATCACAAGCCCACTGATAAAAACTCCCTTTTACACTACCAGTCGTACCATCCCAGAGCTCTAAGGGACAACCTCCCAGTGGGTCAGTTTCTTAGATATCGTAGAAACTGTTCCTCTACATCAGATTATTTACATCAATCTGAGGTGTTGAGCACGAAATTAGAACAACGTGCTTACCCTAAGAGGATTATTACCAGAGCCCGTAAAAGGGCGCACAACACACCCAGGGAGGCTCTGCTGGAGAGGAACAAGAAGGAATCCAAGGAGAGTTTGCCAGTTGTCCTTACATTTGACCCGTTGTCTAATAAGATCAGACAAATAATCAAGCGACACTGGTCATTGTTATCCACCAGTGACTTCCAGATGCCCCAGCCTAGATTTGCATTTATAAGGACCCAAAACCTGAAGGACAGACTGGTGCATACAAGACCCGCCCATGTTCAGAAGAACATAAATCTACCTTCAGGACACCATCCTTGCGGGAGCTGTTCAGTGTGCGAACTGACGGAGAAAACAACTGAGATCATACTAGGTAGTGGGAGGACCTGGTTTCTCCGTCAGTTTACCAACTGTAATACGTGCCATGTAATCTACAGATTGACATGCCCTTGTGGACTACATTACATTGGCCTTACATCTAGAAAGGTCAAGGTACGCATTCAGGAACATCTGAGCACCATTAGGGCTGGTAAGCTCACCACTCGATTAGTCCAACACTACAAAGATCAGCGACATCAATTCAGATCTTTAAAGTGGGTTGTCCTGGAAAAAGTGTGGGGCGATCTGGGTGATATTGATAAGAGACTAGCCGTGAAGGAGGCCCGTTGGATTTTCACTGAGAAGGGGGACACCGTTGGTCTCAATGACCAGATCGAGTGGAATAAAGTAAGCAGATAGGGGGTTATTGATAGGCTGAGTATTTTAACAAATTATCAATATACTACCTCCACTCACCCCTGATGAACCTTTCTAAACATCTGGTACATAGTATAACTATGACAAAGTGGTTCCGCATGTTCCGCAATAGTTTGTTTGAGATTTTCCAGCTCCCTGGGGTGCACATTAGGTGACACATTGGCCATTGGTGTAGTTTATTCATGGTGCTATTGGGTTGGGCGCTGCACGAAATAGGTCGATGGTGCACAGACGCGCTCCTTGATTCATTCTGGAGGTTGGGTAATAACTATCCCTATCGTCATTAAATTGCGGACTGACTCCCCTGTTTTCTGATATATTATTGCCCTCTGGTAAGGATGATTGCTATATGGGTCCGGTGGCTGCAGAAGTTTGTCTGCATACTGGTTGGGATTGCCTTACGCCCGCCACCTATTGGGCCTCACCCTATCTCTGGTGGGCTTATGTTTTTTAACAAGTTTGCATTATCACCCTTTAATTTATAGTCAGAGGAGTTCGTTTTTGGCTTGGGTCTTTATGGTTTTAAGTCAGAGCCATGACCACTCCAAAATGGCCGCGGCATTCTCCACTGTAATTGATACATCCCTACGACTCGCGTAGTCTCGCGAGATGTTGCCACAGCTACTCATTGAAATTGAATTCAGCCGCGCATTGAGTCGCTCCAGTGCTGAGGTGACGCCTGGTTGTACAAGAGACAGGGTAAGCCCGGGGACGGATGAGATACTGAAAAACGCCGTTTTCGTTTCTGGGTGGTGCGTGATTGTTGCGGTACGAAGAGCTTAGGGCTTTTCTTTTTACACATTATTGAACTAGACGCTTGTGATTGTTGAAGTCAGTTGTGCTGTGAAAACGATATCGGCATTGGGGTGCTGATGTGATACAATATATTTTAAAGGGTCCTGGTGTTGTAAGAACTTCCAAATAAGCGAGGTGATTGTTCATTGGTATATTGAGGAAGAGCAAATACACAGTGTGTCTTCTAGATTGAGTCAGGTATAGATGGTCTATACTTGTTTCCACAGGTGCAGGCACCAACGACGGTCGTGCTTTGCTGAGCAGGAAGGCGATAGTTAAAAATTTAGTACGCCCCTGCGACTGGTTGGTGGCTGGTACGTGGGCCCATAGCCACAACTAGGTAATGAATTAAATGATGTTACCATCACCAGCCTTGGGTTGGTTTTTGAACTCATCCCTCCCCGTACTGATTATGCTGTATGTTTGTTTGTTTGTGTTTGTCAGTCCTTTTAAAGGTGTGTGTCCTGAGAAGGTGATTTTTTGACCCCTTCTTGCCCTGATGAATTTGCCACAAATTTTATTGGCAATGAAACATGTTGGCCGTCATTATTAAGGTATGCAACATGCTGTGGTTTTTAACAGAGTGATAGACTCCTAACCAGAATAAAACAATCATTTGTGAGTCTATACACTTTCACTAATTTTATATTTGTCGTTGTCTGCACAATTTATTTGTTTTTTGTGTTTTTCACATTACACTGTCTTGTGTTTTGTGTTTTCTATTGGACACTGTACACCTTTTTCTTGAGAGAGAGTGACCGATGATGAAATAAACGTGGGCAAGCTGGTGAGAACCAACCAGTAGCTCCTCTGGTGGTGTGCACGTGAGGTACTCTCTCTCTCTCTCTACATATTTTCTCACCTCGTCACCATTGAGGGTCTCTGTAGAGTGTATTTGTTTGTGGACTGACTGCTCATTCTCCTTTTCTTACTTTTCTATCTATTTTAATTGTTAAACTTGTAGCATTCTGGATGGGCTGTCTCCAGACATTGTAAATGAGTATCGGAGGTCTGTGATAACGTACACTTCCTCCCACCTAGTCCAGAGTAACAAGAAAGTTCTTTTGCTACATTGTGCCAGTACTTTTTTTGTTGAAACTATTGTTGATTGGAGGGCGTTCTGGCACTTTTTCCCTCTTTAGCTCCCTTTGTGATTGAAAGAGTTATCAGAGCCACCTTAGTCTCTAAATGCCACTTTTTCCACTTTCTCCCCCTTACTATTGGCCAAGTAACAGATTTGTTTAAACAGATCAAATCAGGATCACCACTTGATCCATGTCCACCTAGAGTACTACAGCTATCCCATACCACTGTCCCTGGACACCTCCTAATGATTTTCAATAAAATGTTCCTCCTCGGCTACTTCCCCAAAAATGGAACATTGCATCAGTTCTCCCTCTCTTAAAAATCCGACCTCGATTCTGATAATCCTAACAACTATCGGTCAATCTTGCGGCTTCCTTTCCCGGCTAAGATAGAAGAGAAAGCCATGAACACCGAGCTCTCTCTGTTCATCCAGGATCATAGGCTGCTTGATCCCTCCCAGTTTGGCTTTAGAAGCCAACACAGCATGGAGTCAGCCCTAACTACAGCCTCCGGGTATGTCAGAACCACCTTGGACAAGGGAAGGAACTCTGCCTTAATCCTGTTAGATCTTTTGGAAACGTTCAACACTGTTAATCACAAGCTCCTTATCAAGCATCTGCTCGAATTAGGTGTTAGGGTCACTGCCCTAGAGGTGCTCAGATCTTTTCTCACCGACAGCGGTCAATTTGTGGAATCTAATGGCCACAGTTCAACATCCTTCACTCTACCTGTGGTGTGCCACAATGCTCGGCGCTGAGCCAACCCTTTTTAATCTATACGTCACTCCTTTAGCCTCTCTGATTAGAAGTTATGGGTTCTCAGTTGTCTCATACACTGAGGTAGTGTCAATCACAGAAGACCTTGACAGAACTGCTAAATGTTTTCACGGCTGAATGCAACGGATCGGGCGTTGGATGTCCAATAATTGTTTGAAATTAAGCTCTGGCAAAACGGAGGTGCTAGTTTTTGGCAATTGCCCATCATTTTGGTCACCCAAATGTTGGCCTCAGGAAATGGGAGCTCTCCCAATTCCTGTTCCTAAATTGAAAAATCTAGGAGTCCAATTCGATGAAAAGCTTTCCTTTGTGGGACATGCCAATGCTATCACCTCCTCTTGTTTCTTTATGTTTAGATCACTTAGGGAGGGTTTTCTCTTCATTCCTTTGGACCGTGTTAAGGCAATGATCATGGCACTAGTATTTTCTAAAATTGACTACTGTAATGGGCATTTTCTGACTGCCCACAAAAAAGCCCTGCATAAGCTCCAAATGGTCCAAAATGAAGCAGCCAACTGCCTCTAGGGTTGCCAAAACATCAGTCGATCTCCCAATCTCTTCCATTACTTCACTGGCTCCGGGTGAGAAAGCAGGTAGTGTTTAAGGCTTTGTGCATAGCATTTAAAGCCCTTCATCATGATGGCCCAGAATCCATCAGATATCTCTTTCAATGGTACACACCTCCCAGGACGTTAAGATCTCCCTCCCAGTCCAATTTGGTTGTACCCAAAGTTAAGAAGGGTACTTGGGGAGGCAAGAGCTTTTCTGTGTCCACTGCCAAACTTTGGAACTCGATGCCTCTCAACTTTAAAAACCTTCTCACCTTTTGAAAGGCTCTTAAAACATGGAGTCAGTGCCTGGACACCTTTGGTTAGTAGTGTGCTTTAAAAATTTCATTTTCATTTAATTTCATTTTATATATCCCATATGGTCAACCTCAGCCCTTCCAAACCCGAGCCCAGCCCTCCCACAGAACAACTCAACCCTCTCAATCCCGAGCTCAGCCCTACCAAGGGTCAACCCAGCCCTCCCAATCCCAGCCCACCCGAATGACATCATTCAAGTGCCTGGACTGCCCACTGGATGCCCCTTCCTGGGCAGGTTTCCCTGGCAGTGTTCTGGTTGGGACGTTAGGTGGCACAGCAGTGTGCTGGACCACATTCTGGATTATGGACTTGCAACTGGCTTTTGTTTTTGGATCACAAATTGTACTCCATAATAAACAACTTGCTTTTCTTAGAAACATTTGTCCTAGCATTGCTACTGATGCTACTTGTTGATATTGTCTAATTTGGGGTGTGTGAATGCAATTGAGTTTGTTTGATCATGATAACTGTTCCATTTGGAGTAGTAAGTAAGGTCAGACCTTGGCACAAGTAATGGTGTTACAGAGAACGAATGCTGAATGGATGTATATGTGGATCATTTCCAATTGGGCTTTACATTGCACTGGGTGGGATCTGCTACGGTAAGTATTTTAGCTTGACTTGGCCAATGTCCACGTCTTTCGGCTTGCTGTATTACCTGAGATGTAGGGTGGATATGTGTTTAATGTGTGCAAAGTAGGTATTTGTTTCTCCACACACATGGGAGGTTGTATTGTCATATCTATTTGGTACTTTGAATGCACATGTACCCTTTTTCATTTGTGTTCTTGCCACATATTTGTACTAGATGTGTGACAACTGCTGTTGCTTCAGTGTTTTCTTTCAGGACTTGCACTTACACATTAGCCACATGTGCATACCACTTTGTGACAATATTTGTTGTCCCTGATATACCTCATGCCACAGGTCCTGTGCACAAGGAGACATTGAAGAAGGTGCAATATGGACGGTGGCCCTGGCCCGTAGACTTCCAGGAGTCCACATGGTTTGGGTGAGCCAAATCTGTATGGAGTCCGTACATTGTGTCTTTTAAATGTATGTGAACATGGTTTGGGGGAATCCCATTTACCTGACTTTCGTTTTTCATGTGGCTGATGTGTGAAGGCTTATCACAGTGCTTTAGACGTGGTACTGTGTTTTATTTTCTTGAGACATCCATACTGATGTATGTTCGATGTCACAACAGGACCTAGCTTGTGAGCAATGTGTGGGTGTCACAGAAGATGCTAGCTATCTTATTCACGAGGAGGTGCTGTTTAGTGACACTGTTTATTGCACACATCATTGCACCAGTTTCTGAGATGTCCACACATGTAGAACTTGTGGGAGTGTGCCTGTACATTGTCACTGACCTGACCATAGAGAGAATAATGCAGATGTGATGGGAACATACATTCTGTGATGTTGCGTACAAGGACCCACAAAGTATGTTTGGACAAGGGATACAACGCTCCACCCTTATCCATGGTGTTGTGGCTCTGGGGTCAGTGTATGTAGTGTTACAACCCCATGACTGGGGACAAAGTTGGTTAGGAGTGCTTTCAGTCAGGTGATATGCAGTGTCTGTAGAATTTTCACCAGGGGTGTTTCACCTGCCCACACTGAGACATACACACTCTCTCTGTCTTCTAAGTCGTGGTGGACTTGTACAGTGGTATGAATTTGGAATTTCATTGTATTTTTTGTCTTCTCCACATGAGGTCTTTGAGTGGGATCACTGTACTGTGGGGTCTCTCACAGGGGTGTGGCTGATGTACATTAGGGAGTGGCTTAGAAGCAAGTAAGCTGTACATCTGTGATGGGCATATTATCCTACAAAAACAATATTCCTATTGCTGTCATTGCACAACATTAAGGTTATCTGATCCAACAAGTCACATTGCACCTACAAGAAGCCTGGGTCAATGGATTTGCCTATGGCTGTTAGTTACATTAGTTATTGGAGAAACAACTGTGTCTTCATTGCATAATATTATGATAATGATTCAGTTCTGACCTGGCAACACTGGAAATGGAGTATTACAAGTCTATTTGCAGTTTCATCTGCAGCAGTGGAAGGTAGTGCTGCTGCAGAGTTGATTTTAATTTGCACACTGAGGGTAAGTGCAAATATGGAGGGCCCGATTCACAGAACTAACTTAAGACAAAATCCTAAACTTACTACCAGTTTGGTATTCACAGAAGGCACTTACTCATTTCGGTATTCACAGAAGTTAGGAGTCCTAACTTTGGGACTCCTAAATGCCTTCTGTGAATGCCGAAAGTCTTAAAATTAGGATTTTTCTCAGTTTAGGAGTAGTAAAGTTAGGACTCCTAACTTTACTACTCCTAAACTGGGAAAAATCCTAATTTTAAGACTTTCGGTATTCACAGAAGGCATTTAGGAGTCCTAAAGTTAGGAGTCCTAACTTCTGTGAATAACGAAATGAGTAAGTGCCTTCTGTGAATTCCAAAATGGTAGTAAGTTTAGGATTTTGTCTTAAGTTAGTTCTGTGAATCGGGCCCGGAGAGTTCAATGGAACCCATCTCTGTATCTGCTTTCTCGACCTGTGCTAACCACTGGCAAACCCGGTTCCACTTCAAGCCCTGCCTCACAACTCTCACTACTCACTCTTTCCACTGTCCTTTCAGGCCCCCTCATATCCTGCTTCTCATGAAATATGCAAGATATCCAAGCCTGATCACTTGAAAACATGTGGCTCACACACCCCCATTCATCCATGGCAGTGCATCGATTTGCTGAGGACTCCATGTATACGGGTAGGTGTGAGACTTACCGGCAATTGCATCCACAACGGTGTTGATTTTGAGCGTCATCGAGCAGGTAATACAGCAGCAAGACTTGTAGGATAGGCTCCATGTCGGCACAGGATGTGCGAAGTTTTGTAGAGGTGAATGTCAGCCTTATAGCCCTCCCTTTCAGCCAGCTCAGATGAGGTTAGTGGACCACCACGGTCTGCTTGTTGGAAAGGCGCACCCTAATTGGGCGGGTGGTTCGTAAATGCGGTCTGCTCTTCAACTGGCTCCATTTTCCTGGCAGAGTCCAAAGGACTGCAGTGGTAGGATTTCTGTGCATACGCAAGCATTGTAACCCTGCCGTCAGAGCGTTCGCTTCTGACAAGACTGCGGCAATGCGACCGCCTCGCACAGGACAGTGGAAAACGGTCCGACAGGCATTGTGATGAGGCCCTAAGTTGGAAAATAAAAATCTTGGGCAAAGGCGCAAAAGTATCCGACCTATGAGAGGACTAAACTGTGAAATTTGAATTTTCCCACTGTAAATCTTTCCTGCGACAGCTCTCTGGGACCTCATCCAACCAAGGCCTGAGCTCCAGGTTAAATAATGAAACATTTTACTGGACCTAACAAGATAGTGTCTTTATCACTTATTGTGTCCCTGCCCACTAATAAATAATTTTCTCACATTTATGTTGGAGTGGAAATATTAAATGTAACCTGTCCAAAGTCCAATAGTCTCCCTACTTTTGCCTACATTGGAGAAAGAATACCAAATCTAACCTCTGAACGTCCAACGCTTTACCTAGTTTTGCGTAGAATGGAGTGAGAATAGTAAATCTAACCCCAACCAAAGCTAACACTTTTCCTACTGTTGCTTAGATTGTAGTGGGAATAGTAAATCTAACCCCAAAAAAACCTAACACTTTTCCTAATGTTGCTTAGATTGGAGTGGGAATAGTAAATCTAACCCGTCCAACACTACCCCTACTGTTTCTTAGATTAGAATGGGAAAAGTAAATCTAAACTCTTCAAAGTCCAACATGTTCTCTACTGTTGCTTGGATTTAATTAAGAATAGTAAATCTAACCCCTCCAAACACACCAACACTTTCCCAGCTGTTGCTAACGTTGGAGGTCAAAGCTGACCCCTCCTCCAAAGTCCAACACCTTCCCGGCATTTGCTTACATTGGAGTGGGAGTACTACATTTAGCCCTCCATAATCAGACACGTTTCGTACTTTTCTTTATAATAGTAAATCTGACTAATCTGTCCAACACTTTTGTTAGTGTTAATTATTTTCTATTGGTATTACTTTTTCATTATTCTTGCATTATTTCTTTAGTATTTATATTATTTATAAAGAAGAACTGTATTTTGTTTAAATTGTATTTGTTTTCAATAATGTTATTTTAAATTAATTATGATATATGTTTTTAACTCAAATTTGTTCATTTTAATTTATTATTGTATTTTTTAATTGTTTAAATATTATTTTTATGATTCTAAGGCTAAATATATGTATATATTTCATGTATATTACTAATTTAAACTATGTATAATAATATTATTATTTTATATTTCAATATTTTGAATACATGATATATAATGCTATCCATATGAATTTTCCAATATTTTTACAGCATTTTATAAAACATTCTGTGGCAAACTCAATTTTTGTGTAGGCGATATTTTCAACACAATATTCTGATGTTACGCTGTTGTTGTTCTCAATATTCTATCATGCAACCCAAAGCGGGCCATTGCCTTTCGTCAGGACTGGTTCCTATCTTTTATCATTGCACACATGTAGTGTATAGTGTTTCATGAATGTGTACAATTATATAACAATGTTATGGCTTTTTTGTATCTTGTGTCCAAAAGAGGCAATCTTCTCAGAGGTCTGAGGCTGCAACTGGAGTCTTTTTTGTGGTCCGCCTACATGTGTGGGCAGTTGACCTAGTATATGTCTCTCTGTACTGGCTCAGCACTTCCGAAGGGCTCAAAGGTCAGATCCGTGTTATTCCTTGATTTCTAAATAAATAGGACTCAAGAGTCAAGAATCGTTATACCGTGCATTGGCACGCAGGCAGTTGGTCGTTCTGTAAGAGGGCTGGGGTTTCAGCAATGGCAGCCCCTCCTTTAGGACAGAGGAGCGTCACCCCCCCCCCTGCTGCCAGCGTACAAAGGTGAAAAATAAAGTTGTAATAAAATTAATTTACTACCATTTTATTCTTTCCTTTCCCCAGCTGTCTTGGGGTCGAGGCCACTGCTGCTGGCTGACAGCAGGGAAGTGGTGCTCACTCCACTAGCTTAGAGTTCGCATGTCATTTTGGCTGACTCTTTTGCAATGGCCAGTCTAACATGCATACTTTAAACCACTCTTAAACAACTAGGTGGAGAGCAGGCACATGCCCCTAGTGCCTGCGGGAGTGTTGTGGTAGCCCGCTTCACTCAATCATGGCACTGCTCTCATTCTGCCTAACATTATCAGAAGCATGATAGTAGTGTCTGGATTGGTGTGGAGAATTCAACCACTGCAGAGACCAGTGCTAAGTGATTGGAGCACGAGGACTGGAGGAGGTGAGCCAACAGAGTGGGTAAGTATATTTTTATTTAACTGTTTTTAAATGTATTTCCCACTGACGAGCACTGCCTTCAGCCTCACTGTCAGAGCTGTCAGCCATGGTTCGTTATAAACCATTGTTTATAACAAGCTATGACTGACAGCTTTGGCGATTACCTTAAAGGCATGCTGGTCATTGCAGTGGTTGGTTACCCCACCATATATTTATAGTACCAGCCTCCACTGGATTTCAACAGTCCCCCTGAGTTGTGCTCACTGATCTAGACCACTTTAGGAATATTTCTCACATACTGGCAGGTAGTCATTCAGTTTGGAAGTCAATTAGAAATCACTAACTTGGTCAAAATTCAAAATTGTTCTGTGACAAAGATCACCAAATGTTTCCAACACCAAACCTTTAGCCACCAGTCTTACATATACCGTAAGCAGCCAATGCTCTTGTGAGGAGGAGCATCTCTAAATCGTTAGTATATTTGACTATTTTGTACCTCTTCTTTTTCAGCAATGATCTCTGGACAAACCAACTATGATAGGGCTTCATTTCACTATCCCCAGCTGCAAGTACCATCCTTTAGTTCACATTTAAATTTAAGAAGAAAGTTCAGGGTGAGACCTATTATTGAAGTCCTGGGTCAGTCAGTGTCTCCGGTCAGTTTCCTATGTGGCTATTGACTCTTACTAATGGTGTCCAAAGCCTACAACAGTAATACACTTTAATTGAAAAATCAAGTCACTTCCTTTGGACATTTGACTCTCTGAAGATAGAGAGTGTTAGTAGTCAAAGCTTATTTCAGAACTTGGAGAGAGTAATGAGTTTGTGAATAGTATGATACAGCACATAACCCCTAATTAACTTCAATGTTCTAGTCAGTGTCTTGTTTTTAAAATCGAAAATATTGAGTCAAGTTGTTCCATGCAGTTGTAGGTAAACAAAAATACGTATTTACATTACGCTATGTTATAAGTAAAAGCAAACACTTGTGGATACACTCTGTCCTGATCACATGCTGCACCCCACCAGGGACAGGATGCTGGTAGCTCAAAGCATCTTGTAAGGAGCTCCTTCAACTGACAGACGGCAAACACTTCAAACATACATAACACATACATAAATCACACTCTCCGCATATCAATCCCACAGGCACAGACAAAGGACTCTGAGATTGGACATATCAGAAAAGGACTTTTATTAACAAGTAGGTGAATAGAACCATTAAGGATAATATAGACAAAGAAAACTAGAAGGTGCTAATAAGTATGGGACAAGATACAGTGCCAAACATTATTGTAGCTCTCAAGCACTAGGTATGTGATTTCTCATAAAACTAGTCCTATGTCCATGCTTATCCTAAGGAGCTTGGTTTGGGATGATTCAGGAATCCTCAGATGTGGTTGGGTCTTATGGCCTTATTTTGGAGGACGGAACTAATCAACATCTGCCAAAAAGACAGATTTGCTGACCACCCTCCTGTCATTTTCCATGCCACATTTAGAGCGTGGGTGTCAGCAAGTGGATTATTATTTGGAGAGGGTGGTCACCCACTTCAAGGAATAATAACACTTTCTTGTCTGGGTGAAAACCAAAACAAACCTGAGCTCGAAGTTTTAAAGTTTTATGGGAACATAGCATTAAGCACCAATGATAGTCCAGGGTTTCGGTAGGCCAGGATTGAAGCACACATCGCGAATGACCATGATGGATCCCAAGGTCGGACACATCGAACAGGATAGTCGCATGGATTTTACCCTTGTACTTAGTCTGCAAAATGGAAGAGAAAGTCCTCCAGTGGGGCAATGCAGCAGGATGTATCTGGCAAAGTCAATGTGATTTCAGGGAGTGGTTAGGTGAGGACCCGCTGAAGTTGTTGGAATAGGCGAGAAAAGCTCCAAGTGGTAGAAATTTTAACATTCTGCTAGTTGAGGACCAACTTTCACCCAGATACTTTTCACACCTTTGCCTGATCAAGAATTTCTCGCTGGGGCTCAGTCTCTGAAATGGAAGGCAGCAGGATATATAGGTGGAGGGCTCTACAAGGGCGGAAACTTTCCCATCAAATGCCCGCTGACACAGATTTGCTGCTGTGGATAAACTCCAAGTAGGGAAAACCTGTTTCTTCAGCCCAGCTAACTTTTGCCGTCACCAGATCACTTATGGTGGTTGGTCCCAGTTTTTTGGTGGCTGGAAGTTAGAATGTTTCCAAGCCCCAAAGCTTTGCAGGGGTAAGTCTCTTTTTCCTCAGCTTTTCACCTAACACTCTTGAACTTAAGAGGAGGCTCATAGGACTCTAGGGCTTGATCTAGCAAAGGCCTTCAGCAGTGTCCAGTGCTGGTCCATTTGGGACTGCGCACATGGAAATCCAGGAAAAACGGTTCTTCAGCATTTTTTGTTCCAGATTCCACACAGGAAGTCAGCATACTGGCTCTTGGACTCTACTTCTTTATCCTGGGGACAAGAGGGTGCTTCTGAGCTACTCTCAGATTACAGCATGCAGGGTCCTTTCTGATGATCCTCTGCAGGTCTGGAAAGTATTCTGAAGAGGGTTCCTTGAGGTGCAACATTTATGGATAGCACTGTACCATAGGTGAGGGTGACTTCTGGCTCTTCCCTACAATCGTCTAAAAGTTACCAGAGGTGACCCCGCACACTAGCAGTTCCTGTTTGCCTTACTGCAAACAATTCCACAGTAAACCTTACAGCTAAATTCCAAGATGGGGGTACTCTTCCTCCCTTGTGCATAGCCTTCGTGTCCTCCCAAAGGTGTGGCCAGGGAAATGAGCAGTTCCCAGCCTGGCTACTGTGGGCCTGGGTAGCAAAGAGGTACCTTCCTCCAGGTTTCACTTTACTTCTCCTGAGAAAGGGCAGACTTTACCTTGGTCCATTTCAAGTTCCTTGGCCAACCCAATTGTTCTTCCTGCAAGGGGAAGAAAAGCAGTATCTCACACCAAGCTATTGACTGTGCTGTGGGAGCAATTTTCATACTTCATAGGAAGGAGAGCACAGGCAGACTAACTGAGCCTAAGTGGAAGGCATGACACAGAAGAGCCCATTGGGGCACTACATCCTACATGTGATGTGGCCTGGAGGGAGTCTGGAGCAAAGTGTCTCCCCATGCCACATATGTCAAAGTCAGAAGATGTGACACAGGGATCAGTCAAGGTATAGGAATAAATAGTTTGCTACCACAAAGCCATTGAGTAAGGGATGGTTGGAGGCTGAGGTAAATGGCCGCTGTATGGTGGCAAAACAGGGCTGGGTACATGTCACCAATTCCAGCACTACTACCATGTGTGGTACCGGATGACCCACAGCCCACAGATACAGGCTGCTATGTCAGTCTATTGGATATGGGCAGGCATTTTGCTGGTGTTGTAGGAACATGAGACTCAATGTAGCATCTGGGTTACATCAGTGTATGGCAGCAAGTTGCGTCCCTGGTCCAAAATAAAAAGTGCCAGAGGAGATCTGTACATGTCCAAGTGAGGGGGCATCAGGCAAACAATGTGTGATACTCTGAAGATCAACTACTCTCCCAATGATAAAATGTGGTGAGCGTCCATGCAAGCAATCTACATGGTTGCACTTGGTCCATCCCCACAGAGTTGCCACACTGTGCCTACTGCCCACTAATATGGAGTCAAGTGTGTGTGCATTATCCCCCACTCTGAAAACCATTTAAGACCATGGTCTCACACAATCCTGCAGTGTATCAAGGTGTGAAGCGGAGTGTATGGAGATCCACGCCTCCATGCACACCTGAGGATTCCCGGCTCCTGGCTCCTCCCCTCCTCCTCGAGGTTGTGCGGTTGTGCGGTTGAGGCAGAGGCTGATGGCGGCTGGCATGCGGCGTTTTCCTGATCGTGTGGATTCTCTGTCCTTTGAAGCCTGAGTTTGATGGGAGCGCAGCGGCTCTTTTCGTCGGAGCGGAGCGGCTCTTTACATCTCCAGCTTCGCCTGTGTTCAGGTATCTCCAGTCTCCAGTCTCGCGCCGTCGGCCGTTTCTGCTTTGCGGCTGACGTAGAGGTTGATGGTGGCTGGCGGGCGGCGTTCCGAAAAGCTTGAACTTGGTTGGAGCGGAGTGCCTCTTCTTATCGGAGCGGAGCAGCTCTCTACATTCTCAATTTCAGCGCGGCGCTGGAGAGGCTGTTAGTTTACTTGAGACTCTGTGGTTTTGCCCATACGGATTAACAGTACCCGGTGACTTGGATTTGGAGTTTGCAGTCCTATTCTGTGTTCAGGTAGCAAAAAAAAATGTTTCCTTTGTTTTTTACTGCCGCTGTTGCTGTTTTTTTTTTTTTTGTTTTTTTGACTCCGTGTCATTGGACCTCAGGGATCTAGAGGTACCTGGACTAAATTTAAGGGAGCAACCATTACTACTGTTTTTTTTTTCTCAGCATGGGGAAATTAATGAATACTCGCAAAGCAAAGGCTCTGCGCATTCAGGTCAAAGAAGCGAGGAACGCAACCAAATTACTAAATAAGGATGCTATTGGCGATAAAGGTGATGTGAAGGAAAAAAGCGACAGTGCGGGAAGTTCAGAAGAGCTGGAGGAGTCTCTCGGGGAGACTCCAACTCCGGATTTAGAGGCTTCTCACAGTGTAGACGCAGCACGCTCTTCACCTATTCAGGATTTCACTTCCAAGCAAGACAGCTTAATGGAGGTGCTTAAGGGCGCTAAACCATTCCCTCTTTTTGATAAGAAAAATGCTGCACCTTGCCAATGCATCTCCGCTCAAGTTTGTCCTTCTTCCTCTTCTTCAATTATTCAACCCCCAAATTTCTTGCATAAGCCTAACCTTGTGGTACCTTCTATACCTTCCACAATTTTGACATCTTCACTTAAAGATAACCCTTTGGTACACTCTCTGAAAATTACGGATGATATTCAGAAAGAGGCTTTGACTTTGGAAAATACGGTTATAGCTGCATCGCTTACTGACAAGCTTCCAATTACCCCAGTAGACTCTGTTTCTAATGTCAGTCCCCTCAGTCCTTTGTTAGATTTGGACACTGAGACTGTCGGGGAGATCCAGATGTCAGTTAAAGATATGTTAGATCTAATTCTCGATGAGGTCCGAGAGTTGAAGAGGTTTCAAAAATCTGAGCTCGCTTTGATTAATCAGCGCCTGGACAAAATGGAGGATCTCTTTTCTACATTTCCTGCTCGTCTCCAAGAAGCCAAAAGCCGCATCTCTAATCTGGAGGATCAAATGATCGAGGTAAAAAAAGACGCAAATCAGCTTTCCCTCACTTCACGTTTACTAGAATCTAAACTAGATGATTTGGAGAATTATAATCATCGATCAAACCTTCGTATAGTGGGGGTTCCCGAAGGTCTTGAACGTTCTAGCACGCTGCAGTGGGTTACCTCTTTTTTAAAATCAAAAGTGATTCCCAATCATGAGGGTGACCTAACCATTACGCGAGCACATCGAGTTCCCGCCCAACCTTTTCCAAATTCCTCCCTTCCTCGAACAATTCTATTAAATTTTTCTGATACACGGATTAAAGAGACTATTCTCTCGACGGCAATTCAGAAAAGACAATTTTTTGTTAATGAAACTGTGAAATGCCGCATTTTTTCAGACATGTCCGCCTCTGCTGCTCGGAGAAGAAAAGAGTTTGTCCAAATGTTACAGTTATTTAAAGCTAAAGGGGCCCAAGCCACGATAGCGCAACAGTCCAAACTTAAAGTCTTAGTGAAAGGCAAATTCTTTATGCTATCCGATATTGCAGCAGCACAGGACTTGCTCAAGGAGATTTCGAATTCTTAATCAAGTTAAAACTAGGAGGAATTTGTGTAGAGCTCTTTTTGTGTTCATAGATGTTATAAGTTTTGATTTTTTGATTTTTGTGGGTGTGGACTGTATGGAAGGGTTGGGGGGGGGGTCAGTAGAGCACGAGGGAGTGTGGAATCCAGGGGGCCCAGGGGGTGCGACAGGTCACCCCAATGGAGTAGGTCAGCGCGGGAAGGGGAAGTTGGGCCATTGGTGGGTGGGGTTTGGGGGGTGAGGGTGGTGACGGCCGGGGGAGAGTTTTGAGGGAGGTGGGTCAGTGTGGTGATGGGTGGGTTATAACAAAAAATGAAGTTGATGGTGCCAGGCGTTTTTTACTTATGTATGTGTCAATTCAAAATGTCAGAATGTCTACAATGGGCAAGGTGAGGCCTGATGATGTCTGCTTACAATTAGATAATTTAAGATGTCATTGTCAAGTAAGGAGAGTTTGAAATTGTTTTCTCTCAATGTTAATGGTTTAAATAATATCAACAAAAGGTGAGCTGTGGAAATCTGGATCGAGTCAAAAAATCCTTCTGTAATCCTATTACAGGAGACTCATATTTCCTCTCTTTAGATAGATCAGTTTTCGATGCTTAAATCATGGGCTTCGTTTCGGTGTTTCGCATCATGCAACGAATCTAAACGAGGGGTGGCGATATTTTTAAATAAGAACATACATGCGGAAATTATTCATTCAGAAGAAGGAGGCTCAGGGCGATGGTGCTGGGTCTCATGTAGAGTCAAAAATAGACCTCTTACTTTTCTTAGTTGCTATGGCCCATTAAATGATGATTCTAATATGTTTGAAGATATGTTCCAATCCTTATTGACGGTGTCAGGGGATATTGTGATGGCTGGTGACTTTAATGTCTTGATGGATCCCAAACTGGACTCATCATTCCAATCAAAAAAACAACTCAAACCTAAAGTTTTCCAGACTATTTCCAATTATAAAAGACTATTGGATCTCTCTGATCATTGGCGTCTAGATAATCCCTCTAAAAAAGAATATACTTGCTGGTCGAGTAGATTTAAGTCTTCATCCCGCATTGATTTTTTTCTTGCCTCACGTAATCTCAGGTTAGGTTATTATAATACGGTGCATAATGTATTTTCCGACCATGCTATGCTCATTCGGGAGTTTATTTTTGGGGATAGTAGAAGGTCTTCTAAAAGATGGGTCTTTAATAAATCATATCTTAACGACGAAATATGGGTCTCTGAATTCAAAGTTATAATTAGAGAATTTATAATTCGCAATACTGGTACCGCCCCTCTTAGTATTATTTGGGATGCCCTAAAGGCTTTTATTCGTGGAATTATTATTGGGAAAGATGCTGCCACATCTATTGCTGCTAGGGCTATAAAAAACTCCTTTGAACACCGTATACAGGTTCTTAGTGTTTTAAGACAACAAAATCCCTCCAGAAATATTAAAGATCAACTGAATGAAGCTAAACGTGAATATAGTACATATCTATTTGAGCAAGGAGAGGCGTTTTTTCGTAGTCAATACCAGAAAGTCTACGAAGAAAGTAATTTTACGGGTAGATTTCTGGCCTGGCAGGCTAAAGAACAAGTTGCCTCCAATCTAATTCGGGGTTTAATTTGTCCCGTTACTAATCAATATATAACTGACTCGGATGGGATAGGTAAGATAATGCATTCCCACTATAAAAAAATATATAGCCATCAGTATGAAATAGATCAGCTAAAACTAAATGCTTTTTTGAGGAGGGATGTGATCCCTTCCCTCTCCGAATCCGAGCAACTAAATATGGTAAGTGAATTCTCCTTAGAAGAGGTACAATCGGTAGTGCAAGAACTTCCATCAGGGAAAGCTTCCGGCCCAGACGGATTACCCGCGGAATTTTTTAAAGTTTTTTTTCCTGCTTTTTCTGATATTTTTTTACAACTTCTTAATTCCATGCTCACTGGAGCCTCCATCCCAGACTCGTTTCACAAGGGCACTGTGGTTAGCTTTCTGAAGAAGGGGAAGGATGCTAGGGATCCTAATTCATATCGTCCCATTACCCTTTTAAACTCTGACTATAAGATTGTTACTAAATTACTCGCTATTCGATTTAATCATATTGCTCCGGATCTGATTCATGAAGATCAAAATGGGTTTATTGTTGGCAGACAATTGATGACTAATACCCATTATCTTTCAGAAGCCCTGGATTACTTTCACACACTGAGGATCCCAGCTTTAATTATGTTATTTGATGCGGAAAAAGCTTTTGATTTGGTGGTCTGGGAGACACTATTTATTATTTTGCAATATTTTCATATTCCATTAATTATTATTAATTTTATTCGTAATCTTTACACCGGTGCCAAAGCAAATATTATTATTAATTCACTAACAGTAGGATCAGTGTTAGTCAATCGGGGTACACGCCAGGGCTGTCCCTTATCACCGATTCTTTTTGCTTTTTTTATTGAACCCCTTGCAATCGCAATTCGGCAGTGTGTAGAGATTTCGACCCCGATTCCATTAATGTCAAAAGTAAAACTATACGCTGATGATATTATGCTTCTTATTAAATCCGATTTGCAGTCACAAGTTCGTGTATTTCAGCTTTTTGAGGAATTTGAGACTTTCGGGGGCTATCGTATTAATAAAACAAAGACAGAAATATTGGTCTGTGGCAATCTTAAACCTGAATTACATCCGGATTTAAGGGGCTGTATCAATAATAAACCCAAAAGATATCTCGGGTTTTTTTTCACAGCTTCAGTTAAAGATCTCTACAGTCTTAATTTTGATCCCCTCCTTTCGGAAAGTTGGCTCAATGCTCACTCGCTGGAATAAATTACCATTATCAATCTTGGGCCGAGTTGCTTTGATTAAAATGTCAATTTTACCGTTGTTCAATTTTTTGTTTTCAACGATTCCCTGCTTTCTTCCGGGTATTTTCTTTACTAAAATTGAATCTATATTTTCGCGCTTTTTGTGGGCACATAAAACGCCTCGTATTGCGCTGAATATTCTCTATGAGGAATTAGATAATGGAGGCCTTGCACTACCGAATATTAGAGATTATTACAATGCTTACTTTGCTCAGTAATGACCCGATTTAAATCGCCAATATCAAACTCTAACGTATTTATTAGTTTTTTCTTTGATTTAATTTTTTCGGAAAGTCAAATTCCTCCCCCCCTTCAAGTTCCTAAATCTCCCAAATTGGTTAGGTATAAAATAATTGCCTGGTCTTTTAGGAAGCGTACGGCTATGCTTAGAAGATATTCTCTTTCTCTGTTTAATTCTTCCTCTTTATTGATTAATTTATTCTCATTTTATGGGCATGAGTTTGGCTCTGATTTAATGGGTCATCGGACAAATGCTGGATTTAGCAAAGTGGGTGATTTTTTGCAACATACAAGGTGGATAACTCCGCCGGAGATGCGATTATTAATTTCAAGAAATTTTTTGTTAGCCGGGTCTTACACTTACATTTATCAATTCCTGCAGCAACATGCTCCCATATCGTTTACTCAGATTTCTTCTCTCAACAATGATCTTTTTTTTAATAATATTTTGATAAGGAAACCCGGAGAGTGGAAGCGTTGCCTTGCTCAGTCCAGACAAAGGGATCTGGGCGCTAAAGTCGTAAAAAAATGGTGGGAACAAGAAAATCATGTATTGACATTGTCCACGTGGCGAACCATTAATAAGTTTAATTTTTCCACATTACGGGGAGCTAACTGGCGCAGAATGTTATTTTTTGGAAAATGGCTTTTGTATCGTACTCTGGCGGCAATAGCCAAAATGTATAGCAACCATCTCCCGAATTGTTTCCGATGCTTAAACTTCGCCCCTGCTAATTGGACTCATGTTTTTTTTTTTTTTTTTTTTGAAAAACCTTTATTGTTTACAGTTGCATCATCTTACAATGCACAGTCACCGTCCAGGCGGCGAAGCAGTTAAACAAAGCGCACGCTTCCAGATGGTAGGACACAGCCATTCAGCCGACAACCCGGAGGTCCGGCGGCGTTGTACAGGTTAACATGCGTACAGAAAGGAGGTGCGTGCGTTGTGAAGAGAGTAGGTTTGCGGCGCTGTGTGTGTGTTTTTATTTTTGTGGTGTCCCAGGTGCGTGTTGTCAGCGACAGAGGGTGGCGCTGTGATCCAGCCCACTCCGCGGCTATGTCGGCTGCCACCCAGGCTCTGTTCCGGAGACCTACAGGACACCGCTGTTACCCCAAAGGCTAATTGGACTCATGTTATAGCTGATTGTTGTATAGTAAAAGCATTCTGGGATGACATTTTTGTTTTTTTAAGCTCTAATTCTCATATTCAGATATCTTCAAATGTCAAACTGATGCTCTATGGCTTCGATCCGCACCTCAATTTATCTGAATCCTTCGCTAAATTAGTTTATATTTGCATGGCAGTTGCCCAATCGTTGTTACTTCAAAACTGGCGTACAAATCAGACTTCATCCATGTATGAATGGTTATTTAAAATGCGTAGAGTAAAGATAAGTGAGCGAAGCTATGCTTTGAGGATTGGGGGGAAGAAAATTTGAAAAAATGTGGGGTGCTTTTTTTGATTAATTCGTAAAAATCTTTTTGAAAGCGGGGTATGCTATATGAGAAAGTATTTAATGGTTTGTTTTTTGTATTTTGCATATGTATGACACCATTCAATTTCATTAAAAAAAAAAAAAAAAAAAAAAGGTGTGAAGTTGTTAGAGGACATGTGTGACGTACAGACCCCCTGGTCACATGAATGCACTATATGCATGCAAGACTCCACAACAAGCCACAGTGCTGTGGTGTACTGAGAGAAAGGCAGACTGCAGGTACATAGCTAATTAATTTCCCAAGCCACATCACATCAACGGGAGCAAAGGGCAGTGTAATGGTAACAGGGAATTCTGGCTCTCTGTGAATTATGGTGCAATGTACATAGTAGTGGTGTCAATACATTCAAATACTTGCCGCATATTCACAAGCCCAGTGCGACCCTGGAGTTTCACTTATAAAGATGTAGGTGCCACGCACTGGCCTTACATATAGCTACAAGGCCACATAAAGCCACCCTGCATGGCTCTTCATGGCTGAAGAGGAGTGTTACCCCGAAACCGGTCCCAGAATGCCTGTTTCCTGTCCAGGGAAGACATTGCTTGGTAGTTCAGGCTGGACTCTTCCCATGAGGCACAGGGTCAAGACTGATTTGCATATAGCTGTGTCTGAACTTGGGTGGCGAAGTGAGCTAAAGAACGATAATAGATTTAACCCAGATCTGTGACTGGGGGTGAGTGTCTGAAAAGTTTCAGCTCTCCTTCTATTATCTCTTTGTGTTTGCTTTATAGCTATAGGGCAGTTAAGTCCTATTCTGCTTGACGTAGGGCTGCACAGCAGGATGCTTGCAATGCTGACCTATGCCATAGATGAAGCACCTACTCCTAGCCAGCTGCATGTCCTGTAAGTGGAACATGCGGAGGATGACAGATTGCCAAGCCTTTATCAAGACACTCTCCAGGAAATCCTCGACTCCATCCAAACACCCTCTCTGGTCACGAGAATGGCTAACAGCATTGCAGTTTCTCCACATGATCTGCCTCTCACTCACCAAACACCACCTGGCAGCCCACCCTTATCACAGGACTCCGAGGTCCCTCAAACAATTGTACAACACTGTGTGGTAGAAGTGCAGCATAAGCTGGTAGATGAGGTGCGGCAGGGATGGAGACCATTGTGGGCACCCTCTAGGAGGCAGTAAGAGGTACCTACTGTCTGCTCTGTGGCTTGGACTGAACCCTGGCCGATATTGCTGGTGGCATGAGGCAGAGCCTGGAAATATTTAAATACAGCGCTGGAAGAATTTGACGTGATGTCAATCTGGAAAACCACAATAACGAAGGAGTCGTTTAAAAAGGCAATCAATAAAATAATAAATCATCTATCAATTGTACGAGATAAAGACATATTTGCACAAAGAAAACATGCATGGCCAATAATGAGTGGGTTTTCAAAAAAGCAGATTCAACCATATTTAGAAATACCATGGTCATTAAAAAAAAAAAAAATCTTTATAAAGGCAAGATTTGGTGTATTACCTGGACTATGCCATCTCCCTCCATGGATAAAGTCGGAAGGGGACACATTATGTAGACTATGTAAAACCGGAGAGGAGAACATTATTGATAATGTGTCTGCATCCTAATGATATAATTATGAAGTCTTCTTTTGTAAAGTTTTTATTAAGAGTAGGAGCCAAATTGGAAGATCACATTTAAGAAAACACTGTGTGCCTCCGTCAGCTCCGGGACCTTCCACACCACCCTCACACGAGGCACCACACACACCAGAGGAGGAAGATGTGGGCTTCAATTCTTTGAACAGAACAAACTTCCCAGTAGCATATCTCTGTGCCACATGGTCAGTGTCTCCAATTCGCTATGCTAATACCCATGTCAGTGTGCCTCTCAACAGGTACTTGCCTCCATTTGCATGCCCACCTGTTGATCTCATCTCTGTGTGGACTGTCTATGTGGACTATCTTTCATATTGGCAATTGGATCTTCCTTTTAACTGGAACATTCCTCTCCTCAACATGTATCCCCCATGGACTGTGTCTAGACATCCAATGGCTCACTAACTGTGTTGGGGTTGTTGCCCAAGGATTTCCAGTTGCTCCTTGCTCCTTGGTTGGTGTCTAAATAAATCTAGTTTCACTCATCAGCATGTTGCATTCCTGGTCATGAGTGGACTAAGTAGTCCATGGTGGATGTCCTGACTCTGAAAGCACTATCTGACATCTAAAGTATTATGTGGGTCTGAAATCTAGGGAAAAATATGTGCAGTGCATGCAAAATTGTACATGTGATCCCTAACTACTAAAAAAACTATCAAGGCGTAATCCAGGGTCCAATGTATGAAGTGCAACAATAGATGATCAGTCAATGTTAAGACTAAGGACCTCATTACGAGTTTGGTGGACCCGTGGACTGCCGTATCGGCATGCGGGTCCGAGTACAGTGAGATCGGCTTTGCGAAGTCTGCCGCTGGACAGCAGAGACCGCTAGAAGATGGCCGCCCACCGGATTCATGATGGGGGAAAGGCAGCAGCAGCAGGGGAGCTGCACCGCCATGCGTATTACAAGTTGCCTGTTCAATGAGCATTTGGACCGCCACCGATGATGCGGTGAATCACGGGATCTCCAAACTCGTAATAAGGCCCTAAATGTTGGTTCTGGCCAGGTGGCTGATAAAACCATGCAAACTAGCCAGGAAACAACTGTAATACTACTACAATTTGGTGCTAGGGAGAGTGTGTAAGTGATTGGCATCAGTGTGGCACCTAACACATTCTAGATTATTCACAATAGTTTTACTTCATTCATCCATACAAAAACATGTTGCATCGCAGACACGCAGGGTGCAACTTTACGTTAATACCTGTTTAGGGCTGTGTGTCCATTCACAGCAAGAGTGTCACTTACAGTGACCAAAGATGACTACATATCTGTTAAGTGACTCCATAGCAAACTACATTTTGACTCCTTATGTGCTCCACCTACTAACACACATATACAAACACTGGTAGAAACTCCCACAGCATCTCCTTAACACAACCTAAGCAGATGTCATAATCGACTAGCATGAAATAAGTAAGAAGTTGTGAAATTGTAAAGCAGGATTTATTTAAAATACTATAGATGTAAAATCCTAAAAACTATTACCTACACTTAACTTACTAATATAAACTATGCCTCAACTATCCTAATCTAACTGACATACACTATCCTAACTTAAAACTAACCTAATTTACTGTGTTCACGTAACAGGGACTTCCAGACTTGAGGCTTTAGGGTTAGAGTATTTATTTATTTGTGGCATTTGCTCGGACTAAGTCTGTTAGGCTACAATAACAAAAAGGCATCAAGGTTAGGGTAGAATGAAGAAGGGCATTTGCTTCTGGCTCTGTTGCTTAGTGTCCTATTTTTCCTCTTCTTTGCTTCTCTTAGAATCCCCTGGCGGGCTTTTCCTTTTG
Source organism: Triturus cristatus (assembly GCF_964204655.1). NCBI lineage: Eukaryota > Metazoa > Chordata > Amphibia > Caudata > Salamandridae > Triturus > Triturus cristatus. Next base: position 1,109,413,390 of record NC_140592.1, on the reverse strand, counting down.
GTGTCTCCTCTTCCCCTTGGTACAAATAAGAACGGGTCAGTTCAGCCTCGGTATTCCTTGGTGTTACCCTCGTCACCACACCTATGGAGTTTGTGCACTCGTGTTTTGTTAACCCGGGGGGGACTCAGGGTCTGTCACCCACAAGCAAACCCCGTGACCTTCCTTCCCACCAACGACTAACAGAGAAGTACTGCAAAATTGGTACTTGCCTGAAGCCACAGCCCTCCAGGGTCGTGACAAGGGTCGTCCCAGCATCCCCCGCTTCTCCTGGACCACTGGACGTGACAGTGTGATAATGATCCACTACTTCTTAGGACCCGGCTTGGTCTTCTTGGCTTGCCTAGAGTAATCCCTCCTGTCCCGCGTATGTGATCCTTTTGTTCTCCACTTTAGTGTCCTTCCTTGGTTGGTCGTCTCCTTCCTCGTCTCTCTCCTCGTCTCTCTACATCGGCTCTCCAGCTTCTCTTTTCTTTTGCTGCTCACACTGCCGCGTCATCTTCTATCGGTCCCTCATTGAGTCTGGGCATGTCGTCATGTTTATGTACATGTCAACAACCGTGCCATTCTCTTCCTACTGAGGTAAGAAAAAGGGCGCAGCCATATTTGAATTACGCCGGATCCGACGAGCTGGATCACATTTCTCCTCTTCTAAGCATGGACGATCGGGCCACGTGGATATTGGACAACGAGACAGAAAGTCCACGTTTCCCTGCAGCTTTCCTGGGACGTGATACGTCTGAAAAGAGAAAGGTTGCATAGCTAGACACCACCTCAATATCTTCAAGTTAGTGTCTTTATGTGTAGCCAGCCATGTGAGGGGGGGATGGCAGGTAAAAGAATAAAAGAATGACCTAGTAAATAGTATTGAAGGGCCTCCATAGCCCATTTAATGGCCAAGCATTCTTTCTCCATCGTGGTGCAGTGAATTTCTCGGGCGAACAATTTCTGACTGAGAAACAGGACTGGTCGCTTGTCTCCTTTTTTGTCTGGTTGGGAAAGGACGGCTCCTATGCCTCGACCAAAGGCGTCAGTTTGAAGAAGGAATACTTTATTGAAATCGGGACACATTAGCAAAGGAGCATGAGAAAGAAGGTTTTTCAACTGCTTGAAGCTTTCTTCTTGGGTGGCTGTCCATACATTTTTGCATTGGGGTATTTTTGAGATATGAAGTCTGTGAGGGGGCTGGCTATTTCCGAAAACTGGGGTATGAATCGGCAGTAATAGCCTACAAGACCTAAAAAGTATTGAATCTCTTTTTTTGTTGTAGGATGGGGAATGTTTTGTATAGCCTCTAGTTATTGACTTGTGGTTTTATTGTACAAGCGCCACTAGTATATCCCAGATACTCAATATGGTCTGTGGCAAGGGTTATTTTCTTAGGGGTTAGTGTCAGCCCTGAATGTTTTAGGTATCTAGAACCTGGCGTAGGTGATGTAAGTGAGTTTCCCAATTGGGACTATAGACGACTATGTCATCTAAATAGGCAACAGCATAATCTTGTTGTGCCCTCAGTATTATGTCCCCAAGCCTTTGAAATGTGGAGGGAGCACCATGAAGACCAAAGGGCATCACTTTGAATTGATACAATCCTGATGGTGTGGAGAAAGTGGTCTTATTCCTAGCTTTTTTGAGAGAGGTTTTTGCCAATATCCCTAGGTCAATCGTTGACATCACTTTGACTACCCCCATCCTTTCGCTTAGCTCATCTATCCGTGGCATCAGATACGTGACGAACTTAAAATGGGCATTTAACTGACTGAAATCGATGCAAAAATGAATGATTCCATCTGGCTTTGGGACGAGCACCGCGGTGAGCATCAGGCACTCTGGGACGGCTGTATTATATCTGCTCTTACCATGGTCTCTATCTCTTGTTCGACGACGTGGCATTGGGCTGCTGGGAATCTAAACAGTTTTAGTTTGATAGCCCGTCCCTTTTTGGTAACAATGTCATGGGTTATCAGAGAGGTTTGTCCAGGCTGGGTAGAGACCAGGCCCGGAAAACTATCTAATAGGTGGAGTATTTCTCGTCTGGTCTTTGTACAGGGGTCAGTTTTGGTAGCTCTCCGGGTGAAGCCGGAAACGGCTGAGGGAAAATGTCTAAGGGTTTAGCATGATTTACCTGATCTATCTGTGCACTATAGGGGTCCTCTGGTTCTGGGGGTTCCTCCCACTTCTTTAACAAGTTAATTTGGTAGATTTGTCCTACCCCACGTTTCTGAGGGATGGCTACCTTGTATGTTACTGGTGTTACGAGGTGGGTAGGAGAACGAGCACTCGGTCCCCAACAGTCAATTCCCTTAGCGTATGTCCCATATAATAGAGGGCTTTTTGTTTGTCTTGGGATTTCTCTATATTGTTGGGTACTTCCTCCCACAGAGTGGCTAGGGTTTCTTTTAAGGACTCACTATAGGCCAAAAGGGGCTTTTCCTCTTCCTCCTTTTCAAAGGTTTGAAGGGGGTGAAGCTAGTCAACTTTTGTTCGTGTGTCGGAATAGCAAATAAAACAAGGGGTGTCTTCCGGTCCCAATCCTTTCCATTGTCTGCAACCAGCTTTTTTAGCATTGTCTTAATGGTTTTATTGTACCGTTCCACCAGTCCGTCCATTTGCTGGTGGTATACAGCAGTTCGGATCTGGTGTACCCCCAGGAGTTTACACACCTCCCTCATCAGTCGGGACATAAATGGGGTACTCTGATCGGTTAAGATCTCATGAGGGAACCCCACCCGGGAAAAAAAGAGATCATAGCTTGTGCCACCGACGATGTAGATGTACTGGAGAGGGGTATCGCTTTGAGGTATCGGGTGGCATAGTCAACATGCACAAATATAAATTGGTGCCCTTGTGTTGACGGGTGTAGGGGGCCCACTAAATCCACTTTGTAAAGGGGTCTCAATAATGGGAGGAGATATAAGGGGGCTTTCGTTAGTCCGGGGGATTTATGAGTTGACAAAGAGGACAAGCAGCACAATATTTAGAAACTTCTCTGTAGACTTCTGGCCAGTAGAATCTTTCAAGGAGGTATTTAAGGTATGTTCTTGGCCATAGTGCCCTCCCCTGCTTTACTATGAGCAAGAAGTAGAGCCTGTGGGTGGAATGCTAAAGGAACCAAGAGCTGCTCTGTTCGACGTGGTGGAACCCCTGTTACCCTGAATAGTAGGCCCTGTTTAATACATAAAAAAGGGCCTACCCTGTAGTGAGGGAGGTCTTTGGGGATGCAGTCTGAATTGGGGGAGCGATGGTAGGCGCACCCCAGTTTGATGGCGGCAGGAGCAGTCCAGAAAGGATGTCCTTTTACCCAGGTCCAGCAGTTAGTGGGTAAAGCCTCTTGGTATTGCTCTAGATGGATCTGTTCCGTAACTTCCTCTATGCTATTTGTGGCATGTTGTAGCCAACGATTTCCGAGGGCTCTAATACGATTATATAGGGCTTGATGATTGTCCACTAAAGTCCATTTATCTTTCTGAAAAAGAGCTCAATAATATTTGCGGTCGCAGCCAAGCTTCTGAAATATGGCCTTTTTGATCTTGGGGTACGGTGTCACTCCAGCCGGATTGGCCGCTTGGTGAGCCGATTGGAGTCCCCAGGACAGGAGTGGTGTTATGTATTGGCTCCGCCTCTCAGGAGGCCACGTGGCAGTAGAAGCTACCCGTTCAAAGTTTGTGAAAAAACAGTCAGGATCATCTCCTTCTTGAGATTTCTGTAGTACAGTTCCTGGGACTGTGGGATGTACCCGGGAACTAGATATGGCATTAGGTAATCTTAGGATGGCGGTGTCTCAGACCTGTTGGTTTGCTGTTTGTAGGGCTGCCTGTTCCTTCAAGGTCATTTGAAAGGCCACCCTTTCCTTCTGAGCGTGTTGATTTAGCTGCTCCTGAACCAACTGTAGGTGCCTCTGGCCTGCTGCCAATTCCGTGACCATGACATCTATAGTATTGGGTTGGGTCATGGCTCCAAGACCCCAGAATCCCACTTCCGACACCACTGTGGTCAGGTAACAGAGACTCCCAGACTTGAGGCTTTATGGTTAGAGGATTTATTTAATTGTGGCCTTTGCTGGCTGAGTCTGTTTGGCTGTAATAACAAAAAGGCATCAAGGTTAGGGTAGAATGAGGAAAGGAGTTTGCTTCTGGCTCAGTTTCTTAGTGTCCTGCTTGCCTCTTATTTGCGTCTCTCTTGGAATCCCCTGGTGAGCTTTTCCTTCTGGTGTCTCCTCTTCCTCGGTACAAAGAAGAACGGGTCAGTTCAGCCTCAGTATTCCTTGGTGTTACTCCCATCACCACACCTGTGGGGTTTGTGCAACAGTCTCAAGTAAACAGTGTTTAGTGCCACTTCCACCCCAACAGCACTCGTGTTTTGTTAACTCTGAGGGGACTCAGGGTCTATCACCCGCAAGTGGGCCCGTGGCCTTCCCTCCCACCAATGACTAACAGAGAAGTACCTGGACCACTCAACGTGACAGCGTGGTAATAGGCTGCTCCTTCTTGGGACTGGCCTTGGTGTTCTTGGCGTAATCACTCCTGTCCTGTGTCTGTGCTCCTCTTGTTCTCTGCTTCAGTGTCCTTCCTGGGTTCATCGTCTCCTTCTCTCGTCACTTTCCTCATCTCTTCTCTTGTCTCTCCGCGTCGGCTCCCCGGCTTTGCTCTTCATTTGCTGCTCACACCGCAGCATCATCTCCTGTCGGTCCCTCATTCGTTCTGGCTCTGCCGTCATATTGATGTATCCGTCAAAGACTGGGCTGCTCTCGTCCTGTTTAGGTAGGGAAAAGGGCGCGGCCATCTTTGAATTACGCCGGATCCACAGTGCTGGATCACACTTGCCAAACCTTCATTTACCCTACTCTACACATATATCACAACAAACATGTTAAACATCAACCCCCACCCCTTACACCAGAATTGCACATTAGACGAACATTATCTACAGCTGTACACAAACAATCTATAAATTAATAGCTAAATAAAGATATATTTTTTGTAATTTTTAATTATTATTATCATTAATTCTTTTTTCTATAAACACAGACTAAACATCAACCCCTCACCCACTTATCAAAATTCCCACCTTAAACACAGATCACTAGTAAAACTATATTAAAACACTATACCTAAACTAACCTACCACTGTACTAATAATTATCATAAACTAAGGTATAAGTCTATACAGTAAAATTAATAAAAAATAACTGGGGTAGGCCTACATCTGCTGCTAAATACGGCCCACAGCCTGCTGCAAACTCTTCACCATCCGAAGCAGTGTTGTCACCTGCAATTGTACTCCGGACAACTTTAAGTTCATATCCTTCTGGCGCTTCTGCAATTGCTACACCATGTGCTTGACTTGCTGTGTTGGAGTACCACCTGGATGTGATGTGATGCCACTGCTGGTGGTGCTGAGGAGGGTCCAAATAGTGGCCCAGAGGTGGGTCTGGTTAGTAGGTCAGAGGAGGGTCCAGGTGGTGTGGCAGAGGAGGGTCCAGATAGTGGGGCAGAGGAGGGTCCAGCTAGTGGGACAGAGGTGGGTCCAGCGACAGGCCCAGGAACGCCACCATGTTCGTTTCCTGCAGGTCAACTGGTTCTTGTCCTCTTCTGGATGTCACATCCTCAAGCTGGTCACATCCAGCTCCCTGTTACCCTGGCTCTCTGGTAGGTCTCACCCCTTTGCCTTTAGGCCTTTCCCACCTTTGGAATGTGCTGATATCTTTCAAGCCTGATCCTGAATACCTTTACCTCTTCTAGGGTGATTTTGGCTGTTGAAGAGGAAGGACACATGAATCAGACAAAGCTTATTTGTTACACTTGACCACATTTACATGAATCATTCACTTCTAGCAGCACAAGTGGCAGGTGCTGCCTACCACACTTACATCTATGTTATGTTCAATGCCCAACCATCATGAGAAGCCTGTCCTCCCCCTAAGATAATAATGGTCAGTCACCCAGGTTTTGGCCTTGTGGGTACAGGAAATTCCAGTGACAGGCCTCATTGTCAAGTTACTGTCACTCTGTCACCTTTTTGTGATTTACTCATTGCCAAGTTGCCATGTGCATATGAGGCCAGATATTGGTATCTGCTGTTATGTACACATGGAATGGTACACATAGTCCATCTATGTGCTCCCTGGGGAATGCCATGACACATGCCTGAGGGTACAATCCAGGGCCAAACAGCTAAGTGAAATGAGTGATTTGTAGCAAGTACACATATTGTGACCAAGCAATGCTTCATTCTTTTGGCACATACACAGGCCCCACACATACCAGCGTAGATCAAGTCAGTGCCAGGTATTTGAAGCATCCATAGATTGTTGTGATCTACCTCACATTCAACAGACCTGCTGTAACTCTATTTATAGAGTTTGACAAATGTTCATGCTGACGGCACCATATCATAGATCACCTAGTGAAAATGAAAAAAAAATGTGCTCCATGATGTATCCAATAGTCTGTTTCAACCTTCATTTACGGATTATTACCGAGGTGCACATCAACACATACTTAGTCCATGTATTGAGTGTGTACATGCATACCGTAGAGTGCATGTTAGTGAGTGTTTAGAGCTGTACCTGTCAGGTATTTTAAAAGACTTTTTTGAATATAGGGTAATCCAAGTGATAACATATGGATCCCTGCAGTATTTTGAGTCAAGTGTAAGGGCCGGTATCATGACAACACAGCGCATACATGTGTTGTCATGATACCGGTCCCTACACTTGACAACACAGTGCATACAGGGGAGAACATGGCGGCCAGCGCTTAGCCGGTCGCGGAGGCACCGTCAGAGCGCTAAGGGAATAGTCGAATCCATATCACTTTAATGTGGCATTGAGTCAGAGGGAACAGCGGTTACCCGTCAGCCTTCTCTTTAGCGTTTCCCCGGTTTTTTTTTTTACCTTGGATCTGCCTGCTAGTTTTCGGCGGGCAAAGCGGCGTTGGCTTGCAGCTTGCGGTTGCGGTGCGGTGTTGGAGGAGCTTCACCCCAAGCGTGGCTTTGCTCGGCATCGGCGTTGTTCAGCGTCAGGGTGGAGGAGGTGGCAGAGCGGCCGTGGGGGAGGGTGACCCTGGAGCTCCGCAAAGGAAGAGGCACGGCAGCCAGAATCCTCTTCCGGGGGAAGAGGGGTCGCAGAGCCAGCGGGTTGGAAGGTCTGCCCGGGAAAGGAGTTTTACTGCGATCAGGAGAGGTTTTGGAGGCGGACGTTTGTGGATGGGGTGAGTCGGATGAAGGCCGGTCCCAGGGGGCTCTGTTTGGGAGTGTGAGTCCCGGTTCCAGTTCTGGTCCCAGGTCCACCGGGCCTAGAGACAAGGTTAAATCTCCCCCGCTTCTGCCCCCACACCCACAATATCTTTTGAGAAAGCCCAAGAGAGGCAAGGGAGGCAAGGGAAGGGAAAATAAGGTAGTAAAAGGGCCCGAGAAGGAAGAGGAGGAGGAGGAGGGGGGTAAAGTAGCAACGGTAACGGTAAATAAAACAAAGGAAAGGAAGCTTGCTGCACAGAAGAGGAAGGCTGGCCAGGGATTAAAGGTTACCCCCTCCCTCAAGACTTTTTTTAAGGTTGTGCCTCAAACAGTCTTTTTAGCGGAGAGCAGGATCGTGGGAGAAAAGGGGAAGAACAAAGATAAGACCACAGAAAGAGTAATGTCCACTAACAAACCGACAGAGGTCTGTGACTGGAGTGAAAATATTTATCCTAACAGATATCAAATCCTGGCTGGACCTCCTGTTAATGAAAATATGAGTACCCAGGTGCCCCAGAAAGAGCCACAGCACTACTTAACTTCAATGGTTCTGGTTCATGATCTGGGTGCCTCAGGGGGCCCGGGGAGTGAGGAGCTGTCGCTGAGTGGGTTGTTAAAGGCCCTTACAGTTGAGATTAGGTCTAGGTTTGAGACATCAGAAGGGAACCGAAAGGAACTACGACAAGACTGCGATACCTTGGAGAGAAAAATGGACGATCTTAGCAGTAGAACGATCCTACTGGAGGGGGAAGTGAAGGAGCTTAAGGAGCAAGTCGATTTAAACTCAGCTGAGATCACAAAGCTAAAGTCTTCAGAGTCAGAGTATCTGGAGAGGGTCGAGAGGCTAGAAAACTTCCAGAGGAGGAACAACATAAAAATTCTTAAAGTCCCTGAAGGTCGAGAGGGAGAGGATATTAAAACCTTTGTAGTACGTATGTTCAAGAAAGAACTACAATTTGAGGAGTCTGAAGAAGAAATAAGTAAGGACATCCAGCGTGTACATAGGGATCCATTTAGGCTAAATACCAACAGGACAAAGCCTAGAAAGATTTTGATTAATTTCCTAACCTTCTCCTTAAAGGAAAAGATACTCTCTAAAGCACTGAGCCTGAAATCTGTAGAAGTGAGCCTGAAATCTGTAGAAGTGGAGGGGGTAAAATATGAATTCCGATCGGATGTCTCAGCTGCTACTTCAAACAGGCAATGGGAGCTTGGAAAAAGGATGGACCAACTGAGAGGCCTGGGGGCTGTAGTTCAGCTGAGATTCCCTGCATACTTAAAAGTGATGATAAACAGCAAAATGTTCATCTTCCGTTCTGGTGAAAAGGTAGATGAGCTCCTAAAAGACTTCCAGGCGAACAGAAAATAATCTAATTTTCTAATTATGTAATGCTGTTTATGTCTGCCAAAAACTAGTCAGACTAAGTAAAATCACAAGTAGAAAGGGAAGCATGATGAGATGCTGGAGAGAGGAGAAAGGAGAATAGAAAAGAAAAAAATGGTTTCGGTGAGGGAAGGAAAAAAAATATATAGGAAGGAAAATATGTATAAAAATAAGATGGGAAAATAAAAAATAATAATCAAAAACCTTTTATAGGAGTTTTTGGGTGAAAAAAGATATAAACTTTTCCTCTTCTCAGTTTTCTCTTTATTAGGGTTTTATAGGACATGGTAAATTACTTTTGATATTTATGCGCTCTGGGGGTTAATCCATATCGCCTATTGGTCATGGAGGAATTGGGGGTGGTTCTCTATGGGGGGGGTGCACAGGGTGGGGAGCAGTGGGAAAAAAATCAAAAAATAAGTCCTCTATAGCCTCTTTTAATGTTTTCAGAATTTGTTTTTTTTTTAATAGTATTAGTTGATGGATAGTAAGAAAGGAGGAAGCATACAAATATTGTCCTGGAATTTAAACGGCCAACGGGGCAGAAGTAGGAGGGTGAAAATACTTCAGTATCTGAAGGACTCTCCACTCCACATCATTATAGTCCAGGAAACCCATTTGACTGAGAAGGAGGCAGTAGAGCTCTTCAAGGCCACGAAACGGGTAGCACATTTTGCATGCACAGCTCAAACAGCAGTGACAAAAGGGGTGGCAATTTTAATTGAGCATGGGGCACAAGTGAGCCTGGATTCCTTTTCATCCGATAAAGCGGGCAGATTGGTAGTAGCTAAAGTTAAGATCTCAGCTAGGTCATTTATGTTAGCAGGTTATTTTGGGCCATACCATGATGAAGTGGAACCCTTGCAAGATCTGTGGGCGGAGCTTTTAAAGTCACCCGACCCAATCATTCTGGCTGGTGATTTTAATGTTGTACTGAATAGTGTATCAGATAGGTCCATATGTAGTAGAGCTCAGACCAACCCTAATATGCTCAGGTTAATTAAACAAATGATGGAACAACTAGGGTTGCTTGATATTTGGAGACGAAAAGCAGGGGAACAAAAAGCCTTTACTTTTTTCAACAAGAATTATAAACACCAGTCTAGAATTGATTATTTTTTGGTGGACTGTAAAGTTAAAGATGAGGTACAACAGGTTGAGCATATAGGAGCCCATTTGTCAGACCACTCAGCGGTAATGCTTACATTAGAGGTCAGGAGAGCTGAGGTTCAGTCCAGATGGACTCTGCACCGTACAATTTTATTGAAGGAGGAGGTGGTGCAAGCCATTAAAAAAGAAACAGAAGATTTCTTTGAGATCAATTGGAGATCAGTGGCTCCTGGGATTGCATGGGATGCCTATAAGGCGTTTCTCAGGGGCAGGCTTGGAGCTCTAGCAGCTGAGAAAAGGAGGAGCTACTATAAAGAAGTGACAGTACAGGAGGAAAAGATCCTCTCCTTAGAAGAAAAATTAATAGATCCTAGTAAAGATGAGGAGGTGAGGACAAGAAGGCTCCAAGAATTGCTACAAGAGAAGGTTAATTTTCTCCACGGTAATGCAAGAGTGGGTGAGAAAGAGATGGGAAGCCAGTCAAACGGCACACTTTGAGTACAGCGAAGGGTGCGGCAAACTTCTGGCATGGAAGGCAAAGAAAGAACAACTGAAAAAGAGGGTCGAGGAAATTATTTGCGACCAAACAGGCAGCCTGGTGGAGGACAGCGAAGGGATTGAGCGAGCGTTCCAGAGCCACTTCAGTAGAGTATACCAGGAAGATCTTATGCCATCCCAAAGAGACTCTCAGTAAGTGGGTAGGGCCGGGTATGGGAAAGCCTTTGACAAGGGAAAAAGCAGCTCTTCTCAATGGAGAAATAAAGGTTCAGGAAGTGGGTAATATAATGGCGAATCTATAGAAGGGGAAGGCCCCAGGGCCAGATGGCATTCCGCAAGAGGTCTATAAGGTCTTGGCTGACACTCTAGCCCCTATTTCAGTTAAGCTTTTTAATGAGCTTTACATTAAGCATATGGTCATGCCAGCCTCCTGGAAGGAAGCCACAATAGTGCTGATATTGAAGCCAGGAAAATGCTCTAAAAAATGCAACTCATATCGCCCTATTTCCTTGGTAAACAGTGACTATAAGATTTACACGAAGATCCTGGCGGATAGATTAAATGGGTTCATGGCTGATTTAATTCATGATGACCAAAAAGGCTTTATCCGGGGAAGGTTTTTGAAAGATCTGACCTTCTCATTGATTGCCACAATTGACCTAGCGTTCACTTACCATCTTCCTTTTGCCTTGGTGGCCTTGGATGCTACCAAGGCTTTTGACCGAGTGAATTGGGTATATCTGAAGGAAGTCACTATGTCCCTGAACTTGGGCACAAACTTCTGTAATGCTCTTGACGCTCTCTACCAAGTCCCTCAGGCTAAGATTTTAGTTAATGGCTCTCTCTGGCACATGCATCAACAAAGACTTTTGCGATTCCTTAATTGCGATTTTTAAGGAATCGCAATTAAGGAATTGCAAAAGCCTATGCATGTAGGAATCGCTATAAAAATAGCGATTCCTACAAATTCCATAATTGCGACTCGCAAATTGCGAGTCGCAATTAAGGAATGCCGTCCCATTCATTCTTATGGGCCTCCAGGCCCATAGGAATGAATTGGAGATTGCATGAGCAAATTGCGAGTAACAGTATGTACTCGCAAATAGCTAATGCAATTTCAAGGGTGCAAGGGTGTCAAAATGACACCCTATTGCACCCCTGAAATTGATCTGTGCACATATGTTGCACACACACATGCTCTAAGGGCATGTGTGTGCGCAACATGAAACTTTGAAAAATGCACAAAAGTGCATTTTTCAAAGTTTTTGCAAATTACCATGAAGTTCAACTTCATGGTAATTTGCTCCCCCTATTAGCGAAATCGCTAATTTTTTAACTTTAATGCATTGCATTTAAGGAATCTCAATTTGGGATTCCTTAAATGCAATCGCAATTTAAGGAATCGCTATTTAGAGATTCCTTAAATTGCGATTTTTGCATTTGGGATGATGCATCCCAAATGCAAAAATACCGGTCGCAAAGGGGCAGATTCTGCTAATCTGCCCATTTGCGACCAGTTTTCTCGTTGATGCATGTGGGCCTTTGTCTCAACCAGTAAAAATATCAAGGGGAACCAGGCAGGGGTGCCCTTTATCTCCTCTGCTCTTCAATTTATACATAGAGCCACTGGCAAGAAAGATCAGAGATGATCCGGGAATTCAGCCCTTTAAGTTTGCTGGCTGGGAGAAAAAAATGGAGCTCTATGCCGACGACATAGTAATCTTCTCTACAAATACAATGACAACCTGGCCTCGTCTAATGGCTTTAACGATTGACTTTGGGAGGGTCTCAGGTTATGAGGTTAATGAAGATAAGTCCGAAGTTATGACCTGGAATATCAAGGGAGTATCCGGAAAGGATGAGATCAGGTACTTGGGGGTTATGATATCTCATGACACCGGCAAAATAGCGAAACTCAACTTCGACAAAGTTCGGAAGGAGATTACGAAGCTTTTGAAATCCTGGTCTCACCTTCAACTATCAATTTTCGGAAGAAGTAACTTGGTCAAAATGGTAATTCTTCCAAAGCTGACTTTTCTTTTCGATGCAATACCCTTACGTTTTAAAACGGTCTGGATTAAGAAACTACAAGGAGACTTGGGTTCGTTTATATGGGCAAGTAAAGGGCCAAGAATAGCTTGGAAGAAGATGTGGAGAAGGGTCGAGAAAGGAGGAATTGCCTTACCAGATCTACTCTTTTATTCATGGGCTTTTCTTTTAAAGAATGGAAAGTATCTTTTTAACTCCCCAAATCCCTCCATGACAGGAGGCCTGTGGGTCACAATAGCGAGTTTAGAGGCGGGAGGTAAGGAGGGGTTTATTTTTAAGTATGCTGACCCCAAATGTTTTAAAAAGGTTAGGTTGAAGATCCTGAGGGGGTTTGCAGAGACTTGGTACAAAGTGAGAAGAACTTTGAAAATTCCTTACCATAGTTTTTTAGTGCCCATTTGGGACAGCCCTGGCTCTCCACAGTGGACAAAAGACAGCCTGGCTAAACCTCTATTAGAGGGGGCCTCAGACAATGGGACCAGTTAATAAGTGATGGCAGACTTATTTCCTGGGAGAGTTGTAGTCAGCTTTCAAATTTCCGAGTTCTAGTTTTAAATATGCGCAAATTCAGAGCTGGTTTGCTGATCCACTAACAAAAATAGGGCAACAAAGTGAGCTAGAATTTAGATTGAAGCAGCAACTGAGCCAAAGGAAGGAGTTGGCGACTATCTATTGGTTATTGGTGGAAACCGAGGATGGAGATTTTACGCTTCCGGTGGAGTTGTGGGGAAAATACTTGCCGGAATCATCGCTGGAAAAATATTGGCAAGTATCTATGGCTATGCTATTTAAATCGGTTAAGTCTGCGCATCTGAGAAGAAATCATCTCTTTTCCATTCATAGAGCATATTGGTCACCCTGGAAGCTGTCAAAGTTTGGGAGGAGAGGTGAAGTTCTTTGCCCGAAATGTGGTAAAACGAAGGCGGATGATGTCCACGGGTTTTTAGAATGTGTAGAACTGCAAACTTATTTGAGTGAAGTGAGTGGGGCGCTGTCTCAAATGCTTAAGCTGCAAGTTAAGGTAAGCGTTCTACTTGTTATTTTTGGTCAATTGGAGCCTGAAGTAAAACCTACCAAAGGTCAGGCGAGACTTATCTTTTACATTGTATTGCTTGCGTGCAGGGAAATCTGTAATCTATGGGTGTCTCCTCTCTCTCCAAGTTTAGATGATTTGTTGAACTCGGTTAAATATATAGCCACCTTCGATGGGAAGAGTACTAGGGATGTTAATTTCTGGCTCCCTTTCATTGAATGGTGTGACAATCTAAACGATAATAGGTAGTTTCCTAGCGGTCCTATGATTACGCCTTACCAGCCTCGCTCGGCATCTGGGTGTTGGTATTCGGGATTTTGTTCTGCCTGGCGGAAAGTGAGAGGGAGAAAGCAGACAAACTCACATGACCTCCCCTTCCTAATTCTATCCATACCTACCCGTATTGCCAAAAGCATAAGAGGGCAGAGGCGTCTAGGTGCCCATCAGGATGTCCAAAGTGGAAGAACGTCATTGTTTTTTCTTCCTACTAAAGAGGCTTATGAGGACTGAATTTTTTTTTTTTAAACAGTGCATACATGCCTTTACACATTGGCCTTATGTCTCACCAAAGCCTACAAAGTAATGGAAATGTCCCCGAGCTGGCGACATTCGTCTGCCTGCTGCCCTGGAGTATTGGAAGTTTGTTTTGGGATAATTGTTACACACCAACCACACCTGGGTCCTGGCAAAGATATGAATTTGGCACACATACTGTGTCGGGAAGTTCACAGCCTAGACCATGTAGCATTTGTGTCACATACTTTGGGTAACATGGTGGCAATTGTGGACCGTAGTGTGGGTGACAGACATTATAATCAACTTCTATCATTGGGTTTGGGATAGGTGATGGTACATTTGCCATAAGTCTCTACACCATAGACACAACAGTAGAACAGCATATCAAGAGGCATACATCATGTGGGCATGCACACATTGCTAATCATTCCAAAGGGCAATTTGGGCCTGTCATTAGCACACACACTTTATCCTCCTCCTGCCATGAATCTACATATATGGTGCATTATCTCTGCAGACTCATGTTGCCCCTTCCTCCTCTCACAGCAAACCATTTCAGCAAACACACACAAATGCTAGTGATCACAGTAATAATGAGGTGACACTCACCAGTAGAATTTGCATCTCTGAATGTCGCAATCTCAGCACAGGTGAATGGGCTTGGTCCACCTACAGGACAAATTCATGGTACATAGGTCTGTGAATGCTGAAAATTTACACTGTGTACATATGACGCACAGAACATTATCTGCACAAATGCCTGGTATTGTCTTTACATTGGACTTGGCACTGGTGGAATGCCTTCATGATGGACATATGTATGCCATGTTGCAGTGTATTCAGATGATAAACAGGCACATCTTATATGAGGTGAACAGAATGCAGACAAGGTACAAGACCAGCCTAGATTGTCAAATCGTGCTAGGGTGCCTGGCGTTGATGCCTATAAGAACAGTCCAAATTGATTGTTCACAATCTGCATAGTTTGACAGTGCTGGAGTCATTTCAAGTTCATACGTTAACTTTACCAGCTTACACACATCAGACTATAGCCAGGCTTGTTTGTCTCCTTCACTTAGCTCCTTACATGTGGCTAGTGCACTCCCATGTATATGTGGAGTGGGCCAGTTCAGAGTCAATAATGACCTAGCAGCTGGGGTGACACTACTTCCTGCACACTGCAGGATGGGTTCTACCTCACATAAGGGCCTCCCCTGCACTGCATGGTCTGCTTTGTCTATTATGAAACCCTTGTGAACAGGCCTCCGTGTCATGTTAAGGGACTCATTTACACTATTTTGATGCATGGCAGCGCAGCAAGCCTTTCTGTTACACTGCCATGCATCAGAATAAAGGGGCAGGAATGCGCTGTATCTGCCAAAAAAGGCACATTCCCATCCTTTCCCCATGCGGTGGCGCACAATAGGAAGCCATGTGTCAATGCAGGAACCCTTGCACCATGCAATGGTGTCTACGTTGTAGGGGTAATTCTTTTTGTGCAGACAGGGACACCTTCCTGCACAAAAACAGACACAAGAGGTGTTTTCCTTTTTCCATGTGTGCTGCAGAATGCAGTACACATAGGAAAAGGGAAACCGAGGACGCATTTGCGACTCCCTTACGCCTGCCCTGACGCATTTCCAGGCTTATAAAACCTTGTAAATCTGAGAATGTGTCAGGTTCTATTGATGTTACGTGGGAACACCCACAGCAACATTAATGAAACTGCCCTTTCATGCAGAATAATTAGTGTGAGGAGGCCATATTTTCAAGGCCATGAAAAGCCACGCAGGGTGGCTTTACATGACCTTGTAAATATGGGCAGGCACATTGCGCTGCAGAGAATCCCAAAAAAGGATGCTCCGGCAGTGCAAGGTGTTTGTAAATAAGCCCCACAGTGCCTGTATTTTTGTTAGCACGTATCATGCCATAGTCACCGATATACATATCTGGCCCTTTCAATTACAAAAATGTTAATCACATTTAGCTATAGACAAACAGCTAAGAGCTTGTGGTATATGGGAACTTACCAACATTCCCTCAATTTCTAGGTCCAGGTGATCAAGGAGATCCTGCTCCCAGTTCCCAGTGTCCACCCACTGGTGCTTGTATTGGCAGAGGCTCCAGTCCACACCAAACAGTCTCATCATCTGGTAACGCACATTCTCCAACTGGTGCGCCTCTCCTGGGTTGGGTACCCCAGTACCACCCTGCCTCCACTTCCTATCATGTTCAGCAGGTAACTCACTATGAGCTACAGCTGGCCCCAAAACTGCTTCTCAGTCAGGTTCCTGGCACAGCCCCATCCCAACTGCTCCATGCATCAATGAATCACCCTAATCCCACTTCCCCTATTTGGACAGACCCCCTACAATACACTACACAAAACAACAAAAAATACAAAAACAGGACAAATATGACAATTTAGGGACAGGACACAGAATACACAGATAACTAAACAACCAGGAAACACCACCAAACTTCCCAGCAAACACCAAACACCTCCACCACCAAGCGCAGACAAAAAGACAGTAAGCAAAAGTGCAAAAAAAATCACACTTCCTGGTTTGTAGCATGGATGAGACATTATATCATTTCCTGTGTGGATGTGACACATTTCTGTCATCTGCATCTCTTTTTTAACTGATGCATGTTTTTTTTTTACTGCTTCCCTAGACAAATGTACGAGACGCTAGTTAGACTATAGGTAAAGCATTGTTTTTGACGCTGTACCCTTGATGCGTGGCTTCCAGTGGATGCTCTTTCCACTCATGCGTCATGTTTATTAGTGATGCAACTGTTTACCTACAAATGCATCACATTGTATACATGAAAGTCAGCTTTCATGCCCATGCATCATTTTTCTTAGTCCAATGTCACTTTTAATGGTAATGCATGACTTTGCATGAAATAAGTGACATTTACTACAGTAAAGTCACCTCTCATTCCATTGAGTCATCTTTCTTCGTTCAATGTCACTTTTAATGGTCATGCATGACTTTGCATTAAACAAAGGACATTTCCTACAGTAAAGTTACCTTTAATGCCATTGAGTAATTTTTCTCAAAGTGCTACGGAATTGGTCAAGGTGCAACTGACATACAACACTTGACAATGAACGGTGCATTGTTTTCGGGGGCTTGACGTTGATACCTGGCATCAAACAGGATTGTACATTTCTGAGGGCTACTCCTAGTTCACAGAATGTGTGAATGTTGATATTTCCATGAAATGTGACATAAACACAAGGGCAAGCAAAGGTTTCAATAATTTGTTATCATGTTGAAACTTTCGTTCTTTTTGTTTCAAGGACCATTCAAAAACATGTGTTTCATGTAAAAAATAATTACACAATGTGTGCATGTCTGTAATTGCTGCAGCTGTATTCTGGATGTCTCGAGCCTCGGCATCTTCTGCTTCATCATACTCCATAGGGTCCGAAAGATGTAGGCACCGTTCCAGGGGACATTAGTCTGTCAAATGTTGTGCAGTATTGCACAGACCAAGAAAATCTTGCAGACCATTGCGGGGGGAGTAGAGCAATCTACTCCCTGAAATATCAAGGCACCGGTACATTCAACAGTCCAAAGCTTCTTTCGACAATGTTCCATGTCCTGCTGAGAGCCTAGTTATAGGCCTTCTCTGGCTCAGTCTGGGGGTGTGCCTGGGTGTCATGACCCAGCGTTGGAGGCCATATCCCTGGCCAGCTGAAAGTGAAGCACATGGTCAAACGTCAATAATATAGAGAACTGTTACTGATATATGGCAGGCCATGTGCGTTATGTGTAATTACATTGTCATACACATCTCTAACGTTGTTTTCACAATATATGTTCGACATTCAATTGGTGCTAGGTTGACACTTTTCTCTCTTATATTACTCTGTGGTATAGCAAATGCTGAGCTCGGGTTCATAGATCATACACTTTTACTTCATGACTGCGATGTAGATCGTGTTTTTTTCTGGGATGTCTATTTGGAGTAGCTCGTGACCACTCAATTTTAAGTAATGACACAACATGTGTGGACTTGCCGATAGTCAGGGCTGACCTTAGGGCTGGTGGCACCTGGTGCGACAATCTTTTATGCTACCACCACATGACCAAAGATTATCAAAAGGGCTTGTGTTCCTTGGGGCGAATGAACAGTGAGAAGGGCAGGAAATCTCACAATTATAGATTGTGCCTGTACTGGGGTGATGCGAGTGAACAGTCAACGAGACTGTTCATGTTGACCTCACACATCCCCTAGAGGATGTCATTCTTCAACATCGGGCGTTGTTCCTCGTTGGGCCAGCGCTGCAGTGCACAAAGGGTCCCCCGAAGAGTCGCTTTTGCTGAGGTCTTTTTGAGGTTGCCATATGGATGAATGTAAGTGAGGGGGGTTATTTCTAAAGTGGAGTGTTGAGTGTAAGGTTAAAACTGGTGAGGGGATTTTCTAGTACAACACTTTATTGGTAAGAATACCCTTCCAAGGATAAAAAAGCCTATTCAAGGTTGTGGCTGCCTCAGGTTTTAAAGGAAACCAGGTAGTCAATCAAGTGTGAAGACAGGTAAGGGAACTGCACTTTCTGCCTAGAGAATGTGGGCTAATGGTGGTCACCCCTCAGAAAGATTGTTGTTGGCGACATGTTTTGCACCTAGAATGGTCTTAGGGATCTGGGGTGCTTCATCAGGGCAAAAAACACTACTGTGTGTGTATCACGTTGATCCAAATTCGACCTAAAGTTCTGTGAATAGCCGTGTCATCGGGTGATGTGGAGGCACCGCATAGTATGCGTGCTTCGGTTTAGTTTGGCTGCCCAGTCGGCAACACCTACCCTCCTCTGAGTCCCCGGAAGTATCACAAACCCCCACATGACATCCTCCTCAAGCTCCCTCACTATCACCCAGCAAAAGTTCCCCTCAACTCTCCATGGCCCCTCTCTCACATACATTTATTTACATTATTTTGTTTTAAATCGCTAGTAAAGGCTGGCTTTCCAAACCCACACAGCTTTCCTCAAAAAATAAAGATCTGTTTTTTGCAGCAGGAATATAAACACTCTGTGCTACTTTTTGGCAACTCAAAACTATCACTAGGCAAAACTCTCATCCCTCTCTCTAGCAGGATCATTAATCACAAGAGTTATCTTGAAATTGTTATTACTGCCTAAAAGCTGGACGCACAAGGAACTCTGCCGCAGGTGCTTACATTGTAAGTTTTTGCTAAACACAGCAACCACCTTGAGGTCAGCGCACCCCTCCAGGTCAGCGCCCAGTGCAGCCGCACCGTGCATATGGCCCTAAATCCGGCCCTGATGATTGTGGTACATATTTGGGTACTTGATCCTCAGTAGGTAAATGTTGGCATAGGACGCCTAATCCAATTTGCACATTTAATTTTTTTGTATGTGCCTAGTGAAGCGGTACTACAGGTACCCAGGGTCTGTAATTAAATGCTACTAGTGGGCCTGCAACACTAATTATGCCACCTGAGCCACCAACTTAAGTAGCTTTTTAAAATATGTCCCAGGTCTACCACTGCAACCTCTGTGTGATGTTTTAAACTGCCATTTGGACCTGGCCTAAACCTTCCTTAAGTCGCCCATAGGGCAAGCCCTCAACAGCGGTTAGGGCTGGGTGCATTGTACTTAAAAAGCTGGACATGTACTGTCAAGTTTTACATGTCCTGGTAGTGAAAAATCCCTAAATTTGTTTTTCACCACAGGTCTACCTCAACAGCCCTTAAGGCAGGGTGCATTGCACTTAAAATGTTCGACATGTACTTTTAAGTTACATGAGCAGTGAAAACCCCATAAATTAATTTTTCATTACTGTAAGTACTACCTCTGCCATAGAATAACATTGAGTTACTTTATTACATTTAAAAAGTGATCACGTTTGTGTGGGAGCAGATAATAACATCATGTTTAGGTCTGGGAATCGAAATTTAAAACCCTCTTATGGTGAAGTCGGATGTTAAGTGACAATTCTGCAAATGCCACTTTTAGAATGTTGGCGTTTTCTTGTCATAACCATTTAGTGCCTGCAGGATGTTCCTGGGTCACGTGACTTGGTGTAGTTGGCATGTGGCCTTTGTATAGTTCTCCTAGACAGTATCACAATAGAGGATCTGAGTGTTGACAGGATGGGCCATCCTATCTTGACAGGGGACAGAGCTGTCACATACCACACTTGCACTTCAAAGGCACTGGCCCAGCTCCAACACAAAGAACTTGACATTAGCCTATTATGCCCCCAGACAGACTGTGACCTTGAAAGGGAGGTAGTACATTCCAGACACTTCTGTAGGAGAAAAACTCCAGAAGAGTCTCCCACTTCAAAGGGGGGCCAGGTATAAAAATAGGATACTCACACCTGCTCTTCAGTATACTCCTGGATCTGTTGATACTAAGGAAGAAGGACCGCCCACATGGCCTTCTGCCCTAGACCTTACTTAACCTGCTAATGAACATGCCTGAGGCCTGCCCTGCTGTCTGAGAAGGAAGGCTGATCTTACACGCTTCATCCCAGGTTGAAGTGGCTCAAAGGGTCAGCTGACTGACCTCTGTTCTTATCTGCAGGGACACAACAAGCTCCAGGGTGCTCCCTGCAACTGCCCCGCTGACCTGCTGTACTGGACCTGCCTGGGCTTCCATCTGGACCTGCCTGAGCCTTCCTGGCCTCTGCTGGAGTGAGTTCCTGATCCTCAATAGGTGCCCCTTACATCCTGGTCCCTTCCTGTGGCGTCAGCTGAGGTTCTCCTAAAGGAAAAGGAGAAATTGTGAAGCTTTGGACCATTTGTTACCATTTGTTACCATGCCAACAGCAATGCAAAGCAGTCACAATTGGCAACATGAGATCTGCACTTCACGCTACAACATCGGCAGCCCATAGTGACCATCAACAGGATCTTCGTGCTCCAAAGATGACTGCCTTCTCTTCGCGCAGAGACAACTATACACAACATTCTTACTGCTCCTAGTGACCTTCTCTACCACAAATGGAACTCTTCGCACTGGACTTTAGAAGGTAACATTTTCAGCAGGACTAACCTGGTCCCTGTATCCATTTCACGCTCCATTGCGGTCAGCCTGAACCTGCCAGGTCTCTTACGATCTTATAACTGTACGTGTTGCTTTGTGCTTTTGGGTGCTACACTTACCTTACGTCTTTAAAATTGCATATCTCTGGTTGTACTGATATGATAGTTATATAACTTGGTGTTGGATTTTTCTTGTGTTGTGTTTTCACTTTATTACTGTTTGACTGCTGCATAAATATTTTACACATTGCCTCTAGGGTTAAGCCTAATTGCTTTTGTGCTGAGCTACCGGAGGGTTAAACACAGGATACTTTAGTGGCTTTTTGTGGTTCACCCTAATAAGGATTGTGACTGCTGCTGAGAAGGGCTCACATCCCTCTCTACCAGCAACCCAATTTCTCACACTTGTTCTGAAACCAAAGTGACTATATTGGAATATGACAGTGTATATTATATTGTTCTGGATAGTCAGTAATGGTATTCTGGCAGCTCACTGTTGTCTTTGTCTGAACTATGTTGAAGTTGGCATGTAACCCTCAGGAGCTCCCCAATTGTGGGGGTGGAGACAGGGGGAAGGTTATGTTTCAATGGTTAATGGTGGTGTTTCTCTTTAGTATATGTGGGGCTGTTTTAGGACGCTCTAGGTGGTAAGTTAATGAGAGGGGGCATATTGGCTTTGCCCCCAATGATCTGACTGACTATGAGTAACGAGATGTGTGACATTTGTAATGTGCATTTCTTCGCTCCAGTCCTTGCTTCTGGGCTTGGTGTTGCTATTCAGAGTTCTTCAGTTTAGGTCATGTTTGGTTAAAGGCATTGTATGAAATCTTACTATTCTTTCTCCAGGCCCCCCACCCCAGGCCAGACAGGTTGAGGGGGAAAGCGCCACAATTAAGGAGGAAAGGTTTTTCATGACCCTTACAGAAATGTGGATGATAACTTAGAAAGTCTATTCGTAAATGCCCTTTGTGAATACCAAAAGTTGAACTTTACGAATTTTGGTATTCACAAATGGCATTTACGAGTAGTAAATGCCCTTTGTGAATACCGAAAGTCGTAAAGTTAGGCTTTCGTCTCATTTTACCTTTGTGAATTGGGCCAACAGTTTTGGCAGGGTACTAATTTATCACTCCTTTAGTCTACGCATGACTGAACCACATAACTGATATCCCATCCTAGAGCCTTAGAGTGGAGACACTACAGAATAATGCTTTCAACAAGTTGTGGACAAGCTCTTGTATACTTACTTCAGCATAATCTGGGACACTGTGACAGCATGGATAGTGGAGTGAAAAGCCAAGAAGGTTATACTAAAGGAAGCTTTTATTTGAAATGTTATGTGTTGAGGAAGCTATTGAGGCAAGACAGAGAAAAAGCTGAGACAGATATTGTCTGTCTGGAGAATGAGGTGGCACAAGATGCAAATCTCAGGGAGTCAGGGAGGAGCTTATGAATAATACCAGTGGGGTGAACTGTACACCGGCTGAATACATTCTCACACATCTCTTTCAGATAAAGGTGACATTGAGGAGATAAACTGGGTAGAATGCTTACCTGCCTCCGTGAACGTGAGAAAAAGAGGACTTCCATATTGCATATAGTGAATGAGACCATTACAAACTGGTGGGCCTCCTGCATTAGGACTATCCAGGTGCATTCTTACATGGAGGACTGGTTGGTACTTGCTCCATCTTACAAAAGTGGAGCTTGAACCACAAGAATGTTTTGCAAGATTGTGCGATCACTTCAATCATCACAAGTCAATGTGACTTGTCATTGCTATTCCATCCAAACCGGTTGTATTGTTCCTCCCAGGTTCCCCAAAGGCCTCAGAAGTTCGGTGCTCTTGGCATCCTGGAGAACTATCAGGGATTGTGATCATCATAGTATGCCAACAGGGGCAACTGCCACGGCATGCCTCACACTGACGGAGTTTTATACTCTCTCTCTTTGGATGCTTTTTCCTGGGTTTTCTGTTTCTACCCTCAGGGCCCAGCCAGGAGCAACCTTCAGGTCTGCAGAGGACTGTTGGATGTATTGAACACATTTTGACTTCCCTCCTCATGAAAGGTTTCCTCTCGTCGACCAGCTTGCTGCATGTTTTGTTTCAGAGTTATTTTTAGGCTCTGCCTTGTGTTCTCTCTCTGAAGTCCATCTGTTAGGTGTCGTGATAGAATGTTGAATTCAAGAATCGTGGGGGGTCATTACGTAACATGTTTGAAGGTAAAAACAAATTCTACACAGAAAATATCTGTGCCTGTACCCTGAGGCAAAGAGGTGCAGCTTCAAACAAAGGCTTTCACTTATCATTCTTGAAGATGAGAGAAGACTGAAATGACACTATGTTACTGTGTGTATACCTCTAACTAAGGCAGTTTATGGTCCATGTCTCTTGAAGGCATTCATTCTGCTGCCACATGACAAACTCTTGTCAGTATGTATCCCCAGGCTTTACAGTCAACCCTACACATTCCCAGGGATTCCTTTTTATATTCCGTTCAGTTAAATTGTCTGTTTCAGTTTTGGAGTCTTTACTTTAATAGATAACCACTGGAGTGCAACACACATGTAAACACTTTTTCTTGTTTCCCTGGAAATCTATGCTAGTGGTGCATGAGCTACTTCCAGTTCTTACCTATCTAGGACAATCAAGACACTCAGGGCCTCATTTATGAGAAGTGACGCATCGCTGCGTGAAAGCAGCGATGCGTCGCTTCTGAGTGCGCCCTCCTTGCGACATGATGGATGCGTCATATTTACAGTATGACACATCATGTCGCAAGGAGTTACAGATACATCAGTATTTCTGATGTATCTGTAGGCGCAAAAGTGACGCATTGCTGGAGTGTGTCAGAAAAGTGACGCAAATGCAGCAATGTGTCCTTTCACATGGGGCAAGCCTTTTGTGTCCTAGAAGTGGCGCAGTGAAATCTCGTAGATTTCACAGCATCACTTCTACGAGGCTTACTTACGTGGGAACGCCCCCCTGAATACATTATACCTGGCGCAGGTATAATGTGACGCAGGGGTTTACAAAGTGATGCATCTAGGTAGATGGGTCACTTCGTAAATATGGTGCAGCAAGGCTCACTTTTTACGCCACTGGTGCGTCACAAAATGTGACACACCGGCGGCGCAAAAGTGACGCAAGGGCTCTTAAATAAGCCCCATAGATTCTGGGGTACCATGGTCTCTACCAGAAGTGCCTATGTTTAAGGCTCTCCCACTCACTGAATGTGGCATTATGTTATTTACCCATTAGGGAGACTCTGTTTTCTGTAAGTACCATGCCTTTTCACTTACATTATGAATAGCTCAATAAGCTTTTCTTTTTCTTTTGTATTACTGCCACATCGTTTAGTTAAGCATAGCCAACTCTTCCAGTGCACCCCTGAAAATATATGCAATCAGAGAGAATACTTACACGCTTTCAGTCAATAAAATTCCCTTAGGATTAAAGGTAATTTTAGCAGCAGTTTGTTACTGTGGGATAAGCTGTTAAAGCTCTTTTTTTAAAGGCAGGCAAAATTATATAGTTTTTGCCTCAATCATTTACCATAATATTTACGAACACTAGGAAACCACACATGGTATATGCAGGTTTGTTGGAATAGGGTGAGGTAATTACCACACATGGTAAATACCATTACCCCAGTGTGACAGCTCCCTTCTATCCAGCCTTCAGCATCCATAGACTCACAGACATGCAGCAAAGGGCACAACCACCAAAGTGGGACAAGTGGAGCATATGGTGCCTTTTTTATGACTTACCTAATGGCTATTTCCCCCGCTCGCGTTACTAGAGCTATACTAAATGGAGTTCCTGGTGGGAGGCTCTGACCACACATTAGCCAATGGGAGAGCCACGCAGTCTCAGTGGTTCCCGAAAGCAAACTCTTTTCCTAATTGGGATCATCATCACACCACATTACTTCGTACTGCAAGAGGCCTGTCAAGTAATACAGTTGTAGATCAGGGAGTCCGAGACCCATCTTCAGGATCTCTAGTCTAACCCTACACTGTTTGCCCACCAATATCAGGTCAACCAGCAACTGATCTATCTCTAGAGAAATATCAGCTGGCAGGACGCAACATTTATTTAACACCGTATAAAGGCAATGAGGTAGGAGGACCATTTTATTCAAAGCTACTCTGCCCATTACCAACAAGGGCAACATGGTCAGAATCAGAGCGAGTACGTGAGATCGTCCAGAATCCTGTCTATATTTAATTGCTATTAGAGATTTTGGTTGTGGGTGATCTGTAGACCAAGATATCGAAAGCTATGTGTTTTCCAGGGCATCCTCACAGCCGGAAGTTCAGCCTTGTCTCCATCCACCAAGGCAGCCAGGGGGTAGAGTATTGTCTTGTGGAGATTGACCCAGAGTCCAGACACCCTGCCAAAATGCTCCAGTAGCTGTATAAGAAGAGGTACTGAGCATTCAGGGTCTCCTAGATATATCAACGTATCATCTGCATACAATGACACAACGTGATTGTTATCTCCTACTGGGAGGCCCCAATCTTGCAGTTGGTCCCTCAGGTATATCGCCAGTGCTCCATTACCATTGCAAACTGGAGCGGCGACAATGGGCAGCCTTGCTGTGTACCCCTCTCAATCCTAAAGGTCTCAAAGACCTCTGCACCTAACCACACTTTCGCTGTTGTTGGACCCATGATAAGAACCCCTGTCCCATACGACGTAGGACTTTCCATAGGTATGGCCAAGACACAGTGTCAAAAGCCTTTTCTAAATCCAATTCTACCAAAGGTGCCCCAAAGGTGGACGCCCGAATTTGATGCATCACGTGTGTCAGTTCCTCTATGTTCATATGGAAGTCCCTCCCCGGCACGAAACCACACTGATCCTCCCACACTAAGAGTGAAACAACCCGACTCCATTGGAGAGCTAAGGCCTTTGTGAGCAATTTAACATCTACATTCAGCATAGAGAGCGTTTTTTATGAACCGGGGTCCACGGGTCCTTGCCTGGTTTTGAAAGCATAAGTATAACCGCCTCCCTCCTTTGCGTCGGGAGTACCCCAAGCTCATGTGCCTTCAAAAGAGTCTCCAGTAGTGCTGGGAACAAAGTGGCAGAAGGAGCCTGGTAATACTCAACCGGGATTCTGTCAGGATCCGGACATTTCCCCCTCACCATGACACAAAGCACTTCCCTCAATTCCTCCAGAGCTATGGGTTCCAGAATATTCTCTCGAAGCCGATGTAAGTTGGAGAATAGCCACCTGTTCTCCTACGGCATTGAGGCAGTGTATATCCCAGTGAGACGGTCACACAGGAGCAGGGTGAGAGTTGTCTGACCCATAACCTGTTCACCCCTGGGACCGCACAGAGCAAGAACAGTTGGCGGGGGCTTTCTCTTTTACTTTGCAAGCCAACATTTGTCCCGACCTGTCACCTTCTCAATGGAGGGTTTGTTGGTAGTCTTTCCGGACGGGACAGTCCCGCCTATCCCAGACAGTTGCCAGAGCCCTATAAGCCTCTGTCAGTGATAAAAATAATTTTTAATACACTGACTATTGCATGGTTTGCCTTTTTCCTGGGCCTTTTCTCCTCAATACATTTTAGCAGGTTTGACCTGCCAGAATTTATTAGAGGAAAACTGCATAACTATTATTTGTTTTGCACAGAGATCAGGAATTTAGCTCTTAGCGTGTAATGAGAACCTGATTCTCCAATTTCCAGTGAGTTCTCATAAGACATTTCTGCTCCAAAACAGGTCTCTCAAAAGCAAAGGATGTATTTTGAGTAGGTCAAAAAAATTGAACCACACATACCATGCATAGCGAAATACCTGGGACCTAAGAGACACTACAATCCCATAATAAAAATTATGCACATCTATGCATATTTTATTATATTTTTATTGAGAGCGTGATCTTTGGAAAAAAAAGGCCAGGAGTGTGCTGGAAAGCATTATAAATGCATATAACAAAGAACCCAAGTGCAGTGAAAGAAAAGAGCTACACTAAACAGAAATTCTAAATCAAAATGAAAAGCCACCAAGGATGCTAAATGCAAGAGGAGGTTGTGAGGAAATCCCTCTTTTTGATTAGTCACTCACATTTTTTGCTGACTGTTATTTCTAGCTTTTGAACTTTGCACAATGGGGCACTGCTGTCCAGTCTCTAGTGTATGTGCTATGAACCCTAAAACATGGGGAAATTGACTTATACCTAATAGAGGTATTTAGCTTCACAATAAGGCCATAGTATGTGGTGCAGGAAAATACACTAATGGTATTGAAACTTAAATGTCACCTGGGGACTGCAGCACTTATTGCGCCATCCACTAGAATTGCAAAGAAAACATTGCTTCATCTCACCTGTGTAATCTGACTTCTGAGCTATTAAACTTGGAGGAGAACCTGACAAGATAATCCTAAATGACAAGAAAGAACCTAACTTTTAAATGTTAAATAGGTCTCCTCTAAGTAGGCCTTAAAGCCCACAAGTTAGGGTGCCTAGTAATTACAGGCAGTATTTAAAGTTTGTATTTACTTACAGTGATTTGCCCTCAAGAGCTATTTTCACTGTAAAGGGATAACGCTGTTCCTATGAAGAAAACTAAAGTTCAGAAAAAAATACTATTTCTGCTAACTCCGGTTTGGGATAAGCTACAGGAATGATTGACTGATTAGTTGAATAATTATTAAAAATACAATTCACTTGTTAAGTTGGATTGTTGGTACATAGTTAGGAAAAGTGACTTTTAAAAAGGCAGACTTTGTTTGTCTGAATCTCCAGTTGGCTAACTAGCATTAGCCTTCCAGCAGCTAAACAGCTCCCAGAGCAGAAATAATGCCTTAGCAAGAAGATCTGACTGTGAGGTATGTGACTCTTCTTAGCTCAGGAAGGGAAGCTGCAGAGAATTTAGGAACTTCATTAGCTTGAAAAGAAACAGGGTGAGGCCAACCCATTCATATTTAAGTGTAAGGGCAGGCCTGGAGAAGAAAAGCTTTTGTTCCGTTGGCCAACTTTAGTCAGTGTGGCACCAACTCAGTAGTACCTTGTTGAATTTTACTCAGAATAGTACACTTAATGATAGTTTGCAGTAAAGGAAACAGAATGTGCTGCAAAAAAGGGCTACCCCTCTGAACTTTTTTCTCATTGGCTATGAAGCTTTTTAAGAATCACCCCCACCCACTTCTATTGAATCCTACAAAAGTGGCATCTCACGCACAACTCATCAGAACACATCTAGAAATGCAGAAGAGGCCTGGACCTAATTTCTGTGAGCTGTACAGGGACCTAAAGGGCTGGGCCTGATCCCACTTGTGCCACATGCTTAGAAGTGGACTCTAGGTATAAGTTGGCTAATCACTACGAAATTTGAATTTTTCCTCTCAGAGCTTCTTCTGCTATAACTAATGGCTTCAGCAGGACCTCATCCAACAGCTATTTTGCTTCGAGAGGGCTACACCGGATACAGCCTGCAATCTTGCCCCACTGGAGGACTTCATCTTCCTTTTCAGAAACCAAATCAGAAGGTGAAAACTTTGACTGTATGACCTGCTTGTGTTTACAAACTCACTCCATTGCATTTGGCCTGAAATCATGCCAAAGGTCTCTCTCAACCACAAACAGTGACTTCGAATTGGCACTTTGCCTTTTCTTTGCGCTTTTTGGCCTAAAACTTTAACAATTTATATCTCTGGTCCCCGGTTGGATTTTAATAATTTTGTCTCATTTCTCAAATTTTTTTTTTCTATTTTTACTAATTTGCTTTAGGATTTTCATCATGTTGTCTTTTGACTTTTCAATTGTTTGATACTGCTAAATATTTTACACGTTTCCCGAAGTGAAGCTTGTTTGCTATGTGCCATAGCTAACACGGGCGAGCACCAGCCCAATCTTAATGATTGAACTTTTTTTGTTGAACATAACAAGGTTTTGGGCTTATTACTTTGGATCAACTGACATCCCCTCAACCTAATAACAAGTTTTTCCTGGAGAGGTCTTGCCATAATACAATAAAAAACAGATATGTGTTAAGCCTAATCACAAAGATGTACATAAACTAAAAGTGGCAGGAGTATCCCAAAACAAGCAGTGACTAAGCTCTGGTCCTTAGTGCTTACCTGGTTCACTTCATGTGTTCTTAAAGAACCCTCACCCATATATTAATCATGGGGCATACTTCATCATTGGGTTCTCACCAGGTGAACACTATCGAGCAGAGCATAGTGACAGCTTGTTTTGGGAGACACCCTCCACTTTTGGTTTATGTATATCAGTTTTGGGAAACTGAGGGCCTTTCCCACATAACTGTTCCCCTCCTTTCTCATTGGGGCTGGTAATCACAAAGATTAACAAAATTGAGATTAAAGGTCATAAGTAGATAAAAAGTAAAAAGTATTGTTTTGAGGTGGTTCCTAAAATACAACAAAGAAGGGGCAGCTGAAGTCTTGCAGGAAAGGAGTACCAAAAAATTGGGAGCGTCAATTGAAAAAATCTAAATAGAGTTAAGGAAGTTTTTGACAAAAAACTACAAGCAACCAGCATTCTCAGCTAAATAGTCATTCTCTTACTCTACACGCGTCAAAATCAAGATTTGTTAGGTTAACACAGTTTATATAGAACATGAAGGTAAATTGGAAGCCATATTAGGTGATTTGAAAATAGAGGCAATTTGGATGACCACCGAAGACCACCTTAAAGCCATCCAAATGAGAGAGTGCAAAAGCCTAGATCACAGAGCATAAGCTCCCAGGAGGTTAGAAAGGTTTAATCAACATGTGATGAAATTTAAGAAACGGGTATTGTGTAATGAACATTTATGAATAATGAAATCAGAATTGGGATCAAGTAGGATGCTAAACACTTTTTTAGAATTAATCAGAGAGAGTTAGTACCAGCGCGACAACAATAGAAAGCCATGACATCATTTTAAAGAACGGCTCAATCACAAATATTTCAGAATGCTCTGAGTTCTTGCAAAATCTGGGTCCCGGCACTAATTACCCAACCTCTTCTTCCGTCACAGTTTTCTCAAGAATAGAGAATGATGAAGTCAGGACCGAGGAAGGAGGAAGTCAAAGATCAGAAGTTCTTGGTTTGTAACTGCTTGACTAAAAGATCTTTAAGGAGATATAGAAAATTCAAAGTTGAGTCAGGTAATCTTTGGTTATTCTCTTGGGATCTTACTCACTACTTGGATTTCTCTTGTTAATAATGTAGTGTTATCTTCTTTTATTTCAAGATTTTAACTGTTAGGATGCTCATGACTGGATTCTATCTTGCAGAAGTTTTTGTCTCTACAAGCCTGTAGACAAGGCTGTCCTTGCTGCTGCTGAAGTGTTCAATAGAAGAGATTATGACAATAATTTATACATGTTAATGACTGCCCTTGTACAAAGATCCCTTCATGAAAGATACATAGAGTAATGTCCAAAATATATCCCTGGTCCTTTGTACATAAATATCCATCTGGCCCTACTCTTTTACCAAAGGAAAAAGTAAGATATGTGCATGGGCTACAAAACGAGGCAACTTGTGGACTCACAAAATATTGTCTTGCTTTTTTATAGTCACTGTATTGTGTGTCTTCACAATTAAACAATAGTCTCCAAATCCTTCTTTGAAGATGCTGCTCTGTATGCCACATATCTACTTTGATGGCGCATAAAATATAATTACACAAATGAGATCTCAGTATTTCAAATCAATTCTAATACAATTATGCATTCTCATATGTTCGATCTCTCTGTTGTTTAACCCATGCACTCGTTCTTCGTCTTTATTTACAGGCTGAACCACAGATGATGATGCTTGTGAATTCAGACTGTCTTACCTGATGACTTGAAGTTGAGAAGTTATTGTCTACTAGCAAAACAGGAAAACCAGAACTGAGGACAGAACTTTCTATAGGCACTCAGGTAAAACAAGGGCTACACCAATGGGTGTTGTTTAAATAGGAAACCATGTCCAAGATGGGCGCAGCGATTTCAAGATTTTGCAAGATTTTGTGAGATCCTACAAAATCTCATGGCGCAATTAAATTGGATGATACGGGTGATTATATTGAACCGTGTACAAGTGTAGTGATAGGAGTGCTTTTTCCTATTCCAGTTTATTGGCCTAACTCCTTCCTCGCTGTAGGTGAGCCTTACCCCATTTCTGCCTACTACTATTACTACTACTACTACTTCAGGCCTACTAGTTGCATTTAATTTACTAGCCCCGAGTGTATGGTATACCACTTTACTAGGGACTTATAAGTAAATTAAATATGACAAGCAGGTGTAAGCCAGTTGTACTATGTTTTAGGTAGTAAGTACAAGCACTTTAGCACTGGTTAGCAGTGTCAAAGAGGACAGAGTCCTAAGGTCAACACAAAAGAGTTCAGTAAAACAGGAGGGGAGAAAGCAAAAGGTTTGGGGGGAGACCAGGCTAAAGCAGAGAGGTCAAACAATCTTTGAATCTAGTAATGAATATGTTTATGTGGTGAAGGTAAGAAGAGTAGAAGCACAAAGAGATAGCGTTGGTTCTAGATGGAAGCGGTTGTGAGTCGACTACGAGCGCTGTGTGAAGTGTGTCCTGAGGCGGAAAGCCGGGACTGTATGCTGTCTGTAAGGATTGTAACTGTTGCATTTTTAATTCACTATAAATACTCTTGGGCACTTAGACTGTTTTTTTAACCCTAATCCACTGGGAGTTACCGCTGTCTCATATCGCCATTTGGTGCTTACCTGCTTAGGCTTCTTGCTCCTTAGCAGCTGGGTAGATGCTGTTGGGGGTGTGACTCGCCTCTGCTTCCGCCATCTTGGGGGTGAATCCTAACTGCGGTCCAGTCTTCGGCCTCTCCCTCGCACTACAGCATAAAATCTCCACTTCCCTCCCACTCCGCTGACTACGAGCGCTGTGTGAAGTGTGTCCTGAGGCGGAAAGCCGGGACTGTATGCTGTCTGTAAGGATTGTAACTGTTGCATTTTTAATTCACTATAAATACTCTTGGGCACTTAGACTGTTTTTTTAACCCTAATCCACTGGGAGTTACCGCTGTCTCATATCGCCATTTGGTGCTTACCTGCTTAGGCTTCTTGCTCCTTAGCAGCTGGGTAGACGCTGTTGGGGGTGTGACTCGCCTCTGCTTCCGCCATCTTGGGGGTGAATCCTAACTGCGGTCCAGTCTTCGGCCCCTCCCTCGCACTACAGCATAAAATCTCCACTTCCCTCCCACTCCGCTGACTACGAGCGCTGTGTGAAGTGTGTCCTGAGGCGGAAAGCCGGGACTGTATGCTGTCTGTAAGGATTGTAACTGTTGCATTTTTAATTCACTATAAATACTCTTGGGCACTTAGACTGTTTTTTTAACCCTAATCCACTGGGAGTTACCGCTGTCTCATATCGCCATTTGGTGCTTACCTGCTTAGGCTTCTTGCTCCTTAGCAGCTGGGTAGACGCTGTTGGGGGTGTGACTCGCCTCTGCTTCCGCCATCTTGGGGGTGAATCCTAACTGCGGTCCAGTCTTCGGCCCCTCCCTCGCACTACAGCATAAAATCTCCACTTCCCTCCCACTCCGCTGACTACGAGCGCTGTGTGAAGTGTGTCCTGAGGCGGAAAGCCGGGACTGTATGCTGTCTGTAAGGATTGTAACTGTTGCATTTTTAATTCACTATAAATACTCTTGGGCACTTAGACTGTTTTTTTAACCCTAATCCACTGGGAGTTACCGCTGTCTCATATCGCCATTTGGTGCTTACCTGCTTAGGCTTCTTGCTCCTTAGCAGCTGGGTAGACGCTGTTGGGGGTGTGACTCGCCTCTGCTTCCGCCATCTTGGGGGTGAATCCTAACTGCGGTCCAGTCTTCGGCCCCTCCCTCGCACTACAGCATAAAATCTCCACTTCCCTCCCACTCCGCTGACTACGAGCGCTGTGTGAAGTGTGTCCTGAGGCGGAAAGCCGGGACTGTATGCTGTCTGTAAGGATTGTAACTGTTGCATTTTTAATTCACTATAAATACTCTTGGGCACTTAGACTGTTTTTTTAACCCTAATCCACTGGGAGTTACCGCTGTCTCATATCGCCATTTGGTGCTTACCTGCTTAGGCTTCTTGCTCCTTAGCAGCTGGGTAGACGCTGTTGGGGGTGTGACTCGCCTCTGCTTCCGCCATCTTGGGGGTGAATCCTAACTGCGGTCCAGTCTTCGGCCCCTCCCTCGCACTACAGCATAAAATCTCCACTTCCCTCCCACTCCGCTGACTACGAGCGCTGTGTGAAGTGTGTCCTGAGGCGGAAAGCCGGGACTGTATGCTGTCTGTAAGGATTGTAACTGTTGCATTTTTAATTCACTATAAATACTCTTGGGCACTTAGACTGTTTTTTTAACCCTAATCCACTGGGAGTTACCGCTGTCTCATATCGCCATTTGGTGCTTACCTGCTTAGGCTTCTTGCTCCTTAGCAGCTGGGTAGACGCTGTTGGGGGTGTGACTCGCCTCTGCTTCCGCCATCTTGGGGGTGAATCCTAACTGCGGTCCAGTCTTCGGCCCCTCCCTCGCACTACAGCATAAAATCTCCACTTCCCTCCCACTCCGCTGACTACGAGCGCTGTGTGAAGTGTGTCCTGAGGCGGAAAGCCGGGACTGTATGCTGTCTGTAAGGATTGTAACTGTTGCATTTTTAATTCACTATAAATACTCTTGGGCACTTAGACTGTTTTTTTAACCCTAATCCACTGGGAGTTACCGCTGTCTCATATCGCCATTTGGTGCTTACCTGCTTAGGCTTCTTGCTCCTTAGCAGCTGGGTAGACGCTGTTGGGGGTGTGACTCGCCTCTGCTTCCGCCATCTTGGGGGTGAATCCTAACTGCGGTCCAGTCTTCGGCCCCTCCCTCGCACTACAGCATAAAATCTCCACTTCCCTCCCACTCCGCTGACTACGAGCGCTGTGTGAAGTGTGTCCTGAGGCGGAAAGCCGGGACTGTATGCTGTCTGTAAGGATTGTAACTGTTGCATTTTTAATTCACTATAAATACTCTTGGGCACTTAGACTGTTTTTTTAACCCTAATCCACTGGGAGTTACCGCTGTCTCATATCGCCATTTGGTGCTTACCTGCTTAGGCTTCTTGCTCCTTAGCAGCTGGGTAGACGCTGTTGGGGGTGTGACTCGCCTCTGCTTCCGCCATCTTGGGGGTGAATCCTAACTGCGGTCCAGTCTTCGGCCCCTCCCTCGCACTACAGCATAAAATGGCTCCCCTCTATAGGGAGCGCAGCGGACGTGCGCAGCGGGCGCGCCGGCGGCGCGCCGAAGGCGCGCCAAAGGCAAGCCCGTCTGCGCCCGTCCGCGCCAGATCCGCGCTTAGCGCTAGAGATCCTGGCTTTTTTAATTCTACCCACCCTCTCCAATACTCTAACACCCAACTGTTAGAACTGAATCAGTTCCGCTGCACTCGGATGCACACGATAAATGTAGTCGACCTCCCTTCCTCATTTAGCTGTGACTCCTGTGAACGACTAAGGCTTAACAACCCCCCGCCTCGATCTCGCAATCTTGTCTGTTGTGATACCTACACCTGCCCACAGCCCAAAATTAACGGCTACGGTGGAACCAGCCGCCCAACGAGCCGGAATAGCTCTTTAAAGTGTATTCTGTTGAACACCAGATCAATGCCAAAACACAAGCATGAAATTTCTACTCTCATCACTGATCATACTATAGATCTGATGTTTCTAACAGAAACATGGGCATCTGAAATCTCAGGACCAGACTGGAATGATGCAGTTCCGGAAGGATACCTGGTAGAGTTCCTAAATAGGTCAGGACAAGTGGGAGGTGGCATTGGGATTATTTATAAATCCCATTTAAAAGTTTTTTCCCTATCAGAACCGGGTTTAGAAGCAGAAGCCATGAGCTTCAAAATCAAAAACAACAACTGCCTAATTTTCACAGGCCTCCTTGTATATCGCCCCCCCGGATTGAGAGCACCATTCACTACGGCATTGCTCACTTTTCTTGAATCCACATCGGATTCTGCTTCTTACACTATCTTGGGTGATTTTAACTTTCACTTAGAAGCAAATAATGACTCCGACTCAGCCACCTTAATAGACAACTTTCATAGTTTTGGCATGAATCAGTTAATATCTGGCCCCACCCACACGGCGGGCCACACTCTTGATGGCATTTTTACCAACAATAGCCTTATTAATGTCACCTCGATTTTAGCAGTCCCTTGGTCGGATCACAGTGCCATCTTTTTTAACTTACCTCAAAATAACCTGATTAATCATCGAAGAGGATGCTCACTACCTGAAAAAACCCACCCTTGGAATAAACTTGAACCCATCAGCCTAGCCGACACACTTTCGAATAATCCCCCCCCCCTTGGTTCTGGTAACACTAACAAGGGAGCGATTGATTTTCAAAACTGGATTAGTCTGGCAGTTAATCTGCTGGCGCCTGCTGAAATAAAAAAAGCACGAAGGCGATCAGCAACTGCACTGTGGTATTCCGCAGAGGTGAAACAAATAAAAATGAAATGTCGACGACTTGAGCGGTTGTGGCGTTCGGATTATAGTATCCTAAACAAATCCGTATACACAAAAGCCCTACAAGAGTACAAGTCAGCAATAATTCAGGCCAAGTCAGTATATTTCACAAACAAAATCCAGACAGCCTCTAATACCACCAGAGAGCTATTTAAGACGGTTACGCATCTGACCAAAAGCCCCCGTGATACTGTTTTTAATCCTGATCAGAACTTCGTTACCAATATTGCTACCTTCTTCCAGCAAAAGGTGCAGAAAGTATACGATGATCTGAGCTCATCTGCACTGACTATACCCAATAACCACACAGACACTGTCCATCTGACAGGACCCACTTATCCTTGCTTTCCACTGCTAGAGGAAACCCGGGTGGCAGAGTTAATTGCACAGATGAAGTCAGGATCCCCATTAGATCCATGCCCGCCACGCATTCTACACCTGATTCCACAGACGGTGGCAGCTGTTCTGACCCCTCTACTAAATAACATCATCTCGTCTGGTGATTTCCCCAAATGCTGGAAAAAAGCATGTATTCGTCCGATCCTCAAGAAGGATTCATTAGATCCAACGGTACTTAAGAATTACCGGCCAATATCCTGCCTGCCCCTGCCAGCTAAAATTCTTGAAAAAGCTATGAATCAAGAAATGATGAAATATGTTGACCAAAATAAGCTCTTAGATCCTTCTCAACATGGATTTCGTCCCTTCCACTCAACAGAGACCGCTCTTATCATGGCCACAGAAAACATTCGAATGAAGATGGACGAGGGCAGTAGAACAGCCCTGATCCTATTAGATCTTACAGCGGCATTTGATACCGTCAACCATTCAATCCTACTAAACAGACTAAAAACTTTAGGATTTACTGGAACGGCTCTTGCTCTGCTAACTTCCTTTTTGGACTCTAGAATCCAACAGGTATTTTGGGAAAGTCTACGATCTGATGAATTCTCCCTTCCTGGCGGGGTCCCTCAGGGCTCGGCATTATCGCCCACCCTTTTTAACCTATATGTCACTCCTTTAGCTGCCCTTATTCAATCTCATGGCCTACAATTAGTGTCCTACGCCGACGACACTCAAATTGTAGTGTCAG
Organism: Triturus cristatus; assembly: GCF_964204655.1. Lineage (NCBI taxonomy): Eukaryota > Metazoa > Chordata > Amphibia > Caudata > Salamandridae > Triturus > Triturus cristatus. Next base: position 1,109,376,938 of record NC_140592.1, on the reverse strand, counting down.
TATCCCAGACCATCGAAGCCACGGCAGAACGATTTAAAAACTGCCTTCTGGATGTGAAAAATTGGATGAGCTGTAACTTCCTAAAACTAAACGCGGATAAAACCGAGATAATCGAATTTGGGCAAAAACCACCTGTCTGGAGCAGCCTATGGTGGCCTCAGGAGGCAGGCGCCTGCCCGAATCCGGTTGACAAAGTTAGAAACCTCGGTTTCCTGGTTGATAAAGATCTCTCTTGTAAAGCGCAGATCAACCAGATCACCTCAACTTGCTTTTACACCATCAAGATTCTTAGAAAAATTTTACCCTATATTCCTGTAACTTTAAAAAAGACTGTAATGGGCGCACTGATAATGTCCCGAGTAGATTACTGTAATGCACTCTACTTGGGCACAGGGGAAAAACAAATTAACAAACTCCAGGCTATTCAAAACGCCGCCGCTAGGGTTCTGCTCAACCTGCCCTATCGTCATCCAACGTCAAAAGCCATCAGGGAACTTCACTGGCTCCCAGTTAGAGCCAGAATACAATTCAAGGCTCTCTGCCTGGTACACAAATCCTTATATGGCACAGGATCAGATGACCTGTCCAAACTTCTTCCTCGCTATGTACCATCGCGTACGTTAAGATCAGCCAATCATGATCTGATATGCCATCCTAGAATTAGAAGAGCGCGGTGGGGTGGCAGGTCCTTTTCGCACCAGGCCTCTAGATTATGGAATTCTCTGCCCTCTCACCTGCGCTCACAAAAATCCAAACAATGTTTCAGAAAAGCATTAAAGACCTGGCTTTTTTCTTCCGATTGAGATCCGCTTCCACCGCTCTCAATGTCTCTATAGCGCCAAGACGCCTCGGCATTCGTGCGCTCTATAAATATTTCAGTATTCAGTATTCAGTATTCATGCTTTTTCCTTGGGGATCTGCATACTTAAACTTTTCCTTTCAGTATGATGAGTTACTGGACAGAAATCTGGGGCCTCCAATTCACCTTAGTTTTGATCCATGGCCTCTGTCCATTCCTTCTGTCCTTTCACTCTGTCGAATGAATTGTAGATAAAACTCTCGTCTTTTTGCTGTAGGGTGAATTAAAAATGCTTCAGTGTGAGCTGGTGACCTGCTACAAGACAAAAAGGAGAAACCAGGAGGTAGATGTGTCCAAACGTGAAGGGTGTGCTTTCCAACTTATCGTACCACAGAAAATGTCAAACACTTGTGATGCAATACATGTATTGCTGTTGTTTTGTCTCTGACTTCAGCAGTGGAGATTCTGGGACTTCAACGCTGGCCACAATGTTGAGATGTTCAACTTGGGATAGCATTTTTGAGAGAACTGGTAAAAGAGTAGCGAAAGGAGTTATTTTTCTTTCTGTTGGGCCTGCAGCACTTGTTGTGCCATCTATTTAAGTAGCCCCTTAAAACATGTCTCAGGCTTGCCATTGCACACTGTGTGCAGTTTTAAACTGCCAATTCGACTTGGCAAAATAAACCTTTTACCAGGCCTAAAACTCCCTTTTTAATACATATAACCCCCTAAACAGACCATGGGGCATGTTGCATTGCATCTAAAAAGTTAGACATGTACTTTTAAGTTTTACATGTCTTGGTAGTGAAAACCTCACAGATTTATATTTTCACTACTGTGAGGCTTATCTCTCCCATAAGATACCATTGGTTTACCCTATTACACTTAATAAGTGATAACCGTTGCTTGGGAGCTGGTGGAACTGTCATGATTGGTCCCTAGAGGACTGTAATTTCAAATCCTCTTTAATGGTAAAGTCTAATTTTAAGTCACAATTCTGAAAATGCCTCTTTTAGAAAGTTGGTATTTTCTTGAGCTAACCAATTGGTGTCTGCAGCCATCCTGGGTCACATGACTAGATGTCGTTGGCAGTTGTACTTTGTGTATTCCTCCCAGACATTACCACAAAGGGGGATTGGGTGCTGCCAGGATGAGCCCTCCTCACAAGATTGGTGTGAGTGCAGAGCTATCACCTAGCACACTTGCACTTCAATATGGAATGGCTCATACACTCACAAAGAACTTCATACTAACCTTTTGTCATCCCAGCCATCTTGGGGACTGGGCAGTGAAAGGAAGGAAATCCCAGAACCAGATGTGAGGGGGAAGTCTAGAAGTTTCTCTCACCTCAAGGCTAACACCAGGTACAAATACTGAACCCTGAGACCCACTCTTCAAATCACCTATGGACGTGTGGAAAACTCTGAAGAAGAACCGCTCTGCTATCATGCTGCTGGAAGGACTGTCCTGCTGCCCTGCAGCAAGAATGACAGCTCAGATGCACTCTTGCCTGAGGAAGGAAGACTAGATCTGCTCTTGAACCCAGACGCACCTGAGTGATTGCAAGGGCTAGCTGACTGCCCTTCTATTTTGAGCTACTGGGACGTAACAAGCCCCAGAGACCTGGCCTACATATGCCCAGCTTACCAGCCCTACCTGAACTTGCCTGCACCCTGCTGCTGGCCTCTGTTGGAGTAGTCCTGATCCTCAAGAAGTGCCCACCAGTTCCTGGGCACTTGACTTGCATCAGAGTGTACTCCTCCTGTCCCAACTGTGGGTTCCCTCAGATCCGACACAGTGTGATGCAACTCAAAGCAGCACAATGCAGGTCCTTAATTGCAGCATCTCAAAGCTCCTGATCAGCGGCCTTATCGGAATCGGCACAGTACAATGCATCTCAACGCAGGACCGCACATTGCAGTACCTTGCAGCTCCTGATCAGTAGCCTCATCAGAACCAAAGCAGCCCGAAACAACTTGAGCAGCACCTCGCAACTTCTGATCGACGGCCCCATAGGAACCAATGCAACTCAATGCATTGCGATGCAGAACCTTACATCTCAGTCTATGTACAACCAGGTACACTGACCAGTGGGCTGAACTCAGTCTTGTACCGAGTCCGTGCTTCATCTCGGTCACCTTGAACTTGTGACTTCGTCCGAGTCAGGCGCAACCTTGTAACCCCCATTAGAACTTTGTGCTTTTAGGTGCCATACTTACTTAAATCTTTGAAATTGCATATCTCCGGGTCTACTGATTGGATATGTGTTGTTTTGGTGTCAAATAATTTATTATATTTTACTACTTGGTGTGGGTTTTTTTTAGTATTTTTTTTTCATTTTATTGCAGTTTGAATGCTACATAAATACCTTATATATTGCCTCTAAGTTAAGCCCTACTGTTTTTATGCCAAGCTACCAGAGAGTAAGAACAAGTTAATTTAGTGACTTTTTGTGTTTCACCCTGATGAGGATTGTAGTTGTTGCTTGAGATGGGTTTCCCCCCTTCAATCAGTAACCCATTTCATTTCATTCCACTTTATTCGATTAATTAAAATCATAAAAGAGCACACAACATATACATTCATATATACATACAAAATACAATAAATAACACTATTTACAATCATCATAAAACCAACTATAAAAATAATTCATAATACAGAAGCCATAGTGCATAAACATAGAAAATCACATAAGGAAAACCTTGCCATAAGTGCATGCCATTTTTTAATCAATCGACAAGGTCCTACTGGCTATCATCCTACCCTTCACCCTAACTGCGGCCACAAGAAAAGACGCTATACAAAAAGTTTCATATGTATTGGGTAGCATTTGTAAATATAGTAGGGCGGGTTTGGCCTGGAAGAAACCCTTCTGTCTAAGCAAGGGAACCAAGAACTTCTTGCGGGCCCCCGTATAGTGTTTACAGAATAATACAAAATGTAGAGTATCTTGGATGGAGTAGTTATCACAGGAGCATAACCCAGCATCCTCGGGTTTCGACCAGGTTGGATAATCCCCCAAAATAAAGTGTAGTAAATTGAATCGCAGTCTGGTCAGAAGCCAGCGATGAAATGGTTTAGTGACTATAAGCAGATAGGGTTCTATTAGCAAAGTAGTTTTTAATAGGGAATGAGCCCTCACCAAAGGTTTTTGTATTTCAATCCCTTCCCTTTCCATAGTCTTTAGTTTTATAAAATTGCTTTTTACCCATTTCAAATCATCCTTCCTGATGTTTTCCGGATGGTCATATAACTCCTGACGTCCCAATTTGGCGAACATAGTTTTGACATATACCAACCAGTTAATCTTATCAACTCTATCTAGTTTAACACAATCTCTAAGTATCTCGTGATTTAGACTCAGGTCTGGGTTAAGCCAAACTCTGAGCCAGCAGAGTAACGGAGCCATGCTCAGGGTATCAGATAAATAGCCCAGACCTAATTCCTGATGCAGAGAGAAAATGGGGGCAGATTGGGGTAATGAGAGTAGATTCCGCAGAAAACTATTTTCAGCTACCTGGAGATCTGGTTGGGGTTTATATCCCCAGATCGCGGAGCCATATCCCGCTATGGCCAAGCACTTGGAGGAATATATTTTTAAAATGGCCTCCATTGGTTTTGCCCCCAAGCGTTTCGCAAAACCTAGAACTGCAGAAGTTGATCTGATTACTGCGTTCTTTTTTAATTTTTGTTGAGGGACCCAAGTACTTTTTTCATCAAAAACTACCCCAAGATAGGTGAAGGAGGGGACGTGCGACACTGGTCCTCCATTACAAGTGAAGGTTTTTGTTTTTTTAGCTCTCCTGCCAACTACCATGACATGTGACTTACCCATATTTACAATTAGGTCCAGAGACGACATAAATTTACCAAAAGCATCGAGTAGGGACTGTAGACCTACCGCCGTCCTAGCCAGTAAGACAGCGTCATCCGCGTATAGGAGAACTGGAATTAAAGTATCTCCTACACGCGGAATATCCAAACAAGCTTTGACCAGGGTTTTGTCCAGAGCATTAATATAAAGGGTAAATAACAAAGGTGCCATGATGCATCCCTGTCTTACCCCTCTTCTAGATTTGAAGGGCTTGGAACAACTACCATCCCGAGATAACCTGATCGATGCGGTAAGATTACGATGGAGATCTACTAAAAAGTAGACCAAAGGAGGGTCTAAACCCAACTCCAATAGAATTGTCCACAGCTTTGACCTGTTGACCAGGTCAAAAGCTGAGGACAAGTCCATAAAAGCAAGGTTCAACGTGCACTCCTTGGCCATGGTGTACTTACCCATTAACATAAACAAATTCAAACATTGGTCTAAAGTGCCACGACCTTTACGGAAACCATATTGTAGATTAGTTATAATTTTGTTATCTTCTGCCCAAGCTGTGATCTTACCAAGAATCACTTTGCCAAGAATTTTCACTACCGAATCAATGAGGGATATAGGTCTGTAACACCTTGGTTCACACCGTTGGCCCTTTTTAAAAATCGGAATAATTGTCGAGTGACACCAAGATGGCGGAGGCCCAGTCAAGGCCACAGCGTTAAAGACATTGACCAGAATTTTTGCCCAGAATGTAGGATTATGTTTGTAGACATCCGCTGGGACATGATCAGGGCCTGGTGCTTTATTACTCATTGTATCTTTTATGGCCTTTTCTATATCCTCGATATCAAAAATGAGAGGTGACCTCCCATGCTGTAGAAAATTAATAGACTCATGATTATTAGGGTCATTAGTGCCATAGATCCCTTCAAAGTGATTTAACCATTGGGCTTCTGTAACATTAGTTTCCTGGCAACTGTTAGCCGAGCCTGAAAAAAAGGGGGTATTTACAATTGACCAGAACTTGGCACTATCTTTTAGGACGTCGACTGATAGCAGGGCATCCCACGTATCTGCTTTAATTTCAGATTTTCTCTTATGGATCGCCAATTTATATAATTTCCTACGGCTCGCTATCAAAGACCTATCTTGCGGAGAGGCCTTCAATGCTGAGATTAAGGCACTTTGTGCTTGCGAACAACTTCGGTCAAACCATTTTTCATGCACTTCGACAGATCCCTTGGATTTAGTGATCAGATCTTTAGCAATCTGCGAGCAAATACCCACGAAGGCTTCCACAGTTACATCCTTCGAAGTTAGGGGATCATTACATAATAATATGAGGTCCCTGGTATTCGCACATAAATCAGTAAAGAATAGTGTAGGTATCACTTTAATCCACTTAAGCCTCCTATCTTGATCCCGGGTTACCAGGTTTTTAGGGCCAAGTGTTCTCCTACTCAGATCTAAAAACCCACAATCTGAAGCTAATTCCAGCAGAACAGGGTTGTGATCGCTAAAGGGAGATGATATAGCATTATAAAAAATAATCTTTTCAAGAAGATTGTGAGTCAAAAAAATATAGTCGATGATGGTCTCACCATTCTTGAATGTATAATAGCGATCAGAGGAGTTAGCGAAAGAGGGTTCAAACAGATCTGAATCAGACAAAAAATTTTCTAGGGCAACACCTCGAGGAGAGTGCTCAAAGTGCGGGGTCTCTGAAATAGTATAGACCAAGTTGTCTACAATGTGACAAGCATGTTCACATAAGTGTGTATTAAAATCCCCCAGAAGCAAAATAAAAGAATTAGTGGAATGATCTCTCCTATATTCATGTAAAAAATCATTTAGAATTCCCAAATGCATATTCTTATCTATACAATCACTTGAATTATAGAAGTTAATTAATAACAGATTAAAATTATTGGGACGGTTGACTTCTAGAGCCAATATATTCGATGAATCAACCTCTAGTCTTGATAGAGAACCTGTAAGGTTAAGGGACAAGAGGAACGACAAGCCACCCTTTGCTCTACCAGCCTTAGATGGACGTGGCGGTAGGGAGAAGGTTCTATACCCATCTAACCAAAAATTGTCCTCCGTGTCCCATGTTTCCTGAAGGGCGATAATGTCATATTGCTTTATGTTGTTCAGCCATATGGGATCGTGTTTCTTAGAGTTAAGACCAGCAATATTCCACGTAATAATTTTACAATTACGAATGGGATCTACATTAATCACACCTGAATCTTGAACCCTAGGAATCAAGTCGTCACTAGGCGCCCCTATCCCTAGTGGTCAATCATTTTGATCCAACTGGGAAAGGGGAAAAAATCTATTAGAGGCCAACAGCCCTGTATCCCTGGGAGTAGGTAATAGAGATGTATGTTGTGCTGGTGGTAACACTACCATACTCACTCTATCTTTAGATGGACTAATAACTCCATCTTGAGGGACAGGCCTATCCACATGGGGGAGAAAAGAGGGATCCTGAATTCTCCTAGAGGGAGGATAGAAAAACCCCAGGGGCACAACTCTAATAGTCCCACCAAGCTGATCCGTTGCATTCCATAGCAATCTTCCTGGTATATTTTGGTTATTAAAATTAACAATAATGCAGTCCCCAGTAACACGTTTGGGGCCATGACCCACCCAGCCAACTCGCCTTGCCATAATAATATTGGCAGAAATCCCCGCTGAACCTGAGGAATGATGCTCACACCAATGCTTAGTTTTTCTCAATAGGGCGGCTGTGGATTCAACATCACCAGCCGGTAGAGGAGGGACCCCCACCAAAACTACTACCAAGGGGGTAGCTTCTGGAGGTAGATTAATTATGGAAGAATTGGGAGAAGGCAACTTCCCCAATTGCCCTATGTTCTTATTACAGGCCTCTACAATCGTGTTACGAGCCACCTTCTTTCTCTCAACGAGTTGAATCCCAAAGTTCTTGTCCCCAGCCAAGTGTGATTCACCCCCAGGATTTCGTATATTAGAAGCCAAATGGTTCGTTAGTGGGTCTTGATTTATATTAACCTTAGATGAGAGGCAGTTCCTTTGTAGGGGACTTTCAACCAAATCAGCATTAAGGTGTGTGTTCGGACCTGAATTGGACCGCCGACTATTCAATAAAAGACGATTGGCGTCAGACTTAAATGAGTCAATCATAACATTTAGACGGTCACACTTACACCGTAGGTCCGCCACACACTTGTTCATGGTATCAATGACATCCTTGGCAACATTTGTCAGAATAGCCTCGAACCGTGACGAAAAAATATCTTCAACCAGATTCCGCAATGCTATTTGTATATTTTCATCCAGGCCGTGGCTAGGTTTTACTGTGTTTGGTTTGGGCCCCTTTTGTTTTTTACCATTTATTTTGAGTAAAGCACGAGGTACCTCTGTCTTGGATGCCTGATGTTTGGGTCCTTTTGCCAAATCAATAGTAGATCCATTGCGATCCAGAGAGAGGCACGTGCAGAGGTACTCAGTATCACCATAAGTAGTTATTTCGTGTCGGTGGGTGATGGTGGAGCGCACCGGCACCTATTGAAGGGGAACGGGTCTCTTTTGGTCCTCCCACCAGCACTTATTGAAGGGGGTCTCTGTTAGTCCTTCCAGTGCGGGATAGTCAGCAGCCCTTTCTGTCGTTACTGGACCAACCAGCAGCCCAAGTCAAACATTCATGGAGTACCACATCGCAGATGACCTGGTGACATCACAGCTCCTTGTGGCTGCCCATCACTTGCCTCGGCCAGCCAGCCTCTTAATTGATTGCAATTGAACAGCCTGGGATGACCAGCCTAGCTGAAGCAGGCTCAGGCACACGCTGATGGCTGCTGGCTGGCTCTGAAGGTGTTTGTCCTGCACAGTGCAGAAAGTGTACTCACACTGTAGGAGGAGCTTAACCCAGCAGTTTTGCCCCACCTTGCGGCAGTCCCATCAGGGCCGACTTTAGGGAGGTGCACCCAGTGCAGACCTGGAGGGGGCATTGACCTCAGGGAGGGGAGCTGCATTTAGCAATAACATAGATTTAAAAGCACCTGCTGCAGAATTCCTTGCGCGTCCTGCGTTCAGGCAGCAATAAAGATGGCGTGATAAATCTTGTGATTATGGTTCCTGTGAAAGAGAGATCAGTGTTTTGCCTAGTAGCAGTTTTGACTCGCCATAAAGTAGCTCAGAGGGCTAATGTGCCAGAACAGAACTGTATTTTATTTGGAACGCTGAGTGGAACAGAAAAGCCAGCCTTTACTGGCACTCTAAAATAAATGAAATGTATTTGAGAGGGGGGCTATTGAGAGATGAGGGGCACTTTTGCCCTGGTGGTAGTGAAGGAATCCCAGGAGGTTATATGGAGGGCGCCAAACAAGATTGTTGCACCAGGCGCCACCAGCACTAAAGCCGGCCCTGGCTCCCATGTATGCTGCAACTTATGAGGTGAGGATAAAATCTACTCCTGAGCTTGACCCCGACGAGACCCAAGATCGGACTGGGCCAGTGAGCACCGTCATCCCCACCTGCCTGCTTCCTCAACTACTCGGCACCTGACCGCTGCGAGTCATTGTCATCCCCACCAGTCAGGCAGGCCAAAGTAATCCACAGCAGTGAGGAGGTGGGCAGACATGCCAGAAATACACCAGGATAAAAACACAAGGGCAATGCAGCTACTCTCCAGCCATGCAGTCAATCCAAAAACTATACAATACTCACCAACTCAATAATGAACCAACTTTGAGAAAATGCTGACAACGCACCACATCAGTACCTTGCTGTCGGTGATTGTATATTAATATGTTCTCAACAATGTAGTATTTAAAAACAAATCCTAACAAACGACCTGAAAAAATTAGTCTATCAATACATACCCTCCAACTCATCAACGCACCTGCTTAAAAAACGCCCTAGTGGTGTACAATGCAATTGCTCTGAAATATGGCAGCAAAGTACATACTCAAAAAATTACCAATGAATCTGCTCCAAATAATAGTGTCAGGACAGTTCTGCCTGCTTTTGATCTGAGTTGGAGCAGGAGGAGACTTTCTGTCTCACAGCAAATTGTGTGTATAGCTGAATGAGTAACACATTTTTGCCCATGTAGCAGGATGCCTAGCAACATCATGGATTTGTGTGAGACTCAGTGAAGCAATGCTGTGTGTTTAAACAGCTATGCAACAAAAAGAGTCGTGTACATGTGAGTGTGCATAACTGTGTGTGGCTGATTGTCTAAGAGATGACTGCATATGACTGAGTGCAACAGAACTGTAGAATGCACCTTGTGTGTGGCGGAGAATAGGACTGAGCTATCTGTGACAGTCATGTGCCTAAGGCTAAGGTTCTGTTGGTTGGTGTTGAGGACCCAAGGGTGCAAATGGTTAATTTGAGGAAGCTGATCCACCTCCACTATTGTCTTCTTCAAGCATAAGGCAGGGAGCTGTGAAGCATCTACATCTCTCCTATGTATAGAAGGGGGATGGGAGCACACTGCTTCACCTCCCAGCACAGTTCGACCATTAGCATCCTGGCAAATGCAGTTCAGTTCAAATGCTTACTTGAATTTTTATAGAAGTGTTTCACCAAAGTTGGTGCAGGTTATGTATTGATGGCTAAGGATACTCCCTCTTGGATTTGGTCCCATGCTCAGCGGGGTAGAGGCAATGGGCCAGAGTGAAGAGTGAATTGGTTTGAATAACTGAGCTTCCCTGGGGCTCTGCCTCCACCCTAACTGTTTTCAGAAACATGCTACAACCAATCAAATGCCTTATTTCTGTTTTGTTCCTTGTATAGAGGGCCCAGATGCTCCTTCCTGCTGTAGCTTTTGTGTATGACTAATGTAAAACAGCATAAGCAAGGATTAATATTCCTTCAGCCTATACGGTCACCATAAATCTGCTATGCGGTCCTCAATTTTATTAAATCATCTTTATATTTTAGTATATGAAACCTATGAACTTTATGGATTATTTTAATTCACGTGTGTAATTGGTATTTGCTATATTTTTACAATGTTGTAGTAGCAGTGCATGAATTGTAAATATAGCATACCCTACTTGATGATTGTAAGCTGTATTTCCACACCCTTGACAAATCAAATGAATGCTCAGCATTTCTTTTTGTTTTTGAAACCGAAACTCCCAAAGTAAGAGTTTGCAAACAAGCAATCAATGGCCTTGACGTTCAGATAGATTTTTTCTGCATGTGATACCAATAATAAGTTTCCCTAACTTGGACTGCCGTGTCTTGCACGGTGGTCCCAGGCAGGCCGAACTAGAGATGTTTGCCCCACCCTAAGCTCCTTGGGGTGACCATAAATATGACCTGGTTGCCCAGTGACTGCAAGGTTAAAGGTTACTCCAGTGAAAGCAGAATAGACTTTAGGCACAAACTGTGCAGTTCCTCAACCTCTAAACTGGGCAGGGACCCACAAGTGTTGGCACAATTGGTGAACTTCAAATTATGGCAAATTATGTTTCTTGGTCTTCTATTTCATGCAAATTAATTTTTTTTCTTAGCAACATTTTGTTATGGCGGCAGCCTTGAAGGTTGTAGTGATGTGTTTATTTATTCAGTTAGTTATTATAACTTTTAGAAATTCTTTTTTTTAAGGCTGCATGTAACTTTGTAATATAACTAGACTGTCAAGGCACCTCATAAAGACATTATTTACTCAGGGCTTTCTAAATTGATCTGACTATTTTCCATATTGAAATAACCATTTGCTGCTGCTTCCCGTGTGAAAAGCTGGATAGTTCTCTAACTAAAATATGTCTAGTAGGTCAGTATAATATCTCATAGTGGTCAGACCACCACGTCCCAGACCAAGGTCACCCTGTAACCTCCTCTAAACGTTAAAACCTTTAAACATGTTCCCATGCATCATTCATACTAACAAGTAATCTATGAATTACCTTCTGTTTTCCATCATGAGGTTGTTCTGGGCATGACCTGTGCTGACCTTTATATTAGAGCTCAAGTATTACTAATTTAATATGTTACCCTTGTTGTCTGATTCATGTGCACACCTATTGGAAATATAAGTCAACCTTCCGAAAGCTCTGTCAGGTCTATGTTACCTCGTCCAACATCTCACATCTCTGCACTCTAAAATGATATTATTTCAGTGATAACTAGGAGGTAAAGTCTTTACAAAGGCAAATGTCAGAAGAAATTATGGGTAAACGTCAGAAGGAATTAAAACCAATGCAGTATTTCACTTGTGCAGGGACTTGGTCCCAGTCTATCTCACAATAAAACTATAATAAATCCACCTCCATGGATTTACAAAAAATATCTCATTAGTAGTGACACGGAAATAGTTATATTTCTAATCAGCAGTGACAGCATCTAATCCATTTAAAATAAAGCAGCCCTTAGAGGTGGGATGTCAGTCGCACGCACAGTAAGTTATTTGACGTAAAATAGGATTCCAGGACGTGGACCCGTCCACTTGCCAAGCTTTTGGAGAGAAAAACGAGTCTCGTATTTGATTTAATAAAACAATGGCTTTAAAATCAAATCTTTTCCACCAAGAAATGCCAATAAAACGAAAAAAGCCACGATTCCTGTAAGTAGACGATAAGAAAAGAGAAATATGACCTAAACTGCCAAAGATGTGCACTTACCGAAAACATGAGGCAATAGGAAAGAGATACGAAAATAGATGCATTCTAGCAACGGGTGGGAAGAGCATGTGACAGCATCATGTAAAGACACGCTAACAAGAACAAGAACGAACAGTAAGGGGTTTTCACTTGGTTAGCATCAGCAAAGAACAGATGTAACCAGCAATACATGAATGGGGCCTGCAGAGAAGCATTTACTTCTTTATGTTTAGGCTGTGCTTTTGTGCTTTAAGGCTTGAATAAAAAATGTCTACATGTGCACTGATTATCATTTCCTCACAGGGGCGCGGCTAGGCCCGGCTTTTCTGGGTGGGTGGGGGATACTAACTCTTCCAGTCGGTGGGGAGGGACAAGCATTTAAAAAAAATGTAGGAAGAGATATCTTTATACCCAATTTGAGGGTAAGAAGTACCAAATTGCAGTTTAAACACATTGACAGCCTTATCATGATTGTCTGACTTTATTTATCCCTAGATTCCTTGCTTGGGCTCAGTTGTTTGGTGGCAGGTCTACTTGCTGAGACCATATTGTTGATGAGTGGTGTTTGATCCATTTACTGCATATGGATATTTCGATTTCTGATGTGTGTATTTTGTTGTGGTTAGATATCATCCATTATTTGACTGTTTGAGACATGGCCCGATTGAGTATGAGTCAAAGTGAGATGGGTTTTCATAATTAAGTACGATTTGTTTATTATCTGCTTAACAATAACACTTGAGATTGATGTGGGAGACTAGGTGCAATAGAGAGCTAAGGTAAATATTTTATTTATTTTTTATGTTTTTTGTAAGTATTTTTATTTGCATTTTGCTTTTCAACATGTCGCAGTGGCGTAGTACATAATAAGAAGGCAACACATAACCTTATCGACATCCATCGTTATAGTCGAAGTGAGTCTGAATGGGTTTACATCAATAGTGATCACGCGAAAATACCCATATACAACAGGGAACCAGAAAAACAATTAAAATCAACACAAAAGAACAAATAGACAGGGAGACTTCGCACATAGAAATGTCAGTCAGTTTCACATCCCCAGCCCTCAGCATCAATGGGCAATGGCCTTCAATTAACAGGGGTGTAGGTGTGTGGGCCAGTGGCCCGGGTAGCTCCCTCCCGGTGTCATTAAAGATATCCCGTACCTCTCGGATAGTGCCCTTTGTGTGGTGTGCATCATAGGGGGGACTAGACGGGTCTCGACCTTCGTCCGGGCAGCGCAAAAGCCAAGTACCTAGTTGGCATTTCCCAGTCACTGCAAGGCCAACCCTTCCTCTTGGTGTCCCAACCAGTTCATCCTCTGGCTGGTCGCTGCCCTCCAAAGGCTTCTCCCCATGGCCAATCTCTGGGTGCTCCCAAGTCACCAGCACTTTGATAGATCTGCAATACAACGAGCCCGTACCCACCTAGCCTCCTCTCTGGCCAATACCCTGTCTTCAGCCCTGGCCCACTGGGTGACATCCTCTTTCCAGGTCTGGATCCTAGGGCCTCTAGCCGATTTCCAGATCATGGATAATCAAAATTAAAGCAACACCAATGCTAAGTCTATAAACCTCATGCCAGCCTTTTGCGAGGTCGACCTCGGGAACAATCCCAAAAGACACGCCTCTAGGGAGCGGGGGGGACTGCCCAAGTGTTTTCTCCAGGGCCATAAGAATCTTCTCCCGATAGGACTGCAATTTAGGGCAGTGTCATACCATGTGTGGAAAATCAGCATCTAGTTGACCACCTCTGGGGCAGGGCTCACCCCCATATACTCACCTGGATTTTGTACAGTGTCATATATGTCATGTGTATATAATTGAATAGGGTGTATTTCAACCTCGTGTTTCTAGAGATCTTTCGTAGGGAGGCTACTACGAATCTGACAGTTTCCATTTTAGGATCTTTTCCCATCTGCCCCACAGAACCATTAAGGGACTATGTACCATTGTCACAAGGGATCGATAAAGCCAAGTTGCTAAGTGTCTAGCTAACCCCATTGAGACCAATAGTTGTAAGACATTGTGTGTTATGGGCTCCACCTGATACCCCGTCTACAGGTCTTTGAGCATTAGTGTCAGTGCTTGGTAAGTAAGGAATTATCCTGACAGAAAGTCATAATGTTCCACCGATTTGTCAAACAGCAATAAGGTACCCTGGTGATAGTAGCCACCAGCCCTGACAAGCCCAGCATCCGTCCAGGCAGGCATCTGCCCAGCGGTAAAGTAAGAAATGGGCTCTCCGGGAGGGAGGCCCACCAAGGGCAGCGCAGATGCATAAAACTGCATCCCTGCGCCAGCATTGCGTACATGCGCCAGCATTTCAGTGCTACAGAAAGTAGCACACCCGGGTGTTGGAACATTGTCAGTGGACAAAGCAGCCTAGTCAACAAGGTCTTCCTATGTGCCGAGAGCCCGGTCTCCTAAGCCCGCCCCAATTGGTTTGGTCAAGCCACTGTGCAATTCACTGGAGATGGGAATCCAGGAAATATATTTCAAAGTCTGGAACGCCACAACCTCCCTCCCCCAGGGGGCACGGAATGATAGCCAGGGACACCCTATGTCGACCACCGTTCCAAATCAGGTCATGTACCAGGGTATCCAAGTGCTTAAACCATGAGATGGGTACTCCCACCGGTAAGTTTACGAAGGAATAAAGGAGTCTTGGGAGCATGACCATCTTAGTGAGCGAAATCCTGGCCATTATGGGCACCTTAAGGGATCGCCAGAAGGTGACACAGGTCTTCAGAGAGTGGAGAGCCTTCCTTCGATTAGCTTCCCGGATATCCTCCAGTTGGTGAAAGAAATGGATTCCCATGTATTGAAAGGACATGGGCAACCACATCAAATCCAAGGGGAAGCTCCGGGGTTGTGCCACAACTGGGGAGACAGGGAAGACATGTGTCTTGGTCTTATTGACCCGTAGACCAGACACCACCTCAAAACTCTGCAGGTGTCCCAGGGCTCGCATAATACCTTGCATTCCGTCCCTCAAGTAAAGAAGGTTATCAACCGCAATAGAGGGAGATGATATGCTCACGACCTTCGACCGTTATGCCTCGGCCCGGCTTTCCTGTCTAAATAGCTCTGCTAGGGGTTTGATGGCCAGAGCAAACAACAGCGAGGATAACAGGCATCTCTGCCTCGTGCCTCAACAGACTACATATTGCGGGGAGAGCATGGTGTCCATACTGACACGAGCCATCGGGTGGTGTATAGTAGCCGAGCCTCAGCCCGATACAGCGACCCCAAGCTGCCTCTTTGAAAGCCTTCCACTCCATGAGACTTTTGGATGCAGTGCCTTGTTTCTGAGCAAAATAGTCTGAGATCACCTCCGCCAGGGAGTTGCGATAGCACACATCTTTTAGAGAGACTGGACTAAACCACCACATAGGGATTGGTGGGTGTTCCCCCATCGGCTGGAACCTCAGTAGCACGGTGATATGATCGGACACGGTGCAGCCCAAATATTCAGAGTATGTAGTGTGTTGGAAAAGCTTCTGAGAGCACACAAATCTATCTATTTGAGTGTGTAAGTTGTGAAGATGAGAAAAATAGGAGAAGGACTGATCCTCCCTATGCTGCGTCTACCACACATCTACCATCTCCCAGTGGTCAAGCTAATCTCATAGTCCCTCCGCCAGTTTGCCCGCCTCTGTAGATATCAGTAGTGGTGTCGGTCCGTCCAGCAACGTCTAACACACAGTTAAAGTCACCACCTATCAGCAGATTGTTAACTGGGAGGCCAGCCATGTGAGTGAAGAGTGAGTGTAGGAAGATGATCTGATCTTGATTTGGAGCATAGATGCATCCCAATGCAATCTCTTTCCCAAATAATCTACCCCCTACAAAAACAAATCTACCGTCTTTATCTATAATGGGGCGAATAAGCTCAAAAGGGACCACCGCCCTAATCCATATCAAAACCCCTCCAGCAAATGCTGAGTAGAAGGTGGCATAAAGCTGGCATTTACGCCTCAATCGATCTATCTCGGCTTGACCAGGTCGGTCCCCTGAAGCATGACGACCTGCACTCCCTGCCAACGGTGGTACCTATGAATTTCAGGACATAAATATCAGAGCATGTTTTTGTTCAGTCATATTAAGGTACATTAAGATATCCTTGTCGGTGCCGACCCAAAGGCATCCTGCCCACCCCTCCCACTTCCTTGGTGCATTGTGCGGTCCCTGTATAAACACAAAAATAAAAGGGAAAGAACAAGAAAAGTAACAAAAAGAAGGGGGGAATGAACGGCCTCCAACTGTAAACTCCCTTACCCAAGGGCAGCACGGCAACGGCCTGCTGTCCAAACCAAAACTAATCATTGCAAACAGTTCCTGAATGAGTACCTCCCCCAGTCAGCCTACATGGGCCACTCTGTGAGGAGTGGACTAAGAGAGGCAAGCCAGATCTTTTCAATTTCGGCCCAGCACATTATGACCAGTACAGTTATCCATCCAACAATCAATCAACCCTGTCAAGGATAAAACACAGATAGGGAATGTGCAGGGTGATATGAACCGGCCAGAGTCACCCCCCTCATCCCCGCCCCACCCACAATAATTTCGATAACTACAGGTCCTTATACAGCAAAGGATATCAAATCAGGTCATCCGCTGTCCGGGACATAACCACAGAGAGTCCAATTTCATTCCCAAGCGAGGACATAGAGTCAGAGAGCACTGATTTGAGTTCTGAAGCAGTGTCTGCCTCCGGAGTTCTCCTTCGTTCCTGCACAATGTCCACTACTGCCTGCAAGGCAGCTGCCCATTCCAGTTCAGTTTGTGAGGGTGACGGGCCACACCTGGAGCCATCTCTAAGAGCCCGACGTGGGCATTGTTGCACCCTCCTCCTGAGTGCTGATGGTCCCATGCATGCTGTGGGGAGAGTCGTTTCCACCTTATGGGCCTCGAACCAGATCCGGTGGATACTGGGTCATCACAGAAGTGCATGGAGCCATCAAGAACAATCCAGAATGTCAGCGGAAACAGCAGTGAGTATTGGATATCGTTTTCACGGAGAGCTCTCTTGACCTCTAAAAAGGAAACCCGGCTAGCTTGCACTGCTGCCATAAAGTCTGGGAATATGGAGACCTTTCCATTATCTACCATATAAGGGCCGTCTGAGCAAGCCTTCCATAGTATGATTTTTCATGCCCCGGTAATGTAGCGGCCGAGCCACCCCCGGTCTAGAGGTTGGCCTGGGGTTGGTGGTCTTGCCGGTATTTGATGCACTCGATCCAGCGCGTAATAGGGGGTGAGTAAACCAGCAGCCACTTCCGTTCTCCAAGTAGCTCACCATGTCACCCTTTTTGACTCTCTCTGGAAGGCCTACCACCCTAATATTGTTCCATCTATTACGCCCTTTAGCATCCTCTGCTCGCCGTTCAAGGAACAGTACCCTGTCTCTCAGGTCGGACATCTGACTAGCAAGTGTCGTTCATTCGGGTCTGAGTTCGGTAATGGAAGTTTCCACCTCTTTGACTTGATCCGCCAGCTTGTGGAGTTCTGTTCAAAGTAGGTCTAGATCCACTGACACTGTGCCTATATCCTGCTGTAAAGTGGTTTTAGAATCTTCAATGGCCACCAGATCTTTTCTAGTTGGAGATGTATGGGGTCCCCAGTTTGGGCGCAGTCATCGCTGTTGGCCACAGTACCTCGAGTGGGATCAGAGACGTACGGTGGGACCCCTGACTGTTTGAGCCGTATCTTCCCCATCAAAGCTGTAATAAATAGGTTACCACGATCAGAACGAGGCACTTATGGATGCACGTGCAGCTTCACCTATATGACAAGGAGTGTTCTGCACTGTGATGGCGTATGAGGGGCCTTGCCACGTTCCATATTCTCGGCAGTGCCTCACACTGATGACACCTCAGCCCCACCTGCCACAAAGTTGTAAAGAAGCTCACCGGGCATTCACCTTCAGCAAGTTGTACCCACCAGGCACGAGAGAGGTATGGAAGAAGGCTGCTATTTCAAAGCGAGTTGGTTCAACAATAGTGAAGGGGTGAGGAGGATAACCACTGTATATCCACTACACCCTCGGGAGGCCTCAATCCCATGGGGGGCATCAGGTAGGAAATCTATTATAGGTGGGAACACTGCCCAGAAAGTCTCTCCGCAGGGCCCACTGCTCATCAGCAGTACCCACCGCAAGGAACGGTCCTCTCAGCACTCCAGGTCGTGCTCAAGTAGGCCAGCTGCAGCACCAGCTCCCACTCCTTTAATCTCCTCGGGGAGCTATGCACCAGCACCTCCACCCAGGAAACTCACTGCCGCTCTGGAGGTTCCTTCAGCAATGAGCGGCACACTCCAGGGTCACCTGTATCCAGAACACCACCTCCAGCTGCAGGCTTCACGTCCGGTGTCCCAGAGAGAAAAGGGCATCCCAGGTCCATCACAGTCCGGCTCACCCAGAAACTCTCCTCAGGCACCAGTACAGTGCAGTATTCCCTTCGTTCTGTAAGGGGTGGGCCTCCGGCAGATGCAGGCAGGGTGGTGGCATGAAGGGGGACCAGGCCTGGTACGCAGCATTGCTGCAACCCTGACTTCCGCCCCCACCAGCAGCTACACCAGTGTCAGGAGTGATGCGGGAGGCACTCTCCGTGCTCCTGTTAGCCCGCCTTTGTTCCCAACTCATCCTCTGGGCTCCCGACCCCCTGTGCCTCCGTTGTGGCCTCCAGCGGCCCCTCCCAGGGACTGGCAGCAGGGGCAGCCAGAGCAAAGCAGTCCTCCGGGGCACTGTTCTCCGGCAGCAGGGCCTCTCTCGTTGTCACATCCCCCAGTGTCCCGGCCGGGTCTCGGGGGCCCGGAAATATCCCAGGCGTAGCAAACAATGTATGGTCGGGGATTGGCATGGCGGTGCAGTCCTCAGAATTAGCCCCTGTCCGGGCAGCCGCTGTCCACAAGAGAAAACACCCCAGGCCGCCTGCCGCCGGAACCAGTGACGATCACATGTCTTGGCGATCGACAGCCGTATCTGGCTTTGCAAGTGGTCGCGGAGGGATTGGGAAGTGCAAAACCCATTAGCAGGTCGATGGCGCTGGATCACAGAAGAAATGGAAGGCCTGAGACAGAGCTAGTCTAAAACACGTCCGATGCGGCCGCCATCTTGGCCACGCCCTCAGCTAGGGTAAATGTTAAGGAAGATGTAAGGATCTTTGGTACACTAGTTGTGAAATGAATGGAGCTGATCTGAGGATAGGAGTGAGATGATGATCTGTCTATTAGAAAAGATTCAATCTGCTTCAGTTATATGCTCTGAACTCTGATGTTGTCAGGTCTCCGTAGAAGCTTGGGAGGATGAACAGTACCAAAAGCAATGGAGAGTTCAAGTAATAGGTGTGCCGATACTCCATTGTTAAGCCTATGTAGTTTAAAAGTCAGCCCACATCGAATTCACTGATGCTTCTGTGCCTTTACCTCCACGCTTTGAATCCTTTTGGTACTCCCATTGATCCTTGAACCGACGCCTGAGACCTCTAATTTCCATCTGACGATATTTTGATATTTATATACAGGCCTTGACCCATGGGACATACAGCTGCGTTAACTAGCTGTTTTATTGGTATCCTTTAGCGACATTCTCTTGAGCGCCCCTCGTGACTGATCCACCGACAGTCACGAAATAAGAGAATACTTAGAAGAGTCCTGACAACTGTATTATCCATATCTGGGACATAGGGACAGGACTCTGGACAATTATTGTGAATTTTGATCATCAGCACAAGTCCCGGTTATCATACTCGGTTGGTGCTGTCTTGACGTCCGGTTGGGACCCAGAATTACTTTGGCTATTCCTGAAGAAGGCACTTTACATGCCGAAACGCGCGTAGAAAATTACACCGTTCTTCTGAAAATTACTCTTCAATTACTTCTCTAGCCAATTTTTTGTTGTATTATGCACGTTGTTATGTATTGATCTTCTGTGTATTAGTATCTGTCAAAATGATGAATTTATGTCATTGTGTTTATGTTATATGTAATCTGTATGTAGTATATTTTTGTACACAAAGCTACATTTTATTCAAAATTAATAAAATGATTGACATTTTTATCTACGCATGAGTACACTGATTCAATCCTTAGGTGTTATGTTTATTTAGATTTATGTATTTATATCCATTGCTGCCTAGGTATGTTGTTTTTTCATGAGTTAATTTCCCTGATCTAGGAGTACCTAAATATTTACAGGGGGCCCTTCTTGATACACTAGCTTCTGTGCCTCAGCCACACTAGAATCTGTTTTAGTAATCTAAAAGCTGATTTTTTTTTTTTAATGTATGTATATGTTTTGAGTTAGATCTTTCAATCTTTCTATCTTTTTGATGAAAAACAGTCTGTTATTGGCCAGTTATTTGAAGGCTCTCTTGGCCCATAGCCTGTTTGGATTAGGGAGGGTTTTTTGTCAGGCATCTGTAGTTTCTTTGGGAAAATACCTATATTCAATGAGCTGTTGGTTGTTCTGATTAAATTGGCTGCAGAACTAGTCATGAGTATATGGGTCTGCAGGCGGTTCTGCTGGCCCACAAGCATTTGCAAAATTGAGGAAGGACTGACGAAGCCTTGATGAGATTAAAGGTGAGTGAATGCAGATGTTTTGTGTTTTGTTATCTGGTGAACTGTACTGAGCTTCTGGAATTGTGGTTGAGCAGTGGGAAGGGATTGAAGAAGAATTACATTTGTGGGTGAGAATTAATGCAGGTTTGCCCTCCAGACAGCAAGGGCCAGTGATGAGGAGGTGTTAGAAAACGAGTCAGTATCTGTGAGGCCTACACAAATAACATGACTACATTTCTCCTTCACTGGGAACCAAACACCCAATTGTAGCGCCTGACTCTCAGAGGGTAGCGTTGCAGAGCAGTCTGAGACTTACTCAAGGGAGGTGGTGTGAGCTAGTAATTGCCATTTGCAGGTGCGCAGAAATAACACTCAATAATTGATTGTCCAGTCTGAACTTTGGTTTATAAAAGTAAGCGTACATTTATTAAACACACAGACTATGCACCAATTTACAAATATACATAAGGTGTTGGAATTACTTTGTGACTTCGACTGAGCATTTCCTAGTGACCATGAAGTATACACCTCTACATCTTATGGGCTAGCAGTCTGGGTTCTTCACCGAAGCGCAGCAGCAAGAATACATGTTTAAGCATCACTTTAGATTGACAGTACTCATCACATTTGGGGATCATTATAATGTGTTGCAATTACAGCCCCTAAAGGCATCACAGATGAAATCACAGGATTACGCATATACAGGCAGACACCCTAGGAGGCTTGTCTGGCAACATAACCCCACTTTGCTTATGACATCACCTTACACAGGTACTTCACATTACACATTGTTGCAGGGATTCTGCTCATGCACAGAACTATGCGCAGGAAACCAGGACCTCAGTGAGTTGCAGTGTACCTAAAACCCACCTCAGTACCCAGAACCCCTATCCGACTAGCATCAGTGTCTCATTCATTCTCCGTATCATCTCGGAGCTACTAATGATTAGACAACCCAGAACAAGCGACTTAGAGTACTCTCAGGAATGGTGGGAATTAGAAATACCTGATCGTTACTATTCTCATATCAGTCCACAACAATCAGAGACACAGTAAAGTTTAAAATGTTTATTTTATAAACTAGGTGTCCTAAGATGCAGTACTTTGGCTAACATAGGCAGACAAATGATTAAGAATAAAACCATCAGCATTGTTACAATACCATAGAAAATGAAGAGAGAAATCATGTTACAAATGATAGTGGAATACAACCACCCTCCCTTCGCTAGTAAGCTAGTATTATTAGACTAATAGAAGGTCTCTAGGTTTGAATGGGGAACCCCATACCATAAATATCAGCTTAGGTGAATCACATCACAGGATCAGCTTTGCTCTGTGTCTGGAAAAAGTCTTCTCCAAAGTGAGTATCTCATGCATGCAAACTGCAATATTAAAGGCGCTCGAGTTTCATATATTTGCAGCTGTGTGCGTGTTATGGCTAGAGCGTGGCCCAATCAACCTGAATTCAAAAGCATACATTGTTTGTTGGCCTTGACTGTTTCTGCACACAATGTTCAGACCAAGGTCGCGGTGCACGTCTAGGGATGTGAACAACAGGCCGTTCTCATGTGAAGAAAAGGCAAGCAAGCAGTTTTCATATAATAACATCTATTTGCAGTGTCGTGTGAAAAAGCAGCAAAAGAGGCAAGATGGCGTTTTAACTTCTAAGACGCTTATGCTAACCTATTAATGTGTGTACCTGGAACTTCGTCTCCACTACACCCTCCCTTTATCGGACCACGAACAAATAGGGATACAATTTATGAATGCAGAGTTCAAGTTCGACAGTGACAGAACCAAGTGCATTTATTGTAAAAGTGAAAGTGTATAGTGAAAGTTCGAAAAACCAGCGTAAAAAATGGAGAGAGAGAAAAAAAAAGGAGAGAAAAAGAAAAAACATGTGACGTAATATCTCGCAAAGGCTCAGCACAGCCTAAATGGCGAGTCAAAAAAACTCAAAAAATGTGTAGTTTAAATATCGGAAGTGGGACGACTTCCAAGTTAATCCATCAACGTGTAAGTACAATAAGTAGCAACAGCCTCCAAGAGGAAGTAATTATAATGTTTGGTAAAAGTGTCCACCATCCAGTCTAACAAAGTAAATGAACATACATGTTCCTCGATAACTGGAGCCTCTAGCACAATCAGAGGGCAACTTGCGTGTTCTTCAAGGTAACTTCTCGCCAAGAAGTCATACGCTGCTGTATAGATGTCCCAATTCCCTAGAACTCCATGTGCCGCTCCACAGGCCATAATCCTGATACCAGAACAGTCCAACTCATGAGCCACTAAGGGACTCATCATTCGATCATATTCTGGGGCAGGAGACACCGAGTTCGACAGGCACAAATCCAGAGCCCATTCGAAGGGACAATCTAGGCAATGAAAAACAGGTTGCACGCAAGTAAAGTAAGAAAACCAGAAGGACAATCCATAGGCAATGCTTAAGGTGGCCAGTGGCAAAGTTCCATAATATTCAAGCATCCGGTTACAAAGATGGAGCAGCCGGGGCAGGCTGTCGTGTGACGCATATTGTGCAGCCATTGAGCAGCAAGCAGACCAACAGGAGCACACCAGCCGTGAGGGCGAGAATCAACGGGAGCCCGCCGAAGACGCTGAATAAAATAGAATGAAAAAATGCCGGTATCACACCAAAAATTGTTTGGAAAGAGGTCACGAGGCCGAAGCCCACAACTTTGAAAAAATGAGCCAAGCCAGTTGTTGACGAGGCATTGAATATAGTGTGAATCAGAGCACCGAAATGAAGGGGGAGATCAGTATTTAAAAGCGCAAGCACCTCGGTGCGGCTGTTTGCTATGTGAAGGACAAATGTTTCACGGGAGGAAGTCAGAGCGACTTCTTTTTGAGACAATAGAGCCCTTATTCTGCTCATCTTGTTGAACTCTGCTTTCAAGGTTGGGATGGAAGGCCAGATGGATACATCCAGCCTCCCATGCGGGGGCGGGAAAAGGACATTTTTACAGCAGACTACTCGTTGGGAGACAGTCACAATGTAGGGAATTCCCACTAGCATCCCGCAGCAAGCTTCAGTATTTAAAAGCAAATAACTACCGTTAGCTAACAATGTAAAAGTGGGCGTAATAGCTGGCACTGGAATCCCTATCAGAACGCAAGCTAAATTCGGTGCCTGAACGTTGCATGCACCATGCAATTGGATGTGCCTACAGACTACTGAGTGATCAGGTGTGGAAGTGCATTCCTCACCTTTCAAATAAACCTCTTTACCTTCTCTCATGCATCTGTATGTAAATGGGAGTGACCAAACTTCATGCAGAAAAGCAGTACCCAATGGTTCATATCTGCCTAGGGCATAATGTTTCATACAGGAACTGAACTTAAACAAAGGAAATGGCAAGGTGATTAACCCGTGGATAAGCCACACAGCGGAGTTCAATTCGGCCACAGAGAAAGGCAAAGGTTCCAACTTTTTAATATGCAGTAATGAGTATGTTGCATCTTTCATGGACATGAACTATTGTTTTGCAGTCAGATTAAAACGGCAGGAATAAAGAAGATGTATTCATGTAGTCCCAGGGAACTTTCCCAGCCTTCAACGTTTGCAAAGTCCATGCAAACTGCATTATAGAACGCAATTGATTTTGCCCATGATATAAAACAGACATATCATCCTGTACAATATCCACAACAGATGAAACAATATTATCTAATGTGTAAATTCTGGAAGAAAGGGTATTAATTCTATTATCGATAACAGCTAGCACTTTTTCCAAATTTGCTTGATCAATAGCTCTCAATCTAGAGGCCGCTTCAATTTGCGATAATTTCCAAACTTTGTTATAAATAGCATATACCCATCTTTTCGACCTGCCACCCACAGGACCCTTAACAAAATCAATCAAATCTATTTTGTCATGCAATTTTGATAAATGAAGTTTAACAGATGCCAAGGTGGAATGTTGCAGCCAGTTCTGACATAACTTCCCTACAGAATAGGTAGTAACCGAATGGGAAGATTCAAAGCGTGGGTCCACTCTAACCTGTGTATATCCAGGGTATAGACCCAGAAAACGATGTTGACAGGAATCTGAGCTCTTCTGCCATATCAACCATCCTTCACGATTTAAATTGGAAATGTTGAAGGATGTGTTAGTAATATATGACTGCAACGCCTCAAGGGACAGATCTGTGTGATTATCCCATTTTGGGTAAGCACCCAGATCAGGAATAGAGGGGGAATTAATCTTTTTAGAAATAGCCAATCCAAAGCAGGTGGTTTGAAAAATGGTAGAATTCAAAAATAACATGTGGTTTGGGATAAGGCAAGGCAACTCATCCATAAAGGATTTGGAATATAACAACTCAGTCGAAGTCAGTCTAACTTTAGAAACTGACTCCGCAGCTAATTTAAAATAAAATGCTTCAGGGTCAGATACACTGAAATCCGTAAAATATGTAAATTTGTTCACTAAAGTTTTAGAGCTGCCTTTAATTGGCACCGGACAATGTTCCTATTGCGAAAAAAATTCTAAATGTATTGGCTTTATGTAGGAAGTGATTAACATAGTGTTGGTAGCAAAATAGCTCCCCATAATTAGCTATGTCTAAATACAAATCTTCAGCATCAAAGGCAGCATAATATTTCAGATCAGAAAACAGTGCCTCTATGGCCTGGACGTCCCAATCATCAGAGCGGATGTTTTGTTTCACAACATCTCCCATAGAAACACGAAGTACATTTGGGACATTAATCACCTCTGTGGGACCATGTATTTGAAACTTCACAGCATCCCACACAATCCCATCCAACACAGGCCAGACAGTAATATTCACAAAAGTCCGGTCCCTTTTCATGATGTGCGATGAGGAGTGGGGGGCCAAAGTTCCATCAATTAGTCTAATTGCAGATCTTTTGGAGATAGTGTCCATTTACAAGACGAAAAAATACCACCACAAATCCAATGGACAGAAACAAAAACACACTTATGAGCAACAACCAAATGTAAGTCCAGGGGGGCATTAAAAAATGTCTCTTCAACCAAGCAGCAAAAATAGAAACTTTCGATGGGGGATTGGAAGTCATAGAGTTAGTATCAAATGAAAATCGTGACTGGTCAACTGCAGTTGATTGTAAACCATGCAACAACACATCTGTGGGATAAGCATACTCAGTATCTTCAGTTCGACCAACAGCCGGTGGAGGCAACAAAGGATTAGGAACTGTATGCATCTCGATGGCAATGTCAGGCCTGTTGGTATTTGCCGGAGCCAAAACAGAATTTCTCAGCATCGCTGGACAAGAGACTGCTGGAGTCATACTAAGATGAATCGGCCACTCGCTGTAGTTTGACATTGTCAATAGAGATGTACCTGTTATACTTGCGACCAGGAAGTGGAGGTAAAATTACTGTTCTTGTACCCTGCACGCCAAGCACTGATACTGGTGCACGATAAGAGGGGCCGAACTCCTTCTTGTTCTCCACCTTCTCACGGACCAGGTCACCAACTCGAGGTAGCCAGCCGACTACCGGAATCTGAAGTGCAGCATCAGTTGTGGAGGGCAAGTGTTCCTTTGCAAGACTGTCTCTGGTCTCTTGTAAATTCTGCAATACAGCACAATGATCATCTACGTCAAAGGGTGCGGCTGACGCCGCCATGTCTAGACCATCAAGGTCCGGTACAAACATCTTTATGCCAAAGAGCATTTCGTATGGGGTCCGCCCACCCAGAGACCTTCTAGGGAGATTATTAAGTGCACGTTGTATGTTATACAGATGGGCTAACCAGTTCCTGCCAGTGCCTAAAACCCTAGCTATATGACACCACCGGGTATGGGTTCCCAAGCAGCAAGGCCAAACCACTGCCTTATCTATATACCAAAAAATTGCCAATGCTGCTAAGCTTAATAAAGCTAACTATTTATGCTCCTCACCTATGAGCAAAACTATAAGTGGGTTGGACTCACGTTGTTAGATTCAATCTTTCATTTGATTTTTGTATTCAATTATTATAAATTTCTTTGGTCATTTATTTACCAAATGTTGATGTTTCACAAAAATCATATACAATACAAATAAACAAATTTTGTACATTAAAACATCCCCCTCATACTACTCATACACACTATCACTACTATTCTCCATCAATCATTCTCATACATACCATCATACACACTGAGCTTATTTTATCAACAAATACAACAATAGGGAAGAACACATGGATTGGTGCATGTTCCGAGAAAAGGTGGTGTATGTGGCGCGGGGTAAGCCTGGGGCATGGGTGAAGATATGGGGCCCCTGGAACGCCTACCGCGGGGGTATTTGCGAGCCGCCGTTGTTGCCTCCCACTTCACCAGCTCCATCCCCCTAGTTGACCCCCTCCCTCAGCCCCGGGCACATTGTTCTCCCAGTCCCGGATCTGTTTCCCTTCCCCTCTCTGGATTTCTTTGGATGGTTGGGGTTCCCCACTGGAGGAGCACGTGTCATCATTTTCGATCGCGGGTTGCCTTGCGGGTGTGGTTTTATGTTGTTGTGTTGTATAAAACGAAACCGTATTGTGGGCTCAGAGTCATGTGGCCCACGTTGTTGATACCTCCTGCTTTATCGTCTCTGCAAAGTCAGGTGCTTTATTGTATGTATGTCATTTGCTTCTGTCACTTTAGCGGCCGGCCGGAAGGTTGTAGGCCCATACTTGTATATATTTGAGATTGCAATAAACGGTTTCAAAAAAAAAAAAAAAAAAAAACAAATACAACAATATTTTATCAAAACAAATCACAGTGCCATAGGTTTTGTTATATACACATAAGTATATCTTTCATAAATTTGCAATTTAAATTTTTCTCTCTTCTGGCACAAAATATAGGGTCTACGCGTTTCAAACTCCTAACAATCATGGAGTTCTCATCAGGACCATCCACTGAAAATGAAAAAAGGAGGGGGGGGGGAGAGAGACCTGTGTTACTAATATTGTTTCGAACCATTAAAGAAACCACTACACGGCACAACAGCCACCTCTCTGCTGCTTACCTCTTTCTTTATGGTAACTGAATTACCCTTTGCAGTAGGACCGCGGCGCGGAACCACCTGAATGACATCAACAGAAGGGAATAACTAAACTCCATTCAACATATACTCATATCATATCATCTTTGCATATCATCTTTCAACGCTCAAATGGCCACTCACTGTTTTTTGAATTGTTCTCTCTCTGGCTGAAATAAAAAGGACAGTGGCTTGAGAGAAGGTTTATCTTTCTTACTCTAATCTCTCTATGCATTAAAGGACTCCAATTTCTTACCTAAAGTCGTTTTTCACTCGCGATGTAGGGAGGATAAATGAATCGACACGCCTAGTGAAAAGGAAAACAAATTGGCGTGATTACCACGAGCCGTCTGGTTCGGGTGTTCGTGTCATACAAATGAGCTTATAAGCTCCACGAGGACGGTCGAGCCTTCCCAGTCTAAGTCAAAAACCGGTCTTATTACCTCAGTTCGTGTCGTGGCACACTTTGGCAGGCTTAGCTCGCAAACCGTATGTGGCGGCCATTCTTAACCCGATGTATTTAACCGGTCATGCTGTATCCGGCTTCTGGGGGTTGCCATGGTTACCAAACTGCATAGATGTATCTGCCGTCTTACAGTGGTTAACAAACGTCTAGGAAACCCACTGAAATGTATTACAAAGTGCAGAAATTCACTAATTCCTACTATAGTAATTATTGTGGCAAAACGTTTGTTGCTTAACTCGCAAACAGTATACAGCGGCCATTCTTTTCAGGAAAAATTGACAGCAAATTTAATTGACCGTGGATACCCAAAAAAATTACTACGACGGTCGAGAAAACGAGCATGGTGGACACCACGCGAATGCCTGTTACAGAAAAGAGATAAACGAAGCACAGAAAGAATGGTACTTGTGACAACTTTCTGCCCCAACTCAAATCTACTAAAAAAAGTGGTCAAGAAGAACTGGCACTTGGTGAAAAATCTTAACAAAGATCTAAAAAAGCCCCCATTATTTGCATTTAAGAAAGAAGCAAGTATTGCAAATAAATTGGTTGGAGCAGCGCTGCCTTTAAAACAACAATCTACACTAAGAGATATGGTTGGACTACCACCAGTTGAAG
Source organism: Triturus cristatus (assembly GCF_964204655.1). Lineage (NCBI taxonomy): Eukaryota > Metazoa > Chordata > Amphibia > Caudata > Salamandridae > Triturus > Triturus cristatus. Next base: position 1,109,348,033 of record NC_140592.1, on the reverse strand, counting down.
GACACCATAAGTGTGGGGGGTGCAATTGTTGCGCAAGCACAGATGAAGGAAACACGTTTAAACATAAAGGAAAAATCTGGAAACACGTGGCCTTCATGAATTGCAAGTCCCGATACGTTATATACGGTATTACATGTCCGTGTAAGTCCCTTTATATTGGCAAAACAAACCAAGAGGTGCGTACCCGGATCCAACAGCATAAATCTAGAATAAAAAAGAAAGTGACTAACGCACCTTTAGTGAATCATTGGCAGACCAAAAATCATACTGACGTAGATTTGAGATGGACAGTGATTGCTAAAGTTGAACAAAACTTCAGAGGCGGTGATATCGAAGCAAAACTATCAAGACAAGAAGCAATGATGATAGTATTGTTCAATTCTGCAACCGATGGATTGAACGAACTTTCTGAAATTTACAAGTTGTCCTAAAAGATAGGGGCTCCATTGTCACCAGATGCTCACACATAATTGTATCTTTCAACTAGCTAGGAACAAGTTGTATGTACCAACAATTTCCATCCTTAATGGCATTTTTCTGTATGAACAGTTTTTTTATGATTTATTAATTGTTCGCCAAACCCATCATCATAGATGGAATTCCCACTCATCGTGTTGCATAAAAGAAATGGCTTGGTCCAATAATGGTATTGGGACCCAGTGCACTTTAAGACATTACAGTGGGTTGCCTATATGTTCACCAACCCCTGTAAGATGGCCGACACACCAACGCCGTTTTACCGCGTTTACTATGTTAAACCCCGGAACCCGGACATAGCGTGACAGAGTATATACATCATGAAAAGAATGGCCGCTGCATACTGTTTGCGAGTTAAGCAACAAACGTTTTGCCACAATAATTACTATAGTAGGAATTAGTGAATTTCTGCACTTTGTAATACATTTCAGTGGGTTTCCTAGACGTTTGTTAACCACTGTAAGATGGCCGATACATCTATGCAGTTTGGTAACCATGGCAACCCCCAGAAGCCGGATACAGCGTGACCGGTTAAATACATCGGGTTAAGAATGGCCGCCACATACGGTTTGCAAGCTAAGCCTGCCAAAGTGTGCCACGACACGAACTGAGGTAATAAGACCGGTTTTTGACTTAGACTGGGAAGGCTCGACCGTCCTCGTGGAGCTTATAAGCTCATTTGTATGACACGAACACCCGAACCAGATGGCTCGTGGTAATCACGCCAATTTGTTTTCCTTTTCACTAGGCGTGTCGATTCATTTATCCTCCCTACATCGCGAGTGAAAAACGACTTTAGGTAAGAAATTGGAGCCCTTTAATGCATAAAGAGATTAGAGTAAGAAAGATAAACCTTCTCTCAAGCCATTGTCCTTTTTATTTCAGCCAGAGAGAGAACAATTCAAAAAACAGTGAGTGGCCATTTGAGCGTTGAAAGATGATATGCAAAGATGATATGATATGAGTATATGTTGAATGGAGTTTAGTTATTCCCTTCTGTTGATGTCATTCAGGTGGTTCCGCGCCGCGGTCCTACTGCAAAGGGTAATTCAGTTACCATAAAGAAAGAGGTAAGCAGCAGAGAGGTGGCTGTTGTGCCGTGTAGTGGTTTCTTTAATGGTTTGAAACAATATTAGTAACACAGGTTCCCCCCCCCCTTTTTTTCATTGTCAGTGGATGGTCCTGATGAGAACTCCATGATTGTTAGGAGTTTGAAACTCGTAGACCCTATATTTTGTGCCAGAAGAGAGAAAAATTAAAATTGCAAATTTATGAAAGATATACTTATGTGTATATAACAAGACCTATGGCACTGTGAAAAATTTGTTTTGATAAAATATTGTTGTATTTGTTGATAAAATAAGCTCAGTGTGAATGATGGTATGTATGAGAATGATTGATGGAGAATAGTAGTGATAGTGTGTATGAGTAGTATGAGGGGGATGTTTTAATGTACAAAATTTGTTTATTTGTATTGTATATGATTTTTGTGAAACGTCAAAATTTGGTAAATAAATGACCAAAGAAATTTATAATAATTGAATACAAAAATAAAATGAAAGATTGAATCTAACAACGTGAGTCCAACCCACTTATAGTTTTGCTCATAGGTGAGAAGCCTAAATAATTAACCTTATTAAGCTTTGCAGCATTGGCAATTTTTTGGTATATAAAACCCTAGCTGTCAGGGATTGCTTTAAGTCACGGTTCATCCGTTCCTCAACACTATTGCCCTCAGGCCGTTATGGAGACGAAAATTTGACTTGGACCGCCAATGATCTCATGGCTTCTTTGTACGCCTTAGAGGCGAACACAGGACCTTGGTCAGAATGAAGGGTTCCACATGCAAAGATTCCCACAAAGACACGCAAATCCCTGATGACAGTTCGAGCATCAGCACTCCTTTGTGGCCATACCCCAAAAAAATGTGTGCACGAATCTACTGCAACTAAGAGGAGAAAGGATCGCAGTGATCTAAATAAACACACCCAAGTGGTTTATTAGAGACGTACAACTGCGTTTGTGGTGGGCGCGTAGCAGTCGAAGGTTTAATCTGCTGGCAAATGTCACAATTAAGAACATAAGCACGAGTCTGTTTATACAATCCGTGCCACCAGTAATGTTGTTGTAAGAGAGTAACAGTCGCTGAAATGCCGGCATGGGCAGAGGCCATACCTTTGCTAGCCGCTGTTATCAAGGAAAGTCTGCAGTCCGCGTTCGGAATCTACCTGTCACCTACGTCGTTAATTCTCACATAGGGAACTTTATCAGGACTTAAATGATAAGAGTACCGAGAAGGGAAACCTCTAGGGTAATTACTGCCCTTCTCTGTTGCAGCAATAGCTGCCAAGATGTCATCATCAATCTTACTTTTGGATCTTGTAACTGCTGCTACTAGATATGTTGCCACTGCAGTTTTCGCTGCTTCGTCAGCTAAGCTGTTCCCGACAGCGTGGACACCAACTCGCTGGTGTCCAAGAGTGTGAATCACATTCACGAGAGGCAGATTCTGTTTAAGTTTGTCACTCGAACCCAAAGCATATTATGCTTAATTGTGCTACCCTTGGAATCGCGATATTCATTTTAAGACCAAAAGAATAAATTGTTATTAAAAGACTGAACACAGTAAAACGAGTCACTCACTATAAGAGTTGTAACCCGTGGATCAGCAAACTCCAGTGCAAGCACAAGAGCACGTAGCTCTGCCAACTGTGCGGTACAATAACCCAATGACTGCGTATGCACGACATTAGACTTGAACTCACCATTCACGAAAGTACCAGCCACAATTGCGCAGGCTGCTGAATAAGCATGCTTTGATTACGTTGCCGGTTGCGCAGAACCGTCTGTGTATATGACACAATGGTAATCCTCAAGTGGGCGCAAAGACAGAGGAGCTGGATGTACGAATTCATACTGCAAGTACTCCTGAGTCTGCAATGAGGCATCAGAGATGTAGGTGACATCCGGTAATGTCAAGGAAGTGGCCCATTGTATCCAACGTGGATGCAAAGCTTTAGAATTAGGTACACTGGCTTTCGTCACTGCCTCAAGAGCAGGATACGGTGTGACAACTAACATGCGTTTCCCCTGTGACAGTGGTCTCTCTTTAAGAATTGCCATCTGCACTGCAGTCAAAACATTTTCGACAGTGGAAAAACGCATTTCAGCCGAAGTGTACAGGTGTGATTTGTAAGCAATGGGGACTGTATCGCCCTCATTGAACGTTAAGTACGTGAAACCCACTGCACCAGGCACAATTCTTATTACCAGGTTAGTGCAGTTATCACGTGTCAGTAAGTATTTCGAAGCAAGAAGGTCAGCCTGAAAACATTGCAAGATAGCTGTATGTTCTGGCAGCCAGCTCGATTTGGAAAAATTAGGTTGTACCAAGGCATATAGAGGCTTGATACGCTGGGCATTATCGGGAATGTAAGTACGCCCGAAATTTAGAAAACCCAGTAAAGATTGTAGTTTTTTCAGTGTTGATGTTTGCATGCTCCGAACATGCGCACTTCTCCAGGAAGTGAGGGGCTAATCCTCGACCTTCATTGTTGAGTTCATATCCCAAAAACAACACTATACTCTGCAATGTGTGACTTTGCAAAGTTGAATTTGTAACCGAAGTCCGCAAACATAACAATGATGTGGTCAACTGTGACATAGATATCATCAACATACGAGTACACATCAGGGTCAATGCTCTCTAACAGAGAGACTACACGTGCCGCAAAGACGCAAGGGCTGTTTTTATAGCCCATGGCTAATCTCTTAAACTGTTGCCGCCAGAAGTAAAGGCTGTCCATTGACTACCAATAGAGGACAGATTATGGCTGAAAAAGCCATTAGATATGTCAAGTGTGGTCTTAAACCTTTTTCTCACGAGACTATCAATGAGGGCAGAACTGTGGGTATTCTGTACATCACAAGTCCGACAATGAGAGTTCAAATGCCGGTAATCCAAAAACTAGGCGGTACGACCCATCAGGTTTAGTTACAGTGAATAGAGGATTATTCATTGGGGACACACAGGTTTCAATAACACCTTGATATTCCAATTGTTCAAGGATTTCTGCGACGTGAGATCTAGCTTCGCGGCGCATGGGATATTGGGGTTGCGGCTGGGGCATAGACCGTAAAGGAATCAACAAAGCCGGAGCAAGCACCTGGGCCCACTCTTCTGCAAATTTTTGAGCGTGATCTTTTGGCACTGTGTGCGCGAAGGACGCGAGGATTACCTCCTCCCTCTAGGAGCGGCTAAAGTAAAAGCTGGGGGCCAGTCCACCTCTGCTAATAGAATGTCATATGTAGAGGTCAGATTATCCCCAAAAATCCCTTGTATTGTACGCTGTATGTCACCTTCAATTAAAAGGACTATATCATAGAGTCTGTCGGGGGAGCCACTCTAGTATCCGCAGTTTCTACAGTAACGAACGTGTCAGTTGCTGTCACCTCCAGATATGGACGCAGTGCTTTCCGCACTACTGTAACCTCCGCTGCGCTGTCGAGCAGCATTAGTGCCCATGTCAGGTTCCGAAGCTGCGTCCTCACTATCTGTGGCATACCTCGCTGTTAACGCAGCAACTTTCTTCTTCTGAAACGGGGGATGTTGACGTGCAAACTCATCCTGCTTGCCCTTACCGTCAGGCTGACGGGGTTGCTCATGTCCTTGTTGGGCACCCCGACCTTTGCCACGTTCTCCGCCACCGGATTGCGAGGCCGATGTTTCCTGTGAAGAACGAGGAGAACGTTGCTCAGTAACCTGAAATGTATCAGGTGACCTAATTCTAGTGCGATCGCGCAAATCATATGTGCGTTCACTAGTCGCCTGTACCGGTGACGCAGGACGAGACCCCTGTTTCTGTTGCTGCTTTTCTTGTTTCTTAGTTCTGCAATTCTGTTTAGGAAAAGCTGGACGATCGTCTTTGAAAGACGAACCCGCCTTAGTTTGCTGTTGGACATCTGCGGTTTGAATAGTAGGCTTAATCCCTAAACTACTGCGGCCTATTGTTCTATATGCCTCCGTAATAATTTTAGGCAACTTCCGGGGGTTATCGACGTCGTCTATGAGGGCTAGACCATTCACCACTTGAAAGTATCTCCCTTGAGGTTACCAAGGATGAGAGTGGCAACCACGTCGAACACACCAACAAGTCTCATTACCAACTCGACCGCTGCCTCCGGACCGTGTTGATCTTGAACACGTTTGATCACGGAAGGAAGTACGGCCATAGATGGGGTGCCGAAGCACTTCGAGTAGACTGATGCAAAAACCTTACCCCAGTTCTCAGAATTGGCCACTTCTGCGACTAAGTCTTTCTGCAAACTATTGGTGAGTATCCTGTGTTTCTTCACAGGAGTAGAGTGCGGAAATACCGCTTCCAGCTGGTAAAATTTCTCAGCAAGCCAATAAGGTAAATCGTCCTTATTTTGGGGGCGCTTGCCCATTACCGAATTAACCATGACGGGACTAATAACAATCCCGGCCCGACCAGCTGGTTGTCCCGCAACAACAGGAGCCCCAACCTGCACATTGCGTGAAACGTATTGCACTAAAGCCCGATGTACTGTAATCAGGGCTGTATGGAGTACACGTAACTCATCCACTGTAGCATTTAAATAACGAGGATGAGGTGTAAATCCGGCCAGTACCGGCCACGTGGCCCCTGGAATGGACAAAGGGCCCAAACGAACTGGTGAAACCGAGTGGGGGAGGGCGCCATTAAACCAAATACGATGCTGCCAAGCCGAAATAGGAATCTCCTGCGTCCGATATGGCATATAATTCGCTGGGACATGCGTGGGAGTATAGGAGCGAAAAGTACTATCGTCCGCATTCACCACCGGCATAGTTACCCAAGAGTAAAACAACTCGTAGGGATATGACGCATCGGCACTCACCACAAAGATAACAGCCATCCCATCGTCCGGCACCCCGAACTGCGTCAAATGACACCGGAGAGGTGCGTGGCTATGCGCCGCAATAGCAACTGCAGCCATAAGGACACAGAGAAGAAAAACAATCTATTATAACAGTAGCACAAGGGTTCAAAATAGAAAAACCTTTTTAATTGACAAGCTTGATTGAACCTATAGAGTAACTGAGGGCGTCGTGGACTAATATAAGCACTACTAAGGCGTCTCAAATTATAAGACCAAAAGTTAGGTGCGCCATGTTGCAGGGATTCTGCTCATGCACAGAACTATGCGCAGGAAACCAGGACCTCAGTGAATTGCGGTGTACCAAAAACTCACCTCAGTACCCAGGACCCCTATCCAACTAGCATCAGTGTCTCATTCGTTCTCCGTATCATCTCAAAGCTACCAATGATTAGACAACCCAGAACAAGCGACTTAGAGTACTCTCAGGAATGGTGGGAATTAGAAATACCAGTTCGTGACTATTCTCATATCAGTCCACAACAAGAGTAATCAGAGACACAGTAAAGTTTAAAATGATTATTTTTTCAACTACGTGTCCTAAGATGCAGTACTTTGGCTAACATAAGCAGACAAATGATTACGAATAAAACCATGAGCATTGTTACAATACCATAGAAAATGAAGGGAGAAATCATGTTACAAATGATAATGGAATACAACCACCTTCCCTTCGCTAGTAAGCTAGTATTAGTAGACTAATAGAAGGTCTCTAGTTTTGAATGGGGAACCCCATACCGTAAATATCAGCTTAGGTGAATCACATCACAGGATCAGCTTTGCTCTGTGTCTGGAAAAAGCCTTCTCCAAAATGAGTATCTCATGCATGCAAACTGCAATATTAAAGGCGCTCGAGTTTCAGATATTTGCAGCTGTGTGCGTGTTATGGCTAGAGCGTAGCCCGATCAACCTGAATTCAAAAGCATACATTGTTTGTTGGCCCTGACTGTTTCTGCACACAATGTTCAGACCAAGGTCGCGGTGCACGTCTAGGGATGTGAACAACAGACCGTTCTCATGTGACAAAATGGCAAGCAAGCAGTTTTCATATAATAACATCGATCTGCAGTGTCGTGTGCAAAAGCAGCAAAAGAGGCAAGATGGCGTTTTAACTTCTAAGATGCTTATGCTAACCTAGCAATGTGTGTACCTGGAACTTCGTCTCCACTACAACATGTTCCCTTCAGTCCCTCTAAAAGAAATAACATTAGTAAATGCACTACAGGTGCAATTTCACCTCCAGGAGATGCCCTTCTCCAGACATCCCCAACTCAGCCCTTCAACCCTTGACACACTTCTCAATTCTCCTCCAGAAGTAGAACAAAAGTTTCAGCCCAAGAGAAGTTAAAATGCTGGCTGAGCCCTTGAGGGGTTATTGTTTTCAAGTCCCCAGGACTCTTAGGGAGGGACTTCCATTTTTGTGCTGGGGGAGACTGTGTTTCTCCTGCAGCTCCCCCTGCACCTTTGCACACGTGTAGTGGTGAACCCATTCTCCTGGGGCCACCACAACCAGAGGACCGGCCTGTAAGGCATTAGGGGCACTTTTGCATTTTTGAACAGCGGCTCTCCCGCTGCTCCGGGGAGAGCCGCGATGTGGGCCTATGGCTGCTTTGGCTGTCCGGTGGAGGGTCCGGTCCCACCCAGACTCCCAGGGAAGTGCTACGGCTCGGGGAGCCCACCCCCGGCCGCTCATGCCCATTTTCGGAGGCCCGGTACCACCAGGGCCCCTTGCCGCACACTCTGTTCTTTCAGTGCCCCGGTTCCACCCGGGACCCCCGCATGCCTTCTCTGTTGGAGGGCAGCCCGGGTAGCCCACCCCTGGCTGCCCCCACTGGCTGCCCCTGCGGCCACCACCCTCACGTGGTGCCGTGGGAGCCGGCCCATCATTTCTGGTCTGCCTGCTCCAGCAGACACAGAGTCTTCCGTTTGTCCGGCTGGACTCCCCCACCCTCCTCCTTCTCTTCGGAGCCTGGGCATGGGGTCCCAGGCCCCCGGACATCTTTGGGGGGGGCGCGACAGCGCTCCCCTCCATCCCATTCACTTTGGTGCCCAGAGATGGGGTCCCGGGCCCACCCTCCTCTTCTTTGGCGGGGCCAGGGTGGGCTCCTGGCCCCAAGTGGGGGATATCTTCATGGGCAGCATGACGGCCTGCCCGACTTTGTTCCAGGGCCCAGGGATGGGGTCCCGGGCCCTTGAAGACCTCTGTCTGGGGGGCGCAACGGCGCTCTTTGCCTCCTCCTGCACCGACATTTTCACAGGGAGCGCGACGGCGCTCCCTGGCTTCGGCGGGACCCGGAGTTAAGATCCCAGGCCCCTCTCCCTGTTCCCAGGGGGGCGCGAAGGCGCTCCCCTGCCTCCGGTTTTGGCGGGGGCCAGGGTTGGCTCCTGGCACCCTGCAAGGACATTTTTCACGGGGAGCGCAACGGGCCCATTCAAGATGGGCGGCGGAGCCCCACGTGCTTCGTCAACGGTCTTCTTGAAGGTCAAAGGTTGCCTACCTTCTGGGGGGCATATCTCAGTCCCCAGGGTACCGATCTGCGCCATTTTCACCTCCTCTTGCTCCTAGTGGCACTCCCCAGCCACTGGGAGCACTCTCCTTCATCCTCTGGGTCTCCAAGGGGGTGAATTCAGCAGGGAGCGGTCTTCACTGGCTCCCTGCGCCAGCCTTTCGCCTTTCTCTCCTCCGAGGCCCCTCTTCTCCCTGCGCAGAGGCCTCTGCGCACAGATCCTGGTCTCTTCTCCTGGCGCTGTTCAGGATTCTGGGACAGTCAGGGGGTTCCTCCTTCCAACTGCCCATTGCGCCAGGCTCCAGCACCCTCTGCCTCAGCAGACCACACCCCAGAGAGAGCTTCTCTTCCTATGCAAGTTCTTTTAGGAAGTTGGGGAGGGGGCTGGCAGGAAGTCTCTGTTTGCCCTATCGCACAGAGACACATCACTTCTCTGCCCCTGCTCCCTCCTTCCTGCCCAGGCCTCTGGGTTGGTTCAAGATGGCGGCGTTCAGGGTCTCCTGCCACATGGTCTCTGAAAGCCCCTTCCCCCCTCGCTTCTTTCCCTCACTGATGCAGCCTGGTGCCTGACACCCAGTGATAGCTGCTGATGGATGAGCCTGTAGCCCCACCCATCTTCTTTTCATGGAGAGGAGGTCTTTGCTCTGGGAAGAAAGGTCATCAATCCAGGCTATTGAGGTCAGCCCCCAGCCAGGGCCTGTTTATGGCTGACTCGGAGACATATGACAGTTCTGGGTAACCCAAAAGCACTACAAATATAACTTTGGATTCTGCAGAATACTTCTTCTCACACCTGTTACAGTGGACTTTAGTGCGTGTCTGGAATCTGTAGGCGTTAGGAAAGTTAATCTAGCCCATGGGCTCCATCTTCCCATAAGGGAATAATGAAGTGAAAAACACAGTAAAACACACTGACTTTCCCTGGCATGTTTCTTCCCAGTGTATAAAGCCTATTCCATGTCACCACCCCGTTCTGTATAAGTCCTGCCACACCAGTCTATCTGCACCTGCTCCTTGGCTTCGCACGCTAGAAATCTCCCCTGCGCAGCCCCTACATATGTGCACATGCATGTACACATGTGTCTGCATGTAACCAGCCCGGTGTCCCTTACTCCAGCTGCTGCGCAGTGGCCTGGTGAAGCCAGGGGGACACCAGTAAAATCCCCATGCAGTCTCTTCCATGGTGAGTTCACTGTGGGTAAGTCCTAACTTATGAGGCTCCCCCACCGTAAAAGCTCAACAATTAGGTGCTCAAAAAGCGAAAAATCCGGGCCGCCCATAGTGTCAGAACCACCTTCTAACAGGAGGCCTTCAGCTATTCTGCCAAAGAATCAGAATGTCCTACGGTACTACCACTCTCAGATTTTATGGATATCGAACCCTTTTTCCTCTGAAATCTTCTAGCGGGCCTGTTGTTTATAACCTTGCTATTCAAATCTTTTGCCTCATGTTAAGGTCTCTTGGCCATTCTCAGCTCTTCAGGCATTAAGTAATCTCTTCAGGACAGAGAGCAGGTCTCCCTTGAGCAAGTTATGTTATGCTATGTGATGTTATGTTATGTTATGTTATGTTATGTTATGTTATGTTATGTTATGTTATGTTATGTTATGTTATGTTATGTTATGGTATGTTATGTTATGTTATGTTATGTTATGATGCTGATTTGTATAGAACACTAATCACCTGACAGGGTATCCAGGCACTTGTGCTGGTGTATCCAGACAGATGCCTTGGCAGGTGTGTAGTTTTGTGGTCCCCAAGGTGCTTATCCGAAGAGCCAAGTCTTCAGCTTCTTGCGGAACTCAAGAAGAGAGGAGGAGGCTCTGATGTGTTGAGGGAGGTCGTTCCATGTCTTGAGTGTGATGCATTTGGCACCTCAGCTCCCACCACCATGGTGGACTTTGTTTGACTTATGTCCATTACTGGTTTACTATTGGTTAGGTGCTTGTTTTTGCTTCATCCTGGAGAAGGGAGTTGGGAATATTGCTTTCGTTGTTGTATTTGTTTTTCTTCATATTTTGTCTGTGAATGACTATGTGCAGTGTGTGGGAGAGAGATGCGATGACGAGCTTTGTGTGAGATGGGTGGGGATATGTGGGGGAGGGAGCTGCATAGGCTAGCTTTAGATGGCATCTGGATCTGTTGATGCCCCCCAATTTATAATTTCTTATCCTGGAATGTGTAGGGGATGGGGAAACCTAGATGTCGACACCGGGTATACTCATACCTGCAATGCAGGCACATTCATAATACACATCTTCAAGAAACTCGCATGACATTGGTTGAGTTGCATCGCTTGCAGCGTCGTTGGAGGAGTCAAGTGGTGGGGGCTGTCTACTTGGCATTGCCCATAGGGTGCTGTTCTGGCAGGCACCCACATTTCCTTTTCAGATCAATAGCTGAAGGGTTACCCAGAGGGGGGGCATGTGGTGATAGAGGAGCAGCTGGACGGTGCATCCATTACCCTTGTTGCTCTTTATGCACCCAATGCAGGTCAGTCTCAATTTGTAGAGAATCTTTATCTGGCAATACTCCAAGACCTGCACGTTCTGAGCATCTTGGGGGGAGATTTTAATTGTGTACATAACATTCATTTAGACAGGTCCACTCCTCTGCTACACGGCGCACAAGCACTCAGAACTGCACACTGTTTAGGGGACTGGCTGAGCATGGTGGATTACAGGACCTCTGGTGCTCATTGAACCCACTTGCAGGTTCACCAACTTCATACCAGAATGTATCTCCTCTTGGGCAATCAAGAGTTACTTCCCTTTCTCCCTTCAGCTATATACCTGTGTCTCACGCTATCGGACCACAGCCCCTTGATCGTTGCGTAAGTGCAATCCTACCGCCTTCTCTCACTCCTCAACACTCCTCAACACTCCTCAACACTCCTCAACACTCCTCAACCCTCCTCTTCTGGGGAACATTATAGCTAGGCTGTCCGGAATTCGGTTTAAACCGAATATGCCCGAGAGTACCCTACCGGACGAAAATCAGCGGACCCGGTTTAAACCGAGTGTCACTGATTTTCATTGTTGTTGCGCGTTTTGGCCACATGATGGAGCCAAAGTGTACCGGTCAGCACACCATGCAACGCCTGCAGACATGGAATAATTTCTTGCGCCCCTGAACCTGCTCTGTGTCACAGATAAACAACGAGCCGAGCCGCTCACATTATTTGAAGTACGTGCTTCCATCTGTTCACTCGCCACGGGCAAGGCACCCGGACCGGACGGTTATCCGGCCGAATATTATAAAGCCTAAACCACAAAAAGACACAGAACTGATCGGTTCCCCAACCGCGAGCCACTGCTGCAGGAACGGCGAAATGCTTTGACAGTCATGGGGAATGGTGAAACAATGGAGATGCAGAGGCCTCTTCTGAACTTTTGCGGAGTGATGACAACTCGCAAACTGTGTGGCCGCACCCCGAAGACATTCAGTCACTCCCAGTTGTAACACCTCAAACCACGGACGATCTAATGTGGCGGTACAGCGTAAACTGACAATGCAAGTATAAGTACACTGCAATACCTGGTCTTTTTCTCTTCTCTCATTTTTCTTTTTTGTAATGTACGTGGCCCTCCACGCAGTCCGCGCTTGCGCTGTTCTAATGTGCTGCTTAGAGCATGGTCTGCAGCCAGACTGGTGCAGAAAAGTGAGTGCCCAACCTACACCACACTGCTATGTGGCACAAACCTTCACACGTGCACAGCGGGCCCGAACTCGCCTATTACATTCATTGCAGGATCTAACCTGCCTCACCGCCTAGAAAGTCCAACACGGTGAACGCGACCTGCCGTAGGGCATTGTTGTTCGTTAGGACAGACGCATGTTGTTACTCCGCTCTCTCCAAGTGGAGCCGTCAGAAGCTTGCTCCCGCAATCCCCGTTCGAGTTACGTCACCCGCGCACTCGCTCGTACCACAGATGCATCTGGCACTCACCACAACTATAGTGCTCACACCTCTCGCAAAAAGTTTGCACGCTCCCGCAGTTTTCTATTACTTGTTTTGCACCTACACAGCATACGATGCGTTATCATCTCATGCCTCACGTGACACATAGTCCCCATGCCACACCGCCTTCACAACACACCGCATGCCTCACACTAACGTAACAACCTGGATTGTCAGGGGCATCCATACGCCAGGGCGCAGATATGCGATATATGCATACTTGAAGCGTCACATCACACATGTAGCGTTTCTTCAGGAAACGCACATTTCCCAGCTGGAAATCCGTAAGTTAGGATGGACAGTAGTTGTAAAAGTAATCCAGTCCAACCTCAATCTGCAGAAGCATTTAGTTTATCCTAGCATGCGTGTACTAGTTTAGCATGCACAGTGGAACCTGTGGGGCATATAAAGACGGGGACCTTCAGCAAAGATGGAACACAACGTGTTGACTTACATTTGGGGGCCCACTGACACTATTTATCACTGTAGTCAGAAGGTGCAGGGAGCCTTCCAGCTTCCAGGGAACAGTACAGTAATTCACAGCAGAGCACATCAGTGTTCCATTCCATAACGGAGGTCTTATCTGTAAATCAACGCAGAAAATGTAATATATGCGCAGTCAGCCATTCCTTTGAAAGACACCAAATGAAGTGCCAAACAGCGCTTCGCACACACAACACGTGTGGGCACTATATCGATGATACAATGCAATGCAACACAATCTGAGCTGGAGAGGGGCAGCGACTCTGGAACACAGACGGTAACTTCCAAATTGCTGAGTGACCAATTCACGCTTTCATTAAAAACACGCATTTGTAATGCAATAGGCTTTGTCATTTACAATGCGAATAGCTTAAACTCGCATAAATGCGAGACCTATTGCATTGCAAATGCTTGTTAAATCTGAGCTGCAGAATCAAAGGACAATGGAAAGTATTTCATGAATGTATTAAGCTTCTGAAATGTAGAGCAGTATACATTTTCTGAAGAAAAATGGCAAAAGCAATAATAAAAGCAAAGCGTTCCATAAAATCGGTAAAACAGTGTTTCAGTTGTTTTTTGTGGCGCGAAAAGGAGTAACCACTGAAAAGCACTGTTTTTTTGAGGTATTGAAATCACTGGAAAACACTGAAAAAACACCACCAGAATTTCCCAAAAATAGAAACTGAAAACAGGAAAGCCTAATTATAGCTAACCGCTTATCGCCACTGATCAGCGATCAATATATATTCCCCCAACCCCTGAAGCAAAAAAGGGAGTCATGAAGGTCTTGGAACAGAAAAACAACAGCTGGCACGTGAGACTGGACCCAAGCAGGAATATGAAAATATTATAAACATCCCAAAACTGATATGATATGATAAACAGTACAAAAACAAAATTTGTCAAGGATGGTACACATTAGAAGACTAATCATAGAGTAATCATAGATTTTGACTATTCAACAAAGAAGATAATTTGTCAATAAATATTGGCAAACAGAAATAAATACATAGCGTACTCATCTGAATGATTAAGCATACAAATTATCAATGTTAAAACCACTAAAAACAACAAGCAGATAAAAAAAAGAACCACACAGATCTGGAGTACCAAGCATGATAAAAGAATTCATCACAACCTTGAATAATACATTAGCCCTCCATCATTCTCCTGGCTCTGATAGCAGCTTTTTAAAAAGAGCATATTCTAAAACAGATGACCGAGGTGTTTAGCAATTACAAGTGCTATAACACTTAATTGCACCTGTGATAACCAAGATTTTTTAACATATATATTTTATGAAGGGAGCTATGTACAATTGCGTGCATGTTTATAATAGGCACACAAAAAATGTATAATGTAACAAGGATTGTTCAGAGAGGTTATCACACGGGCAAAATGTTGTAGAACTCCCCGAACTAAAACAAGGGGCAGCAAAACACAAAAGATGCGGTACAGTGTTAGACCTCAACCAAAAAAGCAGAGATCGCTCCAAATTACTTAGTGCAAGGCCAAGATAAAAAACTAGCTCAGGAGAAGTCATCAACCTGTAATAATGTAGCACTGTACTTTTCATAGTCTACAAAGCAAATCTCCTTTCCTCACAAAACGGGAGATATGAATGCTCAACCAGTAATGTATCCTCTTTCTTTATAGTTGTGGGTAACAAAAAGAGAGAAGACAATCCCAAGGCCTTCAAAGTATCAGATACATAACTCGGCCAGGTAATGGCGCGTCCTTTGTCCAAGATATCAGATAACAGATGAGAGCAAATGTAGTAGCTGAATGACAGAGGTCACAAGGCCACCAAAAGCGTACCTGAGGAGTACTTGTAAAACAAAATGGCGACTAGAGCTAAGCATGGACGGTATCTGCGTTCAATGTGGCATTTGATTATCAATTATTTGGTGTACAAGAGTTTCTAGTTCTCTGGGTTCTCTTGGTTTGTCAAAGATACGTGGGGTGGGGTACCTTCAAAGATGATTCTCAACTTTGTCGGGCGAATAAAAGAAAAAGGTATGTTGAGGGATCTGAGATTTTGGCAAAGACCTAGGAACTTTTTTCTACGCTCTACTGGAGGCCTTGTATAGTCTTGTGCGATACCGATTTTTTGATCTTCTCAGCTGAGAAACGTGATTTTTTTTTATAATGTGAAGGATTATTTGGGTATGCTGAAACCGTAGAGGTCTGAAGATGAGGGCTTTGGTTTGTTTTGTGGACTGGAAGCAATGTGCTTTGGAATCCTCAGGCCCTGTTCAATCTAATAAGTACGGTCAGATGTAAGTTCAAGGACCTGATGGATCTGCGCTTCTAGGAAGGAGACGCAAGATTTTGCAGACTCTTCTGTCTTTTCAGGTAGACCAGATATTGGAGGTTGCTTCTCCTGTTTCTGTCTTCTAAGACCGTAATCTCTTTTTCTAAAGAGGATATTTTCCATGACATTGTATCCAATGTTTTTGTAGCAGAGCACTGTTTATCTTCAACTTTGCCGAGATTCTGCTTCTTCTAGTCAGTTAGTTAGTGCCCTTACATCTTGTTTGAGGCCACCGATTTCTGACTGAAGAAATTCCCTGTTTGCTTTAGATGACTGATTAAGAACATGAAGGACATTGAGTTTCGTTACTATAATGTCTATCCTGTTTGAGAAGTCCTGTTTCCCTTTTACTGGGGAATCCAGTGACGGCAGATCTTGTATTGTTCTTTTTTGACCCAATTTTTGGTCTTTAGGTTCTTTATGTTCATTTGATCCTTGTGTATCAAGTCTATGATCTTTCTAATTTGTGCTTAGTAGTAGGATATTTCTGACATGGAAGGACATGGAACTATACTCGTATTCAGTGCAGCTGAGTATCAAAACGTTGTTCAGGGAAGTGGAGGAGTAAACAAGACCACTGCTAAGACGTAGGTTCAGTCAAAATCCCCTAGTTGTAGAATAATCACACTAGTTGAACTTAGAATAATGGCAAGTAAGGTGAATGACCTTATACTTTAGGTTGTATGCCGCAGTTTATATTAGTCACAATAGACTTTGAAAAATGAGAGGCTTTGCATCGAGCTTAGGGTACATGAATGGTACAATAACAAACACCTGTAGATATTTGCAGTTACTGGTATAAATTTGCACGTACCACTTGCAGCCACAACCTGAAAACACTTCAGGATAAAACAAACGGTGTCAGGTATGATAGTGAGATACCTGGTGTTGTGTCAATGCAGTATTTACAGACTTGCGGCTAATACTTTTGTGGTTGCAGACACTATGCTGTTATTTAAATTCAAAACATTTGCGACTTGGTATTTGCCACCTGTTGCTTAATATTCACAGACACCGTTCTCTGACACTATATGAAATAGTTTGATGGTATTTTCAGCCACTTGTATATACCCCTGGTATTCGCTTGTCTCTGTTTAGGTAGAATTAGACAGATCTTGTGTTGGAAATGATGCCAGAAACTGGATGAAGGACTTCTGTGGAACTCTGCAATAATTTCGGACATGTATCCACTCCACTGGAACAGAAGCGCATTACCCAGAAAAAAGTGAAGCAGTACAGACACTATGGCATTGAGCAAGCGGTGCATGAACTGGTACAATACCAGTTGGTATACAAGTACCAGTGGTACTATTATACCATCTGAAACAACCTGTTCTTGATACACCTTAGCAATGCTAACTACTATTAACAACCGCTTTGGTCGGTGTTTAACACTCCTTGATCTTGAAACACCTTGCACTTCATTGCATTATTTTATCATAATTAGCCCTCTGTACTTTGCCATATTTTGCCAAATAGCCGAATTGCCAAGATTTTTAGAGTCAATAGATCCTCGAGATCGAATACCTCAGCTAGAGACAACTTAGAGAAGGATTTTCAGATCCTGCGCAGCACGCGTGGCCGCCATTTTGAGGAGAGCATTCCAATTTCAGATGCTTTGTAAAACATTTGCATATAAATACAATTTATTGGGCACACTGATGCCTGGTAAACATCTCCCAGAAGAGAATGGGTGCATTGCTGTCTCGCTTGGTACCAGGGTTAGGACTTCGATACCACAGCGCAACGTCAGAGTTGAAATGACAAGACTGTGAGGAGAAATGAATGCCATTTGAAAAAAACAAAGGGCAGGGAGTTTGTCTAAATACATGCCACACCACACAAACCTCTTGGATCCTTCACCAACTTGTCACCGGAGCATTACTCGTATGTGAGGGCATATTTGACATGCTGAATGGAAGCTCGGGGAGAGCAAAGGCAGCCCTGAGCTTTGCTGTTACACCGCCATCTTTGCGGGGTGCTAGCCATGCCCTTTAAAGTAGAAATATTTGTGATAGTGGCCTTATCAGGTGTAAGTTACCTGGGGCATGCGGCTGGGGGTACTAGCCGACATCTGGGGATTGCGATAGCGGGAAGGCCTAATTACTTCAGGTTTTCTTCCTGAGCCATTCCAATCCTCATGGCCTTGGTTAAAGTCCTCATATTTCTTTCCACATCTTCGTTCGCCTGAGGCCACTGAGGGGTCACCCGACGATGCTTAATGTTGTATCTACACAGGTACTCCTTGAAGTCTTGCCCTTGAAAAGGTGGACCGTTGTCCGTTTGTATTTCCTCAGGCATTCCCAGGAGTGCAAACACCTTCTCCAGAACAGGCTGGATGCAATTGAATGCCGTGGACGTGACTACCTCGACCACTGGAAATTTGGAGTGACTGTCGACCATTACCACCGTGTGTCTCCCATCAGGAAAGCTTTCGAAGTCCAGGCTAACATGCGCCCACAGCACTTCACTGGGCCACTCCCTGATGATAGGGGTTACGGGCGAGTTAGCTCCTGTTAGGCATGGCACCCCCGCACCTTTTCTTCTACCAGGCGGTCTACGCCGGGAAACCACATTTTGGATCGCTATCGCGCTTTGGTTTTCTCCACTCCCTGGTGGCCCTGGTGAGCCAGGTCGACTGTTCTCCTCGGGAGTTTTGCTGGTATCACCAATCGAGCGCCTCTGAGAATTAGGCCCTCGCCAGATTTGCTGAGCTCTGCGCGGCACCTCTATATGCCTTCCCTGTATTCTCATTCTTCTTCCGTCAACTGGCCTGCTCTTTGTAGAAACCATTTCCATCGATGATCATGGAGTGTTCGCTTCACTGCCTATAAACACCCATCTTGTCCCGTGGCTTCCATGATCTCCTTGAGCGACAAGGATTGTGGACACGCCTCTTCCACGATCTGCCATATGAACGATTATGTGCCTTCGTCCACTTCGCCCTTGTTCCCGGAGCGTAGAGCCAGAGGGTGCCTTGACAGGTACTTGGATTGTTTGCACCAGGGAGATATTTCACTTCAAACCTGTAATGTTGGATCTGAACAGCCCAGCGTTCTATTTGGGGAGATCCATTGCGGGCAGTGCCTGTAAACAGTGAAACCAGTGGCTTGTGATCTGTTACCACCGTAAATGTGTGCCCACACAGGTAAATGTCAAAATGTCGTATTGCCAGTGCCTCGCGCTCAATCTGAGCGTACCTCGTCTCCACGGCAGTGAGCGCTCTGCTGGCGTACGCAATGGGTACCCATTCACTGCTCCTGGCCCCATTGGGCTGGCATCCACAATTAGTTCCGTTGCCATCCCGGGTTGGAAATAAGCCACCGTGGCTCCTTTTAGCAGCGCATTTATGATGCTGTTGAAAGCTCTCGCCTCTTCGTCCGACCAGTGCCACGGTAACACTTTCTTGGCCAGCCTCCGGAGTGGTTCTGACAGCGATGCTAGGTGTGGGATGAAGCGGCTACAACAGTAAGCCATCCCCAAGAAGCTTCTGACCTCCGATTGTGTCTGGGGAATAGCCGCTGCTCGAATTGCCTCCACCTTCACCGGGTCTACTTGGAGTCCTTTTGCTGTACTCTGTACCCAAAGAATTCAACATCGTTGGCATAAAAGTCACATTTGGCCCTGTGGAGTGTCAGACCCTGGTCAACCAATCTCTTTAGGGTCGCTCGGAGGCGGACATGGTGCTCCTCTAGTGATTTGGAGAAGATTAGAATGTCGCCGCTGACATTAATCACAGCCAGCAATCCTGACAACGCTTCCCTCACGGGGTCCTGCAACACCTCAGCCACTAATGATACCCCAAAGCACAGGCGTTTGAACCGTCGTAGCCCTACGTGTGTCAAGAACGTTGTTATGTATTGACTGTTTTCTGCTAGCACCAGCTGATGATAACCTGAGTTAAAATCCACTTTGGAGAACCATTGCGCTTCATTGATGTCCGCCATGATTTAATCTAATATTAGAGTGATGTACCTCTCTCTGCGTATCGTCTTGTTGGGTAACCTCATGTCCACACACACAACCTGATGGCTCCCGGCTGTTTAGTTTTTGGCGCTATCACCAGTGGTGACACCCAGGGCATTGGCCCTGACACTTTTTCAATCACCCCTTCTTTCTCCAGACGCTCCAGTTCAGCCTCTACCAACGGACAAAGGTGAAACGGCACCCGGCGGTGTCAGAGGGCAACCGGCTTGACTGTTTCATTGATGTGAAGCTGGACCTCTACTCCCTTCAGGCATCCCAATCCCCTGAAGAGCTCAGGAAACTCCGCCAGCACTTCCTCCGCTTGCGATTGATGTATATGTCTTGCAAACATTACAAGCCCCGATCTTCAGTGGTGTGGCAACTCAGCAGCGACCCGGCTCTGTCGCATGTAACATAAAACCTTGTGCATGTTACTCTGTCTCGATGTTTAACCTCGACGTCAATGACCCCCTAGAGGATGATAGGTGTGTGTCCTCCATAGGTGAGTATTTTGGCTGTGGTCGACATCAGTCGAGGTCGGGGTCGTAGTTCTTTGTACTGTTCTGCGTCCAGGATGTTTACTGATGCCCCCGTATCAATGTGTGTCTGTATGCAGTTGTTTCCAATCCATATCTGGCACAACGGCGTTGGTCTCCTGTTGGTATTGGCTCTTCAGATGTTCGACACCACAAACACGTTGTCCTCGTCTTCGTCTTCGGCTACTGTTAATTTCTGGCACATGCTGTCCAGCTCCTCCACCTCCTGGATGTTCTTGGCGCTCCTTTGGAATCTCAGGCCTTTTGACCGGCCCACCCCAGCTCTCGCCACTCCTTGGCACATCTTTGCAAAATGTCCATATTTGTTGCACTTGAGACATTGTCGCCCCTGTTCTGGGCATCCTCTCTGGGAGTGTGTTGCTAGTCCTCAGTTCCTGCACCCTGGCTTGTTCGGTCGTTCCTCCGTGCTTGTGTTGAGACCCGCCCCTCTGGTGTATGTCTTTCTGATCGCATCCACCCTTTCCTCCTTGATGGGGGTCGGATATAAGGACTGGGCGACCCCGGATCTTTTGGCCAATGCTACCTCTATCTCTCCAGCTCGGATATCCGCCAGCTCGTGTGATCTTCCCAAAACCAAAATATCATCTAACAATATTCCCGGTTGTCTTAATATCAGCTTCCACAACTCCAGCGACTTGCACCCTACTATGAGTTGTGCTCTCGTCTCGAATTGCCGGTCAATCCCAACACAGGTGCTCGCCAACTTCCTCAGACGTGCAAAAACCATATCAATGGACTCATCCTTCTGTTTGGCTTGGCGAAGCTTGAAGTGTTCAAAGCCAGGATTGACCTGCGGATCAAAATGCCAGTTTAGGGCCCTTACGGCCTTCTCATAGTCATTGCGATCCCCTGTGTCTGGTAGGTCTTGGAACAGATCATACAGTTCATCTACCCCCATTAGGAGCATGGTGGAGTGCTTGACGGCGTTCTCCGTCTCTCTCATGGCCACAAAGTAGTTCTCCAGTTAACCTATCCACTTTCGCCACTGGGGCGCTGCTGTGGCCGGGTCGGCCAACTGACTAAACTCGGGTAAGGCCTTCACTGCCATCCATCCTGGCCTGCCTCCAACAGCCCCCGTGTCCTGTGGCGCTGCCGCTGCGTCTGCTGCTTGTGGCGTTGTCATGGCCACCTCGGAGTCCCAGTTGCTTCACCACCTGGTTTGCCAATGTGCACCACCACTCCACCTGGTGTCTCTGGTTGACACAGGGTTCCCTCTGCACCTTTTCTGGCAGGACTTTCTCCACCCGCTCTGCTATGTGCCCTGCAGGACTGCTCCTTCCAGCCCTTACACCTTTATTCAGGGGCTAGACCTGCTGCAGAATGGTCCAGGAGATCTCCCTCTCACGATCTGCTCCTGTCCTGCCTTCAGTTCGGTTCCCCGAGCAGGCTGGTGCTTCATGCACTCCCTGCGTGCTCCAGCCGCATCTCCTGCTCTTCACGCGTGCACACCACTCAGCAGGCCGCACGCGCACTTCTGCTGGGCCGTGCAGCCGTCGGTGTCACTCTCGGCCCCAATTTCAGCCGCTGTACCACCGCACGGTGCGGGCGCGCTCGCCTTACCGCGCTTTTTGTTCCTCCAGGCCACCGGACTGAGATCGCTGCGCACTGGCAGCGTTGGGCCGCACCCCGCTCCGCGTGCCTGCCACCAACGCCGATCTGCGTTGCAGTCGGCAGGCACCGGTACGCACGTGTGGAGCTCACACCTCCTTCGTCGCCAGTGTGATAGTGGCCTTATCAGGGGTAAGGTACCTGGGGCATGCAGCTAGGGGTACTAGCCAACTTCTGGGGACTGCGCTAGCGGGAAGGTCTAGTTACGCTTCGGCCGCAATAAGGGGACACATGTAGTCGGATGATAGATCCGCGCCGTCAGCCACGTGCGCTGACGTCACCGTTTATTTATACTCCCTGCTCTGACCTGACCCAGGGAGTTGCTGGTGCAACATTGTATTGCAGTGGCCGGGTGGCTCACTACATCATTAATACTATATAAAATATACAAATAGTTATGAATCACTCATTAAAAGCATGACATCTTTTAAAACTATTAAATCTAGCCAATGCCCAGGTTACAACCAAATGTTGCATAAGAAAGAAAAACTCTTGCTGCCGATCTCGCCCTTATATTATATTTTAAAAAAACTGGTTTTAAAATTCTCTGACGTAAATTTAAAATAGGGACAGTCCAATACAATATGTATGGCCATTAGCCCACAACAACATAACCCACACAAATTCTTAAAAGATACTATCCCAGCTGGGTGGGAGCAGATGTAGACCAATTCTAAACCTTAAACTGCATTATTCATTGCTTGTTTGGGCAACTAGCACAGCTGAAGAAAGGAGATATTTGATTGCCAAACTTTGCAAAGATCAATGGCAGAGGCCTTTTTTGTCTTAAATATTCCAGATCTTTTTCTCTCCCGTCCCTCACCCCCCTCAGCTTTAATTCATTCTTTGATAAGGCAGTCTGGTGCACTATACTATAATTGTTTATAGGCAACTTCTTTGCCATATACAGCAGCAGCCTTTTAACCTCTCTGGCCAAACCTAAATCACTTTTTCTTATTTCATTTTGGCATACGGATGCCACTTATGGCTGCTCAGATAGTATTATTTATCCCAGAATCTCAAGGATTGGGTAAGAGCAATAGTTCACCATGATTCCAATCCAAATTCCATTCTTATTGCCAGACCATAGCACATTTTGGTAGAGAGAGCAGATTCCTTAGACACAACCCCTCCATCTTTGCCCAACCTTATGTACCCAGTCAATCCCAGGACCACCACTCCATACCAAATTGTGGAAGAATCATAGTCCTAAATGTGTCCGGTTCTAGGTAAAGTAAAGGACCACCATAATCACTTTTGAATTTGTTCAAGTCATTGATGGTTGAGGAGGCTTTATATTTCAGTGTATCATGATAAAAGTAGCACAAGACAAGAATCCTTCACAGGGAAACCACCTAGGAGACTGACATCCTCAGCCATAGACAGCACCTACTGAGACTTGTTAGCAGGAGAAGAGAGAGGAAGGAAAACATATTCAATGTAATCATCACATATTTTGACCAGTGTGATGTGGACACCATCAAAAAATCAAAAACTTACAGGCTCAGTAAAAACATGATCAGGCCCTGCTTGACCGAGCTGGGCCTTCCTTGTAACCTACCACTTGCTGGTCATTTGTTATACCAGCTCTATCAAACTCCTTCTATTTGACTCTGCATCATGCCAAAGCACAAGTGCTAGACAGGTAGGTATTTCACAAAATGCACTCTTAGCATTTCTGCCACATGTCCCGGAGGCAATACTAAAATATATATCTTGGCACTCTTCAGTTCTCAAAATTTGGCGCAAAACAGGAACAGATCAAGAAAGGTTTCTATCAAGCAGCCAACTTGATATATTCTGGGTGCTATGGACTACAAAAATGTGAATCAAGTTCCACCATAAGACATTGCCCACCTATATCGAAATAGGAAACACCTATATTCTATGGATGCATAGGCTATATATGATCACACTGCTTCACCAACTTCACAACCCCCTACTGCTCCCTCTCTGTCGGAACCTTCACTGTCACAACCCTCACACGTCCCCTCTGTGTATTGGGCTCACATTGGATTACCCCTGTGGCATTGTATGACACGCTATGATGTCCCTACCAATGTCCCTCCAGGCCTGTGATTTCATTGCATTTGCACCCCTGCACATATGCCCCCCATAACCCTGTGATTCTCATGACCTTGATTCCCCAGCCCAAGACCTGGGATCCCATAGAGATTGTTGCACCCATTGTTTACTAGGGCCTGGTGTTGTTTACCATCATGCATGTTTGAGCAAGCATGATACATTTGTTTCCTGTTGTTGGTTCTGCTACTCACTTTGCACCTGCCCTTCCTGTAAGTCCAAAGCAAGTGTACTAGCACATGTTTTTTTCCAAGGTTCGAGAACCTTCTAGAAGGCCATGTGCTCCACATGCCCACTTGCAACCCCAAGTCTGTGCTTAGCCTAGACTCCCTGCAGAACAAGTTTCAACCTTCCCACTCACCTGTAAAATCCTGCCGGAACCAAGAAGTGTTCCAGGCTCCTTTAAGTCCATAGTGAACTGATGGTCCGTGGCTCCAGCTCCCTCAACGTCTCCCTCCTACACAGCTACTCCGGACCCCATGCAACTCCCTGGGTCAAGGCTCCGATATCTTCTTTGATCATCAGTCAAGTGGAAGAACTCGGCTAAGTACTTGAGATCAGGTTAGTGCACACTAATCCTCCTACAGTAGTTAGCAGGACTGAGCACCAGCATCGTAAAAGTTTTTAGACTATTCCTCCACACCCTTACTGTGATTTCCTCCAGTGTGTTTTGTGCATTCCTATGCCGTACTCCTCCATTCAACCTTAGCACTTGAACTGGTTGCTCAGAGACTGAAAACTTAATTCTGTGTTTCTCTGAATGAACAGTATTTGTAAGAGAAAGAATTTGTGAGTTTTTGATGTTTGAATGAACCTTGTAACTACAACCTATGCACTGAATTTACCTTTGGAGTGCTATTAACTCCAACCTGTGTTCCAAGGTTATTTTGGGAGTGCCATTAACTTCAAACTATGTTACGAGCATTGTCATTAGGAGTGCCTAACTCCAATATATGATTTTGGTTATTCTGCTTTCATACAAGGCTTCGGCGAAAACTAGCAATTTTATGTAACTGAAGTGAAGTGAACACATGAATATTGTATATTGAGACCTGTTAGTGCACTGATGGTAATTGCTTCCTCTTGTTATTTCCACTATATTACGTCATTGCAAATCCAGAGGTTCTGGTCCAGTGTGTACCTACTTCACAGACACATTAGGTCTCTGGAGTGACAACATCCTGTTACATAGTATCGCCCAGCTGCTGAGCAGATCCAGTACCACAAGTCTCTCTTTTAATATGTTATCCCAACCCCTCTTCCCCCCAGTGGACAGTGTGTGCTCTATAGTTTCAGTTCCTTGAAGTGTGCTGTTCTCGGGAGGGATAGGAGGTCCAGCATCATCTCCGTGGTTGGGACCAGGTGAGTATATGACAATTAATTTACTGGCAAGATACTTGGGTAATGTTCATGAATCATTTATTTTCTTCAATTAATCCATTAATTAGCATTTGAGAAGAGGATGTATGGCGGTGGAGTTCTAGACGTGTATTCTTTGTTTTTCATTTTGTGAAACTAGCTTCTATAAACATGTATCATTCTTAATCTTCAATGCATTATCAGAACAATGTGATGTAAGGGGCGCATCATTTAAGAAAATGGTGTATGATATTGTTCTCAAGATTTAACATACCTTTGTCATGTAAATTATTAAAAAGACATTTATGGTATTGCTGAATTGAAATACAGCCTTGTGGTAGTATTAGGAATCAATTAAAAAAAGACAAATATACATTTGTATCTATTCGTATTTCATACTAGTTATGCAGAGAACAGTGCACAGAGATCCCAAGTGTTAAACTTTAATATATGTAATATTCAACATGTGGTTATTGTGTAGGATATTCAGACTTGAGTTTTTGTATTTCAACTTTAAAAACTGAATACATACAGTGTGCTAAATAGTGATAAACAGTACTCAAACTAAAATTTATGATAATACAGCATTGAAGAAGCTACATAAGCACTGCATCTAGTTTTCATTATATGTTGTCATGTTAGGAAAAACATCTTGAAATAAAAATTTACTTGGTTAGAATTTTTGTGTGAAGTAATTCTTTGTTTTATATTGCTCCAATACAATAGTTGTAAGTTTGCTGCTAAAAAATGAATTATGAGAGTATACCCCCTTTGTAATTAATATTGAAAAATGTGAAATGTTATGCACTATCTTCACAACTGCTTTACCACGATGCATAATTATTAACAAAGGCATGTGTATTTTCATTGTCTTGTTCTACCCGAGGTGACCAGGTATATGCTCTGGGACCAAGGCTCATAATGGCATTAAAAAAAATGCTGTGAAGCAGAAGTGTACATCACTGGTCATCAGAAGATAAGATCCATCATAGACTGTTGTTTGGGAAGTTTAACATTTAGACACTGTTGTCTGCATTTGTGCGACAACAGGCAACTATAGAGACCAAAGACAGTTTGTAGCTTCAAGGTTGTTTTTACAACAATGTTGTTTGAGGTGAAATACCTGCATTGGACAATAATGAGAGTAACGTGCGACTAGATAACGAAATGTCAGATGCACAGTAAAAGCCTGAGTTCATGATAGACTCACTAGAAGGACACATAAGCAGAATAGTGTTTCTAAGCTGATTTCTTTGTGGAAAGCATGACACATCACCATGACTGCAAATTAAATATCAATTATATTTCTTGAATAAAAATAAAAATCTTTGTAAATAATGTGATGTATAATAAATGTATTTTTAAACAATTTAGTTTATTGCGATTATAATGTGCTGCACACACAAATCTGTCACGTTTCTACTAGTTCATTGATCTATAAATAAGGTTGGAAAAATTAGTGCACTTTTATAAATCTTTTAGTTTGCTTTCCAAAAAACTATTAATTTGGTGATGCACCCCAATCAGAGTGAAATGGGTCTTGGGTTGCTTGTGTTCCGGTTTAGAGAAGGTCTAGCTTGGCAGTTTAGGCTGGATTGTATTGTAACAGGACCAAGGCTGATTTGCCTATCGCTGAGTCAATTCTGAGGTGGAATGGTGAGCAAAATAATGATGGACAGGGATACGGCTTAGAGTAATTACTAGTGGCTGAGATTAATTAAAGTATTTCATCCATTGCTGTTTTTTTACTTTAAGATAATAAAATAGGCAAATAACAAGAGCCATAATGTATCCTCACCTCAAACACATACATGCAATACAACTTGTTGCAAAGGAGCTTTAATTAGAAAATATGATAATAACATTTTTTAAATGTAATTTCTTATTGCTGATGTTGCACAGCAATCTACGTCTGACATGCATGAAGAACAGGAAGTTATCACACAGCATATGAATGAAATAAAAAAGGATAAAGATAAGGGTTTACACTTGCAAAATGTATGTGTTGACAAATCATCAACTAACAACATTTGCATGAGATCAAAAACTTAAGATCTGAGAACTGCAGCCCAATAATTATGAATATTAACTCACCTTTGATGCAACGTGTTGTGGGAACTCAGTTATGAACAGAGAAAAAAGCATTTGCACAGTTGAAAGTAGAGAAGCATTCTGAAGTAACAGAATCACAAAAAGACATAGCATCAGCCGTGATTTGCATTGCAGGGTATTGCAGTTGCTTTGTTAGGATGTACTCTCCGTTTATCAAATATAGAAGCATTTAAATTGGTATCTACAATAGCAAGTACTCACACATTTGCATATAAGTCTCAGGGCTATTCAGATTAAGATGATAATGTCCACCCTGTCCACAGTGTATTCCAATTGTGATATACAAGAATCACATTTTGAATTTATTATAATTTTCTTCTCATCATATGCTGATTGTTGTTCAGAATACTAAAACCAATTGTATGTGTTGTGGCAACTGCAAACTCTCGTTCAGGCTGTGTGATGACATCAGTGAATACTTAACAAGCGAAACATTGGACACAAGAAATAATATATATTTTTTGTTACTCCTATTATCCATATGCTTTACCCTTGTTTGTGACTATCATCTTGTACATAATAACACATATCTACCAAGAAATGGTACTCTTCAGTTTTCTGGAGTAAGCACGTTCCTGAATGGGAAAATGTCATTCTTCTTGCACTCAGTCTCAGAGACTAGGTCTCTTTTGATAAATGAAACCAAATGAGTCAAGGTTAATTCAAACGTAAATTCAATTTATAGAACCATTTCTCCATGGCAATTTCATAGAATTCTATTCATTCATGTTCGATGTGTCGTTAATCCAACTGCCCAATGCATTTCGGGCTATCTAAGCCCTTCTTCAGGGGCGACGTTCTAAAAGGATAAGGTCAGGAGTCAGTCTTAGTATACAATAATGAATTGAATTGAAAGAAGTTAATCGGAAACCAAAGGTGCTCGAGGGATCTCGAGGTGAAATTACTGACAGTTATGTGAATCATGTCTATAAAAAAAGCGGGAGCAGTGCATTCACGGTAAATCCCCGTCGTGAGTAAATTATTATTATGTAGGTATTGCATGGAACACAAATATACAGTTGTATCAAAAGTATTTTTATAGACAAAAAACTACAATATTTTAAAATCACACACACTACAAATATAACTCCCATATGCTCCTATACCAAACAGTATTAATTATTTTGAACATTTACATTTTCAAAACCATTATTTATGTAACCTATCACTTTAAAATATAGACAACACATTGACATTCATAAACTATAACATGCGCTCAAACATTAAATACATTGTCAATAGCCATGCAAATAAGATCTTGAGAGGCCTCCATTATTTTAAGTTGTTTTAATATTTTATTTAAAATATTCAAAATCTTTAGTTCCATGACCATGCCCTCCACGTTTTTTGTCCAGTGTGTTTCATTATTGGCTTAATTTTAGCACATTTTCCCCTCCCTGCTTAGATTATTCAATTCTTTTTTTAGGGGTTTAGCGGTAGATAATTTCCTTGATGGTACTGCAATTGTTGTGGATATCTTTTCATGAGTTGTTTTTCTGTAGTTTCTCTGTCCATCCATACACCCATTCTCAGATAACCCTACCAATTAGAGTTACTTGTTTCACAACCTATTTAGTTCTACATGGCACCTTGAAGCCTCATTCACATGTTCTGTAAATTAGCTAAGCAATTTTTCAGTTTAAGTAGAAAAAGAATCATCACATTGCATTACATTTCATCATGGCACATGTATTGTATTACCTATGTCAAACAGAATGTTTTCATTTAAGAAAAATCTATGATTATAGTTTAAGAGTTTACTGTATCAACATGTTATACTCTATGAAAATCAGATAATTTTTTATGAACTGAGTAATGCCAATATCACCATGTGTGATGGTATTATTTTAAATAACTTTGTAGTTTATCATCCTAGATTCAGTGTGACATAGTTAAGGCATTTTAAATTAAAACACAAGTTGATTTTCAACATATGTGGATCACATGCATAGATTTGACTCCTAAACTCATAATTTTACCCTTTATAGTCTTTATCAATAATCTGCCAGAATAATAATGTCTTCAGTTACTAACAAGGTGATGCATTTAGTGCATAGTGATAATACTCTTTCTTTACCAGAGGGCTATAGAATTGTTACAGGGTAGTAGTACAGTTTAACAGGGTGGTGACAGTTAAAATTGGAATTATGCCCTTTGCAGTGCCATAGGGTGTGTATGTGTTTCTTGGCTATTTGCATTAGGTTATAACTAAGTAGTAGCTCTACACGATGTTTATAATTAGTCACCAAATATAATTGTAAAGTATTTCTGTATTTTGAAGACACACATGACAACAGAAAATGTGGCAATTTCATAAATAACTTCTAGGATGCAAGTCAAGCTATGTAACTGGGAGAAATATTCTACTACCATATAGCATAGGGCTCATTGTATTTGGACATTCCACTGACCAGCTACCCAAGCCTAAACCATTGATACAGGCATCCTATGTTGGCAAAGTCAACCTGTTAAACAATGGGGCGCATGCAAGATTGCAGAGAAGTAGAGTGTGATCTTTCTCTCTCTGCTGGGCCATGGGTCAATATACATTCCCAGTCACATCACCTGCCTTAGCCCTTGCAAAGCAGTAGTGGCTGCAAAAACACGAGGCAAAATGGCACTGGTATACCAGTGAGGAGCGTATCTGGAGGCCAGCCTTCAACAACAAGTTCAGGAAGTAGAGATACCCTGAGCCCCACAGGGGAGTCGCTCCCTGACAGCAAGAAACAAAACTCAGATCCAGCAGGAGAGCCACTCAAACAGAGCAGGACGACCACATGGCAATCGCTGATCTGGCATAACAAGGAGGTGGGATCTGATGAGAGGTGGAGCAATGGAAAACTGAGCAGTGAGGAGACTGCTGTGAGACAAAGGGTAGATGGATTGTGGATCTGGGGCTGAGCTAGGGGCCTTTGAACACAGATGGTGTGGGGCCTGATGGGCCACATCACACTAATGTCTGCAAGTCGAGGGGTATAAAGCAGAACAAAGTGGTCCTAAGGCTCAGAGGAGCCTTAACTATTGGGATGGACACAAGGCCACTGGATATCGGACAAAGAAGATGGCCCTAGCAGGAGAGGTCAGAAGTGAGCAGTGGCCCTAGGGCCATAACCAGGGGCCATCATGCATGCCAAATATTGAAAATGGGACACCATGGGGACCATAACAAGTCCACAACAGTAAACACAGGAGGAAACAGCAGATTAAAATGTTTTTAATGCAAAGATGGGTCAGTACTTTACAGAGACTGGCAATCTAAAGTGGGGCAAAAGAGTATGCATGAGATCAGGAGAGTAACCTGTAAGACCATGAGTAAACATGCTGAGAGATGCGGGTTTGAATGGTTTCCCATGCTCCCATTGTATCTAGAAGACACATGTTGAAAACAGGCCCAGGTGTAAACCTCCGCTCCACTCAGGGAGTTTGCGGATTGCAGACACTCCGAGCCTCGCGTAGGAATGCGGAGTTCCTGAATTCCTCCTTTCGGGAGCAAAGCAGAGGTTTTTTTTCCATTTGCGCCCTTGAGTGTTGTTTTGGCACTCGAGAGAGGGGCTTTTGGAATGGATTTTCTCCTCAAACTGGCCGTTGGAGTTCTTTGTTTGTGTGAGAAGCCTATTTCTAAACCTTTTTTTCGAACAGGAAGGGAGTGCCCCAGGGACTCCAACTTACTGTTCTTGTCCAGCAGGCTCCTCCTAATTGCTTTGTCCCTCTCCTGGTAACATTTCATTGGGATTTGAAGCTGGAAGGCTCTGTTTCCTTGTCTGCTGCATATATACCATTGTATTGAAGGACTTTGTATTTGAGATTTCATGAATAAGTAAGTTGTAAAACTCGTGTATAAGAGTGATGTTTGTTTGATTAGGGGCATGCTCCAGGATTTATTAGGGGCCTAGTTATTTTTTTGCATGTATTTGATCTTCTTTTGTAATGGAAAATGTTGCACAGTTCAGTACATCTTTTTAATAAGTTTGCAATATTGATTTAATTCATTATGTTGCCTCGTCAGCCAATGGGCCTTCCAGCCAATAGGCCCAGTACTAGTACTGGGTGCATGAAACAACTGTTTCTGTGGTGTCTGTTGAATTGAAACATCCTTTAGGCCATGGATGACATTGGATTAAATTGCAAAATGTATTTTTGGTGGTATTGCACGTTTTTTTTCAGCAAACAGTATAGGTGGGATAATCATATTTGATGCCTTTGGAGGATGTATATTGTTGTAAAATTTGTTATCCGTGTTAATTTAAATTTTTGGCATTGCTGAATAAATGTTCTTTGTTCTGTGTTACCAATCTATACCTCCTTTTTTTGGCCAGTGTGTGAGTGTGTTTGCCATAGGCCACCATTTGTCTTTGTTTTCCATGCCATGTGGCCAGGGGTCATTTTGTATAGTCAGTGCCCATAAGTCTGCATGCGTTCTTTGTTTCCTATGCCTTTTTATTTGTTGATATGACCATGTGGCTGGTGGCCATTTTGCGCAGCCAGACAGTTTGCTTTTGCCATAGGCCTTCATGTGTTCTTTGTTTGTGGCCCTGCCTCCTGGCTTGCTGTTTCACCACGTGGTTGGTGGCCATTTTGTGTAGACAGCCAGTGTGCTTTTTGCCATAAGCATGCATGTGTTCTTTGTTCCCCATGCCTTCTTGCTTGTTGTTGTGACCA
Source organism: Triturus cristatus (assembly GCF_964204655.1). Taxonomy (NCBI): domain Eukaryota; kingdom Metazoa; phylum Chordata; class Amphibia; order Caudata; family Salamandridae; genus Triturus; species Triturus cristatus. The sequence goes on along the minus strand of NC_140592.1, from coordinate 1,109,316,008 downwards.
TGTGGCTGGCAGCCATTTTGGGTAGGTAGCCAGTGCACTTTTGCCATAGACCTGCATGTGTTCTTTGTTTGCAGCCATGCCTCCTTGCTTGCTGTTTCACCATGTGGTCGGTGGCCATTCTGTGTAGGCAGCCTGTGTGCTTTTGTGATAGGCCTGAATGTGTTCTTTGTTACCCCTGCCTTCTTGCTTGTTGATGCAACCATGTGGCTGGCGGACATTTTGTGTAGGAAGCCAGCGTGCTTTTGCCATAGGCCTGCATGTTGTCTTTGTTCCCCATGCCTTTCATGCTTGTTGTTGTTGTGACCATGTGGCTGGCGCCCATTTTGTGTAGGCAGCCAGTGTGCTTTTACCATACGCCTGCATGTGTTCTTTGTTTGTGGCCAATGCTGGCCATGCTGTTTGACCATGTGGTCAGTGGCCATTTTTGTAGGCAGCCAGTGTGCTTTGCTATAACCCTGCAAGTCTTCTCTGCTCCCCTTGCCGTCTTGCTCAGTGTTGTTGTTGTTGACCATCTGACACTTGCTGGCAGCCATTTTGTGCTTCCAGCCAGTGTGGCCCTTTGCCATAGGCTTGCATGGATGGTTGAGATAGCAGTTTAATGAATTATATGCTTGAGGATAATTTCACTTATTTGTAATTTGTTTCGTATTTGGATTTTAAAAATGTTATATTTTTTTAATTTTATGTTTTTTGTTATATTTTTTAATTGTAATTGTTTTAATTTATAAAAAAAAGAATTACATTTTCCTAACATCTGGCATCAACCCCATGTCTGCTATAGGTGCGCAACAGCATTCATTGCCTAAGGATTATTCCATGGTCAGCTGCACCTCCCTGAGTGCCACATCCCACGTGATGCACATTAAGCAAACAGTTACATCTGTATGTTGTTATTGCTCTTTCTTATCCATCTTGACTGCACACCATGAATGTTTATGTTGGTGTGGTTTTACAAATGGATAGCTGCACTGTATTGCTAATTATTTATAATAACATAAGTAACCACACTAAGGGCCTCATGTAGGTAAATAAATTTTACCGGTTCTTAAATACCGAGCCGTACCGAATCGGTAAATTAGAATCGGTAAGTTATATGTAGGTAAAAATTCGGTAACAGTTACCGATTCGGTAACATTCGGTAATCACGAATCGGAATTCACCGAATCGGAAAATACCGAGGTGGTATTTACCGAATCGGAAAATACCGAGGTGGTATTTACCGAATCGGAAAATACCGAATCGGTATGTACGGATTCGGTAAATAAAATCACATGACTTGACGAAACAGCTAATCCTGTGCAACGACAGCCCACCCAACCAGGAAGTGCCCACACCCAGGCAGGTGTACATAATTAGTCGAAGTGGCCACACCCAGGCAGGTGTACATAATTAGCCGACCCTGGAGAGGCTTGGAGTGCAGAGGAGAGGCAGGGAGCCGTTGCATGTGCGAGCGGGTAAACGAACAGCATGTCCAGCCAGAGAACACAGAAAGACGGAGGGGAAAGGAGGAGGAAGCTGAAATTTAGCCCCAAGGAACTCCAGGTGCTGGTGGAGGAGGTGGTGAAGCAGCACCAGAAGCTGTTTGGAAGGCAATCCCTGCAAGTGCCTGAGGCGGAAAAGCGCAACATATGGCTGGCCATCTAGGCGCAGGTCAACGCTGTGGGAGTGACCCACAGGGACATTGAGGTCCTCAAAAAGCGCTGGTATGACCTGAGGATTGTAACCAAGAGGAAGATGGGCGACATCCAGAAGGAGGCCAGCCAGACCGGAGGTGGAACCAACAGGGCACCTGCCCTCACCGAACTGGAGGAGCTGGTGGCGGCCACAATCCAGCAGGAGAGCGTCGTGGGTCTTGGGGACGCCGACAGCTCTGCCAGAGCCGCAACACACCAAGGTAAGACGAAAGCACAGCAATGTAGCCCCCCCTACCCCTATCCCACATCCCCCATTGTGAAACGAGAATCACACTGCAGTCCACACGTGTCAGTGCAGACAGGCAATGCATTCCGGGAGATGTAGTCAGGGCAACACTAACCATGACGTAAATGTTACAGGGCAACAAGGCATGTCACGCACTCGAGGCACAAGGAGACAGAGGACATATTGGAATGTGAAATGTTTTATTGTGACGCTTGCAATGCAGCCCTTCGGGGACACTGAGCCAATGTTGTATTTCTGTCCACAGATGTGACATCATGCAAGACAGGGCATGCTGCAGGAGAGACGGCACACCGGCCACAAGTATCACCTCTAGCCAGCACAAGTACAGACCAGGGAGCAGGCCCACTGGCAGCCGCACCACCAACACAGCCAGCCTCGCCGCACCCAGAGCCAGCATCACCTCACCGAGAGCCAGCATCACCACAACCAGAGCCAGCATCACCACAACCAGAGCCAGCATCCCCACAACCAGAGCCAGCATCGCCACTCATGTTCGAATCACCGGCCACATCTCCGCTTGCAGGTGTGAGAATGAGGAGGCGTCCAGCAGCCAGGCTACGAGCCTTAGACACCTCGTCAGACGACAGCATGGGCCCAGAAGACCGCACCGGGCCCCAGGAAGGGAGCCATGCCACTGTGCCCCACACCTCACAGGCAGCACAGACGGGAGCAAGAGGGCGCCGCAGGTCGCGTGTCCAGAGTCCACCAGCACCCACTGACGGCCATGGAGTCTTCTTGGGTCTCGAGGGCCAAATGTTGAAGCAACAGCGCCTGCAATCAAAGGCAGTCATGTCAGTCCAGAGGCACATGCGGGTGATGAGGACAACATTAGTCAACATGGACAGTAACATTAGCGGCATGGCTGCGGGCATTCGGGACATGTCCCAGTCAATCCAGCAGTTGTGCAGCAAATTAGATGCTGACATCGAAGCACGGCGCCGGGAACGCCAGAGAAGGGACACTACCAGCAGGGCACTCAACCGTCTGGCAACTGCGACTTCTCTACTGTGCCGGCGCTCTGTGACGATGCAGGAGGGCCTAACACAGTGCTGCAGCGACCTGTCTCGGGGGATGGTGCAGGTGACAAGTGCACTAGGGGTGCTATTGACTAGTCAGGCGTCGACAACTGCTGCAGGGGATGCTGCGGAGAGCATCGACACCAGCAGCAGCATCACACCCCCCGTCCCAGAAGCACGCAGGAGCAGCAGGCGGCATGGGGTTGGCTCTAGTGAGGATGCACAGGCCGTGCAATCCACCACTGCAGCGCGTATGCGCAAACATTGATGTGGCCCTGCTAAGCCACTTCCCATTGGGTGACGTAACCCTGGACATACTCCTTGTATAGATGGTATATTGCCTGATTGGCCTGTTCATGTGTTCATGGCGTGGTGCCACATTAAAACTACGTCAGTACTTCTCACAACTCGCTGTGTCCCCTCACTTACTCAGAAATAGTTGCATGTGATCTCTGCCCGTCTCTCTCTCCCATCGATTGCAGTTGGCACTCTAGCTGCGTTGCCCTCTGGCTGGCCTGACTCATCCTCGTTGTCCTCAAAATATGTTAGTTCCACATCTGTACCTTTTTTCGTGGCAAGGTTGTGCAGCATTGCACAAGTGGCAATAATCTTGCAGCAGGTGATGGGTTTGTACTGGCGTGCGCCTCCGCTCTTGTGCAGGCAGCGGAACCTGCTCTTCAGTAGTCCAAACGTGCGCTCCACCACATTGCGTGTTGTTTTATGTGCCACGTTGTATCGTCTCTCACTCTGGGTTGCTGGGTGTAGGTAGGGAGTGAGGATGAATGACCGGCATGCATATGCACTGTCGCCTGGATGAGTAAAAGGGAACCATCAGTAACATGCCTCTATACACTATGATTTGCAGGTTTCAAGGGGCGTCACTGTTACTTACCTAGCAGGTATCCCTCTCCGAATTCTCCGGCACTCAGTCGTGTGTAGATCCCACTATTCTGGAAGATGTAAGAGTCGTGGGTGCTCCCAGGAAACTTTGCAACAATATATGTGATGATGTTCCCTGCATCACAGATCACCTGCACATTGATGGAGTGGGTGGACTTCCTGTTCCTGTAGATGTGCTCTGTATCAGCTGGTGGACAGATTGGGATGTGTGTACCATCAATACAGCCGATGACATGGGGGAACTGTGCCATGTGATAAAAGTCTGTTTTTGTTTTCTGCAGTGCAGCCTGTGTGTTTGGGAAGCTTATGTAGTGGTGCATTCTCTGCATCATGGCATCCAGGAACTTCCTGAAGAAACGTGACAGGCAACTCTGGGATACCCCACCCACCGCAGCTATCACCACCTGATAACTGCCGGATGCCAACAGATGTAGGCTGCAGAGCACCTGCACATGTGGGGGTATGGCGTGCGCCCTTCTTATTGGCTGGTCCAGGAGTGGGTGAAGGTCCCTGATTAAGTCCATGATGGTTTCGGGGTGTAGCCTGTACCTCTCATGTATCTCTGCATCAGTCAGCTGGAATAGTGTGATGCGCTGTCTGTAGATTTGTTCCTCCCGTCGCCACACCCTCAGTCCTGCTGCCTGTAGACGTAGGCGCCTTGCAATGACGTACATGGCGGCCATGTTGTCCACGCTGTTGCATTTTGGGTTTGCCTATATGCATTGTTGATGGTTACCACCTGCTTTCAATCCGTGTTAATTACCGACTCTTATTTACCGATTTTCCTGGATTTCTTAATTACCGAGTGCTCCTACATGTCATTTTAAATTTTACCACTTCATATTTACCACTTCATGTTTACCGAATCGTTAATTATGTATTCGGTAAATCTGATTCGGTATTTTGGAATTCGGTAAATATGAATCGGTATTTACCGCCTCATATTTACCGAAAAGTGGTTTTTGGACTCCTACATCTCACTTGTCTGAATACCGGTCGGTAACGGCATATTTACCGAAAATCGGCCGTTACCGACCGGTATTTGGCTACCTACATGAGGCCCCATATGATATTGTTTGTTTGTACTACTAACTGAACTGTAACAATGCCACGTTTCACTGATGTTCTTCTTGCCTGTTTGCATTTAGGTACACAAGAGAAGAGAAGAGACATCTCCCACAGTACTGCCAGACAGAAGGCCTGTGCACAACTTGACGTGTGACTGACTATGCAACATGGGCATCTCTTCAGCTTGTGAAGCTAAGTACCACTCCCAACTGACAGCTTCAAGATGGCCCCAAAGAAAGGTGCTACCAAGAAAGTGGCCAGTGGGGAGGAGAAGAAGCAGATTTTCACCACTGGTGTGATGACCACAACCTTGTTTGGCAAACTTGTGCCTACTGCACCGGCCTCCAGCGAGCAAGCTGAGCACAGCACTCCCCCAAACCGAAGTCCAGGACCATGTCTGTCAGTGAGTCAACCACTGCAATCATGACAACAAAACCGAGTAGTGATTTGTCCCTTTTGGCAAGTAATACACAATTGTTTCAGGAAGCAGAGCAAAGCAAACAGCAGCCACAGCTGCAGCCGCAGTCAACAATAGTACATTTGCCTGATGTTGGAGCAGAACAGGAGGTTGAGCTTCCTTCCAAACAAGAAGTTGAAACTCCTCTTTTAGAATCATTGGCTCCCAGATCTCCTGTCAGGTTTCGCCTTCCAAAATCTTCGGGATTGTGCTGATGCTCAAAGGGGTCCACCTCTCGATTGCCCAAAGTCCGGAATACAAATACACTCGGACTAGTGGAATAGTCAAGTGAGGGAAGGAAAGGGTAGGAACAGCGTGGAGGGAGGCCTATGGATGACCCAGTAAAAAACATCGTAAGTACTCAGTGTGTTTGAACAGGTAATAGAAACAGGTGAAAGCACTGTGAGGTATAGCTGGTGAATCTCTATAACACACTTCCTGTAAAGGTAATGAAAGAAGGAATGTCTACCAGAAGAGAGAAGAGGGTGGTTGCAGACTAACAGCACAAAACTATGTAGAGGAGAAAACATCCATCAGTTTTATATACATACCACAAGAATCCTGGTCATTGGGATAACATTTATGTACCATACACCACCTACCCAAATTATGTGTGGAATAGCCCCAAATGCAAGATAGGAACTTCCTGACGCCCTCTTATCTCTCTCTCCTCGGAAATGGTATATAAGAACAGACCATTCGCAAAACAAAACCAAAGACGAGGTGCACTTGATGTCTGCACTATAATAATAAAATGCACTGATATAGAAAAGTTCAATAGTCACATTGCCATCTTACTTTGAGCCTTGATATACCTGCATGAGTACATGCATGGTCTATAGATCCTCAGTTACAGACCATCCAATCGAGTGGCCTATCCTTGTACCGAGGATGAAATCACCAAAAGAAAGAATCCACTCCCTGCATGAGAATCCGGGCACTTTCCTTACTCGCCAACAGGGAATAGTAAAACGGGTGGAGCGCTGTTAAAGCCACAAATGCCCCTCTGCAAAGAACTGCCGACTGTGCGGTTCCGCCAACAGAGAAACAAGGAGCTCGCCCTAAGGACAAGCCGTTCTGATCAGAAGCAATGTCACCTGCTACCCGGCGTGCTTCTCTGCATGAAACAGCTGAGAGCGCTGTTTCGCCAACAGAGAAACATGGACCACAACCACAGAGAAGACCTGTTCTCAAGCCCGCAACAAAAGGTTTCAGAAAAGTACAATACAGAGGTGCGAAGTGGACCCCAGCAGAGTCCAGGAGATAACAGGAGAGGCAAGGGAAAATAAAAGTTCCCAAAAGACTTAGACTTCTGGAAAGGGATGATGAGGAGGATAACAACAACGAGGCAATCATGATGGATAGTGACACAGAGGAGTCTGACATTGCTTTTCAACCTGCTCCAAGGGATGTGGCACAGGTAGCACCGCCACCAGCTCCCATATTTGCAAAGCCCCAGCTGAGACCTGCACCAACCCCTGCCTCAGGGAGAGGCAATCGATGACACGCCCACCTATCTTCAATTATTCTTCAGGCATTGGCAGTGGCACAGTAAAAAAGTACTCTTCTCCAGTTTGGGACTTTTTTACGGGTAACTAAGAGGAGGAGCACATTGCAGTATGCACCATTTGGCACACAAATGTTTGTTGAGGTAAGCCTGGTACACATGTTGGTACTGGAGGCCAAACAACCCATCTGAAAAAAACACTTCACTATCAAGTGGGAGGAGCACCTTACAAAAATTGATGAACGTGGTTGTGGTAATGAGCAAAGCCAGGGTGCATCAGCTACAAGTACAAGCCCAATCACGGTGGAAGGTGATGTTGAGGAAGAAGAGGGTGACATCGTCACACAAAGCAGCCCTGTCCCCATCAGTGTGCCAGCAGATTCACCCGCCTCTGCGACTTCACAATGGCACAAGATTCGAAGTGAGATGGAGACACCATGGCATACAGTGACTGCCCCACCACGCCACACATTGAGTCTACCACCACCATCTACATCTCGAAAGATGCCTGTGTCAGTGGCCCCAGAAAAAAAGAAAGCCCAGGCTACTATTATGGGCATGTTTAGGCAGGAGGTGCCTTACGAGCGGAACCACCCAACCACACGTTTGTACAATAGGAAGCTGGCAAAAATGTTAGCACTGGGCCTCTTCCCTTATTTTTTTGTGGAAGGAGTGGGATTCTTAGAATTTGTGGCAGCGATCTCCTGGAAATAGAATGGACCAACTCAGAGCTATTTTACCAGAGTTGCTGTTCCAGTGCTGCATCATGATGTGCTGCAGTGGTTTGGAAAAGCTTTGCAGCGAAGTATTGTTTACACCATCCACCTGACGACAGTTGTCAGATGACTGATTACATGTGCATCACTGCACACTGGATCTGTTTTGTAGGGGTAAAGCAAAAGATATCTGCAGGTCTTGGCCCTAAAGAACAGTTTAAGAGCATTCAGTAGCATGCAACAGTGGCCATGTTCACCATGGAGAAATCACATACAGCTGTAAACATCTTGGAGGATTTTAACAGCAAGGTGTACGAAAGGCTGCGACCCAGAGGTTTCAGAATTGGATTTGTTGCCACAGACAATGGCAGTAACATAGTCAAGGCCATGTCAGACCAAGGCTATTTCAGGGTCCTGTGTTTGGCCCATTGCATTAACCTGGCAGTGCAAGACTTCCTACAAAAAGAAGACATAGTCAACAACATAGTGACCACCTGCAGAAGAATCTGCATTAATTTCAGCCATTCTTTTAAAGCCCAGAAGCAGTTGCAGATTATACAGCATAATAATAGAGTACCCATTAAAGCCCTGATACAGGAGGTACCAACACATTGAAACTCGACCTTTTACATGTTGTAATATCTGTTTGAGCAGTACAAACAGATGAATGACTATGTCATTCAAAGAGGAGAGGATGTAGTTGGGAAAGCTATGACCATGGATACGGAAAAATGCGGGCTAGTCAAATGCCTGACACAGATGCTACTCCCTGTTGAGGTTTTCACACAGGAAGTTAGCAAGGAGGACAATACAATGGGCCAAGCTATCCCTTTGTTACATCTCCTACAGGACCAGGTAAAAAAGGTATCTAAACGGTTCGCCCCCACAGGTGTGAATGAAAATACTGAAGCCCATGCCTTGATTGAGACCTTAATTCTTTGCTTGGCTTGTAATACAAGGCTGCAATATTACATCTTCACATCCAAAGAGTATATCTGTGCCACACTACTTGATCCATTGTAGAAAACATGTCTGCCCACTTTCATTCCTTTTTCTGAAGGGGGTGTTTTAAAATGCAAGAGGCGGATTGTAGAGCAAGCCAGAGAGTTGGAAGAAGATCGGCTGGAACTTTGATTTCCACCCTGCAGATATGGGGTGCCACCTTCAACTTCCAGAGAGGGCAGTCTTGTCTCACAGCAGCCAACAACACCATCAACCAGAACACCGGAAACAACAGCAATAGACGGACCAGACTCAACCTCTGCATTGTAATGGTTTAAATTGGCAAGGCTCAAGTCCAGTGCAGAGGCGATGGTAAAATAATAATAATAATAATAATAAATAATAATTTGTATTTGTAAAGCACAAACATATCACCCCTCAAGGATTTCAAGGTGCTGAGGGCCCTCAGGGAGATTAAGTGAGCTATTGCCCAGAGTCATGTGATGCTGAGCTGAGCTGCCGCCAGGGATCGAACCACGGGCCCTGCACTCTGGAGTCAGCTGCTTAGGCCGCTGCACCACACCTCTTCCAAAACAGGTTGAGCAAGTGGCAGTCCAATGGCCATCTACAGGAGGATCTGGATGATCTAAAAGAGGTCTATGTGGATCAGAATCCATTGATGTATTGGTCTGGGAATATGCGCCAATGGCCAGACCTCAGCAGGCTATCAATAAAGTATCTGGCTTGTCCTGTCGCCAGTGTGTCTGCTGAGCATGTGTTCAGTGCAGCTGATGCAGTTGATATTGTGAGAAGGATCAGTCTCTCACCTCACAATGTGGAGATTGATTATGATAAAAAATGAACCAACATTTTATCCCACATAATTACATCATTCCTGAAACAGTAGAAAAGGAGGAGGAGGGTGATTGGTCCAAAATGTAATCAAATGTGTTAGCTGATCAGCTTCTGGGGGAACCACCTGAGTTTGAGAATGAACTCTACTTCCTGGACTAAGTATGCTAGCGCTCCTATAGAACTTTTAAACTATTTCACGTTGAACTTCTATCTTGGCAAAAAAAAACAGCTAGTGGCTAGTCAAATATATTGCCAGATTGCAGTTGGACCATTGGGCATTGAAAAAGCCTCCACAATTCCTTCATGACATTTGGGCCAGTTCCTGCCCCCTTCGCATGCCTATTGCCTATCCCTTTTTGCATCACTTAGCACTAGAAGGTCTTCCCCAGAAGATCGTGGATTTCCAAGACTGCCTGCCAATACCAAATTCCAGTGGGTTGTCCGCATCAAAATTTATTACCTAATACCTAAACTACCCATGCTTGAATTGGAAGAGGTAACTACAACTTTTGCAATGGTGAGTGAGTGATCGTGTGAGTGATTATGATGATTAATGATGATTCATGTGGTGGCAGACAGTGAGGGGGGTATTGAACTGTAATGTGGGAACTTGCCTGAGATGTCTGATTTCCAATGTTTGGGGCCTGAGTGATGGGCCATCATTTTTTTCACTGGAAGTGATTGGCCTTCACTTAATGAAAATTAATTAACCTGTGTGGTCCACTCCTATGATCCTTCTGTTTTTTTCATCATCTAGGATGGCTGCCCCAGACAATCGGTTGATTTACAAGACTGCCAAATTCCAATCTGTTACTTGCATTAAAGGAGTGATAGTGTGCCTACCATCATGCTTGGATTGGAACAGGTAACTATTGCAAAAATAATGATCAGATTATCGAGTGACTGTGAGTGATGATTGATGTGCAGACTGACAGTGAGGGAGGGTGTGTTGAACTGTAATATGGGAAATTTCTTAAGATGATTATTGATTTGCAATGTTTGGGGCCTGAGTAAAGGGCAATCATTTTTTCCCTGGAGGTGATTGCCCCTTTCACACTTAGCCAGATGTAATTGCAGGATCCTCTCCTTTTTTCTGGTTCTTCGGAGATCAGACCAGTCACTTTAGATAACAAACAAAAACCTGCACAAAATACAACAATTCTGATCCTCTTTTCTACTTGTTCTTCAACTGCAGTGCACTACACTTCTATCTTGCTTGTGCCATGATAAAGACTGATGTGGGAGGGAGTTATTCAGAGTCAGGACTCAGGTGGAGGATGGAAAATCTCAGGGTGAGAGCTGGGGAACTACCTCATCAACAGTTATAAGCAAGACGTTATTGACTTCAGTTCAAAGGTAAACCAATAGTTTGAGGCCTAGTACTCAGCTATTTCAAATAGAGAGAAGTGCATTTGTGAAATGCTGCTCTGTGTGTGTGGGGGGGGTGTGAGTGTGTGTGTGTGTTAGACTAGTGGCAAAAGTGAAAATCTTAGTCCTCCTCTTGTTTCTCTTGCTCTGAGTCTTCTTGATACATTCCTCATGAACCTTACCTTCCTTCTGTCCTTCTCCTTGACTCTAAAATACAGTTTCTCTTTTACAATCCGCAGGCCTACTTCTAGTCTCCTGCACAAACAAAAGGTGAAAGTTGAGCTCAACAACAATCCTTCTTATCTACCGCACCAGTCCAGATAGGCACCAGAGAAGGGACATTTAAGAGGAGAAGGCAGATGTACCACATCATTTTGCAATATAATATAATTATTCTTTTAACAATCATATTTGGAGAACAGGGTTGGTGGGTTCACACCCCAACCTAGAAGACAGAACATTTAGATAGCTGATAGCTTGGGTGTCGGGGCAGAAGGACTGTTTGCCATGCATTTATCTGTACTCTGTCATAATAATTCCTTTCTTTTCTTTCACAACAGATTCATGACAAATGATGTACTGCTCATTGCCCAGAGGAATGTTGTCCTTATGCAGTCTTATTCTTTGTCAAACCTTTCCCCAAATCCCCCTTTCCATCCATTCATCAAACCGTTAACCCTCTTCCCCAGGCTGTGTGATTTATTGAGATGTGGCTTAATTTACACCATCAATGTATCACACACTAGGTGGGGCAAATGTGGAGAAAACAACATCAACTTACTGCAGGATCATCTATGTTCTGAGCAATAGCCCACAGTGGCCACATTTACCCAACCGTGCATGAAAAGTTAAACATAGTTTAGATATAGAATGAAGAACATCAGAAGTCAGCATCATTCAGGCCTTGTGTTGCATAACCATTAACGTCTAACCTAAGCTTGTCCACTCCAGACTTGGAGTCTATTTTTTATGACTTGAGGATTTTGTAAATAATACTACTAGCTCCCCATTAGCCAAAACTTACTAGCATTGCTACTTTTTGTATTATAGCACTATCAGGCATTCTAGTTGTGTCATCATGTAGTACTCAGGTGTCAATTTTTTGTAAAGCTTTGATAAAATCTAACCCACTAACTCAGTCTTTGTATTTCCATTTAGTTGCCCACAATGGATAATCAATCATTCATATTAATCCTACAGTTAGAGCTCACCTGGGTGGAACTGGAAGTGGGACATTGCTTGTGAATTTGTGATGCATTCCCTGTTATTGCTTCAGCTATAGTCAGGCAAGAAAACTAGTATGGAGTAAAATGAACTAGTTCCCTTAGAAAGTAAGTAACTAACTGCTACTTTTGTTTATATAGGTTGTTGTTTACAATATAGGTCATCATGGCAGCATTCCCCCTAATGTTCAAGATAGTTAGAGTTTCCCCTCTTTATTTTGTGGCAAGAAAAATCCACCCTCTCCACCCATACAACATGCCAGCCCCTCTCCCCAAGCAAAACTGAGCCAAGCCCCAAAGTCCCAAAAGTCAAAATGCCCAAATAGAGTCACTCCCAACTCCCTTTCCACCCGCTCCACCCAGCACTAACAAACAAGTCTCTCCCCCCAAAATATATATATATAATTTAAAGGGCTAGAAGAGGGCATTATGGATGTTGGTCCGGTGCTGTTCTTGGCTCTGCTCCATCACGGTGAGCCAGCTCTTGATCGAGTCAAGTCGCTGCAGGATGCAGCGCAGCAATGGTCTGTAGCCAGTGTAGGCTGGTGGCAGAGCAGGCGATGGGATGGCCAGGAGGCTGTAGGCTGAGGGGGACTGGCTGCACTGGGGCCCGGATCAGAAGAGTTTCTTTCCTCCTCCTCCTTTTACAGGACCACCAGCCACCGGTACTCTTGTTAGATACACTCCAGCCTCTGCCACTTCAAATGGGCCGTTATCTCCTGCCTGTTGGGTGGTCTGTCTGGAACAGCTATATTGAGAAAAACAAAAAGACAAATTGTAAATAACCCTCTTTGCAAACAATTGTTTTAAATTACTAGGTGGCACAATAGCAGTACATTGCTGGTCCCCGAGGGCCATTAGAATTTGATGTGATTATGATTAGTAAAGTCGCAAGGCCAATTTTATGTTTTATCCACACATGCCTCGCATAAAAAGCACTGATTGTGTGGTAAAAATGTATTAAAAGGCAGAATAACACTGGATTAAAAAAACTGTGATTTGATTATTTTTTCTTTTAAAGGCTTCTCAAGTAACTACAAACAAACACTTTGAGTTGAAAAAAAATTACCTCTCATTAATGAGAACGGCATTATGCACTATGGAGTACAAGAACTGAGGAAAAAATAATGGAGTGAAGTACTAAGAGGTGACTGAGTGGGCGAAGGGAAACAACACACTGTGTGTGTTTGGTTTTCAATGCATTGAAAACAATGTAAATGCTGCATTAACTGAAGCAGAGCAGAAACACATTGCACAGCCAACAATGCAGTTATGAATTGACCCATAATACACTTTGGTCAGAGGTGGCAAAAAAATGCCAGGCAGGGACGGGGGTGACGAATGATGGGTGGGATACATCTGGCTCAGTTAACATTTAACAAATACAGCAAGTCAAGGGAGTAGAAAAAAAAAGTGCCCCCCACTTTGAACCATAGCTTTGATAACCCTACTTAAACAAAGTAAGCAAAGTAGGTGAGCAGCATGCTCCTCATGAGAAGAGCTGCCTTGCTTGATCATCCAAACCATTCACATATTCATTCATTGTTTCATTCTTCAAATTCACCCATAGCCACCATGATTAAACTTTACTTTCTCTAATTCAAACTTTCACCAAAATCCTTCCCTTTTTAGTTTTTAACCGCCCATGCACCCTTTCACTTACCCACCCTTTCACTCATATACCGTTTCCTTTCTTTTAACCTTCCGTTCTTTTAGTTTCCCTCAAGTCATCAACACTCATTATGTGAGCTTTTGGTGAGTTGCAGCTAAAAGAGGCAATAATCTCAACCACCGCTGAAGCTGGTAAAGCTGGGGGTTCGCAGTCACCTGTTGAGTTGACTGCAAAAATGATACTAGCTAGTAAGTATAGTAATTGCAAGAAATGATGTGACTTACCAGTGCCCATCCCTGCTTCCACTTCTCCCCCTCCAACTAACCCGTCTCCTCCTGTAGCAGCACTGGAGCCGGCATCACTGGTGTTCTGTGTGGCTAGAATAAAACATTATATATATTTTAGATGCCAGAAACGCCTCCCCAAATGTAACAGCAATACAGCATTACAGTTCAATTAGCACTGCAATTTCTTCTAACAAAGTTGATTGGTTCACAAAGTTAGACAAGCCAGGGCTGAAATAATGGTCAATGAAAGACATATGGTGTTGGTTGGCAAATGCAATGGGAGTGGGACCTCATACTTTTTTTCCAGCCATGCAATACTGTCATGGGAAGATGCTGGTATACTGTAACTATAAAGGAACGAGACAGCAGCCCACTACATTTGGAGGCGGGGGGTCCATGATGACCATGGCCACTCTCTCCTGAACTCAACTGTGTTAAAGCATGAGCAGGAAAAAGAAAGCCTTCTCAACAAACATTCATGGTGAATTTTATTTATCATACTAGCCTACTTGAACCTGCATTCTTCACGATAGACAGCACCAATATTCCAATACCTCAAGATTCTACCCTAAGTCCACAACCATCATAAAACCCAACATTAGGGAAATAATAAATAATAGGACTGACTAGGGTCAACAGAGCCCTTGTCAGCGGCACTTGTGGTCGGCGCTATTTGACCAGCTCCTCCCAGACCTGTCTCCTGAACGTCCCCCTTCTTGCCCTTGGGTGCTGATGTAAGAATGAAGAAGATATACAAAAATAGATTAGTGATTCAGTTAATAATCTCCACAAATGTTTTATGACAAGCAAACACAGTCAAATTGTACTTCTCTAAAACAGATTGCGAATAGTACTACGAGTTTCAACTCGAGTCTATTGACTATCGTTGAGTTGCTCATACTAATCCTGAAATTCCTATTCCAAATTTTGTTAACCAAAAACTACATTTGGAACTAATGCATTGCAGTGAATTATCTTTGATTCTATTCCCATTTCTCAACCCCCTTGATAGACGAACTCAGTCTCCCTTTTTTGCAATGCATAGATGCATAGTACACATCGCTGTGAAATAAATAACTTGGAATTGTACGAGCTGCATAAACAAAGTCACAGAGAGAATGCGCTACTCACTGATATCACTGATTCACTATAGTGACAGGAGAACAGTCTGCAATGGCTTTTTGATTAATCAGCCAAAGCGAGTGCTAATGATGAGTGCAGTTAGGTAGCACTGAGCACCTGCCTAGCAGAAGCTAGAAATTAGATTACACAATAATATACCAGCGTAAACTAAACATAGCTTACCTCCAAGTGTGAGCAGCATGCTATTTGGAAACAAATGTTAGCATTGTAGAACACAAACACAACAAATAATTAATACTCTCCGAGCCCCAGAATCTCGATGCCTAGCAGGTCGAACAGGTCCTGTTCCCAGTCCAGGATGTCCACCCAATGGTCCGTCATCTGCTGGATGGTGCGTCAAACCTGGCTAGTGTGCTGCACATACCAGTGCACCCTCCCCCAGTGCAGCCGATGCTCCCACAGGGGGTATTTGCTACCTGGCCTGTCGCCTGCTGCCAGCATGGAGGGGAGGTGGCGCTGCACAAAAATAAGCAGTGCTGCCACCTCCTTCTCACCAAAGATCGCCCAGGGTTGCACACCCGGGCAGCGCCGCATCCTGCAATGTAGCCACCCTGACTCTGCCATGGCACTGGGTGGATTCAGAAAGAATAAAAAAGGAAAAGGAAAGGAAAGAAGAAAGATAAGGAAGTAAGGGGAAATAAACCAAAAGTCACGAAATAATATTCCCAAATACATAAAATATTCTATTCAAAGACACACACTTATATAAATAATAACAATGAGTGGTAGATTAGTTTTAAAGGGGGAGGATTGCAAAGATAAAAGAGAGATGACATTTTTGGCCCAGCACCGTACAGAAAACAGCAAAACAAGATGGCCGGGCCCATGCAGACCATGTGGTGGTGTTACCTCGAGATTTAGAAAGCTAGAACGCACTTGAGAACCAGGTGGTGCTGTTCACATGCGATTTGGAACACGAGGACACACTCTGCCTTTTCATCGCACGATAAACGGGCACGCCATCAATCCCCCTGCTAGCGGAACTCTGCGTAGCACAACTCCATGAACTCTGCCCAGGCCTAGTTGAAAACACTGGGTAGAACTAAACAGGGCAAAAGCATAGGTTTATAGAGCCTGAAATAAACAGAAGAGTGGTGCAAGCAAGGATACATGCCTAAACTGAGGTGGGGTCAGACACAAATACACCTGAGCAGGACAGCACAGGTCCCCGAATAACTAAGGATTAAAGAAAATAAATTACGACACTTGAAAAGCTACAAGAGGAAAGGATAGCAAACATAACCAACAAACCCAACATACCCTGGGACATATTGGACTGCCACAACAGTTGTTGCCACAAGAAACAAGTGGGACCATTCGGTCAAGGAAATGTCCACAAGACCTAAAATATCAAAAACCGAGATCAATGGAGCCACTAGCAAGATGTCCACTCCTTGAACAGCAGCATGGGTCATAGCACACTGGTGATAAACAGGCAGTTACAAGGGGATTCCTGGAGGATTACTTCCAGTAACTCATATTACATTTTGCAACAATGCATGGAGAGCTGCTCTAAGAATTACATGAAGTTAAGAAAGAGTTGAACAACCTGGGAAAGACAGTTTTCGACTTAGAAGAAACAGGAGATGAACCAATGGAATTTCTGAGAGGAGAAATAGTAGACCTTCATGAGCAAAATTAATCAGTGCAGGATAAATTAAAAGATATTGTGAACAGATGAGAAGGAATAACATCAGGATGAGGGGGATACATTTGGAAGTGGAAGGAGGTAACAGTGAAAGTTTCTAACATCACTTTTTCAAAACGATATTGAACATGAGTGACACCAATCTCATTGAACTAGGTCACACTCACAGAAAGATCTCCATAGCCAATGAATAAAAGGTACTCCCTGATATACTGACCAGGGTACACCTCTCCCAACTAAAAAAGAGAAAAAACGCAAAAAAACAGTGCTTCAGGAAACCAGGTGTTTCTCGTCCAGGATCTTTCCATGGTCAAACTGCATAAAAAGGAGACCGTGCTGGCACATAACAGACGTCCTCCGACAGCAAACATTCCAGTGTAGACAAAATCACTGGCAAAAGCAAAGTGGATGCTTGGAATTACTGGCAAAGAGCCGGGATGGGAAGTTGATCCCTACAGAGACCCAAGCAACAGGGAATGGCAAGGGGGAACCATAAAAGAAAGCAGAGTGCCAACATCATAAGTGCGAAGAGAGACAAGTATTAATCAAACAAATACGTTCAGTCAAGAAAGTTGATGAGGGAGAATGTACCCCAGAAAAAAACTGCATCAACATTTGCAGCCAGCTGCTGCCCGTCCTAATGGGCGAAAGGGACTATACCCCCTCACCTTTTGACCAAAAAGAGGAATTTCTGTCAGGCTGAGCAAAGGTCAGCCTGGCAGATACTCTTCTTGTTCAGGTCAAGTAACTAGGAGCTAGACATGTACTAAATGCACAGGCTCCTGGTTGCCTGAGTTGAACTTTGCCTGGCTGATGATGTCACAGCTCCTGTTGCATGACATCTTCAGCCTGGCAAATGCAAAAAGAACAATTGATGGACAGAATGCAGAACAATGTCATACATTCACCCCAGTACAGAGATCTGGGCCTAAATCCATCGTTGTTTACTCCCCATGCCATTCCAGTTTGGACCCAGCCAAATGCAAATCAGTCTTCACACTGTGCCCAATGGAACAGTCCAGCCCAAACTGGCAGGCCAGGTCCTCCCTGGACTGGAAACAAGCATAATAGGACCGGTTTCGTGGTTTCACCCCTCATCAGCCAGGATAGCTTGACTCCAGCAGCATGGAGAGCACAGGACCCACGTCTGGGCATACCCGTCCCACTCGGGGTGACGAATGCAAAAAGAACAATTGATGGACAGAATGCAGAACAATGTCATACATTCACCCCAATACAGAGATCTGGGCCTAAATCCATTGTTTTTTGCTCCCCATGCCATTCCAGTTTGAACCCAGCCATATGCAAATCAGTCTTGACCCTGTGCCCACTGGGAACAGTCCAGCCCGAACTACCAGGCCAGGTCCTCTCTGGACTGGAAACAAGCATCCTAGGATCGGTTGCGGGGTTTCAGCGCTCATCAGCCAGGATAGCTTGGCTACAGTGGAATGGAGAGCACGGGACCCACGTCTGGGCATACTGGTCCCACTCGGGTTGACAAATGCAAAAAGAAAAATTGATGGACACAATACAGAACAATGTCATACATTCACCCCAGTACAGAGATCTGGGCCTAAATCCATTGTTTTGCTCCCCATGCCATTCCAGTTTGAGCCCAGCCAAATGCAAATCAGTCTTCACACTGTGCCCAATGGGAGCAGTCCAGCCCAAACAGGCAGGCCAGGTCCTCCTTGGACTGGAAACAAGCATCCTAGGACCGGTTTTGGGTTTCACCCCTCATCAGCCAAGATAGCTTGACTCCAACGGCATGGAGAGCACGGGACCCACATCTGGGTATACCCATTCCCACTCAGGGTGACAAATGCAAAAAGAAAAATTGATGAACAGAATGCAGAAAAATTTCATACATTCACCCCAGTACAGAGATATGGACCTAAATCCATCATTTTGCACCTCAATGCCCTCCCTCTTGTGACGAGGTGGAGAGTCACTGATTGCCTCGGACCTGGGTGCTTCAGTTCTAAGCACTGAAGTGGCCAGGGTCGAGTGTCAATTACTCCCATTGACCCCATCCCACTTTGTGACAAGTAGGGACTGCTGCCCTCAGGTCTGCCAATGAGGGGAGGCAGCAGTGCTAACCCTGCTGGGATGTCCGAGGCACAGCTAAGCAAGTCAGTGTGATTTTTGTTTTTAAATGGTTGGTGCATGCATGAACATATGGGAGTGAGTGTTGTGAATGGATTTGTGTGTGTGTATGCACGTGTGTGTGAATGCATGGGTGTGAGTCAATGTTTATGTGTGCGCTTGCGTGCCGTTTGCCCTCCTCCCTCCTGTAAGTGCCAGTCACCACTGTTGGCAGCAGTGACAAGAAAGCATATAAGATGATTGTTACTGAGTATCACGTCAATGCTGGACTAAGTATTGGTGCACTCTGGCCTGAGCAGGGAGGGAAAGAGTGGAATCGTAAACATCTTGAGATGCCTATGAAGTGAAGAGGGAGAAAACAAGTCACATTGTTAGTCCTGGAAGGGAAACATTAGACTTAAAGGTCTTAGAGTTATTTACAAAGGATGAGACAGGCAAAGAAAACACCTACAAACAGAAGTATATCACACAGAAAGAAGACAGGTTTCAAAATGCATATAGGACCAATAGACTTCACACACATAGGGAATGCCAAGTCACATAGCCCACAAAATATCAAATGGGTAAACGATTAACAATTACGTCATTATTATGAAGGAGTTAATACCCCAGACTAGAGAAGCAGGGTACCACAAGCCCTGAAAAGGGGGGCATCATTTTATAAAGACTCTCTTGATGGAAAGAGACACTTGGGACACAGCGACTATAGCCCTAACAATGATTTGCATCAGCCAAGATGAAAGGTATGGAAACCATGGTGCGGCACACATAGGGTTCACATTAAGAGACTCACATAAAGGAGGGGATGGATGCTGAGTCCTCCTTAATTGACTATTGGGAGATAGAGAGATACCTTTGGCATCAGTCTACATTCCCAACCAGGTGTAGGAATATACTGGTTGTTCCAGAGTTATAAACTTCCTCTATTGAGCCTCTCTTATTGGAAGGCCACTGGAACCTGGCACTGAATGAAGAGCTAAATCATTCCTGCTGGACAGAGGTAGAGACAACAGTGGTCTTCAAAGAGGGGAACCAATGGCTAGCAAAGATGGGCCTTATTGCTGGATGGAGGCGACTTCAGCTGGTAGAGATAGACTAGTCACATTATTCGGCCTCTCCCAGATCACATGCTAGAACAGATATGCTGTTTGTGTGTCATGAGCTCAAGAATTATTTAAAAAGAACGGACCATGGAACGGGGTCATAACCCTATCTGATCAAGCACCAGGAATGGGATGATAAAGAGAGCCTGCAACCAAACTTGGTGATTTAATGACTACATACTAAATTGACAGAGTTTCCAAAGAGGCAATTAGAATACAGATAAAATAGTTCCTGAACTATAACGACTCTGGTCTGGTGCACCCTCTCTGAAAGCAGTAATCAGAGGAACTTGTCTTTCTGATGGAGCACAGTTGAATAAGATTCATCATAGCATTATGTCTGAATTAATAGACAACATTTCACAACCAGAAAACAATGTAAAAAAGACGACTATGAGAGCGCTAGGTGGCGCCTGCCTGTCATGGACGCCTTCCCGTGAGGCTCCCGACGCCGGTCCCCGCAAATCCGCCTAATCCCCTCCTGGACTGCCCTGGCCGGCCACGACCTGGGCGCTGGGGTGTGTAAGGCTGCCCTGCTGCCCCACGCCGGCTCTGGAGACGCTGTGACCACTGGGGGCCTGCCTGGACGACGTGCAGCCCGGCCGGCGTCGGCCGCGAACGACTGTGGAACCTCGATCCGGCCAGGCAGCAACTCCAGCCCGCGGCGCCCACGAGGGGCGCAGGCCTGATCCGGCCTGCGAAGAGGACGCGGCGGCCGCGCGGCTGCCGCGGAGGCTGAAGACACTGGCTGGGTGCTGTCCTGCCTCGTGGATGCAGCCCGAGGCCCCCTGACAAGCTATGCTGGGACCCCCCCCGAGCGGAGCCTGAGAGCAGGAACAGGCGGTGAGTGCGACGGCGGACGATCACTTCACCGGGGCGGCTGCGGGGGTCGGGGGCAGAGGGGAGACCCCCCCATCGGGCCGCGCGTCGGCGGCCGGGGAGACCCGTACCCCTGCTCCCCCCCTCCCTCTCTACAACCTCTCCTCCTGGCTGCGGCGCTGCCCCGGCCCCGTGGCTTAGAGACTGGCCTCCGGTCCCGGGGGTGGGGGGGTCCTCACTGCTTCGGGCCGCACATCGGCGGTCGGGGGGTGTCGCTGCTGTTTCCCCCCCTCTCCCCCCCCTCATCATCGTTTGGGGCCCCGGATCACGCAAGTCGACAGGCGACACCGTGCCCCCTCCCCTGGAGAGGTGGGCTCTGCTCCGAAGGGCTGGCCCTGGCGATTCCCGGCGGCGGTGCCCTTGAGGACCGACCCGCTGCCCGGAGACTGTGGGCTGCGCTGCCGGACCTTGCTTCGCTGGGAGAGGCTCGCGGCCACGACTGAGGCGGGGGATCGGACTCGCTGCCCCGCTGGGGAGCCCGCCGGAGACTGACCGCTGGGGCTGGCCGCGTCGGGCCCTTTCCGGCCGCGGGTTCCCCCCGCCGCCCCCCTGCTGGGCTCCTGTCCGCTCGAGCACCCCCTGACGCTCTGCGGGTGTGACGTTCGCTCGTTGCCCCGATTCACGGACGGCCGCAGCAGATATGGGTAAAGACAAAGCCAACAAGCCAGCGTCCGGGGCCACCCAAACCAGGATGGACAAATTTACGACTTCCGACAAGGGGCCCGGCTCCGCGGCCGCGCCGGCCCTGGCCCATGCCACGGACCTTGCTGCCATCCTGCAGGCCATCAACTCCTCCCGCGCCTCCCTCGAGGGCATGGTGGGAGAGGTCAAAGTGGACGTTGCTCTTCTCCGACAGGATCTGCGGAATGCCACTGCCCGCATTTCCGAGGCCGAGTCCCGGATCTCCACCGCCGAGGACGACATCCGCCACCTACAGGACCAGGTTCGGGAGTTGACCACCCACTCTAAGGAACTACACCGCCGGGTCGAAGATGCAGAAAATCGCGCCCGGCGCAACAACCTGCGCTTAGTGGGATTTCCGGAGGGAGTTGAATCGGGCCGAGCGGACGACTTCATGGAGCGATGGTTCCGGTCCTGGATGCCGGCGGACAGCCTATCTCCCTCGTTCGTGGTGGAGCGAGCCCACCGCTCCCTGGCCCCCAGGCCCCCAGGTGCGCCCCCCCGGCCGTTCATCCTCAAACTTTTGAACTTCCGCGACCGGGACGCCATCCTCCGCGAGGCCCGCTGCCAGGGCGCCCTCCATTACCAGAACCACAAAATCATGATATTTCCGGACTACACCCGCGAAGTCCAAGAGCAACGCCGCTCCTACACGGAGGTGAAACAAAAGATGCGCTCTCTGGGACTCCAATATCAGCTCCAATTCCCGGCCCGCCTCCGGGTCGTCTTCCAGCACAAGACTCTGTTCTTCGATACCCCGCGGGCGGCCTGGGCCTGGTTGACGGAGGAGCACCCCTTGCAGTGCTCTGGGCGCGGCTCGCCTACGCGCAAAACAGCTCTCATCCTGGGCTGAATCGCAGGGCCTCTGCGATGTCTGGCGGATCTGGCACCCGCAGGCACGCCAACACACCCACACATCGGCGGCCCATCACTCCCATGCCCGGATCGACCTCATCTTCGTACCATCCACCGACTGCGCGGGGGTGCGAGATGTACGCATTCTTCCGAGGGGCCTTTCGGACCACTCGCCTGTGCTCCTCGCTCTTGGTCCCCCACCCCTCTCTGCCCGTCCGATGTGGCGCCTGAACGCCTGGTTCCTCCACGACAAGGCTCTCCGGAAGGCGGTCGGGGGCGAAATTGCCGACTACTACTCCCATAACGAGGGCTCTGTCATCTCCCCTGCCGTCTTGTGGGAGGCCGGCAAGGCGACTGTCCGGGGCGCCGCTAAGGGGCATCTGCAGCGCCAACGGCGGGCCCAATCCCAGAAGCTCGCGGAATGCGAAGCCCAAGCCCTGGAATTAGAGCGCGGTCTGGGGGAATTGGATGACGCCGTCCGATCTCGTCGATTGGCCTTCCTGAGGGAAGAGATTCGCCTCCATTCCCTGGAGGCGGCGAAGATTCTATGGCGCTCCTCGGTGGCCCGGGTCTACGGGTGGGGAGACAAAAACGGCACTCTTCTCCACCGACTGGCGACCTATCCCCGGGCGGGAAGGATCATTCCGGCCATCGCGGACCCAGCGGGTGGTACTCACACGGCCTCGGTGGTGATAGCCCAGGCGTTCGCTGACTATTACTCCCAGTTATACCGCCACAGGCCGTCCACGCTCTCCCTTGAGGAATTGCTGGGGACGACCGCGGTGACGCTTACGCAGTTGCAGCCTGAGGTTTCCGAGACCCTTGATTCGCCGATCGAGCTGCAGGAGATCGAGGAGGCCATTGGCCGCTTGGCACCTGGGAAGACCCCGGGTCCCGACGGGTTCCCCCAGGAGTACTACGCTCACTACCGTGAGATGCTGGCCCCGAGGCTTCGGGACCTCTTTGCAGCCGTGGTGGAAACGGGCTCGTTCCGGCCCGAGACGGACACGGCAACCATAGTTGCCCTCCCCAAGACTCAGCCTCCTTCGCGGTCCTGCTCCGACTATCGGCCGATATCCCTTATCAACACCGAACTCAAAATCTATGCTACGGTCCTGGCACAGCGGTTGCGCCCGTCGCTTGCCTCCTTGGTCCACCCGGATCAATGCGGCTTTATGCCGGAGCGGGGGACCAGACACTGCCTGCGGCGCCTGCATCTTGCGATGGCGCACCGCGGCCGCCCTTCCTCCTATCTGGCCCTTCTCCTGGTTGACTTTGAAAAGGCCTTCGACTCCGTGGGATCGGCGTACTTGGCCGACGTCCTGGAACGCATTGGCTTCGGCCCCCGGTTCCGTGCCATGGTAGCGGTCCTGTACGCGCACCCGCGGGCCCGGGTGTTGGTCAACGGGGCTCTCTCTCGCCCGTTTCCCATAGGTCGGGGGACGCGCCAGGGTTGTCCGCTCTCGCCCCTCCTTTTTGCGTTGGCCATGGAACCCCTGGCGATGCTGATCCGCGCGGATCCCGTTCTTCGCGGATGGGAATGGCCAGCTGTGGCCCCCGATAAGATTGCCCTCTACGCGGACGATGTCCTCCTCTATCTTTCCGACCCAGCGACCTCGGGGCCCCGGGTCCGCCAGATCCTCCATCGGTTTGGCCAGGCGTCGGGTCTCCATCTGAACCCCAAAAAATCTGTTCTGGTCCCGCTACACCCGTCGCGGGAATGTTTCGACTGGCAATCCGATATTCCCCTCCGGAGACTCTCCTTTAAGTACCTGGGGATCTGGGTCACCCTCCTCCCGGAACTCTGCTGGGCACTCAATGTGGCTCCAGTAGTAAACAAAGCCAGATCAGATATGCTCCGGTGGCAGGCCCTCCCATTGAATCCGCTAGGAAGAGTCGCCTTATATAAGATGATGATCCTCCCCAAGTTTCTTTACATGCTGCAAAACACTCCATGCCCCTTTCCGCGCCCGTGGTTCCGGGACCTGGATAAGATGGTGACCAAATTCCTTTGGGGCGGTGGTCGACCTCGGCTGGCCTTGGACCGCTGCAGGGTCCCCTCCTACGACGGCGGCCTAAGCATGACCAACCTCTACCTCTACTATCTGGCCACCCAACTACTGGTGGTCCACGATTGGTTCTCTGGGGGCTGGGGCGACCCGGCTTATCGACTCGAGGTGAACTGCCTCGGGTTCTCCTCCATCCAAAACATGCTCTATGGCACAACGATCCCCCTGTCGCTCCCCGGCGTCGTGCGGGCTCCCTTTCTCGCGTGGCGTGCGGCCTTGCGACACACCAGATGGTCAGGGACGTCCACGCAACTCACTCCGCTTTGGCACGGGACGTGGCTGCGGGAGGTGGTGGGACTAACGGGCTTTCAGCAGTGGGATCTTCTCGGTATCTCCTGTCTGGGCGATATATGGCGTGGAAGCCGCATGTGTTCCTTCCAGGAGCTTCGGACCCGCTTCTCGCTGCAGCCCTCTCAATTCTACCGCTACCTTCAATTGCGCCACGCGGTTCAGGCTCACGTCCCTCTAGATTCCAGACTGCCTTCCCATAGTCCGCCTGAGGCCCAGGTGATGTTGGGGTATCTTGGGAGGGGGGGGCATATCCCGCATTTATAAATCCCTAATCAACAATACGCCGGTGGATTGGAGCGGGCTAAAGCAGCGTTGGGAGGTTTGGGTGGGACCCCTGGATGAGGCGGACTGGAGGGACGCCCTTATGGGCCCTCGGTCGCTTACCACCTCCGCTAGGCTGCGGCTTATCCAACTTTATTACCTCCACACTGCCTATTTGACCCCGGACCGCCTGTATCGTGCGGGCCTCCGCGTGGACGCCTCTTGCACTCGCTGTGGGGAGGTTCCGGCAGATTTTTTCCACATGGTGTGGTCTTGCCCTCGTCTGGGGGACTACTGGGCAGCGATCGAGGCCGACCTAGCGGAGGTCCTGGGTTGGGAGGTCCCCCACGAGCCTAGAATGGCCCTGCTGGGCATCATGGACGGGATGGACGGGTCCCGTAATGAAAAGTACTTCCTCACCACTGCCCTTATGGTGGCCAAGAGAGATATAGCGGCAGTGTGGTCACAGCCAGACCCGCCCAGAGTGGCTACCTGGAGTAAAGGGGTGGATTGGTGTGCGGCTCAGCAGCGGTCGCTATACGCTGCACGGGGCTGCCCAAAAAAATTTCGCAAGATATGGGGGAAATGGTTGGGGGGCCTGTTTTGAAGGGTGGGTGCACAGGGGGGGGGACGGGGGATGGGAGGGGGCGGGAGGGTTTTTGCACTTGCCTGTTGATGCTTTCCTGATTGCAGATACTGATGCCTTGTTCACTGCACTGCTGTATATTATTCCTGATATTGTTCTTTATGCCGTAAAACACAATAAAAAGAAGTTTATCAAAAAAGACGACTATACAGAAAACAATGTGACAGACCAAATAAGACAGTTTGAAATGAATAAAGCAGAATACTTTTTATTTAGGATGAAATAGAAATATTACAAAGGGGCAACAAATCAGTGAAGAAGGCATGTGCAGTTCCAGATACTGACCATTAAAAGGAGCAATGGAATCACAGTCATTAGCAAGCAAGAAAAATGTAAGGTCTTTAACTCCTTCAGTGCCCATGACGAGATGGTCTCGTCATGGAGCGCGGTTGCGCTGTGCCCATGACGAGACTATCTCGTCATGAACCCCGCCCGCTAATGAAAGGGCCGGCACAGGGCGGGGCACTGAAGGGGTTAAACTATTCTCAAACCCTATATTTAGTTGAACCGGTAGAAAAGCAAGAAACATAGAAGAGGCCAATCTGGACAAACTAACACCTAAACAGAATGAAATGCTAGATGGTCCCATCAAAGCAGATGACATAGTTAAAGTAGTTGAAAGTCTTCTCTGTTATGTTATGTTATGTTATGTGGATTTTCATAGCACCATATCACCTGTGAGAGTATCCTGATGCTTTGCCGGTCTTTGGGACTTGCCTTAAAGGCTTACTTGAAAAACCAGATCTTCTACGTCTTGTTGAAAAACCAGTTCTTCTACGTCTTGTGGAGTTCAGGAATTGAAGGGGAGGTTATTCCATGCTTTAGGGCAGTGCTTTCCAAACGGTGTGTCGCGACACGTTAGTGTGTCAGCTGCCGTCTGTAGGTGTGTCACACAACGTGGTCTAGGCAATGCAGTCAAGGCATCATGTAAGACGGTACTGTGCATGCTACTGACGCATTACCTGTTCCTGCGAAAGAGGAGGAGTCTCCTGTGGTGCACCCTCCTGCAGACCCGTTGAAGCATCTGGTAGTGGCAGTGGCGATGAGTAGACTACCGTTGGCTCCTGCAGTGCAGTGCTCTGTGCCACCCCCCACACTCGTGCCATCCGGCGCTCACTGCTGCTGCCCTCCCGCAGATCCATGGAACCTCCGGAGGAGAGTAAAGACTGCGAAGGTTCTCGCTGCTGGTGCCCCCACAGACTCCTGCCCCCTGCAGACCCTTCCAAGCTTACGCTAGGGGGGGGGCAAAGCAGCATCACCAGTGACGCAGCTTCACATGCTTGTGGCTCCTGCAGCGTTTGCTGCTTCTGCCCCCCGCAGACCTATTCAAGCTTACACAGGGGGGAGGTGACAGTGACGTGGCTCCTGCATCTCATTCAAAAAGTGAGTGTTGCTGGTTATATACAAATTGTTGTAATTCTTGCACATATTTACATATTGTTACTCCTAAATGACAGCAGTCTTGGAAATGTATGTATGTTCTTATTTTACAAATCATATATTTTGCTAGTAAATCTCAGTTACCGTGTCGCGAAATGATGCATGGCTAAAAAGTGTGTCACCAACATGAAAAGTTTGGAAAGCACTGCTTTAGGGAGATGTGTGAGAAGGCATAATCTCTTCACCTGCTTTTGCTTATGTGTTGTATGTGAGCCAGTGAGGGTCTGTTTGAGAGTAGGTGCCTGGAGGGTTAGTGGAACTGCGCAGGGCTGTTCAGGTAGGCTGGGCCTGTGTTGTGTAGTGCTTTATATGTATGAGGGAGGAGCCTGAATTGTGTGCAATGATGTATAGGGAGCAAGTTTAGTTTACTTAGGTGTGATGTGATGGGAGTTTGTTGTGGGCAGTTGAGGACCAGTCTGGCTGCCTCGTTTGAACAAGCTGAAGTATTGAAGTATTTTTGGGAGTTGGTTGGTTATTCCTGCGTAGATGGTGTTTCCGTAGTCTAGTTTGCAGATGATGAGGGCTGTTGGATCTGGCTCTCTCTGCAAGGTCACCCCCAAACATTTTACCTTCCTCTTCCATTTTTTGCCGGCCTTGTTTTTGCTGGCCATAGGACTAGGTGCACTTTGCCTCTGATAACCAGTTCTAAGGTGCCTGTGCTCTCTCCTCTAAACATTTTAGAATTGGTTGGCACCTTTAGTTCTTTAGTTTACTTATAAGTCCCTAGTAAAGTGGTACTATGTGAACCCAGGGCATGTTAATGAAATGCTACTAGTGGGACAGCAGCACTTGTTGTGCTACACACTTAAGAAACCTTGTAAACCTGTCTCAGGCCTGCCATTGCAGCCGTGTGTGCAGTTTCAAACTGTCACTTCAACCTGGCAAAATAAACCATTTGCCAGGCCCAAACCTCCCTTTTTAATACATGTAATTCACCCCTAGGGTAGGCCGTGGACAGCCCAAATGGCAGAGTGTAGTGTATTTGAAGAAGGTGGACATATACTGTTAAGTTTTACATGTGCTGTTAGTAAAAAAATCTTACATTCAGTTTTCACTGCTGCAAGGCCTACTGCTTTCAGATGATAGCATTGGAGTTATCGTATTACATTTAATAAACTGTAACTTCCATATGAGATCAGATAACCATGTTTGGTGTTTTGGGGATTGCAATGAAAATTCCTCTCTTATGGGAAAGTCAGATTTTAAATTAAAATTTTGTAAATGCCACCTTTACAAAGATTGCATTTTCCTGCCTTAGCTATTAAGTGCCTGCAGCCTGTCTCTGGGTCATATCACTGGGTGTAGTTGACAGTTGGACTTTGTGTATTCCTCCTAGACAGCGCCACACAACAGAGGGCTTAGGTGTTCCTCAATGGGCCATTACTGGCAGGATGGGAGGGTGGAGCTAGGCATAGCCCTATTTACACTTGAAAAGGCTGTGCCCTGCCTCCACACAAAGGGCAGTATACTCCCTATAGTTAGTCTGGAGCCAGGGCAGGAGAGGTAGGAAACCTGTGCACTTCAAATGGAAACGTTCAGAAACTTCTCCCACTTCAAAGGAGGCGCCTGGTATAAATATTGGACCTCCGACACCAACTCTTCTGTACACTTCTGGACCTGTGGACTCTGCCAAGAAGATGGACTGCTGTGCAACTGAAAGGACTGCCACTCTGCTGGACTGCTGCTTTAAAGGACTGCTTCTCTGCTGTGCTGACCTGCTGCCCTCTTGTCTGGGTGAGAAGGACTGAGCCTGCATCTGCTGAACCCAGGACCCAAGAGTTACTCCCAGAGTGAGTTGGCTGGCCTCCTTACTAGCACCTGGACTCTGCCATCTGTGAGTCCTACCCTGCCAAGTGGTGCCACCTCAGTACTGGACCCTTGGAAGTGGACCTGAAGGTGCTCTTCCAGCCCATCTGTGGATCCAGCAGAACCAACGCATCTCCCCTAATGCGTAGTGCAACTCCGAGCACAACCAACGCTTTGCTGCGTGGACTTTCCTGACACAAGGACTTTGCATTGCCATGCCTCTCATCGACAAGATCCTTGATGACGATGCAGGAGCTCAAATCACAGCTTCACAGCTCCTCAGAACTGATGTGTCTCTCCTTCGCACTACATATCCACAAAGAAGGACTTCACAGCTCTTTGCAAACAGAATTTGCAATTGTTCAGTAGGCCTGAGTTCCTGTAGCCAGATCTTGCTCAATTGCGGTTGGCCTAAACTTGTGACTTTGTCCCGGTCTAGTGCATCCAGATACACAGTTGGCGCTTTGTGCTTTTTTATGCTATTTTCGCTAAAATCTTTAAAATGGCGTATCCCTGGTTCTACTGATTGGATTTTGTCACATTACAATCTACTCTATATTTCTAATCTGACATGGATTCCTTTTGTGGTGTGTTTTCATTTTAACAAATACTTTACACATTGCCTCTAATTTAAGCTTGACTGCTCTGTGCCAAGCTACTACAGGATAGAGCACAGGCTAATTTGGTGTTTGCTTGTGACTTCACCCT
This sequence comes from Triturus cristatus, assembly GCF_964204655.1. Classification (NCBI taxonomy): domain Eukaryota; kingdom Metazoa; phylum Chordata; class Amphibia; order Caudata; family Salamandridae; genus Triturus; species Triturus cristatus. The sequence goes on along the minus strand of NC_140592.1, from coordinate 1,109,286,480 downwards.
GACAAAGGTTGTGGTTGCTTTTTGAGTAGGGTCTTACCCCAATGACCCAGTAATCCAGATTCTTACGCTGGTGATCAGCAGTGAGGAGTTGGACTTGTGTTTGTGCAGCTCCATACAGTAATTTTGTTTTACACTGCCATCACATATAAATAATTTGTGATCAGTTCAAGTCTTTTTAAATTCTCCCTATTTGAATGATTTGCTATTTTTCCTTTTTTTCTAAATGTATGTTCCCTACCTCTTTGTCTCTGTTGGACCTAGCCCTTCTATAGGGTTATCCCCAAATGTTTTGCCTTCCTCCTCCCTTTTTTCTGACCCTCTTTTTTTGGTTTTTGGACTCTGGGCACTTTATCACTGCTAACCAATGGTAAAGTGCATATGTTCTGTCCTCTAAACATGGTATGATTTGTTTACACCCGTTTGGCATATTTGGTTTACTTGTAAGACCCTTGTAAAGTGGTATACCATATACCCAGGACCTGTAAAGTAATGCTACTAGTGGGCCTGCAGCACTGACTGTGCCACCCTCAGAAGTAGGCTTTCAAACCTGCCTCACTCCTGCAGGGCCGGACAAGCTACCGGGCGTTTTGGTGTGCTGCCAAGCTGGGGGCTGATTTCGTTGATGGGGACCTGCGTGTGCTTAAAACCATTTGTTTTGCTTTGTTTATTTAGCAGCACACGCAGGTCCCCATCAACTAAATCAGCCCCCACCGCAGCGAAATCAGCCCTCAGCTTGGCAGCACACCAAAACGCCCGGTTGCCAGTCTGACCCTGCAGGCCTGGCACCGAAGGGTCTGTGTGCGTAGTTTACTGCCACTTCAACTTGGAATTTAAACCTACTCACCAAGCCTTAAACTTCCCTTTTACTACTCATTGGTCACCACTAAGGTAGGCCCTAGGTAACCCTATGGGCAGGGTGCTGTGTAAGTAAATGGTTGGATATGTACCTTTATGTTGCACATGTCCTGGTAGTGCCAAACAGCCTTGTTTCATTTTTCACTGCTATGACGTCTACTTCTCTCATAGGCTAGCATTGGGAATTCCCTTACATATTTTTAAGTGTTAATTCCTGAACAGAAAGGAGTGGCATTGCCATGCTTGGTAGGTTTAGAATGGTAGTGATAAATTCTACTTACTAGTGAAGTTGGATTTCGCGTTACTATTTTAGAAATGCCCTTTTTAAAAGTGAGCATTTCCATGTGCTTCTAACTCTTTGTGCTTTGCAGCCTGTCTCCAAAAAACATCTGCACTGGGTGACAGGTACACTTTGTGCATTATCTCCAGACAGACAGAGCACAGAAAGGGCTGGGTGTGACAGGGGATACATGTGCATTCATCTGCATACTGATTGTCTTCCTGGCCAGGGAGAGGGAGAGGTGGTTCACAGTTTCATTTGAATAGGTTGTGTCACACAAAGGGCAGATTTTCCCCCTACTGTTTGTCTTGAGCCAGGACTGGGCTGAAAGGGATTGTTGTTCGCTTTTAAGGGTCCTTTTGAAGTCATCCCCTACATTAAAGGCATTTTTTAGTATAAGTTCCTGCACATTAACCCCATATTTTCATACACTGAATGCAACTTGTAACCAGACGCTGCTGGCTATACATCTGCACATTGCCAGGAGGACTGCTGTGCTGCCAGGAGAAAATGTCATTCTTGTTACTTGCTTTGCTGTGTTGGCCTGCTGCCTGCTGATTGCTGGGCTTTAGGAGGAACTACCACTTTTGAAACTTGGCTTGATGTGCTGGCCTGCTATCTTCTTTGTGCCCCCACACAACGGCTCCAAAGGCTTGTTGGCTTACCGCCTCTTCAAGAGATCTCTGGAAGAGCAAAGGCCTCCCTTTCCTCAAGCTGCAGTGGGACTTTGTGGCTCATGAGTCCTGCAAATTAGGTGACAATTATCTTCAGAGTCTCTGTTCGGCGGTGCGAGGAGAACAGTCACCTGCACCCTGCTACTGTTTAAAATGCTGTGTGTTGGCAAGGAGCTTCGCTGACCAAGAGGCGAGACCCAGCGTTGGGGTGGTATCCTGAAATAGTGCTCCCCCTTCGGCCTCCAGCTCCACCCACCGCCTCAAGCCGCTTGAGTGGTGTGTGATTCCGTGTGAAAGGATTGGGAATCCCAGCCATTAGTAAGAGCTGCCGCAGCTCCTCTGAGCACTGCCCTTATATGACATGTCACCCAGGCAACCAAGGAATCAAGGAGACGTCAGTTGACGTCACTCCTGCGTCGACTCGTCCCACCCCCGAAGAGTGCATCTGAGGCCGCTGACATTTCTGTGGCCGCACCGCTTGGAGGGTGCCCTCTTTGCTGAGTACATCACCTTTTCTAAAGAGAAAATTGCTTCAAACGTTCCACTTTGACTTTGTAACCTGTAAAAAAGAAGCATCACACCCTCGCAATACATGCACCTGAAATACAACACAAACATAACTTTACAGCTCTACAAACATAATACAACACATAACTATGTGTACAATAAGATAAAATGTGTGCTACTACTATTAAACAATAGGTAGACCTGCCGCATTACACAACATAACTAAGCAACACAAACTATTCCTAAACAACCTTAACAAATAAAACGAATACCATAACTCACACTAACTAAATATCCCCACTACTCTTAAAACCCTAAATAAAAACGTTCCTTGTCCATTGAACCACAAAAGAATTAAGTCCACCTAAAATGACAGTAATAGAGCATAAAATCCAATTAGCGGTAAAGACAAATAGCTGCTAAATAAAAAACTTTAAAAATACCATCTTCCTATAGAAATCTATAGCAACGTTATCAAAACCTATTTAAAAAGTGTTCAAAAAGTAAGTACAAATGTATTAGTAGTTTAAAAAAATGTTAAACAATGTACTGAACAAACAAACATATATATGTAAAGTATAAATGAAACAGTACTATAAAATTCTAACTATACATTAAATAGTTTGAATTATTATATACTAAAAACTGCATTATACAAATGTAAAAGTACAAAGTATTATGTATAGAAAATATGTGTATAAAAAGTAATTATATACCCTTTTTCTATAAATGTTAAAAAGTTACATGTGTTGAAACTGTGTAAAAAATACAATACAGGTGATACTACAGCAAAAAAGTACTTATAATTGTTGAATAATTGTTGTACAACTGTAACGGTGTGAAAATATTTATTCTTTCCCAAACAAGTATGCATCAAAAATAAAACTATAAATGTACATTCAATAAAATACCTCAATAAAAAAGAGGTGAACTCCTTGACAACAATTAATTTTTAGTGTAAAAAAATTACGCACGATGCACAAGTATACACTGCAAACCATTTTGAAAAAGGAGTTTCAAGTTAGAAGGGTGCAATTTACTATTCCAACTCCATTCTAAACCATTTATTGGAAGGTGTTCCACAATAAAGAGTTTAGATTTACTATTCACACTCCCATTTAAACCAGTTTGTGGAAGGTGTTGAAAACTAAAGTGGTTATATTTAATATTCCTACTCCAATCTAGTTAATTTTGGAGAAAGTGATGGACATTACAGGGGTTAGATTTACTATTCCCACTCCAATCTAAACAATTTTGACTACTTTGTTGAAAAGTAAATGGGTTCAATTAATGTTCTCACTCCAATCTAAACCATTTGGGGGAAGGTGTTGGAAACTACAGTGGTTAGATTTACTATTCCGACTCCAATCTAACAAAGGAATTCGTTTTAACATTCCCAATCCAATCAAAACTATTTTGGGGAAGGTGTTGAATGCTAAAGGGGTTACATTCACATACATTCACATATCACACTCTAATCTAAAACATTTTGAGGACGGTATTGGACACTAAAAGTGTTCAATTTACTATACCCACTTCAATCTAAACCATTTTGAGGAAGATGTTTAACACTAAAAGGATTATATTAACTATTTCCACTCAAAATTAAACAATTTAGGGCAAGATATTGAACAACAAAGTGAATACAATCACTGTTCTACTATTTGCGTGTCCATCTGCCAGCTTCCCCACGCTAGTTGGTTGCTTGCCTCCCCTCCCTATTGGCCCGTCGGATTTCCTCTAAGCCCAGAGGTATTGCTAATCGCAGTAAGACTTTTTCTCCACAAGTAACACTGCTCTCTTACTTTGCCCTTGGCCTTTGGACTTTAATTATTTGTGCCTGTTTTGTTGTGCGGTTTATTTTGCAGAGTGAGCTTTGCCGTTCGCTTGCCATTCCTACCGCAGGCTTCAAGCCACCTCAGCACCCCTCCCAGGACCTTCTTAAAGGAGGCCGAAGCGTGACCATGCCCCCAGAGCACAAAAGGCAAGCCCGTCTGCGCTTGTCAGTAGGTAGACCGTGCCCAGCATCAGGAACACCGTCTGCCTGCTTGCACAGGAACCCTCGCCACACCCATCCAGGAGACCACAAACACCCTGTGCTGCTCCATTGCATTCTGCTGATCTCCTGATACCTCTGCAAACACATCACAGAAATCTGGGATGTATTCATCACCGAAACCTGGATCAACTCCTCCTCAACCCCAACGTCGCCACTGTAATGCCTGACGGCCACAAGATGATACACGAGATGATACATGAGACAGCACCAACAAAAACGGAGGAGGCATCGTCATCCTCCACAAGGAAATTCTCCAATGTACAACCATCAAAGACTACACCACATCTATCATGGACCATCAGAGACACCCTCGTCTATAGACCCCCGGGGCCACAACCTGTATTCTTCTATGTCATCTCCAAATTCCTCGCCCATCTAGCTATCGACTCCAAGCACCACAATCTACTCAGAGTCCTCATTTTCTACCTTGACAACCATGATGATGCCAACTCCACCAATCTCCTGGAGAGCATGAGCAACATCAGCCTCACCCAACTGGTAACCGGCCCCGCACAGCACAGGACACACACTGGCCCCAATCTTCACATTCAGTGACAGAGTCAAGTACAGCCATGTCACCAAACTCACCTGGACCAACCACGCCATCATCCACTTCGCCATCACTGGTTTCCTGGGTACCACCACCAAGCCCCTGAGCTCCTCCCCGAACAGTTGGAGCAAAGTGACCGAGAAACAGTGGATGGAGGCCCTCAGCACCATCCAGCCCGACACCACATCAAGACTAGACGAGACCGCCCGGAATTTCTCCGATTGGATCACGAAATGTGCAGACAGAGTCGTCCCATGAAGACAGCCAAAACCAGAATATCTGCAAGACAAGCCAGCTGGTACATACCAGAACTCAGAACTATCAAGTGCAACTGCAACAAGAAAAACAATGGTGCACCACCAAAGCCCCCACCGACCGAAACGCCTTCAAATCAGCCCTCATCAAGTACCACCAACGCATCAAGGACACAGAAAAAGACACCTTCACAGACCACATCAAAATAAGCACCAACCACACCAAGGAACTCTTCAACATTGTTAGAGAATTCTCCTGCCCATCAGCCACGAGAACAAGATCCGCCCATCCCAAGAACTCTGCGACACCCTGTTGACCTATTTCCAAGCAAGATAGCCAGCATCTACTACAACTTTGGTCCCCAACCCATCTACTTCAACTCCAACAACAGCCTTCCACCTACAGTATACCAGCCACTCAATCACCACATGGAATCCTCTCACCATGCAGACCACCACAGCCATCAAGTCCTCCATCCACTCTGGAGCACCCATGGACCCTTGCCCCCACCACTTCTTCAACCTCGAAACCAAAGAAATCAAAGCAGAACTTACCAATATCCTCAATGCTTCCATCACCACTGCGGCCTTCCCCAACAGATGGAAGAAAGACGAAGTCAGGCCCTTCCTGAAGAAAACATCTGCCAAACCCAGCAAACTAAAAAATCACCAACCCATCTTGCTACTTATGTTCCCTGCCAAAGCCCTCAAGAAGACCATCAACCACCAGCTTACCGAACACCTTGAAAAAAACAACCTGCTCAACCTCTCATAGTTTGGCTTCCCACTGACCACAGCACCGAGACCGCCCTGATAGCTGCCACCGACAACATTGGATCCATCCTTGACCGGGGTGAAAGAGCAGCCCTGATCCTCCTTGACCTCTCAGCCGCTTTCTACACCGTAGCCCAGTACACTCTCATCAACAGACTCGACCGCAGGACATCCTTCGTCACAGAACGAACACAAAGAATCCGCCTACCACCCTTAACTAGGAACACAAAAGCATCATCAGTGGCATACCCCAAGGATTGTCCCTCAGCCCCACCGTGTTCAACATCTACATGACACCCCCACACCAACATCACCAGAGCCCACAGACTCAACATAATATCCTACAAAGATGACACCTAACTCATCCTCTTACTCACCGAAGACCCGCCCACCACTAGAACAAACTTCCACAACGCCATGACCAGTGTCGCCGGCTGGATGAGGACCAACCGCCTGAAGCTCAACACGAACAAGACAGAAGTGGTAATCTCCGGGAAGAACATCTCCCTGTGGGGCAACACCTCATGGTCCCCTGAACTTGAACCCACACCAACAGACCACACCTGTAACCTCGGCATCATCCTTTGCAGAAAACTCACCATGAAGCACCAAATAAACGCAGTTGCCTCTACCTCCTTTCACACCCTCCGGTTGCTCTGAAAAATCTCAGATTGATCACCATCAACACCAGAAAGATCATCCCCCAGGCCCTCGTCACCAGCCAGCTTGTCTATGGAAATGCGCTGTGCACTGGTATTACTGCCCAACTCCTCAAGAGACTCTACACCATAGAGAACGCAGCAGCCAGACTCATCCTCAACCTCCCCAAGCAGAACCGCTTCACCCCCCATCCGATGAACCTCCATTGTTTCTTCGTTTAGAACAGATGCCGGTTCAAGATACTGACACACGCCTAAAAGGCCCTACACAACCAGGGATCAGCAAAAATCAACCACCACCTGAACTGCCACCAACCCAATAGACACCTGCACTCTACCTCCCTAGCCCTAACACATATCCCCCGCATCCGCAAAAGCCACCTCGGATGGGGGTTCCATCTCCTATCTCGCCGCCAAAGCCTGACACAACCTACCCCTTCACCTACGAACATCACCCTCCCTGTGTCAGGACTGGCCCGTTTCAGCCCACTAAACATGTAAGGTCACTTCTCCATTTGGGCAAAATCCATAAAGTACGCCAATTAAAATCATGTAAAGACTTGTTTCACAATGATTCTCTTATTTCCTTTGTTAGACGACTGATTGGTCCATCGCGGAACCTTAAGATGGCCGCCGGTGATAACTGATCGAGTTTGGCAGTCTAGTGTTCCTCTTTCCCCCGCACGCAGCTGTGCTCGTGATTGTCCGCGCGGCAATCTGCGCACTTCAACTGCCTTTCTGAGGGATTCGGTCGCAGTATTTTCAGCGGCGTATTTTCAGTCAGTCAAGTTCTGGGTTTGTGAGTATAGTAGCATTTCCTGACTATTCGGCTTCCGCGGCTGCGGAAGGTAAGACAGTTATCTCCTTCTAATTCATGAACTTGAGAATTGAATTGAGAGAAGCTACAGAATCAGACTTCAGACTGGAGACAATTTAAGAGTAGCAGTCTCATTTCCAGGAAGCGCACAGAGCCTTGAATCTCAGTCAACTTACCTTAGCGCTTAGTCAAAGTTGTTTTTCTAGTTAAAGCTACATCTTTTCAGTGTTGCCAAATCTTCAAGGATTGGAGAGAACATTTGCCCTAAGAGACAGTGAAGAATTAAGAATGAAAATTAGTCCAACTAATATCTACAAGTAGGTGTAGTTATGTATATATATATATATGTATAAAAATACTTACCAACTTGATGAAGTCCTCTTCCTCTTCTGGAAAACACCTGAAGCTCACCGGAACTGGAACTATAACTGTAAATAAAAGATAAAAGACTTAAATACATCTTTTTCCACATAAGGTTGCAAGGTAACACAAAGAATGATAAAGAGTATTGGAGAAAACACATGATAGCATTATTGAGTAATCAAGTGTGTTACCTTAACAGAGTCATTGAAAATCAGAAACCGTTAGGAGGCAACCTTCAAGAGAATAGACAGCCACGTAGTTGAGACAGGTAATCGCAGTGGGGTTTAGTTAAGACTAGAATGTAGGAAAAGACTATGAGAAATATTAATGTAGATCTGTCTTTCAGGAAGGATCCTACCGAATTGAAGCAGTCCTGTCTGGTGAAGCAAGACGTGGCGTATCTCTTTTCTTCCAACTCCCCTTTCCCCCCTTGGGTTGTCCGAGTATACATATAAATATCATGTGTGTGCTGTGCTCAGATAACTAAGCTGGGAATTGTGGAATTGTCATCGGCTCCTGCGGAAGTCTAGCCATTTTGGGACAGGTACCTGACACCCTGACAGAATTCAGAAGGTGACTCAAAACATGGCTTTTGACTGAGACCAGCAAAACCTCAGCATTCGGATACCCTCTGGAGTGAGGACTGATTGATTAATTCCCACTGCAATGTAAACCATTACCACCCCAATGCAATCCAGTTTGGGAAGGGGTTTAAAATTAAAGGGGTTACATTTACCATTTCCACTACAATATAAACCATTTTTAGGAAGGTCTCAGACACTAAATGGGTTAGATTTAATATTCCCATTCTAATCTGAACCATTTTGTGGAAGATGTTGCACAATAAAGTGGCTTACAATTACTATTCCTGATCCAATCGAAACCATTGGGGGGAAGATGCTGAACACTACAGTGGTAAATCATAAATCATATTAAAAATAAAATAACTATAACTTACATTTACAATTTACATAAATACTCCAAACATTAAACATAAAACAATATAAAGTAAAACATAAAACATTTGAGCACTTAAAACCCCCCCCAAAAAAACAATCACATAATTAAATGTAAAAGTAATACATAAAAATAACAATATAAATTAATAATTTATAAACTACAACATTGTATTTCTCTCCAACACCTATCCTACCAATATAAATAGCACACCAATTAGAAATAATAGCTTACAAACTTAATTTCTAATATTTCTATACATTAAAAAAGTTGCATTTTTCACAAAGCAAAAATAAACAAGTTAAATAACATAACTTAATTTCAAAATAACACAACATGCAAACATAAAATACTTGCATAAATTCACTAAAGTGAAATATATTTTAACTTCATAAATTAAAAATAGAAAATGTAAAATGTAAAACATTTTGAATAATTAATTAAAATTATAAATAAGATTCTAAAAATTAAAAATACTATAATTTAAAAGTAGAACATTAAATAAAATATACATCTGCTAACAAATACTTCAAAATTCTCCCCACCACATTTCCCTACCAACCCAACACCCCACTAATAAAAATATTGCTAATTATGTTATTTAAAATAATAAAAAATATGAAAATATGTACACTAAATTATATAATAGATGCACATCTTTAATTTACAAAATAAATTAAAATACAATTATATTATTTTTTTATATAATTGTAAATAAAACAATTAAAAATATTCAAATAAAATATTATACATTTTTAAATATTTCACCTTTACTTATCATAGATACAAAATACACTTGAAATAATGCGACATAAAGATAAAATTAATAACTACATTTAAAATGACAATAAATAACATATATCTTACATTTAAAACCATAATAAAATTCCCACATTATAAAAATATTTCTTCAGCTTTACATATATATTTAAACATTTTAAATTCAAGTTTTGAATAAAAGTAAATACATCTAAAACAATCAGAAAGATTTACACAAACATACTTAAAATCTCCCCACCTTTTCCCCCTAAAAACCCAAGATCCTGCTAACATACTTTTTTAAAGTAGATATACATGGCATGAATCTATTTTAAAATGTAAATACATAAAATTAAATTTCACAACTACTACAGCAAAATGTTGTCAAAAACATTTTATACAACAATATTTTTGTAAATTCTATAGTTTACAACAATATTAAAAACAAGACTAAAAATGATATACTTACCTTTGATATTTATATCCCCAATATTTTTGACATCATGATATTCTGCAACAATATTTTTGTATGACAATGCCCAAACACCCACATCTTATTTTTTGGCAGATGGCATTACACATATCTTTATTTATTCACATATATATTGTGTTGTGAATTGCTTACCTTGAACTATGGGGGTCTTCCATGGCAGCAGAGTCAGGATCTTCAAGTCCCCATGGCTCCTGTAAGAGTTCCCTACTGAATTCTTTGCTGAGGTCTAGGCGTCTTCTTCTGTAGCTCACAGTTTGCCATTGCCATCCTCTTCTCAATAGTTTAGATGATTTTCATTAGTTTCCATGTGTTTTTGTACTTATGTGTGGCAAATTGACACTTTTGACAACACAAATCTTTGTCTCAGTGCTGCACTGCACAATAACCACTGCACAAAACGCACTTGCACAGCACAGCTTTTTTCTTACGCAGTGCTGCAGTGCACCAACTGCAGTAAATCTTGTCCAGAGAATCACAATTTTAATCAGTATTGGCAGTCCAAAATGGCCAAAGGATAATATTTGCCGTACATTACTTTTCTCCTCTGTTTCCTCACATGAGATAAGAGAACATATAATAAGGATATGTTGTCTGCTTAGCACTAGTCCTCCCAGAAAGATAGCAGGATTTCAATACATTGGGTCTTATTGTAACTTTGGGGTTGTGGCAGCGGGCCGCCATGCCAGTGCCCCATTCCTACACCGCCAAAGCAATATTGAGACCGCCCACCGGATTCCGACTGCAATCCAGGTTGCGTGGTCCTACGGCGGCTGACCCGCTGCAATACAGTGCTATGACTCATACGTGACCCTTAGCAAGGGTGCAATAGGAAAGACATTGCACATTCATGCAGGGCATGGACTATCAAGCCCATGCCCTGCAGGAACTGGGGGTGCTGGCATACAGGGGGCACATCATGTGCCCCCTGCATGCATCCTCTGGTGCAGAGGTATTAGGTGTTTCCTCACCTCCCACTTTTCAAGGCAGCCTCACCGCCATGAAAACTGTGGCAGTGAGTGAACTCCTAATATGCTTGGCGGTGCCACAGCGGTACCACCAGCATATTAGGGGCATCAGACCGCTACAAGACCACCAGGGCTCGCCGATCCCTTGCGGCAGCAGCGATCCCAGGGTGGGCCGACTGCCCTACTTGTAATAGGATGGTCGGACAAGTAGTGCAGCGTTAGCCACCCCACCACTGTGGTTTTCCAACTCATAATAAGGCCGATAGCCATGATTGAGAGGAATTATAAACAATTTATAAATACAGTTAAGCCCAGTGGGACCTATAAATGTATGTAGAATGGGAACACGAGAAAAATTATTCATACTGATCAGTGTTTGAAAATCTTTTTGTAATCCAAAATAGAATAATGTTTTGAGGTTTAGCTTCCGATTTAGATTTGAGGTATTTCTTTTTCAGGTTTAAAAGAACTCCGAGCATGTGTTTATTGTATCTAGCTACACAATGATCTTTTTGTCTGTTATGTGGTATTTTTATAACAATTTGAATTCTGTAAGTAATAAGTGATATTTATTATGCTTTGTTTGCTCACTTTTCACAGCCCTGAAGAGGCAGTTGGTGAGCAGCGAAACACATGTCGGCTGTGACTGTGTCAGAGTATCAAGAACTATTAATGAGACCTGTATTTTGTTTTAAAGGTGATTAAAAAGTTATCACTGTAAATAAAGTTTTGATGAAATGTACTGATATAACAAGTAAAAAGGTTTTTTGAAAGAGGATTTTAAAAGAAAATTGTTTTTCTATAAAAGAAAAAGCAAAAGAGTGAAGGTGTATGGGCTACTTAATATGTAGCTAGTTGATAATGGCTCCCCGTTGGTGTGTTTATATGTTTAGATGAATAATTGCTTTCAGACTGGCTTACAAATACTGTTATCAAATATTGTAATTTAGAGGATGTATTATTTACTTCCTTGGCATACCATTTGACACATTTAAACATTACGAAAGAATGTGTCTAGGATGCCCTTATGAGATATAAATATAATGTTGTGATCAAGAACACATCTACCTTCTACCCGCTGCCATTTTTACATGATTTTTGTATCCTCAATGGAGGGCAAACTCCTCATCATTTTGGGGGTAGTGGGAGAGAGTTTGTCGGAGACAGATCCCTTCTGAGCATCAGCAAGCTCCTGTGCTCATATCTCAGCCACCTTACTGATATGTGTGTAATATTTGTAATAATGTCACACACATATCGTATGGACCTGTGAGAAATTATTTAGCCCATACCTAATCTACCCATGGATTCCACTGGTTAATGGTGTTATAGAAGGTGCACAGGGCATCTGTTATGCCCCAGGTCCTCCCTAACAGTTTGACAGACGTTTTTCTTATGGTGGGAGGGAGAAGGATGAGAGCGAGGGCTGAAGGAGCAGCCCAGCTCCTCCCATCCTCCTTCCACCATCTCTCCCATCTCACCAACAGAAGAAATGAACAAGGTGGTGGGAATTGTAAGGGAATTGAGTAGGGTATTTTCTAGAACATCCCCTTCCAATCCCTATTTTTCGATTCAGTTTCACACAACTCCTTCATCACTCAATGCTACTCTGGCTAAGAGAAGCATTGGGAGGGAAAGGAGTTGTGTGTTTGTGACTCAGCAAAGGACATTTTTAAAACACAGCAAAGAGTCAGATGTAGATGGGATTCTTTATTAACCTAGGAAAAAATGCATACAGCTTTCACACCTAGCTGGGGCGCAGACCTTTGCAGGCTGTTTGAATTGTTTTTAAGCCTAAAGCAAAAATCCAAACAAAGCAAGACTAAAGTACATGCTTATGCCCTGCAAGGAACCATAGGCAGTTTTGATTTTTACAAACTATGTAAATATCAAAACATTTTCTGTCTCCTTTCTGGGGCACAGACACCCTTCTGTGCCACAGCAAGAAACCAAATGCTGTTTTTTTTTTCTTAGCCTAAGAAACAACCCAAATTGCACCGGGCTCTTTGCTGGGGCACAGACCTCTGTGTCAGTGCGTCAGCAAGGATTCAGACACTGTTTGATTTTTTATGATGGCCTGCTCCTTGCTGGGGCACTGAATGATGAAGGAAAAGAGTAATGGGTCAGATAGCTTTAAAGGCCTTTTGACTCAAAGGCAGACCCTCAAACATAATACACCAGTATGTTAGACAACCTCTTCCTGTAGCAGACGTAGCAACATATCTATCAAGATATGGCACAATCCTGCTCTCTCCTTGAGCTGATGCAATCTTGGCTGCCTAGTGCCAACACAGACACCCTAGCACAGAGGTCTTCAAACTTTTTGATGCTGAGACCCCCCTGTCAAAGTTTTTTAGGTGCAAGGACCCCCTCCTGACAAACATTTCTAGAACTTGGTACTCCTCATCATTGACAACTATCGACAACCATAAACGCCCCCAATTCCCACAGCAAATAATTTTTGCAGTGGGTAAATAATATTAAACCGTGTTTATCAAACCCAAGGTCAGTGAGCGTGGAAGTGTGGTCCAAGGTGTGGCTAAAAACAAAGGGCCTCATTTATGAGGAATTGTCCTAGAGCAGAGCTTCTAGTCTTCTTGCTGCGCTGCCCTATGCCAATGAGAAAGGGCAAGAATGCACCTTATTTATGAAATATGGTGCATTCCTGTCCTTTCCCACTGCGTTGGTGCACAAATTGCTGCCTAGCGCATATGTAGGCAGGATTGTTTTTGTGCAGGAAGGTGCCCCGAGAGGGTTTCCTCTTTCTTTGTGAGCTGCAGAATGCAGCACACATGGAACGAGGAAAATATACAAGGAGACATGGAAACATTTCTCCTCATTACACCTGCTGTGGGGATGCGTAAGCTTTTGGCACTGTCCCAGGTTCATATGGTTTTGTAAATCTGTGGCAGTGTCAAAATCCATGGGTGTTGCGTGGGAACCCCCACCGCAACGCCCAGGGAACTCCAACTTAACAGACTAAGGCAAGGCAGCGACTTGCACTGCTTTGTCTTACTCCATATAAACGAGGCCACTCAACCACACAGGGTACTTTGCGTCGCCTCATAGATATGATTGCGACGATTGTCCCGCTGGAGCTTAAAGAAAATGATGCTCTGGTGGCTCAAGCCTCTCATAAATCAGCCCCCAAATAAAGTAGCTACATATAAAATAATGGGTAGCTTAAATGAAAAATACATTCTACAAAGTTGTTACACAGTGGTAAATGCACTGTACTACATTAGAAAACCTCTATTAGTTAATGCACTGCAGAGGTCTGTGTGTAACCAGAGAGCCACATAATTATATTTGGTTGATGCAGTGGGGTATAGTGGCTTGTGGATTTTTGGTGCTACGAGGTCACAGCCTGTGACAGAAAGCACTGTGAAAGTGTAAGTCATTACTTTATTCTTGCAATACACACATTATAAGGTAGACTCCTACAAACAGTGAAAATAGTTTTAGGATATAATGGAGCTTCCAAAGTGTACATTTTAGTAATACTAGAACATAAGTAATGCATTTTTTTTTTGCATTCCCATTAACACGTCCTCTGAGGTACTAAGCAATTAAAAACATGCTCTTCTTACCACCAGTAAAACAAAAATATTTGCCATCACAAAGGAATTAAAGCCAGAATCACTCCCAAGCACCATTTGCATTAGCAGATTAACTCAAAACGCGCAATTGCATTTCATTCAGGCAAGCAGGCACCCTGGCACGAAGGATTGTTTCACCGGTCCTCCCAGCCTCTTCCTCTCACAGAGCAAGAGACTCAATTACCTTCAGCTGAAGCATTTTAAGGGCCGAAATGAAGTGTCCCTGTTTTCAAAAGGAAGAGCACATGTTTTAGATTCCAGACAGGAGTGAGGCCTGAAAATGCGCGACCCCCTTCCCAGTACTCCAGGGCCCCCCTGGGGGTCGCGCCCCACAGATTGAAGACCTGTGCCCTAGCACAATGGTGCAAGGGTGCTTGTGTTGCAGGCAGGATCGTTTTTGTGCAGGAAGGGACGTCTTACTGCACAAAAACAATCCTTTGAGGCTTTTCTGAGAAGTAATGAAGATATTTCTCAATATTACTGGGAAGGAGTAGCATTTCGATGCATTTCCAGGGCTGCCAATCATGGCAAATCTGGGAAAGCGTCAAAATCCATGGGTGGATATGTGGAAACATCCACGCTCCCCCATGTAACGCCTGCCCAGCACAGAGTAACGCAAGGCAGTGGTTTGTGCTGCCTTGCATTACTCCAGATTTACAAAGCACCACAGGGCCATGGAATGTGGCCTTGAGAGCCTTGGTAAATCTCATCTAGGTTCTGTATTGCCCTTACAGTGTGCAAGTGTGATGCAAAACTTTAATAAGTATGCCACTTAATTTGGGGTCTATTCACAGAGGCAAATATGCACATGTATATTTACTACTACCCTTAGGTGTAAGCCTATGCTTTTTTGCTAGGTCCCATTTCTGATTGTAAATTTAAATCAAAGGGTAGACTAAGACTTAAATATCCTCATTCCCTCAGCTCAGTCACAGGAGAAATCTAAGACTGAATTTATGAGTATAAAGTCACTAGTATAAACATTTCACATCTAGATGGATTCTCCCCTACCATGGGAGATGTACCAAAGGAAAAGTTGGGAAACCCATTAATGTATACAGAATATTTTATAAACATATTAAATATATATTTTAATGTAAACTATATTTGTAAACAATTAAACAATAAAGAATCAAATAATTTATTAATAGCCTATAACTAATCAAATAAAATGTTACAGCACATTAACTTTTCGAAATCTATGTTTTTAAATAAGTAAATATTTAAATATATTAATTAATTTTATTAGTATTTATATCTAACCCATTAGCTTCTGAGGCTTCTTTACCCCCATTGCTAAGCCTTTGTTTGGATAGTTGGGATACTTCGTGCTTACAGGTTCATAACATTTTTTCCACATAAAGTATCCATTCCTAACGTGTCCTTTTTTTACATTCTGAAAAGTCTGAAGATACCCAGGGTTTGAGGATTCCTCAGGAGGACACTGAAAAGCTACAATATAGCTAAATGTTGGGTTTTTGTGAAAATCAGAAAAATTGCTGCACAAGAAAGCATTTTTTGTAATCTGGAAATGGTATCTATGTACAGTTTACTGTACTAGGATCAACATATTCCTTGCTTTCAGGAACAAGCAGAGTTGTACAAATATTTAACTGAAAGTGTCCTGGGCTCTGTTAACCAGGCCTAGGGCCAGTGCTCAGTACTTTAAGAACTTACTATCCTGAAGTTACTTAACACAGCACTGTAGCAGCCTCATCTGATTGGCCAGCCTCTGACAGCCTGAGCCAAGCTGCTCCCTAAGTAGGTATAAAGAGGCCTGGGGCTAAAACAATACAGACATTTGGTGGGAAATGATTTGCTTCCTGGAGAAGCCTGGGACGGGAAGGGGGCTGTGGAGATAAACTGAACATCAAAGGTAGAGAAACAGATGTCACAGGATCCAGCCCAGCCCCCACTTCTTTAATACCCAGCCAGATGGAAGACCCCTAATTAGATTAGGAGATGGGTTGGAAGGCGAGTAGATTTGCTGCCACTCAAGTAGATTCTCTACTTGAGTGGTAGCAAAATCAAATCAAATGGCCATGCACTCTTGTGCAACGCATGGTGCTGCTTGAACTGATTTTTCAGTGCTGCTCGCTAAACTGGCACTAAATTGCAGCATGAGCTCAATATTTTCCAGACTCTCGCTGAGTTTTTATGTAAGTCTGTGGAATTCCACAGAGTGAAACTCTGTGGGTTCCTGCCACCCCTAACTATCATGTGAATTAGAGGTCATTTTGCAAAATGTTTTCTTTATTGCACACTGACTTAAATTTGGAAGCCAAAAATGCATGCAGAGAAATCTAATCGGTAATAACAAATGTTCTACTAGTCTGCTTAGCCATGTGTCTCTGGATAAAAACAATATCCCATTTGTGTGGCAGGGCCTAGTACCTGCAACACAAAGCACCCCAAAACATAACATGGGTACATTGCGTTTCATCCATCAAAATCAAAGGTTTTTTACAATGTAGGTAGCTGTGAAGTTTGGGTCCTGGCTCAGCCACCACCTCGAGAATCCTGCAAAACCCAAAAATTTCTGAAAACTAGACACCCAGGGAGCTGAAGGATGCTGTGGGGTGTATGGTTCTTTGACGATTTCCTATCCATAAGTCCTTGCGAACCTTAAAATGTGGCTAAAAACAAGCATTTTCCTCATATTTCTGTAAAAGAAAGCTCTGGAATCTGCAGAGATGTACAAAATACCTACCACCCAGTATTGCCACACTTCTCTTGATAAAAAGAGTATCCCATTTGTGTGGCTGGTACTGGCCCAGACAAAACACAATGAGGAAACATCAGAAAATCTGAGAGACAAATTATCCAATTCAACTGCCGCCAAGGGAAATGTACCAAACCCAGATATTTCTGAAAACTAGACACCCAGAGAAGTCTAGGGTGGTGGTGACTCATGTGGATTCCGTGACTTTTTATTACCCATAGACCTTGCAAACCCCTCTATAACTTTAAAACTACTGAAACGATTTAGATCTACAACCACAAAGGACCCTTTACACCCCATAATCTATGTTTCTGACACGTCACAACATCTGTTTAAACAATACTCTGACACAACACACCACTCCACTCCACTATATGACATGACGCCCCACTGTATTACACATCACTCCACTCTATGACACCCCACTTCACTTTATGACAGTCCACTCCACTCTATGACATGCTACTCAACTCTATACCACGCCACTGCAGTCTACCACACGCCACTGCACGCGGTAACATGCTAATCCACTTTATGACTCTAGAAGGACATGCCACTCCACTCTATGCAACTACACTATACGTCACTGTATGCCACTCCACTCTATGACCCTCTTCTGCATGCAACTCCACTCTACCCCATTACACTCTATGTCACTCCACTTTATGATATTCAGCTCTATACCTCTTGACTCTATGCCACACTACACCACTGCACTCTGCGCCACTACATCCTAAGCCACTCCACTGTACGGTATTCCACTCTATACCACTCCCCTCTACACTATTTGACTATTCACCGCTCTACCCTAAACCACTCTACGCTAGTCCATTCTATGCCACTTGACTGTACACCACTCTACACTACTTGACTCTGCAGTATTTCACTCTATGTCACTTCACTCCAAGTCACTCTATACTATTACATTCTATGCCACTCCACTCTATGTCACTCCATTTTATGCTATTTCACTCTAGGCACTTCACTCTACACCACTCTACACTATTCAAATCTACACCACTCTACTTTATGCTATTCCACTCTAGGCACTTCACTCTACACTACTCCACTCCACACTATTTCACTCTGTCACTTCACTGTATGCCACTCCACTCTACGCCACTCCACTCTATGCCAACTTCACTGTACCCACCTCCACTGTACTCCACTCAAAGGTAAGCCATTCCAAT
This sequence comes from Triturus cristatus, assembly GCF_964204655.1. Lineage (NCBI taxonomy): Eukaryota > Metazoa > Chordata > Amphibia > Caudata > Salamandridae > Triturus > Triturus cristatus. The sequence continues at coordinate 1,109,268,003 of NC_140592.1, read as the reverse complement.
CTATGCCAATACACTCTACTGCATGCAACCCCACTGCATGGTAGCCACTCCACTCTATGCCACTCTACTCCACACTATTCCGCTCTATAACACTCCACGATACACCACTCCATCCTCCACTCTACACTACTGTACTAGACACCACTCTGCTTTAAGCCACTCCACTCTATACCATTCTACTCAATGCTTTTCCACTCTACACTACCCCATGATATGCTACTCTACGCCACTCCACTCTTCTGTATTCCACTGTACACAACTCCACTCTAGGCCACTGCTCTCTATACTGTTGCAATCTACACCACTCCACTCTATGCCACTGATGACACTTCACTCTACCCTATTCCACTTTACACCACTCCACTCTATGCCACTCTACGCTATTCCATTCTACTTCACTCAACTGTACGCCACTCTAAACTTCTCAACTCTGCGGTATTCCACTCTATGTCACTCCACTCTAAGCCATTCTATTCTATTTCACTCAATGCCACTCCACTCTATGCACTCCACTGTACACCACTCCATTCCACTCTACGCCACCAGACTCTACTCCACTCCACTTTATGTCACTCCATTCTATGCCAATCACTTTACACCACTCTACACTATTCCTCTCTATGCCTTTCCACTATACGTCACTCAATGACACTCCACACTACAGTACTCCACTCTATGCCACTTCACTTTACACCACTCCACTGTACACTATTCCACTGTATGCCTCTCCACTCTATGCCACTATACTCTACGCCACTCCACACAATGCTACTCCACTTTACGTGACTCCACTCTCAAAATACTGTAACGTTATTTATTCTTTCTATACAAACCCAATCTAAACTACAAATACATTAGCAATTCTAAAGTTAGAGTTATACATTAAATGGTTAACTTATGTACCACCTTCTAATTACTATAACTTGCACACCTCCGTACATACTATTGGCAACTTGCTAGCCTCACTGCATGAACTATAACTCGCCACTCTACCAAGCACACTGTTTTACAAATTATTTAATAGACATGTCATGAGTCTTGTTAGGAATGCTGTGATTTAACATGTTATAAGTGATGTAATATGAAAGGGTAGTAGCAGTGCATGGAGAAGGTGTGCCTTATCGTTAATGTATTCCGACTAGCAAGTTGCCAACTGCATGTACAGAGGTGCACAGGTTTTAGTTATTTGAAGGAGGTGCATAAATTATAAGATTAAGGTATAACTACAACTTTAGAATTTCTAATCTTTGCGTAGTTGAAGTTTGGTTTATATAGAAAGAATAAATACAATTATAGTAAATTGAAGGTGGTGTATAAATTATACATTTGAGTGTAACTATGACTTTAGAATTTGTAGGCTGCGCAGGGAGTGTAGGGCGCAGGGAATGTAGTTAAAGTTTCCCTACCTACTAATCTTAAAACTTTTGTTTATTTCATTGAATATCTATATATATATATGGTAGTTAGAGTTAGGACCATGTTTTCATAGGAAATTTATTTTTTGATTTGCTGATAACTTTGGCACAATTTTACGAATCTTCACAAAAATATATTTTTTTATAGTCTCATCCAGCTCAGTTCCTTTCTGGAAAGTTTTGCGGTGGTCCATCAAGCATGGGCCAAAAAACGGGGGGCCCCAAAACACTTTTTCACCATGCAATTTTCCATACAGCCAAAAGAGTAGAACGGAATTACACCAAATTTGACCGAAAGCTAGGTCTTGGTCCAGAAAGCATGCTTTTTGTGATTCAGTGTAATTCTGTTCAGTAGTTTTTGAGAAATTAAAGTTAAAATTATTTGTATATTTCATGCATGAGGGATCCACGTATCTAACAGTTCAAAAGATGTGATATGATTATTTGATTGGCTGCCACCACATCAACAAAGATATGGAAGCAGCAATTTTAGGGCTCAGGGACTCAGTTCCCTGTCCTACAAAAAGGTTATAGAAAACATATAGGGATCAGGGTTGGGATACCTTGCCCCATAGGCCTAGTGGGTGGGTCATAGAGGGATACCCCATGGGGGATACAAATGTATATTTTTCTTATCTTCAATAAAAAAAAAGTGTGCTCCTGGCCTTTGTAAATATGAGCGTGTAATTTTTTGGGGGGAAGGGAGGTTGCAGCCCTCCTCCTTGAGATTTTTTTACGCCTAGGGGAATCTGGGGTCGCTTTTCTTAAAATTGGGAGGGGGTGCGTGCTCACATTTCCCAAGCCGTAGAACCCCTCCCAAAGGGCCGTATGACTGCTGCAGTGTACCGATGACCCCATTCCCTGAGACACTGGTGTCCCCTGGCTGGAAGAGTGAGATCTGGAAAAATAAACTTTAATCCCTGCCCACAATCTCCAAGGCAGGGAACACAGCATTACTCCTGCTGGGTAGGAGCAGAAAAAAAGCTTCTCCTGCCCGGGTGGGTGCATAGAACCGAGCTACGTCTCACCAGCACCCACTTTGGGTGATGGCTGGGGAGCCACCAGGGTCGGTAGAGGCACTAGGGCTCCCCTCCATTTCCCCCAAAAATGTGGACTGTCATGGGTGACCCAGGTAGGAACCAGGGCAGCCACTTAAAAAAACGGCTCCTGTCGGCACCCACTTTGGGGGTTGGTTGTAGAGCCAGCAGGGACATTGGTACCCTAGAGGCTCCCTGCGCAGCCCCCAATTTAGACAAAAAAAGTGCGGGTGCCCCAGGTAGGAACTGAGGCACCCACAGAAAAAATGCAATGGCTAGCTGCTGCCTGCACCACAGCAGATGCTAGCTGGCAGGGACCGTGAAGTCCTTAGGGCTCCTCTCCGTAACCCCCAACATATGCTATGTGTGGTGCTCAAAGTAGGAACCCATAAAAAAAATTAGAAATAGTACTACATTTTCAAATCTTTACTTTCGTCTGGAATGTAAGTACAACAATGTTGAACTTTCAGCATTCCACAGACTCCACCCTCTTTTGCCAATAATATATCAAGGGCAAGTCGATTTTGCATTACCATGGCACGCAAAAAAACTGGATCATTTCCTCCTTTAAATCCTCATCCACCCATGATTCGGTATGTACCATGGCACTCACTGTTACCTACAAAGTAATTATCATATGCAGTCTGATTCCTTCTAATACACAATTTTCCTTTCTGAGGCCAATCTAAAGCCATAGTTGGACTTGCTTTTCCCTTCAAGTGTTTTTCCATTTCTACATCCCAAACTGTCTTTTCCACTTTTCCTTCAGATGCTTTCCTTTGCATTTTCAATCTCCTTTCCTCAACCATATCCAAAAACTTCTTTTCTTCTTTCTTTAAACTGCAAGTCAAATTATTTCTAAATATATATTCTAATGTTAGTTCTTTAGTCTCTAGGAAAAATTCACCTAACACCTTTGCAGGTTTTACCTTATTTAGCTTGTTAATTGAGGGTACTTGTGAAAATATATTATCTACATCTGAGAAATAATATTCTAATTTCCCTGTTTGGTAAAATAAACTAGCTATTACACTACATGTTATTCCATAAGTTACTGGAAGGTGGTGATAAGTCACTCCCTCCGATACAGATGCAGGTAACTGCATACAAATGTAGCAATCCCTTACGTCCATTGTCTTTACATATTCATGCACTAATTTTGAAAATACATTGTTAGAAAAATCAGTTATAGACCTGTCTTTATGCAAATAATTTCTATCTATTTTAGTCGGAACCACCTTTTGAATCTTCTCTATATTAGTCTTGTTCTCACTATGTCCTTCTATTGTGTCAATGGTAACCTTAAATGAGATCATCAGAGCTAATACACTCCACAGAAGCATTAGTAATCCTGTACAACAACAACACATTTTACACCATCGCTTTAAGAATATACATCTATCTTTTCTACTATTTGTGTTTGCCATTTTTGTAAAAATGAACAGTGTCTTTTGACTGAGCCTCTTCTACTTCAAAACTAGTTTGTCTAAACCCAAGGCTCTAAGCACCTACTTGGTTCTATCAGTTTTGTCTTTTCCCGTATTTTATTGTCTTTCCATTAGCAGCATTCTCGTCTTATTCAGTTTGGCATCTCATCATCCTTCACCTTTGCTTCGTGATCTGAATACAGAATTTCCTGAACATCCGTTTCTTCTCCAATGTCGGACAAGATAACTCTCAGGATTTCTGATTCTTCGTCTTCCTCAACCACTTCCAGTACAGTCACCTCTGGATTTTCTTGGCTATCCGCCTCTTCTTTTATCTCAGGCAGGGCCACATACGTCCATTCCGGCGACTTATACTTCTGGTTAGGTTTTCTCATTCTTTTGCTTTCCTCTATTACAATTATTTCTTCATCTTTTGATTTCTCTTGACTAGTTACTTCATTCACCTGTTCAGCTCTTGGTGAATTTACTCGTGTCAGTCGATATCTCAGCCTCTTTATTTTGTTTGGCCACACTTCATCTCTTGCTGATCTTTTCAGTTTACTACCTTTATCATTCTTTTCAGTTCTCCATGCTCTCTTTCTTAGGAATCGACCTTCTGGTACTTCGTCTTCACTTTCCTCCGATTCTGTTTTAACTTGCTTTTTACTTTCAACAGCTTTTCTTTCCACCACTTCTTTTGTTTTCCCTACTTCTGTCCCTCCTCGGGTTTCTTGCGCACAATCTTCCTGCTGACTACTTGTCCCTTCTTCTAACTGGATGTTGGAGTCCCCTAAACCTCCTCAGGGGTCTTCTGCAAGAATCTTTCCCTCTCTCTCCGTATCTGGCACCTGTCCATCTATTCTTGTTATTTCAGGTGGAAACTCTCTCAACTTTTCATCTAGAACTTCTTTATCAACAATTTCTTTAATTGTCTTTTCACTGTCCTTTTCTTTTCTTGAACGTAGAGTTACTTGTTCAGTCTCTGAGTCTGAGCTGGTATCAGAAATCTGTAACCTTCCTCTCAAGGAAATACTTCTTGGGACGAAAGTTAGATCTGACTCTGTTACCCCCTTGTCAGAGTTTTCTCTTGTTCTTGCTTCTTCATCATCCGATTCAGAACTTGATTCTGATTCCTCGAAATATTCTTTTTCTTTGTTATCCACTGGATTTGAAATCCTCAATGTGTGACTCGCATGAATCCAGTTCTTGATTCCGGCACACTTCACAGCTGTTGTTGTAGTCAAAATCACCTGTCGTGGTTTTCCCCACCTTGGGACCAAACAGTTACTCCTTCTGTGTAACTTGATTCTCACCCAGTCCCCTGGGCTCAGATCATGAGCTTGCTTCTTTTCAAGGGTGATGGCATCCGCTCCAACCTGATGAAACACAGAATGAACTGCGTCAGCCAGGTCCTTTCAGTAATCCAACACCATGTCATCAGTTATAGGAAACAGCTTGTTGACTGGTATGAACACATGACGCATTGCTCTGCCCATGATAATTTCATGGGGACTCAACCCTTTAGTTCTATCTGGAATTGATCTGATAGTCATGAGTACTAGAGGCAAGACATCAGGCCATTTCAAACCCGTGGCTAAACACATTTTCCCTATTCTGTTTTTGATAGTACCATTCATTTGTTCTACTACACCAGAAGCCTCTGGGCGATAGGCACAATGGAGTTTTTGCTGTAAATTCAACTCTTCACAAATCAATTTTACAATCTCATTATGAAAATATTTTCCTCTGTCTGATTCAATTGTTACTGGAAACCCGAATCTGGGAATTAATTCCCTCAAAAGCAGTTTTGCCACTGTGATCCCATCACTACTTCTTCTTGGGTATGCTTCTACCCATCTAGAAAACAAACAGACCATGACTAGAACATACCTCAACCTGTTGGAGGGAGGCATCTCAATAAAATCTACTTTCATTCTGGTGAAAGGCCCTCCTTCTCGACCTATTGTTCCTAGGCTCACCACTGTTTTTCTTCCAGGGTTGTACTGCTGACATATAAGGCATCTTTGACAAAGACTTTCTGCTACAAGTCTGAATTTTGCATTGTACCAGGTCTGTTTAAATGACCTTATCATGGCATCTCTCCCTATGTGTCCCTGCCCATGATACATCCGTGCCATGGCAGACACCATGCTATCAGGCATATCTGGTCTTCCATCTCGATGGACCCACACATGATCTTTCTCCCTTGGTGCACATCCTGCTTTTACCCACTGCTTCATTTCCTCATCTCCTGCTTCTTCCTGCAATTGCCTCACTTCCTCCCAGGTACCCACAATGTTAGTAAACATTAGGGTGCAAGAATTCAAATCTCTCTCCTTCGCCCGATTCACAGAATTCTGATTACGTGCACAGTATTGGGCCATATCTCCGGCGTATTTGTTGCAGATGGCAGTATAATCGCCAGATTGACTATGTGCAGAACACTTTACAACGACCAATTGCTTAGGCAGCTGTATCGCCTCAAGCAATTTCCCAACCACTTCAGCATTCTTGATGGGAGTTCCACTCGATGTCAAAAATCCTCTCTGTAGCCATATTTGGCCAAAGTCATGCACCGCACCAAAACCGTACTGACTATCGGTTATCACAGTCACTCTCACGTTCTTTCCAATCTTGCATGCTCTAGTCAAAGCAACAAGTTCAGCTACTTGGGCTGATCTTACTCCTTTCAGGTAGGATGCTTCCATTACTGCTGCAACTGTGCATACTGCATATGCTGCACTCAGCATTCCGTCATCTGTCCTCAAGCAAGACCCATCTACAAACATCACAAAATCACTTTCTGGCAATGGTACATCTTTTATATCCAGACGTGGTTTGGTACAGAAGTCGAGTACATCCAGACAATCATGATCTGCTTCATCTCTGACTTCCACATTCTCAGCATCAGGCAACAACGTTGAAGGATTCACATTCAAGCATCTCTCAAGGCTCACATTCGTTGCACCTAATATGACTTTTTCATATTAAGTCAGCCGACTATGTGTCATGAACTGAGTGCGACTCCTGATTAAAAGGATTGCCACATCATGAGGTACAAACACTTTCACAGGATATCCCATCACAATTCCTTCACTCTGCTCCAAACTCCTACAGGTAGCAGCCACTGCTTTCAGACACCCAGGTAGAGCTACAGCTACTGGGTCTAGCATAGATGAAAAGTATGCAATTGGTCTCCTCAGTTTTCCATGCTTCTGTATTAACACAGAAAGTGCACATCCATTCCTCTCACTGCAGTACAACTCAAATTCTTTCTCGTAATCAGGCATTCCTTATGCTGGCGCTTCACACAAACCATCTCTCAATCGTTTAAAAGCTGTCAATTCCTCTTTATTCAAATCAATGGGATCTTTCACATCACTTCTTGTCAAACGTACCAAAGGCTTTGCAATCAGGGAAAAATTGCTTATCCACTGACGACAATATCCAACCATTCCAAGAAACATTCTCACCTCTCTTTGCGTCATGGGGGCTCTCATTCCTTTTATTATCCTGATTCTGTCTATTGTTATTTTTCTCAGTCCCTTTTCGATATTATGGCCTAAATAATGTACTTATTTTTTGCAAAATTGTAACTTTGATGGTGACACTTTTAGTCCTCCATTGGCCAGATGATTCAGCAAGGCTATAGTGTCCATTACACAAGCTTAACAAGTCTTCGACGCCACAAGAAGGTTGTCGCTGTACTGTACTAACACTGAATTTTCAGGCATTTCTAGGCTTTCTAAGGACTTTTTCAATATCTGATTAAATATTGAGGGGCTTTCTGTATACCCTTGTGGAATTCGGCACCAAGCCAAAATACGTTCGCCAAAACGAAAAGCAAAAATGTGCTGGCTGTCATGGTGCAATGGGATGGAAACGACAGCATGGCATAAGTCAATTACAGTATACCATTCTGCATCATGGGGAATCTGATACAAAATCACTGATGGATTTGGTACAATAGGACAACATGACACAACGATTTTGTTTATCTTTCTCAAATCTTGCACTATCCTGAACTTCCCATTAGGCTTTTTCAGTCCCATAATTGGGGAATTACATAAACTACTCATTATTTCTCTCAAAATGCCTTGTTTTTATCATTTTCTCAATGATGGGAGTAATTCCTTCAATTATCTCAGGTGTCAGTTTATACTGGGGAACATTTGGATAGCTTATTCCTTCTTTCACTGTTATTTTTACTGGGTCCACATTTCTCATTAGTCCCACATCTTCTCCCGTGAAATCCCAGACTTCTGCCTTTACAGTCTGTTCCAATTCTTTAGGTAATTCATCAGGGTTAAATACAGCATAGGCTTCAGTAACCTCAGTTTCCCTGTTTGCCATAGTCATCTTATACAGCACATCTTCATCAGGGGTCTCAAATGCTATACCATCAGGGGTACAGAATATAGTGCAATTCATTTTGCACAACAAATCCCTACCTAACAAATTCACAGGACTCGTATCGCACACAACAAAGCGGTGCATTTCAGAGAATTTCGATATGCTAACTTTCACTGGTTCTGTAAGATAAGTTTTAATCTGTCTGTTGGATACACCAACTACTTGAATTGTTTCATCCGAGAGAGGAAGATTCTTAACATCAGCTGACCTAACAGTTGATCGAGTAGCACCAGTATCTACCAGGAAAGTAATGTTCTCCTAATTTACCTTTCCGTCCACAAATGGGCCTGTCTGGTCTACTTCTAGAGTTGCGCCAAGTACACACTCTTCTTCCTCCCCTCGTCACCATCAATAACCTTCTTCTGACTCACTCTCATCGCGTTGTAGCCAATACTGCGAAACAGCTTAGTTACCTGTTCTTCGTTGTAGAATCCTGTCTCATTACTGTATTTCTGTGAGTTTTGCTTTGTGGAAAAGGCGGTTTTGGCACCTGATTCTGTTGGGTAACAACCTGCTGCTGTCGCTGTGGTTGGCCACTCACCTCATTCTGCACCTGTGGATTCAATGATGCATTTTCATTATTAGTACTTGGGGGAAATTTACACTCGGATTTCCAATGCCCTACTCTTCCACAATCATGACATGGGAATTTCTTTTTAGCTTCTTCTATATTAAAATCTCCCTTACCTTTCCCAGGAATTAATTTTGATCTGGGTCCTGTATTATTCGCTTGTTCCACTAACTGAGCTTCCTGTTTTTCTGCCACCTTTACTTGTGACCACATAGCTTTCTCTTTTAATTTACGCTGTTTGGCTTCAATCTCATCACTAAAATATTTTGCATGTCTCAATACTTCATCTATTTTCTTGTATTGCCAATCTACGGTATGTTGCTTCATCATTTCACTCATTTCTGGACGTAAACCATATACAAATCTGTATACAAAATGGCTCAAATCCTTTTCACTCAGATTTTCATCACCACTGAACTGTTTAAAGGCCAGGATTAACCTCTCGTAATATGCATGTACTGACTCCTTACTTTCCTGATGAGTTCTGTCAATTTTTACCCAATCAGTTTCTTTGGGAGGTACTTTATTTTTCAGAAAGGCAATAACCTGTTCATATTTCTTCAAAACTTCTGGGTCAGGGGCTCCTGTCTTTGGATCCCAAGGGTACTCTTGTGTAGGCCAATTTATCATTAGCTTGCACTCTGTCTATAAATCTGCTGGTACTATTATGTCAAACAGACTGTTTAGGTCAATCCATAATACTTTAGATAATTTCACAAATCTGTCCACTTGCCTATACCACTTGACAGGCTTTTCGCGTAGTCGAGGGAAATCATTGGTAAATGACAAAATATCTTGCCTAGTCCATGGAACATGTACATATCCTCCTCCTGGAATTTCTCTCATGGGGCATTCTGTTACTACCTTTTCTTTTTCTCTTACAGGGAAAGCTGCAAAAGTTTTATCTGAGGCATCATCTCGTTTTCGATACCACCTGCTTCTCCATTTATCCACATCTCCCCATTTTCTCAACAGGATAATTATTTCCTTAATCTGACTTATGCGTCCTGTGGGATTCAAATTTTCAATATCTTTTTCAGTAAAATCTATTCGGTATGGTTTCTGTAGAGCCTTTACCTTTTCAATATCTATACCCATTTCATTTGCTACTTCTTCTAATCTTTCATGCAGATTTTTTGCTCTCCAAGTTATACTTTTACACAGAAATAGTAACTCCTCATCCTGATAAGTTTTTAACTTCTCTGTGGGGATAGTCCCTACTATTAATTCTTCCAGAACCATTCGTAGCTTGGCCACATCATGAGGTACAAACACTTTCACAGGATATCCCATCACAATTCCTTCACTCTGCTCCAAACTCCTACAGGTAGCAGCCACTGCTTTCAGACACCCAGGTAGAGCTACAGCTACTGGGTCTAGCATAGGTGAAAAGTATGCAATTGGTCTCCTCAGTTTTCCATGCTTCTGTATTAACACAGAAAGTGCACATCCATTCCTCTCACTGCAGTACAACTCACTTCACAGCTGTTGTTGTAGTCAAAATCACCTGTCGTGGTTTTCCCCACCTTGGGACCAAACAGTTACTCCTTCTGTGTAACTTGATTCTCACCCAGTCCCCTGGGCTCAGATCATGAGCTTGCTTCTTTTCAAGGGTGATGGCATCCGCTCCAACCTGATGAAACACAGAATGAACTGCGTCAGCCAGGTCCTTTCAGTAATCCAACACCATGTCATCAGTTATAGGAAACAGCTTGTTGACTGGTATGAACACATGACGCATTGCTCTGCCCATGATAATTTCATGAGGACTCAACCCTTTAGTTCTATCTGGAATTGATCTGATAGTCATGAGTACTAGAGGCAAGACATCAGGCCATTTCAAACCCGTGGCTAAACACATTTTCCCTATTCTGTTTTTGATAGTACCATTCATTTGTTCTACTACACCAGAAGCCTCTGGGCGATAGGCACAATGGAGTTTTTGCTGTAAATTCAACTCTTCACAAATCAATTTTACAATCTCATTATGAAAATATTTTCCTCTGTCTGATTCAATTGTTACTGGAAACCCGAATCTGGGAATTAATTCCCTCAAAAGCAGTTTTGCCACTGTGATCCCATCACTACTTCTTCTTGGGTATGCTTCTACCCATCTAGAAAACAAACAGACCATGACTAGAACATACCTCAACCTGTTGGAGGGAGGCATCTCAATGAAATCTACTTTCATTCTGGTGAAAGGCCCTCCTTCTCGACCTATTGTTCCTAGGCTCACCACTGTTTTTCTTCCAGGGTTGTACTGCTGACATATAAGGCATCTTTGACAAAGACTTTCTGCTACAAGTCTGAATTTTGCATTGTACCAGGTCTGTTTAAATGACCTTATCATGGCATCTCTCCCTATGTGTCCCTGTCCATGATACATCCGTGCCATGGCAGACACCATGCTATCAGGCATATCTGGTCTTCCATCTCGATGGACCCACACATGATCTTTCTCCCTTGGTGCACATCCTGCTTTTACCCACTGCTTCATTTCCTCATCTCCTGCTTCTTCCTGCAATTGCCTCACTTCCTCCCAGGTACCCACAATGTTAGTAAACATTAGGGTGCAAGAATTCAAATCTCTCTCCTTCGCCCGATTCACAGAATTCTGATTACGTGCACAGTATTGGGCCATATCTCCGGCTTATTTGTTGCCGATGGCAGTATAATCGCCAGATTGACTATGTGCAGAACACTTTACAACGACCAATTGCTTAGGCAGCTGTATCGCCTCAAGCAATTTCCCAACCACTTCAGCATTCTTGATGGGAGTTCCACTCGATGTCAAAAATCCTCTCTGTAGCCATATTTGGCCAAAGTCATGCACCGCACCAAAACCGTACTGACTATCGGTTATCACAGTCACTCTCACGTTCTTTCCAATCTTGCATGCTCTAGTCAAAGCAACAAGTTCAGCTACTTGGGCTGATCTTACTCCTTTCAGGTAGGATGCTTCCATTACTGCTGCAACTGTGCATACTGCATATGCTGCACTCAGCATTCCGTCATCTGTCCTCAAGCAAGACCCATCTACAAACATCACAAAATCACTTTCTGGCAATGGTACATCTTTTATATCCAGACGTGGTTTGGTACAGAAGTCGAGTACATCCAGACAATCATGATCTGCTTCATCTCTGACTTCCACATTCTCAGCATCAGGCAACAACGTTGAAGGATTCACATTCAAGCATCTCTCAAGGCTCACATTCGTTGCACCTAATATGACTTTTTCATATTAAGTCAGCCGACTATGTGTCATGAACTGAGTGCGACTCCTGATTAAAAGGATTGCCACATCATGAGGTACAAACACTTTCACAGGATATCCCATCACAATTCCTTCACTCTGCTCCAAACTCCTACAGGTAGCAGCCACTGCTTTCAGACACCCAGGTAGAGCTACAGCTACTGGGTCTAGCATAGATGAAAAGTATGCAATTGGTCTCCTCAGTTTTCCATGCTTCTGTATCAACACAGAAAGTGCACATCCATTCCTCTCACTGCAGTACAACTCAAATTCTTTCTCGTAATCAGGCATTCCTTATGCTGGCGCTTCACACAAACCATCTCTCAATCGTTTAAAAGCTGTCAATTCCTCTTTATTCAAATCAATGGGATCTTTCACATCACTTCTTGTCAAACGTACCAAAGGCTTTGCAATCAGGGAAAAATTGCTTATCCACTGACGACAATATCCAACCATTCCAAGAAACATTCTCACCTCTCTTTGCGTCATGGGGGCTCTCATTCCTTTTATTATCCTGATTCTGTCTATTGTTATTTTTCTCAGTCCCTTTTCGATATTATGGCCTAAATAATGTACTTATTTTTTGCAAAATTGTAACTTTGATGGTGACACTTTTAGTCCTCCATTGGCCAGATGATTCAGCAAGGCTATAGTGTCCATTACACAAGCTTCACAAGTCTTCGACGCCACAAGAAGGTTGTCGCTGTACTGTACTAACACTGAATTTTCAGGCATTTCTAGGCTTTCTAAGGACTTTTTCAATATCTGATTAAATATTGAGGGGCTTTCTGTATACCCTTGTGGAATTCGGCACCAAGCCAAAATACGTTCGCCAAAACGAAAAGCAAAAATGTGCTGGCTGTCATGGTGCAATGGGATGGAAACGACAGCATGGCATAAGTCAATTACAGTATACCATTCTGCATCATGGGGAATCTGATACAAAATCACTGATGGATTTGGTACAATAGGACAACATGACACAACGATTTTGTTTATCTTTCTCAAATCTTGCACTATCCTGAACTTCCCATTAGGCTTTTTCAGTCCCATAATTGGGGAATTACATAAACTACTCATTATTTCTCTCAAAATACCTTGTTTTTATCATTTTCTCAATGATGGGAGTAATTCCTTCAATTATCTCAGGTGTCAGTTTATACTGGGGAACATTTGGATAGCTTATTCCTTCTTTCACTGTTATTTTTACTGGGTCCACATTTCTCATTAGTCCCACATCTTCTCCAGTGAAATCCCAGACTTCTGACTTTACAGTCTGTTCCAATTCTTTAGGTAATTCATCAGGGTTAAATACAGCATAGGCTTCAGTAACCTCAGTTTCCCTGTTTGCCATAGTCATCTTATACAGCACATCTTCATCAGGGGTCTCAAATGCTATACCATCAGGGGTACAGAATATAGTGCAATTCATTTTGCACAACAAATCCCTACCTAACAAATTCACAGGACTCGTATCGCACACAACAAAGCGGTGCATTTCAGAGAATTTCGATATGCTAACTTTCACTGGTTCTGTAAGATAAGTTTTAATCTGTCTGTTGGATACACCAACTACTTGAATTGTTTCATCCGAGAGAGGAAGATTCTTAACATCAGCTGACCTAACAGTTGATCGAGTAGCACCAGTATCTACCAGGAAAGTAATGTTCTCCTAATTTACCTTTCCGTCCACAAATGGGCCTGTCTGGTCTACTTCTAGAGTTGCGCCAAGTACACACTCTTCTTCCTCCCCTCGGCACCATCAATAACCTTCTTCTGACTCACTCTCATCGCGTTGTAGCCAATACTGCGAAACAGCTTAGTTACCTGTTCTTCGTTGTAGAATCCTGTCTCATTACTGTATTTCTGTGAGTTTTGCTTTGTGGAAAAGGCGGTTTTGGCACCTGATTCTGTTGGGTAACAACCTGCTGCTGTCGCTGTGGTTGGCCACTCACCTCATTCTGCACCTGTGGATTCAATGATGCATTTTCATTATTAGTACTTGGGGGAAATTTACACTCGGATTTCCAATGCCCTACTCTTCCACAATCATGACATGGGAATTTCTTTTTAGCTTCTTCTATATTAAAATTTCCCTTACCTTTCCCAGGAATTAATTTTGATCTGGGTCCTGTATTATTCGCTTGTTCCACTAACTGAGCTTCCTGTTTTTCTGCCACCTTTACTTGTGACCACATAGCTTTCTCTTTTAATTTACGCTGTTTGGCTTCAATCTCATCACTAAAATATTTTGCATGTCTCAATACTTCATCTATTTTCTTGTATTGCCAATCTACGGTATGTTGCTTCATCATTTCACTCATTTCTGGACGTAAACCATATACAAATCTGTATACAAAATGGCTCAAATCCTTTTCACTCAGATTTTCATCACCACTGAACTGTTTAAAGGCCAGGATTAACCTCTCGTAATATGCATGTACTGACTCCTTACTTTCCTGATGAGTTCTGTCAATTTTTACCCAATCAGTTTCTTTGGGAGGTACTTTATTTTTCAGAAAGGCAATAACCTGTTCATATTTCTTCAAAACTTCTGGGTCAGGGGCTCCTGTCTTTGGATCCCAAGGGTACTCTTGTGTAGGCCAATTTATCATTAGCTTGCACTCTGTCTATAAATCTGCTGGTACTATTATGTCAAACAGACTGTTTAGGTCAATCCATAATACTTTAGATAATTTCACAAATCTGTCCACTTGCCTATACCACTTGACAGGCTTTTCGCGTAGTCGAGGGAAATCATTGGTAAATGACAAAATATCTTGCCTAGTCCATGGAACATGTACATATCCTCCTCCTGGAATTTCTCTCATGGGGCATTCTGTTACTACCTTTTCTTTTTCTCTTACAGGGAAAGCTGCAAAAGTTTTATCTGAGGCATCATCTCGTTTTCGATACCACCTGCTTCTCCATTTATCCACATCTCCCCATTTTCTCAACAGGATAATTATTTCCTTAATCTGACTTATGCGTCCTGTGGGATTCAAATTTTCAATATCTTTTTCAGTAAAATCTATTCGGTATGGTTTCTGTAGAGCCTTTACCTTTTCAATATCTATACCCATTTCATTTGCTACTTCTTCTAATCTTTCATGCAGATTTTTTGCTCTCCAAGTTATACTTTTACACAGAAATAGTAACTCCTCATCCTGATAAGTTTTTAACTTCTCTGTGGGGATAGTCCCTACTATTAATTCTTCCAGAACCATTCGTAGCTTGGCCACATCTATTGATTGGGATTCTTTGTCTATTCTCTGCAAGCTTCTCAACCATTCACTTAATCCCTCCAAAGTAGGGTCTACTGGTTTCTCTACATTACTTCGTTCTAAGTCTTTTTGAGTTTCTAATACTGATTCGATTGTCTTTTTATGTCTTTCTGTTATATTTGGACTTAATATCAGGCTTCTGGGAACATTTGGCTCGATCGCATTCACTGTTGTCCCCATGGATTTTCATCTATACTTTGCTTTGGCCTCTCATTCTGTTTATTACTGTTATAAGGAACCATTAACCAATGTTCACTATCTTTCTGTCTATCAAAAATAGGCATTACAGGGCCTATAGTCACTGGAACAGTCACAGCTTCTAGATTTTTTGTCAATTCTCTTATCTTTTCAGTTAATTCCAAAGTTGTTTTTGCTAATTCTGCTGACTTTTCGCCATTCATTTTATCATCTGATTTTCTCTCTATCTCTCTGAGGGAATTATTTTTTCCTAATTCTTGGGGTACTGGTTCAGTCTTAATGAATCGCAAAGTTTCTCTCATTGGGGCACTTGGTGTCAACATTTCAGATTCTGGTTGATATGGGGGTGGATTTTTATAAAACATGTCATTAAGAACATCATCCTCCGATTCATTCACTCCATTCCCTCTTGATTCTATATTATGTCTCTTTTCCGAACATTTTTTACCTCCAATTTCTTCAACATTTCTTACAGGAAACAACCCATCAGTCATACTTGCATTTCTCCACCTCCTCATTCTGTCATCATGATTTTCATGCCCATATCTACCAAACATGTATCTGTATCTTCCGCCACTCCTCTGTCTCCCTCTGTCATGCATCTCATCTTCCCATTCTGTCAGTGCTTCAAACTGTGTTGGTCTAGGTCTTGGTTCTAGATTCATCATTTTCTCTCTTAAATTTCTCAAAACCACTAAATTAAATGAACCATGCTCTGGAAATGCTAAAACTCCATCATTCTTTGTGTATTTTACCCAGTTATCTAACCAAATACAAGTATGATATCCGTATTTCGCAACCATAAAAGATGCGGGGGTTTTCGGTGGGGTAAGCAACTGTCCCTCCCTAGTCACAATTGGTTTGTCCCTTTTAAACAACTTCTTGATTGTCCCAAACCAGGACTTTTTCTCCTTTTCAGGTGGATCGTAATACATCATTTTGTCTTTCGTGTATCGCTAGTCTTTTCCTTACGACTGTTCTGTTATTTTAACCAATTGTACCGCGACTCACACCAACGCACCAATCCGGAGAGTCTATGTCACTTTTGCAATTCTCCAATCCCAGCGCAACTCACACTTACGCACCAATCAGCTGCGTCTACGTCACCCTGTAATTCTCCACTCCTAGGGCAACATACACTAGTACATCAATCAGGGGCGTCTACGTTTCTCACTGACTAGCCAATCCCAGTGCGACTTTTCTGACGTCAGCTCTTCTCACTGTCGCAGCTTCTGCTCCTGCTTCTGCTGACCCCTCCTTTACAAAATGTTATCGGTAATTTTTCTTACATACTTTTTATTTACAAATCTGTAAGTAACGAGATAAAAATGCCACCATTGTCCACTTCGCTAACGAAAGAATAGTTAATGACCTTTTTCACAAGAATTCCGTCTTTCCCCGAGAGCAGCGCTTATCTCTGCTCTACTACGGAATCGTTACTTCCGTTGATAAAGTAGCACATCCCTCTACTTCACCCTTCTAACAAACATCAGCTAACCGTTTCTCCAGAATTAAGACACCTAGTTGGAGACCCAATGCTCCTGAGAAATAAAACCAGAGTTTCACAGTTAACCTGAAGCTATTTCATTCACGCACTTTCATACGGAAAATGTAGTTTATTCACACAGAATTCTGTCTTTCCCGAGAACAGCGAACAGTCTGTCCTACTACAGAATTATGACACACGTTAATAAAGTAGCACTTCCATCTACTTTATCCTTCTAGCAAGCTTAGGGAACACCTATTACCTGTCCAGTGATAAGTATAATCAGAGTGCCTTTTGGACTCCTGGTACCTAAGACCAAAATTTCACAGGTGACCTTCGCTACCCATACACCTCTTTCATACAGAAAAGTCCCTAACAGTAACACACGACGATGTTACCAAATCGAACCCAGACAATGCGTCGTGCAACTCCAATCGTCACACGTTTTCCCCGTGTACTTACAGGGCAACAACAATTCCATCTTTCCCGAGAGCAGCGCTTACCTCTGCTCTACTACCGAACCGTTACAAACTTCCGACTTCCTACATCCCAGAAGCCGGCAAACAACATAGAACTCGACGCGACTCAACATAGAGTGTTAATGCATAAACCAATACTTTCTAATAATCATAAGCTATTTACAAGCAATAATCACCAAACCAAAACAATAAAAACCATCATCCTGCTACCAGAAAAACTGTTGCAAGGCAGAAAACCTAGGTAACGGGGAACAGGACAAGACCCATACCAAATATCCTCCCTTCGTCACAGAGCAGTTATCACATTAACGCTTTCACACATGCAGTCATTGATGGGGCCCACAACACCAACATTCACACATCACTTGACACTGGTCTGCACATACAGGAGAGATGAGTGTTTCATGCGCTGACATGAGAGGAATACCTTATAACCTATAGGAAGAAAACTTATATCACATATCTATACATTAACATCCCTACACCTACAGATCTCAATCCTTAAACTTCAAGACACTCCTCCCACGTAATCAATGGATCATTTAGTTGGATCAGTTATTGGTGATTTAGAACCAGCTAAAACACATTTAGGATTTTGATCTTCCCTCCCTCAATAAATCACAAACGCATTTGCTTGTTAATCAATATTCGTTTATCCATTTTATCGCAAGAAGTTAAATATACATCTAGAAAATTTTATTAATTTTTAAGTTGAATCACAAAATACCATATTTACCTAATCTGGCTATCGGGCGTCCTCTAAGTCATCAAATTAGTCACCAATCAGTCAGAATTTAGAAGTTCTTCATGTGGCACGCTACAGTCCCAAAGAAAGGCAAGGACCAGAGATGTGCAAGCATCTATCAGTGCCCATAAGTTTTATAAAGTTCGTAGTTCGTCAGGAAATGGGCAGCATTCGGACAGTCAAAGATTCAGGAACGCAGCAGTCTCCCTAGATAATAGCGTCGTGTAACGTCACCGTCGTCTTCGTCAGCATAAGGGAAAGTATAAGCAGCATCTGCATTCTCTCTATTCTACCATCATTTTTATAATAAAAGTAAAGTCAAGATGTAACAGTTGAAGAGGTTATGTAATGGTTGTTGGATTGTTCCGGTTTCTTGTAAATGTCCATTGTGTGGTACTTGGCTGGCTTCCCACCGTGGCCTTGTTCGGGCACAGTGTGACAAGGGTCAGGACGAGGCCACAGGAACAAACTGTTGCGCAGTCGCTCTTCGCCCGAAACCTCGTGGAATGGTGGCCATCACATCGTGTCACGTTGGCGGCCATATTGTTTCTAGGCCCAAAGGACAACTTAAGCGAAACAAACACAAAGAGTAATTAATACATAGAAATAATGAATAAAATGTTAACCCCTTACTAATCCCTCTATGTGCTTGTAATTATCTAGCGTATAGCGACATTTAAATCGTTCATATTCACCCATTTGAGGTAATCTGGAGCAACATAATGAAAACTTCACAAAAGCCACATATATCATGCAGTATTCTATTTACTACATATACTACTGTTAGTATGCGTACGTATTTTAGTAATAACAATTATTCAGCCATGCAAAATGCAAATCCCACGTATATTTCGTATATTAATAAGGTTGATTAATACACATGCAAACTTATTTAGTAATATTATAATTAATAGGTTATTCGACTAGTATATTCATGCAGAATAGGGGGTATACAAAATTTAGTACTACCCGCTCCATCAGTAGCATTTCATCTATGTGTAACACAGCCCAAAAAAGGGGGCTCAGGGCAGAAGAACACATCGTCAGTAAAAGAAGAGAAGAGCAAAATTAAGTATGGAGGAAGCAGGTGAGGGATAGAAGAAGACAAGGACATTAGTGGCAGAGGAAGAGAGAGGTCCTGATTGTACTCAGGAGTGCTGGAGAAACGAGGAGGAGAGAAAAGGGAAGAAAGGAGGGGGGAACATAAATGGGGGTTAAAGGAGGACCTCCATTAAAAAGATGGAAGAGGAGGTAGAATGGGAATAGAAATAGGGAAAATTAAAAAAGGACCCCCTTTAAAAAAAAGTTGTAGTCTGGAGAAAAAAACAATCAGGAAGACAGAACTTTTCACCAATCCTATCATTAGTCATTCTATTTTTACTCTCCGCTGTCTTGCTTCCTTATCTAGTATGTTAAAACTGTCAAAAGGCTTTATTTAAAAAAAATGCATTTACTAGGTTGGCTTTGTCAGTCTTATGAAAGCCATTCTAGGTGGAAACATTGTAATGAATGATGAGCTGTTCTCCAGTTAAATAATAACTTCATTCCTGGTACTGAAAAACTGGAGCAGTGATGGAGAGCTCTGTACTCTTTCTTATCTGCCAGGCAACTGTCTTAGATTCCAGTTCATAAAATAACAATTCTGGATCCCAAGCCAGCTGCCACGAGCACTCTAAACTCATAAAGAAAGAAACACAACACATCTTCTCCTGTTAACAAAAAAAAACAATTAAAATAAATAAGTGAATATATGGTGAAATCTCAAAAAAAAATTAATAGCACATATTTTAAGTTCCTGCTCCAATACATATATGAAGTACCTTTCCGTACTCAGAACTCTATGTCAGGACCAGAGGCTCAGCTTATGCTGAACTTTCTTTACTGTTTACTCACATCAGCCAATACAACACAAACTAAGATACCCCAAAGGCTTGTGTAACACACTACAAAACATATAGGGGCTCATTTACGAGGCCCCTTGCGCTGCTGGAATGGCACTTTTTGTGACGTTTCGTGGTGCAGGAGCCTGCTCCATAATTACAAGGCAGCCCTAAGCCACTTTTTTTTAGCTTAACGCTACCCCGTAAATCATGTTCCCTTTAACGCCCTTTTCTGCATTAAACGGGAATGCAATGGGTGTTGCTGGGGACGTTCCCAGCAACATCTGTGGCTTTTTGACACTGCACCAGATTTACGAGAAATCATAAGTCTGAGCCAACGCTAATAACTTGCACCTCCCCAGGGAAGACATAAGGGAAGCACAGTGATGAGAAAATATCTTTATTTATCCTCGTTTATCTTTATTTATCCTTGTTTTTCCTTGTTCTAGGTATGCTGCATTCTGCAGCACACATAGAAAGAGATAAAAGCCTCTTGTGTTTGTTTTTGTGCAGGAAGGTTTGCCTTTCTGAACAAAAATAATCATTCCCGCAATGCAGGCCCCCTTGCACCATGGTTCAAGGGTGCCTACATTGGCACACGGCAGCCCATTGTGCACTGGCGCACGGGAAAAGGACAGGATTGTGCCATTTTCTTTAGCCATAGAGCAGACCTGCAGGAAGGCCTGCAGCACTCCCCTGTGACAAAACATCATGGCATGGCCTCTCCATTAGGCAGAAGCAGACACTGGAGAGAGTGTGAGTCCAGTAGCATCACTTTTTCCCGAGGACAATCCCTTTAGTGACGAGGTTGAGTGAGCTGCCCCAGAGGCGAGGCCAGTCCTCTCTTGCAAGGTCAGACTGGCTATACCAGGAATTGGCCATTTCCCAAGGAGGTTGGAAGGGTGGGGGTTGGTTTTGTTAGTGGAAGCCAGTGTTGTAGCAGTTTTAAAACCACTACAAAGTTTCTTGAATATTCAGCAGTTTTTGGGCAACAATAAACGTGTCAAGTTAACTCTGCTGATTAATGTACCTGGTGTAGAGAGAGATGGGAGTTTTGTTTAGTGGCAGTTTTGACTCATCTAAGGTAGCACAGCTGGTTAATATGTCTGCTGCAAAGAACGTGTACCATGCATATCAAAGAACATATTATTATAATGAGTTACTGCTTTTCTCATGGAGATTCTTTTGTTACTTGCAATTGTAATCTAGCACAGTCACCTATGAATTGCCATCAAAGAGCTGCATGCGAGCTGCATTGTGCAGGTCAAAAAGTTATGTTTTTCCCCAGTCTTTCATTATCCTGGTGTTGCTAAAAGAAAGATTTGTTTGGGTGGAAATACATTCTTACTATTAAAGTCAACCCCAACTACTGTGTTATGTTATGAATCCTGAGTTTGTGCTTCTCCAGATCAAGCACTCTTAAAATGTGCCTACCAGTATAGATAACATGTGAATCATACACCTTATACTCCCCTTTGCCTTATATATAATTTTCAATACCCTGATTTACACAATGTATGATTCATTGTCCTGTATGTGTATGTGATATAAAGTGCACCGACACAGGTTATAAGAGGTGCTATAAAACAAACAAAATATATGTGAGAGAGGGGTTATGGAGAGATGAGAGGTACTGTTAGTGATAGTGAGGTAATCATTGAAGATAGTTAGAGAATCATTGAAGAACACCAATACAATTGAATATATAATTACAAATGTGCTGTAGAGTGTACCAATTTTTCCTGAATTTTCTTGGAGGTAATCCCCCCCTTTGTAGTGGTGAGGCTCACTCACTGCACTTTCTATGTACCGTGTGGGGGCTCGTCTGACAAAATTTACCAGGGCTGCTCTGGGTTCCCAGTCCGGCCCTGTTCTCTCGACTCCTCTGGAGAGTGCATTGGACATCTTGGTTATCAATCTGCCAGCGTGCTCTCCAGTCAGATGTCCCCTATTATCCAGAGCTGGAAAGTTTGAGAAGATATTCTGCAACAATCAGATTTATGATTATTCTAGGGTTTTTCTTCCCCAGTTAGCCATCTTCCTTACTGGATGTCTCCTCTCTAATACAATTACTGGGCTTCTATCCCTGGGCACTCTCCTGGTTATTGCTGGCATGGGGTAAAGTTAGTCAGTGAGATATTCCCCTATAAACAACGCTGAGTAGGTAGTTAGCATTGGAAAATATTTTGAAACCCATACTGTTTTTGTCATGGCAGTAAACCATGGTTATGTCTAGCAGAACCTTGAATATTATTCCTATGAGTTGGACCCAGAGCTTCTTCATATGATACACCATGCGGTCGCACAATCCTTTGAAGCTGCATGGACTAACGCAGTGGTGTAGCTAGCCCTGTGGCCGCCCGAGGTGGTCCCTGCATTTTCTGCCCCATGACGGCCGATTGAAAAGCAGGGGGGAGGATGTTTGCCCCAAGACTGCATATAAGAGCAGGGGAGGTGGGGGAAGGGGGGAGAGATGTCCGCCTGAGACTGCATATAAACAAATACCATTTAGGAATTGTTAGATGTACAATGGTTAAAATATAACTTTGGAATTAGGTCACTATGAACATGAGAGTTCTTGCAATGTTATTTGAATTTCAGTATTTGGCGAAAAGCAATGATGTCAGAAGAACAAAGGAGGTTTATGCCAAAGAATAAAGAAGAGCCTCTCCACTTTGGTAGGACAGTCCTTAGCAAAGAAAGAGGAAGAGGAAATACGACAGGAGCATGTAATGGGATTACCAGAGTTGTGATTGGACATTTTAACATCATGTGTTTTGTAGTTTCTTACATGTGCCTTCAAAGTAGAGTAGTCTGTGTATTATCGGCTGTGGGGAGTCAACAGTAAAGAAAGTTCATATTTATCCTTACTTCTGTGTCCTTACTAGAACTGAAACATTTCTTTATGACTGCAATGACATTTTTCAATATCCCATGGTAATTGACTTTGAACTGCAACTCAAAAAGACAGAAAGAGTCATAATAACAAAGAATTAAAGCTGCCAGCTGTCGTGAGCGCACAAAGTCATGTGACATAACCTTTCCCACGATCACACTAGAAAAAGAGTGGGAGACTTCTGCACTCCCAGACATGCATACAACATCCGTGCGGAGCTCAATGTCACACAGTAATACTTGAACTGACACACAAATCCCAGTGTGTAGCATTCTCCCCAGCCTGGGAACTTGCCAATGACTACACGAAACACGGAGCTTAATATAACACGTCTTTATTCTTCTGTGTGTAACCATGAACTTAATATTCTAAACCTGCATTCACTTCACTACGCTCTAACGCTTACGTCACAGTTCTACGAAGTCCATCAGGAGCAACAAGTGTTCCGTTATTGCTTATTCACACAACACTACATCTCCCCCTCTGTTACATAAAAAATTAAAACTTTAGAACTATGCACACGATCATGGTTCTTAAATGAGCCTTCGTGGAGCTTTGATCACACGTCCTTACTGTGTCTTCGGAAACTGGGGACAGGCAGTGGAAGTGTCCATGACCTGCGTTGGCGATGTAGGAACAACAGCAGTCAGGGGTTTTTCACTTGTTCTTTCATACCCAATCTTTACATTGACATTAGTGCCTCATGAGCCATGAGTCACATGTCAGAAATGCAATGAATCTCATGTAATGGACTTCCCACGTCGTTAAGCAGTCACAATGTGTCCTTTGCTGGTCACAACATGAGAGGCTCAGCATCGAAGTGAACATCAGATTTCCATTTTCTAGGTTGATGGACAAACACTCGATCTCCTCTAGTGAAAATAACGTCTTTTGCATGTGGGCGCTTGTCTGCATAGGCCTTCATTTTCCTTCTACGATCCAAGTCTTTTACGTGGATTTCTTCCTAAGTACTTGATCTTCTGGTGGTCCATTGAGGTAAGTTGGTCATCATGGCTCTCCCAAACATCAAGGTTGCAGGACTTTCACCTGTGGTCAAGTGACGGGGTCGAACCATAAGCTCAAAGAGTAGAATTCAAGATAGTTTTAAGGTTGAGCTTTTCCAGCAAAGTATGCTGAACAGCGTTCTTCATAGGACTCATGAAATGTTCAACAAGCCCATTGGCCTGTGGCAAAAGAGGTGTGCTCCTTCTGATGCTTCACATTAAGATGACTGAGAAAGTCTCTGAATTCTCGACTGTTGAAAGTTGGGTCATTGTCAGATTTTAACATTGAAGGAACACCCCATCTCGCGAAGATGCCATCTAATCTCTCAATGACTCTTTCTTGAATGATAGATGAGAGATCTTCTATCAATTGGAAATGGGAGTATTCATAAACAATCACCATCAGGTGATGTACATTTTCAAGAGGACAAAATGAGTCAACAGCAAATCTTCCCCATACATTATTTGGCAACTCTGACATGTTTAAGGTGTGTTGAGTGGTTTTCGATGACAGGTAATTGCATAGATGGCAAGCCTTCAATTCTCGTTCAATTCTCTCATAGAAAAATCTGACTTAGTCTCAGAGAGCTCATTTTGTGGCAATAATTCCACGAGGCCCTTCATGGGCCACTTCAATTACTGTTGACGCAGACTCTCCGGAGTAATAATGCTCAAACGTCTTTGGATAATGCCTTTATGAGTAAGATAATTCATCTTTGACATTTTTAAACTTCTGGTACTCACTGTCACTGGTAAGAGGTCGAGGGTGCTGGTGAAAAGACTGATGTGTAATAATGTCTTTTATTTTAACAAGTCACTATCTTGACTCATGGCAGTGACGATTTGTTCCAGCGAAATAGCAGCTGGTGTGCTTGATTTGACAAGGAAATGTATATATGTATCAGCAGTCTTGGAAGGGGTGACAGAGCCCAGCAGATGCACTCTTGAGAAGTAGTCAGCAGTGTTTCAATCTTTGCTTAAATGGTGCATAATTGTGTAGTTGTATTTTATAATCGTAGACTCCAACATTCAATGCTAGGAGCAATCCTTGCCTCAGGATTGCCAATAATGGTCAACAATGCTTCATGATCCGTCCAAGCATGAAAGGCTTCCCATACAAGAATACGTGGAAATGTTCCAAGCCCACACCACTGCTAAGGTTTAATTCTCAGGCTGTGAATAAGCACTTTCAGTTTGGGATAAACGTCTGCCTGTCTATGGCACAATATGTCTGTGAGCATTTGGGTGTCCGTTGTGCTGTGCAAGGATTGTGTCTAACCCTGCAGGGCTAGTATCAACAACAACCTCAGTATAAAGCTCTGGGTCAAAGTATGCCATTTCAGCACTGTTCTCAATAGCTTGTATGATTTTCTTGAAGCTTTGCTCGCATTCATGTGACCAGTGATATTAAACATTCTTTTTCGTCAAGTCTCTTAACGGAGCACTCACGGTGGTAAAGTCTTGTATTTATCTTGAACAGTAACTGGCCATACCAAGGAATTAACGTAACATGGAAACATCTTGTGGAGGACTGGTAGTTGACAATTCTTGCATTTTAGCTGGATCGGGTGTCATACCCCCATCAGAAAAGATATGGCCAAAGAATTTTAACTTTGTCTTATGGAACTCACATTTCTCAGCATTCAAAGTTAAACCTGCACCAGAGAGCAAACGGCACACTTGCATGGGAGCTTTATCGTGTTCCTTCTGTGTATCTCCAAAAACCAATACGTCATCGATATAGTTGAAAGCATTCATGACAGGCTGTATGACACGTCGACTGACATCTTGAAAAAGCTCTGCAGCTGATGACACACCAAAACGTAGTCTTTTATAACAGAATAGACCAGTATTTGTAGAAAAGGTTGTAATTTACCTGCAGTTCTCCTTGAGTTCCAACTTTTGATATACATTTTTCAAATCAAGGCAATAGAATTCCTTAGCACCACTCAATTATCATGTCAGCAATGTGCAGACCTGGTTGTCATTATCTTTCAGTTGCCTTGTTTGCTTGACACATATCCATGCAGATGCTTACAGCTCCTTCACTGTCTTTTTGAGTATTACCACTCTGGGAGAGACCCATGGCATTGGACCAGAGGAAAGCTCAATGATATTATGTTTGAGTCAGGATTCAAGTTCTTTTTTAAAAGCATCTGTAAATGAAATGCAATTCGTCTGTGTCTATGAGGAACAGGATGAACGTCTTTATCAATGTGTAATTGTTCTTTCATGGTGTTGAGTTTTACCAACCCATGAAACAACAAATGGAATTAACATACTATTTCGTGATGAGCATTCATGATATAGTTCACTGATATCAGTCCCATATCTGTAGCTGTGCTGAAGCTGAGCAAACAGGCACTTGACTCAGTACCTTGAAGTACATGAATGGATGACTGTGCTTTTGTTTTCTTGTACTTCATCCTTGCTACAAATGAACCTTGACTTATTAATGGCCCAGGTATACATTTTAGTTTTCAATAGCATAAGTCAGGGCAATGGAGATAGTTCATTGTATTTCTCCTTAGGCATAATGTTTATCGGCGCACTTCTGTCGATAATTGAACGGTATTGAGCAACCATTGCCTTTAAGTGTAATCTTCGGGCAATACTTGAATGACTTTGGTGCTTTGTCATGTCAATTTTTCTTTGACCTATATTATTCCTCACATGCTGCCAGTCCAACATTTCTCTGAATTAACATCAACATTGTGCTGCCATCTTCTTCACTTTCACTTGATATTGATACAGAAGAATTGTTTTACGATAATTTAGATGATGATCAACTTCATTTGGTGCCGATTTGCCTCAGCTGGTGTTGTTGACTGGCCTTGTGGGCACGCGTCGAGCGCTGCTTCTGGAATGTTCAGTCTGCAATTTTATCTTCAAACTGTGATGCAAGTTTTTTTTTTCCTTTGCCTTTGCAGAGTGTTACAAAATGCTTCTCCTTGCCACAGTCTTTGCAGATCTGTTCAGTGGCAGGCCATTTACCTTCGTGTGGAAACGAAAATCCATATCTGAAGCACAGCTTCATTTTCCGAGGAGACACTACTCTGTGTCCTTTAGCCGTGTGCTTTTGATTACTTTTCATGTTCATGACTGACTCACTCTGGGCACCTCCGGCCTGCATGTCAGCAGCTTGTCGATTAGCACAGTCTTTAGCTCTGACAGCCATGAGAACTCGCTCCAGACTAAGATTTTCTCTCAGCATTCGTCATCTGAATTAATCTTACAGACATCCATCAATAAGTCTGAGGCGTATAACTTCCTTGTCATTAAATTAATTGAATTTACAGTGTTTGATGTATGTATCCAGCCTCTCAACAAATTAGTCAATGGTTTGACCAACCTTCTGTCATTCTTGACTGAAAATGGATCTTTCGTAATCTACATTTGGCATTGGATTGAACTTGATATTGAAGGCTGTTTTTATTTGACATTATGTAATTTGGTAAGCTCACAGTATTTTCTTTATGACTTCTTTTGCACCTTCCCCTGCAAAATTCCGAAGGTATTTGATCATCTTCTTGTTAGCAGCTTCTTCTATTGCATCAATGAAATCATCAAATGTCCCTACCCAGGCTGCCCATCTGTCGCTAATATTTTGCTTTTTGGCGGTATCGAATGGTGGTGGTGGTTTCAGGAAGGTGGCGGCATTTTTATTGTTAACATTTATGAGATTGGCTGAAACTGAGGGTGGTGTTCTCTCTGATATTGCCTGCTGTCCACTAAGACCCTCTTCATCTATACCATCTCTAAGGCCCTGTGCTGTTCTGGCCTCTGGGTCATCCTGGACAGTCTGTGGAACCTTGACCTCCCTCTTGATCTCCATTGGAGCCCTTCAGTTTTATGGAGACCATTGGAGTTGTTCTGAGCAACTACCTGGCAGCTTTGGTGGTGTGCGACTTTGGGTATGGATGGCTCCATCAACACAACCCTGGGCACTTCTTCATCCAGCCTTAGTGTATAATTCCAAAGATCTGGGGTTTTACACCGGATGCATGTGCCTTAAGGGCCATCACTCCTAACCTTTTACATATTTTGTACCTTTTTTCTTCATCCAGCGCTGTGGTCTGATGACTCCTTAATCAGTTCTGGTAAGCAGAAGACCATTTCTTGTATCTGTATCGCTTTGGCTTTAGGTGTCTAGCTGTACTGTCAGTCACATGGTTGATCTCTGCTTTGCAGCTCTTCTGTTTGCAGCATTATCTTGCAATTTGCTGTCCATATTTGCTGCTCTTTCAAAACCTGGTTGCATCTGCCCTTAGCGTTATCTATCCGTATGATGTATAGCTTTAGATTGAGCAGTAGCACAGTACCTCTCTTTATGGCCTCCCCAGCAGGTTCTTGGCCAATGATGTGTAGACTTCTCAGTGAAGCTTCCATTGTAGTTGCACTTCGACTCCACATCCACCATACGTTGATTCTGCACTTCGACAGAGGCACATGTGGCACGCACAAGAATTTTGCTGGACCATGGCAAACTCTCTGGAAGTGCACTGTTGATCTTTGGGTTACTTATACCCTATCTCATCACCAATTGTAGCATCCTCCGCAGCATGTGTACTCACCAGTGGCTATGCCACACACAGAGTTTAGTGTAACAAGTATTTATTCTTCTGTGTGTAACCACAAACTCAACATTCCAAACCTGCATTCACCTCACTACGCTGTAACGCTTACGTCATAGTTGTACGGAGTCCATCAGGAGCCACACGGGTTCTGTCATTGCTAATTCACATAATACTATACAGGGTACAACCGAAACAGCTCAGTACGGCAAGGTAAACAAAATGTTGTAAAGAGTGATTGAATTAATCACTGCTGTGATCAGTTTATCTCCGAAACTAGTAAAAACGTCTTCTCCTTTGTGCCTCACTGCACATAAAACATTCAATCACTTGTCTGTAGAATAACGTTGAATCCCAGTAGCTGAGAGGACCTATGAAATAATATTGAAAAGTTCCATGCGTAGGTCCAAACTGTATTTCATCTCGTCATTACATTGTAATTAATGTTGAGCTGTTCTCCAGTTACAAATAACCTTATTCCTGGGACTGAAACAACGGAGCAGTGATGAAGAGCTCTGCACCCTTTCTCACCTGCCAGGCAACTCCCTTAAATTCCAGTTCGTAAAAGAACAATTCTGGAACCCCTGCAGCTGTCACAAGCAGACTCTTAACTCTGAAAGAAATGAACACATCAAAAATTTATTAAAATGTGTTCATCTTAAAAGTATCATCTAACTGGTTTCGTCAGGTGTGTTTTTCACCAATATACACATTCAGCCCCCTAGCCACTAAACTGTAGTCCTAGTGGTATGACCACAGGCCTATTACTATTCACTCTGGCTTGGTGCTAGAAGAAAACTCCTAAACACACATTTGGGGTCCTTGCCCTACTGAGCAGATGCCCAGCACCTGGTGGACTTGTACACTGTCAGAATCCGTGAAGAGGTCATTTGGAGTCCTTGGGTGTGGGCTCTTATCTTGGGGACGATGCTGCAATTATCCACAAGGGGAAGACGTCTGTCTCCCTCTCTCTCCCCTTTACCAGGATCTTCCCCTCTGAATGTGAAGCACCTGTACTGCTAGCACCTTTCAATCAATCAATCAATCAATCAACCAGGGAATTGTAAGCGCGCTACTCACTCGTGAGGGTTTCAAGGCGCTGGGGGGGCCGCAGATCTGTTTAGCTGAAGAGCCAGGTCTTGAGGGTCTTCCTGAAGGCGTATGATGTCTGCCGGTAGCTCGTTCCAGGTCTTGGCTGCAATGTGAGAGAAGGATCTTCCGCCTGCTCTAGCTCTGTGGATGTGCGGGGTTTCGGCCAGTGTGAGGTTGGAAGATCGGAGGTTTCATTTGGGGTACGTGGAAGTTGATTCTGTTGTTGAGGTATTTGGGTCCGTTGTTGTGTAGGCATTTATCTTTGGTTCTCAGATATCCAAGCCCAGATGTGGGAGACAAATCAATCTTTAGCTATAAAATTTCTGATTTTACCATCATAGAAACCCGGGGGCAGATTTAACAAAATATCTCACAAAGCAGAACAGCAAGACATGTTGCTGCACTGCACTGTGTGACAGGAAGAGGGCGGAAATGCGCTAGAACATTACATGGCACATTTCTGTCCTTTCTTTGACCTGGGGCACTATGTGCTGCCTAGCACCAATGCAGGCATCCTTGCACCATGGTACAAGTGTGCCTGCGTTGCAGGCAGGATTGTTTTTGTGCAGGAAGGGACAACTTCCTGCACAAAAAAAACAATTCTCTGATGCTTTTTACTCTTTCTATGTATGACGCAGAATGCAGCACACGTAGAAAGGGAAATAAACAAGGAGAAATATACATATTTTTCCTTGTTACACCTACCCTGAGAAGGCATATCATTTTGACATAGTCCCAGGTCTACCACTCATTGTAAATTTGGGAATGCAGCAAAGTCCATGGGTGGATCCGTGGGAACATCCACGCTCCACCCATTGAAGGACTCCCTGAGGCAGAGTAAAGCAAGGCAGCAACATTTGCTGCCTTGCATTGCTCCAGATTTACCAAGCTACGTAGGTAACGCAAGATGGCCTTGCATCGCTTAGTATATCTCATTCTACGTTTTGCATTGCCCTACGTGTCCTTGCATGGTGCATGGGTGACGTAAAATCTTTGATAAATCTAGCCCTTTGTTTCCTTCCCTCGGTTAGGTAATTTATACTTTTTTTTATGAAACATTTCTAGTGACCACAAAAAATGAGTGATCTTGAGCAGCAATTTAGAAGTTAATATTTTGGTGGGAGGATCAAAATCCTCAGTGTTCTCAATTTTATTGCTAACAGCACAGCGGGATCACAAATGGTGTATATTATGGGTCTCATTATGATGATGGTCGGAGTTACCTCCGACTGACATCGCTGCGGATGCGGAACCAACCAACATCTGGTCGGCGGTCCTGACACCGCAATCAGGATGCAACCACACATGGTGCGGTTGCAAACTTCCATTTTACAATGGGAGCTTGTGCAGCAGACCGAAACCACCCGCAGCACAAGCTCCCATTGTAAAATGGAGGTTTTTGCACTTTCCTGCACTGTGTGCCTGCCATGCTAGGGGGCCCCGAAATTTGCTTTGCGACAGTCTTTCCATGTCAGAAAGGCCGACATGAAAAGGCTGTCAGAAAACGACATCATAATCCCAATGGCGTAAACGCCGTCCGTAATGGTTTATCAGTGGTTTCTGACTGGCTGTCAGGCTCCTTAAGTCCCTCGGAAGCTAGTGGGTTTGCCCGGCTGGTTTACACTTGGACCACAGACATTGTAATATGGCAGTCGGAATGTAAACCTTCTATGTTGGTCGAAAAGCCTCCGACCAGCAATCGGAGGCTTTCTGACCAACATTGAAATAAGCCCCTATGTGTAATGTGGGAGCAGGAGTGAAATTATATTTCTGTGTAATGTAGGATTTTTTTTTTCATTATTTGTGTGGTTGTCTTTATTTGTTTTTCACCGATCTGACCAAATGTTCCCTCCTTGTTGCACCTGTAATTACTGTGTATACTCTGTCTCTTTCAGACTTCATGACACCTTCTTTGAGCTAAGCCTTTATGCTCAGCCCAGTCAAGAAGGCCTGAGAAGCCACCTTTCTGCAGCAGACCAAGTGTCATTTGTCCCCGCTAGTGAGAAACAACCACAATATAACCTTTCACATTGCTAAGTTTCCATGCAACTTTATGGATCATGGACAATGTCTGACACCCCTTCTATTACTGCTGCTTCTTTCTTATTTGGAAAAAAGAAAACATTTAAAAGTTCTATTTTTACTAAAATAGTCTATCTTTTAAATGTGATAGAGGTAACCATGCCAGGCACTTCTTTGGTGCAATGTCCGCCCCTCAGGTTCTCAGTGCAGCAGTGCTTATTTTGAGACTGAGGTTTCTGGCACCGGCACTTAATTGCCAGAAACTGCACTTATGACAGCTGCCACATGATGGCCTATTTTTGCCCATTGAACAGGAGCAGAAAAACAGTTGATTGATAATTCAATATACGTTTTAACACAACTATTACCTGCCACCCAAGCCATTCTTAAGGTTTGGCGGCCTCGAACAATCTAAATAGTCAACTTGTAGGAGTGTGATGGTTAGTAGTTGTGTAAGTACAGTGGCAATGTGTGGTGCAAACTGCAGGTACCTCCTGACGAGTGCCCTGGCACTTATTTTTTTACAAATTAAGCACTGGAGAACACAACTTGTTTGCGTTGCTATTTGCACTGCCTGACAAAAAACAAAGGTTGCACTGATAGACGTAACACCAATTTCCACCTGTCGGTTTGTCCAATGTTAGGCACCAGCGCAATCTATATAACTCAGTCAGATTGTGAAATGGAATTATGCGGTCAAAAGCCTCACATTCTCATGTGCTAAACACTTTGGGCAAGGTATACGACCCACCAATTTGCGACTCCCAAATTGGGATGCAGAACAGTGTCTGAGACACTCTTTACGATTCCCAATGGGGTCGCAAATTGCATGCCTCATGCATATTAATGAGGCTGTCACAATTTGTGACCCCATTAGGAATGGCTGGCACTCTCAGGGATGGTGGCCTGCTGGGGTCAGCAGACCACCATGTCTGGGACTGCTTTTAAATAAAGCAGTTTTTTTTTAATGCAGCCCGTTTTCCAATAAAGGAAAACGGGATGCATTTAAAAATAAAAATGAAACTTTTCAGTTTAATTTTTTTAAGGGCAGGCAATGGTCCCTGGGGCCACTGCCTGCCCTTAAAAAATATTTTGAGAGCCACTCACAAAGGGAAAGTGGTCCCCTGGGGACCCCTTCCCGTTTGCAAGTGGTTTACCACCCTTCTGTGAAGGGTGGTGAACTGCGATCGCAAAACAGTCATACATAGCTTCAGAAGTAGCTATGAGGAAGGGACTCCCTTGGAACGCCTCTCCCTAATAGCGAATCGCTAATCCTATTTTGCGAGTCGCAAATTGATTTGCAACTCGCAAAATAGGATTAGTACATGGGCCACTCGTTTTTTGTGGTCACAAACGGGTATAAAACCCATTTGCACCCACAAAAAAAATGTTAGTACATCTGGCCCTTGATTCCTGTAGGAGATGTTGCTGTCATCTGCGCTTTCTACTGTTCATATACACAATTTATGAGATCTATGGTTCTTGTTTATTAGACACGAAGCAATAATCTCTGGGCAATGCACTGATGCAAATGCTTGTCCTATAAAACGAGACCACATTAATTGCCAGCACATCCTTTACTGTGCACACTAAACGCATAAATCCCAAGAGAAGAATGAAAATATGACGAAAGGCAGCGTTTGTGCTGGGGCTCATTTGTGGTATAAATCAGAACATTACAACTGATGAAGAAATCAAATCTGTCTACTCCTACCTGTCAAGGGCAGCAATGCAAGCATTCGTTTCTTCCTGCACTGCTTCTGAGGCGTTGCTTTATTCTCTGTCACATTGCCATGTTGTCCAGGTTTCCATCAACTGCTGGATGTCAGTACCTCGAATGGCAATTGAATTACTTACGAACATCTGCTCGTGATTTTTGTTCTCCAAATATTATTTTTTTTAACTTAAGCCCGTCTCTCAATTTTTACTTCTGGCGCTGCAACAGTACCCGTGATGGGTCTCATGTGTCATTTTCGTGTTTATTAATCACTTCCGGATTAAAACGGATTAATCATGTCGCAGCGATCAGGGTTGGTTATCTGCTCTATTTATACTGACAATAGGTGGACTCATTTATCCAGTACCGCCTGCTTCCTTTGTATTTAACCTTTCCCCTTAGCACCTTTTTACCTTACCCCTTATTATTTTCTAAATAATATTTACTCTTATTTCTATCCCATGATACTTATCCGTTCCCTACCTCATTTTATTGTTTCTAATGTAATTGCATTTTCGAGTTTATTATTTCTAGACTTATTTGACCCGAAAACAAGAGATATCACCACGAGGGGCATGTTTTCTTTTCCTCAACAGAAACAGTCCATACTGTAGTGTCACGTGGCGTTGCCGCTAGCCTGCTGCTTTGCACACGTTACTAGACGTCTTTATTTTTTTTCAATAATTTCAAAGTTTGCTTTACATGAGAACTCATCACTGTGTTCACTCCCTGCTTGTTCCTGGGATTTTGACTGAAAATTATGTGCAAGGTCACACAACAATGCCCCTTGCTATTTTGTTCGAGCCAGTCCTTAGCCCTTATACAAAACATACCGATGCAGCTGTTGTTTGGACAGCGTACTTGAGTTTTTAGTGGGTGCACGAATAGGTGACACACACTTGGAGAGGGACCTTTCCATGGAGAAGAGCACCTATGATGTAGATCTACCATCTATAGGCTAGGGTATGGGGTCTGCTGAAAAAGCCCAGAGATCTTCTATTATATAATAATACTTCTTAGCAAGGGGAGGGAGGTTAGGCACTATAGTCTTTTCTCCATTGTCCATTGTCTTTCATGTTATATGGACTGACTGCTACGCTGACAATATTTGACCTATGCATATTCCTGCTTGTTGTGGCATGCAAACTTTTAAACTGTTTCGTCTATCCGTCAGATCTTATGGTGGACGAGTAATAGAGAGTGAGCGAAAGGGTGTGTCTTGTTACCGCAATTCCTGAGAGATCTGGGAGTGTTGTGTTCTGGGTTGTTTAATCATTTGTTTTTCTGTGAGTGAGTAGGAGAGCAAGTGTGACACTATAGCTAGTCGGGCCTGGGTTCTTGCATTCTAAGGTGGTAGGAAGACTCAGTCCCTATCCACCAAGGTCCCATTTCCTGCGTATAGTTCTGTATTTGTGCAGAATTCTTGCAACATAGTACCACCAACGATTGGTTTAGTACTTATTCATGAGACTACTGAGTAGTGCTTGTGCTTGTTCACAATCCCCTCACACCGGTTTCCGTAGCGTCCGTTGTGTGAGGGCTTCGCCTCCTAAATTTATGTTCTATAGGTTTTTCAAACTTGAATTTAAAAAGTTATTCTTTCTCTGTTGACCCGCTTTTGTGCTACTGTTCTTTTGCTTTGTTGATCTGCATTTATTATAGCGGTCGCTATTGCGGCACCTAACCGCACTGCGGTGACAGCATATTTGACTCAATGTGGTGTCCCTAATGTGGGGGCTGATATTATCTTTGTTGTCTAGGTGGATGCAGCATACCGCTTCGAGCTTTGCTATTCTTGGGTTACATTTCCAGCACTGGATAGGAAGGATAATTTCTTTCATGAATGGACACCAGCCGCGGTTCCGTGAAATTATCGCCCCTATTGATTGCTTGAAGTTCCGTTAACAGCATGTGAGCATACCAACTGGTTTAATGGCGCCCTTCCTCATCCTGTGTCAGTGATCCATTTAGGACCTCTATAGACCGATGGGGCCATATGGCCCTTGTTGGCTGGTTTCACACTGCATCTTAATTATCTTAATGTTCCAATCGCAGATCTACATCCATTACATACGTCATTGATACAAATACACAGAAGTGTCATACAATTTATGTCACGTAATATACAAGTGGCTCGGCTGGAGCCGCTCCACAGCCACCTGGACATGGTGGTGGTAATGTCATTAGTCCCATTATGATTAATTTGGTGATGGGCAGACGTCCTCAGAATAGAGATGATCTGCCATATTGGTTGGCAGAACAAAGTGAGCACCTCGAGGCTGTTTTTCCACATACTACTCCTGTTGAGAAACACAGGATCCTTACGATGAGTTCACTGAGTGGTATTGTTCCCACTTTAGGTGATTGAACCACCTGGGGGACGGTGTTTGCTGCGGTGTACACACTGTGCTTTGGCACCCCCTCCATGAGCGTTCTACCGAGCGTTCTGGAAAAGGTTCAAGATGAACACGGTGCTGGTCCAGCCCTGGAATTGGGGATGAGATTAGTGGGCATGTTCCCTATTGTCTCCGATATGATTTTGGCCAATGTCAAAGGTGAAGCAGTTAGCTTGCAAATGCGTCAATGCATTTCGGCGATGGCGGACGTTGATCGACAGCGGCAGTTTCCAATCATTATTGCGGATGTATATACATCATTGGGTCGCAATAGTTTGGGAGTAAAACCTTGTACTCAGGTACAAAGTAAACTCCCTCTGGACAAGGAGGGTCGTCCAGTCTTTCCTAAAAAGACATGGAATAAAAGTCAACAGTAGCAACAGCAGATGCCTAGTTCTTGTGCTGGTTCACCAACGCTGGATGCTTCTGGCCGTAGATATGATTTGCGTGACCACTCTAAAATTAAAATACCTGAGAGGTTTCAGGTTTCTGGTCCCCGTTCTCCATGTTCCTTTCAGGAATCGCCGGATCAACAGTTCGGCGGGGCGGACGCCAGGATCGCAGAGACTGCGACTCCACATAATCAAGACGTGACCCGCAGCACCAGATTGACGTAAAAGCCAAACCGGAGGGACCACCTTAATATCGTGCCCCATTTCAGAAGAAAAAAAGTTGCTGCTTTGACTGCAAAGTATGCCTCAGATGGTGAGAACCCTGCTCCTCGATTGGAGATGGGCGGTAACACTCCTCTACAGCGCGGCTGAAGTTTCCATAGTGCAGGAGACACTCCATCAGTGTCTGAAGGCGAAAGCAACTGACACGTTCATTACTGTGGAAACAGCTGACACACGAGTTACAGCCTCGGATAGGCTTAATGAGATAGGAATCCAAATTGAAATTAATATATATCGCACAATTAAGGCGGTCTTTTGGGACAACCTTAATTCTTCCTATGATATTTTGTTGGCAGAGGTTGATTGACCTACTCCATTAGTTCTAGCTTCTACTAAAGGGGAGGATGTCATTCTCCCAAGTTTTTCACATTAAGTCTCGGAAGAGGCTAAACGCATTGGAGTGGGCACTAGCGCTTACCTCGGCTGTGTATCGTAATCAGGTGGCTTGGGATAAGGATTCGCCGGCACATGAAATTCCTATGCAATCCATGCCACAACCCCAACCACAATATCCAATCAAGCGTGAGGCAAAAGCGTCCGTAAGTGAAACCTTGGCCTAATTGGAATATCAGGGTGTAATTGAACCCTGTGTTTTATAGATGAATAACCCTCTTTTTCCAATATTGAAACCCGACGGTTCATAGTGCATTGTTTTGGATTACCGTCATTTGAACAGTCATGTTCGTACCCTTGCAGTACAGCACACCCACAGCTATGCGTTAGTCGATACCATTGTTCGTAAAAAATATAAAACAACTCTTGATATCTCCAATGGTTTTTACAGTCACAATTTGACTCCTGAGAGCCGTCATCTAACAGCATTCAGCGCCCTCGGAAATCACAAAAGGTATACACGTTTGCCTATGGGATATAAGAATAGTCCCGGTGCTTTTGCAGCACACATAGTCTGTTCTACATGAAATTGACATTGATGCTTTCTCGTGCGTCGATGACATTTATTTGACGGACGGACGCATCTTGTGCGTGTGAATCGCATCATTATGTCTTTTGCGGACTTGGGATACAAATTCAACTTTGCCAAGTCGCATATTGCCTGATTGGCAGTTCTTTAAATTGGTTACAAGCTCACCAATGAAGGTAGGGGGTTGCCCCCCAGTTTCTGGAGAAATTTGCTCAATTGCAACCTCTTTCTACTCCTAAAAGGTTACAATCTTTGCTGGGTTTTTTGAATTTCGGGAGGACATACGTTTCTGATTATACCCAGTGTATCAACCCACTTTACTCTTTGATACAACTTTCTTTCTTTGCTTCCTGTTGGTTGCCGGAACATACCGCGATTCTTCAGTCTTTCCAGTCTGATCGGCGTGCGACCAATTTCTTGTTAACACATGACAATTCTACAAAGTTGGTCATAAGGATTGTACCAGGGGTGTTAAGTTTCACTTGACGTTCAATGAGGGGGACACCGTCCCCATTGCATATAAATCGCATTTGTACATTTCGGCTGAGTTGCTTTTCTCTTCTATAGAAAAAGTTGTAATGGCTGTCCAAATGGCAATTCTGAAAGAACACTCTCTGGTTCAGGGTAAACGCATTTTCTTGGTCTCGCCAGTACCTTCTTTAGAAGCAGTCACAAAGGCTAGTGTCCCAAAATCTAAAGCCTTGCATCCATGTTAGATTTTAATGGGCTAGTTCTTTGATGTCGGCTGATGTCAATTTTATCTTTGACCCGTCTTTGCAGACCCAGGAGTTTTTACAATATGAACAAGTTCACCAGCCTCCTCTGTCATTGCTTCCTCTTGATCAGTACAAATGCCTTATTTACACTGAAGGATCTGCACAGCCCACGATAGGTTCTAAACATACTTATTCCGCAGCCTGCGCAACTGTGGCAGGAGAGATTGTTGACGGTAAATTTAAATCCTCCTTGGTACACACACAGTCTCTTGGTGACTGCACGACTCAATTGGCGGAGCTATATGCTTTGGTTTTGGCTCTTGAATTTGCTGATCCAGATGTTCCTGCGCTTATAGTGTGCAATTCTTCTTACTGCATACTATCCTTCAATGGCAACTTATTCTTTTGGAAACAAAATGATTTCAGTGAGTCTAAAGGTAGCGCAATTAAGCATAAGACGCTTTGGGTCCGGGTGGCAGCTCGTAAGGAGCGGTTGCCACTCACACATGTTATCCATACTTCGGGCCATCAACGTGTGGGAACACACGCTGTTGGTAATTCTCTGGCTGATGAGGCAGCCAAATCTGCAGTAGCCACTTGTTCTGTAGCAGCAATCACAAGGTTCATGACTAAAATTGATGATGAAATATTGGCAGATATTGCTGCGACGAAAGAGGGAACATAATTTCCCCAAGGTTTCTCTTCACGATATACATACCACTTGTCGTTTGATCAGATTCCATTTGCTACTATTCCGTCTGTTGGAGATCGGCTGATCCCAGAGGAGCGCAGACTTTCTTTGATCATTGCCACACATGAAGGCGTGGCTTCTGCACACGCTGAAGTAAATGCAACTGTTTCCCTTTTGCAGCAGCATTTTTGGTGGGTGGGTTATACCAACAGGCACGTAAATATGTTCTTTCTTGTGACATCTGTCAACAAATTAAACCTTCTACTGTTGCACGCCCACTATATACTCAGCTATACATTTCTAATCAGCCATTTGGCTGCATTTATCTTGATCAATACAGTCCTTTGACTTCTGACACTGCATTTAAACACATCTTGGTTGCAGTGGATTGATGCACTAGATTCCTTTGGGTTTAGCCTCAATGTAGTGCTGACGCTCAAATAGTCATTAAAGATTTGCGTGTCTTCGTCCCGACATTTGCTTGTGGCACCTTCCATTCTGACCAAGGTCCTGCGTTTGCCTCTAGGGCTTACCGGGATGCGATGAAGTCTCTGGGGGTGCAGGTGCAATATTCTACCCATCCCAGCCCGAGGGCAATTCAGCTGTGGAGCGGATGAACCGTGACTTAAAGCAATCTTTGACAGCTAGAGTCTTAGGTACTGGCAGGGGTTGGCTTTCTATTTGTATAGAGTCCAACATGCACTTAATACTCTCCTCAGAAGATCTCTGGGTGGGCTGACCACAAACGAAATGCTCATTGGAATTAACATGTTTGTGCCAGACCTTGATGGTCTAGACGTTGTGGCGGCTGCCGCAACCTTTGACATAGATAATCATTGTGCTATGTTACAGATTCTACAAGAAGCTTGTGATTCACAAGCAAGAGCCCAGTTGCCCTCTTCCACAGATCCAGCGGTGCTGATTCCTGTTTCTGGCTGGCTACCTAAAATTGGAGATCTGGTCTGTGAGAAGGTGGAGAACAAAAAAGAATTTGGCCCATCCTACCGTGCACCGGTCAAAGTCCTTGGTTTGAAAGGCACCCGCACCGTGCTCCTGCATCCTTTATTTGGTTGTAAGGAGAATCGTTACATTTCAATCGAACATGTCAAGTTACACCGTATGGCAAATACTGAATAGCATGTCTCAAAGCATTCCACGTCGAGATATTTCACGGACTCCGATGGCTTCTGTTTCTTCAGCTATTTCCCAACAATCACAAGGGGAGATGGAAACCTCAATTGATTTATTGCCTGTTTTTCCTGTCTACATCCACATCTGCGGATATTGGGTATGCTTCTCCAGTTGAAGTCATAATTGACATTCCTGATAGTACCATACCTGAAACATCCAATGCAGCACATCCCCCGTTGTTTCAGCTGGGGTCCAGTGGTTATTATATGGATCGTAATAGCTTTTCCTCTGGCACATCTTCCTCGTCATCTTCTGTGCAGGAGACCTCTACCTGTACCTACCAGTGTTTTCATCTCCTGGTTCAAAAATACTTATTTGGTCCAACCCTGGACATATATCTGGATGGTGCTTACGATGATATTCCTCTTCATGTGGATCAAATTTGTAACTGTGTTTTTCCTACTCATTAATGGCCACTATTTACCTGAACGGTCTGCTGTGAACTTTGTTGATGGAGTTCTAGCCCCTCACACATCGTATAATATAATGAAAAGAGACCAAGCCCTTGTAAATATATATGCATTCCCTGTTGTTGATGGCATCGTCTGTGATAAAGTTGCATACCATATCCATGGCCCAACCGAAATTTTGAACATTCCATACGTCTTCTGCGTTTCCTTAGGAGATGTGGTTTTTCCCGACATACATTTCAATGACTGGGACATTCATTTGTTATTCTCTGATTTAAAATATTATGCAGCATTTGACACTGAAGATTTGAATTTAAATTCGGCTAATTACGCAGATTTGTTTTGCTATCAACATTATGGCCATCATTTTTTATACAAGACCACAACACAGAGACTCTTCTTTAACGATACCCAATGGGATCATTGCCCGACACCATTACAGGGAAGTTCGAAGACACAACAAAGTATATTTGTGTATTTTTCTGGCTACAATCTGTCTGACCCACAATGCTATTTTTTATAAATTTAAGATGCTGCCCCAAACAAAATTTATGTTAACACAAACTAAACTGGTTTACTCCATGTCCTTCACAAATGATTTGTCCATGAAGGGTTATGAGCATTGGAAGGACACAATTGATTTAAAATCCATTTGGGGTACTAAAGATTGGCAAGTGCAGGGCACTGAAGTTTTGCATTGTGCATGTCTGATACCGTCTCAATTCTTATTTTTAAATGACACGGTACAGCAGACTACTTGTTTTGCTTTAGCCACGGCCAAAAAATCTAAATATTCCCTCCATTCCATCATTGACTCCATATGATACATGGCAAACATACACTAAATACACAATTAAAGACTTAGCTGTCTTATTTCAAAATGGCTCACTTAACTCGTCCATGGTTAGTGTGGCCAACAACTTCAAATGCATGTCAATTATGTTTTTGAATACTACAAATTGTTTTATACAAAGTAGACCTGATCCACGCTTCCCAAATTCACATACAGTTACACGTATTCAGTGGGTTAATAATGTCAGCAATAGGTGGAGCATTCAACACTGTCGTCTGTGGAACAACACCTTTCTCATTTGTTCGGTGACATTGATTTGGCTAATCTTCTTTTAGGTCAAAAATCCCATCGTACAAAACATTTTATTTATTCGTTGGGAGATATGAGCCCCTTGGCAATAATTGTATTCACAAATTATGGTCATTACCTTTTGCTTACAGATGCCAATGCGCAGAAAAGGAAGTTTTCCTTACAGGGGAGGACTGTGATTGCACAGTAGGACATTCCCTAGTCTGTAAACATGTTAAGCTTCACGGAGCCTGTAACGTTTCGGCCCCTAATCTAGCTTGTTTTTGAAAGGTACCTCTGTCCCGGTTATTATTCCTGTATTAACTTTGCTTTCTAATGGTAGTTATCTTATTTTGAATAACTACAATTGCTGCGGCTTGAGAGCTGGCATTCCGTATATAGTAAAAGTTTCTCAACGAGTTACATGTTGCAGCAATGTCCTATTTCCACCCCCGCATGGGATTGCAGATGGTTCGCTAGGCCTTCCATTCCAACTTTGAAAACAAATTTCAATAAACTAAGCAGACTCAAAGTGCTATTGTTTCATCAAGAAGTGGCTCGCACATCGGCTCAAGAGACCTTCGAATTGAGGGTGGCAAGAACCGCAAGCACGATACACTCGCTGCTAAACACAAATCTCTCACTCTATTTTGGAGAATTAATACACCAAATATTTAATGCGTCTGATACGGAGGGCCTTGCTCACTGTTTTAAACTTGTGGGATCCGGCCTTCTTTCTTCTTTTCAGACTATTTTTTGAGTAATTCCGGCCTTTATTCATTACATTTTTTCCAGCACCTTCGGAGGGCTTTCCCTTGTGCTCCTGTTGGTTTGCTGCGTGCTGGTTCTACTATTATTGCTTCGCAATGGAGACTCGATCTGTGGAGCTGCCAGACCCAGTCCAGTTGCAACTGTATTGTGATCGAATGTGACAGTTCTTTAGTTCTATGCCAGTGGAGTCTTTTGCCATCGACTACTGGCTGACCTTACGTTATGCCTACTTCACCTGATTGTAACCTGTGTTTCGCTGCCTCCAGTGCCCTTTTCAATGGGCCATGGATGTCTGCATGTCTAATGCCACATACGCTGCCCTGGATCTGTTAATGGGTCCGTTGAAGGCCCATGACCAGGTTTGTGCCAGGGGTAGGCTTTTGGTTTGAGATCCTCTACTCGGACCAACGGCAGCCTTGAGTACCTGTGCTCTTGTGCAGCTCCTCATAGACTGCAGTTTCATCAAGGTTAATGTAGTTTGCTCTGAGATGCTCCTAATGGCTTCTGGTTATGAGGAGCATGTGTGCTCGTTCGACCTACTAAACTGGATGGCATACCTTTTTACGATGGAAAGAACAGACAACATTCTGGAGTTCATGGCATTCTGATTTTCCCGTAACGTTTTGGACTTTGAAGACTAACTATGAGTGGTTAGCAATTTGTGAATGCACAATTGGCCACATTTTGAAACATTATACCCTGCCAGTGCAACATTTTTTGGGCTCCTAAATTACATGAATTGGCCTTCAACAAAGACGCTTACCTCTGATTTTTTTTTTTTGTTGCATATGGCTAGTGCCCTGGTCAAGGGGAGGGTGTCACGTGGCCCATAGGGACATTGTCATTTTTTACTAACAGTATGAGCATGTTGCAGCTTGCCTGCTGCTGTGCACACGTTACTACACGTCTTTATTTTTTGCAATCATTTCAAAGATTATTTTCACATGGGAACTCATCGCTATGTTCACTCTGCATGTTCCTGGGATTTTGACTGAACATTATGTGCAAGATCAAACAACAA
The DNA here is from genome assembly GCF_964204655.1 of Triturus cristatus. Classification (NCBI taxonomy): domain Eukaryota; kingdom Metazoa; phylum Chordata; class Amphibia; order Caudata; family Salamandridae; genus Triturus; species Triturus cristatus. The sequence goes on along the minus strand of NC_140592.1, from coordinate 1,109,224,634 downwards.
TGCCCCTTGTTATTTTGTTTTGGCCAGTCCTTAGCCCTTAGACAAAAAATACTGATGCAGCTGTTGTTCGGACAGCGTACTTGGGTTTTTAGTGGGGTGCAAGAATAGGTTACACCCACTTGGAGAGGGCCCTTTCCAGGGAGAAGAGCACCTATGATGTAGATCTAGATTTGAATTAATAAGTGACTTACAATTACAGAACCATTTAACTTTACTTATCTTGGCAGCTCCTTTTTTTCCTATCACAGGGCCTCATTTACTACTCTTTGGCGTAGGGCAGTAACAAGTCTCCTTGCTGCGCTGCCCTGCATCAAAATTAAAGGGCAGGAATGAGCCTCATTAATGAAATATTGAGCATTCCTGTCCCCTCTGCCTTGTTGACACGATTGTTTTTGTGCAGGAAAGAGCTCCTTCCTGCACAAAAACAATCAATTCTGCAGTTCACATTAAAAGTGGAAAATGTTTCCATTGGTTGTTCTTGTTCAGGAAGGTGTCCCTTCCTGCACAAAAACAATTGTGCCAACAATGCACACACGCTTGCACCACGCTGGTGCTAGGCACTAATTTGTGCGCCGGTACAGGCAGAAAGGAGATTAATACATTGTATCACGTAAATACGGTGAATTCCTGCCCATTCAAATTGGCATAGGCAACTCAGCAAAAAGACTTGTGGTGCTGCCCTATGCCAATTTTTGTAAATCAGGCCCTTAGTTCACAAGCTAATCTAACAATACTTTCTTGGAAAGTAAAGGCTACCTAGCCTGCACTTATCTTGGGTAAGACTATTGTAACTGTCTTGATCTGGACCACCAATATATTTCTTGAGTACACTTCAACTGATGCAAAATTCAGGTCTGTGGAAGGGCACCAGAAAGCCTGAGTCTATCTCCCTGCTACTCCACTGGCTATCAATTAGCCAGAGGGTGGTGTTCAAGTTCCGGTACATAGTACTCATGTCTTTCACCAAGTTCATGGCTAACTTTACTCATTGGCCTATTTTTCAGCTGAAAATAAACCTTAAGGCATGATACAGAAAGTTTACATCTTTACCACATTTCTGCACAGTAACAAAAGAAGGAAGAGCATCCTTAGGTGTGGCCTTCACCAGACACAGTTCACAGCAGCAGTAGATATTAAAAACTGGTCCATCAGCAGCAACAGGGGCCAAGAAATACCAGGGAGGGAAATCACGCACTGTTGTTTACAGCCATGTAAGCTAAACTCTTTAGGGACCCGAGTCTGAGTAACAGTTGATTGGAGCATGATTTGTCAGATGCTGGGGAACCCACAGGTTTTGGGACAGTGGATAGAAGACATCCACTGAAAAAGAGACTCCCTGGTTTAGTATTAGGGTGTTACCTGAATTTGTATGGCCTTATTAATCACAGCACACCCAAAAGTAGTGAAAGGAGGAACCCTGTAATCTCTTTTCAGAAATGGGCGATATAAACCTACCACAAATTCAAAGGGCATTTTAGGACCTTCCTCAGTCTGCAATCTGTCTCCATCCATTGTATTACAAACTGAACTGCTTACCACTAGAGTGTAGGGACACAGTTGGTAGGAAGGAGGCAAGTGCAGCCTCTCTAGCATGTTTAGTCCTTCGGTACCTCGGGCACTGCCTTGACTCTCTTGCGATGAATTAGTCAATCTTGTTTTTTAGGTTCACTCCGGGACATCTGGGCTGAAGATCCTTGCGCCTCTGACACGCTGACTAACTGAGTTAGCCTCCATGAGGTCCTTAGCTGAGCCTTGGGCTTGTCCTTGAGGTTGAAGCTGCTCATCTACTGTCCAGGCTGGCCAGGTATTTCCCTACCAGGGACTGCTGCAGCTCTCCTCCACTGCTCCTCAATCTTGTTGCCGGTGAAGGAGCAGCAACAAGGGGGTATCCTGGTGTTGGTACATCACTGGTGCTGCAAAGTATCAGGAATAAGTCAAGACAAATACAAAGTACTCATTGCAGAGGGCCTGTCCTTACACAATAATGGTGGCAATGGTGGAAGTTCAGAGCCAAATCAGAACATGTTCAAACTTCAAATATCATAAACTCAGCATACCAGAGAAGGCGACCTCTCCATGGGCAATGTTCCGGGCCTACTTAACTGAATGGTGTGGGGACAGAAAGAGGTAAAAGAAATTTTTATTGAAAAGTAGCACACTTGCATCGCACATGGGCTTTAGGTCTTGCCAGGCAGATCAGGGTATTGAGCTGCACATGAAGCTAGACCACTTTTGTAAGGTCCATCACTGTAGTCCACCCAGATCTCTAGTGGGTCCTTGGGTTGCAGGCACAAGTCAACAGTATGCAGGATGTCACATCCAACAGGTAGCCTGAAGGAAAGCTTCCACCTTGTGCTGAAACCACTGTCTCCTCGAAGAAGATACTTAAGCTATATCAACTCCCAACACATTCCATGCAAGTGTTGCAGCGCGGAAACCTGGGTAACGGGAATCAAGACAAAAACCCTGTACCTAATATATATCCTCCCTTCGTCACAGACCAAATATCACATTAACACATTCACTCGTACAATCATTGGTGGGGCCCATAATACTGACATTCACACTCTGCTTCTCACTGGCCTGCACTTACGGGAGGGATAACTGTTTCCAAGCGCTGAAATGAAAGGAATACCTTATAACCTATAGAGAGAAAACTTATTTACACTTCTATACACTAATACCCTTATTACTGCACATCTTAATCCTAAACATCAACATACTCCTTCCACGGGATCGACGGATCAAATTAGTTGTTTTGAGTTTAGTGATTTAGTCCAGCTAAAACATACTCAAAATTCCTGATTTACTCCTTTTCAATAAACAACCAAACTTATTTTCCTGTTAATCAATATTTTGTTAATCTAAATAATGCAAGAATTTTAGTTCCATCTAGTAAATATATTAATCATTACGCAAATCACAGAACACCATATTTACCTATTCTGGCTATCAGTCGTCCTCTAAGTCATCAAATTTAGTCGTCAGCACGCTACAGTCCCAAAGATCAGGTCAAGGACCAGAGACGTGCAAATATCGATCAGTGCCCATAGATTTTCAGAAGTCCGTAATTCATCAAGAAATTGGGGAGCAATTCAGTCTGTCAAAGATTCAGGAACACAGCCGTCACGTAGCGTCACCGTCGTCTCCGTCAGCAAAGGAAGTACGAGAAAAGTAGAACCGGAACAGCAAGCTTTTTTTCCTCTCTATTCTAACATCGTTTATATAATGAAAATAAGGACCAAAAGTTAAAATTTTGAGAATTTGGGCTTATCCCATTGGTCGGTTGGAATCATCCGGTGAAGTTTCGCACATTTCATGATGTCATATTGTCAGGCATGATCCATCCGGTTCCTTGCAGAAGTCCTTTGTTTGAACATTTGGCAAGCGTCCCGTCGTGACCTTGCTGAGGCACATCGTGTTTGGGGTCATGTTGAGGCTACTGGTACGGGTGCTTGGCACAAGCGCACTTGGTCTGCAACCTCGTGGAATGGTAGCCGTCGCGTCATGTGTGTCAGGCGGCCATCTTGCTTTTAGGCCCAAAGGATAACTTAAGCATAACAAACACAAAAAGTAATTAAAACATAGAACTAACGAATAAAATGTTAAACCCTCACTAATTCCCCTATGTGCTTGTAATTATCTAGCATATAGCAACATTTAAAGCGTTCATATTCATCCAGTGATGTCATCTGGTGCAACATACGATAACGTCACAAAAGCAACATATATCATGCGATATTCTATTTTTCTAGTATTAGTATGCGTACATAGGTTAATTACAAGTTATTTTAGCCTAGCAAAATGCAAATCCCATGTATTTTTCGTACATTAGTAATGTTGATTAAATTGCACACAAACACATTAATAGTATTACAATTAATAGATTATTTTAATTAGTATAAACATGCAGAATGGGGGTATACAAAATTTTGTACTATCCGCTCCATCAATAGCACAACTACACTGCTCACATTAGGTAGAAGTGAAAGACCCCAGTTATGTGGGGTTGAATGTATTTTACCCAGGGATACCCAGGTCCTCCCCCTGGGGTAAATAATAAAAGAGCTGTACCTCTAAATCCTGAATTATAAATCAAATTGCCACCAATCATCAGTGGAGCCGACTTCAGTGTCCCCCCACTGCAATGTCAGGGCTCCAGGCACCCTTCAATATGGGCAAAGGTAGACTTTGTTCTGCCTCAAGTGCCAGCCATGTGCTAGCCTTGAGCTTTGCTGGGTGAGTGAAAAAAATGCAGTGGACAGGGTGTTGGAACTACCGATTATCCCAGCCGCCTACAAGTCGCACCCACTGGGATCAAATACCTAGGTATCTACATTACGCAGGATATACCGCTGGCGCTGGAGCGGAACCTCCATAAGGTGCTGGGGTAATTCCATGTAGATGCGGATCGCTGGGCTTCATTACCTTTGACGCTGCTTGGAAGAGCCGCACTCTTCAAAATGATAATCTTACTGAAATTTGTATATGTCCTGCAGAACACTTATCACTCTATCCCAGAAGTGGTATTCACTAAAATCGATGACGTCCTTAGAAAATTCCTGTGGGGAGGGAAACCCCCTAGGGTGGCCCTGGGGAAGCTACAGTGCAATCAATACAGCGGCGGCATTTCTCTGCCGGATCTCCGGGCATACTACTGGGCATCCCATCTGATAGTGGTCAATGAATGGGCATTTGGAGATAGGGAGCACCCCGCATATGCGCTTGAGCACACGCAGTTCCTTAAAAGGACATATTCTCATTATGTGTATGGAGGCGCTGGAATTGCAAAGTTACTGCCGGCCACTCAAATTGTGATACTGGCGTGAAAAAAGGCGGAGCGGCGAATGAAGTGGGATGGCAGGGTGTCCAAAGAAACCCCGCTCTGGGTGGGACCACGGCTCAAGGAATTTGCCAAACTGCAAGGTTTTCAGAAATGGGATTTGGTTGGCATATCTCAGCTCAAAGATATAATCTATCGTAAGGAGCTAATGACGTTATCACGCCTCCAGAGTGAGTACGATATGAATAAGACACAATATTTCAAATATCTGCAATTGAGGCATGCTTGGCGGGCACAATCAATCGACATGGAGGGCCTCCCAGAGTATGCCCCACTAGAAGGAAGGCTCCTGATGGAGGAAATTGGGGGGAAAGCTGTGTCCTGGACTTATAAGACCATCATGAATAACACGCCGGACCCCCTGCGAAAACTGAGTGCGCGCTGGGAGGCGGACTTGGGAGACATGGACGACCTAGACTGGGAGATGGCTTTGATGCATCCAAGGGAAGTAGCTATTAGATCTAGATTGCGCTTGATTCAACTCAAATATTTACACAGGATATACTATGACAGAGCTCGACTGCACAGGATAGGCAGATCGGAATCGCCCACCTGTCTGAAGTGTAAGATCATGGACGGTACCTTCTTTCACACGGTCTGGGGGTGCACACAGGTACAGTTGTATTGGGGTGCCCTGTTGAAGGAGCTGGAACTTATATTGAAAGACTCCTTACCCCTAGACCCTAAGTTTATCTTGCTGGGTATACCTACGGAGGTAGATCTCCCCAAAGTGAAGTTGTTATTGCTCCAGTTGGGTTTGGTGGTAGCTAAGAGAGACTTGGCAAGGGCCTGGGGTGCTGCGACCCACCCAACGATAGAAGATTGGCGGAAAGGTATGGACATGTACATACTGGGGGAGAAAACGACTTACATGGCGAGGGGGTGCCCAAAAAAATTCTGGAAAATATGGAAGCCGTGGCTACACTATTATGGACTTGCACTCACGGACTCGCAGTAGGAGGGGGAGGGGATACCGGGGAGGGAGATGGTGCAGGAATGAAGATCTCGTTGACAGTAACTACTTGAAGTCATTGATGCCTTATGTGCTATTATTGCCGAATTCCACTATGCCTGTGTTGAAAACAGAAATAAGATGTTTTGAATATTCGATGTGGTTTGGTACTGTACCGAAGAAAATGCAAATAAATACATTCCCAAAAAAAAAATGCAGTGGACAAACTCAGGAACCGAGAAAATATAGATTCCACTAGCAAAAAAGCACAGTCAGCTAAACAGTCAAAAAGGTATTTTCTCTCTACACTCAGGCTAACTAGATTTTCAAGAATTTGCACTGTCTAAAAAAGAGACAAGTTTAAAAATTAAAACCCTTAGGGGCATATTTATGATCCCCTTTGAGTCGTTCTTGCATCGCACAATGTGGTACAAAAGCGACACAAATGAAAACAAGATTTATGAAACCACGCAAAGCCACCTTGCGTGGCTCTGCTTGGCTTCATAAATCTCAAGTGATGGAATGCATCGCAAGTCGCTGCGTTACATTACTCTGCACCAGGGAGGCATTTTCATGGGTGTTGTGTGGGTGTCCCAATGCAACATCCAAGGATTTTGACGCATTCCCAGATTTATAAGAGCATGTAAACCTGGGAATGTGCAAAAAAGATACTCCTCCTCAGGAGAGGTGTAACGAAGAGAAATATCTTTATTTCTCCTTGCTTTTTCCCCCGAATACACATAGAAAGAGGAAAAAAAGCCTCTCACGATTGTTTTAGTGCAGGAAGGAAAAAACAATCCTCCCTACAACAGCACCCTTGCACAATGGTGTAAGTGTGCCTGCATTGGCGCTAGGCTGCCAAAATGGCACCAGTGCAAGGGAAAAGGGAAGGAATGCAAAGTATTGGAATAATGCAGTGCATTCCTGCCCTTTCCCTGTTACATGAAGCAGTGCATCAGGGTGACTTGCTGCACTGTTCTGCACCACAAAAGTCCTAAATATGCCCCTGAGTTTTGTGTCCAAGCTAACACCACAACACAATGTAGCTGCCACGCAAGGTACAAACAAGAGGATAAAAACTCAGAACGGCCAGAAGCGTTCAGCCCACTCCCTCTCACCATACAGGTGGATCAAATAAGGAAGAGTCACCATAGAAGGACCGCACGGCGCACAATGCACCTGAAACTCAACCTTCTCGGTCCAAATTTAAGAGGATGCATTCTGGAATGTTTCAGGACTTGACGATTCCAGTTCTTTTTTATTGTTTTATTGCTGCTGATCATTAAAGATATACTCATAATTTAAGCTTCTTGAATTTCAATTAAATCTCGATTTTCCAGTCAAAACACTAATAAAATCTCTATTTTACTCCAATGTCCATCTCAAAGCCAACTGAAACAGTAATGTATACCTGTGCTCTTACCTAAGGGAATTATTTATGAGAGCCCTGAGTCACTTTTGCACCACGTAAAGAGGTACATGTGTGACACAGGGCTCTCATAAATATTTATTAAAGCCACGCAAAGCCACCCTGCATGGCTTTGAGTGGCCTCATAAATCATGAGTAAGCTGCAGCATTTTACTCTGCGCCCAGAAGTCGTTCTATGGGTTGGGAGTGGGTTTCTCATGCATCACACATGGAATTTTAATGGTGCCACAGATTTACAAAGGGCATTGTGCATTCTGCAGCACACATAGAAAGAGGAAAATGCCTTATAGGATTGTTTTTGTGCAGGAAAGTGCCCCTTCCTGCACAAAAACAATTCTGCTAGCAATGGAGGCATCCTTTGCACCTTGGTGCAAGGGTGTCTACGTTGCCCCAAGGCTGCCACAACGGCACCAGTGCAGGTAGAAAGGAAAGGAATGCACTGTATCGCCTATATATAGTGCATTCCTGCCCTACACCAAAATGCCATAAATGAGTCTCTTAGTACCACACATGGAAAGAGGAGAAAACAAGGAGAAATTAACATATTTCTCCCTGTTATGCATCACCTTGGGAGGCACACGGATTTGACGCTTCCCCGGGTTTTCATCACTTTGTAAATCTGGGGCAGCGTCAAATACCATGGGTGTTGTGTGGGAAAACGCACCGCAGCACCAATGAAACACCTCCCGGGCACAGAGTAAAGCAACGCAGTGATTTGCACTGTGTCGCCTTACTCATAATTTATAAGACCACTCAAAGCCACGCAGGGTGGCTTTGCCTTTCTTTATAAATCTTTATGAGAGCCCCGAGTAACGCATGTATCACTTTATGTGGTGCAAAAGTGACGCAGAGATCCCATAAATAAGCCTCAGTTTACATGTCATACCTATCTCTGTTTATTGCCTACTTTCCATTCGCTATTTCTAATTTAATCCAATTGAGTACTGTTCCTTGACACACAAAGCTGTGTACATCCAAAACCCTATAACAATATATATGGCAACAGTGCATATTATTATATATCACTATAATATAAATTTTTTTGAAGTTTTATATAACACAAATTCGACCTGAAGATATTAGAGCGCAGTACACCAGCACCACTTACATTTATTTTTATTAGCTACAGGGAGATAAAGTGATTTGCCCAGAATCACTGGATATTGAGCTGACGCCGAGACTCAAACTTAGTTCCACAGTCAGCAGCTCTGTCCGTAGTACCACATCCTCTCCATTCTTTAAGCCAATGGCTGTAGGTGGGGCGCACCGGCATTCTTTTTTGGGGGCCATCATTTATTTTTCCTTGTCAAGCTTTGACCCACAGCAAGAGGGAAAAAACAGGGCTGGACTGGCCGTAGGGGGCACCGGGCATTTCCCCGGTGGGCCGCAAGGGTGGGGGCCGGTTTTGGACCCCTGGTGGACTGTTTTTGTTACCAGGGGCCTGTTTTGCAACATAGCTGCAATATCGGCCGCCTATAACAAATGCTTTAGTGAGAGTGGTGCTTCCAACTAGCCCCTCCCCCCACCAACCTCCTCCCTCATGGGGCAGCCGTGCTGTTTTCCAGGGCCGGTTTCGGTTTCCAGTCCGGCCCTGTGATAAAATCACACATGGGGGAAGACAGAGTAAAAAAGAAAGACGTAGAACTAATGAGAAAGGGAGAAAGCAGGGACGAAAAAGAACCCACTAGGGTGAGATAATAGGGCAGGGAGCATCCTATGGTGACTTAAAGAGTTTTGAGGCAAAGCAGCATTGGTATTCGAAATGTCGACATGCCATAGCTCCAGCGGCAGGCTTAAGAGCAAAACATCGGATCCGGCACTTATTCTTTCACAAATTAAAAACTACCTGGTGACGACCAATTCAAGGTCATTTAGCAACTACACCAAGTCTATAAGAAATAAAGATGACAAAAAGCAGCCAGGTTCACATAAGCTCCTATTCACATTTACAGAGGGATACAGTGTTAACACAGCAAGAGTTCGCAAGTGGAGAGTTGCTGTCTGAATGAAGCCCTAAAGAAATCTTGCACTGTCCTTCCTTCCCTTCTACAGTAGGCAATCCCAGTGTATAGAGCCCCAAGACTTCCACATTTCATATTAAAAGATTTTTTAAATAACTGAGCAATTTAGTGAAATGAACTTAACAGTTAAGATACTATTCTAAAGATTAGCATAGCTATTCACCTTTTCAGATGTGGATAAAATGAGTTTCAAATTAAACAAGCATTTGCAATGCAATAGGTCTTGCATTTACACGAGTTTGAGCTATTGGCACAGACAGACAGACAGACAGACAGACAGACAGACAGACAGACAGACAGACAGACAGACAGACAGACAGACAGATAGATAGATAGATAGATAGATAGATAGATAGATAGATAGATAGATAGATAGATAGATAGATAGATAGATAGATAGATAGATAGATAGATAGATAGATAGATAGATAGATAGATAGATAGATTATTTTATCTAGGCCTTGTTTTGGGAACACACTGTTCCACTCTCTTCTACAGCTTTGTCTCTGGTCTCGTTTATATTCTGCTAGATGAGCACAGGTACAAACTCATAGTCAGCCTTTCAGTATGCCCTCTCAGATACTGTTCTGCTTCTTTTCTGGTCTCTTCTCTGTCCTTCTTAGGAAGGTGAAAGTGCAACCTCTCTGTTACCCTATTGGGACACACTCTCCACAGTGATCTTCTTTTATGACCTGGCGTCTACCCTTTCACAAACTAGCTGGTTCAATCGTATGGCAGGGCCACTGGAATTATGCAGCATGGGAGGACCAAATTATGCGGCATTGTTGACTAAATTATGTCGCAACAAAAGGAAAATTATACAACATAATGCAGCACATACCGTGATAGTCTTACTTTATTTTGTAATTTTTCACTTATTAACACTGAAGGTTTTACCTCATTTGCACCAGTTTAATATGCCAAAACAGCAAAAAAACAAAGAAAGGAAGCCACTCAACCTTTGCAACGGGCATTTCACTTTAAAGGCAAAAAGTGTTGCTGCATTTTTGGTAACTTTTCTTTCATTTCTTTAGGAAACTTTTTTTTTAATATGTAGATTATGCAGCAGATGATGGATTAGGTACCAGTTGTGGAAAATTCATAATTATGCGGAAAACGCTGCCTTATGTTTATCCTATGGGAATTCCATCTCAGAAACAGAGAAGGGATGGATGGTTTAAATGTATTTGTATGTTCTTTGTAAGCTGTAAGCACTCAAATACAAATATGGTAAAGAGGCGCCAGAGAATAATTATAAATAAATAAATAAATCTAATTAAATACAAGACTCTGACTTACTTTACAGAAACCCCTTTAGTTCAGAAGCGCATAAAGTGATGGAGCAGTCTGGAATGGGTTCAGAAAACAAGTTATGGTGGGAAGCAGGGATGGTCGGCGGAATAATTATCAAGAATATAAGTGCAATAAGCGGATATATATATATATATATTATATCACATAATTGTTTAGGCACAAGGAGGCAAAATTATTTACGGATGCCCGGGCCAACACTTTGGATCAAAGCGTACCCATTAATATTACGCGGAGAGCGGGTTAACTCCTGTTCGAGTTGCAAGGAAGTGGATGAGATCAGACTTAACCTTTCGCCTCCCTGCGTTCCATGGGTTTTGGCTTGACAGTCACACGAGCTGCCTCAGACCTATCTCCTCAGAAGATAAAAGCGTCCTCGTGCCAGGCTGCAGATGCGTGCTCGTAAAGTACATCTTGGATAGTGCAGCAATCGGTTCAACAGCCTGCCATTACAGGAAAATGTTGTAAGTCGCACAAGGATGAGCAATAAATAATGTATTCTAAAAATAAGCAAAGGCTGCTGCCGCGGCGGAGCAGGGTCCGGCTTGCTCCTCGCTCCTGCGTGTGTGATGTCTAATGATGCTGGCTGCAGGTCAGAGCGTCCCCTGGCGGCCCCGCGGCTCCTCGCGCCAGAGCGCTTCTGAATACCAATTAGCGTTGCCTTTCAAGTACCGAGGGGACCACTGAGGTACGAGGCAGGCCCTGCGCGCCTGCAGCACGCGAGCGCCGGCCTTTACTCGTAGGAGCTTTGCTCTGTGAAGGCTCCACTCGCACAGGCTGGTCTTCGCTGAAACTGCGTAGGGCCAGGAGGGAATGAGGCAGGGGCTGGGCTATCTCCGGTGCAGCAGGTACAGTGGCACCCGGACCCCGAGGGGCCTATTGAACCTTGATAATTGCCGCATTTTACTACTCCAACAGCACTCGAAGGGTCCATTTTCCTTTCTTGCACCCTGGCTAGTGGATACAGCTGGTCAAGACATTTGAATCCGCGGTTTCACGGTCAGGGGGTTGGAAGTAAGTTCTTCTCTAAGCTGCATACGGCTTGCAAAGCTGGTTCCATTTTGGAGGTATTGGAACATATAAGGGGGCTATCCACTGTATTTAAAATTCTGCAGATGGCAGCAAATGCAACATTGTATTTGCTGTCATGTGCATACTTTCAATTACAATGCACAGGCCTCATATTGCCCTCTATGCCGCGTGCTGTATCTATGGCTCGTTTGGCGTCACAGAGTTCAACAGTGGGGAAGGGTCTGAAAGGGAGCAGCAACAGAGGCTCAAAGACACATCAGGGTGCTGCTGGGGTATTCCACTGGGTTTTTTCATTCAGTGGCACCCTCGGGCAGGCAGCCACATGCGTCAGGGAAACATCACATTTGAACATAGCAACTTTTATTTTATATTATATTGGGAATTTCCAACTTTTGCCAAAATATTCCAGGACTGGAGTTAGAATTGTAAATAAAGCCTTCTATGCGCTTTCCCTATATCTTATGGTGCTGAAGTAAAAATAGGACATTAGGTGTCTCAGGAATGCAACACATCCTCTACATCAACACATCAGAGGTGAGCACAACCGAAAGCTAAGAAATTGTCAATGGTGGGCAGAGTGGTCCCCTCCTCCTCTGCAGTGTCAGCTGGCACCGAGGGCCCACTAACTACCAGCTTGTAGGGTGGGACAAGGAAGTCAATTAGCAGCCTTCAGTCCAGGATCTATATAATATCATTCTAATTCTCTTTATTTAGGTGCATTAAGGTCAAGGCTTTAAGTGGGAACAAAAAAGTGTGGGGGGGTCCTACGAGTGTGGCGTAAACACATTAACTACATTTCTGTGTTTCCCATACTGTGCAATACAACCGGTATTTAGGTTTCTCCATGAGTTTTCTGCTATTGCTTCCAGATATATAACACAACTGACCTACAACTAAACCCAACTAGGACTATTAGCTTAGTCAATGGCTGTTGGCTGTTTACAATAATTGAGTAAACACAATGATTTTGTTGAACATAATTAATATTAAAAATGTTTGAATTCTGAAATTGTAATATTGTGAATCTGACATTGCTGATGCCTCTGGAAGAGGCAGGGCTCATATATCCTGAACACCTTTTCGACAGACCGAAGGGCACTGTGAGAAGCTAAGCACTGCCTTCAGCCTCAGCCCCAGAGCTCTCAGGTGTGGCCCGTTCTAAACATCTGAAGGCGACTCCGTTGAAAGTATACATGAGAGTAATATGCTACATGGAAAAAAACCAGAAACACGTCAACCTGGAAACAGCTCACACGATGGGGGAATGCAAGATTAACTAAAACATGTGAAAGAGAAACAAGAGCTAAATCGCTTACATGGATTACATTAATGTTTTTGCGTTCATTGTTCTGAAAACGGTCACTGTTTTTGCCAGTAATGTTATGTATATGAATAGTAGGGCCTGATAGGGACCTGTTTCATTGTCCATTTCTAAGTACTTTGGGGTCCGAGACCCAGTGGCGTAGGCAGGGGGGGTGCGGTGGGCAGGGCCGGACTGGCCCTAGCGGGCACCGGACAATCCCCCGGTGCGCCACACGGGTGGGGGCCGGTTTTTGGCCCCTGGGGACCGTTTTTGTTACAGGGCCGTTTTTGCAGCATAGCTGCAAAATCGGCCCGGTAACAAAATCGGCCAAAAACCGGCCCTGGCAAAGAGCTCAGCGGCACTCCTCCCCCCCAAATGTGGGGGGGGAGATGGGGGCCGGCCGAGGACTTTGCCAGGGCCGGTTGTGGTTCCCAGTCCGGCCCTGGCGGTGGGTGCGGGCGGCCCCGGGTGTCAAGTCAAGTCAAATAAGCTTTCTTCTGCTGTTTTTTAAAGCAGTCATAAAAGCACATCAGATCAATTGCATTTCATATTAATTTTACATAAAGAAATGACAGAACATTTTAAAACTCTTCTCAATGAGTACAGAAGTCAAGTTATCAATAATTCCAATAATTTCCTATTATAAAATCACACACCCACAAGGAGACATATACAAGTTACGACTCAGTGATTGTAGTACGTTTCCTAAGATAAAACGCCTTCTTTAAAAACATAGCTACTCTCCATGCTGTGTGCTCGTTTTCCAGTAGCCGGAGTAAAATCAGGGCTGGGCAACACTGTCTTAACCCTGAGTTTCTTAAAAATTGAATTATCCAAATTTTCCTTGGGTCATTATAAAATTTACAAAACAGGACTAGGTGAATTGTGGATTGTTCACAGGTGTTATCACACAGACATAAAGGCAATACATGGGACCAATCATTCATTTTCAGCCAAGACAATAATCTGTGAACGTTACCCAGTCTAAATCTTGTTAAAATAAATCTGTCAAATGACCCGGGTACAAAGATTAGGTACGGCTCCAATCCCGGGGCTGTGATTAGCAACTGGTGTTTCCTCACGCTGCCTTTGGGAACTTCCCCTGCCATTCTACTGGATTCCAGAAATTGGATACCCTGTTTTCTTAAGGTCTTGATTGGAATTGACAGTAAAGTGGTTGGATCTGAGAAAACCTCTGGATGTCCCAAATCGTTCATAAAATCGTGTAGGAACATGATCCAGGGAATCATTAGCGCCCCTTCCAGCCTCAAGCTATCTTCAAGGATCTCTCTATTTAACTTTGTCTGATCTTTACACCGAACTCTGTGCCACAGAAGTATTGGCTCTAGTTTTATGAGATCGGCAATATATGGGAGACCCAACTCCTCATGGCAAATATAGGAGGATGTACTCGGGGATGCTGAGAGAATGTACCTTAAAAAATAATTTTCTACAATTTGTAGTGGGAGAGTGTTTGCAAAGCCCCACACCCCTGCCCCATAAGATGCCATTGTAATACACTTGGCCTTGTATATTTTCAGGAGTTCTGTGGGTTGTTTCCTTCCTAGCTTCTAAAGTTGCTCTGCTAAATGCACATTTTTTGGCGGAAATGGTTTGAGCCCATGTGTCTTTATGATTAAATAAAATACCTAGGTAGGAAAATTGTTTAGTTGAAACTAACTTCTTCCCAGCAACAAATATTTCACGTGTCCTCTGGTTCCCTTGCCTACATCTCATAACAAAGGTCTTTGAGATGTTTATATTAAGACCAAGGTCCGTCATAAACTCGCTAAAGCTATCCAAGACCCTCTGGAGGCCGTTTTGGGTGCGAGCCATTAACACAGCATCATCCGCATAAAGGAGTGCTGGTATGGGACGGCCTCCAACTTGGGGGAAAGCTTTGCCCTTCAATACTAGTGCTTCACCAAGTCCATTAATGTAAAGGTTAAAAAGGAAGGGGGCCAGAACACAGCCTTGTCTGACCCCTTTCCAAATAGGAAAAGCCTAATTTCATAAAAGGAGTGCACAATGTTAGCATCGGGCGCTAAATCATTTAAGCAAGTGTCGATTGCGGACTTACAATTCATAATCACATTTTTGGTCAGGGTGTCTGGATCTACTTTCGCCCACCTTAACCTCTTGAGTGCCCATGACGAGATGGTCTCGTCATGGGCCGCGGTTGCGCTGTGCCCATGACGAGACTATCTCGTCATGAACCCCGCCCGCTAATGAAAGGGCCGGCACAGGGCGGGGAAAGGGCGGGGCACTCAAGGGGTTAAGGTGTATCCTTTGGTTTTATCCAGTTCGATGTTTTCTAATACTTGTGTAATCTTGTTTGAGTTATTGGGTCTCATGATGGGTAACCTGACCAGTAAAGAAAGGGGGAAGTGGTCGCTCAGTCCAATATCCCCCACAGTAAAAGAGAGGATCATGTGTGCGTGTGGGCGTGAGGCTAAAATAAAGTCTATGGTAGTTGTTAACCCTCTCCAGTTAAAAGTGTGTGACAAAGGAACTGGGGTGACCAGCAACTCATTGACAGAACCTGAATCCAAGGAAAAAATAAGCTCATTGAATGGGTCCCCCACTCTTGAGTGTCATCACTTAGGGGGGTGACAAAATGCAAAAAAAATGTGTTTTAAAAACATATTTTTGCCACTTTGTCAAGCCGGGGGTGACAAGAAATTATCCGCACTGGGTACCACCTGACCTTGCTACGCCACTGCCGAGGCCTGGAGGGACCCACCCCACTTAATGCCATGATTAAGATAGAACGGAGAAGGTGAGCAGGGACTCTCCTCAGACAGATTTCCAAAGGTTCTAAAGAGCTTGATTCTGATGCACGTAGCAGAGACCAGGTGCTCGGATGGATCAAGGCTCATGCAGGTTTCTATGTCTACTTCGGGGGCTCAGGGCCCTCCCCCCTAAGTAATCAATCGTTATGGTCATGCAGCAAGTAGCAAAGAAGTGTTATTCAAGAGAAATCTTTTAGCAGCAGTGGCCACTATGCACCCAAGCCTGGACAGATTCAAATCTTGTGATGGGTGACATCAATACAAGAGTCATTCTTGATGAAGATAGCACATATTGCATGGGTCTTCAACTAAAACAAGTTCAAAAAACTAAAACAAGTTCAAAATGAGGTTAAGGCTCAATGACTGAAAACTCACAGCCTACAGGAAAGATCACACACTAGCAAATATTTGCTTACAATGCTTTCCTGAGAAATCTAAACCAGTAGCCTTAAAAAATGTCTGAAACCACTGCTTAGGAAACTGTTGGTCCAGCAGGTGCTTCGCTCTGAGTCTCTCATGCTGAGTGGGCCAATAAATATAAATCGAGGGACAGACTGGTGTAAGCGCAATAGCTCTAGGCCCATGATTTTTCCAGGCACAAATTTCACCAGGCAATAGTTGGCAACAAATGCACAAAGAAAACTGTACTGATTCTGTAATTTGCGACTTGAGGCAAGGGGAAACATGGTGTTACCATGTGATAAGCCCGTACCCATTTGCAGTCTCTCCTTCTGTCCTAACGATCTCACAATCTGGAATTATAACTGCTGAAAGGATAACAAGCATTTACAATGCAATGGTCTCGGCATTGTTAAAGTTAGAGCTATTGGCATTGCTCATGACATTATTTTTGTTTATGTTTTTGTTTTTAAAACATTTAAAGAAACGCCATTGTTATTTGGCTCCATATAGCTCTAACTTTAACAATGCCGAGACCATTGCATTGTAAAAGCTTGTTTTTTCTCTCTTTGTTTTCTGGTGTATGTCGTTTTGCTTATCGCATTATTCCGCCGGACTTCAAGTACCAGAAAGCCAAGTAGCAAGACGGGACTGGCTGAGCAGCTCACAGGTGACCTAGGACAGCCAGGGATCCCTTCCGTCCCTCAGAGGCGCCTCGCGATCTGCACGTGAACTCACCTTTGGCCCAGGCCCCGCCCCTGACAAACCTTCGGCCTCGCTCTGGCTCCTCTCCCTGCAGATGCACTGTTTGCTGGGTCCAACAGGAAGAATGTTCCCACAATAATGAAGGTTGGAAGGAGTTGATGCTACTTGTGACGGAGGCGGCGGCTGGACTGGGTAAGCGAGCAGAAACTTGAAATGTTTATCCTCACTCCACACCAACAACGAAATTGTTGTTGGAGAGAGTGAGTGTCCTGTGGTGCAATGTTTTGGTTCCATCTAACTTGAGCTCGGGCTGCGTGGGCAGCTGAGCTAATGGCCAGAGCTACCACCTTTGGAGCTGAGGAGGCAGGTTTGAGTCTTGGCCTTGACTCAACATCCTGTGATATTGGGCACCTCACTGATTCTTCCCGTGCCTGCCAAATAAATGTGACCTTGTGTAATGTAAATGGTGCTCATGTAAAGCGCTCCAGTACCTTTTGGTCAAGTTCACACTGTATGAAACTGCAAAACGAACAAAAAAGGACACCCGCGTTCACCCAATGTACTCAGACAGATATGATGACTTGCACACCTATGGACACATGCACATGCATGGATACACACACAGGTAGTTTAACACGCACACACCAATGCCTGTAGATCAATATGTACCCCCAAGACATGCTTACATACAAGGCAAGCATAATGCACTCCAACCACATCAGCATGCAGGCATTAAAACATAAACAAAGATACATACACACCATTCCTATATGTATATGCATACTCGCCTACTCACAAAAGCTATAAGCAGGTTTCACACGTCTACAGACACATGCTCATGGACACAGAATACTAACCCCCAGCACATGCTTGCACATAGTTATCGCATGCATTCCCATGGCACACGTTAATATTCACGCACACGCCTTTATGGCGGTATTTAAATATCCAGGTGTTTTGTAAAGTGCCAAGGTTGTTGCATTCCAGGCTCTTCATCACTTGGGACTCTGCAGTCAAGGCGGGCTCTGCCAAGAGTTTATGCTGCAGATGGCGTTCAGAGGATGTGCCTAGACATTGTTCCTGGGGGAGTCGAGGCGGAGACCAGTAAATACTAAAGTTGCCGAGGCTCTGGCCTGCTTCCTAGTTATGATCCCTAGAGAGCGGTGGAGAAAGGTGGTGCTATGGACACCCCAGACATCCTCTTACAGGTGGGTGCAGTCACTCATTGCCTTCGCCTGTAGTTGGCTCGCCACCCTCTTTCAGATGCTGCCCAGTTGCTGCCAGCCCAGTAAAAGCTGGACTATGGGCTTCAACCATAAACTGACCTCTGTTGACTAGGCCCCAGGTCGAGGCTCAAACACCTGCGCCCAGATGCTGTGTCAGACGACTCTGATCACGTTCTGTTTTCAGTGTGCCTTTGTGGTAAATGTTTCCTGCAAATGGTGCATTTTGCGGCACACATTTTTACTGCAAATGGTGCATAATTACATGGAGTGGCGTAATGGCTCAATCTTGGAAATATTACGCAATAACCATAATGCGAAATTATGCAAATTACGCTGGCGTGATTTAGAGTTCACTCAACCATAGTCGGTAAACATAATGGAAAAATCCAGATCATTTCCTAGAACAGGCTCATAAACAATGCATCTTAAAGTCTTTTTTTTTAGGGGATTAAAGGAATCTTCCCTCACTCTAGGGAGCACTTTGGTGAACCTGCAGTGGGACTGGACCCACCATACCCCCACATGACTCAAATTTTTTTTTTATTGGACCAATAAAGCCGATTCATGGTTCATGAAATGGGACAGAGTTTACACAAACATCGTATTTTCAAATTTAATTTATGAATTGGGAGATGGCCTATGAATAATCGTCCAGGGCATAATAAAATCTTTCATACACAAGGTTCTGGTCATATTCCGGACAGTCCGTTGCCAAGTTGCTACATGACAGCTGAGGCAGAATGTCTCAGCCAATCAGATTCCAAGTCCATATTAAAATATCGGTTTGTGAATTCGTTTGCGAAACCAACTGGTAAGATACCTCTAAATTTTGTTTTTCAAATTTCTCACAAACATCTCATGTGAAATTACACCAAAGCAAGTAAGGGGATAAGGTGGACGTAGTTGTAATTTAATTTATTTATATGGTAATTTCAACTAGTGTATGTTTTGTCACACAGAGCAAAAAATCCGGTCAGAATATGTGTGGAAAAGACAAATCGTGCTCCTTTTGACACTTCACCCTCACATCCTGTCCAAGTACACTTTATCAAATTGGGGTCCAGCGTCCTGCACCTCAACTATTTTTTTTATCAGACCCAGAGGATGCCACAATCTTGCCCCCTTCCATATTGCTAATTGCAGAGTTTTCCAAGGTCAAGTTTTTTTTTAACTACTTCCTTCCTCTAATCAAGCTGATACACTTGTTTGCCATACAACAGGCAGACAAGCCTCAACTATTGCTCAACATCACAAACGTGAGTGTAAATGGTACCTCAAATTGTGTCATTTAGTAGCCAGAAAATATACTCAACTACCGCTCTCATAGAAAATGGAAATGTTAGTAGTACATGCAAACCATTCAGTCTGGACATTAACTATGTGAGCTACAAATCTTGGCCTGGTGTCTGCTGTGGTCAAAGCCTAGTTTCTCATGTCCACACCCTTTGGTAAATCTTTACTTTTCTGACGTTCCAACAAAAACTCCAAGCAATACGTGACATTTCTGGAAAAGGCAATGCTTTTGCTTCGGAAAGCAGGGCAGTCCAGAACAGAACAAATCGAAACATTACTCCAAAACCTAAGAGAAAAGTCCACTGTGCCAGAATCATTTATTTTTTTGTTTTTCAAAACCAAACACCCAGTTTGGGAGTTGGCAAAAAGTTTAGTGAGTGTTGCTTGATACGAGGTGGCCTCTCACCAAACTTTCAGTGCCTTCAGGGGAACCGACATGAGGGTGGCTGCTCTGAAGGCACAGAGATCTCTGCAGGACCAGCACAGAGCTTTAAATGTGGTGGGTGGTTGTGTGGCCAAGGGTGTGGAACAAGTTACCTCCACCACCCTGCGGGGTGGCGGGTCGCTCGTCCAAAAATAAGTTGGGCCCAAAGTCTCATTTCATACCCAACAGTCACCTGAGAAGCTGGAATCGATTCAAACCTAACACTGGACGAACAAGGTCTCTCTTTTATACCCAACCCTCATCTGATGCAGCAGAACTCACTTTGTACCCATCACTCGCCAGAGGAAAAATGACTTCCTTTATACCTGACAATCGCTGGGGAAGTTGGACTCACTTTATACCAAACACCAGATGATTCAAGTCTCACTTCGAACCCGACACTCACCTTCGAAGGTAGCCTCACTTTAAAACCCAACACTCCCCGGACAAACCAAGTCTCACTTGTACCCGACACTCACCTTCAAAGGTGGTCTCACTTTACACCCAGCACTCATCAGACAAACCAAGTCTTACTTCGTACCGGACACTCGCCTTGGAAGCTGAACTGTGCCGAGCTGTGTGACCCGGAGAGAGGCGGCCGGCCACGGTGGCGGAGCTGAACGCTGCGGGTGCGGGCGGCTCCTGTAACTTGAGCTCGCGGCTTCACACGTGATGCGGGCCCCGGCCACGAGTGCAGGGGGAGAGACTCGCACCTTGGTGACCCTCGGAGCGGCTGTGGTGAGAAGTACGGGAGAAGTATGCCGCGTTGAACGGGGCCGAAGATCAGGAAACCAGGAGTTGAATCCTCCAAGGAACGAACAACACGGGAGCCGACAGCAGGGTGAGAGGACACCATTAACACCACCGCCTTTCTCCGAGGCGAAGCAGAAATGCTTCGGAGAAAGGCAGCGGCGTTTCCGGATTCGGGGGCATGTTTTTCTTTTCTCTCCTCTCCATTGGCTGGAGGAGATAATGAGAAAAGTAGCAAAAAACACGCCCCCGAATCCGAAAAGGACGGGGCCTGTTCGGAGAGACAAACCTCTTCTCCAATGGCTGGCCAGCATTCAAGAGGCCAGCCAATGGAGAAGAGGGGAGAAGAGGGGCGGGTTCAAGCCCCTCTTCTCCAAAACATTAAATCTCGGAGCGAGACTGCGCAAGCGCAGCCTTCGAGCCGAGACCTAAAAATGAAGAAATTATATTTGTTTTCCTGCAGCTGGTTTACCTCTTAATGTAATAAACCCTGCAGCCTTAAGCGGGAAACAGCCCCAATGACAATTATCATGCATGCTCTGAATTATGACAAAGTACATAGGGGAACAGCATCGATGAAGGGTTGTACAGGCGAGGAGTGTAAAGCTGGAAGTGTACCCTAGATTTTACCCTTATGAATCATCATGGCGCAGCACAGTGGATGGGGCATGCCCAGTTTAGAAAGAGAATGCTGCCCCATGCTTGCTGTTTCCTGCTCAGATGACAGACACTTTGTCGAACAAGCAGCACCTTTACTTAAAATACAGGAAAAGCAATTCAACAGATGGCACTGTACCATCCAAAGATGACAAAACCACGGAGGACAGTATCATGGCTATTCAATCTTTTAAAGAGCATTGTTGTTTTTTTTGCAAGGTAACAGAAATATGTGCCTTTGGTGCCTCGATCCTGTAAAGGAGTAATGTAAATACGTTCATGTTAGAAATGGGGTATCTAGTTGGCAGAGGTTTGCACCATGTCCAAGTAGGGGCCACCACTCTAGTCAGGGTAAGTCAGATACACACCCTAAATAAACCTGTGCTCACCCTCTGGTAGCTTGGCACAGAGCAGTCGGGCTTAACTTAAGAGGCAATGTCTGAAGTATATATGCAACACTTAAATTACATTAACTCAACAAAACACCACAAAAAGACTCCACACAGGTTTAGAAAATAGAGAATATGTATCTGATTAAAAAAGCAAGTAAAGGGGATAAGGTGGACGTAGTTGTAATGTCATTTATTTATATGGTAATTTCAACTAGTGTATGTTTTGTCACACAGAGCAAAAAATCCGGTCAAAATATGTGTGGAAAAGACAAATCGTGCTCCTTTTGACACTTCACCCTCACATCCTGTCCAAGTACACTTTATCAAATTGGGGTCCAGCGTCCTGCACCTCAACTATTTTTTTTATCAGACCCAGAGGATGCCACAATCTTGCCCCCTTCCATATTGCTAATTGCAGAGTTTTCCAAGGTCAAGTTTTTTTTTAACTACTTCCTTCCTCTAATCAAGCTGATACACTTGTTTGCCATACAACAGGCAGACAAGCCTCAACTATTGCTCAACATCACAAACGTGAGTGTAAATGGTACCTCAAATTGTGTCATTTAGTAGCCAGAAAATATACTCAACTACCGCTCTCATAGAAAATGGAAATGTTAGTAGTGCATGCAAACCATTCAGTCTGGACATTAACTATGTGAGCTACAACTCTTGGCCTGGTGTCTGCTGTGGTCAAAGCCTAGTTTCTCATGTCCACACCCTTTGGTAAATCTTTTCTTTTCTGACGTTCCAACAAAAACTCCAAGCAATACGTGACATTTCTGGAAAAGGCAATGCTTTTGCTTCGGAAAGCAGGGCAGTCCAGAACAGAACAAATCGAAAAATTACTCCAAAACCTAAGAGAAAAGTCCACTGTGCCAGAATCATTTATTTTTTTGTTTTTCAAAACCAAACACCCAGTTTGGGAGTTGGCAAAAAGTTTAGTGAGTGTTGCTTGATACGAGGTGGCCTCTCACCAAACTTTCAGTGCCTTCAGGGGAACGAACATGAGGGTGGCTGCTCTGAAGGCACAGAGATCTCTGCAGGACCAGCACAGAGCTTTAAATGTGGTGGGTGGTTGTGTGGTCAAGGGTGTGGAAGAAGTTACCTCCACCACCCTGCGGGGTGGCGGGTCGCTCGTCCAAAAATAAGTTGGGCCCAAAGTCTCATTTCATACCCAACAGTCACCTGAGAAGCTGGAATCGATTTAAACCTAACACTGGACGAACAAGGTCTCTCTTTTATACCCAACCCTCATCTGATGCAGCAGAACTCACTTTGTACCCATCACTCGCCAGAGGAAAAATGACTTCCTTCATACCTGACACTCGCTGGGGAAGTTGGACTCACTTTATACCAAACACCAGATTATTCAAGTCTCACTTCGAACCCGACACTCACCTTCGAAGGTAGCCTCACTTTAAAACCCAACACTCCCCGGACAAACCAAGTCTCACTTGTACCCGACACTCACCTTCAAAGGTGGTCTCACTTTACACCCAGCACTCCTCAGACAAACCAAGTCTTACTTCGTACCGGACACTCACCTTGGAAGCTGAACTGTGCCGAGCTGTGTGACCCGGAGAGAGGTGGCCGGCCGCGGTGGCGGAGCTGAACGCTGCGGGTGCGGGTGGCTCCTGTAACTCGAGCTCGCTTCTTCACACGTGGTGCGGGCCCCGGCCGCGAGTGCAGGGGGAGAGACTCGCACTTTGGTGACCCTCGGAGCGGCTGTGGTGAGAAGTACGGGAGAAGTATGCCGCGTTGAACGGGGCCGAAGATCAGGAAACCAGGAGTTGAATCCTCCAAGGAACGAACAACATGGGAGCCGACAGCAGGGTGAGGGGACGCCATTAACACCACCGCCTTTCTCCGAGGCGAAGCAGAAATGCCTCGGAGAAAGGCAGCGGCGTTTCCGGATTTGGGGGCGTGTTTTTCTTTTCTCTCCTCTTGCCATTGGCTGGAGGAGATAATGAGAAAAGTAGCAAAAAACACGCCCCCGAATCCGAAAAGGACGGGGCCTGTTCGGAGAGACAAACCTCTTCTCCAATGGCTGGCCAGCATTCAAGAGGCCAGCCAATGGAGAAGAGGGGAGAAGAGGGGCGGGTTCAAGCCCCTCTTCTCCAAAACATTAAATCTCGGAGCGAGACTGCGCAAGCGCAGCCTTCGAGCCGAGACCTAAAAATGAAGGAATTATATTTGTTTTCCTGCAGCTGGTTTACCTCTTAATGTAATAAACCCTGCAGCCTTAAGCGGGAAACAGCCCCAATGACAATTATCATGCATGCTCTGAATTATGACAAAGTACATAGGGGAACAGCATCGATGAAGGGTTGTACAGGCGAGGAGTGTAAAGCTAGAAGTGTACCCTAGATTTTACCCTTATGAATCATCATGGCGCAGCACAGTGGATGGGGCATGCCCAGTTTAGAAAGAGAATGCTGCCCCATGCTTGCTGTTTCCTGCTCAGATGACAGACACTTTGTCGAACAAGCAGGACCTTTACTTAAAATACAGGAAAAGCAATTCAACAGATGGCACTGTACCATCCAAAGATGAAAAACCACGGAGGACAGTATCATGGCTATTCAATCTTTTAAAGAGCATTGTTGTTTTTTTTGCAAGGTAACAGAAATATGTGCCTTTGGTGCCTCGATCCTGTAAAGGAGTAATGTAAATACGTTCATGTTAGAAATGGGGTATCTAGTTGGCAGAGGTTTGCACCATGTCCAAGTAGGGGCCACCACTCTAGTCAGGGTAAGTCAGATACACACCCTAAATAAACCTGTGCTCACCCTCTGGTAGCTTGGCACAGAGCAGTCGGGCTTAACTTAAGAGGCAATGTCTGAAGTATATATGCAACACTTAAATTACATTAACTCAACAAAACACCACAAAAAGACTCCACACAGGTTTAGAAAATAGAGAATATGTATCTGATTAAATCAAGACCAAAATGACAAAAATCCAATATTGATATGAATTTTTAAAGATTAAATGTGAAAACAGTGCTTAGAAGTCACTAGCGGTCAAAAAGTTACTTAAGGTTGCGAGGGACTGATGCAAAGACAAAATTTGGGCTGACCGCAACCAACAGCAGACCGGCTACAGGACACAGACAGGTCCTGCTGGAAGGAGCTTTTGTTAACGTCGAGAGTCTACTGTGTCATCGTCGAGCCGTGTAGAGAGGGTTCTGCGTTGTCGTCAAGCTCCGTTGAACTGAATACAAGGTTTAGTCGAGCAGCCTCTGCATCACCCTTGAGCCACACAGGCTGTGGTTTCTTCTTTGTCGAACAGCCTCTGTGTAAGTATGTTAGAAATGGGATTTCTGTTTGGCAAGGGCAAGCGCCTAAGCCAGGCAGAAACCATCACTCTAGTCAGGGCAAATGAGTTACACACTGAAGATAACCCCTGCTCATCCCCTTGGTAGCTTGGCACGAGTAGTCAGGCTTATCCCAGAGGCAATGTGTAAAGCGTTTGCGCAACACTCACAACAGCGTCACACTAGGCACACCACAAAAGAAACTCCACACAAGGTTATGTCAAAAGTAGCCTTTGTATTATCATAAACACATTAAAATCATCACAAATGTTCACTGTGCCCCCTGGCACCAGGCAATATTTCACAGGGGATTATATACATGACAGGGTCAATCGGGCCACTGTCAGTACCATTAGAACAGGTAATAACACAACCAGTAACTACTGGCAAAATACTATACTCAGCATCACCACAAGCAACATAAACACATTATGTCTGCATCACATTAGACATGAACATCATAGCTTGGCATTTGGCATAAACACACTTACAACACATTAGTGCTTTGTGCCCTACCAGTACCGCAGGTACACACCGGCCACCTGGCCTTCCTCAGGGCCCACCCTGGTCTCTCCAGAGACCCAGCTGTAAACTGGCACCACAGTGCTTCTCAAGCCCCTCGCACCAGGACTCTATGGTGGGCCTCAAAAGAAAAGGAATGGCCCCTTTGTTGCAGCTGCACGCGCTCTTGCAGTGCAGCTGAGGAAATCAGCCTGGGCACCACTGTGCCACTGAAGCCCCACTCCAGGACTTCCACACAATGGGCCCCCTCGTTGCAGCTGCCCGCAATCAGCAGAGCAGCTAAGAAGATAAAGCACTAGCACTAACCGTGCCTGGGGAGCCCCGTTCACTGGGCTCCTCCTTGTGCCATCACTTGGCACCAACAATACTCAAGCTTCAGCCCCACTCACCAGGGCTGTTCTGGCAGATTCAGGAATGGGCACATCAGCAGAACTTCGGCGGGCACCCGTGAGGTTCCTGTCCCACTTCTCCCTTCTGGACTACATGGGGACTCCACCGGCCTCCACGCTGGGGCCACTTCCCTTCCTCGTTTTCTCGGGTCTCGGGCCCAAGAGACACCAGCTCCACCTGCCGCCGGGCCCCGCCCACCACCAGGCTCAGCTGCTTGACTTCCTCCTAGGGCAACCGGGGCCCGTGAGGCTTTGTCTCCGTGGGTCAGGGGGCCCCACCCACAACCAGGCAAGATGCCTGACTTCCTCGCCGGCCGTGCATCTTCTCCGGGCACCAAAAACGCGTGGTAGGCTCCCGCTATCCTGTACACCTAAAATGTGGAGTAGGCTCCCACTCCACTTGTGCAGCACGGGGGAATCCCTACGCCGGGATTCCCTCTGGGACACTTTTGTAGCCTTGTGCTGCAGGGCACACATGCTCCTCTCGTTCAGGAGCAGCAGGGACAATGTGCATCTCAGGGCTGCCGGCCTCAATATCCATGGGGCATTCCTCGTGCCGAGTGCACTCTTCAGGACACGTAGCCCAAGGTCATCAGGGGCAGAGCTGAGCCCAGGCAGCCCGGCTCACAGGGCCCTCAGCAGAGGGGCAACCCCTCGTGGTAGTTCTTCCTGGGGCCCAGCAGTCCAGCAGGCACAAGTAAGCACCTACCACAGCGCAAAACCATGGGGTTACAGCCCCAATATTTATACACCCTTTTCTCTTTGTTCTGCCATGGCACAGGGCTTGGAGAACCAGTCCCAACTGTTTCATGGGGGGCACTGAAGCACTTTGTTGACAGTGCTTCTACTTCCCTTTGTCAGGTGGGGGCTCGGTCCTCAGACACACCACAGGGGGGCTGAGACAGCATTCACACAGGCAGGCACAGACCTATTCAGGGTCAGGGACTACTCCTTCCACTACTCCAAATGCAGATCTGCCCATTCACCCTAGCCCTGACTCACCCAGCCCCTCTGGAGCCACACACCTCACCAGCTCCTGTCACTCCAGAGCCAGCCCTGCAGTACACGTCAGGCAGCCAGACACATAGCACACAGAAATGTCAACTTCTAAAAGTTGCATTTCTAAAATAGTGATCATAAATCTGCGCACACCATTACGCAGCATTTGTTAGCACTATTCCAAACATACCAAACTTGACCACGCTGCTCCTTTCATATCAGGAATTACCACTGAAACACTTATCAGGGAATCCCCAATGCATTCCTGTGAGAGGGCAGCCTCACAGAAGTGAGAAACCAAAATGGCTGTTTGTCACTACCAAGATATGTCACACACTTAAGGTACATGTCCTACCTTTTACCTACAATGCACCCTGCCCATAGGGCTAGCTAGGGCCTACCTTAGGGGTGACTGACATGCAGTAAAAGGGGGGGGGGTCACAGACGTGGCACACACTTTAGGTGTCATGTCACAGTGGCAGTAAACTGTGCGCACAGGCCCTGCAATGGCAGAGGCCTGAGACAGGTTTGAAAGGCTACTTTGGTGGGTGGCGCAATCAGCGCTGTAAGCCCACCAGTAGCATTTAATTTACTGGCTCCGGGTATCTGAGATACCACTTTACAAGGGACTGACAGGTAAATTAAATACGCCCAACAGGTGTAAACCAATCTTACCATGTTTAAAACAGAGAGCATAAGCACTTTACACTGGACAGCAGTGATAAAGTGCCCAGAGTCCTAAAACCAAAAACACCAGGTCAAGAAAAAGACTAGGAGGAAGGCAAAAAGTTCAGGGATGACCCTGCAAAAAGGGCCAATTCCAACAGTATCGAAAGATGATGTGGCAAAAATTCTTACGTAGTCAAGGTAATGCGTTGGTTTTTGCAGAAATCAGCTGCAGAAGACACTTCTGAGGTCCAGGACAGGAGGGGGCACCCAAGGCAAGGGTAGGACTCACAGACTTCAGAGTCCATCAGCACCAGCAGGATTGCAGGACGTCTTTTTATCCCTGCACCTTCAGAGGAGGCAAGACAGCAAGCGCTTGGGGTCAATCTGGGTTCAAGTGACATGGGTCCAGTCCTTGTCCTCAGAAGGGCAGAGATCAGCAGGCAGTGGGCAGCTCAGCAAAGCAGAGAAGCAGTTCCTCGGAAAAGTCAGTCACAGCAAAGTGGCAATCCCTTTAGCACAGCAGTCTTTACTCCAACAGAGTTCTTCTCAGGTGCAGTAGTTTACTGATTTGGTAGGGTCAGAGCCCTGGTATGTATGCCCAGAAGTGTCTTTGATGTAGGGTGTGACTTCAAAGGAGTTCTCTGAAGTGCACAAGGATTCCTTTCAACCCAGTCCTGTTTGCCAGGCTATCTGTGGGAGATAGTCAGCCCCTTTGTGTGAGGACAGGACACAGCCTATTCAGATGCAAGTGTAAGCCCCCTCCCCCCTTCCTACCCAGGAAGGCTATCAGAATGCAGATTAAGGCAAATGAGTCATGTCACACCCAGCCCTTCCTGTGTTTGTGGATGTCTAGAGGGAATGCACAAAGTATAGCTATCACCCAGCCCAGATGTGTATTGGGGAGAGGCTGCAGGCGCACAGAGCAAAGTTAAGAGGAGAGACATGCCCACTTTCTAAAAGTGTATTCAAAACATAGCACTGTTCTTGTGCTTATTACTGTCACACTGCGAGATTCAGGAGCTTATCCCGCCAAAGTATCCCATTCATCCTGGTATTTCAAAGTACACCTGTATTCACGTGCTTTCACAAACTGTTTATTTTAAACTTTTCTTTAATGCTCTTCATCACAACGGAGACAGCGTAGATCAATCTGTAATCTTTATTCAACATTTCTAAAACCGACTGTATGCCCTTCTAAGCTTCGTACACTGGTACGTTCAAATTGATCTCAATTAGATTTAGAAATAAGCACAATGTATTATTTCTCCAATGCATTTCGAGCCCATAAGGCTCTTCGTCAGGGAATTCTAAAACAGATAAGATAAACAGTTTCACTAACTGATCTAAAATACTTTGTGCATATTAACCAAGTCACAAACTGTGATTATGTGAACACATGACCCCCTAAATGCCCCCTACCTTATCCCCCAGTTATACAAATATTAAACCTGAAAAGCCGAAACCCTACACTTTGCTGATAAACTCATACACTCCCTTAATTAAAGTGACTAATCTCTCTTTCTCATAATTTACCCCTACACTCTCCCTTAATCACCTTCCTCACGTTCACAAAATCTCCTGTTTCGTTCCCTAAAATGTAGCCCCCTATAACTTCCTAAACTCTCGTTCTCTTCTCCATAACCACACTCCCTACTGCTGTCCTCTCCCATTCCTTATCCTCAACTTTCACTATTTTTTCTTGCAAAAAGCCGCCTGCAGCACTCTCACCTCCTCGTGCTTCTCCATGAACTTTTCAATCCTTTGTGCTTTCTAGCCATCAGACCCTGTTACCCCCTCCTTGTACTCACAAGCTCTTATATGACCCGGAGGCATATTTAATTACTACCACATGACTGCTTCCCCACTGGCTGCGTGCGATATTTATCGGAACTCCACCTAGGAACTCAGACTCCCACAATACACCTACCTGCACCCACTAGTGTATAAACCTATTACTACCTACTTAATCATTCACTTCCTGTGACTTTAGATTGTGAAAATAGAGGGAAGTAGCCAAAAAGTTGGGGGAAGACCACACTAAGGATGACAGGTCCAACAGTTTGTGCTCTAAAGAGCTGTTGTTTGAGTGAAAAATTGATTCTTGCTGGGATTGTGTCTATTGCCTATATGGCAGGTATTCTGTGATGTGGGATTATTCTCCCTGTCCCCACTACAGATTATAATTCCTTCATGTGACAGCGCCCTGCCCCTGGATCACACCATACACAAACGATGATGAATGTTATCTCCATGTGGAACAAAGGTGTTATCGTCAAGGATGAAATAAATAGCATTTAAATTGTCATAGAGGATTTGAAAATTTGGGCCAGGTGCTCTTATATGGCATTGATCAGCCAGTGAAGGGTAGGAAATTGATTGTATTCTCTTGTCAAGGTGGGAAGGGAATTATTGTGGTGAATCTGGAATTGTTTAGTTTGGTAGGCTAGTGAATCAGGTCTGGATACAATGATATTGAGGCATGGTAAGTGGCAACGGTTAGAGGTGGCAGCATTATATAATGGGAGGGGGCCTTCTTTAACATATCTTCTATAACATATTTTATTTATCTGCCAGAACAACCAATGAGGTTCAAGTTAAATGGAAAATCACATGAGGATTAATCTGGCAGGAGGCACAAGGAATGTGAAGGGTGTGGAGGTGTTATCAAGAGGCAGAGGATACAACCCCACTCTCGCTGGGCGCGCTTGCAGAAACTGGCATAAGATGGAGAAACCTTGATTCCTTGATTCTCTTGCCAGCTCGATTCCTCCGGGCAACCCTTCAATTAACCTGGCGGACGCACAGTTAACCAGCTGGTTACTGGCTGCCAGTGACAAGTTTGCTCCTCTTAGGATGCCCAGAAATGGTTTTCCACTGAGTTGAAACACCAAAAATTAGCCCTAAGGCAATTGGAAAGAAAATAGTGAGGTAACTACCAACCCGAAGACAAACAGCTCTATTTAAACTCTTTGCATACTTATAAAAGGTCTATTTTAACTGCCAAAGCGGTGCATTTTTCATCTAAAATTTTGTCGGCAACTAACTGCTCAAAGGAGATCTTTCATATTGTGAATGAGCTGTCTAACCCCGGCAAAATTTCGTGTAAGTCCCCTCCATCACAAACCTTTTGCAATGCACCGAATTTCTTTTTTATTGACAAAATCAAGAAAATCAAGTCCAGTATCCTGGTCTGTCAAAATCTGGACTCTAGCCTTCACCCTATTTTAAATCGTAGTATTTTCATGCATTTCCCTGAAATATGTAAACACACTTTCATAAATCTTCTCTCAAAAGTCAGATCGGGTTCTCCCTCTGACTGTTGCCCTCCCAGTATCTTAAAGGAAATCTTTACTACCCTTCCTAGCCCTGCTCTTAATCTCTTAAATGAGCCTTTGTCCCAAGGCACTGTTCCTGCAACCTTCAAAGAGGCAATTGTCATCCCCCATTTAAAAAAGGTGGGATCTGATCCGCTAACTTTGAAAACTACCGCCCAATTTCCCTTCTCCCTTATTTAGCTAAGATCTTGGAAGCCTATATCACAGCTTGACTTACAGACATCTTGGAGGAATCTGAATTCCTTGATTCCCATCAAGCGGGCTTCTGCCAAGCACACTCTACCGAGGCGGTAATCCTCACAGTATTGGATACTCTTCGCAGGGAGGTTGATAATGGTTCTCCACAAGCCTTTGTTTTGCTTGATCTTTCCACTGCCTTCGACACGGTCGACCATTCATTTCCTCCTGGTCGACTGTGTGAGGGACGCAGGAATCTCGGGCCCTGCCTTAAGCTGGATCAGCTCCTTTCTGGAAAACCACTCCCAGGCAGTTTGTACTGCCCAGTTTACTGCCCCTAGAGTTAACACTTCCTGTGGAGTCCCTCGGGGCTCTTCCCTCTCTCCCCTGTTGTTTAATCTCTACCTCCTCCCTCTTGTCCGAGCCTTGAAGGAGCGCAAAGTCTGCATCTTCAATTATGCAGACGATTTCCAACTCATCTTTTCCATCAGTAACTCCCCGGAGTCGGTTCTTGCTTTTCAATCCACCATGCTGTTCATCAGTCAATGGTTGAACAAGAATCATTTAAAACTTAATCCGGACAAAACGGAGCTGGTCTTAACAGGTGGTACCGCCAAGAGCCCATGGGGACCCCACTTTTGGCCTAGGGAGCTGGGTCAGTCCCCCGTTCCTTCTAGCTCGGCTAAAAGCCTTGAAGTGGTTATCAGTCAGGACCTTACTCTGAAGCCTCAGATCAACTCGGTGATCTCCACTTGCTTTTTTCAACTCCACAAAATAAAAAAGATCTGTAGATTCCTCACTCATGACGCCCGGATTCAGGTGATCATCGCCATGGTCATGTCCCATGTCAATTATGCCAATTCATTATACTTTGGCATCCCTCTGTATCTTTCCAGACGTTTACCGATAATTCAAAACCAGGCTGCACGTCTGATTGTTCACCATCCTAGGCATCAGCATATTACTCCTCTCTTGAAGCAATTGCAATGGCTTCCGGTTGTTCAGCGGTGTGCTTTCAAGAATGGATGTCTTAATTTTTAAATCACTTAATGGAAGGAGCACGAAATTTTCCAATAATATGATTGTCAAATATGCTCCTACACGAAATCTTCATTCAGCTCACAAAAATCTATTACTCACCCCTCATTTTAGATTAAAGCGCACCGGGGGTGCCAGGTTTTCTACCCTGGCCCCCACATTCTGGAATTCTCTTCCCTCCGAAATACGCTTCTGCACCAATCTTCTTGGTTTCAGAGGTCTTTTAAAAACCTGGCTCTTCCGACAGGCCTTCTGAATCTTTCTTTAGGACTTGGATCTCAACCGAATTAGCGCCCTTGAAACCTCCCCGGTGTACGTGCGCTCTATAAATTCAATTTTAACATAACATAACATAACAACTGCTCCTGCAAAAGAAAAAAACACATCTTGCCAGTGCTATAAGAAACTCATTTGGCTGTAAACATATGCAACAAACGTTCAGATGTATTGGTCTCTGGCTGGAATTTTGGTATAATACAAAGTTATTTATGCTGCCCAGTATTGTGGGAGTAGTTATTTCTATGTAGTATTAAATCCCGTGCAGGAAAGGCAGGCACCAAAGGTATGAAGTTCCAGTACGACATCTACTGAAACAGGTGGAGGAGTGAAGTGTCAGAGATTTAAGGAAGACTGAAATCAGTTGTCCTTTTAATACCCAGTACATAGGGTCTTTACCCAGATGAATATAATCCTTACATATGATATGGCAGGATTATGGATCCTGGATATTGAGTGTTGGAGAGAGTTATCACAGATTATTTTCTTTTGTCGTTTTCTATATTTCCATATACTCTTAAACCAAAGATTTCCACATGGGAATCAATCAAGGACACTATCAGATGATTCAATGAGAGAGATGATGTTGATTAAGGTATACAACAGTTCTGAGACTGGAATGACCCAGAAATGCAGATGAGAGTTATATGGGAGTTGTTTTAAGTTTTTCTCGTTGAGGAGAGTGTGTCTCTAATGAAATAAGGACACAAAATGTGATTATACATCCAAATCAATGTGGATTTTCCCTAGCCCTAATAGAACTATTATGAGGAACCTACATAGATTGCTCTAATAATAAATACTTCTAGAGTGTTTGGGGACCAGTTGGTCATAATCAATGCTGAGAAGGCTATTGACTCCATGAGCTTGGAACGTGCATGAAACTTGTTTGGAGACCAATTGGTCATACTCAACCTTAATGCTAGAAAGGCAATTGACTCCATGAGCTTGGAACTTTCATGAAACTTAGATTTGATGCAATTCAGATTGGATGGATTAGACTGTTGTTCGACTTGCTGTTAACTTAGGCCTGCACTTATACTATGTACTTAAGGGCGTAAGGCTTTCAAGGAGGTGTGAGGATGGGTTCTCCACGGTATTATATGCCTTGGCGAGCGAACCATTAATGGTTCAGTTCAAACATGAGTATGAACAGAAGGAACACCACTGGGTGGCCCTCTTTGCGTGAAATCACAAATGCAGTCATATCGTGTTGTATATTAAAATCCATAATCAGTGATTCCCGAATTTTTAAGGACATGACAATTTTGGAATCACCTTGGAGTTAAAAATGAATTATAATAAATTAAGTAATAAACTACAAAATATTGCTTTTGTTTAGTAGACGACACTTCTTTCAAATATTTGGGGAAATGTGGACCATGCATGAGGGTAGGGATCTAATGAAGTTTAGTTTTGTTGATGAGAACAGGGTCCTGTAGTGTGCTGTTAAGTTTTGTATAAAACTACTGCTTTCTTCATGGTTATGATAGAGCGCCACGTTATTCTGAAATTTGTAGGGGTGCATCATATTCATTGTTAGTCCGCACCCACATATTATTTGAAGTAGTTAAGTGTGAATTAGAAATTGTATCATTTAACATAGGTGTGATTAGAAATGTAACCATGCTTTTCATGAAGGATAATGTCGTAGATCAGTGCAAATGTATATTTTCACATGCATAATGTTGATTTTATGTAATGCAGTGTGTTAGTTTAAACGTGCGCCATGTTAGACTTATACGTGCAGTTTTTTTGTTTACGTTTAAAAAGAATAATGAACTAATGCTCAACGTGTGATTTAGTAATGTGTTTAACAGTGTAAAGGCCTGCTCACATATACGTTTAAAGAGAAAGGCCTGTTTATTTCTTATGTTAGCTAACGTTGTAGGCTGAAAATGATTTCCCTTGGTAAAGGCTTTTGGGTTACAGGATAATGGAAAGTCTTAGAGAAGAGAACATTTTTTCGTTCCCATGTTTCTGTTGCAGGTGCAAGGACAATTTAGCTCGTTAGAGAGACTAGGTCTTTGTTTTAGGAGTTAGGATGGTACGAGAAGCCAACAGGGGAGTACATTGGAATTTGCGGATGATACTTTCAGCGAAGAAGGTGCCTGGGACCCAAGGCCAATCTAACCGTTGTTGGATGCTGTACAAGACTAACTGGAAAAGTACTGGGAGAAGACCTGGCTGAAGAGATGTGCCGAAGGGTGTGTTCTACGTTTTTGGGATTTTGTATTAGAGACAGTGCCCCGAGGGTGGAGCAGTTGAGGATTAGATGGGAAGCTAGAAGGAGCATCTTAGAACGAGCTCCAAGTGAATGTACTTCCAAGGAAGTCTTCACTTCTGACACCTTTTTACTCTCTTGCCCGGGAGGGAAATGTTAAGTAGGGATGCCACTCTAGAGTTAGAGTAGGGATAGGCTAATTGTTTTTCCTTTTTAGGCTAATGATTCCTAATGTATACATTGGCTTAACCATTGCTTTCCTGATGCTTTTAGAGTTGGTGATTCTTTTTGTTTTGAGTCGGATGAGAATCTTGCGTAGACTTGCATTTGTATTAGTGCCCATTTATCTTCTTCACCTTGTGCTAAGGTGTCTGTATGTGCAGTTATTCTTGGTTGTAATAAAATCCTACAAATTTTAGATTCAGAGT
This sequence comes from Triturus cristatus, assembly GCF_964204655.1. Lineage (NCBI taxonomy): Eukaryota > Metazoa > Chordata > Amphibia > Caudata > Salamandridae > Triturus > Triturus cristatus. The sequence continues at coordinate 1,109,189,732 of NC_140592.1, read as the reverse complement.
CAGTGGTCCTTCCTCAATGAGATTTGATTTGGGTGATTATGTACTAAGGATTGAGTTCTCTCCCCTCTACACTATTTAGCAGATAAAAAGATCCTTGCGACCTGGAAGGATTCTTGGAGAGAATCAGGTAATCAAGAATCCGGTCCTATGAGTTACATGTATTGCCCCTAATAAAATAACACTTTTACACTGATTGTGGTGTGTATGTTCATCTGTGCCAATGGTTGCTTTAGAGAAACTTTTAAAGTAGCGGATTCATCTGGTCAGAGGAGGCCTAAAACATGTGCGCTTCGGGAAGAAAATTTGAGATTTGAGATTGCACAATGCAGCACAATTACAGTTCATTGAGAATTGATGGGCATTCTCATTGAGATGGGTGAACCTCTTCGGGGTGCAGGGTACCCCGGAAGAGACACTGATAGCATAGCTCCTACCACTCAGTATCTCTGCAGAAACGTCCGATCAGGTGTATTGGGGAGCACAAACTGTGCACCAATTTATGTGCAGAGTTGTTGTCATGTTTCTCGATTGCCTTAATACCCATGTGCATTCATATGTGATGTAGGCGCACAGGAAAAGGAGTCACACATTTGAATTGCAAAAAAAAAGATGATGGACGAAATGCTGACCAAATCAAACACTCACCCCTAGTCACAGATCTGGGTTAAATCTATAGTTTTTTTGCTCGCCATGCCTTTGCAGTTTAGACAGAGCCATATGCAAATCAGTCTTGACCTTGCTCCCCATGGGAACAGTCCAGCCTGAACCGCAAAGCCAGGTCTTGACTGGACCAGACACAAGCATCCTAGGATCGGTTTCAAGGTATCACTCCTCATCAGCCAGGCTAACTTGAATCCAGTGGCATAGCAAGCACAGAAAATGTCTGGGCATACCCCTCCCACTTACGGAGACAAATGCAAATAGAACAGATGATGGACGAAATGCTGACCAAATCAAACACTCACCCGCAGTCACATCTGGGTTAGATCCATCATTCTTTTGCTCGCCATGGCATTCTAGTTTAGACACAGCCATATGCAAATTAGTCTTGGCCCTTCTACCTATGGGAACAGTCCAGCCTGAACTGCCAGGCCAGGTCATCCCTGAACTGGAAACAAGCATCCTGGGACCAGTTTCGGGGTATCACCCCTCATCAGACAGGCTGATTTCAGAATTGAAGCACTTTCAACATTATTCACAACAAAGTCAATGTTGTTACTCCTTTATTTTATGCAGATAACAACCATTGACAAAGCCAATAGTCCTGGTTTGTTTTAGGAGTGATGTCAGTTGTTGTAATAGATCTGGATGCATTAACTGAAAGAGGCATCAAAACACCAGTTGGGCGGCACACTATGCTAAACACAGATGTGTAGCTTACCTGTTTAACTTAAGTCACACCCTTAATTGCACAGGCCTTGCTTCTTTGAGAGCCCCCTTCCAGTTTTTTCATCTGACTTAAAAGACCAAGCTAGACACATCCATAGGAGCAAACATCATCAGGGGAAGCTTGTGCCACCACAGTACTCAGCAGAGACATCGCATAAAATAAACGCTACAAAACTTGGGGTGTGGAAGGTAGCACGTGCTTGGCCCTAGAGATCGGGCCCTTCTCTTTTTGTCTGACTCTCCCTTGACCGTTTCGCCTGAATTAGACATGTTCGCCTGCAAACATCCGTGGCAAGTAAATAAGGCATGCATTTTATGTTGCCTAAGCAAATACATAAATAAACAATGCGCTACATGTCCCCTTCTGTGGTGGATGTTAAATGAAACAGAATGAAACAACTTCATTCTCAAGGTTGCGAAGGTTCAGTGTATTTACCGCCGCATTTCACATCAACGACACATGAGCAGCCCCTAAGGGGGGTCCAAGAGGGATGAAAGAGCGCGCCATGAAGACACACGGGAACCTGGCAAAGATGTGGGACAAATGCTTGCTGTACTCTGACTAGTCAGTGAGTGAAACATATCTCCTGCAGTGCCCTGGGCATTCCCTTCTAGTATTTATGACGGGAAATTGCTCAAGAGCTGAAGCAACGCGCACCAACACATTTTTAAAAAGTGCCCCCGGCGACCCTTGGAGTGTAACGCCGAGTCCTGAAATGGTTCCGAGGGGGCCACAAGCACCAAGCAAATGAACAACAGCCCAGTATTTTTATGTTGTGAATGTTATTTCATGCAGAAGATTGCACCAACAGGGACCCAGAGTAGGCCTCTGGCTTGTAAATTAAGAAATCTGCTTCTAGCGTTTCCTCGCTGTATTTTAAAGACTTTATCCCCGTGTTGTCGGTTGTGTCACCAAAAAGGTTGGGCAAAATGTACCACAAAGCAGACAATCTGTTAATTTGTGCGCATTTACTTAGGTCTCCAACATTTTGCAAAATAAATACAAGGTCCTGGATGTGCTTGTTTCTTATGGTGACTTTCCGGAGTGCCAGCTTCAATGAAAATAATTGACAGGGTCGCAACTGTGATTTTAAAGATCACAATTAGACCTGCTCGTGCGTTCTCCTGCTCCAGTTTCCACCCTTCCGTGACTGTAAAGCATTGTTTTACACATAGAGGTGTCTCGTCTTCTCGACCAAAATCCTGTTTTCAGTTCAGAAAAAAATTAAATCCATTCTAGGTACAACGCTGCCACCTAGCGGAACATTGAAATATAAAAAAATAGATTTAAAAAGTGTTCGCACAGTAGAAAACAGAGTACACAATCAATTATCAGACATTAGAATTATCAATATAAAACGGAAATATCGCTACGTAAAAATCCTGACATGCAAACCCGACAACTCTCCCCATTTTCTTTTCATTTACTGTAAATTATTTCCCCAAATGTTACGAATTTTTGTAGCTCTTGTTAATTAAAATATTAACCATTCTCCTTCCAGATGTCAGATGCTGACAGGTCTACATATTTAATAATTTCACTATTTTATAGTTATCATTAGTGATTATACTGTTTTGACCAGGAAACAACAAATACGCACCAGCCTAATGTTTTGGCTTCAACATTATTGTGAATGACATGACATTAAAATGAGAGTGTGGAATTGTCTGGAGGCAGTATGTATACACTGTACGTATGTATTGTTCTTTACATATCACAAAATTAGCAGTGAAGCAAAGGAGAGCTGGACAGAGTGGCTGCTAGTAAACCCTGTGCAGAAAGTGGATCTTTGATGGCCCGTGGGTGGGATCCGCGCTTGTATTTTTCAGTGGTAGACAGTGAATGTGAGTGCTATGCCTCACTGGGGGTGACTCGCCTACTCCATAATTACTGGTTTGGGCACGCTGGCTGTATCCCTAAAATCTTACACCTCAAAATCACATTGTGGGATTGCGTGGATCGGGGACGTTGTTAACCTCACTTTCATGGGGCAATGTGTCCCAAGATAAGGTGCAAATCATGATATCTAAATACTGTCAAATAGGGAAGGACTGCCCACTCTAGGACACCAGAAACGTCTCTGCAGATGGAGACTGCGAAAACCAAGAGGCGGCTAGGTAGAGGAACACCAGAGTGGCCAGTCGCGTAGCTAGAGCTTTTGGCGCCTGGGGCGGTCCATGAATTTGCTGCCTAGTAATGGTCGGTGTAAGAGTGTAAGGATTTGGGTGCAAGGGAAAATAGAAAACATACCTTGTGCTCGCCACCGACCCAAAAAAGTGACGTCACTAAGAGAAGCATAATAGGAGGCTCTCCACCCTTGGTAGGTGGCAGCGTGTACCAGTCTGCCCCTGTGGATCCTACGCGCCCACCACATCGGTGGGCCCAGTCTGTACACGCAGACGATACTGCAGACAGAACGGAGAGGCGGAGGCACCATGGTTAGGGTGACCAGTGTTATGTTGTGTGGACCACCCCAGTTTGTCGTCACACAGGAGGGGGGTCACACACTACACCCCTGTGTTTTCTGAAACAATGGTAGTTGCCCGACCCGGAAGGAGATGTATAATAAAAGGGTCTTTGAACCGGGAGATCCGGGTCAATCGGCCAAGTACTGCCTCCAGTGTGGGAGTGTGTTTCTTTATACTGCGTGTGTCCTGCCCTCCCACACTGTGTTTCATCCATGCACCATCCACGTGCATATCACTCACCCATACACGCAACAACTGGTGATGAGGGTGTCCGTCTATCTCAGGACCCGCGGCAGCCGTGTCTGATGGTGTTTTGCCTGCTCCGGTGTCGGAGCGCCGTCCTGCGCCCTCTGGTGGTGGCCGCCACGAAGACTGTTTCTCACTCCGGAGTTTTCCCGCTGAGTCTGCGGTCGACCTCCTGCCTGCCGCTGGTGAGTGCAGCGATCCTTGTAGGCGCTGGCCGCCTGTGCACCATCTACGGTGCGCGCGCTTGCGCGCTGAAGTACTTAGCGCCCGCTGAGCCGTCACTGCTGTGTGTCAGAGGATCAGCAGGGTTTTTCAACCTGGCTGCATCCTCACGGGGGGGGAGCCCTTTCTGGTGGCGCTCAGGTGAAGGCAGCCATTCCCAGCTGCTGCCACAGGACAGTTTCAACTCCTGTATCCCCTGGAACTGGAAATCTGGACCTAGTGAGAGTACTCTTCTCCATTGGGGCTGCAAGGGAGAGGGCCTTTTCTCAGCTGCTGCAAGGCACCATGTGGTCTCAGTTTCTTCCCCTGGCAAGAGCAGTCTGGTCATAAGTGCTGGGGCCTACACAACAGAGTCCTGGTTTGGAGTGCCTGTGGGCCTGTATCCTGCTGCAGTCTGCGCCAGAGGTGCACGTTTAGCGGACAGCTGATTTTCTTTCTGTGGGTGCAACTCTTCTACCTTCAACCTCTGTGCCACGAGGCACAGGTGCATCACAGCCTACGTTTTCTTCAGTACTTGCTGTGTTCTGGCGGACGTCTGGGTAGTCAGGTCTCCGTTGTGCAGCCAGACTCCACTTCTTTCGTCTGCCGGCGTGAGAGATGACGACGGTGCCCCCGGTTGAAGCGTTTGTGGTGGATGGTCCGCCATCAGCACAGGTGGCCAAATTGAAGGAATGGTTGGAACGCCTGGAGAACTACTTTGCCACGGTGGGCCTGAAGCTCGAAAGGCATCGGCCCATGCTCCTATATCTGGGCGGTCCCGCGATCCACCGACTGGGAAAATCTGTGGTGGAAGCCGGTCCTCCCCACACTTATGCCACGCTCAAAGCTGCCCTGACCGCGCATTTCGTATCTCTGGCCAACCCAGATTACGAACGTTTTCTTCTGCGACAAGCACGGCAACAACCAGAGGAATCGGTCGATACATTCTACGCTCGTTTGAAGGAATTGGCGAGCACATGCACGTTGCCTGATGTAGATGACGAAATAAGGGCGCAATTCATCCAGGGGTGTTCGTCCGTCAAGTTGAGAGAAAATGTACTCGAAACGCCCGGAATCTCCATGGCTGACATCCTAACCATGGGCCGATCCAAGGAGTTGTCCAAGGTGTGCGCCGCGCACATGGAAGCGGCCCTTCAACGACAAGTGAAAACTGAGCCGGTAAATGCGGTGATGGCTGCACCTTCAAAGAAAACTGCTGCAAAGAAACCAGAGCATGTCAAGCCGCCACCTACAAAACGATTCTGCTACATGTGTGGAGGGTCGTACCCTCATCAAGGTCCATGCCCTGCTCAAGGGAAGAGATGCACGGTGTGCCGCCGTTTAAATCACCTGGCTAAAGTGTGCCGATCGGCTGGACATCAACGGCAACAGGGTCGACAGATCAATGCTGTGGACACCCCACAGCCGGGGGAGGAGGAAGGCGACATGGACGATGATGATGCCGAAGGTGCGGTCCAGGTCATCCACGCTCTACAGCCCAAAGGATGTCCAAGGCAGAGAATCCCAAAGTGCAACATCAAGATTGCAGGACATCCAGCACTCATTGACACAGGGCGTCAATAAACATAATGGCCCAGTCCATGCTAAAGACAATCCCAATACAGCCAACCCTGAGGCCAACGTCCATACAAGTGTTTGCTTATGGCTCCAGCATACCCCTCACAGTGGTAGGCGTCTTCACCACGGACATCTCCCATGGATCATATCCATTCGCACCAAAGTCTACGTCACCAAGGAAGGTTCTGGGATGCTCCTGGGCTGTCGTACAGCAGAATACCTACAGCTGGTGGTTTTTGCATTTGCTGTGCATCTGGAAGATGTAGAGTCCCTGGTGGAAGAGTTTCAATCTTTGTTTGACGGCATCGGGTGTCTTAAGGACCACATGGTACGGCTCCATGTAGATCAGTCCGTGCAGCCAGTTGCTCTTAAGCATCGGAGAGTTGCATTCCACCTGAGGCCAAAGGTTGAAGAGGAGCTGAGGAAACTGGAGGCCGCTGATATCATCGGGCGCGTGAAAGGTCCTACTCCATGGGTATCTCCCATTGTGAGAGCCCGGAAGCCGAAAAAACCAGGCGAGGTCAGGATCTGCGTGGACATGCGCCTGCCCAATCATGCCATAAAAAGGGAACGTCATCTAACACCCACGGTCGACGACATTGTTGCGGAAGTCACACTGGTTCTCAAAGATGGATCTCCGGGCGGGTTATCATCAACTCCTATTAGATCCTGAGTCGAGAGCCATAACAACATTCTCTACCCAGGTGGGTCTGCGCTGATATAAACGCCTCAGTTTTGGAGTGTCCAGCGCGGCAGAAGTCTTTCAAGACACCATCAGAGGAGTACTAACTGGTCTCAGAGGAGTCATAAATGTCAGCGATGACATCTTGGTACATGCACCCACCTTGGAGGAGCACATGGTTCGTCTTCGATGCGTATTCCAGAGACTACAAGACAGCGGTCTCACTTTACATCCAGGCATGCCAGGCCAGTGACCCTAAAGGAAGAAAGTGAAGCGCAGGAGACGGAAGAGTATGTCAGACTAGTGGTGGAATGCTCTCGGCCACTCCCCATAAGACTAAATGACATAATAGAAGCTACCAAGCAGGACAATTGCTGGGAGATAGCAATTTCAGCGGCAGGATCGGGAAGGTGGCATTCCCTCTTGGAGAACTTGACATGCAGAACTGAAGAAGCACAAATGGCGCTCAAGGCTCTCCACAATGTCCGCTCAGAGTTAGCCGTGTCCCCGGAAGGGTGTCTGATGAGAGGTACTCGCCTGGTCATCCCCAGGTCACTACAACAGCAAGTGGTGGATTTAGCTCACATTGCTCACCAAGGGATAGTAAAGACGAAATCACGTCTGCGCAGCAAGGTATGGTTTCCTGATCTGGACATTGGCGTGGAGCGGACCGTCCGATCATGCTCTCTCTGTCAAGCTGTTGGGCCAGCTGAACCGCCTGCACCGATTGTGACGGAAAACATACCCCGTCACCCTTGGCACAGGGCGAGTGCTGACTTTGGGAGCCTACCTGATGGCAGGCACATGCTGGTTGTTATCGATGATTTTTCTAAATATCCCGAGGTTGAGGTACTAGATTCAATCACAGCGAGCAACACAATACCTCGTTTTGAAAAGATAATGGCCACCCATGGGCTGATCCGGGAGCTGCGCACAGATAATGGCCCACCATTCTCTAGCCACGAGTTCTCAGAATACCTCCAGTCAAGAGGTGTTCGACACCAGAAGATTACACCCCGTCGCCTCAGGCCAATGGTGAAGCCAAGCGCTTTATGCGTACTCTAAACAAAGTTTTGAGAATAGCAGTTGCCCAAGAACAAAACATGGAATGCGCTTTGTACACGTTTTTGAAAGAGTACAGACTAACACCTCACTCCACAAACATGGCCAGCCCTGGGTCCCTGTGTAACCAACGGCTGCTGGATGAAGTCTTTCCTCATGTGACACAATCGTCTGCCCTACGTGATCAAGTTTCTGAGCGACTTCGGCAGCGGAGTGCAAATAACGATCATGTGTCCAAACGGCGACATGCCAAGAGCCGATCATTGATGGCAGGCGACATGGTGTTGGTGAAAAATCGACATCCACGAGGGAAGTTCTCACTTCCATTCGAACTCGACCCCTGGGTTGTCCAGACAGTAAAGGGAACAATGGTCACGGCCCAAAGAGGCCATGAGACAGTTACCAGGAATATTTCTCAGTTTAAGAAGTATCAACGTCCTGTGCCGCAGAGTGTGGCGACACCAGAGGCAGAGGATGGCGAGCCTACCAGCGAGTTCCACGCCGAGGGCCCAGTGCACCCGTTGACCTCTCTTCATGGACAGCTGGAGCTGGAGACTGCAGAGATCGGGGTGAGAGTCGAGGAGGACTGAGGTATCACCTCCGGGCCAATCCTGCGGTGTCGTTTCGACTGAGAGGTTTTGTTATGGACTAATTGGTTTGTTTTGAGATGGGCTAAATGACATGTCTCTCTCTCTCTCTCTCTCTCTCTCTCTCTCTCTCTTTCTCTCTCTCTCGCTCTCCCTCTCTCTCTCTCTCTCTCTCTCTCTCTCTCTCTCTCTCTCTCTGTCTCCTTCTATCTTTCTTGATCTTTGCCTCTGCCCAACCAGTCACTATGGTGTGTTTAGTTTTGTTTTGCATATTCATGATAAAGGAGGAATGTTATGTTGTGTGGACCACCCCAGTTTGTCGTCACACAGGAGGGGGGTCACACCCTACACCCCTGTGTTTTCTGAAACAATGGTAGTTGCCCGACCCGGAAGGAGATGTATAATAAAAGGGTCTTTGGACCGGGAGATCCGGGTCAATCGGCCAAGTACTGCCTCCAGTGTGGCAGTGTGTTTCTTTATACTGCATGTGTCCTGCCCTCCCACACTGTGTTTCATCCATGCACCATCCACGTGCATATCACTCACCCATACACGCAACAACCAGGCATCCCGGATTTGCCTGGACGGTACCGGTTTTTCACCAGCTGTCCCGGCAGATTTCAGGAAATTTATCTCCTGTCCCGGTTTTTACAGAGGGTGGACTGAAAAAAGTTGGGAGGTGCTTTTTGATGTTTTACAAAGTAGGGATAGTTATCAGTTGTTTCAAGAAAGCAATTTAATTAACAGGCAAGCTACTGGGTTTAAAAAATTGCATTTTATGTATATTCTAACTGCCTGTTCTGTAATTTTCTGGTGAGGAGTGCTGTCATTCTGTCCGCTCGCTTGAAGTAAATTTGTAGTCCTTCTTCGATTTTTGTTAAATGTCCCGGTTTTTGGCTTTAAAATTCTGGTCACCCTAACAATGGTACGTCACGTAAAGAAAGGGGGTAAAGAAAGTCAACACAACAAAATGGACACATACGCCATACCAAGGCTGCCGACAGGGGCCGGGGTGGAGGGAGATACTGAAACCATGTTCAAAGGCAACCTGAAGAAGGATCATGTAACCGTAACTGGGAAACCTGCACTAACCCTTTGGCCGTACATATTGGACTCAGTAACGGTAGAAGTGAACCTAATAGGAGCAGATCTTAAAAAACTAGGCGAAAGGGTCTCAACTAAGGAAAATACAGTAAAGGGGCTATGTGAAGACACCAAGACCCTCAAAACATGCATTTAACATTGCAACAATACCTCTTGGGAAAGAATTTCCGCAATTTAAATCAACAGTGTTTGGGAGATATTGATAACATATCTACTCTCTTAAAAACATTTAGAATTAGTGGCCCCAGGGTAGTTCACACAGGCAGGATATAGTATGTTAAGAAACAAGAATGGAATACTCCGCCAGGTTTTAGTATGTTTTGAATGAAGGACTGGTCTAAGAAAGGTCACTCACATTGTTTCTTCAAGAGAGAACTTGTTTGTTTTTTCTCATTATATGTTTTTTTGTATTGTTGTAATGTTAAATGTGTTTTGATGTGTGCATTTGAATTCTTCTACTATAAAAAAATGTTTTGCCCTTCATAAAGACATGTAATAATGTAGTACAAACTTTGGAGCATACATATAAGAAAAGTGAAATAAATCACCAGAGCTAATGGAAATAAGATTATTGGTCTCTTTGTTTTGAGTAAGTAAAACAAACATTTGGCAACTAGATACTTTATCAGTTTATAAAGTTAAAGGAGGCCCAATCTAGTTTGCGTCAAGGGCCCAATCCCCTCTTTGTTATTACTTTTAGAAAGTTGGCCTTTTCTTGCTTTAGCCATTTGGTGCCTGTAGCCTGTCTCTGATCACATGACATGGTGAGGTTGGGCTTTGTGTGTTCCTCCTAGACAGCCACACGCAATGGGAGCTTAGGTATGTCTCAACAGGCCATCTCTGGTAGGATAGAAAGGAGGAGCTGGGCACTGCCTCACTTACATCTGAATAGGCTGTGTCCTGTCCACACACAAAGGGCTGCATTCCCCCGTAAACACAGAAAGGGCTACATTCCCCCGTAGTGAGTCTTGAGTCAGGGCAGGAAGGGAGGACATCTGTGTGCTTCAAAGGCATATCTTTAAAGTCTCCTACTTCAAAAGCACCACTGGGTATAAGTAATGGACCTCAGACACCCCCACTTCAGTACACTTTGGACCTATGGATACTTAGCCAGGAAGAAGGACTGCTGTGCTGCTGAAGAATTGCCACTCTGCTGGACTGCACTGTGCTGGGCACCTGCTTTCCTGTGCCGATCTGCTGCCTGCTGCACTCTTGACTGGGCGAGAAGACCTGGACCTGCATCTCTTCAACCCAGGTAAACTTCAAGGGCTAGTTGGCTGGCTTCCTGATCTGAAGCCTCAGGGTCATAACAGGCTTCCACCCTACTTGCATCTGCACCTAGACTCTGCCATCTGTGAGTCAACACTGCCAAGTGGTGCAACCCCAATCCTGGACCCTTGGAAGTGGGCATAAGGTGCATACCAGTGCGACCAACACAACTTCAATGCTAAGCAACACATCTCCGAGCCAAACCTACTAATCTCCTCACATTGCCGCCGCAACCCACATCTTGGGACCGATGCATTGCCTTAAGAACTGCCTCTGCAAACGCTTTCTCTGGCTCACCTCCTCTCATCTCTCATTGACGTCAGCCTCAACAACGACAACAAAACTCCCCATCACAGCTTTACAGTTTTTGGAACTGCCACATAGCCTCAATTTTGCATCGGATCCTCGACATCAATCTTCGCATCGCAAGCCCTGTCGAAGGAATCCTCAGTGTTAATTAAACAGAACCTCACACCGCAGCCTCGCCACATCTCAGAAACATGCATCGGCTCAGCTGTGCGACTCATCTAAGCTACCAGGAAATTTGTTGTACACTACCATTTCATACCTAAGACCAATTAAAATTGTATATGCTCTCTGATTGCCATTTTTGATTTTCCTAAATCATATCTCTGTCTGACGGATCTGAAACTACATCTTCAAGCAAGAAATTTGAGCTGGCCAACTTAGAGGTGCCCACTGTGGCCCATCTCAAGGACTTCTGCAAGGAGTTTGGACTTCCTGCCAAAGGCCCCACCAGGAAGTCTGAGATAAAAAAAAGGTGGTAAGGGACTAGGCAGAAGCTCATTCCATACCGGGTGAGACCACTGGGAGGATGATGAGGAGGAGGGGCCTGAGGAGGACCCTTCTGAGGAGCCACCTGCAGTGGAAAGGGATGACTTGACACCTGGAATGGAACCCCATGCCAGGGTAGAGAGCAGTGTCTGTTCCAATGGCCTATCCCCAGAGGAACTGGTTAAAAGGAAAGTAGAGAAGGCGTTCAAACTGCAGCTCGCCCAGCTAAAAATGAAGTAAAGGAAACTGGGCATAGAGGAGAAAAAGGCTGAAGGGGCCGTGGAAGAGAAGAAAATCTTATTGGCTCATGAACTGAGTCTAAAAGAGCTGGACATCATAGCCAGGCAGGCAGATTCCAGCAGTGATGGTGGCAGCATACCCGCAGTTTCTGAAGGTGAGGAAAGAGTTTGTATACCTAAGGATCGGGTGCCCAGTTATGTGGTGGGAGATGGCATAGACAAATGGTTTTCTGCCAATGAGGTAGCCACGGGGGTGGTCTGTGGAAACAAATGCCTACTGTAGGACGGGACACAATTCTAGCGCTAGAGGGTAGGGACCAAAGCAAGTACACTCCTATGAAAGCCATTTTACTTCCTAAATTTGAGCTCATCCCTGAAAAGTACGACCAAAGGTTTAGGCACAGTCGAAAGTTCTCCACCCAGTCCTATGTAGATTTTGTGGATTACTCCAGCAAGGCACTGAATGGTTCAGTGCGGGGCAGCAAAGTTAGTGATTTTTATTGGGTTATGCCATCCAATCATGAGAGAGCACATGCTCTGTATCTGGTTTACAGAGCTATGCCAGCACCTAGTTGACAGTAAGCTGACTGAACCCAGGAAGCCTGCTAAGGAGGTGAACCTCTGGGCCAGTACCAGAGTATCCAAGAAGATATCTGGGAGGATTCCCACAATGGTTGTCAGGATTCCAACCAGAAGAAAGGGAGGGGAGCTTAAAACTAAGGAGCTCTCTAAAGGCCGCCAAAATAATTCTAAAGGGTGTAGTGGTAATCAGAACCTGTCTGACCCCAAGAAGAAGGGGTTCTTTGATAAGCAGACAGGGAGGTATGGACCCCAATGTACTGAGTGCTACAAGTATTGGCACTCCAAGGACAACTCCAAATGTCCCAAGAGGTCACAGACCCCAATCAGTGGGCAGACACCTAAGCTGGAGAGTTTAGCACTTTGGGAGAAGATAGTCCCAGTTAGCTTTGGGAAACAGATAGAGGTAACCCTAGTGTCCCTGGGGAATAAAAAGATGATGTCAAAAACCTATATGCCTGCCAATACTTCCAAGTACAGGCAGTGTGCCACCATCAATGGGCAGATGGTGGAGGCTCTGAGAGATACAAACAGCCAGCATGGCTGCTGTCCTCAGAGCAGATCCTCCTGAACTCATACCACCAAGTTGTAGTTGCCAACAAACATGGGAGCAATCTACCCATGGCTCTGGTTCTCTTTGAGTGGGGGGTCTCAGGTTCTCTGAAAGTAGCTATGAGCCCTGCTATGTCTGTAGATTGTCTGTTAGGCAATGAGCTGGAGCACACTACTTGGAGGGTGGTAGAGCTCAGGTCACACTTGGAGATATTAGGATTGCCTGAGTGGGTCTGCAAGACCACATAGTCCCTGGCTGCCTAGAAAGGGAGTCAAAGGAGTCTGGAGGCTGGACCTATGGCCAAGACAATTCCCCAAAAATAGAGGAGCAAGGGGCATGGGGCATGGAAAACCAGACACTGATGTTCCCATAGTTGGAGTTGAGGAGGAGGCCCCCAAGCCAATCAGGGAGGGCATTGTCGCCCTGGGTGACCTGCCTGAGCTTGCTGATTGGCAAGCTGAGGGTGGGCACACTGAAGAGAAACTCTGCAAGATGCAGAAAGAGTGCCCCACTCTAGAGGGCATGATCCGGCAAGCCAAAGCTCAGACACCAGATGACTCCTCCTGGGTTCACCTTATCTATTGGGAGAAATACCTCCTATATAGTGGGCCTAAGACTCCTGGTTCCGGGCAGCCTATGTACTGGTGGTCCCCCAGGGTTACAGGACCTTTCTACTGGGGTTTGCTCATTACATATCCCTGGCAGGAAATCTAGGGCAGGATAAGACCTTTGAAAGTTTGTTGCCCACTTTTATTGGCCCTGATTGAAGACAGCCTCAGATACATTCGGTAGGTCCTGTCCCACTTGCCAGGCCAGTGGGAAGCCAGGGAAAAGCAGAAAGCTCCCATGCCCTCATCACCTGTCATTGGCACTCCATTTAAAACCTGCTACCCAGAAGCCATCTCTCTAAGGACAGTGACTGCACCTGTGGTGGCCAGAGCTCTGATGAGGTTTTTACCTATGTGGGTACCCCAAGGAGGTAGGATCTGACAGAGGCCCTACCTTCATCTCCGGCATACATGAAGTCCATGGGGGATGAGTGTGGGGTAACCTACAAGTTCATCAAACCCCATAACCAATGGTCTTTGTAAGAGATTCAACAAGACCTTGAAAAGCATGAAAGCCCATGAGACATAACTTAGATGTCCTTCTTCAATACATTTTCTTTTCCTACAGGGAGGTGATACAGAAAGGAGTAGGGTTTAGCCCCTTTGAACTACTCTATGGCCACCCTGTTAGGGGACTTCCGAGCCTTGTGAGGGAGTGATGGGAGCAGACTCCCAGAAAATCTCCCAAGACTTAGTCAGCTACATGCTGGCCCTCCGCAACCAGATGCACTGCTTCTGAAAAAAGGCAAAAAGGAACATTGAGGTTACCCACGAGGTTATGAAGCTCTGGTATGACCAGTATGGGAGTATGAGTCATGGAGCTTGTGGAGCCCAGAGCGCTCCAGGATCGCTGGACAGGCAGATACAAGTTGAAAGAGTGAAAGGGGGAGTCCACCTACCTGGTGGATCTCCATACCCCTAGTAGCCCCTTAAGAGTGTTCCTCGCTAATTGCCCCAAGCCTCACTTCAAGGAGTCCAAAGTGAGCATGCTCCTGGTGACAGATGAGGGAGTGGAAGAGGAGCGTGAGCCTCTCCTTATCCTCCTATCTTCCAAGTTACACAATGGGTGAGTGGAATGTGTCACCCTCTCTTCTACTCTAAACTCAGAGCAGCAGAGCAACTGTTTTAGACCAGGCATCTTTTGGCGAGTTGTTTTTGCTTCTAATCTCCTGTTTTTGACTGTGTGCTTAACTTACTTTTTGCTGGTTTTAGGACTCTGAGCACTTTGTCGGTACTGCTGCCCAGTGCTGAAGTGCCTGTGCTCTCTGTCAAAAATGTAATGACATTTGTATTCTCCATGATTGGCATATTTGATTTACTGATAAGTCCATAGTACAATACACTACATGTGCCCTGGGCCTGTAAACCAAATGCCCCTCATGGACCTGCAGCACTGCTTGTGCCACCTTCATGAGCAGTCCTTCAAACATGTCTAAGACCTGCCGCTGCAGAGCCTGAGGGTGCAGTTTTAAACTACCATTTTGACCTGGCAACTTTACCTACTTGCCTGGCCCAAACCTTCCCCTCTATTACATGTACGGCACCCCTAAAGTAGGCCCTAGGTAGACCCATGGGCAGGGTGCAGTGTAGTTGAAAGGTAGGAGATGTGCTTTTGAGTTTTACATGTCCTCATGGAGAACAAACTGCTAAATTAGTTTCTCACTACAGCAAGGCCCATCTCTCCCATAGGTTAGCATTGGAGCTGCCTTGTAACACTTTACATGTGTAACTTCCAATTGGGAAAAGATAGAAAGAGTACGTTCGGTGTCTCTGGACTCACAATTTTAAAACACATCTTTTAGTGAAGTGGCATTTTCTTACTTTAACCATTCTGTGCCTCTGCCTGCCCCTGGAATACACATCTGGGTCAGGGTGACAGCTGGGCCTTATGCATTCCCTTTAGACAGTTACACACAAAGGGAGCTGCATATCCTGAAAGCCCATCACCAGGGTGATGGGTCTTCCTGAGCTAGAGTGAGAGGGAGGAGTGGATACTTGCACCTGAATAGGGCTGTGCCATACCCCCCTGTAGTGTCTCTAGAGCCAGGGCCAGGAAGGGCAGGCTCTTACGTACTATAAAGACATTTCTTTGAAGTGTCCTACTTCAATGGCTAAAATGGGTTTAAGTACAGGACCTCTGACACCATACACTCAAAACACTTCTGGACTGAGGACAGTCTGCCAGGAAGAAGAGCTGTCTGGAGGAACTGCCACCTCGTTGCTTGCTTTGCTGTATTGGCCTGCTGCCTGCTGCTTTTTGCCAGGGGGTAAGAGGACTGGAAATTGCTCTCGACATCCTGCATTTCTAAAGGTTCTCCAAGGACTTGTTCGGCTTGCCTCCTGTTGGAAATCTCATGGATATCAAAGACTACAGCAGCACCTGGGACACCAGAATCTGGGCTCCTCTGCTGTGAGTCTTGCTCTGCCAAATGGTGGCAAATCCAGTCCTGGGTCCATGGAAGTGAGTTTTTGTGCTGCAACTCAAGAGACCAATGCATTGACTCCAAAGTGTCATTTCAAAACTGGAGCATCCTTGCCTTGACTAAGGGGACACAAGAGAGGTCAGTGTTCTCAACGCCTAAAGGGCAGTACCCGTTCCATATCTTGCCTTTTGGGTTGAAGAATGCCCCTGCCACCTTCCAGGGGTTGGTCCAGGGAATGGACTTTACGGTGGAACACCACCCTGGAACAGAAAACCCCAACTCTATTGGTCTTTCCAGGTTCTTACAGCTTGATGAAGAGAACTCCCAAGAGGCCTGCCCGAAGCCGTGTTCCCCACTCGCTGAGTGTGCAACACATAGACCTAGACTTACAACGCAACCCCGACATTGCTGACGCATCCCCGCTGCATGCACCGAAGCCATCGTCACTGCTTGCAGAGTGCTCGATGCAATGACTTTGACTTACAACGCAGCCTCGATTTTGCTGCAGTGCCTCTGAAGAACCATTGCTGCTTGAGTCTCAGACACTGCTTCACCTACGTCTGTGATGCACCGTCCCACCCTGACACATCCCCGGCCCAGCGTGGTTTCTCATCGATGCATCACCTCCAGCCCAGCGGTTCCTCATCGACACCTCAGAAGTGAAGCACTGCGCTCTTGACATCGACGCATCACTGACCTTGCCCAACATTGGAATCAACACCTTGTCTGTGACAGAGACGCATCACCTCCGGATTTCAGCACATCTTCTCTGAGCATTAACACCTCCAAATTACTGTCAGTGGGTCTGCTTGGCTCCTCCATCCGGCCCGGGCTCAATCGCAGTCGGACTGACCTTTTGAATTTGCCCCAGTCAAGTGTAAACAGATAGCCCTTGTTGTAGATATTGACTTTTAAGCACTGCATTTTGATTTATTCTTGCAAAATTCATATCTTGTGTATGTTGGATTTTTGTGTTTTACTCAGATAAATATTGGCTGTTATTCTAAAATGGTGTGGAGCACTTGTGTGGTATTTTCACTGTGTTACTGTGTGTGTGTGTGTGTGTGTGCACAAATACTTACACATTGCCTCTTTAGTTTATCTTGACTGCTGTGTGCCAAGCTACCAGAGGGTGAGCACAGGTAAACCTTTAGTGAGTACTTCATTTTCCCTGGTGGTCCCTACTTGGACCTGGTGCAAACCTCTGCCAAATAGACACCCCATTTCTAAAAAACAGTAATGGGGGCAGTTTGCCTCTCTGTTCTCTCTCACCCTTGGACTTACACACCTGAGCGTCCATGACGTGGACACTGGAGATAGCCTACCTGTGAAGAATAAAATGTACAGGTTGTCAGATAAAGTGAGGGCCAATATCAAGGAGGAGGTCTCTAAGATTCTGGTGTTAGGGGTGATTGAGCCCTTCAACAGTCCCTGGTGCAGCCCTGTGATGCTGGTACCGAAAGGCTGCCCCATCAGGCGCCAGTCCAAAACGTAGGTTCTACATGGAATACCGAGGTCTCAATTCTGTCACCATGACTGACTCACACCCCATCCAGCAGGCTGATGAACTCATTGGAAGGATGTACATTGCCAAATTTCTCAGTACTTTTGAATTGACATCAGAGACTGGCAGATCAGTCTGACTTAGGGGGCAAAAGAGAGGTCGGCATTCTTGAACCCAGAGAGCTACTTCTAATTTTGGGCCATTCCCATTGTCTTGAAGAATGCCCCTACCTTCCAGAGGTTGGTTAACAGGGTCCTAGCTGGAAATGAGGAGTTCTGTGCCGCCTATCTGGACGACATGGCTGTCTATAGTTCCAGCTGGGAGAAACACCTGCACCACCTCAAGGAGGTGCTTCAGCCCCTACAGCAAGCAGGCCAGACTATCAAGTCCAGTAAGTGCCAGATAGGGCAGAGTATAATGGTGTACATGAGCCACCTGGTGGGCAGGGGCAAAGTGCTGCCCCTCCAGGCCAAGATTGAGACTATCATGTCCTGCCAACCACCTAAATCTCAGACTGAGGTGAGATCCTTCCTGGGCCTCCCAGGATACTTACAGGAGGTTTGTTAAGGGAAATGGCATCATTGTTACCCCCATAACAGAGCTGACTTCTAAGAAGCCTCCCAGATTGGTGATCTGGACAGAGGTCTATCAGAAAGCCTTTCATACCCTCATGGAGGCCTTGTGTACAGTACCCATACCAAGGCCTCTGTCTTCACCTAAGAATACATAGTGCAGACAGACGCTTCATAACATGGTATAGGGGTGGTCTTAGCAAAGTTGAATGAGGAGACCCTAGACCAACCGGTAGCCTTTATTTGCAGGAGGTTACTTCCACGGTACCAGACATGGAGTGCAACTGAAAGAGAAGCATTTTCCTGTGGTATGGGAACTGATAACATTGAAACCATACCTATTTAGGACACACTTCCTGGTTCAGACAGACCACAGGCCCCTCATATGGCTCAGGCAGATAAGGGGTAAAAATCCCAAACTGTTGAGGTAGTCCATCTCCCTACAGGGAATGAACTTTATGGTGGAGCACCTTCTGGGTTCAGGCACGCCAATGCTAATGGTCTCTACTGGTGTTACCGCCTCAGTAAAGAAATATCCCAAGGGATTGGGTAGCTGTCCCCTCTTTCAGCTGGGGGGACACGGGTTAGACCTGACAGTGTTAGGGTGGTGTTCCACCAACATTTTGCCTTCCTCCTCCACTTTTCTGACCTGTTATGCTGGTATTAGGACTCTGTGCACTTTACCAGTGCTAACTAGTGCTAAAGGGCGTGTGCTCTCTCCCCTAAATATCATAATATTGGTTCATCCTCAATTGGCATATTTAATTTTCTTATACGTCCCTAGTAAACTTGAAATTACATGTACCCCAAACCTGTACATTAAATGCTACTAGTGGGCCTGAAACACGGATTGTACCGCCCACTTAAGTAGGACTTTAACCATGTCTCAGGCCTGCCACTGCAGAGTCTGTGTGTGCAGTTTACATTGCCATGTCGACCTGGCAAAATAAACCTTTTGCCAGACTCAAACCTTCTCTTCTTATACATAGAAGTTGCCCCTAAATTTCACTCCAGGTAGAAAGGCATATGGCAACCCTTGCGCAGCTATTTACTGACAGTGGAAAGACATGTCTCAGGACTCCTGCACACTAACACTGCAGCACCCTAAACTCTATCACATTACACCTCACCTGCTTCTCTACACTTTGCCGCACCACCCCCGGCCACCTGTGGCCATCTTACCATTGTGATTCACATACATAGAACTTGGCTCCCTGCCCTTAAACATGGCATTGGCCATTGAGCACTACACTTCACATAATAGATTTACTAGACTGTACACAAATAAATATTTTACACAGGTGAGAAACCATTGTTATGTATTTTGTTATTCTGTTAAATTGAGACAATTGATGTTTTTCATAAGAATTGACACCACCACCCACACAACCCAAGGATAATTTGAGATGCCCTTGCCTCAATCCGTTTGCCCTTCTACCTTTTAACTGTGGATCAGAAGACACATGATTCTTACCTCATTGATTGTTGCAACATTGATGACCGTTAAATGGTGGTATGTAACTATATCTGCTTAGATATGCATCCCACGTGTGGCACTGCATTGATGATGTTGTTATTGTATGTTTACTGCATAAAAATCAATAAAAACATTTAAAGTAAATAGGCCCTGAACAACCCGGGGGGCAAGGTGCAATGTATTTAAAAGGTAGGTTTTTCACTACTGCAAGTCCTATCTCTCCAATAGGATAACATTGGGATTACCTTATCACATTCTTACAGTGTCATTTCCAATTGGTAATAGATAAACCTCCGGGTCTGGTGTCTCACAATTTCAAATCCAAACTTATGGTGAAGTCGGATTTAAAATTTCAATTCTCAAAATGCCACTTTTAGAAACTTGAAAAGAAAATACCCAGAAATGTATCTAGGAATACCCAGTGCACTACTATCAATTCACTATAAAGTGTACACAGCGTTAACAAAACAATCGTTAGTGATAAACAATTATTCTTATTGTAAACATCAATAGTCCAATCGGTTTTCACAGTGGCGTCACTAGGGTTGGTGTCACCCGGTGCGGGTAACTCATGGTGTCACCCCCTCACGACTTACTGCATGGACCTCCTCCGCCCGAGTCCGCCAGTGGACACAGTTGGCAAATAACGGAACCATACAGAATCCTTAGTAACGTTTGTAAATGTAGGTCCTATATTTACAAAATGTGCCTGTTAACAACATTGTGATAATGATTCATTAATCAGGTTGTACAGTGGGCTACCTGCTAGTCAACAGTTTATTGGAATTTATAATTTCATGCGTATGGTACTTTTTACTGGTGTGGTGTTCCCACTGTCCAGCAACACGATATATCAGTGGTCGTAGTGGGGGAAAAAAAGTAGGGGAACTGTGGGCGGAGAATCAGAGGGCGGGAATAACCCAAGGATTGGATCAGTGGGCAGAGCCAGAGGCGTGGCCAGAATGCGCAAACATCCCAATGTTTTGTATTTGTTTGGTTTCACTGCCCAGTTTTATCAACCAATGGATACACATGATTATTTAAGGTTATAATGAGTTATTGACAGTAAAATGTGTTCACAAAGTGGGATATGCTTCTAATCACAGAATGTCCCCAAATACGATAAAATGTGGAAGCACAAGCCATTTGTCTCCGAGCCATGGAGTTTCTGTCATCAGCACTTCTCCCTTTTCCAAAACAGCAGTTCAAACATGAATGGCTAAAAATCCTAGTTTGCAAATGTTTTCTAAATAATAATGGCTCTGCCATATTTGCCTCATAATGCAAGATCTGCAGCATGATCTGACCATTGAAACTAATAAATTGTTTGTAGATCAAACGTATCAAAAGTTAATAAAAAATGTGACTTGTGTTGCTGCGGAGTAGATGACAGTTAATAGCTCACTGTTCTATGTTAGGATTTTAACTTATAAACTGTAAGTAACAAAAGGATCTCTCTGACAAAAGCAGTAGCCCACTGGCCTATTTACATTATGTGCACTTTGTGATCTGCATGGTACATATTCTTTGCAGCAGGTACATTAACCCTCTGAGCTACCTTTCCATGAGTCAAATCTTCCATTAGACAAAATTCCGATCTCTCTCTAGGAAGAACATTAATCACCAGAGTCATCATGACATTTTTATTGTTACAGAAAATTACTGGAGGCCAGGAAGGAGGCAGCAAGCACTTTTAAAACCATAATATACTTGCAAAAATGATGCCTCCACCTAAAGTGAGCACCTGGTGCGGTCACACCGGTTGCATCGCTCTAGAGCTGGCACTTCTCAAGGGTCCTGTGATCTCAGTGACAGGGTCACTGTTCTAGGGTGTACTGCTTCATAGGCCTGCCCGCAAGACTGGAGGTGAACTTCAGTATGAATAGTGGTGGACAAGCCTTGAAGGTTAACCTACACTTGTCATGCTAGGGTCCACCTGCTGGTGCTACGACACCGGGGCTTCTAATGTCTTGCGAATCCTTCTAAGGTCTAGCATGAGATAGTGCTCTCTCAGGAGAGTGGTCTGGCGGACTGGTTATTAAGGCTGAACCTGGTTCCCCAGTTCCAAATTCAGCAGCTCTGGCCGTAGTGCCAAATCCTCTCCCCCACTGAACACCATACTGCCCCACTGAGAAAAACTCAGACTGCCTTCCACTACAACCCAATTGTTGCCAGCTATAAACACCTGGATGAGGCTAAATTCAAATTACGCACTGGGCAAGAGCAATATGTGGCCTACAAAAAAAAGTGACAGCATCCTGGAAAAAGCAAACAATCATAGGGAATGCATAATTTTGCAAACCATGTGAAATGTAAGCAGGAACAACATGGTTACCTGTACGCTTTTACACTCAGTGTTCAGAAATCAGTGAGTGCTTTTGCCTGAAAAGTTAAGGACATGACAACAGGGCCCTGAATGGACCAATTTCAATGGCCATTGCTTATAACCTTACAAAACGTAAGCAGTATGGTAAAAAAAGACAACATCCCTAGATACAGAGCAGCAGTACAAATTTTGTTTTTCAATCCTCACATTGCAGTACCTCCAGGATTGGTGCACTAGTTCCAAGCCCAGGGAAAACAAAGCCAAGACAACAAAAATAGCGCTTCACTGGCAAACTCTGTAAAAGTGGCGCTAATGTGTTTGGGTGTGAATAAAATCAATCTGGACAGTTTGCTACCACTCTGTCTTACTTTATTTAGTTATTTATTTTTCATATTTTTAAACTTTTATTCCCGATGCTACATTTTGGAATTAAATGTCAGAAAAATACGACATTGATTTCCAGCAAAAGTGATTTTCTTTTTTGGATCCATTTCACAGGGAAGCAAATAAAAGAAAGGAGAGGAGACGGTGCGCACTGCGCACAGGCACCTCCTCCTCCTAAAAGGTTAGGTTGCTCTGCGCACACCGGCCCTGTTGGTGTCACCCCATGTGAGGGTGTCACCCGGTGCGGTCTGCAGCCCCCGCACCCCCATAGTGACGCCTCTGCCTCCACCTAAAAGTGAGCACCTGGTGCGGTCACACCGGTTGCACCGCCCTAGAGCTGGCCCTTCTCAAGGGTCCTGTGATCTCAGTGACAGGGTCACAGTTCTAGGGTGTACTGCTTCATAGGCCTGCCCGCAAGACTGGAGGTGAACTTCAGTATGAATATTGGTGGACAAGCCTTGAAGGTTAACCTACACTTGTCATGCTAGGGTCCACCTGCTGGTGCTACGACACCGGGACTTCTTATGTCTTGTAAATCCTTCTAAGGTCTAGCATGAGATAGTGCTCTCTCAGGAGAGTGGTCTGGCGGACTGGTTATTAAGGCTGAACCTGGTTCCCCAGTTCCAAATTCAGCAGCTCTGGCCGTAGTGCCACATCCTCTCCCCCACTGAAAACCATACTGCCCCACTGAGAAAAACTCAGACTGCCTTCCACTACAACCCAATTGTTGCCAGCTATAAACAACTGGATGCGGCTCAATTTAAATTACGCACTGGGCAAGAGCAATATGTGGCCTACAAAAAAAAGTGACAGCATCCTGGAAAAAGCAAACAATCATAGGGAATGCAAAAATTTGCAAACCATGTGAAATGTAAGCAGGAACAACATGGTTACCTGTACGCTTTTACACTCAGTGTTCAGAAATCAGTGAGTGCTTTTGCCTGAAAAGTTAAGGACATGACAACAGGGCCCTGAATGGACCCATTTCAATGGCCATTGCTTATATCCTTACAAAATGTAAGCAGTATGGTAAAAAAAGACAACATTCCTAGATACAGAGCAGCAGTACAAATTTTGTTTTTCAATCCTCACATTGCAGTACCTCCAGGATTGGTGCACTAGTTCCAAGCCCAGGGAAAACAAAGCCAAGACAACAAAAATAGCGCTTCACTGGAAAACTCTGTAAAAGTGGCGCTAATGTGTTTGGGTGTGAATAAAATCAATCTGGACAGTTTGCTACCACTCTGTCTTACTTTATTTAGTTATTTATTTTTCATATTTTTAAACTTTTATTCCCAATGCTGCATTTTAGAATTAAATGTCAGAAAAATACGACATTTATTTCCAGCAAAAGTGATTTTCTTTTTTGGATCCATTTCACAGGGAAGCAAATAAAAGAAAGGAGAGGAGACAGTGCGCACTGCGCACAGGCACGTCCTCCTCCTAAAAGGTTAGGTTGCTCTGCGCACACCGGCCCTGTTGGTGTCACCCCATGTCAGGGTGTCACCCGGTGCGGTCCGCACCCCTCGCACCCCCATAGTGACGCCGCTGGGTTTTCAATGAATCAGAACAAAGAGTCAATTCATCCGGCCATGAAGTTGATTGTATCTGCTTTATTTCTGAAGATTGCAGATGTAGTTGTAGTGGAAAAAATGGCAAATAATACAGCTTGTAGTCAGCGACAACACCAGAATTTCAAATATCCCAATGCATTTTGGCCTTTTCACATAAGCCCTTCGTCAGGGCAATCTGCAAAGTGACAATATCCTAATTTTAATAAATGCAATACGACGACATGATATTATGAGACATTATTGGTCACCGGACGGCAGGAGAAAGACACAATTATAATCACTATTAGACTGCAGTCTCATTCATTTTGGAAATAAACGTGAAAAGCAGTGAGGTGATGAAAAAACGGACCTAAACATCTGGTCAGTGTCAAAGAAGTGAACAATAGGGTGACACCCGTGAGAACATGCAGCCCATAAATCCGACAGAAAGAGAAATACACAGTGCGCATCATACCTCTAACGTTAGAGTACATGGACTCTAAGCGAAGACTAGAACCAACGCCTAACCACCGAGGTCTCCAAGAAGAATCAAACATATGCTGCAATATGTTTTAACGGACCGAAACAGGCGAAGTGATCAGCCATGGGTGGAATCAAGTGCTTACCTATGACGTTACGTTTAAACACGCGCTGCAAAGTACTGAAAAAGCGAGCAAATAAGTGCTGAAAACCAAGAGCGTCAGCAACATCTGAGGAATAAACAAAAATGGGTACAGCGGTGTAAATTCACGGTGAAACGAAATATGAGCGTGAAAAAACTCTAAGGGTTAGCATGAAACGCTTACCTGAAACGATAAAGTCAAGTGCACAGTACGACTTCAAAAAGATACCCAACACCTAAAAAAATGAAAACAATAATAAAAATGTGACCGCAACTACTTAAAAACGCGAGGGGAAACCAGTGAAGTGGTCCAAGACTCACCAAATATAGCAGATCACAGCGCATTAGCAGCAACTCGGAGAACGCTGGCTCTAACAAACGTGCTAGTCTGCCATGTGCATATAAAAGCGTACCGGTCAGCAGAAGTGTAGTAGTAAAAATAGGACTGTCCGAGCAGGCTGAATGACTAAGGCAAAAAGCGGCAGCCATTATGATGAACTTGTAAACACTCATGATACCAAAATCATCCAAACAAACTGAAAAAGTGAAGTCGCGAAAAACCGGGTGAGGTAAACAAATCAAAAGTGAGTGGATGAGAACTGCTGATAAAAGGAACAGGAGTAAGAAAAATAAAATTACAATGGTCAAATACAGAAAGCAAAATGTAATCACAATGACAAAGTAATATAACCTGATCTAGTGCATACATAGTAAACCTGTCCACAATAAAGCAACAAGCGTAGAGAGCAACAGTCAATGATATGGAAACATTCCAGATGCTGTAAAAAGTTATAAAAAGCAAGACAATTCAAATTTATCATTCAGCCCTTTCGGGGACAATGTTTGCATGAAACAAATCCAGTGAGACTCGCGTTGAGATAGAACTTTAGACATGTTCCTATCTGAAAGAGCCTCAACAATCTCAAGAACCCCAAATTTAAGTTGTGCAATGGTATGTTTTGCAACTAGCCAGTGCTGTGCTAATGGAGAGCTGATCGTCTTGGTGCGAATTCTGCTTTTATGTTCAGTGATCCGGGTACGGAGCACCCTCTCCGTTTTCCCAACATAATACAAATCACATGGACATTTAATCACATAAATCACATGATGACTGTTGCAGTTTGCATTAAAATTCAAGGTAATCTTTTTGCCTGATTGAGGGTGTGACAAGCTTCTACCTGTAATCACATTATTACAATGCAAACTGTTCATACATTTAGACATGCCTTTGTAAGAAGCTTGAATCTTGTTGCTAGATTTATTTAATTTTTTTTTCAAATTTGGGGACCTCTTGTATGCAAATAGCGGGGGATCAGAACACATTCCTTTAAAAGTCAGACTCCGATTGAAGCAGATCCCATCTCTGTAATATACTCTTTTTCAAAAGATTGGAATGCGTTGAAAACGTGGAAACAAACACTTCTTTAGTTTAACCAGTTCCCTTAATTTTCTTTTTCAACAGGTCCTCGCGATGAATTGCTAATGACCTAATTGCAGCCTGATCTACTATATGAGGAGGATAACCTCTGCTTAGAAACTTCTCTTTGGAATCTTTAATGGTCTGCAGGCCTAACGCTGAATCTGAAGTGATACGCCTAATTCTTAAAAACTGAGTAAAAGGAAGATGGCGTTTCAAAGGCCAAGGGTGAAAGCTTTGGTATAGCAAAGCATTGTTACGATCAGTGGGTTTTTTAAAAACAGTAGTCTTAATGAGAGTGCCAGACAGGGTAAGCAAGACGTCCAAAAATGCAATACTGCGAGATTCAATCTGATGAGTGAATTGAATTCTAGGGTTGATACCATTCAGCTTCAGGATTTGAGATACTAGATCACATCATGACCCATGCCAAATGATAAGTATGTCATCAATAAAACATCGATATGCTATCAATCTCGATGTGGTGTTAAAAAAAATGTGCTCAGTTTCAAATTTTAACCTGAAAATATTTGCATAGCTGGGGGCTACCGAAAAGCCCATAGATGTACCATTAGCTTGGAGAAAAAACTGACCTTTCCATTGAAAATAACTGTGAAACAGACAAAAATTGAGGATTTCAAGAAGAAACACTTTGTTGGCCCTTATAATGTCATGTCTCAACAAAGCCCATTCTATGGCTTCAATGCCTTCCAGATGGGGAATAGATGTGTACAAGGACACAACATCTATCGTGCATAAACAAATGTCACCTGTCTCAGGAATGTCAATGTTTTGAAGAATGTTCAACAAATGTGTTGTGTCCTGCACATATGACGAACTGTTTTGAACAATAGGTTGAAGAAAGACATCTAGATAATGCCCCAATGGGTCATGTATGGATCCACACCCGGAGACAATAGGTCTCAACGGGGGGTCCTTCATGTTTTTGTGTATCTTGGGAAGCATGTACAACCCCGGTCTCCGGGAAAAACGAGTGAGTAAATACTCCCTAGTTTTAATACTAATCCATTTCATCTCGACCGCATGTGCAAGAATGGATTCCATGCTGCTGAAAAATCATCAGTTGGATCCTCAGATAGTGGTAAATAGGTGGAAAAGTCTTGTAGCATCTTGTCAATCTTATTCTCGTAATGTGTGTGATCCATTACCACTAATGCTCCACCCTTGTCTGCTTTAGTGGAGTGTAAAGTATCATTCATTCGCAAAGATTTTAGTGCAAATCTCTCTCTTTTGGATAGATTTGGGGTGCCTGCCATTTCAGATGGTAATTTTGCAATATCTTGTTTTACCAAAGTCTCAAACAGATCAATAGTCTTATGTGAAATAGGGGAGACAAAAGTACTGTGTGGCTTAAATTCAAGATATTCCTCTTCAGTTTTCGATTCGGGATCGGTCACAATGGTTGAGAAAAAATATTGTGCAACCGTAATTTTCTAGTGAATTTGTACAGGGCAATCAAGGAGTCCAGGCCTCTAGACAGATAAGTAGGTACAAATGAACATCCGTTATTCAATACTGCGACTTGATTGTCAGTTAGTTTCTTAGAAGAAATGTTGACAACTAGTGTTTCTTTGTGCGACGTGAAGTCCCTGATTTTACTGAATCGGTGACCTCTGCGGGTTTGACTAATTCTCCTATTGCCTGCGTGGGTGGTTGGTTTGCAGCAGGGCTGGTTGCCAAAAAAGAAACCTTAGAGGTACTAGAAACAGCTGTGGCGATGTCACTACCAGGTAGTTGGGTAATGGAGGACACAGATGGACGGGTTAACTGAGTGTCACTCACTGAGGCTAGACTCTCTTCAGATGAAGTTGTACCTGGCTTCTGCCAGTTCCGTTTTTGGGCATATACCTCAGCCCAAGAATAAACTTCATCTAGCTTATAGTCTATCGTGTCACGACGGAATTTTCTGACCTTGCGTTCATGGATCTCTTTAGCATACAAATCTAGTTTTGAGTTGATAGTTAACCTGTCCACTCTAAAGCAACAGGCGTAGAGAACAACAGTCAATGATATGGAAACATTCCAGACATTGTAAAAAGTTATAAAAAGTTATAAAAAGCAAGACAATTCAAATTTATCATTCAGCCCTTTCGGGGACAATGTTTGCATGAATCAATTCTAAGGGTT
The DNA here is from genome assembly GCF_964204655.1 of Triturus cristatus. Classification (NCBI taxonomy): domain Eukaryota; kingdom Metazoa; phylum Chordata; class Amphibia; order Caudata; family Salamandridae; genus Triturus; species Triturus cristatus. The sequence goes on along the minus strand of NC_140592.1, from coordinate 1,109,161,945 downwards.
AGCACGTAACGTCATAGGTAAGCACTTGATTCCACCCTTGGCTGATCACTTCGCCTGTTTCGGTCCGTTAAAACATATTGCAGCGTATGTTTGATTCTTCTAGGAGACCTCGGTAGATAGGCGCTGGTTCTAGTCTTCGCTTAGAGTCCATGTACTCTAACGTTAGAGGTATGAAGTGCACTGTGTATTTCTCTTTCTGTCGGATTTATGGGCTGCATGTTCTCACAGTTGTCACCCTATTGTTCACTTCTTTGACACTGACCAGATGTTTAGGTCCGTTTTTTCATCACCTCACTACTTTTCACGTTTATTTCCAAAATGGATGAGACTGCAGTCTAATAGTGATTATAATTGTGTCTTTCTCCTGCCCTCCGGTGACCCATAATGTCTCATAATTTCATGTCGTCGTATTGCATTTATTAAAATTAGGATATTGTCACTTTGCAGATTCCCCTGACAAAGGGCTTATGTGAAAAGCCCGAAATGCATTGGGTTATTTGAAATTCTGGTGTTTTGGCTGACTACAAGCTGTATTATTTGCCATTTTTTCCACTACAACTACATCTGCAATCTTCAGAAATAAAGTAGATACAATCAACTTCATGGCCGGATGATTTGACTCTTTGTTCTGATTAATTGAAAACCGATTGGACTATTGATGTTTACAATAAGAATAATTGTTTATCACTAACGATTGTTTCGTTAACGTTGTGTACACTTCATAGTGAATTGATAGTAGTGCACTGGGTATTCCTAGATACATTTCTGGGTATTTTCTTTTCATGTTTGAATCAGGTGGCCCGCAGAGCCCCTAACCTGGTGCACACAGTATGTGTTCAAGTTCGTTGAAAGTTTGAAAAAGCATTTATATTGTTTAAACTAGATTATTTGAGTGCATCCCAGCTGCGCTGTATTCACTTTTAGAAACTTGACATTTTCCTGCTTTAGCCATTTGGTGCCTGTAGCCTGTCACATGACCGGGTGTAGTTGGCAGTTGGACTTTGTGTATTCCTCCTAGACAGGCACACACAATGGGAACCTAGGTGTGTCTCAATGGGCCATCTCTGCCAGGAATGGAGGTAGGAGTTGGGCACAGCCTGCCTTACACCAGAATAGATTGTGTACTGTCCACACACAAAGGGCTGCATACCCTCCTGTAGTGAGTTTGAAGCCAGAGCACGAAGGGAGGACATCTGTATGCTTCAAAGGCATGCCTTTGAAGTCTCCCCCACTTCAAAGGCACCATGGGGTATAAGTGCTGGACCTCAGACACCACCACTTCAGTACACTTCTGGACCTATGGTTACTCTGCCAGGAAAAAGAACTGCTGTGCTGCTGAAGGACTGCCACTTTGCTTGACTGCACTCTGCTGGACACCAGCTTTCCTGTACTGATCTACTGTCTGCTGCTCTCTTTCTTGGGTGAGAAGGACTGGTCCTGCACCTCTTGAACCCAGAGTGACACCAAGGGCTAGATGGCTGGCCTCCTGATCTGAAGCCTCAGGGACATACCAGGCTTCCACCTACCTGCATCTGCACTTAGACTCTAACATCTGTAAGTCAACCCTCTCAAGTGGTGTCACCGCAGTTCTGAACCATTGGAAGTGAGACGGAGGTACTTACCAGTGGAACCAATGCATCTTCTCCACTCAGTGACACATCCCCGAGCAGGATCAACCCATCTCCTCAGCTGATAGTGCACCCCGAGCAGAACTGATGCATCGCTGCTGCATGGATTGGACTTGCCACAAAAGACTCACCTTGCCGCCCCAACCCACATCTTGGCACTGACGCATCACCTTTGGAACTGCCACTGCGAGACGCTTTCTCCGGCGTAGCTCCTTGTGTCTCTCATCGATAGCAATGACAAAACTCTGCATCACAACTTCACTGCTCATCAGAACTTGGCGCATTGCCTCAAATGTGCATCGCATCCCTAATACCGGACTTCACATCACAAGCCCCTTCGATGGGATACTCAACTTTGACGCAACCGGACCTCGCCCCACAGCCTCACCGTATCTTGAAACCAATGTATCGCCTCTGCTGTATGATGCTTCTTCGACGCTGATCCCCGTAACGCTCTGTAACCAGGACTTAAGGTACTCTTTCAGCTGGCCTAACTGGGTCCCTGTAGCCGGCCTGTGTTCCAATGCAGTCGGCCTGAACTTGCAACTTTGTTCAGGTCTGCACGACCAGATATTCCCAATAACACTTACGCTGTTTGGCGCTATTTTACACAATAAACTTTAAAATCAATATCTCTTGTTCTACTGATTTGATTGTTGTTGTTTTGGTCATATTTAATTTATTAAAATCAGAGGTATTTTACTAAACTGGTGTGGAATCATTTTGTGTGATGTTTCCACTGCTTTATGCTTTACTGCTTGAAGTGTTGCACAAATGCTTTACACACTGCCTCTAAGTTCAGCCTGCCTGCTCTGTGCCAAGCTACTAGAGGGTGAACACAGGTTAATTTGGGGTTTGCTTATTATACCTTACCCTGACCAGGATTGTGGTTGTTGCTTCAACCAAGGCTTACACCACAGTCAACTAACAACCCAATGTCTAGCAATAGTCAATATCTTCTTGCAGCGCATGTTCCAAGGTCGTGTCTGGCAGAGGGCCCTCAACACTCACGTCATTGTTGAGCTCCTTCTGAAGCCTTTGGTTTGGCTACCAGAGTTCTGAGCAGGATTAACCTGGACTTCGTAGCCTCCGAGGTCGCTTGTGTCAGATCTCAGAGAGAAAACCACGAAAAAACTCAAACACACACAATATGACATGTATGTTCCCCCTTCTGCTCTAGGGCAGCTAGAGAAACTCTGTTGCAACTGAAAGTAGGTGTCTGACAACAGCGGTTGTTACAACTCTTTCCCTTTTGCATATGTTCACTCCTGTGCTCATGCCCATGTTGTTTTTTCCTCCTCAGCTCCCTTCGTCCCTTTCCGTCAGCTTGTCCTCATTGTCTGTGTTCTAGTGTTTACTTTCCTGTTATCGCCAGTATTTTCGTACCTTTGCATACACTCCTGTAGTCGTGTTTTGCAAATCCTACATAGCTCAGCCAGCCTGGCCCTCTGGAGTTCATCTAGCTCTCGGGCAACTTTCCCAGTTTGCCTAGGAGCTAGTTAGAGCGAGACCCCGTGGGTCACCAGATAATTCTTTACATCTTCTTTTTTTATTTTTTTTTTATTTTATTAGTTTTATTGCAAGCAAATCAGAGACAAAATACAGTTAATATGAATATAAAAACATAATCAGGGCATATATCAATGTAATGCATTATCCAGAGGAACATGGAAAAAAATCATATCAATCACCAAGAAAAAGAAACAAAAAAAGGGAAAAAAAACCACAAAAAAAATTCTCTCTTTTCTCCCCTTTTCTTCCTTCCTTCCTCCCCCCTTTTCTCCCTCCCTCCCCCTTAGACAGCCAATTCTGCCTGAATCCAATGCAGTACCGGGGCCCATATTTTTTCACCCTGCAATCTTTTTTTACAACTTTTTGCTGCATAAATAGCATGTTCCAAATTGTACTTCGCCAGAAGACGTGCCCTCCATGTATAAAATAACAGAGGGTCTGGGTTTATCCAATCCTGAGTAATACAGGCACGAAAAAGAGACATGCAAATAAAGATCAACTTTTTCCTGTCAACATCCATGTTGTCAGATGAGATCCCTATAAGTACCAATTCTGCAGTTAATATAATATTACTATCAAAGATTTTAGACATAAATGTTTGTATTTCAGTAATTATTAACGAAAGACATGGACAATGAAAAAACATATGACATGCGTCAGCTGCTTCAAATGAGCATCTCTTACAGGCCGTCCCAGATGTAGCACCCCATTTAAAAAGTTTTTCCGGAGTATGATATAGATCAAATATAACCATATAGTGCTGGGTGCGTGATCTGCCTGTCAATAGGATAGCATTGGCCATATGAATGGAGTCTTCCACCAACACATTTGTCATACCCAATTTATGTGCCCAGCGGTCCAGTATTAAAGGGATATCATCCTTACAGAATTCAATTAATTGATTATAGAAGAAGCCAATCCTTCTTTTAGTATATAGAGATTCAATCAAAGATATTTTCTTTAGCCCTGAGCACTCATCAGGTGATAGAGTTTTAAAATAACTATGTAACTGAAAATATTTAAAATAATCAGATTTTGGAACATTAAATTTAATTTGAAGATCTTGAAAAGAAATCATATCATGATTATCCCAAAGATCGCCTAAATAGTTAATTCCTAAGTTACTCCATTTTTTCATGACATGATCCCTAAAAATAAATGGAAAAATATGCTTAGATATGAGCGGAGTATATATCATAATTTTTGGGATCTCCACATATCTTTTTATAATTCTCCATGCCCGATATGCAGCAGTTATAGTCTTAAATTTAATTTTCTTAAAGTAACTAGGTTCAATATTCTTCAAAAGACAGCCACGAGCTTCGACCCCCAAAAAAAATTCATATATAGAAGGGGAGGGTGCATCATTAAGTGGAGCTTTAGAGCCAATAATTAGAGGATTAATAAATTGAAGTATAGAAGCTAGATAATAAAATAAAAAATGTGGAGTATTCCAGCCTCCTCTGGCCTTTGGGAGAATCAGTTTTTTAAAGGCTCTTCGATGACGTCTATATCCCCATAAAAATCTCCCAGCCATGCTTTCCATTTGTTTGAAAAATTCTATAGGAAACTCCAAAGGTATTGTTTGAAAAAGATACAAAAACCGAGGAAGAATCATCATTTTTAAGACATTGTTTCTGCCATGCAAAGAAAGATGTAAATGATCAATGCGTTCCAGTGTTGTATTTGCTTTTTTAAGGATAGGGGTAAAGTTAAGTTTAGGAATATCAGAAATCGGGGTAGTGATTTTAATTCCAAGATAGGTTGCAATGGGGACTATGTTGAGATGTGTAGGTGGGTTCTGGCCAACAAATAAGATCTGAGTCTTTGAAGAATTTAGCCTATAACCCAAAAAAGTTCCAAACTCAACTGCTATCTCTTCAACTTTAGGCATTGCGCTTGTAATATCTGTAGTAGGGACCACTACATCGTCAGCATAAGCCAATGCCCTATATGAAATACCTGCTACATCCACTGGTTTAATTGCCCTCTCTTGATTTAACTTATTGAGATAAATATCAATATATATAGAAAACAGTAATGGAGATGATGGGCAACCTTGACGGGTGCCCCGAAAAATACCGAACGGCCTAGAGATGTTAGATCCAAGTTTTACGGATGATGTTGGTGATTGATATAGAGATTTTAATGCATCTATCATTTTTGGCCCAAAGCCTTTCAAAGCCAAAATATCCCAAAGATACGGCCAGGCCACCCTGTCGAATGCCTTTTTGGCCTCCAACAGGGTGACTCCCAATGGCGTGTTAGTTGCTTGTGCCCAGTCCATCATAGCGATGACTCTTCGGACATGGTCCGCCGTATCCTTATTAGGGATAAACCCATGTTGCCATCGTGACACAATAGATGGTATCACTGTTGACATGCGGGTGGCCAATATTTTAGAGAAAACTTTACTGTCGGCATTTATCAGGGATATTGGTCTGAATGACGCTGGGTTCAGGGGTGGTTTATCCTTTTTAAGAAATGCCATCAAAATAGATTGGTTCCAAGAAGATGGTGGATGCCCCCTCTGAGCTTCCTGAAATGTGGTCAACAAATCTTCCTGTAGGATATTTCTAAAAATCCTAAAAAACTCGAGAGGCAGGCCATCAGGTCCCATAGCTTTTCCCATAGCCAGAGAGAGCAGTGCTGCTTCTATTTCCTCCCATGTAATATCTGCTTCCAAAAACGAGATTTGTTGGTCAGACAACTTTGAGAAATTATTTTCTCCAAGAAAATTTATTAATAAATCTGAAGAATATATCAAGCCATCATCCTTATAAAGATGAGAGTAAAATTGCCGGAATACCTCTAAAATTTTATCCGGATGGCTATGAATCTTACCGGCTTCATCTTGTATAGCACTAATATTATTAGAAATATCCTTCTCTCTGGTTCTCTTAGCTAGAATTTTACCAGCATTCTCTCCCATTTCATAAACTCGAGATCTAAATGTTGCTACCTGTTCCGCAAGTTTATCTGCAAATATTTCATAGACCTTGGCCTTATATATATCAAGGGTAGTCTTAATTTGTTCAGTATCTTACTGACTAAGAATGGCTGTCATTAATTTTTTTTCCCATTCTCTTACTAAGTTAATATTTTCATCTATTTTCTCTTTTATATGCCGTTGTTTCTTAATTGAATAGGAGAGTGTTTGACCACGCTGGCAGTTTGCGGTCGAATGACCAGGATCTTATTGTTAGATTAGGACTATCCTCCGGAGTTATTTCTATTAATATCGGATTATGATCCGATATTATTCGAGGAAAAATTTCAACTGTAGTATTGCTAATAAGTCTAGAATCTAAAAAGAAATAATCTATTCATACAAATTTCTGATGAGGATTAGAAAAGAAAGTAAATCCAGGTGATAAAGGATTTTTTGCATATCCTACATCCCTTAACCCATACTCCAAGATTAGGCCTTTTAATGCTTTAAATACCCTCTTTTTTGATCCAAAGTATAATGAATTGCCAGATGTGTCCATCCCCCCATCAAGATGCATGTTTAGGTCCCCACAAAATATAAGTGACGGGGGCCAATCAGCAAATTCTACACTCAGGTAATTCAGAATCTCAGGATCATCTGAATTTGGAGCATAAACTGAACGTATTGTCCATAATTTAGCATCAATTTGTATTTCTATTATCGCCCATCTCCCATACTGATCGACCTTTGTGCGTTTCAAGCAACCTCTCCCATGCTTCATAAGAATTGCCACCCCTTTTGTAGTAGTTCCTTGCTTAGTACAAGCAAGTAATTGCAGCCCCAGATCTTTAAATAGATGTCTGTTACTCCACATAAGGTGAGTCTCTTGAAGGCAGATTATGTCTGCCTTCATAGTCTGTATAATCGGATTACATACGCCCCTTTTCTTTCTATTATTAATTCCACAAATATTCCATGAACAAACCCGATGCTTAGCCATCTTTAATAATTATATAGTGTTCCACACTGTTCATCCTAATAAGCCTCTGACAATATACCATTTGATTATCTATGTTCAATATTGAAGGCCTTTTTACATCATCCTCAAACCAAACAAAAACGAAAATCATCACTAAAACAAAAATCAAACCATCACTCATTTTTTCTTTTTTCTGATTTTGCTTGCACCCCCCTGCCCACCTTAGTGACCTCCCCCCTCCGCCCCCCCTTCCCCTACCCCACCCCCTTGAACCCAACCCACTAGAGGCATAGGGACTAACAGTCCCTAAAAACGATGGAGTGAGAAAAAGCATCTAAAGTCTCCCTGCCATCATCTTTCTTAATAAACCTTCTTAATGACTCTATTATCACCCATTCGATATGGCTCCAAAAATTAGTAATATTAATATTTCCATATTAGTCCATCATTATGGAGCCAACATTTTTTTTTTAACTATGAGCCTATTTTTTATTCTAAGGTTTCAAGAAGAGGAAAAAAAAAAAAGAGTATCAGGTTGTGCCCTTTTCCCCTTTTTTTCTTTTTCTTCTCTCCTCTTTCCCTCCCCCCTTCTTTCTTCCTCCCTCTCCTTCCCCCTTCCTCTCCTTCTTCCCCTTTCTATTCTTTCCTTTTCCCGCTCTCTCCTTTCCCTTTCTCTCTCTTACTCTCCTCCTCCTTCGTTCTTCATTTTTTTTTACCCAACTTGATCTTGGGAAAGGATACCAATTATACAACAAATATTCAAATATTCAGTCAATTCAAAAAGAAGCCAGAAGATCTTTGGCGGCAGTTACTGAGGTCAGATAGTAAGATCTCTCCTTAAATATCACCTTAAGCTTAGAGGGATTCAACAAGAAAGCCTGAGCACCTTTATCTTGAAAAGCAGGGATTAGTTGCCGAAACTGCCAACGTTGCTCAACAGTGACATGGCAATAGTCTGGTCAAACGAAAAAATCCACACCCTTTCCCCTTCTTTTCCGGTCAGGCCTGGCCAAGTCATAAAGAGCCTCTCTTGCAAGAAAGTTATTAAGGCAGATCAGAATTGCCCTAGGTTTTGCATTAGAGTCAGACCTGGAGTTTCTCTGAAATGGAAACCTGTGTACCCGTTGAAGTTCAATATTCCATTTCTATTGTACTAACTCAGGGAAAGCTTCAGAAAACATATCAATGACAAATTGCCTTATATTCCCTGCTTCGCTTCCCTCAGGAACCCCTAGGATTCGGAGATTGTTCCAGCGTGACCTATTTTCCAAATCAACCAGTTTCCAGTTTATTTCATCTCTCAATCCAGCCATTGAAGCAATTTGCTTTTGCTGATTTGTCACAGTGTCTTCAATTGCTGATATTCTACCTTCAGCTTCAATCACTCTAGCAGTCATCTCACCACAAGATTTTGCAACCTTCCTAAGATTGTTCTGGAGACGCCGGACAGCACCCTGTGTACGTAGGTTTTCTGCCCTTGTCTCCTCCCGGTGCTGGATCATAAGTTGACAAAGTGTTTCTAGTGTGGTAGCTGGAGTCGTAGAATATTTATTTGCCATCATATTCAAAGAGCTGGTTCCGTCTACCCCATCCACTGCAACTACTGTGGTTTCGACAGTACCATTATCTACTCTGTGTTGGGGAGCGTCATCATCCCCATCCTGAGACTCCTCCTCATCGCTCCCACTCTCAAGATCATCCAGACTCAGTGACTACGGCAATGAGCCCGCACTCCTGCCGCTTAGATCATCTCTCCATTCCGCTTGAGCCACCTGGGCCATCTGACTTTCTGAATCCAAAGCCACCGACAGGTCGGTCATAGAATAGAAATTACCAGCAGAGTCGACTGATTCAGTATCCTCAACTAGGAATGGGGTCTCAGCAACTTCGGGTACGTGTTCGAGCAACTCAGCACTCTGGTGTGGGAGTACCAGAGAGTGAATGTCGTTATCTCCGGGTACGGCCTTGTCAGTATTATTACCCACTTTCTTATCCAGAACTGTCTCATTTTGTAAAACAGTGTCAACCTTAGAACATGAGCCTTTACTGGTCTTGGTAGTTTTTTTTTTTTTTTTTTTAGAGCAAACATATCAGGGATTTTGGGGGTAGTCTCAGAACTACATCCCCCAGAATCCCCTATTACTTTGTGAGTATTATCATGAATGGATTTGTGCCTGGGTTCTGTCAAATTGAGCTGAGCAACGTTTAAGGCGCCATTAGAGTCAATAGAGTCATTAATTACCTGTACTGGGTTCTGGCTGATTTCAGATGGCAGATTAGTTCCAAGATTTCCGGGGTTTCCAATATCTTCAATACCTCTAACCCTCTCCTGAGGTGCAGTGTCCTGCATTGCTGCGGTCGTCCTCGCATTTCTTCTGCTCCGGAATTTAGAAACAGCCAGATTTTTGGAGGGCATAATATTTTCAATGTTTGTGCTTTGTTTCCAATACTGCACTTTCCCCTGTGCTTTCGGCTGCCGCTGTCGCTGCGGTTGAAAACAGGGAAAGCAAACAACTGCCTGGCCCTCAAGATCACTGAACTCCACAGCGTTCCTTCCCAGAGAGACACAGTCCAGCTCAGACCGAAGGCCCAACGCTAAACCGCAACACGAAACAGCTGAGTGCCGCCAAGCGTATAGGAGTGACCGGCGGAATAGACACCGAAGATCTGGCCGCATTACAGGTAATAGAACTTTCCCCTCAGTCTCTCTTCAGTCGAAACATCAGACTCCCTCACTCCATCTCAGCCCAGAGTTCTTTCACTGGTAGCGCCCGGGTTAATCACGGGGTTGTCATTCCGCACATCAACCGCTTAGACTGAAGGAGACGCAGATCCCATTGAAATAACTATGCAGTAACTAGGCAGGGAGACCGCGAACGATGCCGTTTCACTCGGACGCCGAGGCGTCCGCCATCTTGCCTCAATTCTTTACATCTTCTACCTGTAATGTTATATCTGTTCCCTCTCAGTCTGATTAAATACTTACTATCTTTAACTTTGTATTTTAACATTTATTTGGGGTTTGTGCATATGTAACAGTGTCTTCTTTAAATCAATGTTTTGGCCTGGTTCTTTCCTTTGCAATAAACCCACCCACAAATGTTGCGTTCCAGGAATTAAATTAAGAAATGTATTCTTTTTTTCACTACATTTGTAAGGCATTCTAGACAACGCAACCTGTTGGTATTCATCTAACCCACATAGTCTGTATTCCCCTGTTCTCCACTTCTTAGAAATAGGGTTTTCTAATTTATAAAATGCAGATAGATATTGTTTTCTTTTACCCCTGCGCTCCCCCATATTCATTATGTATTCATATAGTTTTCTACAGCGTAGTATTTATATTTTCTAATACTTACATGTATTTTTAGCAATATTTATTTCATGTATTGTACTTTATGCCCACTACTCTTGCTCTATTTTTTGTTAATATGACTTATACTAATTATTATATTGCTGTTTCCTAATAAACTCAAACTTTTAAAAATAAATAAATATCTAGGGTGGATAGGTTTCCCTCGGCAGACCCCAGACCCAAATACTGTGGACACCACATATGGAAACTCCCCATCAAAAACATTCCCCGTTGTCTACTGTGCGGATCCCTCCTCAAACCCATTAAAAACCCTTGGTTGGCACCGTCATACTCAGGAGACCCATGAAAACACAGATGTGGATTCAGCCTTCTTAGGGATATCTTCCCGTGTGAGGAAAACTGAAGGAAATTAACATAATTTTGAACGAAAAATTGCTGACTGTCTGAAATTTTCAATGCTTCAAACTAGCCAGCCAATGAGGGTGTAGAAAGTCTGCCACCAAGTGATAAAAACGTTAGGATGGAAGACACCTGCGACCAAAAACAGATACCTTAAAACAGAATTTCGTTTTCATTTTATTACAATTTTCCCAAATGCACCATTTCTTCCGGAGACCCTAAGGGATACATTTGGGGGTTAGGCTTTGGCAGGGATATATTGTAGCCCGATGGAAAATGGAGGGAGTTCCCATGTTTTGGAATAAAATGCTACAGTTCAGATAGATGTTATTTTCAGCACAATCTCCAAGTCAACCAATCATGATGAGAGAGGTTTGGCATTGAATAGTAGAAACCGTATAATGTGTAGGTGTTAACACTACATGGCTGTGGTGTGTTTCCATAGAGCCCAGGGGTGATACTTGCAATAACAAGCATTGGCATAGCCAATAGGTCTCGCCTTTGGGACCTTATAAGTGTTTAGCCATGCAACAGTTGCATAACTAAATACTTATACGGCCCCAAAAGCAAGACCTATTGGCTGCGCCAAGCGGCCGTGCAGCCGCGAAAGTGATCGCGATCGCGATCAAACATCAAAGCGAAAGTGAAAGTATTGCGGTCAAGCGCGGCGCGCGCGCCCGCGCGCATGCACTGTAGCTCTAGGCTGGTCTGGTAGCACTTTTTGGAGCCCTCTCAAAAAGTCTCGCCAGACCAGCGCATACGCTGGGTCATGCGAGTCCTAAAAAGGCAGATACCCTAATGTGACATTTCTCTTTGAGTTTCTTTCTAAAAGTTCCACATACACTGCACACAGTTTATTGCCTGTGGACACCTTAAACCTACAGAAAAGCCAAACATATCTGGTACAAAAATGTTCAGGAGATCCAGAGGAATACTTATTGCGGTCAAGCTTTAGCAGGGATATGTTCCTGTGTGGGGGAAACTGAAGGGAACTACTATGGTTTGCAAACAAATGCTAAAAATTTGGCAGACCTCCTGTTCTGCTAATTCTCCTGGCCAGCTAACTAGGGGGAGGTCGGTCATAGAATAGAAATTACCAGCAGAGTCGACTGATTCAGTATCCTCAACTAGGAATGGGGTCTCAGCAACTTCGGGTACGGGTTCGAGCAACTCAGCACTCTGGTGTGGGAGTACCAGAGAGTGAATGTCGTTATCTCCGGGTACGGCCTTGTCAGTATTATTACCCACTTTCTTATCCAGAACTGTCTCATTTTGTAAAACAGTGTCAACCTTAGAACATGAGCCTTTACTGGTCTTGGTAGTTTTTTTTTTTTTTTTTTTAGAGCAAACATATCAGGGATTTTGGGGGTAGTCTCAGAACTACATCCCCCAGAATCCCCTATTACTTTGGGAGTATTATCATGAATGGATTTGTGCCTGGGTTCTGTCAAATTGAGCTGAGCAACGTTTAAGGCGCCATTAGAGTCAATAGAGTCATTAATTACCTGTACTGGGTTCTGGCTGATTTCAGATGGCAGATTAGTTCCAAGATTTCCGGGGTTTCCAATATCTTCAATACCTCTAACCCTCTCCTGAGGTGCAGTGTCCTGCATTGCTGCGGTCGTCCTCGCATTTCTTCTGCTCCGGAATTTAGAAACAGCCAGATTTTTGGAGGGCATAATATTTTCAATGTTTGTGCTTTGTTTCCAATACTGCACTTTCCCCTGTGCTTTCGGCTGCCGCTGTCGCTGCGGTTGAAAACAGGGAAAGCAAACAACTGCCTGGCCCTCAAGATCACTGAACTCCACAGCGTTCCTTCCCAGAGAGACACAGTCCAGATCAGACCGAAGGCCCAACGCTAAACCGCAACACGAAACAGCTGAGTGCCGCCAAGCGTATAGGAGTGACCGGCGGAATAGACACCGAAGATCTGGCCGCATTACAGGTAATAGAACTTTCCCCTCAGCCTCTCTTCAGTCGAAACATCAGACTCCCTCACTCCATCTCAGCCCAGAGTTCTTTCACTGGTAGCGCCCGGGTTAATCACGGGGTTGTCATTCCGCACATCAACCGCTTAGACTGAAGGAGACGCAGATCCCATTGAAATAACTATGCAGTAACTAGGCAGGGAGACCGCGAACGATGCCGTTTCACTCGGACGCCGAGGCGTCCGCCATCTTGCCTCAATTCTTTACATCTTCTACCTGTAATGTTATATCTGTTCCCTCTCAGTCTGATTAAATACTTACTATCTTTAACTTTGTATTTTAACATTTATTTGGGGTTTGTGCATATGTAACAGTGTCTTCTTTAAATCAATGTTTTGGCCTGGTTCTTTCCTTTGCAATAAACCCACCCACAAATGTTGCGTTCCAGGAATTAAATTAAGAAATGTATTCTTTTTTTCACTACATTTGTAAGGCATTCTAGACAACGCAACCTGTTGGTATTCATCTAACCCACATAGTCTGTATTCCCCTGTTCTCCACTTCTTAGAAATAGGGTTTTCTAATTTATAAAATGCAGATAGATATTGTTTTCTTTTACCCCTGCGCTCCCCCATATTCATTATGTATTCATATAGTTTTCTACAGCGTAGTATTTATATTTTCTAATACTTACATGTATTTTTAGCAATATTTATTTCATGTATTGTACTTTATGCCCACTACTCTTGCTCTATTTTTTGTTAATATGACTTATACTAATTATTATATTGCTGTTTCCTAATAAACTCAAACTTTTAAAAATAAATAAATATCTAGGGTGGATAGGTTTCCCTCGGCAGACCCCAGACCCAAATACTGTGGACACCACATATGGAAACTCCCCATCAAAAACATTCCCCGTTGTCTACTGTGCGGATCCCTCCTCAAACCCATTAAAAACCCTTGGTTGGCACCGTCATACTCAGGAGACCCATGAAAACACAGATGTGGATTCAGCCTTCTTAGGGATATCTTCCCGTGTGAGGAAAACTGAAGGAAATTAACATAATTTTGAACGAAAAATTGCTGACTGTCTGAAATTTTCAATGCTTCAAACTAGCCAGCCAATGAGGGTGTAGAAAGTCTGCCACCAAGTGATAAAAAAACGTTAGGATGGAAGACACCTGCGACCAAAAACAGATACCTTAAAACAGAATTTCGTTTTCATTTTATTACAATTTTCCCAAATGCACCATTTCTTCCGGAGACCCTAAGGGATACATTTGGGGGTTAGGCTTTGGCAGGGATATATTGTAGCCCGATGGAAAATGGAGGGAGTTCCCATGTTTTGGAATAAAATGCTACAGTTCAGATAGATGTCATTTTCAGCACAATCTCCAAGTCAACCAATCATGATGAGAGAGGTTTGGCATTGAATAGTAGAAACCGTATAATGTGTAGGTGTTAACACTACATGGCTGTGGTGTGTTTCCATAGAGCCCAGGGGTGATACTTGCAATAACAAGCATTGGCATAGCCAATAGGTCTCGCCTTTGGGACCTTATAAGTGTTTAGCCATGCAACAGTTGCATAACTAAATACTTATACGGTCCCAAAAGCAAGACCTATTGGCTATGCCAAGCGGCCGTGCGGCCGCGAAAGTGATCGCGATCGCGATCAAACATCAAAGCGAAAGTGAAAGTAATTGCGGTTAAGCACGGCGCGCGCGCCCGCGCGCATGCACTGTAGCTCTAGGCTGGTCTGGTAGCACTTTTTGGAGCCCTCTCAAAAAGTCTCGCCAGACCAGCGCATACGCTGGGTCATGCGAGACCTAAAAAGGCAGATACCCTAATGTGACATTTCTCTTTGAGTTTCTTTCTAAAAGTTCCACATACACTGCACACAGTTTATTGCCTGTGGACACCTTAAACCTACAGAAAAGCCAAACATATCTGGTACAAAAATGTTCAGGAGACCCAGAGGAATACTTATTGCGGTCAAGCTTTAGCAGGGATATGTTCCTGCGTGGGGGAAACTGAAGGGAACTACTATGGTTTGCAAACAAATGCTAAAAATTTGGCAAACCTCCTGTTCTGCTAATTCTCCTGGCCAGCTAACTAGGGGGAGGCAGGTCTGCCACTCAGTGATAGAAACTTTAGAATGTGTAGATGATAAATTTATACGGTTGTGTTATGTTTCCATGCAACCCAAGGATGCTGCTGTGACTGCTTCCAATTAATAAATTAAAAGTGTTGATATGCAGGACAGGGGACCCTGTGGGTCTCATAAGACGATGGCAATGTGCAAATAAAGGAAACCTTCATAGGACAAAATTCATAGTCAAAACCTTAAAGGGTTTTTTAAATGTAAGAGTTGTTGCAAAAAGCTAAAACAGTTAGTCAAATTCAAATCAACATTCATAATGCAAATGCAAGGTGGATCAATGTACACCTCCAAAACAAGTAAATTGCCAGAACCAAAGTATAGTTCAGTAAAAGGACTAGCATAAACCTACTCAATTTAAAATTCATGAAAAGTCTAAGTATAATTCAACAAACAGACTAGTGCAGAGTCTGTACAATTCAAAGGGTTAGAAAAGTCCAAGATTAAACAGACAGACGTGGAGTTTGCCTTTGTGGAAGTATGCAAAAAGTCTAGCACACAACCCAAAAAGGACACATTTAATAGGATTCAGATAGTGAAAACGATGCTCTCAACGTGGGTGCCCTTCATCAATATGGTTTCTAATGCCATTGCGGCAGAAGGAGCAATGCCCTCATCCTGGAAAGGGGTGGAGATCGTTCCAATGTACAAAAAAGGGGATCCAGGCATGCCCTCTAATCACCATCCCATCAACTTACTAGACAATCTCCAAAACATTTTCTGCAAACAGATCCTCAAGCACCTGTTGGGTAGGTGTGAGGGCAAGCAGACCCTGATAGGGCTTCAGAGATAGAGTTAGCGCCATTGACCAGGTCTTCCAGTTCCTCCTGGTTAAATGGAGGGTGGTTGACCTGGCCAGGGGCAATCTTTTTGTGGCATTCATTGACCTGCACACTGCATTTAACCTGGTGCCCAGGGGGAATTTGTGGGAGGGACTCTCGGGTATGGGGACTCCCCCTGACCTCTTATACTTGATTAGATTATTGCACGAGGGGAACTTTGCTAAACTAAGGTGTGGAACAAAAGGAAAATTAACAGATGCTTTCCCCATCAACCAAAGTGTTAGGCAGGGCTATGTACTTGCCCCTACCCTTTTCCTTCTCTACATCAATAATTGTATTACCCATTTAACAAACTGTGCTAATGATTCCCCCACTCTGACCGTAACAAAAGAACCGGCCCTCCTCTTTGCGGACGATACGTTTTTTCTGTCTAAAACTAGGAGGGGCCTGCAAAGGCTGATTGATAGTTTTAACCAGTTTTGCAGTGATTTTGTCTTAAAATAAACACTTCTGAGACCAAAAACATGACATATACTAAGAAAGGCAGACTGAGTAGGGTTGTCAAAATGGGGTCGGACATTTTTTAAAGGGTCCAGGAGTTTGATTACCTGGGTATCAAGCTAGATGAGCTCGGATCCTGGGACCTGCAGATTTTAAAGAGCACCTTATCCATAATGCAGAGTACTCAAGCTGGCCAAAAAAGCATCATGGTCCCCTGTATGGCCAGCAGTGGAAATCTATAAGGCCCAAACAAGGGGGGCTGCTCTTTATGGGGTGGATCTATGGGGGCACTGTAACACTAGTCCATTGAGCATAGCTGAAAACAATTTTGTCAGAAGCCTGGTGAATCTATGGAAGGGCATGCCTCTTGTCCCACTGTGCTTGGATCAGGGGATCCACGAGATCCCATCATTGGTGGCATTGAGACCCCTAATGTACTGGATCCGAATCGAGGGTACTGATGAACTGAGCCACCTTAAAGAGGGCCAGAAGAATGTCATTTTGGCCAATGGAGGGGGGGAAATCAGATGGTTAGGGGCGCTCGAGAAGGGTTGAAGTGAGTTGGCCCTGGGGAAGTTCTGAAGCGAGCCACAATCCATCCGGACAGGGGATGCTGCCTCAGTTAAAAAGATGAAAGAGAAGACCACTAGATGCAGGGACCACTCATCCTCACAAGGAAGTCTAACAAGTGCCTTTCTCCTCCAAAAATCAGTGTACAAGACCAAGGAGTTCCATTCCTGGATTTCATCCCCCCTGTTCGTGCCCAGTCATTGTACCTCCAATTTAGGTATGGGTCTGTTCACGTATCAACTTTAACTCCCAGTTGGAGGAAGATGAACATTGCTTCTATTGTAAGAATGCATGTAAAACTGAGGAGCGTCTATTATTTTTTTGCCCACTCTATGCAAAATGTAGGTCTAAATGGATTGCTCCAATGTGCAAGGGCTTTCAGCTTACCCACTGGAGGAGAAGCAAATAGAGTATGCAAAAGCGACACTTCTTCAATTGTGGTTGTGGTTGTTTCTAAATTTGTGTACATAGCCTGGTTAATTAGATGTAAAATGCTAGATGTTGTTTGAAAATATGCCCCAATTTGCCTTTTCTTATCTGACTTTAATTGCCTGAGGGTGGTGGGTGTTTCTTGCATTTTTGTACATAGCTTGGGTAATTGGGTGTAAAGTGTCAGCTATTTGAATACATGATGTGCCATTCGCATGTTTTTTTACTTGATCGTAACTTTTTAATGTGATCTTTATCTGTATTTATAGACATTTAAGAGTGTTTAATTGATCAATGTCTGTATTTGTCTAAAAAATGTTTTTACACTTCTATCTTTTGATGATGAAAAAAAATTGATCCAAACTATCAATAAATGACGATGGCACATTTGATATGTTTCAGATATTGAAAACTACGCTCTCGACATGGTGAGAGCTGACATCAAGATGTACTAATGAGGTTACTTACACTTAACAATATTTTTTCAAAAAAATATGATACTTCAGAAAATAATCATTTAGGAGCACCTACTTACATGCATAATTGTTAGAAATGGGATCTCTGGTTGGTTAAGGCTTGCGCCAAAGCCATGCAGAGACCACCACTCAATGTGTAAAGCGGTTGCGCACGCACACAGCAACAACATCCCATGCATACCACAAAAGGAACTCAACACAAGGTTATATCAAAAATAGCCTTTGTATTCTCATAACACATTAGAATAGTAAACACATAATATACATGGTGCCCCCTGGCACTAGGTCAGATCTACAAGGGATTATTTACACCTGACAGGGCCCACTGGACTACTGTCAAAACCATCACAAAGCGAATTTACTAGAAGTAAAACAGATAATAAACGTACAACCATTAATCACTGGTAATCACTGTACTTAGCATCAGCCTGTAACATAAACTACATTATGCACAGTATCACATCAGGCGCAAATTACATTCTGCGCCAACCTCACCAGCATAAACACATTATGCAATCCTCTCATAAGTCTAAACACATTAGACCCTAACCTCCTAAGTATAACTTACATTAGGGGCATAAATCACACAGTGGAACATAATCTCACTAGCATAAGCCATAATATGCAAAACAACCTCATAATCATAGGAAACCACATTTAGAGGTATAAAACAGGGTGCGTAAACCATACTACATGAATCACATTTCCTAGCACCTCATCAATCCCATTAGGGCCTGGCGCCCTATAATCCTAACAGTCCCCCTGGCCAACTGGCCATCTCAAAAAGGGGCTCAAATGCCCTATGTCCCAAGAGTCAGGGCGCGCTGCCAAAGCAGCGAAAGTCTAGGGTGCGTAATCTGCGCCGGCCTAAACGTTGCAGCTGGCAGAAAGTGCTGCGCAGCTGTGAATGTCAGGGGAAAAGGAGTGCATCTCACTCCTAACTCAAAAAGTATGTCCCCAAATAAAGAATAACCTAAACGGTGCAGCTGCCCACTACTTGCTGGGCAGCTGGAAATATTAAAATGCGGCATAGGCTCTCAATGGCCCTTAAAACAAATGTGCCCCCTTCGTTGGAGCCACACGGGGCTCTAAAAACAAATAGGCCAACTGTTGGAGCCACACGGGGCTCTGAAAATAATTATACAAAACGTTGGAGCCACACGGGGCTCTGTAAATAGTTATGCAAAACATTGGAGCCACACGGGGCTCTGTAAATAGATAAACGCCCCCAAGCACTGTGGCCCTCAGGGTCCCCTAAACTATTGGGCCCTTGTTGGAGCGCACTGGCTCCTAAAACAAGCTAGGACCCACAAGCGTTGGAGCAGCCTGCTGCAAGACGGGGCCGCTCAGACTCCTCACACTGAAGCGTCTACACGAAGAGCTGTCACTTACCCGCTCTCCGGCTCTTCTTCTCTCCCGGCGCCGACCTCCTCTGGGCCTCCTCGCGGGCCCCAGGGCCGGCACTCCGCTCTTCGTCCGGTCCCTCTCCTGGGACCGGGACTTCAGCATGGAGCCTGCGGGGCTCCAGACGCATCCTCAGGCTGCCGGGGCGTGCACGGGACTTCCTCTGCAAAACCAGAAGTCCCGCCCGCTGCCAGGCACATTGTTGCCTGACTTCCGCTTTTGCCGCGACTCGGGCCGCAGCGGTGATCCATTCTTTGGCACAGATGCGGGGTGGGCACCCGGAAAGCTCATAAAGAAGGCGGGGTGAGCACCCGCCCGTAAATAAGGAAATAAGCGGGGTGGGCTCCGTCATTAAAATAAAAGTACAATCGGGGTGGACACCCGCTCGGCGTGCACAACGGGGGAATCCATATGTGGGGGATTCCCTCTCAGCAGCGGTGCGCAGACCAGTGCTGCAAAGCTCCAGCGCTCCTCTGTCCTGGGGGAATCAAAGCCCAGTGCTCCCCTTTAGGATAAAAGTAAAAAGCGCTCACAGGGAGAAACATATGCTGCAAAGGTCCGGGGTCCTGGAAGCTGGGAAGAAAAAGGCAAAAGGGTTTCAAGAAGTCCTTACAGGTGAAAAGGGGAAATTCAGGGCCCAGGGAGGCAAGCCCTCATGGTAGCCCCCCCCCCCCTGGGCCCCAGCAGCAGCACGCCCTGGCGGAAACAGCAACCAAGAACTGAACATCTTCATGGGGTCACAGCCCCTATATTTATACTACTAAATCCTTTTGTGTCACAGCACAGGGCTTGGGGGATACCAGTAAGAACTGGTTTAGGGGCGATTTGGAGCACTTTGTTTTGCTCAGCTCCTCTCTCTCTCTCCTTTGTCAGGTGGGGGCTCAGTGTGAGAAAATTCGATTTTCGATCGTGATTGAATCGACCCGCCATTTTGTGCTCCGCCGCCATTTTGTGTTGCCCTCACTCAGGCAGCACGGCGAACAAAGTCTATTCTGCTTTTTCTGCAGCTGTGTGTCAAAATAAGCCTTCTGCCTTTATTTGCAAAGCTGGTGTTAGGACTGGCCGAGTACATTAATCCCTGCCTGGTTTTTCTAATCCCCGTCTCAACTATCTATTGGTTCACACTATTCTCTTCTGACTTTATCTTATCATCTGGCCTTCACTGTCCTCTGCTAGCATTCTCTCATTTCACAACTGTCCTCCAACACACACAAACGTATCTCGCCACCTGCAAGTTAGTTGCGGATCTGTTAATAAATTAGTTTGAGGGAGGGGTGACAAACACAGTTGGAGGAGAGGTTTCTTCGAGTCATCTGACACTTTGTTTTCAAACCTTTTCTATTGGTTCTGTCCTGTTTTCCAACTTTTCTTATTGGCTCTTTCTTATATGTTCTGGGTGTGTATTTGGTTAATGTATATGTCACCTATGTAGTGTAAGAGATTGTGCACCACGGAGTGAAGTGGCAGTCTCCTGAGAACCTACCTTGTGTACTGCTGGGATAACTGTACTAGCTGCAGCTAATAAATCCAACCTTCTAACGCCTAACAGAGTGTCCCGTGTAGCTGAGCAGGAGAACCCAGGAGATTAAGGCGTACCCTGCGCCGCCAGGCCCAAACGGTTCTGGTTCTTCAACTGGCGCCCAACGTGGGGCGGCTTCAGTGGTACCGGTTCTGCCTGAAGGTCGTGAGGAACCCCGCAAGAAAATTTCGGAGGGTTCGCGAGCCACATTAAGCGACCCCTGTATGTCGAGAGTGGTCCGAAGGTCTTTTGCAGCGTGGTTACTCCTTCCTGACGGCTACTGGCGACTGCTGCCCTGACTGCCGCCCTGCCTTGGCCCTTCCTTTGGTGATGTATGGTAAGGCGAGATGATAGATGGGCCTCTGTTGGTGTGATAAGACGTCCTTAGTTAAGTATTTGGTGGGTCGCGCCCACAATTTTGGTTCTTTGTTTTTCTCCGGTTCTTAGATTCGACTATTGCAATAGCCGAAGCCGAGGGGTAAGTGCATTTGTGCTGCGTAAACTGAGTTTGCCCCCTTGAAGTTTGTGAACAGTCTGGTGAAATCACGAGATGCCTGGTCTGACTAAGTTTGGAAGAATTTGTTGCTTTGGTTGTAATAGGGATTCCCGGCTTGAGGACTCTTGTCCGATTCCTTCGGTCAGAACTCCCACATATGAGCTCTATTCAAAACATGGTATTGGCCCCATTGCCTTTAACGAGGCATGGACCCGATACACGAAGAAAGATGGTGTTCTAAAATGGCCAGAAAATGGTAGTTTCGATCCTGATGTGTTAGACAATTTAGAAGCAGTCTTATTCAAAAGAAAAGCCCGGCCGGCAATGTTTAACTCTTTCCGCCTTTGGCGTAAGGAAGCCAAACAGAAAGAAATTAAGCAAACAAAACAAGATAGAAAAGCACAGGGTATGACAATTATACAGGCTGCCCAACGATTTAAAGACGATGAAATTGATAATGTGACAGAAATCTCAGAGAGACAGCATCGTATGGCGATAGATAAATGCTATCCGGTGTTGCCTGTTTCCCCTTCCGAAAACAAGAGAGATTTAGAAGAAGATCCCCTAATGTCTCACTTATTGAGATTGCCTCCACCCTATGCACAAGGTGCCAATGCACCCCAGTTGTTACAGCCTGTTCAGCCGCCAGCGGTACCTCCGCCTGTTCCGGTTCTTCCGCATTTGCCTCCTCCAGTATTTCCGCCTCTGCCAGTTTTACCATTAACTTCGACTTCTTTGCCCTCATCTCCTGATCTTCGGTCTCCTTTGCCTTCTGCACCTCCCGCAATTATTGGTTCTCCGTCCGTTAGCTCGCCTAATACTTTGTCTCCTATTCTCATGTCCAATTCTCCGTCTATGCGTAAGCGACTCACAGACACTGTCACTGGTATCCTATCTCCTTTCTTTGAAGCTTTAAATGTGTCTCCGGCTTTTGCTCGAAGACAATCTCGTGGTCAGTTCCCAGATTCTAAAGAACGAGAGAGATTGGAATCTCTCGCACAAAAATGGATCAAAAAGGGTCCCCAATACAGTGTGCTCGATATTATGCCTACCTTCTCACAATGGAATGCACCCACGCAAAGATATGTTTTTAATGTAATGTGCGATACTCTCATTAAAGAATGGGAGGATGTGAATTTAAATTCGGTTCCACAGGGCCTGCTAGATGTTCAGGCTGACTTTGATAAAGGACTTATTGTGGGTTCCAAAGTTGAAAATGCTGTAAGGACACTTATTTCCTTTAGCAACTTGTTATCCTCTCAGACTTTCCTTGATTCCGATCCATCGGTTAAACTGGCATTGAAAAATTATCCCATGAGAGAGGTTCCTCCAGTATGGAAGGAAGAGGTTGCAGCAGTAGGTGCTAATCCAGCTATTCCCGCTCATTTTCAGCGTATATGGGTACATGTCCCCTGGAAGAGATCTGAAGTTTTGGCCCTCAAACAGACTCTACCAGATCCTCGTAAAAATCCTGCGGGTTATTATAAAGAATTATCGCAGACAGTTGACGCTTGCATCATGAACCTAGCTGATATCGATATGTTGATGGGAAATGTAGTCCCACAGACAATATGGGCTAGGATTCGTAAAGAGAATCACGCACAAGAATTAGGTGCTAATTGGGATGTTATAACTGCCACAGATAGAGACCAAGTGGGTGGTGCAAAGCCTGACGCTTTGATTTCAGAACTCCCTGGTAGGATTATTACACTAATGAAAACGATGATGCCTGCATTGAGAGTAAATTGGGATAAATTAGCGGCATGCAAACAAAAGAAAGATGAAAGTGTCTCTGATTTCTTCACTCGTTTCGAGGAGACATTTATTGATCACAGTGGTCAAGATATGGCTACAGAGGGTGGACAGCGATTATTTGTGGATAAATTCGTATTTAATTTGCTTCCCGAGCTGTCACACAAATTTAAAGATTCAGAAAGTTCATGGGCTGTTTCTTCTTCTGCCCAGATATTGGCTACTGCACAATATTATGAAAACAGAGATAAAGAAGAAAAAGAAAAGCAAGAGAAAAAGACGAAAGAATTAAAAACTAAGGTTCTCTTGCAACAAGCTTATCCTCCTCGCTATGCCCAGCCTCAGTTTCAACAGCCTCCGCAGTTTCAAAGGGTGTATCAAAAGCCTGAGCCATATATTCCGTGACCTTTGTTAGGACCTAATCAATGTGCCTATTGTAGAGAGGAAGGTCACTTCAAGAATAGTTGTCCGGTTTTATTGCAGCGTAATGGCACACCATCTACTTCACGAGGTCGTGCTGGCCTCCAGTCAGCAAACAGAGGTAGAGGTCGGGGTATGTTGACCCAAGAACAGCGTTCTCCTCCTACTACTAATTCCGTGAATTACTTTGATCAGCAGAACGTACGGTCTACACAGTACTACAATGAGGATTGTTACATTGAAGACGGGAATGAAAGTCTTCATGCTAACTAGGACAGCCATGGACAAAGTGAGGGAGTTGTGTCGATTCCAGTAGACCAGAATGGACCTTATGTTAAAGTCACTACAATGGGTGTTTCAGAGCCATTTCTTTTAGATACTGGTGCGATGAGAAGTTCTATCATCCATTCAAAACTCCCCGGGGCACCTTTGTCTGGCTTCACGAACGTATCTGTAGGATTTTCTGGCGCCCCTGTTCGTAACCCGGTTTCTTGCCCTCTGCCTATCTCAATTGGCCCTTATGATTTTGAAGCTCCACTTCTTTTGACGAATGGTTGCGGTGAGAATCGGTTGGGTTTAGACTTATTGAAAAGAATGCATGCTACGATATATTGTTCTCCTTCTGGTATACATCTTACTTTGGGACAGAAACTGATTTCTCCAATGTATTTGTCCAAAGATCAGTTTCCACCTGAATTGCTTTCTCTTCCGGCAACGCTTTGGGCCACGGGTCCGAACGATGTAGGCTGTCTTGAGATTCCACCTTATGTTGTCACTCTCAAGCCCAATGTTGAATTGTCGCGTATTCTGCAGAATAGAATTTCCACTGAAGGTGAAACAGCGCTTTTGGAAATCATTCATGATTTGATTCAGAAGGGTGTGGTTGAAGAAACAAGAGGAAACATATGCAATAGTCCTATTCTTCCTGTTCTTAAACGCACTGATCCTTCTCAGCCTCCTGTATATCGTTTCGTAATTGATCTTTGGGAGGTAAACAAAATTGTTGTCGTCCCAGATATCACTGCTCTGTTGACAATGATACCTTCCACAGCGACTTGGTTCTCTGTTATCGATCTAAAGAATGCCTTCTTTAGTATTCCCATTGCCGAAGAGAGTAGGGACATTTTTGGCTTCTCTCTTGGAGGCCGAAGCTTCCGGTTTAAGCGCGCACCACAGGGCTATTGTGAAAGTCCTTCCGTTTACAGCCAAGCTTTAAGATGTAATCTTGATACTTTTCATTTGCCGTCTGGTGCTGCTCTTATACAATACATGGATGACTTGTTGATCGCTGCTGATTCAGAAGATATTTGCAAAAATGTGACTGTTGCATTGCTACGCCATTTGTTTAAACTGAATCACAAGGTTTCACCTTCCAAACTACAATATGTCCGTCGAGAGGTTACCTATTTGGGTCATCTCCTATCAAAGGAGGGACGACGATTAACACCAGAACGAATTCAGGCGATTATGCAAATGTCTGTGCCATCCACACAAAGGGAGGTACGTGCCTTTCTGGGTATTACTTCTTATTGTAGGCAGTGGATCCCTAACTTCTCTCTGTTGGCCAAGCCTTTGTTGGCACTCACTTTGAAAGATACGCCTCAGCCCCTTCCTTGGACTGACGAGTGTCAAAGGAGTTTTACTGACTTACGTACTGCTCTGTGTTCTGCACCTGTACTGGGTACTCCTGATTACAGTAAGCCTTTTACGCTCTATGTTCATGAGAGAGAGGGTTGTGCGTTGTCAGTTTTAACACAGCAATTTGGAGACAAACAGCGACCATGTGACTATTTTTCGGCTACGTTAGATCCTGTAGCTAAAGCATTACCTAGTTGTCTCAAAGCGACAGCAGCAGCCGCAATTTCTATTCAACAGTCTGCTGGAGTGGTGCTAGATAATACTCTCATTGTCATGGTACCACATGCAGTGGATACTTTACTAAATAGAACGAAAACGCAGCATCTTACGAGTGCTCGTCTAACTGGATACGAGCTGATGCTTTTGTCTAGTCACGTACACATCAAACGATGTAATACCCTAAATCCAGCTACTCTGTTGCCCCTTCCAGATGAGAAAGGTGTTGAGGAACAACATGATTGTTTCTTTCGTACTGAAGAAGAGACAAAAGGTAGAATTGACTTGAAAGATACACTGTTAGAGAATCCGGATGGAACTCTATGGGTAGATGGTTCTTGTTTCAAAATGCCTAATGGAGATCCAGTTTCAGCCTATGCTGTAACTACTTTACATACAGTTGTGGAAACAGCACGTATCAGACACAACTCAGCTCAAGCAGCAGAACTGATAGCTTTAACGAGAGCATGTGTATTGTCCAAAGGGAAAAGAGGGAACGTGTACACCGACAGTCAATACGTGTTTGGTGTAGCGTTCAATTTTGGGCGTCTCTGGAAAGAAAGGGGATTCCTCACTTCACATGGCACTAAAATACAACATGGTCAATTGGTGACTGATCTTCTTGATTCACTTGCCTTGCCAACCCAAATAGCAATTGTGAAGTGTAGTGCGCACAAAAAAATTACAGATGATATTGGCCGAGGAAATGCATTTGCAGACGAAGTAGCGAAAAAGACAGCGAGAGACGCTACAAGTCGAATGTATGTGGCGGGTCCTGCGAATTGGGTTAGAGAGAGAGGAATGTATGAGAATACAGTAGAAAGTGTAAAGTCGATTCAGAAAGAGGCTACAGAGAAGGAATTGAGTAGGTGGGAAGAAAGTACAGGAATGTTAGATGAGATGGGTTGTTGGGTGGAATTATCTGAACACCAACGTTGGCTGTTACCAGATGCCTATGTACTCCCAGTGGTTACTATGGCACATGGTCCAGCCCACTTAAGTGCAAAAGGTATATGCAAGCTTTTGGCTCCAGTGTGGCAAAACGAAGGATTTCCAAAATGCGCAGACAATGTAGTGAAACATTGTATTGTTTGTTTAATGTACAATCCGGGAAAGGGAACCCCAACTACAGCGGGTCACTTTGCTCCTCCAACATATCCATTTGAGGTGTTGCAGATCGATTACATACACATGGAACGATGCAACAATCTCAAGTATGTTTTGGTGGTAGTATGCGCCTTTTCTAGGTGGATAGAAGCATACCCTCTAAAAGACAATACAGCCTTATCAACAGCTAAAATTTTGCTGAAAGAATTTTTCCCCATGTTTGGTTTGCCGCGCGTTGTCTGGAGTGACAATGGGAGCGAATTTGTTGGCCAAGTCATGCAAAAAGTTTGTGCGGGTCTTGGTATCAGGCAAAAGTTCCATGCAGCAAATCATCCACAGTCAGCGGGACTAGTAGAATGCTATAACGGTACACTAAAGCTAAAACTAGCAAAAATTCAAGCTAGTACAGGACTTAATTGGCCCGATGCTTTGCCACTGGCTCTCCTGTCCACCAGAACTGCTGTGCACTCTCGTTTGGGACTTAGCCCTTACGAAGTGGTCTTTGGGCGTCCAGCTAATGTATGGGGAGTCCCTCGCCCTAGGAAATACTCAGACTTGCCATATCCAATGTTGATTGACTACTTGCATGAACTTACAACTTAATTGCGTGTTCTCCATCAACAGGTTCAGAGTGCTTTACCGGAGGCTTCCACCGACCCAGGTCATTCCATCCGACCAGGTGACTGGGTCTGCACAAAGAATTTCCAAAGGACGAGAAATTTGGAGCCCAGGTGGAAGGAGCCTCGTTTAGTGCTTTTGACAATGAGAACAGCAGTCAAAGTCGAAGGAAAGAAAAATTGGATTCACGGCGTGCATTGTAAGAAAGTGCCTTTGCCTTTGCCCTTCGATCAGTGGGTTCGTAGGGGTATTGGTGACTCTGAAAGTGAAAAAGTTCCACGATTCGTACCTTTTAGCGATGCACGCCTGAATGGGATACTGTCTGAAAAAGAGGACGACGACATTCTACAGGAAGCGATAACACCACATCGTCGCTTGGATACGACAAATCCACGAACATTGTTCCGAAACCAAACCGTACCTGATAAAGAACATTATAATTTGAGACCTAGACTAAAGAACACTTGAGATTTTTCTCTCTCCTGTGTAGTATTCTATCCCAGTTGCAGGGTCACGGTAGGAGTCTTGATTGTGACCTGAGTAGTGGCAATAGGCCTGCAGGACTTGCAGTGTCATAGGACGGCAGATAATCATAATTAAGTGATCGAGGAAGATTGCCGTGAGCATCCAGTAGAAAGATGGAAACTACACTAGGCAAAAGAGAGAGAAAGGATGAAACTAAGAAAGAATCCTGTAAATTAATGTATAGTCGTTTCAATTTAACCTTATGTATTATTATATTATTGTGTATCCTTCTGGCGTTTATAGGATGGATTATTTATGCTCTGCAGCAAAAAGTTGTCTCTCCTTCTTCCTCTTCGTCTTCTTCTACTGTCTCTCCACATCTATTTCATACCCTTCCTCAACATGAACTCATTAGAAGAACTGAATATTATAGCAATTCCTTTGTCCAGTTATTACATCAACACCAGTTAGTGGTCAACACGACTGATTGTTGGGTGTGTGGACTTATGACACATACCGCAGAAAAAGGAATGCCATATTTAGTTCTCCCGTTTTCTTATGAGGGTTCTGCTTGGGCCTATTTTGTTATTTTCTCCAATGCCTACCAAAGCAAATTCAAACGACCCGTTAGCTCATATATTGGTGGTCCAGATTTTAGTCATAGCTCATTGATAAAGGGAATGGTAGCTATGGCCAAAATCATGGAAAATAGTAAGATTTCCATTGACGAAAAGAAAGCGTATACAAACTGGAACGTCAACCATTATGTCACTAGCCTTAATGATAAGATTAAACAAAGAAAATCTCCACCAATTTGGACTATTCCTCATCAGGGAAATTTCTGTCTGCAAATAAATGATCGGTCTTCTGACACCATACAAAGAAACAACTGTTCCCACACATACGTTTACTCCTCTCAGAACTCACCTCCTCTAGTGCCATCTCAAGGCACGTATTTTATCTGCCACAATAGGGCTTACACTTGGTTGCCAACTGGTTTTCCTGGTACCTGCTATATAGCTTTCCTTCTTCCCCCTACATACACCGTTTCTGCAAACTATCATCAAAACAGATATGGCAGAGGGATTATTGATTCAAAGGACACAGCAGGACAAGAGGGAGGAGATTTCCTCAAAGGATTTCTTCCTTTTTGGGGTCCAATGGCCAACAGCAGAAATATAAGGCAACTGGTTCGTGTCGTAGAAACCACAATAGACATCACTGTAGGAGCCTTAAGTAATATCAAGGCAGAACTACAGGCGGATCGTCTTATGACCTTACAAAATTGAGTTGCCCTAGATTTTGTTCTTGCGGATCGTGGTGGAGTATGCAAATTGATCGGGTCAAGTTGCTGTATTTTCATACCTAATGACGCTCCGACAGTATACCAAGCTATCTCTAAGTTGCATATAATCTCTGAGTCAATTCATCAGGACAAAGGAGATTGGTCATTTACGGAGTGGTTTTGGGGACTACTGTCCAAATGGGGTTGGAAAGTGTTGAAATTCCTTGGAATAGTTTTGACCATTATTTTCTCTTGTTGCCTTTGTATGCACTGTGGTCCTGCCATCTGCGACCTTTGTGCTACTATGTGCATCCCTAAACCCAAATTACAAAGGGCCGAGAACATAAGAATGATGTTACAGCAACAGCTTGATGACCTTATGGCCATCGACATTGACTCAGATTAACATGAGTCTATCTTGCCTGAGTTCTGGCAAAAGGAGGGTCTGAAAAAATTCGATTTTCGATCGTGATTGAATCGACCCGCCATTTTGGGCTCCGCCGCCATTTTGTGTTGCCCTCACTCAGGCAGCACGGCGAACAAAGTCTATTCTGCTTTTTCTGCAGCTGTGTGTCAAAATAAGCCTTCTGCCTTTATTTGCAAAGCTGGTGTTAGGACTGGCCAAGTACACTAATCCCTGTCTGGTTTTTCTAATCCCCGTCTCAACTATCTATTGGTTCGCACTATTCTCTTCTGACTTTATCTTATCGTCTGGCCTTCACTGTCCTCTGCTAGCATTCTCTCATTTCACAACTGTCCTCCAACACACACAAACGTATCTCGCCACCTGCAAGTTAGTTGCGGATCTGTTAATAAATTAGTTTGAGGGAGGGGTGACAAACACAGTTGGAGGAGAGGTTTCTTCGAGTCATCTGACACTTTGTTTTCAAACCTTTTCTATTGGTTCTGTCCTGTTTTCCAACTTTTCTTATTGGCTCTTTCTTATATGTTCTGGGTGTGTATTTGGTTAATGTATATGTCACCTATGTAGTATAAGAGATTGTGCGCCACGGAGTGAAGTGGCAGTCTCCTGAGAACCTACCTTGTGTACTTCTGGGATAACTGTACTAGCTGCAGCTAATAAATCCAATCTTCTAACGCCTAACAGAGTGTCCCATGTCTCTGTGTAGCTGAGCAGGAGAACCCAGGAGATTAAGGCGTACCCTGCGCCGCCAGGCCCAAAAGGTTCTGGTTCTTCAAGTGATTAGACGCACCACAGGGGGCGGAGCCAGCATTGTGGAGGGAAGGCACAGCCCTATTCAGGTCCCAGGTGCAACTCCTCCCTCCCATCTAGATGCAGATCTCTCTATTCACCACTAGGCTACCTCACCCTGTCTCCTGGAATTCCCCAGCCCTCTCAGCTCCTGTCAATCACAAGCCATACATGCACTCCACATCAGGCAGGCAGACACATAGCACACAGAAATGCCAACTTCTAAAAGTGGCACTTTGCCACCAGTCACCATAAATCTGCGCACACCATTGCGCAGCATTTATTCTCATGAGTTCGAACTTACTAAACTCGACCCTACACTCCTCTCATACCAGGAATTACCATGGACACACATATCTCCCATGCATTCCTATGGGAGGGCAGGCCAATCTCACCACACGCACTCAGAGCGCGCACGCACTTTACAATGGGCCACAGTGCTAAATGGCCAGAGGCCTAAAATCACTACCACCATGTCAGAGCTTAAGGCAAAAAGCTCAGGGGTGAACCTGCCAAGAAGGGCCAAGTCCAAAAATAATTATAAAACAGCGTACATTGGAAATGAAGGAAATAACGTTATTTCTGCAACAACTAAAAAAAGTTGACAAAACAGCAGACTTGGGCAAAAACCTTTACATTTGTTGTAAACACATATATTCTGCTCATGGTTTCCTTCTTGAAGAACACAATTTAGTGCATTTCAGCTCGACAAGTAAACAGGGCCATTAAATGAAATCTATTTTGCTTATTTTCGGAAGAGTAAAGACGCTTCAGAGAAACATACATGTGGGAAACTCATTCATGGAATTCAAAAGCACACATTCACTGATCAGATCAGAAACATATTTTTTCGGATAGTTAAGTATCCATAAAAGTAATACACATTAAAAGCATATGGACAAGTATAATACAAGATAAAACACCTACATCTGACAACATGATGAAAGTTGGATTAAGAACAATCTAAAATCACTATAATTTCAACAGGTCCATTTTAATCAGGAAGCATTGTGTGTCATGCCCGAACAGCCGTTCTAAGGAATGAGCCTACATGTATCATGTCTCTAGATCTGGCATTTGCATTAAAAAACTAAAAGCCACCCTAAAGTTCCTAATATTGTGTTTTTTAATAAGCAGAAGTAGAACGGCCTAGTATATTTTCAATAGAAATTTACAAAAAAGTGCTAAGTGCTGCACAATCTGACCAGAGCTCCCGTCACAAAGGCACATACTAAGATATGGTTAGTAGCCCAGTGGGAAACATAACAGATATTTTAACATGCCAGCCCTAAATCGAAACAGCAAACTTTTTTACCAGCGCCCCCGGGCTAAATAGAGACATTTAGTAGGATCGTTACTGCAACCATACTCGAATAAGCTGCCACGGTTGACTTCCTCCCATTCTCGTCCAGTCTCATGGTTCGCCCAGGGTGAAGCAGGGCTTGCTGCACAAACTTTTCGTCTACAACCGCAATACGTTCAGGATCCGTATAACTATGATGCTGGCCAGTCTTTCGAAGGGCAGACTGCCCTCCTGCTAACCATGGGATATGGTGTCCCTTTTGCACTCAAGACCATCCTTAGCAATAACCCCGGTTAGGGTGGCCTCTGGATTCTTCCATACTGCTAGCCACCATAGGGGTGGGTGGGACCTACTGTATTATGATACGTATGATGGACCCAGTTCTTCATGACAAATCACCGATTAAGATAATATGGGGGCCGACTGCACCTTACTACAGAACTTGTTTTCTCTAGTTTGGATAGGTTTGCAGTTAGAGGAACCCCTATATCCAGGCCCCATAGGTTGCACAGGAATGCATTGGGTTTTATAAAGGGCAACAGGGGTCTAAGGGCGCCCCGCTCCCTCCCCCCCCCCCCCCTCCTCCCCCAGGCGGCTGGGGTAGATTGTATAATGAACCGTCACTGTCACATGGACTGGATTCTCTGGTTTTTCACAACTGGGCATCATTTTGGTCTTCTTAGTTAATGGGTTTTGTGACGTTTTGGCATTCGAATATGGCTTTGATGCCACTTGGTGCTCGCTTCGATTTACTATTCTATTCTGAAACAAATAACTTGATACGTGGGATGTGCAGAGGCGTTCACTATGGCCTGAGGGTATATGACCACCAACATGTGCTACACCCACCGGAGTACTAACTATCCAGTATCTCATTTACGGTCTTCTGCATTATCACTTACATTTTGGTTATAGACTGTCTTTTCTTTGATGTTTTGACATTTTCATGACTAATTGAGTTGAGAGGAATCAGGCGGGATTACATAATAAGTAACTGTATTGTGTAATCTGTGGTTTCTAGCCCTGATGAAGTCAGGTATGGCGAAACACCTGCTGGCTAGAATGGGAGAAAAATAAAGGAACCCCGCGTGACTCTGCAAAGACTCTGATGCTTCTCGCGATGACTGATGGGGAGTGCTCGAGGAACCAGTGTCGAACTGATCTAGCACAACAGGAGAGCATATTAGAACAGCAGCACTGGACAGTCCAGTATCACACATACAACAGCAAAAGGCTACTAGATTAGCTGCGGCCAAATAGATCATGTAGAAGCAACAATATGCTCCGAATAAGACAATCTCAGCCTTAGCCTCAGCACCTTGCGTAATCTAAGATACACCCGAGGAGAGGCAAGGATATCACCCACCCTTGCTCTCATTAGGAGCCCTATTGGGACACAATGGCAGCCTGGCACGAGATAACACCATCCTAGAGGGTCCGTATTGGGAGAGGGCTAGAAGAGGCCATCCCCACTTCGACATTATCAGAAGAAACAACCAAGGGCACCTACCGCTGACACAAGGGTGTAGTCGCCAAGTGATATTATCTACAACTCCTAAACACGTAGCCGTGAGGAAAACCTTCACCGTCAAAACAGAATACCCACTGATGTAGGAGCAGGGGGTGGTCCATCAAACTCACAAAACACAGATTTAGGTCTGGCCTCGTGAAATTGCACCGGCAAGAGTCCAAGAGACTGGTGTCCACAGCACTACATAACAACGTGTAACATAACATGACATAACCCACATTCTGGTGTTACTAGTGATGTAACACAATACAGCGGTCCATGCAGGTAACAGCGGTGGGGCGGTGGGGCCGGGGGAATTTCGACAGACGATTAGGGAAAATTCATTATTTATTTAATTTTTCCTTGTGGTCGTTTGTCGAATTCCCTCCCCCCCAAACCTGTCCCCACCGCTCTTACCTGCACGGACCGCTCCTGACGCCATGAAGCCTAGTGGCACAGTGGTGACAACCATTAAGGGGGATCCAACCTTTCAAGGGCTCCTCACTCAGTTCCAGGTAAATGCATATATGTGGGAAAATGGGATAGTTAGGGGTCACATTCTCCCAGGAGGTGGGGGGGGCACCATTTTGCATTACACCACTGTGACTCATTGCTGTGTCTGGGGTCTCGGGCCTCAGTCGCATGATTGTCTGAACAGTTCCGTGTTCAGAAGTCTTCAAAAGGGTAAATAGTTACACAGCCCCATCATGGCTGGTGGAAAGTCATTCCATAGCTCGGGGTGCTGAACTGACATAATATTTTAGTCTCCTGAAATTCAACTGGCAGATCATTTAGGAGCTGAGTGATGGTGTGAATGAGTAGATGGATGAATGTCGAACTTAGCCATGTTAGAGGATCAGGCATTTGCTGAAAGGCTGACTCTTTTGGGGACGATGACTGGCCTTTGAGAGTCTACAAGATGAGTGTCATTAAATAGCATCTCAATGGTACATGGCAGCCAGAAGACAAGCTGTCGTCGAAAGAGGCCAATATTTGCAAAATGGTGTTTAAAATGTCATCCTGCGTTTATTTTTTTACAGCATCTGAAAGAAACATATATATTTGCAACGGACTTTACTATGTAGTGGCATTTTTAGACTTAGGAGACATTTGCTAGAAATGCACATTGGTGTGCACTGTATTAGGATCAAGGCACTTAATATTTCGCCCTGTGGGGATGCAGGTTGGCAAAGGAGCACCTGTACAAGATTCAAAGCACCAAAGCTTCTAACAGAATAAAAATGTCTCTTTAGTTTAAGGTCATACATTTCTAAATTTTCAAACACAGCTTTTTACAGAGAAATGAGTAGTTACAGGGAAGAGAAGCCGCCAGCCCCAAGCCCCTAGCGGTAACATTTACATTCAAAGCCATCATCACAGCCCGACATCTCTTTCCTGAAACGTGGCCTATGACTGGGAGGAAGGATAAACGAGGTGCACTTTAAAGCAATCACCTGGACTTTGGTGTGTGATGTCATTGACTTTGGGCTCTGGAAATCAATAGCACACAGGTGAGAAGTGAGGTTTAGAAAAATCTCACACTTCAAAGAAAAGGTTAAGCTGAAAACGTGGCTCAAAGTCTCGCCAAGAGTGAAATAAAAAAATAGATGAAGGAATGAATGGTTTATGACAGATCTGAATCCCTCGGTCCTTGCAGAGCAGAAACATTTCACCTGCCCAGGGATGAGTTAGGGGTTTGTTTTGAGTCTAGACTCTAGTTTAGGGGAGCGGCGCAGTCTTGCTTATGGATGCACACGCCGCTCTCTAATGTAGCAGTCATTGTCTATGCACTTTAAATCAGTGCCACACAAACTTTTTTTTATGTCGACACATCAGTGAGTGATAGACTTGACATTCTTGGCGTGGCATTCCCCCCAAACTGTGTGGCTTCACTCCTCCCGTTTTGCTGAATTTATTGTTAGCATTAGGACTCTGTGCACATTACCACTGCTAACTAGTGCTAAAGTGCTTATGTTCACTCCTTCAAAATGGTAACATTGGATTACACTTGATTGGCACATTTATTTACTTGTAAGTTCCTAGTCAATGCTACTACCTGTTCCCAAGGCCAGCACTTTAACCCCTTCAGTGCCCGCCCCTTTCCCCGCCCTGTGCCGGCCGTTGCATTAGCGGGCGGGGTCTATGACGAGCTGGACTCGTCATGGGCACAGCGCTACCGCGGCCCATGACGAGTCCAGCTCGTCATGGGCACTGAAGAGGTTAAGTGCTACTAATGGGCCTGCAGCACTCGTGTCACCCACTTAAGAAGCCTTCAAAACATGTCTCAGGCCTGCCACTGCAGCCTGTAGTGCAGTTCTAAACTGCCATTTCGACCTGGCAAAATAAACCTTTTCCAGGCCTAAACCTTCCTGTTTAATATATATAAGTCAGCCCTAATTTAGGCCCTATAGCCTTAATGAGCAGCGTGCATTGTATCTTATGTTTTACATGTCATAACAGTGAAAAACTCCTTAAGTTGTTTATAGGTCTCGCCTACGCAGCGCACATGCTCTGCAGAGGCAAAAAGACCTTTAGCGATCGCTTCGGCAGTTCAGCCAAAATAGTGCACGCGTTCCATTGCCTTCAATGGCAACGCGTGCATGTCTGGAGATTCACTTGCAGGAGCGAGCGGCTGGCGCCATATGTTAGCAATTATCGCGGCACCAGCCGCTCGCTCCCGCAAGTGAATCGCGCAGGCCCCCCTTCTCTCTCCCCCCACCCCCTGCTGCCGCACGCGCTTGTTTTGAAGTGTCATGTTGAAGATGGCCAGCACAGACAGAGATTCACTGACCCCATTTGGACATGGGTTATATGAGGTGGGACGAATCACAGCGCGTATTGTATTAACAAGCTGGGCTTGTGCAATATTGCATTATAATTGCTTGTATGTATTTCAGAGAGCTTCTCTGGGATTATCACACAGGAAATACTTCAGCCGATTTCTACCTTTAGGCCACTTCAGTTTCACGATTTATAGATATTAGTTGCTAAATAAACCACTGTTGACATCACTGCAGCTGTGAAAGAGCAAGTTTATCTCACCAAAAAGGCACAGAGAAGGATGCAGCCGCAGGTCGCCTCTCTACTGTAAGAAAGAGTAAAGGTACTGTCGCCATGAGGCTTGATTCAGCAGAACACTGGGAAGATTAAAGTCTTCCAAGGGTGCGGGCTCTGAGGTCTAGGGCTCAGGGTAGTCAGTTACATAAGGAAAAAAAGTTTTCTTTTTACTAAATGGCGTGACATATGTTCTTAGAAATGTGGATTCACCTTCCTGTTCTTCATTTCTCCATTCTAGTCTAGAAGCAACCCCTCAGTGCTTAATTTGTGCCAGTGTTTGCAATTGGTTGCCACTGGCACTCATTTTAGGGGACTGGGTCATACTTTTCATCATCAGAATTTCTTCCTGGGCAAGAGAAAGAAAGGGAGAAAAGGAAGGAAAAAGGATGCAGAGAACGGTAGGAAAATAGAGGCAAAGACGTCAGTGATTGAAAAGAAATTGCAAGAATGTGGTAAAGAGTGAAATAGTGAAGTGTGATGAAAGAAATACGCATGAGGTGGAATCAAGACTAGGTAGATTTGGTATTCGTTAAATGCGCATTTAGCAGCCTCAGAGGTAAGCTTATAAGAAATACTGTAGGCATATGAAGTTACATTTTTTTCTCACAAATTATATACTGCTCTCTCGCTCCCTCATCCTGTCTCTGTCTCCCTTTCCCCACCCTCCTCCTCTCCCTGCTCCACCAATGTTACCTTATTTTTTTTGTCTCTCACTTATTCTCTCTCTCTTTTCCTATAGCTCTCTCCCTCATCTCTCCTCTATTCTTCTTCTTACCTTTCATTCCTTCTCTATTGCATTTTTCTCTTTCTCTCTCTTTCTCTCTCACTCGCTGCCACCCACTTTCTGTCCTCCCTCGTTTCCTTTTTTCTCTCTCTCTTTCACTTTTTTCTCTTTCTCACTCTTTCCCTTCCTCGATCTTTCTCTAGCTCCAATTCTCGGTCTCTCTCACTTTTTCTCTCTCTGTCCCTCTCTCTAACACAAGCACATACACAGACACACACACACAAGTACACACACACACTCTGTCTCTCTCGACCTTGTTCTTGCAGATAGCCCTTTTTGGCTGTAGGACAGGGGCCAGTTCCGCCCATCCATTTTGCAGTCTGAAGCATGGACAAAGGACACCAGCCCATTCCTCTATGACAAACAATCTCTGTTTGTAATTGTATCTCACTGCCAAAGAGAGGCTTTGCTAAAGGGGTAGTGATCAGTAGTGTAGCTGGTGCAGTGGCACCTGGGCTCAGGTGCCTGGCGGGCCTACTTCACCCCTTACATGGCTGTTTTTTAGTGCCAGACCAGGACATAGAAAGCCTTGAATTAAGGCCAATGGCACCCGTGTTACGCCAGTGGAACTGACATCAGTCTTGGCTAATTTCCTGTCCTTCTTCTCCCTTCTACCAAAACTCCTTCGAAAGCTGCCCATCATTGTCAGTGCAGCGCTGGTTGTCTGTGCTTCGATACTGTTAGAGACCCAAGGACCAAGACAAAAATCTGATGGCAGGTCAGGGCACCCTCAGCCACCATGGGCATGAGAGGCGAGGGGATGTCACGGTACCATCCGGATGTGACTCCTTGTGAAGAATGAGGTGCAGAGCAGCGTGGTGGCTGCCTATGTGTCTGGTGTTTCGGAGGACAGTTATGGCGCGCCAGGCTACATTCTATAGTTAGGAGAGGGTGGCACAGTATTTTTCAGCATGACACTTGAAGACAATATTGTGCCACTAGTCCTTCTTTAATACAGCCCAGACCCTGCAAAATTGGCTCCTTTCTGTTTCCCAAGTTATCCTACAAAGAAGGGTTCTGCACCTAGATCTCTGCAAGTCCCGAGAACAATATCTATTCCGTACCAGGCCAAGTGCACAGGGGCTCACCCAAGCACCCACCAAGGCAACCAACCGTAAGGTGTTGAGGTCTTGAATTCCCATCTTTACCTCCAAAACCAAGGCGAGCACCAGGACCACACTTTCCACAACCTCCAAAGAGGCCCCCCACGAACATGATGGTTCAGTCCTCTCAGAAGTCTAAGCACTGAGGGTAATCCTGGGAGTGTATTTTACAGCCTTCAAACACTCACTTACCTCTCCAACTCTCACTGTGGTTCCAGAGCTAAATGTATTGTCTATGTGGAGGCTGCTTAACATAATTACGAGGGATTAACAATACGACTTTAGTATTTTGCAACTCCAAGCAGCCTGCCCAGTATCTACATATCAGTGTTTCATTTCCATGACTTCTAGCTAAATGACAGGGACTGACCCTTTTTACTGTCACTCCATTATCTAACTCAACTTCCACTTGCTTACCCCTCCTTTTCAGCCTTCCTCCTCCTGCTGCCTACTCAATTGTCCCTGGCGTCTGTAAGGTCTTGGGCCCTAGGCCCACATGCAGCACAAATGACCATGCAGATCCAAAGTGATAGTATCTGGAACTGGCCAAGAGCACTTTTATTTACAGGGTCACATGACCGGTAACACCTGTGATGGATGGGTGTGGGGTGACTGTGGGAGCTGGCCCCCAGGGAGTGGCTGGTGGAAACACTGTATTGCCCAAACACTAGAATGTGTCCTCTCTTTCTCTCCCTCTGATAATCAGATGGCTAAGGTAGGTGACCCACAATCCCTCATCTCTCTGTCTGGTGCAATTTAAGCATTTTTGGAAAAAACTCATTCCTTCCAATAAGCTTTCTTGCTCCCTCTCACCTATTCTGCTTTGTGTTCTCTCCTGGACCCTCTTTTCCATCTTTCCAGGCACCCAGAGAATTTTGAAGCAGGGGCAGATATACTAACAATTGGTTGACGTGCTGCGTTGCGTGACTTTTTAGGTCTCGCCTGATCCAGCGCATGCGCTGGTCTGGTGAGACATTTAGTGAGTGTGGGCTTTAGAAATGCGACCACAAGCTTTTGCTTGTGGCCTAAAGCTTGCTGTTACGTGTGCGTGAACGCGCACAGCCGCCATTTGGATTCCTATCTCTTCCTCATTAAGTGCATCGCTCAAGCGCATCGCGGGCACCCTTAAATGCGTGTTTTTATTGCCTTTGTTTATGTGACGGAGATACATTGCATTTGGCAGAACATTTCTGGGGCCGTACTGCATGAAATACACCGGGTAGCGTTAACGTGTTTTACAGAGCACCATACAGCATTAGATATAGTGACATTGCAGCGATATTCAGTGCTGCTTGAGACACACTTCTTCAAAATGTCTCAAATGTAAAATACTTCTTTAGATGTACTGACACTATACAGCGATCTGGCAAGTCCTCTTGCACACTGCCCCAAACTGCCCCTTTGTGCAATCCTGCTTCAGAGACAGGGAGACTCCACAAATACTCAGTACTGTTTCGGATGCACTGCCCTGTACAGGATTTTTTTCTCATTCTCTCTCGTGACACTTATCACATTATACCAATATATTTTAATGTAGCATTGAGGCTGCATTCATGCACAAGCAGGTAATACCACTCTAGATTCATGGTATCTGCGGCTGCCCGCGGCCCCCGCAGGAGGCCACCCTCAACGGGCGGCCCCTTAGTCGCATTTGGGCACTTCCCCACCCCCACGAATAATGGGGGACTTGAGGAGGAGTCCCCTTACCTGATGCGAGAGGCGTGTCACTTCCGGTGCTCTGAGGAGGTGGGGAGGTATTTAGGCCTCCCCCGGCCATCTTGGCGTCCTCTTTGCGCCGGACACGCCGTCTCCCACCACGCTTCCAACACGCTCTCCGCGGTGAGTGCTTGATGTTCCCCCCATGCCTGAGCACCCCAGCTGGGGTGCAGTATGGCGGGGCGGCCCAGCCTAGGCTGGTGGCTGCCGGGGGCCTGGTGGGGGGGTAAGCTGGCTTCTGCCTTTGGGCAACAATTCGTGGCGGCTCTTACAGTGGCCTCCTCCCCGAGCAGGCACCTGTAGGCACAGCGCCCCACCGCCCCCTATCTGCATCGGCTCGTGGCCTCCCCGCTCCCTCCTTCTCTGGATTCCTTAGCGCTTGACCCGAGGGGGCTCGGCGGGCCGATACTGCCTCAGGGACGGCGTGGAGCTGCCGCTCGGGTCCGGGGGTCGCAGACCCTGCTTGCGGGGATCTAAGTTCGGGGCCGTGTTCAGGGCCTTACCGCGGGGCTTTAGCGGTGTCCCCCGTTGCAGCAACCTTTCCCGCAAGCGGGGTTGCTTCCGTGCTTCAGCTTCAACCCCGCTCCCCATGAGATCTGCACAGCGATGGGAGGAGTGAAGCTGGGGGCGTGAGTTAGCACCAGGAGGTATCTCCCCGGTTTGCTTCCGAACAGAGGCGGTCGGGAGTCACTAGTACCTTTGTGAAGCGTAGGGCGCTCCACCATCCTATTGTCGGCCTGATCACCTCCGTGCACCTGGGAGAGGGGATGTGCTCCGTCAGCTGCGCTGCTGCCTCTGGTGCAGTAAACCAAGGTTTGAATCTCGAGGTCGCGTCCACATCCTGTGATTCTGGGCAAATCACTTAATCTCCCCGTGCCTGAATGTGTAATGTAAATACCGTGCTATGTAAAGCGCTCCTATACCTTCGGGTCGAGTCCGCGCTATATAAATTTGCACAAAAAAAAAAAAAAGACACCGACTACTCCTGCCCCTTTCCTTCTACGGGGCAGGCAGCCACAGCAACCGCAAAGCAGCTGCACATCGGGTATTACCATGGATTTGACTTTGCCCTGCAAACTCGGATTCTTTACTCACAGTGTTTGCCTCTTTTCAAATCTGGTTTGCTGGTTCAGAGATGGGTGGGTGTGATTTATGTTCCGGTCAGCACCGAAAGGGAGATCACTAATTACGCGCATGGTTGATGTATCTGGCCGATAATCAGAAACCTGAGTAGGAGCACCGGGTGAGTTAGCCAGGATGCCGTTCGCTGTGTATTTTAATTAGGGCTCCCTGTTTTCCGTTTTTACTGATTTTTACAGACAAAAACAGACAGAAAACTATATATATTCCTGTCTGTATTTATTTTTAAATACAGAGAAATACAGAAAAAAGGCCTTATTGGATGAGTTTTTTCCTCTGTCAATCATGAGTGCCAGGTCAGTAGTTGTACCGTTTGGGAAGTAGGGGAGATGAAAAAAGACAATAGATTTCTTAATTGAGCTTAATTAAGAGCAGTTCTACTGTTATTAATGCTATTCTACAATGCAAGTGTTTTCAGACAATGCTATTGCACTGTATACCGTTGAAACCATTAGGACATTCAAATGCGAGTATACATTTACAATTTAAATAAATGTGGAAAAATACCTATTGCCGCT
The DNA here is from genome assembly GCF_964204655.1 of Triturus cristatus. Classification (NCBI taxonomy): domain Eukaryota; kingdom Metazoa; phylum Chordata; class Amphibia; order Caudata; family Salamandridae; genus Triturus; species Triturus cristatus. Next base: position 1,109,121,066 of record NC_140592.1, on the reverse strand, counting down.
TCATTTATACATAAAACACAAAATAAAAGTGGATAAATACAGAAAAAATGAGCAAAAAATAAATATGGATAAAAGCAGACGGAAATGTTGAAAAAATAAATACCATAAAACCGGGAGCCCTAATTTTAATTGAGAGGTAGACGGCGCTGACTCTGGGTCCTAGGGGGCATATGTTTTGTCCTGGACGGTGCCCTTCGTGCCTTTGGTGAATCTGCATGTTTCCCTGCGAGGCCCGGTTTTTTCAGCGGTGCATTTTGGACGCAGGTTTACATTCGCGGTTGAGAACCATCCCCCCTGGTGTCTTACTTTCCATTCTAGGAGCCCTCGGTGATATGGAGAGTGAGTATTTTAAAAGTGGTACATTCTTGGGGAGGAAAACTTATTCTAGACTGGCTATGGTTTGATTGAAGGTACAGTCCATCAAGTTGGCTGCTCCGTAGGGATTGATGGTGTGCCATCGTCACGAATGAGACCTCCATGTTTGTGCCAGGCATGTTTGACTGTGGGTTGCGAGAGAGAGGATGCGGCTTGGGGGTCCCTGCGGCGCCAGTCCCGGCATCGGCTGGACATCCGATGTTGCTCGGCGAACCGGTCTCTCCCTGCACTGAAGAGGAACGACCGTGTGCTTGCGAACGTGGAGAGAGCCTCTCAGGAAGTGCGTCAGTCGCCCACGGTTTGAACTGTCATGATGAGGGGGGACCAGGTTTGAGTCCAAACGCCGGTTAGCCACTTTTAACTGGGGCATACAAATGCGGGTTCCCTTTGCCCAAAGTCAGTCTGGCCTTGGGCCCTGCTGATGCATGCGTTAGTTTGTTGCCGCACAGGTCGTGTTGCGGTGTTCACAGCCACAAGGTTACAGTTTTGATTAAGTAAAGAATGTAGCTAGGCTGAGTTCGATTTGGTGAATGTGGCTGGGGTTGGGACGGAGTCCCCGTCTTCCTCTCGTTCCCTCAAGATAGTGGAAAACCACGATGCCCCTAGTGGTTGCCCTTCCCGATACTTCCCCGCCGGTGGCCGGGGTAAGAACTGTATGGGGGCAACAAGACACAGAGGGAAGTATGGTCATTACTAAGCCATGAGCCGGTTAGGGTGCTGTGACCACTTAGCCCATGATTCCGTATATGCTGCAAAACATTTGAGTTTGGAGGTACACACCTGGATCAGTGACCGTAGCTCATATGGTAAAATCTGAGCCCACACAGGACAAAAAAAAAACTTAAATGGCCACAGACTGGATGTAGGTGCATTTGTGAGAGGCGTCGGTTACACTGCTTAGGTTTATAGCAGTGTTGTCGTATGCTTAGCGGCCTGCTTGCAAACTGTGCCCCAGTGTCAAAACACGACGAACTACCTGACTTGGTTTGGGAAGGGATGACCGGTATGTGTGAGGGCTCCATATCCCTATACTGGCGGCGGGGGGCAGAAAGGTCTGCTATCGTTGCATTTGTTGTTAGGTGCAAGCATTGATTTCAGAGCTGCACATCACTTTATTGTTACACCGGCGCTTGTGACAGTCTGCCACGAGTTCGACGCTCGGTTTAATTTAGAGATGACCACAACAGGCATTGATTAACTCGAATTACATTAAATTACTATTGCCTGCTGCTGAAGCCATTCTTAGCTTTGAGGGCTCGGTATAGGCGGAATTGCACGCTTGCATGTGTGTCAGGGTTTGTAGTTTTGGTGTTACTATGATTGCGACACCAAAGATTGGGGATAGGGAGCACTTCAGAAGAAAGGCTAGCTCCAGTATCGCTATCATGATTGGCAGCACAGCAGGAACAAGGTGTGGTGCAGAATGAAGTGGCCGCCGGACGTGAGTCCTGCCATATAGTGGCACAATTGTCATGTTTCCAGTAGAACTACCTTGCTGTAAGGTAGGGCGGGCAAATGCGGTTCATAGTGTTGCGCATTATTGGGTGGCTCTAGGTATGTGTCGCCATGCCCAGCTCTAGGTCAGAACTTGAGTTTTGCTCTGTCTTCAGTTGGCGTTGCGGTGCGTCTGTCTTGGCTGTAACCGGACAGGGTGCACTGGGTGGGGCAAAACGGTAGATCAGCTTGGGTTTGATTATTGGTGGTTAAGCCAATTTATACGGCCTGGGTGCCACAAAGTGGGAAGGCCACTAGGGGGCAGTGGTTCTCACTTTGGCGGAACATGAATGAATAATGCCTTCATTCAATTAATAAGAGTAGCGACCTATGGTATTGCAGCCAAAGTTTTTTCAGAGCTGTTTTATTCGATTAAAAAGTGAACGTTTAGCAAGCAGTTGAGCATCAGTAGGTTGGGGTTGAGCCCACCCGTTTCCTGCGTAGGGACCGTGACTCCTGATTTGAATTTTGAGTCCATAGTCCTGCTTGCGGCAGGTGGAACAATGCGCGGGGAGCTTCTAGAGCAGGGCCAGAATCATTAGGCGACTGCAGCACGACAAACGTCGTTTAAAAGGCACAGGTACAAAATGGTGCATGGAAAGTATCCCTTAAGGCCCACCTCTTGCAAGGATGGCAAGCAGGGGTCACACGGGGTAACAAGCTATTAGCTGCCAGTCTTTTGAGCAAATAACCAGCAGGAAAGTTTGAGGGAGGCTGCTGAGTTGCCCGGCATCGTTGCTCGTTTCTGGGCAGGTGATGGTAACTTTTCATGGTAAGGTTAGAAGTTGTAGTTGTTTCCAGGGTAATTAGAATAACCTGGGATGGAGTCTCTCTGTAGTGTGCCACGGTGAGAGTGCGTTTGGCACTTACAGTTACACTGCCTCTGGGCTAAGCCAAAGTCTCTGCCTAACCACCTAGGGGGTGGGCTGGTGTCAGCTTAAGTGTGTACTCCCTTCTCCTTACTAGAAAGGTGGGTTCGGCCAGGCTTAGTTGCATACCCTATCAAATCATTAACTAGATTTACAACATTGGTAGAGAATGCCTAGGATTTGTTTGCAGTCCATTCGCAACTGCCCCACAGGGCGAATGTTTTAGGCCACAAGGTCTGTGGGGGGCTCTTGTGTGGGAGTCGGTTGAAGAGCTGTGGTCAGGCTAGGATGTCTTGCGCTTTCGCCGCACGGTTGAGTCCCAGCCACGAGCGGATTGTATTAGGGTGAGCTGGCTGTGGGTCAGGAAGCACTGAGGCATCAGTAGCACCGAGCGGCTCACATCCAGATGCGGTTTCCGATGCAAGTGCCATCTGTTAGATTAGAGACCTACTCTGAGGTTCTGCCTTAAGTGCTTGGAGGTCTGTTGACACCGCCTTTCTAGGGGAGACCTGGTCTAGCGGACTGCTCTGAGCAGAGCATTTGCAGGTGTAAGTAACAGGATCAGCTGCCAGTTCAAACATGCATCTTCCACCAATTTTCTCAGATAACTGGGATAGGAAGTAAGGCGGGATGGATAACTTTCTTCTACCTGCATTGCCACACCTTCTCAGGAGTGATTGGCAAGGGGATGGCACCTTAGCTAACCGTTTTGGAGCAAGTTAAAGTTGAAGCACAAATAGGCTACAATGTAGTAAGGAGCATTTGGCACTCCCAGTATTCAATAAAGGGCAACTATTGGTACATATTGTTCCCCTCCTAGTCCCACGGTCTTGTCTGCTCCCTGGTATACTGACAGAAGTTCATGCGGGCAAGACTTCACTGAGGGTGGTGACTGGCTTAATTCGATGGGCAAATCCAAAGGTTTCATATTTACTAACGTGAGATTTTCAGCTGCCGGTGCATAGTTTTATTCATATGCACAGTATTATTCAGTTAAATAATAGATGTATTGACTAGTACGACCAGCGGACGTTCTCGCATTAAGGCATTTGGCAGCGGTGAGTGTTGATATGCTGAAAGGATATAAAAGTTAAATATGACTGCCAGGTCCCACTGGTGTGTCAGCCAATTGGTCACTTACGGATTTAAAGGTGAGTTCAAAGGGCACAGGAGAGGTCATGGCATAGGAAACCTGGAGCGTTTCAGCTTTTGGGTCTGGTGGTGGCCTCACCTCATGGTATTAGGATCTAAACCCTATGATGTTCAATCAACCTTTATTCCTCCTGTGGCGGTTATAATGAATATCAGTGGGCGGGGTAAGAAATATCTCTGATCCAACGGCAAAATGCCTACGGGAACATTTGCACTGCAAAAATACACAAGCGTCATGCTACAACATGCACTATACACAGATAACTGGGAAAGGAAGTAAGGGGGCCTGATAACTCTTACTTCTACCTGCATTGGCACATCTTGTCAGGAGTGATTGTCAAAGGTATTGCACTTCAGGCAGTCTATGTTAACACCCATCCACTCCAAGCCAATTGTTTACGGTCATCTTGGGCCGCATATACACAGCCCAGTATTAGGCCCCTGTGGCTGTCAGTGTCGTGAATTACTAAATTCAACTGAACAGGAGGTGTGACCGTGGTTTACACTAGCAGAAGGTTGGGAGTGCAAGTCTACATCTAGGGGTGGTTGGCTGAATTTGATGGACTAGTCCAAAACGTTTCTCAGCAACTGCACGTGGGAGAGTGTCAATTACTTGTGCATAGTTCAACCAGACACTCAGTATCATAATAATTTAAATAATCACTGTAGTTGCAAGCGTGAGATTCCCTCAATGTCAGCAACTGCTCACATTGTTAGCAGTAAAGCTGCATGGGAAGCCTGGGTGCAGTCACCACAGATAAAACTGAACAGGCACCAGTCTGTCAGGAAAGGAGGGATGTTGAATTGATTGCCCACTTAGCAGTATGACTATTGCGGGAAGGAAATGGGGGTGATTCAAGGGACACAGGGGGCATGATGGCAACCCAAGACTGTCAGTTTATGCTGGGTAGGAGGTTCCGTATCACCAACCAGAAGGGTGCCAAGTGGCAAACCCAGCGAATATGTTTAAGAAATGTGGGTCTCTGGCCTTACAGCGGTGCAGAGCCATTCTCAGTTAGAGGTATGCCCAGGTGAAAATTGTGTGCTGCTAAGGTTCGAATGACCAGTGCGGTTTGTGGTATCTCTTCAAGGGGAAGAGAGATGTTATCACTTGATCGCTTACAAAATAGCATATTCAAGCGGGCGTTGTTTCATTGCAAGTTCCAATGGGAGATTCCCTTATTACGCAAGCAGCTGCACACATGGCCAGCAGTATGCAGCCTGGGAAGTCTGGGGGCGAATACCACAGATTAAACGGTAAAGGCAAAATTACTGTACGACAGGAGGGATAATGGCAAGTGCACGAAGACTCCCTTGCTTAGGTCACATTTTCCATGGCGGGATAGTCATCAATTGACACTGGGAACCTTAGATTCTATTAGTATCATTGGTAATATGCAGACGACTCCGTGGTCTCGTGGGGTATGTAGTCCCACCCTGAAGTGTAGAATGCAAAAGAACTGCACATTGCCACTATTTTGAGTATGACAGAGGCAACAATTTGATCCCTGCCAGAGCAAACCAAGGTTCTTATGGTCAAATGCCCAACATACAACCGTTCACCCCTGCCTCACTGAAGGTAGTCTATTAGCAGAGATATAGAACGGGACGTCTTGCGCCAGGGTGCGGACAATGCACGGGCAACACAGCAGAAAGTCTGCTGTCAGACAAGGGTGCTTGCGGGCTAGGAGGCCAGGCTATGTAGCAGAACCAATGCTAAGGACCCCTCTCCCCCCACCGGACTGCCTGAGAATGTGAGTGCAGTGGGATTTGCAATGTTGCAGGTATCTTCCCACCCATACAGGGGCAGAAGGGTACATTGCAGGAAACTGCATAAATGTAGTGGGGGCAAGACCTACAGAGCATCAAGGGTCATAGCTGGTTCGCAGGTACGTGGGCATTTGTGATCAGGGCCGGACTGGGAACTGAAATCAGCCCTGGCAAAATTTGGCAAACCAGCCCCCGTCAAATTTGGCAGACCAGCCTCCGTCCAGCGCGTAGCGAGCGAGCGCAGCGAGCGAGCCCGACCGCTACTAGGGGGTTTTGGAAAACAACCGACCAAAATGGTGAATTTTACAGCACATTTTTCATTACATATTCAATTGTATCAACTTTCAAACCACAGTAAATAGTAGATGATGACCTTCAAGAGCACCAGGTTACCCACCCAGTCATATGTACCCATAGACATTCTTTCAGAGAGCACCAAAAATAGGCACGAGTAGTAAATCAGAGAGAAATAAAAGTGAGACCAGCCCCCACATGGTGTGTAGCGAGCAAGCGCAGTGAGCAACCATTATTAGGGGGAGTTTGGGGGGGTTGAACTTGTCCCCCCACACAAGAAATTTGGGAGACAGAAAGGCCAAAAAAAAAAAGTATTTTTCAACACATTTTTCATTACATATTGGATTGTATTAACTTTTAAAGCATAGTAAATGATTACCTTAAGGAGCACCAAGATACACAGTCATAAAACACAGACATTCCTACAGAGAACACTAAAAAATGAAATGTCGAGCACAAAACATGAATTTAAATATAACCAATTTATTCTTCATATAAAATAGCATAAAGACATTTAAAAACGCACTTAACTTCAAACAATTGTGCAAAGGTTCAGAGTAAAAAGTGTACAAGACAATGTGCAAACATTAAATGATTTTTATATCCTGAGTTTTGTAAATAGTGCTAAAATAAAGCATCTCTCCATAGCCACTCCCCCTCATGGCCTCCTCCTCAGACACCCTAACTACCACCCTCCACCAGTGCCCCTCATCTCTCCGTAGCTCCCACACCCCATGACCTCCTCCTCAGATTCCCTCACTGCCAACCTTCACCAGCACCCCTCATCACTCCGTAGTTTCCCCCCACCCCATGACCCCCTCATCGGATTCCCTCACTGCCATCCTCCACTAGTGCCCCTCATTTCTCTGTAGCCCCCCCACCCCATGACCTCCTCCTCAGATTCCCTCACTTCCATCCTCCACTAGTGCCCCTCATTTCTCTGTAGCCCCCCCACCCCATGACCTACTCAGATTCCCTCACCGCTCCCTCCACCAGCGCCCCTTATCTGTCTGTAGTTTCCCCTCCATCCCGTGACCACCTCCTCGGATTTCCTCACTGCTCCCTTCACTAGCGCCCCTCATCTCTCTGTAGTTCCCCCCCCTACCCCGTGACCTCCTCCTCGGATTCCCTCACTGCCACCCCCACCAGTGCCCCTCATCTCTCTGTAGTTCCCTTCCAGCCTGTGACCCACCTCCTCATAAGATTCCCTCACTGCCACCCTCCACTATTGCCCCTCATCACTCTGTAGTTCCCCCTGCCCCATGACATCCTCGTTGGCTTCCCTCACTGCCACCCTCCATTAGTACCCCTCATCTCTCCTGTAGTTCCCCCACCTCATGACCTCCACCTCGGTTTCCCTCACTCCCACTCTCCACTAGTGCCCCTCAGCTCTCTGTAGTTCCCCCCACCCCGTGACCTCCTCCTCTGACTCCCTCACTGCCACCCTCCCTCACTGTCTGCCACCCACACCCTTCATCTCTCCGTAGCTCCCCCCACCCCATGACATCTTTCTGGTATTCCCTCACTGCCACCCTCCACTAGTGCCCCTTATCTCTCCATTGCCCCTCTCTCATACCCATTCCATTCGTTGTATAGCACTACTCATATCAGTGTAAGGTGTCACAGTACTTTACATAACAGCAGCACACATTATACAGAGACAATAAATCAAAATCAGTTTACGCGAAATGTCACATAAACTAATGAGGATTACAAGGTGTAGAAATCACTTCATCCATTCTGGTGGGCAGTATATTTTACGGGGGTTTGGTCGGGACTCGGAGAAGCACAAAGTCAGGATTTAAAGAGTACTCCAGTGGTCAGGGTTGGCTTTACTGATAAAAATGTATAACTGCCCAAACAAACTCTTATTAGTAACATTAGAATAATGAAAGAATGGAGAAGTTCTAACTACATCACAACACAAAAAAGCGAAGTTTGTATGCAGTTTTTTGATGACAGTTCATTGGTCACTGTCTTATGTTAACTTCTGAACTGCAAGTAACACAAGGATATCTGTGACAGAGGTAGTAACCTACTGAGCTATTCCCATAAAATTCAGTTTATCTGCATTTACGAACTACCAACCGACAAATGGTTGCTCTGCAGCAGGATCGTAAATCACAAGTTAACAGTTTTTATTGTTGTTGTACATCGGTGGCAGATTCACTGCGACTGCGAGGGCTAAGGAGGCTCATGTTTGGTGGGCCTGGCCCACCCTCTAGAACCGGGCCTGGTAGGTAGTGGTGCAGCCTGCTAGCATAGCCGGAGTCTTGCTCGCAGCCTCAGGCACAGGCAGGTCAGTGAGGAAGACTGCCCTCAAGGGCAGGGACGGCCTTAGCACTGGTGGTGCCCTTTGCATTAATAGCTCACTGTTCTATGTTCGGATTTTAACTTATTAACTGCAAGTAACAATAGGATCTCTCTGACAAAAGCAGTAGCCCACTGACCTATTTACATTATGTGCACTTTGTGATCTGCATGGTACATGTTCTTTGCAGCAGGCACATTAACACTCTGAGCTACCTTTCCATAAGTCAAAACTTCCACTAAACAATATGCAGATCTCTCTCTAGGAAGAACATTCAACACCAGATTCATCATGCCATTTTTATTGATGCCGAAAATTGCTGGAGGCCAGGAAGGAGGCAGCAAGCGCTTTTAAAATCTTAATATACTTGCAAACATAATGCCTCCACCCAAAGTCAGCACCCGGTGCGGTCACACCGGTTGCACTGCCCTAGAGCTGGCCCTTCAAGGGTCCTGTGACCTCAATGACAGTCACTGTTCTAGGGTGTGCTGCTTCATAGGCCTGCCCGCAAGACTGGAGGTGAACTTCAGTATGGATTGTGGTGGACAAGCCTTGAAGGTTAAACCACACTTGCCACTGCTAGGATCCGCCTGCTGGTGCTAAGACACCAGAGCTTCTAAGGTCTTGCGAAGCCTTCTAAGGTCTAGCATGGGTTGTGCTCACTCAGGAGAGTGGTCTAATGGACTGGTTATTAAGGCTGAACCTGGTTCACCAGTTCCAAATTCAGCAGCTCTGGCCATAGTGCCACATCCACTCCCCCACTGAAAACCATACTGCCCCACTGAGAAAAACTCACACTACCTTCAATTACAACCCAATTGTTGCCGGCTATAAACACCTGGATGTGGCTCAATTTAAATGACGCACTAGACAAGAGCAATATGTGGCCTACAAAAAATAGTAACAACATCCTGGAAAAGCAAACACTCAAAGGGAATGCAAAATTAGCAAACCATGTGAAATGTAAGCAGGAACAACATGGTTAGCTTAGCGCTTTTACACTCACTATTCAGAAATCAGAGTGCTTTTGCCTGAAAAGTTGAGGACATGACAACAAGGCCCTGAATGGACCCATTTTAACGTCCATTGCTTATATCCTTACAAAATGTAAGCAGTAGGGTAAAAAAGACCACATCCCTGGACGCAGAGCCGCAGTACACATTTCTTTTCTCCAATCCACACATTGCAGCACCTCCAGGATTGGTGCACTAGGTGCAAGCCCAGGAAAAACAAAGACAAGAAAACAAAAATAGCGCTTCACTGGCAAACTCTGTAAAAGTGACGCTAATGTGTTTGGGTGTTAATAAAATCAATCTGGCCAGCTTGCTACCACTCTGTCTTACTTTATTTAGTTATTTTATCATATTTTAACCTTTTATTCCCGAAGCTGCACCTTGGAAATAAAATAACAGAAAAATACGACATTTCCAGCAAAAGTGTTTTTTTTTGGATCCATTTCACAGGGAAGCAAATAAAAGAAAGGAGAGGAATGAGACAGGGGACGCACATCGCACCGTGAACTAGACTGTCAATCAGCGCTGGACAGTCACCCAGTCCTGCGGCTTTTAGTGTCAGGGAGCAGCGTCGCGTGTCAGGCAGTAGGCGATAATCATAAACCCGTGCTGGCTGCAGTGCCAGGCCTGAGGCCAGCCACCACCTCGCTCCCTGCTCACATTCATATTAGGCAAGCAACAGCAACAAACAAAAGCCGGTGCAGTGCCACTACGTTGCGGAACCCGGGCCTGTGCCTAGTAGTAGCCCCCTTGCCCCTTACTTCCTTAGGCCCCTTTTGCTTTTGAAATTTCTGGCCTGCTCCAGCCCGGTCTTGAGTCGCGACTCCCCCGCACCAGGAACACTGCCCTGACACTACAGTGCCACCACACCACCCATAAATCAACAGGAAGGAACAAATAGCATAGCACTCACCTGCAGGCGGCACTGGCAGACAGGGGAGAATAAATTATGGGGTGCTGAGCAGCCGCTCTCTTTCCAGTCCCGGTCTTCCTCTGGCCTCTGAAATGCCTCAGCCTGCCTCGACCTCGCGTAGGCTCAGTCAGTCTCTGGTCACGCGCACTTTTTCCCCAATGCGCTATAAGCCCCTGATGAGCCCTGCCCCCAGGCCTCGCCCTCACCCCACCCTAAAAAAAAAACAGGCGCGCAGACGCGGAGGTGGTGACATGTGCGCGCTGCGCGCGTCATCATCAAGCACCAGGCTCTATGATCCGGCGACATGCCGTCCGCCGCCCGCCCTACTCATTATAATTTATTAAACTAACAACACCACCTGACCATGATGTCATCAATGATCATCATGGTCAGGTGGTGTTTTTTGTTTAATAAAATTACAATGAGTAGGGCGGGTGGCGGGCGGCCTGCCGCCGGATCATAGAGCCTGGCTGCCTTGCAATGAAAATCGGCAGACACGTCGGAGCACCAGCAAGCATTTTTGTGCTCCGTCATCACCAGGCGGCCTGATTTGTGCACAAATAATGTACTTACTGTGTTCTGTTGTTGGGGCCGATTTGGACCGACCATGGTCCCAAATCGGCCCCAACAACAGAACCGGCCCCCCCTGGTGCAAAACCGGCCCCCACCCCATCCAGCTTACTGGGGGATTGCCCGGTGCCCGACATGACCAGTCCGGGCCTGTGTGTGATACAGCGTTAGTTAAGCAAGTCTGGTAGTAGGGGTACCTTCTCTCCAAATTGTTGTTGTGACTACAATAGTGTGCACTAGCCGAAAAACAGTTTTGTTCATCAAGGTTTATTGATAGAGAAGGCCGTGCACATGTCTGGTCAACCTCAACAAAGTAGGTGCACTCTGCCCCCAGGTCAGGTTACGGGTCGCTTCAGTGATGCACAAAATGCCAAGTATATAGGCTGGTTGTGGAAGCGGTCCTGTAAACAAGTGTGCTGCTGTTCCATGAATTGGGGAAGCAGGTGTTAGGGTGCTCGAAAGGCTAGAAGAACTGCAACTACAGGTTGCAGGAGATGGGAGCCACTTCAGCTTGAAGGAAGATAGCTATGTTTAAGATTAGAGCTCCCTCCTGGGAGGCCATCACATCCTTGCAGGTCATGCGAGGTTTTGGTACATTCCCAGAGAAGAGTAACCCGCTCCATGCGCAAGTTCGCAGAGCAAGGGGCTTTGGCTTCATCAGGCAGGGGCTATGCCGGGCGAACATCAAAGCCATTTTGACAAAGTTAGTGTGCACTTGCCACAGGTGGCCTGGATCTGTTCCGAGTGGACATGAATGAGGCCCGGGAAATTACAGCTTGCAGCGAGGAAGGAACTGTTTTGGTGGGGGTCCTCTTTAGGCGACGGTGGCCGCCTCCAGAGCTGTGGCGAAGTTACAGGGCGATCTGGAAGCATATGGGTACAGAACGGTACCTCTGCAAGAGCACAATTGGGGTGCCAGACCCAATCCCAGGAACCTCAGCAGAGAGGCCTGGAATAATTACGTCAGCGCCCCATTAGTCCTTCGAGCGGTTGGGGGCCTGAACAACCGGGGGCTTGCCTTGCTACGCTCCGCCCTGAAAGGGGCGTGAGTAATAAGGGACCAATGTGTCACATGATCCAGTAAGGGGATCACCCCCAAAAGGGTAGCGCTGATTGGATTCTCCACAGTGCTTGGCTCTTCAGGCGGGCAGGGCAGCATAGGTTAGTACAGCTGCCTGCCCTTGGATCGCCCGTAAGATAACCCCCCATATTGCATAATTTTGTATGGAATAAACCTGCAGCAATATTTTTCCCAAACAAAAGTTGTGTTGTGTATTTATTTATGCATGCATATTCTGTTGTGGTATGGGTGGGGTGTGTTGCCAATAATGGGACTATGCGGCTGCCGGTGGCCCCCGCAGGGAGCCACCCTCAACGGGCGGCCCCTTTAGTCGCATTTGGGCACTTCCCCACCCCCACGAATAATGGGGGACTTGAGGAGGAGTCCCCTTACCTGACGCGAGAGGCGCGTCACTTCCGGTGCTCTGAGGAGGTGGGGAGGTATTTAGGCCTCCCCGGCCACCTTGGCATCCTCTTTGCACCGGACACGCCGTCTCCCACCCTACCGCTTACCCAGCGTGGAGTTGTCAGGCGAAGTATATAGAACGTTGTAATGTTTTCTTTTGTCGTTGCAGGCGGAGTTACAGGGCGATCTGGAAGCATATGGGTACAGAACGGTACCTCTGCAAGAGCACAATTGGCGTGACAGAGCCAAATCCCAGGAACCTCAACAGAGAGGCCTGGAATAATTACGTCGGCGCCCGTTAGTCCTTCGGGCGGTAGGGGGCCTGAACAACCGGGGGCTTGCCTTGCTACACTCCGCTCTGAAAGGGGCGTGAGAAATAAGGGACCAATGTGTCACATGATCCAGTAAGGGGATCACCCCCAAAAGGGTAGCGCTGATTGGATTCTCCACAGTGCTTGGCTCATCAGGCGGGCAGGGCAGCATAGGTTAGTACAGCTGCCTGCCCTTGGATCGCCCGTAAGATAACCCACCATATTGCATACTTTTGTATGGAATAAACCTGCAGCAATATTTTTCCCAAACAAAAATTGTGTTGTGTATTTATTTATGCATGCATATTCTGTTGTGGTGTGGGTGGGGTGTGTTGCCAATAATGGGACTAAGCTCTGCACAGTCGTTTACAAAACGCGTAACCATGTGTAGGGACAGACTACTACTCCGGAGACTTCCTCTTAACGCAAAAATGCAGATTATCATTTCTGGGACACTGAACCCCGCTGCTCAGTCACTTCAGTTCTGCTGCACCTCTCTCCAAATATCCCTGCTTTGCGTATCTGTGTCCCTCTGCATGGTTTCAGAATCTTGCAGATTGATACAGTGTGCCCGAAACAGCTAATATTTCAGATTAACGCACTAAGACCCAGAGGCACCTTCTTGACCGGGTGAGACAATTGTTCGTTGGTGGTAAAGAGAGTTTTCCCGCCTTTGGTAGCGCGACCCTAGGGTGGTGTCAAATGTCTAGCTTTAGGCTTTGAAAACTTTATACCGACTGAGCACCTCCAACACACATTCACACGCATCCAAGCATGCACACACACATTCCAATGAGTCTGTGTGGACTGCGAACGTGGGTCCTCGGCGCCGCCGTCGTCATAACGATGTGTGCTTGGCTCAGTCAATAGATAGTTACTTACTCTATTAGTACCAGTTAGGCACCATGGTGAGCCTTCTACATATGCTGGACCTGCACGAATTAGCCCTCTGTTCCTTCCTTTTGTAATATGTCTAGCACGGGGTTATCCTCGTAGGAACTAAATAGGATACCAAGGACACTCACAATTGTGAAGCCCTGGACTATTGGATCACAAGAGGATTGATCTTTAGCCTGTCCTCTTTTGTGTTTTCCCGAGCCTCTACCATGGACGATTGTCATGGGTTGAGTTTTAGTGACGATACTGCGGCAGAAATCTTACGAACACCTTCTTTACTGGGGCCTGACATTAGCTCCACTTCTGGAGCTCAATCAGATGATCTGATAACCCTCACCACCCTGAAACGGGAATGGCTTAAAATTACATTACACGGAGCTATGATGACGGAGTATCTGAGGGCTAACATCGCCCCTAATGGATTAATTGTTAAAAAATATCCCCGCCGTTTCCTGGAAGATATGATCTTCAAAAAGGAATGGTCCCTGGTGTCATGGAAATGCACCAGGGACTGGCTTATACTCATTATAAATACGGCCAAGAGATTAGCGGATGCAATCTTGATCAGGATTCAGAATGCTGAGGGCGCTGTCAAAGTTTCCCTTACCACCGCAGTATTCAAAACCAAATTATCTGAAATTAACAACGAGATAGCGGAGAACAAAGAATTTTTGATGAAACAAAAGATATCGAAGTTTCAAAAAGATATTAAGAAATTTGATAAGGAGAGGGTTTACCCATACCTTAAGGCTGACTATACATCTGTGAGTAACAGCTACTCCTCAGATGAAGAATCTACCAGCTCCAGACGCAACTCTAATACGAGTAGCGACTCCAACAACAGTGGTTACTCGAATACTCGGACCAGACAAGGGCAACATAACTACCCTACCTATCCACTGGTTCCCTTTCAGGGACAATATCAACCGACCCCACCTTTCTGGCATTTTCCCAATTTTCAATCAGGTCCCCCACCACCTCCTCCTTTTTACCAACCAGGCCCACCTTTTTTAGGCAGAGGCTGGGGCAGAGGAAGAGGGCGGAGAAGAGGAGAGGACAAGAGAGTACACTGGCAGGACCACCCGTCCACATCAATGGAGACCAGGAGCCAAACCAAGAACAAGAGACACTGATTGTTAATCTCTCTCACCGCACACTAATTGAAACAGAGAAACGAGTACTCCAAAAAGGCTTGGGCTTTGTCCCTACTCCTAGCATTGACTCTTTCAAAGAAATGTGCGAAATACAGGCCTTTTTTCGTAAAATACGTCTTAAGGCCTATTTTTATGACGATCCAGGGGCACCTTGCGAAGATTCTGGCCTCCATAAACCGTCCACGTTCACACCACAAAGTGGGATGGTCCCCACCGAGGTTTTGACCTTCGAGCAAGCAGTTCTTAAGGATTGGCAAAATATTAGACCTGTCACGGTCTTCCACAACATCACCAATGAGGAAGAAGTAGCATTACGGTCACTTAACGATGACCCTCTCATTACTATAAAGCAAGCAGACAAGGGGGGCGCAACGGTAATTATGTCCACTACTGATTACCGCATTGAATGCGAGCGCCAACTCAGTGATAGAAAGTACTATGCTCCTTTAAAAGAAGACCCCACCACTCAATTGAGTACACTGATAACTACCATGGTTTATCATGCAGAGACCCAGGGTTGGATCACGACTAAAGAGGTAGCATTTTTAGTCACCAGTGAACCGAGAACCCCATACTTTTACTGTCTTCCCAAAATACACAAGGGCACCACTCCGGTCCCGGGGAGACCAATTGTCTCTGGGATTGGATCCCTACTTGAACCCCTCTCGAAGTTCGTTGATCACTTCTTGAAACCGGTGGTCCAGAGGACTCCCTCATTTCTAAGAGACACCACGGATGTCCTCAGGCTTTTAGAGGGTACTCAGCACCAGGGAGAAGTTGATTTTCTCATCACCCTGGATGTTGAGGCCCTCTATACTAATATTCCACAAAGGGCAACCCTAGATGTTATAGAAGATGTACTCAGTGGACTAGACTGGGTATCGGCCACCCCACGTCCATTCATCCTCGAGTGAACTTCTCTAGCTTTGACAGAGAATTTTTTTAAATTCGAGGGCCAGTTATATCATCAAATACAGGGCACCTCGATGGGTAGTACCTTCGCCCCGAGTGTGGCCTGTATCTACATGGCAGCCTTTGAAGAAAGAGCCATCCAGAATGAGGCGAATCCTTACAGAGCTAATATCCTACTGTGGAAGAGATTCATCGACGATATTCTGATACTTTGGAAGGGCGATCGGGCCCACTGTGACGAGTTTTGTCAGTGGATAAATACCCTGAACCCCTACTTAAGGTTCACTAATACTATCTCTGACCAACAACTCCCCTTTTTGGACCTCTTGATCATACTAAACGATCATACAATGAGCACCACACTCCATCGCAAATCCACCGATAGGAATAGTCTGTTACATTTCCAAAGCTACCACCCCCTGGCCCTTAAGCAAAATCTTCCTTTTGGACAGTTACTCCGGATTAGGAGGAACTGTAGTTCTTTGTCTGATTTCATAAAGGAATCTAGGGTCCTCACTACGAACCTTCTTCAAAGGGGGTACCAGAGTCTAGATGTCAGGAAATCATATAAACGTGCTCGCAATAATAACAGGGAAGGGTTACTGGAACCAAGCGAGCACAGAACTGACAATTGCCTCACTTGTGTGTCTACGTACACTCCTAACTCGCCCCAATTGAAGAGAATTATAAACAAGCATTTACAATGCAATGGTCTCGGCATTGTTAAAGTTAGAGCTATTGGCATTGCTGTTGACATTATTTTTGTTTTTGTTTTTAAAACATCTCTCTCACTCTCACAAAAATAAGACTTATTTTTGTGAGAGAGAGATGTTTTAAAAACAAAAACAAAAATAATGTCATGAGCAATGCCAATAGCTCTAACTTTAACAATGCCGAGACCATTGCATTGTAAATGCTTGTTTTTAAGTCCAAAGAACATGTTGATACATTTTTACCTCCTGGTCCAACACAGCTATTAAACTAGAAATGGACGGCAGGACCAGTTCCTCTTTTCAGAAGTGAGAATGGACACTGAACCCCTCAATCAGTTCGGGACTTTGGCCCTTTGAGAATATGCACTAAGAAAAGGACACAGCCAGGGGGCCAAGTAGATTGGTTCCAATTTAAACAAGCATTGCTAAATTGCTAAAGTCAATAGGTATGGCCTTGGCTGGCAGGAGTGATGGTGGTTTGAATTTAAATTTATGTTGCAAGTATACACCCAAAAAATGAAAAACGAAAACATGCCGCAGCCTAAACTTGGAAGCCATGTGGTTGTAATAAAAATTTAAACATAACATATTAACCATTGCATATAATATTACAAAGAACAATTCTGGTGCTCTCTCAGGTATGTGTACTTAGAAAAAATAAAAAACCTTTTTAGTTTTAGCACACATCATTTGAAAATAGGATTCTTATTTGCAATGAAACGTTGCCTTTGAATTCATGTCACCTGAAGACATAGTTTAAACACATAAGGATAACTAAAAACAAATTTGAAAAGAAGAATGAAAAGAAAAAGCCTTGACAAAAAATAGTGTTGGTATACAGAGCCTGTTAGTGATATGCATTTCTTTTTAGGTAGATGTACTCATGCGGTCAAGGGAAATGTCGTCACCCTAGCTGGCTATGATGTAAACAAATTTCCGATGCCTTGGAATATGCGCCAGCGTCAGTCCCTGCCATCAAGTGTTGGTGTCTGATAGACAATTAACAAAATTATTTACTGGCCGGGGTTTTCTAGGTTATACATGAAGATTCGTAGTAATCGGGTATTCTTGAGCGCTGTTCACATGAGACAAGTGTGTCCTTTTTGGGCGAAATTCCTAACACAGCGTCGTTTTTACAAAGTGTACAGGTTGCTGTCTCAAGCTAAAGAAAATACTGGACTGTTTACTGAGAGCAAAATAAATAATGATAACGTTTCTTTATTTATACGTTCTACTTTATAGGGGGGGGGTTAATAATATAGGCTACCATTGTCCAATGTAATGTCACTCAATTTCCTTTCCTAGCACTACTAGAATTAAAGTCTAAATTGTCCTTGTTGGGATTCCACTGTGACCTTGAAATTAATGCAAATGTCGAAAACGAGCATTAATTCAACTGCATATGCCGATATTGGACTGAGAAAAGTCTGATTCATCCACTTATGTGCCTGTAAGGTCCTTGTGTCCTTTCTGATCAAGTATAAATTCACATTTGCACTATTCGTGGATAAGCCCCTTTCCATTCACCGGACAGTAAATGTGTTACCAGCCACATTTGGAGTTAAAACGAAATGGAGCCATCATGCTTTCAACCTGGAAATGTCAGCTGCCCGAAGTACTGGAACCTCCTGGGTAAAGTGCGGGGAAGAATTCTAAATTACCAGGGAAATCTGATCCGGAATTGTCAGCGCGGCGCTCGTGATGAGCTCCATGCTAATTATGTATACAAGTGAGCATGCTGGGCTGCAAAAATCCTATAAAAAAGTTCCCCTCGGACACAATTAAAACATGAAATCGGACGAAAACTGTGGTTAGGCGGTGCTGCTTCCGGATAAAACGGAAGTGACTTATCGAATGCACAGCCAACCATAAGCCTGTTAAGAAGAACAATTCCACAGTTAACAAATGGCAAGTGGCAAGAGAAAGTACCCAGGAGTTTCACCCCTGATACTGATTACTTGAAGTCTCGGAGAGACAGCGCATGCGCGCTGCCAAGCCGAGACCTAAAAAACATTGGGGTATCCTCCAGGCCGGGGGGCTCTCAATAACGACCCCGCGATTTGCCTTCAAAGGTACCACCAACTTGAAGGAGGGATTAATACACACAAGACCCAAACAATCTAAGGGTACTATACAGCCCACCTTGTGGAACCTACCCCCTGTAACGGGCCACTACCCGTGTGGCTCTTGTGTAGTCTGCCCACTAACTAAAGCTACGAAAAACATCAAATTTTCCAATGGGCTCACTTGGGAATGCAGAACACACACCAACTGCAACACCCCTAACTGTATTTATCTTATATCTTGCCCTTGTAACCTCTCTTACATAGGGATGACGACGAGACCAGTAAAAACAAGAATTATTGAACATCGGAGTAGTTTCCGATGCAATAAAGTGAATACCAAAATGACATCACATTTCTTCGATAAACACCACTCTCCTGACTCTTTACACTGGATCATTCTTCAATCCTTTAAAAACATTAGCAAAGCCAAACTGTTTACACTGGAACAGAGGTGGGTAATGAGATTATCTTCCCACAGGGATGGATTGAATGAAGATATTCCCTGGAGTAGCCTCTTAAACTCCTGACCAATATGGTTATACAACGATCTAGTGACATGAACAGGAATGTGCTTCCATTTGAATGATCGTGGGTAGGGCTCTGCTCACGATTACGGGAAGTTAACGTTCTGTTATTGGTATTATTCCAAATACAATAACCCTGCATCAACCGTGACACAGCTATATATATATTTTTATATGGTGTGTTTTCACGAGGGTATGAGCACCTCCTAGGTTTTATTAACCTTTCCCCCCCCCCCTTTTTTAATATGATTTCCACCTGCCACGTCATTTCAACTAATGAAGAGGGGCTCGCGCAGATTCCCTCGTCCTGATAAGTTAGCTCACGCGCTAGCTCTCCCCCTTTTTTTCACATGTCAACACTAATTGACGTGAAACGTCTTCTTACACCAAGACGTCACTACGTGGATGACTCTTCCACGGAATACCGGAAGTGTACTCCGCGCACTACTCCTCCACCTAAGAAGACTCTTTGGTTTTATTAACCTTCCCTTTGTAATACTAGTTCCACCTGCCACGTCATATTGTAAAGTGCCGGTAAAGGGGCTCGCGCAGATTCCCCCACCCCGATAAGTTAGTTCATGCGCTAGCTCTTTTTTACACATGTCAACACTATTGACGTGAAACGTCTTCCTACATCTAGACGTCACTAAGTGGATGACTCTCCCACGGAATACCGGAAGCGTACTCCGCGCACTACTCCTCCATCCCAAGAGATAATTGACTCCCGCTACTGATTGGCTCCTTGTCCCGTTTTATTCAACCCGCCTTATCCTGTTTGTGTCTCCCGAGACGGCGCGGACACAGGGAAGGATTCGAGGCGTCCCACATGGAGGACTGATGTAAGTCATCCATCACTCTCGTAAGCAAGCCCGTTGTTGACCACATTAATATATTCTTGCACCAACAGGATCAAGACCTATATTTACTATTTTTGCTATTTGTTTTAGCAGCCGTTACATTACAATACGTATTGGCTCTTTACCAGTGCGTCTATTTTCACGAGACTTATGATTGCGCATTTTCCTCCCCTAAACCTCCATTACAGGATACTGCACTATTCAGTGTCAAAATCCAGCGCCGCTCGTTGGAGCCTGAAACATTGCACTTTAGGGTGAGTTGAAGAGTGAGTCGAGCTGACTGAAATAACTATTTTCCAGTTTTCATAAGTCACGGTGTTCCTCCAATATTAAGACACGTGTGGTTTCAGCTGCATTATATATATATATTTTTTCTTTATTGTGGGATTATATTCCTTTTAACCACTGATAATTTTGGTTGACATATGGATGATACACAATCGAATTCCACTACATCAAGAGTACTGCATGACACCAAATGCCTGTAACAGATTAGGAGTCGTTACTAAGATTGAATTAATAATATGATTTTGTTTTGTATGTTTGTCATTTGATAACTCTTTTTCAGGCGTGCTTAACCGTATCCACATAAGTAACCACTTATTAGGGTGCTGTACTGGTGGTAAGTGCCTTTTCAGTTGCTACCACTACCAATAAGTGTGTGAACTTTCCGGTCCTGACGAATTGCGGTTAAATTAACCTTTGCTAGAAACATGTTGACCATAAATCACTATAGCGTAAAACAGACACCTTTACTGTAGGATTACGCATTTTGTTATTTTTAATTAAGAGTAGGACCTTCCTTATTAAACTGAGTTACTTAGGATCACCACTACTTATTTTTAGTACACCTTTTCCAACACACACTTCACTTTAGGGCCCTCACCTGCACCACACCAACCGGCATTTTAAAGGAAAAAAGATCTCCACTAAAAGGCGCCACAAAGGTCGCCGATCGGGGATTGCAGCGCCGCCCCAATTCGGAGCAGACCTGATGATGATACATGACATCTAGGCCATTTGCTGACGAAATATGACAGCTAATCTGCTGGATGTGTGAGGGTCTTTTTCCTAAAGGAGGATTTTCCTCCTGACTCTGCAGACTCATACATTCCAATACCATTTTCTACCCTCCTTGATCACTTTTTGAGGAACAGCATACCTCTATATTTCTAGACTTGTGACTGGGCTACGTATGCTGGACCTGCCCGAATTAGCCCTCTGTTCCTTCCTTTTGTAATACCTTCTACATAAGCACATCAAGCAATAGTAAAGTTTGAAGTTCGCACAAACGTATATTTTGTGAAATAAATGGTGCAATCACATATAACCCCGAATTTTGTGGAAAATATATTTAATGTGTGTTCGCCCACACACCTCACTCACTTTATATGGTTTCCGGTTTTCTCTTTCTGGTCGCTTTTTTCTTTTTCGCCTCTTCCTTTCACTCCCACATTATTTTTCATTCTCACTTTTCTTTCTATTTCTCCCCGTTTTTTTTTGTCGGGCTCCTGCTTGAAGAATTCACAAAACCTCTCAATCTAGCGCTCAGAAACCTCAGCTGGGTGCCTCTTCAGGTAAGAATGCCCTACGTAGCGCCAGGCATGCAGAAACCTCAACTCACAAGACCTCTCCCCTCAAGAATCCACTTCAGCTTGCATACTACCCCCAACCCCCCCCCCCAGTTCAAAATGACCCTGCTCACTCAGACCCCTCTCCCCCTCTCCAGTTCACAGAGTGGGAGATTTTGGAAAAACAAGCATTTGGGAGCTTATAAGTGTTTAGCCATGCAACAGTTGATGTTGTTGCACCTATGATATTGTGCTGCATAACTAAATACTTATAAGGTCCCAAAAGCAAGACCTATTGGCTATGCCAATGCTTTTTTCCCATTGTAAGGCCTATCTCTCCCATTGACTAACACTGGGCTACTGTTATAGGTGTGCACAGCTCATTTAAATGTATATCAGCAACTCATGCCAGGAATGTTCGCTGTCTCCATGGTAGGGATGTTCTACTGAATGTCAGTTGGATACTGGGAGCTGCACTGGCAGGCTGCACTGTTGGTGGTGCTTGCATATTACAATAAACTAGGTTTGTGAAATAACACAGTCCAGCTACACCACCAATTCCCCTGTGGACACCTGAGAACCCATGCATGTTGGCGAATTTCTGGGAACCTAGTTGAATGTCATTGGAAATGCATGCAGCCAACTTGATACTAAAGTGCTACTGTGGTGGTTATCTCACACGAAGGTAACCAATTTTTGGTGAAGGCTCACCATTTTGGGATCTTGGCTTATCGTTGGCTCGAGCGTAGGAACGCTGCTCGTGTTGTATGCGTGCTGCGAAGTAAGCTGTGGAACTTGTGCAACCAATTCCTTCATGTGGCCATGAGCGGTGAGTGGATTCCAGCTGGTGTAATGGGCATCTTCCACAGCGTGACCTCACAAGATGCGGACGTAACTACTGTGATGTCATTGCGTCAATGTGAGACACCATTTTTAATTGGGGCTTTCTACATTGTGAAGTACCACAACACAATAATGTGTACAACAATATACAGAGCTCAGTCCTTTGTTGCTCTGTCATGAATCGGATCGGCAGCCATAGTGCGTCTATTTCGTAATGCTCTTTGAAACTGGCTGGCCTGTTATCACTTGTCGGAGCGTATGTATGCATTGAGGCACTGTGGATTGCTACTGGTACAGAAAACAATCGTATACCAATTTTTCTTTGACATGTCAGTCAGCAACATGTCACAGCCCCCCGCTTTCCTATCTGAGAATTAGAAAGGGAAACCTGTCCTCCTTTGGAAGCGTTGGAGGAAACTCTTTGACTCCTAATTAGTAGTCATTGGGTGGGGGGAGGAGAAGATTTCTGCTCTTAGGAAGCAACCCAATTTTTTACACAATCTGAGTGTTGAGGGGCTCAATATTTGTGAGAGTATTGATGAGGTGCCTATTGTTGATGGTGCTGGATGCATTTGAAATGTCCTTGGCAATGTTGGAGCAGTACTTTGGGCCAAGTATCAACATGGTATTGAAGAGACACAGAAGTCCAATGAAAGAGTGGGAAATTATATTGCTTCATTGAAAATGTTGGTGCGCACCTGTGAATTTGGGGATGTGACTGATTCCCTTGTAAGGGATAAATTGGTGAGCCGTATCAACAGCTGCAGGGTACAAGAGAAATTGCTGGCCAGAAATCGTTCACTTAAGGAGCCAATTGCTATTGGAGAGGGTGTTGAGAATGCATCTGGATAGGTGAAGGAAATGAGAAATCATGCTTTGGCACCTGACACTTACTCTGCGCAGAGCAGTATACATGAAAATGCAGACAGGGTTGTGCAACAAGAGGTAGATGAGAGCATTTTTAAGGTCAACCCAGGAATGAAATTTAGGACTACGTTTGACAGTAACAAGTCCAGGTGCTATAGATTTCTAATAGCTCAAACTGTTTTGCTAAGAATATAACTTGTCGCAAGTGTGGCCTTAAGGGGCAAAAGGCGAGGGTCTGTAGGTCAGGAGTGAAGTTGCGTGCAGTTGATAGTGTGGATAGTGTGACAGATGGGCTGCGGACAGTGGTCTTGAATGTGAGAGACAGGGCAAATGAAGAGGGTGCTGGTGTGGTAATTATGCCTCAGTGTGAAGTTGACTTTTGTCATATTGGCAGTCTCCAGTTCTCCATTCACCATGATTGGAGACAGGGTGTGGTATGGCATGTTTCCCAATGAAAAATTGCTCCCTCCAGACACTAACCCTGTCAGTTATGGTGGCTCACATATTGAAGTATTGGGGTATATGGTGAAGAAATTGTAGTTCAAAGGCAGAGAGACCATTGGGAAGATATATGTGGCCAAAAGGGGAAACACCAAAGGGATATGGGAAATACTTTGAATCCCAATGCTCGGGATCTGGTAAGTTTGTTGAGTGTGAGCAGGGTGAGAGTTTTTATAAGGAACATTTTGAGGTATTTAGCGGTGAGTTGGGTCCGCTCAAGGGCTTTGAACATAGCATTGCACTATGTGTGCATAAAGCGTGCCAAGTCCCGCACATGATGCTTGACCCCTTGAAGGAGGAATTGGATAGATTGCTAAACTTAAAGGACATTGCAGAAATCGAGTAATCAGAGTGGTTGGCGCCAGTAGTTTTAGCACCCAAAGGTGGAGGGAAGCTCATTAGAATGTGTTTGTGTGGCCTTGAGAGATCTTAATAAATGGATTTGGGTGGACTGCCAGCTACTCCTCAACATCTCCACATCACTCGGTATATTGAAGGGAGCAAATTGTTTTTTTCTGTTTTAGATCTTTCCTCAGCTTACCACCAGGTACAGTTTCATCAAGACTCAAAGCACGTTGGGGCATATCGGTTTATTAGAATGTCGTTTGGCCTGGCCTCAGCTTGTTTTCAAAGAATAATGAGAATTGTCCAGGAAGGAATATCCAACATCCTATGCTTCCAGGATGACATTCTCATGTTTGGTAAGGATGCGTGTGAGCATGATGGAATGGAGTTTTACGAAGCGTATTGAGGAGTTTGGCGGACAAGGGCGTCACAATGTAGAAGCAGAAGCGTAGAATTGGTGTAACTTCAATCACGTACCTGGGCCATGTTATCTCAGGGGAGGGCATCCAACCTAAACTGGAGTTAGTGGACAGTGAATGTTCCCACCCCTACTGACAAAGAACAGGTTAGATCATTTTTGGGACTCGCTGAGTTCGACTCTAAGTTCATCAAGGGGTTTGCGAGTGTGGTGGAGCCAATCAGAACTCTACTGAAGAAAGGCGTTCATTTTCATTGGTCAGAGGAATGTGAGGCAGGAATCAAGGCAGTGAAACTGGGTATCAGTACAATGCCCACCATGGGTCATTTTGACACCAGGAGAAAGACTATATTGACTACCATTGCTAGTCTTCAGGGATTGGGTGCGGTACTTTCTCAAGTTGAGGGTGGTGTGGAAACAGTGGTGGTGCTTGCCTTCAAGAGTGTTTAGGAAGAAGCTACTCCTGTATTGAAAGAGAGGCTCTGGTTATAGTCTGGATTGTCCAACATTTTAAGTTTTATCTGTGGGCCATTCCCTTCTTGCTGAAAACTGACCACCAGCCTTTGGTTTGGGTGTTCTCCTGTAAGAACAGCGTGAAATTGACCCCTAGACTCAAGCGGTGGAGTGAAGGTCTAGAAGAAGTTAACTTCCAGGTTCAGTATCTTCCTGGGGCCACTAATAAGGCAATGGCTGCCAGTGTCTGGCAAAAATGATGGGGTCATTGAGGATGTATATTGTATGAATTGGGTGAGGGAACTCATGATTGCAAGGGAGGAGTCGCTGAAAAGTGGTGAGTTTGACGTACTATTGCCTATTATTAAAACCTATGTAGTTAATGGGTGGACTGATTATAAAGGGTAGACCCTGAACTGAGACCATTCTGGTCAGTAAGAAATGAACTCACATTGTTTCAAGATGAGCTTGTGAGGGGTGAAAGGAATGTCCCACCCAGAAGCTTGAGGCCCAAGGTGATCAACTTAGACTATGAAGGCCTCCTTGGCAGAAGACTCACTAAGGCCAGGATCAGGGAGAGGTTCTGGTGGCCGGGGGTGTATCACCAAGCGGAGGAGGTGGTGAAAGAGTGTTGTTTGTGTGCTTCCAATGATAAAACTCACTTGACTAATACTGCCCCTTTGTCTCCAGCTGCTGTGCCAGAAGAGCCTCAAGCTGGGCCTTGATATAATGGGCCCATTTGAGTAGTTACCACAAATGGAGAGATTTGTGTTACTGCTGGTGGATTACACATCCAAATGGGTAACTACCAGGTTTGTGGGCACTGTGTGTACTAGGATGGTCATTGAGTTCCTTAGAGATCAATGTGCAGGTGAAGGGGTACCAAAGTATCTGGTGACGGTTAATGGGGTGCAATTCACCTCACATAAAATGCAAGAGTTTTTGAATGGCTTTGGGATAACACATCAGAAGACAGCCCTTTTGTTATAACCATACTTTGATGAAGTGTTGTCTTTCAAGTATGTTGATTTCCTAGCAACTGCACATGGGGGGATTCTAGAATGTAAGCGGAGAGCAGTTGTACTGGGAGCAGTGCTGGGTACATCGAGGGCCTTTTCCTCTTACTGAATAAACTCATCAAAATATCACACGGTGGCATCGCTTCATTTCTACAGTGGCGACGATTTTGGGATCCTATTGGATGCGCCGTGGGACACTCATCAAGATGAAGTAATCTTTATCAACGTATTATATCAACCTCGTTAAACAAGACGGAAACATGAGGCCCTTGAATTCAAGATCACCTTCCGAACTTTTGCCGATCAGCTGCATTACAAGGTGTGTGATTTCATTTCAAAATAAGTAGTTTAGCTGTACTCACCGTTAATTAGGAGACTCGCGCTTGGTGGAGGTAGCGCGCGTTAGCTGCTCGAGCCTGTTCTCTGTTGATGAATGATTCTGACAAATACTGAGGCTCACGGGATAGATTGCACTGCTACACGTCACGCACAGCGTGCGTGTATCCATTTTGAATTGGGATGCAAATCGAAGGATAGTACCACGTTTCCAACGTTAAAGATATCTTCTAGCAAGTTGAAGAAACATTTTTGTGCGTTTTTAACACTAAAGTAAATACTTTTGAACACCTATCACATCCGTATACTGCATCTGACAATATTTCATTCACAATAATTTTTTTTCTTTCTTCTCATTCATTTCTGCAACTGAAGAATCCTATCATTTACAATAGCAATACATATTCGCCCCCCAGTGGATCTTAAGATTAATTTCACCTGAGAGAAAATTTTCGTAATTTCTTCAGTTCCAGCATGTCTTCCCAATCAACAATAACTGCTCCTTCACCATTTTTACAAAATCCTGGTCAACCAGACATTCCATGGGAAGAATGCAAAGAAGCTTTCGAAACTTATTTAGAGGCTATTGGTGGGGATGTGTATGTTTCCAAAAGGAAATTGGCCATTTTAAAACACTCTTTAGGTCAAGAAGGAAGAAACGTGTTAAAGACATTACCCGAAATGGATGAAATTAATGCAACAGCTGACCAAACAGGTGACAGTGGTGATAATAACGACATCGATGTCTACAAAATAGCGCTGAAAGCCCTGGAAGAAAATTTTGGAAGAAAAATAAGCATAGTAGTAGAACCACACAAATTTTTTTCCCAAGCTCAAAAGCAAACTGAATCCATTGAACAATATGTATCCAACTTACGTAAACTTGCAGTGAATTGCAATTTCAAAGACCTGAGAGATGAACTCATTAGGGATCAAATGATCAATAGATTGTATAATCTCAAGATTCAGGAAAAATTGCTTGGTATGAAGAATCCTTCATTAGAGAAGTCAATTTCTACAGCAAAAAGAATGGAGAATACATCTAAATACGTAAAAGAATTAAATGAAAGTTCTACGAGTACAAATGTGCAAGATGAAGCCATCCACAGTATCAATAATCCAAACAAACATTACAATAAACAAATCCAGCCAAAGGTCGACGAGAGAAAGTTAGATCAAACCAGATCTAAGTCAAGATACTGTTTTAGATGTGGTAGTCCTAAACATACTGCTGATGCCACTCATTGCCCAGCCATCAGGAGCAGATGTTATAGATGCAAGAAAATTGGGCACTATTCTAGACTATGCAAAGGGCCTAATTTTCAAATGAACAAGAAAGCTATTAACTTCGTAAAAGAAGATGAAGTCTCAAGTGAAAGTGAAAATGACGATATAGAATTACTAATGATTGATTCTTCACAAGTCTGCAATTGTGAAGGATCCAAAGACTCTTATCGTCCTCCCAAGTATCTAGTGAAAATTAATGAGTCAGATGTACATATGTGGGCGGATTCATGTTCTCCTTTTTCTATAATTGATAAATCAATTTGGGAAAAAATAGGCTTCCATCCAAAAGATTTGATACCCACCGATGTCACACCAGAGGGTTACTGTGGCAATAAACTACCTGTCATTGGCTATTTCTCAACTGAGATTAGTTTCAAAAACAAGAAAACATTAGCCAAATTATACATTGTAGAAAAAGGAAAATCTCTTTTGGGATGGAAAGAACATCGAGCTTTAGACATCATCTTAAATCCCAATCATCCCGATCAAGTATTGAACATAATTCCTTCCAACAACAAATGGGTTACCAAGTTTCCAGATCTCTTTAAAGAATCTTTAGGATGTCTTAAAAAATGTAAACACCCTATCATCTTAATGGACAGTGCTGTACCCAAAGTACACAAAGTAAGGAACGTGCCAATGATCTTGAGACAGAAATTGAAGGACGAATTACAAAGACTATGTAAGGATGGCATAATCGAGCCGATAGAGGCATCGGAATGGTTAAGTCCGGTAGTTTTGGCCAAGAAACCCAATGGCAAGATCAGAATGTGCATTGATTTGAGGGACTTAAACGAGTGCATATGGATTGATCGTCATCCGCTTCCTAAAATAAATGAGATGTTAGCCAGCATTGAGGGTGGCACGCATTTCACCACATTAGACTTATCAAGAGCATACCACCAAATTCTTTTAGATGAAGGAAGCAGAAATCTCACTTCTTTCATCACTCCTGAAGGTGCATTCCAGTTTATACGGATGCCATTCGGTCTTGCTTCAGCATCCGCAGTCTTTCAAAGAGTAATGCAAACGATTTTAGCGGGGCTTAAGAACACATTAGTATTTCAGGACGATGCATTGGTTTGGGGCAGTGATAGTGCTCAACATGATGTCATACTAGAATCAGTTTTGTGCAAACTGGATAATGCGGGGCTTACGATAGGTTTGGAGAAATGCAAATTTTGTATGCCTGAAGTGGAATATTTAGGGCACACCATAACAAAAGAAGGGATTAAGCCTAAAATTAGTTTAATTGGTGCCATAGAAAAAGCTCCTTCTCCAACAGAAAAGACCAGTTAAGATCTTTTTTGGGTCTTGTTGAGTACTACTCTAAATTTGTTAGCCATTTTTCTGACAAAATTCAAATCCTAAGAAATCTTATGAAGAAGGGAATAAAATTTAACTGGTCTAATGAGTGCCAAACAACATTTGAGAGCATAAAAAAAGCCATTGCAAAAGCAGTTTGTTTAAAACCATTTAATCCTAATGACATGACTATCATATCCACAGATGCTAGCAATCATGGTCTGGGTGCTGTCCTCATCCAAATACTCGAGGGAAAAGAAAGAGTACTAGCATTTGCTTCTCGTACTTTAAAGGGTGCAGAACATACTTTTTCCACAGTCGAAAAAGAAGCTCTTGCTTGCTGGTGGGGTGTCCAACATTTTCGCATATATGTTTGGGACATTAGATTTACGTTAAGAACTGACCATAAACCATTGGTGAGTCTTTTCTCTACAAAAGGATCAGCTAAAGCAACTCCCAGAATTGCCAAATGGTTTTATCGACTTCAAGAATACTCTTTTGATGTTAAATATGTCCCTGGTGTAAAAAATGTAAATGCCGATTGTCTGTCTAGATTGCCGATTGATAATATTAGTGTGAATGATGACGATGAATGGATGATAGCTGACATTAATGACATGTGTAGTGCTATATCTGAAGAGGAATGGATATCTGCTGCCAAAGATGATATCACTATTAAGAACCTCATGGAAGCTCTTACAGACATTCAAGGGTGGAAGTTGCATCCGGAATCCTTAGAGCCTTTCACACTTATATGGTCTGAATTTACCATTGTAAAAAATTTGGTGAGAAGAGGTTGTCGTCTAGTAGTTCCACAAAGTCTAAGAGGTAGACTGTTAAGTCTCATGCATGAGGGTCATTGTGGCATGTCTGCTTTGAAAAGACGCATCATGGAAGATTTCTGGTGGCCAGGTATGGATACTCAAATAGAAAGATTTGTATGTGATTGCGTGGCTTGTGCCTTGAGTGACAAATCACATACCACCCAAGAGTCCACAATTGATCCTATACCTTTACCTGAATCACCCTGGGAAAAACTAGCCATTGATATATGTGGTCCATTTGAAACTCTTGGTACCAGTGACAGATTCGCTATTGTCATGATAGATTATTTTTCAAAGTGGCCTGAAGTAACATTTGTAAAAGAAGTAAAATCCAGTATTGTAATTGCATTTTGCGAAGATATTTTCAGAAGGGAAGGTTGTCCAGCTGAAATTGTCTCAGACAATGGTTCGCAATTCATTTCAGCTGAATTTAAACATTTTCTAAATACATGGGGAATTAAACATACCAGAACTCCGTTGTATCATCCTAGGGGAAACGGTCTAGTAGAGTGCTGGTAGAAAGTATACAACTTGCTAGCAAAAGTGGTTTAAATTATAAACAACAGGTGAGAAACATGTTATGAAGTTATAGGACTACTCCTCATTCTGTCACCAAAGAAACTCCTTTCAGCATTCTCAAAGGTAGAATACCTTGCACAGTAGCTGTACCGGCGTGGAAGAAGAGAGCACGCAAGAGTGTGGTAAATCATGATGATATTAGAGTGCGTGTTAAGAAACATCAGGATTCTTATGGTCATAGACACAATTCTCAGATTCACAAGGTTCCTCGATTTTTTAGGACAGGAATGTGGGTTAGAGTCTATATAGGTGACAGATCTAAAAAAGGCACTTCTAAATGGTCATGTCCCAAGGAGATTGTACATGTCAAAGGCAATTGTGTAAAATTGGCGGATGGTAATTGGTGGAATACTAGAAAGATCTCCATATGTAATTCCACTGAACAAAATGAATGGCTAAGATGTACATCTTCTAAATCCATTCGCGGAAAAGATGGTGATTCCACTTCTGATATGGATTTATCACGAAAATGTATTCTCAATCCTGTTAGTACTCGTCAATCTTCTCATACGATTGTCAAACCTAGATTTCTTAATGATTATATTTGTGATTAGTATTTAGTGCTAATTACATTTCAAGTTAATGTTTTTATTCTTGCAGGGGGTATGTGCATAGTTAAGTTTTTTTTATTATTGTTAGAAGGGAGATATGTTATAACCATACTTTGATGAAGTGTTGTCTTTCAAGTATGTTGATTTCCTAGCAACTGCACATGGGGGAATTCTAGAATGTAAGCGGAGAGCAGCGGAGAGCAGTTGTACTGGGAGCAGTGCTGGGTACATCGAGGGCCTTTTCATCTTACTGAATAAACTCATCAAAATATCACACGGTGGCATGACTTCATTTCTACACCTTTATGCACCGCAGCTTAATGGTATTGCGGAACGCATGAACAGTATGGTGAAGGCCAGTGTTCAGAGAGCTTTGAAGTCCAGAGTACCACTTAGAGGAGTGCTTATGGACATGTGGTGGGTGTATCGAACTGCTCCCAATTGTATCACGCACAAGTCACCTTTTGAGTCTGTGAGGTGTTGAGCAGCCACTTCCAAGTTAAACCCCTCAGTGGTTGCCTGTCAAGTGTGCTTTTATCCTGGACAGAGAGGAGGTGGGTGCCAGAATCAGGTCCTACCAGCAGAGGTATAAGCTGGAAAGGAGACCGTCACTGGGCATCTAGCGCTTGCAGCGCGCACACGCTCATCTGTTGGCTGCTCTTATTGATTTTAAGCTTCCTTGTTGTTTATTTTGGTTCATTCTCATTTTCGTTATTCCTTGCTTTTATCGCGGGGTTTCCCTTCCCTGGCCCTTATCTGCACTGTAAAATCATCAAAACACGCACCGCTGTTTTGGCGGGCCCGGGCTCACGGGGCTCCCGCGCGCACTTTGGCCGCCATCTTGGAGCGGGTTGGGACGCTCCTGCAACATCCAGGTGAGCGCTCTAGTGCTCCGCCTGTCACTCCTATATAACATCACTTCCGCAGCGCAGCGGTCACGCGCAGCGGTGAAGCGCCTTCACTACGCCTGAGTCTCGCCAGAGTCCTGCCCGTCTGCGTCCGTCAGCGACTCGGAGGCGACGGAGCGGCGGGAGACTCTGGCCAGACCTGGCGCCCCGCTAGGATGATTTGTTACTCTTCATCCATTCTTCATGCTATGCGGACTTCCTCTCGCTCCTGTCGGACAACATTCCCGGGACGCTACAAGGGGAAATGATGGTGCCCGGGTTGTGGCTGGTCGCCTACTTGGGCTCCGGTGGCCGCCCGCCGACCAGATGAGGCTTGTGCTATCCATTCTTGCCTTTTGCTTAACACCAGATCATTAGGCAGCCATGCCTTGGACATCTATGATCTGTTGGTCAGGGAAAGCCCTTTATGCCTCCTACTGATCGAAACTTGGTTGGGTGAGACGTCTAACCCGGACATCTTCGCGGCCATCCCTCCGGCCTATAACATCTTCCGGCAGGATAGGGTCAAGGGTAGGGGAGGGGGAGTAGCGGTGGTGGTGAAGAAGAGTGTCTCCTGCTCTCTTCTCCCCCTGAATCCTCTCTGTGGTTCTGAGGCTCTTGCTTTCTCGCTTAGATTGTCCCCGCACCAAGCACTGAAAGGGCTACTGGTATACAGGCCTCCAGGTCCTGTGGGTTCCTTTTTCGAGGACCTGCAGATGGCCTTTTCCGAACTGGCCCTGTCCACACAGCACTGCTTGTTGGCGGGTGACTTTAATTTCCATCTGGATGTGGAGGACGACTCAGACGCAATCAGATTGATGGACATTACGTCTCCGCTGGGTCTCGCACCCTTTGTCACGGGCTCCACCCATGAGAGGGGTCACACTTTGGACCAAGTGTTTTCTTCGACTCCTCTTGTCGACATCGATACTGTGCCAGTGCTATGGACTGATCACAGGTTGATTAAGTTCTCTATACCGGAGGCAGTGTTCCCACATAGCGACAC
Source organism: Triturus cristatus (assembly GCF_964204655.1). Taxonomy (NCBI): domain Eukaryota; kingdom Metazoa; phylum Chordata; class Amphibia; order Caudata; family Salamandridae; genus Triturus; species Triturus cristatus. The sequence continues at coordinate 1,109,088,614 of NC_140592.1, read as the reverse complement.
CCCTATACAACCTAGTTCAGTCTCAAGGGCACTGCACAAAGTGACGCCTGAGATGCTGGCGCAGGCGCTGGTGGACCATCCGTGCTCCCTCACGGGCGATCTGGAGCGGGATACCGAGGCCCTGCAGACCTGGCTGGCAGAAAGGCTGAACGATCTCGCCCCTGCAGTTGCCCCTCGGTCCACGGCCAAACGACTATCCGCGCCGTGGTTTACAGAGGCGCTTCGCCTATTCCGCTGCCAGTGTAAGGTTGCGGAGAGGGCCTGGCGCTTCCAATATGACGAGGAGGCTAAACTAGCCTATAGGGCGGCAGTGAAAGTGTACCATCGTGACATCTTGTGTGCGAAGAAGGAATACTTGGCCAGGAGGATAGAGACGTCTATGAACTCCTGTAAGGAGATCTTCACTGTGGTGAGGGAGTTCACGACCCTGAGATCCAACGCGCCCCTTCCAGCGTCATCTGACACATGGGTCTGTGATCTTGCTAGCTTCTTCACTGAGAAGATCAAGGCCATCCAGGCCTCTTTTCCGGAGAGGTCTGGTGAGGGGGGGTGCAGCATTGGGGTGGGATCTGTTTCATCGTCCATGCCAGCTGTTGTGCTGGAGGAGTTCCCCGCTATCTCCAACGAAGCTTCCCTGATGCTGCTAACCAATCTTAAATCTGGTTCGCCATTGGACCCCTGCCCGGCCAAATTTTTGGCCAGGGTGGCATCGGTGGTGAACCCATTGGTTAATCCTCTCCTTAATGCCTCCTTGAGGGAGGGAAGGGTCCCATGCGCATGGAAGAGGGCGATGGTGATCCCCCTCTGAAGAAGCCTGGACTAGACGCCGAGGTGTTGGCCAACTACAGGCCAATCTCCCTTCTCCCGGCCCTAGCTAAGATCACGGAGAAGCATGTCCATGGCATCTTGTCTGGTTTCTTAGAAACCAACCATCTCCTGCATCCATCACAATCCCGGTTCCGTCCCAATTTAAGTACTGAGACGGCACTGCTGGAGGTCTCGGAGGTCATCCGGGAGACGCTGGATGTAGGAGGCAAGGCCATGCTTGTCATGCTAGACCTGCCGGCGGCCTTTGACACCGTCCCCCATGAGGCGCTTCTCGCCAGGCTTTATGACATCGGTCTTAGGGGGACGGTGTTCAAATGGTTTACATCTTTTCTCGAGGGCCGCCGCCAAACAGTCTGGGTTTCCCAAAGCACCGCAGAGATTCCGCCATTGGGAGTCGGAGTTCCACAGGGATCTGTGTTGAGCCCGACTCTTTTTAATATCTTTATGGCCCCTCTGGCGGCATTGGTGGAGGCTTTTGGGGCCCAGATTGTATCCTACGCAGATGACACTCAACTGCTCTTCACATGCGGGAAAGATCAGGCATTCGATGGAGAGTGTATTCGGGGCTGTCTGGGGATGGTCTTTGACTGGTTCCAGCTGAACAGCCTTAAGGCCAACTCCAGCAAGTCAGAGATCCTGTTCTTCGGATGCACCACCGACCCTGAATGGCAGGTCTGGTGGCCTATGGATATGTGTCCCCCTGCTCAGTCTTCTTTGGTCGCCAAAAACCTGGGAGTTAAGCTGGACAACAAGCTTACGTTAAGATCACATATCCTTGGTTTGGTCGGCACCTGTTTTGGCATTTTGAAGATGCTCCGCAAATTTCTACCATTGCTCTCTGAGGAGCACAGGCTCTAATAGGCTCTAGACTGGACTACGCCAATGTCCTCTTTCTGGGGCTCCCGGACTACTTGGTCCAGCGCCTGCAGGTGGTGCAGAACGCTGCGGCTCGCGCTATTTTTGGACTCCATAGGCGAGCGGGAGCCTCGGGGCTGGTGCAGGCGCTGCATTGGTTGCCTATCCGGAAACGGATCATGTTTAAAACCTTGACCCTGATGCATAAAGCTCTGTTTGGCACAGGGGCAAAGTACTTGCAGCGGAGGTTGACTTTTTATCGCCCAGCCCGCTCTCTACGATCAGAAGCTCTATACCTGGCCTTGGTGCCACGTGTAAGGAAAGCCCGTACTGGGGGGCGTTCTTTTAGTTTGAAAGCCCCCCAGCTTTGGAACTCGCTGCCTCTGGTTCTACGGAGCACGTCTAATTTGCTTCTGTTTAGGAAGAGCCTTAAGACCTGGCTTTTTAATCTTTAGGTTTTTTTCTTCTGACTTTTTCCGTTTTGTTTCCATGTTGTTATGTTATTCTCGCTGAGCTGCAAGTGAAAAGCGCCGGGACACTCTGTCGGAGTAGCCGTGCGCTATAGAAATTCTATATAACATAACATAACATAACATAACATAGGTATCATGAGAAAAACTCAATAAAAGGCAAGAAATGGAAAGTGGGAGATCACATTCTGATAATGAAACCAAGATGGAAGAGGAAGGAAGTAACTGAGTACATGGGTCTCTTTATCATCACCTCTATCAGGAGAAATGTGGTGACAGTCCATACTGGTAGCACGTTGAGCATGTCCAGGCTGTTGAGGTACCTGGGTAACAATTTGCCTAGAGATGTGGGGATAAGTCCTCCTGATGATCTTCCCTTGAAGAGGGCTGGAGGTCAAGTTGATCCCACTCATTCTGCCCCAAGGTCCAGAAGGGTGCCGTCTCATTTAAGCGATTATGTTAGCATTTTGGGCTGGACTGTTCCCATTGGGGTAAGGTTAAGAGTGATTTCATATGGCTGGGTCCAAACTGAGGTGCCATGGTGGGCAAAAAACAACGTATTGGGATAAGGCCCGAGCAATTGCCAGTGGCTGAGATGAATTCAGGCATTCTATCCATCCCCTTGCTGTTGTTGCAGTGGATGCCCTAAGTGTGATGGGTATTGTTAGACGTGGGTCCCATGCTCACTGCACCACTGGATTCAAGCTAGCATGGCTGATGAGGGGTGATGCCTCGAAACTGGTCCCAGGATGCTTGTTTCCAGGCCAGGGAGCACCTGGCTTGTCAGTTTGGGCTGGACTGCTGTTATGAGGAGCAGGGTCAAGAAAGATTTGCATGTGGCGGGGTACAGACTGGGGTGGCGTGGTGAGCAAAAGAATGATGGATTAAACTCAGATCTTTGTGACTGGGAGTGAATGTTTGCATTGTTCAGCATTCGCCCTTTTGCAGGGTCATACCACAACATTTTGCCTTCCTTTTGTATTTTTTCTGACCTGTTTTTGTTGGTTTTATGACTCTGGGCACATTACCACTGCTGATCAATGCATGTGCTCTCTCTTGTAAACATGGTAAGATTGGTCTACACCTGTTTGGCATATTTAATTACATGTAAGCCCTTTATAGCCCCTGTTTTCCCGCCACTGCGTCCTCTGCGTCCCCTGCGGCGCCGCCCCCCGCTCGCCCATTCGTCCGCTCCCTCCTCCCAGCTGCCTTCTCCCTCCTACCTCCCCTTCTTATGGCAGCCGCTGTGCGGTGAGGAGAGCGACCCTTGACACTTTCATAGTCAGGTCGCTACCCACGCCGCACAGCAACACCTGTGTGTCTTGCCCTTAAGCCCCAGCTGCCGCTGCTGAGGAGAGTTCGAGGCCCACCTCCACCCGCAGGCTACCACGTGCGCCTCATCCCTGGTGGCCAGTGGTAGGCCGTAGGTTTGTTTTGCTGTAATTGTTTTGCTTCTGTCTTATTCGTTTATTTGTTTCTTTCCTCCTTGTTCCTTGTTTTATTTCTGTGCCCTGTGCCCTTTTGCCTTCTGTTTCCTTCGCCGTTCCTGCCCCTGTTTTCCCGCCGCTGCGTCCCCGCTCGCCCATTCGTCCGCTCTCTCCTTCCATCTGCCTCCTCCCTCCCACCTCCCCTTCTTATGGCGGTCGCTGCGCCGAAGGCGTGCCTAAGGCAAGCCCGTCTGGAGCATGCCCAGCGCCAGAACCCCTGGCCCATGCGAACGCCACAACGCCCTTCTCCACTACGACGCCAACACCCTCCACGCACTCAACACCAGACGAGCGCACACCTGCTTCCTGGCCGCCCCGAAGTGCACCAAAGGACCCTTCTCCTGCCGAAGCTGCAGCTTCACCAGTCTCCGAGCCACCAACCCGCCCACCAGGACAGGACGCAACCACCTCAGATGCATACTACTGAACACCCGCTCCACACGCAAACACACCGTCGAACTCTGGGACCTGCTCGACACATCCTCCACGGACATCGCCTTCTTGACAGAGACCTGGATGAACGATTCCTTGGCACCAGACATCGCCATAGACATCTCGGACGGCTACAAGATCACCCGCAGAGACCGCACCAACCGAATAGGAGGGGGAATCGCCATCATCCACAAGTCCACCCTCAAGGTCTCGACCAACTCCGATGACACCCTCAGCACCGCCGAACACCTGCACTTCCAGATCCACACTAATCCCAACACCACCCTCAGAGGAACTCTGATCTACAGACCCCCCCGGACACTGGCCTCAGTTCAGCGACTCCATCGCCGACTTCGTCAGCACACACGCCATGACCTCCACAGACTACATCCTCCTCGGAGACCTGAACTTCCACCTCGAAAACAACAACAACACCAACTCCACCACCCTGATCGACAACCTCGCCAACCTCGGGCTCCGACAGCTCGTCACAACGCCCACCCACTCCGCTGGCCACACGCTTGATCCCATCTTCTCCGCAAGCTCCCACGTCTTCTTCAGCCACACCACCGAACTCCACTGGACCGACCATCACTGCATCCACTTCACCTTCCAGAAACCCACCACGCACCACCACACCCAACAGATCCCCCGCCGCTGCTGGAGCAAAATCACCGAAGAACAGCTAAACACCGCCCTCGCCCGAAGCCCATCCGCCGACCCCACCGCCAGCAACCTCGGGCGTTGAATCGACGACTGCGCCAACACCCTCGCCCCGATCAAGAAACCCTCCAACAGACACACCAACAAGAATGCCAGTTGGTTCTCCGCAGACCTCCAGAAATCCAAACAAACCTGCCGAAGACTAGAGAAGAAATGGTACCGCGAACAGACACCGGAGAACCACGCAGCCCTCAAGAACGCTATGCACCAACACCATCACCTCATCAGTTCTGCCAAAAGGACCTCCTTCAAGGACCGCCTCGACAACAACGCACACAACAGCAAAGAGCTCTTCAACATTGTGAAGGAACTCTCCAACCCCAGCTCCAATGACATCCCACCATCGCAAGACCTGTGCAACTTCCTGGCCACCTTCTTTCATCACAAGATCACAGACATGCACGACAGCTTCGACAATCAGACCACCACGACAGCCAACGACACCTCAGACCCCACGACCACCACCCACTACGACCACCTGCTCACCTGGACTAACATCAACGATGACGACACCATCAAAATCATGAACACCATCCACTCTGACTCCCCGTCAGACCCGTGCCCACACCACATCTTCAACAAAGCCAGCGCCACCATCGCATCCCATCTCCGCAAGGCCATCAACATCTCCTTCGAGACCGCGACCTTCCCGGAGAGCTGGAAGAACGCCGAGATCAACGCCATGCTCAAGAAACCCAAGGCAGATCCGAGGGACCTTAAGAACTTCCGGCCCATCTCTCTGCTCCCGTTCCCGGCAAAGGTCATCGAGAAAACCATCAACAAGCAGCTGACCCGCTACCTCGAGGAGAACAACATCCTGGACCCATCCCAGTCTGGGTTCCGCAGCAACCACAGGACCGAAACTGCCATCATCGCCGCCACCGATGACATCAGGGCCTTGCTGGACAACGGCGAAACCACAGCCCTCATCCTCCAGGACCTATCAGCCACCTTTGACATGGTCTGCCACCGCACCCTACGCACACGCCTCCACAATGCAGGGATCCGAGACAAGGCTCTGGCAGAACCCAGAGCTTCTGCCTCCCCCCTTTCCGTTCCGAGGCCTCCAAGATCATCTGTGACGTACCCCAAGGATCATCCCTCAGCCCTACATTGTTCAACATCTACATGGCCCCGCTCGCCCACGTCGCCAGACTGCACGACCTCAACATCATCTCCTATGCCAACGACACATAGCTGATCCTCTCCCTCACCAAGGACACCCTCACTGCCAAGACCAACCTCCACGAAGGAATGAAAGCCGTCGCCGAATGGATGAAGAACAGCCGTCTGAAGCTGAACTCAGACAAGACGGAGGTTCTCATTCTCGGCTCGACCCCCTCAGCCTGGGACGACTCCTGGTGGCCGACTGCCCTGGGAGCAGCACCAACGCCCACCGACCACGCACGCAACCTGGGGTTCGTCCTCGACACAACACTCTCCATGACCAAGCAAGTCAACGCCGTCTCATCCTCCTGCTTCAACACCCTCCGCATGCTCCGCAAGATCTACAGGTGGATCCCCACCGACACAAGAAAAAGCGGTCACCCAGGCCCTCGTCAGCAGCAGGCTGGACTACGGAAACGCCCTCTACGCGGGAGCCCCGGTCAACCTGCTGAAACGACTGCAACGCATACAGAACGCCTCGGCCCGCCTGATCCTCGACATCCCTTGACACAGCCACATCACACCCCACCTGAGAGACCTGCACTGGCTGCCCGTCAACAAGAGGATCAGCTTCAAGCTCCTCACCCACGCACACAAGGCACTCCACGACACCGGACCAGCATACCTCAACAGACGACTCACCTTCTACACCCCGAACTGCCAGCTCCGCTCCGCCGACCGTGCCCTCGCCACCATCCCCCGCATCCGAAGAGCGACCTCTGGCAGCAGATCGTTCTCCTACCTCGCCGCCAAGACCTGGAACCCCTCCCCATCCTCCTACGGCAGACCCAAGACCTACTAACCTTAAGGAGGCTACTCAAGACCTGCCGTTCGAGCAGTAGCAGCGCCCCCCCCCAGCACCTTGAGACCCTCACGGGTGAGTAGTGCGCTCTACAAATTCCTTGATTGATTGATTGATTGTTATCCCACATACCCAGGACCTGTAAATTAAATGCTACTAGTGGGCTTGCAGCGCCGCTTGCGCCACCCAATGAAGTAGCCTTTCAAGCCGGTCTCGGGCCTCTACCGCTGCAGGGCCTGCACACACAGCTTACTGCCGCAGTGAGGTGGCATGTAAAGTGGTTACCATGTCTGAAACGCCCCTTTTACTACACATGGGTCACCTCTAGGTTAGGCACTAGCTAGCCCTATGGGCAGGGTGCCTTGTAGGTAAAAGGTAGGACATGTGCCTTAACTGTGTGGCATGTCCTGGTAATGACAAACAGCCAATTTGGTTTCTCACTGCTGTGAGGCTGCCCTCTTATAGGTTTGCATTGGGGATGCTCTGATATGTGCTTCAGTGGTAATTTCTGATATGATAGGGGTAGCGTGACCATGCTTGGTATGTTTGGAAAAGTAGTGATAAATCCTGCTTATTGGTGAAAGCGGATTTGTCATTACTATTTTAGAAATGCCACTTTTAGAAGTGGGCATATCTGTGTGCATACAAGTCTCTGTACCCTGCCTGGATGTTTATTCACTGTCTGGGTTTGGCTGAGAGGAGAGAGGGGAAGTGCATTCACTCTAGACAGTCACAAGGGGGGTGGAGGTGTGTCCTGCCTTTCCTGGGTGACTCAGCACTGGGCTGAAAACCTTGGCTGCATTTAGAGTAGCAGGAGGAGTTTCCCTTGAACCTGAATAGGCCTGGTCTGCATTTGGAGTGGTGGGAGGAGTTGCACCTGCACCTGAATAGGGCTGCGCCTGCCTTCTACAATGCTGTCTCCGCCCCCCTGTTGTGTGTCGGGGGCCTGCGATGTGAATGGGGGTGTTGTGCACTTCTATACAGTGTTTGAAGTGCCCCCTAGAACAAAGACCTCTTGACGATAAGTACAGGGGCTGTGACCCCATGAAGTAGAGACACTGCAAGGAACTTGTACCAGAAGCTGCTGGTTCTACAGGCTGCACCTACCAGAGTAGACTGCTGTGCTACCAGGAGGAACCACCATTGGGACAGCTGGCTGTTGTGCTGGTCTACTGCCTACTGATTGTTCGGTGGTAGAAGTGACTGCCACCTTGCATCTGCCCTAATTGTGCTGACCTCCATGCCTTCACCAGACTCACTGATCGTGCCCCAAGTGTTCTCCAGAGAGCATTGCGTATGCGCCTGTCTCTACTTTCAGCGTGTGGTGAAGCACTGCTCAACGTCTTGGAGGTATGAACATAGGGCATTTGTAGCACTTTGCTTTCGTTGCCTTAAGCGAGCGCTCATTCTGCCGTGAAGCGCGTGGGGAGCGCTTGCTCTTCGGCATCGGCGCTGCACTCTCCAGCAAGAGAGAGACGCTGCTCAGTAAAGCCCACCCCAGGGAGGGGAGTTCATGCCAGAACTTTATGGGTAGGGCCTTACCGCCGGAGGACAGACTAAGTCAGCCTGGATCCCTGGCAAGGCAAGTCACATCTGCCTGCACATTGGAAGAGTCAGACCCCGCTGAAGCCGACACAGTTAGGATGCCGCCTGCATCCCTTCCCCGATAGGTACTGTGGGGGGGGCTGAGCAAGAGGCGCTGTTGTCCTGCATCACGTCAGAGGCAGCCTAGCCTCCCATTTTTTTTTAAGTATATGACCAGGAGTGGTTCAGTCCTCATTTCCGCACAGGCAGCCCCTCGGTTTTCTTTGTAAAGCCGCACTGCGGGGGGTGGCAAGCCTGACCAGAGAACAGCTACACCGATGTGCTGCAGCTGCCTTTCGGACATTCTCCTGGTGGGGAGGATCGAGGAAGGGTTCCCCTGAGGTGAGGGTGCCCTCCCCCCCTTTTTGTCATACACATACTTGGTCGCATTGTTTTTACTGGCATCTTGGGGTAAACCTCGACAGGGGCACCCGCTCCTCATCTGGGAATAGGAGGAGTATTGGAGGTCCTGATCAGGAGCGGTAATTGCCACATTCCCTGTAGTAGCTAGGCAGATGGCTCAGTAGCCTATGAGACCAGGAGCACCATATACCACATAGTAGGAGTGCAGGTTGTTGTGGCTCCTTGTGGTTGCCTGACCTGACTTTGTGATCCCCACGCTAAGGGGGATATATGGTGACTGTTAGGTGGCCTGTGTTTCTGAACAGGCACTTCCCTGCCTGTAATGTTTACGCTAAGGTTCATAGGGGGATCTGTTGATATTTTATGTGAGTGCCCCTAACCTGACTGCTTCATGCTTATGCCCTGTTGGGACGATGTATGTTGTGTTTCATTGCCAGGATGTGCACCATATGTATAGTATTGAGTGATAAGGTAATTTTCCTCATCAAATGTTCGATGTGTTCATGGCGATACTAGGGGATGAGGTGTTTCATACATATGGTGATTTTCTAATGTGTGCTTGGGTTTTACATGTCCTAACAGTGAAAAACTCCTTCAGTTGTTTTTCAATGTAAAGTCTATTTCTCCCATTGATTAACAATGGGTTACCTTATTACATCTAATATGTGATAACTTTGAATGGGAGTAGGTAGAGATATGTTGTTTACACTTGAATTGCAAACTAAAACCCTCTTTGATGGTGAAGTTGGATTTTAATTTACAATTCTGAAAACGCCACTTTTAGAAATGTTCTTGTCCTAACCATCTGTGCCTTCTGCCAGAATCCTTGGTCACATGACCGTGAATGACTCTTCAGTTGGGGGTTTTGTATTTCTCCCAGAGAGTGACACACAGGGGGAATAGGTGTGGGCAGGATGGGCCATCCTAACAGGGTGACTGGGAAGGGGCTGAAACCAGCTCCACTTGCCTTTCAAAGGGCTTTACTTTGTAACCACTCAAAGGAATCTGACACCGGTCCTGCCTGCCTGTCACCCCAAGTTTGGAGCCTTGGTCGAGGAAGAATTTTCCAGAACCAGATGTGGGGCTAGAACAGGGAGTCCCTTTCACACAAAAGGCTGACACCAGATATAAATATTGGACCTTCAGACCCACTCTTCCTGGACCTGTGGAAGTTGCAGAAGAAGGACTGCCTTGCTGCCAGAGGTCTGCCCTGCTGCTTGAGGACTGCCTTGCTGTCTCAGAAGACTAGACCTGTTTACCTTCATCCCAGGCTGACCCGAGTAATTCTGAGAGGCAGTTGGCTGACCACCTGCGCGAGCTACAGGGACACAACAAGCTTCAGAAGCCTTTCTGCAAATGCCCAGTTGACCTGTTGCAAACTGACCAGCTTGGATCTGCAACAGGACCTGCCCGAGCCCTGCTGGCCTCTGCTGGAGTGAGTCCCTAATCCCCAAGAGGTGCCTTCCCAGGTCCTAGCTGGCATCAGAGTTTACTCCTCTGCAAGAAAAGGTGAAAATTCTGATGTTTGGGCTCCTTGCGACTGAGAACAAGCCCGTTCGCACTACAGTGACCACCAGCGATGACCAAGAATGCGAGAGCCACACTTCGCGCTACAGCAACAACAGCCTACTGTGACCACAAATGCAAAGCAACAGTCTACAACGCTGAATGGCCTTTCAAGCTACAGTGAGGACAGCCCATGCCATCTGGGCTACTCATTGTGTTACATCAACAACCGTCCGCAACGCTCTACTGGATCCTCGTAGCCCTCTTCACCATGAACCACACTCCTAATACTGGACTCAGAAGGTAACTCTTTAATGGGACCAAATTGGTTCCTCTATCCAACCCACACTCCATAAGGGTGGCCTGAACTTGTGACTTTGTGACCAGATGACTGCAGGTGGCGCTTTATGCTTTTAGGTGCTATTTTCATGTAATACTTTAAAATTGGATATCTCCCGATCTACTGATTGGATTTTTGACTTTCTGGTATCATTTTATTTTTTTAATTTCTTCTATTTTTCTAAATTGGGATTTTTCCTGTGTTGTGTTTTCACTTTATTAGTGTGTGTATGCATGCACATGTGTGTGTGTGTGTGTGCACATGTGTGCGTGTGTGTATATATGTGTGTGTGTGTGCATGTGTGTGTGTGTGTGCTCTGCATGAATACTTTACGCATTGCTGTTGAGTCAAGTCTGACTGTTTTGTGCCAAGCTACTAGAGGGTTAAGCACAGGTCAATTTGGTGACTTTTGTGGCTCACCCTGACAGGGATTGTGAATGTTACCTGAGTGGGGCTTCCACCTCCCCTCAACCATTTCTTACAATAAATAAAATACTTTTGGGAATCCCCAGTGATGTAACCTTTAAAATATTTAATGAGAAAGATCATTTGAATCCCAAATGAAAGATAGCAAAACAACCAAGATTTCTAGTAGTGCATGTCCATCATCAATCCCATCAGTAAATGTAAATGTTACAGCAAGGTGTCTGATCCCTTTCTGAAGGCCACCAGGCAAACAGGGGAGGGGAAGCAAAACTTTACACAAGTTGGACAGTAGTCTTCCACTCCAGTGACACAGATGAAAAGCTCTGGTCGCAACTGCTGAATCACAAAACACTGTATGTTGCCCCACCACTCTGCATGCTAAATCCTTGAGATTTCCACACACAATAATAAGGGGAAGGAGGCCAGTCCTACTTCAACCTCCCATATCATAGACTTTACACACAAAGAGAAGTAGGAGTAATAAAATATCACTTTTTAGAAGAGTTAAGAGACAACACAGACTAGTTAGAAAAACTGACCTCACCCACAAAAATGTGTTGCATACTTCATTATAGGGCTGCTAAACACACCTCTGCGCAAGCCAACAACAGAGGTGGAGCATTAGGGTGGGGAAGACAATACAAACATAAAGAATAACGGGATCCAAAGCAAAGTGCAGAAAAACACTGTTAAAACTAACTCAGGGATCTACAAATGCCCCTTTATTAATGGACATACTGGTTAAGGTTAAAATGGTTTCTATCAACCTGTGGATGGTGGTATGTTGGTCTATAATGGACCACCTACCCCTTCACTCTGCAAGACTGTCAACATGTTTCAGCCGGATGCTGCGTCTTTACCTGCTTTCATCAGGATTAGATAGATCCCTAAATTACTCCCCCTATCTCCGACCTTAAGGAGAAGATCGGAGTCACAGCCTGTGTCAGTACGCAGGTCGTGCAGCTCTTGTAACCACACTACGTGAAATTACTTTAAGGAGCAGACCTGAGTCACAGCCTGTGTCAGTACACAGGTCATGCAGCTCTTGTAACCACCCTATGTGAAATTACTGAGTTCCACTGGAAATCGTGTTTGACCTGGTGGGGGAGGGAGAACGGATCCCTGTAGTCACACATTCATCAAGGTGAGTCCGTCTCGGAAACTGTGTCCCTCTCAGCGCTGGGTAAGGCATCAACCGAGTTGGTGGTTGTCAATCGGAGGGAACTTTTGTGGACGACAGCGAGGCCTCCTCCTGGGCGGTTGGGGCGGTCTTTTCTCAGGCTCTTGTATTTGTCGGGGAGGGTGGTTGCGATGTCGGGTGCAGAGCTGGCCTTGCTCCAGGTCACTGTGAGGAAGGTGACATCAAGCGTGTGAGTGTTGAGGAGGTCCCAGATTTCTACGGTGTGTATCTGTGGGGAGCGCACATTGAGGAGGATGCAGCTCAGTGGTTTGTGTGTGGTGGCATCCGGTGGACTGGGGGTTGCTGCTGGGGTCCGGAGGTGGGTGAAGGTGCGGCGGCAGTGTCGGCAGGAGATCGGGCCTTGGGTGTTGTTCGGCATGAGAGCTGTCAGTTGTTGTTGCTGCGTCCGGGGCTGAGTGAGTGGAGAGTGCTGGGGTCATAGCGGTGGGGGTTCGGGGGACCAGGGTCCCTGGCCTCAGTCGGGTCGCAGACGGGCGTAAATGGGCTTGCCTTTGCGCAGCTTCGGGGTGCCAGCGGGTGCCATTAAGTAGGGGTCACGGAGGGCGATCAGCTGGAGGCGGGAGTGACGCGCTTGGGGGAAAGGCCTCGGGGGCATCAGTGGCGGGGAGCGTGGGAAAGGGAGTGGGGAGGGATTGGTCAGCAAAGAGGAAGAGGTAAAAAAGAGAAAAACGGCAATAAGAGAGAGGCAAAAGAGAAAAGGCAATAAGAGAGAGGCAAAAAGAGAAAAGGCAGTGAAAAGAGAGGCAGAAAGAGAAGAATGACAATAAAAGCAAGGCAAAAGAGAAAAGTCAGTGAAAGAGAGGCACCAAGAGAAAAGGCAGTGATAAGAGAGGCAAAAAGAGAAAAACGGCAAGGAAAGAGACGCAACAGAGAAAAAGGCACAAGGACTGAGAACAGAGCGGAATAGCAGAAGAGCAGGCTGCTCTACCACTAGATCACCAGGGATGAGGCGCATGCAGGAGCCTGGGGTGGAGGAGGGCCACGAACACCTGCCTGGAAGGGGCTCAAGGTCAGAACCTTAACGGTGGAGCTGTGCAGGGGAGAGCTGTGACACTGACCAAGGAGGTCAGAGGTCTTGCTCTTCTTACCATTTAGCGGCTGCCATTAAGTAGGGATCGGGAGGGCGATCAGCTGGGAGGTGAGAGCGATACACTGGGGGGAGAGGCTACAGGGGCAGCAGCAGGGAGCACAGTAAAGGGGGCGAAGAGGGCTTGGTCAGCAAAGAGGAAGAGGTCAAAAGAGAAAAACAGCAATAAGAGAGAGGTAAAAGAGAAAAGGCAATAAAAGAGAGGCAAAAAGAGAAAAGGCAGTGAAAAGAGAGGCCGAAAGAGAAGAACGGCAATAAAAGCGAGGCAAAAGACAAAAGGCAGTGAAAGAGAGGCAAGAAGAGAAAAGGCAGTGAAAAGAGAGGCAAAAAGAGAAAAGCAGCAAGGAAAGAGAGGCACCAGTGAAAAAGGCTCAAGGACACAGAGCAGAACGGAATAGCAGAAGAGCAGGCTACTCTTCCACCAGGGATGAGGCGCAGGCAGGAGCCTGCAGGTGTAGGAGTGCCTCGAACACCTACCTGGAAGGGGTTCAAGGTCAGAGCCTTAACAGTGGAGCTGCGCAGGGGAGAGATGTGACACTGACCAAGGAGGTCAGAGGTCTTGCTCTTCTAGCTGTGCAGCGGCGACCTACTGGGTCACAAAACACTGTATATTGCCTCCACCAGTCTGTATGCTAAATCCATGACAGAGACAGTAGTACTCTGTCTTTTAATAGTACTCTGTCATTTAAATAAGAGCACACTTGGTGCTCCCCTGAAGGTCACAGGAGAGGTCCAGGTTCTTGCTCATGTCAAAGGACAGGCTTAGGCCTTTGAGCACACACTTGATGAGCGTGATGCTGGGGTAAAAATGCAAAACCAGGATACCAGATAGTTGCAATCAGGTACTCAGGACAGGGGAACACGTCTCCACAAACAGGACATCCCCTTTCCAATAAAAGGCAACAGTGTAAGCATCCCTTGCATACACGGGGCAGGCACAGCACAGACAAGAGCAGTGCAAACATCTCTACAGAAGTGGCAGCAGGATTGTGACCATTCCTCTCACAAATAAATACAGGTACAACATTAGGCAGCAGTAACACAAGCTTACCACACAGGTAAAACAGAAATAGAGCAGGCAGGAGAAAGCCAATCCTGGGAGCAGGGTCTACTTTGTGGGGTCTCCAGACGCCAACAGTGTGTGCAGGTACACGTGGGTGCAAGGCCTGTTTAGGGAGCTAGTCAGTCCCTGACAAGGTACGCCAGAGAGAGGGTATAAGCAATGTTGCACTATGAGGTCTTCCTGTCTCAGCAGTGTGTATTGAAGGGAGATTAGAAGCAGAGACCCGCTGAGAGTGTTGGGGAAGGGGGCTGCTGCTGGACCCTCTGTTTTTGATTCCCCAGAACACCTCAGTCATCCAGAGCTCTTCTGTAGGCAATCCAGCCCTTCATACATTTTGCACTGGCTCATTGGAGTACCTCAGCCTACACTGAAAAATACTCAGCCAGATGTTGATGACCTTCAACTACTCATCATGTTTCATCTACCGACACTCATGGGACTCTACTAAACCTTTGCATTACTTCAGACCTGCGTTAACCCTCATCCAGCCCATAAAGATTCTCTGCCAAACCTAAAAGATCCTAAGCTAGTCCAAGTCAACCTCAGAGAACCTCTGCCAGTTCTGAGGCACTAGCAGTCAAACAAGGACCAACAATCGCCCATCAGAATTGAAATGCTCAGCTTGCAGCCAGCCGTTGTTGTCCATAAGCCACCCTAAAATGTCCCTCAGGCACACTCTGCTCTGCCAGTGCTCAGAGTCTGTGAAGCTCCCTCTGCTTATCATCTGCCTTTCCTTAGACAATCTCAAGTTGGCCTCAGTCAACCATCTATTACCCTATGATGACCCCCATACGGGCCAAAGACCACCCTCAGATACCCTTACCTAACCATGAGGCCCCTTAGCTCTTCATCACATTCCATAAGGTGGCCCTCACTGACTATCCGCTGGCCATCACAGACCAGCACTATTCGCCTGCAATTATAGACCCTCACCAACCTCTCACAGACTTTCACACCCTGCCAGACACACTTACACACCCACTCATTCTTCAATATGCCTTTCCCTATTTATAATAAACATATTGAAACTTTACAGAAACACACAGACACTGGATGATGTCATCAGTGATGTAATCAGTAATGTCATTTGAGATGTCATCAGTGATGTCACTGACCATGTCATGAGTGATGTAATACGTGACGTCATCAGCAGTGCATTGCGGGGGCGCGAGTTATAGTTAGCTGAACTAACTATAACAGGGGAATTTCTATGATTTGTACGAGTGAAATGTCCAGCTAACTATAACACCCCTGAAACCTATGATTTTTTCCCGTGAATTTCTAAGGTTTTTTAAATGCTAATTCCTAACTATAACGTGCCTGAAACCTATGGTTTTTTAAGTGAATTTCAAAGGTTTTAAATAATAATTTCTAACTATGCCTACAGAGATAGGACATGTGAAGAAAGAAGTAAAAACACACAGAAAGAAGAAAAAGAAATGCAGAAAGAAGCTACAGAAGTCCTCAAAGACAAAGAAAAGTGCCAGAAGAAGGAAGACGTGCAGAAAGAACAAACAGAAGAGAAGAAAGAGTCTTTGTTGCAAAATCATCCTGTACCCTCAACTTTTTCAGATGGGTACTGGTGGTAACTGACTCTGACTAACCAGTCCTAGAGCCAGCGCTATGCTAAAAGACACTTAGAATACAGTTAAAACACCTACATACACTAGGGAACACTATGAGTTGGGGTACCCCTGTTATTAGCATGACCTCCTCTGTAAGTCCCTAGTACATAATAGGGCAGGGGTATTAAAACTACCTCTTCAAACGCGCCACAGGGCGCGTTTGCACACTGGTGAAGGGAGGGTGGGCTGAGCTGACATGTACAAACACGCCCTATGGCCCTTTTAATTTGGGGAATAAAATCACCTTGAATCCTGAGTGTCCCTTGGGTACAACTATCCCATCAGGTATCTCTAGTTAGCACCACAGAGCTGCCTTGCAGAGAAAATGGGCATGGCCTGGACCACCTCTCTGCAACGCAGCACAGTTGTGCTTACTGGAAGCACCTGGTGGACTAGTTGGCCCCCATGGGCCCTCAGGATTGAAGGGGAATTATTTCCCCAACTTAAAACGCGCCACAGGGCGTGTTTGCACATGTCACCTCAGGCCCCGTCCCTTCCCTTCACCACTGTGTAAACCCACCCTGTGGCCGTTCTAAGTTGAGTGATTAAGTCCCCTTGAATCCTAAGGGTCCCTAGGGTCAAACTACCTTACTAGGTACCTCCGGTAAGCGCCACAGAGCTGCGTTCCAGAGAGGTGTAAAAAGGGGCGTGGCCTCTGAACACCTGTCTGCAACGCAGCTCCCTGGAGCATACTGGAGATACCTGTTGAGCTAATTGGCCCTCAGGGACCCTCAGTATTAAAAAAGAGTTAATCCCCCAACTTAACACGCGCCACGGGGCGCTTTTGCACAGTGGTGAAGGAAGGAGGCGTGGTCTTAAGTGACATGTCTGCAAACACACCCTGTGGCTCAGTTTAAGTTGGAGAATTAATTCCTCCTCAATCCAGAGGGTCCCTGGGGGCCAACTAGCCCACCAGGTAACTCCAGTATGCGCCAGAGAGCTGCCTTGCAAAGAGGTGATCAGAGGCCACACTCCTTTTTACAACACTATGCAACGCAGCTTCGTGGCGCTTACTGGAGGTACCTGATGGGCTAGTTAGCCCCCAGGGACCCTCCGCATTGAAAAGGAATTAATTCCTGAACTTAAAACGTGCCACAGGACGTGTTTGCACACATATCACCTCAGGCCCCGCCCCCTTCCTTCACCACTGTGCAAACGCGCCCCGTGGCACAATTTAAGTTGGGGGATTACCCCCCCTTGAATCCTGAGGGTCCCTGGGGTGCAACTACCCCACCATCTACCTCCATTAAGCGCCACAGAGCTGCGTTGCAGGGAGGTGTAAAAAGGAGCGTGGCCTCAGAACACCTCTCTGCAACGCAGCCCCCTGGCGCATACTGGAGGTTCCCGGTGGGCCAGTCGGTCCCCAGGGACCCCCAGTATTCAAGGGGAATTCGTTCCCCATCCGCAAACGTGCCAGGGGGCGTGTTTGCAGAGTGCTGAAAAGAGGGGGCTTGGCCTCCGAAGCGATGCCGGTATTTCTTAATTTTTTTTTTTTAAAGGGGTCCTGGATAGCCCCCCTTCTTTTTCTTATTTTTTGGCCCTGGGGACCCCATCCCCCAGGGCCTGCCCCCTAATTCTTTTTTTTTTAAATTTACATTTGGGAAGGGGGCCGCGTGGCCCCCCTCCCGAGGCCTTAATCAGCCCCAGGCACCCCATCCCCCGGGGCATGGCCTTTTTGTTTTTATTTTATTTTTTTGGAGGGGGGCTGCGTTGCCCCCTTCCTCTGGCCACTAAAGGCCCCGGGGACCCCATCCCCTGGGGCCTGCCTTTCTAATTTTCTTTTTTAAATATTTTTTTTGGGGGGGGAGGGGGCCACATGGCCCCCCTCCTGGGCCACTAATAACCCCGGGGACCCCATCCCCAGGGGCTGGCCCTCTCCATTGGGGACCGTGGGGGGGTC
Source organism: Triturus cristatus (assembly GCF_964204655.1). Lineage (NCBI taxonomy): Eukaryota > Metazoa > Chordata > Amphibia > Caudata > Salamandridae > Triturus > Triturus cristatus. The sequence continues at coordinate 1,109,070,755 of NC_140592.1, read as the reverse complement.
CCCAATCCCCCCACGGTCCCGCCGGCTCCCCGCCTCCTGCGGGAGCCGGCATTGCTTTTCCACATGGGAAGCTGCTAACATGCAGCTCCCCGTTTGGAAAAGCAATTTGGTTTGAATTTTGAAAGAGAGAGCAGGTTTCCCTGCTCTCTCTTTCAAAATTCAAACCAAGTTTGCTATGGCAGGGCGGGAGCCGCAAGGCTCCCGCCCTGCCATAGCAAACAGCAGTGTCCCGGGGGTGGGCACCCCGGGACACTGCAGGAGCCGGCCCTGGGGGGTGGCGGTCCCCAGGGCCATCATTGGCTCCGGGGGGGGAGCCACGCGGCCCCCCTCCCACCAATTTAGAAAGCCCCGGGGAGTGGTGGTCCCCGGGGCTGGTGGGTCCATCATGGACCCCCCCCCAATTTACATATTTAGAGCCCCGGGGAGGTGGCGGTCCCCCCCACCACACAGGGTATTTCTTTCTTTTTTTTTAAATACACAAGCCCCGGGGGTGGCAGTCCCCAGGGCTGCGGGCGGGCCATGAGCCCCCCCCACGCAAATATTGTCACAAAGACCCGGGGGTGGCGGTCCCCGGGGCTGGGGGCCCCTTTGGGCCCCCAACCCAATAGTACCATAGCCCCCGGGATTTGGCCCCCCGGGGGCAAATTAGCAACAAAGCGCGGGAGCATACGCTTTGTTTTTTTTTATCGCAGGATCCGCGCACCCAGTGTGGATTTTGCCAATTTAAGAAAAAGTAATAATTTTTTTGGGGCCCTGGGGGTCCTTGTGGGACCCCCTAAGCAGGCCTAGGGGGTAAGGGTGTTTCTACCCTGCCCCCTTTTTGCGTTCTGAGTGTTTTTTCTTCTCTTTTCTTGTGCCTCGGTTCTACCGAGGCACAAGATGGCTGCCAACACTTCCTGGTTTGGAGTGTTGACAGCCAATTAGCATACAGCTCGTGCTCGGCAGGGTGCGCAGATCCACCGCGCCCATAGATATATCTATGATTTTACTTTTGATTTTCTCAGGAACTACTGAACGGATTTACACCTTTTAAGCAAAAGGCACGAGTGTGAACCAAGGGCTACCTTTTTGCCAAATTTGGTGTAATTCCGTTCAGCAGTTCGGGCTGTAGCTGCGACTAACGGTCCCTATGGAAAATTGCATGGGGAAAACATGTTTTGGGACCCCCCTTTTTTCTCGGCCCCTGCTTGACGAATCACCCCGAGACTTTCAGGATAGGAGCGGATCGGAGCAGGCCACGAGTTTTGAAAGTTTTGTGAACATTCGTCAACCGGCGCCAAAGTTATTCCAAATAAAATGTTGCGGATTTCCTATGGATAATAGGTCCTAACTCTAACTACCTACTGGTGACCGCCAGGAGGTAATATATATATATATATATATATATATATATATATATATATATATATATATATATATATATATATGTGCATACACCATTGCACTTTTAATTTAAGTGCAACTTGTTAAAACAGTATAATACCAAGGTTAATGAGGTTAATGTGCCTTCTGTACAGCACTGCTTACAACCTGCAGGTCACAGGTTCAAATCTTAGTACGATGTCCAATTGGGCACTTCAAGTTTGTTTGTGTTACAATTCATTTATATAATGGTTCTTACCAATGGAAAATGCTGTGGCGCTTTTGCGGTCAGGTTCCATACTACTCCTTGGGAGTGCCACGTATAGAAGGGTGTGTCAGCCACATGGCTATATGGGTAGTGTACATGGTGTGCAGGAGTGAAGGTCTTATCTTATTTTTGTCACTTCGCCTATGATTGAGCATGGAGTAAAATGTAGCAAGGGATATTTTTTTTAAGATTAGGAGACAGTATCATGCAAGCTGTCAGGCGTACAGTTAGTACAAGGGGTCACCTAAACCGATTACAATCCAGGAATAAACATACATCTGTGTTCTGTGTTCAACAGAGATCATGTTCAAACAGGATATAGGCAATTTAATTATATTTTAGCTCTAGTGGATTAAAGTATATTAAATATAGCAAAAGTAGAACACTATGGGCCAGATGTACGAAGCGTTTTACCGGTTGTAAACAGCCCATCGGACCCTTTGCGACCAGTAAAATGCATGTTGCCATGTACAGAAGGCAAAATGCGACTCGGTAACTTGTTACCGAATCGCGGGCCAGATGTACCAAGCATTTTACCGGTCGCGAGCGGTAAAATAAATTTTGCCTTGTACAAAAGGCAAAATGCGACTCTGTAACTTGTTACCTAATCGCATTTTGCTTTTCAATCCTGTATTAGGAAGGGGCGTGTTTAGGGCGTCCCTTCCTAATATCGAATAGTACTGTTATGTATGAATGTTTTGTGACAGGGAATGCGGTCGCAAAACATTTGCAGTTACCACCAACTTCAAGTTTATGGTAACCCATTCGCAAACAGGAAGGTGTCCCCAAGGGACCCATTCCCCTTTGTGAATGTGGGCGACGCCATTTTTTAAGAGCAGGCAGTGGTCCCACTAACCACTGCCTAGTCCTAAAAAATTAAAAGGTAGCTTTTCATTTTTATTTTTGAAATACATCCCATTTTCCTTTAAGGAATGACAGACATGGTGGTTTGCTGACCCCAGCGGGCCATCATCCCTGTGATTGTAGCAATTCAAGATGTGTCGCAAATTGCGACCAACCTCATCTATATTGATGAGGCAGGTCCATTTGCGCCCCACTGCGAATCGCTAACAGTGTCAAACACACTGTTGTACATTGCAGTTTTTCATTTCCTAACCGAGAATCGCTAAAGTTTGCTTTTAAGAAATTGCAAACAAGCTTTTTCGTACATCTGGCTCTATGTTAATAATTTTGCAGTGACCCAGTTAATGTAAACAGATTAATTACAAGCTAGTTATAGTCACCGTAGTAGAGTAGGCATAAGGAGTAGCACAGTATTTTACAGGAGAGGATGAGCAGTTCAGACAAGACATGGACAGATGAATTCGATTTTAATTCTTGTGGGCTGAGTGGATATATCTTTTCAAGACGTCTAAAGTTTAAAAGAATGTCCATTGGCCTTGTTCATGCAAGAACTTTAATTTTATTTGAGTTCTAGATTGCTTCATCAGAGAAGGCATAGTAAGATTAGCCTAATACTTTACAACTTTCCCTTGTGGCCAGATTCACAGCGGTAACAACACTTTAGCATGTTTCTGTCATGCTTGTTGGGCACGCAAGCGATCGGCGAACTTCTGAAATGGCTGTTCTCGCGACACACACATGCGCAGGTGACGGCAAGCAGGTTTAAAAGCACGCTACTCCCGAGTGAGGTTGCTTTGCGTTCCAGCATCACATATAGAGTTCCTCTTCGTGGTCCTCTCCTGAAACTTACGGGTCCAAGTTACATCGATCCAGCGTCAGTGACGTCATCCTTCGTCCGGCTTCCCTCCTTGATGAGCCGTCGTCTCCTGGTTTCCAGTTTCCCTCTTCTGCGCTCCAGGCAGTCTTCCTGTGTTTGTCTCGACATTGGCATGTAAACTCCAGCACGCTGTGCTACATCTCTATCCCCTGTGAAACGATTACCGAAAGAAAGAACGGCTGTGATTAGGTTCTACGGTAACAGCGCTTCCTGCGCTGAATTGATTGTTAATACTGCAATTTTAATTAATGCAAACTCCGTGTCTGTGGAGATCTGTTTTTTTCTAGTTTTGTTTAGTGCTGAGTATTCCTGATAGTAAGGAAATTCCCAGTAGGTCTGCCTGCAGTAAGGTGGATTGCCTACAGTTGCCTATAAAGGATGTCATACTTTTCAAGATGTTTCTAAGGTCAAGATTCATATAATTTCAAGCCATCATTTATTCATAGGTGGGTTAGGTTGTGGTTAATCCTAATTTTTCCTTCACTTGACCATTCCTCTGACCTGTTGTATTCACACCATACTTTCATCCTGTCACAGCCCAGAACACCCCTTTCCTCACACCCGGTTCCAGAGTTAACGGAAGAAGGGAATTATTCAGGTAGTCTAGATTTAAGTAATTGAAAATATTGTAGACCATAGAACTAGTAGTTCCTTGTGTACTTACCATGTTCTGTCCTTTTATTGGCAGATATTTCTCCTGGCTGACTGGTCCTGTGACTGTCCTTGAGTAGGGTGCATTTTTGGGATCCTTTTCCATTCCTTGTTTATTTTTTCCCTTCTTCCCTGGGTTACTGCTGGTACTTTGACTCTGTTGGGTTTTACTGGTGACCCAGGGAAGTAGGGGACCTTTTCATCCTTTGCATGGCGTTCCTGCGGAAACATGAGTAGAATCTGAAAGTTTCACAGTGGTCCAGGTTAGGCAATCACAGACTGTACATGCTCTGAGAAGTGCCCAACAGAACAACCATGGAGAAACACATAGGACTGGCATTATAGAATCCGCCATGATATAGACTGTGAGGGTCCACCCAGAAGTAGCAGAAGAGTAGAACACAGGTTTGGCTGTGTGCAACCATCTTTTGTATATGCTCTGAGAAGTTCTCCCAGGACTGACATTTACAAGCCTTATGCAGCCAGACATGGTATTCGGTCTGACGTGTCCAGCCTGGAGGGCCAGGCACATCCAACCAAGGTTTATCAGCTTAGGATCCACCGAGGAGCAATAGAGAGCAACTCATTGGAATGGGCAGTACACTCCAACATTCTATCTACTACAAACCATTAAATGTCTATTGTTTATAGCATAATGGTAAAGCCAGGCATGGTGCTGGGCATAACACCGGAGCCAGAGCTTGTGCCACAATGCACTCCCTACATAGTATGGTTGCCCAGTAGGGTCAATACCCATCAACAAAGAAATAAATCCCATTATGACGAATTTAATGGCTTGAAAATGGATGTTGTTTCTACTCATCAGTCACTTAAGAGTGCTGGGCAAGCTAACCTCTGTAGGGCACAACAAAGGGAGAAGGGGTGCAGGGTGAGATTTCTGATTCTTTAGTGTTAGGACTGAATATTATGTTTACCCTCAGTGCACCACTGGCCTATGTGGTATCCTGGGTTTTTATTTTAGCCCTTTCCTGTGACCTGGAGGGGGCACAGCAATCCAGTGGCTTAACAAGGGCCTCTGCAGTCCCCCCAGTACAGGGGAGGCCCTGTAACCTGGCCTGAGAGCTCCTACGTGAGTCCAGAGGGGGGGGGGGGGGGGCTCCATGTACTGTGCAGGGGGGGCCCCCAAGTTTTGTTATGTCCCTTCAGCAATCATACACTTTTTGTACAAACAGCGGACTATTGCCCCTGTCATGGGTTTAGTACCCACATTGGTAGTGACAGTGTACCATATTCTGTGAATCCAAACTTGTGACCAGACCTTTTTATCTGCGTCACTGGAGAGGAGGTCTACTGGCACATTTGTTTAAAATTCTGCATCTATGTGCTTACCCAGATTCTATCGCTAGCATCCCAAGTATTTGTGTGTGTAGTCTGCATGGTACATGTGTGGTGTGCAAGTCAAGGAGGGCTGTGGGATCCATTTTGAATGCCCCAGGCATGGCGTTTTGCACAAGATGGATGTGCAGTGGTTTACCCAGACTGTGGAAGTGTATTGCTGACATTCGTGAAGCTGGAAGGAGGACACCAAGACACTGAAGTGAGTGTAGAAGAGACAAGGTCCCTTTAAAATGTGATAAGTGTTTTGTTAAGCAAGGAGCAGCTACTGCTGCTGCTTAGTCTTCCTGGAGCACTGACATTTGGTAGATGGTGTGGGAGCGAAAGTTGGGAAGGTTCTGTTGTGCAAGGTGAAGCGGACTACTTGGGAAAGTCCCAGCCTTTTATCTCTTGCTATAAACTCGTTCAGTTTTACTGATGAAAGCCAGATGCAGAAAGTTGACACTTCTTTGTGACTCTATTGCGGGTACTACAGGCTAGAGACTATCCTGTAGTAAGAAGACTTTGTCTGGAGAGCAGTCTGAAAAGTGCACTTGAAAGGAAAATCACCTCAAACAGGTTCTGAAAACGGCAGACGTTTGATACACTTTTCCTATCTACTTTTACTGTATAAAGGTGGGACCCAGTGGCCCACTTGTTGTTTCAGTTCCCTATTCTATAAGACCAAGGAAAGGAGTGCTCCTCAGAGTAATCAGAGGAAAGCTGAGCAACCAGAGCTCGTGTCTGCCTGACTGCCAGCTTGCCAGAGGCAAGGAGACATCACTTCAGTTTTCCTTTTTTTGAAGAGTTCCTCACCTTCCCTGAAGCAGTTAGAAGCAAGTCTACCTGCTCAAAGATGGAAGGAACCTGCCAACACTGCATGAGGAGTGACCATCCAAAAGGAGCGAAGTGCAGCATGACCCCAGTGCAGCAGGTCTACAGAAAAGGATGACTGCAAAGAGTGAGCAGTGTGCCTAATGTTGGTGGGCACCAGCCTCTTCATTGTAATTCCTGTTGAGAATCATGTAGCAGTGGCATGAACTGAGAAACTGGACCCGGATCATGAAGCTGTGGCTTGATCTGAGCTACTGTACCCAATTGTGAAGCTGTGGTACGACCTGAGTCGTGCACGACCTGAGACCTCGACATAACCTGAGCCATAGTCCCCATCCAGGCAATGAGGCCTACACAAGGCTTAGCTTCTGCTTGAGTCTGGCCTGTGGGTGGCTGCATCAATCCAGACCTGACAGCCTGAGTGGAGCGATGGAGCACAAGCCAGACCAGTCATGAAGGTTCCAGCTCCAGCACCCCCCTGAGCAGCCATACCCGTCAGCTGAAGCCACCGCATCGTCACTCAAAAGACCACCAGGAAGACTAAGGAACTGCCATCTCAAATCAGACTGGTAGAGGGAGAAAGGAAGAGCACAAGAAAAGCAGAGAGGCTGTCAGAGAGCAGTGACGAGTCACACACTCAGAGACTCATTGGGATACATAGGTAATTTCCAATTCTGCTTATCTGAGATTGACTCAGGAAGTGAACAGCCTCAATTAAATCGGGGAAAGGGCCAATAGCAGGAAAAAAGCACAAACAACCTCAGGTGCTAGGGGTCTAAATTTCAACATGTGTATTTACAAATGTGTAGTATTTAACTCTATTGCACAATAGTGTGCAATAAAGTACTTACTTCATGAAAGTCAAGCACTGGCTTGAACAATTATTTGTTATACTAATGTGTGTTTGTTGAATGCTGAGCTTGAGCGTCCCCATGCTATCTCCTCAAGAAGCCTGTTAAAGATTGTGATTGCTACTAATGAGAGTTAAGTGCTGAAGGGTTAGTGTGAGAAATTGTGCTATGAGTTGCAAAGGATGAGAGTCCTTCACAAGTAATTAGTCCACAATTATATTTTCACTGGAAATTATGTACCTTATTATAGCACTTGAAAGTAGCAAAGCAGTGTAGTCCACAGCCTACTCAGGGGAGGTGGTGTGGGTTAGTAACCCAAGATTACTGGTACATAGCAATAACACCCAATAAATTGTTGTCCTGTTAGAGCTCTTTCTGTTGGAAAGGAAAAGTGTTTTTACTACACACATATGGATCACTGACACAATATCAAAGTAAACGATATCGTTTGTCTGAAATATTGTGTTAAAAATAAGTTTTTACCGGGGCATGGCCTGAAAACAGGGCTGACAGGATGTGAGCCCTTGAGCTCCCGGCCAGCCAAAATAAATATTACTAATAAATACTGCCTGCATCCTAAGAGAAATTGCCGATCTGGTGCGGCTCGGCATGAGACATACCTACTGTGGAGATTATACTGTGCAAGGCTGATATCGATTGTTCCTGTCCACTGAGATATCGATCATTCCTGTCCAGTGGTCGAAGTGGGGAAAAAAAGTAGGGGAACTGTGGGTGGAGAATCAGAGGGCGGGAATAACCCGAGGATGGGGTCAGTGGGCGGAGTTGGAGGTGTGGCCAGGATTGGCAAAACATCCCAATCATTAGTATTTGTTTGGCATTTTACTGACCAGTTACAGCTTATTATGTTATGTAATTCAACCAATGGACACACATCATTATTTAACGATTAATATGAGTTATTGACATTAAAATAAATTCACAAAGAGGGATATGTTTCTAATCACAGAATGTCCGAAATATGCTTAAAAATGGAAGCACAAGCCATTTGTTTCCGAGCCACAGAGTTTCTGTCATCAGCAATGTACACAGAGACAATCAATTTTCGTGTGTAAATCACTGTATAGGAAATGTTACATAACACAAAGGACCGCAAAATATAGGAGTCACATGACAACCGTATTAGTAGGCAGTATAGTTTAATAGTGATTGATCTGGAGAAACATAAACTCAGAATTTAAAACTTAATACCATGATTGGGGGTTCTCTTTAATAATCATTATTGATTTATATCCAAATGAACACTTTTTGCAACATTAGGATAATCTAAGGCTTAGGGAAACAACCATAAAGCTCTAGTTTATACCTTGCAGTTTGCTTGCAGCTCTTAGATGAAAGTTAATAGCTCACTGTTCTTTGTGAGGATTTTAAGTTATAAACTGCAAGTAACAAAAGGATCTTACTGACAAAAGCAGTAACCCACTGACCTATTTACAGTATGTGCACTTTGTGATGTGCATGGTATATTTTCTTTGCAGCAGGCACATTAACCCTCTGCGCTATCTTTTCATGAGTCAAAACTTCCACTAGACAAAACTCTGATCTCGCTCTAGGAAGAAGTTTATTCACCGGAGTTATCATGACATTTTTATTATTGCCGAAAATTGTTGTAGGCCAGGAAGGAGGCAGCAATTCCTTTATAACCATAATTTACAACGCCCCCACTCAAAGTCATCACCCGTTGCAGTCACACCGGTCGCACCGCCCTGGAGCCAGCTCTTCTCAGGGGTCCTGTGACCTCAGTGACAGTCACTGTTGCTCTAGGGTGTGCTACTTCGTAGGCCCACAAGACTGGAGGTGAACTTCAGTATGGATTGTGGTGGGCAAGCCTTCAAGGTGAACTCACACTTGCCACTGCTAGGGTCCACCTGCTGGTGCTAAGACACCAGGGCTTTTCGGGTTTTGCAGGGCGTTCTAAGGTCTAGCGTGGGAATGTGCTCCCTCAGGAGAGTGATCTGGTGGACTGGTCATGAAGGCTGAACCTGGTTCACTAGTTCTAATTTCGGCAGCTCTGCCCCCAATGCTACATCCGCTCCCTCACTGAACACCATACTGCCCCACTGAGAGAAATTCACACTGCCTTCAACCACAATCCAATTTGACCTGCTATAAACAACTGGATGCGACTCAATTTATATTACGCACTAGGCAAGAGCAATATGCTGCCTAAAGGAAAAAGTAACAACATCCTGGAAAAAGCAAACACTCATAGGGAATGAAAGATTAAATAAAGCATGTGAAATGTAAGCAGAAACAACATGGTGAACTTTAAGCTTTTACAGTCATTATGCAGAAATCAACGAGTATTTTTGCCTGAAAACTACAGGGCCCAGAAAGGATCCATTTCAATGTCCACTGCTTATATGCTTACAAAACATAAGCAGTATGGTTTAAAAAGACCACATTCATGAACACAAAGCCACCGTATACATTTTTTTTCCAATCCACCCATCAACCACGTATTGCAGTACCTCCAGGTTTGGCGCACTTCCCCACCAGGGGAAAACAGCGCTTCACTGGCAAATTCAGTAAAGGGACGCTGATGTATTTGGGGTTTGAATAAAACCAATCTGGCCACTTTAGAACACTCCGTCTTGTCTTTTTTTAATAGATTTTTATTTCCGAGGCTGCACTTTGGAATAGAAAAATGTAAAAACGGCATTTCCAGCAAAAGTTTTCTTTTTTGCATCCATTTGACAGGAGAACAAATGAACGACAGGAAGAAAGAGAGGGTGAGAACCATTTCTTGAGTCATGGTTTTCGGTAAGTGAGGAGGAGTTAGACATACAGAGAGGGAATAGGAGTAAGAAAGAGGGTGGGTGACGGGGCAGCTGCCAGCGGCGGAGGAGAAGCGGACACCTTATTTGTCTTGTCTGGGAAGGAAGCAAGAGAAGGAGACCTTTTCCTTCCCTGCTCCCCGCCCGTACCCGAACAGCCACTAAGGCCCTGGATATTTCTTAGTCCCGGGACGCACGTACAAAATAAAAAAGTTGGGGAAACGGAAGCTATAGAATTAAAGAAGTAGGAGCAGCCGTGCCCTGCCGATCCCGCCAACTTCGACCACTTTTCCTGTCCACCGAGAATGACACTGGCTGTGACTGGGCCTGGAATGAGGCCTATGCCACATTGCACGGTGGTCTACCGCGGCACGTAGCGGACGATGGAGATCGTTGCTTAGACCCTGCCGGTGGTCTCGGTAACCAGCGGTGGCCCTGACGATGATACAACCTGTCCCCGGAGCCCTGTTGGCATAGGACGGCGAGGTGAGCAGGCTTGGCATGGGCAGGGCTGCCTTTCCGCATTGGCTGGGAGCACCAGTGGTTGCGGTGCGGCCCTGCCTCCACTTCCTTGGCACGCTACAAGGACTGCCCTGCAAGAGGGGGCACCTGGAGAGAGCACCGGTTGGTGCCCCTGGAGGGCTGCTAAGTCTTTGTCGACTCGCCGTGACTCTGCTGGTGCCTGCAGTCTGTACTGCTGCTGCTGAGCTGGCCTGCCCTCTTTCCGCTGCACCACGGCTCTTCAAGAGCGTCAGCGACGGGTGTGTCCCTGCGGATTGCCGAAGCGCTGCGGGAAGCAGCACAGGTCCTCCACGCCTTCTGTATCAGGCCTACTGCTGTGCAGGAGATTTCACCAGTCTAGTGCCTAGGGGGGCCCCACCACCTCTCCCAGTCCCAGCGGAGCATCGGCAGACACACCTGCAGTGGACCCCTTGTTTGCTTCTCATGGGGGTCTGTTTCATATATGCCCTACAGGAGATTGGCTTGTCTCAGGCCTGCCTTGTGTCTACTGGGGCCCATCTGGGTAGTGACATTGACAAACTTGGGGCCTGTCCCCCCTGCACTGAATCACCTTTCGGAGACCTCTCTGCTCGACTCACCTGGCCTTGTCCTGCAAAGCCTCACGCTTTCCTCAGGGCGCACATCTGAGTAAATAGGGGCACACTCTGTTCCTTGCCCTCTGTAAACCACCCACGTTCTGATTGGAGTGCAGCTGCACTGTGCAACATCCCCGCTGCCAGGAGGACCCGTGCGGAGAAGCGCGGTAGTCAGGGTGCGTCACAGTTGGCGGGATTTCAAATACACTCAAAACTGTATGTGCTTTAGTGTTCTCTTTATTTTGGTTATTCCTTTTTGGGTTTAAATAAACAATGGCAATATACTGTTTCATCTTCTTTCTTTCACTTCCCAGGCTTCAAGGTCCTTCAAGATTCAACCACCTGGTCAGAGCGTGCCCTCGAACAAAAGAAAAGAAAGGCCAGGGCAGGGGTAAATCCTTTTGAATAGTTTATCCACAATATATAGGGATAGAAGCGATCCGTTCCCAAAGACACCTACACCCCTGTATGACAGCAAGTAAAGAATAGCTTCAGGGCAGAAAAGAAAAAATTAGAACAATGTAGAGGACTTAGTTAACTTCATGAAGTCCTTGTTATTGGCAGTCGAGATTAAAGTGCCCACTTTAATCTGATAGTTCACGTTCCCGTTTAATGTGTGCTCTATTTTCACAAAGAAACAGAGGGAAGAGAGAGACAAAACCTTAAGTCCCTCTTTCACCCTGTTAGATTTTGGGGTCTCTAGTTGGAAGAGGTAGGTACCTTTGACCAAATAGGGACCCTTGCGTCTAGTCAAGGCAAGGGGCTACACTCCTAAAATAACCCCTGCTCGCCCCCTTGGTAGCTTGGCACAAGCAGGCAGGCTTATCTCACAGGCAGTGTAGAAAATAGCTCAGTTCTCTCAAGTTGTAATGCAACACTTTACTCTCAAAGTACCTTGGATGCATAACGCAATGCAAACAAAAAGGTCACAGGGAAGGTGATGCGTCGGTTCCTTACACTCAGGGGAGTGGATGCGTCAGTTCCTTTTTTTATTTTATTTTTTGCATCTTTTATATAGCGCGAACTCGACCCAAAGGTATTGGAGCGCTGTACATGAGCACCGTATTTACATTACATATTCAGGCAAGGGGAGATTAAGTGATTTGCCCAGAATCACAGGATGCGGACGCGACCCCGAGGCTCGAACCCTGGTTTTCCAGCACCAAAGTCGGCAATCTAGCTGACGGACCACATCCTCTCCCTTACTGCTGGGCAGGGGATTTGATGCTCGCTTCCTTACTGTGTGGAGAGGTGATGCGTCGGTTTCTTTCTGCCCTCCGGTACGATGCGACAAGATGGCACCTCGATGCGATACTCTTCTCCGGTGCGATGCAACAAAATGGCGTCTTACTCACGAGGCGACAATGTTGATGCTGTCCGTGCACGCCCGTCGGCCGTGCGGCAACTCAATGATCTTTGGAGCCACGACAGGCCCTGCGACACGCTTCTCTGGTGATGTGACGGCAAACTCTGCGGCGGCGCTTCGGTGATACGATGGCGGCAGCGGCGGCTCACTTCCTTGGCGATGCGATGGCAACTGCTGTGGCGACGACACGCTTCTTGTTGTTGAGTCGCGCTTCCAGCTCCCAGCGACACGCAGTCTCTCAGAAGGCCCAGCACAACAGCAGGCACTTCAATTCCCAGCAAGGGAATTCAGGGGGGAGCTTGTTGGTGAAGTCTTGTATCCCTGAGACTTCAGTCAGGAGGCAAGCTCAAAGTTCAAGCCCTTGGAGATTCTTCTTCAAGTTGATGAAAAGCACACTCAGTTCTCTTCTCTTTTCTTTGGCAATGAAGCAACCACTGCAGGCCAACCCCCAAACACACAGCACAGGAGTAGTCTCCTCCTTCAACTTCCTGGTTCTGCTCCTCAGCAAAGGTTTGTCTTGATTCCCAGAAGTGATCTAAAGTTTTGGGGTCTGGGTCCCCCTTTTTATACACCAAAGTCCTTTGTCTCTGAAGGCAGAGAGTGTCTGTACCTAGTCCAAACCAGTTCTGTTCAGTCCTGGAGCAATATGTTTAGAAGACTCCTTCTCTTCTTTGTCAGAGTGGGCCAGGGTCCTCAGACATACCACAGGAGGTGGAGACAGCATTGTGGAAGGCAGGCACAGCCCTATTCAGGCCCAGGTGTTACTCCTCCCACCACTCGACATGTGGATGGGTCTATTCAGCCCTGTGCTGACTCACCCTGTCTCCTGGAATCCCCCCAGCCCTTGTCATTCACGAACCAGACATGGAATACACAACCTAGCTGAGGCAGGCTTGGAGGGTTAGGCAAGAAAGTACATACTTTCTAAAAGTGGTATTTTCAAACACAGAATGTTGAAACCAACTTTACTAAAATATGTATTTTATCATTCTGATTTCAGGCATACTAATAAACTCAAATTTCTACCATGTTCCCTGGGTCGGTTAGGATTATAAGGTGTTATAATCAAACTGCCCATTCTGGCCTATGGGGACTGGTAGCCTTGCAATAGTGAAAAACGAAAATGGCTGTAATTTACTATTAGGACATGCCACACACACCAGGAAATGTCCTACCTTTTACCTACAATGCACCCTGCCCCTGGGCCTACCTTAGGTGTGTCTGATATTCAGAAAAGGGAAGGTTTGGGGACTGGCAAGTGGGTGCACTTGCCAAGTTAACAGGCAGTACCAGACTGACACAGGCTCTGCAATAGTAGGCCTGAGACACACTTTACAAGCTGCTCTGGTGGGTGGCACAATAAGTGCTGCAAGCACACCAGCAGCATTTGATTTGCAAGCCCTGGGCACACGCCGTGCACTGTACTAGGGTCTGACAAGTAAACCAAATAAGCCAATCATGTAGTCACTAATCCATACATCAATTTAACATAGGGAGCACTTGCACTGTGGCACTGAATAGCAGTGGCACAGTGCCCAAAGCATCTAAAACAGCAAAAACACCAGATCAAAAGCAAAAAATGGAAGGGAGACCCACGCCAATGGTGCCAGGTCTAACACGTGTACCCTCCAGCTGAAATGTGGGGAGAACTACCCTACCTCTTGGGAGTTCTCATCACTAAGGCAGAAAAATCTGGACAGACCATCAGCATTGGCGTGTTCTGTACCAGGGCGGTGTTCCACCGTGAAGTCCATCCCCTGTAGGGAAATGGACCACCTCAACAGCTTTGGATTCTCACCCCTCATCTGCATCAACCATCTGAGGGGCCTGTGGTCTGTCTGAACCAGGAAGTGAGTCCCAAACAAGTATGGTCTCAACTTCTTCAGTGCCCAGACCACAGCAACTGCCTCACGCTCAATTGCACTCCACCTCTGTTCCTGTGGAAGTAACCTCCTACTAATGAAGGCTACAGGTTGGTCTAGGCCCTCCTCATTCATCAGTGACAGAACAGCCCCCACACCATGCTCTGACGCGTCTGTTTGGACAATAAACTCTTTTGAGAAGTTGGGTGCCAGGAGCACAGGCGCCGTGCACATGGCAGTCTTCAGGGTATCAAAAGCTTTCTGACAGGTGTCAGTCCAGTTCACTTTTTTGGGTTGCTTCCTGGAAGTTAGCTCTGTCAAGGGGGCCATGATGCTGTCATATCCCTTGACAAACCTCCTGTAGTACCCAGTGAGTCCTAAAAAGGCTCTCACCTCTGTCTGGGTCTTGGGAGGTTCCCAAGCCAGGATGGTCTAAATCTTGGGCTGTAGGGGCGCCACCTGGCCGCTCCCCACCTGGTGTCCCAAGTACACCAAGGAACCCTGCCCGATCTGGCACTTACTCACCTTGATCGTGAGGCCTGCTCTCCGCCGTGCCATCAACACTTCACACATGTGGTGCAGATGTTCTTCTCAACTGGCGCTAAACACTGCAATGTCATCCAGGTAGGCGGCACTGAACTCTTCCAGTCCAGCCAACACCTGGTTGACCAACCTCTGAAAGGTGGCAGGGGCATTCTTCATCCCAAAGGGCATAACCTTGAATTGGTAGTGCCCATCTGGTGTGGAGAATGCTGACCTCTCTCTTGCCCCATCAGTCAAGGCGATCTGCCAGTACCCAGACGTTAAGTCAAACATACTGAGGAACCGGGCAGCCCATAACCGATCAATCAGCTCATCAGTTCTGGGGATGGGGTGCGCGTCAGTCCTGGTGACTGAATTGAGCCCTCGGTAGTCCACACAGAACCGCAGTTCTGGCGTGACACCTGGTGCGGCAGCCTTTGGGACCAAGACCACTGGGCTGGCCCAAGGACTGTTAGAGGACTCAATCACCCCCAACGCAAGCATCTTGGAGACCTCCTCCTTGATGCAAGCTCTCACCCTGTCAGTCACTCTGTAAGTTTTGTGCTTAACAGGAGGACTGTCCCCAGTGTCCACATCATGGACGCACCAATCAGTGGCACTGGGAATCAGGGAGAACAGATCAGAAAACTGTCCCAGCAACTGGTGACAGTCATTCTGTTGCTCAGGGGTCAGGGTGGAAGAGAGGTTCACACCATCCACTGTCCCATCTTGCTCGTTTGCAGACAGGAAGAGGCTCATTCTCCTCCTCCATTCCAGCATCTGTTGCTAGGAGCATGCCCACTTCGGACCTCTCTAAGTGGGACTTCAGGCGGTTGACATGTAGGACCCACAAAGGGTTCCTTGGAGACCGCAAGTTCACCAAGTGTGTGACATCACTCTTGCGCTCCAGCACCTCAAATGGTCCGGTCCACTTATCCTGGAGCGCACAGGGCTCCACTGGGGCCATGACCCACACTTTCTAAACAGGCTGAAGGTCAACCAGAGTGGCATTCTGGTCATAGCACTGCTTCATCTCCTCCTGGCTGGCTTCCAGATTCGCCTGAGCGAGTTGTCTGAATGGCCTAGTCTGGTTCCTGAAGGCCTGCATGTAGCTATATACATCCTGGAGAGTTTTCCTGGGAGCTTGCTCCCATCCTTCCTTGACAGACTCAGAGGGCCTCTCACTGGGTGACCATAGAGAAGTTCAAAGGGGCTGAACCCTAGGGACTTCTGTGGCACCTCACGGTAAGCAAAGAGAAGGCATGGTAAAAGGACGTCCCACTTACGCCTCATAAGTTCCTCAAGACCCATAATCATGCCTTTGAGGGTCCAGTTGAATCTCTCAACCAACCCATTACCTTGGGGGTGGTAAGGAGTGGTGAACTTATAAGTTACCCCACACTCCTGCCACAGGGACTTCATATACTTGGAAATGAAGTTTGTACCCCGGTCTGACACCACCTCTCCGGGGAACCCCATGTGGGAGAAAATCCCCATCAGTGCACGTCCCAC
Organism: Triturus cristatus; assembly: GCF_964204655.1. Lineage (NCBI taxonomy): Eukaryota > Metazoa > Chordata > Amphibia > Caudata > Salamandridae > Triturus > Triturus cristatus. Next base: position 1,109,054,559 of record NC_140592.1, on the reverse strand, counting down.
CACGGGAGCCGTCACTGTCCGGAGAGGGATGGCTTCCGGGTACCGGGTGGCATGGTCTGCCAAGACCAGGATGAACCTGTTGCCCATGGCTGTCTTGGGATCCAGAGGCCCCACAATTTCAAATGCCCACCCTTTCAAAGGGGGTGCTGACCACAGGGAATAGCTGGAGAGGAGCCTTGTGCTTCCTCCCACTCTTTCCACTTGCCTGGCAAGTCTGACAGGTCCAGCAATAAGTGTTTGAACTTTTGCGCATTTGGGGCCAATAAAAGTGGGTGACAAGCCTTTCAAAGGTCTTGTCCTGCCCCAAATGTCCTGCTAAAGGCACATCATGAGCCAGCCCCAGTAGGAAGGCTCTGTAGCGCTGGGGTACCACCAGCACACGGGCTGACCCAGGCTCAGCAACCTTAGGCTCACTATACAGGAGACCATTCTCCCAGTAGATCCAATGTGATCCAGACTGATCACCTGCTGTCTGGTTTGCAGGCTGCTGCCTCAAACCCACAAGAGGAGAGCACTTCTTCTGCTCCTCGCAGAACTCTTTCTTGGAGGGTCCTCCTTCCTGCTGCCAATGGGTCAGCTCAGGCAGGTCCCCCAGTTCAGCTACCTGTTCCCCTGTAGGTTCGAGGACATCCCCCTCAAGGTCTGCCTCCTCCTGGAATTGTGGGGGCAGGTTTTCCGTGCCCCAGGCCTCTTCTCTTCAAGGCTGTTACCTGGGCCACTCTTTCAAGCTCCTGGCCCTCTTGAACACCCTTACTGGCTGCCATAGACTGAGTGGTCACGCATGCCCACTTAGGCAAACCCAACATCTCTAAATGAGCACTTCGCTCCACCCTAGCCCAAGGGGAGCTCTCCAAATCATTACCCAACAGACAGACAATCAACAGGCATGGCTGGCCTCACAGCTACTTGAAGAGTCCCTGAGACCCCCCCCCACACTCAAAGGGAACCTGAGCCACCTTGCAGTGGCTCTGTGTGTTGTCAGCGGCAACAACTGGGTAAAATGCATTGGGGATTACCGGCTCTTCAGACACCAGCCGACAACTGACACCTGTCACACTGGCTCCGGTGTCTCTAAGAGCTTCTACCCTATGGCCAATGATGGTCACCCACTGCCTGTATTTCTTAGTGTTATCAGGCAGCTGGGTCCTGGGGACCACCTCACAGTCTCCTAAAAAGACTAGGGATATTTCTGTCGGACCCCACCCACCTTGGGCACCCATCTCCTCCCCCAGGGCTATACTAGCCATCTGCCGGGGCGGTGCACCAGTGGGTGCTGTCTTCCCATACTGGGGACATCTCACATCATAGGAACAGTGGCCCACTAGACCACACTTAAAACAGGTCTTGGGCCCCCTGTGAACTGGCTTTTCTGTCAGACCCCTCCCTTATTCTTTGGGGGAGGCTGGGAACCCTTCCCTTGGTTCCCTTGGGGATTACTTTGGTGCCCTTTCTGGAACTCCCTCTGTTTACCCTTGTCCCCCCCACTCTACTGCTGGGGACCCTGCCCACCTTTGGCGAAGTCTCCCACATGATCCTTTTGGACCCGGGTGCTCACCCAGCGGTCCGCCTCCTCAGCAAGCTTCCTAGGGTTAGTTAGCTTACTATCAATCTGTCAGGATCTGATCGTATCGCGCCTACCGCAAAGAAAGGACCACATCAGTAGATGAACTACACCTCCCAGAAGGCCATCCTTCTGGGAGGGATCCAACACATATAATCACGTACTATGCGGAGAGCGTTGTACGTGATTCTCTTTGGCGGTTGGTTTTTCCCATTGTCAGAGCGGCTGCTCTGACCGTGTCCTGCGAGATACCACGCCTGGGGATTGTACCCCGTTCTCTGCTGAGACGCGGACGGAGTCCTGAGGAGTACCGCGTTCTCCGCTGAGACGCGGACAGATATCAGGACATTACCGCTGAGGCTCCCGCGAAGCCGTCTGGCGCGTTCCGCTCGGCTGAGCGCGAGCGCCTTTCACGACCTGCAGTCTCCGAGGTCGGCTGTGCAGAGTATCCATGCCTCCCCGAAGGCTGCAGCGGAGACAAGCGAGCAGGATCCGGCTGTTCCTCGAGGGGAACTACATTCCGAGACTTTGATAGCTATCGGAGCTGAATCTCAAGTACCGGTAAGCTCCCCGGGCAGCCAGAGTGGATGTCCGATTACAGGAGCCCGTAGTGTCTTTTCTTTTCGAACTAACTCATCTGGGAATAGGGAACTCTTGGCTGGGACAGCTGTGCATTCCCAGGAGTCCTTATTTTGGCATTCTAGTGCCAGTACATTGGGAGAACAGTGGCTTGTGGAACTTGTTGATGCTCTTTTGATTTTACAAGCGAACTGTGCCTGAATACTGAGAACCTTTCCTTGGTGTTGGAGTTGGCCCATTTTCGTAGTTTTGTGGAAGAGAGAGTGGAAGACAGTGGGTATGTATGGGGTATGTCAGTGGCAGTTTACCATCATGGTACCGTTGTATGGAGCCTAATCATTTGTGTTCGCCCTTTAGGTGTGTGTACCTTTCCTATGGTGAGAGACGTATCCTGCCAGAGTGAGGGAAGGAGTCCACCTCGGAAGCACTCCCTTTTAGGTATGGTTGGGACGCTAGTGAGATTTACATTGTTGTAAATTGAAACCACGATGTGATTAAGCATTTACTAAAGACATGAATTCTCCTTCCTTAGAATGTCTCTTTCGTTATGTTGACTAAAGTTTGGACTCCATTTTGTATTGTCATGTCTCCACGTGCTCAACACGAGAAGAGTCCTATCTCCGTGTTAGTTGCTCTTGTAATCTGCCTAGTAACAGTCTATAAATAGTTCCTTTGTCCGCCTGGCGCATGCCCAGGCTTGACCACATCTGTTATCAGTTAGTCCTTCCTTGACCATGTTTTCGCGGGCTCAAGGAGTATGTCAGCTCCACCCACATATTGATCTTGTATCGAAAATGTCCATAAAAGGTAACATTCCTTGCCTCATGTTGTATCCTCCCACTTATGAGCCCCTCTGTTGTGTATAAAAGGGGACCGTGTACGCAAATTCTTTGTGCTACTCTATGCAATACTGAAGGGTATTGTATGGATTGTAGGACCACCCTTAAGGGTTAATAAACTTTGTCTTTGTACTTTGCAGTTTCCGTGCCAACTTCCTTATAGATTCCATTGCAGGAGAGCGAACCCTTGTGTCCTGCGGGCCTAGCTGAGGCCTGTATTCATCAATTGGCGCCCGTCACGTGGGGCTCATCGGCGACTCGGATGCTCGAAGGATTGGTCGCGACGAAGGTGAGGAATTTGGCCGGGGATGTGATCACTGCCAGAGGCACTTTAGTCCTGGCATCCCGAGGTTTTTCTTCCTTCCCTTCCGACCTGACCATCTGGGTGGCGCCAGTCCTCGACTGAGACCTCTTCTGTCGGTCCTGCCGTGACAGCCGTTTGGGCGAATTTTGGGAGCTTGGCAGTTGGAATCTGGACTCTTGATTGGTAAGAACCGTTGTACGGTACTTGCTCCGAGTTTTTGAAGCCTGGTTTGGCTATTTGAGTTTGATTTGTGATGACCGGTCATATCTTGTATTGATTATTGTGAGAATATATGCGTTGCAACACATATAGGCAGGTAATGTGGAGATATTTCTCCGGAACTGTGTAACTTTGAACGGCACAACGTTTAAGTGCCATTTTTTGATAATACTGCATATTCTGCATTATTTTTGAGCATGCCTGCTTTTAGCGCACTCCGTAAGTGGTGCTGCTACTTTGGAAACCGGTTAAACCTCGAGGACTCTGCTCCAGCTCCCCCAGAGGGGACTCCTAATAGGGATATGTATGTGAAGCATGGTCTTTCTTCCATAATGTACAGCACAGTATGGAGGAAATATACCAGAAAGGATCCTGAGTTACGGTGGCCGTTGTATGGGTCGTTTGATATGCGTAAGATTGAGTATGTGGAACAGTGTATGTGTAAGCGGCGTGCTCGTCAAGACATGTTTGAATGTGTGCGATTATGGGTGAAGGAAGTGCGTGAGCGAGAGAAGCGTGAGAAAGCGCTGTTTGATAAAGAGCAACGGAAGAATGATCATGTGAGAGCACAGGAAGCAAAGCGTCGGGAGGAAAGAGAACAGACGGAGAGGCAAGAGAAAGAGCGTAGGTTACAAGTCTCGGGTCAATATGCTGTTCGTCAGTCACTTTATCCTGTCCTTGATAATCATGACGATGATTTTTATTTATTAGATCGTTCTCCACCTCCTTATGTCGGCGCGTCTGCCCCGAGGCCACAAGATTCTGGATCGGGTTCGGGTAAGGTGGACACGCGGTCCATGTTATCGGCTGACCGAATGGGTGAGCTTCGGCAAGTTTCCTATCGTGCACTCAAGGGCAAGTTATCCCTTGCTGAGTTGTTGAATTCTTGGGAGTTGTGGCAGGATAGAGAAAAGTTGTATTTTCTGGGCCACTTTTCTGAGGAAGTGATTGCTGCTTTCCGGAAATATTCCAGTGTCTTTGAACCTGACGATGTGGTATTAGATGCTAAAGCATTGCGTAATGGTGTTTTCTCTCCCTCTAAGGCGCCTGATGCGGTTCGGCGGCTGTTTGCGTTACGGGACGCGGTGAGGGACCTTAAAGAGAAAGCACGCCAACAAGCTGAGGAGGAGAAGCAGTCGGATTCGCGTACCGGAGATGGCCATTCATCCACCTCTCAGTCAGATAAGAGCGACCTAGTGCATGCCAAACCAATGCGAGAGGCGGCGCCTTTGTATGTTCCTCCTAAAGGAGCGGGGACTAGCTCGGATATTACCTCCGCCGATGCTAAGGGATATTTTGTGTATAATTGGGTTTATACTCCCTGGCACAGGGCTGACGTCATGGCGTTAAAGAATGCGTTGCCTGATCCCCGCAAGAATCCAGCGGCCTTTTACGAAGAAGTCGAGGGGGCCTTGAATTCTTGTACTATGACCTTAGCAGATATAGATTTGTTCTTTGGGCTTATTTTACCACCAGATATGTGGCGATCTGTGCGGAAGGTGGATGATGTTGCCGTTTTTAAGGCTCGGTGGTCTGAGCTTGAGGATGAGGATCGGGAGAGGAAGCCCGCGCAGAAACCACCTCAGATTATCTTAGATCTCCCTGCTGCTATTCTGGCTAAGTTGAAGACAATCATTCCCCCTAAAAAGATTGACTGGAATATGCTAGCCTCGTGCAAGCAGAAAGTCGATGAATCAGTTGCAGATTTCTTTACGCGCTTTGAGGAGACGTTTCATGATTTTAGTGGTCAGTCACTTACGGATGATACGGGTCGACACCTCTTTGCTGATAAATATGTGGCGAATTTATTACCGGCGATCGCAGCCCGCCTAAAAGCGAGTGAAAGTTCTTGGTCCACTGCGACCCCGACAGCCCTCCTGACTATAGCTCAGTACTATGAGCGCCAGGAGCAAGAAGCGAAGGGGCAGGAGGAGAAGAAATCGAAGGATTTAAAAACGAAGGTGATGTTAGCACAAGTATATGGTCCGCCCCGACGGGGTGTAAATAGAGGTAGGGGAGGATTTTATGGTCCTCCCTCGGGCCGATCTGATTTGAACAGGAATCAATGTGCGTATTGTAAGCAATCGGGACACTGGGCCAGAGATTGCCCGGCGTTGCATGCTTCGCGTCAGGGACACAATCAGGGTGGCCCGAGAGGTAGAGGGGGTTTCTCGAATTTTAGAGGGAATTCTAACGATCACGCTCGTTTTGACCCTGCCGGGCAGCAACGAGATAGGCCTAATGTTTTCGATCGACAAAACCAGTATCAAGTGTCGGGGATTGACCGTTCTGGGTACCATGATTCTCTGCATGCATAGGAATGCGTTGGATGGGGGTTGGAATCAGTTGAGGTGCCGGTTGATCAGAAGGGTCCTTACGTATCAGCTGAGGTTTTGGGTTCTACTGATCAGTTCCTAGTGGATACAGGAGCGACTCGTAGTGCGCTGTCTAAACAATTGGTTCCGAGGGCTCCCCCATCTGGCTTAATGGTTACATCGGTAGGGTTTGATGGTACACTCTCCCGAAGCCCTCTTTCACGGCCCCTCACATTTCAGGTTGATTCTTTTTCTGCACCCTGTCCGTTTCTGCTTGCCCCGAACACGAAGGACAATATTATGGGCCTTGATATGTTGAAGCACTTCAGAGCTACGATCCGCTGCTCCCCTGCTGGAGTGCGGGTGATATTAAATGACAATTACCCCCTGTCTGAACGGATGTGTGTGGTTGCAGAAGATGCTGTGTTAGCTACCCTCCCTTGTGCTCTGTGGGCCACCTCGGATACTGATGTGGGACAGATGGTGATTCCGCCTGTTCACATTAGTGTCCAGGAGGGGGCGGTGTTACCACGCCTTCCACAGTATCGTATTTCGCAGGAGGGGGAAGAGGCTCTTATACAGATAGTGCAGTATTTGATTAAGGTGGGAGTAGTGGAAGAAGTTCCCTATAACGTCTGTAATAGCCCGATTTTACCCATTTTGAAAAAGGATACGGATGCTAAAGTCTATCGGTTTATAATTGACTTGAGAGAAGTGAACAAGATCGTGATACCTCAGTACCCAGTGGTTTCTGATATCACGACGTTGCTTACTTTGGTCCCGCCTACGGCGACCACGTTTTCAGTTATTGATTTGAAAAATGCCTTCTTTTCAATTCCTATTCATCCTGATAGTCGATACCTTTTTGGTTTTACTCTAAATAATAGGTCTTACCGATTTTGTAGAATCCCTCAGGGCTACACGGAAAGCCCTAGCATTTACAATCAAGCTTTGAAAAGACAATTGGACTCCTTTGTTCTGCCCGAGGGTGTCGCCCTCATTCAATATGTCGATGACATCTTGCTGGCGGCTGACACTCCGGAGTTGTGTGAAACGAGTACGTTGTCTTTGCTTTCCTTTTTGGCATCCCACAATCACAAAGTATCTCGGAAAAAGTTACAGTTCTGTAGACCAAAGGTGACTTATCTGGGTCACCTTTTGTCTAAGGAGGGGCGTGCACTCACACCAGATCGTGTCCAAGTAATTCTGGACACGCCGACGCCGTCCACGCAGAAGGACGTGCGTGCATTTTTGGGTCTTGTTTCGTTTTGTAGGCAATGGATACTAGGGTTTTCACACATAGCTAAGCCATTGTTAGCCCTTTTGACAAAAGACACACCTATTCCGCTTCCTTGGACGAATGAGTGTGACACTGCCTTTCAGAAATTGCGACAGGCTCTCTGTTCAGCACCAGTGTTAGGGACTCCTGATTATACCAAACCTTTTTCGCTGTATGTGCATGAGAAAGATGGATGTGCATTATCAGTTTTAGTGCAGATGCATGGCGACAAGCAGCGCCCTTGTGCATATTTTTCGGCTGTACTTGATCCTGTTGCCCGAGCATTGCCTGGTTGTTTTCGCTCGGTTGCGGCGACAGCTGTGTCAATACGCCAAAGCGAGGGAATTGTGTTATCTCATAAGCTGTTGGTATTAGTCCCCCATGCTGTTGATGCCCTGCTTAATCAGACAAAGACGCAGCATTTGACCAGTGCCCGTTTAACGGGATATGAGCTGACGCTTTTGGCTCCTCATATTACGTTAAAGAGGTGCGTGACGTTAAATCCGGCCACATTGTTGCCATACCCCGAGACTCAGTCTGAAGCACGGAAAGCACATGATTGTATTCTTGTGACTGAGGAACAAACAAAGGGTCGTATTGATCTCCAGGATACGCCCTTTCCAGATGTAGATGGAGAACTGTGGGTGGACGGGTCATGCCTGAAGCTACCAGATGGTACGACTTCAGCAGCGTATGCAATTACCACATTGCAAACAATAGTGGAGGCAGCACGCATACCACAGAAATCAGCTCAAGCAGCGGAACTGATAGCATTAACGCGAGCATGCGAGCTCAGTACAGGATTGTGTGTGAATGTTTATACAGATAGCCGGTATGCCTTCGGAGTAGCGCACGATTTCGGCCTGCTCTGGAAGGATAGAGGGTTTTTAACGTCACATGGAGTACAAATAATGCATGGTGAGTTAGTTCATAATCTTTTAACTGCATTGACATATCTGAAGAAAATTGCCATTGTTAAATGTAGCGCCCATAGGAAAGTAGTCGATAAAGTTGGAGAAGGGAATGCGTTAGCAGACCGGGTGGCACGGGAGACTGCGATGCAGCCCGGTGCTACTGCCATGTATGTAGTGAAGTCGCAAGTAGAAAGATGGCATGATGCGAAGGAAGAAGTGCGAGAAATACAGAGGACCGCTTCTGATAAAGAACGGGAGCAATGGTCCAGTGAGGGAGAATTGGATGATGAGGGTTGCTGGAGAAATAAGCAGATGGATAGATGGAAATTACCCACGGCTTTTGTACAACCTATGGTTCAGATGGCACATGGGCTAGCACATGTTGGAGCTTCCGCAATTGTAAAATTGCTTACCCAAGTCTGGGAGCATCCAGAGATTGCTAGCACGGCAAAGAGGGTGGTGCAGACCTGTATGATCTGCCTGAGGTACAACCCAGGAAAGGGTACTCGAACTCCAGCAGGAGGATTTGTAACACCTACTGCACCCTTTGAGGTTCTGCAGATGGATTACATCCAGCTTGAGCGCTGTAACAATTCGAAGTATGTTCTAGTAGTGGTTTGTGCCTTTAGCAAATGGGTTGAGGCATACCCTACGAAAGACAATACTGCAATGACTATCGCCAAGATGCTGTTGAAGGAGTTCTTCCCTCGATATGGCGTTTGTAGACTTCTGTGGAGTGATAACGGACCCCACTTTATAGCGGATGTTATAAAGTATGTTTTGAAGGGTCTGGGCATCACCCAGAAGTTCCACGCAGTATTTCACCCTCAATCTGCAGGACTAGTCGAGAAGTATAATGGTACACTGAAGCTCAAGATCGCTAAAATCCAAGCTTCGACGTCTTTGACTTGGCCAGATGCTTTACCGCTGGCGTTATTGTCAATTAGGTCGGTACCGCACTCTCGAACCGGTCTTACACCGTACGAGATTGTCTTTGGACGTCCAATGAATATTTGGGGTCCACCAAAACCCAAGACTGTGTATGATGTACCTTGTGTAATGATGAATGATTATCTGGCACAGTTAACGGATAACTTGGTTTCTATTCATCAACAGGTCCGGGAGGCGCTCCCTGATCGGTCCACCGGTGAAGGACATAGTCTCCGGTCTGGCGACTATGTCATGATAAAAATCTTTGACAGGACAAACAGCCTGGAGCCGAGATGGGTTGGTCCTGAGCAAGTCCTACTTGCAACGAGGACGGCTGTGCGAGTTTCCAACAGAAAGAATTGGATCCATTCCCTGCACTGCCGCAAAGTACCGCCCGGATTGGTGGAGCCTGCTGTATTGACCGATCAACGAGAGATTCTGACCACAGAGAAAGGCCGTGCTGTGGAATCGAACGACGCTGAGGAGCTCTTTCCGGACCACGCGACTCCTGGAGGAAAGCGATATCATCTGAGGCCAAGAAAGTGAATCCTTCAAGTATCGGGACATGTTGTCAGAACGGCCCTTGGGTTAGTGAAACGGAGAGCCAATGAGGCAAGGGGGGGGGATCAGCCCTGCATTAGTGTAGTGACACCCGTCTTGGCCCGTTGGTGAAGAAATCGACCGCTGCCTAAGGGGAAGAGTTCTGACAAACCTTTTAGTTTCAGGAAGATATTGATTCTTTATCTTGACATGGAGAAAAAGAAGATCCTTTGTGCAACAGGTTTTATGCTCACAGTAGCTATTGTTGGGATAACCACATGGTTTGTGGAGGATGTGACTCCTGCTCGAGAGTTACTTGTGTTGACCACTCCAGTGCCTGAGGAGCACTACTTCTATACCCTTCCGTATCAAGAATTGAAGCATCGTCAGTCTTATTTGAATAACACTTTCATCCAGATGTTGCATCATACCCACGTTGCCACGAATGCTACGAACTGTTGGATATGTGGTATGATGCCAGCTCATCAGAAGAAAGGAGGAACGCCATTCATACCTCTTCCTTTCTCTCATAATGGCTCTTGTAGAGCATGGTACACTTTGCTTTTTGCCACCCGGAAACCCACAGTGGGACGATTACTCTTCAGACTCAATAAAGAATGTCATCAGGATAAAGATGGATATCCGCAAGCGAATGGGACAATTTGGGAATGGGAAGAGTATCGACCAGACAATGAATCGATTCCTTATATTTTCACGAACACCAGAGACACTGTGGGAAAAGACAAATTTGTGATTCAAGTGGCACAAGCTCAAGCGGACCTGTGTGTCCAGAGTGTGGGTTATATTCCTGTTGGTGTTAGTGATTGTATTACCATATTAAACATCGACGGGTTGAATAACACTACCTTCTTAGCATCCCATAATACATACTTCGTATGCGGAAATAAAGGTTATTACCGTTTGCCAGCCGGTTGGTCCGGAGTATGTTATGTAGCATTTCTATTGCCTCCTGTATTTTTGGCACCTGCATCCTATCATAAGGATTTGAAGTTGTTAAAGAATGTGACTGTAAATAGGTATAAACGTACTCTATCAATTGATGATGTGGATCAGACTGACACCAGTCTGCAGCAGAACATTTATTTTAATTTAGGATTGCTTTTCTTCGTTGGAGCTGCCCTAAATAGTAGGAAAGTTCGAAGATTAACAAGAGTGGTAGAGGCTGTGACAAACCAAACCGCTGCTGCTCTTGGGAATCTTACGGAAGAATTGCAGATTACCAGAATTGTTGCATTGCAGAATCGTATGGTGTTAGATGTTATGTTAGCTGATCGAGGTGGAGCTTGTAAAATTATCGGGAGTAGTTGCTGTGTGTTTATCCCTGACCACACACCGTCAGTCTATAATGCAATCAACAGGTTGCATAAAATTGCAGCTGAAATCCATACAGAAAACGGCACTTGGTCCTTTTCTGGATGGTTTTGGGCATTGATCACTGCTTGGGGTTGGAAGGTTTTAACTGGTCTCTGTATAATTATAGCAGTTCTGTTTTCTTGCTGCATCTGTGTCCAATGTGGTCCTTTGCTCTGTTCCTTATGTGTATCATTCTGTATTCCCGATAAGAAAGCTATTGCCAATGTCACTTATCAGAAACGTTTAGCTAAGGAAGTAGAAGGAATGATGACAATTGACATATACGATGATTATCCTAACAAACCGGATGTCTTCAGTAAATGCTGAAAGGGTCGTCTGTTGTAAATTGAAACCACGATGTGATTAAGCATTTACTAAAGACATGAATTCTCCTTCCTTAGACATGTCTCTTTCGTTATGTTGACTAAAGTTTGGACTCCATTTTGTATTGTCATGTCTCCACGTGCTCAACACGAGAAGAGTCCTATCTCCGTGTTAGTTGCTCTTGTAATCTGCCTAGTAACAGTCTATAAATAGTTCCTTTGTCCGCCTGGCGCATGCCCAGGCTTGACCACATCTGTTATCAGTTAGTCCTTCCTTGACCATGTTTTCGCGGGCTCAAGGAGTATGTCAGCTCCACCCACATATTGATCTTGTATCGAAAATGTCCATAAAAGGTAACATTCCTTGCCTCATGTTGTATCCTCCCACTTATGAGCCCCTCTGTTGTGTATAAAAGGGGACCGTGTACGCAAATTCTTTGTGCTACTCTATGCAATACTGAAGGGTATTGTATGGATTGTAGGACCACCCTTAAGGGTTAATAAACTTTGTCTTTGTACTTTGCAGTTTCCGTGCCAACTTCCTTATAGATTCCATTGCAGGAGAGCGAACCCTTGTGTCCTGCGGGCCTAGCTGAGGCCTGTATTCATCAACATGAGAGTAGACAGAGCATTGTACCCTATTAATATTTGCTTATTTTGTTGCAGGTCTTCCCTCTTCCACCGCTGTTCCTACCCTAACCATATCCCTCGCTTGACTGCCTTTATACTCTGTGATCTTATTTCATCAGAGTGTGGGGAAGTCAGGAGGTGGACCCCTTTGAGCATCGCCCTGATCCTGGGGAGCTTGGTTGATCGTGACACAATCAGGTGCTGGTGTAGCTCTGGCAAACAGTTATTGGACAAGTGCTCCCATGTAAACAAATAATAGAGCGCCTCAAAATTATCCACTTTGCTACCCTTCACCCAACCATCCAATGCTCTGCAAAAGAAAGACACATATTCCACCCAAGTGGTAGACTCCAGTTTTTTGCAATTCCTAAACCTTTGTCTGTATAACTCTGGGGTCTACCATATCTGGACATTAGGGCTCCCTTCATGTGGGCATAGGACACCTGCTCCTCTGTCTCTAAATCTAACAAAGTGTCCCTCCCATCACTAAGAAAGCGACCCCACAACCTCGCTCCCCAATCCTTCTCAGGGACCCGGTGGGCCAACATTGCAGCTTCATAAGTTCCAAACCATTGACCAATATCCTAATTTTTGTGGAAATCTTTAACTACTTCTTTGGGGATGTAGGCTTCTTGCTTCTACAGGCACTGGCGGTGCGCTGCCACCAGAGGGAGGAACCTCTAAACTTTTGGCCTTGAGTTCCAATTCCTTCAACCCTCTCTCATGTTCAAAACGCATTTTCTTTTCCTCTAAGGCTAACTTCTTCATTTCTAATTCCATCCCAAGCTCTATTTTCTTGCTCTTTATGTCTTTCTGACCCCCATCTTGAGCCTAGCTAGCTTCAACTTGTGCACCCTCTCCCTCTCTCTGTCCTCCAGCTCTCCTGGGGACAGACCCTAGGAAGAAACACTGCTGCCTGCCCTGGAAGGTACTTTCTCCCCAGTTAGGCCCACTGGCCTCTCAAGCTGCCCATCTAAATCCTCTGCCTCCACCACTGGCTCCTCAGGATGCTCACTGGCATCCCTAGGTACCAACCAGGCCTTTCCTGGTGAGGCCTTTCACAGAGATTTTAAATTTCTTGCACAAAGCTTTAAGATTAGGCACAGTGTAAGCATCAATTCTCTCTTCTTCCAATTCGATGTCTACAGGTGCTATGGATGTTGGCTTACTCATGGTGGAAAAGACTGGCAGTTCTCAAGAATCAAAAATAGAAAAGAAGTTCCAAGGAAAAAACTCTACCAAAATGTATGTGGTTGCGTTATGGTCTGCCCTCACTAGTAGTGTACACCAATCACTGTATATTAGTCACAAATGCAAGTCCAAATCCCCACCGCTGACCACCAATGTTAGATTTGGGGTCTCCAGTTGGCAGAGGTACCTTTGACCAAATAGGGACCCTTGCGTCTAGTCAGGGCAGGGGACTACACTCCTAAAATAACCCCTGCTCGCCCCCTTAGTAGCTTGGCACAGGCAGGCAGGCTTATCTCAGAGGCAATGCGTAAAGCATTTGTGAACACATACAGTAATCCAGTGACAACACTACAGATGGACTCCACACAGGTTGCATTATAAAGATAAGTATTTTTATAAAGACTTAACACAAGACCAAATGACAAAAATCCACAGTACTGTACTCAAAAATAGACTCTAAAATAGTAGAAAATAGCTCAGTTCTCTCGAGTTGTAAATGCGACACTTTACTCTCAAGGTACCTTGGATGCGTAACGCAATGCAAACAAAAGGGTCGCAGGGAAGGTGATTCGCCGGTTCCTTACACTCAGGGGAGTGGATGTGTCAGTTCCTTACTGCTGCGCAGGGAAGTTGATGCTCGCTTCCTTACTGTGTGGGGAGGTGATGCATCGGTTTGTTACTGCTCTCCGGTACGATGCGACAAGATGGCGTCTCGATGCGATACTCTTCTCCGGTGTGATGCGACAAAATGGCGTCTTGGTCACGATGCAACAACGTTGATGCGATTTACAAGCCCTGGGCACACGCAGTGCACTGTACTAGGGTCTGACAAGTAAACCAAATAAACCAATCATGGAGTCACTAATCCATACATCAATTTAACATAGGGAGCACTTGCACTGTGGCACTGAATAGCAGTGGCACATTGCCCAAAGCATCTAAAACCAGCAAAAGCATCAGAGGCTACAGCAAAAAATGGAAGGGAGACCCACGCCAATGATGCCAGGTCTAACACCCCCACTTTTCCCAGATCTGGCCCCGTACCTGGCTAAGCCACCTTTCTCCCGAAACGTGGCGGGTCTGCGAGTCTGACCTGAGTTTCTGCTGCAGTCTTCTGTTACAGTCCCACAGCATAGACGCCGACCCCGACGTACTTTCCGCATCTTCTCGGGTCTCGCGTTCTTGAGTGTTGAGCTGCCATTCAGGTGCAGCATGCCTCGGAGTCGCGAACCCTCAGGCTGCTCCTCTATTCTGGAATTCTCTGGACAGAAACCAAGTGGGTTTTGGTTCTGTCCTGTGTCCTCGGGTAGTTGTCTTCAACTTCTGTGTCTTGCCGACCATTTTCTCTTCCACACTCAAACGCTCTTCTTCTGTATCCTCCTCTTTAAAGGGCTTAGCCTGTTCCGTGATTGATTCTTGGGCTTCCATGTGACCAGCCTCAGAGGGCTCAATGTCTCCCACGTGAACATACTCATAGGTCTCCTGGGGTGCAGGGTAAGAATTGTCTACCTGTCTGGGAGAGTTGTTGTTTGGCTGCAGGGACAAAGAAGATTGCTCTCGTAAGGAGGTCTGAATGACATGCCAAGGAATGTCTTCTTACTCTAAATCCTGCGTACTCATTCTACACATCCCCTCCCTAAAATGTTCCCGCTCGGGGAAAAGAAGCATCCGGGAGAGGAAGTCAGCATTGGCATGATCCTTACTCTTTTGATGACAAACCTCAAAGTGAATGGGTTGCAAAGACAAAAACCACCAGAGGACCCTGTGATTATTACCCAAGGTCTGATTCATCCAAGTCAAGGGGGCATAGTCAGTATATAGAATGAAGGAGTTGCCCTCGAGGTAGTACCTCAACTTTTCAATAGCCCATTTAATAGCAAGACATTCTTTTTCAATTATGGAGTATTTCTGCGCAAGGGGAAAGAGTTTACGACTTATGAAGAGAATAGGTACGTCTAGTCCCTCATTATTGGATTGTGAAAGAACAGCCCCAACCCCAACTTCAGAAGCATCAGTCTGAAGAATTAATGTTTTAGAGAAGTCAGGAGAATTAAGAATGGAGCTAGACGTAATAGCCTTTTTAAGTCCCTGAAATGCTTCTTTAGCTGTCAGGGAAGGATTCTGGAGAATCTGTTTTGAAATACTCTTTTTCAAAAGGTCCAGAATATTGGGGTATGAATCTACTATAATAAGTTAACCAAGAAGACCCAGAAAAACATGCACTTCTTTACGGGTTTTGGGAAAAGGGGTGTCGGCAATAGCCCAAACCTTCTCCTCCTGTGGTTCACTCAACCCGTTCCCTAACATATAGGCTAGGTATTTTACCTTAGTGAAACCGATACTGGATTTTTTTTGCACTGACATAAAATTGGGCTTGTTGTAATTCATACAGTATAACCTGAAGGTGTCGAAGATGTAACTCCCATGTTGAACTAAAGACCACTATATCATCCACATAGGCAGATGAGTACGCTTGATGAATCTCTAGTACTTTATTTATCAACTTCCTAAAGGTTGCTGGGGCGCCATGGAGGCCAAAACGTAGAACGGTGAACTCAAAAAGATCATCTGGTGTGGAAAAGGCTGTTTTATCCTGATCTTTCTTTAGGGGTACCTGCCAATACTCTTTTGTTAAATCCAGTGACTGAGAATGTATTTACCCTTACCTAGCTTCTCAATTAGTTTATCTACCCTGGGGAGAAGGTAGGCGTCACACTTAGACACTCAATTATCTGCCCTGAAGTCTATACAGAATCAGATTGATCCATCAGGTTTAGGGACAAGTACTATTGGTGAGGACCAGTTAATTATGGATGGGGGAATCACTAACATCTGTAGCATAGAGGATATCTCTTTTCTGAATGCCTCTCTCCTGGCTACAGGTATCTTGTAAGGTTTTTGCCGTACAACTGTCCCTCTCTCTGTAGTTATGGCATGTTAAATTAAACATGTACGACCGGGTAAGTCTGAAAAAATCATTGAGAAGGATTGTAAGACAGAGGCATGAGAATCTTTCTGTATTTTGTGGAATTCGTCATTAATAAATAGCTATTTAATGGTACTGTTTTGAGGGATCTCTTTTTGAAGAAAATAGCCCTTTTTGGTGGGGTTCCCAACCACTTTTTAAGAAGGTTTATGTGGTATGTTTGGTATTTCGAAGGGTTAGTTCTTATTTTGTGGGTGTTTTTTTCCTATTTTAACTACAGTTTGGTACGGGCCCTTCCATTCAGCCTTCATTTTTTTATTAAAGATGGGGAGCAGGACAAGGACCCAGTCATTTACTTGATCTTCTCTCCACTTCTTCCCCCATCATAGAAGTGCTTTTGTTTAGCTTTACTTTTCTCAAGTTGAGTGTGAGCTGAGTCCCTCAACTTACTAATACGAGACCTTAATTGTTGGACGTATTCTAAAAGATCCTGCGCTTCCATTACCACGTCCTTCTCCCAGGCTTCTCTTGTCATTTAAAGAAGGGTTCTGGGCTGTTTACCATATAAAAGCTCAAACGATGACCAACCCAAGCTGCTCTGAACTTACTCTCAAATGAAAAACAGAGCATGGGGTAGGAGGAGGTCTCAATTTTTTCCTCTCCCATAAGCATCTTCCAAAGGGTGAGTTTGAGAGTGCCATTATAATGCTCCACCAATCATCAGTCTGGGGGTGGTATACAGATGTTTTGATGTGGGAGAGGCCTAAAGTGGTATATATCTCTTGCATTAGTCTGGAGAGGAAAGTGGTGCCCTGGCCAGTAATAATTTCCTTAGGAAATCCCACTCTGGAGAATATTTCAATGAGGACATGGTCTTTGTTTTTTGTAGTGGCTGATATGAGGGGAATTGCCTCAGGATAGCGAGTAGCGTAATGGGCAACTATAAGGATATATGAATTACCACTCTTGGGACTAGATGTACGACCCTTACAATTTGTGAGTTGCAAATTGCGTCGCTTTGCGACTTGCAAAATGTAATTTACAACAGTGGTTCAGACACTGTTAGCGATTCCTAATGGGGTCACAAATTGCCTGCCTTATTAATATTCATGAGGTGGGTGCAATTTGCTACCCCATTAGGAATGGTTAGCACTCCCATGGATGGTGGTCTGCTGGGGTCAGCGGATCACCATGTCTGCGATAGCTTTTTAAATAAAGCAGTTTTTTTTAAACGCAGCCTGTTTTCCTCAAAGGAAAATGGGATGCATTTAAAAAAAGAAACATTAAATGTTTTTGTTTCATTTTTTAAGTGTAGGGAGTGGTCCGTCGGACCACTGCCTTCTCTTAAAAAATATTTTTGCACACACTCACAAAGGAGAAGGTATTCCCTGGGGACCCCTTCCTGTTTGTGAGTGGCTTACCACCAACTTGAAATAGGTGGTAACCTGTGAGTGTATTGCAACTGCAATTGCGGTCGCAAAACAATCATACATTAAAGTGAGACTTGCTTTTAGGAGGGGACGCCTTTGGCAAGCCCCTTCCTAATAGCGAGTTGCAAACCCTATTTTACGAGTCGGTAATAAGTTACTGAGTCACAAAATAGGGTTTCTACATTGGGCAGACCATTTTTTCAGTCACAAAAGGCCCAGTTTCCCATTTTCTAATGCAAAATATGGTCCTTGGTCTTCTGAAAGGGCCCAATCAGATCCATGCCAATACACTCAAAAGGTTTGCCAATTATAGGTAATGGTTGGAGAGGAACAGGTGGAGGCCTGTATGAATTTTGTATGCTGACAAACCTCACACTCTTGACAGCATTTATTTATTTTGGCATGAATATCTGGCCAATAAAGATATCTCCGAACCATTTGGGATGTTTTTTCTTCTCCTGTGTGTCCAGCCAGGAGGTGAGAATGAGAAATAAAAAGGATTTGTTCCCTGAATTCCTTTGAAACTAGGAGGTGGAGATCAGCCCCAGCTTTCCCAACCTATACAAAATACCCTTTTTAATGATAAAGTGAGGAAAGTGAGAAGGGGGCTTTTCCTCATTCTCCCTAGCTTCCCTCCAGGCATTTTGTAAATTTACATAATTTCTTTGGGCTAAACCATTGTGACACAGTGTTTTATTTCTCCTTCCTCTTGAGGTTTTAATGATTGAAGTTGTTTCTGAAACATGGACAGGAATTCTGTATTGTCTGTACCTAACATTAAATCCTTGGGGAGGTTTTGTAATAACCCTACTTCTACCTTTAATTCTTTCCCTGTTTGGGTAATCACTAATACTTTAGCTACCAGATACGTTTTTACATCTCCGTGTACACACCTAATATCTACTTTTCTATAGGGAAGGATCTGGGAGGGTTGTACCAACTTTTTTTTATAACTGATTGACTACACCCCGAGTCTAGAAAAGCAGTAATGTTCCGGTTCTTAATAAAAAAGACTTACTAAGAAACAATGACCCAGCTATTGAGTGTTAAGGAGGCCTGCGTGGTATAAAGCTGATATTCATGGGTTCCTCTGTAGACTTCTTTTGAGGGCAATACCAAGATATGTGTCCCCACTCACCGCAGACAAAGCACTTGGGACCTTTAAAGGTGGGTTGCACTGGTCTAAAGATTCTAGGTTTGAGACTTTCTGTGGGGCTTCGAATAAGTTTCCTATCAATTTTAATCTTACTGCTGGTAAATCCTCTGGGTTTTCTCTCTTGTTAACCAAAACTGGAACTTGGTTCAGTTCTAGCAAAAGTAGTGGCCGTTTCTACGGCTTGTTTAACTGTCAACCCAGTATGTTGTCTTAACCACTTCTGTGTCGCAAGGGGTAGGGCCTCCAACTATTGTTCTAAGTATATCGGATTCATGATCTCCTTTTTTGTGTTCTCCAGGGGTTTGAGCCACTTATCGGCAGCCAATTTCAACTTAAAGAAAAGGGTTTTGGGGTTATCCCCTGGCGCTTTTTTAAACTTCAACCGGTACGACTCAGCGTCCAAACCTCAGTGATCCAGTATGACAACTGGCAACCTTGATTTCTTCATATGATGTGGTGCCATATGAATTTGCTACCTGGTAAGCAGCTTGTGCTTCCCCTACTATCAAGAGGGTGACGAAAAAGGGCCATTTATCTGGAGGCCATGCACAAGCTTTAGCAGTGTGTTCAAAGTTTAATAAGAAAGCATCAGGGTCTTCCCTAGGTACGTACAGGAGGGAAAAAGGTTAGAAGTTAGTTGAAATTGGTCCTCTGCTACTTTATGAAGACTTTCTACCTGGCCCATCATAGAATCTTTAAATATCTCATGATCCGCTTTGGCAGAGGACATGTTTCTCTCAAGCGCCTATTCTAACTTACATTGGCTCTGTATTAATTGCTGTACAACGTTTTCCATTTTTATCAATGGATGGTGAAATTGCCCGCATTCTCCACCACTTGTCAGTTGACTGGATTTCTAATACACTATATTTTTACCACAAAAGAGCTACTCCTAGTGTGATAACCCAAACGAGTTACAAGAACGTCGTAAGTGTGGGCATCTCACAAAAAGATACGGACTGGTCTCACACACCACCTGGTGTCATGCTTCATCATTGACCAGTCCTACCAAATTTTGGTAATGTGTAACCACTGCGGGACCGTATAGGTTTCGGGACACATTGACCACAAGTTACAAGGAAACACAACTGTGGTTTCTCCCCCGCCCCTTCCCCCATGGGACAAGTTGTCCAAATTACTAGGGCTTCACTATTGGAAGCAGTTCTAAGACGGTGAAGTGTGACTAATGCCACACTCCCGCAGTGGTTACACATTACCAAAATTTGGTAAGAACGGAGCCCTTTATTCTTTATTTCTAGGTCCTGATGAATGCCACGGACCCTTCCGGGCGATTCAGGCAGAAACATGTCGACCATCCATTAGACCATTCACTAGACGGTTGGGAACAATAACCGTCCCAATCACCGTCACACCTTTATTTTAATATCATATAGTTTTCATTTCACATTAAAAAATTGCTACTGATTACTATAATGATTTTTAACTTCACTCACATAGTCACGGGCCCCCACTCAATCACTTAGAAGTGCATCCTTGTCGTCAAGTGTATGCCCGCCCTCCATCAAACGAAGGTTTTGGAGGGCGAGGACTGGTCAATGATGAAGCATGACACCAGGTGGTGTGTGAGACCAGTCCGTATCTTTTTGTGAGATGCCCACACTTACGACGTTCTTGTAACTCGTTTGGGTTATCACACTAGGAGTAGCTCTTTTGTGGTATATATATAGTATTGGAGGCTGCTGCTCCTAGAACCCCATGCCTCTTGTTCCCTCCTCCACACATCTAGTGGAGTTCTCTTGTGATTGGATTTCTAATACACTCACAACTATATGTGCTTTAGTGTTCTCTTTATTTATGTTATTTCTTTTTGAGTTTAAATAAATAATGGGTAATATAGTGTTTCTTCTTCTTTCTCTCACTTCCCAGACTTCAAGGTCCTTCAAGATTCA
The DNA here is from genome assembly GCF_964204655.1 of Triturus cristatus. Taxonomy (NCBI): domain Eukaryota; kingdom Metazoa; phylum Chordata; class Amphibia; order Caudata; family Salamandridae; genus Triturus; species Triturus cristatus. Next base: position 1,109,034,139 of record NC_140592.1, on the reverse strand, counting down.
ACCACTCGATCGGAGCGTGCAATCGAACAAAATAAAAGAAAAGCTTGGGGTAAGTCCTTTTGAATTATTTATCTCACATTATATAGGGATAGAAGAGGTCCATTTCCGAAGACACTTACACCCCTGGATGACAACAAAGTAAAAAATAGCTGCAGGGCAGAAATGAAAAAATTAGAACGGTGTAGAGGACTTAGTTAACTTCACAAAGTCCTTGTTATTAGCAGTCGAGATTAAAGTGGCCACTTTAATCGATAGTTAACATTCCCGTTTAATGTAAGCTTGCTGTTTTCGAGGGAAACAGAGGGAAGAGAGTGACAAAACCTTAAGTCCCTCTTCCCTCCCACTTTCCAGAGATTTTACCCTATATCTGGCTAAGCCACGTTTCTCCAAAAACGCCAACTCCGACATACTCTCTGCGTCTTCTCGTGTCTTGCGTTCTTGAGTGTTGAGCTGCCGTTCAGGAGCAGCATGCCTCAGCACCGCAAACCCTTGGGTGGCTACTCTATGCTGAAATTCTCAGGACAGAAACCAGGTGGGTTTTGGTTCTGTCCTGTGTCCTTAGGAAGTTGTCTTCAACTTCTCTCTCTCGCCAACTATTTTCTCTTTCACACTCAAACGCTCTTCTTCAATATCCTCCCCTTTAAAGGGCTTAGCCTGTTCCGTGATTGGTTCTTGGGCTTCCATGTGACCAGTCTCAGAGGGCTTGACGTCTCCCACATGACCACTCTCGTAGGTCTCCTGGGGAGCAGCGTAAGAATTGTCTACTTGTCTGGGAGAGCTGTTGTTTGGCTGCGGGAGTCAAAGAAGATTGCTCTGGTAAGGAGGTATGAATGACATCCCAAGTAATGTCTTCTTCCTCTAAATTCTGGGTACTCACTCTACAGGGTGGTATCGATGTAAGCAGCATTACGGGCTTTGCCTAAGCCAGAGAGCAGGTGCGCTTCCCTGTCAGGCCCAGTCGCAGTGGCTCGCATATCTCCCTGGTTCACCTGTCCAAAAGACAAAGTGACGACAACAGTCCTTTGCTCCTGGGGACCTCTCCAGGGCCCGAACTGTTGGCAGCTATCCAAGGCTCCCAAATGGCACTCAAACATAAAATAGAGACAGTATCATTAATGTTAATCTCCTGTGAGCGGACCTGAGGAAAGTTGCTGACCAAGTCAAGTGAAAATAGGTTAGAACCGTGAACGAGCACATGTAGGAGAAACATTTATTATCCATTGGAAGCAAACAGCTTTAAATGTAGTTCAATTAATAACGTATTACAACATAAAAATAAAAATATGAATTGTAAAATATTTTAATTAAATTGTCCGAAAAACGCAGAAACAACTTTTAGATTTGAAACCATTTACAGTATTAGTGTCAACAGGCGACTCAGTTTCACAAGTTAGTTTGCATTTGTTGGCTTCAAATTAAAATTGTAGTGCATTCTGGGAGTTGTAGTTCTAATTCACTTAACCATTTATTAGTCTAACACAATCTCATCTATATCACTGTACTTAACTTCACATTCCAATACTGAGTTTAATTCATATTGAAATATTGAGGTTTGCTATATTCACTACTGAGTTTTTGTCAAGTGTTCTGTGGCAATGGTTGTGCCTAAGAGTGTGATATGAGCGAACTGTACTTTTTCCCAGTTAGCTTCAAAATATTTATTTGCTACCGGTACTGAGCCAAGATGGAGCTCTATCTGCCAGTGGTTCTTGCCCTGCTTCATACGGTGCCGCAATCACATTACCACCATTGCTCTCCCTTTCAGCTGTATTAATGTACTAGTCCTTTCCCTTATTGTGTTGTTGTTCCTTATAAACCATGTTTGTCAGCTGCTGTGCACGAAAGGCTGAACAGCCGAAAATGTTTGAATAAACCAAAGTAAAATATAAACCCTGTGAGCACTGTACAACGGTTATCAGAAGCTTAGAGCAGCCAGACTAATAGGCTGACTGTACTGTTTGGATGGTCTACCTACAGTTCAACTAAACACACAGATTGTACATATTACACCTTTCAGATCAGCTACTTAGTGCATAGAGATACACAGAAATACAGGCAATGATGTTAGTATTACTATTCTTAATGTATACATAAATACATTATGGATATATAAATAAATTATACACATCTACATAATGCATATGCAAATACATACAAATCATTTGATAATCATCAGAAACAATACTATTTTATTGATGCAAGTGAAGTACTCAGATACTCATTTTCAAACCATCCTCAAATCATCAGAAATAGTCACACCTCGTTAAGTAATCAGATACTCATTTTCAAATCTTGCTCAAGTCATCAGAATTAGTCACACCTCGTGAAGTAATCAGATACGCATTTTTAAATCATCCTTAAGTCATCAGAAATAGTCACACCTTGTGAAGTAATCAGATACTCATATTCAAATCATCCTCAAGTCGTTAGAAATATTCACACCATGTGAAGTTATCAGATACTCATTTTCAAATCATCCTCGGGTCATCAGGAATAGTCACGTCTTGTGAAGTCCTCAGATGCTCATTTTCAAGTCATCCTCCAATCATCAGGCTCAAGTTTCTAAACTTTGCTGATGACTTCAAGAGATTGATGATGTCTGAGGACATGAAAATGACCTCTACAGTAGTCATTCAATAATTCTAGGATGGCTTCTAAAGTAATCCTGCTTGACCGGGTAAATAAAACAATCAATAGTTGCAGTTAAATGGGGGTCTCCCGCATTTTACACAAAGCGCTGCTCTCAAATCCTGCTCTCCCTCATTTCCATCCACCCGAAAAACTACAGAACAGAATGGAAGAATGCTTTCTCCGTCTAGTGAGCATGGCACCGGATCAACACACTGCTCAGCACAGCAGCTCTATCCCCTCGCCCTTGGTCACACTGGCACTGTGCTTCCACTTCCTCTCTGATGCAATGCAGGTAGATAAAAGAAACAGAAAAGGGACGGCACCAAACAAACAGTGCAAGAATTAACTTGTCGGCCATCAAACATTTGCAAAGGCAACCTGTTCCTAACTTATACATACAACCTCTCTGCAGGTGTGCACACCACCTTTAGAAGCCTTTATTTTTCTTGTTTAAGCCAACTATTGTAGAAGCAGACGAGACACTGAACACATTTTAATTTGTGTTGAAAGTAAAACATTTAAGTGGAGTTTTATATAGCGCAAACTTGGCCGAAAGACATCAGAGCCTGCTTTACGTGAGAACAAGATATTTTTACACTTGAGAGCCAGATGTTGCAATTTATTTTTAGGAAGAGGGAGGCAATGTGATTTAATCGGGATGTTGAACAGAAGTCGGGATTCGAAACACAAACTTGTTTCAACACTTCACTTATTCTTTTAATAAAACTGCCAGACATATTATTGTGGAACTGTGCATTCCTTTACTATAACAGTCACATACATATTAGTTTTTTTTAAGAGTATCTAAAATGATTAGTTTAAAAAAAAAAAACACAAACAGTTTATAAACTTCTGATACTTTATTATTAAATGTTACATGTTTTCCAGAATAGCAATGCATTTAAGGCTCTAATAATGTCAATTGATCTTAATAATGAAAATATATACACACACGCATGCACGTTTGTTTGTTAATACTGTGATATTATTAACCTAGCCATGCCATTCAGTTTAGCATTAAAAGTTTGGACAACATGCTTTGCACATACATTTTTTTAATAGTTCAATAGTAAGCACATAAGGTTCATAGTCGTATCAATCTCTGCATACTAAATAATTCAAATCAGCATGCAACACTTGAAAAGAAGAATGCGATTAGTAGTCTGGAAATATTAATTAAAGTCCAGTAGTATTCATATTCACTAGTTGTCCTGCATGGTAAATGGAGACTATACGATTAGCAAATAAGTATTTGATTAGTATTGTGTTAGTGTTCAAGAAGTATCACTCACATTTCAGCGGTCCTCAAACATTAGGCTTCACAAAAAGAATACTACTGAATACTAAAATTTACCTAAAATAGTCTTCAATTGCTATAAAAGGGCAGGTTAACCCCTAAATGTAGTATTCAACTTCGGTATGGGTGAGTGGCCGAGCTGGTTTTCTGATTACTTCTTGGTCCAGCATCGTAGGTCCTCCCACCTCTTATGACAATGAATGCTGCACAGCTTGTAGACCCCAGGGTCCGCACCTTCTTGGTGATGGCCTTCCAAATGGTCTTTTTCTCTGGGCTCTTGACCTGTATGGATAGAAAACATTTAAGGAAAAAAGATTTGTTTTATGACTTTTTATTTATCTGTATTGATATAACCCAATTTTACTACATCAATCACAAGGAACACTTTGAAATGTAAGAAAATTGAGCTAAAGTGTCAACTCAATAATTAAAGTAACACTAAATTTTATCATTCCTCCATTTAAAAGCATTTAGAAGCATCATTTTGTTCACAACTCCTAGTTTGGGTGACAAGGAATTATTTTTAAGAGTCAAATACCTCAGTGCTTCAACCCAAGCCTAGCCCATAAAATTGCCAGACCCTGCTTTCTACAGCCTGATTATCATGATGTCAAATTAACACCGCCTTCCCGTAGCTTTCAAAAAGAAAATATGAACTTCTGCTCATTTGAAAAGGAACTCAAGGTAGTGAGCTGCTCTGAAGATACCTGGAAGCTACTGGTAGCTCCCAAATGAACTGGTTGGAGACATCTGATCTAGACTGAGTGATTTGTGGGATAAAACACATAGCAAACATCATTTTAATTTGGTATGTAAAAACTTATATATATATATACAGTTGTAAAGAAAATATAATGTGTTTTCTAATTGTGCATGATGTGGAATTTCTATATGTCAAATTTTGGCAATGTGTAACCACTGCGGGACCGGGAGCGGACGTATAGGTTTCGGGACACATTGACCACAAGTTACAAGGAAACACAACTGTGGTTTCTCCCCCGCCCCTTCCCCCATGGGACAAGTTGTCCAAATTACTAGGGCTTCACTATTGGAAGCAGTTCTAAGACGGTGAAGTGTGACTAATGCCACACTCCCGCAGTGGTTACACATTACCAAAATTTGGTAAGAACGGAGCCCTTTATTCTTTATTTCTAGGTCCTGATGAATGCCACGGACCCTTCGGGGCGATTCAGGCAGAAACATGTCGACCATCCATTAGACCATTCACTAGACGGTTGGGAACAATAACCGTCCCAATCACCGTCACACCTTTATTTTAATATCATATAGTTTTCATTTCACATTAAAAAATTGCTACTGATTACTATAATGATTTTTAACTTCACTCACATAGTCACGGGCCCCCACTCAATCACTTAGAAGTGCATCCTTGTCGTCAAGTGTATGCCCGCCCTCCATCAAACGAAGGTTTTGGAGGGCGAGGACTGGTCAATGATGAAGCATGACACCAGGTGGTGTGTGAGACCAGTCCGTATCTTTTTGTGAGATGCCCACACTTACGACGTTCTTGTAACTCGTTTGGGTTATCACACTAGGAGTAGCTCTTTTGTGGTATATATATATAGTATTGGAGGCTGCTGCTCCTAGAACCCCATGCCTCTTGTTCCCTCCTCCACACATCTAGTGGAGTTCTCTTGTGATTGGATTTCTAATACACTCACAACTATATGTGCTTTAGTGTTCTCTTTATTTATGTTATTTCTTTTTGAGTTTAAATAAATAATGGGTAATATAGTGTTTCTTCTTCTTTCTCTCACTTCCCAGACTTCAAGGTCCTTCAAGATTCAACCACTCGATCGGAGCGTGCAATCGAACAAAATAAAAGAAAAGCTTGGGGTAAGTCCTTTTGAATTATTTATCTCACATTATATAGGGATAGAAGAGGTCCATTTCCGAAGACACTTACACCCCTGGATGACAACAAAGTAAAAAATAGCTGCAGGGCAGAAATTAAAAAATTAGAACGGTGTAGAGGACTTAGTTAACTTCACAAAGTCCTTGTTATTAGCAGTCGAGATTAAAGTGGCCACTTTAATCGATAGTTAACATTCCCGTTTAATGTAAGCTTGCTGTTTTCGAGGGAAACAGAGGGAAGAGAGTGACAAAACCTTAAGTCCCTCTTCCCTCCCACTTTCCAGAGATTTTACCCTATATCTGGCTAAGCCACGTTTCTCCAAAAATGCCAACTCCGACATACTCTCTGCGTCTTCTCGTGTCTTGCGTTCTTGAGTGTTGAGCTGCCGTTCAGGAGCAGCATGCCTCAGCACCGCAAACCCTTGGGTGGCTACTCTATGCTGAAATTCTCAGGACAGAAACCAGGTGGGTTTTGGTTCTGTCCTGTGTCCTTAGGAAGTTGTCTTCAACTTCTCTCTCTCGCCAACTATTTTCTCTTTCACACTCAAACGCTCTTCTTCAATATCCTCCCCTTTAAAGGGCTTAGCCTGTTCCGTGATTGGTTCTTGGGCTTCCATGTGACCAGTCTCAGAGGGCTTGACGTCTCCCACATGACCACTCTCGTAGGTCTCCTGGGGAGCAGCGTAAGAATTGTCTACTTGTCTGGGAGAGCTGTTGTTTGGCTGCGGGAGTCAAAGAAGATTGCTCTGGTAAGGAGGTATGAATGACATCCCAAGTAATGTCTTCTTCCTCTAAATTCTGGGTACTCACTCTACAGGGTGGTATCGATGTAAGCAGCATTACGGGCTTTGCCTAAACCAGAGAGCAGGTGCGCTTCCCTGTCAGGCCCAGTCGCAGTGGCTCGCATATCTCCCTGGTTCACCTGTCCAAAAGACAAAGTGACGACAACAGTCCGTTGCTCCTGGGGACCTCTCCAGGGCCCGAACTGTTGGCAGCTATCCAAGGCTCCCAAATGGCACTCAAACATAAAATAGAGACAGTATCATTAATGTTAATCTCCTGTGAGCGGACCTGAGGAAAGTTGCTGACCAAGTCAAGTGAAAATAGGTTAGAACCGTGAACGAGCACATGTAGGAGAAACATTTATTATCCATTGGAAGCAAACAGCTTTAAATGTAGTTCAATTAATAACGTATTACAACATAAAAATAAAAATATGAATTGTAAAATATTTTAATTAAATTGTCCGAAAAACGCAGAAACAACTTTTAGATTTGAAACCATTTACAGTAGTAGTGTCAACAGGCGACTCAGTTTCACAAGTTAGTTTGCATTTGTTGGCTTCAAATAAAATTGTAGTGCATTCTGGGAGTTGTAGTTCTAATTCACTTAACCATTTATTAGTCTAACACAATCTCATCTATATCACTGTACTTAACTTCACATTCCAATACTGAGTTTAATTCATATTGAAATATTGAGGTTTGCTATATTCACTACTGAGTTTTTGTCAAGTGTTCTGTGGCAATGGTTGTGCCTAAGAGTGTGATATGAGCGAACTGTACTTTTTCCCAGTTAGCTTCAAAATATTTATTTGCTACCGGTACTGAGCCAAGATGGAGCTCTATCTGCCAGTGGTTCTTGCCCTGCTTCATACGGTGCCGCAATCACATTACCACCATTGCTCTCCCTTTCAGCTGTATTAATGTACTAGTCCTTTCCCTTATTGTGTTGTTGTTCCTTATAAACCATGTTTGTCAGCTGCTGTGCACGAAAGGCTGAACAGCCGAAAATGTTTGAATAAACCAAACTAAAATATAAACCCTGTGAGCACTGTACAACGGTTATCAGAAGCTTAGAGCAGCCAGACTAATAGGCTGACTGTACTGTTTGGATGGTCTACCTACAGTTCAACTAAACACACAGATTGTACATATTACACCTTTCAGATCAGCTACTTAGTGCATAGAGATACACAGAAATACAGGCAATGATGTTAGTATTACTATTCTTAATGTATACATAAATACATTATGGATATATAAATAAATTATACACATCTACATAATGCATATGCAAATACATACGAATCATTTGATAATCATCAGAAACAATACTATTTTATTGATGCAAGTGAAGTACTCAGATACTCATTTTCAAACCATCCTCAAATCATCAGAAATAGTCACACCTCGTTAAGTAATCAGATACTCATTTTCAAATCTTGCTCAAGTCATCAGAATTAGTCACACCTCGTGAAGTAATCAGATACGCATTTTTAAATCATCCTTAAGTCATCAGAAATAGTCTCCCCTCCCAGATGCGTCAGATCCCCTCTGAAATCCTATTTCGCAAGGCCCTCAAAACCTGGATTTTTAATGCGCCTGACACGTTAGTCCTAAAACTAATCTAACCTAACTCTCCTTAGTTCTTTCTGTCAGCACTTTCCTTTTTCTTTTTCCAATGACACTTTCACCACTAGCGCCAAGATGCTCCTTGGAGTGTAAGTCGCGCTTTACAAAAACTACATCATATCATCATCACCTTGTGAAGTAATCAGATACTCATATTCAAATCATCCTCAAGTCGTTAGAAATATTCACACCATGTGAAGTTATCAGATACTCATTTTCAAATCATCCTCGGGTCATCAGGAATAGTCACGTCTTGTGAAGTCATCAGATGCTCATTTTCAAGTCATCCTCCAATCATCAGGCTCAAGTTTCTAAACTTTGCTGATGACTTCAAGAGATTGATGATGTCTGAGGACATGAAAATGACCTCTACAGTAGTCATTCAATAATTCTAGGATGGCTTCTAAAGTAATCCTGCTTGACCGGGTAAATAAAACAATCAATAGTTGCAGTTAAATGGGGGTCTCCCGCATTTTACACAAAGCGCTGCTCTCAAATCCTGCTCTCCCTCATTTCCATCCACCCGAAAAACTACAGAACAGAATGGAAGAATGCTTTCTCCGTCTAGTGAGCATGGCACCGGATCAACACACTGCTCAGCACAGCAGCTCTATCCCCTCGCCCTTGGTCACACTGGCACTGTGCTTCCACTTCCTCTCTGATGCAATGCAGGTAGATAAAAGAAACAGAAAAGGGACGGCACCAAACAAACAGTGCAAGAATTAACTTGTCGGCCATCAAACATTTGCAAAGGCAACCTGTTCCTAACTTATACATACAACCTCTCTGCAGGTGTGCACACCACCTTTAGAAGCCTTTATTTTTCTTGTTTAAGCCAACTATTGTAGAAGCAGACGAGACACTGAACACATTTTAATTTGTGTTGAAAGTAAAACATTTAAGTGGAGTTTTATATAGCGCAAACTTGGCCGAAAGACATCAGAGCGTGCTTTACGTGAGAACAAGATATTTTTACACTTGAGAGCCAGATGTTGCAATTTATTTTTAGGAAGAGGGAGGCAATGTGATTTAATCGGGATGTTGAACAGAAGTCGGGATTCGAAACACAAACTTGTTTCAACACTTCACTTATTCTTTTAATAAAACTGCCAGACATATTATTGTGGAACTGTGCATTCCTTTACTATAACAGTCCCATACATATTAGGTTTTTTTAAGAGTATCTAAAATGATTAGTTTAAAAAAAAAAACACAAACAGTTTATAAACTTCTGATACTTTATTATTAAATGTTACATGTTTTCCAGAATAGCAATGCATTTAAGGCTCTAATAATGTCAATTGATCTTAATAATGAAAATATATACACACACGCATGCACGTTTGTTTGTTAATACTGTGATATTATTAACCTAGCCATGCCATTCAGTTTAGCATTAAAAGTTTGGACAACATGCTTTGCACATACATTTTTTTAATAGTTCAATAGTAAGCACATAAGGTTCATAGTCGTATCAATCTCTGCATACTAAATAATTCAAATCAGCATGCAACACTTGAAAAGAAGAATGCGATTAGTAGTCTGGAAATATTAATTAAAGTCCAGTAGTATTCATATTCACTAGTTGTCCTGCATGGTAAATGGAGACTATACGATTAGCAAATAAGTATTTGATTAGTATTGTGTTAGTGTTCAAGAAGTATCACTCACATTTCAGCGGTCCTCAAACATTAGGCTTCACAAAAAGAATACTACTGAATACTAAAATTTACCTAAAATAGTCTTCAATTGCTATAAAAGGGCAGGTTAACCCCTAAATGTAGTATTCAACTTCGGTATGGGTGAGTGGCCGAGCTGGTTTTCTGATTACTTCTTGGTCCAGCATCGTAGGTCCTCCCACCTCTTATGACAATGAATGCTGCACAGCTTGTAGACCCCAGGGTCCGCACCTTCTTGGTGATGGCCTTCCAAATGGTCTTTTTCTCTGGGCTCTTGACCTGTATGGATAGAAAACATTTAAGGAAAAAAGATTTGTTTTATGACTTTTTATTTATCTGTATTGATATAACCCAATTTTACTACATCAATCACAAGGAACACTTTGAAATGTAAGAAAATTGAGCTAAAGTGTCAACTCAATAATTAAAGTAACACTAAATTTTATCATTCCTCCATTTAAAAGCATTTAGAAGCATCATTTTGTTCACAACTCCTAGTTTGGGTGACAAGGAATTATTTTTAAGAGTCAAATACCTCAGTGCTTCAACCCAAGCCTAGCCCATAAAATTGCCAGACCCTGCTTTCTACAGCCTGATTATCATGATGTCAAATTAACACCGCCTTCCCGTAGCTTTCAAAAAGAAAATATGAACTTCTGCTCATTTGAAAAGGAACTCAAGGTAGTGAGCTGCTCTGAAGATACCTGGAAGCTACTGGTAGCTCCCAAATGAACTGGTTGGAGACATCTGATCTAGACTGAGTGATTTGTGGGATAAAACACATAGCAAACATCATTTTAATTTGGTATGTAAAAACTTATATATATATATACAGTTGTAAAGAAAATATAATGTGTTTTCTAATTGTGCATGATGTGGAATTTCTATATGTCAAATTTTGGCAATGTGTAACCACTGCGGGACCGGGAGCGGACGTATAGGTTTCGGGACACATTGACCACAAGTTACAAGGAAACACAACTGTGGTTTCTCCCCTGCCCCTTCCCCCATGGGACAAGTTGTCCAAATTACTAGGGCTTCACTATTGGAAGCAGTTCTAAGACGGTGAAGTGTGACTAATGCCACACTCCCGCAGTGGTTACACATTACCAAAATTTGGTAAGAACGGAGCCCTTTATTCTTTATTTCTAAGTCCTGATGAATGCCACGGACCCTTCGGGGCGATTCAGGCAGAAACATGTCGACCATCCATTAGACCATTCACTAGACGGTTGGGAACAATAACCGTCCCAATCACCGTCACACCTTTATTTTAATATCATATAGTTTTCATTTCACATTAAAAAATTGCTACTGATTACTATAATGATTTTTAACTTCACTCACATAGTCACGGGCCCCCACTCAATCACTTAGAAGTGCATCCTTGTCGTCAAGTGTATGCCCGCCCTCCATCAAACGAAGGTTTTGGAGGGCGAGGACTGGTCAATGATGAAGCATGACACCAGGTGGTGTGTGAGACCAGTCCGTATCTTTTTGTGAGATGCCCACACTTACGACGTTCTTGTAACTCGTTTGGGTTATCACACTAGGAGTAGCTCTTTTGTGGTATATATATATAGTATTGGAGGCTGCTGCTCCTAGAACCCCATGCCTCTTGTTCCCTCCTCCACACATCTAGTGGAGTTCTCTTGTGATTGGATTTCTAATACACTCACAACTATATGTGCTTTAGTGTTCTCTTTATTTATGTTATTTATTTTTGAGTTTAAATAAATAATGGGTAATATAGTGTTTCTTCTTCTTTCTCTCACTTCCCAGACTTCAAGGTCCTTCAAGATTCAACCACTCGATCGGAGCGTGCAATCGAACAAAATAAAAGAAAAGCTTGGGGTAAGTCCTTTTGAATTATTTATCTCACATTATATAGGGATAGAAGAGGTCCATTTCCGAAGACACTTACACCCCTGGATGACAACAAAGTAAAAAATAGCTGCAGGGCAGAAATTAAAAAATTAGAACGGTGTAGAGGACTTAGTTAACTTCACAAAGTCCTTGTTATTAGCAGTCGAGATTAAAGTGGCCACTTTAATCGATAGTTAACATTCCCGTTTAATGTAAGCTTGCTGTTTTCGAGGGAAACAGAGGGAAGAGAGTGACAAAACCTTAAGTCCCTCTTCCCTCCCACTTTCCAGAGATTTTACCCTATATCTGGCTAAGCCACGTTTCTCCAAAAATGCCAACTCCGACATACTCTCTGCGTCTTCTCGTGTCTTGCGTTCTTGAGTGTTGAGCTGCCGTTCAGGAGCAGCATGCCTCAGCACCGCAAACCCTTGGGTGGCTACTCTATGCTGAAATTCTCAGGACAGAAACCAGGTGGGTTTTGGTTCTGTCCTGTGTCCTTAGGAAGTTGTCTTCAACTTCTCTCTCTCGCCAACTATTTTCTCTTTCACACTCAAACGCTCTTCTTCAATATCCTCCCCTTTAAAGGGCTTAGCCTGTTCCGTGATTGGTTCTTGGGCTTCCATGTGACCAGTCTCAGAGGGCTTGACGTCTCCCACATGACCACTCTCGTAGGTCTCCTGGGGAGCAGCGTAAGAATTGTCTACTTGTCTGGGAGAGCTGTTGTTTGGCTGCGGGAGTCAAAGAAGATTGCTCTGGTAAGGAGGTATGAATGACATCCCAAGTAATGTCTTCTTCCTCTAAATTCTGGGTACTCACTCTACAGGGTGGTATCGATGTAAGCAGCATTACGGGCTTTGCCTAAACCAGAGAGCAGGTGCGCTTCCCTGTCAGGCCCAGTCGCAGTGGCTCGCATATCTCCCTGGTTCACCTGTCCAAAAGACAAAGTGACGACAACAGTCCGTTGCTCCTGGGGACCTCTCCAGGGCCCGAACTGTTGGCAGCTATCCAAGGCTCCCAAATGGCACTCAAACATAAAATAGAGACAGTATCATTAATGTTAATCTCCTGTGAGCGGACCTGAGGAAAGTTGCTGACCAAGTCAAGTGAAAATAGGTTAGAACCGTGAACGAGCACATGTAGGAGAAACATTTATTATCCATTGGAAGCAAACAGCTTTAAATGTAGTTCAATTAATAACGTATTACAACATAAAAATAAAAATATGAATTGTAAAATATTTTAATTAAATTGTCCGAAAAACGCAGAAACAACTTTTAGATTTGAAACCATTTACAGTAGTAGTGTCAACAGGCGACTCAGTTTCACAAGTTAGTTTGCATTTGTTGGCTTCAAATTAAAATTGTAGTGCATTCTGGGAGTTGTAGTTCTAATTCACTTAACCATTTATTAGTCTAACACAATCTCATCTATATCACTGTACTTAACTTCACATTCCAATACTGAGTTTAATTCATATTGAAATATTGAGGTTTGCTATATTCACTACTGAGTTTTTGTCAAGTGTTCTGTGGCAATGGTTGTGCCTAAGAGTGTGATATGAGCGAACTGTACTTTTTCCCAGTTAGCTTCAAAATATTTATTTGCTACCGGTACTGAGCCAAGATGGAGCTCTATCTGCCAGTGGTTCTTGCCCTGCTTCATACGGTGCCGCAATCACATTACCACCATTGCTCTCCCTTTCAGCTGTATTAATGTACTAGTCCTTTCCCTTATTGTGTTGTTGTTCCTTATAAACCATGTTTGTCAGCTGCTGTGCACGAAAGGCTGAACAGCCGAAAATGTTTGAATAAACCAAACTAAAATATAAACCCTGTGAGCACTGTACAACGGTTATCAGAAGCTTAGAGCAGCCAGACTAATAGGCTGACTGTACTGTTTGGATGGTCTACCTACAGTTCAACTAAACACACAGATTGTACATATTACACCTTTCAGATCAGCTACTTAGTGCATAGAGATACACAGAAATACAGGCAATGATGTTAGTATTACTATTCTTAATGTATACATAAATACATTATGGATATATAAATAAATTATACACATCTACATAATGCATATGCAAATACATACGAATCATTTGATAATCATCAGAAACAATACTATTTTATTGATGCAAGTGAAGTACTCAGATACTCATTTTCAAACCATCCTCAAATCATCAGAAATAGTCACACCTCGTTAAGTAATCAGATACTCATTTTCAAATCTTGCTCAAGTCATCAGAATTAGTCACACCTCGTGAAGTAATCAGATACACATTTTTAAATCATCCTTAAGTCATCAGAAATAGTCACACCTTGTGAAGTAATCAGATACTCATATTCAAATCATCCTCAAGTCGTTAGAAATATTCACACCATGTGAAGTTATCAGATACTCATTTTCAAATCATCCTCAGGTCATCAGGAATAGTCACGTCTTGTGAAGTCATCAGATGCTCATTTTCAAGTCATCCTCCAATCATCAGGCTCAAGTTTCTAAAGTTTGCTGATGACTTCAAGAGATTGATGATGTCTGAGGACATGAAAATGACCTCTACAGTAGTCATTCAATAATTCTAGGATGGCTTCTAAAGTAATCCTGCTTGACCGGGTAAATAAAACAATCAATAGTTGCAGTTAAATGGGGGTCTCCCGCATTTTACACAAAGCGCTGCTCTCACTTCCTGCTCTCCCTCATTTCCATCCACCCGAAAAACTACAGAACAGAATGGAAGAATGCTTTCTCCGTCTAGTGAGCATGGCACCGGATCAACACACTGCTCAGCACAGCAGCTCTATCCCCTCGCCCTTGGTCACACTGGCACTGTGCTTCCACTTCCTCTCTGATGCAATGCAGGTAGATAAAAGAAACAGAAAAGGGACTGCACCAAACAAACAGTGCAAGAATTAACTTGTCGGCCATCAAACATTTGCAAAGGCAACCTGTTCCTAACTTATACATACAACCTCTCTGCAGGTGTGCACACCACCTTTAGAAGCCTTTATTTTTCTTGTTTAAGCCAACTATTGTAGAAGCAGACGAGACACTGAACACATTTTAATTTGTGTTGAAAGTAAAACATTTAAGTGGAGTTTTATATAGCGCAAACTTGGCCGAAAGACATCAGAGCGTGCTTTACGTGAGAACAAGATATTTTTACACTTGAGAGCCAGATGTTGCAATTTATTTTTAGGAAGAGGGAGGCAATGTGATTTAATCGGGATGTTGAACAGAAGTCGGGATTCGAAACACAAACTTGTTTCAATACTTCACTTATTCTTTTAATAAAACTGCCAGACATATTATTGTGGAACTGTGCATTCCTTTACTATAACAGTCACATACATATTAGGTTTTTTTAAGAGTATCTAAAATGATTAGTTTTAAAAAAAAAACACAAACAGTTTATAAACTTCTGATACTTTATTATTAAATGTTACATGTTTTCCAGAATAGCAATGCATTTAAGGCTCTAATAATGTCAATTGATCTTAATAATGAAAATATATACACACACGCATGCACGTTTGTTTGTTAATACTGTGATATTATTAACCTAGCCATGCCATTCAGTTTAGCATTAAAAGTTTGGACAACATGGTTTGCACATACATCTTTTTAATAGTTCAATAGTAAGCACATAAGGTTCATAGTCGTATCAATCTCTGCATACTAAATAATTCAAATCAGCATGCAACACTTGAAAAGAAGAATGCGATTAGTAGTCTGGAAATATTAATTAAAGTCCAGTAGTATTCATATTCACTAGTTGTCCTGCATGGTAAATGGAGACTATACGATTAGCAAATAAGTATTTGATTAGTATTGTGTTAGTGTTCAAGAAGTATCACTCACATTTCAGCGGTCCTCAAACATTAGGCTTCACAAAAAGAATACTACTGAATACTAAAATTTACCTAAAATAGTCTTCAATTGCTATAAAAGGGCAGGTTAACCCCTAAATGTAGTATTCAACTTCGGTATGGGTGAGTGGCCGAGCTGGTTTTCTGATTACTTCTTGGTCCAGCATCGTAGGACCTCCCACCTCTTATGACAATGAATGCTGCACAGCTTGTAGACCCCAGGGTCCGCACCTTCTTGGTGATGGCCTTCCAAATGGTCTTTTTCTCTGGGCTCTTGACCTGTATGGATAGAAAACATTTAAGGAAAAAAGATTTGTTTTATGACTTTTTATTTATCTGTATTGATATAACCCAATTTTACTACATCAATCACAAGGAACACTTTGAAATGTAAGAAAATTGAGATAAAGTGTCAACTCAATAATTAAAGTAACACTAAATTTTATCATTCCTCCATTTAAAAGCATTTAGAAGCATCATTTTGTTCACAACTCCTAGTTTGGGTGACAAGGAATTATTTTTAAGAGTCAAATACCTCAGTGTTTCAACCCAAGCCTAGCCCATAAAATTGCCAGACCCTGCTATCTACAGCCTGATTATCATGATGTCAAATTAACCCGCCTTCCCGTAGCTTTCAAAAAGAAAATATGAACTTCTGCTCATTTGAAAAGGAACTCAAGGTAGTGAGCTGCTCTGAAGATACCTGGAAGCTACTGGTAGCTCCCAAATGAACTGGTTGGAGACATCTGATCTAGACTGAGTGATTTGTGGGATAATACACATAGCAAACATCATTTTAATTTGGTATGTAAAAACGTGTATATATATACATACAGTTGTAAAGAAAATATAATGTGTTTTCTAATTGTGCATGATGTGGAATTTCTATATTTCAAATGAAATTCATACATATACATAGAAATATCTCAAAATACTCATCAAATAAACTGTAGGGCTTGAAAACACACAACACATGCTAATGTTGTTGTTTTCTCTAATCATACACTTCTTAAAAATTCATCCCATCATTGTTCTATGTAATGTAACTCACAGAAGACACTTCACTACAATCACTACACTGCACTCAGGAACTCAAAGGGACATTCTAGCCTGTGTTAAAAAAACAGACAGATTTACACTTTGTAAACATGTACCTGCTCCTCTGGTGAGGCATAGAACTGGCTGTAGAGGGACAGGACATCCATTGCCAGCAATTGCATGCTCCTCAGGTGGGAAGGCTGGGGCCTTGTCACCTTCTCATCCTGGCATAGTGGCTCCTAG
Source organism: Triturus cristatus (assembly GCF_964204655.1). NCBI lineage: Eukaryota > Metazoa > Chordata > Amphibia > Caudata > Salamandridae > Triturus > Triturus cristatus. Next base: position 1,109,017,227 of record NC_140592.1, on the reverse strand, counting down.
AGGTCGGAAACAGCAGCAAAAGGTGAGGAGGTCTTGTTGGCTGTATTTTGAAATGCTGAGTACATGTACACTAGAGAAAATAATGGGCGACCCGGTGTCCCTCAGAACCTGGGTATAAGAATTATGTAAAAAGAATGGTTCTGTCGGGAATTCTCAATTTCTTTAGAATGTTCATGACACATATAAATTACATGTAACACATATCAATGAGCAAGAAAAAGATAACACACACCAATAAGAGATTTCAATTGGTAATTTAAAGGAATAACAAATATTCAAGGCTGTCGTGATGCATAAATTCAATTGAAAAAGCGGGATATGAGTGACTTGTGGTGAAAAAGTGACATGTGGTGATAAGTGATATAGACAGTACACTACATATAGTGCAAAAATGAATGTGCAATCAATAGGTAAGGGTGCAATTTCTGTTTTGTCCTTATGATTTTTCACATATACTTCGCGATCCTTTATGAATTAAGCTGTGATCAGAAGCGTTGTGCAGACATATAGGATGCGTCACCGTTTCGATCCCGTGTGCTACCCTTGCCACAGTGATGATTTTGCCTAAATTTCTATAGGTCTTTGTGAATCTTCTGCTTCCCCTTACTTCCGAGTTCAAGTGGAGACTCTGCTTGAAACTGGTATCTCTTGCATGGGCAGGAGGGCAGCCTCGGGTGGCATGGGAGACTCGTACGCTCCTGTTCGAGCAGGGCAATATGGGTGCGCCTGACATGGAATTGTACTACAGCTGCGCGCAGGCCCAATTTGGGTTTCCCTGGGTGTACCCGACCCTCTTTATGGCGCATACCACCCCCGAAAGTGACCTAGCGGACCCAGTCCCAATACACATGTTGCTGTTCCGCCCTCAGAATCGTCTGAGATCAGGAATCAACGCGGTGGGCTGCACAGATTGGGCCTGGCAGCAACTTTGCCGTAGGGCACAGCTAGACACTTTATTCACACCGTTGGTGCCGCTCACCAGACACCCAGCACTGCCTTTTTCGAATGAGGCAGGGGTCTGTCAGCAACTGCGCAAGCTTCGGTTGCATATGCTGGGCCACGCTTTCCCGGATGGTGTTTTTATTGAGTTGGACGCCGCACTGGGGGAATGAACATACTGGCCTCCTCGACAGATTGACTTACTTTCAACTACGGGCAGCTCTTAGAGCGCTATACACCTCGTTCCCGATTGCGCCCCTACTTTCCACGTTTTTGATGCTTTTTTAACTAACCCCTCGCCCCGTAGGCTTATATCACGCATCTATTCGGGCATGCAGCGTGAATCTCCAGTTAGCATTCCCCCCACCCAATGTGAAAGGGAGGAAAGCCTGGGAACCCCATTTGAGGAGGGAATATGGGCATACTGATGCGCACAGTCAAGAGATCTGTCACCCAATTACAGACTGTGGCTTATCCAGTCAGTCAGTCAGTAGGTCTTTATTCGATTCACATCATAAAAGACATTCTACACATATTAAAAACAGTTCATATATAATACAATTCATATTGCAATACAAGATAAAACTTCTAAAACCTTTAAAATATTACATAGAAACAATTAAAAAAAATAATCACAAGCATAATAAAATACAATGTGGGACACGCCAATTAACCTAATAGTTCATAGAATGGTGCTAGTTAATAGCAACTAAAGCCTTACAGATCACAAATCACGACTTAAGTTTCCTTGCCCTAAGGATCCATGCCCAACTAATAAATTTGGCAACACCTATTACTACAGGTTTTGATGTATCTGTTTTCAAGATTCTGCTGGCAACCTGTGCAGAACGAGTGCTCATTAATCTGCAGACAGGTCGAAGCCAAACGCGTCGAGGGAGTAAATAAATTGGGCAACAAAAAAGGAAGTGGTCCATGGTTTCAATCATGTCTACGCAGAAGGGGCACTTATCGCTACCAAGAGGACTCCAGCTTTTAGTGAGTCCTCGCAGTGGTAGGGCGCCCACTCTAAACTGGTGATACAGTTTACGATCAAAATACTTCAAAATAGTATCCCAGTAACTTTCATAGACACACTCGTCCTTAAAGACTAGGAATGTGGCAGTCATCGTGGTGCCTATGAGGGAAGCACATCTCCTGTTCTTAATAAAGCACCAATAGGCATCCTTAAGGACATTTTTCGGCGGAAAGACCACAGTATCTGGGTTAGCCCATAGGTCACGCATCCCAAGATCAATCAACAGGGTTTTAATACTAGACAACCAGGGTATCCTGTGCGAACCCTCCAGCCCTTTGACCTCCAAGAGGGCTTTTGCGTAAATCTATAGTTCAGGAGTAGTCCACAGGCGACGCCAAAACGCCAATGGTCTATACCCTGCACAATCCTCTATAGGCTGGATACCCAGATCAAACAATAGGGGGATGCGCGGAGTGGATTGCGGGAGCCCAATAGCTGACCGGAGAAATTTATTCTGGGCGGTCATCAACTTGGACAGGTTACTAAAGCCCCAGATCTCGGCACCATATAAAATGGCAGGCAGAATCTTGGAGCCATAAATCTTCATTAGGGGAGCTATTGGTTTTGTTAAGGAATGTTTATGCTCTTTCAGCAAAGCTCCACCTAATTGGGCATGTTTAAGAGCGAGAAGATCCAGCTGGTGAGACCAGCTGAAAGTCTCGCTGAAGGTAACCCCTAGATAAGTAAACACAGCCATTTGGACCAAATTGACACCACCCAGACACACCTGCGCCTTAATACGCCGGGGTCCACGAAAAACCATAAACTTGGTCTTCCCGACATTTATCTCCAACTCATGTTCGCGGCAAAAGGTCTCGAAGCGAGACAGGGCTAATTGCAGACCCTGTCTCGTCTTCGAGATCAAAAGGGTGTCATCCGCGAACATGAGTAGGGGAATCTTCATTCCAGCCAGGGTGGGTGCATCAGTAGGGTTGTTGGAAAAATAATTTATGACCCTATTAATGAATAATTAAAACAATGTAGGAGCGAGCACACACCCTTGGCGAACTCCTTTAGACACTTTAAAACTGTCCGTCACCTCCCCTGGTTTGCCCCAACGAACACGGGCATACGTATTTTCATGCATAGTAACCAAAAAAGATACCAATTCTTTTGGCATGCCCATCTCCGGAAGTGCTTCCCATAACTTATCCCTCGGCACAAGGTCAAACGCGGACCTTAGGTCCACGAAGGCCGCATACAGCTTACCAACCCCCAGAAAAACTTCCTTCCAATAAAGGAGTACTACCCTGAATGCTTGGTCCAGGGTCCCAATATGTGAGCGAAACCCTGCCTGAAGTGGGGACAGTACATCAAAATCAGACATCCAGATTTGAATACGACCCAGGAGAAGACGGGCTATAATTTTTTGTACTGCGTCAATAAGACTAATAGGTCTATAGTTGCCCGGGGCAGAGCGATCACCTTTCTTATAGATCGGCAATATCTCTGCCCCAAGCCACGAGTCAGGGACAGCAGCACCACCCGCTAGGGCGTTTGCCAGCAATGTCAAGTACGGGCTCCAAACATCTTGCTCCTGAATGAATAGATCAGCAGGAATACAATCTGGACCCGGGGCTTTACCACTCTTGATCGATCTTAGCACTAACTTAACTTCACAGGGGGAAAATTCTAAAGGATTTTCAACACCAGATGGACAAAAGGTGTGATTAGCCATCTTATCACCAACCTTAAACTGTTCCTCGAAATACGCAACCCACTGTTGTGGCTCAACTTGATTAGTGGGACGAATATCCGAGGGGCAGTTACCCCATTTAAGAAGATGCCAAAATTGGACCATGTTACGGTCATGACAAGCCTGATATAAATCCCTCCAGCGATCCTCATCCCAGTTTTGCTTGGCCTTAAATTGGGCAGTTTTATATACAGATCTACATTTTTGTATAGTAGGGGGAAAACCAGTTTTGATGGCCTGTATCAAAGCACTTTGGGCCTGTCTACAGTCCTTGTTGAACCACGTGCGGGGACTCAACTCTTTTCCTTTACCGGTGACGGGATGAATCTTTACAAAAAATGATTTGAGTTCGGCAAAGAGCATATTGTGGATATCCCGTATATTGTCCTTAATCAAGCATTAAGACTTCATCTGATTAAGTAAGAGCAGAGTATTGTTAATTAATTTTCTAATGGCTGCCCGTGAGGTTTCACAAGTGGCGATTTTCGTCCATCTCACCCTTCTAAGATCGTTTGTGAGGATAACATCCATAGGGGTACGGCCATCAAGAGAAGTAGGGGGGACAGCAAAGCTGTTATCCTTAATACACAATGCAAGGGGATTGTGGTCGCTCTCGACTCTACTTACTACCACCATATCGTCTATGAGCTGCCACAGTTCCAAGTTGACTAATATATAGTCAATTCGGCTCCCAGTTCTGCCATTGTCAAAAGTCGTCCTCCCCAACCTATCTGATTGTGTTCGCCCATTAACTGCTCTCATGCCCTGGTTTAGACACAAGCCTTTCATAAAGAGGGCAGTTTGAGTCCATTTACTTACAGGTTCCAGCTCCAACAGGGGAACACCATTCAATCCATTTCAAATTCCTCCATAGACTTTGTACGACCCTTGTAGGATGTGCAGAACGGGGCTAAGCAGGGATGCAAGATGCTTGTGCTGCGCTGCGCTGCGCCTAAGGCCTCCTTCCGCGCCGCCTCGCCGGATCCGTTGGCACCTACCTACTCTCAGGATCACTGCTGGCAAGTGGGTGGCAACTCCTCTCAGCCAATCCTGGCGCTGCAAGCAGCGCCAGGATTGGCTAAGGGCCCGGTTACTCTCCGCCCGCCTGCCCATTAGGAGACCGAGGTTTGAGCCTTTGCTCAACCCTCGCTCTCCTAATGGGCATGCGCCAGCCTGTGCAGCCACTAGTGCGCATGACTGGGCACGGAGAACATTTCTCCAACGGTCCCCACTCATGCGCACTTGTGCATTGTGCACTACTGCTGCATGCCTCTGGTGACGTCTGACTGACAATGCATGTCAGTCAACATGACGCCGGACCGCCCACCCCCTTCAGACTCTGAAGGGGGTGGGCGGTCCGACGTCATGCTGACTGACATGATTGTCAGTTCTCCCTCGCATCTCTGAACTTAAGTAAACTGAGAGTTTACTCAAGTTCAGAGACGCCGAGGGAGCAGCTGCGGGCGGGGGGGCAAGGCCCCAACGCCCCAATGGACGCACCGCGCCTGATCTATACCTTGCCCAAGGTTCAGAAGAGATTGGACAACCCTCCGGGCCTCCCTATTGTTAGAATCCGGGTTCTCTGGTTGGCACAGGTAGGTACTTGTGACAAGCAGGGAACCTTTCCTCCAGTCAGGGTAAGGGGTTACACTCCTAAAATAACCCCTGCTCACCCTCTAGGTAGCTTGGCGCGAGCAGACAAGGCTTATCTCACAGCGTTATAGGTTAAGCATTTGTGAACACATACAGTAACCAAGTGACAACACTACAAATGGACACCACACAGGTTTTTATATTAAAAACAAGCATTGGCATAGCCAATAGGTCTCGCCTTTGGGACCTTATAAGTGTTTAGCCATGCAACAGTTGATGTTGTTGCACCATGGATATTGTGCTACATAACTAAATACTTATAAGGTCCCAAAAGCAAGACCTATTGGCTGTGCCAATGCTTGTTTTTCTTTTTGTACAACCATTTCTGACTGATGAAAATGGGAAATAAATTTTTTTATTGTTGCCTGAAAATTGCTGGAGGTCCAGAATGCAGCAGTAGGTGCTTTAAAACCCATAATATACTTGCTAACACGGCGCCCAGACAAGCTATGGGAACTTGTGTGTGAGGGGCAGAGAGTGTACTTGTACCATATTAGGGGGTATGAGAGCAGCAGTCCACAGCTGGGCACCTAGTTGACCAATTCCTGGGGGCAGAACAGCGGAATGGTGTGGGATAGTTAGGAAACGCTAAAGAAACGGAAATTGCAATCTGAGAAATGTTATTTAGAAATGCCAAGGAAAGGGTAGAAACAAAGAAAGTCTGTACAGAACAGGGAAAAGCAGTTGGGAAAATATGGAAACGTGTACGTTTCTCTTTGAAAAACAGCAGTGTTTCACCGTGATGCTGTGAAACAGTAAAGCAAGGCAGACCGCATAGCACAGTGCTTAATTTTCGCAGTCAAGTCAGACCCCAGTCTTCATTGGACGGACTGACGCTTCTTGGCCTTCTCTGCTCCGAAGAGAGTGATCGTCTTTTCAGTGCTTGGTTTTAAAACGCAGCACTGACAACGAGTGGTTTAACACTCTAGCGTGATGCTGGAAGCGACGTGGCAGAAAAGTGCTGGCTTGACACTAGTGTCCAGCTTTAGAGCATCTGTACGAGGTGAACAAAAAATCTTCAAATAGATTTAAGCCACTGATGGAAGGGCGAAAAGAAACGGAGGGCCACAGAGCAGGGTACAGCAGCACAAAGAGAAGCCTTGCTCAGTAATAGAGTGTGGATGGAACAGGAGTTGTTTATTTCTGTTGAAGAAGAACAAGCAGGAAGTGGGATAAGGGAGGGGGTGGCAAATGGTGATCACTTTCGCGGCCGCTTTGATGTTCTCAGTGGCCGCGCGGCTCACTGAGAACATCAAAGCGGCCGCGAAAGTGATCAGGCAGGCTGCCAAATGGTGCGCGCGCCCGGCACACATGCACTGCATTTGGAGGCCTGAAAAGCACTCGTTTGCACTTCCAAATCCCCCATTTACAAAAGCTCTCGCGAGAGCAGTGCTAAAGCGCTGGCTCAGGCGAGACCTAATAAGGATTCTTTATATAGAGTTACCACAAGACCATTAAACGACAAAAATACACAATACTGTTACTTTAGATGGTAGAAGTTTGCTTAGTTCTCTTAAGTTCTTAAATGCGACACTTTAAGTCAATGTACCTTAGATGCGACATGCAGGGCAACGAAAGTGTTGCAACGATGCTGATGCGATGAAGTTTTTGGTGCAAAGAAATAAAGACGTGAAGATCTTCCAGATGCGTTACGCTTCTCCGATGTTGCGAGAAGACTCGACTCGATGCGTTAGCTACAGCGGCGTCACCCTTTACGCGATGCGACGACAGCGGCCTTTGCAGCGGCACTCTTCTCCGACGTTTGCGAGACGCTTCCGTTCGATGCGATGCTGCAGCGGCGACACCCCTTTACGCGATGCGACGACAGCAGCTCTGACGGCGGCACGCTTCTCTGTGGATTGCAGGCGCTTTTCTTGATGCGGTGCAATGCGACAGCTACGATGGCTGCGATGGCGACACGCTCCTTCCTCGATGTGAGACTCTTCTCTTGATGCGGTGCGATGTGTCAGCTACGATGGCTGCGATGGCGACACGCTTCTTCGGCGTTGCGAGACACTTCCTGGACGATGCGAGACGCTTCCGCTCGATGCGTTGCTGCAGCGGCGACACCCTTTACGTGATGCGACGACAGCAGTTCCGACGGCGGCACGCTTCTCCTTCTTGAGTCGCGCTTCCTGATCCTTGCGACACGCAGTCCCTCAGAAGGCCCAACAACAGCAGCAGGCACTTCCAAAGAACTCTGGGGACCTGGGGGGTGAAGTCCACTGGCCCTGGGACTTCGTTCAGGGGGCAAGCTCAGCACAAGCCCTTGGAGATCTTTTAAGCACAAGTTGAAATAAAGTCTTTGTAGCAAGGCAGCAAGGCAACCACTGCAGGCCAATCCCCCAGGTCAGGGACAGTACTCCTCCTTACAGCTTTCCTGGTTCCTTCTCCTCAGGCAGAGGTTCTTCTTGTCAAGCAGGATCTAATTTCTTGGGAGCGGGGTCCCAATACTTATACCTCTAATTCCTTTGTTCCTCTGGGGTAGAGGGGCCTTTGCCCAGTCCAAACCAGTTCTTTGTTGACATGACTCTGCCTTTCTATTCAGGGTGCAGGGCAGAGATATCAGCCGCTCCACAGGAGGTGGAGCCAGCATTGTGGTGGCAGAGCACAGCCCTATTCAGAGTCCAGGTGCACTCCTCCCACCCATCTGGATGTCAATCTCTCTATTCACCACCAGGCTACCTAGCCCTGCCCCTCTGGGTTTCCCCAGCCCTGTCACTCACACAAACCAGACAGGCAGATACACATCATAGCAGAGGCGGGCTGAAATGGTTAGGCAAGCAAATACCAACTTTCTAAAAGTGGTATTTGCAAACACAGAATATTAAAATAAACTTTAATAAAAGATGTATTTTATTATTCTGAGTTCAGGCATACTAAACTCGATTTTCTACCATGTTCCCTGGGTCTGTTAGAATCATAGGTTGTAACAATTCTAACAGCCCATTCTGGTCTATGGGAACAGGTAGCCTTGCAATAGTGAAAAACGAAAATGGCTGTAATTCACTATTAGGACATGCCACACACATCAGGGCTTGTCCTACCTTATGCTTACAATGCACCCTGCCCTTGGGCCTACCGTAGGGGTGACTAATATGAAGTTAAGAGAAGGTTTAGGGACTGGGAAGTGGATGCACTTGCCCAGTCAGCATGACAGTACCAGACTGCACGCAGGTTCTGCAATGGCAGACCTTAGACACATTTTACTAGGCCGCTTCTGTGGGTGGCACAACCAGTGCTGCAAGCCCACCAGCAGCATTTGTATTTACAAGCCCTGGGCACTCCTGGTGCACTTTACTGGGGTCTGACAGTAAACCAAATAAGCCAATCATGGAATCCAACCAACATATACATTTTAAATAGGGAGCACTTGCACTGTGGCACTGGTTGGCAGTGGCACAGTGCTTTAAGCAGTTAACACCAGCAAAACACATGAGGCACAGCGACAAAAAGTGGAAGGGAGACTCACGCCAAGGTGCCAGGTCTAACACCTATTGTATCTGGTTGCGGCTCTATTCTGGAGCCCCTGGGCCAATATGTCAACCATTTTATCAAAGACTTTGTCCCTCTCACTGAATGATTAATCTCATAGAAAACCATCCATTTGACCCCAATTGTGAGATTTTGTGTACATTGGACGTCGAGTCCTTGTACACAAATATCCCACAAAGGGACTGCTTACTTGTCATGGAGTTGGTCCTCAATCACAGACCCCGGCCACACACATTCCCCACTAACTTTATCCTACAACTTCTGGAGGTTTGTCTCACCAGAAATTTCTTTCTCTTTGAGGATCAATTCTACCAGCAAGTTAAAGGTACCTCGATGGGCGCTATTTTTGCCCCTAATCTGGCCATTCTCTACATGGACTCTCTTGAGGTCAACCAAATACAAGCAGACACTAATCCCTTTCGCTCATGCATTGGAAAATGGAAACGATACATAGACGATATCTTTATGATCTGGCAGGACAGTGAGATTATTCTTGAATCATTTCTCCACTGGCTTAACAACAACTGCGGTGCCTTGAAATTCACCCTTACGACAAAACATCCATCTCATTCCTTGACCTAAAAATTAAACATAATGAGGGCACGCTCATAACAGGGTTGTTTCGTAAACCAACGGAACGTAATACCTTATTGAGCTATGATAGCAACCATCCACGGGCACTCAGAGATTCACTTCCATTCTCTCAGTTCCTACGGATCAGAAGGAATTGTTCTCTAAAGGATGAAAATTTCCTTGAAGCCAAAACACTATGTACCAAACTGACCAGTAGAGGCTACCCCAGCAGACTTGTTTGTAATGCAATGAAAAGAGCATGGTACTGCCCCGTGAGGTTCTACTGGAGCCAAAAATAAAAATAAACTCTAATCGTCTGGTCTGCGTAACTACCTTCTCCCCAGTCTCAAATGCAATACGAGAAACTATCATAAAAAATTGGCCGGTTCTGAATGCTGGAACCCTCAACTTGGAACGTCCTATGTTCGCTTTTAAGAAAAGCAGAAACATCAGGGATCATCTTGTCCGTGCAGCATTACCCAGCAACAAGAAAAGCCACCCTACATTGAATGATCTCTGGTCCCTTCCACCTTTAAAGGGTCACTCGAAATGTGGTAACTGCGTGGTATGTGATTTCACAATTGAGGCTAAAGAGTTTGTATTCAAAGATATCAAAACTGAATTGAAAATGTTCACAAACTGTAATACATGCAATGTGGTGTATGCTGTCTTCTGCCTGTGCAACAAAATATACGTTGGACAAACAACACAAAAGATCCGTCTACAAATCTCCCAGCACAGGAGCAGAATCAGGTGCAAAACAGCGAATGCACCCTTGGATGAACATTTCAAACAAAATGGACACTCTGAAAACGATATCCGTTGGATTATTATCACTGTGGTGAAACTACCTCCTAGAGGAGGCGACATCTCCAAAATATTGAACAAAGAAAGCTTGAATACTGGATTGAACCGCCTTGAGAACTGGACCTCATTGATATGACATCATTCCGATGTGTATGACAGATACTGTTAATGTTCTCTAAATTGCCTAACAAGATATTTTACTTTGCAATTGTAAATTATATGTCATCATAATTCTGTTTATAAACTACAGGTCACTCTCCTCTATGCACAACCAACACTTCCAATATGGCGTCTTCACCTTGTCTCTTGCAAAAGTCCTTCTTCTATTAACACTCATTTGGGTCTTGTCCCGTAGTCCCTTACCAGTTTCTAGTACCTTCCCACCTGACCCAATTGCTCCAATCACTGCTCCCGCAGGATTACAAAAGTTGGTCATGTGATGCGCGCTCTGGAATCACACCCGGAAGAATCCTGCTATTCAGCAACTTCGCTGCAACATACTGGTAAGCACTGGCCCCGCTTCCCCCATTTATACCTCCCAATTGCTGACTGCACACTAACTTGCCTCCCCTTCCATAGGCGACTGAGCCGTTAGAGTACACGAAGGCGACTCCCCCCGTATCCGTGCTGGAATTCATCATATCTGGTGAGTTTCTTTCCCTTCACTCGGTCCCTCAACCATGTAGATCTGCGTTAAAACTTAGTTTCTTCCTTTAAAAAAAACACACAAAAAAAACGTAGTTTCTTCCTTTAGGAGCCGCCATTATAGCAGCCCTCGTCTCTCCGCCTAAGTTCCCTCATTCTGGAATTGCGTTAAGACATGACTTTACGAGCCCCAGTACATGCTATTCTCCTCACGTTAGCGCCTCCCCCTCACTTCTGATCACTTTTAACCACGCCATCCCTTATACTTAGGTACTGTACTCTATATGCACTGGCTATTCTCCATAATCCTATTGATGTTAATGTCGTCATCTCAAATTTATACTGTACTGAAGATTTTTATTTAGCAAGCGATTGAGACTATGTATGCAACTGGCTATTCTCCTTAACCAAAGTGATTCTAATGCCGCCATCTCGAATTTTCACCGTACTGAGTTTCTTTATTTAGCATGTAACTGAGCCTATGTATGCAACTGTCAGAACGTTACAATCGTCCAATTGTTTTCGAATTTTCACCGTACTTAGTTTCTTTATTTAGCATGTAACTGAACCTATGTATGCAACTGTCAGAACGTTACAGCCGTCCAATTGATTTTGAATTACTGCCTAGATGCTACCTGCGCACTATTTCGCCCTCCCACACACCTTGGTTAGACTCAACATCACCGCCAATACTATCGCACTAAGACGCTTGACTAATTATGTTACCAGGTCCTACTCAGCCTTGCTGCCTCCAATGTATAATTGAGTAACCTCCACAGTTTAAGCATGTTCTACAACCCTCCACCGTCACGATTTTAACCTATCTCGCAGTAAGTGCGCTCGCCTTGGCTGACACTCCCTCGTACGCTTGTCTGTGCGCTTAACTATTAAGCATGGCTCAACGTCTTGTCTAACTGTTCGTCTCAATGCCCCATCGTGGCCTTACCTTACTATGTTAACCACCACACCTTGTCTACACACCGTATTATATATATGGTCCATATACCACTTGAGCACACCAGCCTTTTTCACGTCCCATACTGCTCACAACCTACCTCTTCCCATGTTGCTCTCGTATCTTAATGCATGCTAATCAGAACTTCTAGAGTCTGAAGTGCATGCTTCTGTCACTGCGTTGCCATAATTGAGTTTCCTATGTATTTGTAATCCTCCTAACTGTTTTTGCTTATGTATCATCCTTCCTCTCTTGCTCCCCCAGGCTAATGAGGCTCTATTTAACAGGCATGTTATCAAAGTCCTGAGGATGATCCGCTCATCCTTTAAACGGATCGACACGCTGTCGACACCCTAATACACCTTATACGCAAAAAACCTTTTGTTCATTCCGCTGTAAAGGTGTTTTGTAGTGATTTGTTCTTGTAACACTGTATATACTCCTTGTGTAACAAACCGGAAAAGCTTTGCCTGAGCCCCCTGTTGTTCGTTTTCTCCCTTGTTTATGTACTCTACTGGCTAAGTAGGACACAGATTTGTCCCATTTTATGTATTGTTTTGTATGATTATATCCTAAACCTACAAGTAAATATCAGACCTCTGTCCGGCTGGACAAGTCCACTAAATATAGCTATGATTGAGTCTATATTCATTCCTTTGGTTTCCATTTCACTTTATGGGGACCACTGTTGATGAAAACACTAGTGGGCCTGCAGCACTACTTGTGCCACCCACACAAGTAGCCTCAAAAGGGAAACTCAGGCCTGCCATTGCAGGACCTGCGCACAGTTCGTTAAACTGCCATGTTTTTCTGTCAAGTGCTCTCACTTGCCAGACCTTAACCTTCTCTTTCTATGCACATCAGACACCCCTATGGTAGGTCTAAGGTACCCCCTGGACAGGGTGTAGTGCATGTGAAAGATAGGAAATGTACTAAGGTGTGTTATGTCCTGACAGTAAAATAATCTGCATTTCGTTTTTAACTGTTGAAAGGCCAGCTTGCCCATAGGACAGAATGGGAAGGCTGTGTAATATATTTTCCAGCCTATCTTCCCAAAGCCTTAAGATGGAAAGGTGAAGTTTAATATGCCTGAACTCACAGTGTAATAACACATATTTTTATGTAGGTGGTTTTTGCATTGTGTGTTCAGAAGCCACTCTTTTAGAAGTGGCTGAGTTTATGTGCTCTGACATTTCTGTGTGTCTCTGCCTGGCTGTGGATTGACTGTCTGGATTTGAAAGCGATAGGATCTGGGGAATGTCTTGACCCCGGGGAGAAAGTGAGACTGCAACAGGCTGACCTGCATCTGAAGTGTAGGGGGAGGAGAAGCCCCTAGAGGTAAAGAGGTCTTTGTTGCTGCTATAAAACAATTGGTTCATCTCCTGCTGAGTGATTGAGAATCCAGACCCCCACTAATCAAAGGAAGAAAGGTGTCACTGGCAGGGAGGCACCCAGAACTGGTTTGAAAAGGGGTCCGTGCCACCTGAAACACAAAAACTTCAAAGCCATTGAGGGATATAACTATGAGAGCTGAAGCCCCTGAACTTTTGAGAATGGCTTGATCAAGTTTGAACAAGACTGGAGCTACTTCGTGGTCAAGAGGACCTTTGCCAAGAAAGAAACAACTGAAGAGAGTGAATGATAGGACTGACCATTGCTGTGTGTTCTGGGGCTGTCCTGCAGTTTGCAGTTTTAACCAGGGAAAGGCTAAAGGGACTTTGCTGTGTGCTGTGTCCCCCTACTTGAATGACTTTGCTGTGTGCTGTGTCCTGAAGTAACTTATCCCCAAGGGCCCCAGGTGAGCTGGCTCCCTGTTCGGAAACACAGGAACATAAAAGTTGCCATGAGAGTCTCAGCGACGCTGTGAGTGCGTGCTTGTTGCAACTGAGACCCTCGTAAGGCGTGCCCTGTGATCGTGGACACCTGGAGTCCAAGCAAGGATCAGCGACTCGGTGTGCCTGTGCTTTGTGTAGCCTGAACCCCTTTGTGAGGATTGTCCAGTGATCGTGTGCACCGGAATCCAAGTCAGTCTCATCGATGCTGTGTGAGGGAGCGCTGGGCACCGTGAGACCTTCGAGAGGATTTGCCTTGTTATCATGTGCACCGGAATCCGAGTGAGTCTCATCGGTGCTGAGTGAGGGTGCGTTGTGCACCGTGAGACCTTCGTGAGGATTTGCCTTGTAGTCGTGTGCACCGGAATCCAAGTGAGTCTCATCAACGCTGTGTGCGGGTGCATTGTGCACCGTGAGACCTTTGTGAGGATTTGCCTTGTTATCGTGTGCACCGGAGTAAAGTGAGTCTCAGTGACGCTGTGCGCGTAATCTTCGTGCAGCCTGAGACCCGTGTGTGGAGTTCCCACTGATCGTGCACCCAAAGCATAAGGAAGACTCAGCAACACTGTGGGCGTGTGCTTTGTGGCAGCCTGAGATCTTTGTAACTGAAGCGGCCCGGACTGGCATTCCCGGAGGAGCTGAGTTGCCTGCCCAAGCCGGCGTTGCCAATTAACAAAGCTGAATTGGAGGCCCAGCCGCTGGACTGGGAGAGGAGAGTGGGTTTGCGCCCCCCAGGTAACGTGTATCGACCCCTGGGGCAGGACGCGGGCTCGGAGGGAGACGCCCTTGGCCTCTCTCTCGTGTTGGCAGCACGAGCCTCTGCTTCGGCTCGCATCGCGGCTCGTATTGCTAAGGGAGTGGCAGTACAGGGGCCGGAGTGCAGAGCTGCACTTTTGGATTACATGGTACCGTGTTGGGGGCAACTGTTCAGAGGCTGACTGCAAGTCAGAAGGAGAGGCAGAGAGACCGCCCTTGCCCGATGATCGGGCCTGAGTGTATTACGCATTATTCCATTTCTGCAGAACGGAGTACCTGACTGTTGTATTACACATTGCATCATTTCTGCATAACGGAGTGCCTGATTAGAGTATTACGCATTGCATTATTCCTGCATAACAAACTACATGATTAGTGTATGACGCATGGCATTTTATCTGCATAACAAACTACCTGATTGTCGTATGACGCATTGCATTGTTTCTGCATAACAAACTACCTGATTAGCGTGTTGTACATTGTATTGTTCCTGCATAACGAATTACCTGATTAGTGTATTACGCATTGCCTTATTTTTGCATAACGACATACCTGGTGGTTGCATTACGCATTGCATTATTTTTCCTTGCAAAGTGCCTGATTGTTGCGTTACGCATTGCATTCTTTTCATTGCAGAGTGTCTCATTGCTGCATTATGCATTACAGTATTTTTACATTGCAAAAGTGCCTTAGCATTACAAACTGCATGATATGATATTAGGAGTACAGAAGAATGTTTAGAAGTGCTCAGTGATATCACCAGAACTTACAAGGGCTAGCTGGCCTAACAACCGGCCAGGAGAAATATTACACAACCTCATATGTTGGATTTATATCGTGTGGTCTTATCGTATATCTTTTTACATAAAGTGTATACTCGTTTTTATAAAACTCGTGTGGAGTCTATTTGTGTGTCATCATTGGAATATTGTGAGCGTGGTTGCAAATACTTTACACATTTACCTTGAAGATAAGCCTGGCTGCTCGTGCCAAGCTACCGAGGGGGTGAGCGGGGCTATCTAAAAAGGTTACCTTCCTTTCCCTGACGATGGAACGCGGGTCCCTACTTGGTCTAAGGTACCTACCTCAGCCAACCAGGGATCCCAGGTCTAACATGGATAAAATGTTGGAGTGCAGGTTGGAGCACTCTCCGCTTTCTGCTTTGCTTGGGTATGTCAAAAACCTCCCAGCAGAAGTAGGCGATTGGCTACTATGTTGCTGTTATTAGCCAAGAGGCGTGGACTATCCGTTGGGGAGGGACGAATGGCTTAGGGATGTTGCTTTCTGCCATCACCAATTATCAGAGTTCTGGGAACTTATGCAGATACAGACTCGCCCTCATGTCATTTGGGAACCATTACAAAGTTTTTTACAAGCGCACTCTGATGATCAGCAGTTGAGGTGTGAAAGGCTATGCTGACGTGCGCGCTGTTGGTGGGAGACCGCCCCACACGCCAGAATACCCATCTTCCCAATTTAACTGTAGAGTTACCCTTCCCTTCCCCCTCTAGCTTCCCTTTTCTTCTTCCTCCTCCTCTTCTCGCTGCACTCCATTTGAGATTCCTTTCTCTACTCTATTTCTCCTCCTTTTCTTTTGTTGCTGGCCTGCGGCTGCTGTCACCCGGACTGGTACACAGACTGGCAAGACCATATATTACCTCGGAACTGCAAATGTATTGAGGAATGACAATTTTTTCATGCAGTCTGAATACTGTATAACATGTACAGCCTTGCACCTTTGTGTTTCCCCTATGTTCACACTTTCAGGGCAGTGGGCTGCAGCTTGTATCTGTTAGAAATCTATAAATAAAGTTTTTTTTCTAAAAAGAAGATTGAGTCAGCGTGGGTAGGAGAAGCCCAGCTGGAAGAAAATCTGAAATCTGAGTGGCTGCCATGGGGGCCTGGAAGACGCCGGGCCAGGTGACAAGCAAGACAACAAAAGATGCTGCGATGAGAAGAGCTGAAGCTGCTGTCAGAAGGTGAACAGCATTCAAAGCAGGAGAAGTCCAGAGCTCAGGTGAGTGGGTTTGGGTGATGAGGCCAAGCACTCGGTCAAAGCCTGGGGGGTTTAAATAGATAGTAGGTGCAAAGTGCGGTGCCGATGAGTCATCAGAAATTAGATTGGGGCTGGCAAGAACCAATCTGCCAGTCATCAGTAATTACCGATCAGTGCCTCATCCATCATTACCGGCAGGAAACAATCAGTGAGTCACCAGCAATGACTGACAGGAAACAATCAGTGAGTCATCGGCAATTACTGGCAGGAAACAATTAGTGAGTCATTGTTAGAATTGGGAATCTCTGGTTGGCACAGGTATGCACTTGTGACAAGCAGGGACTCTTACTTATAAGTCAGAGTAAGGGGATCACCCTTTCAAAAAACCCCTGCTCACCCTTTAGGTAGTGTGGCGCAAGCAGTCAAGACTTTTCTCAGGGCGTCATAGGTTAAGCATTTGTGAACGCATACAGTAATACAATGACACACCACAAATGGACACCAGTCAAGGTTGTATAAAAATAGGTTTCTTTATATAAGGCTTAGCACAAGACCAGAGTAACGAGTAAAAATGACCACAGTATTATTTTAAAGTTCAATGTTCTTGTAGAAAGGCTTAAAATACAATAATAGGCTTCTTTTAGTTAAAACACGCTTCTTTCACATAAGTACGCTTCTTTCAAGGCTCTGTACGGTTCGTACCTGGGTGTGCGACTCGTTGACATTCAAAACAAGGGATGTACGAGTCTAACAATCGTTGCGGAATCTGGGGTCCGTGGCATGCATGCTGCGGTGCGAACAGAACAAAGTACCTTGGTTTTGTAGAATCCGCGAAGGACAGTGCGGGACAAGTCGATGGGTCCGGGTCATAGCTCGGCAGCGTATTCGGATGCTGGTCGGGTCGCGGCGTCGGTACGCGGCGTTGGTATGGGACCTTCAGGGATACGTTGCGGATGGCCCGGATCGGCTTGCAGAGTCCGTGGCGTTCGGCGTTCGAGCCGTACCTTCGGTGCGGATAGGCGGCGACACTTCTCGGCGAGCCGTACAGTGTACGGGGAGGATCTGTGTGATGCGGCTTCTCGGCTCTGAGCACGGCACGGTGCAGTACGTCTTAGCAGCGTACGGACCGTACCTGCGGGACAACGAAGCTTGTGTCTGAGGTGTACAGGATTAGGCAGCCAGGGCTGTACGACTCAAATCGGCGGGGAAGGTTAGGTGCGATGCGGCCGGGAGGGATACAGTGCGTACTAACGCTTTTAAAACAGCGTAGGCACACGGTGCCGGGCGGCAAAGACACGGCTTCGCGGCGGATGGGGTACGGGTCGTACTGGGGGCCAAATCCAGCAGGAAACAAGCAAGAATTGTCCAGGCAACTCAATTTGGGAAGGAAGATGAGTCCAATGGTCCTGGGAATCAGTTCAGGGGGCCAGCTCTTCTTCCAAGCCCTTGGAGATTTGTTGAAACAAAGTGCAAAGTCTCTTTTAGTCCTTTCCTCTCCTTTCTCAGCAAGGCACCAACTGCAGGCCAATCCCCCAGGTTTAGGGAAAGTTACTCCTCCTTCAGCTTCTTCCAGGTCCTTCTGGTCAGGCAGAGTTCCTTCGTGGTTCAATCAGGATCTGATTTCTTAGGAGCAGGGCTCCTACATTTATACCAAGTTTCTTTTGTCTTTACAGGCCAGGGGGGCCTTTGCCTAATCCCAGTCCAGTTCTTTTCAGTGAGGAGCACTTTGTTGTTGGGACTCTGGCTTCTTCTTTCAGCAGGCAGGGCAGAGACATCAGACGCTCCCCAGGGGGTGGAGCCAGCATTGTGGTGGCAGAGCACAGCCCTATTCAGAGTCAAGGTGCACTCCTCCCACCCATCCTGGTGTAATCTCTCTATTCACCACCTGGCAGCCCCAGCCTGTCTCCTGGAACTTCCCAGCCCTGTCACTCAAGCTACACACAAAGAAGACAGCCCCTCCCAGCAGAGGCGGACTGAAATGGTTAGGCACGCAAAGGCTAACTTTCTAAAAGTAGCATTTGCAAACCCAGGATATTAAAATAACCTTTGCTAAAAGATGTATTTTATTATCCTGAGTTCAGGCATACTAAACATGAATTTCTACCATGCTTCCTGAGCCTGCTAGGATTATAGAGTGTTATAATCTAGCAGCCCATTCTGGCCTATGGAGAGCAGGTAGCCTTACAATAGTGAAAACCGAAAATGGCTGTAATTCACTATTAGGACATGCCGCACACTTCAGGGCATGTCCTACCTTATCCTTACAATGCACCCTGCCCTAGGGCCTACCTTAGGGGTGACTAACATGAAGGTAAGGGAAGGTTTGGGGACTGCCAAGTGGGGACACTTGCCCAGTCAGCATGACAGTACCAGACTGCCTGCAGGTTCTGCAATGGCAGACCTTAGACATATTTTACCAGGCTGCTTCTGTGGGTGGCACAACCAGTGCTGCAAGCCCACTAGCAGCATTTGGATATTCAAGCCCTTGGCACCCCTGGTGCACTCTACTAGGGACTGATAGTAAATCAAATAAGCCAAACATGGAAGTCAATTCACATAATATATTTTACCATAGGGAGCACTTGCCCTGTGGCACTGGATGGCAGTGGCACAGGGCCCTGAGCAGCTAACACCAGCACAAAAATACATTGAGGCACAGACAAAAATGGAAGGGTGACCCACGCCAATGGTGCCAGGTCTAACACGTGTCCCCTCCAGCTGAAATGTGGGGAGAACTACCCTACCCCAGGGAGTTCTCATCACTAAGGTGGAAAAATCTGGAAAGACCATCAGCGTTGGCGTGTTCTATACCGGGGCGATGTTCCACCGTGAAATCCATCCCCTGTAGGGAAATGGACCACCTCAACAACTTAGGATTCTCACCCCTCATCTGCATCAACCACCTGAGGGGCCTGTCTGTCTGCACAAGGAATTCTTTGGAGAAGTCAGGAGCCAAGAGCACGGGCGCCGTTCACATGGCAGTCTTCAGGGTGTCAAAAGCCTTCTGATAGGTGTCAGTCCATATCACTTTTCTGGGCTGCTTCTTCGAAGTCAGCTCTGTCAAGGGGGCAACAATGCTGCCATACCCCTTGACAAACCTCCTGTAGTACCCTGTGAGTCCTAAAAAGGCCCTCACCTCTGTCTGGGTCTTTGGGGGCTCCCAAGCCAGGATGGTTTCAATCTTGGGTTGGAGGGGCGCCACCTGGCCGCTCCCCACTTGGTGTCCCAAGTACACCACTGATCCCTGCCCGATCTGACACTTGCTTGCCTTGATCGTGAGGCCTGCCTTGCGCAGTGCCATCAACACTTCCCAGAGATGTTGCAGGTGTTCCTTCCATGTGCCACTGAACACTGCGATGTCATCCAGGTATGCGGCGCTGAACTCGGTCAGCCCAGCCAACACCTGGTTGACCAACCTCTGGAAGGTGGCAGGGGCATTCTTCATCCCAAATGGCATAACCCGGAACTGGAAATGCCCATCTGGTGTGGAGAATGCGGACCTCTCTTTGGCCCCATCAGTCAAGGCGATCTGCCAGTACCCAGACGTTAAATTAAACGTGCTGAGGTACCGTGCAGCCCCTAACCGATCGATGAGCTCGTCAGCTCTGGGGATGGGGTGCGCATCAGTCTTCGTGACTGAGTTGAGTTCTTTGTAGTCCACACAGAACCGGAGTTCGGGTGTTGCACCCGGCGCGGCAGCCTTTGGGACCAAGACCACTGGGCTGGCCCAAGGACTGCTGGAGGACTCAATAACCCCTAGAGCAAGCATCTTTGAGACCTCCTCTTTGATGCAGGCTCTGACCCTGTTAGTTACCCTGTAAGCTTTGTGCTTCACAGGTAAGCTGTCTCCTGTAGCCACATCATGGACGCACCAATCTGTGATACCAGGAACCAGGGAGAACAGGTCAGGAAACTGCCCCAGCAGCTGGCGGCAGTCATCCTGTTGCTCAGGGGTCAGGGTGGGTGAGAGGTTAACTCCATCCACTGACCCGTCTCGCTCTGCGGCTACCAGGAGGTCAGGAAGAGGCTCAGACTCCTCCTCCATCCCATCATCTGTGGCCAAGAGCATGCCCACTTCGGACCTCTCCAAGTGGGGCTTTAGTCGATTGACATGTAGGACCCTTAAGGGGTTCCTAGGAGACTGCAAGTTCACCAAGTAGGTGACAGAACTCTTGCACTCCACAATCTCAAAGGGTCCTGTCCACTTGTCCTGGAGTGCACAGGGCTCCACAGGGGCCAGGACACATACCTTTTGACCAGGTTGAAGCTCAACCAGAGTGGCATTCTGGTCGTACCACCGCTTCATTTCCTCCTGGCTGGGTTCCAGATTTGCCTCAGCAAGTTGCCTGAAACGCCTAGTCTGGTTCCGAAAGGCCAGCATGTAACTATGTACATTCTGGGGAGGTTTCCTGGGAGATTGCTCCCAGCCTTCCTTGACCAGACTAAGAGGTCCTCGTACTGGGTGGCCATACAGAAGCTCAAAGGGACTGAACCCCAGAGACTTCTGTGGCACCTCACGGTACGCGAAGAGAAGGCATGGTAAGAGGACGTCCCACTTACGCCTCATGGGCTCCTCAAGGCCCATAATCATGCCCTTTAGGGTTCGGTTGAATCTCTCAACCAACCCGTTTCCTTGGGGATGGTAAGGGGTGGTGAACTTGTAGGTCACACCACACTCTTGCCAAAGAGATTTCATATATTTCGATATGAAATTGGTCCCCCTGTCAGACACCACCTCTAGAGGGAATCCTACTCGTGAGAAAATTCCCATCAGTGCCCGTCCCACCACGGGGGCCGTCACTGTCCTTAGAGGGATGGCCTCAGGGTACCGGGTGGCATGGTCCACCAAGACCAGGATAAACCTGTTGCCCAGGGCTGTCTTGGGGTCCAGTGGCCCCACAATGTCAATCCCCACTCGCTGGAATGGGGTACTGACTACAGGGAAAGGTTGGAGTGGAGCCCTCAGCTTCCTTCCACTCTTACCACTTGCCTGGCAAGTCTGGCATGTCCTGCAGTGAGTGTCAGAACTCCTGCGCATTTGCGGCCAATGAAAGTGGGTGACAAGCCTTTCGAAGGTCTTGTCCTGCCCCAAATGCCCTGCTAACGGAACGTCGTGAGCCAGCCCCAGTAGGAAGGCTCTGAACTTCTGGGGTACCACCAGTGCACGGGCTGACCCAGGTTCAGCAACCTTAGGCTCTGAGTACAGGAGGTCGTTCTCCCAGTAGATTAAGTGAGTACCGGACTGATCACCATTGGCCTGGGCTGCAGCCTGCTGCCGCATACCCACTAGAGAGGGGCACTCTTTCTGCTCCCTGCAGAATTCCTCCCTGGTGAGGCCTCCTTCCTGCTGCCAATGGGTCAGCTCAGGCAGGTCCCCCAGTTCGGCTATCTGTTCCCCGGTAGGCTCCAGGGCATCCCCCTCAAGGTCTGCTTCCTCCTGGGCCGTGGGAACGTTAGGAGCCGGTTTCCCGTGCCTCCTGTGCTCTCTCCCTAAGACCGGTTCCTGGGCCTCTCCCTCAGGCTCCAGGGTCCCTTCAACACCCCTACTGGCTGCCATCGACCAGGTGGTCACGCACGCCCAATCAGGTAAACCCACCATCCGCAGGTGAGTTGTCTTCTCCACCTTTTCCCAAGGGGAGCTCTCAAAATCATTCCCTAGGAGACAGTCTACAGGCATGGCAGTTCTCACAGCAACTTGCAGAGTACCAGAGACCCCCCCCCACTCAGAGGGAACTTGAGCCATTGGACAATGACTCTCTGTGTTGTCAGCGTTGACAACACGGCAGAATGCGTGTGGGACCACCTGCTCTTGAGACACCAGGTGTTGCTTGACAGCAGTCACACTGGCTCCTGTATCTCTAAGAGACCCCACCCTTTTGCCATTTATGGTCACCCACTGCCCATACTTTTGAGTATTGGGGGGCAGTTGGGCCTCAGCGACCATCTTACCGTCTCCTAATGAGACTAGGGTCATCTGTATGGGATCCCCCTCCCCTTGGACATCTACCTCCCTCCCAAAGGCTACACTAGCCACCTGCTTGGGGGGTGAAGCACCAGGGGGTGCTGGTTTACCAAACATGGGGCACTTGGGATCCATGGAATAGTGCCACAGGTTGTTACACTTGTAACATCTGGGGGGCCCTCTTTGAACAGGGTTACCTGTCTGGCCCTGGTCTGCTTCGGGGGTGGGATGGCTGAGAACCTTTCCCTTGGTTCCCCTGGGCATTACTTTGGGGCCCTCTGTAGAACTCCCTCTGTTTACCCTTGTCCCCCCCCACTCTTCTGCTGCGGACCCTGACCACCTTTGGTGGAGCCTCCCACGTGACCCTTGTGGACCCTGGTGCTGATCCAGCGGTCCGCCTCCTCAGCAAGCTTCCTAGGGTTAGTTAGCTTGCTATCGATCAGATGCTGGCGTAGCTCAGGAAAACAATTATCAGACAAGTGCTCCCATGCAATTAGATCAAACAGCCCTTGGTAATCATTTACTTTGCTACCCTTCACCCAACCATCTAGCGCTCTGGAAAAAAAAGTCACATATTCTACATAAGTGGTACCAGGCTTCTTGGTGCATTCCCTAAATCTCTGCCTGTACAATTCAGGAGTTAACCCATACCTTGTCATCAGAGCTTCCTTCATGTGTGGATAGGATGTGGTGACATCAGAGGGGAGATCTAGCAGTGTGTCCCGCCCCTCACTCTGGAACCTTTCTCCACAATCCCGCTCCCCAATCTCTCTCAGGGACCCGGTGGGAGGACATGGCTACTTCATAGGCCCTGAACCACTGCCCAATATCATCCTGCTTGTAATACTCTTTCACCACATCTTTAGGAATGTGCACCCTTGACTCTGTTAAATTGCTGCCACCAGAGGGAGAGTGGTCTAAACTCCTGGCCTTGAGATCCAACTCCCTCATTTTTACTTCATGCTCCATGGCCAGCCTTTGTCTTTCCATTTCCATTTGAAGCTTTGCCATCTCCACTTCATGTGCTCTTGCAGCAATCCTGTCGGCCATCTCCTCTGGTGACAGGCCTCTGGCAGGCTCAGAAGCACCTTCTGGGGTTATCACCTCCAGCACATTCTCTGGGAACCTGGATTCGTACCAGGCCCTCAGCGCCTTTGTATACTGCTCCTTGTTTTTCAATCCAGTTTGGTTAATTCTGTACTTGGAGAGGTATCCTTTCAAGACTTCACTTGTGCACCTCATCAGTGCCTTCTCCTCCCAATCTATGTCATCAACCCCAGAGAATATAGAGGCCGCCCTGCTTCCATTGACTGAGCTAGGCATGGTTTCTTAAAGTGGAGATTCTTCAGCAAAAACAAAAATCAATACTGTGTGGCTGCGTTATCGGTCTGAACTCACTACGTACATGAATCACAAATGCAAATTCAAATCCTCACCGCTGACCACCAATGTTAGAATTGGGAATCTCTGGTTGGCACAGGTATGCACTTGTGACAAGCAGGGACTCTTACTTCTAAGTCAGAGTAAGGGGATCACCCTTTCAAATAACCCCTGCTCACCCTTTAGGTAGTGTGGCGCAAGCAGTCAAGACTATTCTCAGGGCGTCATAGGTTAAGCATTTGTGAACGCATACAGTAATACACTGACACACCACAAATGGACACCGGTCAAGTTTGTATAAAAATAGGTTTCTTTATAGAAGGCTTAGCACAAGACCAGAGTAACGAGTAAAAATGACCACAGTATTATTTTAAAGTTCAATGTTCTTGTAGAAAGGCTTAAAATACAATAATAGGCTTCTTTTAGTTAAAACACGCTTCTTTCACATAAGTACGCTTCTTTCAAGGCTCTGTACGGTTCGTACCTGGATGTGCGACTCGTTGGCATTCAAAACAAGGGATGTACGAGTCTAACAATCGTTGCGGACTCCGGGGTCCGTGGCATGCACGCTGCGGTGCGAACAGAACAAAGTACCTTGGTTTTGTAGGGTCCGCGACGGACAGTGCGGGACAAGTCGATGGGTCCGGGTCGTAGCTCGGCAGCGTATTCGGATGGTGGTCGGGTCGCGGCGTCGGTACGCGGCGTTGGTGCGGGACCTTCAGGCATACGTTGCGGATGGCCCGGATCGGCTTGCAGAGTCCGTGGCGTTCGGCGTTCGAGCCGTACCTTCGGTGCAGATAGGCAGTGACACTTCTCGGCGAGCTGTACAGCGTACGGGGAGGATCTGTATGAGGCGGCTTCTCGGCTCTGAGCACGGCACGGTGCAGTACGTCTTAGCAGCGTACGGACCGTACCTGCGGGACAACGAAGCTTGTGTCTGAGGTGTACAGGATTAGGCAGCCAGGGCTGTACGACTCAAATCGGCGGGGAAGGTTAGGTGCGATGCGGCCGGGAGGGATACAGTGCGTACTAACGCTTTTAAATCAGCGTAGGCACACGGTGCCGGGCGGCAAAGACACGGCTTCGCAGCAGATGGGGTACGGGTCATACTGGGGGCCAAATCCAGCAGGAAACAAGCAAGAATTGTCCAGGCAACTCAATTTGGGAAGGCAGATGAGTCCAATGGTCCTGGGACTCAGTTCAGGGGGCCGGCTCTTCTTCCAAGCCCTTGGAGATTTGTTGAAACAAAGTGCAAAGTCTCTTTTAGTCCTTTCCTCTCCTTTCTCAGCAAGGCACCAACTGCAGGCCAATCCCCCAGGGTTAGGGAAAGTTACTCCTCCTTCAGCTCCTTCCAGGTCCTTCTGGTCAGGCAGAGTTCCTTTGTGGTTCAATCAGGATCTGATTTCTTAGGAGCAGGGCTCCTACATTTATATCAAGTTTCTTTTGTCTTTACAGGCCAGGGGGGCCTTTGCCTAATCCCAGTCCAGTTATTTTCAGTGAGGAGCACTTTGTTGTTGGGACTCTGGCTTCTTCTTTCAGTAGGCAGGGCAGAGACATCAGACGCTCCCCAGGGGGTGGAGCCAGCATTTCGGTGGCCGAGCACAGCCCTATTCAGAGTCAAGGTGCACTCCTCCCACCCATCCTGGTGTAATCTCTCTATTCACCACCTGGCAGCCCCAGCCTGTCTCCTGGAACTTCCCAGCCCTGTCACTCAAGCTACACACAAAGAAGACAGCCCCTCCCAGCAGAGGCGGACTGAAATGGTTAGGCACGCAAAGGCTAACTTTCTAAAAGTAGCATTTGCAAACCCAGGATATTAAAATAACCTTTGCTAAAAGATGTATTTTATTATCCTGAGTTCAGGCATACTAAACATGAATTTCTACCATGCTTCCTGAGCCTGCTAGGATTATAGAGTGTTATAATCTAGCAGCCCATTCTGGCCTACAGAGAGCAGGTAGCCTTACAATAGTGAAAAACGAAAATGGCTGTAATTCACTATTAGGACATGCCACACACTTCAGGGAATGTCCTACCTTATCCTTACAATGCACCCTGCCCTAGGGCCTACCTTAGGGGTGACTAACATGAAGGTAAGGGAAGGTTTGGGGACTGGCAAGTGGGTATCAGACTGCCTGCAGGTTCTGCAATGGTAGACCATAGACATATTTTACCAGGCTGCTTCTGTGGGTGGCACAACCAGTGGTGCAAGCCCACTAGCAGCATTTGGATATACAAGCCCTTGGCACCCCGGTGCACTCTACTAGGGACTGATAGTAAACCAAATAAGCCAAACATGGAAGTCAATTCACATAATATATTTTACCATAGGGAGCACTTGCCCTGTGGCACTGGATGGCAGTGGCACAGGGCCCTGAGCAGCTAACACCAGCACAAAAATACATTGAGGCACAGACAAAAATGGAAGGGTGACCCACGCCAATGGTGCCAGGTCTAACAGTCATCAGCTATTACAGCCAGTGAAGGGATTCAGTGGCATACAGCAGTGTAAATACATGAATGTCTTATAGGAAATTGTTCTTCTTTTAAAGGTCAGAGGCATCTTAGGGGGCAACAAAAGCACTGGTGAAAAAAAGAACCACAGACGTATTTGCGTGTATGCTACCATTGCTATTAGAGAATTCCTCCTCCAAGTAATGTCTTAATAGGGGGGGGCACACTAGGAACAATGACAGGAGAGAGCGGTGGAACAGGACAACTGGGTCATGACAGTCACCCCTTCTAAGGCCGACTGACAAGGTGGGACTTCATGCGATATAAGGCATGAAATTGTTTTATTAAATGAGGAGCATGAACAAAAGATGCAGGCTCCCACTAGTTTTCTGAAGAGTCATATTCTTTCCAAACAGTCAAATAATATAAACATCCCTGTATCCTTTTTGCATCAAGAATGCGTTGTACTTCATATTCAAGATGACCCTGTACTGATATTGGAGGAGGAGGGGAATCAGGTCGAGTAGCGGGGTAATGGGGTTTTAAGAGGGAAACATGGAATGCTGAATGCATAGTGTATTTGGGGGGCAAATGCAACTTCACAGAAACTATGTTAAGTATTTTTAGGATGGGAAACGGGCCAATAAACTTAGGTTGTAATTTCCGTGATCTTTCCAACTTAATATTTTCATGTTGATAACCAGACTAAAACCCTACTTTGTATGGAGGGGTAGCGCTACCATGTTTATCTGCCTGAAATTTCATAACCTGCTTAGCTTTTGTTAACCAATGTTTAGCATCTTCTTGGATTTTTTGTAGAGTCTGAAGGCACTCTGTAACAGCTGGAACTAGAGATGTGTCTGGTATGATTGTTAGTGCCCTAGGGTTATAACCAGTAAGAAAAAAAAAGGCGAGCAATGTGTGACTGAGTGCACTGTAGACAAATTCGGCCAAAGGGAGGATTACGTCCCATTGACTGTTGGTGGAGGCTAAAAGGCAATGTAGGGTTTCTTCCCAAGTTTGATTTACCCTTTCAGTTTCTTGTCAGATTCGGGGTGGTGATCCAGCGGATTACCAGCTCGGGTTACTCACAAACCATATAAACTCACCTGGGCCCATAAACATTCACACAAATAAGCTAGTAGTACCGCCGGAGTAAATTTTGTTTTACCTGCAAGATTTAGTTATCTTTACTCAAATCTTACCGATCCAATCTACTTGACAATAAATTTCCTCCGGTCAATGAATCTAGTAGCTAGTAGCATAGATACAAATAAACATTTAAGGGTTTCTCCACTAATCAGACTCAAAGAGTTTTAAAAGTTTTATCTAATCAATAATTTTGTGAGTCAAAGATCAAATACATATTAACATCAAGTTTCATTTTGGAAAGAAATCAAGTTTAGTTCAATAATAAGTCTCAATAAAATATTGTGATGACAGTACCTGTAAAGGAAGAAAAGAGAGAGCAGGTACAAGGACAGTTTTCACAGAATTATATTTACCTAGGGTGATAGATGAACCCAACTCCTTGGAAAGGGTCACGTGGATTCCACAGGGCAGGTGGAAGACAGAGGATCAGGACAGGTTCAAGACCGGGAAGGTGACCTCTTCTAAGTGCAACACCAGCGTCGCACCCCTCTCTGGCACTACTCTCCTCGATTTTCTCTACCACAACTCCCCTTCTAGATGATTGGTTTATCGATCAGTATTTTGGTCTCTCGAGCAGGGTCTCTGGCATATGCAGGGTCTGAGACAGCGTCTCGGACAGCGTCTGTGGCAGCATACATGTCGGGGCTGTGTCTGCTGTCTGCGTGACGGGTCTGTCTACTAACTAACTAACCTACATCAATTATCCTATGCTGTGTTCGTGTACCACCCCCAAATGTTTCAATATTGTGTTTTCCCCTATTCTGATTGGACAGGGCAAGGAGGTGAGTTCATCACACTATACTAAATGTAATATTTTACTTAAGGTTCTTTGTTCTATGTTCCCACCCCTTAATTTACTATCCCAAAGCTTTATTCCCACGTGCATTTCGTATTATGATAAATACAATTTATAGAATTTGTAATATTTGTTGCTCTTGTCCGGGTCGATGGGTTAAGTTCTCATGGGATTTCTTCCCAGCTTGACCTTGGCTGGGTTTCAATGGTGTCATCATGGTTCCGGGCAGGATTCAGTGAGCATGCGCACAAACCAAATGGGGTAGGGATTTCAGTTACCCTCTGAGGCCCAAATATGAACTAATAATAAAGTCAAAGGAAAACATGTTAGAATACGAAAATAAATGAATTCACTGTATACCACCTATCTCTACTCTAATCCCATTTACTTTATTTATCTCTTTCGCATTAGCAATTAGTAGAACTTGCAAGTTTAGTTTTAGCAGAAACATGCGTATTAACATGTGAGTTTCAAGCTGCCATTTTAAAAGCTATTGCGCAGCTGCAAAAGTTTCCCTCCAAGCATAGAAAACGGCATACTATGTAGATGCAGTAGACGCATGCGCAGTGAAATTCCCGCGTTTTGGCGGCCATTTTAATGACACTCAGATTACTGGTTAGTAATACACATAGGCAAGCCTCCCCTAGATACTGTATAACATGTGTAATGCAATTTATTTGTATTCACGAACAGATTGATTAAAGTGTTACATGTTATTTGAGAGGATTACTTCCGAGCAAGTTTCTTCTTTAGGAAACCTTGCTCCATCAATCCCCTCTCTGATGGCATTTTATGCCATGGCAAATTTTCTACTACTAATTCAGATGCCAACTTTAGCACTTTTACATTTCTATTTCTTCTTCAACTCTTTCATTTCTTTCTTTTTCCCTTTTGTTCTGTAAACCCCTTATTCTTTTGTAAAAATCTCCCTTTATTTCTTCCAGTCGTATTTCTTCGTATTTTCTTTTCTTTCCCTTTTCATTCACTCCATATTCCTTTCTTTTCTTGCAACATGTATGCCAAAACATAATTGCTAAAACTAATAGTTATTCCCATTATTGGTATTATTATTTGACCTAACATACTTTTACCTATATTAGAAAACCAACTACCTATAGTAGAAATGCTATTTGTTAATTTCTTCCATACACTGTCAACTTTCAGTGGTTTCAAATCTTCATCTAATTTCGTAATATTTTTAATATATCCTCCAATTCCAACACTTTTATCAGGAATGTAAGTACAACAATGTTGCGCTTTCAACATTTTACAGACTCCGTCCTCTTTTGCCAATAATATATCAAGAGCAAGTCGATTTAGCAAAACCATAGATCTGATCGCAACCAATTCTGTATTGATAATTAAGAACCCTTCAGCAGTGTCACTAGATAACCGATCCACTACGGTAGAAAGCTGACAAATTTTACAAGAATTCAGAAATACTCCTACTGAAGGTATCAATGCACCGAATATATGAATATATAGAAGTCCGATTGTGGACGAAACACGTTGGCTGTTGCAAAAAAATGTGTGAATAAAGGATGAATTTAAATATCAACAGAACATATCGACTCTTTCTTGGGAAAACAATTGTGTTATAGATTTATCTTATTGTGGACTGTCTACATTTAGGTGCCGATTCCGATTGGGTAAAATTATTTCCCGTACGACTCGTATCTGTATTTTTTTACGTACGAGTCGTACAAGTCCCGTACAAACGGCGAAGTACGATTCGTACCGTAAAAATACATACGAATTGCTTTGGGAAAAGTCTACGAGACGTCCCCAGACAGATTTACGTACGAGCCGTAAAACTGAAGTCCGAGTGCACAAGTCCGATCCGTACCGGCGTCCCGAATACACAAGCGTATGGAAAACGTCCCGTACGGAGCGAACTTTGTACGACCCCTACCCCGGGTAAACTTGGGCCCGGGGTACGAGTTGTACGGACCCCCACCCCACCCGCGCATGTACGTGCCGTACCCCAGCACCCGCGTATGTATGTGCCGGACCCCCCACCCCTGCACCCACGCATGTATGCGCCGTACCCCAGCACCCGCGTATATACGCGCCGTACCCCCCCCACCCCAGCACCCGCGCATGTACGCACCGTACCCCAGCACCCGCGTATGTACGCCCCATACCCCCCACCCCAGCAATAGCGCCCCGTACCCCAGCCCCCATGTATGTCCGCACCTCACCCCCCACCCCAGCACCCGCATATGTACGCAGTGTACCCCAGCACACGCGTATGTACGCGCCGTACCCCCCCACCCCAGCACCCGCGCATGTACGTGCCGTACCCCAGCACCCGCATATGTACGCCCCGTACCCCCCACCCCAGCCCGTACTTGGACGCACCGTACCCCAACACCGTACCCCAGCATCGCGTATGTACTAATCGTACAACACCATTGCATATGTGATCACTGTACAACAACATAGCTATGGACGCACCTTACATACGCGAAAATGACTGGTACTGAACCAGGACACTGTAAAACAGCACAAGGAGGGTCAATTCGACTCGCACAACACCACAAAACACGTCTACAGGACAAAAAACAACTAAAAGACTGACCTGGCACATCCAAACAGGCAAACAGAGGCCCAAACTCACAACCACCTCTTATAACACACCCACCAAAAGTTCAAACCCAGCCACACCCACAAATGGACCAATAAAAAGGGCCCACAATCACAAATCCCCCCACCCCAGCACCCGCGCATGTACGTGCCGTACCCCAGCACACGCGTATGTAAGCGCCGTACACCCCACCCCAGCACCCGCATATGTACGCCCCGTACCCCCCACCCCAGCCCGTACTTGGACGCACCGTACCCCAACACCGTACCCCAGCATCGCGTATGTACTAATCGTACAACACCATTGCATATGTGATCACTGTACAACAACATAGCTATGGACGCACCTTACATACGCGAAAATGACTGGTACTGAACCAGGACACTGTAAAACAGCACAAGGAGGGTCAATTCGACTCGCACAACACCACAAAACACGTCTACAGGACAAAAAACAACTAAAAGACTGACCTGGCACCTCCAAACAGGCAAACAGAGGCCCAAACTCACAACCACCTCTTATAACACACCCACCAAAAGTTCAAACCCAGCCACACCCACAAATGGACCAATAAAAAGGGCCCACAATCACAAATCATGAGCCTTTGCAACAGACCCACTGCTGACAGACATCACACACAAACAACTGCACCCACACACCTTAACTTACACACCTTCACACAACCTTCTTCACACAGACCCCCTCTACACATACACACACACCTACACATTCACACCCACACACCCACAACCATCCACACCCACACCCCACACCATGCCCACAGACAAGAATCTAAAGTTCACAAGGGAGGAGCTGGACATCCTTGTCAACAAAATCATCAGAGTCGAGCCACAGCTCTTTGGAACATTGGTCAGACAGACCAGCATATCCCAAAAAACTAGCCTGTGGCAGAGGATCGTCGATCGGGTGAATGCTGTTACGCCCATCAGAAGGACCAGGAATGAATGTCAAGCCAGGTGGTACGATCTGCGCAGGGCAGTCAAGCGCAAAATGAACGAGGAATACGCCCAGAGTAACATCACAGGAGGTGGGCTGCCCCGCAGACCGGTACATTACCATCCCTGGGAGGAGAAGGTGATGGCCCTGCTTCCGCCGGTGGGAGTACACGGAGTAAAAGGAGTTCGAGAGCCTGGTGAGTACACAAACAACTCATGTAACATGGGGGGAATGGCATCCACACCCCAACTACAACAAATGCACTCACCTACCCCCAAACCCTCACCTGACACAACCACACTCTAAACAATGCTCATGCCACTAACATGAGTATGCCCCATTCACAAAGCAAGGCCATGCCATGTCCCAGCCTACACAAACCACATACCCAAGACAGGATGTCCGGGATGCTGGGAGGGTGGGGATCACTAAACATATTGTACAACTCAGAAACAGACACCATTGCCCTCAGCCCATATGGCCCAGGTACATACTCATGCACCATGCGCAATGCACAGGGACTGGCAAAGTACTGACAAGGTAGCTGACACTTGGCCCTGCTGTAGGCAGCACAAGGCCCTCCTGTGACAACTGCAAACTTGAACACAAACACAACAAGCTCAGAAATCTAGGACAGGAACTCACACTCACTGACATGGCAGCATGCGCCATGGTGAGACAGATACATCACCTGGGAGACCCACTGCCAAATCACACCACACCCACCAGCAGGCCCTGTCAATCAATCAACAATCGATCAGGGTACTTGTAAGGCGCGCTACTTACCTGTCAGGGTCCCAAGGCGCAGAGGGGGGGTGGTTCCACCACTGCTAAAAAGAGCCAGGTCTTGAGGAGTCTCCTGAAGGCAAGTAGGTCTTGGGTCAGTGGTAGGTGGGTTGGGAGGGTCTTCCAGGTCTTGGCGGCGAGGTAGGAGAAGGATCTGCTGCAGGCGGGCGTACGTTGGATGCGGGGGAAAGCTGCGAGGGCGAGGATGCCGGAGCGGAGCTGGCGGGTGGGGGTGTAGAAGCTGAGTCTGATGTGCAGGTAGGCTTATCCGGGGGTGTGGAGTGCCTTGTGTGCGTGGCTGAGGAGCTTACAGGTGATCCTCTTGTCGATGTGGAGCCAGTGCAGGTCTCTCAGGAGGGGGGGGATGTGGCTGTGGCAGGGGGCGTTGACGATCAGTTGTGCTGAGGCGTTCCCGAAGTGTTGTAGCCGCCGTTGGTGTGTGTATGGGAGTCCTGCGTAGAGTGCAGTGGTGTAGTCCAGTCAGCTGCTCACGAGGGCCTGTGTCACTGTTCTACTTGTTTAAGTCGAGATCCACCAGTAGATCCGGCGGAGCGCGCGTAGGGTGTCGTAGCAGGAGGAGGAGACGCCGTTGACCTGCTTGGACATGGAGAGGGAGGATGCGAGGAGCAATCTTAGGTTGCGTGCGTGTTTGGTGGGTGTCGGTGATGTCCCCAGAGCGATCGGCCACCAGGACTCATCCCAGGGTGAGGGTGTGGGTCCCAGGATGAGGACCTCCGTCTTGTCCAAGTTCAGCTTCAGATGGCCGCTCCGCATCCAGTCGGCGGTGGCTCTCAGACCATCGTGGATGTTTGTCTTGGCGGTGTGAGGGTCCTTGGTGAGGGAGAGGATGAGCTGGGTGTCGTCGGTGTAGGAGATGTCTTTGAGGTTGTGGTGGCGGGCCACTTGTGTGAGGGGGGCCATGTGGATGTTGAACAGCGTCGGGCTGCGGGATGATCACTCACCCCTTACACAAGCACACGCCCCCGGGGCAGCCAATGGAGTCACACACTCTCACAATGGACATGTGACACAACAAGATCAAGCCACAGCCAAAAAAGCATCCAAGGCCAAATGCGACATGTCAAAGACCCTGGATAACATTTCAATCAGTCCCCTGCAACATACCCATCCACAAGTGAACATTGATGTGAATGCTAGGCACATACAACTACCTGGAGGAACTGTGGCAACCAGAACATGTATGAAACATGGATGTCGCATGAAACAGCATTAACATTGTCTCTCTCTCACACACAGGGCAACGTCATGGATCCCCCCCCCAACACTGGGGGGGAACAATCACAGGCCCAGGCTCGGTAGGAAGATGATCCCACCATCAGCGACGACTCTCAGCACTCTGTGGATGACCCCAACCAACCTGGACCCTCTGGTGCCCAAGCCCCTGCAGCACCTGCGTCAGGTACATCTGTGCCAACCACCACCCCCATTCTTGCCACATCCCAGGAGACACCCAGGAGCCCTGCCCGCACAGAACAACTGAGCCAGTCTGACCTGGAGGGACAAGGTTCTCCGGCCACCCAGGAGGAGGCAGACAACCCTGCAAATGCCATCCCTCAGGAGTCCCGTAGACCCGATGTGCCCACAACGGCTGGCCAGGCTCGTGTGGGCAGGGGTGGTGGGAGTGGAGGCAGGTGGAGGCGCGAACCTGACCAGCCAGCTGAGGGAACTGGTATGTCACACATACACCACATCTTGGAGACATACCGGCGTGACACCAGGGGCATCAGCCAGGTAGTGGGGACCCTCAACGAGATTAAGAACCAGCAGGCCGTGCAACACGCCAGTCAACAACAACACCAAGGACGGATGGAGGCAAGACTGGCTGAGCTCCTGGCGGTCCAAACGGACATAAGCCGTTCACTCCGTCGGATCGCCGACAACATGGGCAACCCTCCCTGTCCCACCAGGAGAAGACCAGCACCAGCCACAGGAAGGGAGGAGGAGGAGGATTCATCCGACGGAGCGTCCCAAGCATTGTCAAGGCCTGCATCTGAGGGTCCCGCAAGGAAGGTGGGTCGTCCACGGAAAAGACCGTGAGAGGCAGCGGACCATCCACATCTCCCAGGTCACCTGGCCTGGCACCTGGCCCTCATGCGCAACAGCAGCACCTCATCCAATGACATTCTCTGCCACATGGACTTGCTGGTCACAGTCTGACCAATGATGACCAACACTGTGGTCTGGACTCTGATGACTCAAAATGACAAGGATCCCATCTCCCCCTGTGAACTTTGGATTCCATGCGCACTGTATAGCACCTATTTGTCCACACTAAACAGGCCCCCCACTGAGAATAAATCTTAATTTCTACAATTACATGTTGCATTCATTTTGCATGAGTACACAAGCTATGTGTGGGGAAATGTCAAACTATGCATGAGTGTTGAACTAACTCCAGCCATCCATACGCTGGAATCTGAGTCTGTGACAGGACACACATGGGTCACAATGTATCATACTATACAGACATGAAGCACAATACTCACCCGTGATGGCCTCAAGCTGCTGAGGGGGGGCATGCATTACTGTGCGGACAGACCAATTGGGAAGAGTATCCTGAAGGCGTAGAGGTCATGGCTCATGTGGATGTTGCCGGGGAGGGAGTAGCAGGTATGTCTTGCCAGGTGGGAGAACTATGTCCTGCATGCTGGAGTACGGTGGATGTGAAGAATGGTGGCCAGGGCAAGGTTGGATGCACGGAGTTGGCACAACGGGGTCTCAGATGACAGACGGCCAAGGTTGGTTTGAGGTCTGTGGTTGTGGCCTGCCTCCTGAGTGTGGGTGAGGAGTCTGAAGGTCATCCTGCAGCACACAGTGATCCATTGCAGCTATCTCTGGTGGACGTTGATGTGGCTGGGGCACGGGATGTTGAAGCTGAGGTGTGCACATGCAGCCTGGAGGTGGACAAGTTTCCCGGGAGTTAGGATGTACTTGCTCCTTAGAGGGCGGGGCAGTAGTTGACATGGCTGGTGTCGTGGGCCTGGGGGATGGTCTGTCTTTCCCTGGAGTGGATCTATCTGTGGATCATGTGCATCATGCAGAGGGTGTTGCACCCTGAGGTACAGATGCTGGTGATTAGCATGGCAAATGTGAGTGAGAAATCCATGATGCACACCATCTTGTGTGTGTGGGCACTAGGTGCATGTGCAGGGCTCTTGCGGGTGGGATACAAACAAGCAGCTGACCCACCTGTAAGGGGACAATCCTCAGATGATTACCTCAGTGCTGTACAAGTCCAGCCTCAGGTGGCTGATGTTCAGCCATTCATCAATGGATCTCATGCCTTCTTGAATGTTGGAACTGGCAATGGCTGCGTCTTTGGTGAAGGTGAGGAGCACCTGGCTGTCAATGGCATACGAGCTGATGATGAGGTGCTGTGCGCATGTGATGCCGGTGAGGGGGACCTGGACACATTGAAGATTGACACACTGAGAGATGATACCTGGGCCATGTGCCAGATGATGCCACTATACTACATGCTGAAGGCTTGAGTCCCACTCCCATGGCCTTGCTGGTGTACGGAGCCGGTGGGGAGTAGGAGGGACATTACCTGGTTGGTGTGACAGGGCCTGGAAAGGCGGGGCAGCGCTGTGTAGGCAGTTGGAGTTGCACACTCATCATGCAAAGGTGTCGTGTGTGCGCCTAGGGTATGCCTGAGAGCAGGCGGTAGCTCTTCGGATGGACAATGCTTGGAGGGTGGCTGCAACATCAGACTGTAGTGTGATGTGGGTCATGTAAGGACATGAGGGTCGTGCAATGTGCACGTTGCATGCGCTGACGGTCCAGCCTTTGGCACTGCGTGGGCGCAACAGTGGCACAGACAAGCTGATGCCAGCCAAATGAATGGGTTGAGGGAGGAAGGGGGGAGCATCTTTGAGGTGTGTGTGTTGCCGAATCTGTACACTTTGTGTGCCCTTGCTGCAGGGGCCGCAGCAGCAGGCGGCATGTCCTGGAAACTATGCCACAAGTTGCACACAACGACAAGGATGTCAGAAAGGACTACTGCAACAGGCGTATGTAAAGAAAGGAGTGTCCAGTTTCCCATGGCACACCCAGAGACAATGGATGCACAATCACCAAAGATGACTGACACTTGATCATGAAACTGAAGGACGAGCTGCGCACAGGATACACACCCTCAGCAGGTGTTGACGGCCCGTTGTGGTCACCAACATGCCCAAATACATACACAACCATGGACATCATGCACAATAGAGATTTTAATCCCTGAAGAACTGCATGCATGTTGCTAAACTACACATAGACTCATATGCACAAACTTTGACAACTATGCCAGAGATGCCGCATGCAAAGTGGCAAGAGACCTGCATTGACAGAGATGAGTCACCTTGGAGGGTGAGGAACACCTTTATTACTCAGGTTCACACCTCGGGAAATGCATCAATATGAACAGACTCACAGGTCATTTTACTGAACATCTGGGACCTACCCTGACACCCCCTTCACCATACAGATGCTCTAAATCCATTGAACTGGCACACAAGAGAAGGGGGTGAGCCAAACACCCCCTGCTGCACACGGAGGGGCTGCAATTTCCCATTGATTCTCTCATGGGGATGTCCCACACTATGTCCACCGGTAGCATCCCGTGTGTTTCAGAGGGAAGTTGTACACACATTGATGCCTTCATCAGAATCCACAGTCCCATTACAGATGACTGTTGCGAAGGGTGACTATCAATACATGGGAGTCATGCAACATGTCATGTGCCCCATGGTGAGTCGACATGTATGTATAGTAACACAACATGCACAGGAGCAGTGCCCACACATTCCAAACACCTACCAACACCAAAATGCCGTGCAGCAATCCTTAACCAAAAAGACTTTTCACCATGTCCGTGCATGGGAAGCTGATTCAGCACACGTTGCAATACTCATAAGGAATAGCGTGAGGCCAACGATGACACGAGCAGACAGCATGCGAAACGACCTGGGGATGACAGACACACAAGAAGTCAGGGAAAAGATTGTCATCCGCATGCATGGTCATTTACTCTACAGGAATAAGTGTGTCACCATGCTATATTAAAATTGAGTGTCTAAGCTAAAATGTGTGGAAGAACATCATCACTCAAGTGACACATCTGAACACACCTCTAAGTCACTTAGCATACAGTCAGCTGGACACACACATTGCAACACATGCCACACAAGGCTCCAGGTGTGCATACTCAGATCCATGGACTCCCCATTATTAGAAGAAGTTGCGTATGAGCTGACTCCGGATGTCGTCGTCCTCCTCCTCCTCATCCTCACTTGCCTCGTGACCAAGCCCTTCATCATCCACGGGTGGATGTTCCTGCTCATCCGGATCCAGGATGAGTGGCACAGCCTTCTCCACTGCCATGTTGTGCAGCATGCAGCACACAAGGAAGATCTTGCAGGCCTTCACCGGTGCATATGGGAGGGACCCGCCTGTCTTGTGAAGGCACCGGAATCTGCTCTTCAGGAGGCCAAACATCCTCTTGATCACTCGCCTGGTCTGCCCATGTGCGTTGTTGTAACGGTGATCTGCAGCTGTTCTGGGGTTGCGGAGAGGCGTCATCAGCCATGGCATGTTGGGATAGCCAGAGTCCCCTACATGGAAACATCATGTAAAGAAGTGGGTCAGGAGATGTCGTAAGATACAAAAATAGCGCTATACAAAGGACAAACAGAGTATACCCACCAACAAGACATGCTCGTTCGTTGTGCAGCTGCAGCATCATTTCTGGCACCCTGCAATGCCTCATGATGTAGGCATCGTTTGCTGACCCTGGAAAACGTGCACAGACATGGGAAATCAGCATGTTAGCAAGACACACCACAAGGGCATTTATAGAGTGGTAATGTTTACGGTTGCGATAGGCGACCTCCTGTGCTTGTGGTGGTACAAAAGCCACATGTGTCCCATCAATAGACCCAATTACATGGGGCATCCCACCCAGGGCATAGAACTCACCCTTGACACCTGTCAACTGCTCACGAGTTGGAAAATGGATGAATTCATCCAGGTGCTCCAACATGGCTTCTAAAACATCATGCAGGACACGGCTGAACATGGTCTGTGACATGCCACTCACATCAGCTATGGTGAATTGAAACATACCGGTGGCAAAAAAACGTAGGGCTGCCATCACTTTCATCTTGGGGGTCAGCGCAGTAGGATACCTGTGTTGCGGTTGGAGGTGTTGTTCAAGCTTTGCGGTCAAGTTCTCAATTAACTGTTGCGAGAAGCGGTAACGTCTTATGCAGTCACGTTCCCTCATGGCACCCAAGTCTGGCATTGGTCGGGAGAGAGGCGGTGCCCTGCAGAAAATTGGAAGGAATAACAAAGAGTGAGTACATAACAACATCAATGTCAATGAACTGAGCACATGCTCAACTGCTACTACACATCTGCTAAATACAGAGCCTGGTCTGTGCAATACATCCAGGACACGAATGCCAGCCAGGTGATACTCCTACGACAAGCCAGCTACACCCGTTGATAGTCAAGTTCTACATGACATGCCCTGAAACTAGTTGTGGGCCAGTGTAAGTGAACAGCCAGAGACATCACAGGAGTGACATACATCCACATATCTGCATTTGAAGGATGTCATCTCATACAGACTGCTGGCGGCAAGCTAGACGCATAGGTCACATGTAATTGAAAATGTACAGATCACACACATAGCGATGAAGGGGTACACGTGAAAAACGAAAACACAGACATGGATACGGCGCAGATATGTCCTCATGTCAAAAAATCATCTTTGAAGCATCTAGACACACGTAACGTGTGAATCCACATGTGGCATGGTGTGCGTATATGTGTGCCATGCCCATCTACACACAGACACATGTTGGATGCAGCAACAGCAGGCAGATGCAGTTGACTGAACTCCAACAGCAAGCTCATGGGAACACATGACACACACAGGACATAGTCACATCGGGGCACGCAGGGACTTAGATGTCAGGTGTTAGTGTCCCTGTCCCTGGCATCAGGGGACAGTTGCGGGTGTTGGTGACTGTGCCATACCAGTGATGCAGTGCTTGACACGTTTGTACTACATGCACACATGTGCAAAGTGGGAAGGGGAAGTGTGCCACATACTGCCCCATCACACATGACATGTGTACACAGGTCATCACACATCTATTGTACTAAAACATGAGGAGACATGTGCCATATCACTGCCTGACACACCTAGGCCCTGCACATGAAGGACTGCAATGACAATGACTTGATGTACAGCCGTGCACGAGTCTGACACCTCCATTCCTTTCGTGTGCGCCTCCTATCACCAGTGTAAGCTGTGAAACGCACCGTACACACGCTCTGAGGGCGTGTGAACGGTCCGTATCATTACATTGGTGTTCCCGCCGGAGTACGGGTGTGTGTACGGACCGTACACACGTACGTGTACTACCAGTGTGTACACGTACGTGTACGGCCAGTGTGTACACTGCAGAAGTACACGTATGTGTACACACTGGTCGTACACGTACGTCTACACACTGGTCGTACACGTACGTGTACGACCGTAGTACACGTATGTGTACACACTGGTCGTACACGTACGTCTACACACTGGTCGTACACGTACGTGTACACACTGGTCGTACACGTACGTGTCAAACGCACTGTGCAACTGGTGCCGTAGGGGTACATGTGTAACGCACCATACCTGTGTGTGGATTGCTAAATTACATAGGGACACATGAAGGACAAGTATTAGGGCCTAAATGCATGCTGGTTGTCATGGATACCGATTTTCAAGTTCAAATTTTTCCATCAGGTGGCCTGTAAAAGGCAGTTGGCAACTAAATACAATGTTGCAAAGTGGTTGTTGACTTCACATTATGCTCAAATTTTGAACCATACAAAGGCACTCACTGGTGTATGTTTAAAGGGATTGGAGGAAACGTAGGATGCAAATGAGACTGACCAATCACTCTGTACTCCTGTAAATGAAACAGCCCAGCAAGGCAGATATAAGTCAGCCAGAACGCATGAGAGGGCACATGCCTGCACTACCTTTCACTCGACACCACTGCTGCTGCCTGTGCTTCCTCTGGCACCATGTCAAGGTCTGTGGAGAGGGCCCAGCCATTCACCCAGGAGGAGAATGAGGCATTGCTGGATGTCATCCCCCCACAGTACACCAGCCTGTATGGGAGACCAGGGGAGCAGGTGAGTGCTGACTCCACTACCTTTGACTGTGCACCTTTTTTGTGACTGTCTCTTCTGGCATTGTGTCCAGGTGTGACAGACATGCAATGTTGTTTAGAGTGGGTCCCAGGGGGGGGGAATGGCTTGTGTCTCCCATGCAGAGCATGATGTAGTTCCTGTGTGCACTCCTCACTTGCATTGTGCTTACTTTGACATTCACTGCATAGTGCATGGCACATTCAGCCTGCCCAATCCTTTGGCCCATTTTTGTTCTATAGTCCAGAGGTGATTCAGTGGTTCCCCGGTGTGACAGGTGACTGTACCCACAGATGTGTGTGAGTTGAGTGGAGCTGTGGTGAGAGTGGTGAGAGTGTCAAAATGATGTGTACGCCCCCTGGACATTGATGTGTGTGAATGTTCCTTGTCATGTGGGTGAGTGTCTATGTGGAGTGTTGCACCACAGCTGCATGGAGGAGGCAACAGCTCCACCCATCTGATGCGAGAAGTAAGCCGTGCGGAGTGTCTGACTTGCTGAGCTATCACCACACCTGTGACACCCCACAGGCAAGTGGCACATGTGCAGAGTGAGGTTTGTATCCACTGTTGCCAATGCCAGGTGATTGATCTGTGCCTGTGTGTGTCTGTGTACTCTGCTGAGGTTGCGTCAGTGGCCTGGGGCATGTGACTGCTTGGAGGTGCTGTCCATCAGCCTGGTGTTGCATGTGATGCACAGTGTGTGCCATGATCAGGGAGTGTGTTGCACCCCTCATGCCACCTGTGTACTTTCAATGCCATGTAGTGCATTGGGGCTTCCACAGAGGCTAATGTCCCTATGACAAAGGTGCTATTTGGTGCCAGCATACTATGCCCTGTTCAACATATCAAAGATGTTCAAATGTGTGTCTCTGTGACATGGAGCAGGTGTAGTGATTTGTCTCACTTTGTCATCCTCACAGGTAACTGCCTACGCCAAGGGGGAGATCTGAAAGCGGGCCGTCAGGGCCGTGAGATCGGTGGAGGGTCACAGTCGGCACCTAGCCCAAGTGAGGAAACGCTGGCAGGACATCCGGTGCTGGACCCGGAGGATCGCCCGGTGCCAGCTGAAGGACTCACCTCCACGCAAGCACGGCGGGCGCCGATGCCTGACCCACCAGATGAAGCGTGTCCTGGCGGTGGTCTTCCCTGACTTGGATAGGCGGTTACATGAGTTGCAGCAGCAGGAAGTGGGTAGGTACATGTGTGTTTGTTGTGTGTCACCAGCAATTGGAAGTGCTCAGTCGCCTGGATACACTGCGAGGGTTAATTTGTGCAGGGCATATCCTGTTCCCCAAAGTCAAATGGTGCTGTTCTTCCTCCCTTTCCCTCCTTGACATGTGTTCCCTGGTCTGTGTGTAATCACTATTGCACATGGTCATCTAGGCTGCCAGTTAATCCAAGTGCACATTGCTTTCTGCATCATGTGGGGGGGGGGGTGGGGGTCTGAGACATGTGTTGTTACCTTGCCTGTGCCCTGTCCTGTTCAGTCATTTGGGGGTCCATATTAGTTGGCACTGATGCTGAGTCTCAACATAGGAGTGTGAGTTTTCAAATGAACAGACTTGCAGCATGCATGACCG
This sequence comes from Triturus cristatus, assembly GCF_964204655.1. Lineage (NCBI taxonomy): Eukaryota > Metazoa > Chordata > Amphibia > Caudata > Salamandridae > Triturus > Triturus cristatus. The sequence continues at coordinate 1,108,974,970 of NC_140592.1, read as the reverse complement.
ATGTTGTGGCCTCAGACATGATGTGCATGAGTGGGAGATATGCATAGTGCCGGGACGGTATCTCATGTTACAGTCAGATAATTCCAGGACCATGGAGCAGTGTGCCCACTACAGTCCCCTAAGACACCCTTGCCTCGGGATCATGTGTGTCATCCAACACTGTGCCCATTCTCTGTGTGTTCAGCATAGTTTGGCCTCTGTGGCATTGTTCCCTGACCTCATTTGTATTTATCTAAAGTGTGCTACATGTGCCCATTGTACAGGCTGACCCCATTTTGCTTGTGCATCCTCACACTGGGCAGTGCCTGTGTGTCTATGTACAACTATCTGTTGATGGTTGTTTGTCACAAATATGTGTTGGCAGCCTCACAAGGTGATGTGGAGTACATTTAGGAATTCTTGATGCACATTTTAGTAAACCCAGATTAAGAGGTGTAACTTCTTGATCGGTCTCAATTACATTGTCTCAGGTATGGGGGGTTTGTGCGGGCAAGGCCTACATGTCCAAACCTTATGTCTCCTGGCCAGGTCTGATCTGTGTGTGATAATTGTCTGGACAGACACTCAACATGCAGTCACCCAGTCATGTTGTGCAGTGTTGAATGTTTGTGCTTTGCAGCATGTGTCAAAATTTAAAATACATGGCTCATGCTCATCCATTTTTGCCACCAGTGTGTGGTCGAGATGCTACGTAGTTTGGTCTGTGTGTGCTGACATCTGTGTGGACATTCTTGCTTGCCATGAGGGTGTCTCCTTAGTGCAGGTGCTCCTTATCCCGACACATTGCAGGCCCATTAGCTAATGCATTGTCCTGTGTTTGGACATGTGTGCCACTCGACATGACAGGCAGTGGGTCAGATGTGTTGCCAACTGTGTCATCATGGTACGGATGGCCATGTGACAGGTGGCATGATTCAAGTTGTTAGTCAAGAAGTATTGTACCTTGGCACTCACTACACTTGTCAACATGTCTCAATTTTTCATATGCTTCACTTTGCTAGTTTGTTGTGAAGGACAATAATGTGCCTGCATGACAGATGTCTCCCAGGGAAGTGCAAAAGAAAGAACCTTTACACTTTCCGTGGACACGATGGCACATTTTAAAGAAAGGCACAGTTCGATCACCACTTATTTTCTGATTATACATATCCATGTTCACACAGTGTGTTTGCATTTGGGTAAGTCCTTGGTTGTTGCTGATACCAACTTACGAGTGTCAAGTCATCCAGACCACCGTGGTGCCATGTATATGTACTTACTGATACCCCATTTCTTCTCTACAGTGGCTTATTTGAATTCGGCTGGCAGCTCATACAATGACTGTGTAAATGTAGTTTTGTGTGGCTTCTGTTATACAGGCAGATGTGTGTTATGTTCACAAAGTGGCACATTCACACATTCTAAACATGTACATTGTGTAAAGTGTTGTGAGTCCCAAGGAATCGCAATGTTTTTCGTTTGGGTTTTCAAAGTACTCACAGGTCTCAGAGTGTGGGGACACCTTCAGCATTGAGGTCTGTTATTTGGCCTTGGGTGCACCAATACTGTTTCGTTCACAGTGAACAAGAGGTGGCATGCCTTCATAGTCTTGCTGTGCTCAACTGTTCCCAGACACTAGCTTCTCAGTATAATTCGATATCAAGTTATTTGCTGTTGTGTCATAATCTCCATTGTTTCCAAGTGGCATGGTGGGTCAACCAACTGGGGAGTGCAGGGTTACATATGTGCGGACTTTTCTAGATGTTACTCATGATGCATTTCCTGATATGCACTGTGAACATTTTTTTGGGACTCATGTGTCAGATGTATACAGGTGACTGATTATTTTCTGTATCTTCACCTTGCCCACAGCATCATCGGAGGACACCGAGGGAGACACCTGCACGGACGTGGAGGAGGGATCCAGCACCGCTGCCACCACTGCTGGCGAGTCTGCGGGAGCAAGTGGCACGGAGGGCGAGGGGAGTCAGGCGGAGGACCTGTCTAGTGACAACACTGACTACGACGCTGATGGGTCCGAGGCTGAACTCCTCGAGGGGGCGGAGGCTGCTACAACACCTGGCAGCAGCACGACATCTGTCACCACCCCCTCCATTCCCATCACTACCCTCCCAGTTGCTCATGTCCCTTTTGTCTGTGCTAGGCAACACCGTGTCTCCTTCGTGCCAGGCACCGCACCCCCTGCCCCTGTCCCCTCTGCTGCCCTCACTGCAGAGTCTGTAGACATTCTGCGGCAGTTGCAGGTTGGCCAGACATCGATGCTGAATGTCCTCCATGGCCACACCAGAATGATGACACAGATGGTGTCGTACATGGAGGGCATGTCATCAGCGATGTCTGACCAACGGATGGTGCTGAGGTCCATGGACTCTTCACTGACGGCAGCAGTGAGTCTCCTGCAGCGCTTCGTCCCCCCCTACCCCTGCACCATCCACACTTCCCACTCCCATGCCTGTCCCAAGCACACACAGACATTGCCAAGCACGCACCCCACCAGACACAGGCAGCACACCAACACGTAAGGGCAAGCGCACTCCTCCTGGCACGCACACTCAGGGGGATGAAGGCACACCCACTGGGTCTGGGGCACACAGGCATACACGCAGCCACAGTCCGAGTCCGCTTGCCGCACTACCCAGTCCCTCCAATGGCACTCCCCACGGCTCCCCTACCACACAACCTGACAAGGAGGCCTACTTGGCTGTGCTGGGCCTCAGCCCCTCTGGCTCTCCAGCCCGCAAACGGGAACGGCACTCCACGGTTAGGGGAGTTGAGTCCCCCACCCTGTCCACCCCAAACCCCAGTAGCGCTGCACCCCATCACTCCAACCCCCCCCCCTCCTTTGAGCCTGTGTTTTCTTCGGGTGCAGGGGATACGCTGGACAACCTGGAAGCAGTGTGCAGCGCCGAGCTGACCTCCACCTTTGGTGCTGCCCCACCCCCTATAGTGGAGGCGTCCGTCCCTGCACCCACTACACCTACCCTTACACCTCCTGTCCCTGCGGTGCCTGGTCCTTCCCCACATGATGCCCCCCCCCCAGTCGACGAACCTGAGGGTTCTAATGTGCAGGCAAGCTAGGGGAGACGTGTGGCCATGTGTCCCCCCCCAAGGACTTCTGATCTGGACTGGCCATGTGCCTTTGTAAATAGTGTCCTTTTATACATTTTCATTTAATGCTGAATAAAGCATTTTCTTTTCACTTTGAACACTATTGCATTTCAGGTATTGATGTGGGTGCTGATGGTCCAGGAGTTGGGGTTGTGGTAATGTGTTATGTTTCAGGAAAAAGTTGTAGGCTGATGCTCATGGGGTGGACCATGGTATCTGCGTGCCATCACAAGGTCTCTGCAAAGTATCTTTGGTCGTGTGTGCTATTTGTGTTTGGAGACATTGTCCCAAGGAGTGTTCCTTCCTCTGTGGCACCTGACATCTTCCCTGCAGGGAGTTGCACATTTGTTGTGCTGACCTGTGTCTACATTTCCTTTGTTGGTGATGGATCCCTTCAACTATGGTCATGCCTGCTCAGCAATGTCTCCGGCTGCATCGTCTGTGCCATCCTTGCTAGTCACTGTACTTGTGTATTGAGTATGTTGTAATGCCTTAATGGCGACATTCACCATTTTCCGCAATATGCATGTGTGTTATCCTAGCCTAGCACACAATTGGTACTTGTTCTGCAGGGTATTTGGGCACCTGACTAACAATTGTGGGCATTGTATCTGTGAGAACTCCACCGTATTCCTTTACATGAGAGACAAAATCTTGGTGGCTGTCCCAGCACCTGTACATTCCTATCAGTCCTGGGATGTGCGTGACAGTGTGTGTTCCCTTTGGCTCTCTTAGTTTAGTGGGCATTGACATGAGTATACAGTCTTGTGGCATGATCTCTGTGTGTGTATTGTGCTGCATCCGCGAGGGGTGGGTATGCATGTGTCATTTGTCCTCACACCCACATGTGTTGTGTCATGCAGTGGGGGAAATACATCCATCCTCATGGGAGTGGGACACTGCTGTCAGTGATGTGTTATTATGGCACTATCAACATAGTCGAACATTAGGGATGCGTACATACACCCATAGAGTTCTGGTCATCTGATCATGATGTACACACCCCCATGTCTCTGTCCACTGCTGGTATTCCTCTGCACCCACCCCTCACATGTCTCTGTCCACTGCTGGTATTCCTCTGCACCCACCCCTCACATGTCTCTGTCCACTGCTGGGAGTGATATGCACCCACCCCTCACATGTCTCTGGCCACTGCTGGGAGTGATATGCACCCACCCCTCACATGTCTCTGGCCACTGCTGGGAGTGATATGTACCCACTCCTCACATGTCTCTGTCCACTGCTGGGAGTGATATGCACCCACCCCTCACATGTCTCTGGCCACTGCTGGGAGTGATAGGCACCCACCCCTCACATGTCTCTGTCCACTGCTGGGAGTGATAGGCACCCACCCCTCGCATGTCTCTGTCCACTGCTGGGAGTGATAGGCACCCACCCCTCACATGTCTCTGTCCACTGCTGGTATTCCTCTGCACCCATCCCTCACATGTCTCTGTCCACTGCTGGTATTCCTCTGCACCCACCCCTCACATGTTTCTGTCCACTGCTGGTATTCCTCTGCACCCACCCCTCACATGTCTCTGGCCACTGCTGGGAGTGATATGCACCCACCCCTCACATGTCTCTGGCCACTGCTGGGAGTGATATGCACCCACCCCTCACATGTCTCTGGCCACTGCTGGGAGTAATAGGCACCCACCCCTCACATGTCTCTGTCCACTGCTGGTATTCCTCTGCACCCACCCCTCACATGTCTCTGTCCACTGCTGGTATTCCTCTGCACCCACCCCTCACATGTCTCTGTCCACTGCTGGGAGTGATATGCACCCACCCCTCACATGTCTCTGGCCACTGCTGGGAGTGATATGCACCCACCCCTCAAATGTCTCTGTCCACTGCTGGGAGTGATATGCACCCACCCCTCACATGTCTCTGTCCACTGCTGGGAGTGATATGCACCCACCCCTCACATGTCTCTGTCCACTGCTGGGAGTGATATGCACCCACCCCTCACATGCATCTGTCCACTGCTGGGAGTGATATGCACCCACCCCTCACATGTCTCTGGCCACTGCTGGGAGTGATAGGCACCCACCCCTCACATGTCTCTGTCCACTGCTGGGAGTGATAGGCACCCACCCCCACGTATCTGTCCACTGCTGGGAGTGATAGGCACCCACCCCTCACATGTCTCTGTCCACTGCTGGGAGTGATAGGCACCCACCCCCATGTCTCTGTCCACTGCTGAGAGTGATAGGCACCCACCCCCATGTCTCTGTCCACTGCTGGGAGTGATAGGTACCCACCCCTCACATGTCTCTGGCCACTGCTGGGAGTGATAGGCACCCACCCCTCACATGTCTCTGTCCACTGCTGGTATTCCTCTGCACCCACCCCTCACATGTCTCTGTCCACTGCTGGTATTCCTTTGCACCCACCCCTCACATGTCTCTGTTCACTGCTGGGAGTGATATGCACCCACCCCTCACATGTCTCTGGCCACTGCTGGGAGTGATATGCACCCACCCATCACATGTCTCTGGCCACTGCTGGGAGTGATAGGCACCCACCCCTCACATGTCTCTGTCCACTGCTGGTATTCCTCTGCACCCACCCCTCACATGTCTCTGTCCACTGCTGGTATTGCTCTGCACCCACCCCTCACATGTCTCTGTCCACTGCTGGGAGTGATATGCACCCACCCCTCACATGTCTCTGTCCACTGCTGGGAGTGATATGCACCCACCCCTCACATGTCTCTGTCCACTGTTAGGACTCCTAGGCAGACAACAAACCACCCACCCGCACCCTTGGTGCTGTACACTGCTGTCCTGGCCATGAACACACCCCAATATACTGGTTATATGCTGCACCAGGCCCTAAGCCAACATTCGTGGCGTGTGTACGCCTTGTATCACTAATGTACTGGTGCTCTAGAGGTACAGGTGATGCGGTCCGTACCCCCGCTCTGAGGGCGTGGGTACAGCCCGTACCACCATTGTAGTGGTGATGTAGGGATACGCGTGGTACGGGCCGTACACATGCTCTGAGGGCGTGTGTCCAGCCCGTACCACGCATACCCCTACATCACCACTACAATGGTGGTACAGGCCGTACCCACGCCCTCAGAGCGTGGGTACGGGCCATACCACCATTGTAGCGGTGATGTAGGAGTACGCGCTGTACCCACGGACTCAGAACGTGTGTCCGGCCCGTACCACGCGTACCCCTACATCACCACTACAATGGTGGTACGGGCCGTACACACGCCCTCAGAGCATGGGTACGGCCCGTACCACCATTGTAGTGGTGATGTAGGAGTACGCGCCGTACCCACGCCCTCAGAGCGTGTGTACGGCCCGTACAACGCGTACCCCTACATCACCACTACAATGGTGGTACGGGCCGTACCCACGCCCTCAGAGCATGTGTCCGGCCTGTACCACGCGTACCCCTACATCACCACTACAATGGTGGTACGGGCCGTACCCACGCCCTCAGAGGGTGTGTCCGGCCCGTACCACGCGTACCCCTACATCACCACTACAATGGTGGTACGGGCCGTACCCACGCCCTCAGAGCATGTGTCAGGCCTGTACCACGCGTACCCCTACATCACCACTACAATGGTGGTACGGGCCGTACACACGCCCTCAGAGCATGGGTACGGCCCGTACCACCATTGTAGTGGTGATGTAGGAGTATGCGCCGTACCCACGCCCTCAGAGCGTGTGTACGGCATGTACCACGCGTACCCCTACATCACCACTACAATGGTGGTACGGGCCGTACCCACGCCCTCAGAGCATGTGTCCGGCCTGTACCACGCGTACCCCTACATCACCACTACAATGGTGTTACGGGCCGTACCCACGCCCTCAGAGGGTGTGTCCGGCCCATACCACGCGTACCCCTACATCACCACTACAATGGTGGTACGGGCCGTACCCACGCCCTCAGAGCGTGGGTACGGCCCGTACCACCATTGTAGTGGTGATGTAGGAGTACGCGCCGCACCCACGCCCTCAGAGCGTGTGTCCGGCCCCTACCACGCGTACCCCTACATCACCACTACAATGGTGGTACGGGCCGTACCCACACCCTCAGAGCGTGTGTACGGCCCATACCACCATTGTAGTGGTGATGTAGGGGTACGCTTGGTACGGGCCGTACACACGCTCTGAGGGCGTGGGTATGGCGCGTACACCTACAACACCACTACAATGGTGGTACAGGCCATACCCACGCTTTGAGGGCGTGGTTACGGGCCATACCACCATTGTAGTGGTGACGGGTACGCGTACGCGGGGATTAGTGGACATGCCCCCCGAAGTGACCAGACCCTGGAGGTAATGTATGGACAGTATATGGTATTTTTAAAATTAGGTAGAGGTTATGTTTCCTGCCCCTCGACCCCCCTTTGCCCCTGGGTGTTGTGCTGACCTTCTGCGGCGTGCGCGGCGGTTTCGGTGCACCAGGTCGTAGGCTAGGAGGGCCGGGATGACACGTAGGATGGGGTCCATGGCTGTCTGTCGCGTACCGCTGCTCCTTCTTCGCGTCGTCCTCAATTTCCCGGGAGTTTTTGGCTGCCATAAAAAATGATCCGTGTGGAGTGACGTAGGCACGAATCGTACTTGCTGGTCCGTAGAATGCTGCCTGACTCCGTCCGGACGTCACGTACGCGATGTCCCGGATCGGAATTGTGGGTATTTTTTCGTTGCACGTAGTTTTTTACGAATCGTACGGAAATGGTATTTCTGTACGAATCGTACTTGCTGGTTTGTAAGGAGCATTTCCCGGGTACGAGTCGTACGGAGAATACGATCCGTACGACCATTCGTACCCGGGTTTTACAGGATCGGAATCGGCACCTTAATATTTATAAGTGTGCTGAGCTGTTTTGTTGTACATGTTAAATTGTGCTTGTGTGCTTCAGCTATATCTATTGTCTTCATTGTTAGAAAATATTCTCCCATCAATTGTGAGTCCTAGTACTAAGAACTGGGTTCATGCTCTTTCTCACAGGAACCTCAGAAAAAATCACATCTACATTAGAATAATAATATTGTAGTTTTCCTGTTCTATAAAATAAACTTGTTAACACACTACAAGATATACCATATGTTAATTGAATATGATGATATGTCACACCTTCTGCTACTGATGCCTGTAACTTCATAAATACAGAACAATCACTAACTTCCATAGTGTCCACATATTGCACTAATAATTTGGTAAATACCTTTAAAGCAGTGTCATTGTCTGTCACAGTGTGTGATATGTCTAACTCATCCGGTGCTTCTAAATCTACTTTGTCTCGTCTTGTCTTGTTCTCATCTGGTGCTTCTAAGGCTACCCTATTTCTTTTAATGTTAGCTACTTTCTCATGTGTGTGCGTACTATTCTTTTCTACTGTAGCCATTATATAAGGGATGGCAACTGTTAGTGCTAACCAAATTAAAGTTCTAAAAATATGCTACATATACATATTCTACAACATTTCTTTACACAATTGGGTTTTCCAGCAGCTTTATTGTCAGCCATTTTCTTTTGAACAAGAAGATTTATCTTCTTTTAATTAAATATAATTTGCAATGGGATCTTTGGGTAAACAATTTTCTTTTCAAGTTGGTCTCACTTCTTCGTCAATTTGCTCTGTATTTAATTCTTCTTCATCTTCTCAATAACATACGTCCATTAAGGACCTTTGAATTTATTGTTCAGTATTTTCAATCTTGTGCTTCTTCATTTGGAATTTTCATTTAATTGTTCATTCGGACTGGATACTTCATTTACTTGATCCGGTTCCTCATTTATTGTCTTGAGTCGGTATCTAACTCTTTTGATAACACTAGGCCGATTATCGCCAACACTAGGCCGATTATCTCCTTTTCTGACTCCTTTGGCTTGCACTGCACTTTCACTTTCTTCAAGTGTTCTTTTGTTTTCATTAGTTTGTAGCACAACTTGGTTATTTTCGTTTTCGGGATCTCTCTCTATCTGACCTTGTCTAGGACTTATTTCTTTAGTGTCACCTGCCTAGATGCGTTCTTCATCCCTAATCTGACCCTGTTCAGATTTTATTTCAATGTGTTCTTCTTCTTCTCCCTGAACTTGTTTTTCTTTCCTGTCTGGTCCTGATCAGGTCTTACTGCACTATTACTTTCTGCCGCCTAAACACGTTCTTCTAAGCCTATATGTCCCTCCTCAGACTCAGGAGCTGTGGTTTCAGTTTCTTGCATCTGAGTAGATTGTTCTCTCCTTGACTGGTCCTGCTCAGGTTCCCTAACTGTTGTATTTTCACTCTCCTGAGCGCGTTCTTCATCTCCTATCTGGTCCACACACTTTTCCTGACTAACTAATCTGGTTTGGCTTCTTGTTCTTACAATTACTTCAGGTATCTCTACTATTCGAATCCAATCATCCTAACTGGTGCTTGGTTGTTCTTGGTCAGCCACTTCAGGATCTGTTACTCTGGATCCTTCAGCTGTACAACCTTCAGCATTCCCAACTGCTTGAGTCAGTTGAGGTCCGTCTTCGTCAGGTGCTGGTACTCTCTTGGTATGGCTTGCATGAATCCAATTAGGCAAACCTGCACATTTTACTGCTGTCGTTGTGACCAATATAACCTGATGTGGTTTGTCCCACCTTGGTGCTAGGCACGATTCTCGAGTGTGATTCTTCACAACTACCCAGTCACCGGGGTTTAGAACATGCGCTTGGTTCGGCTGCCTGGCGACTGCGTCTTCTCCAACCTGGTGAGAGATAGAACGCACTTGGTCAGCCAACTCTTTGCAATATTCTAGCACCAAATCATCAGATATATTCAACAGCTTGTGTCCTGGTATGCATGCTTGTCTCATTGCTCTTCCCATGAGTATTTCATGGGGACTCAATCCTGTATTCTTGTCTGGAATACTTCGGAGTCCCATCAGAACAAGAGGTAAAGCATCAGGCCAGTTCAGTGGGGTAGATGCACACACCTTTCCCAATCTTTACTTAATTGTGCCATTTACTTGTTCTACCACTCCAGAAGCCTCTGGGCGGTATGCGCAGTGCAACTTTTGTTCAATTTTGAAAGCTTCACAAATTAACCGAATTATTTCATTATTAAAATGAGACCCTCTATCTGATTCAATAGTTACTGGAAAACCGAAACGAGGAATTAGTTCTCTCAATAGGAATTTGGCCACTATCAGGCTGTTGTTTCTTCGGGTTGGGTATGCTTCCAACCACTTTGAAAATAAACAGACTATGACAAGTACATATTTCAAACCTTGACAAACAGGCAATTGAATAAAATCTAATTGCAGTCTTACAAAGGGACCTTCTTACTTTCCATTTCTCCCCATACTGACTATGGTTTTTTTGCCTGGATTCATTTGTTCATCATGTTGAGCATCTCTGGCAAAGACTCTCTGCAACAGTCGTGAACTTTGCATTAAACCAATCTTGTCTGAAAAGTCTTATAATTGCATCTCTGCCTATGTGGGTGTCTCCATGATACATCCAAGCCATTGGTGCAAGCATACAGTCTGGCATCACTGGTCTGCCATCTAAGTAAACCCATACACCATCTTCTGCCCTTCTCTGACAACCAACTTTCTCCCACTCCTCTCTTTCTCTTGTTTCCACCTCATCTTGTAGCTCTCTTACTTCTTTCCATGTTTCTAATCCTGAAAGTAGCATTAGTTGGCAGCTGAATCCACATGTTTCAATTTTCTTATTCACTGCCATTTGATATTTGGTGCAGTGTTGGGCAACCTGATCATCATATTGGTTACCTGCCGTCACATGGTCATTTCCTGACCGATGTGCAGCACATTTGACCACTGCCACTTCTTTTGGCAATTGTATTGCCTCAAGCAATTTTTTAACAAAATTTCAGTTTTTAATGGGAGATCCAGAGCGCTGGCCAAAGTCGTGCACAACCCTGTAACCTTACTATCAGTGTAAATGGTTACTCTCCAATTTTTCCCATTTTTGAAAGCTAATTAAAGATATCAATTTGGCTACTTGTGCAAACTTGACTCCTGGTAAATAGGATGCTTCAACGATTCCTGCCAATGTACACACAGCCTAAGCAGTACTTAGTCCACCTTTCTCATGGCGGATACATGAGCCATCTACAAAGAGCTCATATACAGCATTCTCCAGGGGTTCCTTATATGTCAGGACGGGGGTTGGTACTGAGTTCTGTCACATCAAGACATTCATGTTCGACTTCATCCTTCACTTCTTCATTGTATGGATCTGGTAACAAGTTAGCTGGGTTAAGAACAGTACATCTGACTATGGTCACGTTTTCAGCCCCTAGTATAATTTGTTCGTATTTTGTCATTCTGCTATGGGTAAGATACTGAGTTTGTGTTCTTGTTAAAAGAATTACAACTGCATGTAGGACGTACACTTTTACAGGGTGTCCCACCACAATGGACTCGCTCTGTTCCAATCTAACGCACGTTGCAGCTACTGATTTTAGACAACCAGGCAATGCAGATGCTACAGGGTCCAAAGTAGCAGAGAAATATGCCACTGGACGTCGCATTAGACCATGTCTCTGTGTTAAGACTGAGAGTGCACAGTTATCTCTCTCACAACAGAACAGTGCAAATTCTTTTGAATAGTCAGGCATACCTAAAGCAGGTGCTTCACACAGACATTTTCGTAATTTCACAAAGGCTTTAATGCTTTGATCATCCCACTCTATTGGGTCCTTTGCTCGCTTCTTTGTCATTTGTATCAGGGGTTTTGCCAATAGGGAAAACCCTACAATCCATTGTCGGCAATATCCTACAACACCAAGGAACATCCTTATTTCTTTTTGGTTTTGTGGCAATTTCATTTGACTTATTATTTGTATTCTCTCAGTGGTTACTTTTCTTAGTCCTTTCTGTATCTGATGTCCCAGATTTTTTTTTTTTTATACAGTTGCTCATAGTACCGCCGAAAAGCAGTGTTAATTTCCAACTAGGTACGCATCACCTCACTGCCCGGGGTAGCTATGTGAAGAATGGGAGACACTGGAGGTGCATCTTTAATTATCCTAGCAAGCAAGGGACCCGCTCTATCCGCATTCACATGATGTTTCTGTGTGTATAATCGATAATCTAGGACGCGGAGCTCTTCCAACAGCTCAGCGTGCGTTACGTGCAGTTCCTGCAACTCTGCTTTGCTCGCGTCATTTGTTACCACCTCCTGTTCCAGCTTGCCCAGCCTATCTTCTACTTCCGCAAGCTTGTCAAGAAGGGTCGCACATACACCTACGTTTGTACTGATCTCCACCCCCCGCATCACAGTTTTAAAGGCGTCCCATTCAATCTGTCGTGTGCTAGCTGTGTCTGTGTTCTCAGTAAAATAGTGTGTTATGGTCATAGAAAGAGCATTGCGGAACACCGAGTCTTCCAGTAATGAGGGGTTTAATCTCTATGACGGGATGGGCATCGGGACCTTCCCCCAAAGTAATGTGGCCTCTACTTGATTATGATCCGAGTACAATTTGCCCAAGTGTGTGGTGTCTATCACAGTGTCCAATAACTTCTGCAAGCAAAATATTCTATCTATTTGAGTGTGTAGGCCATGAGGTGCAGAAAACAATGAGTATTCTCTGTCTATGGGGTGCTTCTCCCTCCAAATGTCTCCCACTGCCCAGCCTCCAGCCCATGTCTGGAGTGCTTCTGCCTGCTTCCTACTCCCCGCCCCCTGCAGAGGAGGGTGTGATCTATCCAGTTCTAAATCCAGCACTGCATTAAAATCACCTCCCAAGATCCAAGGATATCCTTCCCAGCCCACCAAGGCATTACTAAGGATTGCAAGAAATGTGTCCTGTTCCGTGTTCGGGGCATAAATACTCCCTACTACTATGTGTTTCCCGTCTAACAAGCCATGCAACAGCACATATCTCCCATTGGAATCTGCCCTTTGTTCTAGAATCTTGAAGGGGGTGCCATTTCTGAACCATATCGCCACCCCTCGGGCAAATGCGGACTAAGAAGTAGAAAACAACTGGCCCCCCATTTCTTTAGTAGCTTGCAGCTTCCGCCTGTATTAAATGTGATTCTTGTAAAAAAGGCTATATGTGCCTTCCTACAGTTTAATTGTGCCAGAATTCTAAGTTGTTTGTTTGTCGATCCCATACCCCTCACGATCCACAATGTATATTTATACCCATTAGGTTGCGCCATCAGATTTCCAATATAGTTCCCCTTACACTGAGCACCCAGTACAGCACATGTAGCCGAGCCCATAACCCCCAATAAACTTCCCAATACTAGGTTCCCCACTCAACATAAGAGGACCAAACCAACAAAACAAACTCAACAAGAATTTTGTAGTTTCCATAACTAAGTGCAGTTGCCTTAGGGGCAGTGGCCACCACCCACCTCTTAGCACCTTCCACACAACACTCAATAGTCAGACACATTAGAGCCTCAACCATCACCCTTTTTTTGTCATAGAACCATTGTTATAGACATCACGACCAACCAACTCGTCAACATTGCATAGGTAACCACATAATTGGCATATTCAGCATAATTTGTATCCATATATATACTCATCTGACAGTCCATTTCAGCAGCAGGAGAAGAGCACCTCCGTCACCCCAGATAATCATTGGCAGTCTGAGGGGTGACCAGGGGGAACAGTGCCATACTATTCTCAGAGTCAGATTGTGCATTCAGATCTTCCGAAGAGTCCACAGTTTCCGCCACCGATTGTGCGTCGTGGGCTGCTAATGCGACCGCCGTCAGGATCGCATCCTTTTGATTGTCTGATATCTGCTCTTGTGATGGGTGCCCTCCTCTACCGGTACCAGCTTGGCTTCTTTTGTCAGGTCTCTCTCTCCTCCCCCGCTGCAACTTTGGTTGCTGTCTTCAGCTGGATTGTGAGGAGTGCTGTGAGCCCGGTGGTGACAGAGTAATTTCTAGCCAGTCCGCTGCTTCCTCCGGGCTGTCGAAGAACAGGGCCTTTTGATCATAGAGAACCTTGAGGCGAGCCGGGAACAATAGGGCATACTTCAGTTGATGTAGCCGAAGTTTCTTTTTGACATCTTGAAAAGTAGCCCTCGCTCTCTGTACTGCCAAGGTGAAATCCGGGTAAAGAGAAATTGTTTTGTTCTCAAATGTTATCGGAGCCTTCTCCCTGACCGCACGCAAGATCGTGTCCCTATCTTTATAGTTCAGAATCTGCGCTATTATCGGCCTAGGCAGTGCCCCAGGGAGAGGAGGCCTGGCGAGACTCTGTAAGCACGTTCCACACTAAAATGTTCTGTGAGCCCCATCGTAGCTACCCGTTCTCGTAGCCACTGCTCGACAAAAATGGGTTGGGTGGGACCCCTCACATCTCTCCGGTATTCCCAAAATGCGCACATAGTTGCGCCGAGAGCGCCCATCTGCGTTGTCCACCCAATCCTGTAGACCTTTCAATTAGCGCTGTAGTTGCTCTATTTGAGAGGAGTGTATCGTCTGTTGGGGTATGAGGTCATCTAGTGCTAGTCTGTCATTTTTGACTTTGTCCGCCAGTTTTGTGTGATCTGCTTTCAATAGATTAAAACTGGTAGTCAGCGTGCCTATTTTCGTTTCCATGACAGCCCTGGAGTCTCATATTTCTCTCAATATTAAATCCAGCTTGCCTTCAGTACTAGTGGGCTCTGTGGGCGGAATCACATCTAGGTCCAGACTGCGCACCTGTGTGTCGGGGGGGCGAGCGTTCCGATTGTTTGGCCTTGGGACGCCCCATATCATCAAAGGGGTTAGGGCGGTGTACGCCTCAACTCTCACACCCCAACACCACTTGTAAGACGCTACTTGATAGCCCACAGCAGTTTCACAGGATTATATCGCTTGGCACACAGCTTCTCAGTATAGGGCCCACCTTGCTGCCGTCTCACCAAAGCGTTTCGCCGCTTCCCACGTTCAACCTTATCCTTCACAGGCACAGTCTGCTTCCACCTCACTCGAACAATGGCACAGGCACATCTCACGCAGTTAAGGCCCAGACCAGAGTATCATCCAGCCCGGTCCATCCCTAGGTCGCAATGTACCCCTGGGCAGGCAGCTGCGCAGAAAGGTGGGGGATCAGCCTCAGAAGGAGATGTCCAAATACCTGTCAATATAAGCCTGGGAGCGCAGAACCTGTCAGTCCGTCCGTGTGGCTCCCCAGCAATCACTGTTGTTCTTCCCTCGTCCGGGGGGCTAAGTCCTGGTATCCAGCGCCTTACCATAGGCATCCCCAATAAGCTTCCAGTCGCATCTCTCTCGTGCTGCCCCAGGCCACTCTCACTACTCAGGCTGCCCCGCACAACCCACCTTCAAAGGCTGTCAGCCACTGTGCAGCGATTTAAAACCTCGGATTTGCCTCAATGTTCGAAGCACACCTCAGTCCCAGAGCGGTCCGATTTCCCGCAATTTCCGACCAGGGCAGGTCTTCGTCTCCTGGACTGCCACAATGCAATCCAGTTCTGGGTCCCACACACGTCCCTCTCACCAATTTTGCCGACTGTGAGCTGGTCTCCTACGTCTGTCTGCCATTTTGGGCCAAGTCCAGGTCTGTTGCATCTCTATATTCTGCAATACCACCGACTGTAGCCCCCAGCCCTTCTCATCAGCAGCTCTTCAAAGGGGAGGGAGGTCGCGCTCTTTATAATCGATCCAACCCGCCGCCTCCGGTTCCTGGGGCCCCCGTTTCTCTACCGTAGCACTCCGCAGCTTCCACGGCAGCGCGGGCATGGCCTTAGATGCCGCCCGTTCTCCAAGGGCAAAATCAAGCCTCAAACAGCCCGATATCCGGGCCGCCGTGGTCCACAGATCCTCCGATTCCTTGAACGCCGGGATTTGAGCGCCGGTGGTCCAATGTCTACTGGATAAATGCCCCAGTGTCAGGGTGGGTTACGGAGCTCCTCTAACTTGTGTCCGCCATGCTCGACGGTTGGCTACGCCCCCCTATCTGATGTCCCAGATATTTAACTTTTGTTTGGCAAAACTGTAATTTCTCTGGGGACACTTTATGTTCGCCTTTGGCTAGATGGTTTAATAAAGCAATGGAATAAGTAACACAATCATCTCTTGTTATCGATGCGACCAACAGGTCATCAATATACTGTACCAGGACTGAATTCCTAGGCAGCACTAATGTTTCAAGACACATTTTCAAAATTTGATTGAAAATCGAAGGACTTTCAGTATAACCTTGAGGAACGCGATTCCAAACATAAATTCGATCCTCAAATTTTAAATAAAATAAAAACTGACTATCAGGATGTAATGGAATCGAGAAAAAGACATGGCACAAATCAATTACGGTAAACCATCCTGCATTCCATGGTATCTGGTACAAAATCACTGCAGGGTTAGGTACTATAGGGCAACATGGTACAACAATCTTGTTTATTTTGCGTAAATCTTGCATTACCCTATATTTTCCATTAGGTTTCTTGATGCCCATTATTTCTTTTAAAATGCCTTGCTCGACCATTCGTTCAATTTCTGCTGCAACACCAGCTTTTATTTCAGGACTCATTTTTTATTATCGAGTATTTGGGTAAACTGCTGCTTCCCTTATAGTCACTTTTATGGGATCTACATTTTTCATTAATCCCACATCTTTCCCAGTAAAATCCCACACTTCAGGATTTACAGTCGTTTTGACCTCTTTTGGTAACTCATCTTTTGTCATCACAGAATATAATTCATCTACTTCTCTTCCTTGTTTTGCTAACATGATTTTGTATACTCCGTCTTCGTCTAGGGTCTGAATTGCAACACCTTCCGGTGTGCAAAATATGGTGCAATTCATCTTGCACAATAGGTCTCTGCCTAATAAGTTCACAGGACTGGTGTCACACACTACAAACTTATGCATCTCTTTAAATTTGCCAATACGTACCTCCATTGGTTTTGTAATTGGGGTCCTAATTTGTTTATTAGAAACGCCCACTACTTGGATCGCTTCTCCCGAGAGGGGTATGTTTGGGATGTCTGCTGTTCTCACAGTAGAACGGGTAGCACCAGTGTCCAACGAGAAGGTAATGTAATTTCCTTCCACCATACCATCGATATATGGACCTGACTGATCTACCGGCAAGGATGCACCAAATACGCACTCCTCTTCCTCCCCCTTTAGGCACCGTCGTAAGGTGCTGTCATCAAAATAAGAATCCTGCAAAAGAAATTGCGATGTTACAAAAATGTTCTTACCACTTCCTTGGCTTGACTCACAAAATTTGGCATAGGGGCAGGTGGCAATTGACTCTGTAAGTTTACAACCTGCTGCGGTTGACTCATTATCACCTCATTCTGCATCTGTGGATTTAAAATTTGAGTTGGGCCATTATTATTCTGTATACTTTTACACTCGTTTTTCCAATACCCCAATTTTCTGCACCCATGACAGGGAAACTTTTCTTTGCCTCTTCTCTGCTCATCCGGCCTTTTGGTTTACCCCCACTATTTTCACCCTGACCTTGCCCCCTTCCTGTATTTCCTGCCTGATTCTGTAGCTGGAGTTCTTGCTGTTCTGCTAATTTCACTTGAGCCCACATCACTTTCTCCTCTAAATTCTTTCGTCTATTGTCAATTTCATCTCACAGTATTTTGCATACTTTAGGATCTCATCTATGAGCTTCGCTTGCCAGCACAGATTGTGCTGCTTAATCATTTGGGATATCTCTTGTCTTAACCCTGACACAAACCGATACACAAAATGAGTCATGTCCTTATCTCCGATATTTTCAAATCCACTATACTGCTTGAACACCTGTAAAAGGCGCTCATAGTAAGCATGTACAGACTCATCCTTTTCCTGGATTGTTCAATATCTGTTTCTTTTGGGGGACTTTTCCCTTTTAAAAAAAATGATTACTTGGTTATATTTCTTCATAACCTCCTCTTTCGGGGCTCCTGTTTTCTCATTTCTTGGGTACTCATCACTAGGCCAATCAACTGTAATTTTACATTCAGTCCACAAATCAGCAGGCACCACTATGTCAAATAAACCATCCAAATCCTTCAACAAAACCTTCGAAACCTTCACAAACCTCTCAACTTGCCTGTACCATTCCACTGGTTTTTCTCTCAATTTAGGGAAATCATTTGTAAATGATAAAATATCCTGTCGGGTCCAAGGGACACGTACATATCCCCCTCCTGGAATCTCTCTCATTGGATACAATCTTTCAGCCTTCTCTGTTTCTTTCATCAAATATTCAGATGTCGATCGATTTGTCTGTGCTTCCTCCTTTTTCTTTGTCCATCTAACTTTTCATCTATCTAAATCTCCCCATTTTTGCAATATTATCATCAACTCCTTTATCTGCAATTTTCTTCCCGACATATTCATGTTTTCCTAATCCTTTTCAGAAAATTCTGCTCTATAGGGTTTCTGTAACACCTTGGATCTCCCTATTTCAATTCCCATTTCAGATGCCAAATTTGTCAATTTTTCATGAAATATTTTTGTATTTCGGGTTATGCTTCTGCAAATGAACAGTAACTCTTCTTCACTATAGTTGTTTAACCTATCCAATCCTACATTTCTAGCTATCATTTTTTCTAATTCAACTTTTAATTTGAAAATGTGTAATAATTTCGGTGGTGTGTTTGGTTTCTCTATTTCCTGTGCCCATCTTTATATTTCTTCTGGGGTTACTATGGTAGCAATTTTCATTCCTGTGGATGTCCCTTCTTATGAGCAACCTAGAGTGTCCCTTCTCGGTGTGTCATTTATTTGCCCTCTTATCGGTAAGTCCATTAATGAAATCACTGACTCACATTCGTTAGCTTGGTCATCAATTATTATTTTCTCTTTTCTCGGTTCAATGATGGGAGTAGTCATGATGGGTGTTTTAGGACAATTTGATTTTTCCCCATATAGTGGGACTACAGGACCTATAGTCACTGGTATAGTCAAAGCTACAGGATGCGTGCTTAAATGGGTAATTTTCTGTATTAATTCACTTCTATTTTTTTTATCGCTTCCCTTTCTCTTTCTTGAAGTACCCTTTCCATTATTTTCTCATGTACAATCTGTGGAACTAAAGGTGTATCTAGAACAGGGGTAGTTCTATTTTGTCTTTCTTGATAAGGCAGAGGATTTTTCATTAAAATATCTTCTAAATAATCACCTTCTGAGTCTCCACTACCTGTCATTTTTAAGTGCTTTGTTTCTCTGTGCATTTACTTCCAACCTGTTCCTCTGTCGTTAGTACAGGATATAATCCTTCAGCCACCATGGCTTGTCTCCACTGTTTCATCTGATTATCTCGGGTTTCACTGGGAAATTTTGGATATTATCTACTCAGGGTTCTGTTACTTTGTGATCTATCACGCTCAAATGTTTCAGTTTCCGATTCTTCTAATGCTTCGTACTGGGTCAATCTAGGCCTGGGTTCTAATTAATTCATTCTAGTGCGTAAGTTATGTAAGACTCTCTCGTTAAATGTTCCAAATTCGGGAAAGGCTAATATTCCATCGTCTTTTGTGTACTCTATCCAATTTTCTAACCATACACAGGTATGATAGCCTCTTTCCACCATCATGTATGATGCAGGCGTTTTCGGGGGAGGGATAAGAATTCCTTCTCTAGTTTTAATGGGTTTATCCTTTTTAAAATAATTTTTAATTTTCTGCATAAATGACATTTTTCTCTTTTCTCCGTACATTGCGTGTGAATTCTGGTTAAGATACTGTTCGTAAGCAAAACCAATAAACCTTCTATCTGGACGGGTCCCTATTAAAGTCGGATCGTACATACAAGTTCCAGTGTCTAATATCATTCCTGGGGACTCTATGGTTATGACCAATCAAATATCAGCTCTTACTTTAATGATTCTCCAATTCTCCAATACCAGTGTGGCTTCTTATTCTCTTAACCAATCGGATTCTGTTTTCAAATGTGTTTAGCCAATACTATCGCGGCTCTCTGTGATGTCAGTATCGCTCTTCACTACTGACCCCTCCTTCACAATATTTCACGTCAGTCACACACCCGCTGTTTCAACCAATCCCAGCACGGCTCTCTGTGACGTCAGTGCAGCACTCGCAACTGACCCCTCCTTTACAAGGTAATGAGAACTTATTTTCTCACAATTTTATGTGCAATTTTCATTAATCAACAACATAGAAACATTCGCTACTTTGTCTGTTCCCCTAAATTCAAAGAATAGCCAATCCTTTTACTGCAAGCAAACTCTTCCACCTACTCTTCACACACTACGAGTAAAATCTTTCCGCTTACTCTTCGCTCAAGCATCAAAGACCCTGCTACTCCTTTGGTATTACCATTTCTAGGTAATATAAGACCAAAGTTTCACCAGCGAACTCTTTTGCTACCAATTACTCTCACTTTTATACGAAAGAAAAGAATCCCTAAATAAGTGATTCTAGTCCTGTATAACTTTCAGCACCTTCTAGATCCAGACAAGTAACCGCACTGCAGTGTAGCTTCCATTCGCCACCCTCTATTCAATATTTCCGGGAATTTCCAGACAACATAAAACATGAACGAAAACGAATAAACGGGTGTTAATGCATAAATCAATCATTCAATCCACAATATTCTTCTACCTAACTAACTAGTACCCTAACCATAGATCTGCTACCAAGAAAAACTAATCCAGCGGATTACCAGCTCGGGTTACTCACACACCATATATACTCACCTGGGCCCATAAACATTCACACAAATATTCACACAAATAAGCTAGTAGTACCGCCGGAGTTAATTGTGTTTTACCTGCAAGATTTTGTTATCTTTACTCAAATCTTACCAATCCAATCCCCTTGACAATAAATTTCCTTTGGTCAATGAATCTAGTAGCTAGTAGCATAGATAGAAATAAACATTTAAGGGTTTCTCCAATAATCACAGACTCAAAGAGTTTTAAAAGTTTTATCTAATCAATAATTTTGAGAGTCAAAGATCAAATACATATTAACATTGAATTTCATTTAGGAAAGAAATCAAGTTTAGTTCAATAATAGGTCTCAATAAAATATTGTGATGACAGTACCTGTAAAGGGAGAGAGCAGGTACAAGGACAGTTTTCACAGAATGATATTTCCTTAGGGTGATAGAGGAACCCATCTCCTTGGAAAGGGTCAGGTGGATTCCACCGGGCAGGTGGAAGACAGAGGATCAGGACAGGTTCAAGACTGGGAAGGTGACCTCTTCTAAGTGCAACACCAGCATCGCACCCCTCTCTGGCACTACTCTCCTCGATTTTCTCTTCCGCAACTCCCCTTCTAGATGATTGGTTTATCGATCAGTATTTTGGTTTCTCGAGCAGGGTCTCTGGCATCTGAAGGGCCTGAGACAGCGTCTCGGACAGCGTCTGTGGCAGCATACGTGTCGGGTCTGTGTTTGCGGTCTGCGTGATGGGTCTGACTACTAACTTACTAACCTACATCAATTATACTATTCTGTGTTCGTGTACCACCCCCAAATGTTTCAATATTGTGTTTTCCCCTATTCTGATTAGACAGGGCAAGGAGGTGAGTTCATCACACCATACTAAATGTAATATTTTACTTAAGGTTCTTTGTTCCCGCCCCTTAATTTACTTTCCCAAAGCTTAATTCCCACCCGCATTTCGTATGATCAATACAATTTGTAATATTTGTTGCTCTTGTCCTGGTCTATGGGTTAAGTTCTCATGGGATTTCTTCCCAGCTTGACCTTGGCTGAGTAGAAGGCTACTGGGTATAGCTGACCGTCTTTTTGATCTTTTTGAGACAATAATCCCCTTATGCTTTACGATCCATATGGAATGTCTTTGTGTCTCACCTGTGCCCGTACTGAATTGTTGCAATACTGTTGGGGTAATTTCCTGCTAAGCCTGCTACGAGATGAGTGGTGTTTTTGTTTGCAAAAATCAATAAAATTATTCCACAAAAAAAAATAATCCCCTTATGGCCACCTGGGAAGTATCCGCTTCCACAAAGAAGGTTTGGTCTGGGTCGGGATATTGTAAGACTGGAGCTGTGGTGAACCTTTTCTTCAACTGTTTAAATGCTTGAGCTGCTGCAGGAGTCCAGATGGAGGGCTCTGCCTTTTTTAGAAAGCGAGTGATGGGGGCAACAGTCACGGAGAAGTCATGAATAAAATGCTGATAAAAATTGGCGATACCTCAGACTCACTGCACTTCTTTAACAGTTGTAGGCTCAGGCCATTCCAAAATAGTGTTCACCTTTCTGGGATAAATAGTGATCCCTGTTGGGGAAAGAAGGTAATCAAGAAATTCTTTTATGTGAGCGTGAAAAGTACACTTCTCTAGTTTGGTAAATAAGGAATTCTCTCTGAGTCTTTGAAGGACAGCCCGAACATGTTGTAAATGTTCTTTCACAGTCTTAGAATAAATTAGTATATCATCAACATAGACGACTACACATACAACCAGGAATTCTTGGAAGACTTCATTAATAAAATATTGGAAAGCCGCTGGAGCGTTACACAGGCCAAAGGGCATACCAGTGTATTCAAATTGACCAAATTCATTTTGCAATGCTGTTTTCCATTCATTGCCCTCTTTGACACTTATTAGATGGTACGCTACGTGGAGGTCTAGCTTAGTATAAATAGTTCAGTGTCTTATTTGGTCTAACAATACAGAATGAGAGGCAAAGGATATATTTTTTTTATTTTGGCTTTGTTTACTGTCCTATAATCGATGCAAGCTCTGAATACTCCAGACTTTTTGGCACAAAAAAACACAGGTGAAGAGATTAGAGATGTGGAACGTTGAATAAAGCCTAATTGTAAGAGCTCATCTAAGTATTTTTTCCAGATATTGGGTCTCAAGTTCTGTGAGTGCATAGACCCTACTATAAGGCAGGGAAACTCCAGGAATTACATTTATGCAGCAATCTAAAGATCAGAGAGGCGGTAGCTGAGTACAGGGATGAAGACATCCCGATGATCCTGATAGACACTAAGCAATTATGGGGTTAAGTCAGTTGGTGAGGTTGACGCACAATGTAGAGGTGAAACCCAATCCACTGTGGCTTGTTGGTAGCAAGTACTTTGGCAATATGAGGAATCTAAAGTCACCTTTTTTTAGTACCCAGTCAGTCACTCAATCAAAATACTTTTTTTAGGCTCCATTTGAGCCATAATGGTGTGCACAAAATCCAATTAATTGTCATCAATTTACCTATAAAATCGTAAATAAATACATATTACTTTCATTAAAAAATAAGGAAAATAAAATAAAACAAATTACATATCCTAAGTGCTGTTAAAATATAATTTAAAACAGTGTATATCATTTCGTTGTCCAGAGATAGTAAGTAGGCCAGAGTGATCTTGTGATTCCTGATTTTTTTGTGCTAATAATAGCAGACGGAGGAATTACCTTTTCTGAGGGGTATAAAAAGTACAAAATAAAATAAAGTGCCTAGTGCTTTGATGTGTAGAGCCATCATAGGGACATCATAGGGTGAAGTAAGGTAAACCACGTGCCTTGGATAGGAAATCTTCTAGAAAATGTATTCTTTTAAGACATAATATGGTCAGCAGACGTTTGTGCCTCTCATTTACACTTAACTGTAGATAAAATGCGGGCTGTGCTTGGGGTTGGCGGTATATGTCACCAGAAATGTGTTTCTGAGAACAATGATAAAAAAGTGTATTCATTCTTTTGTAGGAAACATTAGTAAGTATATCTAGGTTAGAGAAATACTCAGGAGTGCCCATCTTAAACAAGCATTTGCAATGTAATAGGTCTTGCTTTTACGCGGGTTTGAGCTATTGGTATTGTAAATGGCAATGCCTTTTATTTATGTTTCGGTTTCTAAAACATAAATAAAAAGCATTGTCATTTACAATGCTAATAGCTGAAACTCTCGCAAATGTGAGACCTCTTCCAGTTCTAATGGTTAAAAAGTTACTAAAAATGCAGCGACACGTGTTGCCGCGCAGTGGAAAGCTTTTTGCAAACTTTGACTGGCAACCCTTCTGTTGCTTACTGCTATAATTAGATGTTAATTTGTTACTAATGAGGTACAAGCTATGCCCACAGAGTGCTAACAAGTGTAAAAATGAAAATAAATTGAATAATACTATCTTAAAACGTGCCACATTAAGCCGCATAATTTGCCTTTTTTCTTGCTGCCTTTTCTTGCTGCATAATTTACTCAACCCTGCTGCATAATGTGGCCCTCCCCTGCCGCATAATTCCAGTGGCCCTCATTACAGTTACAAAACCTCAGAAAGAATGAAGGCTGGATTGGCATTCCTCATGTATGGAGGGTGTGATCTGCAGATCACGCTAGATGTCATTTGCAAGCGTTTAACTCACTGAGCCATATTTGCGCACGGGTAGGAATGACGAGTTGGATGGTATTTAAACCTTTTAAATTTAGCTCCTGTCAAGTTATGCATAGCATAACATAACAGGAGCTCACTCCAGTACAACCAAATGCTGGGGTCACTGATTACCTAGTTTTAATTAATTGTCCCTTCTGCTGCTCTTGCTAGTTGTGGACTTCCAATCCAGTAGGACTTGGTTGTATTCAAGAAGTGGGATTAATTTATTTTCACACCCACTCCTCCTTGTAATTGAACCAGAGTCCGGGACTCAAAAGTCTCCAGTCACAATCCCGTCGTTCACTTTTTCCACTTCTTGAATACAACCAAGTCCTATTGGATTGGAAGTCAACAGGCCCACATTGACACATTAGAATTTATGGGACCTATATGCAGACTGGCATAACGAGGTGGAGGACCAGAACCTCCTGAGAACATTTGATAGTTTCATCACCAATATTGATGAATTGTTGGGAGACACCAAGTATTTTTTGCCTGAAGAAGGTGGTTGGAACAGTTGATACCACCGAAACGCATCACACTTTATTCTAAAGCACTACATTGACATGGTTTGGTCACCGAATTATGTATTGCGGATAACTATGTGTTGACCATGACATTTCTGTTTGATTAGTGCGCTTAATGACAGTAATTCTTTTTTGTCCCATTTTTAATTTTTAACTTTAGGAGTGTTATTCTGTATATGCAATTTGTCATATGTGATTATGATATATATTGCTTTTATGTTTGAATGGTTTTAATGCACCTCTGTAACAGGTTTTTACAGTTATTAATGAACTTGAGATTCATTAAATGAAAACACTTTGTATGTAGCTTTGGTGATTTTGCAATATTTACTTTATAATATTGTGTGGTGTTGATATGGGTGAATGACCGTGTGCTCTTGAAGAAATTCCAAAGGGAAATTGGTACTTTGACTTGAAGTCAGTTTGGTGTCCTGGCCCTTTGGTATAGGAGGACCCCTTTCTCTTTTTTAATAAGATGAAAACAAAACAGAATATTCACAGTTGATGGGCCAAGAGCCAGGAATGTGAGTGTACGTGTCCCACGGGGCACCGGCACAGGGCAGAGACCGACGAGAGGGCGCTGGCAGTGCACGTCACAGGCAGCATGGTGCTGCAGAGGAAGGGAGTGTGTGACAGGCAGGAGGTGCATGGGTGCAGTGCACAGATGACATACACATGAAGCATAGATGGTCTGGACCTCCAAAAGGCAAGTACCGAGTGCAGGGGTGACTATCCATCCACACAGCCCGGAAGTAGGCAGTGGACTGTCACATGCACAAGAAGGGTCAGAGCTGACTGCATTCCACACCGACCGGAAGCACTCCCTGACTCAGCTATAAACCCGCAGGCTGTCTCATCTCGGCGACATGTATTAACTCACTGAGCTATTTTATTACTAGCAAAGAGCAATAAAAGTGAGATTCTGAAGAAGAAAAAAACAAGCAGTCTGTGCCGCTCTCATACCACCTCCCCGGCTCCCTGTCGGCAGTCTCCTCCCCAATAGCCCAGAGCAGCCACTCAGAGCCGGGCAGACTATGCCGCCGCTGCTTCTAATCAGATGTTGGCAGCTGAAGGAGACCAAGGAATGTGACCTGACACGCATGCGTATGATGTAACTAGCGACCGGGCATCGTGTGCATGTAACATTTAAATGACTGCGCATACTTCTGCACAGACACTCTACCATCCTGTGCCAGCTCTCTACTCCTACTCAGCACAAACTACTTTAAAAACAAGCATTTGCAATGCAATAGGACTCGCATTTACGCGAGACCTATTACATTGGAAACGGGAGTGCGGGCGTGCAAAAAGGCACGAACGGGAGTGTGGGGGCAGGGGGCCGAGAAGTCATGGACTGCGGGAGGGGAGGGGGGAGGCACAGGAAGAAAACAGTGTTTAAAGTAAAGGGGCCAGTAGCCATGGAAGGATACAAATGACGACATGGCCGTCATGAGGAGGGACTAACAAGCCTAAAACCAATGGGAAGGCAGCACTTAGGCCCTAAGCCAATGAAAAAGATGGGAGAGAGGGCGGAGCTTACACAGAGATTCCACGCCATACTGAATACTGCATGCCTCGCAAAGCGAGCAGTGTGCGCTCGCTGCCGCTTTAGGCTCGACCCAAAAAGGTAGATTTTATGTACTTGAGCCTGGGAACCTCAAGGCAGTTATCTACATTTATATAATCTCTCAATATTTCTCTGGAGAAGTGGGTTTCTAAGAGTTTCCAAATTCTTGCCCAAAACAGGTTCTAGTTTTATATATTCTTCTAAGTGACCCAGCCCAACTTCTTCATGACAGAACGATACAGAGATACATTGCAGCACTGCCAGCAATCTCCTGATAAATGTGTATTGTATTTTTTGCAACGATTGGCAGTTTATATATCCCCAGACATCAGCACCAAAAGAAGCAACAGACAGACATTTACTTTTAAACACATAATTAATTGGCTTATGCCCTATTCTTTTGGAGAATCTAAAAACGGCTTCTATACACCTTTGAAATTACATTGCTCTAACACTAATTAAAAACTTCCAATTGGAATCCATATGAAAAGGCACACCCAAATACAATGAATGGGGAATTTTCATAATGTCTTCACCTCCTAACATGAACTTTCTTGTCTTAGCTTTAGTGGGGCCACACTTCATAGCAAATGATTTATGGCGGTTGGTTTTAAGCCCTAAATCAGTTATAAAAGAATTAAAAGCATCAAGGAGGGATTGAAGTTAATTTGCTATTCTTGCTATGAGAACAGCTTCATCCGCATATTGGAGAACTGGTATTTGGCATGAATAGACCCTTGGGATATCTTTCCCCTTTGTTAGATTTGGCTTTTTCAGCGGGTTTACCACCAGCATTTTTGCTTTTTGGCCTCCTGTTTTTGACTCTGTTTTTGTTGGTTTTAGGACTCTGGGCACTTTACTACTGCTATTCAGTGCTAAAGTGCATATGCTCTCCAGGTACATTTTGTTATGGATTGGTGTTTCCATGATTGGCATATTTTATTTGCTGGTAAGTCCCTAGTACAGTGCACTGCGTTTGCCCAGGGCCTGTAAATCCAATGCTGCTAGTGCGCCTGCAGCTCTGATTGTGCCACCCACATGAGCAGCCTGTAAATGTAACTCAGACCTGCCACTGCAGTGTCTGCACGCAGTTTGTAACTGCCATGTTGACCTGGCAAGTGCACACACTTGCCAGGCCCTAACCTTCCCTTTTCTTATATGTGAGTCATCCCTAAGGTAGGCCCAAGGTACCCCTGTGGGGAGGGTACAGTGTATGGAAAAGGTAGAACATGTACTGGTGTGTGTGACATGTCCTGATAGTGAAATACAGTGCATTTTGTTTTTCACTTTTGAAAGTCTATCTTTCCCAGAGGATAGAATGGGACTTTATTTATAACATCTTATACATATAACTTTGCATTGGGACAAGATAGAACGATGGAGTTTAGTATTCCTGAACTCAGAATATAAAAATGCATCTTTTAATAAAGATGATTTTTATATTGTGTGTTTGAAAATACCACTTTTAGAAAGTGGGTATTTTCTTGCTAAGCCATCCTGTGTTCCTCTGCTGGTTTGTGTATTGACTGTCTGGCTTTGGAGTAACAGTGGCTGGGGAGGTGCATTCTCTCAGACAGCCAGAGGGGGGATTGATGTGTGTCTTGCCTTTCCTGAATGAGTCAGGGCTTGGCTGAATAGACCTGGGCTGCATTCATATTAGGGGGAGGAGTTCTCACTAGCACCTGAATAGGCCCAATCTGAGAGTGGTGGGAGGAGATTTCCCCTGTACATGAATGGGCCCTGTCTGCCTTACACAATGCTGTCTCCACCTCCTGCTAGGCAGCTGCACCAGAGAGGACAGAACTGGTTTTGGTTGAGAACAGAGCCTCTCTGCACCAAGAGAACAAAGGAATTTGCTGTATAAATATTGGGGACCAGACCCCAGTATTATAGATTACTGCTGAGCTAAGGAACCTGCCAGGAAAAAGAGCTGGAAAAGCTGTCAGGAGGAATTGCCACTTTGCTGCATCCTCTGCTGTGTTGGCCTGCCGCTTGCTGCTTCTGTCTTGGACAGGGAAAGGACTGGATTGTACTTTCATCATCTTGCTGTTAGAGTTTTCTCCAAGGGATTGAAGTAGAGCTTGCCTCCTGTTTGAAGATTCAGGGAGATCAAAGACTTCAGAGAACTCACTGGAATCAAGGAACCTGCCAAGTAGAAGAGCTGGAAGAGCTGCCAGGAGGAGTACTGCCGCTTTGCTGTGTTGTTGCTTTGTTGAGTTGGCCTGCATGCTTCTGCCTTGGGCAGTGAAAGGAATGGACTGAACTTTCTTTACGTGTGCTAAGTATCTCCAAGGGCTTGAAGAAGAGCTTGCCTCCTGTTCTGAAGTCTGAGGGACTGCAAATACTTCACCAACCTCTGGGTACCGCTTCTGGAAAGGCTGTTTCAGTTGCCACAGAGAAGTGAAAAGCAACTGACTCCGTCACTGGCTCTGTGTCCTGAAGGCACCGTAGAGGGCACTGCAACCCTGGTCTCACCAATGACGACGACTGCCGCCGCCGAGCCGCTGCTTGCATGGTGACCTGTGGGCACCCCACTCCGCACTGCCTCGCTTCACTTCGCTGCCCTGGTCTCACCGACGTCGCCGTGGCTCGCTGACCGATACTTCTGTGACCACATCCTGGCTTGGGGGCACCGCTCATGAGTCACATGACGCACAGCCCTGTCTCACACCGCAGTCCAGACCGACAAACGCCAGCTTCCCGCAACCAGCTCTGTCACCTGCATCGTGGTCTGTCAGCACCGCAACAAGCACCGCCTTCACTCTGCATTGCAGCCCTGATGTCACCAATGCCCCCAGACGACCGTCACTGAGCTGCTGCCTGCACTGCAACTTGAGGGCACCGCATGCTGCTCCTCTCCGCTTCACACCGCAATTATTGCCACGACCGGGCCGCACCAACATGTCGGCCACAACACAAAAGGTACTGTTCACGAGTCTGTTGACTCCTTTGACTGATGCGGTCAGATGGAACTGTTGGATTCTGTTGTGTACAGCACCGCGGTAGCACTGGATGGAGCTACCGACTTCAATGAACTGTGTTTTTGAAAATATTCTTGCAAAGTGCATACTTTTAAAGTACTGTATATTGGATTTTTGGTCTTGTTTAGGATATATGAAAATATTATATATTTTTCTAAACTGGTGTGGTGTCCTTTTGTAGTGTTTTCACTGTATTACTGTTGGTTATGTGCAAATGCTTTACACACTGCCTCGCTACCAAGGAGGAGAGCAGGGGTTATTTTAGGAGTGTAACTCCCTTACCCTGACTAGGAAGAAGGATCCCTACTTGGAAAAAGGTGCAAACCATTGCCAACTAGACCCCCATTTCTAACAACCTTCTTACACAGATGCTCGCCCAACCCATGAATATAAAGTAGTTAGACAAATGGTGCCAGCACGCCCCCCTGTCTAACCCCAACAGTAGAGGGAAATTCCTCTGTTAGGTCACCATTCCTATTATAACGGACTCTTACTGATGTCTGGTCGTGGAGCATAGTGAGAAGTGTAATAATGGCTTCTTCGATCCCCATATTTGACATGAGTGCCCATAATCTGGGACGATCCACTGTGTCAAAGGACACATGTAGTATGAAGTACCCAGTCAATCTTAGGGTTATAGCAAGATCTGGGTTAAATCCATCATTATTTTGCTCACCACACCACCCCAGTTTGGACCCAGCCATATGCAAATCAGCCTTGATCCTATTCCTTGTGGGAACAGTCCAGCCCGAACTGTCAAGCCAGGTCCTCCCTGGACCGGAAACAAGCATCCTGGGACCGGTTTTAGGGCATCACCCTTCATCAGGCAGGCTAGTTTGAACCCAGTGGTGTAGTGAGCACGGGACCCACGTCTGGGCATACACTTCCCACTTAGGGCGACATATGCAAAAGAAACAATTGATGGACGGAATGCTGGACAATGCAAACATTCACCCCCAGTCACAAGGATCTGGGTTAAATCAATCCTTCTTTTGCTCACCACACCACCCCAAAAACAATGGTTTTAGGCCCAGATCTCTGTACTGGGGTGAATGTATGACATTGCTCTGCATTCTGTCCATCAATTGTTCTTTATGCAATTTGCGACCCTATTGGGAATCACAAACAGTGTCTGGGATACTGTTGTACATTGTGATTTGCGACTCGCAAATTGCGAGTCGCAAATCACATTGTTCGTACATCTGGCCCTAAGAGCAGCTTTCGATCTTATTCCGTGCCCAAAATTATGGCATGTTCTAGTAAATCTGGGATTTTCAGGCAATCTTGTTCAGCTCTTAAGTAAATTGCATGAGAACAACTTTGCACAGGTTTGTTGGGGCCTGAACGCATCGCAATTAAACGTAGAGTGCATCAGGGATGTGTTCTTGAACCCACATTATTTTCCTTGTATGTGAATGATACTGTTAACATTTTGGAAAATTGTGGAAACGACTCCCTACAGTGAATTCATACAGGAAATAACTACACCAGTGTTTGACTTTGTTAGTTTTGCTTTTCTTAAACAAAACCAAATAAACTAAAACAGGATGGAAACCAAAAAGCAAACTAAAAAAGAAAAGGTCAACCATAGTGAAAGAAACCATTACTGAAGAGCCAAAATAGTTTGAAGTCCAGTGTCCAAAATACAACTGGCATTAGAAAGGTCAATGCGTCTCGAAAATAGTCCACAGATTGCATGGTAGACACACACTGGAGAAATTAGGTTATCGGTCTCTTGCTGGTCTTTCTATCCTCTCCTGGTAGTTCGTCCCCTCCTGAGGCGGGGGGAGTAGATCCACAGTTGTATGGACTGGGAAGGGTGCAACTGTTTCCTCTTGTGGCAGGGCCTCCCTTTCTGTGACTGTGGCAGATGTACTTGGCCCAGAAGTTGTTGGAGTACAGAAATGGGAGGTGCTGGAAAAGCCCTGCACATGTGTGTAAATGTCATGTAGCATCCTAGTCAGGGATACCAAATTGGAGCTCAGTTACTCCATCTGTATGTTGTACTCCCTCTGCAACTGCTTCATGCCCTGGAGCGCTGTAAGTACCTGGCCCATCATGTCTTAGGACAGATGGATGGATCCCAAGACTTGGTCGATGATGTCCTGGGTGACAGTGAACCCAGTGGCCTAACTATCCTGCTCTCAGAATTCCTCCCACGACCCCTACCCCCACTACCCTGTGCCCTT
The DNA here is from genome assembly GCF_964204655.1 of Triturus cristatus. Lineage (NCBI taxonomy): Eukaryota > Metazoa > Chordata > Amphibia > Caudata > Salamandridae > Triturus > Triturus cristatus. Next base: position 1,108,943,337 of record NC_140592.1, on the reverse strand, counting down.
GACCCAGTGTGTCCCATCCCACTGGCTCCTGGCTAATCTGACGGTGGTGGTGCTGTTGTCTCAATAGCAGGCAGGACTGGGGGGCACAAGATCAGTCTGATGTTGATTTGAACACAGGAAGTGGAGGCATCCATAAGCTGAAGTGTTGTAACAGCTGGGGTGGGTGGTGTAGGTGTGGGCAGAGTGAGACTCCCTGGAGCAGTCTACCCAGGCAGACCAGATGGACCAGGCTGCTCATCTTCATCTAACATTTCAGCAGTGGATTACTCCATGGAGCCTTGATCCTGTTCTGGAGTGGAGGTATCCTCATTGGCAGATGTTTGGCCATGTGCTCTGGCTGTTGGACCTGTTATTAATGACATAAATTAAATAGTTTGTAAAAGTGTGGATTACACGTCTAATGGGTTTTAAGCAACAAATGTAACAACCTTAAAAGGAAAAGCAATTGAATATCATGATTATACCTTTCAGTGGTATTGTAATTAATTACACATAGAGTTTAAATTTCAGACAAAACTTCTTCAACTACACAGGTAAGATGTCCTGATATGAAAAAATAAAATTAGTAACTATACAAGAAATCTAGCAACCATTCAACAGAACACAGTAAAGAGAAGAAATGTGAAAATAACCATTCCAAGGCCTAGCAGGCTACATAACAGACATTTACACAACTTAGAAGGATGTTTGGCATTAGTCATCATATAAACAGTCCTGAGTAAATTGTTCACATATACCACTTAAATTCAACATACAAAGTTACATATCTTAACATTTTTTGGTCAACACACTTTGATTTGAGAAACTAATTACATCAATTCAATGACATGACAAGAAAAGGAAAACATACAAAATTCAACACAATCAATTTTCAAAAGATCGCATTAAATATAGATTGATCATTAAATGACACTTCACCATTTGTGAAAATATGATGGAAAAGAGAGAATGAGCAAATTTACATTGCAATATTATTTTCACACAACAGAAACAAGGCATCATGGTAGTTGTAGTTATTTCAATAAAACACTTGCAAAATTGTAACTTGAAAAAAAACATACCTAGAGAAAATCTGCAGTAAACATAGGACAGACCGATACTATATGAAACACATATATGTAATTTGTTATTTAGTGTATAAACACTTACAAACACTGTTGGACTTGGCCCTTTTTGTAGGGTCATCCCTGAACTTTTTGCCTTCCTCCTATATTTTTTCTGACCTGTTGTTGGCTGTTTTATGACTCTGGGCACTTTACCACTGTTGATCAGTGCTAAAGTGCATATGCTCTCCCTATTGTAAATTATTGTATGATTTGTGATTTCACGATTGGTTGGTTTGGTTTACCTGTCAGACCCTAGTACAGTGCACCAGGAGTGCCCAGGGCTTGTAATCCAAATGCTGCTGGTGGGCTTGCAGCACTGGTTGTGCCACCCACAGAAGCAGCCTCTAAAAGTGTGCCTAAGGTCTGCCATTGCAGAGCCTACGTGCAGTCTGGTACTGTCATGCTGACTGGGCAAGTGCACCCACTTGCCAGTCCCAAAACCTTCCCTTTTCTTCATATCAGACACCCCTATGGTAGGCCCAAGGGCAGGGTGCATTGTAAGGATAAGGTAGGACATGCCCTGGTGTGTGTGGCATGTTCTAATAGTGAATTAAAGCAGTTTTTCACTATTGCAAGGCTACCTGTTCTCCATAGGCCAGAATGGGCAGTTTGGTTATTACATCTTATAATCCTAACTGTCTCAGGGAACACGGTAGAAATTCGAATTTAGTATGCCTGAACTCAGAATGATAAAATACATCTTTTAGTGAAGTTGGTTTTAACATTCTGTGTTTGAAAATACCACTTTTAGAAAGTAGGTATTTTCTTGTCTAACCATTCAAACCTGCCTCTGCTAGGTTGTGTTTTCCTTGTCTGGAGTTTGAGTGACAGGGCTGGGGGATTCCAGGAGACAGGGTGAGTCCGCCCAGTGGTGAATAGAGAGATCTGCATCTAGATGGGAGGGAGGAGTTGCACCTGGGACCTGAATAGGACAGTGCCTGCTCTCCCACAGTGCTGGCTCCACCCCCTGTGGTGCGTCTGATGTCTCTGTCCTGCACTGTGAAAAGAGAGAAGGAATCATGTCAACAAAGTGATCCAGGGCTGTGCTTTCCCTCCACAATGCTGGCTCCACCTCCTTTGGGGCGTCTGATGTTTCTGCCCTGTACTGTGAAAGGAAAGAAGGAGTCATGTAAACAGAGTGCTCCAGAACTGGTTTGGACTGAGCAAAGGCCCCTCTGCCCTCAGAGGACAAAGGATTTTGGGGTATAAATATTGGGACCCTGATCCTGGGAAATTAGATCACTTTGGGAAAACAAGAAGAACCTCTGCTGAGGGAGGAACCAGAAGAAGCTGAGGAGGAAACTATCCCTGAACCTGGGGGATTGGCCTGCAGTGGTTGCCTTACTGCCAAAGAGAGGAGAAAGGAACTTTGTGTGTACTTTTGCTCAACTTGTGAAGGATCTCCAAGGGCTTGGAAAAGAGCTTGCCTCCTGCTGAAGTCTCAGGAACAACAGACTTCACCCCACAGCTCCCCAGAGTTCTTTGGAAGTGCCTGCTGCTGTTGTTGGGCCTTCTGAGGGACTGCGTGTCGCAAGGAGCTGGAAGCGCGACTCAAGAAGGAGAAGCGTGCCGCCGTCGGAGCTGTTGTCGTTGCATCTCGTAAAGTGTGTCGCCGCTGCAGCCTCGCATCGAGCGGAAGCGTCTCGCATCATCCATGAAGTGTCTCGCAATGCCGAAGAAGCGTGTCGCCATCGCAGCCATCGTAGCGGACGCATTGCACCGCATCAAGAGAAGAGTCTTGCATCGAGGTAGAAGTATGTCGCCATCGCAGCCATCGTAGTTGTCGCATCGCACCACATCAAGAAAAGCGCCTCGCATCCACGGAGAAGCGGGCCACCGTCGGAGTTGCTGTCGTCGCATTGCGTAAAGGGGTGTCTCCGCTGCAACATCGCATCGAGCGGAAGCGTCTCACAAACGTCGGAGAAGAGTGTCGCTGCCAAGGCCGCTGTCGTCGCATCACGTAAAGGGTGTCGCCGCTGCAGCTGAAGCATCGAGTCGAATCTTCTTGCAACATCGGAGAAGCGTACCGCATCTGGAAGATCTTCACATCTTTATTTCTTTGCACCAAAAACTTCATCGCATCAACATCGTTGCAACACTTTCGTTGCCCTGCGTGTCGCATCTAAAAGGTACATTGACTTAAAGTGCCGCATTTAAGAACTTAAGAGAACTAAGCAAAATTCTACCATCTAAAGTAACAGTATTGTGTGTTTTTGTCGTTTAATGGTCTTGTGGTAAATCTATATAAAGAATATCTATTTTTAATATAAAACCTGTGTGGTGTCCATTTGTAGTGTTGTCACTTGGTTACTGTATGTGTACACAAGTGCTTTACACACTGCCTCTGAGATAAGCCTGTCTGCTCGTGCCAAGCTACCAAGGGGGTGAGCAGGGGTTATTTTAGGAGTGAACCCCCTTACCCTGACTAGAGGAGAGGGTCCCTATTTGTCACAAGTGCATACCTGTGCCAACTAGAGACCCCCAAGTCTAACAAACACCATAACATCATGTGAAATGTAATGGAGATTGAAAGCTGTAATCTTGTATACAACACAATACAATCAAACAAAGAAGTCAAACAAAATTTAACTGATATATTTAGGTTTCTATGTTAAAAGAAGTGTGCAGAACACATTAGCAACAGCTAACTGCAAAGCAAACAGAACATTTAGCTTTAGTGACTGTTAGACCTGGCACCTTGGCGTGGGTCTCCCTTTCATTATTTGCTGTTGCCTCATGTGTTTTTGCTGGTGTTAGATGCTTTGGGTACTGTGCCACTGCTGTCCAGTGCCACAGTGCAAGTGCTCCCTATGGTAAATTGATGTATGGATTAGTGACTCCATGATTGGCTGGTTTGGTTTACTTGTCAGACCCTAGTACAGTGCACTGAGTGTGCCCAGGGCTTGTAAACCAAATGCTGCTGGTGGGCTTGCAGCACTGGTTGTGCCACCCACAGAAGCAGCCTGTAAAAGTGTATCTCACGTCTGCCATTGTAGAGCCTGTGTGCAGTCTGGTACTGCCATGCTGACTGGGCAAGTGCACCCACTTGCTGGTCCCTAAACCTTCCCTTCATATCAGACACCCCTATGGTAGTCCCAAGGGCAGGGTGAATTGTAAGTATAAGGTAGGTCATGCCCTGGTGTGTGTGGCATGTCCTAACAGTGAATTACAGCCATTTTTGTTTTTCACTATTTCAAGGCTACCTGTTCCCCATAGGCCAGAATGGGCAGTTTGATTATTACATCTTATAATCCTAACTGACACAGGGAACTAGGTAGAAATTCGAGTTTAGTATGCCTGAACTCAAAATGATAAAATAAATATTTTAGTGAAGTTGGTTAACATTCTCTGTTTGAAAATACCACTTTTAGAAAGTAGGTATTTTCTTGTCTAACCATCCAAGCCTGCCTCTGCTAGGTTGTGTATTCCTTGTCTGGAGTTTGAGTGACAGGGGCTGGGGGATTCCAGGAGACAGGGTGAGTCAGCACAGGGCTGAATAGAGAGATCTGAATGTAGATGGGTGGGAGGAGTTGCACCTGGGACCTGAATAGGGCTGTGCCGTCCCTCCACAATGCTGTCTCGCCCTCTTCTGGTGCGTCTGATGTTCTTGGCCTACACTGTGAAAGGAAAGAAGGAGTCTTGTCCACAAAGTGCTCCAGGACTGACCAGAACTGGTTTGGGCAAAGGTCTCTCTGCCTTCAGAGAACAAAGAGAAACTGTGTATATAAAGGGGGACCCAGACCCCAGAACTTTAGATCGCTTTTGGGAAACAAGAAGAAACCTTTGCTGAGGAGAGGAACCAGAGAAACTGAGGAGAGACTATCCCTAAGCGTGAGGGACTGGCCTGCAGTGGTTGCCTGACTGCCAAAGAGAGGAGAAAGGACTTTTGTGCTACTTTCATTCAACTTGTGAAGTATCTCCAAGGGCTTGAGATAGAGCTTGCCTCCTGCTGAAGTCTCAGGGACAACAGACTTCACCAACCAGCTCCCCGAGAGTTATTTGGAAGTGCCTGAAGTTGTGTTGGGCTTTCTGAGGGACTGAGTGTCACAAGGAGCTGAAAGCGTGACTCACGAAGAAGAAGCGTGTCGCCGAACTGCCGCTGTCGCTTCACAACACGAAAGCACCTCGCATCACCGGAGAAGAGGATCGATGTCGCACCAGATGCCGCTGCATCATCGGGGAAGCATGTCGCTGCCGCAGCCGCTGTCGTCACATTGCTGGGAAAGCGTGTCGCAGCGCATCGCCAGAGAAGAGAATCGACTTTGCATCAGACGCCGTCGCATCACCGGGAAGCGTGTCGCAGGGCCTGTCGCGGCTCAGAAGAATCATTGAGTCCCTGCACGGCCGTCGGGAGAGCACGCATCATGTTGCATCAAGAAGAAGACACCATCTTTGTATCATTGTACCAGATCTTCGTCGCATCGCCACAGAAGCGCAGTAAGAAACCGACGCATTACCTCCCTTCGCAGAGAAGAACCGACGCATCCCCTATGCATCAGTAGGGACCCAACGCATCACCGTTCTTGTGTGTAAGGAACCGACGCATCACCTTCCCTGCAACACTTTCGTTGTATAGCGTTACGCAACCTAAGGTACATTGAACTCAAAGTGTCGCATTTTTATATCTTCAGAGAACTGAGCTATTTCTACCATTTTGTAAAGTATTGTGGATTTTTGTCGTTTGTGGTCTTGTGTTAAATCTATATAAAAATACTTATTTTTATACTACATCTTGTGTGGTGTCCATCTGTAGTGTTGTCACTGGGTTACTGTATGTGTTCACAAATGCTTTACACACTGCCTCTGAGATAAGCTTGCCTGCTTGTGCCAAGCTACCAAGGGGGTTGACAGGGGTTATTTTAGGAGTGTACCCCCTTACCCTGACTAGACGCAAGGGTCCCCATTTGGTCAAAGGTACCTACCTCTGCCAACTAGTTACTGTCTCCACTCCACCAGGGATTTCCTGTCAAGCCTTCAGGGTGTAGTATTTGCAAGACCTTCTCCTCCCACGGAAAAGGTTGTAGGGCGGGCTGGGAGAACCACCACCAGTTCTCTGGGCCTCCAGGTAATGCTTGGAGGACAGGGAACACACTCTCCCCTCATGTCGTTCCACCTCTTCCTAATGTCCTCCTGTGTGTGCAGGTTGTTTGCTACAGCATTCACTGTCAACTATTGTGGCCTAAATTTGCCTTCGTTGAATTTTGTACTTGTACTTCAAACAATTGCGTCTCTACTCTAATCATTTCATCCACCATTACTGCCTACTCTCCCTCTGTAAAACGGGGATTATTCGTCCCTACCATTTTAATGTAATTAAATTAAATGAATTTGTGAACCGATAAGTATAAGAAAATTTAAATTGTGAAATGCACAAGAAACAGAGGGAGCAAAAAAAAAAAAAAAACCCTGAATACTCTGACAAAACTTCTCCAGGAGAATGTTGTGCTGTCCTGGAATGGCAAAGGATCAAGGTCTGAAACATAGTGTGTTTTATTAATCAATCAAATAAATTGCATTTGTTGAATGCGGCTTGTCACCCGACAGGGTATCCAGGTGCTTATTGCAAGTCTCAATTGACGAGCCAGGTCTTGAGCCCCTTCCTGAAGTCGGTTAGCTAGGGAGGTGAAGGGTGTTCCAGGCTTTGGTGGTGATATAGGAGAAGGAGTGTCCTCCGCTGTGGCATCAGCGTATGCAGGGAATCTGTTTGAGAGAGAGGTGTGCAGAGCAGAGGTTCCTCGGGGGTTGGTGGAAGTGCAGGTGGTGATTCGTGTAGGTCGGTCCTTGTTCATGGAGGGCTTTGTAGGCATGTGTCAGGATCTTGAAATGGCATCTCTTCTGGGCCGGGAGCCAGTGGAGGTCTTTCAGGTGCTGGGTGATGTGGGTTCCTTTGGGCAGGTTGAGGATCAGTCTGGCCACTACATTCTGGATCATCTGGAGTCTTTGCATGAGTTTGGTGATGGTGCCTGCATACAGTGCGTTGCTTTAGTCCAGGCGGTTGGTGATCAGGGCCTGAGTTACCATCTTCCTCGTGCTGATGGGGAAAAACCTGAAGATTTTACAGAGCTTCGGGAGCTTGTGGAAGCAGGATGAGGAGACGGCTTTGAGCTGACAATTCATGGAGAGTTCGCTGTTGAGGATGATGCTGAGGTTTCAGGCATCGTCTTTTGGCATGGGTCCAAGTTCCGAAGGCCACCAGGAGTCGTTCCAGAGGGCGGTGTGTTTGCCAAAGATCAGGACTTTGGTCTTGTCCTGTTGAGCTTCAGGCAGTCATCCTTTATCCAGGATGAGACGTTCTTCATGCAGGTGTGGAAGTTAGTCTTCATTGAGGTGGGGTCGACTGCGAGCAAGAGCATGAGCTGGGTGTCCTCGGCATAGGTGATGATGTGATGTTGTGCGATCTGATGCTGTCCGCGAGTTGTGTCATGTAGACGTTGAAGAGGTTTGGGCTGAGGGATGAGCCTTGGGATGGTGTGCTTGGCTTGGGATGTGAAGGGAGGAAGGCGGAATCTCTGGGTGTGTCCCATGAAAAAGCATGCCATCCATCTGAATACATCATCTTTGATACCAATTTGGTGAAGGCAGTCGATGAGAGTGTGGTGGGAGACAGTGTTGAAGGTTGTGGAGAGGTTCAGCAGTATCAGGGCGGCTGATTCTCTTCTGTCGAGTAGGGTGCAGATGTTGTCTTTTGCCGTGATCAGTGCAGTTTTGGTGCTGTGGTTGGCTCTGAAGCCTGATTGGGAAGGGTTTAGTAGGTGGTTTCTCTCCAGGTGTTTGGTGAGTTTGAGGTTGATGGCCTTTTCCAGGACTTTGGCAGAGAACAGGAGCAGTGAGATGAGATGGCAGTTCTGGAGCTCGCTGGGGTCTGCTGGGGGTCTTGAGGAGAGTCTGACCTCAGCGTGTTTCCAGGCTTTAGGAAAGGTGGCTGTGATTATTGAGGCATTGAGGATTGTGGTGAGTCGGGGGCTAATCTCATCGCTTCAAATGTTGAAAAGTTATGAGAGCAGGGGTCGGTGGGTGTTCCCGAGTAGATGCTGTTCATAAGAGTGGTTGGGTTTGGTGTACTGAGTTGTTCCCATGTGGTGAGCGGGTAGTTGGTGGTGGTGGTCGATTGGGAGCTGAGGAAGTGGAGGGTTGGATGTTGATGTTTTTATAGATAGTTGCTTTCTTATTGTGGAAGTGGTCGGTGAGGGTGTCGCAGAGTTCCAGTGAGGAGAGGATAGAGTTTTCAGTGGTTGGTGGGCAGGTGAACTCTTTGACAATGGTGAAGAGATTCTTGGCTAGGTTAGCGCTGGTCTCAATCTGGTGGGTCAGGGCCTCCTTTTTTGTGGCTTTAATCTGTCGGTGGTAGTCTTTAAGGCATGCTTTAAAATTGGCTCAGTTGGTGTGCGCCATCTTAATTCCAGTTGTTTTCACCTGCGTTTAGATATTCTGAGTTCCAGGGTGTATCGGCTGGCTTGTTTGGAGGATCTGTGCATTTTACCTGGTTTGGTAGGAGTGACGTGGATGGCAGTATTGGTGATCCAGTCGTTGAAGTTCTGTATAGCCTGGTCCAAGTTGCTGGTGTCTTTGGGCTGTGTGGTGCTGAGGGTGTGGGTCCATTGCTGCTGAGTGACCTAGGCCCAGCTGTGGAAGGGGGCATGTTACATTCTCCCCTACTCTTTTTTCCCCTGCATGGAGCATGGAACACTGTACCTGCGTTGTACGTTTGATGTTCCATGTTCCAGGGTTGACAGTTATGCTTGGACTTCGTTGCATTTGGTCATGCTGTGCCTCTTTCCAATGCAATCTCTAATAAATTTGTTTATCCTACCTTCTCATTGGGTCATCATACTTTACAGGGCGCTGTATGATGGAGTGGTCTGACCAGGTGAGTTACGAGGTGTGGCTGTATCTGATTCTGTTGCTGGATGTGAAGATGGGGTCTAGCATGTGTTCTGCTTTGTACGTGGGGTCAGTGACCAGCTGCTTGAGGCCGATGTTGTCCATTCTTTCGAGGAGGTCGGTGGAGTTGGTGTCGGTGGAGTCATCCAGGTAGAAGTTGAGGTCGCCCAGGAAGATGTAGTGTATGAATTCGATGGCGAATGGGGTGATGAATTCAGTGATGGCGTCGATGAGACTGGTTTGTGGTCCTGGCAGTCGGTACACGAGGGTGCCCCTGATGTGGTGGCAATCTTCAGGGATGATGCATGGGGGAGCCAGGTCTCTTTAATGAAAGTCACGTTGGGAGTGAAGGCGGAGATGGTGTCCCAGACTTCAGGGGCTTGTTTGCAAAGCGATCTGGCATTGATCCAGGGCTGGTGTGGTGCTAGTTGGTGTGATAGTCATAGCTGCCGTGGTGGAGGTGAACCGGCAGCAGAAAAAGGTGAAGGCGCCTGCTGTGGAGCAAGGCGATGCGAGGCTGCAGTTGTTGTTGCATCCAGGGCAGGAAGGTCTGTGGGAGAGTGGATGGTCAGGGTTCCTGCTGCTGTTCGCGATTCAGGCACGGACAGGAGCAGACCGGCTTGCCTTTGGTATGCCTTTGGCACCAAAGACACTTTTTAGTGGGGTATGCAGGTGCAAACAATTAGGCAAAACACAGCAGGTGTGTGAGGCTAACATCCATCCTTCAGCCACAGGAATAGTCCAATGTTTACGATGCCCCACGATGGAATCACTCCATCAGCAACCCACCACTAGAACACCAACTGTGAAATTTAAATAGTCTCGGCGCAATGGTTTTGTGCGTGTGAAATCTGAGCCTAACTATAACGTCCCTGCACATATATACATACACACATATATATATATATATATATATATATATATATATAGATCACTGACCTTATTTATACTTACCTGCATGGTAAAGGTATGCATGGTAAAGGCAGATGCATGGTAAATGCATGTGTTGTAAAAAAATGTGTGGCAAAGACATGTGTGGTAAAGGCCTGCGTTGTAACATTGTACAACCCTGAAGACCGACCATTGTAGCCTGGCTATGACAATTAATAACCTGCAATTCGACTTGTCAAAATAAAACATTTTACCAAGTCAGTTACCCCTATGTAGGCATTATAAGACCTAACATTTGACTAATGATTGAGAGCTACCCCTCTAACCAAGAGGACAGGGTTTATGAACCAAGGCCCTAAACTTCAGTCTAATCATGGGTCACCCAATAAATTTTGTATAAACAACTGTTCAGAACTTCAAGATAGACTTCCTAACCTAAAAACATGGGCGCTATCTTGGTATCAGACAAAACTACTCCAACTACCATACCTATATAGATACATGTCAAGGATCGTATAGTTGAACAAATTATGTATATTTGATGGATATTGCATGTACTTCAAATGTATACTGTTCGGAAAAAACATTTGTTGGCATTAATAACATTAATCAAATAGTCTTTTTTTAAAGTAAATGTTTGTCTGTTTCAGAAGTTTTAGATCACAAGACTGAGTGATTCCTTATTACCTGATCCCCCTCAGGATCCAGCTGTGAAGAAATATACTAAGTAAGTGTTAAGTATAAAACTAGCGATGCCTTTGAGAATTACATTCATGGTATGAATGCAACGTGAGAGATGTGGTTTTCTTGATATTCATGGGGTGAATTATAGTGCATACATTTTGGAACACTATGGAAGAACAATATAGATAATGTGACATTACATGACATGTTAGGGGTTGTAATGTTGTTTTTCTATGTTTGTTTCTGGTATTACCATTTTTAATAATATTTAAGGGATTGTACTATGTGCTGATGTTTTCTTTTTTGTTTGTTTTTCCATGTTTTTAGTCATATTTTATATTATATGATTCAAATATTCTATAATATACATATAAATATTTATGAAAGTCCTGAAGAAAATGTTCCTCTCCAAACGCATAGACGAGGAGTAATTTACATGATCCGCAAGCACTGAATGATTTTATGTGAAAAATAAATCTCATGATTGCATAGTGACGGCAAAGGTGGATATATATTTATTTAATGGCTAATGATCTTGGCCTGATTTCTAAATTCTTCCTTGTTACTGTGACATATGTTCTTTATGTTGTAGAGGGTTTTTATAATAATAATACATTATTTGATATTCATTTGGTTGTTTCGCTGTGTTCTTATGATTTCTGTGTAAACATATTATGCAGTGAGTTGTAATAGTGTGAATTCAAGTGGCAGTACAACTTTTCGCCTAGGGGATCATTTGCTTTTGTCTTAGCTTGGCTGTCAGAGGCAAATGGTAGTTGACACCTAGACAGTGTCCTTCTTCGTTTCCCCAGTCAGGTAGGCACCAATCTGCAGTAACCCATGCAGGACATGCAGCAAAAGTGGCGAGCAGGAGTCTGTAATCTCGACGTTTTTAGCTTTGTCACGTTTGGGTAATTTATATCAAATAAATTTGAGTTTTTAGAGTATTTAGTTTGAGTAATTAGCCTCTCTGGATAAACCTTTCAAGTGATAATGAGAAGCGTTATTTCTTAACAGTTCGCGAGTCGGAGCTGAATTCAGTAATTAGAAAATACTTCTTTCAAAAGTGCTTGACAGTAAGCGAGTTGGGAAATCTCTCCGCTCACGATTAAACTTCTGAACAGCAGACGAGCTAAAAATAACTCTTTAGTCAGCTTGTGTTTACAAGTTGATTTCCGAAGTAGACCATTACAAAGAACGGGCACCAATTAAAAGGGAGTTAACTGACGTGTGTCGGAAATCCTTTCTGCTTGCTTGAAGGAATAAACTTCAGTTTAACAAGGCCAATTACTAACGCATGTCGGAAATATTTTCCGCCCACGTTAGAGAATTAACTTTCTAAGGGATCTTTAAAAACTAGCTGAGTTATTGCTAAGCAGGCAATAGATGTAGGAGAAACGAAGGAAAGGATTATTACAAGTTTAAAGAAGCATGTTCCTCAGTTTGTAGGTAAGGCGAAGATAAGACATCATTCTGACATCATCGAGAAATCAAAGTAGGAGTTGAATTCCAGATTGAAGTCGCCTTCTTGGAGACGATTCTTGGCTCTTGAAGACACGCAAGTACCTTGAGTGGGAAATGAAATAACACAGTTAATTACTAAGAATTTTCAGTGTTGATATTACAAAAAAGAAAAGATTAATTACAGAAGAGAAGCAACAGTCAAAACAAAATTGGGTAAATACAATACATTAATTGAAAATATAGTAGAATTGTGGAATTAAATGTAAGGAGATAATGGAGAAGAGTGTGATTGTAATTTAATTCAGGTTCCTTTTGAAAGGAAGGGCTGAATCGTAGAAGGAAGAAGCCAGAGAACATATACAGAAAATAATTCAAGTTTGGTTGACTGTCTCTTCTCACTCCCAACCCCCTTCCTCCCCTGAGACTTGATCTGTCAGTTGTGAGTTATTAAAATCTGTCAAGAAAAGTTCTTGGAGGGGTACTGTGACCATCGTTCTGCTGCTACCATGTAAAATACTGAAGAGCATTGATCTGATAGAGTGGAGTGCCCACGTGTTTCTTCCACCCACGCAGCATGGCAGAGGGTATGGACCTAAAGAAGTTAGGGGAGGTACTGAGGACAATCCAAAAAGAATTAATGGCAGTTAGAGAGGAGAATAAAAGTCTGAGACATGAGATAGTCACCTCAAGAAGAGAAACTTCAGCTCTTACAATAAAGATGAGTAATTTAGAAGCAGGCACAGGTTTACATTTTTCATCAACTGGGGAAGTAGGCACACCATCCACACCAAGCACAATACCCACGGTCACGACACAAGTTATACACTCTTTGTCTCAAGTAATTCCCTTCGCTTCTCCAGAGTGTTTCAATGGAGATCCCCAAAAGGCACAAATCTTTTTAACCCAGTGTACTCTACATTTTATGTGTCGTACCGCAATTTTCCCCAATGCACAGTCACGAGTGGCTTTCATATTGTCCTACCTTAGTGGCAATGCTGCCTATAGGTCAATGCCCCTAGTAACAAGACACAGTTTTATACGAACATGATTAATTCAAGAAAGAGTTTCTTAGAATCTTTGACCGACAAAAAGTATCTCAAGCAACAGATAATGAGCTTTTATAGCTAAAACAGGGAAATCGAGACTTAATAGCATATCTAGCTCAGTTCAAAAAACTAGTTGTGGAAACAGAATGGCCTGAGAGTAAGAGAAAAGCTGTTTTTTATAGAGATCTGAAGGATGCCCTTGCCCAAGTCCCTAATAGACCTACAGAAATATCAGCATTGATTGATTTGGTGCTGGAAATTGATTTTCGCCAAAGTGAAAGAAAGGGTTAAAAAAGGCGAGATTTCATCCAAGTGTGTCCAGATTTGATTGAGTTAAGACTGAGAATACAAAAACGTCACAAGGAAGTCAGCATGGAGTGGAGCCAATGCAAATAGATACAGTCAGAGGCCCATTTTTCCTAAGAAGAAAAAGAGAGAAGACAAAACAAGCAATGTCTTTATTGTGGTGCGAGTGGGCATTTTGTGTTGAACTATCTTAAGAAACCTAAAATATCTGTTAAGGAAAACTTGCAGCACCATCAGTAGAAGGAGTTGGGCTGATGGATGCAGATTTAAACACAACTCCCCAAAATCATCAATTGGCCAACACTTTGCAATCTTCCTCTCCTCATTTGATATTGTCCATGACCCTTGATTCGAGAGAATCAAGATTGAAGAACGTCGCTGTCATGATTGACTCAGGAGCAACAGGAAACTTTTGTGACTTGAAATTTGCAGAGAAAATAGGTTTAAAAACAATTTGGAAGGCTAAAAGAGAACCAGTTCAAGCTGTGGACAGATTGAATCTATCATCCGGGCCAATTGTAAGTCAAACGGAACCAATAGAATGAATATCTTCTGAAGGACATCATGAGAACATTCAGTTCAACCTAATAGATGCCCCCCAATTTCAATTGATACTGGGTCTACCCAGGCTCACTGAGCATAATCACACAATCAACTGGAGTCCCAGATCTATTGCCATGGATTCAAAATACTGTAAAGAGCATTGTTTCGGAAGAGAAGAAACCAGTCTTGAAAGAACACCTGCAACTTTACCTTGTACTGGCGAAAAAACAGTATGTGTGATTCAGACTACAGAAATACCTCCTGAAAATGCAGATTTTCAGGACGTATTCAATGAAGTGGAAGCAGAAAAATGACCCCTTCACAGGAGTTATGATTGCAAAATAGAATTGGAGCCTGGTTCCAATCTACCCTGTAGTAGAATTCACGCCTTGACAGAAAAAGAGGACCAACATCTGAAGGAATACATTCAGAAATATTTAGAAAACTGATTCAATCGACCCTCCGAATCCCCAGTATCTTTACCTCTATTCTTTGTCCTAAAGAAGGGAGGCAAGCTTCTAACTTGTATTCACTACAGAGCAATGAATCGAATCACAATTAAAAATCGGTACCCACTCCCTTTGATTTCAGTTCTTCTGGATCAGGTGAAAGGAGCGCAAGTCTACTCTAAACTGGATTTGAGTGGCGCTTATCATATAATTGGAATGAAAGAAGGCGACTAGTGGAAAACGGCCTTCTGGACCAAATATGGACTCTATGAATATCAAGTAATGCCTCACGGCCTGTGCAATGCCCCAAAGGCATTTCAATATTTCATAAATCATGTCATGAAGGATTTCATCAATCAATGCACGATTGTATATATTGACGACATTTTGATTAACTCCAATTCTGTCAAGGAGCATGAAAAACATTTGAGAGGAGTGCTACAAAAACTAAGACAGAACATCTTGTTTGTGAAGTTGTAGACATGTGTCTTTAATGTGAAATCCATGGAGTTTCTTGGATTTGTCTTCTCTCCAAGGGAGTGACCATGGATGAAAAGAAGATAAAAGTAGTCACAGAATGGAAGTCTCCCAGAAATGTGAAGGAGATTCAAAGCTTTGTTGGTTTTGCCAATTTATATCGAAGATTCATACAAGATTTCTCCAAATAGTTAATTCCTCTTACACGTCTCTTGAAGAAAGAAATTCCATTTGAGTGGTCAGATGATGCTGAAAAGGCTTTCTGATCTTTGAAAAAGGATTTCACTTCGGCACCTATTTTGCTTCATGCTAACCCATTAGAACCGTTTTTTGTTGAAACTGATGCTTCTGATTTGGCCTTAGGTGGAGTGTTGTCCCAGAGACACAAGGTGACAGGACAATTGTATGCTGTGGCCTATCGATCACGAAAGTTAACCCCACCGGAAGTAAATGATACAATCATAGAGAAGGAATTGTTAGCAATAAGGGATGCCTTTATGGAATGGAGACATTACCTAATGGGAGCTAGGTATACGGTGACCATTACACCGAACATCGAAATTTGAAATTCTTAAAGTTAGCAAGAACGTTAACTCCAAGACAACTTAGATGGACTTTGTATTTCGCCGATTTTGATTTTGTCATAACTTATTGACCAAGCTCGAGAAATGGAAATGCAAGAGTTGGCACTGAAAACCTGCAGAAGAAAATCATGAACCAAAAAATACTCTCGGAAATAACTATCACTGAAAGCAGTCTTACAAGGAACCATAGAAAAGGCTGTTCAAAAGGTTATGACTGAGGAAGAGATGAATGAATGGGCTAGTCAAAGTTCTGATAGAGAAGTTAGAGGAAATTTACCATTACTAGAAGGTGCCCTATGTTTACCAACTCAAGAACTACGAGACAAGGCCCTATACGAATGCCATGACAATCTGTTGGCAGGTCATAAGGGGGGGAAGACTACAGAATTAGTGAAAAGAAAATTTTGGTGGCCAGGTTTGACCAAAGACGTTCACCAGTATGTGGACACTTGTGAAGTCTGTGCTCGGGGAAAATCGGAGAGACATTCACCTAAGGGGTTATTACAACCTTTACCTAATCCTCCTCATCCATAGCACACTATGACCTTAGATTTGATAGTCGACTTACCCTCAAACCAAGGTTTTCATACTATCTTAGTATGTGTAGTCACTTTCACCAGGATGGCTCATTTTATCCCTTTAAAAGGGGTACCCTCTGCAAAAACATTAGCCCAAGCCTTCATTCAGAACATAGTTAAAACACATTAAATTCCTAAAGTAATAATTTCAGACCGAGGAATTCAGTTTCTGTCACACTTCTAGAAGGCCTTTCCAACAGAATTGAATATAGAAACTAAGATTTCCACTAGTTATCATCCCGAATCAGATGGACAGACAGAAAGAACAAATTAAGAATTAGAACAATACCTGAGGTTATTTCTGTTAGACATAGAGGGCGATTGGTCAGAGTTTTTATGGGCAGCAGAGTTTGCACATAATAATGCCAAAAATGTATCCACTGGTTATACTCATTTTTACCTGAATTATGGCCGGCATCCCAATTTTACTATGACCTTTCAGGAAGTAACAGTTCCAGCGGCAGAAGACTAAGGGCATCATATGACTCTTGTACATCAATTGGCAAACAAGAACTTAGCCAAGGCAAAAAGAAACCTACAATTTCTATGTAGATAAAAAAAGGACCCGATTTAAAAGTTTGGCTTAATTAAAAGAACCTTAGATTGAAAGGAAATAGGAAATTACAGCCCATGTTCGTGGGTCCCTATTCAATCGTTAAAAAGGTAAATTCAGTGAATTATAAATTGAAGCTACCACACCATATGAAAATTCATCCAGTGTTTCAGGTCTCTTTATTAAAAAAAGTTACTGATGGATTAAGGATTACTCTGCCATCCAAACCTGTGTAAACTGATGAAGGAACTGAATATGAATTAAAACAAATACTTGATTCAAGGTTAAGTAGAGGGAACGTTTATTATTTAGTAGACTGGAAGGGATATGGTCCAGAGGAAAGATCTTGGGAATTGCATTCAGATGTACATGCCACTCGTTTGGTCAAGGCCTTTCATACAAAATTCTAAAGCAAACCCTGGCAGGTGAATTCCTCCTTGAGAGGGGCAACTGTCAGAACCCCACAGTCTTTGACTACAATCAGAAGGAGTATACTTGCCCTTAGGTAGGCATCACAGCTATCAGAAGAAGTGTAGAATACCTAAGATGTCTGCCAAAAAATCACAAACAGCTTTACATACAAGTGTTGCCACCTTAGAGACAGAATTGGAATGTCCAGTGCGCTCAACCTCTGAGCTGCGCACTTCACTGAAGAATTGATGTCTTTTAGAAGCTATTTCCCTTGCTCCGTGAAAGTTTAGTCAGGGTACTGGCATCTTTAATCCCAACGTTTTTAGCTTTCTCACGTTTGGGTAATTTCTGAGAGTATTTAGTTTGAGTAAGTTGCCTCTCGGGATAAACCTCTGAAGAGATAATGAGAAGCGTTATTTCTTAACAGCTTGCGAGTCGGAGCTGAATTCAGTAATTAGAAAATATTTCTTTAAAAAGTGCTTGACAGTAAGCGAGTCACGAAATCTCTCCGCTCATGATTAAACCTCTGAACAGCTGAAGAGCTAAAAATAACTCTTTATTCAGCTCGTGTTTACAAGTTTATTTCCGAAGGAAGGCACCAGTTTAATGGTAATTAAGTGACGCGTGTTGGAAATTCTTTCTGCTCGCGTGAAGGAATAAACTTGAGTTTAACACGGCCAATTACTAACGCATGTTAAAAATATTTTTCGCTCGCGTTAGAAAATTAATTTTCTAAGGGATCTTTAAAACTAGCTGAGTTATTGCTAAGCAGGCAATAGATGTAGAGGAAATGAAGGAAAGAATTATTTCAAGTTTAAAGTAGCATGTTCCTCAGTTCGTACGTCAGGCAAAGTTAAGACATCATTCTCACCTCATCAAGAAATCGAAGTAGGACTTGAATTCCAGATCGAAGTCACCTTCTTGGAGACGATTCTTGGCTCTTGAAGACACACAAGTACCCTGAGTGGGAAAAGTGTTAACACAGTTAATTACTAAAAACTTTCAGTGTTGATGTTAGAAAAAAGAAAAGATTAATTACAGAGAGAGAAGCAACAGTCAAAACAAAATTGGGTACATACAATACATTCATTGAAAATATAGTAGAATTGTAGCATTAAATGTAAGGAGATAATTGAGAAGAGTGTGACTGTAATTTAATACAGGTTCCTTTCGAAAAGAAGGGCTGAATCGCAGATGGAAGAAGCCAGAAGAGATATACAGAAAGGAATTCAAGTTTGGCTGACTGTCTCTTCTCTCTCCCAATCCCCTTTCCCCACTGAGACCTGAAGCTCCACAAAAATGACTAAGTCCATGTCACGACTCGTGACACTCACGACTATCAGAAATCCCACTCATGCTGCACCCTCTTGAAATCCCAGAAATCCCACACCCTCAGATTCTCCTCATGATTTGCTCCAATCCCTTTATATTGAGCTATCTTGTTTGTATTAAAGTATATGAATCATAGTTATGATGTTCATGTTTATTTCATGATATTGAATATGATTGTAGAATATTGCAAATTGCTGTAAACAGGTTCACTAATCTATGCTAGCAGTAAAACGTTTCCTAGTAAACAAAAGAACTGCCAGGCACAAGAATAAGCACATGGTTAATTACCAACGTAGGCAAAAGCATGTTTCAAACTGTAACAATTTGCATTCATGTGCTGGAACAACATGAGGAATACTATTCATGCTAAAACGTGTGAGTGAATAACCGGTACACATTTGCATTCGCATTCACGTGCTGGAACAACGATTAGGACTCACACGGCATACGCGAGCGGTTGAAAAGTATTTAAACTGCTCGCGCACATCGTTCAGTGCTTGGTCTCGACGTACGAAGCCCTTACCTGTTTCTCCAGCATCTGGTGCGGTGCGTCTCCAGTCCCTGGCTGTTTCTGACATCGGCTGCTCTTCTTGGCTTCTCTCTGGTTACTGGGGTGGCGTTTCCTTTTCCTGTGCAGCTGGGAATCTTCTTCCGCTTCCGGTTCGCCGATCCTGTTAAAGCAAAACAAACAAAAGAGATAAGTATCACGTTATTACAAGGCCTGTATATACTACCTGAAAAAGATCGGTGAGTTTATTTTCAGATTTGATTTTCACAATAACTTTGAGTTGTCGCGGAACAGGAGTGCTTGTTTAAAAATTCAGAGGACTTGATAATCAAGAGACATAAGGACAATCTCTGAACTTTGGCAGATACAGAACCAACGCAAGGACATTGCTCATAATAAGACTATAAAGCGCTTATTATGAACCTAACGTATTCAGTGGTAAGAGGGATTACCACTTATCATAGGTAATACTGTATTATAGAATGTTCAGAAAACTCGAGAACTGTTACATTTGCATCTAAACTAAAGGAGGTTACTATTATTATGATTTTTCTCTTTTCACTGGACAAAGAGAACTTAGACAACAAGTTATAGAGAATATTCCTTAAATTGTAAGGAGCAGCTAATAATGTTTAGTTAATAATACTGATATGTGAATACTTATGTAAAGAACTTGCAAACCAGATATTCTTTATTTTATGACATACCTCACGTATGGTATGTTGTTTAGATAAAACTCGGATGCTACCAGTCCAGGGACTACTTACCATTTACGCAGTACGAAGGAATTAACGAAGACGCAGCAAAGTATCCAAAGTGTCAGCATCTAGAAAAGAGTCTCTCTTTTGTCCTTTAGATTCCCATCCCCCTTTCCCCTTGGGGACCTTCCAGACTTCAGAGAATTCACTTATCTGTGCCGTTTGGGGAGTTTCTGGGGAGATTGGGGTTCGGTCGTTGTTAAAGAAGAGCAAGGAGATCAGGTGAGTGGCTTGCTTGACAGTCCAAACATAGACATTTTCACCAGGCAAAGGTGCCATATTATCCCTGACCAGCAAGGAATCTTCCCTAGGTACAAGTTTATAATTTCTCTCACTTAGAGCTTTCATGCCAAAGGCAATGGCTTCACCGGGACCTCGTCTGATAACTTGCCCTGCTGAGAAGTTTTGACATCCATTTCAGAGACTAAGTCTCAGGATAAAACTTCCTACTGGTTCGAAACTGGTTTCTGTATTCGGCCCATGCTTCATCACAGTCCAATTTTCAACTGTTTATTGAGGTCTTGAGATGACACCACCCTTGAGCGCACAGGCATGAGGTCAGTCACAACAGTTTCTAAGCCACAACATTGAACATTTGATTGGTAACATTCCACGGATCATTAGGTGTGCCAGCCATCTGTGCACAAAAGATCAGACAGAGGAAGATATTCACGCTTAAAATATTACCTATAATTCCCCCTTCTAAAACAAAGACAGTTGTCTAAAAAAGAAAGCAGGAGACAGGAGGGATATAGGATGTGAGACCAAAAAAAAAGAAAAAGAAAAACGAGAGCAAAGACTAGGAGGCAAAATTACAGAGATAACCAAGGTGAAATACAGTAATAACTAATCTTTGAATCTAACAGGTATGTTGTGGTGACAAGAACTCTTTTGCATGGGTAGAGAAGATGGGCCACCAAGGTATCCTTCTTTACCAGGCACATGACTATCAGTCTCTTCTAAGGAGATCGTCTCGGCCACATTAGGATTTATCCACTCAACAGCATTGTCTGGCTTCACTTTCACAACCCCAGAAATATTCCAGCATTGGCCACCACTCAGTCTAACTGCACTACCACAAATCTTTTCCAGAATAGGATCACAGAAATGCTTCTCCCTTTTTTTTTTTTACAAGAAAAGGTTTTTTATGTGAAGAAAATCACCTTTTTACAAGAAAACCGTCTTAGACCTTCTTGCTTTGATCATACCAAAATTTCTGTTTGTCTGGGCATATAACACTGTTTTTCTCACTAATGAATCAAGTGCTGCCAAAGATACTTAATTCTTGAGCCACTTCAATAGCCATGCTGGACAGAATTCAGTTGGGGGCTTTCCTTCCTCTCAGCAACGCAAAGGTAGAGGAATGTGGAGGTGTAGTTCTATAAAAACGCGATTATGTTAGTGACAGCACAATTGTTACCCAAAGCTCAATTAAGGCAGACAACCACAACTCTCTTAGTGCGTTCTAAAAGACCTTTGGTCTGCAGGTTGTATAATGAACTTTTGAGATGTTTAATCCCACTTCTCTTGAGGAAACTTTCCACCTCTCTTCTCAAAAATCGAACTCCATTGTCGGACACCAGAGTATCATGGATTCTTTCCCTAAAGCACACATCTTTCATGAAGTCAGTAAAAGTTTTGGAACTGGACTCACTGACAACCTTATTTTAGGCCACTTGGAGCCATATGTAGGTAATTTCTATTTACCGATTCCTAAATACCGAATTTTACCGATTCGGTATTTAAGAATCGGTAAATAGAATGTAGGTAAACAATCGGTAAATTGTACCGATTCGATAATATTCGTTATTACCGATTCGGTATTTACCGAATCGGTAATAAGGAATACCTTCCCATTCATTCCTATGGGCCTGGAGGCCCATAGGTATGAATGGAAAGCCATTCACTATTACTGATTCGGTAAATACCGAATCGGTAATAGGGGGAGCATATTCAAGGGTGGCAGGGTGTCACATGGACAACCTGTTGCACCCCTGAATCGTGCATATGTGCACATGTGGCGCACATACATGCCCTAAGGTAATGTATGTCTGCCACATGGCACTTTTAACAAAGCACAAAATTGCTTTTGTAAAGGTATTCGGTATTTACCACCAACTTGCAGTTGGTGGTAAATAACGAATCCTTAAACCAAAAATGCACTCACTTGAGTGCCCCCTACATAGGATTTAAGGATTCAGTAATTTACCGTTTCCTTAAAATAACGAATCGGTAAATTACAGAATCCTTAAATCCAGCCTCCTACATCGCAAAGGCCTAAATACCGGTCAGTAACGGGAAATGTACAGATTTTCGGCCGTTACCGACCGGTATTAGCCCACCTACATATGGCCCTTAGAGTAGTATTTAACCATGAACAAGATGAAGCATGTGTGATGAGATTAAGGGTTAAAAGTACCTATTACGTCAATGCCATTCTTTTTCCACGGCCCAAATGGTAAGTCAGTAGTTTTGATACCTGGTTTGAGTATATTACACCACCTCTCACCACCTCCTCAAAGTCTTTATCCATGTGGAGCCACCAAAACAACTCACGTTCTAATGTTTGGTAAGGGTGGACCCTCAGATGCCTGTCATGTGTTCTGTTGATTAACACGGGTCTATGACTAGATGGGGGAACCAACTTGTCTGACCTCACCACCAAACCATCCTCTACAGACAGTTTGTCAGCTTCTTTGGCAAAAGGTCTACATTTTTCTTTTTAGCCACCTTTCTTTCATATGATATACAACCTGGACTAGTGAGGATTTATCAGAGGGCAAAATCCTCCAGTCTACCTAAGAACATGTACATACATTTTTGACCTCAACTGAGGAAATCAAACAATTCTCAAGGTAAGAATCTGATTCAACATCCTCAACCTCATTTTCCCCAGTGTCACATTTGAGCGGGAACTTGGATATGTAGTCTACTTCTCTGGTATTTCTACCACCAGAAATATAAACAATATCAAACTGATATTAAAGAGGTTTAGTTGAAGGTATGTACTTTTTACATTTATGCCTCCCAAAATGTAGCCCAACAGTTTATGATTGATTCGGAGTGTAAAACGTTTGGTAGGAGTTCTTTTTCAGTACCAGAGTAGTAAAACTCTGTACTTTCAGGAACTCTTGATGCAAAGCCCACTGGGAATTCCTCATCCACTGTTTTATGAGTAAGAATGATACCCAAGCCATAACCACTCGCATCAACAGTCAAAGAACATGTCAGTGTGGGATCATATAGTTGCAAACGTTTTACATCCACAAGTGGTCATTTGATCGATTTAAAAGCATTTTCAGACTTCTTATTCCGAAAAAAGTCACATTTTTCTTCAGGAGATTGCTGATCTGTCTTATTTTAGAGTCATAATTGGGGATAAAATGAGAATAGATTTCAATCAAACCTAAAAAAGACGTAACTTTGTCTTGTCAGTGGGTGGCGATGCTTCAAGGAGAGCATTGACTGCCCCTAGTTTCAGTTGAATTCCTTCATTCAAAATGACTGACCTAGGTATTCCACAATGTGATTTAGAAATTCGCACTTTTGTGGCTTCAGAACTACACCACGTTCATTAAAAATATGCAATACATTTTCCAAAATGCAATCATGTACTACAAATTCAGAAGCAAAAATAAGTGCACTGCCCTGAAAGATAGCCACAGCTTTGATGTCCTTGAGCATGTTACACATGACCTGCTGAAAAACTGAGACCACAGAGCCAAACCATAAGCATGATGCAGTACTGATAAGTACCTACAGGGGAAACAAAAGCTGTTAGGTGACTAGACTCAGGAGGGAGTTCAACTTAGCCAATGCGTAGTTAAGTGTGTGAATCACTTTGCACCAGTAGTCAAAGCCAACAATTCTGTAATCTTAGGCAAGTGGTGAGAATCTGTTCAGATTTTTTGTTTAAGCTTCTGTTTTTTCTACCAGTGACTGTTTAAATTGAACTCTTGGTTTTTGTTCAATTTGTGCTTTTAAAACTGTTGTTTTTGCTCACAGTGACTGTTTGAATTTCTCTACTAGTTTTCTCTGTACTGTGATTAGGACTGCAGGGACAACTTCCCAGCCCTCCCACCCCTTGTGTTTTTAAAATGTAAAAATGCAACCAACACCCCAGAGGCTAAGCAGAGTGGGTTTAAGGGACTGCTTGGTTTGCTTTATGGTCTAAACTGTCTTTGGAGAGTGTATGTAGCACTCCTCATTTTTGGCTAGAAAAGGTGAGTTGTTGAAGTGCGCGAAAATCACTATTTTAAGTGGTTTAGATTTGGCCCTTATCTGCAGCATAAAACAGGGCCTGCAAAGTGTGGATTAAGCCTGTCAGTATCCAAGAAGAGTCTGACATTGGGAGCATCTCCCTGTCCCTTGGCCATCAGCATGTGCTTTCCTGATTTGCGCTCTAGCTCTCAAGCAACCCTGAGCCCTCCTCCTCTTACACGAACTTCAGAGGCCCTTAAGGTCTGTGTAGGGAACCCAAAGACAGCCAACTCCATCATGCAGCCCCAGCCTCTCTGTGCCCTTAACTGCCCAGTGAGCAAATAACAGAGAAAGTGGTAAGAACACAGACTTGTACTGTGTATTCTTCACACTTTAAAACTGCTGTTGATTCTACCCATGACTGTTTCAATTGAACTCTCAGTTGCTGTCCAATGTGTGCTTTTAAACTGTTGTTTTCTCTCTCTCTATATATATATATATATTATCTACTGGCGGTTGCCAGTAGATAGTTATAGTTAGGACCTATTTCCCATAGGAAATCCGAAACATTCTATTCCCAATAAGTCTGGCGGCGATTGACGAATCTTCGCGAAAGTTTCCAAACATTTGGCCAGCTCCGCTCTGCTCCTACCCTGAAAGTTTCGTGGTGATTCGTCAAGCGGGGGCCGAGAAAAAAGGGGGGTCCCAAAACACGTTTTCCCCATGCAATTTCTCATAGGATCTGTTGTCGCAGCTACAGCCCGAACTGCTGAACGGAATTACACCAAATTTGGCAAAGAGGTAGTTCTCAGTTCAGACTTGTGCCTTTTGCTTAAATGGTGTAAATCCGTTCAGTAGTCTGAGAAAATTAGGGTAAAAAAGTTAGTGATATCTATGGCCGGGGAGGATCCGTGCACCCTCCCCGCACCCTCCCCGAACCCTCCTGAGCACGAGCTGAATGCTAATTGGCTGCCAACACTCTGAATCAGGAAGTGTTGGCAGCCACGAGGCACAAGAAAACCAAAAAAAAAAAAAACGCAAAACGCGACAAGGGGGCAGAGCAGAACTAACTATAACGGGGGAATTTCTAGGGTTTTGTACGAGGGAAATGTCCAGCTAACTATAACACCCCTGAAACCTATGGTTTTTTCAGTGAATATATTATATATATATATAAATTCACTGAAAGATACATAGGTTTGAGCGACGTTATAGGTAGAAATTAGCATTTAAAAAACCTTAGAAATTCACTGAAAAAAACACAGGTTTCAGGGATGTTATAGTTAGTTGGACATTTCACTCATACAAAACCAGAGAAATTTGGCTGTTATAGTTAGCAGAGCTAACTATAACTCGCGCCCCTGCAATGCACTGCTGATGACGTCACGTATTACATCACTCATGCCATGGTCAGTGACATCACTGATGACATCACTGATGACATCATCCAGTGAATGTGTGTTTCTGTAAAGTTTCAATATGTTATATACACACACACCAAGGTGTTTTGAAGAATGAGTGGGTGTAGAAGTGTCTGAATGGATGATTTAGTAGGAGCGTGACTGATTGTATAAGTGACTGATTAAGCGTATCTTAGTGAATGCATGGGTTATTGAGTAAAATGTGTAAATGTCTGTATCAGTCTCTCAGTTGGTGTATAAGCGGCTGCATGGGTTGATGAGTAGCTACATGACTGTCTATTTGGGTTATTGATTGGTTGTCTGAGAATCTGTATGGCGGAGGATGGATGAAGTCCACTTGTGTCCTGAGGTCCTCAGGACACAAGGGGACCTCATCGCCCCACCAGCAGTGCACCAGAAGCCGCGTTTGCAGTGTGGTGTAAAAAGGGGCGTGGCCTCGGACCACCATCTGCAATGCAGCTCTGTGGCGCTTACTGGAGGGTCCTGGCGGGCTAGTTGGGTCCCAGGGACCCTCAGGATTCAAGGGGATTTAATCCCCCAATTTACAACGCGTAAGGGTGTGTGTTTGCACACTTGAATATCATACCCCGCCCCCTCCGTGCTCCACTGTGCAAACACACCCACTGGCGCATTGTAGGATTAAGTCCCCTTGAATCCTGAGGGTCCCTGGGGGCCAACTAGCCCACCAGGTACCTCCAGTAAGTGCCACAGAGCTGCGTTGCAGAAAGGTGTAAAAAGGGGCGGGACCTCGGACCACCTCTCTGCAACGCAGCTCTGTGGCGCATACTGGAGGGACATGGTAGGCTAGTTAGCCCCCAGGGACACTCAGGATTCTAGGAGACTTAATCCCCCAACTTACAAAGCGCCACGGGGCAAGTTTGCAGAGTGGTGCAGTGAGGGGGCAGGGCCTCCGGTGAGATGCCGGTTTTGGTTTTTTTAAATTTATTTTTTAGTAGGGAGGCTGTGTGGCCCCTCCTATTTTACTGTTTTTCGGGTCCTGGGTACCCCATCCACCAGGGCCTGACCCCTTTTTTTAACGAAAAAACAATTTTTAAAATGGGAAATATTACACTCCAAGGCGCATATCGCATAGCACGCACTAGTGCCTGTGCTATCTCGCGCTCTCCAATGAATCTGTCATTGCGCACAATGTATTGCATATTATATTTCATGCCCCGGTTCATCTTATATCACACTTTTTGGTGCATAGTTTATACCATATACTATATCTAGTTTTCATTTTCAATTGTGCTCTCAGGACTATGTTCTATATAACACTGCGTCCACCTACCCTTTTCACAGGCGTTACATTTTGCGATGGGGGTTGGAGGGTCAGGGGATGTTTCTGCCAAGTGAGCCCGGAATCACAGTCACAAACGTTCCCTTCTTCCTGAATAAAAGTGAGATTATGCTGCATACTTGTTCATATTTTAAGTAGTTCGCACAGACACACATTTTAAAAACAATAAAGTTCCTAATACCCACCTTCTCTGAACAGTTAGCTTGCTGCCCCATCCACCTCCTCCCTATCCTCTGTTGTCTGAATCCATGGACTAGCCTCCTCCCTCCTGCCATGCATGGTCTGATGTGCTGCCACTGCCCTCCATTTAGCTTGATGTACCAGTCCACTCCTCCTGCCCTCCATTGCCCAATTCTATGGCCCATCATTGACCTCCTGCTTAGCCTCTGTGCTTAGCTGGCTGCCCCTATTCTCCTTCACCCTGCCCTCCGATGTCTTTGTGCATGCCCCTGCTCCATCCTTTTTGCCCACCATGTTCCATGGACCTACCACTCCTATCTACTCTGAGTGTTCTGTTGAGCTGCCACTCCTCTCCCACCTGCCTAGCATTGTCAGATGACTGTAACCTGTCCCTGCCACCTCCACACTGCCTGTCCACATGCCATACCCCTATCCCCTTCCTCCTGTCCTCCATGGTCAATTTTACTGCCACACCCTTCTGCCCTCCCTTGTCTGTTGTGTTGCAACTGCTCCTCCTGCCTGCCCCGCGCCGTCTGTTGTGAGGCCCCTTCTCCTGAACTCTCTTGTCTGTGCCCAGGTCCTGACCCTCCCTTCGATTCTCCATGGTCCTTTGTGCATGCCCCTGCACCCTCCTTCTTGCCCATCATAGCCATTGTGCTGCCACTAACCCTCCCACTTGCCATGCATGGTCTTCTGCGCTGCCATGGCCCCTCCCACCTTCCCTGTGTGGTCAGCTAGCTGCCCCTCCCACCTTCCCTCCATGGTCTGTGTGTATGCCATCATAGTCTCATTGTTGCTCTCCATGGTGTCTCTTGTTTCTAGTGCCCATCCTGCCTGACCTCCATGGTCATCTTGCTGCTCCTGCCCTGCCCACTTGCCCCCAGCCCTCTGTTTCCATGTGCAGACCCCTATTCCCTCCCTCCTGGCTTGTCTGTTCCATTGTAATGCCCCTGATCTGTCCCTCCTGCCCTTTATGGTCTGTTATGCTGCAGCTTTCTCTCCTGTCTGTCCATTATGGTCAGCTAGCTTCCATTGCCTCTTTCCCCTCTGTTCTCTGTTGTCCATGTGCATGGTCCTGTCCCCTCCCTATTGCTTTCTATGGATTGTTGTGCTGCACTCCCATCCCGCATGCCCTGTGTGGTGTATTGTGCTGCTGCAAACCCTGATGCCTGCCCTGTAGGGTCAGTTTGGTGCACCTCTCCATGTCCCTCCTGTCCTCTGTTATCCGAGTCCATGTCCCTACCCCAATTCCTCCTGCCTACCATGATCCAATGTACCATACTTGCGAACATTTTGAACTTGGTAAGAGGGAGATTTTGAAAAAAAACTGGGGTATAGATTTTCCCCCTTGAGTTACATTGAAAAAGAGGAGATTGTAGACTGGAGACAGATCAAATAAAGCCCATTTGAGCTTTAAAACAGTGGACGTTTCCTGGCTGAAATAGGTCTGTTGGCATGTATGGTTATACTACCACATCCTCTTCCTTCTGCCCACAATGGTCTATTATATTGCCACAGTCTCTCTTGCCAGTCCTGTATTGTTGGTTTGTTGCCCCTGCCCCCCTTTCCACTGCCCTCCATAGTCTGTTGTGCTGCCACTGCCCTTCCTGCCTGCCCAGTGTGGCCAAATTGTTGCCTCTGCACTCTCCTACCTGCCTTCAATTTTCAGAGTCCGTGCCCCTGGCCTCTGCCTCTCAACAGTATCCCAATGAACAACTAGATTGCTAACATTCTATATTTATTACAAAAGTGTGGAACGCCTGACGTCATCTTGATGTAATCAAAACTGTAATACCTAGAGCATTTCCTTTAGAAATTACATATTTGCATCAAAATTATGGTTAGTGCTCTGAAAAACTAAAATGACGACATATTTTCAGAGTTTTCAAATAGCTACAAAGAACTTTTAAATTATTTGTAATCTTTATGTTTTTTTATCCAGTTGACCACTTGAATAAATGTTGCACCTAGGGGAGATGATGTGGTGTTACTTCCAGAGCTGCAGACTTTGCAACTGGGGAACCAGGTTGGAGTTTCTCCTTCAGCTCAACTTTCTGTGATTCTGGTCAAATCACTTAATCTCCCCATTAATAGAGAAAGAAAGTGTAGCTGACCATGGTTAAGCACATCACATTTCAGAGTCACTTAGTAAAGTCTTGGTTTGTGCACGCGACGTCCGGAGCATGCCACACTTATGCTCCACTGCAAATACAGATAAGAAGCCGTTGAGGAATAAGGACGGTGCACAATGTAGCACAATTTACGAATTTTCAGTCTTGTGACAAAATCTTTATTTTCTTTTAACAGTACGGCACAGCCAACGCGTTTCGTTCCTACGGAACTTCGTCAGAGCTGAAAAGAATATATATACAAATAAAAACCTAACAAGAGGTAAGACACACAAACACTATCACTATTAAACATGTAAATTTAAACATATACATTGACACACATATAGTACTCTAGACAATAATCAACATCAGGATGGTTGGCGAACACATAAAAGTAAATATAAAATTCTGACATATTAGAAAAACATATTTTTAAGGGACAAGGGAACCCAAAGAGGTAGTTGAGGACCTTGGGTAATAGTTCAGTACAAACAACAATGATCCTCAAATAGTTGGAATAATGATTAGATAAATATAGTTCAGAATCAATGCTATATTCTGGAAGTCCAGCCGGACAACCGATTTAATTTTTCAAATAAAAAATGCACAAATATAGGAACAAAGTACTTGTGGGACACAGTCCTGTTGAGGAAATATGAATTTTGTGATCAGTTATGTCCCCTATCGTAGACCCCAACGGCTCCATGTGCATGCTATAAGTACATGTATGTTCCCTCCAGTTTCAGTTATGAAGACGCAAATACATGTGCGTCCGCCGTCAACATGTCCTCTTTCAGATCCGCTATGAATGGGTCAGATATTCCATTCCTAAGTATGAAAGGCCACCGACTTTATGTGGTTCACTTTCCACATTTTACAGACTCAGGCGAGTAGGCCCTGAATTCTGCCATCAAGCCTTTTCCTGCCTTCTGCCTCTGAAAGCTCCAGTCCGAGCCTGCATCTGTATCCATGAACTTTGTCCTACTCCCTGCGCGGCTAACGGTGCCTGATCCAGCCTGTTGCCTGCCAAAAACTGTATTTCACCTTCAAGATTATCTGCTCCGCTCCTCATCCGATGCATTCCTGTCTAGTAGTTTAGGTAAACATTCTTCCAGCTACCGTGCAAAGGGCCAGGCCTCACTGTCCTCATGCAAGTAATTCATAGCCCCTGTTACCATGGAAGATTCCTGCCCCCTCGCATCTCATGTAGACACTTAGACGCTTGTACACGCACTAACAGTCAGTATAGAATAGATTCCGTCCGAGAGACTTTTCCTTTTGGATAATACAGTTCTTTAAACATAAGATATCAGATATGATTTGGGATTAGGTTGACATGACCCCCCAGACTTCTGTCTCCACATGTAGAGCTAAATGTCAAGTCCCCTTCACCCTCTAGTTGCACGTCAATCACACGTCATGCGGCTGCGCGCGCATCTCTGCCAAGTATTTCTGCTGACATTGCAGGATTCTCTCATGTATCCACCCACTTGTGACATCATGTTTAATGACGTATTTAGTTACACCTATGTTTACGCCTTTTTCATTACGTATGTGTATTATATCTGTATTATCAGCTGTTACGCCTCTTGCATCTGTCTTAATGTAATGCTTTCCATATAAATACCATTTCTTGTCAATAATGTATGGCCTTCCTTCCTGAACCTTCATGGTGATGGAATTTGAAGCCTGCAGTTCGAATTGTAATTCCTTTGTAGAGGAATAAAGCCTTTTAGAACCTCTAATACCACGGATTCTGCCTCTTATATTTACTGAGTTATTCTTACTAGACTTTACCGCATAAAAAATAGTACCGGTAATGAAATATTTACCACATAAATTGGCGCCCGAACAGGGACACTTTCTCATCTCACGCGCCGGAGGTGCGTTGCAGGCCCGGCCTCCTGCCACAGCTGGACAGACAAAAACGCGTACCTGCAGGATTTCCTGTATCTCCCTCCGGCCAAGCGGGGGCGACTGAGGCTGCGATCAACACCCAGACGAGGCGGTGAGAAGTGCGAAGTATCCCGACCAGAGCCTAGCTGAGAGAGCAAGATCCGAGGTATACAGAGGCCCACCAGGTTCCGAAGTCCCGAGTCCAGTCGAGTCGAGTCCAGTCCGGTCCAGTTTCAGTTCAGTTCCGAGGCCTTCCGTTCCGCGCTACCCGGTGAGTACCATTGTCGGGGAGGCATTTAAACGTGCACATAGTCTGTGCCGGTCAAGACGGGTTTGGGTACACAAATCCGGTCTGCACTGTTTCAGCAGTGTATCTGTACTGTTTAGCAGTATATCTAGTATGTCTTGCATATAATTCAGTATTATCTAGTATCAGTATTATGTCAGTAACTAGTTTTCTATTAGTTATCATCGTTCGTTAAACTGTTAAATGTTAAATGTTTTAATACGTTCTACATATTGTGGTGTGAATGATTGTTCATTATTGTGTTTATTGTATTAAGTGTGTTCAAGTAATAAGGTCTAAAAATGCCGCTCTTTTCGAAATTAAGACAGATCAAAACCAGAAAAGGTGTACTCGAAGAAGCTGTTCCCATCCCACCTAGGGACACTCCAGGGTACTTTATGTATCATAAGCATGGCCTAGATGCCGTGTTATTTCTTGATTTATGGGTGGACTACACCAAAGAGTTGCCAGAAAGTCAGAGGTGGCCCGCAGCGGGGACCTGGGATGCAGATTGCATCATGAGAGTAGAAGAAGGATTATGGAAAAAGAAAGCCAGACAGTCACAGAAAGATGCCATTGAATTATGGCGTAAAGAATCATATAGACGTACAGAAAAAGCGCTCAGACAAGAAGAGAAAGGTAGGGAGAATTCAAATAAAGCCCGAGAAAATCTATTAATTGAGGAAGGTACCCGAGTAAAATCAGAACAAGTAGATAGACAAAGAAATACCCTTATGAATGGTATGTATCCTCTTTTGGCCAAAGGGTTACCTCAGGCCACCCCGGAAATACCGAAAAACTTGACACCCCCATTACTCCCGATAAAAGCACATCCTAAAACAGCAAAAGACGTTTTCCTTTCCTCCTATTTAGATGACGTAGCTCCCGAGTATGCTAATACCATACCACACACACCGCTTGCTGATAGTGTTCAACGCCAAGATCATCCGCCTGTATCCCCGCAACAACAAACTCCTACGCCCATTCCCACAGGTCCGTCCGTTTCTACTGTTTTTCCCGCATCTACAATTTCTATCTTACGTCCAACGAATCCTTTCTTGCCCAGCACCTCAGATGGTGCTACAGGAGGTGCGACAGACATGTTTGCCACCCCGCCACGAAATAAACAGACCCTTAGAGATTTAGCACTCCAACGTACACCCCAACTAGCGACATCCGACATTTTTAAAGAACATCTTGTGGATTGTAGATACGATCCAGTGCCAGGTAAACAGGACAGATTGCTACTATCATCACTACGTATAAGACGAGCTACATTGTATTTAATGACGATACCAGGAATGGTTGAACATCTAGACAATATATATCACTTTGTCCAAACAGGGCGAGGCCCAGAAAGTATTAACGAAGCTATAGAATACCAGAAAGTGGATGTACAAAGACAACTACTACGTTTTTTCATAAACTGCGTGATCAGGAACCAAGACAGGCCTGAGGCAGATCATGATACCATGCAAAAACTTGCCAAATGGGGTCAGAACATATCAGACGAGAAACATGATAAACAGTCATGCATAGTAGTTATGTGCCGAAAGATCCGCAAAGAAGTAGAACGAATACATAAAGAAAGACGAGAAGCAGACGGAATTGAATCAGAGGGAGAGGAGGAGCAAGAATCAGAACAATTAGATACGATAGCTTACGTAGGTAGAGGAAGACCCCACATAAATACTAGAGGCTTTAATGATCCGATACGTCCGATACGTCCAGAATGTAACAGACATTTTCAAACCCCTATGTTAAAAACAAGGTCCCCTGAACACTTATTCCAAGCCACTGATAAATTACTCCGAGATCGAAGGGGGTACCATATGCTCGATTCCATGGATGAACAAGAATTAGCCAGGTCAGCAGTACTATGGGCCGACTGTCCCGACAAATACAGTGAAGATGCACTAGCACACACATTTCTGAATCTTACCCCATACGAACAGCGTTTAGCTAGTATATACATGATTCAACACCTCCTTATATTATATAAAAGCCAACACTTCGATCCTGGACCCTTACCTGACATATTGACCGAATTACTCACGAATAAATGGAGAGGGTCAGGTACTGATCTAATTAAAGAAATACTAGAATTTCGAAACGAGTATATAGTTTCCACATACCCAGAACACGTTCCAAATCCCACTATGGGAAGAAAAATGTATCACATAGATAGACAGAATCCGTTACGCGAAGTACACCCAATCAGAGGTGAAGATAATAACTTTACACGCGTGTTTGTGTACACGCCTATAACTAAAATTGAATTATTAGAAATGAAGAAAGTAGTACCCAGCCATGACAAGGATCCAGCAGGTTTCCACCGTGAGATAAAAGACATGTTACTCATGGGAGAGTATACCTACCCCGACATCATGAAAATATTGAAAGTGTTAATGCCTGCCGGTGTTTACGAGAAACTCAAAGAAAAGGAATGGGAGGTGGGAGACCAAAAGATAGATTGGACAGCATTAGAAAACGAAGAAAAGGCCCGAGCTGCAGGATCAGGGCTTGGGGAAAAGACTACAGCACTACCAGGATTATTAGTGCAGGTACTGCCACGTTTATTAACTACGAAAAAGGAGGACTGGGGTGCAATCTCAGCCTGTAAACAAAAGCAAGATGAAGACACTAGTGATTTCTATTCCCGATTTGAAAAATGTTTTGGTATTAATAGTGGCATAAAAGCAAGTAGCGAGTCATATCCACATCTGTTTGTGACAAAATTAGTTGAGGATTCCCTGCCGCAAGTTAAGAATAGAGTATTGAAATTTGAGAGTACCTGGCAAGGTAACACCCCGTCACAGATGTTACAGATGTTACAATATCACCACAATAGAATTAGAGAAGAACAAGAACATGAACAAAGACGTATGAAAGATACGAAAATGAAAATGCTTGTTGCTCAGTCAGTTCCAGCTGATGGTCATAAAAAAGGTGATTCCGCAGGTCCGGTGAAAGGGACATGCAACTATTGTAAACAACAAGGTCATTATATACACGATTGTCCAGTCTTGAAACATAATATTGCCACAGGTAGAACCCAGGAAAGACCACGTCCACCTAGACAGGATCAGAATCAACAACAAATCCCTCAGCATGCACAATCTAGGCCGGCTCCGCAACAGCCAGCTCCGCAACAGCCAGCTCCACAACAGACCGTAGCACCACCACAAGTGCAGCCTATTGCTGCCACACAAGCAACAACGCAACAGATGTACCAGTATGCACAAAATGACTATCCCGATTACCAGCGATACACATGAAATAGCCTAGAGAGGGAAGTTGGCTTACCCCTTATTGAGGTTCCTGTAGATCAAGAGGGACCTTATGTACATAGTGAACTATTAGGGGAAGACAGAAAGTTTTTACTTGATACAGGGGCAAGCAGAACAACTATACGACGCAGTGAAGTTCCAGGGGCACCCCTCTCAGGCTCACAGAATATTTCCCTTGGATTCTCAGGAAAGCCTATCATTAATGAAGTTACGCAACCCCTTCCACTTACGGTTGGTCCATTGACACGAACTACAGATTTATTGCTTACTAAATCATGTCCAGAAAACTTGTTAGGTATAAAAACATTGAAAGCTCTAGGAGCTATAATATGTTGTTCTCCGGAAGGAGTACGATTATTTTTACGTGACTTCAAAGGTCACTACGTGTCCAGAGACATGGATCACCGGCTGCAGAATTTGCCTACACATCTATGGGCACAAGGCCCAACTGATGTTGGTTGCATGAACATTACACCATATCGAGTCACACTAAAAACAGGAGTAGTACTACCACGAATGCGACAATACAAGTTACCACCAGATGCTGTTGTGGCTTTGCTGCAAATCATTGACGAGCTCATTGCACAAGGAGTGGTTGTAGAAACCGACTCCAATGTATGTAATTCCCCGATAATTCCGATTCTTAAAAGAACGGATCCAAAAGCACCACCAGTATATCGATTAGTTATTGATCTGCGCGAATTAAATAAATGCATTGTACCACAATATCCTGTGGTCCCAGATATCTCTTCATTACTAACAGCTATTGACTCAGAAGCAACGTTCTTCACTGTAATTGATCTCAAGAATGCTTTCTTTAGCGTCCCAATAGATCCGGAAAGTCAATATTTGTTCGGATTCAGTTTGAATGGACGAAGTTTTAAATTCACACGCGCACCCCAAGGATTTACAGAAAGCCCCAGCATCTATAGCCAAGCACTGAAACGAGAACTTGACAGTATCCACATGCCAATTAACACTGCCTTGCTTCAATATGTCGATGATCTACTGATCACCGCCCGAAGCGAACCTGAATGTGAAACAGCGTCACTGACGGTTTTGAAATTTCTGGCAGACAAGGGGCACAAAGTGTCCCCTTCTAAGCTGCAATTCTGTGTCCAGCAAGTTGTTTACCTTGGGCACTCGCTGTCCAAGGAGGGAAGACAGCTTACACCTGATCGCATCCAGTTAATCGCTAATATGCCACCACCCAAGACACAAAAGGAGGTGCGGGCTTTTATAGGTCTCACTTCATACTGTAGGCAGTGGATCCCTCAATATGCATTTCTAGCAAAACTACTCATCCAGTTGACAACACAGGAGGCAGCCACATCGACTGTTCTCCCTTGGACTCAAGAACATACACATGCCTTTGAAAGCTTAAAGAAAGCTTTATGCCAAGCACCTGTTTTAGCAACACCATGTTACAGTAAACAGTTTACACTCTTTGTTATAGAACGCGAAGGTACTGCCTTGTCAGTACTCACTCAGGAACAAGCAGGATCACACAAACCATGTGCTTATTTCTCTAGTACATTAGATCCAGTAGCTCAGGCTCTTCCTGCGTGCCTGAAATCAGTGGCAGCAACAGCTTTAGCAATCAGACAAAGCGATGCCATAGTGTTAGGACATCAATTGACAGTACAAGTACCACACGCAGTAGAGGTTCTCTTGAACCGCACACAAACACAACACTTGACTATAGCGAGACTCACCGGTTATGAATTAACATTGTTTCAGCCACATATAGAAATCAGACGTTGTAATACGTTAAATCCTGCCACACTTTTGCCAGTAAATGGAACAGATCCATTAGCACATGATTGTATTGAAGTCATTACTATCACGACGAAACCCAGACAAGACTTGACAGATATCCCTTTATCAGACCCAGACTTGACATTGTATGTAGATGGTTCATGTATGAGAACAAGTACAGGAGAGTTAGTGGCCGCTTACGCAGTCACAACAGACACTGAAGTCATTGAAACAAATTGTATTAACACTTTGTCAGCTCAAGCAGCAGAGCTCATCGCTCTGACACAAGCCTGTATTCAAGCCAAAAATAAGAACGTCAACATATACACAGATTCACGTTATGCATTCGGAGTCGTCCATGACTTCGGCGTGCTGTGGCGAGAGAGAGGTTATTTAACTTCTCATGGTGCCCACATCCAACACGGACCCCTCATTCAAGCCCTATTAGATGCGATTCATTTACCTACTGCAATATCGATTATGAAATGCAAAGCCCATACAAAAGTTACCGATATCATTTCCCAGGGTAACGACTTAGCTGACAGAACAGCTAAACAGACTGCTCAGAATCAGACTCACACAACTGACACGACAAAGACAATAGTTCTGACACCAACACATTGCATGACAGTTAAGGATCCCGCCCTTGATATAATTGACATACAGACACATGCTACACCAGAAGAAATAAAGAAATGGACTGAATTAGGAGGGATCCAAACGGATCAAGGATGGATGACGAAGGAAAAATCTATATGGTTTCTTCCCGACTCCATGGTTCAAGTCATCATTAACACAATACATAGTCCAGCGCACTTAGGAGAAAAAGCTATGCTAGACAGCATTCAACACATTTGGTTCAACAAACACTTGCGAGCAGCAGCCAAACAGAAAGTACGTACCTGTATGATATGTTGTCAGTTTAATCCAGGTAAAAGCATCCCCGTAGAGCAGGGTGGATTTCAACCTCCCGATCATGCTTTTGAAGTCCTCCAGATGGATTATATCCAGATGGAACGATGTTGAGGATTCAAATATGTTCTCGTAGTTGTTTGTGCTCTTTCCCGTTGGACAGAAGCCTACCCGGTTTCAGATTACACTGCCCCGACTACTGCCAAACAGCTAGTTCGAGAATTCTTCCCACGATATGGTTTGCCACGTGTTGTATACTCAGATAACGGCCAGCCATTCTCATCCGAACTAATGAAACACGTTTCACTTTTGTTAGGTTACCAATGGAAATTCCACTGTGTCCGACATCCCGAGGCAGCAGGTCTCGTGGAACGTCATAATCAAACCCTGAAAATCAGATTGTCCAAAATATGTAGAGAAAAAGGTGTCGATTGGATAGTAGCCTTACCAGTTGCGCTCTTTTACATGAGAATGGTAGCACATTCTCGAACAGGGCTATCCCCGTACGAGGTGATCTTCGGTAGACCACCAAATATGTGGGGGACGCCTATACCTCGCAAAATCACTGATGTTGACTGTAATATGCTGACAGATTACTTGGCTTCCTTGATGTCTGCACTACAATCTTGTCGTTCACAGGTAGCTGCAGCTTTTCCCGATAACACTGAGGTGAAGCCCCATGACGTGGTTCCAGGTGACCTGGTTCTGGTACGGAATTTCGACCGGAAGACCCAACTGGAGCCTAGGTGGAAATCGCCTAAACTCGTTCTACTAACAACAAGGACAGCTGTGAAGATCGAGGGACGTAAAGGGTGGTTGCACTCGAGTCATATCAAAAAATTTTATGGACTACCGTCCGATGTGAACACACAGCCCTGCATTCCCTCACAGACAGACTCAAAGCTCCCCTTGGTTGATCAAACAAAAACGGAACTTTATAAACTGAAATTAAGGTCTAGCAAGTCAGACAATTTGATTGTTTAAGTCCTCTCCAAGGTGAATCGGTTGAATTTGTCTCTGACATGTATCCTCTAGACCGAAATAGAGAGAGAAACCGACAGATGCAGCTTAAAAAGCATGCGTATTGTAAATCACTTCGTAGTCACTGCACAGTAACATTATTAATTTTGTTTTTTCTAAGTCTTCTGATCATCATTTCTAGTATATTGCTGCATATGTATTACCCTATTTCTAAACGTGCTTACAATGTTACTGCTGAACATTCTTTTAGCGAATTACCTCCGCATGAGTTGTCTTATAGATTTGCGCTGCGCAACAACACATTCATTAGTATGTTACATCATTCCCATCAGACCAGCAATGCTACAAATTGTTGGATATGTGGCCGACTCCCTCCCTATCAGAACTATAAGGGAGTTTTGCCCCTCTTTCCATATCCGTTCACACACAATGGCTCCTGTGGAGCATGGTTTAGTTTGATTAATTCCCTAGATTCAAATTCAGTAGCTTATCAAGACAACTGGGTATGGGGAAACCTGAACCTAGTTTTGCTTAAAGTCTGCTACCCTAACAAGGAGGGACTTCCCAAAAGAACAGGAACTGATCTAGAAAATGAAGTATATGGATTAGGTAATTTTACACTTAACCTCCTGATTCTGAATATCGAATCCGAAGCTACACCAATTTTGCCCGCTATGTCAGTATTCCCAGTTAAAGGGGAATTATGTGTAAGAAAGAATGGTTCCATACACATGGGCCATAGTAAATGCACCACTGTAATAAAATTCAGTGATCAAGGCAAATCTACATTTAGAGCTTCCCGTCATTCTTACTTCATATGTGGCCAGACCGCATATATACGTCTACCTCTAGACTGGGATGGTACCTGTTACATAGCATTCCTTCTGCCACCTGTTTTCCTAGCTCCTCCTGATTATCACAGAAATACCCATTTAGTACACAATAGACAGCAGAGAGATCTCCCGATTGTCGATTACACTGAAACGGCATGGGAGCAATATACAGATTTCAATAAAGGTTTCTTTCCCTATATAGGTACAGTCACTAATAGTAAGCTGATATGTAGATTAACTAGAACCCTTGAAGCAGTAGTGAACGAGACTACTTCCGCCTTAGGCAATTTAACAGAAGAGCAGTCTGCTATGCGGATTGTTGTGCTTCAAAATCGTCTTGTCCTTGACGTCATCCTGGCCGATAGGGGCGGAGCTTGTAGGGTCATCGGATCAAGTTGCTGTGTTTTCATACCAGAAAATTCGCCGTCAGTATATAAAGCCATAACTCGCCTTCATAAGATTATAAGCCAGATACACCAGAGTCCAGGCACCTGGACTTGGTCCGGTTGGTTCTGGAGCGTGTTGTCAGCCTGGGGATGGAGGATCCTATCCTTCCTAGGTATTGGCTTTCTCATACTATTCAGTTGCTGCTTATGTCTACAATGTGGGCCAGCGATTTGTGGTCTGTGTGCCACATCGTGTATCCCGCATCCAAGTTTTCGTTCAAGATCCCGGAAGAAGAAAGAAGAACAAATGATGCTATATGAACAGATCAATGGATTGATGAAGATCGATATCTCCTGAGGGTCCGTAGGGGACAAGGAGGGAATGAGGAAATATGAATTTTATGATCAGATATGTCCCCTATCGTAGACCCCAACGGCTCCATGTGCATGCTATAAGTACATGTATGTTCCCTCCAGTTTCAGTTATGAAGACGCAAATACATGTGCGTCCGCCGTCAACATGTCCTCTTTCAGATCCGCTATGAATGGGTCAGATATTCCATTCCTAAGTATGAAAGGCCACCGACTTTATGTGGTTCACTTTCCACATTTTACAGACTCAGGCGAGTAGGCCCTGAATTCTGCCATCAAGCCTTTTCCTGCCTTCTGCCTCTGAAAGCTCCAGTCCGAGCCTGCATCTGTATCCATGAACTTTGTCCTACTC
Source organism: Triturus cristatus (assembly GCF_964204655.1). Lineage (NCBI taxonomy): Eukaryota > Metazoa > Chordata > Amphibia > Caudata > Salamandridae > Triturus > Triturus cristatus. The sequence goes on along the minus strand of NC_140592.1, from coordinate 1,108,903,488 downwards.
CCTGCGCGGCTAACGGTGCCTGATCCAGCCTGTTGCCTGCCAAAAACTGTATTTCACCTTCAAGATTATCTGCTCCGCTCCTCATCCGATGCATTCCTGTCTAGTAGTTTAGGTAAACATTCTTCCAGCTACCGTGCAAAGGGCCAGGCCTCACTGTCCTCATGCAAGTAATTCATAGCCCCTGTTACCATGGAAGATTCCTGCCCCCTCGCATCTCATGTAGACACTTAGACGCTTGTACACGCACTAACAGTCAGTATAGAATAGATTCCGTCCGAGAGACTTTTCCTTTTGGATAATACAGTTCTTTAAACATAAGATATCAGATATGATTTGGGATTAGGTTGACATGACCCCCCAGACTTCTGTCTCCACATGTAGAGCTAAATGTCAAGTCCCCTTCACCCTCTAGTTGCACGTCAATCACACGTCATGCGGCTGCGCGCGCATCTCTGCCAAGTATTTCTGCTGACATTGCAGGATTCTCTCATGGATCCACCCACTTGTGACATCATGTTTAATGACGTATTTAGTTACACCTATGTTTACGCCTTTTTCATTACGTATGTGTATTATATCTGTATTATCAGCTGTTACGCCTCTTGCATCTGTCTTAATGTAATGCTTTCCATATAAATACCATTTCTTGTCAATAATGTATGGCCTTCCTTCCTGAACCTTCATGGTGATGGAATTTGAAGCCTGTAGTTCGAATTGTAATTCCTTTGTAGAGGAATAAAGCCTTTTAGAACCTCTAATACCACGGATTCTGCCTCTTATATTTACTGAGTTATTCTTACTAGACTTTACCGCATAAAAAATAGTACCGGTAATGAAATATTTACCACACTGTGTCCAATTAGAACAATTACATTAACAAAACAAACAAGGCATTTCAGGCAAGACAAAAAGGAGCTTTTTAGATTATCCAATGTTGTAAGCTTTTTCAAAACAGCTAGTGCATTTTCAACACAATGGATTAACGTGCATGCTATTTTAGAAGGGGTCGACGACGTTTCGATCCTTTCAGAAGAGTACCAGGATCATCATCAGGACATTAATGTGTACATGCCTGATTGTGAACGAAATTGCCTGTGGGGAAAAAACCAGGGTTGATGTAGAGAGGGAAAGAAAAATTTGAGGAAAAAATGAGAGAAGATTTAGGGCGGTCCGCTCATGGCATGTTGAACAAGATTAAATCGCGCAAGGGATGCAGGTGTAGTGCCAAGAATGCATGCGGGTGTGTAGGCATGCGTTGGGTTCAAGAGTCAAAAACTGATCGATCAGTAGTGGGCGCAAATAAGCCGTATAAGTGGTGAGTGACCGGAGAGATAACCGTTCGCGGTGGTTTGCTGACTAATAAAGAGTTGGAGCGGAAAGGGACCGCTTGATGTGAGGACATGCGTCTGAAGTTATCGTTGACTAAACGGACGCGAAGTGCGTGATGAGGAACTACGAACGGAGGCGACCAGGCTGGGTGGAAGGGCAGCAACAGGCGGTGGAGGAGCTATACTCGGTGGTAGTGATGGCGCTATAAAGCAACCAGTCACAGAGTGGAAGGATAGAGTGTTTAGGGGGTGGGTGTGAGGAGCGCGTAACTACAATGAACGTTGGTCTCACCTGGAATCGTGAGAGAACACGAGCCGTCCAGTGACAGGGGCAACTGCGGTAATCAAGTGCAGTGAAGGTTCGCTGGGGAGGAAAGGTACTGTATTAGGTCAGTGACTGGTGAGTGTGATGGTGAACAGCGGCAGAATGATAAAAAATTGCCTAGTATGAGCTAGAAGGCGAATGCACGATCCGGCCGGAGCCACGGCCAACAATGTTCGCCAAGTAGAGACAGGGTACGCTAAAAACGGAGAATGGCGCGTTAGGTGAGTGGTGAGTGTGGTGAACAACCAGGCTGAGGGGGAGCAATATTTACCTAGATAGAAGGATGGTTTATCCACAATTTAAAGGTCCAAGCGATGCTTCAGATAGTAGAGGCGGCGTGACAATGCACTAGGGATAAACGCAAGGTATGAGCACGGTGCTAGTGCGTAAAGCGGAACAAGAAAAGAAGGTAGTGGAAAGCGCTTACCGGGATCCAGCCAGGTCCTGGGGTTACAGTGAACCGAGTGACGGAGTGAGGCGCATTGACTATCAATAAATACTGAGGAGGTGTCTAGGGGACTAGAGCGGGTGAGAACGGCGCCATCTTAGGAGAGAAAAATGGAAAGGGAAGATAGACTGGGAAAGTATCTTGAGGGGATAAGAGAGTAGGAACAGACCAAGCAAATCATATATTACATTTTACAGACAAGCATAATTGCGTGTGATGACCATTACGATTGCAATATGAGGGTAAAAATAGAAACGAGCGAAGTAGTTTTGAAACACGGACATACGGGAACCAGAAGTAGGGAAAAACATGATGTCAGTAGAACTGTAATACGAAAGTGAGAGATGAGTTAGCAGCTCACTACAGTAAGAGCCGGAAGGTGCCGTAAATGTAATTATGCACATGTTTATCCATTGAAGGAAAACATAACAGTTGCGCACTAAGGGTTACAGGGGGAGAAAAGAATATAAGGATATAAGAATATAAGGTGGTATAAGGATGAGAAACAACCGATACGCAACAAACGATACAGAAACAAAATGGAAATGACATTAACATGAGAGTTCATGGTATCAGATGAGGTTAGTCCAATTCTCGCTGCGATTCAGGCCTTGCCTGATGCTGTCAGTGCGGATGATCATTCGGAGTTCTTCTTTGTTCAGGATTTTAGCAATGTCTCCACCTCTTGGCGGCTGTTTGATGCATTTGAGCACTGTTCATTTAATGTCAACATCTTTGTGCCCCATTTCAATGAAATGTTCAACAAGGGGGGCATTTGGGGTTTTACAACGCACTCTGCTTCTGTGTTGGGCAATGCGCAATTTCACCTTCTGTGTTGTCTGGCCGATGTAGATCTTGTTGCATGGGCAAGAGATTAAATAAATAACATTGCTCGTATTACAGTTCGAGAAGGAATTTAGAGTGATAGAAACATTGTTAAATACAAAGTCTTTTCCTTCCATGGTAGTGCTACACACATTGCAGTTGCCGCATTTGTCATGTCCAATGAGAGGGTCTAACCCCCAATGTGCATCAAGAGTGGTCATTGGACGGGGGGGGGGGGGGGTAAAGCGGCTCTTACTAGATGGTCCTTTAGGTTCCTGTTCTTACGGAAGGCAAAAATAGGTCACTCTATTGAGAGATTCCCTGCATTGACCACAGGCCAATGTTGCAAAATGGATTCGCGAATTTGATTGGATGCAGGGGAAAAGGTGGTGACGCAGACTAGGCGGTTGGCATTGGTTTTGACTTTGGGTGACAGTAGGATTTCCCTTGGAAAATACCAAGCACGTTTTTGTGCATTTCGTACCAGTCTTTTGGGGTAGCCACGGGCTCTCAGTTTGTTGGTGAGAGTGAGGGCCTCAGAGAAATAGTCATCCTTGGAGAAACAGTTGCGTCTAATACGGAGAAATTGGGAATACGGCAAAGAGTCTCTGAGTGCTCGGGGGTGGTGACTTTCATACCTGAGTAATGTATTTCTCTCTGTACTTTTTCTGTATAGTTTGGTGAGTAGTTCACCATCGGAATGGTATATGGTTAAGTCAAGAAATGGGATATGTGATCTGTCATATGTGTTGGTGAAGTTGAGGCCAGAACAATTATTATTGAGCCAGTGATTGAATTGGGAAAGTGTGACCTCATTTTGATGCCATATAAGGAAAATATCATCTATGTAGCGCCGCCACATAATGATGCCTGGAAGGAATGGGTTAGTGGCATCAAGGATGGTAGTCATTTCTAGATGATCCATGTAGAGGATCGCTAGATTCGGCGCAAAAACTGCACCCATCGACGTGCCTTTGACTTGCTGGTAATATTCATTCTCAAAGGTGAAAAAGTTACGGGTCAGACATAGTTCAAGCAACTGAATAATGAAAAGTGTGGGGACAGGGTGGGGGCGCGGTCTCGAGTCCAAGATCCCTTGGATCACGAGAAGTGCTGGGATTTGCGGAATATTAGTGTAGAGTGATTCTACATCCATGGTGCAAAGGATTTCAAAGCTGGGATCAAAGGGGGGATGCTCGATGAGATTTATCATCGCCATGCTGTCTCTGATATAGCACTGAGTGAGTGGTACGAAGTCTTTGATAAAGTGGTCAATATATTGACCTAAGGGCTCCAAAATGGAACCGCAACCAGAAACTATGGGTCGTCCCGGGGGGTTGGTCTGATTTTTGTGGACCTTTGGTAAGGTGTAAATGACTGGCGTGCGGGGTGATTTCACGTTGAGGAAAAGGGATTCTTTCTGACTAAGAAAGCCCTCCAATTTAGCTTCTGTAGTGATTTGTAAGATAAGTGTTTGTAGCTCTTTGGTTGGATTCGTGGGTAGTCTACAGTAATGATCTGTATTCAATAATTGGCGTTGAATTTCTCCTTTGTACGCTACTTTTTCTTGAAGTACAATGCCTCCACCCTTGTCGGCTGATTTGATGACTAGGGAATCATTCATTTTCAGGGAAGTGATGGCTTTCTTTTCAGGAAGGGAAATATTGTAGGGAATGAAACGTTTTTTGGATTCCAAGATGGATAAATAGTTCAGAACCAGTTTTTCAAAAGTGGTTATTTCACTAGGAATCATGTTGGTGGAGGGGGAGAAAGTTGATGGAGGTCTAAAAGGAGTGTTAGAGATGGAGGGAGGGGATGGATTTAAAAGGAAAAATGTATGTAGACGTAATCGTCTAAAGAATCTGAGCAGTTCCGTATGAAGTTCCAAAAAATTGGGATGGGTAGTGGGGACAAAGGATAATCCTTTACTGAGTAGAGATAACTCAGGGTCTGAAAGTTCGTGTTGTGAGAGATTAAATATGGGTATGCGTTGCAAATTGTCATCAGTTACCATTGGTAAAAGTTGTGACGAGTTTGGCGCTCCCCCGGTGGGTTGTACCATCTCTGGGCCTGTTTTACACGGCCATGCCTGGGTGGTTCGTTCTGGCCTCGTCCTAAAAAATGACTGCTTGGGACTGGGAAGTTGGGGCCAGGGGTACGGTTGGATGTGCTGGTACCTTCACCTGCGTCGGAGTTATCTGAGGATTCAGCTGATGTGTCTGAAAAACCAACCAGATTGTTGCGTCTGTTGAAACGGCCCCAGGGTCTGCTGTTTTGTGGGTTGGTGTATGACCTATTAGTATAGAAATCTTTTTGCAAATATGGGTAAGTACGCTCAATATTGTATGATCTGATGTCTTTTCTTACTTTAACTGTTTTTTTGTTTTGCTCTATTCTGTAGAATTCGTCGACTGTCTTTTGTATTTGTTCTAGTAATTTCTTACTCTCAGCGATTGGGCACGTTTCCTTAATTTGTTTTTCAATCTCTTCGATTTCTTCTGCTAATTTTTTCAGGGCTTCTGTGGCGGTGTCGATGCCCAGTACCAGCCAGTGTCTAGAGCAGGTAGTGCCTATGTAGCTAAAGCTGTTAATATACTTTGGATTATCAGTGAAGATTCCAGGAATATTACGTACTTGTAACCCAGTGGGGATGGTTTCTGCTTTAAGATATTCGGTGAGCATACGGGTCATGAGTTGGAGGCGTACTTGTTTCTTTTTGCACTTTTCTAATTGATCAGCTGATGATATGTTAGTGGAGGAAGGACCATCTATAGAGTCTGAGAAAAGCGAAGGGCCCTCACAAATTTTTTTGATATAATCGTCGGAATATAGAGGTGCATGGTCAGACATAACAAGGGGTAGAGTTGGGAAGAGGAAACAAGGAGAGAGCCCACTTATTAAGAAAGGGGATAGGTATCCTACCCTTGCAATCCAGCGATTGCGCTTAGCATATTTTTAAGGGACAAGGGAACCCAAAGAGGTAGTTGAGGACCTTGGGTAATAGTTCAGTACAAACAACAATGATCCTCAAATAGTTGGGATAATGATTAGATAAATATAGTTCAGAATCGATGCTATATTCTGGAAGTCCAGCCGGACAACCGATTTAATTTTTCAAATAAAAAATGCACAAATATAGGAACAAAGTACTTGTGGGACACACTCCTATGTCCAATTAGAACAATAATATTAACAAAACAAACAAGGCATTTCAGGCAAGACAAAAAGGAGCTTTTTAGATTATCCAATGTTGTAAGCTTTTTCAAAACAGCTAGTGCACTTTTTCAACACAATGGATTAACGTGCATGCTATTTTAGAAGGGGTCGACGACGTTTCGATCCTTTCAGAGGAGTACCAGGATCATCATCAGGACATTAATGTGTACATGCCTAATTGTGAACGAAATTGCCTGTGGGGAAACAACCAGGGTTGATGTAGAGAGGGAAAGAAAAATTTGAGAAAAAAATGAGAGAGAAGATTTAGGGCGGTCCGCTCATGGCATGTTGAACAAGATTAAAATCGCGCAAGGGATGCAGGTGTAGTGCCAAGAATGCATGCGGGTGTGTAGGCATGCGTTGGGTTCAAGAGTCAAATACTGATCGATCAGTAGCGGGCGCAAATAAGCCGTATAAGTGGTGAGTGACCGGAGAGATAACCGTTCGCGGTGGTTTGCTGACTAATAAAGAGTTGGAGCGGAAAGGGACCGCGTGATGTGAGGACATGCGTCTGAAGTTATCGTTGACTAAACGGACGCGAAGTGCGTGATGAGGAACTACGAACGGAGGCGACCAGGCTGGGTGGAAGGGCAGCAACAGGCGGTGGAGGAACTATACTCGGTGGTAGTGATGGCGCTATAAAGCAACCAGTCACAGAGTGGAAGGATAGAGTGTTTAGGGGGTGGGTGTGAGGAGCGCGTAACTACAATGAACGTTGGTCTCACCTGGAATCGTGAGAGAACACGAGCCGTCCAGTGACAGGGGCAACTGCGGTAATCAAGTGCAGTGAAGGTTCGCTGGGGAGGAAAGGTACCGTATTAGGTCAGTGACTGGTGAGTGTGATGGTGAACAGCGGCGGAATGATAAAAAATTACCTAGTATGAGCTAGAAGGCGAATGCTCGATCCGGCCGGAGCCACGGGCAACAATGTTCGCCAAGTAGAGACAGGGTACGCTAAAAACGGAGAATGGCGCGTTAGGTGAGTGGTGAGTGTGGTGAACAACCAGGCTGAGGGGGAGCAATATTTACCTAGATAGAAGGATGGTTTATCCACAATTTAAAGGTCCAAGCGATGCTTCGGATAGTAGAGGCGGCGTGACAATGCACTAGGGGAAAACGCAAGGTATGAGCACGGTGCTAGTGCGTAAAGCGGAACAAGAAAAGAAGGTAGTGGAAAGCGCTTACCGGGATCCAGCCAGGTCCTGGGGTTACAGTGAACCGAGTGACGGAGTGAGGCGCATTGAGTATCAATAAATACTGAGGAGGTGTCTAGGGGACTAGAGCGGGTGAGAGCGGCGCCATCTAAGGAGAGAAAACTGGAAAGGGAAGATAGACTGGGAAAGTATCTTGAGGGAATAAGAGAGTAGGAACAGACCAAGCAAATCATATATTACATTTTACAGACAAGCATAATTGCGTGTGATGACCATTACGATTGCAATATGAGGGTAAAAATAGAAACGAGCGAAGTAGTTTTGAAACACGGACATACGGGAACCAGAAGTAGGGAAAAACATGTCAGTAGAACTGTAATACGAAAGTGAGAGATGAGTTAGCAGCTCACTATAGTAAGAGCCGGAAAGTGCCGTAAATGTAATTATGCACATAGTTATCCATTGAAGGAAGACATAACAGTTGCGCACTAAGGGTTACAGGAGGAAAAGAATAGCAAGGTGGTACAATGTGGTATAAGGATGAGAAACAACCGATACGCAACAAACGATACAGAAACAAAATGGAAATGACATTAACATGAGAGTTCATGGTATCAGATGAGGTTAGTCCAATCCTCGCTGCGATTCAGGCCTTGCCTGATGCTGTCAGTGCGGATGATCATTCTGAGTTCTTCTTTGTTCAGGATTTTAGCAATGTCTCCACCTCTTGGCGGCTGTTTGATGCATTTGAGCACTGTCTATTTAATGTCAACATCTTTGTGCCCCATTTCAATGAAATGTTCAACAAGGGGGGCATTTGGGGTTTTACAACGCACTCTGCTTCTGTGTTGGCCAATAGGTCGCTCTATTGAGAGATTCCCTGCATTGACCACAAGCCAGTGTTGCAAAATGGATTTGCGAATTTGATTGGATGCAGGGGAAAAGGTGGTGACGCAGACTAGGCGGTTGGCATTGGTTTTGACTTTGGGTGACAGTAGGATTTCCGTTGGAAAATACCAAGCACGTTTTTGTGCATTTCGTACCAGTCTTTTGGGGTAGCCACGGGCTCTCAGTTTGTTGGTGAGAGTGAGGGCCTCAGAGAAATAGTCATCCTTGGAGAAACAGTTGCGTCTAATACGGAGAAATTAGGAATACGGCAAAGAGTCTCTAACCAACAAACTGAGAGCCCGTGGCTACCCCACTCACCTAACGCGCCATTCTCTGTTTTTAGCGTACCCTGTCTCTACTTGGCGAACATTGTTGCCCGTGGCTCCGGCCGGATCGTGCATTCGCCTTCTAGCTCATACTAGGCAATATTTTATCATTCCGCCGCTGTTCACCATCACACTCACCAGTCACTGACCTAATAAGGTACCTTTCCTCCCCAGCGAACCTTCACTGCACTTGATTACCGCAGTTGCCTCTGTCACTGGAACGGCTCGTGTTCTCTCACGATTCCAGGTGAGACCAACGTTCATTGTAGTTACGCGCTCCTCACACCCACCCCCTAAACACTCTATCCTTCCACTCTGTGACTGGTTGCTTTATAGCGCCATCACTACCACCGAGTATAGCTCCTCCACCGCCTGTTGGTGCCCTTCCACCCAGCCTGGTCGCCTCCATTCGTATTTCCTCATCACGCACTTTGCGTCCGTTTAGTCAATGATAACTTCAGACGCATGTCCTCACATCACGCGGTCCCTTTCCACTCCAACTCTTTATTAGTCAGCAAACCACCGCGAACGGTTATCTCTCCGGTCACTCACCACTTATACGGCTTATTTGCGCTCGCTACTGATCGATCAGTATTTGACTCTTGAACCCAACGCATGCCTACACACCCGCATGCATTCTTGGCACTACACCTGCATCCCTTGCGTGATTTAATCTTGTTCAACATGCCATGAGCGGACCGCCCTAAATCTTCTCTCTCATTTTTTCCTCAAATTTTTCTTTCCCTCTCTACATCAACCCTGGTTGTTTCCCCACAGGCAATTTCGTTCACAATCAGGCATGTACACATTAATGTCCTGATGATGATCCTGGTACTCCTCTGAAAGGATCGAAACATCGTCGACCCCTTCTAAAATAGCATGAACGTTAATCCATTGTGTTGAAAAAGTGCACTAGCTGTTTTGAAAAAGCTTACAACATTGGATAATCTAAAAAGCTCCTTTTTGTCTTGCCTGAAATGCCTTGTTTGTTTTGTTAATGTTATTGTTCTAATTGGACACATGACTGTGTCCCACAAGTACTTTGTTCCTATATTTGTGCATTTTTTATTTGAAAAATTAAATCGGTTGTCCGGCTGGACTTCCAGAATATAGCATCGATTCTGAACTATATTTAGCATCGATTCTGAACTATATTTATCTAATCATTATCCCAACTATTTGAGGATCATTGTTATATTAGAAAAACATGACTGAAGCACAACAAAACCCAATAAAGTATAAAAAATGTATCACAAAACATTTAAAAACACATTTGTACTTACAAACTTGCCAAGAACAAGCAAAAAAATATATACAAAAGCAAGAAAACATGTAAAGCACATTTAAAAGATATATATAAGAATGTCATGAAAATATAGAAGCCAAATTACAGGCAAATAGGTGTGATGGGACAGTATAAGCGGAGTACCATATAGACCTGTAAGTGTGCAGAGATAACACTGGAAAGACTGAATCTCTGATGTCCTACATCATTATTGCAATAGATAATAATAAAGACGTTTTTAATAATTGGCCGTTTAACCCTTTGGATCTGAGTGGGATACCATATTCACCAGTGAATGTGTCGGCGGAAGACCGTATTAAATCAAAAGAAATAAATTAATTTTTTGTATGTACGAATTGCATAAACGAGACTGTACCTCTAATATCTTAACAACTTTATCCAAAGCAATCAAACTAGATAACAGTCTCACCTTTTGGTGCAATCGATATGAAAAATCCTGCGAGTCCAATTCTTTGTAATTTCCTAATATTCCAAACAAAAAAATGCGTCGATCTAAGATTGAAGTAAGGGTGGAAAAGCATAAAGTCAAGAACTAACATACGGTCAGTATGTAAATCCCGTCTAAGTATCAATTTCGGTCGCTTCAAACCAACAGTACATATTGGATTGTTAATGTTACTACAAATGTTTGTTAATCACTGCAATTTGATGGTTTCAAATAACAAGAAAAGGACACATTCTTCTACCGACATCAATAGTCAGAAAGATAGGGTATTTATAAACCAAGTCTTACGCACATTATTAGTCAGTGGCCACATTTCTGGCGAATATCATTATACGATGACAAAATACTCTGTGTATTTGCGGTTTCCATAATATATATACATCACAATCACTTTGATTAAAACAAGTTGAGGGAACAAAACAAATGTGTGTTTATAAACGCGCAAAACTACCAATAAAACGCAATTGATTAATATTTAAGACAAATCTATATCCGCTTACCTCAATATATAATAGGGTAAGCGTAATCCCCACGATAGAACAATTATTCGGTCCTACCCAATTGTAAGTTTCTTTTTTGAAGTACAAGACAGAGAAAATGTGTATATATAATATCGCCCAAAGCACAACAGGGTATCGTTAAACATACAAATCAAAAGAATGCATGTATATACACCCCAAATAGGGTGCCAGATGATAGTAGCGTCGTCTTCGAAATGGGTAAAAAGCAAAACGACCGTATTCTAACCTGGTAAGTCTCCCTGGTGGCCATAATATCAGTCCAACCGCAACAGTTCAAGCAAATTCGAGCAATCCGCCATTGCTGCTTTCGCGTTCTAATATCCCGTAAATTACCCGTCATGCCCCTCCCCCGGGTCACTGCAAATACACAAAAAATAAGTGTTTTGCACACTTCTGTCATTGGGCTACATGTGGGCTACATCTGGGTGATATTTGTGCTGCATTTGGGCTCTTTTGTCTCTGGTGGCCATCTTGGGAGATTTATTTGTTATGAAGTTTCCTAATTTCCTCATTTACTACAGTCTCCTCAGTAGGAAATACTTTCAGTTTTTTACTTTGATTCCATCAAGAAGGCATTCAGATGTGTCACACATTTGCCATAAATTCAGAATGTTAGCACTCTAGTTGCTTATTAGATCACTGTAGTAAAGCTACTGCTCACCAGGGAAGTGTGCTGCTGGTATTGAAAGTGCATGTTTAAGTCTGCATGTCAGAATTTTTTTATGAAATAGAAGATTTGAGAAGTCACTCAAAATGTGCCCTAATTTTTCTTTCTGCAGCACTAATCATACTTTCTATGGCAAAATGAACCCCCTCATTTTGTTCCTTTTTAAATTAAATGTATTAAGAGTTACCACTTTATTCCAATCAAAATGGCTTCAGGTGTGCAATACGTTTGTCATAAGTAGGACTGTTAGCGCTCTAGTTGTTCTTTAGAACACTCTGGGAAGCTGCAGTAGAACACAAAGGAATCAACTGACAGTCTCTGCCCTTGTTGGATGTACATGTTTTACTGAGAATGTCAGACTTCATTCTCACATGACTGAGAAAGATAATGTGAATTTACTGAAAATATGCTCTCAGTTTAGCTTATAGATCACCTTCCAAACATCTGTGGGAAAAGCATGAGAAAATAGTTTTCTCTCAAACATGATTCATGATATCACAGCAGAAGTCTTTTTCACATGGTAAAATCACTTTAGAACACACCACAATTCCTAAAATGAGTATGGTACCATCAACAAATGATTTATAATGTAACTAAAGTCTTAAAACCTTCTATTAACTGCAATGCTTTTTAATGAGGTGCTATCATGTATATTGGTCCCAAGATGGCTGCCAACACTTCTTGGATGAAGTGCTGACAGCCAATCAGATCTCACGATGAGCTGTGTGGTTAGGCTCCGCCCAGATATATATGTGATTTTACTTTTGATTTTCTCAGGAACTACTGAACGGATTTACACCATTTAACCAAAAGGCATGACTCTGAACCAAGGGCTACCTTTTTGCCAAATTTGGTGTAATTCCGTTCAGCAGTTCGGGCTGTAGCTGCGACTAAAGGTCCCTATGGAAAATTGCATGGGGAAAACATGTTTTGCGACCCCCCTTTTTTCTCGCCCCCGCTTGATGAATCACCCAGAGACTTTCAGGATAGGAGCGCACCGGAGCGGGCCACGAGTTTTTAAAAGTTCGCGAGGATTCGTCAACCGGCGCCAAAGTTATTCCAAATAGAATGTTGCGGATTTCCTATGGATAATAGGTCCTAACTATAACTACCTACTGGCGACCGCCAGTAGGTAATATATATATTACCTACTGGCATTCGCCAGTAGGTAGTTATAGTTAGGACAAACTTTCCATAGGGAGAGCTTTTTTTTTTGCTTATAACTTTGGCATTGTTTGATGAATCTTCATGAAATTTTCCAAACTAATTCTTTGTTCATATCAGCCGTTATGTTGAAAGTTTGGGGGTGATTTGTCAAGGGGGGTCTGAGAAAAAAGGGGGGTCTCAAAACATGTTTTCTCCATGTTAATTTCCATAGGAAACTTTAGACAAGGCTACAGGTCGAATGGGTGAACGGAATTACCCCATATTTAGCAGGGAGAAGGGTCTTGGTCTAGAAAGCACGCTTGTGTTTATTTGGTGTAAATCCGTTCAGTAGTTTTGGAGACATATCGAAATTTACAGATATCGGTATTTGGGAATTCTGCCTTCTGATTGGCTGAGGGATTACGAGCACAAGCTTGCTGCTTATTGGCTGCGAGCGGTGCGAGCAGGTTGCAACTAGGAAGTGTTGGCAGCCATTTTGTGATTCCGTTGAAGTGAGTAAGGGGAAAAAAGGGCAAAAAGAGTAGGAATGAGGAGGGTAGGAGCGCTGTGAGGTCTGTGGGGTGGTTAGGGTGTGCTACACAGGGAGTGTGAAGTTATGTATTCACCCCTACCGGTGTGAAAGTGCTGTTTTGCCCAGAGTGAGATGGTGCTGAGGTGAGGTGCCGGTACACTCGGGGATGAAACCGTGAGCCGATTGCTGTAAACTGATGTGCTCCTGGCGCTGTAGCATACTGGCCGCTGTAGCATAGCTGTGCAAGTGGTGTTAGTATGGGTTTAGACTATAGCGCTGTGAGCTCTGTGGGGTGGTTAGGGTGTGCTATAGAGGGAGTGTGAAGCGAAGTATTCACCCCTAGCGGTGTGAAAGTGCTGTTTTGTCCAGAATGAGATGGTGCTGAGGTGAGGTGCCAGTACACTCGGGGATGAAACCGTGAGCTGATTGCTGTAAACCATGGTACTCACAAACTTTCTGTCTGGGCCAAATTTAAAGAGTGGTTTGTGGCCGAAGGCCACACTGGTGGGGGTGGGGTCAGTGGGGGTGGGGTCAGATGGGGCAGGGCTAGTGGGGGGGAAAAAAATCACTGCCGTTTCAAAACATTACTAGACAATGCTGTATTTCCAAAGCAGATGTAACTACATGGAGCACATGTTTATAATTTTTTTTTATTAGCAGACAATAGCAATCTTAAGTGGTATGGCATGGCAATTTGCAGTAACCGGATATTCAGCACATGCCCAGAGCAGCACAGGCTTCACAGTCCACAAAATAGGTATGTTAAAGACAAACACTATGAACTTATTTTACATTTCATGTCACCAATTAGTTTTCTGTAATTTGGTACCAAGTTGGAAACGACAAGCGTTAAGAGCTGCTCCAGATATAGGTCTGTAAGCTTATTTCTGAGTTTGCTCTTCAACAGTCCCATTGTGGAAAATGAACATTCGCAAGCATATGTTGACCCAAACATACAAATTACCTTCTGGGCCACTGTAAAAAAAAGAGGAAACTTGTCAGGGGGCACAATTTTCCAGAATTCTTCGGGTGCTTGCCCCAAAAAAGATGCTTCGAGGGCTGAATTGTGCTGCGTCAATGAGCTCTATTTCTGCTTGAGCCTTTCCATGCCAATAAGGGCAACAACGTCAATATTTCGTGCACTCACCATCCAGGGGTTTTCAACCAGCCTTAACAGAGGGGTGAGGGCTCTGAATTGAGCAAATCGTCGTTTCATCTCCCCAGAAATTTCCTCAAGACATGCTCAAAGGTCTAGGTTTGACAGAATTTCTTGTGCATCTGGAAACCTCTGCATCACAGCCAACAGTTTTGGGAAGTGGGTGAAGTCACTACCATCCAGTTGTTCTTTGAATAGCACAAGCTTATTTTCAAAAGCATAAATACCATTCATGAGGGAGCACACAAGCTGTTGTTTACCTTGCAGGGTCAAATTGAGAGCATTAAAATGTGTGAAAATATCTGAAAGAAAATGGAACATAATAAGCCATTTCACATCAGTTAGTTCTGGGAACGATTGGCCTCTACTGTTCACAAAGAGTTCAATTTCAGGAAGCAATGCGATGAACTGCTCCTGAACCTTCCCTTTGCTTAGCCAACGCACGTCAGTGTGCATCAAGACGTCGGTATATTCCACTTCAGATTCCTGCAGCATTGCTTTAAAAAGTCTATGGTTGAGAGCTTTGGCACAGATAAAATTAACAATTTTCACTGCACCTTTTAGGACATTATTCAGTTCTCCGTGCTTTAATTTTGCACACAATACTTCCTAGTGAATAATGCAGTGGTAGTCTATCACAGTCTGTCCTATGAGCTTCATTTTAAGCATAGATACGAAGCCTCTGTCATGGCCTACCATGGCAGGAGCCCCATCCGTTGTTATGCTGACAAGAGTATTCAGTGGTATGTTATTTGTTTTGAAGTAGTTGCACATGCTGTCTTCTCCTCTTGTGTGCCCTTGCAGTGGTAGAAGGCACAGGAGCTCTTCTTTGGGATGCAGCCATTGGTTCAGATACCTCACCCAAACTTATAACTGTGCCACATCCCCTATGTCTGTGGACTCATCCATGGCAATGCTGAAGAACGGTGACTCTCTCACTGCTTTGATCACCTGCTCCTGGATGTTTTGTCCCATTGCCTCTATTCTGCGTGCACACGTGAAAACCGATAGCTGCAATGCACCGATTTCCTTTAAAATGCTGGCCTTATTAGTGTAGTTGTCAACTAAAATTTCGGCTGCTGAAAGGAAACATTGCTTCACCACCTCTGCATCTGAGAATGTTTTTTTATGTTTGGCAAGCAAGTAGCATATTTTGAAAGACGCTTCTGTTACAGCCTCAGATTCCTTCATCTGGCAAAGGAAGATCTTCTGCTGGGAAAAAAGAGCTTGCTTCAACGATGCCACTTTTGCAGATCGCAGTTTTGAGTTCAGTGGGAAGTTCGCAGTGTATCCAGAGTGCCACGTTTTGTAGTGCCGTTCCAGGTTATACCTCCTCAGAGCATTTACTTTCTCATTGCAAAGCAAACAGGTGGCTTTTTCTTTTGGACATTCTACAAACAAGTACTCTTCTTCGCATGCTTCCTGGAAGGTCCTGCGTTTGCTCTGTATCGATCTGGGTAGTTTGCAAGGCTTGGAAACTGGGCTGTAGGCCATTGCGGAGCTCTCCAGCTAGTTTGTTACTATGCAACAAGTAACAAGGACCAGGAATCTGATTTTCCACCGGACGAACAATGGACCGACACCGCCCCATGACCGATGGACCCACACGACTGATGGACCGACATGCCCCATTACTGATGGACCGACACTGCGTCACGGCCGCTGGACAGACACCACATCACGACCGATGGACCAACACCACTTCTCGCAACAGATCTGAGAGCAACACCAAAGTAATGTTTTGTTTAAACGCACAAAATAATGGGTAAACCTGTAAATGAAAAACAGGAGGCTTTCCTAAAGCCAGTGGTTTATGCAAGAAATGTGTCACTCAATAGGGATTTGAAATAAATGGCATGCACACACACATATATACAAGCACAAGTTCACCCATAGGCATCTTGGCGCTGAATAACAGATGTTTATTGCTACCCAACTCATTTTATCGACCTCAGATGGAGGAAAGGCACGACCCGCCAGGATTTGAACCTGTGACCATGAGGTAGAACACAGGCCCCTGCAGTGGACGCATTAGTCCACTGCGCCACCAGACAGTACAAGGATACAGAGTAGAAACACATATGGAAGGAGCTAATTTGGACAGCGCTATTTGGTGTGGATTAGCTGTCAAACTAAAGGAATCTGAAAGGCTCAGATACAATGGTCAGGCCTGTAGAGAGGTGATGGGCGAGGGGAGGGGCCAGGTTTCAGGTGGGGGTTAGTAGAGCGGGCGGAGAATCAGAAGGCGGAAATAACCAGAAGATTGGGCCAGTGGGCAGAGTCAGGTGTGGCCAGAAATAGCAAAACATCCTAATTTTTAGTATTTGTTTGGTATTTCATTGCCCAGTTACATTTTATTACGTTATGTAATTCACCCAATGGATACACATGTTTATTTAAGGTTTAATATGAGTTCTTGACATTAAAATACATTCACAACGTGGAATATGTTCCCAATCACAGAAATGTTCCAATTACGGTTAAAAGTGGATTCACAAGCCATTTGTATCCGTCGCATGCAGTTTCTGTCATCAGTACTTCTCAACCCTTATTCCACAAGAGCAGTTAAAACATGAATGGGAAAATACCCTACTTTGCAAATGTTTTCCACATAAATATGGCCCTGCCATATCTGACGCATAATACATCATCTGCTGCTTGATCTGACAATTTTAACGAAACATTGTAGCTCAACTTTGTCCTCTATGCCAGCTGATTTGCTGCATTCTTAAATATCTCCAGCTAGCTTAAAGTAAAAACAAGGATGCAAGGAAAAGCTGCCACGACTTTAATCCATAAAACATTCAACGTCTCGCACAAAGCTACCTTAAAACAGGATCAACCAAAATGCACCCATCAATCAAGGACAATTCACTTCACAAAGAAAAGAGAAATGTCCTATTAGTTTAAAAAAAACTGCATTTACATTTTATAATCATGGCTAGTAACAGTGTTTTCAATATTGTAATACAGCAGCAGCTCACTAATATTACTGCAAGTAATGCCTGTGACACCACTCCCATTTCTCATATGTGAGTTCCTGTTTTGATCTAACATTATTACAATGGCATCTGAGACAGGTGGGGAGAAAGAGAGATGATGAGAGTCTTGAGAAAAGGCGCAGGGTGAAAGAGTCAGGGAAAGTAAGGAAGAGACAATTGGAGAAACAGATGAGAGACCATCACATTGCCTACTAAAATAGGATGCTGTGCTTACCTCTCGGGGTGCGAAGATCAACCTGCGGGTGGAGCTGGTGTTGCAGGGTGATGGAAATCAAGCTGGTCGTGGAGATGGAGGCACAGTGGTGATGGAGCTGCTGCTGCCAAATCCAAGTGGTGAAGAAGGGGCCTCAGGCAAAGAAGAGGCTTTGGGGCAAGAAGACGCTGCGGTGGACGAGAAGAAGCATTAAAGCAGGCAATGTTCCATTCTGTTATGCTGCAGCAACTTCCCCTTTCACAACAAGAGGCAGCGCTGTCTGTTACAAGTAAGGGACGTGTTGAATGCATGCCTGGCTTATAACATGGCAATACTGGTAACAGCAAACAGAAATGGAAAGACATAGGCCACGCGGCCCTTTGAGAGACACCCTAGTTTTTTCCATCCCCCTTAAAGCCCTGGACTTAGGACATGAGAGTACAAGACACAACACGCACGACATCCAAGTAAAAAATTCTCACCATACATCACCTATGCTTGCTCATATTAATGCTGACAAACACGGGTCCTTTTCATGTTAGGAATGAGATAAGGGCTATGGACAGATTTTAATTGTAATTGCATTTATATAGCGGCTATATAAATGCAATTACAATTAAAATATGTCCATTGCTAGTCATGGCTAAACTGACTCTCGCCACACAATGGAAGCAAAACACAAGCTACCATGGTAGCCAAGTGAGACATAGCTGCCCATCAGACAGCTACGGAGCCCCCAACACTGTCTCAATGGCATTGTGGATTGGATTGGTGCACCCAGCAGGAGATGCCGGTTTATGAGGCCAGGGAGTTGGCCTTCCAAGCAGGCCCGAATTTGGGGTATATGGTGGAAACACTGTAACTGAAAGTGCACGACGATTATTGATTTCCTCCGCTGGTTCCATTATGGATTAGCTGCCTCAGCTATACTCAGAATGTCATGTACTGTTGTTGCACTATAAATACTGAAAATGACCGTCTTTGTAATAAGTCCAATGAAAATAGTTTACCCCATAAAAAAGTCTACATATCCTACTGTTAAAAATACCACACACCCTGCCTGGTGGAAGACAATAATACATAGGGATTAATTATTAATGTTTATAAGTTAGGCTTTAACCTGTTAAGCATTTATAATAGCTTTAACACTCAAGCTTCACTGGTAAGCCTGACATTATGTTTTTTACTGTCACTGTAATATACAATTACTGGAAAGAAATTACAAATCGTCACAATTTCTCTTTAAAGCACATTAAGCTCACAGGCATTGAATTTCACAGGCAGATCAACATATCCATGAATCCTTATTAGATGACTTATTTTAAATAAACAACATGCTTTATGAATGCAAACTTTCAACGGTCATTAAGCTGCAGATACACTTGTTTCAGCAGTTCAATTGATCGACTTAAGTACCTTCATGTTTTACAATGTGCAGAGAAAATCATGTCATATAGTGAGACAAGTCGTAATTAGACAGTGTTTGCATGGCAGGCATAGAAACACAGTATGACCTTTACAAAACAGAAGCGGGCACAAGTACTGCCCGCGGTTACACATACCTGCAGCTTAAGTGATGCTGAAGATTTTCCGGCTGCAGCGAAGATTCTCCGGGGCTGCGAGGACATCTACGTCGTCACCACAGACACAGGAAGCTTCTTCAAAGGTCCTTTAAAAGTCAGCTGTAAAAGCGCTAGTTACAGCTGACTTTTAAAGGGCCTGTGCTTTGCGCCGGGTGCCGTGTGTGACGTCACGTCTCAGCGGCCCAGGCCAATCAGAGGCAAGCATAAGCAGAGAAGATGGTCGCAGGAGCAAACGTTGTGAATACGTATTGACTACGTATGCTCCTGCGGCCATCTTCTCTGTTTACAGGAAGGATCTGGCATACTATATGTATGTGTATGCAAGGGTCTGTGGGTCACCAATGAAGGCCGGGCGGGCTGCCAGCGGCCCGCGGGCCATACTATGAGTACCCGTGCTGTAAACTGATGTGCTCTGGGCGCTGTAGCATACTGGCCACTGTAGCATAGCTGTGCTAGTGGTGTTAGTATGGGTTTAGATTATGGCGGGAGTGGGAAGCAAACTACTCACCCCTACCGGTCTGAAGACTCGAATGGAGTGTTTTAGCAAGCAGGAATAAAGAAATAATCGTGAAGAATAAAATGCAGAATGATGCAATGCCACAGAAGACAAATGGTGAAATCCGGTGTGTTTAAGAAAGTGGCTGTGTGGGATAAAGCGATGGAGTCTGCAAGTTATATAAAAAGTGTCTTTATTTAAGTGCCATAAACGGAGCCACTGGTGCAAGAGCTAAGGCATCCAGCTGAGGCAAACTCCAACCGCTTCTGCTGTATTCAAAGCTAGCTAAGCTTCTGCATCAGTCAATTCCACATTAGATGTTACAGTTCCATGTGACATAAATAATACCTATTAGACATGAATGACTGTAAATTGTAGAATGAAAATAAAGGTATGATACGATTACCACACTGTGCCAACCAGTTCCTAAACAATGCCGTGTTTTTTGATCTTGATAGCCTGCTCGTGAGCAGAGGCTGAGGATGAGCTAATTTGTGTGAAAGGGCTTCGTGGATAACAGGCAGGCAGAGAGACGTGTGTACAAAGAGGAGATATGGTTTCAAAATGGATGT
The DNA here is from genome assembly GCF_964204655.1 of Triturus cristatus. Classification (NCBI taxonomy): domain Eukaryota; kingdom Metazoa; phylum Chordata; class Amphibia; order Caudata; family Salamandridae; genus Triturus; species Triturus cristatus. Next base: position 1,108,883,359 of record NC_140592.1, on the reverse strand, counting down.
CGGGTTTAGGCTAATTTAGCAAGTAAATAGCGTATTTGCATAGGCCGTACATCATCCATCCCTGGTTAGTGTGGAAACGTAAGGGCCAATAATGAAAACACAATTCAAATGCCTAAGCATACTTAGAAAGTTATTATATGAAAACAGTTCAATTGAAGTGTATTAAAAAAATGTATAGGAAAAAGTCAAAAAAGTTGGAAAAAATCAATCCAAGAATGAAGTGAATTGCTTACAAGTCTTGGAAATTGCAGTCCGGAAGTTCTTCAGTGGCTTGAGATGCGTAATGTTCCAAGAGGCGATTGTTGCCATCGTGTGAGAAAAGCGAAGCGATCCAATTCATATCCTCGAAGGGACAGTAATGTTCCTCGGATGTTGGAGCGGCAATTTGAATTGGCAGGCAATCTGCGATGTTGTCAAAGGTTGCACGTTGCAGGAGATCTTTCGCAGCTGCGCAGAAATCCCATTCTGCCAGGATACCTTTTTACGTTGCATCCACCATTGCTCCACTGCCCGAACAATCAAGTTCATGGTTTTCAAGATACTCCATTACCTGCTGGATATCTGGAGCATTTGCTGGGATGTTGGCAAGGCAAAGATCAATTCACCAGTCGATTGGGCAAGTTTTGCAATAAAAAGATGGTTGATAGCAGATTGTATATGTGTAAATAAATGTCATGTTGTAGCTGGCTCCAATAATATATAGAGGTAGGTAGCCGAAAAGTTGTTCCATTTTTTCACGGTATTGATGTAGCTTCGCATAGAGGTGTATTCTGTCGTACATGCTTGTTACCACAGGGAGTGCAGCCATTTTTAACAAGCTTAAATAGTAGTAGGATGGCCGCAAACAGAGCGAGAATCATGGCCACTGTTCCTGTTATTCCAGAGATGATGGAATGAATGAAGTCTGGTATTAGACTAAAAACAGTTTGAAACCCTGTGAGAAGGCTGGAGGAGACAGTGTTAAAAAAGTGTGCCAGACCTTAAATGTCAGATGTGTTGAAAATTGTGTAACAATTCACAAAGTGTAATGGGATGTTCGTATTTAAAAGGGAGTGTATGTTACTTGAAGTTCGTGCTATTTGCAGTCGATAAATTACTTTTGGAGAAGCGAGGGACGCTTCTGTTTGAAACAAAAGCGCTTTCAGTTTGCTCCGTTTAATAAAATCTGTTTTCAAAGTAGGTATTGAAGGCCAAGTTGAACTTTGGGAGTTACTTTGTGTGGGTGGGACTAGAGATTGCCAGAGGAAGTTATCCGGTTTGAAACAGTAAGGACATACGGTATGCCAGCTCACATTGCGTAGCAGTCCATGTTATTAAGAAGCAGATAACTGCCGTTAGAAAGCTGTGTGAATGTTGGTCTGATTGTGGGAGTTGGCGTGCTTTTAAGAAAGCACGCAAGATTGGGGGCTGTAAGCTTAGAAGCGTTGTGCAGTTGGACATTCTTGCATAGTAATGAATGACTGCTATTGTGGTCCCACTTTTCACCTGTGAGAAAAACTTCGGTATCCTCTTTAAGACAGCAATATGTAAATGGGAGAAACCACTGCTCGTAAATAAACGTGCTACCTTATATAATCACATACAACATGACAAACAACATGTACACCTAGCAGACACAATGACACAACGTACTGTGGGAACCGTGGCTAGCCATGTACACAAACCAAACACAGCACCTCTGCCACACAATGCATAATGCGGGGAGAGATGGGAGCAAAGTATGTGCGAAGGTGGCAAGTGATTCTCGATTATAAAGTATACAATGCAAAGTGTTGAGGGGATGTGTCGGAGAGACTTGAGTATGCAGAGCACAGACATGTACATGTGAAGATACACTGATGGTCTATTGAGTGAAGTGGACAGTGGACGCAACCATGATAGTACAGTCAGTAGGGAAGATTACGAAAACATAGCACATATGTGCCCCCTCCCACCCCCCTCAGATCTTTAGCGTAGTGGGCTGCCTCGGCGTACGCAAGGCTAGCGTAGGGGTATAAATGAAAGGCACGTTTCTCTGGGTGTGGTTCTCTTCCGGAATGGCGAACATGTCTGTCAGGTCAGCGCAGCTTACATCGCCACGAGGCTGATGCTGTGAGCGAAGGTGGCTGCGGGAATAATGCTCTGAGCTGGCTGTTACCCAGAAACCGTCATGGCCGCTGCGACGCACATATGCCCCACAGTTCACCTTTCGACATCGCCGTATGTGAAAGAGGACCGACAACGTGCCGGTGGAAGCTCCTGGGCCGAGATCTGCAAGCTGGGAAGGATCCCAAGATCAACGCTGGCTACCGCGATACAGGCAGACAGCGTCCAGCCTGAGGCCCAGCACCGTGGAGTGCTCTGTATACCACTAACACAGTAGTCCAAAAGGTACCAACAGTGGAACGGTGTCTTGATCCCACAATGGACGATGTTAGAACTACATCTGAGAGTGGAGATGAAGGTACTCCCTTAGACCAGGTGCAAGCAACTCTAGGTGTCTTGATTCCTGAATGGATGATGTCCGATATTACCTGCTGCTGGGTTGTCAGAGAACTCCCTCCGTTGAGGTGCATAAGACTCTGTGCTTCCGTAGCTAAGTACTGCACATGATCATTGGGCTTGGCTGACTGCAGTCGGTGGAGTACACCGCGGTACAGCAGGGCCAAACAGTGAAATGGGGTCTTGATTCCACAATGGACGATGTTAGAACTGTATGTGAGAGTGGAGATGAAAGTACTCCCTTCGACCAGGCGCAACCAACTCTATGTCCCAACAGTGGAACGGTGTCTTGATCCCAGAATGGACGATGCCCCATATTACCTGCTGCTTGTTGTTTTTTACAGAACTCCTTCCGTTGAGGTGCATCGGACTCTGTGCTTCCGTAGCTAACTGATGCACATGATTATTGTGCTTGGTTGACACCAGTCGGTGGAGTACACCGTGGTACAGCAGGTCGGAACAGTGAAACGGGGTCTTGATTCTGTGATTGAGGATGTTAAAGTTTGTGATGATTTGTGTGTACCCCCTCCGATCAGGTGCAACCAACTCCGTGCTTCCGAATCCAACGGCACGTGGTTGTGATGCGTTAATGACCACTGCCTCTGGCCTACACAGTGGTCAGCAGGGCTCACAATTCAGATCGAGGGGTGATTGTTTAATTACAGAATCCAGTAGGCAACTAACTACAACGTCTATTGAAATATACACAATAGCCTTTAAGTATACTCGGTTGAAGAGTTTTTTAAGATGACTTATAGGTCTAGTACAATGACCAAATTCTTCTTGTTAGTGGTAAAGAACACTGAATAACAGTGTACACAGTGGACAGCAGAGACAAAATTCGAATTGTTTTGATTTATTTATTGCAGAGTTTTGTGTAATTTATGTTGTTGTATTTTGTGAAGGGGAAGTGAGAAAAAGTATTCATGGAAGACTGTGCTCTCTACTGCCTTCAATTTACACTGCAGACAGCAGTGTTCACAATTCAGATTGAGTCGCTATTGTAGATGACGCAGTCCTGTAGGCAAAAGACATTGCTCCAGTGCGCTTTGTCCGCACCACGCATATGCATCATCGCAGGGTCCGCACACGGTTTTTCTTGCTTCGCGTTCTGCAAACAGGGCAGCTCAAGTCAACGCCACGTGGCTGTGGGCCCTTGCTGACCGCTCGCTGGCCTACACTGCAGATAGCAGTGTTTACAATTCAGATTGAGTCGCTATTGCAGATGATGTAGTGTTGTAGGCAACAGACATCGCTCCTAGTACGGCCCACCTGCAGCACGCACTATCGCTGGCTGTGCACATGCTGAATGCTTTTGATGTGGCTATATGAGTGCACTAGACCTGATGGACCCTTTATGATACAATCTTTTCGTGTATTATTTCAGATCTACTGCCTGTATCTCAGTATACCACAAGTTATGTTTCTTTTATGATAGAATCTTTTCTGTATTATTTCACATCCAGTTTCCCTACCTTACTGCAGCACAAACTATTGACCCTTTTATTATTGAATCTCTTTGTGTGATCCAATGATTACTGTTGTAGTTGATGCTAGCAGCAACCATTCCCTGAGGGCTGGTTTACACTCACCCCACACGCATTCAGCACAGACGTCACTGGATATGTGACCATGGGAATAAAAAGGAGTCGGGCGCACATGCCCGTACCCACTTCCACTATCTATCTGTGTCTGTGTGTTCATTATCTGTGCATGATACTGCCCCTGGGCCGTACCACATTACATTGTGCTGTGGACAGCGTATGCAACCATGTTACCTCTGACAGTGGGGAAAAGTTCTGTTATGTAGCTTTTACATGCATGGCTGTCACAGGTGGAAGGCTTCTTTACAGAGCATGAACATTAATGAAGATAAAAGTTGCATGTTGTGTGTAGTGTCAGATATGTGTATATAGCAAAACGTTTTCAAAAAAGCTCTGTCAGCAGAAGAGGAGTCTCTCATCAAACGCTGTAGAGAGAATGACTAAAATGGGTGTGGTCCTCCAAATGTTACAATGGGAAATGTTATGAACCAATGAAATGCTTTTCTTTAAGGTCACATGGCAATCGCGCACCAAGTGCGCAAGGAGGCCGCATCCGACGCGATTTTGAGAATATATATGTACCATAATATAGGTTTATTGCAGTTACAAAAATATAAATGTTTAAAATATTTTGGATTATCGCTTGTTCTCATATACACTTTAAACTTATTTATAGTTTTGAGACAAGAAAAAAATGAGGGAATGGCGTTCCCTGCGCGACACCATACGTCTATGACGTAACACAGGGCCTGGCAGCGTGCAGTCGTCGCATACGCAACGTGCAGCGGGTGTGACCCCATATGTACATGACGTAAGGCGCGGCTTGGTACTGCATACCCGTCACATACCAAAGTAGCAGCTGGCGCGACCACATACGTATATGATGTTAAAACATTACACATTTTTCAAATTTTTTAAAAAAAGGATGATAGAGTTCCAAAATCTTACCCAAAAAAATAGAAAAAATATAGGTTTTATAAATATGAAATTAACATTTAAAAAACCTTAGAAATTCACTGAAAAAACCATAGGTTTCAGGGACGTTACAGTTAGTTGGACATTTGACTCATATAAAACCAGAGAAATTCACCCGTTATAGTTAGTTGAGGTGACTATAACTCGCGTGCACGCAATGCACTGGTGATGACGTCACATATTACATCACTCATGACATGGTCAGTGACATCACTCATGACATCACTGATGACATCTCAAATGACATCACTGATGACATCACTGATGCCATCATCCACCTGATAATCTGATGCACATACTGATGGCCTAATATAAACTTTGATACACGCACTCTAAAATACAGACTACTATTTTTGAAACCATACACATAACAATGCCAGATACTACATACCACCTACTATTTCCTAGGTCTACATTTACGTCCACTCACTTATACATGCAGTTACTCATCAATACAGTACTAGAATATGCACTCATACACCTATATATACAGTCACAGTCTGCCACTCATCCATAGAGTTACTCACACACCTAGTCAGTCATGCAAAGAATCAATGACATACCCATTTACTCATGTATACAGTTATACACACCAACTGCGTTATTTATACACACACCACATCACTTATTTATGCAGATACTAACAAATACTTACTGTCTTATACAATCACTGATACAAGCAGACACTCTTTTATACACCCACTCTTCAAATAACTTACTCTCACGTATAGTCATTTATATATTTCAACACTCACATATACTGCCTTAAAACATATGTAGTTACTCACACATATATCAGTGAGACATTCATTCACTCACCAACACACCCATACACACACTAACTCACCCATACAGCCCTTCTCACATGTACTTTTGAATCCATACAACCAGTGAATGACCCACTCAGACATGTATGCACAGAGTCACACACACCCCCACCCACCCACACACTCAGGCACTCATACAGATATGATACTCAGACAACAAATCAATAACCCATATAGACACTCATGTAACTACTCACGAACCCATGCAGCCGCTTATACACCAACTGAGACACTATTACAGACTTTCACACAGTTTAGTCACTAACCCATACATTCAGCAACACATGTTCAATCATTCACGTATACAGTCAGTCACGCACCTACTAAATAATCCATTCAGGAACTTGTAAATCCACTCTTTCTTCAATAAACCTTGGCATAGATATAGATTAAAAATATTTAACCTTTACAGAAACACACATTCACTGGATGATGTCATCAGTGATGTCACTGACCATGTCATGAGTGATGTAATATGTAACGTCATCACCAGTGCATTGCGGGCGCGCGAGTTATTGTTAGCTCAGCTAACTATAACAGGCAAATTTCTCTGGTTTTATAGGAGTCAAATGTCCAACTAACTATAACGTCCCTGAAACCTATGGTTTTGTCAGTGAATATATATATTCGATTTTCCTCCAAACCTCCTTTCCACTCCTGGGATTCGGCGAAGGATCTCAGCACCACAGCCAGAAGGTAATCCCAAAAAGTGCTTTATTCAAACCATAGTGCAATCACGAACAGTAGAGGACGGTCTACGTGTTTCGGCTCCCACCTTCTATTGGACCGACAACCTAGACTACAGTCAATCCTGGTATAAAAGTTGCTAAATACAATAAGCCATTTTTAGGTCTCGCCTTGCTATCGCGTAAGCGATCGCAAAGCGAGACTATAGAGGCTTTTAAAAGTGCTCCCAAAAAGCGGATTGCATGGCTAGCACGCGCACAATCACGCGCATCGTGCCGCCATGATGCAATCCGCCTTTTGGGAGCACTTCAAAGGGTCCGCTCCCCCGCCCCCAAGCGCGCGCGCGCCACGCTCCGCCGGGCTTGTCTTGTTTTTTTTTTTTGGTTTTTTTTTAAACCGTTTATTACAAAACAAAAAATATACAAAGATGGGCCTACAACCTTCCGGCCGGCCGCTAGTAAACAAAAGGAGCATATGATACACATTGTAGAGCGCGCGTTGCGGCTAAGGAAGATGCACAGGAGTTAGTAGCGTTGATAGCCACACCATCCGGACCCCACTGTACGGTTTCATTTTAAACTGAAATAACAACCAGAAAAAACAAAAAACCACAAGGCAATCTACAATCAGAAATAGCAGCATGTGCTCCCCCGAGAGGGGGACCCTACCAATCCATAGGAGTATCAAGAAGGGGAAGAGATCAGGATTAGGGCTGGGTAAAACTCAATGCCCGGAACAGGGAAGATGGGTCGGCTACGGGGATGGGGCAGGCGACGGATCGGGCAATAACGGTGGAGTACAGATTCCCCCGCGGTAGGCTTTCCAGGGGCCCCAGACTTTCACCCATGTCCCAGGCTTACCTCTCGCAACATACACCACCTTTTCCCGAAACATGCACCAATCCATATGTTCCTTCCAGGCCGAGACAGTCGGGGACCTCTGAGATCCCCACCGTTGAGCAATATCACGCTTGGCCACCATATATCCCAGAGTCACCCACCAGGTCTGTGGCGCCAAGTAGTCGGTAGGTTCCCACACATTCAACAGGCATCTCCTCGCTTCGGGTAGCGGCACCACATGCGTAACCACACGCAGGACCTCATGCACACCACGCCAGAATCGCTCCACCTCCGGGCATTCCCACAATATATGCAGAAAGGTCCCCAAAGCGCCACACCCACGCTTACACAACCCGTCCACAGCATAGCCCATACGCAGAAGCCTCGGCCCCGTCATGTAGACTCTGTGGAGTATCTTGAGCTGGACGAAGCGAAGGCGGGCCGGTATGGCCACCTCTTTCGGGGAGGCCACCGCAAGGGTCCAGTCCTCGTCGTCCAGCTCCAGTCCATCGGCAACCCAAGCCTCACGAAGGGCAATCAGCAATCCCGTGCGGTCATTGATCAGTTTTTTGTAGATCAGTGAGATCGTGCTGTCCGGAACGTGTCCATCCAGCACTCTATCCTCAAGGGGGGGAACACTCCGGGATGGATGCAACGTCCGGGAAGACGGAGCCCAGTGCATGACGGATCTGCAAATACCGAAAGTACTCCCTGCCATGCAAGTGGAACTCCGTCTGCAGCATCTCGAATGTTTTAAATCCTCCCCTCGTCCAGAGATCCCCCACCTTGCTAATGCCTATCATGTCCCACTTCTCGAAGCCCTTCGAGGTCCACAGGGAGCCCAACTGCTCGGACGCGTATAGTGGTGACGCCCGGGTCAGACGATCCTTCCACCCCATCGCCACATTAGCCGCGTGCCACACTCGCACCATGACACGCGTGGGGCCGGTCAGCCGAGCGTCGGGCGTGCTGGAGTAGAGCGCTCGATTATAGTCCCCACCCGGGAGTAGCATCTTATCCATTTCGAATGCCGGGTTTAAAGCGGGCCCATACAGGCCGTGATTAATCGCAGCCAGCTGGGAGGCCCAATAGTATCGTTTGATATCCGGGAGGGCAATCCCGCCGTCATACCATGGGAGCGTCAGCTTCGCCAGGGCGATACGCGGCCTCCCGTCCCAGAACAGGCGGCGCTGCAAACTCTCCACCTCACGGAAGTAGCGCGCTGGGACGGGGTCCATAGTATTCTGCAAAGCGTAGAGGAAGCGCGGCAGAGACATCATCTTAAACAATGCCGCCCGGCCGAGCGGCGAGAGCGGCAAGCGCCGCCAGCGCGTGACATCTTCCTTCAGGCGCTGGAGGGGGGGAAGCAAGTTCCGATCATACCGGGCCTCCGGGTCCAGAGTAGTGAAGACACCCAGGTACCGGAATCCCTGCGGGGCGATCTGGATCGGACAGCCCCGCGGGAGAATGGGCGCCTCCCCAGAGAGAACATACACGCACGATTTAGCCCAGTTGATGACAAGGCCGGAGTTACGACCAAATGAATGCAAAACATCAACCAGTACTATAAGTGAGTTACGTGGGGAAGCTAGGTACAAGAGGATGTCATCAGCGTATAGGGATACGCGGTCCTCATGCTCGGGGGTCCAACGGAGACCACGGATGGAAGGCTCCCACCGCAGCCACTCGGCCAGGGGCTCCAAGGCAAGCGCAAAAAGGAGCGGCGATAAGGGGCAGCCCTGCCGCGTGCCCCGGCCCAGCTCGAACGGAGCCGATACTCTACCGTTCACCACCACCTGCGCCAATGGGCCCGAATACAGCAATTTGACCCAACTGATGAACCCTGCGCCAAAGCCAAACTTCGCAAGCATCGCCCAGATGTATGGCCATTCAAGCGTATCAAACGCCATGGTGGCGTCCAGGGATGCCAAAATGGCCGGCTCCCGTATGTACTGAACACGTGCAAGCACCCCATGCAAATGCCGCAAGTTAAGAGCTGTGTTACGATGGGGAATAAAGCCGGACTGATCCTGGTGAACCAGTTCGCCCACCACGCCGACCAGCCGATTGGCCAGGACCTTGGCGAGAATTTTAGGCTCCGCGTTCAGTAGCGAAATGGGCCGATAGGATGTAACCCGGTCCCGAGGTCTCCCCTCCTTGTGGATAACCACGATTGTAGCCAGACGCTGGTCCAGCGGGAGGGAGCCCACCGAATGGGCCTCCAGGAACATCGATCGGAGATGTGGTGCCAGCGTATCCGGTCTCAATTTGTACAACTCGATGGGGAGACCATTAGGACCCATGGCCTTGACGGAAGCGACCGAACGTATGGCGAGGGCGATTTCGTCGGAGGTTGGAGCGGCGTCCAACGACACTCTGTCCTCCTCCGAAAGGGAAGGCAGCGCGATATCCCTGAGCAGGGTACGGGAATCCTCTTCAGAGCAGGAAGACACCGGGGAATACACCCCACGGAAATAGTCCGCGAAGCAGGAGACAATTTCTTCCGGCTCAGTGACACACACACCGTCTGTTTTCTCAATCAGCGGGACTACACGACTCGCTCTCTCCTTTTTGTCCAGCCACGCAATCAATTTACCAGCCTTATCACCCACATCATACAATCTCCCCTGTTGCTCTCTACTGAGGCCCCTGGCTGCCTCCGTGACGAGGGCCCTATAGGCCGCTTGCTTGAGTTGGAGGACATGCAATACGGCATCCGTCACCCCGCTTTCTAGATTACCCTCCAACTCGGCTATCTCAGCTTCCACCCGGGTCACCTCCTCCCGCTCGCGCCTCCGGGTGTGGGAAATGAGGGACAGGGCCTCTCCTCGTAGTACTGTCTTGAATGCCTCCCACAGTGAGACAGCCGAAGCCACGGACCCCACATTCTCGTCAAAGTAGCGCTGGAGGGATTTAATCAATTCAGCGCGAATAGTGGGGTCGCGCAAGTACCAGGGATTGATCGGGACCACCCTACCCTCACCCCTCGGAAAAAGGTCCAGGTGTAACAGGAGCGGGGAATGGTCCGAGATACCCCGTGCCAAATGGCGCACCTCTCCCACCCTCCCAACATAGGCCGCCGGGACCAGGACATAATCTAGTCGTGAGAGACTACCATGGGCCCCCGAATGGAAGGTATACTGTAACTACGTGGGATGTTTTAAACGCCAGCAATCCACCAATCCCAAAGTGTCCAATAGACCAGAGAGCCACGCTTGGGCCCGGGGGAGGTCCCTAGGGGGGTGACGATCCACAGTCCCGGAAACCACCGCATTGAAATCCCCCCCCACCACCAGAATCCCCCCCGGAAGGCCAAGGAGGAGGCGCCCCAGGTCCGCAAAGGTAGTCGACTGCAGCCCCGGTGGGACGTATACTGACACAAAAACCACCACTTTGCCCTCCATCCTTCCCACCAAGACCGCGTAACGTCCCCTGTCGTCATGGAGCACCTCATCAATCTCCAGCGGAAGCGAGTTCTTAACCATGATGCCCACACCCCTTGAGCCAGATGTAAAGCCCGAATGGGCCACTAGGCGATAGCCACGCCGATTCATGGCGCAGAAGGAGTTGCCAATGAGGTGTGTCTCCTGCAGAAAAACTACATCGGGCGAGATTCGCTTCAAGAACTGCAGGACCACCCCACGTTTAATCCTGTCCCCCAGTCCATTCACGTTCCAGGACATCATAGACAAGAGCCACCATTCGTCCCCCCGAGAGCACTATAGAGCTAGCACAATGATACCTTTGCCTTGTGGTGAAAACGAACAACACCCCCCCATCCCTACCCACCCACCCCAACAAAACTCCCCCCTCCCTGCACCCCTGCATGAGCCCGAACAGCCCCCCCAACGTGCAGTGTGCCTGTCGCCCCATATATATAATAAAAACTAGCTAAGCCCCCTAGAGGAGGAGGGAGAACCCCGAAGAGACCCCACACAACCTCCATAGGAGGGGAAATTATACAGACAGATGCTTAATCGAGAGTGGCAACATTTTTGTCCAGAGTGAAGCCCAACATCACCCCCTCAGTCCCGATCCAGTGTGCCGTCTCCCCCGCCGCCCCCCCCTCCACCCCCCAGATTACGATCCCCAGACAGAGTGTCCAGCCAGTCTCCGGCCGCTTCGGGCGATCAAAAAAGTGCGTGCGACCCTCTACCTCCACTCGCAGCTTGGCTGGGAAGAGCATTGCGTATTTAAGGTTCAAGTCCCGAAGACGGCGCTTGACGCCTTGGAAGCTCAGTCTCTGCTTCTGGACCGCTGGGGTGAAATCCGGATAAAAGTTCACCTCCATGTTGTCAAGCTTAACCGGCCCCAACAGTCTGGAGGCTTGCAGGATAGCGTCTCTGTCCCGAAAGTTGAAAATCCGGGCAATGAGGGGCCGCGGAGGGGCTCCGACCTTCGGCCTTCCCCCGGGAACCCTGTGGGCCCGCTCCACCGCGAAGAATTTACTCAGCCCCCGTGGCTGGAGATGGGTAGCGATCAGGTCCTCCACAAATAGGTCCGCCGCCGCTTCCTCCCGTCCCTCGGGTACGCCGATGATGCGGATGTTGTTTCTCCGGGCCCGACTCTCGGAGTCCTCCAGGCGCCGATCCATAAGCGCGCTCGCTTGACTAAGCCGGCGCACCTCTGTTTGTAGCGCCGCCACATCAGTAGTAAGGCCCGATGCGGTGTGGGCCAAAGAATCAACTCGGTCGTTGGTCTTGGAAAGATCGGCCCTCACCAGGCCAACATCCACGAGGACCGAGTCGATCTTCTGTGCCAGTGTGTCGAACCGCTGGCCTACCGAGGCCTTCATCTCGGCAATGGCGCCCATGACATCCCGCAGAGTCAGATCCATGGGCAGGTCCGGGGCATCAGGAGGGTCCTCAGGGGATTTGTGCGGTCCGCCGGGAGATCCCTTCTGGAGGGTATAGCGGTCCATACTGTTGGCCTGATGGGTGGTGCCACGCCGGGTCGGCTTGGTCTTTGCCCGGTCTCCATCTTGTTTGGTGGCCATGGCCACTAGTCTCCCGGTCGCACCAGTCACGTCGTGAAGGGCAGGCAATCAGGACCACAAGCTCCGGGGGGGCCACCCCCGATCGGCGGGGTGGGTCACAGCCGGCGGGCAGGCCAAGTCTCCCAGCGAGACCACACCAACACAAAGAGCCCCGCGACCCAGCCCTGCAGTGATTGCAAGGGGGTGCGAAAGCGAAAGCGAAAGCGCGGGGTGCGCGACTCGCCAGGCCCGGCCCGCCGCTGTTGTTCACTTTGTCACTGGGTCACCCCTCAGCGCAAATCCGGGGTCTGGCGAGGAGAAGGCCGCAGACTTCAATCGGTGCTCACTCCGGTGTCCGAGGTCCGATTTGACAACGGGAAACGGGTGCCACCTCAGCTCAGGCTCACCAACACATTCCCCTCATCCGAGACAGGATAAATTCAGGATAGTCGTGGGAGGTTGCGGAGGTCCTCGGGAGCCTCGCACCTACGCGGCCGTCTTGGTTGCGCGCTAGGCTCCTCCTCCTGTCTTGTTTTTTTTAACTTTAAACGCGAGGCGCGCGTGCGGCCAATGCTTGTTCTCTTCAGCTTCTAGCCGGTTGGCTACATAGTAGGCGCATGCGCACTGTGACGTCGCTGTTCATACTCACGCTCTTCGGCGGTTTACTCCGTTCTCTCCCGCTCGCACATCTGCAAAATGGCGGCCGCTGTCTCCGAGGGTAAGAAGATCACCGAGCTGCGCGTCATCGACCTTAAGTCCGAGCTAAAGCGTCGTGGGCTGGACATCACGGGAGTCAAGACCGTACTAATTTCTCGCCTTAAACAGGTGAGGCACAGACTGTTACAGTCCTTATGCCATTGTACAAAGGGTGAGGCCGCGCGTTCGCCTCGAATAGCGGGACCATATGGGTTTTTGTGAGAGTTGCATGCTATGTGTACTTATTCGTTCTGCATTCTCTGTGCGCGAGGCGGCTATAATCCGGATTAATTTTCGGGTCCGGGTGGTACTGGCTATTTTGTTGCAGTCCTCTTACCCTCATGGGTCTCTCGGGCATGATCGCCTCCGCGTGTGATGGCGCTGATCCTCAATGGCAGCCTCGTATCTCACTCCACCGGCCGCCATGTTGTGCGTAGACTTTATAAACGGAGGCGGTGCCCGCTGCCTAATCATCGGCTGAGACTCTGGTATCTTGATTTTTATTATTTACCTATGTTTCATTCTTCCTCTGCCTTTCACTGCATCATTTATTTTTCGCTCTTTTCATTCCTTCGTGTTTCCACCCTCCGTGGCTCTCCTTTCCTCCTCAATTCTCTCCCCTGGAATACCACCTCTCTTCTCCCCGTTGAGCATACATTATTGTAAATTATCATCTGCTGCCTTCACTTCTGTATCTCCCTCGCATTCATATCTCCCCATAGCCGCCTCTCTTTTCCTGCATGCCTCTCTCTGCTCCCCCTACTCCTTTAACTCTCCATTCCAGCGCCTTCGCACTCTAATTTCTCCCTCCCCTCTCTTTTCTCCTCCATTCTCCCCGCACTTCGTCCCCTGGTCTCCCCCCTCCCCCCAGGTTGATGTGCACCTGGTGCCACCTGCGTGCGGAGGGCGTTGCTAAGTGATGCGAATGTCTCCAGGTGAGTCTGCTTCAGACAGAGGAGCGAGCGCAGGAGGATGGAAACAGGTAGGAGCTGCAAAGGCGACCGACTGTTTGTGTGTGAGGGGACTTTGAAGACGGGGGAAGTTATGGAGTTACGACTCCAGGCCTTGCTATCCGCCATGGGTGTGGAGGACGATGGCGCGCTCTGCGCACTAGACTGTCATGGGATATTGTGGGTTCCTCACAGGGGTGTAACGCAGCCCCTGATTGGTAGTGTAATGATGGGCCCTAGGCCCACATGCTAGGTAAAGAAGGACACTGCACACATAGTTGGGGATAGTGGGAATGGCCACGAGCACGTGCGCTCGGCCCCTTTTATTGCCAGCGTCACCTGACACAGTGACGTCTGTGGTGGGTGGGTGTACAGTGTAGTACAGCAGGTTAGAACACTAGAACGTGTCCATGCATGGACACTACATCCCTCCCAATTTTTAATAACAAAACCCAAAGTCAAAGTTCAACCTGGGGGAGAAAGAAAGATATACACAGTTGTAATACAGTGACCAAACTTCTGCAGAATCGCTCACGCTTCAGCTGCTTGGAGTCGCAGAAGATGTTCTTCCTGTCGCGGACGATGCTCTTCCTGTCGCAGACGATCACCAGTTCACTGTGGCACCAGTCATGGGTGCTCGATGGATCTAGTCTGTTTGACGGCTCTGCCTTGAAGTTGTTCTCACAGTCTTTTCTTCGCTTTACTTTCTTGGCGACAAACGCAGTTGAGTTCTTGTGGTTTACCGCTAGATGTTGCCGTTCGTCTTTTGGTCCAGTCCTTTCCTTTATCTGTGGCGTGTGTTCTGTTTTGCAAGACGGATTGGTTGCAAGACACCCCTCTCACCATGATGCCTCTCTCGCAGGTGTTCCCCTGCCACGGGATATCCCTGAGGCCCTCTGACTCGTCCTGAGCTGGGTGTACTGTGTCGTGTTACTCGCACGCCGATCCGTGTGGGTGCAGAGGAGACGACAAGTCTCACCTCGGGTTCTGCAGTCGTGCCTGGAGGGTAGCTGTTGGCTCCTGTCTTCGCACACAATGTCTTCATCCTCCTGGGACCTTTGCTGGAGGGCGGCTGATGACCATCTCTCGTCGCGGGGACGCTCACTCACTGGCATCCCTGAGGCCTCTGCCCCTGGGTCACCACGGCTGGCGTTGTCCAGTGTCCGTGTGACCCCAAAGGTGGGTGTTTCGAATGGTCCGGCCTGCTTACCTCTGCAGATCCCAGGTACGCTGAAAGCATCATCAAACAGATGGTCTTTTCTCCGTGCCACGGGTGTTCTTCAGGACTTGCGCACCGTGTTCTGACGCTTGTCACCTTCCTTGTCTTTGAGGTGTGAGTAGTCTTGCCACTCTTCTCTCTTTCCTCTATTTCTTTCTCCATGAGGATGTCATGTCACTCTGACTTCTTCTTTTGTTGCAGTGGCAACCGTGCCACTCAGATCTCTTCCTTTCCCCTTTCTTTTGGTGGCAAACGTGCCACTCCGATATCTTCATTCTTCGTTTCTTGTAGTGGCAAACGTGCCACTGCGATTTCTTCTTTCTTCGTAGTGGCGGACGTGCCACTCTGGTCTCTTCTTCTCTTCGCTTCACGACCTACTCTGGACCGTTCCTGTTCTCCTCTTATCTGGCCAGGCTTCTCCATGCAGCGCGCGCACTCTGCACGTGTTCCCCCTGGTCTTGTCCTCGTCCGAGAACACTCTCTTCATCTTCCTCAGCATTCCGAGTTAGGGTCGTGACCTTCTCTTCATCTTCTCCTTTCACCAATTACTTTGGTTGAAGTTCGTGGGGCCATGCTCATGGTCCGCTTCGTTCTTCTCCCTTTTCACCAGTTACTTTGGTTCTTCTTGAGCTTCTTGGACCACTTGACGGTCCGCGCTGCCGATCACTGGCAGAACATCTTCGGTCTTGCGTCAGACCTCTTTGTGCAACTCCTGGCGAGTCGGCTTCTTTGGTGCGACCATGTGGCAGGTCGGCTGGGCCTTTGTGGTGCGACCGTTCGGCTGGTCGGCTTGACCTTTGTGGGGCGACCGTTTGGCAGGTCGGCTTGGCCTTTGTGGTGCGACCATTTGGCTGGTCGGCTTGACCTTTGTGGGGCGACCGTTTGGCAGGTCGGCTTGGCCTTTGTGGTGCGACCATTTGGCTGGTCGGCTTGACCTTTGCGTTGCGACCGTTTGGCAGGTCGGCTGGGCCTTTGTGGTGCGACCATTTGGCTGGTCGGCTTCACGAGGTGTGTCGCGTCGTGTGACTACCTTTGTCCGCTGCCTTGTCAGGCGCTGGTGCGTGCTACTCTTCGTACCGTCGTGGTACAGCTTCAGTGTAGCGTTGCTCCTAGTATCATGATCATTTGATGTGGTGGCTTCTTGGCGCCACTGGGTGGGGCTCGGCATCCTTGCCCGCCAGTGTTGGATACTTGCTGTGCCCATCCTCTTCAGTGGGTTCCTCTCCTGTAGGCGCTGCAGTGTACTGTCCACGTCCGGGGTACCTCTGCGCTGAGTCCGTTTGTTCTCTTGAGGGTTCGCTCCACTTGATGCGGCGACAGCGCAGTCCTCGCTGGGGTGGATGTGGCTCGACACCGTTCTTCTTTCTACCTCCTTGTTGCTGCGGGATGGCGCTGCATCCCTGTGGCACACCGTCTCTTCTTCCTGTGCTTCTGTCGCGTTCCTGCGCTTCTGGCACATTCCTGTGCGCCTCCGTCGCTCACCGTCGCATTCCCGTGTGCTCACCTTCGCGCCTCCGTCAGACCTTGCGGTACTTGCCTTGCTGCCTCTTCTCCCTTTCCGTCGGTCTCCTGTAGCTGCTGGACTTCCTTGGCTTGCTGTAGGCTTGTTGGTTTCTGTGTGCTGCAGTACCACCAGTGGCCACTGGGTGGCAGTGTTGCTTTTCCTTGGCTTCAGCAGCAACCATTCTGTACTGCCAGAACTCTATGCCTTGTTTTCCTTTCCACTCCTCCAGGCTTCACTCGTGCTTAGGAGAGCTGGAGGGGAGCTGGAGCCAGGCAGACCAGTGGAGTCCAGATGGGGCTGGAGCTGTGGAGTCCAGGACGTGGCAGCAGGTAAGTCTTTTTACTTTTATTTATTTGAAGGCAGGAGGGGGCACAGGCAGTGTCAATGGGCTGCTCATAGGGGAAGGAGGAGGCATCCCTCGCACTCTGGGGCAGTTCCTACCTCGCTGGAAATGCTTCATACCTTCATGCCACCTGGGTCCCGCAGGGTGTAGGCATTTTCCAATGGCCGGTGGCGGCCACTACTTATTTTGTTGATCGCCCTCCCTGCCCGCGGCAGTTTCCAGCAGTCTTCGCGCGGCAGGGAGGGGGGGGGGGGGGGGGGGGGTTTCTCCAGCACGTCTGTCCCTATGCGGGGTAGGCACCCGCTGTTCTCACTAGTGTTTTCCCATGCGGGGAGCGGGCGGAGGGTTGACGCTGCTGCCGGAGCCTGCCCGCTCCTTTTGGCAAAGTCAGTTGCTCCTCACGGGACAGGGGAGTGGACCGCTAGTCCCTTTCGCCGGCTGGGCTTCCCTTCATCGCGGGTGGGCTCCGCTTTGACATTCAGTTCGTCAAACGGCCTCGGGCCGCACGCCGATTCTTTCTTTCCTTCCCGCCCCCGCAGCCTCACTCGGCCAGCATGCCACGCGGGGAGCGGGCGGGGAAACGGGATCACGATGCAGCGTTTGAGGGTGGGCTCCTCTTTACGCCGGTGCCGCTTCACTTTTCCGTCGCGGGTGGGCACGCTTTTACTTTCTGTTCGTCCCGCCCCCGCAGCAGGTCAAATGTCTTCACGGACCGCGCGGGGGGGGGGGGCTGCTGGTGCCACTTCGCAATCGCGGCGGGGTAGGCTCCCGTCCGCTTTAATTAGTCCGGCACCCGACGTCCTCTCACGTGTGGGGCCCTCCGTCGCGGCCGATGCGGGTGGGCACCGATCGGTCCGCTATTCCCCTCCTCCAGGCAGGTCGCGGCCGATTCGGGTGGGCTCCGATCGGCTTGCCTTATTACCGGGCACTTCCGGGCACAGCGGCAGGTCGGGGTGGGCACCCGACTTCCACGCTTCGACTCAGGGGCACTGTGCTTGCCCGCGGCGGTGCTGTGGGCTCCGACTCGCCCTGCCAGCTTCTCGGCGCGTCGCGCCGTCACCCGGGGGTGTGCTCACCGGGCAGTCCTCTTTCCCCTCAGCCATCGATGGTGCGCCGATCGGGGCTGCACACGCGGGGTAGATTACCCGCCTCGTCGCCAGTGTAATGATGGGCCCTAGGCCCACATGCTAGGTAAAGAAGGACACTGCACACATAGTTGGGGATAGTGGGAATGGCCACGAGCACGTGCGCTCGGCCCCTTTTATTGCCAGCGTCACCTGACACAGTGACGTCTGTGGTGGGTGGGTGTACAGTGTAGTACAGCAGGTTAGAACACTAGAACGTGTCCATGCATGGACACTACAGGTAGGAGGGGTCTATTTATACAGCCCACAGTCGATGATTAGCAGTGAGACATGTGAAACTGAAGGGACCCTCTTCCCATTCTGTAGCCACCCCCCCTTGTGCGTTACGCCACTGATTGCTCGCCTACTTACTCCACGTTTCCCTGATCCATGCCTAGTTAGGGGGTCCAGTGCTTTCCATTGCATTCTAGGACTTGTAGTCCTGGTTTTTCTAATGGGATAAATCAGCCTACAAGTCCCGGCATGCAAAGAAAAACTGGGCTGGAGAAGTTAGTCACCCATGGATGAACCTCGGAATTTGACAGGGCTGCGCCCCAACTAGTGCCTTGTGGTAAGGACGCCAAGCGTCCAGTCCTGTGGCTGTTCTGTTGCAAGTCATTGTCATCAAGTGTGTCAGTCCAGTAGGTTCGATGGAAGCACCCGCCAGCCCCAAGAACCAATACGCCTCATAAAGTGTATGCGTCCCGTGCCCGATTAGCTGCTCCAGTCCACGTTTTTTTTTCTTTGCATTCTGCAAGTTGTAGAAAAGAAAATAGTGGACTGGAGCATCTAATTACACGTGGTCCTGGGAACCTTGGCCACCATGACAATGAGATTGATAAATGATATCCCAGCACCGAAGGGAGATGGTAAAATGTGGTGTGCCCACTCCCTCACAATGAACCCAGCCTGCCATGTTTGCTCGGTTGCACCCCACGCACACTTCCGTTTCCCAATAACAGCACTAAAACTACTGCCAGTCACAACACTCCCCCCACACACACACTTTTATCTCTAGCGATAAGAAAAATAATCTCAACATAAAGCGCTCAAGTATTCCAGACAATGAATGCTGCTAAAGCAATAATGGCTTTCTTTTTTTAAAAGGCGCCTTAAAGTGCTGCCCTAAGCCAGTATACGGTGTACTCACCGCTTTGTGTGCCCTCAGTCAGCCTGTTGAGTCCGGAGGGGGAGGGCAGGTGTTCCTAGCCCTCCCACGGTTGTTTCCAAGAGCATGTGTGTGTGGGGTGTGCCAGCAGGAGGTTAGGATAGGATACAGGTGTGTGCGTAATTGCCAGGGGATTCTCGTTCCATCCTAGACCAATGCATTTCAAGGTGCAGCTCCGCCTTTTCACATTCTAAGAAACTGTTAACATGTTTGTACCTTTTTTTCCTTCTAGTGGTGGGCTACTGTGTACGTGGAACTTGAAGGGCTTTATACCATCACATCCCACGGGGCTGGCAAGTTGCGCAATGCTGAAACCTAAAGGCACACAGATTCTTCCATAGCACAAGCTGCAGAATGTACCTCTAGGCACTTACAAATCGAAGTTCCTCATTAAATGTCATCCAGCCCAAGTGTATATTTACATTAAAAAAAAAAAAACAATTTGGGCTTACATTACTGATGGGGGCACAACGTTCTGCGCTGCGGCACACTTGAACTGGTGGCGTCCAGAGGCGTAGCTAGAGCTTGTGGCGCCCAGGGCTATCCCTCAGATTGCCGCCCCTGGGGGAAAAAGGACGGCAAACACTTGAAATAGGACCGAGAGACACGTAGTATCGCCGCTAATAGTTACCTCGATCATGCAAGTTACATGCACATACATGACACGGTCTAAGGCTAAACAGTTGAATACACCAGTGACTGGCAGTACAAAACAGAACACACAGACTGCATGTTCTATCTGGGGACTCAGAAAAACCGCATGTGACATCCATCAGAGCTGCGTGAACAATTACCTGGTCATCCCCTCAGCACAATGCAAACATGCACATACATGACACTGTTCAGGTATCCATCATCTACAACTGACATTAAATGACCATTCATCATGGTCTCCCCATTAAAGCAGTGCACTTTGTGATCTGCATTGTACATATTCTTTGCAGCAGGCATATTAACCCTCTGTGCTACCTTTCCAGGAGTCAACCCTTCCACTAGACAAAACTCGGATCTCTCATTAATCACCAAAGTTATCATGACATTTTTATTGTTTCTGAAAATTGCTGGAGGCCAGGAAGGTGGCAGCAAGTTTTTTTAAAACCATAATACACTTGCAAACACTACGCACCCACCCGAAATAGGTACCCAGTGCGGTCACACCGTTTGCACCGCCCTAACCTGCTCAAGGTTCATGTGACCACAGTGACAGAGTCACAGTGACTGGATCACCATTGCTCTAGGGTGTGCTGCTTCGTAGACCGGCACGCAAGACTGGAGATGAACTTCAGTATGGATTGTGGTGGACAGGCCTTCAAGGTTAACTCACAATTGACACCACTAGGGTACACCTGCTTGTGCTAAGACATCAAGCCTTCTAAGGTCTAGTAGGGCCTTGTAAGGTCTAGCATGGGAATATGCTCCCTCAGTAGAGTGGTATGGTGGACTGGTCATAAAGGCTGAACCCAGGTCCCCAGTTCTAAATTCGACAGCTCTGGCCATAGTGCCACATCCTCTCCCCCACTGAACACCATACTGCCCCCACTGAGAGAAACTCACACTGCCTTCAGCTACAACCCAATTGGGCCCGCTATAAACACTTGGATGTGGCTCAATTCAAATTATGCACTTGATAAGAGTAATATGCTGCCTCAAAAAATAAGTAAAAGCAAACACTCATAGGGAATGCAAGATTAAGTAAAGCATGTGAAATGTAAGCAGAAACAACATGGTTACCATAACGATCTCTCACTCAATATTCAGAAATCAGCGAGTGGTTTTACCTGAAAAGTTAAGGACATGACTACATGGCCCTGAAGGGAACCCTTTCAATGTCCATTGCTTATATCCTTAATAAACGTAAGCAGTATGGTTTAAAAAGACCACATCCATAAACAGAGCCATGGTACACATTTTGTTTTCCAATCCATCCATCAACCAGGTATTGCAGTACCTTCAGGAATGATGCACTTCCCCACCTGGGGACAACAATGCTGTTCAAAGAAAGACGAGAAAAAAAAAGTAGGCTTCACTGCAAAGCCTGTAAAGTGAGGCTGATGTGTTTGGATGTGAACAAAACCAATCTGGCCACTTTGCAACCACTCTGTCTTACTTTATTTAGTTATGTATTTATTTTTCATATTTAAAACCTTCTATTTCTCTCCATCCCGCTGCACTTTGGAATAGAAAAATGTCAGAAAAAGGGCATTTCCCGCAAGAGTGTTTTTCTTTTTTGGATCCATTTCACAAGGAAGCAACTAAATGAAAGAAGGAAAGATAGGTTGTGAACCGTTTCTTCAAGTTTGGGTTTTCAGTAAGTGAGGAGCAAGAGAGGAAGAGAGGGAATAATAGGAAGAGAGGGGGGGGGGCAGCTGCCAGCACAGAAAAGAAGAGGACATTGCCCGAGTCCTATTCCTTCTCTGCCCGTCCCCGAACGTCCACGAAAGCAAGCCGAGCCCTATCTGAATGCCTTTGTCTGCCCCCAAAATAGTGCCGCCTGGGGCGGACCGCCCCCACCTCCCCCTCCCCCTAGCTACGCCGTAGGTTGCGTCCTGCGCAAACCAGGTAATTGTGCCTTAGCACAATAAATATGCTGTGCCCAGCCCAGCCATGAACTCCTTTGCCTGGGGTCAGTGCATCAGAGAAAGGCAGCCTGGTAGTTTGAAGCAGCTGGTCCTCTGGTCTGCATTTCAAAGGGGGATGGGTTGAGATCCCTCTGCAGGCAGATGCACTGAGTGAATAAACCTACCCGCAGGGGCATGTCTTGAGGGATTCAATGTAAACCCTCCATTTGCCTTTCAAGGTTTACAACCTGACAACTCAAGTCGAGCCTGGGCAGCACATGCTCTGCGAGGCATGCTGTATTTGAATATGGACTTGAAGCTCGGCCCATATTTGTTATGAGCTTGTGTCATTGTCCTTCCTAAATGCTGGCTTCTGATTCGTTAAGAGGCTTTTTAGTCCCTCCTTAGTACCACCTTGTCTTTATTTGTAACCTCCCATGAGGACTGGCCCTTTTACTTCATTTGTTACACAGTACGTCTTATTTAGTCTGCAAGTACTATTTTCTTTAATAAGTTTCACTTACTGCAGACACGGCATGCTTTCCTGCAGCATTCAGTGTGCCATGCGCGATTTCACTTTCCAAGCAGCTTGGGCTAATGGCGGCTGCTTCTTTGAAATGCAATAGGTCTCGCATTTACTAGAGTTTGAGCTATTGGCATTGTAAATGACAAGGCCTTTTATTTATGTGTTAATTATCAAAACAGATAAATAAACGGCATTGTCATTTACAATGCCAATAGCTCAAACTCTTGCAAATGCGAGACCTATTGCTTTGCAATTGCTTGTTCTTAATTTAAGACAAGGATTCTCAATTCATTTGTTTAAAGTACGAGCTATTTATAAAGACGAAATATGCATTTATAAGTAAGCAGTGGTGAACATCATGGGTTTTTGTTTGTTTATGCCATAGATTTCCATTGTATACTGTGATATACAATAAACTCCCTTATCAATGATATTCTAAAGGAAGAAAATACCATCATTCATCCAAGATTTCCAAAATGTGATAGTACAATTAAACTTTATGATTGCGCCAAAGACATATGATGGTAGAATCTGAAATATGTGAACAAAATGAAGCATCAAAGTCAGTAATAATCAATTGGACATAGATAATAGTGACGGAGGAGGGAATGGCGAAACTAACTTTTGTTCTGTCAAAAGTCATTTAGGGGAATACCTAGGATCAATGCAAGAGAACCGCGTTTTTAAAATAAACGCTTTGTGATATTTGAAAAAAATCAAGCAAACCAAATCCCCCCCCATTAAGTCTGGAAAGTTTAAGCTTAGTATAATAAATACGAAATGGTTTATGATTCCAAAGAAATTTGGAAATAACTCTATTTTTCTGTTCCAGGACTTCTCCTCACAGAAATGGAAGGAAAATGTGTTTTTTTGGGCAAAGTTTGAAATTTTAAGGGGATTCTGGGTAATTAAACCTGGTGAGAGGCACACAAGTGACCCCACCCCATACTCCCTCGAGAGACTGGTTTTAAAAAATATGCTGGTTTGGTAGGTTTCCCTAGGTGCCCAAAATCCACAGCTACCAATATTGCAAAAAACACATTGTTTTACAGTGGAATAATGTGATGTGTCTACGTTCCGTTTGGCGCTCTTTCATGTTGCATCATATTTAAGTAAAAATGGGAAGACCCAATCTACCCTTGAGGGCCTGGGCAAAACACCTTGATGCCAATGATAACACTAAATTGTTGATGGAGCCTGATGTCATAGAAAGATCGGATATTCAAACCTTAACAAAATCCAATATTTACATAAATGCTGTAATCTAGAAGGAAACAAATTATGTCTCTATATGGGAGCGTGTGATAAAAAATATACATCACACAGGATATTTCTTGTAGGTTGAGGTACAGTTTCATAGAGGTGGCCATTAACATATGTGGTCTCTTTCCCCCAAAAAAACTCACTCACAAAGCTTTATTTCGACAGTTTGTCATAAAAGCACAACAATACAACACATAACAATCAATAAATAACACATATACAATTACAAGGTAAAAAGTTATTAAATTCCATGACTGTCTAATATCTTAAAAAATTAAGAAGAGTACATTACTGTAACAACTGTTTTCTTACAGATCTTATCCTCCAAGCCCAGCCCAAAAATTTAGCCAAGCAACAGGCATAGAAGGGACGGGCGTCTGAACGTAATATGCGTAAAGCTTCCAGACAGGATCTTGTGCCTAGACACCTACATAAGGGCTTTAACCATCTCGACCTGGGCACAGAATAAGCATAGCACTCAAATAACAAATGGGCTGTAGACTCGACCCTAGAATCACAAAAGGGGCAATAGGGTATAGTTTGGTATGGAGGTTTCCAAGTAGACGTGAACAGACCTAATGGAAGAACGCCCACCCTAAATTTAAAGTATAATGCTCTGTCACCCGGGTTAAGGATTGAATCCAAGTAGGGTTCTCTGCAAGGGATCTCCTTAACCAAGAAAAACTGGGCGACAGATTTACAATGGTTAGGGTTACACAACCTCTCATTATCCACCCAGAGCCAATAGATCTTCTTAAGCAATTGTTTTGAGGGTGCTGTTCTATTTGCCCAGGCATCTCCTAATCCCAGGTCCAAAAGGAGACGCTTAACCTCCCTGAGCCAGGTAACCTTATGCCAGCCAGATAAGGATAGAATTTCGCTAAGGGCATCTGCATAACTACTCAGTTCAGGGACATTCCATATCCTGGCCCATAATAAGAGAGGACGTAGCCTAGCTTGCTCACAAATTGGGCGTGTGCCTGCGTCTAACAAAAGAGGAATAGTAGGGGTGCTATGGGGTAACCTCATAAGATCTTTGTGGAAATTATTTTCGAGGTATGTCAAGGTGTCAACACTCTGTATACCCCACAGTTCAGCACCATACAATGCTGCACTCACCACCCTTGCCCTATAGATATCAAGCAGTGCCCCTATAGGTTTTAAAGCTGAGGCACGATGTTCCTTGAGCAGGGCCCCTGAAACTCTCTTGTGTGTCAGAAACACCTTCTGGTGGTGCGCCTTCCAACTCATATTGGCACACAAACGAATACCAAGGTAGTCAAATTCATTGACTCTATCCAAAGGAACAGAGTCCAAGGTAGGGGGAACAACCGTTTTCCTGGGAGGATTAAGAACGAGGAATTTGGTCTTGCTTATGTTTATAGACAGGCCCTTGGTATCACAAAAGGCCTTAAAGCTAGAAAGCAACTTTTGGATACCTACTGGTGACTTGGAAATTAGGAGGGTATCATCCGCAAACAGGAGCGTAGGAACTTTCCTACCAGCCAAGGATGGTGCATCTGACGGCTGTTGAAGCAGATGCTCCACCACTCCGTTAACGTATAGAGAAAACAGAGTGGGGGCGAGCACGCAACCCTGGCGGACGCCCCTGTCTACGGAGATACGAGATGTTTTATCCCCCTGGGTACCCCATCTAATCTGGGCAAAGTTGCTTTCATGAAACTTTATAAGCAAGGCCAGCAAATAGGGAGGTATGCCCAACCTATCTAAGACATTCCATAGTTGGGCTCGAGGGACCAGGTCGAAGGCAGTTCGCAAGTCTATAAAGACCAAGTACAAGCTGCCCCCACCCAGCACAACCACCTTCCAGTAAATCATTAAAAGACGGAACGTCTGCTCGATAGTACCCATCCCAGATCTGAAACCTGCCTGGAAATCTGACAAAACCTGGTTTTCTTCAACCCACTGCAGGATCCTACCTAGAACCACTTTGCCCGCAACCTTTTGCGTTGAATCAAGCAGGCTAATAGGGCGATAGTTAGCTGGGTCGTCCCGAC
Organism: Triturus cristatus; assembly: GCF_964204655.1. Classification (NCBI taxonomy): domain Eukaryota; kingdom Metazoa; phylum Chordata; class Amphibia; order Caudata; family Salamandridae; genus Triturus; species Triturus cristatus. The sequence continues at coordinate 1,108,857,662 of NC_140592.1, read as the reverse complement.
TGCCTTTCTTAAAAATGGGGACGACCTCAGCACCACTCCATGAGTCAGGAAGAGAACCACCCAACACCGCCTCATTCAGAAGAGCGGCAATTAATCTACTCCACAATGATGGATATTTCTTCAACAAGTCCCCCGGAATTCCATCGGGACCAGCAGCCTTACTAGAAACAATACGACTGATTGCCCCTTCAACTTCCTCTATGCTGAAGGGGGAGGCATTGGTAGAAATCTCAGGTGGTAGGCTGGCATGAAGGCCCGTTTTAAGGATGGGTACCCCACTTTGAACAGAGTACAATTTGGAAAAGTGGGCAAACCAGAGATCGCCAGAAATATTACAAGTGAACTGCGAATCAAGGGGTTTGTCCCTGGCTCTTAGCAGATCCCAGAACCCTTTGGAGTCTTTTCTGGTACTTGCCTCCGCTAAATCCCACCAAAAGCTAAAGTCATGGGCCTCCTTCGCCTCTGCCACAACTTTTTTATAGAGATTCCTCGCCAATCTGATGGTGCCTGGATCCTTGTTTTTAACTGCGGTAATAAGTTCCCCCTTGGCAACCCGACATTTTGAAGAATACCATTTATTTCTTGCCCTGGGAGCACCCTTCACAGAAACCTTTGCGCTGGATTGAGGTATAATAAACAAATCGCTTAGCACCACAATGGTTTCTGTGAATAAAGGTAAAACAGATTGGCTGGAGACACCCAGGGCATCCAGGCGCTGCCCTGCCGCTAACATTGCGGTCCCTGCCTGTGCCATCCTTCCCTCATCCGCTTCTACTTTAGCCCATTTTAGGCGCCTACCACAGGCCGAGGGGACAAGCTCATGGGAGGTTTTCCACTTGTAGGGAATCTTATTTTGACTTCCCACCTGCCAGGGCGGAATCAATGATAAGGAGAGAGGATTGTGGTCACTATCACAAGACGCAATGACCTCCATATCATAATGGAATGCCCACAAATTATAATTCAGCACAACATAGTCTATTCTGGAGGTACGGCCTATCCGGTTGTAAGTGTGCGCACCCAGGATATCCGATTTAGATCGGCCGTTAGTTGGTCTTAAGTCATGTTCCATACAGAGCGCGTTGATGTCTACCGCACTCTGGGTCCACTTGGGAATCGGATCTAGGGTCAGGATGGGAATACCTCTCCTTGTGTCCTCATCCCAAGTATCCAGTATATCCTCCACAGCCAATGGCTCAAAACAGCAATTAAAGTCGCCTGCCAGAAGAACATAAGAGTCGATACTGCAGGCGGCTAAATCGCTGCCCAGACCTGTAGAGGATAATGTGGATGACCCGCCCCTGGCCCCCCTTAGATAAAGGTTAAAGACTTCCAACTTCCTACCCCCTGGGCATAGAATGGTTATCCTCTGGAGATCAGGAGAATGCGTGGGCTTTTGAGTGACACTTAGACCTAGAGCAATGTTAACCCATATGAGAAGGCCACCTGACGGGCGACCTTTACCTCCATTTTGGTGGGAAGCTGGAACAAAGTAAGTCGTAAAGCCCACTCTATGCCTAGGCTCAAGACACCAGGTTTCCTGCAAAAGACAGATGTTGTAGGGGGCCAGAAAGGCATTCCATTCTGGAATTTCGAAGTTACGGGCGAGCCCTGCCACATTCCAACATATGATCTTTATCAAGGGGTCGGCAGAGGTAGTCTGTCTTGGAGGGTCATCTAATGTGGCCAATTTAATCACAGGACCTGCCCCCCCCGCAGCAGATCTATTTGGCCTAGATAATGGCTCAATCTGATGGTAATAGGGAGCCATTGTTACATCAGTCAGCTTCCTAGCTAAAGGAACATGCTGGATTGAGATCGTGGGAAACGGGCAAGGTAGAGCCAGTTGGTCCATTACAGGTTGAGAATCAGAAGAATACAGCGTAATCGAGGCCGCCTCCATAGATGGAACAGACAGCATTCCCTCTGAAGTTGGTGGGCTAACAGCCGAGGGTTCGGTCACACAAGGAGAGGAAGATGGTTCATTATGCCCTAGTACCAGTGGTAAAGGATCCTGGGGAACAGGTTGACATGCCAGTCAATCTACCTCCTCAAGCCCAGTAAACCGATTAGAAGTGGAAAAGACATTCCAATTTATGGGGAAAACTTGGGATTTTTTGGGGTGGCTCCTCCAGTTGCGGTGGTGTACTAGAGACCAGTCCTCATCACGTGTAGATCTAAGACACGGTGGATAAAAGAAGGACAAAGGCCTAGGTATAACGAGAGAACCTTCGCCAATGGGCCAGGAACAGATGTGGTGTACCATGAAAGGATCTTCAAAGGTCACCACTATGCAATCCCCAGCGCTAGATTTCCTTGAGGGGCCCACCCAGGGGGTTCTACGTACCATTAAAATTCTACTTCTCTGACCATTAGGGATTGGTCTATTCGCATTGAGCCAATGGATTGTCTTATTCTTCAGAGACCAATGGTTCTCGTATTGGCCATTTCCTAACTGGGGGACATTCGTCAGCACAACCACATAATCATTAGCCTCTGGAGGGAGATCGATAAAACCCCCTCTAAAGTTATTCTTAGCAGGAGGGCTCTTGGTTGATTGGAGCACCGCTTCCCTAGGAGGGGGTCTATGCAACACACCTATATTAGGTTTAACTACTGGTTGGGGGGTGGGACATTTAGGAGCTTTAGGTATAGAGGCGGTTGAGCTATGATGCCCAGCCGCAGGCCCCGATGTAGGCACCGATCGTGCGATAACTGGTAAAGGAGGGGAAGGTTGTGGAACTTGAGGGATCATATCATGGGGAAGAGGCTCAGCAACAGGAAAACCCTGGTTTTCTAGACTTCTCAGACCGAGAGTGGCCAGAGCAATAATGCTCTTTTCCATCTCGAGTAAATGGTTCTCAATGCGTGAGAGTCTAAGATCAAGAGGAGAAAGAAGTTTCTTAAGGGTTTCCCAAACTAAACTTATAAATTCCCCTTCGTTCCTGTCCCCACTCTCAACATGTATGCCCTCTTCTCCTGCCTCAATAACCAAGGAGGTGGTTAAGGAAGCAGGAGCTGGCTCATCTTTAACCCCCTCAAAATGTGAATGTTCCCCGGTCACACCCCCTCCTATAGGATTTGAGACCGGAGCACTAGTCGCATTCAGATGTTCAGTAATCACAATTTTGGCCTTCTCACGACGGTAAGCAGACCGAGAGGTGCATTTTCTTTTAGCTTGATGGGCTCTACTAAGAGTGTGCCTAGAGGAGAGCATTGCCGAGGTAGGATTATTAGAACCAGTATCTTGCTTGAGAGGGGTTATGGACAGGTTCGCAGCACTATCCTGAATCAGTGGCTCCAATGTGGGGGGTAGTACAGAGAAAGCCGGAGTGTGGTGGACATCAACATGTGTAACTACACAATGGGGGATAGCTGGACGTGGCGGGGTAACCGCTGTGGCTATATTGCCCAGGGAAGATTTTTTCGACAAATCGATTACCTGGGACAATCTCCTAGCGGACGCCAATTCCAGGGAAACACGAGTCTGGAGTTTGGAAATTTCATGGTCTATAGCTGTATTGGTACGAGTAATAAAATCGTCCATAGGACCATTGATAGGAAGACCACCAATTGGGGCCTTGCTCCGTGTTAACCTGCTAGACATAGCTCAACAACCAACAGGGGCAACCCCCAACCTTACTGTGTGGATATGATAATAATAAATTGTATAACAATTACACTCGCACAGACTAGTTTGAACAATACAAAAGGGGGTAGCCCAGACCAGACCTCACAGACCTCGAACGGCCTCAAACGGCCCGCTCTTTGCCCGGTCTTCGCCCCGGGGTACGCCCCGCACGCGTCCCGCTTACGCGTAGGTGGGGAGACAGTTATAGTAATCGAGGAGGGAGTGGCCGGGAAGAGCCAGCAGCTGCAGCAAATAATCAGCAAGGCAGTAGGGCTGCTGGTACTCGCAGTCCCGGGGACCCGTGTGGAAGAAGAAAGTCACCACTCCCGCACTTCTCCGCCCAACAGATACCTCCGGTGAGTTGAATGCTGGTAACAAAGTTCGTGGACCAAGACAGATTCCGAGCGGCTCCCGCGAAGCGGGGGCCGCGAGGCGCTTTATAGTGGGAGGGAGGGGCCGGGAAGAGCCAGCAGCTGCAGCAAATAGTCAGCAAGGCAGTAGGGCTGCTGGTACTCGCAGTCCCGGGGACCCGTGTGGAAGAAGAAAGTCACCACTCCCGCACTTCTCCGCCCAACAGATACCTCCGGTGAGTTGAATGCTGGTAACAAAGTTCGTGGACCAAGACAGATTCCGAGCGGCTCCCCCAAAAAAACTTCTTTCTGTGTTTAGATTGATAATAATACTGTATCTATGTATGTTTAAATGTACATATATTCAGTATGGTAATATTCAGGATTATAATAGAAGAATTGTTTTATGCAAATTAAAGATTAGTCCAGGAAGTTTTGACTTTATCATGTAAACTGGATGCCACGAATTGATAAGTGTATGACGAAAATGGCCATTTACCAGATATGCTTTTTTTAGGATTTTTCTGTTGAGAAATGGTATTTTATATAATATACATGAATGATCATGATCAGTTGATATCCAAATGTAACATAGTAATTGTTGAGTCACGTTTTGTTATGGAGATACATGAAAGTGAATAAATTGAAATGTCTTAAAGAACGAAATAATGTAAATAATGTATATGGATTGATGCAATTGTTTAATTGTTGAACAATACATGAATAATGTTCACTCAGATTTTTAAGTTCTATTTTACAGGGAACTAGTTTTTGAATAGGATGGTGTTGTATGTATGTAAACACATTATTTTGTAAGTCATGATAACGGGTGATATAATTGATTTTTGTAAATGTTCAATATAGGGATGGTAATTATTGTCTATTCCATGTCTTAATAGGGGTCATCCATATAGTACACAATAGTACTGAAGATGGTCTCATGGACGATTGCATAAGAGACCGAAACGTCGACCTAAGACACTTTTTCGAAAGTCTACTTATATAAGGAAAAGTGTATACAAATGTAATACTGTAGGACCATTGAATTGTTATCGAATTTCCTCTTGTTACATTGTATGTGTATACTCATAGTACCCTCTAAAAATTCTTTGAAAAATATAAAATTATTTTTATATACACCCGTGTTTGTATATTCTTTGACTAAATTCCTTATTTGTATTCAGAATTGATTGATATTGTTCAAACAAAATCTAAGAATTAATTTACTAATAAGCAATTGATGAAAGCTTATATTAGAATAAGAGTTTGAAATTGTATCACTGTGTATTCTAAATAAATCCCTTGACGGCACCTTTACCCTTTCATGTTACAGGCACTTGGCCTACCCACACAAGTGAGGCATTGCTTTCTTCCAGAGGCGTCAGGGAATGCTGGGTGGTAGGAAATGTGTGTCTGCCTGCAGATTTCAGGACTTTTCCTTACAGAAATGTAAGGAAAACGTGTTTTTAAGGCAAAGTTTGTGCTTTATATGGGACTCCAGGCAAAAATAAAACCTGGTGAGAGCCACACAAGTCACCCCACCTTGGACTACCCGGAGTGTCTAGTTTTAAAAAATGTACTGGTTTGGTAGGTTTCCATAGGTGCCGGCTGAGCAGGGGCCCAAAATCCACAGCTACCAACATTCCAAATACCACATTGTTTTTCAGTCCAAATATTTGATGTTTCTATTTTGTGTTTGGTGCCCTTTCGTATCTCGGGCACTTGGCCTACCCACACAAGTGAGGCATCGTTTTTCTCGGGAGACTTGAGAGAACGCTGGGTGGTTGGAAATTTGTGTCTGCCTGCAGATTCCATGACTTTTCCTCACAGAAATGCAAGAAAATTTTGTTTTTTTGGGCCTTATTTATTTAATCAGCTTTTTGCATTTCGCCAACACGACATTATTTACTTTTTGTTAGCCTTTTTAAAGCTTCACAGGTTTAAAGCTAAAAAGCCAGGGGCCCGTCACTTTTCTTTATTAAATATTTACTTGCCACGTTTCACTTCACAGCATTTGTTTTTAGCCTAAAAACAAAAATGCTCGCAAATGCACATGCTCGTTCCTTAAGTCACTGCGTAATGACATTTAAATATTAGGTCTTAAGGAAAGGGTGCAGTACCACAGGCTATTACAAGGTGTCCCAGGAACGAGCATTTTGTTTTTTAGGCTTTTATAGCCTTTACGAACTCTATACAGTACTTGAAATGTGCTGAATGCTGGTAATAATTCTTGGACCTTGCTTTATATGGTACTCTGTGTGACTGCAGACTTGATAGAATGTATATAATTCCCATAAGAATTGGGTCTATGTAAATGTATTTCATGGACATCCTGCAATTGTTGAGGCTCTGGGACTATTCTCATACTTGACTCCCCTGGAAATAGCACAATGTTCATGTTACATTGTAAGTGCACGTCTTGTCAATTCTTTCTGCAATTTGTGCAATTACTTCCACCATCATGGCGCTGCTTGGAGTACAGCGGGGCTCCCCTCCAGCAGTGCTTGCGGCGCAGTCTGCGTGCATGCATGTTCTCAGCTTGGACACACAGATGTTTCCCATAGGATAAGCCTGTGTCTGGGTGACCTCCATGCACAGACCTGAATCCTGGGGTCAGGTGGGGGGTGGTGGTGCTTGATTAGTGTAGTAAACCTCAATAAACGAACTGTGATTGGAACTTTGCTGTTCTCTCGATCTGCTCACCTTCAACCCTGTTCCCAGCACCCCCAAAATAAAAAAATATTAAAAGTGCTCGCTTTGCCACAAGTGCCAGGAATCCTGTTCCTTTTGGTAACTGGAGCCTTCGTCTTTTCCTCTTCCCTGGACAGCTCCGAACAGCCTATTCTTAAGGCCTCGTCCCTTCTAGCACACTGACTACCTACCTTACACTATCAGTGGCCCACTCCCCACCCCCACCCCCACCACTATTGCTAAATCTAGCCTCTTTCCACCAGGCTCTGTCAGTCTCTCATTGTTTTATTAGTAAAACAAATATAAGTGCTGAGCCCAAAGTTGTTATTACATGCCCACTGCCAAATGCCTGGGTTTGTAAATGCCAAATTCCTTTCATGAAGGAAAGGCGTGCAGTACCACAGGCTGTGACTAGGTGTCCCTAGTACTGCACCCTTAGCTTCATGAAAGGAATTTATTTTCTTAATATGCTACTGCTGACATAACTTTAAAAGAAAAAAAACATTAGCATTTGCAACTCCAATAGCTCACATTTTCACTAATACCAGACCTATTGCATTGCAAATGCTTGTTTTTATTGTTATTGTTTCAGACGCACTAAGGACCATGTACAGTCAGTACCTAAGATTGCGAAGTGGTTGAAGGATGTTCCCAATATCAGTAACAAGAGTGTGTTTCCAGGATAAAATTGCTATTCCCTAAATCTACTGCTACTCTAAACATTGTAGTTAGGCACACTGCACTTTACACAGTTGGCCTTAATTGATACTGGTTGTTGCTCAGGGTCATAGTAACGGTCACACTTAGGTAATTATTGAATGAGACATTGCACGAAGGCACCAAGCATCTTAAATTGCAGTAAATGGGCGGTTATGAGATAAGCAGTCTATTGATTTTAGGTAATAACGTTGGAATTGATTGGTTTTATAAAGGAATGTTTATATTGCAATTATATGGTTCGCCTAAATGATTTGTTAGTTATGATTAATATTTTATATTTTTTTATATGCTAAAATGCTATGGTTTTAAATAACTGAAAACATTTTTTAAAAAGGTACTTTCTTGAAAGGCAAGCTCGTGTTCCTTCCCTACATAGCGCAAAATACCACAATGTTGCCAAGGCGCAGTAACCAGCATGTGTTAGTATTACACAATTTATGGAACTACACTTAATTAGTTCGGTAAATAGGTTAACAAGAACTGGATAAGAAAAACGTGTTATTTACAGTGCTTAAAAGCGGCAGATCTTCAATATTTACTGTTACATATAATGTATTATTTTTTTCCATTCTTTTCACATGCGATATCAAAGGAATTAATAAAGGTTTGTGCCCTTCCTGCCTGGCCCAAAATTGCAGCAGGTCCGGTCCCCATCGTCCATGAGGGCCGACCTAGTGCTTTTCAGCTGGTGACCGCAGAGACGGGGGAGGTGGCCCCATCCCTGCTGAGTGCACATCCTTATGGTATGAGCAAAAATTGTAAATCCCACGTTTGTTTTCTATCTTGTGTGTTATTGGATGGAAAGGTAGTACCTATTGAGGAAACAATACACAGGTTATATAATTGTTTTCACATAAATCAGAATAAAAACTGCAGCTCACGGTATCAGTTGTTTGTTTATAAACTAAAAAAAAAAAGACTACATCCCAAAAAAAACCCATTAAAAATATGAGTTTAAATGTGAACGTCCCTAAAAAAGACTGCGTCTCACTGTGTTGCCCAGGCTGGTTTACAGTGGCTATTCACAGGCGCGATCCCACTACTGATCAGCACGGGGGTTTTGACCTGCTCCGTTTCCGACCTGGGCCGATTCACCCCTCTTTAGGCGACCTGGTTATTCTGTGCTTCCACAGAATCACCATATCGATGCCGAACTTAGTGTGGACACCCGATCGGCATAGCACACAGCAGCCCAGAACTCCTGGACTCAAGCGATCCGGCAGCCTCAGCCTCCCAAGTAGCTAGGATTACAGGCGCACGCCACTGCGCCCAGCGTAGGTACAGACCAGAATTGCAATACTAGAGTTTTCCAAGCAACTAACGTCACTGTTATTTCACGGTCGCTTATTGGATATCTCCTAACTAGCCTTAGTAGTAGTGTATCCAAAGCCTACATGTACAGTTGCGGCCATGTTTAAGAAGAGTTTCGCGCACCAGAATCCCAGCACCGCCCATTCTCCCACCGGGCGACGGTTTGTTTACCTGCAAATGAGGAACACAAGACTGTCAAACCTGCCTTACTAGAAACGAGGTGAGTGGTGCAAGTTACTGACAGCTCTTCTAACATCAAACTATAGAAACGGCCGTGGTGTTATCCGAACAGAATCAATGATGCACTTACTCAACTCCACCCAGAAAGGGTCCAGAAAAACTACAGATTCCATGCAATGTTACAGGCTGAGTTTTGCACACAGATTTAACCGTATAAAAGAGTGTCAGCTTTTCTCATCTTTTTGCAAATAACGTATTATGCTGATGAGTGACGTTAAATTGATTTATAACGCTAAACGGACACTCTCGCATCAAAATGCTCTGTGTAAAAACGGCATTTGGTCTTTGGGTGTGGCCGTTACTTGTGCCAAAAAAACACCTTAAGAACAGGTTGACTGCAGGATGATTAGCTTCTAATATTCCATGGTTTCTGTAGTACAAAACAAAACCCACCAGATCTAGCTTCTGCCGGAAGCGACGCCGCGCTGCATGCTGGGACGGGAGAGCCTTGGGTTGACTTTCTGATTGGCTGAGGCTCGCCTCTTTCTCGAGCTTTATGGAGTTGAGTGAATGGCGGGATAAGGCTGACAGCGCCGCTGTGTGACCCGAAGCATCATGAAGCTGCAGTGTGAGGTGGAGGTTGTTAACCGTATGCTGCCCACCTTCGGCATGAGGAACCGAGGCAAAGGGACCCGTGCCGTCCTGTCCATCGGCAGACAGCATCTCCAGAGCACGTCCGGTGGCAGGAGTGCTGCTGTCTACTTGATGATCTGCACTCTTAAAGATAAGGCGGGGTCCAAGTACAAGGTAAGGGCTTCGTCCAAGAGGCTTGGGTCGGCTGCAGCATGTGCGGGGGTGGGCGGTGACCCAGCGGAGGCATCGTGTGCGTTTACCAGAAAAAGAAAAACACTGACGAATGTAACTTGCACCTGTCTGTACACGGATCAGAAAAGTCACCCTTCGTTTATAAGACTAGCTCGCTGATTACCATGGCTGCAACTTGAGCGTGAGAAAAGTTAGACCATATCTTTCCGATAGGAATGTGTTTCGGGTGTAGATCTTGGACTGTAAACTTTGTGCTCTTGGACGCCTTCTTAATTTAGTGTAAACACTACTATCCTGTTTTATAAACTTGAAGCTACATAACTGCCAAGTTTTTGGTTTGCTTTTATGTGACGCGTTGACACTTTACTGCGTGCCAACAGATTATTTCTATGTAATTATATACATTTCTAATATATCCCTGCTGCGCAACATAATGGTCTGTAAGTAGCCTTAATACAGCATCAGTGACGGTTCCAGCCTGATCTAGTCTACACGATCTTTTGTATTGCATCAGATATCGCTTTATTTCTCCACACCTGTACCTATCTCAGTAACCCACCACTACGTTCTCCGTTCACTCCTGCAGCTATGGATACTCTGAAACCCTCATACATATTAAACGCAAAGCACATTGTGGTCAATATTTATTCTCTTCGTCCTACCGTTTTGTTTTTTTTTATAGGAAGAACATACCTTTTAGTTAAGGAGATGGCCACGTTTCTCCACAAGTAAAATTGTAATCCAAAATTATTTTGTGGGCTAATCTTGCTCGCACTCTTTAAAAATAATAATAGTGTGAATGGACAGTGAAGTGTTCATTATTTGTAAGGGTGGTGCATTAATTCTCTTGGGCATCCCTTTCTTGTATGGATGCTGAAGTTGTTTCCAGTTTAGTCTTGTTTTGAGGGCTTTTGGTTTCGCGCTGTCCAGGTTGATAGAAGGCAGTTTGTTCTCCAGCATATTTGGAGAGAATAGCAGTTTAAAAGGCAGTTATTTTGAACCGAGGCTTCTATATGAAGGTGAACGTTATTCACTAGTTGTTCAAAGTGATGCCCATTTGTTGTGAATAATACAAACACAAGGAGATGATGGACGGAGCGTTGAAACTCTTCAGAAACTCGCCCCCCACTCACAGATCTGGGTTGAATCCATCATTGTTCTTTAGCTCACATCACCACCTCAGTTAAAACCCAGCTATATGCAAATCAGTCTTGAATCTGGCCCTCATGGGAACAGTCTAGCCCGAACTGCCAAGCCAGGTCTTCCCTGAACTGGAAACAAGCTTCCTGGGACCGGTTTTGGGGTAACACCACTCATCAGCCAGCTAGCATGAATCCAGTGGCAAAGTGAGCAAGGGACCCACGTCTGGCATACCCTGCTGACTTACTGCAAACAAAGCAATCTGTCCATCAATTGTTGTTTTTGCATTTGTCATCAGAGTGGGACGGGTATGCAGAGACGTGGGTCCCATGCTTTTCATGCTACTGGAGTCAAGCTATCCTGGCCGATGAGTGGTAAAATCCCGAAACCAGTAATTGGATGCTTGTTTACAGTCCAGGGAGGACCTTTCCTGGCAGTTCGGGCTGGACCGTTCCCATTGGGTGCAGGGTCAAGACTGATTTGCATATGGCTAGGTTCAAACTGGAATGGCATGGGGAGGAAACAAAATGATGGATTTAGGCCCAGATCTCTGTACTGGGGTGAATGTATGACAGTGTTTTGCATTCTGTCCATCAATTGTTGTTTTTGCATTTGTTGTGAATATGCAGGAAAGCCTTTACAAAGCCTTCTTGCAAATGAAGAGCAAACCTGCCTCTCAGAATTGAAGAGCAGCCTTCTTGCATAATATACAGATGTAACAGAACAAGCCAAAGAGGCGCTTCACCCTGCCAGTCCTTACATCAGTCCTGATGACTGCTCTCTACAGATTTAGCACTTGGCGTGGACAATAAACTGCCCAACGGCACCTATATTACTGTGTACTAAGAATTTATTTTCAGTTTTTTTGCCAGCTGATGTACTCTGAACATTTCGCCTAATTGTCGACACATCCAGCTGTAGACATCACTACCTACATTTGAGTGCAGCCCTCCGCTGAGCGACCTACAGTGAGAGTGAAAGATGAGTGTAAGAGAGAATATTTGTTAGAGGGATAAATCTAGGATTGTAAAAGCGGGTTGGTCAATGCCCAGGGTTTGGACCCAGGAGAGGTAGACGGAGAGAGAGGCCTGACAGTGGAATAAGCCAGATAAGAGAACAACATTTTGTGACTAACAGTCACAGTGTAAACCTACATTTGGGCCCTTAAAACCCCCATGTATCTGTTACCGGATTCTAAGCCTGTTGGTGTATTTCTTCATTATAAGGAAAGGTAATTATAAGGGACTTTAGAGAATGTGAGATGTGAGCAGAACAGAATTGCTTTTAAATAGTAGTTTGTATTGACCAAGCCAATAGTTTCAGATTTTGTTTAATCCCAATTTTTTTTTCTCCATTTCGATTAACACAGAACAAGTACAACACAACAACAGCAGTGCAAGCTTCCCGCATGCATAGAGCAGGTACATGTTTATCAGCAATGTACAATTCCTTACATGTGCACAGCAGGAGTACAAGCTAACCTCACACACAACTGATGTAATTGGGGCACCAGCAGTTTACGCTTCCAGATGCACATGGGGCAGATGCAGTAGAGAAACCGCCTGTGCAATATTTAGTACAGACATGGTACAGATAGCAGCAGTGCCCACTTTCTTACAGCCACAAACACATGTACAGTAGGACTTCATGCTTCTTCAGATCAGGGTACTCTTCGACTTTCCCACACACGTACTGCACAAGTGTCAACTGGATATGCTTTGCTCACATAGAAGAAGCCAGCATCAGGTCAGTCGTCCCACAGAACATTTGCATCCTAGGGAGTTTCAATTGTGAGGGTGGCCTAGACACAAAGGAGAATGAAAATTGAGTTATTTTTGAAGATGTGTGTTATTTCTAAGTTATATATTTACTAAGGTGCTAACTTAATGCCTAGATTTAATTTATAAATGGATGCAGCAGTAGACAAGTGCTGGTAAAATACTATAATATTGTCCATACTGTCCCAGGAGCTGAGAGGAGGCGACATTTGTGGTCTGGGCCCTTTGACTCTGCCAGTAAACTGATGGAACACTGACAAGATTCAGATAGGTTCTGGGCGCTGAATACTTTGGGGGTGATATGGATTTGTCACGTTTAGTTATTTTATGTTATGTATTCGTATTTAGTTCAACATCCACCCGGAGTCATCTAGGTGCTTTTGTGATAAGGAGAGGAAAATTAACCCAACTAGTTATTGAAAAGCCATGTTTTGAGAACCTTTCTGAAAGATAATGGATCTGATGAGAGCTTGATGTAAAGAGGAAGAGAATTTCAAAATTTGGAGGCTCCCACCACGAAACTTCTTCCACCCCAGGAGGAATGTTTAAACCTGGGGACAGTCACATTTCTGGCAGAGCTGGAGCGGAGAGACCTCTCCGGCTGGTACCAAGCAAATCTGTGTTGGAAGTATTTCGGACCAGAATAATGTAGTGCATTAAAGGTGATACATACGTCTTTGATCTTCTCTCTTTGTTTAACTGGAAGTTAATGACGTTTCTGTAGGACAGATTTCGCCGATTGAAATTTGGGAATTCCTAATAACCTGGCTGCTGCATTCTGGAGAGCCTGAAGCTTGTTCGCATACTGCAATTGTATGTGAAGATAAAGGCCATTACAATAGTCTAGTATAGACATAACTAAAGCAGTAACCACAGTTGTTTTGTAAATGTAAAAAGATGCAGATATAGTTGCATTCACTTGATCTCCTAGAACAAGCTTGTTACACGTTAGGACACCCAGATTCTTTACCTTCGTAACTGGAGAGTGTAGGGGTCCTAATTCCAGCAGCCAACATGCTGGCATCCAAAAAGAGGTGCCCTTCCCAAAGAGAAGAACCTCTGTTTGGCTGGAGGTCAGTTTTAGACAGTGTTTGTCCATCCAGTCGTTGAACGCTAGCAGAGCAACTCGGTATCGAAACATGCTGGGCGGAGGGGGGCTACAAGTAACAGGAGGAAAGTTGAAAGAAGACATGGGGAGCTCACGTCAGCTTGTGGAAATGCCCAAAGCCCTCTCTCTCTGCACATTTTAACAACAGACTATACTGGCTAGAGAGCAGCAGGGTAAGTGCCTTGGTATTGTTCTGTGTGCAAGCTGACATGGTAACATGGTCATATCAGGAAGGTTCAAGGTTTCTTTGAAAAATGTTTAACTTGATGAAATTGAAATACATACTTGTATAAAACTGGTTTATGTATCCCGTGTACCGATTTTGATGTGTTTTAGCAGGATTTAGATCCATGGTCTGTTAAAACTATATATTTATTGGCTTAAGCCTTTCAGGTCTAGAATGAGCTGTAAGGGCAGAGCTGATGGCAATGAACAGCAGGAAGAGAAAATGTCTGTTTAAAACATGCCTACGCTGATTGACAACATTATATATCAATTTAAGTCCTTTCAATGGAGGAAATAAAATGTACTTTACATCATAAGCACTGCATTTGTTTTAGTGAACAAATTAAACCTGGCTTCTTTAATTACTGCAGATTGTAGTGTAAAGGGGGGTGCCAGATTGCCAGACACGATTATTATAGTCCAGGACTTTCATTTAAACAGTAAGTTGTCTTAGTTTGATTTTATTGGCTTAACATATGCTAAGTCAAAGATTTTAAAGGGAAGCCAAGAGCAGAATACAACTTTGCTGCTTATGGAGCCTGCTATCTGTCTACCCTGAGTGAGCCATATGTTAGCGATGCAGATATTGAATTGCTGTTCTGTAAATTCACAGTTATATCCAAGAGGCGAAGTATGCTCTGGGCATATTGGTGGCACTGTATTATTACCTATAGATGATCATTCCCAAGAAGGGACAGATATAATGTACAGAGTAACAGTATTCCATCATTTAGTAGAAGTGGTTTCCAGCTAGAGGCCAGAATTGAATGGGCATTGACTATCCAATTGTGATTTCCTTTTCTATGGACTGAAGAATAATCCTCTGCAAAGGCCAAGCGCCGCCTATACACATGTCCTCCCTCCCCTTCCAGTATACTTCTGCCTATCAGGGTATCTGTTTTTCTAACTTTTGATGTAAGCACAGGTGCCTATATGTCGTCTTAGTGCATGGATGTCTGTACGTATGTTGATTTTTAATTTCACTGATGTCTTTCATTGTGAAATGTCTGACCAGCCCTACATGTTGTGTGTCGATTATGAGTCTGTGGAAACGTGCCTCTGTAATGTCTGTGCGCGAGTGCCTGACTTTTTGTTGGCATGGTAGTCTAAGGTATTTGAACCATTGTGTGCATGGATGGCCGTACTTATCTCAGAGTTAATTCACAATTGCACAGTCAAGGGCTTTGTCAGTTCATGTTCCTCAAAGTTTTGCAGTTTCTTATCTCCGATTACCATCGCCTACCAAGCTTTTCACTCATAGTTGGGCAGTTATAACATACCGTACAGCTCATTGATTTGATATTGCGCGTAATGGGAAACGCGCAGGAACTGCTTTTATTTACTGTGTTTTTGTAGTTACAGGAGAACATAGACCAGCTTTTTACTAAGTTTGTGGAGGAAGGTAAGGCCACAGTTCGACTGAAAGAGCCTGCAGTGGACGTCTGCCTCAGTAAGGTACAAGTTCTGAATCTTTTTATTCTGCAACGTTCTTGTTTGCTTATGACTGCGCACTTGTTAACACTGGTCAAGTTATTTTCATCTTGATTCAGTAACGTTCTTGTATCGTATTGTGGCGTTTGCGTAACACTTTGTACACCTGTTAAAGCCCGATCATTTTCTGTGTGTTTGGGCAAGAGGCTACACACACCTTTATTTCTGCATGGTATGTAGACTGTGGGTATCTAGGGTTGCAAGTGTGAGAAGCATTGGGTGTCATCCAATATGCCTGCTTGTTTTTCATTAACATTTTTGCCCATTTTTTAAAGGAATTTATGTCCCCCTGTTTTGATTACCACAAAACGAATGAGATTTCAGCCAGATTAGCTCAGTTAGGCAGTAGTTCTTAAATGTATTTATTTCTAAATTTAATGTGGAGGTGCAGCTAAGCTGGCTTCTCTTACAAGTAGCTCATGAGCAAATGGTAACTCTCCAGCTGCCTAGAAGTCATTTCTTTAAGCGCAACATAGCTAACTAAATTAGAAGCAATTGTTTGGTTGAATTATATGTATATTAAAATTGAAAAGCAGATATTCGAGACTGCAATTTGTTTTCATGAACTCCTAATCTAATGTTTGGAGAAAAATGGTTGAATATCCGAGATGTATATCTATATATTCACTGAAAAAACAAAGGTCTGGCGACATTATAGTTAGGTTCACGTTTACCCACACAAAACCAAAGAAATTCAGCAGTAATAGTTATACTGATAGCTATACTTCTGTTCAGAAACGAAAATACGTGGCCTAAAGTAATTTAACGGCACAAGTTATTGTTTCTTCAGATAAGTATAACTGTCACTGCTGAATTTCTTTGGTTTTGTGTGGGTAAAATGAGAACCTACCTATAACATGCCTGTAACCTTTGTTTTTTGTTCAGTGAATTTTTATATTTTTTAACAAAGTAATATACAATTCCCGTATGCATATACAACCACCGCTGTGCACAGCTTTTGGCTGCAATGGGTTGGGCTGTGGTGACTGGCCTACAGCCAGGCCCTAAGGCAACCCGTTGCATGCTCCCAATCCCACGCGGGGCGGGGGTATGGTGTCTGAGTTGCAGAAGTTTTTTTTTTTTATCCCCCTTATTGAACTTCGAATCCACAGGTATTCGCATATCCGCAGAGGATCAACGTCCCTAGATAGCTATATTTGTCTTTCTTTAATAACTCCTAAACTACTTCACCAATTTACACCAAATTACAAAAAGGCTACTTTATGGACTAAGAGCTAGCTTTCTGTCAAATTTGGTGTAAATCCGTTCAGCAGTTTGGGCTGTAGTTGTCTAAAAACTGCAAAATCCCCATAGACCTTGCATGGGGAAAGACTGTCTTTGGACCATTCTTCTCTTCCACTGCTTGCCGAATCACCCCGAAACTTTCTACACAGTACCAAAAGTGAGTGGCGAACTACTTTCAAAAATTTTGTGAGGATTTGTCTAACCGAACCAAAGTTATTCACAAAAAATGCTTAGTCTATGGAAAACTATAACTGCCTACTGGATATTGCCCGTAGGAAAAATATACGTTTATATATGCATAAGTCCGCTTCCGTCATGCTGCCACACAAGGTTATCTCATAGTGCTGGGCACAGCCCCCGGTTTAAGCAATTAAAAAGAACTCTGTCAAAGACTACTCATGGGCACTCAGGATGGGTGAATATATGCAGCCAACTCCCTTGATCACGCATCCTGAATGCACGTGACTCTTCTTTGACAGAGTTCTTTTGAACATATATAATATATCAAAACAATACCCTTTCAGGCCTAGAGTGACACATAAACTATGCACAAAAGAAGCAGAGAACTCTGGGTAGTTCTCAAGTTTAGGTGGAAAGCAGCTCCAGTATAGAGCACTCTCAACACCAGCGACACTCTAGATCTGCTCACCTCAAATGTCTGCTTTTCTATCAAAGTCTTTAAGCATAGGATTAGCACAGTGCCATCCACGCCAAGATAGAAAGGGAAAGTCTTTTGCCATTTCTACAGCAAAGTCTTTAAGCATAGGACTAGCACAGTGCTGTCCATGCAAGTTGTAAAATGACAAAAGCCATTGACCACTCCAGGCACAGTATTACAGCTTTGAATTGGTAAAATGCCAACCTGAAATTAGTAAAAGCAACCCCTGACACAGTGTTTCGCTCTACTTAGAGCTCTATAGAGGTATATTTTTGTCCAGACTTATACTGGGTGCTCCATTTTGTTTGGACAAAGCTATACCTCTCTGAAGAGCTCTAAGTAGAGCGAAATACTGTGTCAGGGGTTGTATTATCCCAAGGACCTGTGAGGTTTCCACACCATTAATTTAGATTTTGAGTGTTTTACCTCTAAGCCCCTTACTGAGCAAAAAGCTGGGAAACTATGCAACAAAAATTGAAGGCGTTATGGAGTTCTAGATATAAGGAGCGTGTCGTCATTAAACATGAGCATCAGAGTAGTAATACCTGCAGATTTAGGGGCATAATGACTGCTCTTGGTTAATCACTCTACTGCTCCATTAATGTACAAGCTGAACAGCGTGGAGGCTAGCACGCATCCTTGCCTAACTCCTCGGTTTATTGTTATCCTAGATGTAAGATCCCCACCCATATTCCACCTGACTGTTGCAAATGTATCCATGTGTAAGATCTTTAGAATCCTTAGATCAGTAGAAATCTCATATGATTCTAGTACCCTTCAAGGGTTTTCCCTAGGAACCAAGCCAAGCGTTGCTCTCCGATCTATGAAGGCGACATAAAGAAGGTCCTGCCTTATGGCAACATACTTCCAGCAAATCGTCCAGAAACGGAAGACCTGGTCAAGGGTGCTAACCTTGCTCCTGAAACCAGCTTGGGTATCTGAAAGGATGCGGTATTCTAGCATCCACAATTGGAGTCTTGATAATACCCATCTAGTGCCTGCACAGTTTCTACTAGACCAAGGACAACAGGGACTCCATCATTATCCCGAACCTCATGTACTGTATGAGCTGCTGTAAGGTAGTCATTCATCTCGGTTACATCATTGGACCACTCCCTATATAGATCTGCAAAATGGCCTACCCATGCTTCTGGTTGAACCACTTTGAGATGATTTTCTATATAGTGCGGGTCTGAGCAGCTACCAGTTTTCATAATGTCTTAATAGTCCCATTCTGAAGGGAGACAGTGAGTTCCTCCCACTGGTCTATGTCCCAGCTCTTTTTTGCCTTGATCAAGGTTGCCCTGTGCTCTCTTCTAGCGCCACTTATCACCCTACGATCACCTTTTTTACTGCTTTTAATACTGTTGTTTTTGCATGCCTGCATTCACGCATATGCCACCCTGGAAAATGTATTGGCCAGTGGCCCCTCTGTCCTTCCTTTGTGAAGAAAGCTTTTAACAGTTCCAAAAGTTCACAATGGTGGTTGACAAAATTAATCCTACCCCTGTCAATCCACTCAAGTGGGGCCAATTTCTCTGCAACTAGATTATTTATTTGGAATTGGACTTTGGGGTTATCTGCTATTGATGGCCATTTCACATTCCTTCTTTTATTACTAGTTTCAATCATGCTTATAATATTACTGTATGGTACGTTTTGAGCTCAGAAATGGTCGAGCTTGAAATTGAACATGGAGTGCTTCGTGGTCGCGGTCTGATCTGGGTATTACCTCTGTCAATCATAAAGGGCCGGAGTGTACTATTCAGAAAGATATAATCAATATGACTTATATACAGACCTCTTCTAAAGGTTGAGCATGGCTGAAAATCAGAAGGGGTGACACCGCTCACAACTCTTCAAGCCTTTTGTCACTAGTGACTTGAGCAGAGACCTTGGAATGCTTATTTACGATGTCCACTGGAGAAAAGGACATCGCCCTATGGTCGTGTGATAATTCCATCTGATCCAGAGAGAGGGCCAGCAGGGATTTGTGTGTTACAGTCTCATGCAATAATTTTTAAGATGGCTCTGTTGAAGCTGGTCATTCATGTCCGACAAATAATCTGCAATACCCGACTGTAAATTTTGAGGGAAAGAATGTAACTATATGTTAATAATGTCAATATGCCTGGCCCCCAGAGCAATGCCTATTGAGACAGCTATATCCATCAGGTCACTGCACTTTAACAGGAGTCTCTTTTTTGTTGTTGTGAACAAGTCTATCCTCAACCAAATCAGCAGCCCTCCAGACGCTCTCCCAGCAGGTGATGGTACAACTTTGTTGGTGAATGTAATATACCCTGATCAATAATATATATGTGTATATATATATATATTACTCACACACATATAGTCACTGAAAAAAAATGTTACAGGGGCGTTTTAGTTAGGCTCAGATTTTACACTCGCAACCATAAAAATGTAGCAATTATAGTTACCTGAGCTAACTATAACTTATGCCCCTGCAACGCACGGCTTATGACCTCTCGTATTAGATCACTCATAACATGGTCATTGACATCATCCAGTGAGTGTAAGTGTTTCATAAAAGTTTCTCAAACTTAGAAGATGCATACCAAGCTTCTGCATAAGTTAAATTAATATTCTTACTGTAGTACTAATGAGTGATACTATTTCTAACGTATGATATCTGATCTATAATCCTGTTATTAAAGCAGGTGTACTATTTATCAGTGTACTAACCTCTACACTGACACATGTCCTCTGCTGATGTATGTGTATGGTATTGCTTTGCGACAGTCTAAGCTGGTTCATTGAGACTTCAGTCCACAGTGATGGCTGATTATAGTTCTGTTTTATGACATACTGACCAGTTTCCTTAGACCTCTCTCCTTTGTGATGAATGATTGCAGTAGTAGAGTGCAATACATTAATCTGTTCACTAAGACCTTTTTCTAGGGCAGGGGTACTCGCAAACTTTCTCTTGGGGGCCAAATTTACAGTGTGGTTTGTGGCCGAGGGCCGCACCTTGGGGGCGGGGTCATTGGGGGAGGGGGCGGGGCTAGAGCAACAACAAAAAACTGTGACCATGAGGTGGAACACAGGTCCATGCAGCGGACGCCTTCGTCCACTGAGCCACCGGACCCGGCATACACATCTCTCTATCTCCCTCCCTCCCTCCTCTGTCTCCCTCCCTCCTCCGTCTCCCTCCCTCCTCCGTCTCCCTCCCTCCGTCTCCCTCCCTCCTCCGTCTCCCTCCCTCTCTCCCTCTATCCGTCTCTCCCTCTCCCTCTGTCTCCCTCCGTCCTCCGTCTCCCTCCGTCCTCCGTCTCCTTCCTCTCCCTCCGTCCTCCATCTCCCTCCCTCCTCCGTCTCCCTCCCTCCTCCGTCTCTCTCTCTCTCCCTCCCTCCTCCGTCTCTCTCTCTCTCTCTCTCTCTCTCTCCCCCTCCCTCCTCCGTCTCTCTCTCTCTCTCCCTCCCTCCTCCGTCTCGCTCTCTCTCTCTGTCTCTCTCCCTCTCTCTCCCTCTCTCTCCCCGTCTCCCTCTTTCTCCCCGTCTCCTTCTCTCTCCCTGTCTCCCTCTCTCTCCCTCTCTCTGTCGCCCTCCCTCTGCCTCTCTGTCTGTCTCTGCCTCTATCTGTCTGTCCCTGTCTCTGTTAGTCTCTGTTTCTGTCTCTCCCTACTGCCCTCTGTCCCCTTACCCGACTCTCACACCCTGCTGTTCTCTTGTCATTCTTTGTCACCTCTCCCCCTCCCCCCCCCCCCCCCCCCTCCGCTTGTGTGGCAGCTGAGGCAGCTTCCCTTCCAGGGCACACACACAGCCCCACCCTAGTACTTCACAGGTCTTTAAGAGACCATTTGCATGATAACGAGGCTTTGTTGTATTTCACCTCTTAGCGCCCCAGCAGCTCCACTCCGACTATCGCTTGAATCCCCGGGCCCTCACAGAGCAGCAGAGTCTGTGTTTGCTGACACTGTTAGGAAAAAAACCAAATACCGGTACGATGTCTGAAAGGTCCGCGGGCCGCCAAGAAAGGCTTGCCGGGCCGCGGGTCGTACTATGAGTACCCCTGCTCTAGGGCATAGTTCTCCAAAGTCCGTCCCGGAGGACCGAATACATGTCAGATGTTTTGCATTTCCCCATTTGGATAAATGTAGTTATCTTCAAAATATGGCATGGATCCTGCCCTCCAGGACCGACTTTGGAGAACCCTGCTGTAGGGTGATGGCTCAATGTAGTAGACATTTACAACAGATTCACCTTTCTGCTCACACCTTTCTCTAGGATAAAGAATAATTTTACTAGTGGGTTGTCTGCTAAGACCTCTCTACTGGTTGTGTGTTGCAGTGATTTGTGGGCATTTGCACTAAGACCACTTTCCAAGTTAATGAATGGTGGTGTTGTGGTTTGCAATACACTAGCCTATAGAGATTGCCACTTTACTCTGGCCACTTGTGTTTAGAGTAGTGGTTTAGAAAAGACAGGACTATATGCTGAGAACTGTCTCTTACGTAATAAGTGAGTGCATAAGTTGAGGTTACAGTGAGCTCTGGGCTGTAGATCTCTCACCTCTGTCTTATTTAAAAAAATATAAATGGTATTTTATGTATTTTAAGTTTACTTTGTTTGATGTCATTTGAGATATCATCAGTGATGTCACTGACCCTGTCATGAGTGATGTAATATATGAGGTCATAAGCAGTGCATTGCAGGGGCGTAAGTAATAGTTAGCTCAGGTAACTATAACTGCTGAATTTCTATGGTTTTGTGTATGTAAAATCTGAGCCTAACTGTAACGTCCCTGTAACCTTTGGGGTTTTCAGTGGGGAGGGGGAAAAAGATGTACATTTTGCTTTGAATGTTTTGCAAAACAGTATTTGCACTACGTTTAAATCAGATTTTTATACTAAATGCCTTTTTTTATTTTTTTATTATAATATCGTTTTTTTACTGCTTGTACCTTAAAATACAGATTAATTGCATATTTGAAGTGTTTTTTAACAAAGTTTTTTTAGCTATTTATTATGGTGCTGTATGTCGAATGGCCATCTATTTCGATATGGTTAAAACGTATGTCTTCTATGTCCATTGCAGTTGTAGGCAACCAATCACGTTGTGTGTTACTTTGCACTTTAAGTATTGGCATACTACTCACAAGGCGCTATGTGAACAAGGCCTCTGGTAGGCTGAAACGCGTCATGGCAGGCATGCTGAGCTTTGAATAAAATACTCACTTGCACCTACAGCTGGGTCTGTTATCGTCTGTTCCGGTTTCCAAAGTAATTGAGGATTCCTGGGATCTTTGTGGCGAAACTCGCGACATTTAATTCACCGGGATTGCTTCTCCGGTATTCAACAGACCCCTCCTTCGGACGTGGGCCAAGCAGCAGGAAGCAATTATTTTGGTGCTCCGGAAATGATTCAGTGTTCCTGTCAGGACTAGCTGCGGCAGCCCCTGGACTGCGCCTATCTTTCCCGGAACCAGCAAGGAGAGCGGCGCTTCGAGTCGGATGACCCTGGGTGCCAAGGAACTCGCTGTGGTAGGGATTTGTTGTACTGTTTGGTGAAGGAGTGTGCGGGTGGTGGACATCGATATTCATTCGCGTGTCCATTACCTTGGTGAGTTCATATTTGGTGAATCAATCTCCGCTACAGCGTAATGTCTGCAGACGCCTTGAAGAGTAGAGAGGAGGCGGCCATGGATATGTTTGATGACTCTCCGGCCGGCGAGTCATCCGCCACTATGCATTCTATGACTGTGCAAACTGGTAGCCCAAATGTGCGTGACATGTTTAAGAAACTTGAAAAACAGATGAAGGCTGAACAGGCCAAATGGTGGGAGCACCGCTCCTTAACCAGATATTTGGAGGTTGGGCGTATCCCCCACGGGCTTTGTATTATGCTGGCGCCCAGTTATGAGCATCCAGATCCTAACATGCTCAATGAATGGGCCGAGTGTAATTTAGAGTCCTCGCGAAAGCTGGTAACTATTTTGGTAAAATACGCTGAAAGTGATTGCGCGTCTTTACAAATAAAAATAGATGAACTGAACGATGAAATTAGCGCTGTGGAAACTCCGGCTAATTGTGCCAAATATCAGGAAGACATGCTAGCTAGGCTACATAAAGAAGAGGCGGTGATTTAAAAAAAAAAAACCAAAGGCATACAAATTCCAACGAGAGTAAATCGATTACCAGCAAGGCCGCGTATTTAATTTAGCTAAAAAGTTTGATGCCATTAAAGCCTCCAAGAACCCAATACAGAGCCTGCCTGCAGAAGCCAGCACAAGCACTAATGTAACTCCTCAACTGACTTCCTCACTATCCGATCTCAGTTCGTTGCCTGATAGCGAGTCGGATACTGAACAAAGCAGAAAGGTGGCACGATTGGGGTTTACAAAATTTTCCCTAGCACAAGAGGTGGACTGCTTGCGACAGGACCGTCGAGAAACCTTGCGACCCAGGAGGACAAATCCAAACAACGCCAAAGAAACAACCAAAGGCGCAGGCAACGACGCAAATCAAACCACAGATGAAAAACCAATACCAACAAAAGATGGAACAGGAAATGAGTTCTCCCAATGGTGAGATCGACCAAGAAGGGTCAACATTGACGGTAATAAATCTCACCGATATCCATCTTAGCCAAGCTGAGTTGCGAGTCTTATCCCTTGGTCTCACCTACAGCCCAGCAAGTAACTTCAATCATGCTAATACACTGATAGATCTGTATAAATACACTCGCAAATTGAAACTCCACAAATACTTTTTGTCTAACAAAGTGGCACATAAAACTGTCACAGGACTGGCCTCTGATACCATACAAGTTTTAAGTGCCAATGAACTAGAATTGTTACAATATTTACAACAATTGAACAATGAGATCTCAGGTCCGGGTATCCATGATGAACAGATCAATTTGAACATGCCTGGCAATACTAATTTCAAATCAAAATCTACCTTTACACCCCTGATGTTACATGACAATATTGACATATTTCATGAACTTTCTGTTGCAGAACTCAAAAAACTTTTTACATTGCCACAACGCGACACAAATATAAGCATTCATTACTTAACTGTTATATCCAGCTTATCAAAAAACTCCAGGCGAATGAGAACATCATCATTCGGCAGTCTGATAAAGGTGGAAATGTAGTGTTGTGGCCCAGGGATATGTATCTAGAGGAAGCCTATAACCAGCTAATGCTACAAGAGGCGTGACCTAGCCTCTGTGAAACAGGCACAATTTGATTTCTATTCACAGCTGGTGGACTGGAGAAGTGCAGGATTGCTTAGCCAAGACAATCTGAAATTTCTTAAAAATGAACATCCAGTAATCCCGGCAATATACTTCATCCCTAAGATACATAAATGTGCTAATAAACCCCAGGTTACGGGATCGAGAATCGGCCCGCGATAATGGACGCAAACCTGCCTGCGAACATGAAGAGTGCTGCCTGCATCTAAATAAAAAGAAAAACGCGACTCGAGATTTCCGTCGACGTAAGAGAGCAAGTACCCACAGGCAACGGTTGCTGCCCCACGTTGAAGCAATTAACTGGTAGCCTTTGAAATTGACACATTCTACCCCTTCTACTCCATCGTACAGTGTCCTACATTAAATACTCCAGCCCTGAGGAAGACCTTCCATGAATTTATTTTGCCCGTACCTGAAGGTCGAAACGTGTCGACAAAACCCCCCCCCCCTTCCCTCACTTATTTCTTTTCCCCAGCACAAGGTCAAGATTTTCAAAATGTTATAACTGTTTGAAGACAACATTAAATCTGTAGGCGAACTTATTGAATGAGGTTTACTGTGACACACGTTGTATCAATGTGGACTCTGATCCCTCTTTTTCTTTGGACCATGTATTTAGTGATGATTGAGGAATAATGTAGTAATATTTTCCCGTCATACGCTATTGTATTGTGTAAATAATATTTAGGACCAAGAAGATGCTAGAAATTGTTTTCTATGTACAGATTTAAAGCTATCTTGATTGTATATTGATGAAGAGTTTATAAACAATGTACATAACCTGTAATGAGACTTATTAGGATGAAATGTTGTTGATAAAACCTAAAACAAAAAAAAGTGTGAATATAACAAATGTATACATATGAACAATATTTGTGAATTAAAGTAAATTCACTTGCTTTAAAAAGTATCAATTTATTATTTGATTATTTGTTTGCCCACAGAGTCATAGGATTAGAATCGTTTGAATGTAATACAGTTCATTCTAGTGAACAGACACTCTGGTAACGACAAGTACCTGGGTAGTAATTGAATATATTGAATTTATGGTCGTAGGTGTAATTTTGCTTATGTAACTTAATAGACCCCCTGGCAGGCCCATAATATTGGCACGCAATGGACTGTTAGAAAATACTTATATCTACATCGATGCTTTCCTTCAGGAACATGTGAGGGCTTTGCTCGCTTGCGTCCAAGACACGGGCGACTTCCTGAAGAAATTGGAAGGGGTAGTTTGGGATTCCTCCTATTGGCTGATTACGTTGGATGTGACATCCCTCTATACTAGCATATACCATCAAGATGGTTTAAATGCTATTAATCATTATCTAGGAAAGAGGCCCATCCATATGTTCAATCACAACAAAATGCTGATCGCGATGATTACTACATGTTTGAATAACAACTTTTTCATGTTCACTAATCAATTCTTTCAGCAGGTCAGAGTCGCCGCCATGGGGGCCTGTTTCTCTCCTAGTTATGCCTGCCTGCATATGGGCAGATGGGAGGAGCAGGTCCTCTTTGGCGTACACCATGACATTTTCACCAGACATGTAATACATTGGTATCGTTTCATCGATGGTATCTTTTTAATCTGGCAAGGCACCAAACAGCAGGCCTTAGCTTTCATCGACTTGATCAATGTGAACAATCTCAATCTTCAGTTTACAGCTAACCTAAGTCAAGATTTTGTCTGTTTTCTAGATGTAGAAATCTTGGTCAAAAGTGACAAAATTGAGACTCGGTTATTCAGAAAGCCCACTGCGGGCAACACAGTCTTGCATGCCGCCAGTCACCATCCGGCACACTTGATACGCAGCAGCCCATATGGTGAGATGCTGCGCATCAGGCGCATTTGCAGTGCTGATTCTGAGTGCTTTTTAACACAGGAGGCCAGTAAAACTAGATTTTTGGCCAGAGGATACACAGCTCCCATGATCACTAAAGCCAACCACATTTCTAATGAAACGGTCTTGCAAAATAAAACCACCATTGCTGGGTCGGTGCAAGTTAGGGAGCCCACTAGACTTATCCTAATATACAATCGCCGGCACCAGGCCCTTCAGAAAATCTTTAAGAAAAATTGGAGCCTGATACGGAATGACCCTGTCATTGAGGATCTAATGGCAGCCAGTCCTGAGATTACATTCATGAGAGCACGTTCCATGAGCAATGCTGTAGTGAAAACTAGTCCTGAGTTACTCATTATTAAATCATGGCTCCACTCTAGTAAGGGTTTCAGAAGATGTACCGGCTGCAAAGCCTGCAGACATGGTGTTAATAAAACAGAATATAAGATTACTTTCTGTGACACTCCAAGACCAATCTATAGGATGTTTACATGCAAGACTGATTTTGCTATCTATGTGCTGGAGTGTCTGTGTGGCCTGCAATATGTTGGTAGTACCAAGTTGCAGGTCCACAAATGGATACTCCAGCACATTAGGGCAATCAATGGAAGCGACGCGTCCTACCCAGTCGCTCGCCATTTCATGGAACACCATGATAACAAGAGTGAGCTTCTAAAATACTTTGTCATAGATTCAGTGTTGCCCCTCAGACGTGGAGGCAACCGTGAAGCCCTCTTGCGAGCTCTTGAGACAAAATATATTCTGGAACTTGATACCAAGACTCCACTGGGTTTAAATTCCAGCGAAGATTTCTATACATGCCTGTAAAAGGGCTCCCTATGTTACACTATTGCACTAATTCTTCATATCCTTAAACGCCGGCCTAGCCCCTTGAATCCATAGAATTTCAAATTGCTAACACCACTCTTTTAGTATATGCACTTTTTGCACTCTATTTTTGCACTGACACTTTCTATCTGGGCATAGTTTAATTTTTGTCCACTAGGGCATATATTGATGTTGGTTTTCTATATATCAATACGACTGCAGCACCCATAAAATTCTTTAGCAGTTTCTTTCAGATACAAATACTCTGGCACATGCATCAACGTAGGCTTTTGCTATTCCTTAATTGTGATTATTAAGGAATCGCAATTAAGGAATTGCAAAAGCCTATGCATGTAGGAATCGCTATAAAAATAGCGATTCCTACACATTCCTTAATTGCGACTCGCAGAT
Organism: Triturus cristatus; assembly: GCF_964204655.1. NCBI lineage: Eukaryota > Metazoa > Chordata > Amphibia > Caudata > Salamandridae > Triturus > Triturus cristatus. The sequence goes on along the minus strand of NC_140592.1, from coordinate 1,108,829,996 downwards.
TGCGAGTAGCAATTAAGGAATGCCGTCCCATTCATTCCTATGGGCCTCCAGGCACATAGGAATGAATTGGAGATTGCATGAGCAATTTGCAAGTACCAGTAGGTACTCGCAAATTGCTCATGCAATTTCAAGGGTTTTCAAAATGACACCCTTTTGCACCCCTGAAATTGATCTGTGCACCGATGTTGCACACACACATGTCCTAAGGGCATGTGTGCGCAACATGAAACTTTGAAAAATGCACAAAAGTGCATTTTTCAAAGTTTTTGCAAATTACCATGAAGTTCAACTTCATGGTAATTTGCTCCACCTATTAGCGAAATCGCGAATTTTTTTACTTTAATGCATTGCATTTAAGGAATCTCAATTTGGGATTCCTTAAATGCAATCGCAATTTAAGTAATCGCAATTTAGAGATTCCTTAAATTGCGATTTTTGCATTTGGGATGAGGCATCCCAAATGTAAAAATACTGGTCGCAAAGGGGCAGATTCTGAGAATCTGCCCGTTTGCGACCGGTTTTTCCCTTGATGCCTTTGCCTGACTGTGATTTAAGTAGATATTGCATTCTGTGAAGACATGATTTGTGACTAAACTGTTTTACCATGTACTTGTAAAACTGTTTGATACGTTGGTCTCCCTTTCTTGTGTACTATAAATGGATGATAATCATTTGGTGCCCTATTGTTGAGGGGTGGGCCATTAATCTTGTTAACATATAGCCTAAGTCGTCCATTCATGGGAATTTCAACCCATTAGGGTTACATTTTGCTTTGAATATTTTGCAGAACAGTATTTGCAATACGTTTAAATCAGATTTTTATACTAAATGCCTTTTTTTATAATCTCGTTTTTTTTTACTGCTTGTACTTTAAAATCCAGATTAATTGCACATTTTAAGTGTTTTTTAACAAAAAGTATTTTTTAGCTATTTATGGCCATCTATTTCGATATGGATAAAAACGTATGTCTTCTATGTCCATTGCAGTTGTAGGCAACCAATCTCGTTGTGTGTTACTTTGCACTTTAAGTATTGGCATACTACTCACAAGGCGCTTTGTGAACAAGTCTCTGGTAGGCTGAAACGCGCCATGGCAGGCATGCTGAGCTTTGAATAAAATACTCGCTTGCACCTTCAGCTGGGTCTGTTATCGTCTGTTCCGGTTTCCAAAGTAATTGAGGATTCCTGGGATCTTTGTGGCGAAATTCTCCACATATATATTTACACACACATGTGAGTTAGACAATTTATGGTTGTGTGGGAGGCATTGACCACTGTTAGATTTAACAGGAAATGTGTCTAGGGAAGGAAGGGTGAGTAAGTTGTATGCACCTATGTTAATGCTGCACCTGGATTATTGATTTGTGCCTGTATATGATGGAGGAAAGCTACAGGCACTTAGCCCAGCTCTGAGTGGTAGCATATGTAGATTAATAATAGATGTTTTTAAAACCTGATCTGGATTAGCTGTTTGATGCTGTTCTACCTATTATCATGCCACTGTTCATGTAACATTGAACTTTAAGAACGTATTCCAACTTTGAACGTGTGCTCTTGTTTATAGGCAAATGCAAACATTTTGAAGACCTTCCTTTCTGCAGTAAGACTGGCAAACCAAGGATGTGATGTTGAATCGTTACCTCTATCTTCGCTTACACCAGCAAAGACCTCCGAAATAGAAAAGCCTAGAACCAAAATGATCATTACATCCAAAAGAGATTACCCTCTAACCAAAAGCTTCCCCTACTCCTTGGAACACCTTCAGACCTCGTACTGCAAGCTTGCAAGAATTGACATGCGAATGTTGTGTCTTAAAAAACTTCGAAAACTTGATCTGAGCCACAACCACATCAAAAAACTGCCTGCAACAATTGGAGATCTTACCTGCCTCCAGGAACTGATCTTGCTTAACAATCATTTAGAGTCCTTTCCCGTAGCATTGTGTGTATCTACATTACAGAAGTCTCTGCAGTGCTTAGATCTCAGTCAGAACAAACTTAAAGCACTTCCCATTCAGTTTTGCCAGTTGCAGGAACTTGTTCACTTAAAACTAGATGACAACGAGCTTATACGGATTCCGTTCAAGTTCGGGCTGCTTTCTAAGCTCCGTTTCCTGTCAGCAGCCCGCAACCGACTTCCTTTTTTGCCTCAAAGCTTTCAAAAACTATCTCTTGAAAGTTTGGACCTCTTTGGGAATGCATTTGAACAAGCAAATCCATTAGTTCCCAGCATTCAGCTGACAATACCATTGACATTATTGGAATCTGCAGCCAGAGCAACAGTAAACCACAGGTAAGAATTACTAGCTTTATTTATTGAGGAGGTCTATAGAACTGTACAGTTAAACATAAAACATGTTGTCATGTTAAGGCAATACAAAAAGAATGCCACATTTAAAGATTCTGCATTTTTAGTTTTTCTTGGAAAAAAGCAATACTTTTGAAGGTTAGAGGTAGCAGCAAACAAGGTATCGATGTGTCTCAGGGAAAAGGTGCCACAAGGGAAGTTAAGAAGGGTGTCGGAACACAAAATGTTTGCAAAGGGAGCATGAGGAAGGCAGTGGAGGGTAGCATTATACCAAGCATTTTATTGTAGGTGAGGCCATAAGTGATGGCAGGGCAACTCTCATGCATTTTTATCCGTTGAGAAGAATGCTGGCAAAATAAATTTGATTTTCTCCTTTGCCGGATCTTCCCTTCATAAACCTTAGAAAATCTCCCTATGTACGTGTCCACAGAGCTTCCTCAATACAATTTTTTATTTTTTTAAACATGCCTATCAGAAGAAGAATTCTCTCAATTTTTTTACTAGAATCGAGTAGAAGATAATTGTGTGACATGTGAAAATATTTGTCTATAATGCCCACTAAACTTTCTCCTACCCACCCCCAAAAAAATACAGGGGATAGTGTACATATGTTTAACTCTTTATCTTTCCACTCATTGAGGCAAGGGTCCCTGAACACAATGGATTTTGTAAGCAAATGTGTCTGCATTAAAACCTTCACTATCAAATTAATGTTTTTTCAGCTGATTGCTTTTTCTGTGGTTGTCTTCCTGATCTTTTACATCATTGAGGAGTGTGACTTGTGTGGAGATACCACACAAAGAGATTGAGAAACAGATTAAGCTTGTCTGAAGAGTGCTTCTCGAGAAAGTAACTCTTTCTCTGGGCCTGACCACTGCAAAAGGGCTAATAGAGTTGATTACTCCACTCATCTAGTGGGACCTAATCTAACACTGGGCCATTCAGATAAAATGTACCATCACTGTCGAACACAGCTCATGTTGCGGCCATAGACATTGAGTGCCTTAACAGCTACCCACTCAGCACATCTCGCCATAAAGTGTTTCGTCTTAAAATCTGGAATAGTCCGTGTGCATCAACATTTAAAAACCCTTCATTGTTGATTCCTGGGTCAGCATTGTTCTTGAAATGCTTTACAATCCAGACCATAGATGTCCGTGCACTGAAAAGAGGATCGAGAAGGTCTGTCTGCTATCTGAAAATTAGGAGTTCAGTAATAAAGGCTGTAGGTATCCAACCGCTGCCTCGTCAAGAGGATGGCCCCCTGCTTCCTCAAAATAATCTACAATGCGTAGTGGTACCTCCGCCACTCCCACCACCATTAGTGTCTTGAGGCAGACATCCCACAGAAAGAAGTGACATAAATGCACGACCCTTTCTAGATAAGGTTATTCTTCTTGATCCACTCAACCAACCAGACCTAGGTTGACAAAGATTTAGCACTCTGGATACAGACTGCAGTCTCGAATTTACATGCATATTCTCCTTGATCTCATAAATACTTGGTTTGATTATCTTGTAATCTTCCATGGGGTTATAAATAGAGCAGAAAGTCTAGCCTAGTGCCGCTTGGCTCCCACAATCACACATCTTAGTTACTTTTAATACCTTTCAGCCTTGAATGTTAGCAAAACATCTAGTGCTGCCTGTACAACAGCTAGCCAGCATAGAGGTATATTTTGCACTACCCTCCATAAGAATTAAAATAAGACAACAGGAAAAGAAATAAACTCCCAGGCACAAGAACACCTTATTCAGGGGGGTGAATCCTTCTTGATTCCTGAATAGTGTAGACATTTCCATAAGGTGCCATTCCTCTTCATCAAAATTTAAAAAAAAATCCCCAAGAACAAACTCAGATGAATGAACTTTTTTTAGGAAGGAAGAAATGGCTAAAACCTGCACCTCCACTTTAATGACTGTGCTCCCAAGCCCAGGGCTTGATCTCTTAGATTCCATGGACCAGAGGCATATATCGGAGGAACATTGTTTTACTTGTCGATATAATAGCGGGCTGAAAAAAAGTGAGGTTAAGGTTTTGCATCACTGAGAGGTACATAGTATTCCACCACACCCATTATTGCTTTCAAAGTTCAGAACTTACTTTCATGTTATTCAAATAGTTCTGTTCTCATTCTTCCTGAATTCGAACTTGCCAATAGAAAGGCCTCTGAATACTTGAGATATCAAAAGAACCATGAAGAGACTTGATGAAAACTAATGTTATACTTGATTCCAAACAGCTGCATGTGAATTATGTATCCATGCACAAAAGCTTGTTATCCTCAAAGCAATCCAAAATCTAGGTCGTTCATATCTATCTTTACTACTTATCAAAAAGAAAAACAGAGCAGTTCTGAATAGATGAAAGCCTCACTCCGTAAAAGGAAAAATATCCCCTTATGAGTGACAAAAGTCCCCAAGGTTTGCGGAGTGCACCACACCTTCTCCAAACAGTACTGCACTGACTCTAATTTTTTATGATTCTTAAAGATCTTATAGTGAAGGGAAGTGGTATAGTACAAGGCCTCCATTATACATGTCTTTGAATACATTATAAGCCCACCCAGCACATACATTAAACCACAAGTATAGTTTAAATTGTTGGTTGGATTATTACTCTGAGCTGCTCATCAAAATGATATGATCAACTCACACCACTGTGCGTTCCGGTAGTGGGGCACATGTAGAAGTTGATACTCACGAGCATTCTTTCCACTATTCTAGAGATGGGAGAGTGGCTTCAGTTAACGTGGGCTTTTCAGCCAAATGTGTTTCGTATTGTTAGAAATACCTTTTGATTGGCTTTAGTAAAACAGAAACAAAATGTTATAAGTCGGTGTTTGGATTAATTGAGGCAATGTATGTGACAAACAAGTTAGGAATAACGGCCTGTCACTAACAAAATGAGCTTTAAGACAACTAATGTTCACTTTGACATCAGAATGTGTAGTTATCCTCGTCTTCTATTCGGCAGCAGGTGTTTTTGAGTGCAGTTTTGAGCTCTTGAATAGAGTGGGTGACCCAAATTCCATATGGTGGGAATGCCAGTAAGGATAGCCTAAGAGGTAAATGGTCCAGAACTTGGAGGCTGTATACAGGTACGCTGGTTTAAAGTAGCCTTGTTTAAATGGAAGTCTGTATTTTTGTGGACAAGAGATTTACCCAAACTCTGGAAAGCAGAACCAATAGCCCTTATTGCGCAACTGTTTTATTCAGAGTGATATTTAATTTTATATATCTGCATCGTCAGTATGTACTCCTAGGTAGTCAAACAGTGCAGAAGTGTGTTGATGGCTTTTCAACCTAATGTAAGCATGTAAAAGGTCATCCTCAGCACTAAACCTTTTCAGAGTACATCATTGGTTGTTGAAGAAATTTAAAAGAAATTAAATGCAGAAGTTGATATGAGTAATGGACTACTGGTTAAGTGGACACTAAACTCCAGCAGATAACCTGAGGTGTAAGCAGAAGTGTCCGGATAACCAGCTGCTCAAATAAAAAATTAATAAATAGCAATTAAAAAAAAGGTTTCAAGTTAGAAAGAAAAAAAGTTCACACTCTTAGATGAAAGCAGAAATGAGTAACACAGAGGGTACTTGTGTATTTGTAGGAGCAGTAATCTGAATTATGCTGACGTATACCAATAGGCAGGAATGAAGTCCAGCAAACAAACAACTAAATTCCTTACAAAATGAACAATGTTTTACAAATGTTATAGTTCCCAAGTACACTGAATGTAAGGAGTAGACAAAATAATTCAAGACAGCTAGGTACTGCACTGCACCGTCACTGTGACTGAATGTGCGCATTGTGGCCGCAAGGCGTGCACGCGGGTTTTGCAAAAACACTTACACGAACAAAGATTTCCAAACATTAAAATAATTGTGTTTTGCTTAAATTGGAAAGTATGCGGGGGGGCATCCATAGCAGTGAGCCTTCGCCTTATCCAGTTTAAATAGCTCCATCGGGTCTATTTTACAAAGGGTCAGGCTCTGGAGGGCGGGATTGGTGGCCTCCCCAGTGTGTACTGCACTGCCCTAGCACGATTGTGGCGGGGAGTTTTGTCGTGCCTCCCTGAGGTGCTGGGATGGGACCTCCCCAAATCTAGGCCTGCTGCATGTGATGGACGACTTAGGAGGGAACATATACAAGCTCCATCTTATGCTACTGGGGTTCACCTTGGCTAAGAGGGACATCGCTAAAGCATGGAAGGCTCAGAGGGCGCCCTCGGTATCAGTTTGGAAAACTGGCATGGCTTTTTGTGTATGGGGTTAGAAATCCCTATCTTTGTGGCTAGGGGGTGCCCACTTAAGCATTATAAAATTTGGCGGCGATGGGCAGAGTATCGAGACCTGGAGTTGGAACCCGTTTCAGTAGCCAGGCCCACAGACTTGGCGTCCCTCCCGGTATAGGGGATATGTAATATTGCTTGGTGGATGTGGGGGTACAGTATCTGGACAGCTGGGAATGTTTTCTCTGGTGCTGCTTTTGGGTAGGCGTGGGTGTGATTGGGGGAGGAGGTTTAGGGGGTTTGTTTCTCTTTATTTCTTAGGGTACTATTGCAACTGTTTTGCTCTCAATTTGTCCTATTTTGTTCCAGAAAGTGTCAGTCATTTCTGTATACATCTTCTTTGCATGAGTGACTGGATGGCAGTGCTCTGCAATATCTTTGTTATTTGACAAATAAAATCTGTTTGAAAAAAAATAAAAAAATTGGAAAGGATGGGTTAAATTCACAAGAATACTGAAGAAAAAATAAGCTCGAAGAAAGACTTGAAGCAATTCATGTGCGGAAAAAACAAGAGATCGGACCATGGCAAATTAATTCTAAAAAGGCATTAAAGTGTTTGGAGTACATGAAAACAACTCATATCAGGACAAAGATTTGGTGATGCAGCTAATAACCAATGAGGTGCTATATAAACAAAATGATTATCTCAACAGAATCTTGTATCCTGAGCATCGTTTTGTCTGATATAAAGTCATTCCTCTTTGTGTTCAGGTCTTCCTCAAGTGATGCAACTAGTAAAGCATTAGTGACCATGCACTTGATTCAGTTCCCCTGCCACCGAATCCAGGCTTCAATCGTATTTAGATATTTGACCAATGTTGATTAAATTAGAAGAACATCTGATGCAGAAGATCACATAACTTGAATTATAGTTGGAAAATTATTTCAGCTGTTTGCTTTTTGTGTGTGTGGATCTTCATATTAGATGTGAAACCTCAGGGGACATAGTTACTGGTTGCTTTTAGTTGCAAATAATGACATGTAGACCCCTACAGTTCATAATTGAGGCGGTATTATTTGGAAAATTACAGGCATGTACAACACGATTTTAAGTATTGCTGCCACATTTGTATACCAACTGGTGGATCAACGGCAAGGCTGGCATCTTTCGATCATCATTGAAGAGGACGCTAACACGGACGGTCCTGTCCTCTTATCGGCACAGGAGCCTTTGCACTTCCAACTGTCCCCGATCCAGGAGGGAACAGTTGTCACATAGGACTATTACAGATCCTTACTTTATTCTAACGTTTTAATGATATACTACTATAGACGATCAGGCTGACTTGCAAAGCCCTGATGAAGTCCACACCAGTTGGAGACGAAACCCGTCGGCTGACTGGCTGTTTTCATTTATTGAATTCGAAGAATATAGAAACTGTTTATATAATATCAACAGTGGATGGACATAATCTTTCTTGGTGTCGGTGGTGCATTCCACATTTGTGTGGACCTTCAAATTGGATGTGAAACCTCCGAGGATATAGTTACTGGTTGCTTTTAGTGATAAATAATGACTTCTAGTCCCCTACAGTTCATAATTGAGGCGATATTGTTTGGAAAATTACAGGCATGCACAACACGATCTTAAGTTTTCCAGCCACATTTGAATACAAACTGGTGGTTCAACCGCAAGGATGGCATCTTTCATTCTACACATTCCACCGTTTCTTGATTATTTTTGCAACTTTGTTGGAATGCAAGCATGGCATAATGATGCAAGCAACCCTTTCAGCTAATTTCTTGCATAAGGATTTCTCTTGAGAAATACCAAGCCCTTGTTATCGATTTGTTTGATTAATTCATGTGGGTATCCCCAGACCTGTTGATGACAGCACAAATTTCTACCACATGGTATGGCAATGCTGGAAAATTATTCTGTTGTGGAGTGAAGTAGTCACTACCCTTACATCTATAACAAACAGGGCAAACTCGCTATTGCAGGAAACAGCATTGCTACATGTCCCCGTGTAATTTCGATCAAAGCATTTGGGCGTCTGCAAACAAATTTGCTTATTACTACCATTGCAGCATAGCCTAAGGAATTGGCCCAAAAACTAGGCCATCTTTCAGGCCTCTAGGATGGTGAGACTAATATTTTATCAAGGTATTCTTTCTGTTGGTTTGTTAAGTGGAAGTTTGAAGTGAAAACTGCAGCCAAAGAGGTGACTTTACACTGTTAGTAACAGTGGGCTTCAAACAAAAATATTTAATGGACAGAGCAATTTGTAGTAAAGAGTCTCCAATTTAAGTGGGTATTGGAACTGGACCCGTTTTGGTGTCATATAATTGTTGATTTACGATAACACCTTGTTCTTATGATATGCGTGTGTAGAGCAGTCATCCATAATAATTGGAAGTTCGGTGGCAAGGTCCAAGAGCATATTTTTCATTCAGACAGATAGTCTGAGCTATCCTTGACAGATACCGTGCGACACCCATTCAGGTCGTACATTTGGGGAAATAGATACATGTGATTGATTGTTTTTATGCAAATGGTACAATTCTGATTTGAACCAGTTGATTGATGAGCCTTACATTTCAGTAAAGTGCTCTAGCAGTACAGTTCTTCTGAGAAGAACATGTGATGGATCATAGAGCTCAAAAGGATGTCGCCCGCATAAAGGGACATAATATACGAAGTTCCAGAGGTCTTGACTGTGCTGGAGGCACTCTAACATCATGCAAAGATCAAAGATTCCATAGTGATTGCGAACAGGAGGGAAGCTTGCAGACATCCCTGTCGGGTAGCCTACTGGACCCTCCAGCTACCTGATATCATCCTTCCAGTATGGACCTTGCAGGCAGGGATGATTTTACCTTATCAGTTGCATAATACCAGGGAACAAAAACTGTATCCATATCCGGTTTAGAAACCACTGCTAAGAGAGCCTCCACTGTCGAGAAGGTGGAGAAAGGGTTGGAGCCATCCCAGCCCGCCATTGTATAACTCCAACAGGCGGGAAGCCCGTAACTGCTCATGGCTTGTAAAATGCCAACTGCAGACAATCCGCACCAGGGGTCTTACTACTTGGCAGCAAACCAGTTACTGTATTGATCTCATTATGTATAGTCTCCATATCAAGTTCTTCTTGGTCTTCTAATGAAAGAGTGGGAAGATGGGCCACTTCTAAGAAGGGCATAAGAGCTTCTGCACATGTCTGGGCCATACTACTCCGCAAAGATATTTATGTATTTTTTACTGTGTATTGTGCAGTTACCCCTGCTCTACCTATAGGAGCCAGGCCACCAGTTAGCCAAGTTTACTTCTCTCCTACATTTGTGTTGCATATATTTGTAATTCAGGCATTGCGCGCTATCTAATAGAGCGGCTCATGTCTTCCAGTGCTCTGTGATGTTATCCATAAAGGAGCTCTATTGCACTACCTTCATCTCCTGGTCCTTCAGAAGGTGATTGCCGCTCTCTCAAGGAACCTACTTACATCCTTTGTACTGTCTTGACACGCTCCCCTGATCATCACCTTGAATGCAAAATAATTTATTACAGCATTTTGCAGCATATACCTTAATGTCTGGTCCTGCAGTATTACAGGCTTTTGCTTCCATGACTGAATGCAAATGAGATATTCTAAACCTTTGTTAACAGTATGGGACAATGGTCACACAGTCATACCTAACATTACGTGAGCTCCCAGTCAAGTGCATAGTGGTGAGAATATAGTCTGCTTTGGTGTTGAGCTGTTCAACTGCTTTATGATGAGAATATTCTCTAGTATCTGGTGTACATCCTTGCAGAGTTCTATCTGCCCACCAGTGTCTAAAGTCCCAGGCTGCTTTGGCCACATGAGTTCCCATGAGTGAGGGGAAAAACATATCCAGTTTCATATCAAGTACACAGTTGGTGATCTCCACAGATCAGGTGGACTGTCACTCTAAATCTAGTGTCACCATCCTATTGGGCAACCTCATTATATGTATTGCATTCGAAAAGTAAACACAGAGCATGCATGAGTGGATTTGCTTTTGACGCCACCTGAGAGAAAGACATACAGCAGTTCATTAGTGCATTGGAAAATGGTACTCCTGACCTCACCCATGTAAGTGTTGCCCCTGGCACTAGATGAGAACTGCATGGCAAATACCTGTCCTCCATTTTTGAAACATTTGTGGCTCCCCCTCACCCTTGTGGATGTGGAATCACTGTAATAAGGAATGTATACTGGTTACATTTTGGGATTGCCATCATCTTCGTTACAGGGATCCTATATTGCAGGTATTCACCCAGTCGGGTCAAGTTAAAGGTTGAAATATCACCTGCTACTCACGGTGCTGCAGATAAATCTCTGGGGTTTTGTCGAAACCCTAACACACACATCAGGCCCACAGAATCCCAAACAGCAGGACGTTCAATACCATGAGGACCAACTCTCCTCACCACTTACACTCCAATGGCAAAAGTACAACGAGCTTCCGCAACATACCCAGCAAAAGTCTAAGAAAAGGTAATCCTACAACTATAAAAAAATAAAGTTAGAAAAAAGAGTGAACTTCCTTGAAATGATTACCAGGGAAAGGTTGAAAGCAGCAATATCAAAAGATATGAAGGTCAAAAGATGTTTAGTGCTGTACAGGGGACCAGTGCCCCATCTGTCCAGGCTTCATGGAAAAAAGGTTGCATTGCCCAGTGAATATTAAACCTTGACCAGGCCAGTGCCCCAAACTAAAGGAGTCTAGCCACTGTCATCTGGGTGAAACAGGGCATGGGAAGCAAGTTAGTTGAGGAGTCCTCTACAGCAGAGTCAAAGCTTCAGAAATGTGCCTCAGCAGCCCCAGACTGATCGGCGAACAGATATGGCTTTGCTTCGTTCAGTTGTGTAACAACTGCTGCTATTGCCTCCACCGTTTACACAGGGGTTGGTCTGCCCCCACCCCTCCCAAAAAAACACCAAACCATCTCCTCTTGGGTAATGTTTGTTGGCCTGTATCTGTTCCTCTGAGATGGTGGCTATGATGCATCCCTCTCTGACAGCACCTGTGTCCATAAAAAGGTGTATTTTCCCACCCATCATGACTGTCATCTTTGAAAGGAAGCAAAATATTCATAATGTGAAGTTCCTGAAGGTGGTACGTTATTTTCTTACTCCACCTCCCTGGAGTAGTCTGGGAATATCATAACAGTAGCATTTGTGTAGGTAGTGGGCCCAGATTTCTTGCCCATTGAAGGATTCGGTCTCTATAGTGCAAAAGGCAGCAATCACAGGCCTCTGTCAACTTCACGGGGACAGGAAGACTGGAGCTCTAAGCTCGCTCAGTGGTAAAGAAGCTCTTGTGAGTCTTTAATGCCATTAACTAGGTGAGACCGTGTTTAAGCAAGAACCTCATATTAGGCCCTTCCGCACACTCCGCTGCCTAAATATACATAAATTGTTGCCTGACCTATTTTTAGTACACTCAGCCCTGTTCTCCAGGTAGTGGATATGCTCAGTCATGTCTTCCTCCACCTGTAGCTGCTGCAACATTTCATGCCTAAGTGTTGGAATATTCTCTTCCACGTCCTTCACTTTTTTGTAATTTGTATTGGTCTGAATGCACAAGTTAACATGGACTACCAGAGATTCCATTGTACTTTTTTCCTCCATCCCAGTCCTAGTGGCCTGAATGGCTCGCAACGTATGGTTGAATTCGCTATCTTTTACAGCAGTCTGTGGACCTGGCACCATAGTTCCTCCATCTTGCAGCACAATTCTTGGTGCAGTATTACACAGTTGCTGTCACTAAGACATGGGTCCTTTTCATCCTGGGGTTGCCTGTACTCTTCTGCAGAGACAAAGAAGAGTTTGTGCCACGGGTTATTCTTTTGCCAGGAAGTGATTGCAGGATAAAAGGGGTTGCAATTGCGGGGCCCTGAGTTTGCTGAGGTTTTCAGAGCAGTGACAAATCTTGGATAGCTTATGTAACACTACATTTCCCAGACCGTAATTCTCACCTGTGTACCTACACACTAGCCCTAATGCCCAGGGGCTTGGAGAAGGCAGCACTTAGCAGCAGGGAAAGGTGCACCCAACAAGTACAGTCAAGTACAATAGTTTAACAGGCACGGTTTAGACTTCTTACTTCTTCCATTACACTGTCCAGGCTCACAGAACCTGTCTCCAGAGGTTCTCTGCCTAAGCGCTGCCCCATTCCTTACAGGGCAATTATCGATGGGGCGGGTGACGTAGGGTGGCCTCCAGTAGGCTCACCAACTTCTCTATGCGGTAGGCCTAAAACCCAGGAATGTGTAGTTCAAATTGCTGCCCAGGGGCCTGGCAATCCAAGCACAAAGCAGCACCAACCGGGGGATCCAGCTATCTCCGCCCACCTAAGCGGTCTAGTCCACACAGCTGCCCAAGACCAGGCTCTTCAGAGGAATTGGGCTTGCACTGCAACTGAGCGACTTGTGGCATAACACTCTAGGTGAGTTCAGGGGTTTCCTCCCTGCTGTATAGTCTAGATACCTTGGTATTGACGTGCAGGATGTGATCACTAGAGGAAGGCCAAGTCGGAAGCTGCTATGCCACACGTCCTCTATCCATGATAGTTTGCTTCACCCTTATCATCCCAGCTTAAATTAGACCGAACAAAAGCTCTTTCATTTTGAACAGTGGCAAATTCTCTGGATTCTCAAAAGTAAGAACTTCCATCTGGTACTGTGGAGATAGAAGGGCAAAGTGTGGAGGGTGGTGTCCGTAGGCAATGAACTGAAAAGTTTTCTTTGGAGGGATTAAGAATTGGCTCTGTTAGTGATTATATAAAAATTCTTATGCTGAGGACAGAGATGTGAGCCAAAGTCAACATATGCTTAGACAAATTAAAAATAGGAATATCCATATCATTAGGGTTTAAGTCATTTGAGGTGCTCAATGTTAGCCCTTTAGTCTTGTCTGATGTTCTCCTAGCTCAAATTCTTGCTTCTGTTAACCCTTCCCTGTTCTGCCATGGCTTAAAGAAGGTTGATTGTATTCGGGGAAGGGTGTGCCTCTCAGTTCTGTACTGCTTCCTTCTAGACGATCTGAGTCACTCAAATCTGCAGAATATTCAGAGAATGCTCCCACTCTGATTTTTGTATTTGCCTCAGCTGGGATATGTACCCGCAGTGTGTTGGATGGTTACTTTGTCTCTTTTTGGTTTAGCTCAAAGTGGCTTAACTCTTAAGATTCATTTTCCTGACTTGTCCTAAGTGGGCTTCGCATTTAGAAGTGTGTTAGTTTCCTGAATGGCCATTTGTAATTCTGTTATTTCTGCCAGTTCCTTTTTATTCTGATGTATGGCTGTATCAAATCCAAGTCAAGGCAAAAGTGTGGGGATACACCACACAAAAGATGGTCATTTTTAAAATCCAGGCTAATGAATGTCAATGAAGAATTAGGGTTTTGATGTATTGATCATAATGCATGGCTGGTGGTAGGTATAATGCTTGGAAGGAGAATATTTGGCTATCATGGGCATAGAGGTGATAGTTGGAAACTGAGGAAGACGATGTCACTGAGAGTGGTGGTCTATAATGAGAAAAGAACGGGGCTTTACACTGAACATTGAGGGACACCCACCGGAAGGGAAGTGAGTGCTTATGCCATTGAGTCCCATGCCACTGTAGGAGTGGCATTGGAGGTAGAAGGTGACCTGGTGGTGTGCTAGGACAATGATGTCTACTTTGGAGAGGAGGTAGTGTTGGGTGATCCAAGAGTGTGAGAGACAATTTGACATGTAGGTTAGAAGTGGCTCTCTTGGTTGTTGATGTTGCCTCTATTTCTGGCACCTTGTAATGTTCTTAATTCCAATCATGTAGGAAAGTACCCCTTTTTTGACATGATCACCTCCACTTTTTACCTGTTAATTGATGTGATTTCGACTGAAAGTGCACTGGGTTTCTGCTAACCAGGCACCCTTGGCAACTGTGCAGTTGTTTCCCCCAATTGGCAAACCCTTTAGCATCCTCTCTAAGCCCCAGTCAATGGTGCCCCTGGTATCTGGGACTGAGGTAGTAAAGAGGGTCCCTAGGGGCTGCAGCATGAATTTTGCCCCCCTAAGGAACCAGTCACCAAGCACAAGCAAAGCCATGGTGCAGAAAAAAGTGAAAACACAACATGCCACACATCCCTGTGTGCCATGTGCCCACCACTGCAGGTAATATTTGTAAGTCACCCTTATAGCAGACCTAACGGCCCTATGGAAGAGTGCTGCATATTACATGTGAGGGCATACCTGCATGAGCAGATATGCCCCTGTGCTGGTCAGTCCTATCACTGCCAGTACAGGTGACGTGGAAGCCATTTTAAAACTTGTTGGACACCGGTGAAAACGTGTTTCCCAGCTATATGATGGCTTCACTGAAGTTAGGGGTGTTAGGTTTGAAACCAATCGTATTGAAAAACCCACACTAATTCCAGTGCTGCATTTACCAATACATGCACTCTGAGTGCACCTCAGAAGTGCGCCTGAAAATCTACCAGCCTCTGGTGTGCTCCCTGACTTGTTTTTGCCAGCTTGCCACCCGATACATTGTTTTGACCTTCTAGGGTGAGATTAGTTTGCTCTCAGAAGACCCAGAACAAAAGTCTGTCTAGGAAGAGGATGTCACACCCCCTCTGACAGGATGACCTGCTAATTAGCCTTCCTAGGCCGGCCATCTTCAAAGATCTTCTGCTTTTGAAATGTGAATCTGGCTTCACAGGAGAGGAAGCCAACAACCCCTCCCCCCCCCTTCCCCTGTCCAGAGCCCTTTGGCACCTGGACAGTCAGGAAAATTAGCTAGTAAGGTAGGCATGCCACCCGGCAGATGGGCTAAACTGAGGTGGACAAATCTTTTCAGAAGTGGCCATCTTTGTGTTGGCACACTTAGGAACTCTGGGACAGGGTTGTGCCTACTTCCCACAGAGAGTTAGGTGAACCCAAGGGTCAGTAGGCAATTGGCTACTACCCTACACTCCCCTAAAACGCCTACATTCTGTAGGGATACCCTGGCTCTAGAAAAGCAGATCCCGACGACCTACAAAGAAGGAAATCGAAGAGCCGCAAAAGCAGAAGACTGAGGAGATCAACTGACTTGGCCCCAGCCCTACCAGCCTGTCTACTATTCCCTGTCTAAACTGCTCCAAAGACATCTCTTCCTGCAGCTGTCAAGCCTCCAAAACCTGGGAGGACTTCCTTCCTTCAATAAAGAACCAAGACCTCCTGTGGAACAATGGAACTGTTCCCTGCATCCTGCAGAAAGTCCAAAGAAAGGACTCTGGAACCGCCAAAACCCGATGCCTGAAGCCACCACTGCACCCATCGCTCCAAGCCAGAGTTGAAGTGGGCCAATGGGGCCATTGAGGTCCCCCAGCATTCCAAAGCACGCACGCAGCTCGCAGGCCCCACTACCACGACTGCTCCCAGTAAGAAAACCAAAAGCCTAAAGATACCTCTCACCTGTCGCTCCTGGGCTGTTGAAAAGAGGACCAAAGGTGTCCCTACATCTCAGAGGATCATGAGGCTTGAGCCCCTCTGTTGGCTCAGCCTGACTGGTCCCCTAGTCAAAGACTGCAGCCTCTTTTCACCGCAACCGTTCTTCATAGAATAACATTGGGCACCCAACGCTGCTTTGCACCGGGCCGCCTACTGCCACTGGTAGTGTTCTGCTGGTGCTGCCTTGGACCTTGCCCACCACTTACCTTAACTCCTGGAGAAGGGTCCCGTAAGTTGCTGTACTATACCTGAATGCAGCATTAACTTTTCCTCCTATGGTATAACATTGCAGCTTCCAGAAAGTGTCGACTTTTTGAACAAAAAATAATTCCTATTTAAAAACGTACTTGCCTGAACGATTTTCTTCTAATGCCTAAACCTATGTAAAGATACTTGCTATTTTTATAAATTGGTGTGGATCTCCTTCTTGACTCGTGTCATTTATTGACCGTTGTGTGTATTTTTAGATGTCATGCACTCCTCTGATAAGCCTAAGGCTGCTCGACCACACTACCCCTTATTCGTGATGGGGACTTTGCTCGTTTGGTACTGCAGTACTTTTTAGGTTGGATTCAGACCCACCTCCGGGGAGGTATTGCTTGGGTATCTATTCTAAGATCAGTAATCTGCAGAAAGGCTTTATCAGATGAACAAGTTACTTAACTTTGGTAATACCCTATCTGGTAGAGACTATCTAGCCGCAGATTCCTTACTGATCCTCGCATCCTCCCGCTCCCCCAAATGGTTCAGTATGGTCAACCTTCTGTGAGCCTTAGCAATCCACACCAGTATGTCAGCATTCTTCGTGTCTCTGCTCTTCTGAAGTGTAAAGTTGTGAAAAGACACAGACGTCAACATGCTAGGATGGCACATATATACGTCACGTCCGGCATGGCTTAGCCAAGCGACGCCACATACCGGCATGCCGGGGTACTGCTAGAAAATTTCTGGATACAGTCTGACAGCTGGGGATTATTCTAAGGTCAGGATTCTGTGGCTAGACAGAGTCCCTACCAGATAAGGCCTTACCAAAGGTACTCAATGTGTTCTTTAGCTCATCACTTGCTCTGGCACTTTTCAGTCCTGGTGCTTGCAATTTGGCCCTACTGTACCCTGGCTTGGATATCCACATACCTGCTAAGTCAATAACTCTGGAAGTTCTGTGTCCAGTTCACGAGTGATGCTTCATGAATGAGAATGAGATTAAAAAAAAATCCTCCTGGTAATGACCAACCTAATAAAATGTATACATAGTTTTTCTATAATATGCAAGTTAACCTCAAGCCTTCGGCTCGGGCCTTTAATAGCCGGTATAGCCCGCTACGGCTGGCTATAAGGCTATATTAAAGACCCGCTCCCTTGTTACAGGCCTTCTCCTTTGGCTCAGGCCTTTAACACTGGAGCAGGCCTTTAGAGACCTCTAAGGCCATATTGGTGGTGTTTTATAGAAACCCAGTGAATATTGAAAGTGGATGTATATGTTCAAAAGACAGATTGTTGTGTCTCACTACATCTTCCTGATTGATTTTACTGCCATTTTAAAGGTTTATCAAGTGTTATTCAATAAATATCTAAAATTAATAATTCCTTGTGGTACTGTTTTTGCCCATATGGTTTGAATGAGTTATAAATATGAAAGTTGAATAATATTTTGTTATTAGGTTCATCATTACCAAGGGGACATTTTTGTGATTTCTTTTAAATAACCCTGTCCTCTTGGATCGAGGGCTACTCTTGTTTATTATCACTATGAATTAGAATGCACATCATGATGCAAGGATAACCCAAGCATTGAGACAGCTCAAATGCCAGCTAGCACTCTTTGCCACCAGAGCCTTTGGCCCTTTATTTTTATACTGGCTCATGTTCTTGTTTTATCTCTGATGGAAGAGATAGTTTTGCTCCTTTGTTTTTGTCAGAACAGATTAACTTTACGTATCTGTGTATTTCGCAAGCATGATACATTTTCATATCCATCCCTTGACTCTGTTCTAGGTCCTTATATAGGAATTATCATATATTTTGACTCTTTGCCACTAGCAGAGTGTTTTCAAAGATTTCTAAAATAATTTCAAAGTGCACTTAAAAATAATTGCAACTTTTTTCACTTCCCCAAGGTTCCAAAGTTTGTTTTCTTCATGGTAGAAGTGATACGTCACTGAGTACTGGGGTAGTGCTTAACATTATCAAAGATGAATTTACTGAAAGAGTACAGATATGAATCCGGGCTAGGAAACCGTGCTGCTAATAGTAGAGGAGGTAGGACATGAATTAAGATCATGTATGAAAGTGTGTGAGATGTTAAGAGGGTCACTAAACACTTAGCAATTTAGGGGCTCACCTTAAAGCAAACTCATTGCAATGTTTTGTTGTTGCTTGGATCTTTACAGAATGAAAATGAATAAACAAGTATTGCATAGACAGCAAAAAGTTAACCAGTATTCCCTCTGGGACAGTGTTACCCAGACCAGTGCTCTCGCCTGCCAAGTAGTATCCTCCGACGGTGGATACAGTGGACATATGCCTTTTCTTCACACATTTGCCCACTTGATGTCTTGTTGAAGGACAACGCCTATCTGATGGATGTAGCTTTTATTCAGGTAGAATGAAGTCCTGAGAACTGATTCTGAACTATCTGAAATATGTAAACACTTTGGCAACACAAGTGGTGGGGGTGGGGGTAGTGGTGAAAGGAAAATAAACGGCAAAGAAGGCTTTAAGTAGATAACCGCTGTCACGACTGACACCAGTTCGGTCCATGGACAAAGGGAATGAAATATATTTCTTTCACTTGTAGTAACATTTGAATTTTTTTTGACTGCTTTCTCACAGGATTCCTTTTGGGCCTCATCTGATTCCTGCACACGTGTGTGAAGATTTGGAAGTAGCCAAATCTTGTGAATGTGGGAAATCCTGCCTACGATGCTATATCCAGACGACTGTTACTATGAATCTCCACCACGTATCTCACACAGTGGTCCTTGTGGATAACATGGGAGGCACAGAAGCACCTATTCTCTGCTACTTTTGCTCGCTTACCTGTTATTCACAGTTTCTTGACAAATACCTACAGAGTAACAGGTGACCTTTATGGTTTGTGGTAGTAGCACCTATAAGGTCTTCATGCAGTAGATGAAAACATTTTAAACTTACAGAATTAAGATTCTGCTTTAAAAGGTAGTGCCCCTAGTTGAAAACCAAAGGAATGTATTCGGAAACAATTCAAATTTTTTGTTACATTGTGGTGATGAGGTTGAATTATTGATTTTATCCACACTTTAGAAATTTACTTAATAGGTTAATGATTTGTTTTGTTGTCCAGTTTTTGGTAGGTTCTAACTTGCTCTCTGTGATACAAAATTGACATTTCTGCTTTTCGTAACACACTGTTTATTCTAATGAGCTACATTTGCTGTCTAGAAAAGCAACATCCTTTTTACCTCTGCTCCACTTTTTGTTTTCATTGGAGGTTGTGCTTACTTTAGTAGCTCCACCTCTGTTTTCTACTGTTGGAAATGCGCTGTAGATAAGGAGGTTGTAAGACATCCATAATATTTATTATGAATATAATGAAGGTACTAGGGTCTTGATGAATAAGGTTTCCAGCACCTGTTTAAAGGTAAAGGGCACTATTGTTAGTACACTCCGATCTAAAAGTGTAATATAAAATTCATAAGTACTGAGGGCACCACCTGCATTAATTCTTAATAACGTTGAATTTGATTGTCTAAAACACGCATTCAATATTGACATACCTAGCAATTCTCAAGAGCATGTTGCACTTGAATTACATTTTGTGCCTGAATTTTATAAGCCTCAGTTTTCTAAGAAATATATATTCATGCTAAACCGGAGTACACAGATTCTTAACAAAATTCAATTCATGCTGATTTTCTTTACCAAAAATAAAAATTGTATTTTTGCATTTTAATAAATATTACATTATTTGTTTGTATACATGGTATAGATTATTTGATAACCATGATTTTTATTCTCTTTTAGGCCTTCTTCTCATGACTTTTATTTTCCTAATTGAACACTGTCGCTCTGTTTGCACAACATTCTGCACAACCAAGTCCAGCATGGGTGCGATCTACTAGTGTTACCAACTGCAGGTTGAGGATATGTAGTTAGGATCAGCTAAATATACCTCGGCCTCAGAAGACTAGTTCTTTGGTACTGTTCTAAATGCTTAAATGAAAGAACGTTTAAGGAGGGAGCTTCAGTGTTCTAAAAATTTACCTGTTGATTCTGGGCCAGTTCTTTCATTAACAATGTATAACATGGAATGCAAGTGTGGCTCTTGGCAAAACGCATCTCTGATCCCCATGTTGCCAATAAGCTATACCATGAATCTCACTTGTCTGTTTTGAGAAGACTTTTTGAAGTTTTATATGTGGAGGAGCTTGTATTGTATAAAACACAGCTTCCAGTCCAAGGGTATATTTCTTAACTGGTGTATGTTTCGAATGACTACTCCTATCAGCCCCTGTTCCTGCTGTCTTGTTTGGGTATACCATTCTAGATTTGTACATATACCATAAGCTAGAACCGTACTGCATTAGTGGGTGATGGTTGTTCAGAGAATGGGCACCACGCTTTCTAGATGGTATGAAGCATCCTGTAAATATGGTGCTGAGGATATTCCAGCTCTGACCTCTTTGGTCAGAAATTAGGCATGCAGCAGTAAGCAGCATTACCACTGCATTTCAATGTTCACCACGATTTCTGTTTTGCTTTATCAAATGTAAAAATGACCCCAGTTATCCACCGCATCCCAAATTTCGGTTAGAACAAAGACCAGGCTTTAGTCTTCTGTTATTTGCCTTGGACCTGGAGTGTGTAGAGCCAATCTGCTTAGAAGCCACTTTTCACTTTGGAGCACTCTAGTATTTAAGGCATTAGGAAATATCCTGCCTTTTTTGTTACCACATGAAGTGAGAGGAGGGGGCCGCTGAAGCAGTGTATTATTGTCTTGTTGTGTTTGTGCTACCAAACAGTGCACATAGAGGTCTGGTACAGGGAACCCTCTGTCTGTTAGGCTGAGCCAACATCTCGGGTCATATTAAAACAAATGTTGATAGCTAGGAAGAGAGGTGGAATTCTACCCTTTGTTGTACACCCTAAATATTATATTTAATAGTTTGGCCATAGAGTCTGTAGACCGTTTCCTGCCCAAGCCTTTAGATGTATCAGGCTTCTATTTAACCGTCAGAATCTTCGATTTATCCTAGTTACTGTGAAGGCCCTAATGTTCATTGAGCGAAAGAGCCATGTGGCTTGGATATTTCATATACAACCGCATGTCACCTTGCTAGAGGAGTAGAAGACCTGCACTGTCTGAAAGGGATGTTTTAGGGCAAATACTTGGATTTTTTGTAGGGCTGCCAGGGTTTCGAAGGCAAATGCCAAAAATGTGCACAAGTGGGCAGTCATGTCCGATGCATCCAGTATTGGTAAGGACATATCTTAGTTAAGGACCTGAACATGGCGTTAGTGTAGAATAACAGGATTTTAAATTAAATTTCTGCACATTTTATTTCTCTCTAATACCCTCCTTAGATACATCCAGACAACAGAATTTTACACGTTCTTGGGGTCCAACCGTGCAGCCAAGACATTACCTTTCAAGTTGATCGGTGCTAAATATTAAATAGTCTATATTAAATAAATAGAGTAGCTTATGATTAACAATGGTTGATCTGGAAGGGAACCAGTTCAGTAGTCTGAGCCATATAGGTTTCTTTAGTTTTTCCTTGTATAAGGTAATCTTTGATAATCTTTACAAACCACATTTGTTGCACGCACTTATTTGACTCGACTAGTAATAGAATTGTGGCTGCTTGCATTCTGGCTGGTAGAGAGCCACCTCTTGGGCCAGGAGCAGAATCTGCAACAAGGGGCACTCATATCTACATAGAATGTAAATGTCAGTCTTCTCCACCAGCAATTTTTTTTGCGGTACTTTTATAAGCTTACAGACTTCAATGATATGACCCAGTCTGGACAGTCCTATCTGTTTGAGTTAATCCATAAGTTAATTATAATGCATATGGTTTTATTGCTCTACAGCCTTCAAAACTCTCAAGAGGCATCATTGGTTCTGCCTTAGAGTGTTACACTGATTCCTTCTGTCTCCGTCTCCAGCCCCTATCCTAGAGAGAAGTTTAGTTTCTTTATTTCATGCTCTTCTTTTAATTGTAAGCCGTCACTGTGTATTATACTTTAGCTGCAGCTCTTAGTCTGTTTTGCCAGATCAATACATTTATAGCTTACACCAAAATTATCTTTCATACTTTACCAATGTTGATCTGTAATAAAGCTTTGACTTCAATCAAAATCTAAGCAATGCTTGCAGAGGCCAAGAGTGTCTGATTTTAAGCACTTGCCTGGTTTATTGTTGGGCTTAGCTGGGCTGGTCCGTTTTTATTAGGTCTGTTCCACAGCTATGACTGTCTTTTGACCAGACCAGTTGTTTCCAATTCATAAAGTGGACTGTGGGTCAGACCCTTGCCCATGATTGGGTGGCTTTGTCTTTCTCACTTCCCTGCTTCTCAATCACAGACTTTCCTCCCTATAAATGTTTGTCCCTCCCAAAAGCATTTTGGCTCACATTGCTTCGACCAGAGTTGTATGCTTCCACTAATGCATCAGGGACTATTTTATATTTAAAAAATGTATTCAATCATTAAATATTCAACTCTTAGACATACTTTCATTTTATTCAGTAGACAGTACTTTTTGTCTTAATGCATCATGTCTATTTTTATTGTTTTTCTCAGTGATTTGTGTACCATGCTGCTTCTGTCTTAGTGGAATCACTCGAGAACTCTGACAATAAACAGAAAAAACTCTGATGAAGTAACAAAGTATGATATAAGGAGTTCCCTTTTGTACCTGCATCAGGGTATTCCTTTTTGCCATTTTAGTTTTGACTTCAAACAGTAACGTTCAATACAGTATTTCTGTCTCTCAGAGAGGAAGGTGGGAGTTTAACCCAATTAGCTCCAAGGTGCAGCGGGCAGAAAGCCCACTGGGATGCCAGGAATATTTTTTATAAAATAATATTTGGGTCTGGCCCATCGTGACCTTGTTCCTAACGCCTAAAGCTTCAACAGTCTTTCTGCTCCCCTAGGGAGTAAAGCATTCTCATCCCTGTTTGTTTATAGTATTTACTATTTGCATCTATACTTGTTTAACATGTCCGCTTATTTGTACAGTGTTCCAATAAACCTACGGGTCATGTTTGCACTATATAAAACTCCTCAAATAAATAAATCTCTGGCAAGCCAGAGGAAATTTTGATTCTCCTGGGCGTAGTTGTTACATACGAGCCAGCAGAGTCAGGTTAAATCTGTTTAGTCCCTCTTGTATTGCTGAATTCCTGCAATATTCAGGGTCAGCTGCCTACCAGGTAAACCTGCTAAACCTAGACATCTCTGAAAAGTAGACACCCAGTCCGGGGTAGTGAGCCTTGCATGGATCCCTCAGTGTTGTCTTATACACCATGCTCTACAAACCTCACACTGTTTAAAATCACTAATTTTCCTCACAGTTCTATGACCTAAACTCCTAATCTTCTGGAATCTCAGGAATCCACAAAACTACTTCCACCTAGCATTGTTACACCTTTCCCGATAAAAATTGTATCCCATTTGTCCGGCTCGACCTAGCACCTGTGACACAAAACACAATGTGTAGACATCGACAATGAGGATAGCTGCGGTATTTGTGCCCGGGCTCGGCTGCCAACAAGGGAAACCTACTGTTAAAAATTGGGTCTCTAATTGGCAGAGGTATGCAACCTGTCCAAGTAAGTGACCACAATCCTAGTCAGGGGCAAGCTAGATACACACTTTAAATTAACCTGTGCACACCCTTTGGTATGTAGGCACAAAGCAGGCAGGCTTAACTTAAGAAGCAATGTGTAAAGTACACACTAACACAATGAAAATAGCACAAAAAGTCTCCACACAGGTTTAGAAAAATTAGCAATAATTTTATGAATAAAACGAGACCAAACGACAAAATCCAATAAGTAGAACCGGAGTTATGATTTTTTAAAGAATAAACCGAAAATAGTGGTTAAAAGTCAATAGCCCTAAAAAGTGACTGGAATTCACGCTAGATACGGGGTAAATCCAAAGTTCAGTCTGACCGCAATGGAGGGCATGCCGGCCACAGAACTCTGGTCCTGCTGACAAAGTACCTAGAATAGAGCAAGCGCCGACGTCGAAGATTCAATGCGAGGAGTCGAGGAGGGACCGTGTCGTCATCAATCCCCTGGATTGAGGCGAGCATCAGTGCCAATCCGCACCATCGATGTAAGTTTTGTTGACGTACCCCTGTACGATACAGGCACTGCACTGTAGCCGAACCTCGCCATCTGTAGAATCGCTATGGAGGGCTCACAGATGGCAGAGTCTAGCCGCAGCTGAGTTGCTAGAAGTCTTTGATGACCCTGACACTTCAGAAACAGGAGACATGTCCTTCGAGTCACTCTGGGTTCAAGTGAGATGAGTCCAGTCCTTGTTCTCAGAAGGATACAGATCAGCAGGACAGCTCAGCACAGCAGTGAAGCAGTTTGAAGTGAGGGTGACTTTAAAGCAAGCCCTTGAAGTGTGCAGGCTATCTGTGGGGGGTAATTTATGTGGGATACAGGACACTGCCTATTCAGATGCAAGTGTCCGCTCCCTCTTCCTGCCCAGGAGGAACTATCGTAGTGTAGATGAATGCAAATGAGTCCTCTGTCACATCCACGCCCCCTGTGTTTGTGGTTGTCTAGAGAGAATGCACAAAGTGTAGCTGTTACCAACTTCAGACATGTATAGGAGATAGGCTGCAAGGCACACAGAGCAGTAAGAGCAGAGAAATGTCCACTTCCTAAATGTGGCATTTCTAAAAAAGTAATGTTAAATCCAACTTTACTACTAAAGGGGATTTATTATTACCATTCCAAAGATATGAAAGATGATTTAGCTACTCCCTTCTAACCAGGAATTGCTGCTTAAAAAGGTTTTAAGGTATTCCCAATGCTAGTCTGAGAGGAGTAGGCCTCACAGTAGTGAACATCAAATTTAGCTGTTTGTCACTACCAGGACATGTAAAACATAAAAGTACATATCCTATCTTTTAGTTACACAGGACCCAGCCCTTAGGGCTTACCTTAAGGGTGATTTATGAGTAATAAAAGGGGAGTTTAAGGCTTGGCAAGTGATTTTAAATGGCAAGTCGAAATTGCAGTAAACTGCACACACAGGCCTCGCAATTGCAGGCCTGAGACAGGCTTGAAAGGCTACTTTTGTGGGTAGCACAACCTGTGCTGCAGGCCCACTAGTAGCATTTAGATTACTGGCTCTGGGTATATGGTATACCACTTTACAAGGACCTTGTAGGGGAACTAAATATGCAAATTGGGTACATACCAATATCCCCATTTTTAGGGGAGAAGCACATGCAGTTTAGCACTGGTCAGCAGTGCTCAGAGTCCTCAGGCCAACAAAATATAGAGTAAAAACGAGGTAAGCGGGCAAAATGTCTAGGTGAATACCACCCGAAGGATGACCAGTGTAACTCCTACCAAACTTGGACATATGTGAAAAACTAGAAAAGTGGGGGAGTTCAGGGAAGTGCGCCTTGCGTGTATCTCGCAATGTTTTCATACCCCCGGTGTCCTGCAGACTTTGCCTAAAATCTTGTATTTCCCTAATATTTCTGTGACTGAAACATACAAAATATGCTGGGGTCCACAAAATTCCTGCCACCCAGCGTTTCCACACTAGTCCAGATAAAAACGATATCGCAATTGTATGGCTGTGCCTGGTAACCGCGACAGGAAGGCCCAGCTGTGTCTAGACAATGATTATGTAGCCAAAATAGATAACGGTAGCCAAAGCTGGGGTAGGAACGACGCTAGTTGCGCGCCACCCTTTTAGTGGAGCAACGAGGTGCTCTTTTGGCTGACCTGTCTGGTTGATGACCCGATTATCAGGGGGTATCATCCTTCCAGGCTACCAATCCGGGAACATCCCAAGCAACGCTGGTGACAAATACGGTATTCCGCACCGGCATTGCGGTAGTGGTAGTGTTAGAGTTTAGGAGTATGTACTCCCTTGTTACCGGTCCTGAAGAATTGCCGATTGACCCGTTGGGGGCAGAAGGCAAGAAACATGTCGACCGTATACACTGACTAGACCCTATAGGATCATTAATTCCAAATAGTGCTCACCGTTTTTAGTTAGGTTAGTGCACCCATAGAATAAAATTTGTTCCATACAGGGCAGTACTAAACCTATTTTAATTCACTGACTCACACTCATTTTACTACCTTGATCACTTACCCTCACTCACCATACGGCTGTCTCTTAAAAGATTTCCGGCAAAGAGCCCTCTCGCGGGAGCCTGTCGGGCATGCAGTGCCGGCCTGACGAGGAGCACAGCCCAATGATGAAGCATGACATCCTTCGGGGTGTGTGAGGGCAATCCATAAGGGACCTGTTCACTCCCCCAGGAACTGCATACTCTTTTCAATTAGATACCTATTAGGAAAATTGTGCAGGACCTCACCAAAAGCTCCTGGTGCCTCTTTTTCTTTTGATAGACTTAGCAAAAACTATGTCTGGTAGCATGAATATGTTTGAATCAAGGCTCTCTCCAATTTCCTCTATTTATGGTCATCTCCTGTAGAAAAAAAGTGTGTTAACCTCTAACACACTTGCCCCAGTTTCCTTTCCTCCTTCTCACACTTCCAAACCATGTACCTCATGTTTCATGTTTTTTTAATAGTTAAGTTTTATTATTGAATCATATACCGAAAGAACAAATGCAAGTGCCACAGTTCCCCTTTCTTTTAAATAAAAACTGTATTTACCATATGACACATGATCACATTGACATTACAATTATATCACGTAAACGTATTCTCATTGCTTCCCTCCTGTGATCATTACATCTGCAGGCTGTGACTCCTTTTTGTGATTGAGGAGACCTTGCCATGTGAGTGTCACTTCTAGTCCTAGTGTTCTAGTCTTCCTCGCCGATTGAGACATTTGTGAAGGATCCTTAACTGGTCTTGCATCTTCAAGTAACAGATTCATGGGGTACATTCAATCTCAACTAATTTTTCATTGTTAATATGGTATCTTGATACTGCATCAGACCTAGTAAATATTTGGTGTCAAGCCTTCACTTGGGCAGAATTACCGGCATTTGGTGTGGCATTGTGATACATTGTAGTTACTGTTATCACCCAAATTCGCTCTTCCTAGATTTCTCTCAAATTCTTTCTGTAGAAGGGTCGATGTTCAGGGCAAAAAATGTGACTTTGGGCAGTCTTGTTCTCGGCTTCCAGTTTAGTTAGTGTGTTGGGACTATTTTGACTCCCTAAACTGTTGACACAAAATTATTTTATTTTTTGAAGTGCTTGCTTTTGGGATCGAAGGTCTTGTGTAGTTCCCAACGGGCGATGACCCTGAAATAAAGAATAACCTCAATCAAATCACTTACACCAGACAAGGTTTAAAGTCAAACCTATGAAGGTTTATTTAAAATGTAGTCATTACAGAAAGCAGAAACAGTTAGTGCAAATCAAAATGCAAATAATTTTCAAAATGCAAATAATTGATAATTTTCATCGGGTAAAAGAGACTGATCTCTGTTCTAGTTAATAACCAGACCCAAATATGGTCTAGCACAATGCAGATAATGAGTCTGGAAACAGCAAATTGTCATAGAGCTGCTCAGTTTTAAAGACACAGAAAATTTGTAAAATCTCAAAGTACGATGACAGTAAGAAGATGGACCTGGAGTCTGCCTTCGCAGAGAGCGAGCTAAAGACATGGCTCATATCCCAAAACTACCATGTTATTTAGGTTTTCAAACTCAGTAATCACACTTTACACATGTTGTGAAACAAATGATGTGTCACAATATCCAATGGTAAATCAGAAAAAAACATTACATGAAAATTTACTTTTGCTCGAATACTAATGAATAATTCTGTATTGTACTTAACAAGAAAAAACAAATGCACATTTGAAATTACATACACAATCTCCGCTAACCTGAGGAAGCATGTTGTAAAGATAGTCGTGCTCTCCTCCTTCCTCCAGATACAGGGATGAACACAACCATAAAACATTCTGAATTGAGATTATTTTGCAAATTGCTGAAGGACACATTTTAACTCTAGCCGCACAGTCGGACAAGACAATGTACAACTGTGAGTAAATTTGTGGCCTGTTTATGTCAAAAACAGCTCTGTTGCATTGTTCGCGACCCATTCATCTTAACGAAACTCTTTTTATTTTTCAATTCTTAATTCACTTACTGAAGGCCCATGAAACCACATGAAGCACTTTAAGTATTTATCATCATTAACGCAGCATGCTCCTTCAAAGCTATGTTGATAGCTGTCATTCAGCTAATTTAAGTTTATTTGTTGAATATTTTAGGAGAAGAGAAGCATGTCTGTATAAACTGAATAGTTATACATCCTTGACTGCTTTCTGAACGCAGATATTCTTCTTGGTATGAAAAGTCTTAATAAAATTGCATCAACTTCACCTATATATCATCCATTTCACCTCTGACTGTTCCATAACCTTTTCTAGGCAGGCCACCAAGCACTTTTTGGATCTGCCATGAAAAGGAGGGCAGTGAGGAAACTCAAAATCATAATATGCTTGACGGTGCAGCAGCTGCACCACCGGCATATCATGGCCTCCGACCACTGCAAGACCGCCAGGAATATCGGATCCCTGGCGGTAGCAGCAGTCCTATGGCAGTCCAACCACCAAATACATAATACAGCGGTTCGACCGCCGGCACAGCGGTTTCTGCACCGCCACTGTGGGTTAAATTCTTAATGCGGCCCTCAGTTTATGTATTAAGAAGTTTTGTTGTTCTAAATAGACAGTCCTACTAGATTTGTAAGAACCGTGTAACATAGCACCACCAACCTTCTAGATTTGGTGCTAATTTAATGGGTCTTCGGAATAGTTTACTTGCATGTGCTCAAAGCTTCTTTATTACCTCAATAAGGAGACTCCCATGGTGATAAGGGCTTATCCTCTTTCAGCTTAAGAGGAAGCACCTAGTTATGTCTGTAGTTTAACCAACCTTTATTGTTTTAAAGGATTGTCCCCTATAGTGCTTTCCTTTCTTTGAATGCCATTCATTATACATGGCGCAACCAGTAGTTATTCCTGGAATGTGCAGGCAAGGAGTAACTGCACACTTAACTAGACATGGGCTCGCCAATGGTCGTGGAGAAGTTATGTTTGTGGTTAAGGCACACAAAGCATATAGATGCAAAGATCTTTATTCCTGGGTTGATGTTCATTCAGTTGCTGCCAATTCACACACATTTCACACAAACACTGAAGCAGCAGTTTCAGCTACATATAGACTTTATGAATATTTAGAAATACTTTTACCTGGAACATCATAATTGGTTCCAAGGTACCCTCCCACATACTATATACCATTTCAGACTGGGTCCTCGCAGTAATGATGGGGCAACCTGGCTAGTCCTAGCAGGCTAGAAGCCTCATCATAATGCACAGCATTTAACCCAGCGTGAAATGCTTGCTCTCTTAAAACATTTGGATAGACTATATTGACGTTTGATGCAGTAGGTCTGTGCACAATCACTACTGCCCCTTCAAGGGCTCTTCAAGATTACAGACTCAGTTAGCTGTGCCTGCGATTAGTCCTATTACTATTAATACCATTATGGATAACATCCCCACCAAATGGTATGAAATTCCGTTCCAGATTGTTAAAAAAACAGATCCGCTTGAGGCAGGAGTTTCCCCATATGGGACCCCTTGATACATTTAGAATTCTCACTATGTTTTCCACTTGGTATGGTTCTCCCTGTTGAGGAGTGTAATACATGGGGTACTGTATTTTCAGCAATCTACACCATCACCCACAGTACTCACTCAATAGCAGTTTTTCCTGAAATTCTTAAACACATTCAGGCTGAACATGGAGCAGCCCCGGCCTGGATTTAGGGATGAAACTTAGTGGCAACTTTGCCACAATGTACGCAATAATATAAAGTAATATTAAAAGGGAGGTGGCTTCTCTGGCGATACGCCAACAGATCGCTACAGCTCCAGTGCCAGACCAGAAATGCAAGGTCCCTAAAATAATTTCTGAAACCTATGCATCTGTAGGTCATGACAGTTTGGAAATCAGGCCTATTAAACAGCAACTTAGAGGCAAATCTGATGACGAAATTACCAAGCGGACACCTATAAAATGATGGGATAAAAACAAAGCTAAAATACGGAGTGGATCTCCACAACCAGAGTCTTCAGAAAAATGTTACAATCTATGCAACCATGATACACTTAAACAGCCTGATAGATATCAGTATTCTGATGCACAATGTTCTGGTTCCTTTCAGGACTCTAAAGACAAATTGTCAGAGAGAGGGGGACTAGGGGATCGCAGACAGGAGCATGTGAAACCAAAAACAGAAGTGCTATGTTATGATATGTACAGGTTGTTTTATGGCATGCTTCATCGTGCAGGTTTCACGTTCCATAGAATATGGAACGTGGAGCAGACAAGTGGAAGTGCACAGTTGATCCTGGACGTGAGACTGACCGGTTGTTACAACGTACTGCTTCTTCGTTCAATAAAGACAACTTTACTCTACTAAATCCTCGATGTCATCATAACAAAATTGGCGACGATCAGGATATTTAAAGAACGGAAACCACAGAGGATTTTTTTTCTTTCGTCATTATTAAGTGAGAGAAAGTATTTTGAAACCGAAGATGCAGGGAAGTACTTCTATGGAGGACAATCGAGTGTAATTCGTACAAGCACCGCCAGCGCGAGCATCGGACAAACGAAATGGTGAGCAATTTCATTTTAAATATCAAAATACCGATCTACCTTAATCTGGGCGTCAGTTGCGAGTTTGAACCTCGCCATCGCCTAGCAACGTAGAGTCCTTGCTCGCGGCGATTGTATTACGCTTGTGCTTCATCGCGCGCAACGTTCTGTGATTAGGGAATGTAGCGCGTCATTGACTTCTCGCGCGAACAGGAAATAGCGCGCCATCACGCAGCGGCCATATTGGATTGGGGAGGTCGCGTAAAAAAAAAAAAAAGGATTTCCTTCGCCTGTGCTATCGATGCGATCTATTCCAAACTGAAGAAACGCTTATGAAGAGACGCTTATGAACCGGTCAGTCAGCGCTAATGATCGCAATAGCACTATTTTGCTTTACTGAATAACTAACAGCAAGGTACTTTTAAAGCTGGTTCTATCTGATATCCAAGTGAAGTTAAATTTTTGTAATTCTACCTTCACCTGCTCGTTCTGATAGTAAATGAAACTTGGTCGGGATTTAAGTGGTGAAGTATGGACAGTGCATGATCTCCTTTCACTGAACAATTCCACTTTGTTTCTACTTATGAACAAAAGACAGTGCATAATATCTTTTTACTGAACTACTCCACGTCATTTTTCTGGTTACTTTGTGTTTCAGCCTGTGTTTTTTTTTTTTTCCAACGGTTACTCAAACCAATTCACATTGACTGAACATCTTTAATTCTACCATGAGTCAACAAACCTTTTCATTCAGTCATCCTCAAGCTTTCTGGTCTTCAGGTTCCGAACCTTCTCTCAAGTGGACAGAATGGAAAGAATATTTTTTAAATTATATCGAAACTGTAGACTCACATGGGAAAATGGCTGCTCAACACAAAAAGCGGATCCTTTTACTTTCTTTAGGTCCCCATGGTTTAAAAACATGTAATCAAATGAACAAACCTGTAGTTGGCGATGGTGACCGTAATGTTTTTACAGTAGCACTTGCCAATTTATATAAGTATTTTGCACCAAAAGTCTGTATTGGTATTACTCGTTACACATTTACACAAAACAGCTTAAAAATGAATCAGTGGATGATTATGTCGGAGAGCTAAAAAAACTAGCAGTTGATTGTGCTTTTGGTGCATTTTTGGAAGATTTAGTACGTGACCAAGTTGTTATGCACGCTTCTAACCCTGCTATTCAAGAGCGCTTGTGGATAAATGGCGACTCATGTCTTAATGACATTCTGGCTATCGTCCGCAAAGCTGAGACCTCCAGCAGATGTGCAAATGCTTTGAAAACAGATGAGGCAGTAAAAGAAACTGTAGCTAAAATCAAATCCAGTTCTAAAAAAAATGTTTTTGTCAAAACTAAAATAGATAAAGGAAACAAGTATAGATTTAATACTGAACCTCCCAAATGTTACAGGTGTGGTAGTTTAGAACATTTAGCGTTTGCGAAATCCTGTCCTGCTAGGAAAGCTAGATGTAGTGCATGTGGAATTTATGGCCACTACACAAAATCCTGCAGGAGAAAAACGAATGCTGTTAAATGTATTCAGGAGGAACATGATTCAGATAGTGATTTAAGCAGCAATGATGATCCAGTTTCTGAATGTTCTGGGGCTGTTAAAAAGAAATTAATGTTAAACATTAGAGATGGATGCCTTATAATTGAAAACAAACCTGAGTGTTGGATTCACATAGGTCGTGTGCGTGTTAAAGTGTATGCTGATTCTGGCTCACCCTATTCAATTGTGAATGTGGAGGTGTGGCAGAAACAGTTTACTAGCAAGGTGGGTTCAAAATTATTTGCTTCTGACATAGATCCTGAGGGATATGGGGGAGAAAAGATTGACATACTTGGTTATCGTTGGTTTAAATTTGAATTCAAAAATCGCTACGCTTATGGAAAATTGTTTATTTCAAAAAAAGGTCCATCTGTTCTCGGATGGAAAGATCAAAAGAATTTACACATAGTCTTAGATCCAAACTCCAACGAGCAAGTTTTAGTAATGGATGATGGCACCAAAATGGGTGAAAAGCTGTTAAAAAAAATTCCTTCTGTTTTCAAAAAAAATATAGGCAAACTTAAGGGGTTTGAACATAAAATCATCTTAAAAGAAAACGCAATTCCTAAGATGCACAAAGTCAGGAATGTTCCCATTTCCTTAAGAGACGATGTAGCTAAGGAACTAGATAGACTAATTTCGGCTGACATTATTGAACCCGTAGAGAGTTCTGAATGGGTTTCTCCCTTAGTCGTTTAAACACAGCAACGGAAAATTGAGATTATGTGTTGATTTACGCCATCTAAATGAGAACATAGTCATTGATCAGTTTCCCTTGCCCAAAATAAATTAAATGTTAGCCTTATGGTGCAAAAGTGTTCTCAACAGTTGATCTATCTGCTGCGTACCATCAGATTCCACTTCACAAAGATAGCAAAAAACTTACCACTTTTGTCACTCCGCAAGGGTGTTTCCAATTTAAAAGGATGTCTTTCGGTTTAGCGTCCGCTGCTGCTGTTTTTAAGCGCTTAATGCACCACTTATTTTCTAATATTAAAAACGCCAAATTTTTTCAGGACGACATCTTAATATTTGGAAAAGATAAAGCTGACCATGATAAAACCTTACAAGAGGTGTTGTCTATTTTGGACGCTAAAGGTTTGACCATAGAATACTCCAAATGCACGTTTGCAAGTGATATTGTTTCCTATTTAGGTCACATAATCGACAACAAGGGAATTAGACCCAAACCCAACCTTGTTGACTCCATTAGATCAGCCCCAGCTCCAAATTGCAAGGACGACATAAGATCATTCATTGGTCTTGCCAAGTTCTGCTCTAAATATATCAAAACATTCTCTGCTAGAACTTACAAAATCAGACCATTGTAGAAGAACAGAAACAAATTTGATTGGTCCTTGGAGTTGTAAGCATTTACTAAAGACATGAATTCTCCTCCCTTAGACATGTCTCTTTCGTTATGTTGACTGAAGTTTGGACTCCATTTTGTATTGTCATGTCTCCACGTGCTCAACACGAGAAGAGTCCTATCTCCGTGTTAGTTGCTCTTGTAATCTGCCTAGTAACAGTCTATAAATAGTTCCTTTGTCCGCCTGGCGCATGCCCAGGCTTGACCACATCTGTTATCAGTTTGTCCTTGCTTGACCATGTTTTCGCGGGCTCAAGGAGTATGTCAGCTCCACCCACATATTGATCTTGTATCGAAAATGTCCATAAAAGGTAACATTCCTTGCCTCATGTTGTATTCTCCCACTTATGAGCCCCTCTGTTGTGTATAAAAGGGGACCGTGTACGCAAGTTCTTTGTGCTACTCTATGCAGTACTGAAGGGTATTGTATGGATTGTAGGACCACCCTTAAGGGTTAATAAACTTTGTCTTTGTACTTTGCAGTTTCCGTGCCAACTTCCTTATAGATTCCATTGCAGGAGAGCGAACCCTTGTGTCCTGCGGGCCTAGCTGAGGCCTGTATTCATCAATTGGCGCCCGTCACGTGGGGCTCATCGGCGACTCGGATGCTCGAAGGATTGGTCGCGACGAAGGTGAGGAATTTGGCCGGGGATGTGATCACTGCCAGAGGCACTTTAGTCCTGGTATCCCGAGGTTTTTCTTCCTTCCCTTCCGACCTGACCATCTGGGTGGCGCCGGTCCTCGACTGAGACCTCTTCTGTCGGTCCTGCCGTGACAGCCGTTTGGGCGAATTTTGGAGCTTGGCAGTTGGAATCTGGACTCTTGATTGGTAAGAACCGTTGTACGGTACTTGCTCCGAGTTTTTGAAGCCTGGTTTGGCTATTTGACTTTGATTTGTGATGACCGGTCATATCTTGTATTGATTATTGTGAGAATATATGCGTTGCAACACATATAGGCAGGTAATGTGGAGATATTTCTCCGGAACTGTGTAACTTTGAACGGCACAACGTTTAAGTGCCATTTTTTGATAATACTGCATATTCTGCATTATTTTTGAGCATGCCTGCTTTTAGCGCACTCCGTAAGTGGTGCTGCTGCTTTGGAAACCGGTTAAACCTCGAGGAATCTGCTCCAGCTCCCCCAGAGGGGACTCCTAATAGGGATATGTATGTGAAGCATGGTCTTTCTTCCATAATGTACAGCACAGTATGGAGGAAATATACCAGAAAGGATCCTGAGTTACGGTGGCCGTTGTATGGGTCGTTTGATATGCGTAAGATTGAGTATGTGGAACAGTGTATGTGTAAGCGTCGTGCTCGTCAAGACATGTTTGAATGTGTGCGATTATGGGTGAAGGAAGTGCGTGAGCGAGAGAAGCGTGAGAAAGCGCTGTTTGATAAAGAGCAACGGAAGAATGATCATGTGCGAGCACAGGAAGCAAAGCGTCGGGAGGAAAGAGAACAAACGGAGAGGCAAGAGAAAGAGCGTAGGTTACAAGTCTCGGGTCAATATGCTGTTCGTCAGTCACTTTATCCTGTCCTTGATAATCATGACGATGATTTTTATTTATTAGATCGTTCTCCGCCTCCTTATGTCGGCGCGTCTGCCCCGAGGCCACAAGATTCTGAATCGGGTTCGGGTAAGGTGGACACGCGGTCCATGTTATCGGCTGACCGAATGGGTGAGCTTCGGCAAGTTTCCTATCGTGCACTCAAGGGCAAGTTATCCCTTGCTGAGTTGTTGAATTCTTGGGAGTTGTGGCAGGATAGAGAAAGGTTGTATTTTTTGGGCCACTTTTCTGAGGAAGTGATTGCTGCTTTCCGGAAATATTCCAGTGTCTTTGAGCCTGACGATGTGGTATCAGATGCTAAAGCATTGCGTAATGGTGTTTTCTCTCCCTCTAAGGCGCCTGATGCGGTTCGGCGGCTGTTTGCGTTGCGGGATGCGGCGAGGAACCTTAAAGAGAAAGCACGCCAACAAGCTGAGGAGGAGAAGCGGTCGGATTCGCGTACCGGAGATGGCCATTCATCCACCTCTCAGTCAGATAAGAGCGACCTAGTGCATGCTAAACCAATGCGAGAAGCGGCGCCTTTGTATGTTCCTCCTAAAGGAGCGGGGACTAGCTCGGATATTACCTCCGCCGATGCTAAGGGATATTTTGTGTATAATTGGGTTTATACTCCCTGGCACAGGGCTGACGTTATGGCGTTAAAGAATGCGTTGCCTGATCCCCGCAAGAATCCAGCGGCCTTTTACGAAGAAGTCGAGGGGGCCTTGAATTCTTGTACTATGACCTTAGCAGATATAGATTTGTTCTTTGGGCTTATTTTACCACCAGATATGTGGCGATCTGTGCGGAAGGTGGATGATGTTGCCGCTTTTAAGGCTCGGTGGTCTGAGCTTGAGGATGAGGATAGGGAGAGGAAGCCCGCGCAGAAACCACCTCAGGTTATCTTAGATCTCCCTGCTGCTATTCTGGCTAAGTTGAAGACAATCATTCCCCCTAAAAAGATTGACTGGAATATGCTAGCCTCGTGCAAGCAGAAAGTCGATGAATCAGTTGCAGATTTCTTTACGCGCTTTGAGGAGACGTTTCATGATTTTAGTGGTCAGTCACTTACGGATGATACGGGTCGACACCTCTTTGCTGATAAATATGTGGCGAATTTATTACCGGCGATCGCAGCCCGCCTAAAAGCGAGTGAAAGTTCTTGGTCCACTGCGACCCCGACAGCCCTCCTGACTATAGCTCAGTACTATGAGCGCCAGGAGCAAGAAGCGAAGGGGCAGGAGGAGAAGAAATCGAAGGATTTAAAAACGAAGGTGATGTTAGCACAAGTATATGGTCCGCCCCGACGGGGTGTAAATAGAGGTAGGGGAGGATTTTATGGTCCTCCCTCGGGCCGATCTGATTTGAACAGGAATCAATGTGCGTATTGTAAGCAATCGGGACACTGGGCCAGAGATTGCCCGGCGTTGCATGCTTCGCGTCAGGGACACAATCAGGGTGGCCCGAGAGGTAGAGGGGGTTTCTCGAATTTTAGAGGGAATTCTAACGATCACGCTCGTTTTGACCCTGCCGGGCAGCAACGAGATAGGCCTAATGTTTTCGATCGACAAAACCAGTATCAAGTGTCGGGGATTGACCGTTCTGGGTACCATGATTCTCAGCATGCATAGGAATGCGTTGGATGGGGGTTAGAATCAGTTGAGGTGCCGGTTGATCAGAAGGGTCCTTACGTATCAGCTGAGGTTTTGGGTTCTACTGATCAGTTCCTAGTGGATACAGGAGCGACTCGTAGTGCGCTGTCTAAACAATTGGTTCCGAGGGCTCCCCCATCTGGCTTAATGGTTACATCGGTAGGGTTTGATGGTACACTCTCCCGAAGCCCTCTTTCACGGCCCCTCACATTTCAGGTTCATTCTTTTTCTGCACCCTGTCCGTTTCTGCTTGCCCCGAACACGCCGGACAATATTATGGGCCTTGATATGTTGAAGCACTTCAGAGCTACGATCCGCTGCTCCCCTGCTGGAGTGCGGGTGATATTAAATGACAATTAACCCCTGTCTGAACGGATGTGTGTGGTTGCAGAAGATGCTGTGTTAGCTACCCTCCCTTGTGCTTTGTGGGCCACCTCGGATACTGATGTGGGACAGATGGTGATTCCGCCTGTTCACATTAGTGTCCAGGAGGGGGCGGTGTTACCACGCCTTCCACAGTATCGTATTTCGCAGGAGGGGGAAGAGGCTCTTATACAGATAGTGCAGGATTTGATTAAGGTGGGAGTAGTGGAAGAAGTTCCCTATAACGTCTGTAATAGCCCGATTTTACCCATTTTGAAAAAGGATCCGGATGCCAAAGTCTATCGGTTTATAATTGACTTGAGAGAAGTGAACAAGATCGTGATACCTCAGTACCCAGTGGTTTCTGATATCACGACGTTGCTTACTTTGGTCCCGCCTACGGCGACCACGTTTTCAGTTATTGATTTGAAAAATGCCTTCTTTTCAATTCCTATTCATCCCGATAGTCGATACCTCTTTGGTTTCACTCTAAATAATAGGTCTTACCGATTTTGTAGAATCCCTCTGGGTTACACGGAAAGCCCTAGCATTTACAGTCAAGCTTTGAAAAGACAATTGGACTCCTTTGTTCTGCCCGAGGGCGTCGCCCTCATTCAATATGTCGATGACATCTTGCTGGCGGCCGACACTCCGGAGTTGTGTGAAACGAGTACGTTGTCTTTGCTTTCCTTTTTGGCATCCCATAATCACAAAGTATCTCGGAAAAAGTTACAGTTCTGTAGACCAAAGGTGACTTATCTGGGTCACCTTTTGTCTAAGGAGGGGCGTGCACTCACACCAGATCGTGTCCAAGTAATTCTGGACACGCCGACGCCGTCCACGCAGAAGGACGTGCGTGCATTTTTGGGTCTTGTTTCGTTTTGTAGGCAATGGATACTAGGGTTTTCACACATAGCTAAGCCATTGTTAGCCCTTTTGACAAAAGACACACCTATTCCGCTTCCTTGGACGAATGAGTGCAACACTGCCTTTCAGAAATTGCGACAGGCTCTCTGTTCAGCGCCAGTGTTAGGGACTCCTGATTATACCAAACCCTTTTCGCTGTATGTGCATGAGAAAGATGGATGTGCATTATCAGTTTTAGTGCAGATGCACGGCGACAAGCAGCGCCCTTGTGCAAATTTTTCGGCTGTACTTGATCCTGTTGCCCGAGCATTGCTTGGTTGTTTTCGCTCGGTTGCTGCTACAGCTGTGTCAATACGCCAAAGCGAGGGAATTGTGTTATCTCATAAGCTGTTGGTATTAGTCCCCCATGCTGTTGATGCCCTGCTTAATCAGACAAAGACGCAGCATTTGACCAGTGCCCGTTTAACGGGATATGAGCTGACGCTTTTGGCTCCTCATATTACGTTAAAGAGGTGTGCAACGTTAAATCCGGCCACATTGTTGCCATACCCCGAGACTCAGTCTGAAGCACGGAAAGCACATGATTGTATTCTTGTGACTGAGGAACAAACAAAGGGTCGTATTGATCTCCAGGATACGCCCTTTCCAGATGTAGATGGAGAACTGTGGGTGGACGGGTCATGCCTGAAGCTACCAGATGGTACGACTTCAGCAGCGTATGCAATTACCACATTGCAAACAATAGTGGAGGCAGCACGCATACCACAGAAATCAGCTCAAGCAGCGGAACTGATAGCATTAACACGAGCATGTGAGCTCAGTACAGGATTGTGTGTGAATGTTTATACAGAAAGCCGGTATGCCTTCGGAGTAGCGCACGATTTCGGCCTGCTCTGGAAGGAGAGAGGGTTTTTAACGTCACATGGAGTACAAATAATGCATGGGGAGTTAGTTCATAATCTTTTAACTGCATTGACATATCCGAAGAAAATTGCCATCGTTAAATGTAGCGCCCATAGGAAAGTAGTCGATAAAGTTGGAGAAGGGAATGCGTTAGCAGACCGGGTGGCACGGGAGACTGCGATGCAGCCTGGTGCTACTGCCATGTATGTAGTGAAGTCGCAAGTAGAAAGATGGCATGATGCGAAGGAAGAAGTGCGAGAAATACAGAGGACCATTTCTGATAAAGAGCGGGAGCAATGGTCCAGTGAGGGAGAATTGGATGATGAGGGTTGCTGGAGAAATAAGCAGATGGATAGATGGAAACTACCCACGGCTTTTGTACAACCTATGGTTCAGATGGCACATGGGCTAGCACATGTTGGAGCTTCCGCAATTGTAAAATTGCTTACCCAAGTCTGGGAGCATCCAGAGATTGCTAGCACGGCAAAGAGGGTGGTGCAGACCTGTATGATCTGCCTGAGGTACAACCCAGGAAAGGGTACTCGAACTCCAGCAGGAGGATTTGTAACACCTACTGCACCCTTTGAGGTTCTGCAGATGGATTACATCCAGCTTGAGCGCTGTAACAATTTGAAGTATGTTCTAGTAGTGGTTTGTGCCTTAGCAAATGGGTTGAGGCATACCCTACGAAAGACAATACTGCAATGACTACCGCCAAGATGCTGTTGAAGGAGTTCTTCCCTCGATATGGCGTTTGTAGACTTCTGTGGAGTGATAACGGACCCCACTTTATAGCGGATGTTATAAAGTATGTTTTGAAGGGTCTGGGCATCACCCAGAAGTTCCACGCAGTATTTCACCCTCAATCTGCAGGACTAGTCGAGAAGTATAATGGTACACCGAAGCTCAAGATCGCTAAAATCCAAGCTTCGACGTCTTTGACTTGGCCAGATGCTTTACCGCTGGCGTTATTGTCAATTAGGTCG
Source organism: Triturus cristatus (assembly GCF_964204655.1). NCBI lineage: Eukaryota > Metazoa > Chordata > Amphibia > Caudata > Salamandridae > Triturus > Triturus cristatus. The sequence goes on along the minus strand of NC_140592.1, from coordinate 1,108,789,848 downwards.
GTACCGCACTCTCGAACCGGTCTTACACCGTACGAGATTGTCTTTGGACGTCCAATGAATATTTGGGGTCCACCAAAACCTAAGACTGTGTATGATGTACCTTGTGTAATGATGAATGATTATCTGGCACAGTTAACGGATAACTTGGTTTCTATTCATCAACCGGTCCGGGAGGCGCTCCCTGATCGGTCCACCGGTGAAGGACATAGTCTCCGGCCTGGCGACTATGTCATGATAAAAATCTTTGACAGGACGAACAGCCTGGAGCCGAGATGGGTTGGTCCTGAGCAAGTCCTGCTTGCAACGAGGACGGCTGTGCGAGTTTCCAACAGAAAGAATTGGATCCATTCCCTGCACTGCCGCAAAGTACCGCCCGGATTGGTGGAGCCTGCTGTATTGACCGATCAACGAGAGATTCTGACCACAGAGAAAGGCCGTGCTGTGGAATCGAACGAAGCTGAGGAGCTCTTTCCGGACCACGCGACTCCTAGAGGAAAGCGATATCATCTGAGGCCAAGAAAGTGAATCCTTCAGTATCGGGACATGTCAGAACGGCCCTTGGGTTAGTGAAACGGAGAGCCAATGAGGCAAGGGGGGGGGGGGGGGGGGGATCAGCCCTGCATTAGTGTAGTGACACCCGTCTTGGCCCGTTGGTGAAGAAATCGACCGCTGCCTAAGGGGAAGAGTTCTGACAAACCTTTTAGTTTCAGGAAGATATTGATTCTTTATCTTGACATGGAGAAAAAGAAGATCCTTTGTGCAACAGGTTTTATGCTCACAGTAGCTATTGTTGGGATAACCACATGGTTTGTGGAGGATGTGACTCCTGCTCGAGAGTTACTTGTGTTGACCACTCCAGTGCCTGAGGAGCACTACTTCTATACCCTTCCGTATCAAGAATTGAAGCATCGTCAGTCTTATTTGAATAACACTTTCATCCAGATGTTGCATCATACCCACGTTGCCATGAATGCTACGAACTGTTGGATATGTGGTATGATGCCAGCTCATCAGAAGAAAGGAGGAACGCCATTCATACCTCTTCCTTTCTCTCATAATGGCTCTTGTAGAGCATGGTACACTTTGCTTTTTGCCACCCGGAAACCCACAGTGGGACGATTACTCTTCAGATTCAATAAAGAATGTCATCAGGATAAAGATGGATATCCGCAAGCGAATGGGACAATTTGGGAATGGGAAGAGTATCGACCAGACAATGAATCGATTCCTTATATTTTCACGAACACCAGAGACACTGTGGGAAAAGACAAATTTGTGATTCAAGTGGCACAAGCTCAAGCGGACCTGTGTGTCCAGAGTGTGGGTTATATTCCTGTTGGTGTTAGTGATTGTATTACCATATTAAACATCGACAGGTTGAATAACAGTACCTTCTTAGCATCCCATAATACATACTTCGTATGCGGAAATAAGGGTTATTACCGTTTGCCAGCCGGTTGGTCCGGAGTATGTTATGTAGCGTTTCTATTGCCTCCTGTATTTTTGGCACCTGCATCCTATCATAAGGATTTGAAGTTGTTAAATAATGTGACTGTAAATAGGTATAAACGTACTTTATCAATTGATGATGTGGATCAGACTGACACCAGTCTGCAGCAGTACATTGATTTTAATTTAGGATTGTTTTTCTTCGTTGGAGCTGCCCTAAATAGTAGGAAAGTTCGAAGATTAACAAGAGTGGTAGAGGCTGTGACAAACCAAACCGCTGCTGCTCTTGGGAATCTTACGGAAGAATTGCAGATTACCAGAATTGTTGCATTGCAGAATCGTATGGTGTTAGATGTTATGTTAGCTGATCGAGGTGGAGCTTGTAAAATTATCGGGAGTAGTTGCTGTGTGTTTATCCCTGACCACACACCGTCAGTCTATAATGCAATCAACAGGTTGCATAAAATTGCAGCTGAAATCCATACAGAAAACGGCACTTGGTCCTTTTCTGGATGGTTTTGGGCATTGATCACTGCTTGGGGTTGGAAGGTTTTAACTGGTCTCTGTATAATTATAGCAGTTCTGTTTTCTTGCTGCATCTGTGTCCAATGTGGTCCTTTGCTCTGTTCCTTATGTGTATCCTTCTGTATTCCCGATAAGAAAGCTATTGCCAATGTCACTTATCAGAAACGTTTAGCTAAGGAAGTAGAAGGAATGATGACAATTGACATATACGATGATTATCCTAACAAACCGGATGTCTTCAGTAAATGCTGAAAGGGTCATCTGTTGTAAATTGAAACCACGATGTGATTAAGCATTTACTAAAGACATGAATTCTCCTCCCTTAGACATGTCTCTTTCGTTATGTTGACTGAAGTTTGGACTCCATTTTATATTGTCATGTCTCCACGTGCTCAACACGAGAAGAGTCCTATCTCCGTGTTAGTTGCTCTTGTAATCTGCCTAGTAACAGTCTATAAATAGTTCCTTTGTCCGCCTGGCGCATGCCCAGGCTTGACCACATCTGTTATCAGTTAGTCCTTGCTTGACCATGTTTTCGAGGGCTCAAGGAGTATGTCAGCTCCACCCACATATTGATCTTGTATCGAAAATGTCCATAAAAGGTAACATTCCTTGCCTCATGTTGTATCCTCCCACTTATGAGCCCCTCTGTTGTGTATAAAAGGGGACCGTGTACCAAAGTTCTTTGTGCTACTCTATGCAGTACTGAAGGGTATTGTATGGATTGTAGGACCACCCTTAAGGGTTAATAAACTTTGTCTTTGTACTTTGCAGTTTCCGTGCCAACTTCCTTATAGATTCCATTGCAGGAGAGTGAACCCTTGTGTCCTGCGGGCCTAGCTGAGGCCTGTATTCATCAGAGTGTCAACAGGATTTTGAGGATATAAAAGATTGTATTTCCAATGTTGCTTCGTGGAAAAGTTTCAACCCTGAAGCAAACAGCATAATAACTACTGATGCTAGCATTAAAGGGTTAGGCGCCGTTCACAGACTGATGATAAGGGGGATGAACATATAATAGCATATGCCTCTAGATCTTTGTCACCTACGGAGGAAAAATACTCAGTGATTGAAAAAGAAACGTTAGCGTGTGTTTGGGCCGTCGATCATTTCAGAGCTTTTGTGTGGGGAAAACATTTCATGTTGCGCAGTGATCATAAACCTCTTCTCAAAGTTCTTACTACAGAAGGCACCAAAAATACATCAGCTAGAGTTGCCAGGCTAGCAATCAGGCTACAGGACTATTGTTATAAAATAGAACACATTCCGGGAAAAAAAAAATTACATGGCTGATTTTTTTTTTATCTAGAATGCCCAAACAACTTGATGAATGTGAAGATGAAACCTGGAACTCTTATCAGATTGCATTTGTTCACGATTATGGTAACAATGGTATTTCTGAAAAAAAAATGGGATGAGGAATATTTAAAAGATTGTAAATGTAGTGAATTGTGCGATGTCAAATCTTATCTCACTCAATCATGGCTCAGGAAATTGGGCAATAATCATCCTTTAAAACCCTATTGGGAAGTCAGATTCGAGTTAAGTGTCCAGGGGGATAATATATGGAGAGGGGAAAGAGTCATTCCACCCAAAAGTTTACGTTCTCCTATTATAGCTCTGTGTCATGAAGGTCACTTTGGCATTGTTCGTACTAAGCAAACCGTCAAAGCTTCATTTTGGTGGCCTAACATGGACGCAGAAATTGAACTATTTGTTCGCAATTGTGATCTATGCAAAGTGGCAGATAAGTCTCTGGTTATGTGTAATCCTCCTTTAGGTGTGATGTCTAGACCCAGCTCTCCTTGGGAACATACTGCAATAGACATTATGGGCCCTGTTGGTAATGAACAAAAAATCATTCTGGTGTTAATGGACTTGTTTTCTAGATGGCCCATAGTTAAAGTAGTTTCTAGAGCTGACACTGATTCGGTTCTTAAATTTCTCGACAAGTCATTTCAGTTAGAAGGTATTCCTTCTGTTCTGCTTAGTGATAATGGTGTTCAATTTACATCAAACAGAGCCAAAGAATACTTTGATAAACTATGCATAAAACACAAAACTACAGCACTTTACAACCCTAACAGTAATGGAATGGTTGAGTGTTTCAACAGAGTTATCAAAAACACAATTCAAATGGCTGCTAAGCAGGGTGATTGGGAAACACAGGTTCTGAAAATGGTTTGGGCTTATAGGGTGTCAATTTGTGAAGCCACAGGGTATCCACCTTTTGTTTTAATGCGTGGCAGGAATCCCACTACAAAATTTACACCTGGTTGGTTATTCAAACACAACATTGTGCATTGGTCTGAAGATGTTGTCAGAGAGAAAGCTGTCACACTTCAATCTAAAAGGAAGGATTGGTATGATTCTAAACACAATACTAAACAATCTGATATGATTGGGCAGTGGGTCAGAGTTAAAAAACCTGGCAAAGTTGCAAAAGAGGTTAGCAAGTTTTTTGAACCCTTACAGGTAATTGAACTCTTGAATAATGCGGTTCGTCTGTCCGATGGTAAGGTGTGGAATCTCAAGAGAATTGCTAAATGTACTGCACCTTCTACTTGCACAAGTGATGTTCCTGCTCTATTCGATTTAGAGGATTGCATGGACAAAGTCAGTGTTGATGACAACGTAAATGTAAATTCTAATGAGCATACTGATATAAATGTGTCCACATGTGAACACAATGATGCTTCTAGCACCTCGCTACGGGCCTCTGGTTCTCCTAATGTGCATACTAATGGTGTTACTCCCACTTCTGATCTCACCCATCATAAGCGGGAGAGAAGACCGCCGGTTTGGTTAAAAGATTACATTTCGGAAAATTTTCCATTGTAATTTGTGCAACCTGTAATACTATGTGTTGTATTAGTTTACTCTTGTTTCTGGTATATGTTTTTTCTTTTCTTTTCTTTTTTTTTATCATCTTAAGTGCTTTCTTATCATATATATTGCTTTTGAGCTTATTTTGTTTTTTTGAGAAAAGGGGATGTGTTATGTTATGATATGTACACGTTGTTTTATGGTATGCTTCCTCATGCAGGTTTCACGTTCCATAGAATATGGAACGTGGAGCAGGCAAGTGGAAGTGCACAGTTGATCCTGGACGTGAGACTGACCGGTTGTTACAACGTACTGCTTCTTCGTTCAATAAAGACAACTTTACTCTACTAAATCCTCGATGTCATCATAACAAGAAGACTTCCTAAAAAAAGGAAGAGAAACTTCCACAACAAAAATAACAATTTAAAAAGAAGAAAGTGGCCAGAATTTCTGCGAAATATGGCACAAATACTCAGAACAAGATGTGGGCAAGAACCCAGATGTCACTATAGTTCACCACACTCTTCGAGAGTTTCTGGTTGGGATACTGACTAATCGTTACGTACAAGTAGAAACTCCAGCTCCGCTCTCCTGATTGACTGTATGAGTTAGACATAGAAATTGAGGGTGATATACTGCATACTATTAAGGTAATATTCTGACAGATCGAACTAATGAATACAACATTCTCTGGCTGTAACTGATTGGCCACCTTAGTTTGTTAGAAACGTCCTACACGAAGAGAATGCAATCATGCCTTCCTTTTCCGTTATTGTTTCAGAGGATGTTAAAACAGCTGGTCTTGTTCTCAAGAGTATGTTAAATGTCTGATAAAGAACAGATTTCCAAAGAGAAATTTCCAAAGAAAACACAGGGCTAATATGAAGCATCGGGCTCACCTAGGATGTCAGGAGGAATTCTCCTGTTCGGTCACCACGGCACCAATTGAAGTGCCTTGCAAAGGGCGGTATGCCCTTCCTGAGATAGGGATTTGAAGTAAATACCACAATATCCACTTAACACATAAGGGGGTGGAACGTTATTTTGCGTTTTGACTTCCTATTTGTGTTACAGCAAACAAATGTTTTTGCATTTGTCACCCCGAGTGGGAAGGGTATGCCCAGACGTGAGTCTTGTGCTCTCCATGCCACTGTAAACAAGCTATCCTGGCTGAAGAGGTGTGAAACCCTGAAACCGGTCCTACGATGCTTGTTTCCAGTCCAGGGAGGACCTGGCTTGGCAGTTCGGGCTGGACTGTTCCCATGAGGCACAGGGTCAAGACTGATTTGCATATGGCTGGGTTCAAACTGGAACGGCATGGTGAGATCTCTGTACTGGGGTGAATGTATGACATTGTTCTGCATTCTGTCCATCAACTGTTGTTTTTGCATTTGACTTCCTATTTGCCCTAAGTTTTCTTTGGATGTTTCTCTTTGGAAATCTATGTCCTTTATCAGGCATTTTTCATACTCTTGATAACAAGACCAGACATTACTCATAGGCTTCACTGCAATTTTTGCCCTGAAGAAGTCCACTGTTTGTTGGACGAAACGCATTGGCTGGTTTTATCAGTATCATTATAAAAGCATCAATAATAGAATATGACAGGAGTCATGAAAAATCAGAGATTAACTTTCAAAAATGTATTTGATCATTCGTAAAAAAAAAAAAAGTTGCATGTGGTGCACCTCTGGCTGTAATGTTTGTAATGATTTCCCTATGAGAAGGGAGTACCCTTTTGGGCAGGGGGTGCATATAGGGTAGTGCATACTATGAAATAGACTTTTTGAATTGGCTCATTTTAGCAGTATAACGGTGTGGCAATCTTTTGAGGTCCACTGCCCACCTTTGATGTTAAAACAGCCTATGCTACAGAATGGACTCTTGCTCAAGCCCCAGCATTATATCGCAACCAGTAAGGTCGTGCTAGAGACTCACTTTATCATGTTATACCTATAAGGTGAAGCACGCAAGAACATGCCTAATACCCTACTAAACATGAAGCTTAATGCTCTGTTCGGGAGATTCTACCACAATTAGAATATCAAGGTATGATTGAGCCTTGTGCCTCCCCTATTAATAATCCACTGTTTCTTGTGCTTAAACCAGAGCATTCCTATCGTACAGTCTTAGACTATGGACAATGAAACCGTTCCACACGCACTTTTGCTGTGCAAAATTCACACAGCACAATCTTAATAAACAACATTGCTTGTAAAAAATCAAAACTACATTGGACAATTTTAATGGCGTATTCTGTCAAAATTCAGAGCCTGAAAGCTGTGATTTCACCACCTTTGCAGCGACAGGAGCTCAGAGAAGGTTCTGTAGGCTCCCACAGAGGTAGAAAACAGTGCAGGTCTGTTTGCTGCCCAAGTAACATCAGTTTTACAAGAAATTAACTCAGAAGTGTTGTCTTATGTTGATGGTATTTACCTCGTAGGTGAAGATTTTAACACACACTTGGCCATGGTAGATTATATCATTTTGGGATTCACTGAAAATGGCTATAATTCAATTTTCCAAAACCTAAAATGGCCTTTCCCAGTGTCCTGTTTTTAGGATATGAGTTATTGATTGAAGGCAAAATCTTAGCACCACATTTCTTAGAGATGTGTGCTTTCTTGCAAACACCAAATATATACAAAAAATATCAATTTCTTTTGGGCTTTCAAAACTTTGGTAGAATTTACATACCACATTATGCTCAATGGGTTAAACCGTTGTATGACTAAATTCTTCCTGATATTTCTAATAAACATTGGACTACTGAACACACTACTATTCTTAGAAATTTACTGATTGACGTGCTTAAGTCTAAACACTTACATTCTCGTGTGAACACTACTAAAATAGTAATCTGCATAATTACAAGTTTCAGTGGTTTCACATGTTTTATTCAATGAAGGAGAAACAGTGTTGATTGCATATACATCACATTCATATTCCAATGTGGAAATGTGTTTTGCATCAACAGAAAAAATCTTGACTAAGGTTCAAACAGCTGGTCTGAAGGAATGTCCATTGGCTCAATGGAAACGCATAATTGGGGGTGCCTGCTGTTTCTGCCTTTGAAGCGGTCACCAAGGCCAGCGTTCCTAACACGAAAGCCTTACACCCAAGATTGATTCAGGGGCCACTTCCTTGACCGCTACTGATGTAGATTGTTTTTGTCCCTACTTTACAAACACAGGAATACTTCAATATGAGCAAGAATACCCTGTATCTGGTGACATTTTGCCTCTAAATCAATATGATTTCTTAATCTATACTGATAGTTCAGCCCAGCCAACGGTTAGTACAAACACTCAGCAGCATGTGCTGCATAAAAGGTGTCATGAAAGATGGTGTATTTCAGGCACAAAAACATATACAGAAACGTTAGGTGACTGTACCACTCAGTTGGCTGAATTGAAGGCTTTGGTTCTGGCTTTGCAGAATAAGGATTCAGAATTTCCCACATTTATAGTGTGTGATTCCTATTACGGCGTTCAAGCCTTTAATGATAATTTACCGTATTGGCGCTTGAATGGATTAACTGATTCTAAAGGAAAGGCTATCAAGCATAAATTCCTTTAGGGCAAGGTGGATGCCGAAGAATGCTTTGTCAGGGGCTCATGTAATTCAAACATTGAGCTAACTGGTTGGTGTACACATTGCATGGATTTCATTGGCCGATGAAGCTGCCAAGGCGGCTGTTTTTGTAGCTGTGATTACTCATTCACATACATGGATTTATGAAGACATAATGGCTGTGGTCACTGCTTCGGCTACTGGCAAGCCCGCCCTTAGGGGTATTTTTCAGAATAACTTTTATAAATTTAGTCCTCAAAGTATCCCCTTAGCCTGCATTCCTGGGGTGGGTGATCGAGTGATACCCAACCGGGACTACAGGTTAGAGTTAATAATAGCTGCTCATGAGGGTTTAGCATCTGCCCATTCTGAAGTGGCTGCTAAAGTTTCTTTACTACAGAAATGGAAATGGTGGCAGGGTCTTTATAAACAGACTAAAAATGTTGTCTCTTTAGTCGACAAATTAAAATTTCTACCATTGCATGCCCACCGCAGACACCTCTTTCAGTTTCAAATAAGCCATTACATTGTGTCTATTTAGAGATTTGCGGACCACTCCATTCGGATAATGCCTTTAAATGTATCCTAGCGGCTGCTGATTCTTCTCCTCAATTTTTATGGGTGTGGCAACTGCGATCAGCTGGTGCTCGAAATGTTGTTAAAGATTTGCAAGTCTTTATTGGTACATATGCACTAGTAGCAAGCCACTCGGGCCAGGGACCCCGCTTTTGCCTCTAAGGCTTATCAGGATACTGTGGGCACCCTGGGAGTTGCTGTGCATTATTCCGCCCCCTAAGAACTGTGACTAAAAGCAGTCTTTAACAGTGTGAGTATTAGGTTCAGGTCATAGTTGGCTCCATCACCTGTATGGAGTCCAGAGAGCATGAAATCATCTGCCTAGAAGGTCTTTGGGTGATCAAACAGCCTATGAAGTGTTTTCAGGGTCCAAATGTATGTTCCAGTTCTTGATAACTGGCACAGTGTCTGGAGATGCGCTCTTTGACATCAGTCAATGTTTCGCTGTTTTACAGGAATTACAATCCATCTGAGATGAGCACTCCAATTAGAATTCTAAACATTTTGCCACTGATCAAGTGAAGGAGCAACCAGCGGTTAGCGGCTGGATTCTTAAAATTGGGGATCTAGTCAGAGAGAAGATTGGAGATTTAAAAAATGTTTTGGCCCGTCCTACCGTGTACCAGTGCCTGTCCTTGCTGTCAAAGGTACTCGAACTGTGATTTTGTCACCACTCACTGGTTTTAAATATAACAGACTAGTTTCAATTGATTTGATTAAGTTATAATATGTGACCATGTAAGAAAGTGTCCTTTTTGTATGGTGAGATTCCCCCCACACACTTTTTGTTCCAACGCTGGTGGTTATGACTGATAGTGGACTGGAGTCTGCTGCCCAGACTCCAATGTAAGTACTCCATAAATCATAAAAGGAGCTGTTATTATATGGGACAGGGTAGCCTAAACTTCCTCCCCTTCTACAGAAGCAGAATGAATATGTATCAGAAGATCTCTGGTTGTTGGTAGCAGACCCCATACCTTAGCATACACAAATGAAGGTTCTACATCTCAGGTGCGATCACAATCTCTTCCCTGTAAAGATCCCTCTCCAAGTGTGTTGTTACCTATCTGTGCATACCTATATAAAAGTAAGTGTACCCAAGAAACAGCTGCATTTGTGTGTTTTGTTGAGGTGCTAGGGCCTGATTAGAGCAGAATAACAAGGGTTATTGTTGTTTGACCTTGTCTACGGTGTTCAGATTAAATCCCAGGAAAGAACAGAACGCAAAATCAACAGCAGGTTCTGTGTGAAAGTACAGTGTGGCACAAAGCAAAATAAGTTTGTGTAGTACCGTGCGCAAAGCAGACAGCAGTCTGCAACCTGCTCATGCTAACATAGGGAAAACGACAAAGGCCTTTGTAGGAGAGTAGGATCGGCTTCTTACCCCCCCCCCCCCCCTTTTTGCTGCTGTAGCCTGGGTAAGGTGGTGCATGCACCCATTACGGAGATATAGGTTCACTATATCTCACCTATCACTGCACATAGAAACCTATCGGTCACCCCTATGGCAGGCCTTATCAATCCTGAAGGCAGGGTGCTTGGTTTTGTGCGAGAGGGTTGTCTGTGATTCAGCCTGACCATATATTCTTAAGTGCATTATAACCCAACGGTAAATGCTAACTTTGGACTGGCTGCATGGAAACATGTTTTGTTTGGTGTCAAACACTCTGGAATCATACCCCCACACCAGTAACTGTTTTGGGAGTAAGATCCCACCCTTCTAGAGGGAGAGATGATGGCACCGGTATTCCCGGTACCAACTTAAAAGAGCCCTGGCATCACAAAATGGATGCTGCAGGCACAAACACAAGTCTGGCCTCCTGCTGCTGACCGAAACTCCAGGGAGGGGAGGCCTGGACAATAGGTTTCCTGTCACAGGGAGGTGTCACCACCTCCCAGATAGGCGTTAGTGTATTGGGGCTGGGTGGGTGCACTCTGGGAGTGCTTCGAAGTTCTGCACTGGGGATACATTTGGTGTCCCTGTGCATAGTCCAGCTCAAACCGGTTCAGGGGCTACCAGCCTCTGCTCTGGTGCGAAACTGGACAAAGGAAATGGGTGTAGCCACCCCTCTTTCCAAACCCTCCCATAGGTGGGTCCCCTGAGTTAGTCCAACCCCTTCCTTAGGGGATAAAGAAGGAACCTCTGTAACCAGAACTTTAGATATCCCTGGACAAAACTCTGAAAATGAATCCTACAACTTCGACGATCTGTTCAACCCAAGATGACTGAGGAATCTCCCTTGGAGTAAAGGAGTTACTCCCCTGCTTGGCAGGCACCAAAGATGCATCTGTCCGGTCTGCATCTCTGAAGCTCCCACTGGACACTGAAGACTGCAACACCAGAGGTGGATTTCCAGACTTCCCAGAGGCTGAACCAGGTCCCCGGCAAAGCTGAGACCCGTAGCCCTCGTGGGTACCGTGGAACCGGAACCCCTGGACACCGAGCACATTTGCAAGTGCATCAGCTTCTCGCATCTCCTAAGGCTGTGCATTGGGTTACTTGTAGCCCAGACCCGAGCAGAGAATCCACCGAAGATTGTCGGTTTAGTCACCCCGAGTGACCCGTGGGCCGCCATTTTGTGATTCCTCTCGAGGTCCCTTCGGGATCTTTGGTCTGGTGACTGGTGGGTCCCTGTGAAGGTAACTCGGACTTTCTTTGGGCTTCCCTGGTTGCTCCAGACGTGCCCTCACTCCTCCTCGCTGGGGGAGTCCCTTGGACCTTGCTGGTCCGCACCGAAGCATCTTTCTCCTTTCTGCGTGGGTTGCTGTTGCCAAGGCTTGTTATGTCCAATCCGGGCACCGACGCTGCAGCACTCGATATCCTTCGTCAGATAGCTTGAATCCAGCTCATGGTCGTCCTCGACGCCTCCTGGTCCTCGTGGCCGAAGAGTCAAGCTTCACCTTCACCTGAAACACCGGACATTGGTGGGCATTCGTCTATCGTGCCCCTGGTCACTGGCAAGTGACCCAGACTCTGTCCCCTCTGCTTTCAGGTTCTCCACATCTTCGATCCAGGCTTGGATCTCTTCGGACACTTCGCATCTTCCCGGCAGCAGCACTTCTTTGCCAGCTTCCATTGAAAACGATGACCCGACACCATTTGACACCTATGCACCCGGCTTCCCTGAGTGAAGTAACTCTAGTACTCAGGTGCTCCTGTGGGTGTTGACCCTAGAAATGTCTAAATCCAAGAGGGTTTGGTCATAGTCCATCTCTAAGTGTCCTTTATCCTTAAAAATCTAACCGCGACTTTCCCCATAGAAGCTAACGGGAGCTCGCGGCTGTGTTCTCACACTGCACACGGCCCCCGTGGGTCCCCTGTGTCACTACCTTGGGTGGTTCCTTGGGGTCCCAGCGATTCTACAGGCTCTAGGCCTTGTGTCTAGTTAAGTTGTGGTTCTTATACCACTATTTAAGTATATGGTTTGACTCGCCCCTAGGGCCTAACGTGTATTTCGTGCTACTTTACTGTTTATTTGAAGTGTAACTTATGTGCTTTTGCCTCCAGCCTCATAGAGAGACTAGAGGGGTGTGTTTAGTAATAAATACATATATTTTATATATATACCTGGTGTGGGTTCCTTTCATTTGGCCATTCAAGAGATTATAGACTGGTAAAAGAAGCTGCTTTACATTTCTTCAAGACTGAGCCTGAAGGCTGCTCTCCCTAGCTACCACTAGGATAGCTTTCAATAAAGGTTGTCTTTAACATATCATCAATAAGGGGTTGTTTGGACTGGTGCAGGGTGCCCACTATAACTAGTGAACAGCATATACCAGGCCAACTTCTCACAGCCTGCACAGGCCATATTATCCCCTCCCCTTGATCAGGATGGTAGCACCAAAATGACGGCAGAAATCAGGCGATAAGCAGAAGCAAAGAGTATGAATGTTTTTTAATGCAAGTCCCCAATAGGGACCATTGCCAAATTAGAAGAAAAATAATTTAAATGAAAAATGTATCCAATTGCTGTGTATAGTTGGGACCCAGAATGTAGTGTGAAAAGACAATGATTCCAGTAAGAAATCCGAACCTTCCAAATTAGAATTGTCCGTCATCCAGTTGAGCAGGTCAAAGGAGCAGACATGCTCCTCATATCTAGTTGTCGACAAGACCATGAAAGGACAACCTGTGTTGATTTAGATGAAACTGAGATCCAGAAGGCACCGCACAATTGTACAGCGATCATCTCCAGCCACTGACTACAACGCTGGGTTGTACACAAGCTGCATACCCAGCGAACAGTTCTGGTTATGGGTCACTAAGTGACCCATCAACCGTTCGAAATCCAGGGCAGCGTGAGGTGGTGCAGTCAAGCAAATGTCCAGGGCCTATTGAAAAAGGAACCGGATGCAATGAACCACTGGTTGCACACAAGTGAAGTAAGCATATCGGAAGGGTAGCCAAAATTTGGCATCCAAGAGCACTTCTCCAAAAAGCTGCAGCATTTGCTCACAGCACAGCTGCAGCGATGCCAGCCCTGGAAGAAACACAAATGAAGGAGCCATTGCTGAATAGCACAATTATACCGCAAATTAGGGTGAGCAACATCGGGAACCCACCGAACAAGTTGGAAAAAATCGAATGTATAAAAGCTGGGATTACTCCAAAAATAGCTTGAAAAGATGTCATGAGGCCAGAGCCACAAGTTTAAAAAAAGTGTGCCATGCCTGTGGTACCAGATGCATTAAATATTTGATGTATCAATTCACCGAAATGTAGCGTAAGATTTGTGTTCAACAATGACTGTATTTCACTAGATGTTCTTGCCTCCTGCAATTCAATATTGTTGAAACAATAACGCTTTGAGTCTGCTTAGCTGATTGAAATCTGTTTTCAATGTTGGAATGGAAGGCCATAACAAACTATCTACACTCCCATGTGGGGGAACAGAACGTTGTTGCAACAAGTAACTAACTGGGAAACAGATACCACATATGGAATTCCCGCCCGCAGACCGCAACAGTCTTAATCTTTAAGAATGAGAGAGCTTTCATTTGAAAGCAATGTGAGAGTGGGAATAATTGTGGTAGCAGGAGTTTATCTCAAATAACAAGCCGGATTTGGGGCAGAAACATTACAAGCGCTGTGAGTTTTTACTGGTTTACACACAAGGGAATGACTGGCAGTGGAGTTGCACTTCTCCCCTGTAAAAAAAAAACTTCTCAGCCCGTTGACAATAATATGTAAAGGGCAGGGACCATAACTGCTCCATAGGGGTTCATATCTACCTATTGGGAAATGTTTCATGGAGGCAGTGAACTGAAAAGTCGAAATGGGCAGCGAGTTAACCCCATATATTAACCATACCGCAGATTGAGTTTCACGCGAAAGTGAAGGGAAGTTGTTCAAGCTTCTCAATGTGTAAATGGTGTATTTCATAGCCATTGATTGCTGTGTGCATGTCCAATTAAATGGTAAGAACAATGTGCTACAATTAAGGCAATGCCAAGAAATGTTTCCATTTTTAAGTGTTTGCAGTTTTCAGCTAAATTGCATTACTGACCTAAGTTGATTCTTTCCTTGATACAAGGTCAAGACCTCATTTTGTACAATATCTATTACAGAGGAAACAATATTATCTAAAGTATAAATATGAGATGACCGTGTATTAATACTGTTATTGACAACAGCAAGCACTTTATCTAAATTATCTTGATCAATTTGGCATAAACGTATTGCAGCTTCCAATTGCGATAATTGCCAGAGTTCATTATAAGCAGCATAAACAACACGTTTTGAACTGGGGACTTTGGACCCAAAAGGAAATCGGATATGTTTATACCTTCGGACAGGAGAGAAAGATGTTTCACAGCAGACAATGTGGAATGTTTTAACCATTGTTGGCATCATTTACCTACGGAATATGTAGTAACAGTGATGGAATGCGGGGTTTGTGGATAACATGGGTCTGGTCTATTGAGTTTGAACCCAGAAGTAGTGTTCACGAAAGGAGAATGACAAACATTCATGTCTGATAGCCATACTACCCACCCAGTTGAAGCTGTTAAAGAAGAATTAAATGTACTGTTTTGTATCATACTATTTAATTGGTTTTCAGTATAATTTATATAAGATTGCCAATTATCAAAAGGGGCCAAATATGGAATAGTGGGAGTATTCAGTTCTTTAATCTTAGCCAACCCCAGACAAGAAATCTGTTGGACTGTGTCATTAAGAATGAGAATTTGCATGGGTATCAGACATGCACGAAATAGTGATTCTGTACCTTTCACTTGCCAGGACTTAGTGCCCCATATTGATTTTAAGTCAATATTGTCCTTCCAATAATCCTATCCTTTCATTGCTAGTTCATCAATAAATAGAGCTGCATATATTTACTTGGTTTGAGTAAGCATATATTTTTTCGATGGAGTGGGTACTCATTTCAAATAGTATGACACCGGGTCAGAAAGGTTATAACAGGTAAAATAAGTGTACTTAATCTTTTGTGTATATGAACTACCCTGTGATGGAGTAGGACAATGTTCCCACTGAGTATAATTATATTGGGGATGCTGTCCATTAGCTCTATGCAAGAAATGGTGTCCATAATGTTGCTAACAGAACAAATTGGCATAGTTTGCAGAATTTAAATATAAATCCTCTGTCAAAGACAGTGTAATATTGCAATTCGGAAAACGGAATTCACAGCATCATCGTCCCAATCATCTGATTGTAACCCAGGCACTACTACTTCACCTATGTAAATATGGAATACATATGGTATCTTCAGGGTCTCCGTAGGACTGAAGACATCGAATGGTACTTTATCCCATACAATTCCATCGGTAACTGGGACTACTGAAATGTTAACAAGGGACGAGTCTCTTTTCATTTTATGCAAGGAGGAATGTGGGGTCAACAGCCCATTGACCAGTTCTGCAGCAGAACGATCTTGGAGGTAATGGACATTAATCAAAGGAAAAAAAAGGCACAAATCCAATCCACAGGACCAAAAATACCATGGAAAACAGGATCAAGACGTGTCCAAGGAGGGACCAGAATAGTGCGTTTTAACCAGGAGATGAAAACACACATCCGTGCTTGTGGTGGGGATAAAGCTGAGGACAACCAAGAACTGTCTGAAGAAAAGTTATCTTGATCGATATAGTAACCAGAAGAACTCAACTGAAATAACAGAGGCTGGGATTCTGGATGTAGACCTGAAGCTTGCACTCCTGAAGGGACCTTGAGGTGTGGATCAGAATAAACAATTTTCCTTTGTGGAGTGTTAGAAAGGTAAAACGGGTACCAAGTCAACTGAAGACTCGACATCCCCCTCTGGCAGCTGGGGAGAAACTGAAGTAATGGAGCTCACGGGCTGTAAAGGAACATCTCTTGTTGGGACACCCCTAGGCATTCTATTGAGGATTGACTAAATGGTGTAACTTGACATGTTCAATTGAAACTAAGGGATTATCTTTGTATCCTGGAAGTGGAGGTAAAGTTACAGTTTGGGTACCCTAAAGACCAAGCACTGGAACAGGAGCATGGTAGGAGGGACCGAATTCTTTCTTAACTGCCAACTTTTAACAAACCAGATCTCCAACTTTAGAAAGCCAGCCAGAAACAGGAATCGGGACCACCACATCTGATGGAGGAGTCAAAATGGGTTTAAGCTAGAGCATCACAACACTTTTGTAGATCCTGTAAGACCGCATAGTGGTTATCTACGTCAAAGGCTGTGGCAGCCGCCACAACGTCTACACCATCAAGGTCCGGAACATACATCTTGATGCCAAAGAGCACTTTGTACGGGGTTCACCCACCCAGACATCACCTTAGGAGGTTATTAAGAGCATGTTGAACCCCACGGCCCTACCTAATACCCTCGCTGTTAAAGATTGCTTTAAGTCATGGTTCATCTGCTCCACCACAGAATTGCCCGCTGGCCTATAGTGGAGAAGAGAAATGCACCTGCACTCCCATTGACGTCATCGAATCACGGTAAGCCTTAGAGGCGAAAGCCAGACCCCGGTCTGAATAGAAAGTGCCCAAGGGTATAAGTGTCAACAAGGACATGAAAATCTTTTATAACAGCTCAAGCGTCAGCCAAACACTGGCCAGACCCAGAGGATCCTTGTGCAAGAATCCACTGCAACCAAAATGTATTTGAAAGCATTATTGGAAATAAGAGGACCAAATATGATCAAGATAAATACATCCAAATGGATGATTGGAAATGAAAAGATGTGTCTGAGGTGGTCTAGACACAGTAGAACTCTTAATTTGTTGACAAACATCGCAACACGGGGCATATCAGCGAGTCTGCGGTATAAACCGCGCCACCAATCGCGTTGTTGTAAAAGAGAAACCGTGGCGGCTACTTCTGCATACACAGAAGCAATCCCTTAATGGGCGCCACTATTAAAGAGTGCGGTCAAGGTTGGGGATCAGACAATCACCAACACCAGAAATGGTCAGAAAGGGAACATTGTCAGCAGTGAACAGGTAAGAATAGCGAGAAAGAAACCCTTGAAGAAAAGGTGTACCAGCCCGAGTTGCGGCTATGGTTGCCAAAATATCATAAAAGTTATGTACCAAGAATAAAGGGGGGGGGGGAAAGCAGGGCACAAGTCCTAAAAAAAGAGGTGGGGGGACCAACCAGGTTAGGAAGTATGCAAGTGAAATCATGGCACGTGCCATCACAGCCCATAGTGTCAGGACGCACGACATTGCACGTGACATAACAGGAAGGGGCCTCACTGGATGAGACATCACAAGAAGTGACGTTTGACATAACAGGGGAGCGATTCAGTTAAGGTAATGCAGAGGTTGGAATCTATAATACTAACAAAATTAAGGAAAATACCTCTGACCCCATAAATCAGTTTTACTTATTCCTCAGCGGTCTTCTTAATTGACCCTGGGTTATATTTATTTACATTTTCATACTGATTGCTTTTTTTTTTTATCAAAAAGAAAGTCCCTGCCGCATAGCACATTAAAACATCATCCTCTTGATTTTTTATACAACACAAGCTGTTTGAATAACAAATGACAAATACACATAACGTGAAAGCTATTTACATAACATACATATGTGTAATTCGTGACCAAAATTAAGCATATCCATAGAGAGAAAAGCTTTTTAGCTTAGTACAGTCCTACTTATTTACATACATCAAAGGGACTAAAATTCCATTTGTCCTCAAGATGCAAGAATGCAGTAGGTCCTGGAGAGGTCAGAGAGATATTAGACAACACTTCAGGATGAGCATGAGCTATCCTGCTCAAATACGCCTAGTGTGATCCAGGCAACGCGTTTCGACCTTCATTAAAGTGGACCAAAGGTGATAATTCTTGCGAAGGTCTTCATCAGGGCGGGGATTTACTCATGTAGGACAAAGGGTGCCTATAAAAGTGAAACTAATATGTATATATATCTAGTGAATGTTTGTGTTAAAGTACTATTTACAGTGAGATTCAGCTTTAAGAGCTTTGAAAACTCTTGACATACCAGATATATCTTGTGTATTATACTAGTGTGGAGTTTCACTGTTCCGTTATTCTTGCGGCTTCTGGGACTGTCTGAGGATCAAGAAATAGGAAAGATTGGACCACATTGTATCTTATGTAGGGATGGATCATTTATTCTAATTTAAACCGGTGAAGCATGCGTGTCTAGTGTACCTATACTCATTAGTACAGATTCTATATTGGAGTACAAGAACATGTGCGCAGTCTCTGCCCCAATTGCATTATTCAATTATGGAGTGCATGCCCGTTCGTGAGATAGAAGACACTTCAAGAAACACAAAGTTCTGATGGTGAAGAGTAAACGAATTGGTGAATTATTCTTACGTAGAGTGCTCATGCCGCTAAACACCACAACTTCCTTATCGCCTTTGTGAAGACATGCTGAGTGTCCCGCACGTCTTTTGCGGGCGCGTACCTTGTTCAACGTTTTTCGTGGACGCCGTTAGCATCGGTCTTTTACTTGCTGTCTTGTAGCAGGCGTCTCGTCTAGTAACGGCATTCGAATATCGGGCACAATCTTCCGGATATTTGCCTATTTACGAGCCATTGCGTGACATTATGTCAACTCGTTAGCCAGAAGTACAACGTCCCAAGTACCATAGCCTGACTTCCTGCGTATCCGTTGTCATGGTGATGGAATTATATAGTGTTCTCATTTGTCTACGTGCCTCGCCGTCGGCTATTCAGCCGAAGTTGCAAGCTTCTATTTCGTGTGACTTTGCTTATTACATTTCTGTTGTCATAGCGATGAAATTGCTTATAACGATTTGCCGGGCTAATATGTATTATAATGTGAACTCCTAAAAAATGAGTTTTTAATTCGAGTCGTCAGCTCAATTTCATGATTCTGCATCGCATTTTTATTATCATCTGTTTAAAAGGAGTGGTATCTTCATCCCTTAGCCTGTTGTCTATTCCTATTTGTACGATGGCATTTTGCTTTGACCCGCTAAAGCCGCTGTAGGAGAGTAGGGTCTGCTTTCTATGTTCACCCCCACTTTTTGCTTTTGCTTCACTGGTTTTCGACTTAGATGTGGCTGTGGGCCTGCCAATCAGACCCACAGCCCAGCTGTTCTCTCTCTAAATTCATACTATGTACTTTAGGTGCATAACCCAATTGGTAAGGATCACCTTATTGGCCCCTGTATAGTGTACCTTAGGTACCCAGGGCATAGGTGTACCCTAGGCCTACCAAGGGCTGCAGCATGTATTATGCCACCCCTGGCTGGCCTTCCATTATGACACAACTGGCTGATCACTCAGCTGGGGCAAGGTCGTGTAATCACCCCTTGCTTAGGTGTAGTATTCCTATACCTACCTTATATATAGACACATGTGTACCTATCAGCCACTCCTATGGCAGGCCTTAACAATCCTGGAGGCAGAGTGCTTGGTAACATGTGAGATGGTGCTCTAGCATGAGCTGAGCCTGTCTGCAGCTTTCGGAACCATGTCCTTATAGCTGTTCTATGATATAGCCTACCATATACTCTTAAAGTACCTTATAATCTTAAAAGGTTATGGTAACTATGGTTTGGCTTTATCAAAACATGTCGTGTAAGGTGTCTAACACTTTGGAATAATACCCCCATACCATTTCTGGCAATGAGGATATTATTCCTCCCTTCTAGAGGGAGAAGACATGTTGAAACCTACTTGCCCGGTTAAAGTTAACCAGAGCCCCAGCATCACAAAATGGATGCTGCTGCCACAGACACAAGTCTGACCTCCTGCTGCTGGGAGTCCTTCCAGCGAGGGAGGCTTGGACAATAGGTTTCCTGCCTTGGGAGGTGCGAGCACCACCCCAGACAGGACTTAGTGTATTGGGGCAAGGAGGGATGAAAGAAACTAGACACTGCCTGGGGCACACAAGGTGTCCCATGCATAGTCCAGTTCAAACCGGCGCTGGGGCACTCCAGCCCCAGCTCTGGCGCGAAACTGGACAAAGGAAAGGGGGTGTAACCACTCCCCTTCCTGGTCCCACCCATAGGAGGGACCTTGCAGGTTGCCCAGCCCTCTAGCCCAGTATATCAGTAGGTAGCTGAGCCCTGCAGAAATTAGATTATCCTGAATCTGCAACTTGAACAGAAACTCTGGACCTTCGACATTCGACCTCAGGAAGAAGACTGAAGAATCTCCCTTGTGGCCAAGGAGTGACCACCCTGGGCAACCAGGCACCATCCAGCGACCGCTGCTTGCTTTGCGACTGATCCTACGAGGGACGACTGCAGAGACTGACCAGCGCCGAGACTTCCAGACACCTCTGAACCAGATCCACCTCTACAGCGAAGCTGAGACCCGTGGAGGCGACGAGGGACGTGGGACCGGCGACTTGGGTAAAGTGGCTAGTAACTGACTAGCGCGACTTCTGAGGCTTCCTCGAGGCTGTGCTTGGGGAATTGAGAAGCCCCCATCCCGAGCACCATCTGCAAAGAAGATCAGCTCCCCACACTTCACGAGTTCTGCGTGGGGCCCTTCTGCACCTGAGTTGCTCGACGTGTTGTCCGGTTGCTGGCCCGTTGGCTAGTGACCTCTGCGACGACAAACCTTTGATTTCACCTTGCTGGTCCGGCTCCTCCAGACTGGCACTCGCTCCTCAGTGAAAGAGAAGCACCCCAGACCTTCCTGGTCTGCACCAGAAGCAAGTCCTCCATTCTGCGTGTGTTCCGCTTGCCAAGGCTTGTTGGGTCCTAACTCGACATCGACGCCGCCGACAGCAAGAGCCTTCGTGGGACAGCTCGCCTCCTGGTCCTGGTCGTCCTCGACACCTCCTGGTACCCGTGGCTGCTGCGACAAGCTTCACCTCTTCACCTGCATCTGCACGACATCGCCTGGTTCCTTCCCGGCTCCTAGCTGGTGACCTAGACTCTGTCCCTTCTGCTTGCAGGTATCCTTCCTTCTTGATTCCATCCTTGGGATCCACCGGACACTCTTCACTGACTGCCTGTCAGCAACTTTCCTTCAGGCATCCATAGGAGTTAACGACGAAACCCGACGCAAGTTCACACCTATGCACCCGCAGCCCGTGGGCTAGGTAACTTGAGTACTCCGGTGCTCACAAGGGTATTGACTATCCTAGGGTCTAGTTTCCAAGTCTCGAACTCCTAGCTATCCCAGAAGTGTCCTAAAACTGTTAATTTCTAATAACTACTATTTCTATCGACTTTTACGCATTACGCGTGAGTGTTTCCACTCTGCACCTGAATCCCGTGGGCCTCCCACTTCCTAACCTTTGGTAGTATAGTGTAGCCCCAGCGATTCCCTAGGCCTAGGCCTATCCTGTGTTCGTGACAGTGGTTCTTATACCACTTACTTAGTATATGGTTTGCGTGGCCCCTAGGGCCAAACTGCATTACTTACCTGTGTGACTTAATGTATGCTTAAAGAAGACTGTGTTGTACTTACCTCGAATCTCATAAAGAGTGCTGAGGGTTTGACTAGAATAAATACATTCTATTTTTATATATATCTGTTGTGGTGTCCTTTCATTTGGTATTCAAGGGATTACATATGGTATAACAGCTGGCTTCACATGCCATACAGAGTTTAGCCTAAGACTGCTCTTGTCCATGCTACCACTAGGATAGCTGGTCTATAAGGTTGACTTTACAACCAATCACCATAAGGGTTGTTTGGACTGATACAAGGTGTACACTAGAATTAGTGACATCATATATCAGGCCAACTTCTCACATTGGTGAGCAGCAGTTGGGATCTGAGCTTGCTGTTGTTAATACCATTGTAATCTTGAGATACTAAATATAAAGATCACATAGATATTGTTAGGTACATATAACATAGCTTATAAATACTTAAGTCCTACTGGACTTAGTTGTTGTAGGTTGAAGGGCCTAGCACACCCTGACTACAACTACTAGAGAGGTTTAGTAGATACAACTAGTGTAGGTAGATGCACACACCACACCCTCACTAGATCATGTCTCTGAGAGGAGATCAAGTTGATTCTCTCTCAGGAGGGGTAGATCCTAGAAAGATCCCCTCTAGATATGATACCCTAACTTTTCAGGAGATGAAACAATTGTGTACCTCCAGAAAGTTAAAACAGGGTTCAAACCCTACCCTCATTCAACTAGTGGAGATCTTAGAGGAGTATGATGCTCAGAGAGCCTCCCAGGTTAGTACCCTAGGTACAGGTGAGGGTCTACCCACTACAGATGAGTCAGAAGGGACTTCAGAAGATGAGGTAGACAGCCAGGTCCAAGTTGGGAGACTTAGCCAGGCTAGCTTAAGCCTACATGGGAGTCTGACTGGGGTCCCCCCATTCAGACCCTCAAGTGGACTTAACCAGAGAAGCAGGAGAGGAAGATACCCTTCAAGGGAATCTATCCACTCCCATGTCTCTAATAGCTCCAATGCCTCTTCTCACAGGGGAATGACTTCCCCACAGAGAAGAGAGCATCAGGCCAGAATGAGGGAAGCCAATCTGAGGATTGAGAGGGAAGAACTTGCCCTTGCCAAAGAGAAGCTTGCTCTGGCCAGAGAGCAGAAGTTAAGTGGGTTAGATCCCACTGGTGGCAGCAATATCCCTAAGGATAGAGACAGGACCTATGATAATAGAAACCTGAGCAAGATTGTCCCTCCCTACAAGTGTGGGGATGACATCCACAAATGGATAACTGCTTTGGAGAGAGCCTGCAAAGTACAGCAGGTACCCCAAAGTCAGTGGGCAGCTATCTTGTGGCTCTCCTTCTCTGAGAAAATTGTCAGCATCCTCACAGTTAGTGATGAGGATGCTGACAATTACACTGTCCTGAAGAGTGCTCTGATTGATGGGTTTGGCCTAACCACTGAACAATACAGGTTGTTGTTCAGGGATACCCAGAAGACACAGACTCAGGACTGGACTGACTTTGTAGATTGTGCCACTAAGGCTTTGGAAGGCTGGTTATTGGGTAGTAAGGTTAAGGACTATACAGGATTGTATAATTTGATCATGAGAGAACAAATCCTTAATAACTGTCAAAACCAGCTGCTGCATCAACACTTGATTGACTCTGACCTAACTTCTCCCCAGGAATTGGGAAAGAAGGCAGATAGGTGGGTCAGGACTAGAGTTAAGCAGAAAAACCAGAACCAGGGCGGTGATCAGAAAAAGGCAAACCAGAAGGGTAATGATCAGAAACAAAAAGACCAGAAGTCTTCACCAGGCCCCCAAAAGGCTCAGGGGGAGGGTGGTTCCAAAAAATGGAAAAGAAGAAAGATGGCCAAAAGAAACCATGGTGCAACTATTGTAAGTCAAACTCACATTGGTTTAGTGAGTGAACCAAAAAGGATAAGCCCCCAGCCACCATTGCCCCTAAGGCAACTGTACCTCCTAGTCCAGCTGTAAGTGGTGGTTCCCAGCAAAAGGGTGTAGTAGGGTTAACCCTGGGAACTGAGGAGGATTCTGGCCTAGTCAGGATACCTACTCAGGCTGTTCTGATCTGTGATGGGGACATAGCTTTGTCCTCTACTGTGGGTCCCAGTAACCTGGGCAAGTACAGACAGACTCCTTTTATCAATAATAGAATGGCTCAGGCCTACGGGGACACTGGGGCTAGTGTCACAATGGTGACACCTTGCTTTGTGGACCCTGGACAGATCATGCTAGGTGAGAATTACCTAGTGACCAACGCTAGCAATGCCACTACTTCCCATAGTGTGGCAATTGTTAACTTCTCCTGGGGAGGGGTAACTGGCCTCAAGAAAGTTGTGGTAAGTTCAGACCTTCCTGTAGAGTGTCTGTTGGGAAATGACCTTGAAACTTCAGTTTGGTCTGAAGTGGAGTATAGGACCCATGCAGAAATGCTGGGGATGGATGCACATGTCCTTGCTGTGACCAGGTCACAGGCCAAAAAGTGTAACACTGAACAAGTGCTGGATGCTGGGACAATGGACCAGACACAACCCAAGAGAAAGAGCAGTAGGGTAAAGGCTGTGCCTTCCCCCCTGCCTCAGGTGGTGGATCAGCCCTCACAGGAGAATGATTCTGAGAGTCCTGAAGGAACTGTCCTAGAAGAACTGGAACCTGATCAGGTTGAGTTTCTTGGGACAGGGGGACCTTCAAGGGCAGGTCTGAGGCAGGCATAATTAGACTGTCCTTCTCTTGAACCCCTCAGACAGCAGGCTGCTGCTGAGGCTGCAGGGAATGCTCAAGGTACCCATAGAGTGTATTGGGATGAAGGGCTACTGTACTCAGAGGCTAGAGACCCCAAGCCTGGTGCATCCAGGAGGTTGGTCATACCATTGAGTTTCAGAGGCTTCCTTCTTACCTTGGCCCATGATATTCCCCTTGCAGGACACTTAGGCCAGAACAAGACTTGGGACAGACTTGTCCCTCACTTTCACTGGCCTCATATGTCAGAAGATACCAAGGAGTTTTGTCGCTCCTGTGTCACCTGCCAAGCCAGAGGCAAATCAGGTGGCACCACAAAGGCCCCCCTCATACCACTACCTGTGGTGGGGGTTCCCTTTGAGAGAGTGGGGATAGACATTGTAGGACCAATGGACCCCCAAACAGCATCTGGGCACAGATTCATACTGGTGATAGTGGACCATGCCACCAGGTATCCAGAAGCTATACCCCTAAGGACCACAACAGCTCCTGTTGTGGCAAGGGCCCTACTGGGAGTATTCTCCAGAGTGGGCTTTCCAAAGGAGGTTATTTCTGACAGAGGTGCCAACTTCATGTCAGGATATTTGACTGCAATGTGGATGGAGTGTGGTGTTAACTACAAATTCACTACACCCTATCACCCACAGTGCAATGGGCTTGTGGAGAGATTCAACAAGACCCTAAAAGGGATGATAAAAGGTTAACCAACCAAGCTTAGGCGAAGATGGGACATCCTTTTACCCTGCCTTCTGTTTGCTTACAGAGAGGTCCCACAAAAGGGGGTTGGCTACAGCCCTTTTGAGCTTTTGTTTGGGCATCCTGTAAGGGGACCCCTGTGTTTAGTAAGGGAAGGATGGGAGAGACCTCTCAGACAACCCAAACTGGACATAGTGGATTATGTACTTGGCCTCCGCTCCAGGATGGCAGAGTATATGAAGAAGGCTTCTGAAAACCTTGAGGCAA
The DNA here is from genome assembly GCF_964204655.1 of Triturus cristatus. Classification (NCBI taxonomy): domain Eukaryota; kingdom Metazoa; phylum Chordata; class Amphibia; order Caudata; family Salamandridae; genus Triturus; species Triturus cristatus. Next base: position 1,108,764,337 of record NC_140592.1, on the reverse strand, counting down.
GCCAAGAACTCCAAAAATCTTGGCATGACCAAAAGGCTGTGCTGACTGTGTACCAGCCAGGGCAGAAAGTGGGGGTGTTGGAGCCAGTGGCCCCAGCAGCACTCCAAGACAAATGGTCTGGACCCCACACTATTATTGAGAAAAAGGGAGAAGTCACCTACATGGTGGACCTTGGGACTCCCAGAAGCCCCCACAGGGTGCTTCATGTCAACAGATTGAAGGCATATGTTGACAGGGCAGACATGGGCTTACTCATGGCTACAGATGAGGGGCAGGAGGAAGAGAGTGACCCTCTCCCAGACCTGTTGACTCAGGACCCTGATGATGGCTCAGTTGATGGTGTGGTCTTTTCTGACAGCCTCACTGATCATCAGCAACAGGACTGCAGACAAGTTCTGCAATCCTACAGACACATGTTCTCTCTGACCCCAAGTCAGACAAACTGGTGCACCCATGAGGTGGACACTGGTGACAGTCTGCCTGTGAAGAGTAAAATCTACAGGCAACCTGACCATGTCAGGGACTGCATAAAAGTTGAGGTACAAAAGATGTTGGAGCTGGGAGTCATTGAACCTTCAGAGAGCCCTTGGGCTAGTCCTGTAGTCCTTGTGCCAAAACCTCACACCCAAGATGGTAAGAGAAAGATGAGGTTTTGCGTGGATTACAGAGGTCTCAATGCTGTCACTAGGACAGATGCCCACCCAATACCTAGCCCAGATGAGCTCATTGACAGATTGGCAGCTGCCAGTTTTAGAGCACATTTGACCTGACAGCAGGCTACTGGCAAATCAGACTAGCTGAGGATGCAAAGGCCAAAACTGCTTTCTCGACCCCAGGAGGACATTATCAATTTGTGGTAATGGCCTTTGGTTTGAAGAATGCACCTGCCACTTTCCAAAGGTTGGTGAATCAAGTCCTTACAGGTCTGGATGACTATTGTGCAGCTTATCTTGATGATATTGTTGTCTTTAGCTCCACCTGGGAGGATCACCTGGTCCACCTGAGGAATGTTTTAGAGGCCCTGCAAAAGGCAGGCCTCACTATCAAGGCCACTAAGTGCCAGATAGGGCAGAGCAAGGTTGTATACCTGGGCCACCTAGTCGGTGGGGGACAGGTTCAACCACTGGAGAGCAAGATCCAGACCATAAAGGACTGGACTCCTCCAACTACCCAGACTCAGGTCAGAGCTTTCTTGGGCCTGACTGGGTACTACAGAAAGTTTGTTAAGAACTATGGGTCCATTGTGACACCACTTAATGACTTGACCTCTAAAAAGATGCCAAAGAAAGTTCAGTGGACAGTAAGCTGTCAAAAAGCATTTGATGACCTGAAGCAGGCCATGTGCAGTGCACCTATTCTGAAAAGTCTAGACTACTCCAAAGAGTTCATAGTCCAGACAGATGCTTCTGAGTTGGGTGTGGGAGCTGTTCTTTCACAACTGAATGTAGATGGTCAAGACCAGCCCATGGCTTTTATTAGTAGAAGGCTGACCCCTAGAGAGAAACGTTGGTCAGCTATTGAGAGGGAGGCCTTTGCTGTAGTTTGGGCCCTGAAGAAGTTGAGGCCATACTTGTTTGGCACTCACTTCAAGATTCAGACAGACCATAAGCCCCTCTTGTGGCTAAATCAGATGAAGGGTGAAAATCCCAAACTTCTTAGGTGGTCCATTTCCCTACAGGGGATGGACTTCAAAGTGGAACATAGACCTGGGACTGACCATGCCAATGCAGATGGACTCTCCAGATATTTCCACTTAGAACATGAAGACTCAACTGGTCAAGATTAGTTTAATGTCCCTAAGTTTGGGGGGGGGGGGTTGTGTAGGAGAGTAGGGTCTGCTTTCTATGTTCACCCCCCACTTTTTGCTTTTGCTTCACTGGTTTTCGACTTAGATGTGGCTGTGGGCCTGCCAATCAGACCCGTAGCCCAGCTGTTCTCTCTCTAAATTCATACTATGTACTTTAGGTGCATAACCCAATTGGTAAGGATCACCTTATTGGCCCCTGTATAGTGTACCTTAGGTACCCAGGGCATAGGTGTACCCTAGGCCTACCAGGGGCTGCAGCATGTATTATGCCACCCCTGGCTGGCCTTCCATTATGACACAACTGGCTGATCACTCAGCTGGGGCAAGGTCGTGTAATCACCCCTTGCTTAGGTGTAGTATTCCTATACCTACCTTATATATAGACACATGTGTACCTATCAGCCACTCCTATGGCAGGCCTTAACAATCCTGGAGGCAGAGTGCTTGGTAACATGTGAGATGGTGCTCTAGCATGAGCTGAGCCTGTCTGCAGCTTTCGGAACCATGTCCTTATAGCTGTTCTATGATATAGCCTACCATATACTCTTAAAGTACCTTATAATCTTAAACGGTTACGGTAACTATGGTTTGGCTTTATCAAAACATGTCGTGTAAGGTGTCTAACACTTTGGAATAATACCCCCATACCATTTCTGGCAATGAGGATATTATTCCTCCCTTCTAGAGGGAGAAGACATGTTGAAACCTACTTGCCCGGTTAAAGTTAACCAGAGCCCCAGCATCACAAAATGGATGCTGCTGCCACAGACACAGGTCTGACCTCCTGCTGCTGGGAGTCCTTCCAGCGAGGGAGGCTTGGACAATAGGTTTCCTGCCTTGGGAGGTGCAAGCACCACCCCAGACAGGACTTAGTGTATTGGGGCAGGGAGGGATGAAAGAAACTAGACACTGCCTGGGGCACACAAGGTGTCCCATGCATAGTCCAGTTCAAACCGGCGCTGGGGCACTCCAGCCCCAGCTCTGGCGTGAAACTGGACAAAGGAAAGGGGGTGTAACCACTCCCCTTCCTGGTCCCACCCATAGGAGGGACCTTGCAGGTAGCCCAGCCCACTAGCCCAGTATATCAGTAGGTAGCTGAGCCCTGCAGAAATTAGATTATCCTGAATTTGCAACTTGAACAGAAACTCTGGACCTTCGACATTCAACCTCAGGAAGAAGACTGAAGAATCTCCCATGTGGCCAAGGAGTGACCACCCTGGGCAACCAGGCACCATCCAGCGACCGCTGCTTGCTTTGCGACTGATCCTACGAGCGACGACTGCAGAGACTGACCAGCGCCGAGACTTCCAGACACCTCTGAACCAGATCCACCTCTACAGCGAAGCTGAGACCCGTGGCGGCGACGAGGGACGTGGGACCGGCGACTTGGGTAAAGTGGCTAGTAACTGACTAGCGCGACTTCTGAGGCTTCCTCGAGGCTGTGCTTGGGGAATTGAGAAGCCCCCATCCCGAGCACCATCTGCAAAGAAGATCAGCTCCCCACACTTCACGAGTTCTGCGTGGGGCCCTTCTGCACCTGAGTTGCTCGACGTGTTGTCCGGTTGCTGGCCCGTTGGCTAGTGACCTCTGCGACGACGTACCTTTGATTTCACCTTGCTGGTCCGGCTCCTCCAGACTGGCACTCGCTCCTCAGTAAAAGAGAAGCACCCCAGACCTTCCTGGTCTGCACCAGAAGCAAGTCCTCCATTCTGCGTGTGTTCCGCTTGCCAAGGTTTGGTGGGTCCTAACTCGACATCGACGCCGCCGACAGCAAGAGCCTTCGTGGGACAGCCGCCTCCTGGTCCTGGTCGTCCTCGACACCTCCTGGTACCCGTGGCTGCTGCGACAAGCTTCACCTCTTCACCTGCACGACATCGCCTGGTTCCTTCCCGGCTCCTGGTTGGTGACCTAGACTCTGTCCCTTCTGCTTGCAGGTATCCTTCCTTCTTGATTCCATCCTTGGGATCCACCGGACACTCTTCACTGACTGCCTGTCAGCAACTTTCCTTCAGGCATAGGAGTCAACGACGAAACCCGATGCAAGTTCACACCTATGCACCCGCAGCCCGTGGGCTAGGTAACTTGAGTACTCCGGTGCTCACAAGGGTATTGACTATCCTAGGGTCTAGTTTCCAAGTCTCAAACTCCTAGCTATCCCAGAAGTGTCCTAAAACTGTTAATTTCTAATAACTACTATTTCTATCGACTTTTACGCATTACGCGTGAGTGTTTCCACTCTGCACCTGAGTCCCGTGGGCCTCCCACTTCCTAACCTTTGGTAGTATAGTGTAGCCCCAGCGATTACCTAGGCCTAGGCCTATCCTGTGTTCGTGACAGTGGTTCTTATACCACTTACTTAGTATATGGTTTGCGTGGCCCCTAGGGCCTAACTGTATTACTTACCTGTGTGACTTAATGTATGCTTAAATAAGACTGTGTTGTACTTACCTCGAATCTCATAAAGAGTGCTGAGGGTTTGACTAGAATAAATACATTCTATTTTTATATATATCTGTTGTGGTGTCCTTTCATTTGGTATTCAAGGGATTACATATGGTATAACAGCTGGCTTCACATGCCATACAGAGTTTAGCCTAAGACTGCTCTTGTCCATGCTACCACTAGGATAGCTGGTCTATAAGGTTGACTTTACAACCAATCACCATAAGGGTTGTTTGGACTGATACAAGGTGTACACTAGAATTAGTGACATCATATATCAGGCCAACTTCTCACAGCCGCTTCATATCGAAAGTAGAAAAAAATGGGTCACTCAGGTGTTTTATACTTTCTAGCCCCATAGCTACATCAAACTTATCAGAATTGGGTTATTTCACTAATTTCGTTGAGACCATCTTCAATCGTATTGAGGAACATGATGGTTTTAGCTTCAAATCTGGATAATCTCTCAATATTCGTACCAGTTACATGTTTTAGTATTGTCCATCTGATATCATTAGGCCCATGATTTTTTTCAATACAATGAGTTACCATTGGTGCATTTGCTGTATGACATCTAATACGGGAACGATGTTGAGTTATCCTCTTTTTTATAGGCTGGGTAGTTTTTCCTACATATGCCTTAGGACAAGGGCAAGTAACACAATAGATGACATTATGTGTGTTACAGTTTGTGAACTCTTCATGCTTCATGCAGTGCCTTCAATCGTACTAGCACATGATGCGCAATTCCCGCATCTCCTATGTCCCTTTACTGAAGGTAAGGACAGCAGTGTACAAATAGACTGGACCGTCTTCTATTTTGTAGTATTGGCCCGTACTATCCTATCTTTAATGCTTCTGTTCTTCTGAAGGGCAAAAATTGGGACTTCTTTGAATGATTCTAGTGCCTTGACTGTGTTCCAGTTCTTGCGTACTATTTTTTTAACTTTGTTGGTTAGGCTGGAAAAAGTTCACACACAAACCAGGGGTATATTTTCCACTTTTGTTTTCGGTGTTAACAGTGTTTCCCTTGGCATATACCACGCCCTTTTTATGGCCCTCTTCAAAAGTTTTCGTGGATAATGTCTTTCCATAAGTTTCTCAAGTAATACTCCAGTATTGTGGAAGACATCCAGTTTACAATCAATTTTAATAAAGTGGAGATTAACTTTTTGGACCTCTCGGTTAAACATGAAAACAGTGTCCTCTTCACATCACTATATACAAAACAAACAGACAAGAACACGCTACTTCATTTCGCAAGCTTCCATCAGCGCAATCTACGTGAAAATGTACCTGGTAGCCAATTTTTAAGGATTAGGCGCAACTGCACAAAGGAGGAGGATTACTTCCACAATGCTGGAGTATTACTTGAGAAACTTATGGAAAGACATTATCCACGAAAACTTTTGAAGGGGGGCATAAAAAGGGCGTGGTATATGCCAAGGGAAACACTGTTAACACCGAAAACAAAGCGGAAAACATACCCCTGGTTTGTGTGACAACTTTTTCCAGCCTAACCATCGAAGTTAAAAAATAGTTCGCAAGAACTGGAACACAGTCAAGGCACTAGAACCATTCAAAGAAGTCCCCATTTTTGCACTTCAGAAGAACAGAAGCATTAAAGATAGGATAGTACGGATCAATACTACAAAAAAGAAGACGGTCCAGTCTATTCGTACACTTCTGTCCTTACCTCCAGTAAAGGGACATAAGAGATGCGGGAATTGCGTATCATGTGCTAGTACGATTGAAGGCACTATTTTCACGTATGGAAAAAGATTTGTCAAGCATGAAGAGTTCACAAACTGTAACACACATAATGTCATCTATTGTGTTACTTGCCCTTGTCCTAAGTCATATGTAGGAAAAACTACCCAGCCTATAAAAAAAGAGGATAACTCAACATCGTTCCCATATTAGATGTCATACAGCAAATGCACCAAAGGTAACTCATTGTATTGAAAAAAATCATGGGTCTAATGATATCAGATGGACAATACTAAAACATGTAACTGGTACTAATATTGACAGATTATTATCCAGATTTGAAGCTAAAACCACCATGTTCCTCAATACGATTGAAGATCGTCTCAACGAAATGAGTGAAATAACCCAATTCTGATAAGTTTGATGTAGCTATGGGGCTAGAAAGTATAAAACACCTGAGTGACCCATTTTTTTCTACTTTTTCATATGAAGCGGCTTTAGCGGGTCAAAGCAAAATGCCATCGTACAAATAGGAATAGACAACAGGCTAAGGGATGAAGATACCGTTCCTTTTAAACAGATGATAATAAAAATGCGATGCAGAATCATGATATTGAGCTGACGACTCGAATGAAAAATCATTTTTAGGAGTTCACATTATAATACATATTAGCCCGGCAAGATCGTTATAAGCAATTTCATCGCTATGACAACAGAAATGTAATAAGCAAAGTCACACGAAATAGAAGCTTGCAACTTCGGCTGAATAGCCGACGGCGAGGCACGTAAACAAATGAGAATACCATATAATTCCATTGCCATGACAACGGATACGCAGGAAGTCAGGCTATGGTACTTGGGAGGTTGTACTTCTGGCTAACGAGTTGACATAATGTCACGCAATGGCTCGTAAATAAGCAAATATCCGGAAGATTGTGCCCGATATTCGAATGCCGTTACTAGACGAGACGCCTGCTACAAGACAGCAAGTAAAAGACCGATGCTAACGGCGTCCACGAAAAACGTTGAACAAGGTACGCGCCCGCAAAAGACGTGCGGGACACTCAGCATTTCTTCACAAAGGCGATAAGGAAGTTGTGGTGTTTAGCGGCATGAGTACTCTACGTAAGAGTAATTCACCAATTCGTTTACTCTTCACCATCAGAACTTTGTGTTTCTTGAAGTGTCTTCTATCTCACGAACGGGCATGCACTCCATAATTGAATAATGCAATTTGGGTAGAGACTGCACACATATTCCTGTACTCCAATAAAGAATCTGTACTAATGAGTATAGGTACACTAGTCACGCATGCTTCACCGGTTTAAATTAGAATAAATGATCCATCCCTACATAAGATTCAATGTGGTCCAATCTTTCCTATTTCTTGATCCTCAGACAGTCCCATAAGCCGCAAGAATAACGGAACAGTGAAACTCCACGCTAGTATAATACACAAGATATATCTGGTATGTCAAGAGTTTTCAAAGCTCTTAAAGCTGAATCTCACTGTAAATAGTACTTTCTTAACACAAAAATTCACTAGATATATTATATATACATATTTCTTTCACTTTTATAGGCACCCTTTGTCCTACATGAGTAAATCTCGGCCTGATGAAGACCTTCGCAAGAATTATCACCTTTGGTCCACTTTAATGAAGGTCGAAACGCGTTGCCTGTATCACACTAGGCGTATTTGAGCAGAATAGCTCATGCTCATCCTTGAAGTGTTGTGTAATATCTCTCTGACCTCTCTAGGACCTATTCCATTCTTGCATCTTGAGGACAAATGGAATTTTAGTCCCTTTGATGTATGTAAATAAGTAGGACTGTACTAAGCTAAAAAGCTTTTCTCTCTTTGGATATGCTTAATTTTGGTCACGAATTACACATATGTATGTCATTTAAATAGCTTTCACGTTATGTGTATTTGTCATTTGTTATTCAAACAGCTTGTGTTGTATAAAAAATCAAGAGGATGATGTTTTAATGTGCTATGCGCCAGGGACTTTGTTTTTGATTAAAAAAAAAAGCAATCAGTATGAAAATGTAAATAAATATAACCCAGGGTCAATTAAGAAGACCGCTGAGGAATAAGTAAAACTGATATATGGTGTCAGAGGTACTTTCCTTGATTTTGTTAGTATCACAAGAAGTGACAGCAGATATTAAAACCTCATACATGTTGATCAGGTATAACATGAGTACATTTAAGCACATTATGAGATTTAACAAATTAGATTTGGTGTTGGAGTTGAGCCAAAAAAGTGGCGCAATCCCGACGCAAAATCTGGGCCTCAACTTTATATTTATTTTTTTAAACACTTTCACAAAGAAATTGGTAACAAGGAGAAGCATGGCAGTAGATCTGTTCTGCTTAATTGGTTGCAAAGTCTGCATTTTAAAATATTTAATGTGTTAAGGCATGTGCTGCAGAGGTGCCCAGTAAATCTCTGGGAATAAAAAAAATGGTGATATAACTCTGGAGGTTAACGCGTTTGTTGGAGAGAATTATGCTCTGTGGAGGCCCAGATTTGAATGAAAGTAGCATAGCGGGTTAATGTGTCTCCTGCAAAGCACATCACGTAACATGCAGATGACAGAATTTTATTTAATGTAGATACAAACGTGGATTATTGCTTTCAACACAGATCCTTTTGTTACCTGCAGTTCATAAATTGTAATCCTTGTAATATAGCACAGTGAGCTATGGAGGACATGCAACTTCAACACCCTGTAACCCTGTCTCATATAACTCATCTTGTACATTGATTTACACATGTACATGATTTAGTGTCAATGTATAATGTGTATATCTGAAAGAAACTGTTATAGATTTCTTACCTTAGAATTACCCCCAGGCGTCAGACTGGATCCGGAAAGTTGTTTCGTCAGCAGTTACGCCTGCGCGTCAGAAGGTGGCATCGGTCGACTCCGCATTCGTCATCAGCGTGTGGTAAATAATTTAATTACCGGGACTTAATTTGATACAGAAACATAATAAAATAGCTCAGTAAATAAGAGGCAGAATCCGTGGTATTAGAGGTTCGGAATGGGCTTTATTCCAATGGTCGATTATAATCGGTTGCTCCAAGTTCCATCACCACGAAGGTTCAGGAAGTGAAGTACATACATTATTGATAATTATTCACTTTTATACAATAGGCATTACAGTGAGGCCAATGCAAGAGGCGTAACAATTGATAGCAAAGATAACATTTCACATGCGTAGCATAAAGAGGCGTAATTGGGTGTAACAAGGAAAACGTCATTGGTTATGATGTCACATATGGGTGGACCTATGAAATAATTTCGCAATGTCAGCAGAAATACTTGGCAGAGATGCGTGCGCAGCAGTATGACGTGTGATTGACGTGCAACTAGGGGGTGACAGGGACTTGACATTTAGCTCTACATGTGGCGACAGAAGTCTGGAGGGTCAAGTCAACCTAATCCCAAATCATATCTAACATCCTATGTTTAAAGAACTATGTTATCCAGAAGAGAGGTCTCTTAGAGTAGAATCTTATTCTATACTGACTATACTGACTGTTAGTGCGTGTACAAGCGTCTAAGTGTCTACACTAGATGCGAGGGCAGGAATCTTCCATAGTAACAGGGCTATGAATTACTTGCATAAAGACAGAGAAACCGGGCCTTTGCTCGGTAGCTGGAAGAATGTTTACTGAAACTACTAGACAGGAATGCATTGGGCAGGGAACGGAGCAGATAATTTCGAAGGTGAAATACAGTTCTTGGCAGGCAGCAAGCTGATGTCAGGCTTCGTGAGCCGCGCAGGGAATGAGACAAAGTTCATGGTCACAGATGCAGGCTCAGACTGGAGCTTCAGAGGCAGAAAGCAAGAAAAACTTGATGACAGAATCAGGGCCTACTCGTCTGAACTGTAAAACGGCATAAGTGAACCATATAAAGGCGGTGGCCTTTTGTACTTAGGAATGGAATATCCGGCTCATTCATGGCGGATCTGAAAGAGGACATGTTAACGGTGGACGCACATGTATTTGCGTCTTCATAACTGGAACTGGAGGGAACATACATGTACTTGTAACATGCACATAGAACCGTTGGGGTCCAAGATAGGGGACATAACTGACCAGAAAAATCCATATTTCCACATTCCCTCCTTGTCCCCTACTTGCCCGTCAAGAGATATCAATCTTCATTAATCCATTGATCTGTTAATATAGCATCATTTGTTCTTCTTTCTTCTTCCGGGATTTTGAACGAAAATCTTGATGTGGAATACACGATGTGGCACACAGACCACAAATCGCTGGTCCACATTGCAGGCATAGACAGCAACTGAATAGTATGAGAAGGCCAATACCTAGGAAGGATAGAACTCTCCATCCCCAGGCTGATAACACGCTCCAAAACCAACCGGACCAAGTCCAGGTGCCTGGATTCTGGTGTATCTGGCTTACAATCTTATGAAGGCGGGTTATAGCTTTATATACAGATGGCGAATTTTCTGGTATGAAAATGCAACAGCTTGATCCGATGACCCTACAAGCTCCGCCCCTATCGGCCAGGATGACGTCAAGGACAAGACGATTTTGAAGCACAACAATCCGCATAGCAGACTGCTCTTCTGTTAAATTGCCTAAGGCGGAAATAGTTTCGTTCACTACTGCTTCAAGGGTTCTAGTTAATCTACGTATCAGCTTACTATTGGTAACGGTACCTATATAGGGAAAGAGACCTTTATTGAAATCTGTGTATTTTTCCCATGCTGTTTCAGTGTAATCGACAATTGGGAGATCTCTCCTTTCTCTATTGTGTACTAAATGAGTATTTCTGTGATAATCAGGAGGAGCTAGAAAAACAGGTGGCAAAAGGAATCCAATGTAGCAGGTACCATCCCAATCTAGAGGCAATCGTACATAGGCCGTCTGACCACATATGAAATAGGAATGGCGGAAAGCTCTAAATGTAGACTTGCCTTGATCACTAAATTCTACTACAGTGGTGCATCTACTATGGCCCATATGTATGGAACCATTCTTTCTTACACATAATTCACCTTTTACTGGAAATATTGACATAGCGGGCAAAATTGGAGTAGCTTCGGATTCGACATTTAGGATCATAAGATTAAGCGTAAAATTACCTAATCCATATACTTCATTTTCTAGATCAGTTCCTGTTCTCTTGGGAAGTCCCTCCTTGTTAGGGTAGCAGACTTTGAGTAAAACTAAGTTCAAATTTCCCCATACCCAGTTGTCTTGATAAACTGCAGAATTTGAATCTAGGGAATTAATTAAACTAAACCATGCTCCACAGGAGCCGTTGTGTGTGAATGAGTATGGAAAAAGAGGTAGAATTCCTTTATAATTCTGATAGGGAGGGAGTCGGCCACATATCCAACAATTTGTAGCATTGCTAACCTGATGGGAATGATGTAACATACTAATAAAAGTGTTATTGCGCAGCGCAAATCTATACGATAATTCATGCGGGGATAGGTCACTAAAAGAATGTTCAGCAGTAACGTTATAAACATGTCTAGAAATAGGGTAATATATGTGCAACAATATACTTGCAGTAATTATTAAGAAACTTAGGAAAAACAAAATTAATAACGTCACTGTACAATGACTACGCAGTGATTTACAGTATGCCTGTCGTTTCAACATTTTTCGGGTGCATTCTCTTTTCAGGTCCAAGGGATACATGTCAGAGACAATTCAACCGCTTCACCTCGGAGAGGACTTAAACAATCAAATTGCTTGACTGATTGGACCTGAGTTTTAGTTTATAAAGTTCGGAATTACTCTTTTCAACAAAAGGAAGTTTTGAGTCAATGGGTGAAGACACACGAGGTGTGGTATTCACATCCGCTGGTAGTCCATGAAATTTCTTGATATGACTTGAATGTATCCAGCCTTTTCTGCCCTCGATCTTCACGGCTGTCCTTGTGGTGAGCAAGACCAATTTCGGTGACTTCCACCTAGGATCCAGCTGAGTCTTTCGATCAAAGTTCCTCACTAAAACGAGATCCCCTGGAATTACGTCATGGGGTTTCACCTCAGTGTTGTCAGGAAAGGCTGCAGCTACCTGTGAACGACAAGATTGTAGTGCAGACATCAAGGAAGCCAAATAATCTGTCAGCATATTACAGTCAATATCAGTTATTTTACGTGGTATAGGCGTCCCCCACATATTTGGTGGTCTGCCAAAGATCACCTCATACGGGGATAGCCCTGTTCGAGAGTGTGCTACCATTCTTGTGTAAAAGAGTGCAACTGGTAACGCTACTACCCAGTCGACACCTTTCTCTCTGCATATTTTGGACAATCTAATTTTCAGGGTCTGATTATGTCTTTCTACGAGACCTGCTGCCTCGGGGTGTCGGACACAGTGGAATTTCCACTGATAGCCTAACAAAAGTGAAACGTGTTTCATTAATTCGGATGAGAACGGCTGGCCGTTATCTGAGTGAACAACACGTGGTAAACCGTATCGTGGGAAGAATTCTCGAACTAACTGTTTGGCAGTAGTCGGGCCGTGTAATCTGAAACCGGGTATGCCTCTGTCCAACGGGAAAGAGCACAGACAACTACGAGAACATATTTGAATCCTCGACATCGTTCCATCTGGATATAATCCATCTGGAGGACTTCAAAAGGGTGATCAGGAGGCTGAAATCCACCCTGTTCTACGGGAACGCTTTTTCCTGGGTTGAACTGACAACAGATCATACAGGTACGAACTTTTTGTTTGGCTGCAGCTCGTAAATGTTTATTGAACCAAATGTGTTGAATGCTGTCTAGCATAGCTTTTTCTCCTAGATGTGCTGGACTATGTACAGTGTTAATTATAACCTGGACCATTGAATCAGGAAGGAACCACACAGACTTTTCCTTCATCAACCATCCTTGATCCGTTTGGATCCCTCCTAATTCAGTCCATTTCTTTATTTCGTCTGGTGTAGCATGTGTCTGTATATCAATTACGTCAAGAGTAGGATCTTTAACCGTCATACAATGTGTTGGCGTCGGGACTATTGTCTTTGTCATGTCGGATGTTTGAGTTTGAGCAGTCTGTTTAGCTGTTCTGTCAGCTAGATCATTGCCTTGAGAAATGATATCAGTAACTTTCGTATGAGCTTTACATTTCATAATTGATATTGCAGTGGGTAGATGTATTGCATCTAATAAAGCATGAATGAGGGGTCCGTGCTGAATGTGGGCACCGTGAGAAGTTAAATAACCTCTCTCTCGCCACAGCACGCCGAAGTCATGTACAACTCCGAATGCATAACGTGAATCAGTGTATATGTTGACTTTTTTATTTGCGGCTTGAATACAGGCTTGTGTCAGAGCGACAAGCTCTGCTGCTTGAGCGGACAAGGTATTTATGCAATTTGTTTCAATGATTTCAGTGTCTGTTGTGACTGCGTAAGCGGCCACTAGTTCTCCTGTACCTTTTCTCATACATGAACCATCTACATACAACGTCAGGTCTGGGTCTGACAATGGGACATCTGTCAAGTCTTGTCTGGATTTCGTCGTGATTGTAATAACATCAATACAGTCATGAGCTAGTGGGTCTGTTCCATTTACAGGTAAAAGTGTGGCAGGATTCAATGTGTTACAACGTCTGATTTCTATATGTGGCTGAAACAGTGTTAGTTCGTACCCTGTAAGTCTTGCTATAGTCAAATGTTGTGTTTGCGTTCGATTCACAAGAACCTCCACTGCATGTGGTACTTGTACTGTCAATGGATGTCCTAACACTATGGCATCGCTTTGTCTGATTGCTAAAGCTGTCGCTGCCACTGATTTCAGGCACGCAGGCAGAGCCTGAGCTACGGGATCTAATGTACTAGAAAAATAAGCACACGGTTTGTGTGATCCTGCTTGTTCCTGTGTGAGTACTGACAAAGCAGTACCTTCTCGTTCTGTAACAAAGAGTGTAAAATGTTTTCTGTAACATGGTGTTGCTAAAACAGGTGCTTGGCATAGAGCTTTCTTTAAGCTTTCAAAAGCTTGTGTATGTTCCTGAGTCCAAGGGAGAACAGTCGATGTGGCTGCCTCCTGTGTTGTCAACTGAATGAGTGGTTTTGCTAGAAATGCATACTGAGGGATCCACTGCCTACAATATGAAGTGAGGCCTATAAAAGCCCGCACCTCCTTTTGTGTCTTGGGTATTGGCATGTTAGCTATTAACTGAATGCGGTCGGGTGTAAGCTGCCTTCCCTCCTTGGACAGCGAGTGTCCAAGATAAACAACTCGCTGGACACAGAATTGCAGCTTAGAAGGGGACACCTTGTGCCCCTTTTCGGCTAGAAATCGTAAAACTGTCAGTGATGCTTTCTCACATTCGGGTTCGCTTCTAGCGGTGATCAGCAGATCATCGACATATTGAAGCAAGGCAGTGCTAACTGGCATGTGGATACTGTCGAGTTCTCGTTTCAGTGCTTGGCTATAGATGCTGGGGCTTTCTGTAAATCCTTGAGGTGCGCGTGAGAATTTGAAGCTACGTCCATTTAAACTAAATCCGAACAAATATTGGCTTTCCGGATCTATTGGGACGCTGAAAAAGGCATTTTTGAGATCAATTACAGTAAAGAATGTTGCTTCGGAATCAATAGCTGTCAGTAATGACGAGATATCTGGGACCACAGGGAATTGTGGCACAATGCATTTGTTCAATTCGCGCAAATAAATAACCAATCGATATACTGGCGGGGCCTTCGGATCTGTTCGTTTAAGAATCGGAATTATCGGTGAATTACATACATTGGAGTCTGTTTCTACAACCACTCCTTGGGCAATGAGCTCGTCAATGATTTGTAGTAAAGCCACTACAGCATCTGGTGGTAACTTGTATTGTCGCATTCGTGGTAGTACCACTCCTGCCTTTAGTGTAACTCGATATGGTGTAATATTCATGCACCCAACATCAGTAGGGCCTTGTGCCCATAGATGTGTAGGTAAAGTCTGTAGTCGGGGATCCATGTCTCTAGACACATAGTGACCTTTAAAATCACGTAAAAACAATCTTACTCCTTCCGGAGAACAACATATTATAGCTCCTAGAGCTTTCAGTGTTTTTATACCTAACAAGTTTTCTGGACAGGATTTAGTGAGCAATAAATCTGTAGTTCGGGTCAAAGGTCCTATCGTAAGTGGAAGAGGCTGTGATACTTCATTAACAATAGGTTTTCCTGAAAAACCAAGGGAAATATTCTGTGAGCCTGAGAGGGGTGCCCCTGGAACTTCACTACGTTTTATAGTTGTTCGACTTGCCCCTGTATCGAGTAAAAATTTTCTGTCTTGACCTAATAATTCACTATGTACATAAGGTCCTTCTTGGTCTACAGGGATCTCGATAAGGGGTAAGTCAACTTCCCTCTCTAGGCTGTTTCATGCATATCGTTGATAATCAGGATAGTCATACTGTGCGGTCTGGTACAGCTGTCGTGTCGTGGTTTGTGTGGCAGCAACAGGCAGCGCTGGTGCGGCTGGCACAAACTGTATAGACTGTTGTGGAGCTGGCATGGCCTGTGCATGCTGCGGTGCTCCTTGTTCATTCTGATCCTGTCTAAGTGGCCGTGGTCTTTCTTTTGTAATACCTGTGGCGATATTACGCTTCAGGACTGGACAATCGTGTATATAATGACCTGGTTGTTTACAGTAGTTGCATGTCCCTTTTATAGGTCCTGCTGATTCACCGGAATGTGTCGTACCCTTTTTATGTCCTTCAGCTGGAACTGTCTGGGAGACTAGCATTTTCATTTTCGTGTCTTTCATGCGTCTTTGTTCATGATCTTGTTCCTCTCTAATTCTATTGTGATGATACTGTAACATTTGTAACATTTGTGATGGGGTGTTACCTTGCCAGGTACTCTCGAATTTTAATACTCTATTCTTCACTTGGGGCAAGGAATTTTCAACTAATTTTGTCACAAACAGATGTGGGTATGATTCGCTACTTGCTTTTATGCCACTATTTATACCAAAACATTTTTCAAATCGTGCATAGAAATCACTAGTGTCTTCATCTTGCTTTTGTTTACAGGCTGAAATTGCACCCCAGTCTTCCTTTTTCGTGGTTAATAAACGTGGCAGTACCTGTACTAGTAAACCTGGTAGTGCTTTAGTTTTGTCCCCAAGCCCCGAACCTGGACCTCGGGCCTTTTCTTCATTTTCTAATGCTGTCCAGTCTATCTTTTGGTCTCCCACCTCCCACTCTTTTTCCTTGAGTTTTTCATAAATGCCAGCAGGCATCAATACCTTTAATATGGTCATAATGTCGGGATAGGTATACTCTCCCATGAGTAACATGTCTTTAATTTCTCGGTGGAAACCCGCTGGGTCTTTGTCATGACTGGGTACCACTTTCTTCATTTCCAACAATTCTATTTTTGATATGTGCGTATATACATATACACGTTTAAACTGATTGTCCTCGCCCTTTATTGGGTGCACTTCTCGTAAGGGATTCTGTCTGTCCATGTAATACATCGGTCTTTCCTTGATGGGCAGTGAGACATGGTCTGGACATACAAAAAGAATGTACTGCTTTCTTGATTCTAGTATTTCTTTAATTAGCTTAGTACCTGAACCTCTCCATCTATTCGTGAGTAATTCAGTCAATATATCAGGTAAGGGACCAGGATCTGAATGTTGGCTTTTATATAGTATAAGAAGTTGTTGAATCATATAAATCCCAGCTAAACGCTGTTCATCTGGGGTGAGATTCAAAAATGTGTGTGCTACTGTATCATCATCATACTTTCCGGGACTGTCAACCCAATGAACGGCTGACCTGGCTAATTCTTGTTCATCCATAGAATCGAGAAAATGATAACCCCTTCGTTCTCGCAGTAATTTGTCAGCGGCTTGGAACGAATGCTCGGGGGACCTTATATTTATTATAGGTGTTTGGAAATTCCTGTTATTTTCTAGACATATCGGGCGTATCGGGTCAGTAAGACATCTAGTACTATTACAAGATCTTCCTCTACCTACATAGGCTATGGTTTCTGACTGTCCCGTGGGCAGTCCTGATCCTTCCTCCTCGCTTTGTTCGAACTGGTCTACCGCTAATCTCTCTTCGTGTAGGCGTTCTATTTCTTTACGGATCTTTCGGCACATGGCTATTATACAGTTTTGCTTATCATGTCTCCCTTCTGATATATTCTGGCTCCATCTGGTAAGAATTTGCATTGCTTCCGGGTCTACCCCCGGTCGGTCTTGATTTCTGATCACACAATTTATGAGGAAACGTAACAGTTCCCCTTGTATCTCCACTTTCTGGTATTCCATAGCTCTGTTAATACATTCAGAATCTCGCCCTGTTTGGACAAAATGATATATATTATCTAGATGCATAGTCATTCCTGGTAACTTCCCTAAATACACCGCGGCTCGTCTGATACGTAGTGATGCCAGGATCATTTCGTCCTCTTTGCCGGGCACAGGGTCATATCTACAATCTATAAGGAGTTCCTTAAGCGTGCGGGCATTTATGAGTTTGGGGGTGCGTGGATGTGCTGACTCTTGAAAGGTAAGTTTATTTATTCTGGGTGGCGTAGAAAAAATGTTGGTAGCACCTCCCGTAGCCCCATCTGGGGTATCGGGCGTGAAAGGATTCGTTGAACGCGATACAGCAACTATAGGTGTGGACACAGCTGTAGAAGCAGCTGTAGGAACAGATGTGGAAACAGATGTGCTTGCCGGGACTTGTGTCAGGATTTGGTGCTGTAGAGATACAGATACAGGATCTCGGCGTTGAACCTCCCCGGCCGACGGTCTGTGTGGGGCGGGGTTAGCATACTCGGGAGCTGCGTCGTCTAAATATGAGGAAAGAAAAACATCTTCTGCGGTTCTAGGATGCCCTTTAGGATGTACTTTTATTGGAAACAATGGGGGTGGCAAATCTTTTGGTATCCCCGCAGTAGCCTTAGGTAATCCTTCGGCCAGAAGGGGATACATACCTTTCATAAGGGCATGTCTTTGTCTGTCTACTTGTTCTGATTTCACTCGTGTACCTTCTTCAATTAATAGATTTTCTCGGACTTCATTTGAATTCTCTTTACTCTTCTCTTCCTGTCTACGTGCTTTTTCTGTACGTCTGTATGATTCTTTACGCCATAATTCAATGGCGTCTTTCTGTGATTGTCTAGCTTTCTTTTTCCATAATTCTTCCTCTACTTTCACGATGCACTCTGCATCCCAGGTCCCAGCTGCGGGCCACCTCTGACTTTCTGGTAATTCCTTAGTGTAGTCTACCCATAAATCAAGAAATAATATAGCGTCTAGGCCATGTTTATGATACATGAAGTACCCTGGAGTGTCCCTAGGAGGAATAGGAACAGCTTCTTCGAGTACCCCTTTTCTAGTTGTGATCTGTCTTAATTTCGAAAAGAGCGGCATTTTGAGAACTGATCTGATACTTGATTTTGAACAAACTTAATACAATAAACACGATAATGAACAGTCATTCATACCACAATATGCAGAACGTATTAAAAACATTTAACACTTAACATTTAAATGGGCAAACAATGATGATAACGATCTAAGGAAACTTAATCATAAAACATAATTCTCGACATTTAACGGAAATTATTCTGAATTTTATATACTTGATATACTAGATATACTGCTAAACAGTACAGATACACTGCTAAACAGTGCAGACCGGATTTGTGTACCCAAACCCGTCTGACCGGCACAACTTATGTGCACGCCAGAACGCCTCCCCAGTAATGGTACTCACCGGGTAGCTCGGAACGGAAGGCCTCGGAACGGAACTGAACTGAACTGGACCGGACTGGACTCGACTCGACTCGAAAACTTCGGACACGTCAGGACATCGGAAACCTGGTGGGCCTCTGTATACCTCGGATCTTGCTCTCTCAGCTAGGCTCTGGTCGGGATACTTCGCACTTCTCACCGCCTCGTCTGGGTGTTGATCGCAGCCTCAGTCGCCCCCGCTTGACCGGAGGGAGATACAGGAAATCCTGCTGGTACGCGTTGTTGTCCGTCCAGCTGTGGCAGGAGACCGGGCCTGCAACGCACCACCGGCGCGTGAGATGAGAAAGTGTCCCTGTTCGGGCGCCATTCATGTGGTAAATAATTTAATTACCGGGACTTAATTTGATACAGAAACATAATAAAATAGCTCAGTAAATAAGAGGCAGAATCCGTGGTATTAGAGGTTCGGAATGGGCTTTATTCCAATGGTCGATTATAATCGGTTGCTCCAAGTTCCATCACCACGAAGGTTCAGGAAGTGAAGTACATACATTATTGATAATTATTCACTTTTATACAATAGGCATTACAGTGAGGCCAATGCAAGAGGCGTAACAATTGATAGCAAAGATAACATTTCACATGCGTAGCATAAAGAGGCGTAATTGGGTGTAACAAGGAAAACGTCATTGGTTATGATGTCACATATGGGTGGACCTATGAAATAATTTCGCAATGTCAGCAGAAATACTTGGCAGAGATGCGTGCGCAGCAGTATGACGTGTGATTGACGTGCAACTAGGGGGTGACGGGGACTTGACATTTAGCTCTACATGTGGCGACAGAAGTCTGGAGGGTCAAGTCAACCTAATCCCAAATCATATCTAACATCCTATGTTTAAAGAACTATGTTATCCAGAAGAGAGGTCTCTTAGAGTAGAATCTTATTCTATACTGACTATACTGACTGTTAGTGCGTGTACAAGCGTCTAAGTGTCTACACTAGATGCGAGGGCAGGAATCTTCCATAGTAACAGGGCTATGAATTACTTGCATAAAGACAGAGAAACCGGGCCTTTGCTCGGTAGCTGGAAGAATGTTTACTGAAACTACTAGACAGGAATGCATTGGGCAGGGAACGGAGCAGATAATTTCGAAGGTGAAATACAGTTCTTGGCAGGCAGCAAGCTGATGTCAGGCTTCGTGAGCCGCGCAGGGAATGAGACAAAGTTCATGGTCACAGATGCAGGCTCAGACTGGAGCTTCAGAGGCAGAAAGCAAGAAAAACTTGATGACAGAATCAGGGCCTACTCGTCTGAACTGTAAAACGGCATAAGTGAACCATATAAAGGCGGTGGCCTTTTGTACTTAGGAATGTAATATCCGGCTCATTCATGGCGGATCTGAAAGAGGACATGTTAACGGTGGACGCACATGTATTTGCGTCTTCATAACTGGAACTGGAGGGAACATACATGTACTTGTAACATGCACATAGAACCGTTGGGGTCCAAGATAGGGGACATAACTGACCAGAAAAATCCATATTTCCACAAGCGTCGTGGTCGCTGGGATGACGTCACCGTAGCTACTTAGATGCCGCCCTCACGCGCTGACGTCAGTTCTTTCGTTATCCGTGCCAGCAGGCACTGATCCGGAGAGAGCGGTACCTCCAGTCACTTTTTGACTGACTTTTTCTCTACTTTTGTCGACTTCGTATTTTTTGAGTCCATCGACTCCTGGTGCATGAGGGATGCCTGGCTTCAAGGCTTGCGGTTCCTGTAACTGACTGATGTCGGTGACAGATACGCACCGCGTTTGCCTCTACTGCCTGGAGCGCGACCGCCACCCCAAGTCGTGCTCCGTCTGCCGGACCATGGCTCAGCAGTCTTTGCGGGAGCGGTCCTGAAAGCTACTCGAGGCCTGGCAGTCGGCTCCGTGTCGCTCGAGGTCCCGGTCGCGTAGGAGGTCGAGGGACTGGTCGTGGAGCCACCACCATTCTTCATCCAAGTCTTCGCACTCCGGGTCAGGTAAGTCGAAGCACAAGAAGAAGTCGAAGCATCGTTGCTCTTCAACTTCTCCTTGTCGGCCGACGCTACGAAGGATGTGGGTGGTACCCCGCCCGTGGCTCCACGTGCGGAGCCCGTAGGGTCGGCTCCGAGCTTCCCTCCCTTCCCGGGACGCGGAGCGACCCCTGTCCAGCTTTGAGCTTTCTACAAAGCGATGCATGCCATCTTTGGGCAGCCCGACTCCGCCGGCGCGCCTTTGGGCCCCGTGGACTCGGCTGGGGGCCCTGGGCATTCGACGCCGGCAGCTCTGGCCTCGGCACTGCAGGGTCCCCGTGGATCTAGGCCTGGATCCGGATTGGCTCCAGTCGACTTCGTAACACCTCCACCGCACCACGTCCCCAGCCAACGTCGACCCCGGCCTCCACCTCGAGGTAGGCACGGAGCCGGACCGACATTGATGGGTACTTTTGTGCCTCTGTTCTACCCTGGCTATTTGAGACAAGATTGGCAGCTAGAAGAGGGTGAGGAGGACTGGGAGGGGTCTGGGGACCCGTTAACCGACCATCTAGGTTATGAACCAGACTGGCGAGAGGAACTGGGGGAAGCCAGTGGTCTGGATACCTCACCAGACCATGGCATGTTGTCTCCTCCTACCGTGGCTACGGAGGAGGGAGCGTCGTACACAGTGGTGTTGAGTAGGGCGGCCGAGGCTCTTCACCGTGAGCTACCTACAGTGGCCATCAGGACTGAACTCCTGACAGAGGTGGTTCAACCGGCAGGGAGCTCTTCGGAACCCCTGCTGCCGTTTAATGAAGCCCTCAGGGACATCCTTTTGGGCACCTGGTCCAGGCCCACCACAGGGCTCCTGTGGACAGAATGATTGCCCGACGCCACCCCCAGGCCCCGGGCAACCCCACTTTCCTCTCCCAACACCCCACCCCTGAGAGCTTGGTGGTCCAAGCCTGCACCTCCAAGAGTGCATTCCCTACCGCTCCACCTGATAGGGAATCCAAAAAGCTGGACCATCTTAGGAAGAAGATGTTTTCTTCCTCCAGCTTGGGACTTTGGTCGGTAAGCTCTGCATGTCTGTTGGGCCGTTACTCCCACTCTGTGTGGGATACGGTTGCGGAAGTGCTGCCTCAATGCCCGGAGGAGGCCCAGGTCGTACTCGCTCAAGCAGTTGCTGAAGGGAGAGACGCAGGGACGTTTACCATCCGCTGTGGGCTGGATACCGCCGACTCACTAGGCAGGACGATTTCCACGTTGGTAGCCCTTCGACGCTACGCCTGGTTGAGGTCGACTGGTTTTTCAGGGGATGTCCAATCCACTCTTATGGACATGCCCTTTGATGTCCATCGCCTATTCGGCTACAAGGCAGACACAAAGCTGGAGCGCTTTAAGGACTCTCTGGCTACGACCAGGTCCTTGGGCCTCTCCACCACCCGCCCTGCACAGTCTGCTTTTCGCCCCTTTCGTGGCTACAAAAGGGGTGGCCCACCACGTCCCACCCAGGGCCACAGGCCGGTACAAGCTGTTCAGCTCCTGCGCGGCCGGGAACGTGGGAACCAACGCCGTGGTTCTGTGGGCCAGCGGGCGGGCCAGTCCATCACAGCCCCCTCTGCAGCAGCCTCGAAACCCTCCTAGTCCGACCTTTCAGGGCCACCAAACGCCAGTGGGCGTCAGGATTCGCCATCACCACCTCCACTGGCGCACCATCACGTCGGACAGGTGGGTTTTGCAGATAGTCCGAAGAGGCTACTCACTCTCCTTCGTGACTGCCCCTCCATCCATGCCACCTCAGTACCATCACATGTCGGAGGATCATCTGGCCCTGCTCCAACAGGAAGTTTCGGAACTCTTGGCCAAGGGAGCAATTGAGCGTGTTCCTGTCTCAGAAGTAGGTCGTGGTTGTTATTCCCACTACTTTCTGGTACCCAGGAAGGACAAAGGCCTGCATCCCATCTTGGATCTCAGGAACGTCAAACTCTTTCTCCGGAAGGAGAAGTTCAAAATGTTGATGCTCGCTCAGGTCCTGTCTGCCCTTGATCCTGGAGACTGGACGGTAGCGTTGTACTTGCAGGACGCTTATTTTCACATCCCCGTCCTGCCAGCCCACCAACGCTACCCGCGGTTCACCGTAGGCCACAAGCATTTTCAGTATACCATGCTCCCCTTTGGTCTTACCAGTGCCCCTCGGGTGTTCACGAAAGTGATGGCGGTGGTCGCAGCTCATCTGCCCAGATCAGGGGATCCAGACTACGGACGCCCTCCTGCATTTGCTGGGGTTTTCCATCAACGTACCAAAGTCACACCTGATTCCCTCTCAGAAGCTCCTCTTCATCGGAGCGGTTCTGGACACAACACAGTTTCGGGTCTATCCTCCCGAACAGCGAGTCCGGGATCTTCGGTCTATGATTCCGATCTTTCAGCCTCTATCCCGTGTTTCAGTCAGGATGAACCTCCGGTTACTGGGCCTGATGGCCTCCTGCATCCTGTTGGTGGACCATGCCAGATGGCATATGCGGGCTCTGCAGTGTGACCTGAAGTTCCAGTGGGCACACCATCAGGGGAACCTGTCCGATTGCATCCAGATCTCGGAGGGCACTGCTCACCAATTGCAGTGGTGGCTAACGAACCAGGATTGGGTCGACGGCAGATCACTCTCCTTTACCCAACCATAGTTTACAGTGGTGACTGATGGATCACTTCTGGGATGGGGCGGCCACATGGGGGAGGCGGAGATCAGAGGCCTATGGTCTCCGGCAAAGTCCGAGGCTCCACATCAACCTTCTGGAGCTTCGGGCGATTCGTCTGGCACTCAAAGCATTCCTTCCCTCTGTCCAGGGAAGAGTAGTGCAGGTGGTCACGGACAACACCACCGCCATGTGGTACTGCAACAAACAAGGCGGGGTGGGGTCGTGGACCCCATGTCAAGAGGTCCTCCACCTCTGGACATGGCTGGAACATCAGGGCATATCCCTGGTGGTTCAACACCTGGCAGGTTCGCTGAACGCCAGGGCGGACAAGCTCAGCCGCCTGTGCATGATGGATCACTAAAGGCGTCTTCACTGGGAGGTGGTGCAAGTTCTCTTTCAACAGTGGGGAGAGCCTTGGTTAGATCTATTAGCCACTGAACAGAACGCACAATGTCAGCAATTCTGCGTGTTGGAATTTCCAAGGTGGCACTCGCTCGGTGACGCTTTTCGTCGCGAGTGGAGTTTCGGTCTTCTATACCACTTCTGCCCAGAGTGCTGAAGAAGATCAAGCACGACCGTGCCCAAGTCATTCTTGTGGCTCCTGATTGGGCACGAAGAGTCTGGTATCCCGAGCTGCTCAACATGGCCATCGATCCTTTGATCCGCCTGCCTCTTCGGGAGGATCTTCTGTCGCAGCAGCAGGGGGGCAGTCCTCCACCCGAACCTGTCCAGCCTCCACCTCCTTGCATGGAGATTGAGTGGCAGCAGTTGACGTCGTTTGACCTGCCTCCCGAAGTCTGCGTTGTTATCTTGGCAGCCAGGCGTCCCTCCACTAAGAAGGTATACGCCTGCAGATGGAACAAATTTGTGGCATGGTGCACAGCAAAGGCTTTGGACCCCCTTTCCGCCCCTCTTTCTGAGGTTCTCTTGTTCCTCCTTTCTTTGGCCCAGCAGGACTCTGCTCTGGGCACTCTAAAGGGCTACCTTTCGGCCATTTCAGACTTCCTTAGGCTTTCTGATCAGCCCTCTCTTTTCTAGTCCCCTGTTGTAAATAGATTCCTTAAGGGCATTACTCATCTTTTTCCTCCTGTTCCCTTTGTAAAGCCTGCTATTCTTTGGCTAAGAAGGAGCCTCCATTGGGGCTGCACGCCCATTCCACCAAGGCTACGGCAGCTACTACTGCTTTGGAACGAGGAGTCCCCCTAAATGACATCTGTCAGGCAGCTACATGGGCATCGCTGCACACGTTCACCAAACACTACTGCTTGGACAGCCAAGTCCGTAGAGACGGCTACTTTGGCCGTTCTGTTCTCCAGGACTTTCTGGTGTGAGCTTAGTTTGCAGACCCACCTCTGGGGTTGGTATGGCTGGGGTATCTATTCTAAGGTGAGGAAACTGTTTCTTTTAGATGAACAAGTTACTTACCTTTGGTAACGATATATCTGTAAGAAACATAGGTTAGTTATAGATTCCTTACCGCCCCACCCATCCTCCCCGTTCTGCGAACTAACTTTTAGAGTTAAGGATTTCCTTTCAGGGCCCTAGTCGTGTGCACCAGTGGTCAGTGTCTTGCATGGCTCTGCGCTTCTGGCATGGAAAGTCGTGTACAGAACTGACGTCAGCGCGCAAGGGCGGCGACTAAGTAGCTACCGTGACGTCATCCCGGCGACCACGACGCTGACTACGAACGCGGAGTCAACTGAGGCCACCTTCCGACATGCAGGGGTACCGCTGCCAAAAAAACGTTACAGATCAAGTCTGACGCCTGTGGGTAATTCTAAGGTAAGGAATCTAGAACTAACTTATGTTTTTTACAGATATATCATTACCGAAGGTAAGTAACTTGTTTGTAACGTAAAAAGCTGTGACACCCTGCATTGGGTTGGGTAGTGCTATAAAAGAAATAAAATCATGGTATTTAAATTATTTATGTAAATACTGGGACAAACCAACACACCTGACATTCTTACAGTGCATGCATCTCCTATATACAAGAACTGAACTAAGGCAAACGCACGCCTCTCTTAAGTACCTGTGGAGAGATAACAAGCTGTGTGCCTTTGCTTCCCCTCCATGGCATTTACATTTAAGTGTGAGGTTCCAGGCTGCCTATAGTCAGGATGTTCAAACTAAAGGAGGCCTGATGGCCCCTTGTCCTCGGCCCATCTGGAAGTGAAAAAAAACTCTCTCGCTGCCTGCACGTTGCTGCTGGGAAATTGGAAAGCAGACAGCGTACAGGTGCTGCTGAACATGTCCCGGTGTCTGAAAATTACACCAGGACAAGTTCAGAATATTTCCGTGAGGCCCAAGTTCTTAGCAGGGGAGATAGTGTCCACCCTGAGAAAATAGCGGGTGGACACCGTGTACCCCCGACTTGAGCTCTGGTGGGAAGTGAGTAAGAGGATACACTGGTTTCGACCTCCTCTACACGTAACTTATTAAAAAAAAAAAAACAGTTCAGTCCTGTTCTAGTTACTCTCCACTGAAGAAAAACAAAGGATTTTCTTGTAAAACCATCACCCACCAGATAACCCCTTGGTGCCATGCTTCATCATCGGGTACATCCCGTTCTACTGCAGATCAGGGCGTGCTTGACCTACAAACCACATGGGATCTCTTTTTTTGTTATATACAATGATAAAGAAGTTGTAAAACCTGCCTCCCGAAGTCTGCGTTGTTATCTTGGCAGCCAGGCGTCCCTCCACTAAGAAGGTATACGCCTGCAGATGGAACAAATTTGTGGCATGGTGCACAGCAAAGGCTTTGGACCCCCTTTCCGCCCCTCTTTCTGAGGTTCTCTTGTTCCTCCTTTCTTTGGCCCAGCAGGACTCTGCTCTGGGCACTCTAAAGGGCTACCTTTCGGCCATTTCAGACTTCCTTAGGCTTTCTGATCAGCCCTCTCTTTTCTAGTCCCCTGTTGTAAATAGATTCCTTAAGGGCATTACTCATCTTTTTCCTCCTGTTCCCTTTGTAAAGCCTGCTATTCTTTGGCTAAGAAGGAGCCTCCATTGGGGCTGCACGCCCATTCCACCAAGGCTACGGCAGCTACGACTGCTTTGGAACGAGGAGTCCCCCTAAATGACATCTGTCAGGCAGCTACATGGGCATCGCTGCACACGTTCACCAAACACTACTGCTTGGACAGCCAAGTCCGTAGAGACGGCTACTTTGGCCGTTCTGTTCTCCAGGATTTTCTGGTGTGAGCTTAGTTTGCAGACCCACCTCTGGGGTTGGTATGGCTGGGGTATCTATTCTAAGGTGAGGAAACTGTTTCTTTTAGATGAACAAGTTACTTACCTTTGGTAACGATATATCTGTAAGAAACATAGGTTAGTTATAGATTCCTTACCGCCCCACCCATCCTCCCCGTTCTGCGAACTAACTTTTAGAGTTAAGGATTTCCTTTCAGGGCCCTAGTCGTGTGCACCAGTGGTCAGTGTCTTGCATGGCTCTGCGCTTCTGGCATGGAAAGTCGTGTACAGAACTGACGTCAGCGCGCAAGGGCGGCGACTAAGTAGCTACCGTGACGTCATCCCGGCGACCACGACGCTGACTACGAACGCGGAGTCAACCGAGGCCACCTTCCGACATGCAGGGGTACCGCTGCCAAAAAAACGTTACAGATCAAGTCTGACGCCTGTGGGTAATTCTAAGGTAAGGAATCTAGAACTAACTTATGTTTTTTACAGATATATCATTACCGAAGGTAAGTAACTTGTTTGTAACGTAAAAAGCTGTGACACCCTGCATTGGGTTGGGTAGTGCTATAAAAGAAATAAAATCATGGTATTTAAAATTATTTATGTAAATACTGGGACAAACCAACACACCTGACATTCTTACAGTGCATGCATCTCCTATATACAAGAACTGAACTAAGGCAAACGCACGCCTCTCTTAAGTACCTGTGGAGAGATAACAAGCTGTGTGCCTTTGCTTCCCCTCCATGGCATTTACATTTAAGTGTGAGGTTCCAGGCTGCCTATAGTCAGGATGTTCAAACTAAAGGAGGCCTGATGGCCCCTTGTCCTCGGCCCATCTGGAAGTGAAAAAAAACTCTCTCGCTGCCTGCACGTTGCTGCTGGGAAATTGGAAAGCAGACAGCGTACAGGTGCTGCTGAACATGTCCCGGTGTCTGAAAATTACACCAGGACAAGTTCAGAATATTTCCGTGAGGCCCAAGTTCTTAGCAGGGGAGATAGTGTCCACCCTGAGAAAATAGCGGGTGGACACCGTGTACCCCCGACTTGAGCTCTGGTGGGAAGTGAGTAAGAGGATACACTGGTTTCGACCTCCTCTACACGTAACTTATTAAAAAAAAAAAAAACAGTTCAGTCCTGTTCTAGTTACTCTCCACTGAAGAAAAACAAAGGATTTTCTTGTAAAACCATCACCCACCAGATAACCCCTTGGTGCCATGCTTCATCATCGGGTACATCCCGTTCTACTGCAGATCAGGGCGTGCTTGACCTACAAACCACATGGGATCTCTTTTTTTGTTATATACAATGATAAAGAAGTTGTAAAAAAAAAACTGTGGAGTGGGGGTTGTTGGTGTATAGTTAAAAATACCTGGCTAGTAGGTGTAACTTAATTTATTTTAACCTCTAGTCGGTATGGTTAAAAAACGGGGAGTTTAAGATAAGAGATTTGTAATGGACCTGTTCTTCTAAAAGGTCGACATGTTTTAAATCATACCCCTAGTTGGCTCTTCTTCGCGACCTCTGGGAAACTAGTTCCCTAGTACTACTCCCATCCGTTCATACTGGACGTACACCAATTGCATACAGAAAAATATAAATATATGCAGTTACCACCTATTAGTCATTCATTGTTTGTTTATCTGTGGGAATATAAATGGAGAGTTTGATGTACTAGCCTTTGGCTCTATACGTATTTCTTCTTTCGATTAATGAGGGATTTTTATTTTTTTGGGTGTGAGCACCTCCAGGTGAAAAAAAAAGTGTAACAACTCCAGCATACATTGTTGGTGAGCACATCTGGTGTTGTTCTAAAGGAAATAAAAACATTCACACTGGTTTTGTGGAACACGCATACATAAACTCAAGTATACTATACAATCGAAGTAATAAATAAAACACCACATACATATAGGATAATTTAATGTTGCAGCATGGTACCACTGGGGGGAGACGGTAGCCTGTTGTCACACACTAATGAATTGGCCCCACAGAATATTGTCGTTCAGGCCATTGGTATGTATTTTGAGTTTGAACACCCACTGCTATTCCCTTTTAAAAAGTTGTGGTTAAGAATTCACTGTATCTTTTATGTGTTCAAGGATAACCCATTGGTAGTCATGCACTGTCTGTTTCTTTTATATATAGTGGGTTGATATTTTTGTGGTAACGCAGCCATGCCTCGGGTTGCTGCGGTGCTCGCAGATTCTGGTTTTTATCTTTCGGGTTGTCATACGTAGTGTAGATTGCAAGGGCATGTTATCAGGTATCAGGTTTGTGTACTGCAAATAGTGAAATTTCTTAGTTGCCAGGTCATCTGGTTGTTAACCCCTTCTATGCTCATGACGGAGCGGTTCCGTCATGAGCCACGGTGGGCACTGGCGCTCCCCCCCCACGGCCAGCCCATCTAGCCCCCCACAAAGGGGGATGGCAGCGGAAGAGTTTCCGCTGCCACCCAGCCCCCCCACGCAATCACATGGCATCATCTCACACAGCGCGCCAGCGTCATCAGGGAGCGCTGGACGCGCTGGAAACCATTTGTTTCCAGCGCGTCCAAGAGAAGCCGGTAAGTTTGTGTGCTCCAGTGGCGCAGGGGATTCGTAATGTATTGAGGCATCGGGGGAGAGGAAATAGTATTTCCTCTCCCCTGATGTCTCAATACAGGGCATTCTATCCTGCAGCACGATTGCGCACAGTGTCGCGATCGTGCTGCAGGAATGCCCACACTAGGCACCATGGATGTTTTTTTGAGTAAAAGGAAGTGACCCCTTGGGCAAGGGTCACTTCCTTAAGGGGGCACTTATTTTTTAGACTTTTCTGCCCCCCCTGGGGCCAGATCGCCTGGGTATTTTGGAGTTTCTGGCCCCAGGGGAGGCAGAAAAGCCCACTAGAGCCAGGGATCTTTTAAAAAAAAAAAAAATGGAAGCGACCCCTTGGGGAAGGGTCGATTCCAGGGGCCTCATTTAAAAAAAATGTGTATGGGGGCAGATCGGCCCGTGTATTGGGGACAGAATACCCCACTAGACACCAGGGAGTCCTTTAATTATGTAAAGCAAGCAACCCCATGGGCAAGGGCCGCTTCCTTAGGGGGAGACTTTTCTTCTCCCCCAACCCCCCACCCCCCCCCCCCCCCGGGACAGATTGCCTGGGTGTTTTGGTGTTTCTGGCCCCAAGGGGGGAGGGGGGGGGGGGGGTTGAAAAGCTCACTAGAGCCAGGGATACTTAAAAAAAAAAAAAAAAAAGTGTATTCTGCCCCCCCCCCCCCCCCGGGGGCATATCGACCCGTGTATTTGGCTTTTCTGCCCCCAGGGGGGGGGGGGCAGAATACCCCACTAGACACCAGGGAGTTCTTTAAAATTTAAATGGAAGCGACCCCTTGGGCAAGGGTCACTTCCGGGGGATGGGGCATTTTTTTAATGTGTATTCTGCCACCCCGGGGGTAGATCGGCCCTTGTTTTGGCCTTTCTGCCCCCAGGGGAGGGGCAGAAAACCCCACTAGACACCACAGACTTATTTGAAATTAAAATGGAAGCGACCCCTTGGGCAAGGGCCGCTTCCAGGGGTCAGATTTGTTTTATATGTGTATTCTGCCCCTCTTGGGGGCAGATCAGCCTGTTATTTTGGCCTTTCTGCCATGGGTGGGGGGGGGCAGAAAACCCACTAGGCACCAGGGATTTTGTTGTGTGTGTAATGGAAGCGACATGGTTGCTTCCAAGGGGGTAAAATGTGGTTAATGTTTTTTCTGCCCCTCCTGGGGACAGATCTGCCACTTTTTTGGGGCCTTTTTGCCCTAGGTGGGAGAGGGAGGCAGAAAACCCTACTAAGCACCAGGGATTTATTTCTTTTGCAAGGGGGGCTCATTTCTGTCTGCGGTTTTCTGCCCCACCCTTAGACAAGCTCACCCGATCCCTTGGGCAAGTTCACCTCCCATTTTTCATAGCCCTATTTGAAGGCCCATCCGGCAGATTGACCATTTGTGTAGTGAATAGCGTGTTGTAATGTTAATTGTTTTATTTCTTGTGAATTGCAATTGTAATGCTTTATTTCTCCCTTTTTGTTCTAGTTGAAAGCTTTTGCTCTTTAGACTGTTCCAGGTTGCGGTTTCGTTACTTTTGGTTCTGCTGTTTGTGTAGTTGCTTGTGTTTG
This sequence comes from Triturus cristatus, assembly GCF_964204655.1. Classification (NCBI taxonomy): domain Eukaryota; kingdom Metazoa; phylum Chordata; class Amphibia; order Caudata; family Salamandridae; genus Triturus; species Triturus cristatus. The sequence goes on along the minus strand of NC_140592.1, from coordinate 1,108,733,593 downwards.
GTAAGAGACTTTTTTGTGTACAACGTAAATGAGTTTCAGTTCTCTGCCTGAATGTGTTTTTTGCAAATGGTGTAATAATAGCAGTGTGTTTGGCTTCTGTTTTTTGAGTGTCAAAAACTTTTTGCATCTGTGCTCGATGTGTATTTTGTTGTCTTGTGAGTAATTGTTTTTGTTTTTTTCTTTCTAGTGGGATATTGTTGGTTTTTGCTCTCTCTGCAGAGTAGGTGCTGGTGAGTGTAGCTGTCTCTTGCAAGTGAATTGTATAGTTTGAGTATATAGATCTTTATGATAAAGGCACACATTTATTTTTACTTACTTATTTTGCACAGTGTTGGTTGTTGCTGACTTGTTTGTGTTGTCTCCTTTCTTAGTAAGGATAATGGCTAGTCGCAGGATTACTGCTCAGCAGGTTGTTTGTATGCTTTTTGAGTCTTCCTCTGACCGTGGTTCAGAGACTGACTCTGCATCTGAGGCAGAGGAGGGAGCGGAAGATTCAGGCAGTGAGTTTTCTCTCCACATGGAGTCATCGGATGATGAAGTGCCTGTTTTAGAGGAGGACATTGATGTGCCGATAGTGCAGCAAGAGGCATCTGGGCTGCAGCCTGGGGCTGCAAGGTTTCCAGTTGGAAGTGGTGACCCCTGGGTTGCAGCCGGCATTGCCAGACGTTACTGGTATTCCAGGGTGTAGAGTGAATACAGAAAATATTTTGCCGATACATTATATTCAGTTGTTTATGGACATGTGTTTTTGGCAGAGATTGTTGAGCAGACTAATTTATATGCCGAACAGTTTTTGAGGGACAACAGTGCCAGCCTTAAGCCCCACTCTAGAGCTACCCGGTGGACTCCCACAAATCTGGAAGAGATGAAAAAGTTCTTGGGTTTAACTTTTTGATGGGCTTGCTAAGGAAGCCATCAATGTCTTCATATTGGTCTACTAGTCCCTTAATGGCAACGGCTATATTTCCGGCAGTCATGAGTCGTGATAGGTATTTGCTTCTGCTTCGGATGCTGCATTTTGTCGATATTTGTTTAACGTTGGCACGAGATCACCCAGAGTGTGACCGTCTTTTTAAGATTCGGCCTGTCATTTTCGGAGATCTATGCTCCAGTGAAAGAAATAGTAGTGGATGAGTCTTTGGTCTTGTTCAAGGGCCGCTTGGTTTTTAGGCAATACATTTCTAGTAAGAGGGCACGCTATGGAATTAAGCTGTATATGCTGTGTGACAGTAGGACTGGATATGTCTCTAGTTTCAGGGTGTACACCGGTAAGGAATCCAGGATTAACCCCCCCCCCCCCCCCCCCCCCCCAGTTGTCCGTCCACTTTTGGAGTGACTGAGAAAATTGTGTGGGAACTTGGTAGAGGACCTTTTAACAAAGGCCACCATTTATATGTAGATAACTTCTACACTGGTGTGCGGTTGTTCAGGGAATTGGCCAAAGTGGACATTGTTGCTTGTGGCACAATCCGCTCCAACTGCAAAGGTTTCCCAAAAGAACTTGTTTGTCAAAAGCTTGTGCGGGGACAGTGCAGTGCGTTGCGTTGCGAGGAACTTGTAGCTGTGAAGTTTTCAGACAGGAGAGATGTCTACATGCTGACTACCATCCATGATGAAAGCACTTCACCTGTGACTGTTTGGGGTCAGGTTGCTGAAGTGCACAAACATGTGTGCATTGTAGAGTATAATAGGCACATGGGTGGTGTTGATAGAGTAGATCAGAGGTTGGAACCTTACACTGCTCTTCATAAGGCTTACATTTGGTATAAGAAGTTGGCTATCCATCTTTTCCATTCGGCAACCTTTAATGCTTTTATTGTGTTCAAGGATTCCTGTCCTGAGTCAAAGATGACATTTGCTAAGTTTCAGGAGTCTTTAATAGGCAGCCTTTTTGTAGTGGAACAGGCAAGTGTTCCTAGATTTAGAGTGGTGGAGGATGTGGCTAGATTGAAAGATCGCCACTTTCCTGATCACATTCCTCCCACACCCTCCAAAGACTTTCCCAGTAGAAGATGTAGAGTCTGTTGGCGAAAAGGCACGCGGAAGAAGACTCGTATGTACTGCCCCAAGTGTCCTTCTAACCCTGGGCTGTGTGTGCCTGTTTGTTTTAGAGTGTACCACACGCAAAATAATTTGTGGCAGCATCCATGAGTGGTAAAGTGAACTGCCTGGTCTCTATTGTCTAATATTTTTTGTTCAGTTTCAAGGTTGGCATTTGTGTAGTGTATTTAGTTTCAGATTTTGTGTTAGTAGATTTGTATCGATTTGCAATTTGTTTGTGTTTTCTTGTTTGTATAAAAAAAATCCTAAATGTGATGGCTGTGTGCGTGGAGTGGCGCTTGGCTGGCGGTGTGCGTGGACTGGCACTTGGCTGGCGGTGTGTTTGGACTGGCGCTTGGCTGGCGGTGTGTTTGGACCGGCACTTGGGCTGGCGGTGTGTTTGGACTGGTGCTTGGCTGGCGGTGTGCGTGGACTGGCGCTTGGCTGGCTGTGTGCGTTGACTGGCGCTTGGCTGGCTGTGTGCATAGACTGGCGATTGGCTTGCTGTGTGCGTGGACTGGCGCTGGGCTGGCGGTGTGCGTGGACTGGTGCATGGCTGGCGGTGTGAGTGGACTGGCGCTCGTCTGGTGGTGTACGTGGACTGGAGCGTGACAGGCGGTGTGTGAGTAGTGACTAGCTGCTGGTCACTACACACACTGCTAGCCAAACAACACCCCACGCAATCCGTGAGCTGTGTGGTTGCTGTGTCAGGAATGTGGGCGTGTGAAAGTGATGGGCCCTTGAATAGCGCCGTCTGCTGGTGTGAGTCTTGTAATGTGCTGGGCCCTCGGCTGGCAGTGTGAATGGTTTTGTATGTGTCACACGAATGAAAGGTGTATGAATGGCCTGTAAAGAGGTTGGTGCCTTGTCGTGGCTTTACAGCTCACGAGCTGTGAGTCAATGGTTCAGTTTCTTGTCCTTTCAATTATTAACAGTGCATTTCATTTTTGTGAAATTGCTGGTTAATACAACTGAATATACTGAACCATCACTCACCCTCGTGCCAAATCCAACAAGTATGTCTATGTGCTTGAGGAATAGGTGGTTGTGCAGAAATATTTGTCTTTTCTGTCTTTCTCAAGCCGGGTGTACCTTGTCCCTTTTTTTGAATGTTGTAATGTGTTGGTTTTGTGCCTGGTGGTGTGAATGGTCTTGTGTGTCTCACGTATGAAAGGTGTGTGAATGGCCTGTAAAGCGGTTGGGGCCTTGACGTGGCTTTACAGCTCATGAGCTGCGAGTCACTGGTTCAGTTTTTTGTCCTTTCAATTATTGACAGTGTATTTCATTTTTGTGAAATCTTCAGTTAATAAAATTTTATATACTGAACCATCACTCGCCCTCGTGCCAAATCCAACCAGTATGTGTGTGCTTGAGGAATAGATGGCTGTGCAGTAATCTTTGTCTTTTTTGACTCTCTGCCAAGGTGTACATTCTGTCTAAGAATAACCTACCCACTGTAGATATTGTCGTAAACTAAACACCCAAGGAGGAACATGGTGATGTCTCTCTTGTGGATCCCAACAAGTTATCTTACCCACAATGTCCTGCAAACCTCAAAATGTGTCTGTCACATTTTTCTTGCATTCTTTTGCTAAAATGTTCACGCTGCAGACAGATAAAACAACTATCCTACCCCCTGCCTTTTTCCAACCATCCCAATAGAAATGGTACCTCACTCGCGTGGGTAGGTCAAGGACCCACGACAGGCAAGGGCCCAAAACATTGTGAGGTGACATCAAAATTGCCTATCACAAAACGACCTGGTTTTGCAAGGGAAGTCCAATGACTTTTTGGCCCGGGGCTTGGCGGCCACCTAGGGAAACCTACCAAACCCACACATTTCTGAAAACTAGACACGCAGGAGATTCCAGGGAGGTATGGCTTGCGTGGATCCCCCAACGTTTTCTTACCCAGAATCCCCTGCAAACCTGAAATTTAGCTTAAAAAATCACTTTTTTCACACATTTTTGTGTGGGAAAGTTGTGGCATCACCGGGCTGACACAAATTTCCTACCACCCAGCGTTTCCCCAGGTCTCCTGATAAAAATGGTGCCTCACTAATGTGGGAGGCCCAAGTACCCACGACAGGCAAAGGCCCAAAACATTTTGTGATAGGCAATTTTGATGTCACGTCAATACGTTTTGGGCCCTTGCTTGTCGCGGATATTCGGGCCTCCCACATGAGTGAGGCACCATTTTTGACGGGAGACTTGGGGGAACGCTGGGTGGTACTCATCTACTAATAGACTTATCAAATACCTATTGTTCGAATTGGGGGTCTCTAGTTGGCAATGGTTTGCACTTTTGTCCGAATAGGGACCCTTGCTTCTAGTCAGGGTAAGGGGCTACACTTCTAAAATAACCCCTGCTCACCCCCTTGGTAGCTTGGCACGAGCAGACAGGCTTATCTCAGAGGCAGTGTGTAAAGCATTTGTGAACACATACTTACTGTGCAGGGAGTTGATGCGTCGTTTCTTACTGCGGCCCGGTGACGATGCGACAAGATGGAGTCTTTGATGCAATGCGACAACGTGGATGCGATGCGTGCACGCCGAACGGCCGTGCAGCGACTCGGTGAACTCTTGAGCCGTGACAGTCCCTGCGACACGCTTCTCCGGTGGTGTGATGCGCTTCATCGGTGATGCGATGGCGAACCACTGTGGCGGTGACACGCTTCTTCGGCGATGCGACAGGCTTCGCCGGTGATGCGGCGGTGACACGCTTTTTCGGCGATGTGACAGCAACTGCTGTGGCGGCAACACACTTCTCTTCAGCATTGCATCATGCTCCCAGTGACACGCAGTCTTCTCAGGGGGCCCAAACAACAGTAGGCACCTCTCTGCAGGTAACTGCTTGAGAGAAATATGTATTATTGATGAAAAGTTAGGATTTAACCTTAGGGAGCTTATGCCATGCTCTGCCTTCTACTGAAATTCAGGTAGAAATCCCAGCAAGGGAATTCAGGGGAGCTGGTGGTGAAGTCTTGTATCCCTGAGACTTCAAGCAGGAGGCAAGCACACTTCAAGCCCTTGGATATTCTTCTTCAAGATGATGAAAGTTCACAAAGTTCATTTTCTCCTTTCCTTGGCAATTAAGTAACCACTGCAGGCCAACTCCAGAAATAGCACAGCACAGACGCAGTCTCCACCTTCAGCTTCTTTGGTTCTTCTCCTTGGCAAAGGTTCGTCTTGATTTCCAGAAGTGATCTAAAGTTCTGGGTTCTGGGCCCCCATATTTATACTGCAAAATCCGTTGTCTTCTGAAGGCCGAGGGTGTCTGTGTCCAGCCAAAACCAGTTCTGTCCTCCTGGGTGCAGCCTCCTGGCAGGAGGTGGAGGCGGCATTGTTTGAGAGCAGACCTGGCCCAGGTAGCTGAAAGGAAATCTCCTCCCCCTACTCTCTATTCTATTAGGGCTCAGGTCAGTGAAAGGAAATCTCTTCCCCTTATTCTCTATTCTATGCAGGTCCTATTCAGCCCAGCCCTGACCCATCAGACTGCTGGAGCCAAGGCCCTGTCCAGCCCCCTGTCACTCACAAACCAGACCTGGAATACACAAACCTAGCAGAGGCATGCTGGATGGTTAGGCAAGAAAATACCTACTTTCTAAAAGTGGTATTTTCAAACACAGAAGCACAAGTTACTACTTGTGTAACGATATATCTGTAAGAGACATTAGTTAGTGATAGATTCCTTACCTTAGAATACTCCCCAGGCGTCAGTCTGGATCCGGAAAGTTTTCTGCTTAGCAGTACCTCTGCACGCCAGTAGGTGGCGCCGTGCGGTTCTGCGCCCGTCACCGGCGTCGTGCGCGCCGGGATAACGTCACGGAGGTTACTTTGGCGCCACCCATGCGCGCTGGCGTCAGTTCTGTTCACAACTTTCTGCACCGAAATGCAGAGTCATGCGAGAAACCGACCTTTGGTGCATAAAACTAGGGCCCTAAAAGGGGATGATCTTGACCCTAGTAATCAGTTCGAGGAACGGGGAGGATGGTTGGGGCGGTAAGGAATCTATCACTACCTAATGTCTCTTACAGATATATCGTTACACAAGTAGTAACTTGTGCATCTGGAAGAGACACGTTAGTGATCGATTCCTTACCTTAGAATAGATACCCCAGCAATACCAACCCCGGTAGTGGGTCTGCGAACAAGATTACACCTGAAAGTCACGGAGCACAGAGCGGCCAAAGAAGCAGTCTCTCCGGACCGGACTGTCAAGGCAGTAGTGCTTGGTAACCATGTGCAGCGAGGCCCACGTAGCTGCCTGACAAATATCCTGCAAGGGGATACGGCGTCCCAAGGCAGTAGTGGCTGCAGTTGCCCTGGTCGAATGGGCACGCAGTCCCACAGGAGGCTCCTTCTTGGCCAAGGAGTAACATGCTTTGATGTACAGACCGTCCCACCGGGAGATGGTCCGTTTCTGCACCACCCGACCTCTTTTGGATCCCACGTAGCCAACAAAGAGTTGATCATCCACCCGGAACTGCTGTGTACGCTGCAGATAGAATGCGAGCGCACGTTTTGGGTCCAGACGGTGGAGCCGCTCCTCTTCCCTTCAGGGATGCGGAGGCGGAAAAAAGGTGGGCAAAGTGATGGTCTGCCCGATGTGGAAGGACGTGACAACCTGTGGCAAGAAAGAAGGACGTGTCTTCAGAACCACCTTGTCCTGATGAATAGAAAGTAAAGGAGGTTTGGAAGAAAGAGCCTGGAGCTCACTCACTCTCCTGGCAGAGTTGAGAGCTACCAGAAAAGCCATCTTGAGAGTAAGAAGACGTAAGGGACAATTATGAAGGGGCTCAAAGGGAGCACACATCAGAAAAGTCAAGACAAGATTCAATTCCCACTAAGGCATGAGGAAGGGCACAGGTGGGAACGTATGCGTAATGCCCTTAACAAAACGGCTAACAACCGAGGACTTAAAAAGAGAAGGCTGATTGGGAAGCCGTAGAAAGGCAGAGATGGCCGAAAGATAACCTTTAAGAGTGCCCAGAGCAGAGCCCTGCTGGGCCAAAGAGAGAAGGAACAGAAGAACCTCAGAAAGAGGGGCCGAAAGGGGATCCACAGTCTTAGTTGCGCACCTTGCCACAAATCTGTTCCACCGACAGGCGTACACCGTCTTAGTGGAGGGCCGCCTGGCCGCCAGGATGACATCACAGACTTCGGGAGTAAGATCGAAAGGTGTCAACTGTCACCGCTCAATCTCCAAGCATGGAGGTGGAGGCTGGACAGGTTCGGGTGGAGGACCGTCCCCTGCTGCTGCGACAGAAGATCCTCCCGAAGAGACAGACGGATCGGGGGATCGATGCTCATACTGAGTAGCTCGGGATACCATACTCTTCGAGCCCAGTCCGGAGCAACAAGAATAACTTGGGCTCGGTCGCGCCTGATCTTCTTCAGCGCTCTGGGCAGAAGTGGTATAGGCGGAAAGGCGTACAACAGACCGCAGCTCCATTCGAGATGAAAAGCGTCTTCGAGCGAGTGCCGCCTTGGAAATTCACGTTCTCTTCGGTGGCGAATAGATCTAACCAAGGCTCTCCCCATCGCAGAAAGAGACCTTACGCCATGTCCAAGTTCAGACGCCACTCGTGATCCACCATGCACCGGCGGCTGAGTTTGTCCGCCCTGGCGTTCAGAGAACCTGCCCGGTGTTGAACCACCAAGGTAATGCCCTGATGTCCCAGCAACGTCCAGAAGCGCAGAGCCTCCTGACATAGGGTCCACGACCCCACCGCGCCCTGTTTGTTGCAATACCACATGGCGGTGGTGTTGTCCGTGAACACCTGCACTACACTTCCCCGCACAGAGGGAAGGAATGCCTTCAGTGCAAGCCGGATCGCCCGCAGCTCCAGAAGGTTGATATGGAGCCAAGACTCCGCCGGAGACCAGAGGCCTCTGATCTCCGCCTCTCCCATGTGGCCTCCCCAACCCAGGAGGGACGCATCCGTCACTACTGTGTGCTCCGGTTTGGAAAGGGAGAGGGATCTGCCATTGACTCAATCGCGATTCGTGAGCCACCACTGCAATTGCCGTGCAGCGCCCTCCGAGATCTGGACATGATCGGACAGGTTGCCCTGATGCTGCGCCCACTGGAACTTCAGGTCCCACTGCAGAGCCCGCATATGCCATCTGGCATGCAGTACCAGCAGGATGCAGGAGGCCATCAGGCCCAGAAGACGGAGGGTCATCCTGACTGAAACCCGGGATAGAGGCTGAAAGAGCGGAACCATAGCCTGAATATCCCGGACTCGCTGTTCGGGAGGATAAACCCGAAACCGCGTCGAATCCAGAACCGCTCCTATGAAAAGGAGCTTCTGAGAGGGACTCGGGTGCAACTTCGGCACATTGATGGAGAACCCCAGCAGATGCAGGAGATCGGCCGTAGTCTGGAGGCGGGAGACAACTGCCTGGGGCGAATCCGCCTTCAACAGCCAGTCGTCGAGGTAGGGGAAGACTGACACCCCTGACCTGCGCAGTTGAGCTGCGACCACCGCCATCACCTTCGTGAACACCCGAGGGGCGCTGGTAAGGCTGAAGGGAAGCACGGCAAACTGAAAATGCTCCTGGCCTACCGTGAACCGCAGGTAACACCGGTGGGCCGACAGGACGGGAATGTGAAAATAAGCGTCCTGCAAGTCCAACGCCACCATCCAGTCTCCCAGGGTCCAGGGCAGACAGGACCTGAGCCAGAGTCAGCTTCTTGAACTTCTCCTTCCGGAGGAAGCGATTGACGTCCCGGAGGTCCAAGATGGGGCGCAGGCCCCCCTTGTCCTTCTTGGGGACCAGAAAGTAGTGGGAATAGCAACCACTTCCTACTTCCTGATCGGGAACATACTCGATGGCCCCCTTGGCCAGGAGGGCCGTGACTTCCTAACGGAGAAGAGCCAAATGATCCCCCAACATGCAGTGGTACCAAGGTGGCATGGCTGGAGGGGAGGACCGAAAGGGGAGCGAGTAACCGTGGCAAATTATCTGCAGCACCCACTTGTCAGATGTAATCTAGTGCCAGTGGGGGAGGTGGAGGTGAACCCTGCCACCCACTGGCGTGGGGTGCCCCTGGAAGCTCGGATTAGGAAGGTTTCGAGGCGGAAGCAGCGGGGTGGAAGTGGACTGTCCTGCAAGCTGGTTACCAGACCCGCCCCTGCGGAACCCATGTCCACGGCCTGGCTGAGGCTGGTTCTGCACAGGCTTGCTGGAAGAGCGTGCCTGGGTACCCCTGCCCTGGCCACGTTGTGGCAGGTTTTTTCGAGGAAAGACCCAAAGACTTGGCCGGGGCACAAGAGTATTTAAAGCGCTCCAGGGCATTGTCAGCCTTATCACCAAAGAGGCGGGAGCCATCGAAGGGCATGTCCATGAGTGAGCTCTGGACATCGGGTGAGAAGCCAGTGGAACGCAACCAGGTGTGGCACCGCAACGCCATCGTCATGGAAATTGCCCTGCCCAACGAATCAGTGGTGTCCAAACCATACCTGATGGCAAACTTCGCCGCATCCTTGCACTCCGCAATTGCTTGGGAAAGGACAGCCTGGACCTCATCTGGGCACTGAAGCAGAATCTCCGCCACCGAATCCCACACTGCATGGGAGTAACGGCCCAATAAGCAGGTGGTATTAACCAATCTCAACCCCAAACTGGCTGAGGAGAACAACCTCTTGCCATATTGGTCCAGCCTCTTAGAGTCCTTATCCGGCGGAGCCGAGGGAAAGGCACTCTGCGATGTCGAGGCATGAATGACCAGGCTCTCAGGCGTGGGGTGAGTGGTCAAGAAGGCGGGATCACCATGCGCCGGGCGATGACACCTTGCGACGTTCTTATCAACCGGCGCCCCCGAGGCCGGGCCTAACCAAGTACCCAAGAGGACTTCGGTAAGGGCCTCATTGAAAGGGAACAGCGGCTCCGACGTGGACGCCGTCTGGAGCACCTCCGTAAGGAGGTTGGTCTTAAGGGCCACCGTAGGGAGGTCGACGCAGCACCATAGTGTAGGAAGCGCCCTCCTCCATAGTAGGCAGAGGCGAGGTAAACCCCGGGTCAGAAGACACATCAAGGTCACCCGCATCTTAAAGGTCATCCACCCAATCCTGCTTGGAGTCACACTGCCACGCAAGGGGGTCCTCGGAGCTGTCCCAATTCCAGTCCTCATCTGGCTCTGGGGTAGAAGGAACCGGCCGCGGCGGCAGGACCGGAGCCGGAGAGGGGGCCAGCGGCGCCAGGAGCGGCCTTGGCCGGGGCCGAACCGGAGCCGCATCCCAATGAGGATCCCAGGTCGGAACGAAATGGTCCGAAAACCGAGGCAGGGGCAGGATAAACGGCACCCAGTGCGGCGCCTGTGGCGGAGCCAGGGGCGGCGCTGGGCCCAGAGCCAAGGGCAGCGCCAGGGGCCAGAGCCAGCGGCGTTGCACCTTGTGGCGCTGGGCCGGAGCCTCGGGTGCTGGATCCAGTGGCTCCGGGGCTGGCGCCCGAGACCTAAACAGGCGGTCCAAGGCAGCAAGAAACTCTTGCCGCTGTTCGGGAGTCGCCGACGGACCTGGGCGCGTGACTCCCAGGCTCCAGAGGAGCCGCAGGGGCAGAGCCCATGTCCCCCACGTCTGCCTCGGGGGAGCGACGGGGGGCATCGGAGAACGAACATGCTTCTTCGACGACTTCTTATGGCGTCGCTTACCGGAATCTGAAGGTGAAGACTTGAAGTCCGAGGAGCGACGACCGCGGTCCTGCGAGCGGTCCTGCGAACGGCCCCTAGACCGGGAGCGCCGGTGAGAGGAGTGCCGGACTTCCAGCAACTTTCGGCATGTAGAGTGACAAGGACCTCCAGGAGGAGACTTTGGATGTGTAGAGTGACAAGGACCTCCAAGAGGAAAAGTAGAGGTCTGCGTAGAAACCTGTGTCCTTGAGGCCCCTTGTAGCTAAGGCATGTCCAACAATGATTTGGCCTGCTCCAGAGATCGAACACTCTGTGTTTCATTATTCCACACAAATTGGAGGCGGAAAAGATGTCCCAACTTGTATCTGATATCCCTTTCGCGAAAGTGGTCTGTCAAAGGACGTAGGGTGCGATTACGTTGCAAAGTCAACGAGAAGAGGTCTTTATATAATCCTATCTTGAAACCTTCAAATTTATTGGTAGGTTTATAACAAACTGCTGCCAGGATAATCTCTCTCTCTGCCTATAGTAGTGCAAACAAGTAAGAATGTCCTGTGCTTGACCGTGAGAGTGGGCAGGGCAGCCAAACCTATGGATACATTCAAGGATGATATCCTGGTCTCCTAGCACCGGTGCAACATGTCAGAAGAGGCGAATAGCAAACTCCTAGAGGCTCCCGGTGACTGCGCACAGTGGAACTTACCTAACTTTAATATTTGAACGATGTGAGCGGTTCTCCAGTTTCCCATTGAGAAGAAACAAAGCCCTGCCGGGGGGACGCATAATGTCTCTAAAGGATGGAAGCATGCCCAAAAGGGTTAGGGTGTCTCCTTGAATCCCCCAACAGTTAAGGGAAGTAAAAAGCAACTTACAGATGGCCAGGTAATCCAAGGTACCTCAGTCGCTGGTAGCAGTAAAGGCCGCTGGGCCACCGTAGTTTGAATGTATGCTTCAGCCGTGCACTGGCAAATGATGCCGCCTGGGATACCGCTAGGTTCCATAAGGCCTCTCTTGGTTCCTGACCTAGCCGGCAAGCGCCCCACAAGGCGGAGACTGCACCGCAATCACTGGAGTTCTGGTAGGCTACAGGCCGGCAGCCAACACTCAGGGCCGGAGGCATGGACTCTACGAGCATAGTTTATCCAATCTTGGCCTTCTCACCTCCGGCCTCGGGTGGCACAGCTGTCTGCTCCCCCTCAACTGCAGCTGGACGCGCCTCCCGAGGGCATCAGCAGTTCTGGGTCTCCGAAGCCCACTGGGGATGGGGGAGAAACGTCTGGTCTTCTCAGGTGCAACAGTTGCTCCCGACTCGCACCCCCGCCAGTACATCTTGACGTTGGGATCTCTGAGGAAGGACAAATAGTCGCTTGCAGCCGATGTAGCGATCGGCAGGCCTCAGCTGGTTGCAAAGGCTCCGCTGGGCATATTGCCACAGTTTGAATGGCCCCGAACCTACAGCTCCTACCAGGATGGTGAATAGGCATGGCCTGGGCTTGTAACAAGCCGGGCCGGCTCGGCTCTGAGGCAGGAGATAGGTAGCAGAGCTCCAAAAAGACACTCCTACTCCATGCCATCTAAAGCACGCTCCCTCACCAAATTATTTTTGAAACAAAACAGTACAACAGATTACATGTTTTGGCTTGAGTAATACTAAAAATGTTAACTCTCCAAATATTCCCTCAGTTGCTAAATTTGCTAATTTGCAATCGTTTATTAAATTCACGGAAACACAGTTCACTGACATGGTGCAAAATGGAACTTAAAATTCGTCCTTTTCTAGTTCAGGTGGGTGGTTATTATGGACCGTTCATACCAATGGCTGCATTGCCCATATTTTTTAAACTCTTCCAATCGGTTTACAGCAAGCAGGTCCAATACTCAGTCCAAACTTTCTGGAGTAGTTACTACCTATAATGTAGGAAAGTTATGCCAGCAATGAATTATGACATTGCAAATTGTCCGCAGTCAAAGATTACTTATCACTCCTTTCTGATAATATGGATTTGTAAGACTTTTTTTATTGGGTTCCAGAGCTCCTCGTTTTATTTATGCCACATACAATAAAAATTGGAAGATTTCTCAACAAGAACCTGCTGAGAGATTAAGGCAAATTGATAAGGAAAATCTTGAAAAAGCATTGGCAGTTGTCGATAATGGGATGACCATATTGTCAACATATATTTATGAATTGAATAATATTGTTTAATCTGCATTTGATATTATACACAGGGCCACTGGAATAATGCGGCAGGGGAGGACCAAATTATGCAGCAGCGTTGAATTAATTATGCAGCAAGGAAAGCCAAATTATGCGGCATAATGCAGCACATTTTTAACAGTATTATTTTATAATTTCTAAACTTGGCAACACAGTCTGGGCATTGTTTGCACCTCATTAGTACCAGTTTAACACCCAAATATAGCAGTAAGCAACAGAAGGGTGACCAGTCCAGCTTTGCAAAGGGACTTCCACTCTCCTTCAACACGTCTTGCTGTATTTTTAGTAACTTTTGTACCGTTTGAGCTAGAAACTAAATTCGTTTTTTTGTTAAAATCTGCATATTATGCAGCAGATGGTGGATTATGTGGTAAATCGACAAATCTATAATCATGCGAAAATCGCAGCAGGCACACAATCGCATAACTTCAGTGCCCCTGATTATACAGAAAGATATGTCTATGCTTCAACATGGCCAAAGTCAGCCGAGATCGATTTTACAGTTAAGTTAGACATTGCAGGTTTTGAAATCAGAGTGCCATGGAAATATTTCAAGGCAACTGAGTTGCTTTTGCCTTACAATGTGACACATATGCAGAAAGTCATGGTGAGGAAGGAAGCGACCTACACAATGCTTGATATAGAAAGGTTAGAAACATCGCCTTTCATTGTAGCTGAAACTCTGTCATTTCTCTCCCTGTATCAACTGTTAATTTCCCCTCCAGCCTTAGACATTTTCCTGTCAGCAGCTATGAAAAAATAGGTACACATTTTTTACATGAGGCACTGTGTCTCCTCTTTCAGTACAGATGCATGCATGAAAACAAAGGTTTTTGTTAGTTAACACGGCTGTGGAACATCTTTGGATCACTCTTTCTTTTGCAGAGAGATAACATTTCATGGTGTGTGTATTGCACCTGTGGGTAACCCTGCGTGTTTCTTGGAGGGTGTTCCAATGTCAGTGATAAAGTCAAAATGTTTGTTACTTTCAAATGGCAGCTACTTCATTTTAAATTAGCAGAGTTGCTGCAGCAAGAAACCAGGTGTCCCTTATGTAGTCACTGTTTCCAAGGTTTTACTTGCTGTATGAATGTCTTATATCCTCCTACACATTCTATTGGGGAAGTTACTTTGTGGTGGACTGTCTTTTGTTCACAAATTAACTTTTTCAAAAAGATGTGGCTTCAACATCTTTCCACGAATCTTTTGATCTCCAAGTAGCCCGTTCCTCTGCTTAGGCACAATCACTGTTACGTACTCAATTGCCACATCATTGTGATGAGCTGATGCACTGTATTTTTTATGCTTCTAACGCTGCTGGAGTGGCACACTGTTTTTTTAAGTGATTGGGCCGGATTTGTATATACATTTCAGACTGTGCTTGAGTTATTCCAGTCTTGGTGCATTTGTTATTCTCAAGCATTATTGGAGGAATTCCAATTGTGCGATTTCTTCTGGTTGGTATTTTCGTTCTATTTTAGTTGCTCTGCAATGGATGTCCCACAACAAGTCCTCATGGTACTGGAATTACCACACATCCTCCTGTGTCGTGAATGCATGACACAGTATTTCAGAGAGTCCTTATTATTGGAACTGAACGAAAACTGGTCTCTGTCCTTTCGGCCCATGTGGTTTCAGAGAGTGCAGTCTGTATTTCACTGCCTGTAGGGCTCTTTCAAGTGTGCGCTTGGCCTGTACCATGCTATGCAATTGTCCTAACTCCGGACATAAATCAGCTTGTGCGACCTTTGTGATTGCAACAGTTGTGTTGTCCTGTGATTCTGCTCCCTTTGCGGCAAGATGCCTATTATGAACGGCCTTTGCCAATACCGGATACTCCTTTGGCTTCTGGTTTCTCTTTGGCAGCTGTATTCCTACCACAGCCCTAGACTTCTGCTGAAGGGACTGGAAATAACTCTTTGTCCTTTGGATCTTGTTATTCCGGCTTCTGTTAATGTGCTGTCCATGGATACAGGTTCTTTCCTGGGCCCAACGACATTCTAAATATGGATGTTTGAACACGAAGGAGACACATTTCAATTAGATGCCTCCTAGAATCTTTATATGTCTTTTTGATTGAATGAATTTTTTTTCATTTATTTTGTTTGTTTGTGTGGTTTTTTAATTTGTCATTTTAATTTTATAGCTTTTATCATCTGCTTTGTTAAAGTATTTATGTGAAACCCAAGGCTTTTTACATACATAACGCAAGGCTTTTATACTGAGACTGATGCAATTCCGCTGTCCTCGGCCTTTATCCTGAGAAGGAAGATAGCTGTACACTCAGACACAGGTGCATTTGTGAATGCACTGAGTCTGGCTTCCTAACATACAGGGCCAAGGTATGGGGTTAGGTCATTCCAACAGGCCTAGCAGATGGGTACTCTCGACATGCTCTCTTTAACATTTAGAAATATATAGGAGTAACGTTAATAACATTATGCATGATTAGCATGGTTGATTTGTTTGTATATTTCACCATTCTAATGAAGCTTATAACAATGGTATCTCTCTGATAATTGCAGTTCATGTTTTATTTACAAAGATTAGAGCTTTTCAATAAACATTTGAAAATGCATGGGAGGTGGATTATAGCAAAAATTCACAATGCCCTTATTGAAAATCTTACAGCTTTAAGTCATTATGCACCAATTCAGGATTGTGATACAATCTTGGTAACTTTAATGGTCACACTTAAAACAGTAAAGTGGAAGCAGAGTTCCATATGTAGTTTATTATCTCACAGTATACTGTCACGATCACTCACCGGACCTCTGCCCCCTTGACATCCCTCATGGAAGACGCTGCCCGTTGGGATCGGGCCGCGAACCAGTTCCGCGAGATGCGGGCCAAATGGGGAACTACCGCAGCCACCACAGAACTACAGCTCCCATCAGCCTGTGGGCCGGCGGCGCGCGCGCACAGGAAGTGATGCGGCGCGAGAACCGGGAACCCATTTAGCCCGGAGAGCGAGGAGATACGCTCGCAGATTATCCTGGAGCCTGACCTGAACTTCGTCGCTGAACAGTCGTGGTGTTCCCCGGGTGCGGTAAGGGTGTCAGTGACACCGCCAAGAGTCCTTTCGTGCACACGTTCGTGCTTTCTTCAAACTGGTAACTGCCAAACAAACTGCTTATTCGTGAGACCTTATTAGGGAAATACTTATCCTACCTGAGTGAGTGCGTGGAGCGCTCGGAAACAATTGACATTTACCAGGAGGTATGGCTATAATACCACGCTGTGGATTTCATTGTTCAACATTGTTCTGCCTTATCAGATGTCAAAGCTCAACGCCTACTGTTATACGTGATGCCTACCATGTACCGATGATATGTGTGTGTGTTTGTTTCGTCTTCTAGCTGGGTGTCTATAGAGTGACCGCTAGGCTGCAGCATAAGACCTTCTTTCCCCAGTGAGGCCTACCAGCACACCTTTTCTGGTTGGTACATGTTTACGCCCTATAAAAGAAACAAAGGTATATTCAACTGCTGTATAATCGGGGGGGGGGGGGTTTATGTGTTGTTTGTTTATCAACAGTCGTGCCATTTGAGTAGCGTATACAGATCTGAGGCATCCCTGAGCACCCTGCATCTAGCTGGCCTTGAAGAGGCTTTGACAAACCTTAATCGCCCTTCTTCTGGCAAAGCTAGATTTGGTTCTTTTCCTTTACAGGTAGACCTCATCGTTTATGAGAGACAAGTGGGTGATATTATTGTTTAAGGTAAAGGCGATAGTGCTAACAAACCCTGTGCTTCCTTTACAGATCTCCCTCCCCGCTGTTCCCTTCCTTTCCTTCCCCCCGATTGACCCCTTAAGCTTCCGTGCCTTTACGGCAACTCGGAATTAAGGTTGTCAATAGGGGGGCCCCCATTGAGCAACGAACCGATCCTGAGAGGCCTTCGCGGGACCTGACAGTATACAATTACAACTCAAATAGAGTGAGGCTACGAGATCGGCAAGATCGCTAGAGGGTTAGCACACCTGATAAAAAATATTTTCATATTGTACTCGGCACAATTATCACACATATACATGAATTAAATGAAAATTGGCTTCTTAATTTTGCTACAGAATTTAACAAACTAATTGCTAAAATTCATGACTCTGATCTGACCAAAATGGCATTTATAGAGAAGCAGGTCTTTGAAAACATATAGAATTAAAAGACTGAAAGATTATTAATGGACCCAACTTTGTTCATCTCATAGGAATGAAGACTGATGAGGTGAATCAAACATTATAGCATTAAGGCCACAATTTAAGGAAAAATAGCTTTCTATACTTCCGTTTAGAGGTAGGGCACGTGTGTCAGAAGGTATTGGAAGATCTCAATAGGCAAAATTTCACATGCTTCATACGTAATAAATGAGATCTGCTTTGGGAGGCTGTGATCTTCCAATGAAGCTATTTAGAAGGCCATCTAAACCGAGCAAGCAGAGCTACAGAAGAAAGCTCATCCCGGAGACAAACTGGGCATTACTAACCAGAAAACTGCATCAAAAATGCTTAATTCGCCATAATACAATTAGGACAATCTGGAATGGTCAACATTAGAAAATCAAGAAGGATCCAAAAAGTATTAGATGCCCTGCTTAGCAACGGTTATAGAGCAGTCGGAGATTAAATTGATGATATATTGGTGCAGTTGATGCAGTTTTGTTTTAAAATGTAACACACCAAGAAAAATATCTGTGTTCAGAAAGGCAGTCAAGGATGAATAACTCTTCAGTTTATACAGACAAGCTTCACTTCTGAACATATTTCTTAAAATATTCTTCTTCTTAATTTAGCCAAATGACAGCTGTGAACATTGCTTTGAAGGAGCATGCTGTGTTGATGATAAACACTTAAAGTGCTTTGTGCAGTTTCATGGCCCTTCAGAGAGTGAATTCAGAATTAACAAATAAGTTTGTTTAGTTCATATGAATGGGTCGTAAATAACGTAACTGAGCTATATTTGACATAAATAGGCTACAAATTCCCTCACGGTTGCACAGACAAAATTTAGAAAATATGCAATCTACATCTTGAGTTAAAATGTGTCCTTCAGTACTTTGTAAAATATTCCTAATTCAAAAGGTTTTATGGTTGTGTTCATCCCTGTATTTTCATCTTCGTGTTTCTAATGTTTCTGGAGAATTGAGCACGACTATCTTTACAAAGCTGCTTCCTCTGGCTTGCAAAGATTGGGTATGTATTTACAAATGTGCATTTTTTTTCTCTTGTTTAGTACAATACCGAATAATTCAGTAGCATTTGAGCAAAACTAATTTTCCATGTTTATGTTTTCTGTTTTACCAATAGATACTGTGATGCTTCAATGGTTTCACACCATGCTGACAGTGTGATTTCTCTGTCTGAAAAGCAATCTAATATGATAATATCGGGATGTGAGCCATGACTTTACCTTGTTCTCTTTTGAAGGTAGACTCTAGGTCTGTCTTCTTATTGACTTTGTACTTTGAGATCTTACAGATTGTTCTTGTCTTTATAACGAGCTCTTTGACTCGTTATATACATTGTGCTAGACCATATTTGGTCCTGGTTATTAACTTGAACAGGAATCAATCTCTATTACCAATTAAAATTAAATTCTCATTTATTCACATCTTGAGAAATATTTGCATTTTGATTTGCATTAACTATTTGTCATCTGTAACGACTCTAAAAAATTTTTTTTTTTTATAAAACCTTCATAGTTAAGACCTTGTCTGGTGTAAGTAATTTGGTTTAGGTTAATGTCTATTTCAGGGTCATAGTCCTTTGGGACCTACAAAGGCCCTCGATCTCAAAAACGAGCACTTAAAAAAATTAAATAATTTAGTGTCAACAGTTTTGGGAGTCAAAATAGTGCAAACACACTAACTAAGCAGAGAACAAGACTGCCAAAAGTCACATATTTCCACCCTAAACATTGAACCTTTTGCAGAAAGAATTTAAGAGAATCCTAGGATGAGTGAATCAGAGTGATAACTATAACAATAACTACAATGTATTAAAATGCCATCCTAGCAGCAGTAATTCTTTCCAAGTGAAGGCTTGAAACCAAACACTTACTAGGTTTGATGAAGTCCGGATGCCATATTGACCATGAAAAATTAGTTGAGATTGAACGAACCCCATGAATGAGTTACTTGAAGATGTGAGACCTGTTATGGTTCCTTCACCTTTGTCTCAATCAGACGATCTCCTTCAATCACATAAACCAGTCACAGAATGCAGATATGTAGTGATCACGGGAGGGAAGCAGATGAGAATATGTTTACGTGATTTAATTGTTATGTCCATGTGGATATGTTTCCGTGATTTATTTGTTATGTCCATGTGGATGCATGTCTTATGCAAATACAGTTTTCATTTGAAAGAAAGGGGAACTGTGACACTTAAATTTGTTCTTATATATTATAAAACATATTAAAAATTATGAAATATGAGGTACATGGTTTGGAAGTGTTAGAAGGAAGAAAGGAAACTGGGGTAAGAGGTTTAGATACTTACGGACAGTAATAGCATGCAACCTTACAACTATGTCAGAGGCTAACAAACGTTTATTCTACAGGTAAAAAAAAAAAAAAGATTGAGAAATGTCACACTTTTTAGCTTAGATTGAGTCACTTCGAGTTCAAATCCCATAGACTGTTCCAAACAAATTAGAAAGGAGAACTAATAGGCTGTCTGGAGCTAGTAGGAAAGAGAGGATATCTTGGATGAGGTCGAAAAGGATTTTGAGAGAGAAAAGTGCAGCTCCCAGATTTGGCACCTCCTGCCATGACAGAAACATGGGCGAGGAAGTATCCCCTGATCGCCACAAAATACTTCAGGTGGAGGAAATGGATGAACAACAATATCCATGTCAATCCACCTAGAGTACGTTTTTGTAACGTATGGGGCAGTATGTATTTCTATGTAACAGTATATCCTGTACCACCTTGAGGTTAACTTCCTCCTTAATGAGAGATATCTGTGCATAGCTTCTTCATAAGATGTTATGTTTGAAGGAGACAACTGTAACTGTTAAGAGCAAACAGAAACTATGAACCAATCACGGTTGTATAAACTCTTTGTGACAGTCCTCATTATAGGTAGCATATCCATAAACAGCATTGTACCCCATGACAATGTAGAGCTGCACTTGCAAAGCCTCAAAGGGTACCCTGGCCAGAAGCGTGAGAATATATAGCATATTAGCGCCAAGTTGAACTCCCTGAACACAACCAGGCCTTGAAAATTTCAGCTTGTATTGCTAAGCAGAACTCTCGTCTCATTTTCTTCAACCCATCTTTTGTACAGTGACCATTCTATGTACTCTTTTGCTCATCTTGCGTTCCCCAGTACCCCATTCTAGGGTCTCTTCCTGTCTCTCTGGTCTTTCCTACTCAATCTTGAGACGGTCAAAGCTCTGATCTTCTTCTCTTTGATGGCCCCTAAAGGTTTGGTCCTTAGCTATCCAGTTAGCTCTACTTCGTATGCTTCTGAAATTTGATCTATTCTGTCCCTTCTCTACTGATGATTCTCAATTTGTTGCCTTCTCCATCGAGGACATCTTAGGAAAGAGCGTCATTTTAAACTAGCATACTATTGTCCCATTTCCTCTGGCCTTTCGTCTTTCCTTTATCCACCACTGCTTATAATCTCGGTGTGATCTTTTACTCTTCTTCCTTTTCATATTTCTCCTCTTTCTTATACCTGCGGATTCCTTCTCCACTATCTGCAAAAATCCTTCCTACAAATGTCAGTCTTCTAGACTATTGCTGTTTCTTGTGGGATTCCCTACTGGTTCCCTGGCACTCTTTGTTTCCTTTCTTTAATTTATGTTCTTTTCTGTGTGCTCTTTTCTTCTTCTCTTGCTGCATCCTTTTCACGGTAGCATTTGTCATTTACCACTGATGTTCTGGTGACACAATAGTATTGGGCTTAAATTGAATAACAAAGTACTCTTTTTTAGCACTTAAATCTCTTATGAGACCAGGCGTGAGGCGAAGCCTTAGAAACTCAAACAGTGTGACACTATCAATAACACCTAGGACAGGATCAGGATGTTATTGCAGGTAAATAACCTATTCTACATACTAAACATAAACAACCAACCCCAAATATATGTGTTGCTTAATACTGAACTTTACTTTAATATTGGACTCTATGATCAATAACATCATACTGGGCAAGGGGTTCTGAAAAGCAACCTGCAAACATATTTTTACAGGTTAATTTCAAATCCCAAACCAATAATCCTACCAGTTTCAGTATGCAATGATCCATTTTAATTTCAGAGATTGGAATGTGCTCAGGGCTGCACTCTGCATCTATATTCTGTGTGCGCCTTGCAGCTTGTCTCCAATTCATGTCTTGGGAGGGTGACGTCTACACTTTGTGCATTCCCTCTAGCCAGCCATAAACGCAGCAAGTGTGGGACTCATCTGCATTCATTTACATTCTGATAGCTCTTTTTGGGCAGGAAGAGGGAGCTGACACATCTGAATAGGCAGTATCCTGTGTGCCACACAAAGGGCTGATTATGCCCCACAAATAGTCTGGTAGACAGGACTGGGATGGAAGTGGACATGTGCACTTCAAGGGCTTGCTTTAAAGGCACCCTCACTTCAAAGGCTCATTTGGGTACAAGTACTGGGGCTCTGACCTACAAAACCAGTACAGTACTGGACCCATGGAGAACTCAGCAAAGTGTAAGGTCTTCCGTGCTACAAGTATTGCCACTCTGCTTCACTGTTCTCAAAGCACTGCTGTGCTGAGTACAAGGACTGGACCCATTTCACTTGAATCCAGACTGACTCAGAGGGCTTGCATCCTGTTTTTGAAGTGGCAGGGTCATCAAAGACTTCTACCAACTCTGCTGCTGCACTCTGCCATCTGTGAGTCCTCCCTTGCTTGAGGTGCCCCCTCCAATCCGAGGCCACAAAAGAGGGTTCTGCAGCGGTTTTAATGGTCGACGCAGCAGAGAATTTGAGCAGATCGGAACTGACGCCTTGCCCTTCGACACCGCCGCAGCTCGACAACAGCAGTTCTACAGCCGGTGTGGCTCCACAACATGCCTGGTGCAGGGCAGGGGTATTTTGACGAAGCTTCCATTGATGGTGCGGATATGTGCCAACGCTCACCTCCATCCACAGGATTAACGACGCGGCAGTGACTTGTCACCACTTGTTCCATCCAAGGAGCTTTGTTAGCGGGATTTGAGTTGTGTAGCTAGACTGAACTTTGGATTCCCCCGGTCTAGCATGACCTCATGTAACCTTTTAGCACTATTTTCTGATTATTCATTAAAAATTCATAACTTCAATTTTACATAATGGATTGTTGTCGTTTTGGTTTTGTTTTACTCACTACTTTACACATTGCCTCTTAAGTTAAGCCTGCCTGCGGGCGTGGCCAAGCCGTCGACCACGATGGCCGCACAGCATTGAAGCTGTGGAGCCCTATGCTGCTATAATGGCAGAAACTGCATGATCCTGTAGTTCCCACCATCGGAGATGCCGTAAGAAGAACACTTGACATCTTGGTGACGGTGCTGAGGAGGGAGAGATTTTGCGCTACCCCCACATAAGCTGCCATTGAGCCCTCTTGCCGCGGACGGTGGCGTGCGGAGGCCCAGCCAGCCTGCGGCGATAGGGGCCTTGGGCAAGCCTGAGGCCGGAGCAACGGAGCTCCGCTGGCTCCCCTGCCTTCCTGGGCTGCCAAAAAGGAAGAAACAAGGGGAGAGCCCCCGTTGCGGAGAGCATTGTCCGTAACTGGGACCCAGGTGAGTAGACAGAGCCAGGCTGCAACGCGCGCGGCCTAGCGAGAAGGATCAGCGCGAAGGCCTGGCGCAGAAGCCTACACGGACCAGAATCGCTGACACCCCCCTCCCTGGGCCCTGCATCACCATTGCAAGCCCCGCTGCACCGGGATCACATAGACGCACCTCCCCAAGAGGGGCAGTACCGCTTGGGATTGGGGAAGTGATTACCACCGAGCATGCAACCCCTAGCAGGCAACGAGTAGCGCCTACACCTGGGACCCGGGTGAATCAACAAGGCCAAGAAATACCACGAGCGGCCTGGCGCAGAGCTCTGGCACGTAAGCCTGATCGGGCCAGATTCAACACCGCCTCCATCCATCAGGCCCAGCAACACCCCCACAGGCTCCCATGCTAGACCCAACAAGCTGTGAAAGCGCACACGCATATGCTGGGGCAGAACCCACGGGCATCAGGAGACGAGCCCTTATACCATATTGAAATACAAGCGACAGGCATGGGTGGGAGCATCATCTCTTTAATTGCCCTCACTCATTGCGAAGACCCCAACAGCTCATCCGTACCACATTCAGCTCGTGCTCTTGCACACACCATGGAAATGGGTCGTGGAGACCCCAAACGCAGGCTTAACTTTGATAGGCCGGGCACATCAGAAAGTGCAGACGCGAATAGAGTACTGGCTCACTGACGCGCTAGGCTGTCCGTGGACCAGGGTATAGAAACACTTCCCCGCACCCTGTCAGATCATACTCCAGTGCCCCTTCATCTAAAAATCCCACACTCCACTGGGTGGGAACGAAGATGGCCTTTCCCGGCCACGGCCCAGTTGGATGCGCTATTTAAATCTGAACTACATGAGGCGATTAGTGAATACTTCACTCTAAACACAGGCTCAGTGTCTAAATATGCAACACTCTGGGACACCTTTAAGGCTTACGTCTGCGGTATCTGCATATCTAAACAGGCTGGGGTCCTGTGCTTGATACGTGGCAGCCTTGCCCGAGTTGAGGCAGACTTGACACGTCTGGACAACTTGCCAATCACACCAAATACCCTCAACCAGCGCAATGCCCTCATGCTTGAGTTCAATGAACACGCAGACAGAGAGGCTGCTTTGTTGGGCAAATACCGCGCATTGATATGGGAAGGGGAGCGCCCTGGCAGGACACTTGCATGTCTGGTGCGACCTCCTCGGGGAGCCGGCCATACAGCAGCGCTGCGACGGTCAGACAACGCCGTAGCCACTGACAATGCTAATATAATGTCAGAACTAATCACATACTATGGGTCTTTGTATGCAACCAAGCTTCCCAAAGGTTTTACACAACACCTGGCTTACCTGTAGGAGGTCGCAATGGTATGGCTAACCACTGGACAGGCACAATTCCTCAGTGAACCCTTCACCGTCGAGGAGGTTACACAGGCAATAGACGCCATAGATGGTTTGAGGGCCCCTGGCCTTGACGGTCTATTAGGGACATTTTACAAGGCATTCAAGAAAACATTAACACCACAACTGCTCGAGGTGTATGCTGAAGCACTCGAAGAGGGCACTCCCCCCCCCCCCCTCCATGAGGGAAGCAGCTATATTTCTCCTGTTAAATCCGGGTAACGAACCCACTAATTGCACCTCCTATCGCTCCATTTCCTTAATAAATGTTGACAATAAAATATTAGCCAAGATGCTGTCCACCAGACTATCACTATTGCTGGACCAGATTCTCTCACCAGTGCAATCCAGCTTCATCCCACATAGATCCACCGGCCTAAATCTCCAGACTGTGTTCTCAGTGATAAACAGGATAGAGCCAACGGTCCCGGCAGCTGTGGCCCTTCTCAACGCAGAAAAGGCCTTTGCCTCTCTGGAGTGGCCATTTCTCATTGCCACTCCTCACAAACTTGGCATCCCAGCAAACTTTATTGCTCTGATTGCGCTGCTATACTCATCCCCTGCGGCTCGGCTCAGAGTGACTGGCTTTCTGTCCCCCTCTATTCCGATCTGCTGTGGCACCCGCTGTCCCCTATCCCCCCTACTTTTCAGAGTAGCCATGGATCCCTTAGTCAGACATTTACAGGAAAAACACATATTCGATGGCCTTCAATTTCACTCCGGCACCTTGCTGATGTCCATGTACGCAGACGACATCCTGCTTTTTATTAGGCAGCCCAGCACTAATCTGCAACCTCTTATTGATGAGCTCTGCCGCTTCGGCGACATGTCCGGGTCCGCTATAGACGGCTCATCCCCGTGAGAAATGGGGGGCATTGCACGCTTCCTCTAGCGCATAATTCCGTAGTACGGGCCATGTAGAAGTTAAGGACTCACAGAAACCTATACATTAGATATAAGGATTGACTGATTGTGGACACATAATGGAAGTGTGAGAGGAATTTTCAAAAGAGAATGTGAGGAGAATAGACGGCGACGCCGGTTTTTAACATGTGAGGAAATTATAGTGGAAATACGTGAGTATCTGAAATAGGCCTTGTGTGATGAAATCAAAACCTATGGTGTCTTTGAAGTTTGGATCACCTCGGTTTGGACTTTTGCCCTGAAGAAGTCCCGTGTGAATAGGGACGAAATGCGTAGGCTGTTTTTTCTGGATGTGTTATCCTGTCTTGTCTAGTCATTTGAAGACGTTTGAATAAAGACAACAAAGAATAAGGTTGTGAAAGTTTTTATTATAAACAAGAAATATTGGTTTTGCTGTCTCACATATTTGAGATGTATGACATATGCCTGAACTTTATATAACTCTTGAAAGTTGGATTTTTATATTTCAAGGCATTGTGCTCCTCAACTTGTGTAGTTGTATATATTGTTGAAATCAGGTTTTTTACAGTTGCCCTGAAGAGTGAGCACAGCCCAGACGCTTAGGACAAACAGTGAGCAGGCGAATCTAAAGCCATAACCATTTTGCTGTCTTTGTAATTTCCGGGTTGCGAATTAACTGGGACAAGTCAGAACTTTTCCCGATCACCAATTCGGCCAACCAGGTGGGAGATATGCTTCCTCTCCGATGGGCGATGGATACTAGCAAATATTTAGGTATTATCCTACACAAAAATAAGGAACAAGTTATCCGCCTTAATTATGGGCCAGCCATAGACCAGCTTACCTCGCAGATTGAGTGATGGATTCAACTACCGATATCCATGGCCAAATGCATTGACCTCATTAAAATGAATGTCCTTCCCTGTTTTTTATATTTATTTGTCAATATACAAATCCCACCTACTAAGACCTTCTTTACGCAGCTGTGGGCCTATTTACTCGCCTCGTCTGGGCAGGACGGAGGCTGCAGGTAGCTTGGAACACCTTAACACTCCCTTATTAACAAGGAGGATTTGCGGTCCCTAATCTGCACCTTTATTTACTACCTGGTCGTACAAGCTCAATTTGCCCAGCACTGGTTCCATCCAGACGCCCGTATACCATACACCGAATGAGATTTGGCCGCCTCTACCCCCTTGGGTGTACTGTTCCCTCTGGGCATACCACTCGACCCAAATGACATACAACCCCTGTCTACCACCTGCTGGGCTTGACGCACACTCACCCAGTTACTGGGTAATGGCTCTTTATACTCACCTTACCTCCCACTGCAATAAATCCAGTTTTTACCGCTTACCTCTGAGACGGTAGTCCAGCACATCCTCAAGAAGCTACAACTATATACCATT
The DNA here is from genome assembly GCF_964204655.1 of Triturus cristatus. Classification (NCBI taxonomy): domain Eukaryota; kingdom Metazoa; phylum Chordata; class Amphibia; order Caudata; family Salamandridae; genus Triturus; species Triturus cristatus. The sequence continues at coordinate 1,108,707,260 of NC_140592.1, read as the reverse complement.
GGTTCCCTATTCCCTGATGGACAAGCGATAACCATGGCGGACTTGGCCACACAAACTGAGATGTCCTGCATGGATAAATTGATAGAGACTAGAATGCTCAGTGCTCCCCGCTCGGCCACCCCTTCTTTCCCTTCCCCTCTTGAAGAGTTCACACCTCTCACTATACTTATAACAGACAAAGATGGGGCTCATTTGGTCACCAAGCTGTATCGGGCATGTATGGCACTCAAACAAGTACAAGACAGGGGAGTGCCGCGCCGCTGGGAGGAGGACCTTGGTCAACCATTGACTGACAAGGAGTGGGCTTATAGTCACAAACAAATAAAGAGGGTATCCCCCAACCTTAGACATAAATTACTTCACTTCAAGTTTATACACTGGATCTACATCACCCCACGACAACTGACCAAATGTTAGCCCACCAAATCACCAAGTTATCCAAAATGCCAAGCCTCTGACGCTGATTTTGCACACATGACATGGACATTCCCCCCTATAGCTGCATATTGGACGGAAGTGTTCCAAACGCTTTCTGACATAATCTCCACGCCGCTTCCCCCCTCTCCAAAATTGGCCTTAATGGGAATAGTCAGTAGTATAAACCTCTGCTACCGCAGATTCCTTGCCATAGTGCTATTATTAGCAAAAAGAGAAATCATGCTGTCAAAGTCAAAGGAACTTATTGAGCGCACAAATCACCAAAAAGGTCTCATGGCGCTTGTGGAGACTCCGTATGGGCTGACAATCTGATGCAACAGTGTTATTGATGGTCGAATTACCAAATGTTTAATTCCTTGCAGAAGTGCTTGTGATTAGAGATGGATAGAAGCTGGGGCAGGAGCTTGTTCCAGAGGGCGGGTGTAAGAAAAGAAAAAGATCGACCACCATTTCTTACCGTGCAAATTTGTCACGGGGTAGGGAGCTGTTTGGTGCTAGATTTTAGTAGTCTGCTTGGACGATACCAATTCAATTTCTTAGAGAAATAGCTTGGTCCAGTTCCATGTAGGCTGTTGTGGGCAAGACATAGAATTTTGAAGCGACCTCTCTTTTTTACCGGAAGCCAATAAAGAATCCTCAGGCTTGGGGCTGTTGGGGCTCTTGGAGGGAGATTTAAGATAAGCCTAGCAGCGGTGTTCTGCACGATCTGAATTTTTGAGTGGAGGTCTTAGTTTATAGAGGCCAATAAGGCATTACCATAGTCCATACGGCTTACAATAAGCCCATGTACCAACGGTATTCTGGATTCAATTGGAATCCATTGGAAGATTTTGCATAGTTTCCGCAAAATCCCATAACAGGTGCCTATCACCAAGTTTACATGATTTTTCATTGACAACTTATTGTAAATTGTTATTCAGAGGTTGCGCACTACTTGTTTGGGGGATGGACATGGGCCTAAGGTTTGGGGCCACCAGTCGCTAGACCAGTACTCATCAGCTTTCCCAAACAGAATGATCTCTGTCTTGCTTCCATTAAGCTGTAAGTGGTTACTGCACATCCAGCTGTTAATATGGATCATACACTTTTTAAAACGGGTCATTGTATCTATGGGGTCAGGGCCAAACATAATTAACAGCGGAGTGTCGTCAGTGTAGGACACCACCTCAAAGCCATAGGACCTGATTACCCTGGCCAAAGGTGTGACATAGAGGTTGAAAAGCATAGGACTCGAGATGGAACCCTGTGGAACTCCTGTGCTTACAGCCCGACTACATGAGGCCAGGGTACCTATTTGTACTGTTGTTGTTCGGTTCATGAGATGGTTCCTGAACCAGTAGAGGGCCCTTCCCCTGACTCCCACCTCCCAGAGCCGTTGTTCTAGAATGCTATGGGAGATGATGTCGAACACGGCTGAGCGATTCAAAAGGAATAGCATGGCTGATTGCCTGTTATCCAAGACCAACCTGATGTTATCAACTACCTCTACTACTGATGTTTCGGTGCTATGTGCCGCCCTAAACCCTGATTGTGATGGATCAAGAAGTCCACGGCTTTTCAAATGGGTAGCAAGCTGTTTATTAACCAGGGACTCGAGTACCTTTCCAAAATATGGCAGCAGTGAGATTGGACGGTAGTTTCTGGGTACCATTGGATCGGAGGCGGGCTTTTTTAGGATAGGCTTTACTTGAGCTACTTTCCATCTGGTAGGAACCGTAGCCTGAGCTACAGACATATTGAATATCTCTGTGAGTTTAGCTATAAGAAGAGAGGCTATGTTTGTGCAGGAACGGGTTGGGAGAGGGTCTGCTGGGGCACCTGATTTAATCTTAGCTAGGGCTATTGAGACTTCTTCTGAGGTAACTGCTTTAAATTCCAGTAATAAAGGCAGGGTAGAATCACTTAATTGCTAGATGAAAATCTACATAATTAACATCGTGATGAAGAAAAGACCTGTGAATAGATTAGACCTTTTCATCAAAGAAAGAAGACAGTGTACCTACCCATTCTTGCGGTGGGGTATAGATGGGCTGATCAGTATGAGGAGTGGTGAACTCCTTCAATATTTTATAAAGCTCTTTGTTGCAATTTGAGGCTTTGTTGATCCTGTTTGTCAAATACAGCTTTTTAGCCTGTTTGAGGTTATTTAGGTAGGTTCGATGGATCTGATTATATTTTGAACGATCTTCCTTTGTCTTAGTTTTTCTCCATTGGCGCTCAGCGGTCCTACTGGCCAATTTATCAATTTTTAATGCGGATGTAAACCAGGGCGCGGCTTTAGCCTTGACCTTAACCCTCGACAAAGGTGCCACTTTATTCAGGGTTGATGTAATTTCGTCTTCAGAGGCTATTGCTACTTGGTCTATATTCTCTGTATGAGAAAAAGATTGATGATTAAAATGGGCCGAGAATCTTGCTTGGGTGACTTTACCCCATGGCCTTATCCAGGTGAAATCACTGTTGGAACAGTTATTTGAGGTGCCTATAGGTATAAAAAAAAATAAAAAATGTGATGGGTCTAGAGTAAGGGTAGGGTTTGCTCCATTATGAATTTAGTTGCATTGGTAAACAACAAATCCAGGGTGTGGCCGGCCTGATGAGTAGGTCCCACCACCATCTGAACCAGACCTAATGTCTCCAAATGTGTTACCAATTCGTTAGTGTCGGGATCTGATAATAGCTCTGCATAATTTAAACCACCAATGAAGATGAAGTTGTCTGCAGCCAATAAATGTGGAGCAATTAGTTCAAGTAGATGGTTTACAAAGTTAGTTTTATGACATGGGGGGTCTATAAACTAGCGCCCCTCTCCATGTTCCTATTGATTGAGTTGCAATTTTAACAAGCATTGGCATAGCCAATAGGTCTCGCCTTTGGGACCTTATAAGTGTTTAGCCATGCAACAGTTGCATAACTAAATACTTATAAGGTCCCAAAAGCAAGACCTATTGGCTATGCCATGCGGCCGTGTGGCCGCAAAAGTGAAAGTGATCGCGATCACGATCAATTATCAAAGCGGCCGTGAAAGTGAAAGTAATCGCGGTAAAGCGCGGCGCGTGCGCCCGCGCACATGCACTGTAGCTCTAGGCTGGCCTGGTAGCACTTTTTGGAGCCCTCTCAATAAGTCTCGCCAGACCAGCGCATGCGCTGGGTCAGGCGAGACCTAAAAATTAGTATTTCAGATTTTTCAGAGATACAGGAATCCAACGTAGTAATATCAAAATAGTCCTTGGTGGCCACAGCTATCCCCCCACCTCTACTTGCAACTCTGTCTAACCTAGTTAAGTGGTATTCTGGCAGAAATGTGATGGCTTTGTCGGGGGAAGCTTGTTCATGGAGCCATGTTTCCGTTATAAAGCAGATGTAAGGCTTTTCAGAATCAAGAAGACTCCATATTTCCAACCCATGCTTAGGTATTGACCGAGCATTGAGATAAAGTCCTTTTAATTGCTTAGCGGTATCAGTAGGCTTCCTAGCATTTTTAACTTGAGTAGTTAAGGGAGTCGTAGGATCATTGAGGGTAATTTGTGTGCCTGCAACAGGAGAGGCAATATACACCTGTATCTGACAGTCCTTTCAGTTTAGAGGTAGCAGGGAGTATATTTAGCGCTTTGAGCTCTTGACTAGAGTAACATAGTTTAGCCATGATTAAGGTACAGTCTTAAAATATCCTTACCTATGCCAGTTTAAATAAAACGAGCAGGGGTCCTGGCGGCGGTCTGGCGCGGACGGGCCCAGACGGGCTTGCCTTTGGCGCGCTCCTACGCGCATCCGTGTCCCTTCCTACTTTAAGTAAGTAGGAGGGGAGGAGGCGTGTGTAGGCTAGACCGCTAACTCGGCTCCTGTAGCCCGGAAGTGGGGTAATGCAATTACGAGTCCCTTCTGGTAAATGGCACAAGCCGCGGCGGAACGGGGACAGAGTGCAGGCAGTGCAAAAGGAACTAGTAAGGAGTGCCAAATACAGAAGGCAACAGCAAGCAGGTACGTTTAACAGCGATAATAATTCATTTACTGAAGCCCAAAGATTATGTGCAAATATAGCAATTTAAAACTGGTTAAAAAGCATTAAAAGCATTTAAAACAATAACCACTCCACGCTTGCACGGCCGGCTAGGGTCGTGATACCAACCGCCGGCTGGGAGTCCGCTGCGCGTCCACGTGCCTTCCTGCTTTAAGTAAGCAGGAGGGGAGCAGGCGTGTGTAGGCTAGACCGCTAACTCGGCGCCTGTAGCCTGGAAGTGGGGTAATGCAATTACGAGTCCCTCTGCTCAAATGACACAAGCCGCGGCGGAGCGGGAACAGAGTCCTGGCAGTGCAAAAGAAACTATTAAGGTGCGCCAAATACAGCAGGCAGGTACGTTTAACAGCGATAATAATTAATTTACTGAAGCCCAAAGATTATGTGCAAATCAGCAAATTAAAACAGGTTAAAAAGCATTAAAAACAATAACCACTCAACGCTTGCACGGACGGCTAGGGTTGTGATACCAAACGCCCGCTGGGAGTCCGCTGCGCATCCGCGCCCCTTCCTGCTTTAAGTAAGCAGGAGGAGAGGAGGCGTGTGTAGGCTCGACCGCTAACTGGCTGCCTGTAGCCCGGAAGTGGGGTAATGCAATTACGAGTCCCTCCGCGCAAACGGCACAAGCCGCGGTGGAACGGGGACATAGTGCAGGCAGTGCAAAAGAAATTAGTAAGGAGGGCCAAATACAGCAGGCAGGTATGTTTGTCTGGTGCTGTATTGGGGCACCAGACAACACCCCAAGATGGAAGCATGACTTACTATGTTATGCAAACCGACATACAAGCTACACTTCAGCCTCCAACCTCACGACCCAAAGATATTTGGCATGTTTACACCACTACTTGCGCTCGGCACAACAGAACTATCCTACATGTTTGCCTGTGCCGGATGGACCCTTGTCCAAGGCCCCTCTACAATCGTCCTTAGAACCAACACATTAGACCCGTATTTCCCCTCCTTCTGTACCGGATGTGATACTAGCTACCTATGTTCTGTTCATTCTTTCAGTAACTGCCTTAGAGATATTCAAATGTACCTCCAGTGTGACCTTTATATCTGAACACACAGAATACACATGTGGAACAATCACCCCCATCCCATATCCCTCTTTTCTCCCTCTTTCGTTAGTATTTTTGATTTTCAACACTAACTCATGGAAGTTCTCAAAACCTTCAAGAAAATGATGCTGACAGTTTTGTTTATATGTTTGTGAAATTAATAAAATCCCAGATTTAAAAAAGTTACATCTACCTGCGCCAATCTACCAGAGGGTGAGCACAGTTTAATTTAAAGTGTGCATCTAGCTTACACAGACTAGGATTGTGGCCCCCACTTGGGCAGGGTGCATACCTCTGCCAACTACGGACACAATTGCTAACATTGGTAATCAGCGCTGACGATATGACTTGTGCAATATCATATAGTAATTCAGTGTTCACTACAACTCTGTACATAAGACCAATTTCAAACCTTTTTCAATTCTCCCCGATTGACATCTTTGATTTTTCCAAAAGTTGTTTCCCCCCTACTCATTTTTTTCTGCAGGATCTGTGGCCTTCTCTGGCAATATGGAATTACAGCTGGGCAATCTGGAAACCTACACAGAGCCCCAGCGCAAAAGGTTCTGTCACAAGAGAAGGGTGCTCCATAAGGGAATTGCCAATAACTCAGAGCTTCAGAAAACCTTAAAAGCATGGACAGCAGCCCACCAAGACGGAGAAGTGAGTGAGGAGGAGGAGGGGTCAGAGTCTGAGGAGGAGTTGGAGCAGGACATGTCTGGAGGACTCGACATGTAGCCTACAGATGTGGGGTGTAACATTGTGCAAGGACTGGAAGTCCACAGCAGACCAGGCAGCAGTATCTCTTCAAGGAACTTGTCCCCCAGAGGAACCGAAGGATAAGAGAGAGGAGAGAAAGCTGATGCTAGAGCTTGCCAAATTGAAATTGGAGAAGGAACAGGCCCTTACTAAAAGGGAGAGAGCATGCTCTAGAGAAGAAAAAGCTGGCCATGGAGGAGAGATAAATGGGCAATGAGCTCACCATGAGAGAGCTGGACATAAGAGCCCTACAAGTGGGGTCTAGCAACGGAAATGGTGGCAGGATACCTGCAGTATCCACTGGTAAGTCCAGAATTCGAATCGCAAAAGATTTGGTGGCCAGTTATGTGGTGGGGAATGAGAAATAAATGGTTGGCAGTCTATGAAGTGGCGCTAAGAGTGCACTAGGTCCCAGAGGAGTTCTGGGGTGGTAGTTTATGCTGGTATATGGCCACGGTGGTGAGAGACATAATAGTAGCAATTAATGCCATCCTAGTCAGTAGTTTGGACTAACCCCTGAGAGGTATAGGTTCAGATTCAGGGACAGCCACAAGAGCTCATCACAAACATTTGTGGATTTCCTAGACTATGCCAGCAAGACATTGATGAGCTGGGTAAGAAGCAACAAGTTTGATTATTATTCAGGGCTGTACAACTTGATTTTGAAGGAGCACATACTTGACATTTGTTTTCCAGAGCTGCACCAACACCTAGTTGATAGCAAGCTTACTAACTCTAGGAAGCTTGCTGAGGAGGTGGACATCTGGGTCAGCACCAGAGTGTCCAAAAAGGCATCAGGTGGAGGGAATCCCAAAAGGGTGGTCAGGGTTCCCACCAGAAAAAGGAGGGGGAGGGGATTTAAAAAGACCAAGTACTGTAAAGACCCTCAAAACAACTCACAAGGGAAAGGGTTTGGTGTCATTCTCAAACTAGCCACTAGAAGAAAAACTACCCTGACAAAGGTCAGCGGCTGAAGCCCATCAAGTGGTATGAGTGCTACAAGTATGTACACTACAGGGGGGTCCCAAGTGTACAAAAAGAGCACCATCCACTGGAGGAAAGAATCCAGAGGTGGCGGGGAGGAGGGGAGTTTAACGGGGTTACCGTAGTGTCCCTGGGTGACTTTGAATTGTTCCTAAGATCAAATACTACAAAGTATAGGCAGTGGGTCACCATAATTTGGCAAGGAGATAAGGCTCTGAGGGTTACAGGTGTCACCATGACTATTGTAAGGAGTCGGCTGGTGCCCCCAGAGCAGGTGATTCTAAATGCATTCCACCCAGTTGTGGTGGTTGACAAGAGAGAGGGTCACTACATGGGGGAGGGGAGAGGGGATAATCCCTGGGGTCTAGTGGAAGTGCAAGTGTAGGAAAGTACCCTTTTGCATGGTTCTCCCCCCCACCTTTTACCAGACATCTGATGCAACCTGACCTGATGAGCCCGGGTCCCTGCCTATGAGGTTTCCAGGGCCTGTGTTCTTTCCCAAAAATGTACTTTTGTACCCACAATTGGCACATCCCTGGCCACAGGCATGCCCTTTGTTAAAGGTACCATGGGTACTAAGGGCACTGTGACCAGGGGAGGCCTCTGTACCTTAACACCCACAACCTGCCATTGCAGACTGCATGTTTTGGTTGAGAGAAAAGTGAAGAGTCTACATGGCACACATCCCTGTGTGCCATGTCTACAATCCACTGCCTGAGGTCTAGGTAGGCCACCCCTCTAGCAGGGTGCACTAGCCCTCAAGTGAGGGTACAGTGGCATGCGCCCTGTAACCCTTCAGTGTCTAAGACCATTCTTAGACTTAATAAGCGTAGTAAAAGCCAAAAAGAGTATATGGTCTAGGGGTTGGTCATTACAAACTCCACAGCTCCATAATGGCTTGACTAAAGAAGTTTGGTAGCAAACGTCTCAGCACATTAAACCCACACTGATGCCAGTGTGGGATTTAATGTAAAATGCACTCAGAGGGCAACTTAGAGATGCCCCTTGAAAAATCAACTTGCCCTGGTGTGGTTCCTGAATGGCAGCCCACCATTTGCCACCCCCAGACAGGTTTCTGGACCCCTGTGTAGAGAACATCCGCACTCTGAGTCCAGAAACCAAGCCCACCCTGAGCAGAGGTATCATGCCTCCTCCTCAAGGATAACTGGGTCCACGAAGGGGACGATTCAAAGGCCTGCTGCCTTTGGGAGGCGACCCTGCCTTTTGATGCCCCCAGCAACTGGCTTCCACTGGTTCTGCCCCCCCCCCTTTTGGGCGGGAGAATCAGCAGGAAAACCAAGCTAGGAGGAGGTGTGCCCACCTCTGCCAATTCCACTCCTCAGGTGGGGGAGGCCAGGTAAAGCACACTTCTCAGTCCCCTCCATCTTGAAAATGAGGGGACTCAGCCAATTAAGGAGAGGCTCACGACCCCTCCCACTGGAGTGTGGCAAAATAGGGATTGTACTCACCCCAAGGAAGGGAACCATTGGTCCTGACCTGCAGAGCCCTTTAAAACGCCCCTAAATCTAGTATTTAGGGGCAACCCTGAACCTTGCCACCTCAGAATCGAGGAAGAAAGAAGAATGACCGAAGAGCCATATTGACCCAGGAAGAAGAGGACACCTACTGCTTTGGCCCCAGCCCTACTGGCCTATTCCGACCCGCCTACATCGAAGAAACTGGCATGTCCAGCAGGCATCAGTCCCCCAGAGCCCAGAGGACCTCCCTGCATGCACCTTACAGACTCTATCTCCCGTGAGCACTTGATTTGCTCAAGAAAGACTCCAAGTCCAGAATCCGAATTCAAGTGACTCCATGATTCTGCACCCGACGCCCACGACCCGAGTTAGAGTGGCCCTACACCACGAGGAGGTCTCCAAAGCGATCCTGACCTGGGATCTGGTAATCCTCGACCTCCCTCAAGTTTCAAGACAATGCCTGCTGGCTCAGACTGAAGGGTCCCCCCGATCGTGACCGGAGCTGGTCAGAAAACCCGATGCCAGAAGACACCCTTGCACCCGACGCCCCACGGCTTTGTGAGGCCCAACAAACGGTGTCCAGGTATCCCCTAAGATCCCAACTTACCTCTCCAGCTGGTGGTCACCTTCAGAAAGTCTCCCTGCCTGAGCCTGCAGCATCTTCTCCAAACGGAAGGTCTCCATTGAAAAGCACAGGGTCACCAATGTCTTTTTGGCACCCTGCTTCTGGCTGCCCCAGTGACGCTTGTGGTGCAGCTACTGTGCTGGTCGTTGGCCCCTGCAGTGCAGACCTTAACCCCAAGAGCCTTGCTCCCACACCTGAGTGGCCTGCTCGTCAGCAGTCCCTAACTAAATGCCCCCTTAGCCCCATTGGCTAACATTGGGCCCCTGCACCTGGCCGCCCCAGTACTCGACTGGCCATCTAGACCTTGTGGAACCTTGGTCCTAACCCCTAAAACTCCCACTCATAACTTGTGTACTTCTCTGAGAAACTGCTAACACTTTGGGCCTAAAATGTTCTAAGTGTTGAACTGATGTTTGTATAGAGAAAAGCGAACTAAACTGCAAAGTATAAAAAGTCTTATTTACCGTGTTTTGTAAGATCCTGAGAGGTGGTATCTAGACATACAAACCCCAGTACTCAAAGTAATTCAACAGTAATAAAAAGTATTTTAAGAGTAATGACTGTATAATGCAAACGGCTTTTTGAATCCATACCAACCTGTAACTATTGCGAACTTCAATCATAATTGCATTTCATTGTGAAATCCTGCATTCCAAGTATATGTTACTTACCCAAACCAAGTCCTGCTTGGTTCTATAAATAAAATACAAGTATACCTTTTTTATACCTACTCAATTGGTCTGGATTCAGCCTCTGAGTTTGTGCATCAGTCTTCATGAGTGAGTACAATAAATGCTTAACACACCCTTTGGATAGGCCTAACTGCTTACCCACACTACCACAAAGAGAACTGGTAATACGTACCTCCTAATTTAGCCTCTGCTATACCTAGGCTTTCCTGTTTTCAGTTTCTATTTTTGGTAAATTCTGGTGGGCTTTTTTCAGTGTTTTCAAGTGATTGCAGTACCTTAAAAAAACAGTGGTTGTTAGTGGTTACACATTTTCACGCCATTAAAAACAACAGAAACAGTGTTTTTCCGGTGTTTATGGAACTTTTTGCTTTTATTATTGCTTGCTTTCTGCACTAGTAGTGCATGGCATATAGACAGTGGATATGAGGTTCAAATACATTTTTACAAATCAAACTTATCATAGTACACCATACACTACTTCTTCAGTGAGTCTTTGGTCATGCACGCTCACCCTTTCCTTCCCATGTAAACTTTTATCTGTGAAAAGGCCCTCTCAACATTGGCACTTGAGATAGGCAACTCCAAAATAGCCAGTACACAATTTGCTAACTCTGGCCACAGACATAGCTTTCCATTCCAATACTGGTGCTCCTGAAGATTGTGATTCTCTGTGACAGGTTCTGCAACATATGCATTGAACTGGGCGCATATGCCCTCAGAGTTATTGAAGCAGCCAAAAATGAGGCAGCACTTATGAAACTCCGGAGAAAATTTCCCTTTATGGAAGGGATCTATAACTTGTGCAGAGTACAACAGTGAGCTTCATTGACTTTAAATGCCATGTTTGGTGAAGGGCTATTTCTCATACATTGTAAAATAAAAGTTCCTGAACTGCTCCTCAACATTTCTTTGCTTACCAAGTGCCAGGCACTCTAACATGGAACATGTTGCAGAGCTAAAGTCACTAAAAGTGTCACCCAGCCTACTCTCAAGGAGATGTTTCACATCTACACCAATTATGCGGTACACTTGGTAGACAAGGGTGTTTTCAGACTAGTTTTTTTATTGTGTCCACTACAGCAGTCATGCTTTCCTGTAAAAATCTAAGAATGCAGTGGAGTGTCCTTTTTTCAAATCACAATAAATATGTGACCAAAGATCCTCCCATTTCTAGCCTTTGGCATCATCACTCAGAAAAAGTTCTGTAAACAGTTGCCACATGGATAATATAGCATTCGTGGCCTCTAGGACTGAGAACCACCAGTTAAGTGACACAGTTGGGATGACTCTTTCTTTGATGCCACACAAAGCACAAAATGAGAAATATTAGTATTTTAGTTTCCGCACAAAAAAAAAGTAGTGCGCCAGAATGGACTAAAAAGTCAATAGCATTCTACATTAACTCTGAAGATTGTAAAGAGGCTTTCAGCATATCATCTACAAGCGGCAAGGATCTCTTACAGGGAAGCAATTCAGCTCAAGAATCGATTTTGACAGGTCATCACACAACTTTTTCATATACGTAGCAGAATCACTGCAAATGCAAACTTCGCTCCAATCTTAGTAAGAACTTTTTGCAGCAGCATTCCAAGTGACATTGTGTTCTATGTTTTCCAAAAGTTTGGTGTCATGTTTTCACCAGTAACCCAGATGCTTTGTGACTGCACTCTTTTCACATATACCTTGCATTGAATGTTTAAAGCCTGGGGTGTTTGGCAATTCACCTACTATCATTACTGACTTACTAGAAAAGGGGGCTGATGTATCAAGGGGTTTCACCCATTCTCTGTGGGTAAATGTGTTAGTACATATTGGGAAAGAATCTTATTTAACCTACATTTTTCCTATCAGTGAAAGACTCAAACGTAGACAAAAAAATCATATATGATTTTGATATTTCCTGATTCTCTACAGTTTATAAAATAAATAAACACCTAAAACATAATTCTAACCCCTGTATCTTTAGACCAGAGACCACAAAACTGAACAAAAGGATGAAGAAACAATATTTTAGTGACATCCCTAAACAACAAAACTCAAGCAGAATAAGGTTAGCCCAGTCTTTCTTACTGCTACCTTATATAACACAATTACATTGTACTGGCCCCTTCAGGAAGAAATAAAAATGACTCTTTCACTCTCCTGTTCCTTTCTTTGAATGGCATTTAGTTTGTGTTTGTGCAGGTTTTTTTCCAGTGTTTATATGTTTACACTGGTGAGGGCTATTTCCCTTTCGGTGGGGTTTTATCAGTTAATATAGGCTTAAACCTAAAACCAGACAGTCTAGCTATACCTCTAGGGACTCCCTGGACCCTGTGCGCACTATACCTTACTTTGGTATAGTATGTACAGAGACAGCTTTCTACAGCAAGGCATCCAACTGTGTTCGCCTGCTGTTCTGCAGGCCAAGAGAAGGATCACTGGAAAGCGGAGTTTCAAAGCTTTCCACCGATACCTCCCATTTAGCTCAGTTACATGTGAGTGTGGAAAACAGGCCTGTTTTCACCCCGTTTCTGCTCCCACATAGCAACCAGGAAGCCATTTCCTGGGTGCCTGTCCCGCAAAGGACATCGCATCATGTCAGCTGCAGGACCATCAACCTGCTGGCAAAATCGGTAGAGTCTCCTGCTACGACGTGTAGAAATGGGGGGGGGGGCTGGGGAAATGGGGAGGAATGATGTTGGGGGTTTGGTGGGCACTGGAGCAGTACACAGTAGGTGCTGCACTGCTGCCAGGCGCTTTGACAGGATAGCACCCCGCTGTAAGCACTCTCGACGTGAAGGTCACGTCCATAGCTCCCCAAGAGGTTAAGAGCACAATCAGTGGAGCATGCACTACGCCAAGCAGACCTGGATACCTTCAGAACAGCAGAAAAGTTAAACGCTATCCATATCAGTGGCTGTCTCTGAAATTCTGCATTTTGAAATGGAACGATGCACATTACTGTTTGAAGTCAAAACTAAAATGGCAAAAAGGAAACCCCTGATGCAGGTAAAAAAGTGAGTACCTTATATCATACTTTGTTACTTCATAAAGGTTTTCCCTTTTTTGCCTGAGCTCTGGTGAGATCCCACTAAGAAATAGGAGCTGCTTGGTACACACAGCACTGAGAAAAACAATAAAAATATAGACATGATGCATTAAGAAAAACAGTATTGTGCTGTGAATAAAATGAAAGTATGACAAAGTGTAGAATGTATAATGATTGAACATATTTATAAATATGAAATAGTCCCAGGAAGCATACAACTCCTCTAATCAAAGCAGTGTCCGCTTGGACAAACATTCATAGGGAGGAAAGTATTTGATTCAGGATCAGGGAAGTAAATAAGAGAAAGATAAAGCCAACCATTCATCGGCAAGGGGCTGACCCATAGTCCACTTTATGAACTGGAACCAAATGGTCTGACCAATACACAGTCAAAGCTGTAGAACAGACCTAATAAAAAGGGCCCGCACAACTTGTCTCAACAATAGACCAGCCTAGTGCTTAAAATCAGAGACACTACTGGGCACTGTGCGAATGGTTTACGTTGTCTGTGACCAAAGCTTTATTACAGATAAACATTGGTAAAGTATGAAAGATCATCTTGATGAAAGCTATAAAAGTATTGATTAGGCTAAGTATAGACTAAGAGCTGCACCTAAAATATAATACACAGTGATGGCTTGGAATTAAAAGAAGTGCAGGAAATAAATAAGCAAAATTTCTCTCTAGGATAAGGGCTGGAGACAAAGTAGAGAGGTATAATGTAATAGGAGACAGAAGGAATCAGCATAACAATCTCAGGCAGGACCAATGATGCCCCTCGTGAGTTCTGAAAGCTGTAGAGCAATAAAAGCATGATAATTAGGCTTTCCTGTTTTCAGTTTCTATTTTTGGTAAATTCTGGTGGAGTTTTTTTCAGTGTTTTCAATACCTTAAAAAACAGTGGTCATCAGTGGTTACACATTTTCGCACCATTAAAAACAACAGAAACCATGTTTTTCCAGTGTTTTTGGAATATTTTGTTTTTATTATTGCTTGTTTTATGCACTGATAATGCATGTATATAGACAGTGTGCGTGCAGGGTATATGAGGTCCAAATACATTTTTACAAATCAAACATTGTAGTACACCATACAATACTTCTTTAGTGAGTCTTTGGTCATGTGGGGTCTCTCTTTCCTTCCCATGGAAACGTTTATTTGTGAAAAGGCCTTCTCAACATTGGCACTTGAGATGGGCAATGCCAAAACAGCCAGTATACAATTTGCTAACACTGGCCATTGACATAGCTTTCCATGCCAATACTGGTACACCTGAAGATTGTGATTCTCTGGGACTGGTTCTGCAACATATGCATTGAACCTGGGCAAATATGCCCTTAGGTATTGAAGCAGTCAAAAAGTAAGCAGTAATTTTCAAAGTCCAGAGAAAATTCCCCTTTATGGAAAGGATCTAGAACTTGTGCAAAGTATCTCAGTGAAGCTTCATTGACTTCAAATGCCATGGTTGGTGAAGGGAAATTTCTATGCATCATTGCAAGCCATTTCTCATGCACTGTAAAATAAAATTTACTGAATTGCTCCTCAACATTTCTTTGCTTACCAAGTGCCAAGAATTCTAACATGGAACATGTTGCAGTGCCAAAGCCACTAAAAGTGTCGGCCAGCCTACTCTCAAGGTGATGTTTCACATCTACACCAATTTTGCGGAACACTTGGTAGACAAGGATGTTTTCAGACTATAGTTTTTTAATTATGTCCACTACATTAGTCATGTTTTCCTGTAAAAATCTAAGAATGCAGTAGAGTAATTTTTTTCACAACACTATCAATACGCAACAAAAGATCCTCACATTTCTTGCCCTTGGCATCATCACTAAGCAATAATTCTGTAAACAGTCGCCACATGGATAATATAGCTTTCACGGCCTGTAGTACTGAGAACTACCGACTGAATGACACTGTTGGGAATACTAGAGAGCTCCAAAGTGAAAAATGCCTTCCAAGCAGATTGGCTGCACACACTCCAGGTCCAAGGCAAATAACTCAGATGACTAAAGCCAGGCGTTTGTTCTACCCAAAATTTGGAATGCGGTGGATAATTAAGGTTATGTCAACATTTGATAAAGTAAAATAGACATCGTGGTTAGCATTAAAGTGCAGTGGTAATGTTGCTTACTGCCATGAAGATCCCAAACAAAGATTGTCGTATCTTGGTGCACAGTATGATCATCATTGACTATGCTTTAAAGCCAATACGATTAAATATATAATTAAAATGTGTTGTAAAATTTGTCCCCCAATTCTTCTTGGGGGGAGAACCCCTTAAAACACCCTTTTGCATATTTCTTCAATATAAAATATTAACATCTTTAGTAATTTGAGTATTTGTTTGGTGTGTATTCATATATGTATTTTTTGCAAATCACCCTTTTAATGTTTGAAATGTAAAATTGTACAAATTGCTTAGGGGTCCTCCCTGGCTTCCAGTAGTGACTCTGTGGGGGTTCTCAGGAGTCATAAGGTTGGGAACCACTGATCTAGATTATACAGCAGTGGAGCACCCCTGAACTCACCTAGAGTGTTATGGCACAAGTCCCTCAATTGGAGTGCAAGCCCAATTCCTCTGAAGAGCCTTGTCTTGGGCAGCTGTGTGGGCCAGACAGCTTAGGTGGGTGGAGATAGCTGGATCCCCTGGTTGGTGCTGCTTATGCGTGGATTGCCAGGCCCCTGGGCAGCGATTTGAACTACACATGCCTGGGCATTAGGCCTACCACACAGAGAAGTTGCCAAGCCTGCTGGAGACCACCATATGTCACCTGACCCAGCGGTAATTGCCCTGTAAGGAATGAGGAAGCTCTTTGGCAGTGAACCACTGAAGACAGGTTCTGTAAGCCTGGATAGTGTAATGGAAGAAGAAAGAAGTCTGCACTATGTCTGTTGAACTAATGTACTTGACTAGACTTGCCGGGTGCACCTTTCTCTGCTGCTAAGTGCTGCCTTCTGAGAGCCCCTGGGCATTAGGGCTAGTGTATAGGTACACAGGTGAGAATTATGGTCTGGGGAATGCAGTGCTGCATAAGTTATCCAAGTTTGCATCACTGTTCTGACAACCTCAGCAAACTCAGGGCCCCACAACTGAAACCCCTTCTAGCCTGCAATCACTTACTGGTACCCAGAATAACCTGTGGCACGAACTCTGCTTTGTCTGCGCACAGGAATATAGACAACCCCAGGTCTATGTCTTAGGGCCAGCGACAGTGTTGTACTGCACCAAGACACTGTGCTGTAAGATGGAGGAACAGAGGTGCCAGGTCCATAGACTGCTGTAAAAGATAGCAAGTTCAACCATACATTGCGAGCCATCCAGGACACAAGGGCGGTGATGGAGTAAAAAAAGAAAATGGGAACTCTGGTTGTCCGTGTTAACTTGCTGCATTCAGAACAACACAAACTGAAAGAAAGCGAAAGACATGAGAGTGAATATTCAAACACTTAGACATGAAATGTTGCAGCTGCTGCAGGTGGAGGAAGACATGACTGAGAATATCCACTGCATGGAGAACAGGGCTTGAGATCCTAAAAAATAGTTCAGACAACAATTTATGTTTATTTAGGTTGCGGAAGGGCCTGACATGGAGTTCTTGCTGAAAGAAAGTCAATTAGATAATGGCCTCAAAGACTCTCAAGAGCTTCTTTACCACTGAGCGAGCTCAGAGCGCCAGTCTCGCTGCCTCCCCCGTGAGGTTGACAGAGGCCTGTGATTGCTGCCTTTTGCACAATAGATACCGAATCCTTCAATGGGCAAGAAATCTGGGGCCCCTGCCATTACAAATGGTACTGGTATGATATTGCCAGCCTTCTCCTAGGACGTTGAGTAAGAAAATAACGCACTGCCTCCGGGAGCTTCACTTTAAGAATATGGTGTTCTTCCTTGCAAAGCTAACAGTCATGCTGGATGGGAAGAGTAACTTTTTTTTAACAGACTCAGGTGTTGCCTGAGAGAGGTTTGTGTCACAGCCACCATCTCAGTGGAACAGATGCAGGCCAACAAACATTCCCCAAGAGGAGATGGTTTGGGAGGTTTTAAGGGGAGGCACCATCCCCTGTGCAAGCGGTGGAGGCAAGAGCAGCATTTGTTACACAGCTGGGTGAAGCAAAGCAATATCTTCCAGCTGATCAGTCTGTGGTTGCCTAGGCAAATTTCTGAAGCTTGGACCCTGCTGTAGAAAATTCATCGATTGACTTGCTTCCTGTGCCCTCTTTCCCCCGATAACAGCGGACTAACTCCTTTAGCCTGGGGTACTGGACTCGTCAAGGTGTGATATTCACTAAGCAATGCACCCTTTTTTCATGAAGCCCGGGCAGATTGTGCACTGGTCTCTTGTACTGCAGTAAGCATTTATCGACCTTTACATCTTTTGATATTGCTGCTTTCAACCTTTCTCTGGTAACCATTTCATAGACGCTCACTCTTGTATCCGCCTTTAATGGTATATAGTTGCATGGTTACCTTTTATTTGACATTTGCTGGGTATGTTGCGGAAGCTCTTTGTACGTTTGCCCTGGGAGAGTTTTGTGTTGTTAAGAGTTGGTCCACATAGTATTGAACGTCCTGCTGTTGTTTAGGATTCTGTGGGCCTCGTCTGCGTTATGGTTGGGACAAAAACCCCAGAGATTTATCCACAGCACCTTGAGTAGCTGGTCGTATTTCAACCCTTTACTTGACCCTAGTGGTCGAACACCTGCAATATATGCTCCCTGTAAT
This sequence comes from Triturus cristatus, assembly GCF_964204655.1. Classification (NCBI taxonomy): domain Eukaryota; kingdom Metazoa; phylum Chordata; class Amphibia; order Caudata; family Salamandridae; genus Triturus; species Triturus cristatus. Next base: position 1,108,689,448 of record NC_140592.1, on the reverse strand, counting down.
AAAGATTGTGTCAGTCCCAAAATGTAACCAGTATACATTCCTTAGCTGGAAGGTCAGTACAGTGGGTCCACTCCACAAGGGTGAGGGGAGCTGCAAATGTTTAAAAAAATGGAGAGGACAGGTATTTGCCATGCCGTTCTCATCCAGTGCTAGGGGGACTCTTCCATGTGCGAGGTTAGGAATCCAATTTTCCAATGTTGTAACAAACTGTTACAGCAGGTAGGTCCTTCTGTCAGGTTGTGTCAGAGGCAAATCCACTCACGCGTGCTCTGTGTTTATTCGTCGAATGCAGTACATATAATGAGGTTGTCCGATACGATGGTGACAATAGATTTAGAGTGACAGTCTCTGTGATCTGTGGAGGTAACTAACTGTATACTTGACTTGGAACTAGATATGTTTTTTCCTCACTCATGGGACCTCAGTGGCCAAATCAGCCTGAGACTTTGGACACTGGCGGGCAGATAGAACTAGGGTGACGCCTGCAGGGATGTACACCAGATACTAGATAATATTTCCATTAGAAGGCAATCGAACAGCTCAACACCAAAGCAGACTATTTTCTCACCACTAGGCACTTGACTGGGAGCTCATGTAATATTAGGTATGACTGTGTGACCAGTATCCCATACTGTTCACAACTGTTTAGAGTAAATATCTAATTTGCATACCATCATGGAAGCAAAATCCTGAATTACTGCAGGACCAGATATATAGGGATATGCTGCAAGATGCTGTAACAAAAAGAGGCAATCACCTTCTGAAGAACTATGAGATGAAGGTAGTGCAAGAAAGTTCCTTAGTAGACGACCTCACAGAGCAGTGGAAGAAATATGTTCCTCTATTAGAGAGAGTGCAATGCCAGGATGACAAGTATATAAAACACAAATACAGGAGGAAAGTAAACTTGCCTAACTGGTGGCCTGGCTCCTAAAGTTAGAGCAGCGCTAACTGCACAATAGACTATACATAGTGAAAAAATAAATACTATCTTTGCAGAGTAGTGTTGCACAGACACTTGCAGAAGCTCCTATGTGCTTCTTATAAGTGGACCCTCTTCCCACCCTCTCCCTAGAAGACCAGGTAAAATCTTGATATGAAGATCATACATAATGAGATCACTTCAGTGACTGGTTTGCTGCCAAGTAGTAAGACCACCCTGGTATTGACTGCCTGCAGTTGTATTTTTACATTACATGAGCAGTTACTGGCTCCCGCCTGCTGGAGTTACACAATGGCTCACTGGAGCTGGGATGGCTCCACACCTCTCTCTCCCTTTTCGACAGCAGAGACTCTCAGCAGTGGTTCCTAAACCTGATACATTGCACTTTTTGTTCCCCGGTATTATGTAGGATAAAGGCATCCCGGATGACAGAGTCCATACTGTAAGGATGATATCAGATAGCTGGTGGGTGCAGTAGGCCACCAGAAAGGAATGTCTGCAAGCTCGCCTCCTGTTCGCACTCACTATGAAACCTTTGATCTTTTGCATGACGTTATAGTGCCTCCAGCACAGTCAAGATCTTTGGAACGTCGTATATTATATCCCTTTATGTGGGCGACATCCTTTTTTTTTTTATCTCTATGACCCTTCATTTGATCTTCCCAGAAGGACTACACTGCTAGAGCAATTTTCTGAAATGTAAGGCTCATCAATCAACTGGTGCAAATCAGGATTGTACCCTCTGCATAAAAACAACCAATCACATCTATCTTTGCCCCCAAATGCACGGCCTGATTGGGTGTAGGATATGTTTAAATATCTTGATACAAATATATACCATACAGAACAGGGAGAGTACGAGTGCGACCTTTTGAAAATAGTGTACACAATTGCGATGCTTCGCTGATTACTGTACTGCTTCTTGAATTTGGCAATGGTACCTCCGGCAGGTTTGTTGCACCCTCTCTTATTAGCCCTACTGTGTAATTGGGGCAGACAAAGGGTAGCCATTCTTCCATCCACACTGGCTGAGGGTGGTCTGGGAGTGCCTAACTTTGAATACTATCTGGCTGGACAGCTGCAATGGCAGGCATCCTGGTTTGTCCCGGAGTAGAGCAAAGAAAAAAAACTTCCTGACCAAGTCGTTGCCGCTACCTTGCTCATATGAGGGTTGGGGTGTCTATTAAATACACCCTTTCCAAGCTAGTCCAGATGGCACATACCTGCTGCCACAGGAGCAGATTGACTGGTTGCCAAGTCCTTTACACCCTGAAGTATGAATGGCTCACACTAACAACACAACGGGCCAACAAAGCTCAGTGGTGTGAAGCAGAAATTTTCATGGTCGGGGATATGTTTATAGGTAGCATACCACTCCAGATTGAGGAGCATAAACAACTTTATGATCGCCCTGATGGACAGTTTCTACTACATGCCCACAATGTCCACTAGACAAGGAGCATAAAGAGATGTGAAGGCTTGGAGCCTCCAATGCGTCTGGTGTTACTAATGGTCTTTACATTAGGTAGGGGGACAAGAGCTGTAATTTAATTACATGTGGCCCTTCACAGTGTGGACCAGACTGCATAGAAAGATGTTAGGCTGAAATGGGAGGCAAACCTGGGTCACAACATCAGTGATATTGAAGGGACGTGTGCCAGTCAGCATGTAGCACAGGTATTGCACAATGCATACTGATAGTTGCTTCAATTGAACTACCTTCATCAGACCTACCTGACACCAAATGAATAAACATTGAAAAAAAGACTAACTCCGATTGCCCTAGCTATGGCATCAACAGTACAGATTTCTACCACATTATGGAGAATGATTCTGTTTTGGAGTGAAGTAGTCACTACCCTTACATCTAAAACAAGCAGGGTAAACTCACTATTACAGGAAACAGTATTGCTACATGTCCCAGGACCTCCAGGGCTCAATGACAATTAACTGACCCACTGATGCTACAGGCTAAGCGAAAAAATGAAAAGCATTGGACGTCCAGGATGGTCCCTGTGCTGGAAACAAAATGACCAGGTGGGACGAAGCACCAGTAAAAGTGCTGAGGGCCCTGTCACCAGGATAAGAAATGGGATACTGCTAAGGCATGGATCCTAGCACTGGTGGAACAGGTGAATACTGTGAATGCCACCCTAGTGGATGCCTGTTGAGACAGTAATGTTGGAAATAAGTGGTGCATACATTTATCTATCGGATTCATCAGTCTGAATGTGGTAAATAATATGCTTTCAGGAGAGGGAAGAACACCACAGAATAGAAATATTATGGTTGTGACTTTTGCTGCCCTTGCTGTTGACATGCATATACCCTGCCCTGTTCAACTTGCAGGAATCATTTTCCAGGTTCACAATTAAACTTCTGCACACCATAATTGCCTTATCTGAGTTATTTCTGTACTGAAACAATGAGTCAGATGTATAGTCTCAATCTTTCACGTCATCACACTTGAAACGGTGTAGCCTGACATTGCTCTCTATGCGCAAACCAATACAACTATTAAAAAAATACCAGTGACCAGATCACTATCCAACCATCCAAAAAGGCCAGGGGCATTGTCATTCAGGGTTCTTATCTACGTAAATCAAGAAAATTAGCAACTGTTAAGCAACACTGTACACTAGGTCACACTTAATCACAATCCATTAACAGAGTTCAAACACAAAAAACACTTGTTTACTGCTACAACAGCAAGGGATGAAGGTTTTATAAGAATGAGTTCTTTTACCAAATAAGGACGCTATAACTCTGCAACTTACACAGTATAAAAAAGGCACAAGGATGAGACCTATGCTCTTGGTCTGTGGTTCTGCGAGTTGGGTCGTGCTGCATCTGTCAATGACCACTCTGACTTTAATTGTCTGAATGAAAATATGGTCCTGGGCCTTGCCACCTAACTTCCTGTCAAAATGGGATATATAACTGCTCTATACAGGCATAGCATAAGAACAAGGCATTATCGTAAATGATCAATTATATGACACCATAACAGGTCCAGTTATAGTGCCCACTTACACTAGAGGCTCTTTACTACAAATTTTGTTGATGGCTACTATTGCTAACAGTGTAAAGTCACTTCTATGGCAGCAGTTTTGCCTCCAAACTTCCACTTAGCAATTCAACAGAAAAAATACCTTGCTGAAATATTAGGACGCATCATGTCCTATTGATACAAGAAAAGAAATTAAGTGTGTAATAAGGACGAGATGGCTAGAATTGATTTCATTTTTATCCTTGTTGTGTCTGACTATGTGCAACTGTACCCTTTTATATCCTTAGGGTCCGGAGACCTACTACTAAAGGATTTATGAAGGTGGATGTAGACTAGTAGTCTCCAATTGGTGAGACTTCATGCAACTGCTTGTTTATATTTGCAACTATCTTGCAAATCATCTCAGACAGCCCAAGCATCCTTCTCCTCTGGCATGCTGGCCATCTCTCAGTGGATGATCAGCAACTCTTTACAGCTGAATGCCAGCAAAACGGAAATTATTCTATTCGGAGAAGCTCCCCTTCTGTGGTCGCATACCTGGTGGCCCAATGAATTGGGCACTGACCCCGCCCCTAAAACCACAGCAAAAAACTTAGGAGTGCGTCTCGACCAGGCCCTGACAATGAAAGATCACGTCTCCCACACAGTCAGCGCATGTTTTCAGGCGCTGGGCCTTCGGAGAAGAGCCCTCCCCTACCTTCCGGACTCCTTTCGTAAGACTCTTGTACAGGCCCTGGTATTGAGCAAATTGGACTACTGTAACGCCCTTCTGGTCGCTGCAAACGAGACCGCCTTTAACCGTTTGCAAGTGGTACAAAACACCGCAGCCCGCTTAGTTGCCAACGCACCCTACAGGTCAGCCTCACTCCCATTGCTTCAACAACTCCACTGGCTACCTGTGCGGAAACAAGTGAAGTTCAAGCTTTGCTGCCTGACACACAAGGCACTGTGGGGCCCCAGTCCTCCTTACCTGGCGGAGAGGCTCCATCAATATATCCCCAGAAGAGACCTGAGATCTCGTTCTAAATCCCTACTTTTAATCCCTAGGATAAAAAGAACACGGACAGGAGGTAAAGCCTTCTCCTATCAGGCGCCCTTTACATGGAACCCACTTCCCCTACCCTTAAGACAATGCCCGGATTACCTTAAATTCAGAAAGATATTGAAAACTACTCTTTTTTTGGAATAACACTTACCATGCCCCTTTTGCAGCTACGCAAGCGCCGAGAGACCCCCGTGGGGGTGATTCACGCGCTATACAAGTCATTTAACATAACATAACATAACTATACACTTTTGCAGTGATGGTGAAAGACACTGGTGGTTTGCAAAGAATGGGACGTTTGTAATGCATACTGTATTTTGATGTGTGTTCTTATATCCTTACAGAATGTGGACCTGACTACAAGCTGGTACCACTGATCAATGCCATACCAGTAAAAGTATGGTAATTTCTTTATTATTTACTCACATTTATCGAGAAGAGTGATGAAGCGAATTGTCCTGAAGAATGCCAAGAACCTTTTTGGTCTAACAAGGCAGAAACATGTTGACTAGATCCTAATATGGAACATCCATATCCCTATTCTCACTTAGCTGTTTTTAATCTATCCACTGAGGACACTAATAAAGGATTGACTTTGTCAACCAGGAGATAGTTTTAAACCCACATTTCAATTTTTGCACTCTGCCCCTCAATCGACCCAACACTGGATGACACAAAACACCTCACGCTCCTCTCCTGCAGGGGAGTTGTAGCCCACACTAGGTACTTTGCGGTCCCAGTGTGCAAGAGGGAACCCAATGATGAAGCATGTCACCTTAGGGTGAGTGAGGGTTCTCGTCTTAACACATGTGTGCGTCTGTCCCTCCACCCTCACAGAGAATATTTGGTGAGTAGTGTAGGTACACCATCCGGTTACGTACTGTGAGTTCTGAAATATTAGTCTCACCATCCCAGAGGCCTGAAAGATGGCCACATTTTGGCCAATTTCTTGGAATATGCTGGAATTGTAATATTAAGCAAATTTCTTTGCAGAAGCCCAAATTCTTTGACCAAACTTACATGCCCGGGGCTACCCACATGAATTAGGTAAACAATCAATAACAAGGGCTTGGAATTTCTCAAGAGAACTCCTTATGCCCAAATGAAAGAAATGAGCCGAAAGGGTGACTTGAATCATCACGCTATGCCTGCAATCCAACAAAATTGCAAAAATAATCAAGAAACCTTGAAATGTGTTGAGTGTGCACTTGATTCACCACAGTTTGTATACAAATGTGGCTGCAATATTTTAGATTGTGTTATGCATGCCTGTAAATTTACAAACAATAACTCCTCAATTATGAACTGTAGGGGGCTATACACTATTATTGGTCACTACAAACAACCAGTAACTATGCACCTTGATGCTTCACATTTAATATGAAGATCTTTACACACAAAAAGCTAACTGAGCTGAAATTATTTTCCAACTATAATTCAAGTCATGTGATCTACTGCATTAGATGTTCCTGTAATTTAATCAACATTGGTCAGACTTCTAAAATCGACTAAAACCTTGATTCGCTGGCACAGGAGCAGAAGCAAGTGAAAGGTCACTAATGCTTTTCTAGTTCCTTCACTTGAGGAAGACCTGAACACAAAGAGGAATTACTGTATATCATGGGGATACAGGATTCAGTTGAGGTAATCATCTTGTTTATATAGCACCTCATCGAGTATTAACTGCACAGCAGAACATTTTTCTTGATAAGAGTTATTTTCATATACTTCAAACACTTTAATGCCGTTTTTTTCCTGCACAGGGATTGCTTTAAGTCTTTCTTCAAGCTTATTCTTTTTTCGGTATTCTTGTAAATTTGTTTACCCCATCCTTTCCAATGTTACAACTTATGCTAAACTCAATTATTTTAGTGTTTGGAAATCTTTGTTCTTTCATGTGTTTTTGCAAAACCCACATGCACGCCTCGCAGCCACCATGCACACATTAGGATAGGATAGGATAGCCACTTATAAAGCGCGACGAATGCCGAAGCGTCTTGGCGCTGGTGAGTAGAGAGAAACAACCCCATCTTAGCACCGGGTCACATCAAAAAGCTGTGTTTTTAACAATTTTCTGAAAACTTGATGACTGTCTGTTAGTTTCAGAGAACCAGGAAGCTTGTTCCAGAGACTGGCAGCAAGAAAAGAAAAGGCTCTGCCGCCCCATCTGGCTTTCCTGACACGGTTTAGCTTAAGAAGGCATTGAGTGGAGGACCTGAGTGCCCGACCCGGGGAGCAAGGAATAAAGAGCTTCTGAACCTCCTTAGCTCCCCCCCCAAACACAGCCTTGTGTACTAGGCATAAAGCCTTAAAATCTATGCGCTGCTGGACTGGGAGCCAGTGAAGTGCTTTGATTCCCTCAGCGATAGACTGATCTCTGGGGACGTCTAGCAGGAGTCTGGCTGCCGCATTCTGCAGAACCTGCAGTCTCCACATCAGGGTCTTGTTTATTCCTAATAGCAATGCATTACAGTAATCCATTCTGGACAGCACTAAGGCCACCACCACATTCCTGCGAAGATCAGGTTTAATAAAAGGGAAGATCTTCCGCAACGTCCTTATTAGATAGGAGCAGGAAGAGGCAAGATTACTGACATGCGTGGAAAAATTGAGCTGATTGTCGAACAACACTCCCAAGTTTCTGACCTTAAGCACGGGACAGGGGCATTCGCCAGCCTCTGCTGGCCACCAAGAACCATTCCACACGGGATTACCCAGGCCAAACTCTATTATCTCTGTTTTCTCCGTATTGACATTCAGTGATATATTTGTCTCTGTGCAGCTGTAATTCAGTAGGCTTGTGCAGGGACAGTGACGGTGCAGTGCAATACCTGGGTGTCTTAAATTCTTTTGTCTACACCTTACATTCAGTGTACTTGGAACTTTAACATTTGAAAAACATTGTTCACTTTGTAAGGAATTTAGTTCCTTGCTGTCTGTGCTGGACGTAATTCCTGCCTAGTGGTTTTCTTCGTTACAACAAACAAATGATGGACGGAATGCTGACAATGCAGACATTCTCCCCCAGTCAAGAGAACTGGGTTAAATCCATCGTTCTTTTGCCCACTACGCCACCCCAGTTTAGACATGGCCATATGCAAATCAGTCTGACCCTGTGCCTCATGGGAACAGTCCAGCCCGAACTGCCAAGCCATGTCTTCCCTGGACCGGAATCAAGCATCCTAGGACCGGTTTCTGGCTATCAGCCGTCATCAGCCAGGATAGCTTGACTCCAGTGGCGTCAAGCTATCCTGGCTGATGACTCGGACTGGACTGTTCACATGAGGCACAGGGTCAAGACTGATTTGCATATGGCCATGTCTGAACTGGGGTGACGTAGTGGGCAAAAGAACGATGGATTTAACCCAGATCTCTTGACTGGGGGAGAATGTCTGCATTGTCAGCATTCCGTCCATCATTTGTTTGTTGTAACGCTTTTCGCCCTAAGTGGGATGGGTATTCCCAGACGTGGGACCCGTGCTCACTACGCCACTGGAGTCAAGCTATCCTGGCTGATGACGGCTGATAGCCAGAAACCGGTCCTAGGATGCTTGATTCCGGTCCAGGGAAGACATGGCTTGGCAGTTCGGGCTGGACTGTTCCCATGAGGCACAGGGTCAAGACTGATTTGCATATGGCCATGTCTGAACTGGGGTGGCGTAGTGGGCAAAAGAACGATGGATTTAACCCAGATCTCTTGACTGGGGGAGAATGTCTGCATTGTCAGCATTCTGTCCATCATTTGTTTGTTGTAACGCTTTTCGCCCTAAGTGGGATGGGTATTCCCAGACGTGGGACCCGTGCTCACTATGCCACTGGAGTCAAGCTATCCTGGCTGATGACGGCTGATAGCCAGAAACCGGTCCTAGGATGCTTGATTCCGGTCCAGGGAAGACATGGCTTGGCAGTTTGGGCTGGACTGTTCCCATGAGGCACAGGGTCAAGGCTGATTTGCATATGGCCATGTCTGAACTGGGGTGGCGTAGTGGGCAGAAGAACGATGGATTTAACCCAGATCTCTTGACTGGGGGAGAATGTCTGCATTGTCAGCATTCCGTCCATCATTTGTTTGTTGTAACGCTAGTAGTTTTCTTCAGCATAATTTACATTACTGCTCCTAGAAATAAACAAATACCCTCTGTTACTCATTTCTGCTTTCATCCAAGAGTGTGCACTTTTTTCTTTCAAACTTGCAACCTTTTTTTAAATTTCTATTTTTATTTTAGCAGCTGATAATCGGGATACTTCTCCTTACACCGCAGGTTATCTGCTGGGGTTTAGTGTCCACTTAACCAGTAGTAATTTTACTGACAATAACTTATGCATTCATGTCTTTTAAATTTGCCAACAAACAATGATGTACTGTGAAAAGGTTTAGTCCAGAGGATGACCTTTTACAAGCTTACGTAAGATTAAAAAGCAGTCAACACACTTCTGCACTGGTTGACAACCTAGGAGTACTTACTGATGATATATAAAATTAAATATCACTGTGAATAAAAGTTGCTTTATATGTTAAATTAATTGGAATTTGGGAAATTCTTTTGTCCACAGAAATACAGATCTCCATTTAAACGAGTCTAATTCAAACCAGTGTTCCTGTATACAGCCTCCAAGTTCTGGGCCATCTTCCTCTTAGGCCATCTTCACTGGAATTCCCACCATTTGGAATCTGGGTCACCCATTCTATTCTAGAGTTCAAAACTGCACTCAAAACCACCTGCTACCGAATAGAAGACTAGGATAATTACACACTGTGATCTCAATATGAACATTAGATGTCTTAAGGTTCATTTCGCTAATGACAGGCCATTATTCTTGACTTGTCACATACATGCCCCAATTAATCCAAACCCAAACACCTTACTTATACGAACTATATAAACTGCTCAACATTCACTAACCTTGTACCACCACTCCAGATCAAATGTTCCTAATCAAAATGTAGTTGCTACAAATACCCCCTAAAAAAACATTATCAGACGTTTCCTACTATTACCACACCACAATCGTGCACTAACCTACTACATGGTCCACTCCGTGCCTTTCCATCCTTCAAACAAACAAAATTGAAAAGGTGCTTGTCACTGTAGTTCTGTATCATGGGTTTGTTCCTTAAACGTTCTTGAAAATTAGAATATCTCCAACAATGCTTGGGATTTCAGGTCACTTCATTTAAAAACATGATCTCACAGGAAACATGTCCACATGAAGTAACATTATGTTTATGCTTTACTAAAGCCAATCAAAATTAATTTTTAAACACTACCAAACACATTTGGCTGAAAAGCCCACGTTAACTGAATCCACCCTCCCATCTAGAAAAGTGGAAGGAATGCTCATGAACATCACCCTCTACAAGTGCTCCACTGTTCCAGAAAGCACAGTGGTTTGAGTTAGGCATTTCACTTTAATGAGCAGGTCAGACTAATAATCCAACCAACAATTTAAGCTGTACTTATGGTTTAATTCAAGTGGTGGGTGGGCTGATAATGTATTCAAAGACATTTATAATGGAGGCCTTGTACAATAACACTTCCCTTCACGGTCAGATATTTAAGGATCATAAACCATTAGATTGAATGCAGTACTATCTGGAGGTGTGCGTCACTCTGCAAATCTTGGGGATTGGGACCTTTCCCATCCACAAAGGGATGTTTTTCCTTTTGTGGAGTGAGGCTTTCATCTATTTAGAACTGCTCTGTTAGCTTCTCGAAAACAAGGAGTAAAGATGGATACAAACGATCTAGGTTTTGGACTACTTTGAGGACAACAAGCATTTCTGCATGGAGCCATAATTGTGATTTTGATGAAGAGGAATGGCACTTTAAGGAAATGGCTAAACCATTCAGGAATCAAGAAGGATTCACCCACCTAATTAACGTGTTCTTGTGTCTGGAAGTTTATTTCTTGTCCTGTTGTCCTATTTTAACTCTTATGGAGGCTAGTGCAAAATCCACCTCTATGTTGGGTAGCTGTTGTACAGCCAGCACTAGATGTTTTGCTAATATGCATGGCTGCAAGGTCTTACAATTAACTAAGATTTGTGACTGTAGGACCAAAGTGTCACTAGGCTAGACTTTCTGCTCTATTTGTAACCTCATGGAAGATTACAAGATAGTCAAATTAAGCATTAATGAGATTAAGGAGAATAAGTACGTACATTTAAGAATGCAGTCTGTATCCAGAGTGCCAAATCTATGTCAACCTAAGTCTGGTTGGTTGCCTGCATCAATAAGAATAACCTTATCTAGAAAACATCTTGCCATTAGGTCACTTCCATCTTGTGGGATCTGTGCCCCAAGACACCGAGATGGAGGTATCTCCACAGTGGTAGGAGCGGCAGAGGTACCACTATGCACTGCATATGCAAAGGTGGAGAAAAGATCATCATTTTGATGAGGCAGAGGTTGGGTGCCTACAGCCTTCATTAGCTATAGACCTTCTTGATCCTATTTTCTGTACTCTGACATCTGTGGTCTTGATATTAAGGCATTTCGAGAAGAATGATGACCCAGGAATCAACACTGAAAGGTATTTAAATGTTGATGATCTGGCAATGCCAGATTCTAAGGAGAGACATGTTATGGCGGAAGGTGCTGAGCGGGTAGGCCTTTGATGTCTAAGGCCTCAACATGAACTGTGAATGACAGTGATGGCACATTTTATTTGAATGTCCCAGGGTAAGATTGGGCCCCACAAGACTAGATGGGGTAATCATCTCTATCAGCCCTTTTGCAGTGGCCAGGCCTAGAGGAAGAGTGCTTAAGTACTTTCTCCAGAATCGCTTCTCAAATGAGCTCCCTCTGTTGCTCAATCTCTTTCTGTGGTATCTCAACATAAGTCACACTCCTCAGACAACCACAAAAAAAGCTATCAACTGAGAAAAACATTAATTTTCGAGTGGAGGTTTTCATTCAGACACATTTGCTTACAAAATCCACCGTGTTCAGGGACGCTTGCCTCAGTGGGTGGAAAGATGAAGAGTTAGACATATGTGCACCATCAAAATCACAATCCTATGCACGCGCATCAATTTACATTTCCATCATATGGCAGAAATAGCACAAAACAAGACGACGAGTAGATTCGGATTAGTTTTTATTCTTTGTCTTTTAATTCTTTAGGCTCAGCCAACACGTGGTTCGTCATTCAGCTGTAACGCTGCAATTTCTTCAGTGCTACAATAACTTGATAACGTCAAAATCAATAGCAGTTTAAACATGTATGATACAAAACATGGTGAAGGAACTATTCAACAACGTGTTTCCCCAACTTATAGGACAAGTCCTATTTTTGGGGCCAAAAGTCATTCTGTGGAAACCCATGTACATGGTGATTCTAGCGACGCTTACTCTGTTATGTATTATGATCAACTGATCGTCTAGTGCTCGTGAGACACAAGATTTCCAGTATGCCAGTTCGTGGAGTGCCCGAAACTCGTATGTTTATATAATCCATCATGCTCTAGTGCTGTACTTCACTGTGTCTAGGTGCGACCCAGTGGTGTGGAGGAGACCCCCCCATTTATTTACAGAAATTCACATACCCACGTCTCTGTCATGATTATGAACCTCGTCACACTATAACTGTATTCTTCTCCAGTGTCGTGCTAGACTATAGTAAGCCATACTCCCTCTAATCACTCCCCAATATTCTGACATACCGGTCTGGCTTGTTGAGATCTGGTTCCTTAACTCCTAGAACACATGGAAAAGCACATGCAGCAGATTTCACCAAATCGACTTAACTGTGCTTTCCAAGTCCAATTTATTGTTGGGAAACCCAACAGCATCATTCTGAAAAGACCCTTGGTGGTAGTATGATCCTCTTACCTCTCCGCCGGTTCTACTTCCGACCCGGCTGGTCAAATTATTAAGTAGTCTGTCTGTATGTCAGCCTGTTGCTTCCAATAAGGCTATATTCCTGTAAATGTAGAGCCACAGCCTTATTTAGACTTCGCCATGCGCAATGCTTCTTGCTCAGTTTGGGTTGTTGTAGTAGCAGATATTCAAACAGGACATGAAATCGATATGGATCAGAGAATTTAGACGGGCATACACATAGAACTAAGGAAGGATAGCAGGATTACCTTGGGGAATTACTTTGCCATGACATTAGCTGCACGAGATATTCAGCAGTGATTGCACGAGGGCATGGCGGAATATTTTACCTACAGTGATGGCCTTGCACTGTCAGGGAGGGCCACGTTAGGCATACAGGGATTCTGACTATGTGCATGGGTTTCCACAGAACGACTTTTGGCCCCACAAATAGGACTTGTCGTATAGGTTGGGGAAACACTTTGGTGAATTGTTCCTTCACCGCGTTTTGTATCATAAATGTTTAAACTGCTATTGATTTTCACGTTATCATGTTATTGTAAGAAGTTGCGGCGTTACAGCTGAACGACGAAACACGTGTTGGCTGGGCCTAAAGAATTAAAAGACAAAGAAAAGAAACAAACAAAATTCTACTCGTCATCTTGTTTTGTGCAATTTCTGCCACATGATTGAAATGTAAATTGATGCGTGTGCATAGGATTGTGATTTACTTTGACTTTCACCCTAGGGTTGAGTATTGGAGGGTTCAGGGTGATTCCCTTCCCCTAGAGCACCGCAAGTGAGCATTGGTCTATGTTTAACAGCGAGATGTAAATTTGCGCGCGCCAACAAGCACCTAGTTTTAATTCACCCTAGCGCAAGATTAAATATGTGCACCATCACCTGTATTTATTTATTTTGGGTTGGGAGAAATTACAGCAGGCTTTACAAAAATTTTCACGTGTCACAATTAACATCTAGTTTACTCTATTAAAAAATAGAGAGAATTCTTCTTATGATAGGCATGTTTTTACAAGATTATAATGAAAAATATTTTTTTGTATTGAGAGCGCTTTGGGGTCATGCACATTGGGAGATATTCTAAGGTTTATGAACAGTGAAGATCCATCAAAGGAGAAAATCTTATTTCTTTTGCCAGCATCCTGCACTCCGCACTGCAAATAAAAATGCTACTTGCTATGCTACCCACCACTTATGACCTCATGTACAATAAAATGCTTGGTAAAATGCCACCCTCCGCCACCTTCCTTATGCTCGCCTAGGAAAATTAACAATCTGTGTTCCAGCCACCCTTCATTTACCTCCCTTGTGGCACCTTTTCCCCGAAACACATCGCTACCTTGGCTGCTGCTACCTCTAATCTTCAAAAGTATTGCTCTTTGCCAAGAAAAACAAATGCAGAATCTTAAAATGACGCTTTCTTATTTGTATTGCCTTAATAACATGTTTTAACTGTAAAGATCTAAAGACCTCTTAAAAAAATTAAGCTAGCCATTCTTATCTGTAGTTTAGTGTTGCTCTGGCTGCAGACACCAATAATGTCAATGGTATCTTTAGCTGAATGCTTTGAGGGAAAAAAATGATGTCAGTTGCATGCTGCTGACAGGAAACAGAGCTTAGAGAGTTGCCCGAACTTGAACGGAATCCATATCAGCTTGTTCTCATCTAGCTTTAAGTGACTTGGGGCCATATGTAGGTAGCATACAAGTTACCACTTCTTAAATACCGAACTTTACCGATTCGGTATTTAAAAAGTGGTAACTCGTATGTAGGTATTCATTCGGTAATTATTACCGAATCGGAGAAATGCGGTAATTACCGAATCGGTATTTACCGATTCGGTAATGAGGCATACCTTCCCATTGATTCCTATGGGCCTGGAGGCCCATAGGAATCAATTGGAAGGTATGCCTCATTACCGAATCGGTAAATACCGATTCTGTAATGGGGGGAGCACATTCAAGGGTGGCAGGGTGTCACATTGACACCCTGTTGCACCCCTGATTCCTGCATGTGTGCACATGTGGCGCACATACATGCCCTAAGGGCATGTATGTCTGCCACATGGCACTGTTAGTCCAGCAAAATATTGCTTTTTGCAATGAATTCGGTATTTAGCACCAACATATATTTGGTGCTAAATACCGAATTATTTTCCCTACACATCACTCATTTGAGTGTCACCTACATCTCATTTCAGGATTCGGTATTTACCGAATCGGTAAAATTACCGATTCGGTAATTTTACCGATTCGGTAAATTACCGAATCCTGAAATGTTCCCCCTACATAGCACAAGCCTAAATACCGGTCGGTAACGGGATATTTACCGAAAATCGGCCGTTACCGACCAGTATTAGGCTACCTACATATGGCCCTAAGTTCCTTCAAATGGCAAAACTGAACAGGAAGTGCTTTAAATTTGTTCTGACTACGTTCCAAGCACTGCAGAGAATTCTGTAATGTAAATACACACAATGCAACCAGAAAGGACTATAAATTATTGCTATACCAGTTCAGTTCCTGGAGCCAGGTAAGATCTCCAATTGTTGCAGGCAGTTTTTTGATGTGTTTGTGGCTCAGAGAAAAGTTTACTACGTTTTTTTTTAAAGCAGAGCGTTTGCATGTCAATTCTTGCAAGCTTATAGTAAGAGGTCTGGAGGTGTGCCAAGGAGTAAGGGAAGCTTTTGGTTAGTGGGTAATCTTTTTTGGATGTAATGATCATTTTGGTTCTAGGCTTTTCTATTTCGGAGGTCTCTGCTGATGTACGTGAAGATAGAGGTAACGATTCAACATCACATCCTTGGTTGGTTTGTCAGTCTTACTGATGAACGGATGGTCTTCAAAATGTTTACATTTGCCTATAAACAAGAGCAGACATTCTAAGTTGGAATATATTCTAAAACATCAATGTTAAATGAAAAGTGGCATGATAATAGGTAGTAGAGCATGAAACGGCTAATCCAGACCATGTTTCAAAAACCCTCATTATTATTCTGTATATGCTACCCCTCAGAGCTGGGCGAAGCACCTGTAGCTCTCTTCCATAACATACAGACACAAATCAATAGTCCATGTGCAGTATTATAATAGGTGCATTTGTTAATTTGAAGTTTTATATAGCGGGAACAAGACCCTTTGGGGTGACAGAGCTCTTTACATAAATGTACAAAAATAGGTTATAGAACAGGAAGAAATATAAATACAATATCTAAAAATAATAGAAAAATAGATGTATAAGAAAAGATAGATAGGAGTACATATTCTAGCATAAGTCCAGGCCCAGGCATATTCTGGCGTGATAAAGAGGCAACAAACAGATAGGCGGGAGGATTCGATCAAGGGGAGAGGGAGGAGTATGCTCAATGTGAGAAGAATTTGTTGGATAGTAAAATATTTACTTCCTTCCTGAAGATGGATGTGGATGGGTTGCATCTAATCTCAATAGGGAGAGGGTTCCAGATTTTTGGGGCAATTCTGGAAAATGATCGATTGTATGTCTTTTTCTTGAATTTTTGTGGTTTAAGAAGTAAGGAGCTAGTTCTTCTAGAAAATCTGTTTCCACCCAATCGTGTCAGTTTCTGGGTCAAGTAGGAGGAGATATTGTGATGCAGCGCTTTATGGGTCATACAAGCAATTTTGAGATGAATCCTGGCCTCGAAGGGTAGCCATTTCAGTGAATGAAGGCCGGGTGATATGATCACTTTTTTTTGACCCAGTGATGAGCCTACCACCTGCATTCAGTGTAGCGTTCAACGGTGCAAGTGAGGGTTTTGGGAGGCCTGTTGATATGGAATAGGATGCATTTGTAGACAAAAATGATATCTGATCCTTATTAATAGATGTGCCCGTTGCGACCTCTACATCAACCTTGACTCGCAAATATGCATTGAAAAAGGCCCTCAGACCAAAGCCCGGGATTGCTGATTAATAGGTCACAAGTGGGAAGGTGTGTAGCTGGCAGGCTAATGCTTAGGATGGAAACTCTTGATCAGTCCCACAGATAGGAGCTGCAACATTACAAAGGAGCAAAGGAGATTGCCCCAATAAACCAAACATGGCTGGAGGTGGTATACGCATTCCCAAAAACACCATAAAAGTCAGATGCCACATGAGTTAGGAACACATAGCCAATCAGGGCCTAGCACACATAGTGATCAGGCGCTCCGCAATCTGGACATGTTCACCACTGCCACACTGTGTCCACACGAGTTAGAGACCTGCCTGTGGCAACCATTAGACAATTAATTTATGACTCCAAGGGCAGTAACCAACATTCCTCACCATATACGGTATGCTGGAAACTTTTACAACCTGCTAAAACTTTTATATAAGAAGGTTGCCAACAGTTTGTAAATTGAGGTAGTCCTCAGACCCTGTGCCTGCAACTGTTTGCCTGCCGTAATGTTTAATTAAACAAACTGTTCCTGTTTTGCCAAATGCCTCTTGTCTTCTGTTTTTTTAAGGGATTTTAAACTCAAGCAACATTTGCAACAGGTCCACCAAGGTAGTCTAATTTTGATAGCACAAGTGCTTGAACTCCCTTTGTGAGGTCTGCCACAGGGAGGAAAGCTTTTAGTTTCCTAAGAATGTGCAACTGATGGTTAGCTCCTTTAGTGATGGCGCTGATGTGTTTTTGCATTGAGAAGTCTTTATCTGAGGTTATACCTAGGGATTTGGCAGAGTCAATGATGTGTGGGGTACAATTCGGGGCAGTGAGAAGAGAGAGCAGGTCTTTGACGTTCGGGTGGTGCGATCAGTAACAATTCAGATTTAAGGGCACTGAGTTTGATGTGGTTATTAGTCAGCCAATGTTAGGTTTTAGTCAAGGTGCTGGTGAGTATATAGATGTCCTTGGGGGAGGTGATTTTCATGTAGAGTTGGGTGTCGTCAGAATACATGTGGTAGGAGATGTGGGAGAGTTTGAGGATTTCAGTGAGGGTCTCCATATATAGGTTGAACAAGGTTGGGAGAGAATGGAGCCTTGGGATATGCCCAGCGACAGTGGAAATTGGTCTAAAAGAGTGATTGAATGGGTTGTGCTAAGATTTGTTATGTAGAAAGGAGAAGAACCATTTCAGCATGGTGCCGGAGAGACCTATTCTGTGTTCAAAGTTTAGATGGGTAGCATGGTTGTTAGTGTCAAACACTGATGAGAGGTCTAGTGGGATTAGGAGCAAGAATAATCCTGGTTGAGTGAGAATAGGGCATTGTGGACGATGTGGACCACAGCAGTTTCGGTGCTTTGACCTGATCGAAGCCAGACTGACAAATGTTGAGAAGTTGGAATTGCTCGATGTGATTGTGAAGCTGCAGGTGCACACATTTTTCTAAGAGTTTGGCAAAAGTAGGGATGTTTGAGATAGAGCGGTAAATCTTTAGGTAGGATTGGGCGGAGTTGTGTTTTTATTTAGATAGGGGTATCCTGGCCACTTTTGAGGCAGTTAAGTAAGTGCCTTGAGTGAGTGAAGCATTGATTATCATAGTGCATTGTGGGAGTAGGAGGTGAATGGACTCATTTAGGAGTTTGGAGGGGAGGGGATTGTTGAAGTGGTTGGAGTCTATCAGGGAGGACAATAGATTTAGGGTGCCATTTTAATCGAGGGTTTTAAAACTCAACCATGTGGCGTAAATTTGGGGTGAGGTGGGGGGATTTCAAAGTCATCCATCATGATCAGAAGGGGAGGGGTGTAGGGGGCAGTTTGTGTGCAAGTAGTTTAATAGCATTCTCGGTATCGTTCGTGATTTGCATGGTTTTCGCAGCAAAAAAAGAGGCTAAGGTTTCACAGTTAGGTAATGTTAAGTTGTCTGCAGAAGTGGGATCGCTTTTGCAGGTAGTTTGGTTTTTGATAATTTAAAAATAATTGATAATTTAAAAAAAAATGTAGGTCGATTGGTTGCAGAGTCTAGTTGATTTTGGAAGATAGCCGCTTTGGAGCACCTAATGTGTCTATTGTAGGCACTGCATCTTTGAGTTTAAGGCAGGCCAGTGACGGGGTATGTTTCCATGCTCTTTTTGTGAGTCTGAGGAGTCTGCGTTCTTCGTTAAGGTTAGAGTTCAACCAGGAGTTGTATCTTTTTGACAGGATTCTTTTAAGTTGTTCGGGTGCAAGGGTGTCCATAATTTTAGAGATGGAGTTGAAGTAGTGATCAGTGAGGTCATGGATATCGTTCATGAAGGAGGGCGGGAGCAGGATGTCATTACCAAGAGTCGATATAGGGTGCAAGTTAATTATGTCAGATGGGAACTTGTGTGGGGTTTGTTTTTATTACTAAACCTAGTCCTGCAATGGGGTGAGTGGTAAAAGTCACAATTTTTGTAGCGGGAAGAGTGTGAATGGCTGGAGCAAGGTTGTAGGTGTCAAGGAGGGAGAGTATATCGTCGTTTGATAGCTGGCTAACCTATTTGGTCGAGAGGAGAGGTTAAGGTTGGGTGAGGATCTCCGGCGAGGGTGTGAGATCTCCGTCTAGGCAGTGATAGGGTCAGAGTTGTAGTTAGAGATTAGGGAGTCATTAGTCTGGAGGTGAGTAAAGCGTGGGGACCACTTGTGCTCAAGGTTGGAGGTGATACCGACAAGTTTGAGAATGTCAGCTCGAATCAATTACAGTTCAGATTTATGGCTTCAAGCTTTGAGTCAGAGGTTTCTAAGAGGTTCTTGGTTTGCGGAGGCATTGGAGTGTAAAGGAACAGCCAGGACCACTATTATTTATTAATTATGTGATTGTGCAGCTGCTGCGTCATAATCCAGAATCTACTGCATAATCTACAGATTTTAACAAAAAATGTTTGTTTCTATCTCCAATGGTTCAAACGTTACTACAAATGCAGAGATATGTGTTGCAGCACAATGCAAGGCCCTTTGCAAAGGTTGACTGGTCACCTTATTGTTGCTCATTGCTATTTCGGAGTGTGAGGAGTAACTAATGTGGACTACAAATCAAAGAGATCCAGTGGGTATGCAGAGGCAGACCGGGCAAGGAGAGGGGTCAACAGGGTCAACATCCAACCCACCTCCGGCCCAGGCAGGGGAAGGCGCCCAAGCAGAGGGCCTAGCCATCGCAAAGGCCCCAAGGGCAAGAGTACGTCACATGGGGACTTAGGTTTGGAAAAGATGCAGTGCATGTAGTCTGGGACCGCAAGCAAAAAAGCAGCAAACCCTCCGACAGACAAGCCACCAACGAACTCGAAATGTAGTCAAATCCTGTACGGGTGTCAGCCATTGTATCTGCCATTTGCTCAAGCACCCACCCACACCACAACCGAGCATGCGATTGTGAGGGGGGCTCTGCCTTCTTCCATGCCGCTGCCACCACAAATTAGGCCGCCCCTAGGCATAGCCACAGGATGGAGCACCCCACCCCCGTTTGGTGCTTCAGACAGGGATCTCTCACCCCCAACAGGACATGTTCCAGGGAATCAGAGATTGGGTAACTTAGAATCTTCCTGATCTAGGCATGAAATTCCTTCCAAAAGGGTTGAATGGCAGGGCAATCCCACCAAATATGGCTAAAGTCCCCCAGTAGTCCACAGCCCCTCCAGCACCTATCCGAAGCATCATGGAAGACAATATGGAGCTTCTGGGGATATAAGTACCAATCATATATTAATTTGTAATGGCCTTCTCTGAGAAACATGGATCTGTTAAATTTCCCACTATCTTTATAGAGTGAGCTCCATTGTTTCTCCGTCAGTGGTGTCTCCAGCAGAGTTTCCCAAAAACCTGTGTCTTGGGGGCAGCCTGAGACCTGATGTAAGAGCGAGTAGAGAAATGAGATACACCCCCTTGACGGGCCCCCGGATTTCACAAAGCTCTCTATAGGTAATAATTCTCCCGTGGCAGCCAGTCGCATCTGGGCTGTAGCAGCCAGTGCTTCAGCTGGAGATAATGGTGTTTTTCTGTCTCTGGAAGCTTAAACGCTGTGATACAACCCTCGAAAGAGAGAAGGACACCCCGAACAAACATGTCTGATATCATCAAACAGCCTCCCTCTCTCCGTTTATTAAAAGGACCCTCTGATTGGGCAGGGGGAAAGTCCAAGCTAAAGTGGATGGGCGTATAAGGGGACGGAAATGTCATTAAGGTTAACGCCCTTGTGACCACATCCCACGCATGGAGCGTGGTAGCCGTAGGTGTGCTAAGATGAGCATTCTTTGAGTCTGTCCTGTTTTGACCGCCACACGAGATCCCATATGGTTCTACCCACCACCATCCTTTCCATATGGAGCCAGTGCCTGTCGGAGGACCCGAGGGACCACTCCGATATGACTCGGAGTTGGGCCGCCTTCTAGAAGAGAAGGAAGTCTGGTAGGGACAAACCCCCTGTAAGTCGCGGTTTGTTTAGTATACAGTATGCCAGCCGGGCCCTCTGCCATATAACTTTTTGTTGTCATCTACTTCAGTGCCGTAAATAACTCCCTGCCTACCGGTATTGGGAGAGACAGAGAAGTTGCAGCAGGGCATTCATCTTGACCGCGTTGATTCTACCTAGCCAGTTGATGAATGTCAAGCCCCAGCTCTTAAAGTCTGCCTTAAGCTGTCGCAGCAGTGGTGGGAAATTGACTTTGTATAAGTCGGACGGGTATGGGGTGATTTTGATGCCCAGGTAGGTTATATCCCGGTGGGCGCATGTAAATGTCAAGGACGCGGCTATTGCCGCCATTTCCGTCTGAGGAACCGTTATGTTAAGTAAGAGGGATTTCGACAGGTTAATTTTGAAGCCCGCTACTTCCTCAAAGGCACTAAGCTCAGACTGGATTGCCAGAAGAGACGAACGGGGTTCCGTGACGGGTAAAAGGACATTATCCGCAAAAAAGGATATCTTATGGTCATCTGAACCGAATTTAATCCCGTGTATCTCCGGGTTGGCCTGAACACGTGCCGCGAGAGGCTCATGCATAGCGCAAAATGCATGGGCAATAAGGGGTAACCCTGGCACGTGCCCCGCGAGAGATTAAAAAAGTCTGAGGCCACCCCATTAACTAGGACCCGGAATCTTGGACTGTGATAGTTCGTCTGCAACATACCCAGAAAAGTGTACCCAAACCGTCAGAGGACACACCTCAAGAAGGACCAATCGCCCCAGCCGAAGGCCTTCTCTGCGTTTTTCATGTGCTTTCTCGACCAGGTGTACAATTCTGCGCAGGTTGTCGTGCATCTGGCGCCCTTTAATAAACCCAGATCTGTAAGAGGAGCATAGTTGTAGATTTTTCCCTACCTTAGGGATAAGCGTGATCAATGCTTCACCCACTGAAGGGAAGACCTGATGAAGGGTCGCAATTGCATTAAAGAGTTTTGTCAAGTGGGGTACCAATTCCACCCCAAAAGTTCAATAAAACACTACGCTAAAGCCATCAGGCTCAGGGGACCGTTGAAGTTTTAAGGCATCTATTGCCTTCCAAACCTCCTCATGCGTTATGGGTTGGCTGAGAGATTCGTTGGCCTCCGCAGATACCCAGGGTAGTTCAAGCTGGTCCAGATAGTGGAGCTGGTCATCCTTACTAAGAAGGTCTGCACTGTAGAGAGTTTTATAGAATTACCAGAAGGCTCCCGCCTTCCCCTCCCCATGCAGTAACACACCTCCGCCGTCAGCTATTACACTAATATATTCCTTCTCTTTCTTGGCTCGTAGCTGCCTCGCCAGTCACGAGACAATTTTGTCATTCCCTTTGTACCCCGTGGCCTCAAGGCGTAAAGGGTCTTTTCCGCTCTATTAGCAGAAATCGACTGCAGCTTACCTCTAACTGCTGTGACCTTTCTCTGGGTGGCCATAGAAGGGGCATACTTATGCAATGTTTCCATTTTTTTCTGCAGGTCCCCCTCCACAGCCCACCTCTCTGAGGTTTGTTATCGCCAGAGGGCAATGATCAGAGAGATACATTTTCCCAGTTAGTCAGGGGAGAAGTGTCCCTGGGGTCATTATTGAGAAAAAAAACAGTAATTGCTTGACGCAGTTCGTCTCGTAACAGTCGGTCCCTACAAAGATTATCAGGAAAATACCATCTTATTAATGTGGAACGGGGAGCTGGCCAGTCCATCCCTATTTCAGGTGGTGCGAGGTCCCACAGGCATATCGGGTTAAAGTTGGGCTGTCAGGGTGGCGGAGAGGAGTGATTGGCTAAGAAATATGTGATCAATCCTCGAGTACCCTCTGTGTGCCTGTGTGAAAAACGAAAAGTCATGTGAAGGTTGCAATATTCTCCAAATATCTAATAACCCCATCTTTGTAAGGGTGGATTTAAGTGTCTGAGGGAAAACACCTGCAGGAGCTCAGTGTAGGTGGGTGGAATCTAGAGAGGGATCCCAGATAAGTTTGAAGTCTCCCAGAAGCAAATGTCCCCCAGGGCGAAACTCTGAGTTCGGAACATAGACCGTGGCAATGGTGCATGGGCGACCTACAAGACACCCCCTAACCATCAGGTATCTCTCCCCCTGTCCGTTTTCGTATACGATGGCTGAAAGGCCACCGAAGCGTAAAACAGGAGTGCCGTTCCATTTTGTTTAGAGGTATTGGAGGAGAGAAGAATCAGAGGGTAGGGCCTATGTTGTAGGTGTAACTCATCCCCCTTTTTCAAGTAGATTTCCTGAAGGGCGATTTTTTGCGCCAGGTCGTCCCCCAGAAACTTCCAGATATGTTGCTGTTTGTTAGGGAAGTTGAGCTCCCTAACGTTCCATGTCATGCACTTAAGGAAGCCATGGGGGAAAATATCGAACACCCCCAGGGTCAACCCCCTCACCCCCCCTTACATCCCCCACTGAGAATAAATGAGATCCATCATGGGCATAACTTGATAACATGAAAACCAAACAAAAGGAGAATACAGAGTCTCAAGGAAAGTGAGACAGTCTCACTGGTGGTGAGCCCCGGTGCGTATCCATGACCGCTTCAGGCACCTCGCGTTGTTCATCGTTAGGCTCTTAGCATCCCTCAGCCAGTTCACCTCAGGGCGCGAGAGGCTCATGCATAGCGCAAAATGCATGGGCAATAAGGGGTAACCCTGGCACGTGCCCCGCGAGAGATTAAAAAAGTCTGAGGCCACCCCATTAACTAGGACCCGGAATCTTGGACTGTGGTAGTTCGTCTGCAACATACCCAGAAAAGTGTACCCAAACCGTCAGAGGACACACCTCAAGAAGGACCAATCGCCCCAGCCGAAGGCCTTCTCTGCGTTTTTCATGTGCTTTCTCGACCAGGTGTACAATTCTGCGCAGGTTGTCGTGCATCTGGCGCCCTTTAATAAACCCAGATCTGTAAGAGGAGCATAGTTGTAGATTTTTCCCTACCTTAGGGATAAGCGTGATCAATGCTTCACCCACTGAAGGGAAGACCTGATGAAGGGTCGCAATTGCATTAAAGAGTTTTGTCAAGTGGGGTGCCAATTCCACCCCAAAAGTTCAATAAAACACTACGCTAAAGCCATCAGGCTCAGGGGACCGTTGAAGTTTTAAGGCATCTATTGCCTTCCAAACCTCCTCATGCGTTATGGGTTGGCTGAGAGATTCGTTGGCCTCCGCAGATACCCAGGGTAGTTCAAGCTGGTCCAGATAGTGGAGCTGGTCATCCTTACTAAGAAGGTCTGCACTGTAGAGAGTTTTATAGAATTACCAGAAGGCTCCCGCCTTCCCCTCCCCATGCAGTAACACACCTCCGCCGTCAGCTATTACACTAATATATTCCTTCTCTTTCTTGGCTCGTAGCTGCCTCGCCAGTCACGAGACAATTTTGTCATTCCCTTTGTACCCCGTGGCCTCAAGGCGTAAAGGGTCTTTTCCGCTCTATTAGCAGAAATCGACTGCAGCTTACCTCTAACTGCTGTGACCTTTCTCTGGGTGGCCATAGAAGGGGCATACTTATGCAATGTTTCCATTTTCTGCAGGTCCCCCTCCACAGCCCACCTCTCTGAGGTTTGTTATCGCCAGAGGGCAATGATCAGAGAGATACATTTTCCCAGTTAGTCAGGGGAGAAGTGTCCCTGGGGTCATTATTGAGAAAAAAAACAGTAATTGCTTGACGCAGTTCGTCTCGTAACAGTCGGTCCCTACAAAGATTATCAGGAAAATACCATCTTATTAATGTGGAACGGAGAGCTGGCCAGTCCATCCCTATTTCAGGTGGTGCGAGGTCCCACAGGCATATCGGGTTAAAGTTGGGCTGTCAGGGTGGCGGAGAGGAGTGATTGGCTAAGAAATATGTGGTCAATCCTCGAGTACCCTCTGTGTGCCTGTGTGAAAAACGAAAAGTCACGTGAAGGTTGCAATATTCTCCAAATATCTAATAACCCCATCTTTGTAAGGGTGGATTTAAGTGTCTGAGGGAAAACACCTGCAGGAGCTCAGTGTAGGTGGGTGGAATCTAGAGAGGGATCCCAGATAAGTTTGAAGTCTCCCAGAAGCAAATGTCCCCCAGGGCGAAACTCTGAGTTCGGAACATAGACCGTGGCAATGGTGCATGGGCGACCAACAAGACACCCCCTAACCATCAGGTATCTCTCCCCCTGTCCGTTTTCGTATACGATGGCTGAAAGGCCACCGAAGCGTAAAACAGGAGTGCCGTTCCATTTTGTTTAGAGGTATTGGAGGTGTAACGCCCTGAACGTCTCAGGATCGTTTAACAGACACGATAATGAGAACGCAACCACTTGTGAAGGTTTAGTTATTTTAATGAAGGCAAAAATAATACAAGGAATAAACAAAGGTTATAGTCACTGGAATCCTCCAGGCTAAGTACGTTACCAGCCCACAGCACGGATGGTCCTAACCGTCCTCTGCATATACGCCGATCCCGGCGTATGCCAACAGAGGGCAGAAATGAAATGGCCGACAATGCCAATCGGTAGGCTGTGAGGGGCACGAAGAGTGTTGGGGAGAATCGAGGAGTCAGGGAAACACCCAGCCGGGGTCTCTACCTGAAGGGAGCAGCCGCTCAACCTCTTCCTCAGACTGCACCGGGACGCGGAGTCACCTCCTGGTGATGCGTCACCGATACCCCAATCACAAGCAAAGAAGACTGAACCGAGAGCAGCCGCTCGATCGATCCTGTGGACTTCCGAGTCTGTAACGCGGCAAACACCTCCTGGTGTGCGTTACAGCTGGCAGTCCCTGTATCTCTGGTCGGGCTGGGAGTTACGACTCCAACCAGCAAAAGCGCCACTGCGCTTTGACTCAGCCGAGTCAAAAAGCGAAGCTCAATGGTTATCCGGTAGAGCTTCCGGGTCCTTCACAGGTGACGATGGGGCAAGACACGGCCCAGGGAGTAACGACTCGACCTACCTCCGTTCTTGCCTTACTGGAGCACCACTCCGGAACACTGCTCTTCACTAAGCAGGTACGTCGGTTGTAAACACAATATCCGACAGCGTTGTACCTCCCGGTTCCTCCCTTTATAGGGCGTTGTTTTCCTTGAGTTATGGAACAGCTCTCCTGTTTACATAAGGGCGTGTTTTCCTTGAGTTATGTAACAGCTCTCCTGTTTACATAAGGGCGTGTTTTCCTTGAGTTATGTAACAGCTCTCCTGTTTTACATAAGGGCGTGTTTTCCTTGAGTTATGTAACAGCTCTCCTGTTTTACATAAGGGCGTGTTTTCCTTGAGTTATGTAACAGCTCTCCTGTTTACATAACCTCTCAACCGCTAAGCATCCTGGGAGATGTAGTCCGTTTTCGCTGGTTACCGTTTTCCTCCCCTCGCATGACAGGAATTCTTGACAGTACATCCTCCCTCTCAGCGGCTCCCCACGGGTCCAGCGCTGGCAGGAAAACGCCGATGGAACAAGGAGACCAAGCGCGGAGCATGAACCCCTTCAGCCGGTTCCCATGACTGCTCCTCCGGGCCATAGCCTTTCCACGCAACCAGGTACCACAGCTTCCCCCTGCGCCATTGGGACGCCCGTATGCCCGACACTTCATACTCCACCTCCGACTCCACGCATACCGGCCTAGGTGTCCCAGACGGCTTGGAGGGTGCTGGTTTGAGCAATGATACATGAAAGACGGGGTGTATCCGCAATGACTGGGGCAAGCACACCTTCACGTTCACGGGACCCATACACTTGGTAATTCGATAGGGGCCCATGTACTTGGGATGGAACACACTGTTCTTTCGAAACCTCATGTTTCTTGTGGATATCCAGACGTAGTCTCCAGTGCGGTACAGTGGCCCGGGCCTTCTCTTCCTGTCTGCCGCAGCCTTGTATCTTCTCTTGGCCTCTATTAGGACAGCCCTTGAGCGCGTCAACGTGTCTTTTATGTGTGCCACCCTGTCCGCTGTGGCGGGAATCCTGTCCTCTCTGAACGGATGTAGAAATGGCAAGAACCTGGGATGTTGGCCATAGTTGCTATAGAACGGAGATGACTGTGTGGAGCTGTGAGTGGCGTTGTTATAGGCGATCTCTGCAACCCATAGCAAGTCGACCCATTCTTCCCTGCCCTGGTCCACAAAACATCGCAGATACTGTTTGAGCGTTTGGTTCAGGCGCTCGGTTTGGCCGTCCGTTTGAGGGTGGTAGCTGGTGGACAGGGCGGTCTTAACATGCAGCGCAGTGCACCAAGTCTTCCAGAATTGCGCAGTAAACTGCGACCCCCGGTCCGACACGATCACCCCAGGTAATCCATGCAGTCGTACCACATTCTTTAGGAGTAGTGACGCCAATTCCCCGGCCGTAGGGACTCTCTTGCAGGGGATGAAGTACCCCATTTTCGTCAAGTAATCCACCACCACCAGTATTGCCGTCATCCCCTGGTCTACCGGTAGGCCCACCACGAAGTCCAGTGATATGCTATCCCATGGTCTATCCGGGGTCGGAAGTGGATGTAAGAGCCCTTGGGTTCGGCCATGGTCGGCCTTCATGGTAGCACACGTAGGACACTCCTGTCCCCACCTCCTGACATCCACTCTCATGGTTGGCCACCAGAAATGCCGTCCCATGCTAGCCACCGTTTTTTCAAAGCCCAAATGACCTGCGCATGGAGAGTCATGGCACCAGATGAATGCTTGTTTCCTTAGCCTAGGCGTGGGTATCAATAGGCACCTGCCCTTCAGGGGTATCCCGTCCTTCAGCTGCCATTCTCTGTGACTGAGGAGCCACCTCCGCCATGCGAATGACCTGATCCCTCTCTTTATTCCCCTCAGGAAAGTATCCGGTTGGATAACCCCCAATACCATCCTCGGGGAAATGATGGAATGCTCGGTCGCAGGCAATGGTTCCTTAACTGCAGATTGACGGGACAGGGCGTCCGCCTTCCGGTTTTCCGTCCCCGGCCGATATGTGATGCGGAAGTTGAACCCCGCAAAGAAGATCATCCACCGCAGCTGTCTGGGAGAAAGGTGTCTTGTGGCCGTCATGAACTGTAGGTTCCGATGGTCCGTGTACACCGATACCACATGTCTTGCCCCCATCAACCAATGCCTCCATTCGGTGAAGGCGTCCTTGATTGCGAGAAGCTCCTTCTCCGCAATATGGTAGTTGCGTTCGGCGTCGTTGAGTTTGCGGGACATGTACGCAACGGGATGAAGCACCCCTGTGTCGTGGTTGCGTTGGGACAAGATAGCCCCCAGCGCCACATCCGATGCGTCCGCTTCCACTACGTAGGGGAGATCCGGATCGGGGTGAGCCAACACCGGTGCCTTACCAAAGGCGCTTTTCAGGGCCTCAAAGGCTTTGTTCGCTTCAGGGGACCAGACAAACTCCTTGGACTTCCTCAGTAGCTGTGTGATTGGGGCCACCAATCCTGAAAATCCATCTATAAACCGCCGGTAAAAGTTGGCGAAGCCAATGAAACTTTGGACGTCCTTCACGCTTTGGGGCACCGGCCATTCTTTCACCGCCTTGATCTTTCGCTCTGCCATCTCCTGTCCCTCTGGACTCAGCATCACTCCGAGGAATTCCACGGATGTGACGTGGAAGTCACACTTGCTGAGTTTACAAAACAGCATGTTTTCCCTCAGCTTTTGGAGCACGGCTTTGACGTGGTGTACGTGCTCCTCCACACTGGACGAATAGATGAGGATGTCGTCGATATATACGACCACGTAGATATCCAACTCCTCTCTGAATACCTCATTCAAAAAGTACTGAAAGGCTGCCGGGGCGTTGCACCGACCGAACGGCATGACGAGGTACTCAAAAAGGCCGAACCTGGTCTTAAAGGCGGTCTTCCACTCGTCTCCGTCCCTCATGCGCACCAGATGGTATGCCCCTTTCAAATCCAACTTGGTGTAGATACGAGCTTTCTTGACCTGTTCCAGGAGTACACTGATGAGAGGCAAGGGGTACCGATTCTTTACGGTTATCGCATTCAATGCCCTAAAGTCCACACAGGCTCTCAGCTCCCCATTAGCCTTCGGGATGAAGAAGAGTGGCGAGGCGGCCGGAGACTTGGACGGGCGGATGAATCCTAGCTTGAGGAGTTTATCCAGGTACCCCCGGAGATGCACGTTTTCAGGCTCCGTCAGGGCATACAGCCTGCCGCTGGGAACGCTGGCCCCTGGCACCAGGTCGATCTGGCAGTCAAACTGTCTATGTGGTGGTAGCACTTCCGCCTTCACCTCATCAAATACATCCTCAAAACTGTGATAGGCCTGGGGGAGAGCCACATCTTTTTCTGCCGCTGTAGCCACCGTCTGACTCCCGCTCTCATCTGCATCAAGGGATTCCGTTCCTATTCCACAATGCAGGATGCAATACGGTGACGTCAGTTCGATGCGATGAGTTGGCCAATCCACAGAGGGGTTGTGTTTCTGTAGCCACGGCAATCCCAATATGACGCCATATTGGGGCGCTCGGATGATGTTAAAATCGATTTGTTCCAAATGGTTCCTCCCGCATCTCATCGGAAGGACCCCCGTGTGCTGCCCGATGGGCCTCGTCACCAATCGCCTTCCGTCTACAGCATAGACGTCTTCGGGTACAGCTTTGGGAAGAAGCACTAGCCCTAGCCTGCATGCCTCGTTGTGGTCCATAAACATGCCAGTGGCCCCTGAATCCACCATGGCCACAACGGGTATCCACTGGTCATGCACTCCCACGTGCACCGTGAGAAACAGGTGTCGTTGTCCCTTAGTGACCGAGTTGGAAAGTGAAGGGATGGATGAGTGACTCCGAGATGCCCCTTCTTTGATCTGGGAGTCCTCTAGTTTTCCGCCGGTACGTCCACCACGGCTGTTACCGACCGGTTGGCCCGATAACGTGACGTCTTCGGTTTGGCAGGGCATTCGCGTACGTAGTGGCCTTTTTTGCCACAATATAGGCACAATCCTTGTTTACGGCGTGACTCTTTCTCCGTGGCTGTGAGGCTCGCTCGTATTGCGCCGATGTCCATGGGTTCTCCCTTGGATGCGGTGGAAGTTTCAGGACTTCCCACTGTCACATAGGATGGAAGGGATTTTCCTTTTCTCCCATGATCCCCCTTTCTTTCACTTAGCCTATGTTCCAGCCGTAATACCAGGTTGATAAGGCCCTCACATGTCTTGGGTTGTGGGTCAATATGAGCCACGGCGTCCTTGAGCTTATCGCACAGCCCGTGATGGAAGAGCGCCGTCTGTTTAGCAACAGGCCACTTGGTTTCCGCAACCAGCCTTCGGAACGCGTTGAGATACTGCACCAGGTCGTTGGATCCCTGTCTCAACTCAAGCATTTCACGGTCCGCCGTGTACGAGTCAGCCCTTCTGTCGAAGACCTTCAGGAATTCCTCGCGAAAAGCACCCCAATCACATAAGATGGGGTCGTCCCTGCTCACCAGAGGTACGGCCCATTGTGCCGCGTTTCCAGCCAAATAGGATATAAGGAAAGCCACACGAGCCTGACTCGTGGGGAACGCCCTTGGTTTGCACGATAGATGTAGCGCCACTTGTGTGAGGAATACCTGCACTGTATTAGGATCCCCACTGTACCTCTCTGGTGTTGCCAAGGGGACGGCTACCGGCATTTCCACTACTACCGCAGGGGTCTGGTTCGTGAGGGAGGTGCTGGGCGTGAGCGGGTCCAATTGGATAGCATCCAGTCTGGCTTTTACATCGGCTGTTTCTTGCCTGGAGGCAGCCAATTCAATTTGCACGGTCGCTAAAGCAGCCAGCACATCATCAAGTGTTGCCATGTCGGTTATCGACCGGGAGACAGTTAGTGTTATTAAGGTCGGATATTTTGTAACGCCCTGAACGTCTCAGGATCGTTTAACAGACACGATAATGAGAACGCAACCACTTGTGAAGGTTTAGTTATTTTAATGAAGGCAAAAATAATACAAGGAATAAACAAAGGTTATAGTCACTGGAATCCTCCAGGCTAAGTACGTTACCAGCCCACAGCACGGATGGTCCTAACCGTCCTCTGCATATACGCCGATCCCGGCGTATGCCAACAGAGGGCAGAAATGAAATGGCCGACAATGCCAATCGGTAGGCTGTGAGGGGCACGAAGAGTGTTGGGGAGAATCGAGGAGTCAGGGAAACACCCAGCCGGGGTCTCTACCTGAAGGGAGCAGCCGCTCAACCTCTTCCTCAGACTGCACCGGGACGCGGAGTCACCTCCTGGTGATGCGTCACCGATACCCCAATCACAAGCAAAGAAGACTGAACCGAGAGCAGCCGCTCGATCGATCCTGTGGACTTCCGAGTCTGTAACGCGGCAAACACCTCCTGGTGTGCGTTACAGCTGGCAGTCCCTGTATCTCTGGTCGGGCTGGGAGTTACGACTCCAACCAGCAAAAGCGCCACTGCGCTTTGACTCAGCCGAGTCAAAAAGCGAAGCTCAATGGTTATCCGGTAGAGCTTCCGGGTCCTTCACAGGTGACGATGGGGCAAGACACGGCCCAGGGAGTAACGACTCGACCTACCTCCGTTCTTGCCTTACTGGAGCACCACTCCGGAACACTGCTCTTCACTAAGCAGGTACGTCGGTTGTAAACACAATATCCGACAGCGTTGTACCTCCCGGTTCCTCCCTTTATAGGGCGTTGTTTTCCTTGAGTTATGTAACAGCTCTCCTGTTTACATAAGGGCGTGTTTTCCTTGAGTTATGTAACAGCTCTCCTGTTTACATAAGGGCGTGTTTTCCTTGAGTTATGTAACAGCTCTCCTGTTTACATAAGGGCGTGTTTTCCTTGAGTTATGTAACAGCTCTCCTGTTTTACATAAGGGCGTGTTTTCCTTGAGTTATGTAACAGCTCTCCTGTTTTACATAAGGGCGTGTTTTCCTTGAGTTATGTAACAGCTCTCCTGTTTACATAACCTCTCAACCGCTAAGCATCCTGGGAGATGTAGTCCGTTTTCGCTGGTTACCGTTTTCCTCCCCTCGCATGACAGGAATTCTTGACAGGAGGAGAGAAGAATCAGAGGGTAGGGCCTATGTTGTAGGTGTAACTCATCCCCCTTTTTCAAGTAGATTTCCTGAAGGGCGATTTTTTGCACCAGGTCGTCCCCCAGAAACTTCCAGATATGTTGCTGTTTGTTAGGGAAGTTGAGCTCCCTAACGTTCCATGTCATGCACTTAAGGAAGCCATGGGGGAAAATATCGAACACCCCCAGGGTCAACCCCCTCACCCCCCCTTACATCCCCCACTGAGAATAAATGAGATCCATCATGGGCATAACTTGATAACATGAAAACCAAACAAAAGGAGAATACAGAGTCTCAAGGAAAGTGAGACAGTCTCACTGGTGGTGAGCCCCGGTGCTTATCCATGACCGCTTCAGGCACCTCGCGTTGTTCATCGTTAGGCTCTTAGCATCCCTCAGCCAGTTCACCTCAGGGCGCGGAGTACACCCGAGTCTAGGATATCCGTGCGAAAGAGAACTTCTTCAGCCATTTTGCTGTGAGTCCCGCCCCCAGGACGGAGGGCTCTTGCTGTACACTCAACCCAGAAAGACAGGCATCCCTGATAAAAAGAGCTACGAGGGCACAACAACAAGGGCAAACAATTGAGCAGGGTCAGAGCTTTAATATGCCATGGAGACCACCACCTCCTCGGACCAAATATTTAAAACGGGTAGGGGCTGCCTGGCCCCCCCTCCCGGGCCATATTCGGCCCTGGGAACCACCACCTCACAGGGGCCAGCCCATGCATACTAAAGAAGGGGGAATGTGTGGCCTCCCTTCTGGAGCCATTAATGGCCCTGGGGTCCGCCTCCCCCCAGGGCCAGCTCCTGCTATCTTCTGAGAGGCCCGCATGGGGTACAGATACATGGGGGACTTTAAGGCCCCAACTGTATGTTTACATTGTGATTGTTAGTCACCAGGTTTTCTCCTCTTATCTGGCTTGTTCCACTGTCAAGCCTCTGTGTATATTTCCTGGGTCCAAGTCCTAGGCATTGCCTCCCTGCCCCCCCCCCCATCCCATCTACTCTCTTGCACCTATCTTTCACTTTTGCTGCAGTTCACTCAGCTAGGGGCTGCACTCAAATTTAGGCAGTGAATTCTACAACTAGATGTGGGAAACCAAGGTGATTGGAATTAGGATAAATGTTCAGAGTCCATCAGCTATCAAACTGAAAATAAATTCTTACTACACAGTAACATAGGTGCCGTTGAGCAGTTTATTGTGCATGCCAAGCGCTTGACCTGTAGAGCGCAGTGATTAGGAGTAGAGTAAAAACTAAAAGGGTGAAGCTCCTCTTCGGCTCATTTTTCAATTGTGCAAGAAGGCGGCTCTTGAATTCCGAGAGGCAGGTTTGCTCCTTGTTTGCAAGGAGGTTTTGTAAGGGCTTCGCTGCATATTCACAACAAATTGGAATCACTTTGAGCAACAAGTGAATAACATTTACCTTCATACAGAAGCCTCAGTTAAAAATAGCTGCTTTTTAAAATGCTATTCTCCCCAAAACCGGACTAAACTGGAAACCACTTCAGCATCAATACCATAAAGGGATGCCGTGGCTAGACCTACAAGATGAACAACGTGCATCTGCATGAAGAGGAATAGTGCACCACCCTTCCAAAAACTGAAGGCTTCACCGTCCATTCACAGCAATGACTGTAAGCACATTCAGCAGAGAAAGGGTTTGGGATGGAACCCGCTATTTCCAATCGGTCTTACAGGAAGAGGAAACTAAACAGCAAGGCTTACACAAAACACAATTTTAGGCTAAGCCTACGACCCTTACCTATATGCCACTTTTAAATACACAGGTGTCCTGAGGGGCACTTTGAATAGTCATGGGTGACCGGAATGGACTTCTAAATCATAACATGGGCTACAATATATTTCCAACTGTTCTGCTCGATTTTCCCGGCCTTCTTGTGAGGAACAATGATGGAATGTGACTTCAGTCTCTTATCATTCAAGTCTAAGGGTTAGAGTAGTGAATGGAGCCTATTTAGTAGGCACTTCGACATGATTCTGTGCTCTTCCCCATAGATCAGGGCTTGCACACATAGCCTAGGGGATAGATTTGTTAGTATTAGGGATAACCTGTCCTGTAGTGAGGGTATTTCATGGAGCTGTGCCGAATTCAGGCCTGGTAGGCCTCAAACGGGAGAGACTCCATCTTTCTTTCTGCGCCGGCAGCTTGGGATGCTTCTAGGTCAAATGTAATGTTTTAGTTATGAGGTGTTATTCGCTTGGAGAGAACCGGTTCAGGCCGGTCCTTATCGAAGGATTGTATTTTTCTTCATGCCGAAGACACTACATCAGGCCGGCCGGCTGGGAACGTGTCCTTGGTACGGGGAGGTACAAGAATTTGGTGGGCGGCAGGTTACAGGCCGGAATTTTCCATGAGGAAACGCACCTCTATATTAGTGAAAGTCTGAGGCAGTTACATGTTCAGTCCGTAGGCGGCATCTAGCCGTTAGCAGTAAAGCTACTACTTATTCCAGGGAAGACAGACGCCATCTTGAAGGCGGAAAAGAACCGAGAGACAGATACTCTCCTAGCAGAATAGCCAGAGAGGAGAGAGTAGCCGAGAAGGAAGAGGTCCCAGTGACTCGGAGAAGGGTGAAGAGAACAGCGCATAGTGGTGCAGACATGTATCCGTGACTGCGGAGGTGTGACTTCGAGGCGAGCCGAGGCACAGACGAGAAGGGAACCTAGATGACCACTGAGTGCAGGCTACATACTACTAAGGTGATGTCGACCCTTTCTTATTAGAGTGTACAACTTAATCTTTCACTTTTCTTTGCAGGTTATGTGTTATATCGTAATGTTATGTGATTGTGTATGTAATGAGTAATAAAGTACCCAGTTTGTAGCGAACCAACATGTGCTGCGTGTTCTTGTATGAGAGGGTAGCCTATTCTTCTAGTCAGCTGCGGCTACATGAACAGATGTTAACCCTGATCAGGTAAGTGGTAACTGAATAGGGGAAAGAGGAGCCCCTCGAACCTGAGAACAGGCTATGCTCGAACTGGCAATCCTTGTGTGATCTGATGAATAGTGAGACTGATTCCCTTTTTGTATGTTATGGTGATCATAGGATGAACTGTCGTATGAGACTGCCGTCTAGGTAGAGAGGTCTGGATTCGTATAGGATCGCGAGGCCGCCACTTGTGATACTGTCGTATGGGCAGAGAGGTCTGGATTCGTAGGGGATCGCGAGGCCGCCGATTGTGCTGAGACTGCCGTCTGGGTAGAGAGGTCTGGATTCGTATGGGATCGCGAGGCCGCCACTTGTGCTGAGACTGCCGTCTGGGTAGAGAGGTCTGGATTCGTATGGGATCGCGAGGCCGCCACTTGAGATACTGTCGTATGGGCAGAGAGGTCTGGATTCGTATGGGATCGCGAGGCCGCCGATTGTGCTGAGACTGCCGTCTGGGTAGAGAGGTCTGGATTTGTATGGGATCGCGAGGCCGACACTTGTGATACTGTCGTATGGGCAGAGAGGTCTGGATTCGTAGGGGATCGCGAGGCCGCCGATTGTGCTGAGACTGCCGTCTGGGTAGAGAGGTCTGGATTCGTATGGGATCGCGAGGCCGCCACTTGTGATACTGTCGTATGGGCAGAGAGGTCTGGATTCGTATGGGATCGCGAGGCCGCCGATTGTGCTGAGACTGCCATCTGGGTAGAGAGGTCTGGATTCGTATGGGATCGCGAGGCCGCCACTTGTGATACTGTCGTATGGGCAGAGAGGTCTGGTTTCGTATGGGATCGCGAGGCCGCCGATTGTGCTGAGACTGCCGTCTAGGCAGAGAGGTCTGGATTCGTATGGGATCGCGAGGCCGCCACTTGTGATACTGTCGTATGGGCAGAGAGGTCTGGATTCGTATGGGATCGCGAGGCCGCCACTTGTGATACTGTCGTATGGGCAGAGAGGTCTGGATCCGTATGGGATCGCGAGGCCGCCGATTATAAGAGGTCTTGGTATGTATAGTAGGAATTCCCTGTCCTTAGGTGGTAGATATATGTGGTTGCACTATTGTAAATAGGCCCTAGGGAGGGGGTAACGTTCTGTCTGGGTTAGTGAGGCTCTGATGAGCGAGTTCTATTTGATCCGAAAACCCAAGCAGAACATTTGGCCTCACGAACCGTTTACGAAACCTGTGTGCGTTGTGGTTGTATCGTGTTTGCTTTCGGCGCGTGCGTGGTTTCGTTTGTATATTATTTCTATATAATTGTGAGTGTAGTTTTTTGCTCTTTCTTCTTTCTTCTTTCTCTTTTTCTCTTTTTCTTTCTTTTCCGAAATGTTTTCTAGAAAGTCGAAATCTACTTTTAAGTTGCCCGTTGATATTCCCGGCTGGGATTCAACGCCTTATGAAGCCTTAGCCCGTGAGTGGGCTGATTCTACTGGTTTGAGTGAGAATTGGAATTCTTTTTTGGAGCTGGCGAGCCGGCTAATGTGATTACTTGTTTACAGAAGGCGCCGGTATCTAAGGGTGATGAGCTTCCCGTTTTGGGGCGCAGAGGTTGGATTGTTCTGTCTGCGTACAGGATTCTGCATGAGAGGTTGTTGAAGTTGCAGAAATCGCATAAGGATGTGGAAGCGAACTTTGTTGAGATTCAGAATGCTCATACTTTGTTGCGGTGTCAAAATAAGTTGCTTGCTGACAAACTTGAGACGTACCAAACTATTGCCGAGAGGGCGGCTGTGCGAATTGCTCGTTATAAATACAAAAATCGGCGTGGTCGGGTTTCGAAGCGAAAGGTGCGTCTGGTCGTGGCGAAAGCCGGACTGGATTGGAATCCTGATGAATGGGATGGTAATATCTGGAACTCGAGTGATTCTCCTTCCTCGGGTGAGGAGTCTGCCAAGCGCGAGTCGTCTCGCTCCGGCCGTGATTGTAAGTCTGCTTCTTGCGCCTCTGATGGTGCACCCCATGATTGCGCTCGTCCTTCGAGTGGGGTCGATGCTTCTTACACTGATTGTTCCTCTATGTGTACTGGTCGAGCTCCTTGTGATGCTCGTCCCGCGGTCTCGGTGCATCCAGTTTTTCGGCGTAAGTTGCAGCAGGCTCCCGGTGCTCCGAATGGTATTGCTTTAGACTCTTTGGAGGATTTTACTCAACAAGAAATTAGTGATATTTTGCAGCGATTTCGGCAGCGAGCTGGTGAGTCCTTACTCACATGGATGGTGCGCCTTTATGAACTGGGCGCTGCTGGCATTATGTTGGATGCTGGCGATTGTTTGAAGTTTTGTTCCTTGAGTTCGGATTCTACTGTCCAGGATCATTTTCGTAACTTTAATGTTGGTGGTCAAATTTCTTTGCTTCAATTGGCGACTGAGGGTTGTAATCAAAAATATCCTACTGAATCTGACTGGCCTGTGAATGACAAACCGTGGTATACTTTGCGCGATGCTGCACAACGTCTCAAAGAGGAGGTGATGAAAACGGCAATTTTTTTGAATACTGCTGACAGGTTGCTTGATGGTTTGTTGACATCTTCTGTGCGGAATCGTATTATTCGTTCTTCCCCTGTTGCTTATAAGCAGGTCATGATGACTTTATTGATTAATCAGACTGGTAACATATTGTCTATGGTGCTGGAATCGGTACGCCAACTCGGTGAGTTGGGTGAGTGGTTTAAACCTGAACGGCAATCCCGGCCTGACACTCGTACTCCTGGTGACAATAAACTTACTAGACGTGATATGTTTTTTGGTCTTATGGCCGATGGTGTGCGGATGGAGGACATTGACGGTGAGACTACTTCTCGTTTGTGGGAAATGTTTCGCAAACGTGGCTTGGATCGAAAGGAGGGTGCCCGGCGTGTTCGGACAACTGAGTGTGATCGTGGTTTTTCTGACGGTAGCGGTGATGACGACCGCCGTGGGCGCTCTGATCGTCGTGATGATCGACGTTATGTACGTGATTTGTCCCCCCGTCATGAGAGAGACAGGGAGAGAGAGGGGGAAAGAGAGAGGGGGAGAGATGATTATGTTAACAGCAGACGTAGAGATGATAGGGATCAATCCCCTGAGTTGAGAAGGAGAGAGGATCGACACAGATTGGCCGATCGAAACCCGCAGTACAATGCAGAGAACAGGAATCCATTTCGTAATGGAGATGGATATGAACAGGAGGTATCGATACCTGGGAAACGTGAGAGTCTTTATCCTGATTTATCCTGGTACACAGAACGTAGTAAAGATGACTAGGAAATAGATCAAGCTCCAGTACACAGATGGGCTCACAGAGATAATAGACCCTATGTAGATATTGATATTTATTGGAGACATCGTAATGTCCAAAGGGCCCGAGCATTGGTAGATACAGGAGCGGAGGCCACTCTTATTCATGGAAAATCAAAGAAGTTTAAAGGTCAGCCTTTTACAATTACCGGATTAGGTGGAAAGGAAACTCCCGCAGTTCAAACTTTACTTGAAATGAGAATAGGTAGAATTCCTAGAAAAGAATACTCTGTATTAGTGGTACCACTCTTAGAATTCATAATTGGAATTGATATTTTGAAAGGAATGACTTTGCACTTAGATGATGGATGTTACCAATTTGGAACTAAACATTATATATCGTCCAGGCCTGTACGGGTTGGTCGTTTAAAAATGCCCCCCATAAAAGTTCCCCAGGCGACAAAAGTGGTTCGTCAGAAGCAGTATCGTATTCCAGGTGGTCATGAAGAGATTAGTACCACTATTCAGGAGTTGGTGGATGCAGGAGTTATAACCCCAGTTACTTCTGCTTGGAATAATCCTGTTTGGCCTGTACGTAAGAGTGATAATTCTTGGCGCATGACTGTTGATTATCGAGAATTGAATAGACACACACCCCCTTTGACTGTTGCAGTACCGGATGTTATTACCCTAATTGAAAGAATCCAAAAACATCCAGGTACATGGTATGCGTCCATTGATATTGCTAATGCTTTCTTTTCGATTCCGATTGCCCCTGAGTGTCAGGAACAATTCAGTTTTACGTGGAACGGGCGTCAGATGACGTTTAGAAGTCTTCCCCAGGGCTATGTGCATAGTCCTACGATATGTCACCGGCTGGTGGCAGAGCATTTGGCTGAGGTACCGGTTCATCCGCGAATTCAGATATGTCACTATATTGATGATATTTTGATCCAAGGTGAAACACAAGAGGAAGTTCAGACTCAATTGGACAGAGTCATTGAGTGCCTGCGTGAGAAAGGTTGGGAAATCAACCCGGATAAATTACAAGGTCCGTCCCAGGCTGTGAAATTTTTGGGTATTAATTGGCATGAGGGGCACCGAGAAGTGATCCCTCAGGTTAAACAGAAAATTCTTGATTTTGCAGTTCCGAGGAACAGGAAAGAAGCCCAAAGCTTCATTGGTTTGTTTGGTTTTTGGCGCCAGCATATTCCTCATTTGAGTCAAATATTGGCCCCTTTGTACCGTGTCACTCGTAAAAAGAATGCATTTGAATGGGATAAACCACAGCAAGATGCGTTCAGTCTGGCAAAAGAAGCAATTCAGCATGCTCTGGATTTATGGCCTGTATGTGATGGTGATGTGGATTTGAATGTGTCTGTACAAGGCCTTTATGCGAATTGGAGTTTGTGGCAGAAACAAGGCAAGAGTAGAGTACCGTTAGGTTTCTGGACCAAAAAGTTACCTGATGCTGGTGAGCGTTATACACCTTTTGAGAAACAGTTACTTGCATGTTATTGGGCTCTGGTGGATACCGAGCAATTAACTTTGGGACATGATATAGTTTTGCGACCTGAAATTCCTATCATGCAGTGGGTTATGAGTTCGCCGAAAACTCACCGAATTGGACACGCTCAAGAGGCGAGTGTGATTAAATGGAAATGGTATATACAAGACAGGGCACGTGTGGGACAAAAAGGAGTTGCATCTTTGCATGAGCAGGTGGCACGGGCGCCATCGACTGAGACTGAGAGTGAATGTTCCGTACCTTTAGTACAGGAGTCTCCTGTTCAGTGGGGTAGACCTTTTGATGATTTGTCCGCAGAGGACAGAAACCATGTCTGGTTTACGGATGGTTCAGCAAGGTTCATAGGGACGAAACGGCATTAGAAGGCGGTGTCCTATAATCCGATCACACAAAAATTGCTGAGTACAACTGGTGAGGGTAAGAGCAGTCAATTTGCTGAACTCTATGCTGTTTATCAAGTTCTGAAACAAGAGTTACCTGGCACATGTCATATTTTCACCGATTCTTGGTCTACTGCCAATGGACTGGCAGTTTGGTTACCGACTTGGCATTCCCATAGTTGGAAAATCCATTCAAAAGAACTGTGGGGAAAAGAATTATGGCAGGAGATTTGGGAAATGCTCCCACAGAGTACTGTTACAATCTTCCATGTGGATGCTCATACCCCGATAGACTCTCTTGACAAATTCTTTCATAACATTGCAGATGAGAAATCTAAAATTGCTGAGGCAGTGGTGGACAGGCAAGATTCTGATATTGCGGGATTGGCGAAATAGGCCCACCAGAAAGCAGGACACTTTGGAGAGAAAGCCACTAGCAGGTGGGCTGCTGATCGAGGAATTTATATTCCCCTAGATTTAATTAAAAATGTTATTCTACATTGTCCCATTTGTCAGCATATCAGGCAGTGCAAAGTGCCCCAAATTGTTAAAGGTCATTTACATCGCGGGAAATTACCCGCTCAAATTTGGCAGATTGATTACATTGGTCCAATTCCTATGAGTAGGAATTGTCAATATGTTTGCACTATTGTTGATACATACAGTGGCCTGTTGGTGGCCCTTCCCTGTAAGCAAGCTACCCAATTGAATACTATTAAAACAGTGGAATTGATTATGATGTATTATGGTGTGCCATTCCAAATTCAATCTGATAATGCATCCCATTTTCGTGGAAGATTGGTACAGGAATTCTGTGTGGAAAACAATATTGAATGGGTGTTTCATATACCATATTATCCACAGGCCTCGGGTCTTGTGGAGAGGTTGAATGGCCTGCTGAAAAATCAGTTACGTAAATTAACAGATGACAAGTATAAGAATTGGCGAGACTTTTTGCCTCAAGCGCTATTGATTTTGAATAACCGTCCTTTTCTAAATGCTGAATCCCCACTTATGCGTTTGTTTCCTCCGAATGTTGATGCTAAGCCCAATGAAATCAGAGAGACTGTGATGTACTGGGAAATTACTCCCGGAGCTTTGGCTCCATGTAGAGCGACCCCAGGGTCGGCAGGTTTAGACTTGCATGCCATGGATGACACCGTTATAAAAAGTAAGGATCGAGTCATCATTGAAACTGGTGTTGGTGTTCATATACCAACTGGAAATTTCGGATTAATCGCCCCTAGATCGGGGCTGGCTGTAAAAGGCATTCAGGTGCTTGGAGGAATCATTGATAGTGATTATCAGGGAGAGATTAAGGTGCTCCTGCTGAATAGCAGTGAGGTTGATCTACTGATACATCAAACTGACCGAGTGGCTCAATTGCTAATAATGCCTGTTTTCAGTGGTGAGATCACAAAAGGCACTGCCCCAACGTTGCTAACTGTACGAGGCCAGAAAGGTTTTGGCTCCACAGATAATCCTGGGGCCAGAGTTTGGGTGCAGTCGCCTAAGAATCCCCCTGAGC
Organism: Triturus cristatus; assembly: GCF_964204655.1. NCBI lineage: Eukaryota > Metazoa > Chordata > Amphibia > Caudata > Salamandridae > Triturus > Triturus cristatus. Next base: position 1,108,647,682 of record NC_140592.1, on the reverse strand, counting down.
AAGCAGAAGTCATTGCAACCGGTCAAGACAACACCATTTTAGTTATGAGACCAGGGAAAGATAGCTGGGAAGCAGTCCCGGCTGACAAATGTTACTTACGAGAATGAATAATGCTTGTATTTGATTCTCTTTCAGATCATTCTTTGGACTGTTGCTGCAGGATGTGTCGGCGTTGGACTCCTTTTGGGCTGGTACGACGAGAGAGGAGGGATCCCATCAACCCGGGCTGAGTTGAGAACCCGAGTGTCGCGTTCCTTCGCTGCGTGGGATTCGTCGTCGAACTTTTGGATTACATTAGCCAAACAAGTGACTAAAGCCCCTCATTTCTGCTTGACACCGATGAGATCGGTGACGGACATTCTAGCGACTTGTTTAGTTGCTGTCCCTGCTTCATTGGAGACTTTGACTCATATTTTTAATATATCGAGTGCTCGCCCCAATGTTCTTCTGGGCGATTTTGCTGCCCATGAGTATTGCCCCTTGTGTACTGTACTGTCAGACCCGATACCCCCCATCCAGTCCCAAATAGTTACCTATAATATCACACAGGGTGATTTGTGTTTTTTCCTTACTTGTGATCCCAGTGCGATTTCTGAATGTATGCGTTTAAGATTGAAAGGTGCCACTTCATTCACCGCTCATGAACGAACTTTGTGCCTTCAAAGGACACCGAAAACATGTACTTCTGTTCAGAATAACATGACTTGCAAGAGTTTGGTAGTTACCCCCAGTCATTATCGCACGATGTTACTACCTGCCGGATGGCTTTTCTCATGTGGTAATACTTCCTGGCCATATATTCCCGCAAATATTTCTGGAGGCCCTTGTGCCATTACTAGACTGAGCTTGTTAATGTTCTCATCACTTCCGAATGCCAACTCTCGTGTGATTCGAGATACAGTGAGGTTACAGGAGGATTGTGACTCATCTTTGCATTTATATTCCAAGTCTGAATACCTTAGCCTGGCTATTTCAATTGTTGGTGTTCCTGCTTTGGCAGTTTATAATGCCAAATCTATTGGGAAAATGGCCTGCTGGATGGTAAAATCCATCAACCATACTTCTACAGTCCTGTCTGACATGCTATTAGACGCCCAGGGTGAACGTAGGGCTATCTTGCAAAATCGAGCGGCCATTGATTATCTTTTGCTTAAACATGGACACGATTGTTCTGATTTTGAGGGTCTTTGTTGTTTTAACTTGTCGGATCATACAAAATCCATTCAAGCTCACATTGATAAACTACATGACTTGACAGAAGAAGTTAGAAAACACATTGACCAGGGCTGGTTTGACTGGCTCTTTAATTGGTTACCTGATTTGCATATGTTACGTCAGATATTAGGAGGTATTCTGATTACTATCGGCATTTTGATTTCTATCTGTTGCTTTATTCAGTGTATTCCTTCACTACTTCAATTCTGCACACCTGGTACTAGACATAGATCAGTTAGTCTTGTTTCATATTATTCTTCCACAGATATTAGTTCTGTTTAATGAATGTATAATAGACTGAAGTCATGGGTGAAATGTTCTGCTCGATTTTCCCGGCCTTCTTGTGAGGAACAATGATGGAATGTGACTTCAGTCTCTTATCATTCAAGTCTAAGGGTTAGAGTAGTGAATGGAGCCTATTTACTAGGCACTTCGACATGATTCTGTGCTCTTCCCCATAGATCAGGGCTTGCACACATAGCCTAGGGGATAGATTCGTTAGTATTAGGGATAACCTGTCCTGTAGTGAGGGTATTTCATGGAGCTGTGCTGAATTCAGGCCTGGTAGGCCTCAAACGGGAGAGACTCCATCTTTCTTTCTGCTCCGGCAGCTTGGGATGCTTCTAGGTCAAATGTAATGTTTTAGTTATGAGGTGTTATTCGCTTGGAGAGAACCGGTTCAGGCCGGCCCTTATCGAAGGATTGTATTTTTCTTCATGCCGAAGACACTACATCAGGCCGGCCGGCTGGGAACGTGTCCTTGGTACGGGGAGGTACAAGAATTTGGTGGGCGGCAGGTTACAGGCCGGAATTTTCCATGAGGAAACGCACCTCTATATTAGTGAAAGTCTGAGGCAGTTACATGTTCAGTCCGTAGGCGGCATCTAGCCGTTAGCAGTAAAGCTACTACTTATTCCAGGGAAGACAGACGCCATCTTGAAGGCGGAAAAGAACCGAGAGACAGATACTCTCCTAGCAGAATAGCCAGAGAGGAGAGAGTAGCCGAGAAGGAAGAGGTCCCAGTGACTCGGAGAAGGGTGAAGAGAACAGCGCATAGTGGTGCAGACATGTATCCGTGACTGCGGAGGTGTGACTTCCAGGCGAGCCGAGGCACAGACGAGAAGGGAACCTAGATGACCACTGAGTGCAGGCTACATACTACTAAGGTGATGTCGACCCTTTCTTATTAGAGTGTACAACTTAATCTTTCACTTTTCTTTGCAGGTTATGTGTTATATCGTAATGTTATGTGATTGTGTATGTAATGAGTAATAAAGTACCCAGTTTGTAGCGAACCAACATGTGCTGCGTGTTCTTGTATGAGAGGGTAGCCTATTCTTCTAGTCAGCTGCGGCTACATGAACAGATGTTAACCCTGATCAGGTAAGTGGTAACTGAATAGGGGAAAGAGGAGCCCCTCGAACCTGAGAACAGGCTATGCTCGAACTGGCAATCCTTGTGTGATCTGATGAATAGTGAGACTGATTCCCTTTTTGTATGTTATGGTGATCATAGGATGAACTGTCGTATGAGACTGCCGTCTAGGTAGAGAGGTCTGGATTCGTATAGGATCGCGAGGCCGCCACTTGTGATACTGTCGTATGGGCAGAGAGGTCTGGATTCGTAGGGGATCGCGAGGCCGCCGATTGTGCTGAGACTGCCGTCTGGGTAGAGAGGTCTGGATTCGTATGGGATCGCGAGGCCGCCACTTGTGCTGAGACTGCCGTCTGGGTAGAGAGGTCTGGATTCGTATGGGATCGCGAGGCCGCCACTTGTGATACTGTCGTATGGGCAGAGAGGTCTGGATTCGTATGGGATCGCGAGGCCGCCGATTGTGCTGAGACTGCCGTCTGGGTAGAGAGGTCTGGATTCGTATGGGATCGCGAGGCCGCCACTTGTGATACTGTCGTATGGGCAGAGAGGTCTGGATTCGTAGGGGATCGCGAGGCCGCCGATTGTGCTGAGACTACCGTCTGGGTAGAGAGGTCTGGATTCGTATGGGATCGCGAGGCCGCCACTTGTGATACTGTCGTATGGGCAGAGAGGTCTGGATTCGTATGGGATCGCGAGGCCGCCGATTGTGCTGAGACTGCCGTCTGGGTAGAGAGGTCTGGATTCGTATGGGATCGCGAGGCCGCCACTTGTGATACTGTCGTATGGGCAGAGAGGTCTGGATTCGTATGGGATCGCGAGGCCGCCGATTGTGCTGAGACTGCCGTCTAGGCAGAGAGGTCTGGATTCGTATGGGATCGCGAGGCCGCCACTTGTGATACTGTCGTATGGGCAGAGAGGTCTGGATTCGTATGGGATCGCGAGGCCGCCACTTGTGATACTGTTGTATGGGCAGAGAGGTCTGGATCCGTATGGGATCGCGAGGCCGCCGATTAGAAGAGGTCTTGGTATGTATAGTAGGAATTCCCTGTCCTTAGGTGGTAGGTATATGTGGTTGCACTATTGTAAATAGGCCCTAGGGAGGGGGTAACGTTCTGTCTGGGTTAGTGAGGCTCTGATGAGCGGGTTCTATTTGATCCGAAAACCCAAGCAGAACACCAACTCAGCAGGCATTGCCTATCAGACATGAAACTATACTGCAGAAAGCTAATCTAGCAAATCGCCTCAAAGGATTGGAAATGTTTTGCAACAGTAAGAAAGGTCTAGTTTGTTTTTTCTTTATTGTAATTATTCATCAAATCAGCCTAGAAATAACTGTGCTTGGATACAGCTTAAAGAAAGACAGCTGAAAGGTCGTGTTATTGTGTTCTGGTTTAGCAAGGCAGTACGAGATTCTTTCCTGGCAGCCAGTATATAATGTTGTCCGGGTTTTGCGTTTCTCCATCATTCTAATACAGTACTCATCTAATTCTCTTACCATATACAAGAACTTCAAACATGAATGTTCTTACACTTCTGTGTAATTAGTTTTAAGAGAGCAAGCAAGATTAGCCCACAAAATAATTTTGGGTTCAAATTTCTTGTGGAGAAACGTGGCTATGTCCTTAAATAAAAGTATGTTATTTCAGTAAAAAAAAAAAATCCAGTAGGACGAAGATTTGAAATATTGACCACAATGTGCTTTGCGTTTATTATGTATGAGGGTTTCAGAGTATCCATAGCTGCAGGAGTGAACGGAGAACATAGGGGTTATTTAGATTGGTACAGATGTGGAGAAATAAAGCGATATCTGTAAATGCCAAGATGTTGGAGACTACAATAGAGAAGATCATGCAGACTTGAGAAGGCTGCAAGCAATCACTGGTGCTTTTTTAAGGCAACTTACAAACCATTACGTTGCACAATAGGGATATATAAGCAATATATCTAATTACAAGGAGATAAACTGTTCTGCTCGCAGTAAAGTGACAAAGCATCACACACAGGGTCTCGAACGAGTAGCTTGTGACCTACTGGTAGCTCTCCTATGTGCAGCCCTGTCTTCTAAATTTGAAGCTTTTACTTCATTGCATATATTTATACCAAAATTAAATAGAGTGTAGATTAAAATGTGTGCATTTTCGGAACCCATAAGCTAACGTTTTGAGAAAAATTATAGACTTAGTAAAATATATTTGAAGACGGTAAACAAGTGATAAATCGAGCAGCATCAGGGCGACTTATAACTCATATTATTACTTTGGTACCAGCGGTATTACAGCTATGGCTATTATGTATTACCCATGTAGAGGCATTCTAAATTGATACAGCCTTTTTAGGGCTCGCGCCCTAGCGTTGCAGTGCGCAGCACAGCTCGCACAGGCGAGAGCCCTTTTGTAGGGGGTTTTAAAACAGAGCCTGGAATCGCACACACTTGTGCTTTTCCTTTTGGCTTCTGCGATTGGCCTTTGAGTGCGTGTATTTCCCAAAGACGGCACGCAATAGACCAAAGGCGGACGCATTGCTCCGCCCATGGCCTATTGGTGTCTGTTACGGGCACTGGCCGTCATGTGCTTAGACACGGGCGCGATAATTGAAAGCACATGTCTCGCTGTGGCGGGCGCGCGCACCACTCGCGGGATTTTGTTTTTGGATCCATTTCCCAGGGAAGCAACTAAATCCTGAACAAGCATAATAACATTGCCCAGCATATGGGAGCGCCCTCGCTTCCCTTAGTAAATGTGGGTCTAAATATAAAATGAGCCTGTATGTACTAGAGGGGGTGCAGACTTTTTTAGTACACTTCATGTACAACAAAAATCACGTACCATTTGTAGAAAGAACTATACTGTAACCGCAATTTCAAGTGCACACTGCCAGTAGTGGATGTCTTGTTCCTTTATTTAGAAGTGATTTGCTCTAAAAAAAAAATTGGACTTATGAGCTGAACCACCTCTTTCCCCTCCCACCGTTTTGGCACAAACAACAATACGGTGATTTGCTGAGAAACACACGGTTCCATTCTAGTTGGGGAGCCGGGATTCGAACACATGTGGGCTAATATACAAGCCAGCCTGTTAAACAAGTTGATTTTGATTACCTGACTATTTCTGTCCCACGCATTTTGACTCTGAACTATGTAAGGTATATTTGGGAACGGGGTTGCGGAACACAGGTTTAAACCCAGGCTGATCTGTGTGTAAGTGTGAATGTGTGTGTGTGCAATATTTGTTTAGGTCTATCTGTGTGTGAGAAAAAAGTGTGTGTGAGTAAGACACAGAGAGGCCGAGAGGGGCTGATGTATCTAACTGTGTGTGTGTGTGTATGTGCCGGAGAGTGTGAATGTACTTGTCGAATAGAGAGTCATCGGCTGACTGTGTGTTTCTATGTGTGAGAGAGGAGAGGATGAATGAGAATGACAAGTCTATGTGTTAGTGCGCGTTTCTGTGTGTTAGGAGAGTCTGTGTGTGTGCGTGCATCTGTGTGTGTCTGTGTATCACTGTGTACCCGACATGGTTTTCTTGTGTGTGTAGCGCGCGCGCACTGCAGCCTCTCGCACATGTCACTGCATTTGTCAGCATGTATGTGTCGATGCACGCACCTGTCAGTCGCCTTGCATACAGCTCTCATCTCTGTCCGCTGTTCATCTCTAGGCGCTGCTGACAGCTCGCGAGGGGCTGATTAGCAGATGTATAATGACATGTTAGGAAACTGGGGTGGCGGGTTTCCTGTCAGCCCCCACGTTTAAAGGAGTGTGCCGCTGTTCTCAGGTAGCCACTGTCTTGACACATACAGACCTTGATCGAGCGGACCAAAGCCCCACCCAGTCCACAGTTCCATGTAAGGCCTCTGTATCCACTCTTCCAGCTGCCCCGCCCCCTGGGTTGGAAGGTGCCAGCCTGGCCTGGGGCAGCAGCACATGCCTTGCAGTGCTCGTCTCGCGCAGCGGACCGCCACAATGGGAGATGTACAGTTCTGACTTACTTAATGGCCTTCCTTGGTTCTGGGTTCTAATCCTGGCTCCGACACAACTAGCATTTGTGTGATTCTGGACAAAGCTCTACACCACGCAGAGCCTTCAATTGTAAATATCTATAGCGTAAATATACACAAACTACTAATATATGTCTTATCTTATTTGTCACGTTCGACAAGTCTCTGTGTAGTCATTCTGGACATTACGTAACACCAGAATACTGTGATTCTAAGCATAGAGGTACTCGAGATCTCTGGTGTACAGTCTTGGTGCCTTGTGGCAATGACTTGAGATGCTGATATATACATTATGAGGCCATGCTGGGCTTCAAATGCAAGGACCACATGAGCGTAATGTACATCTCTGCGCTGTTACACGACTGATGCCATTTTATAATCAGAGCTGTCAGCCTCTTCATAGGAGCACTTGAAATGGCCGCTGCTTATAGCAGGGCCTTAAAGCAGGTCCCTGCAACACTTGCGGCGCTGGGGAGGTGGGTGGCACTATTCAGGGGGGTCCAACCTGTTAGGGAGCCCCCATCCCCATCAGGAGACTCACATTCAGCCCAAACCCAATGAGATACGGTAGACTCAGGGGCCCACCCTCATATTCTGAAGAGGCCCCCATCACTTTGCGTTACGTTACTGGCCTCTTGTCGTGCATGGGTAATGCACTTTTATTGTAAAGCGTTCCCTGTTATCTAAGTAGTGTTTAGAGAAACACTGTCAAGACCCTTAACCCCTTTAGCCGATCGGGGACCATTGATGAAATGCCCTTTACCCCAGCCTTTGTTCTTCACTATAGGTGACAGTGGTTTTTTAAGGGTTTTTTTTTTTTTTTTTGAAGATTGGCATTTTTTATTTTTGTCTAAAGAATGTCAGCAGAATTTTGAAAAATGTCATTAAATCCTAGCTAAATCCACACATAAGTACCAGTGCTTCGTTCATGGTGCCTAAAGCTCCCCTAATTCTTAGAATTAAAAATATATACAATGCTGCTTATACACTAAAGCCCACAGCTGTGTATGGACACTTAATACAGGGCACCTTGAATTGAAATTGCATTTGTTTAGCGTTATTCATGACGAGAATTTGAAGCCAGCCTATAGAAAAGCATGTACGTTGTAATGGCACATATGTACACTGTGATAGCTTTCATCTGAGTTATTTTAAATGCATCAGCGAACTCCTGAACTGGATAGAATTCCTTATAAATAAATAACTAATCCCATCTAAACTGGAATTCCTTATAAATAAATAAACAAATAAATAAATAAATAATCCAATCAACAAGAAGAAATAGATGCAGGCCCCTATGTATACAAATCATGTACATATATCCTAGGAGCTGTAAACATTTTAGCACGACAGGCAGTTTGTATTTCCAAAACACGGAAAGCAAAATGTTGTTAGTAGCAGGTGTCTGGGAAGGCAAAATCACATTAGAAATGTATATTATTTATGGGTGAAAATGGGACTCAAAACGCCTTTTGAAAGGACGCCACCTGGGGACGTTGGCGTGGCGAGTCAAGGACTAGAATTGGCGACTTCTACAAGCGTCCGTCTGGACACAGCTCTGACGAATACACAGTACCTGTGTGAATGGCTGATCCTGTTTTCTATTATCATATGTTTTGATCATAACCGGTCAGATCGCGAGACAGGACGTGATTTTGTCATTTAATTTCTATTTATTTATTTTATTTTGACAGTTTTATATAGCGCGAACAAGACCCTTGCAGGTATCAGAGCACTTTACAGTGCAGATATATCAACATAAAAACGTATACGTACCGTGAACTAAGTGAATACAGTAATGGTAAACATACAAGAACAGCAAATATTTACAGGGGAATATCAATGAGTCAGGTGAATTTGGCCAAAAGAATCGATTTAACTCCTTTTTTTTAAAAAGCTGAAGATGGATTAAGTCTCGTTTCTTGGGGCAAGGCATTCCAAATCCTGGGAGCCATTCCTGAGAAGGAGCGGTAGTATGTTTTCTTCTTGGAGAAACGTTGTGGTTTAAGTAGAAGACTGTTGGAGCTCCTAGTAGATCTGTTACCACCCGATAGTACCAATTTCTCCGCTAGGTATCTCGGTGTTTTGTGATGCAAGGCCTTATGTGTCATACAGGCGATTTTCAAATGGATTCTGGCCTCAAAAGGAAGCCAGTTGAGGGCATGAAGGTCAGGGAAAATGTGGCAGTTTCTTTTGGAGCCTGTGATGAGTCTAGCGGCTGTATTTATTGAGGCTCTTAGAGGAGCGTTGTTGATCTGGGCAGGCCGCAAAGAGCAATACTTCCATAATCCACTTTGGGAATTACTAGAGATTGAACTGCCTGTTTCAAATCATTTGCCGGTATGAAGGGTTTCAGTTTTCTCAAGGTGTTAATCTGGAAATTAGCTCCTTTGGTTGCAGCGCTGATGTGTTTCTGCATATTTAGCTTACTGTCCAAGGTTACTCCTAGTGATTTAGCGGAATCAATGACGATAGGTTGACCATCGAGTGCTGTAATGTGCTTCATTCGCGGATGATGGTTGTTTGTTTGGGAGGAGCGATTAAGAGAAATTCTGTTTTTAGGGTGTTTAGTTTTAGATGGTTCTCTGCCAGCCAGATCTGTGTTTTATGGAGTGTTGTATTAAGGAACTTGATGTCTTCAAGTGAGTGGACCTTAATGAAGAGTTGTGTGTTGTCGGCATACATATAATATTGGATATTTGATGAATTGAGAAGCTCAGTGAGAGGTTCCATAAACAGATTGAAGAGTGTCGGGGAGAGGGAGGAACCCTGGGGTACTCCCAGAGTGACCGGGGAGGGGTTGGATAACGATTGGTTAATCTTGAATCTTTGTGTTCTGTTTTGGAGGAATGAAGTGAACCAGTTTAACACAGTACCAGATAGTCCCATCCTGTGTTTCAGGAGGTCTAGAAGATTGTCATGTTTGACTGTGTCGAAGACTGAGGATAAGTCAAGCAGGAATAGCAGGCAGCCCTTGTTTTGAGCCAATATTTGTAGTGTGTCATCAATTATGTGGGTCATGGCTGATTCTGTGCTGTGCCTTGATCGAAAGCCTGATTGGAATTGATCGAGCAGGTTGAAGTGATCTATGTGATTACTAAGCTGCACATGGACACATTTTTCTAGCAGTTTGGCAAGGGTCGAGATTTTTGAAATTGGGCGATAGTTATTCAGGTCAGATGGGTCCGCCGATGTCTTTTTTAGGATGGGGGATACCTGACCAGCTTTGAGGATGTCTGGGATGATTCCTTGTAAAAGAGAAGTGTTTATAATCCTAGTCCATAGGGGCAATAGCAGTGGAGTGAAGGTTTTTAAATGGGTTGCTGGGAGAGGGTCTGTGAAGTGATTGGAAGGATTCAGTGCTGTGATAATTTTTAAAATAGTTTCTTCGTTGTAAAAGCTGAAGTCGGTCCAGGTGGTATTGTTCTTGAGTTCGAGCTTTGAAGAGCAGATCATCGGGATACTTGGTGTGGTCAGTGAGCTACTCATATGTGGGTCAGTATGTGATAATAGATCGTTAAGTAGGACTGTCTTTAAGTTTTCAGTCTTTGTTGTGAAAAAGGATGCAAGATCCTCACAATTGGGAAGTGTTTCGGGATTAGCTTGGGGAGAGAGAGAGACACCCTTAGATTGAGCTTTGATTATTTCGAATAGTCTTTTGGAACGATTCTTGGCTTGGTCTAATTGTTGACGAATTAAGTCAGCTTTCGATTGTCTAATCTTTCCATAATAGGAATTTCTCATACTTCTTAGCAATTTGAGGTGGGCAGCGGATGGAGCGGCTCTCCATTGTCTTTCAACTGCTCTTAGTGATCTTCTGTCTTCATTTAGCCTCATTTAGGTTTGATCCTTTTGCGGTGACTCTTTTCAGTTGTAGGGGGGCTAAGTTGTCTAGTAACTGGTTCATAGAGTGAAAGTAGTGATTGGTTAGAACATGTACATCTTTTAAACCATCCAGTGGGGGTGTGAGGGTGTGACTAGCGGTTGTGAGAGAGGCAGGGGTAATGTTTTCTAGGTTCCTCTTCCAAATTTTCATTCTCGTAGATTGGACAGAGAGTGGCTTGACTTCCTTCTTGATCTGGAAAGTAATTATGTGATGGTCAGACCAGTCGCAAGGGAGGATCGATTCCAACTGGGTAGAGTCTGTTTTGGCAATTACTAGGTCGAGGATGGAACCCTTTTCGTGGGTGGGGCAATCACAGATTTGGGCCAAATTAAGGTCGGACAGAAAAGCTTTGAGGCTATTGACCTCTGGGTCGTCAGGATCATTCCAGTGGAGGTTGAAGTCCCCCAGGAAGATCTGAGTATTTTGTTGTCCGACATTTGCGGCTATGATATCCATTACATGTTCGATGAAGATGGGGTTGTTTCCAGGAGGCTGCTAAAAAGAATGTAGAGAGCATAGAGGCTTATTATTGTTCGTGATGTCTAAGCAAAGGTACTCACAGGAGGAAAGCACCGGTGAGTTTATGCGGTTCACAGAGAGGTAGTTCCTATGGATGCAGGCAATGCCACCCCCTGGCCTATCGAGTCTGTCTAGTCTAGTGATGCAATAGTTAGGGGGAACTAGTATGTCTAAAAGGGGCGTGGATGAATCGTTTAGCCAAGTTTCCGTCAAAATTATGAGATTTATTTGTTTTCTGTCTTGCTTGTTTATTTATTAAGCGCTAAGAGCAGCGCCTCAACACGGTTGTGCGTTACAGGCCCTATTTGAGGGATGTGGGTGCAGGAGGGGGAGGTAGCAGGTGAGAGATTGAGGGGGACCCCTAGGAGGTCTGTGAGTCCTCCTGACAAGGCGGATCATCGAGGCTTTAAGGACAGAAGCTCCGATGGCCGCCTGTTTATGTCCCGCCATTATCAGCTCTCTTGCATGATAGTCGAGCCGGATATTAAGACCCTCATGCACCGCCTTTGTCGTGTGTGTCATCGAAATGAAAAGCTTTCAGCGGCCGCACAAAGGTGTTGCTGGATTAAGTGTAAGGAGGGCCGCATCCGTAATTATGGATCTAAGCCTGGTCTGCTGCGGGAAGACAACAAAGCAGCCACGCGCACGTGCCATTAAAAAAAAACGCCACAGGAAAGCAAATATATTCGTCACGTATAATGTGTGTGTTTGGGCACACGCGTGGGTGTGCATAAACATGAGTTTAGATATGTATGTGTGCGCTAGAGTGGAAATGCAAATGTATGTGTGGCACTACTTGTGTGTTTATGGACGTATGAGTAAAGGAAGAAGTGTATTGTGTGACTGTGACTTTACACATACAAATGGAACGGTGCTCATCTAAATATAGGTGTATGAGGAATATATACAATCCGCATTTCTTTCCTTGGGACTACATTGCTCTCTGAATATTTTTTTTCTTTATTGCCGGGCAATGAAAATAACTCCAAATGTTCTTTTCGTTATTACTATATATATTCATTTCTAGCTGGAATATTGGGAAACGAGTGTTGACAGGCAGATGGATAGAAACGAAACGTACCACTAGACAGTCATCGTTAGACAGCTCGTCAGCATGTGTGCTTGTATGTACATAAGAGAGAGAGTGACAAAGAGAGGGAGGAGAAAGGCGAGCAAGCAAATAGATGACTATATAGATACTGAGGCATAAGGACGTTGAGATAGACAGGCAGAGTGACAGCTAGAGATAGACAGGAAGGTCTGGAGTCAGAGACAGACAGGCATGTGAATAGATAAAGACAGACAGATAAGTAAATAGATAGATAGATAGATAATCCTAGCTATAAACCTAAACAAGCATTTGCAATGCAATAGGTCTCGCATTACTGAAAGTTTGAGCTAGTGGCGTTGCTTTATTACTTGCAACACCTATAGCTCAAACTTTCAGCTATGTGAGACCTATTGCATTGCAAATGCTTGTTGTTAATTACTGGTGGCAGCCCTGTCCGGCACGGAGTTGATCACTGCTTGTAATCTTGCATGGTTGCTAATGTAATCTTGTCTGATATGCTCAATAGTACAATGGTAATAGCAGTAGCTCAGTATGATATTCATTAAACATAAGAAACACTCATTACAGAAAAGGTTGGAGACCCCTGGTCCCACACAATCGCACCGGAAACAAAGAAGTTTCACATAAAAGAAAACCAAAAACTTGGCATCTATGTAGCTTCAAGTTTATAAAACAGGATAGTACTGTTTTCACTAAATTTAGAATGCGTCCAACAGCAAAAAGCCTACAGTCCCAGTTCTATACTCGAAACATTCATATCGGAATATGGTCAGATTTGCCTCACGCTCCAGTGGAAACCATGGTAATCAGTAAACTTAAGTCTTATAAATTAAGGGTAACTTTTTTTGATCTGTGTAGACACAGGTGCTAGTTTCAGACGTCAGTGTTTTTATGTCGAGCCTGGGCAGCGCATACGCAGCTCTGCAAGGCTGTATTGAGATAGGAACTTGAAGCTCCGCCCACATTTTTCATTGGCTTGCGTCATTGCCCACTGTAAACTGAGGCTGTTCATTGGTCAAAAGGCTTACTAGACCCTCCTCAGTACCGCCCTGTCTCATTTTGTAACCTACCATGGCAACACCCCCACTTATGTGTTGTTGCTCTGTAGGCTTCAATTACATCTTCTGAGCACTATTTTCTCAATGAGGGCTCGGCTCCTGGGGGTGCCACTCGCAGAGTGTGCACCCCCGGGTAGCTTCGGGCATATGGTATGGCCCTGTGGACGATTAGGCAATCACGATTGGTCCGTTTTTTCCTGGCGCGAGCCGCGTGTAACGAACGTTCCATATGGTGCGCCTAGCTTGAAGCTTGAGGTAGGGCAACAAATTTTGTGGTCTCGCTGTGTTTGTGGTGAGGCGCTTTTGAATTAAATAAATTCAAGTGTATTTGATAATGGAGTCCGCCACTTCCGTTAAGGAAGCGCTGCGGATATTATACGAGGTGGGAAGGGAGAATTTACGAATCCCCGGCGTGCTTAGTGAGGCGTGGGTCGGGCTAGAACAACAGGGGCGGCAGGCTTCAAAGGGCGTTTCCGCCGCTGTCGCAGCCTGTATTTCGAGCGAGGGTTCCCCTGAGCTGGTGGGCAGCGCTATGTGCGCGTTAAAAGAGAACTCACCCCCGCTTTCACAGCCGCCTCCCAGGTCATTGTCTGCCCCTGCCACCGCTGTGGTATTGAGGAAGGGGAGGGGCCGGGCGTGCTCACGCACACAGTCTTCACAGGCTAATGTGGGGAAAAGTATAATAAAAAGACGAGCCGGAGTACGAACGAAGGGCTCGCTAGTTGCAGAGAATGTTACAGGGGCTCCACCAAGTGGCCGAAATGAGAATAGGCCCGTTTTAAGGGAGTCAATTAATAAACAAAATAAAGCCATTGGTATATTTGCAAAAAACACCAGGCAGCAAGATAAAATGTCAAATTTGAGCTTGCAGGACAGGGATTTATTGCCTGTTATTGCCAGTGATCAAGGTGACACCATCCTGGGAGGGCACAAGTCTCATATAGAGCACGTTTTTTGTCCCTCATTACCTAAAACGCTGGTTAGTAATGTAGAAGAGCCTGCTGTATCTTTTACAAAGGACATGATTGCCCCTTTTCAGTCAGATTTTCACAGAATGAGTGATACTACACGATTTGCGAACGCTCCACAGACTGAACAACTGGGGCAATGGGTGTGGATTCCACAGGAAATAAAGGACTAAGATAGGTTGTTGAAACTCAGTCACAAGGGATCCTCACTAGCTGCGAGTTCAAGCGGCTCGCAGTACAACGTGGGCAAATCTCTGCCAGACGCAAGAAAGGGCAGTAGAGATGCTACTATCAGGCTTCCAACGACCTGCAACGTCAGAAATATGGAGGAGGGAGATTTTTCGACGTAATTTCCCACCCGCTGGACGACACAAGAGCTGCATATTTTTAAAAAGCTGTAAACTGGAGGGAGTTTGATGGGGGTATAGGTGATGGGGTGCAGCCGAGCTGTAATGGTATGGGCTAAAATATAAGTGGAAAAGGGGTGGTAGTTTCTGAACAATTTATGGATGACAACGATTCTTTGGAGGAAGGGGAAATATTGGAAGGGGACAATTTATGGGAAGGTCATCAAAATGTCCGGGGAAAAAAGGGGGGGGGGTTGTACTAAAGATTTGTCCAGATTGTATTTTTCTCAGAATAAAATAAGCGAAGGCACCCAGTGTGGATCCGGTTCAAGGCATTACAAGGGAGCAAAGAGCAGATCAGCGGCCGAAGAGCATGTGCAAATTCAATCAGGTGAGGTGCATGTGCTTTTACCTACAAAGCGTATAAGGGTAGATAAGGGAGTGGGTACTGATGTTGAGCACAATAATTCAATCAATTTAGACAAGAATATACAAGTCTGCGGCGAGGCGCATTATTCGATTAACAACACCAAAAATATAGTGAGTTCAGATGATAAACAAAAAACAGAGTCAGAAGACAAAGCTGCATCAAAATTTAGACGCCTACCGTATATGGGTTTTTCTATGCCCCTGGGTGCACATTTAAATAAGTCTACTAAGGATAGGATATGGAGGGGGGATTTTATCGATGTTTTTAAACTTCTTCACAGGGAAATTCAAGCGAAGGAGAGTTCAAAGGAAGAAGCATGGGAATTGTCAAGAAGACCCAGGGTACCCACGAACATAGACACCATGGACTTCCGCTTTTCTTATTTTCGCCAGTGTATACTGCGAAAAATTCCCTGATAGATCGGTGTCACTGTTTAAATACTTAGACACAATTCGGAAGGCAGCTTCAGAATTCGGGGGATATTCGTGGCTGCACTACGATGAAGAATTTAGGGCTAGATTAGTCTTGATGCCGGATAAACCATGGGGGAGGTTGATAATGAGCTTTGGGTACAATGGATGTATCCCCAGAGGCCCCCTCCGTCCATGCACACTGCTAGCGGTTTAGCGGTTACTTATCGGCCCTTTCAGAATAGACCCACCCTGGGGGGGTGGGTAGTTGGAACAAACAGCAGACAGCCATATCCGGGGCATGCTGGAATTTTAACAAAGGGTACTGTGCAAAGAACCCCTGCAAGTATAAGCACGAGTGCTCAAAGTGCGGAGGTAGGCATGCAGTCTTGCAGTGTTTCGGGGAACACGCAAATTGGGGAAATAGTCTTCAAAACAGAGGCAGAAGCTTCATGTTTTAGTCTGGAAACAAGGGCTTCTACGCCAATCAAAGTGGACATCTATGTAAATGGCTACATTTTTACCCCAATTCTCAAGAGGCGGCTTTATTAGCATGGGGCTTTAAGGAGGGCTTCAAATTAGGTTATCAGGGACCACGTTGTCGCCGATTTCCTCTGAATTTAAAATCTGTCAATGCTTTTCCACAGGTAGTAAGGGAGAAACTGATGACTGAAGTCCGGGAGGGAAGGATGGCAGGGCCTTTCGACTCATGGCCCTTGGGTAATCCCATTGTGTCACCTCTGGGCGTGGTTCCTAAAAAGGCCGCTGGAGAGTTCAGAATGATTCAGCATCTTTCGTGGCCTTTAGGTGGCTCTATTAATGATTTTATATCCAGGGACGATGCTATGGTGCAGTTTTCATCAATAGATTCAGCCTTCAGGATGATCAGGAAGTCAGGGGAGTATTCCGAGTTAGCTAAATGCGATATCAAATCGGCTTTTAGATTACTGCCAGTACATCCCTCTGATTTTTCCTTGCTGGGAATCTTTTTTGAAGGAAAGTTCTTTGTTGATAAACCCTTCCTATGGGTTGCGCCATATCATGCAGATTATTCGAAGCCTTTAGCTCCTTTCTTCAGTGGTGTTTTTCATTTACCACAGGACATACCGAGGTAACACATTACCTAGACAATTTTTTGTTCATAGGCACAGCCAATTCTCAGCAATGCAAAAAAGCTATACAGGATTTTAAAGGTTTGGCTCAAGGTTTGGGGGTGCCTCTAGCGGAGGATAAGACAGAAGGTCCCGCTTGTTGCCTTACGTACTTAGGCATTGAAATTGATACCACTAAAATGCAGGCCAGATTACCTCAGAAAAAGATTCATGAAATAACTAAACTTTTGGAGCACGCTCGCTCGGCAGTGAAGCTAACATTGTTGGAAGCCCAATGCTTATTAGGCCATCTAAATTTTGCATGCAAGGTCATTCGTGCAGGCAGATCTTTTTGCAGGCGCTTTGGGTTTCTCCATGCCAGGTCTAAAGCTTCCTCACCATAGAGTTAGAATAACGGCTCAGACGCGAGCAGATTTTGAGGTTTGGTCGACTTTCTTGTCGGAATTCAATGGCATAACACTCTGGTCTCTAGATGAAGATTTTATCTGGGAAATGCAACTCTTTTCCGATGCTTCTGGGGCTAATGGTTTTGGCCTTTTCTGGGAAGGAAAGTGGTGTGCGGAACGATGGCCGTCCAGTTGGGCCGCAGAAAAGAAAAGCATAGCGTTCCTGGAATTCTTTCCTTTAATAGTGGCTCTAGCTGTTTGGGGAACGAAATTGACCAACAGGACAGTCTTATTCAACGTAGACGACAAAACAGTGGTTGATTTGATCAACGGTCAAAAACCTAAAGATAAGCAGTTGTTGAAATTGTTACAGATTTTCATGTTAGGCTGTCTTAAGTTTAACATTATTTTCAAGGTGAGGCACATTTCTGGTATTACAAATAACATCGCGGATGCCCTATCTCGATTTCAGTGGGAGAGATTCCGTGGCTTGGCGCCAGGAGCAGACATACGGAAGACTCCGATACCCAACGAGATATGGAATCTGGTGATATGAATATGTACCGTCTCATCGAGCACTCTTTAGCAAAGAGTACAAAACTGGCTTACAGAAGAGCTTGGCTGGAGTTTCTAGACTCAGGTGCTGCATTTAGACGTTTTGATGTGGTGGGTTTAGAACAAAGACGAAGGGATGTGGCGCAGTTCATTATGCTTAACATCAATAAGGGCATTTCTTCCACCACCATAGCCGGTAAGTTAGCCGGTATATCATTTTATGGAAAAAAATTCTGGGGCTACGAACCGTCCGCAGGCGAGATGGGAAGAAGAATTCTTCAGGGCTGGGCTAAGACAAAAAAGAGAGGTTCATACAAGAGAGATCCTATATCCCTACAATTGTTACATAGAATAGTTACTGAGCTGCAAGAAGTTTGTTTTTCTGTATTTGAATTTCGATTATTTAAATTGTGCATGATTTGGCTCTTTTTCGGTGCTTTTAGAGTCTCTCAGTTTTTGGGAAATGCAGTGAACAGCGACATAACAAAAGAAAACATATCCTTGATACATTCAAACATAGAGATTTTTCTTCAGCACTCAAAAACAGATCAAATAGGAAAAGGTGCTAAAGTAATATTACAGGCTGTTGGCGGCTTATTATGCCCCGTCCAAGCATGGCTAGAATTTTTGTCAGTCGGTGGGGCAACCACAAAATTTATTTTTAGACATCAGAATGGGTCACAGCTAACTGCCTTTCAGTTGTTGTCCGTTTTGCGAAAGGCATTATTGAGACTGGGTAAGGATCCAACTAGGTTTGGTACCCATTCCTTTCGTATTGGGGCAGCATCGGAAGCAGTACGATTGGGATTTGCTATTAATGATGTTAAAAAATTGGGACGTTGGTCATCGGATTGTTGCCTGCGTTATATTAGAAAGTTGGATCAGGACAGTTAATGTCGGGGAATATTAATTGGGTTTTTTTTTTCTTTTAGGTTGGGCAACAAACTCGGCAAAACATCACCACAAAGTCTGGATGGTCGGTCATTCTTTCATCAAATGGGCAGCCAAACAAGCAGAAAAACAGCATTTTGGGAAGAATTTGGGTTTTTCTTCCTAAGAAGTGCTTTTGTCCTGGTGGGGAAAGAGTGGCATGAGATGGGGGCAGTTTTTACCTTTAATGAGCGAGATATCTGCAAACAATAAACCAGAAGTGGTCATTTTGCACCTGGGGGAAAACGATTTGGTACAGTTGTCGGGATTGGGGCTTTTAATTGAAATGAAAACTGACCTGGAACTCTTTTTGAACACTTGGCCTAATGCAAAATTGGTGTTAACTGCCTTAATGCCTCGCAGAATATGGAGAGGGGCGGACAGATTTACTGCCATTGAACGAGCAAGGAAGAAAGTCAACCGCGAAATGCAGCGTTTCTGTATCCTTAATAGTATACATTTGCTTGTCCATAATGAAATAACCAAAGATGACTTTCAGTTTTTCAGGCATGATGGTGTACATCTATCTTTTATCGGCAATGAGATTTATATTTTAAATATACGAGAAATGATTTTGAGGATTTTGAATATACAAACATGGTGTTGATTTATGCTGTTGAAGCGACAGCATCTATTTTACAGTTTATGCAATACATGACTTGTTTTTTCACTTTTCTGGTACAAGTAAATTCGCTTATCGCTCTCGCTTTTTTTCCTCCTCTCCCCTCCCCCCCCCCTCCTCCCCCACTTCCATCTTTTTCACGAATTTTTATAATTATTGCATGTTTCTTTGCATTCACGCTGCCCGGCTTTAGTGGACGGTGGTAGCTCTTGTTGGGTAATGTTTTACTAATTGTCATTCACGGTTTGGCGACAGTACAGTTTTCTGTGCTTTCGGATACAACTGGTTTTTTCCATTTTTCAAAATAAACATTTTCTCCAGTTCTAGCGGCTGTGGTGCTCAGGAATCCTTTGGAATGGTTTAAATATGGTTGCCAATTTAAAATACGTCAAAGGGGAAAGGGTTTGGGGGGGGGGGGGGGGGGGGAGACAGGAAAAACGCCTGAGTAAGGGTTTTTCCTGGTGGCAGAGTTGGAGGAGATCAAGACAGGCAAGAAAGGTTTGGGTGGATTAGGAATAGCTTCGGACAGAGGAAAGCAAGGGAGAGATGTTGGAGGCAAGAGTTAAGCAGGAGATGGAGTTATGGGTTTGGGGAGGAGGATTAGGCCGAACAAAGTGGGGTGGTAGTTGTACGGGGATATTGCTTAGGGGCGGGGGGTGTTAGTTCGGAATATGTTTGTATTATGAGCTGATGCAATTAGATATCGTTTTGCCTACCTGTCCAATAAAGCGGCCTTTTACCCCAATTTTGAGTCTTGGACATGATTATTGCCCGATGAGGGCTCCTGGGGGTGCCACTCGCAGAGTGTGCACCCCCGGGTAGCTTCGGGCATATGGTATGGCCCTGTGGACGACAAGGTGGGGTGGTAGTTGTACGGGGATATTGCTTAGGGGCGGGGGGTGTTAGTTCGGAATATGTTTGTATTATGAGCTGATGCAATTAGATGTCGTTTTGCCTACCTGTCCAATAAAGCGGCCTTTTACCCCAATTTTGAGTCTTGGGCATGATTATTGCCCGAATAGCTTTGTCCTGCCTGCAACGCTTTCTCTTATGCAATAGGTCTCGCATTTGTGATAGTTTCAGCTATTGGCATTGTAAATGACAAGGCATTTCATTTATCGGTTTCAAAAACAACACAAATAAAAGGCATTGTCATTCACAACGCCAATAACTCTAACTCTCGTAAATGCCAATGCTTGTTTTCTTTGTTTGGTAAACGCATGATATGCCTCCCCTGAGTCGCCCCCTTCTCAGCTCAGCACAACCTGCAGCCGATCCAAGTCCCTTGGAGCGAGCCCTTACTTAGTACTTGGACCCCGCCTTATCTTTAAGTGTGCAGACCATCAAGTAGACAGCAGCACTCCTGCCCCCTGACGTGCTCTGGAGATGCTGTCTGCCCGTGGACAGCACGGCTCGGGTCCCTTTGCATCTGTTCCTCTTGCCGAAGGTCAGCAGCATACGGTTAACAACCTCCACCTCGCACTGCAGCTTCATGATGCCTCAAAGCGCACAGCGGCACTATCATCCTAATCCCGCCATTCACTCAACTCCGCAACACCCGAAAAAGAGGCGAGCCAATCAAAGTCAACCCTAGGCTCGCCCGTCCCAGCGTGCAACGCGGGCGGCGTTTCCGGCGGAAACTGAGTCTGTAATGTTTTGTACAACAGACAGAGACCAAGAGTGTAGCCAGTCATACAGCGACCAATCTGTTCTTAACGTGTTTTTCGGCAAAAGCAATGGTTACACACCAAAGACTAAATGAACGCAGTTAGTACATATCAGTGGATTTTGAAGCGAGAGTGTCTTTTTTGTGTTATCAATAAAGTCATTTAACGTCGCTTAACATCATAATACGGCAGTTATTTGCATAAATGAAAGAAAAGTTGACACGCTTTTCTAAGGGTAAGAGCTGTGCTCAAAACTCAGCCTTATACATTGAATGGAATGTAGTTTAAAAGTACAGGAAGTTACTCCTCGCGCTGTACGATGGGACTGACGCAAAGGGGTTGATAATGTGACGCTTGACTCCGCCTCTTCCTTTTTGCGATCTGCGAAAGAACAAGATGGGTCACCAGCAGCTCTACTGGAGCCACCCGAGGAAGTTCGGACAGGGTTCCCGATCTTGGTTAGTCAGTAGTGGACGGTTGGAACTGCGGGCTTTCTTTGATGCAAACAACCTCGGATTGTGTTTTCAGGCTCAGTAGAGTCGGGGGGATTGCTACGGAGGGAGCCATAGTACTCACACGCGTGTGGCAACTTAATGGCAGCAGACTGCGTGGCCAGTGAGGTTTGAGCGGACGTTCTCCGGTGCCGCTCGTCCGGGCGACACTGTGGAAGAACTGACTCTCCAGTCGCCAGGCTACATGTATTGCCGCTATTTGATTCTCCCACCCCAACCATTGCCCCGTTACATCACTACCTATAGTGCTCGCTGTTCAGGTGCATTCTTCCCATTCGTCATATGCATCCAAACTATTCCACAAAGCACACTTACTGCCTACATGTCATTTTTGGTGTCCAGTGAGCTACAAAAAATAGTTTAACTAAACCGGATGTCAAACAAATACATGCAAGAGCGCTATTTATTAAAGGTTGCGATGTAAAGTGAGCCTTTGTATTGTAAGACCTGCAGTGATTTCAAGAGGTACCAAGTGCACGCCCCTCTTGGATTTAGTAGTTCCAGTTTCAATATTTTTGTACGGCAAAGTGCAGTTTGCGGTGCATTTAGTACAGAAAGGTGGTAATATAACATATTTAGGTTTTCGTATTAGATTTCTGTTTGAAAGCTGTTGCTCGTCACTTTTGGTTACGACTTGATGGCAGCGTGCATCTGAATCAAACCTCAGATGAGCGTAACACTACGGTACCTCAAAGTAATGTCTTTTTTTTTTCTTTTTAGCCGCGTGTGCTCGAACAAGCACGGACTGATTCGCAAGTATGGTTTGAACATGTGTCGCCAGTGTTTCAGGCAGTATGCCAAAGATATCGGCTTTTTAAAGGTAAGGTAGTCACAGTTAACTTTGTATTTATCTGCCATTGGCAGTCTTTGGTTCGAAAATTGAACTAGCAGAGATGCAGGTTCCTTGTGTTTAATTTGTTGCATTGTGGCATTCATTTTTTTTCTTGTATTGTTATGCTACATGGCTGTGCGTGAGTTTGATACATAGATCATAACTGCGACATGTGCTGTAGGAGTCCAGCTTAGTATATGGTGTACACTTATTTAGTGAAGCACCCTGCACTTATCCAGGTAACCGGTATGGTGACTTTAGTGGTCTTAGACAACCATAGAAGGCTCTCTACGTGGTAGTTGTTGAGAGCAGCCTTCAAGCTTAGTCCAGATGGGGTGTTAAGCAGCTTATTTGACCAGAACTAATCATGCAGTGTAGGTTAAACGAAAAAGAACTACACAGGGTCGTTATAAAAATAGTTATATTTATTATACATGCTCGCTAACAAATTGGTATATCTCCTAACCGGAGATATCCACACAATACATTCATTATTTAAAAAGGAAAACCGGTAAGTAGCACAAATACATAGTGGTCTTCAGGGGGAGACTAAGCCATATAGTTATAAAGTGGAATGTAAACTGCGACTGAAGTCAAGACTTGAAGCTGTGGCCCCAAGAAACCTCCCGAGGTAAGAACCCAGGAACCCCACAGAGGCTGTGTGCAGAGTGGAAACACATCTGCGTACTCAATGGAAGTCATTGGAAAAGTCACGGTTACAATTGTCAAGAAGCTCTTCCCACAGGACCCTGAAGAACCCCTTGGAAGGTTAGAGAGTCACCCCATCTGTGGATACCCCAGGATACCTATGATGCAGCGCAAGGGACACAATTTACATATTCTCCCTATGTCACAGATTCTTAATGGCAACAACTCATCCATGCACTCATTCATTGGTGGGGCCCATAACGCCAACACACACTCGTCATTCAATAAATCTCACTCAAATCTGTACACAGAAGAAAAGTGCTGGACATGTGGGTACCTTATTACCTATCGGGATTAATTTGCTTTACATTATATACATTTTATACATATACATCTTCAGAATCCTGACCTTAACATCAAGGCACTCCACCACTTGGTCGATGGATCAATTAGTTGAGCTGGTTTATGTTTGTATTATGAGCTGATGCAATTAGATATCGTTTTGCCTACCTGTCCAATAAAGCGGCCTTTTACCCCAATTTTGAGTCTTGGACATGATTATTGCCCGATGAGGGCTCCTGGGGGTGCCACTCGCAGAGTGTGCACCCCCGGGTAGCTTCGGGCATATGGTATGGCCCTGTGGACGACAAGGTGGGGTGGTAGTTGTACGGGGATATTGCTTAGGGGCGGGGGGTGTTAGTTCGGAATATGTTTGTATTATGAGCTGATGCAATTAGATGTCGTTTTGCCTACCTGTCCAATAAAGCGGCCTTTTACCCCAATTTTGAGTCTTGGGCATGATTATTGCCCGAATAGCTTTGTCCTGCCTGCAACGCTTTCTCTTATGCAATAGGTCTCGCATTTGTGATAGTTTCAGCTATTGGCATTGTAAATGACAAGGCATTTCATTTATCGGTTTCAAAAACCCCCCCCCCCCCCCCCCCCCGCACCCCCCCCGCGGCGAAAGGGTTAAAGAGAAATCAAACGTTTAGTAAATAAACATGTATTTAGAAAAACTCAGTCAATTAATTACCAATTTGCAAATGAAGACGGCTCCTGATCAAAGAGTTATCCGCATTCTCCAGTACAAACCCCAGGACAGGCTGTCTGACCCACACCGAGGGATCAAACCATCAGGCAAATTATGACACACTGCAAATCTCGTTTCCCACGCCAACAAGCCTAATGCAAACCAACGCCTCAAACGATCAGGAACAAAATCCAAAGAGCTCTCTCCCTATGACAGATGAGGGCCCTTTTATACCGTCTTTCCCCTTACTTCATACAAAATTTGGCGACAGGGGCATAGAAAATGTTCTGATTGGACAGTTCGGGTTATCTGTAGGTTATTAAAAGTTTCCCAGGGCAAAACTGGTTCTTTGTGATGACTTGGCATAGGAAGGCGTAAATTTATTAGGTTTCGGTTTTGGCTCCCAGACGAGAACAGTGAATGTAACTTTTCCAAGGTGAAGAAGTTGTATTACACGGGTTCTTTATTGTCCTTTCCGCTGTTCCCACATAATCATCTGTTGACAGGCAAACAAGTTCTTATTCTTGACAGGGAACACAGTGTTAATCGGGACATTTAGAGATCTCCAGAGCCATCCGGACATGCGCAGAAATCCTTGCGTTCACATGGTGGCATCTACTTCAGAGAACGCCATCTTGGGTACTGCGGCCTAGTAGGCCCGAATGCCAACTGAAGCAAAAATAGACATTACAGTAATTAAAATATAGAAATGAAGATTCTAATGTTTAAACCCACGCTAATCCCAATGTATATTAGTATTTTCCAAGCCGTAGCAACATTTAAAGTGATAATACTTACCATTTGATTTTAAAAGCACAATCGCAAAGCAACATAATCATGCAATTTTCTATTTCACCACAATTTATGATTAGTTTGTGTACCATAATTAATTGTTCTGCCATGCAATTAGCATGTTAGTCCCACATGTATCGTTTATCAAGGTGCAAAGTTGATTAATACATTTTCACTGCAAACAGGTTATAGCAAATTAAAATTGGAATGATTACGTAATTAATCTCATGAAAATTGGAGGAGGTATGCAACATTTTGTTTTACCTTCCATCAATCCCCACTTTGGTGATTTTAAACATCATCACTACTCACTAAATTTTTCTACGGAAATGGTTTCATTCAGTTCCACTTGCATTTGTTAGTTTAAATCCGTGTTCTCCATACTGTTCTCTATTGTTTTCTTGTACGCATTATCTTGCAACTCTTCAAATTATATTTCTTCTATCTTTCTCTTATTTCCTTCTTTTTCTTGTTTTCTCTTTCTATCTTGTTTTGTAATTTTCTTCTTTTCATGCACATACATGCTAATCTTAACAATAAAATAATCACAAAGGTCACAGGTATCAGTATTTTTCCCACAAAGCAGCTACATAGTTTTGTTAATATATTCTTAATAGTGGAAAAACCCTTACCAAGTTTATCCCATACACCTTCAACCTCCATTGGAACAATTTCTTCATGCAAATTAGTTATATTCTTAATATATTTCTTTAGGTTCTGACTTTTGTCAGGAATATATGAGTACAGCAATGTTTTACTTTCAGCATTCCACAGACTCCTCCCTCCCTTGCCAAAATAATAACACGGGCAAGTTGGTTTAGCATGATAGTCGCTCTCGTGGCAACTATTTTGGTATTTACCATAAAGAACCCTCCAGCTGTACTTGCTGATAAACTATTTACAACTGTAGACAATTTTCAAATTTTATGTGCATTCAGAGATATTCCAACTGCTGGTATCAGTGCTCCAAAGATATACCCTATAATTTCTGACCACCTCTCCCTCCTTCTACGTGTTAGCTGTCTACCTATTTCGTGTAATCGGTCATCTCCCCTTTCCACATGAAATATTTTTGGAAAGACCAGGCCTAAGTAACATGTCCCGTACCAATGGTCTGGTAACCTATAATGAGCTTTGTTCCCACAGATGTAATATATTCCAGGGAATACTGGGTCTTTTCCTCCTTTAAATCCCCATCCTCCCATGATTTTGTATAAGTCGTGGCATTCAAATGCACCTACAAAATATACAGTATTCTCTCTACTGATGCATTACTTCCCTTTCTGGGGCCAATCTAAAGCTATACCTGGATTTGTTTCTCCCTTTAAATGATTTTCCTTCCCAACATCTCAAAATGTTGTTTCCATAATTTCCCCAGACACCTTCTTTTGCATTTTAACTCTCCTCTACCATGTTCAGGAAAGTTTTCTCTTTTCTTAAACTACAAGTAAGGTTATTCTTAAACACTTCTAAAGTTAATTTTCTTGTTTCCAGTAACATTTCACCTAGTGTTCTACCAGGAATCACCTAGTTTTAGTTCAGCAACTACAGGAATCTGTGAGAAAATATCTATATCAGTGTAATAGTATTCTAATTTTCCGGTTCTATAAAACTAGCTAAGACACTACAAGTTATCCCATATGTCAAAGGAAGATGATAATTGACACCTTCTGATACAGATGCAGGTAACTGCATGAAGACATAGCAGTCTCTGACCTCCATTGTTTTTACATATTCATACCATAACTTTGAAAAAAGATTGTTAGAAAAATTGTTTATGGACTTATCTTTGTGAAATTCTGTTCTATCTACCAGTTTTGTGACATGACTTTATTCAACCTTTTCATTATTCCGTTTACTGTGTCCATATCTATTTTCAAATGTTACTCTAAATGAAATTGTTATTGCTAATATGATCCAGACAAGCATTAGTAATCCTGTACAACAAACACATTTTACACCATCTCCGAAGAAATCCACATGTTGGATTTCTATTTTCATTGTTTGCCATTTTGGTAATGAGCAGTGTCTTTTGACTTGGCCTCTTTCTTCAAAAATTTACCTTTGTCTAAACCGAAGGCTTTAGTTGCCTACTTGGTTCTTTTCTGGTCCCGTGTCTTGTCCGGGTTTTAATCTTCAATTTCTTTTGTCACTCAATCCATGTATGAATCGTCCTTGTCCTTCGGTTCAGTCTTTGTTCAGAATTTCCTGATCATCCGTTTCTTCTCTGGTGTCAGACAAGATAACTCTCAGGATTTCCGAGTCTTCTTCTACTTTGTCCACCTCCTGTACAGTCACTCTTAGACTTTCTTGGCTATCAGCTTCTTCTTGTATATCAGGAAGTGCCATATATGTCCATTCCGGTGACTTGTACTTCTGGTTTGGTTTCTTTATCCTCTTTGCAAGTGTTTCTGATCAGTGTCCTCTTGTTTCTCTTGACTAGACACTTCATTCACTTGTTCAGCATTATCAGACCTTATTCTGGTTAGTCTGTATCTCAACCTCTTGATTATGTTGACCCAAATATCATCTTTCAAAGGCCTTTTCAATTTAGATCCTTTCCCTTCTCGTTCTGTTTTCCAAGCTCTTTTCCTCAAAGTTCTCCCATCTTTACTTTCTGCTTCACTTTCTTCGGATTCTGTCTCCGTCTGGATTTCACCTTCTGTTGATTTTATCCTCAAGGTTTCGGGTTCACTGTCTGTATCTATCCTTCCTCGTGTTTCTTCCACGCAATCTTCCTGCTGACTTATCTGTCCCTTTTTTAGGTCGAGGACTACCGGTCTGCCGAAGGCAGAACCGGAAGTCGAGATTTAATGTTTCCTAGAGTGGCTCCTTAGCCCGCCTCTCTTTTTGCCTCTCCTCCATTGGCTGGCTTCCTAAACGGAGGCCCGCCATTGGAGGAGAGAGCCGTCCCTCCAAATAGGCTCCGTCTTTTTCAGATTCGGGGGCGTGTTCCTTGCTGTTCTTTCCACTTTTTAGCCACGCCCTTTTAGAACAGCAGGAACACGCCCCCGAATCCGAAAAAGTTTCGGAGCTTCCATCCGCCATTGTTTTGCTGTCCTCTGGCCGTGAGGATCTTCGTGCTGTTGTGAGTATAGTTGGCGGCGCTGCCCTTCGATGAGCAGGGATCCGCACCGTGCCTTGGACGCCTTTCCCCCTTGTTAGACTCTCTCTGTAGGTGGGGCCCCTTACAGCTAGTAATCACTCCCGACATGAGACATAGCGTGTGCGAACACCATGTCACTCGGACAGCACCACTGACTGAGCGGTGCCTTGCAGCTTTGCGCAAAAAGGTCGCGAATCCGAATTAACTCATTGGTTCGATTGGAGACTCACCCTGTGAACAGCCTTGAAGCACACACAATGGTCTGCACCGATTGTTTCACCGAAGTGTCACGCTTGGAGCATTAGTTGTTTTAATAGCCCCGTTGGCTTTAACGGAGGCTCGCACCGGCGAATCGCCGTCATTATGACAAAAATATCTGGCCTCTAAATTCATCTAGGGATATAGACAAAAGTTTCGAGGCGTGCGTATCCTTGCTATGTGTTTTAGCTACCCAAGGCCAGGGGGGAGGGGTGGGGGCTGGCTTGAGGAGGGAGGGGGCTGGTGAACCTGTTGAACTGCTGAGTTTGAAACCAGAGAGCACGAAAGCCGAGTCCGGCTCTCAATCCGGAACAAAGGTTGTTTTCGGGTAGAAACCCCTCTTCGGGACCACACAGAGGTAAGGACACTCGCGCCCGGGGCTCTTAATAATTGCACATGTATTCGGACCTGTACAGCCACGCTGTTAGGATGTTTTGCGTTCTCAGTGCTTGGCGTGGTTTATTCCATTCAGTAGGAATGTGGTTCTCTCTCTCTCCTTTTAGTTGTTTTTAATTATCGTATGTGTTTTTAAACTACCATGGACGTTGTTTGCTCGGTACAAATGGCGGTGGGCTGTGTTAACCTGTTGGGTAGCAGAGACATGAAAGATTTGGTTGGTGTAGTTGATAAGGTTCGAGTCTCGGCGATGACTCCACATCCTGTGATTTTGGGCAAATTATTTAATCTCCCCGTGCCTACCAAAAATGAATGTATCTGTGTGTAATGAGATTGCTGCTCGTGTAAAGCGCTCCAATACCTCCGGATCGAGTTCGCGCTATATAAAACTGAAGAAAAAACTCCCTTGCATGCATTAACTAAAACTCTCAATGAGTGCGCGCAGTTTTGGGTCGCTTTCTTGCCCTTTCGGTGATACTAGAACATACATGCCAACATCTTAAAACTAGCAAGAGGCACATTTTGGAGAAAAAAAATCGAGTTCAGCATTGTTTCTCGGCGCTTTGGCGGTATGTCAGAACACAGAGGCTAATAATATAGACTTGTATTGACCCCCACGAGATCGACGACTATTATATGGTTCGGATCACCATACTTGTGGAGTGAAGAGTCACTATTTTACCTCTCCGGTGAGGGAGTGGCCGCCTGGCCATTGGAAGGATGACGTGCGTCAGCCTCTGCTCCCCAGAGAGTCTCTGTACCCCCAGCCAGCCTCTGTAGATGCAGTACCCAGCCAGTCAGCACGTCCCTGCACCCTCAGCCAATCTCAGCGCTACCAGTCTCTGTACCCAGCCAGTCTCTGTACCCTGCCAATCTTTGTATTCGAACCAGTGACCGCATTCCCGGCCAATTCTCGTAGCCACAGCCCTGCGATTCTTCAGCACAAATATAATGAAGTCCATGTTCTCCACTTTAGAACACAATTAAAAAGTAAATGTAAGTACTGTAACACTTATTTGTATTCGTGAATGAGCTCAGAGCAAATGCACTTTCAACTACTTCTCTCTCTAAAAAGATCACTACCTCACTCTCTCACTCCCTCACTCTCTATATCACAACTTCACTCTCTCTCTAACTCACTACATCACTCACTCACTCTCTATCTCTCTACCTCACTCTTTCTATCTCACTAACTCACTTTCACTGTCTCTTTCACTACCTCTCTCTATCTCACTACATCACAACACCACTCTGCTTACATCTCACTACCTCACAACATCCCTCTCCCTCACTACATCACTGTTTCACTACCTCACTCTCTCTCACTACATAACTCTCTCTACCTCACTACTCCACTCTATCTCACTACCTCACTATCTCACAACTTCTCTCTCTCAAAACATCACTACCTCACTCTCTAGCTCACACCCTCACAACTTCACTCTCTCACTCACTACCTCAATCACTCTCTATCTCACTACCTCACTCTTTCTATCTCACTAACTCACTTTCACTCTCTTTCACTACCTCTCTCTCTATCTCACTACATCACAACATCACTCTATGCTTATATATCACTACCTCACAACATCCCTCTCCCTCACTACCTCACTCTCTCTATCTCTCTATCTCACTACCTCACTCTCTATCTACCTCACTCTCTCTCACTACCTCACTCTCTATTTCAATACCTCACTCTCTCTCTCTATCTCACTACCTCACTCTCTCTCTGCTAATGCAATAGGTATCACATATGCAAAAAAAGCTAATGCCAATAGAAATGACAATGCCATTTATTTAGGGATACAAAAATGATAAAAAAAATAATGAGCAATACCAATAGCTCTACCTATAATATTGCCGAGACCATTGCATTGTAAATGCTTGTCTACCTGGGTGTGTTGTGTCCGTACACCTCTTCGGAGTTCTTCCGCAATCACCCTCACTCTGTATCTAATTCCTCACCTTCTATCTCTATTACTTAAGGGGGGAATTTACTCTTGTGCTTTTACTCGGGATTTCTTTTCCAAAGATTACTTGTTCAGTTTTCCCAGTATCCTCATTTATTCTTTCCTGTATTCCCACTGGTTCTATCTCCGATTCAGAACTGGTATCAGAAATTTCAAGGAGTCTTCTTAGTGGTGTATTTTCTTGTCTAACAATTTGACTTAGACCCTTTTCTCCTGCTTCTTGGTTTTTTTGTCGTCTTGTTTATTCCGATTCGGGACGGGTATCTGATACTTCTCGTTGTTCCTCTTCAGATTGATCTTCTAGATTTGGGACTCTAAGAGTGTGACTGGCATGAATCAAGTTCTTCACCCCTGCACACTTCACAGCAGTTGTCGGATTCACTTGTCGTGGTCTTCCCCAGCGTGGAACCAGCCAATTTCTCCTATGTACTTTTGTGCGGACCCAATCTCCAGGACTCAAGTCATGAGCTGGCTTCTTTTTAAGAGTGGTCGCATCTGGTCCAACCTGATGAAACACAGAATGTACCATATCAGCCATTCCTTTGCAATAATCCAAGGCAAAGTCATCAGATAAGGGCAGCAGTTTGACAGGAATGAAAACATGTCTCATTGCTCTGCCCATGATAATCTCATGGGGGCTCAGACCAGTTTTCCTATCAGGAATTGATCTAATGGTCATCAGAACTAGAGGCAAGACATCTGGCCATTTTAGACCTGTGGCCAAACACATTTTTCTCAATCTGTTCTTTATGGTGTCATTCATTTGCTCCACCATTCCAGAAGCCTCTGGCCGGTAGGCACAACGCAGTTTCTGTTGTACATTCAATGCTTCACAAATCAATTTAATAACTTTATTCTGGAAATGTGTTCCTCTATCTGTTTCAATCCATTACTGGGAAACCAAACCTAGGAATGAACTCTCAGTAAGAGTTTTGCTACAGTAACTCAATCATTCCTTCTGGTCGGGTAAGCCTCAACCCAACGAGAAAACAATCACCAGTACATATCTTAGCCTGTTGCACAAGGGCATTTTAATTAAATCAAGGTGCATTCAAGTGAAAGGACCTCCCTCCCGTCCTATGGTTCCCAAGCTCACCAGTTTTCCTTCCTGGATTAAATTGCTGGCATATGAGAACTCTGACAACGGCTCTCAGCTATAAGCCGTAACTTTGCATTATACCAGATCTGTTAAAGTCTAATCATGGCATCCCAGCCTATGTGGGCCTGTCCATGGTACATCCGTGCCATGGTAGAGATCATGCTATTATGCATTACTGGTCTTCCATCTCTGTGAACCCAAACTGTCTACTTCTCGTGGTGTACATCCAGATTTTATCCACAGTTTCTTCTCCTCTTCCCCTGTGCCTCTTCCTGTCTCACTTCATCCCATGTACTTAGTGTTAGTAAAAAGCAAGGGACATGAATCAATTTCCTTTTCCCGATTTCAATTTAATGAAGTCTCGTGATTTCAATTTAATGAAGTCTCGTGCTAAATCATTGGCAAATTCATTGCCTGCTGACACGTAGTCAGTTCCCTTCCTGTGTGCGCTACGTTTTATAACATTGATCTTTTTAGGCAGCTATATCGCCTCAATTAATTTTCCAACTATTTCTGCGTTTCTAATTGGAGTTCCACTCAACGTCAAGAAACCTCTTTGGGACCAAATTTGCCCAAAATCATGCACCACTCCAAACCCATACTGACTGTCAGTAACCACCGTGACTCGCAAATTCTTTCCCAACTGGTATGCTCTAATCAATGCAAACAGCTCAGCAACTTGAGCAGATCGTACTCCTCTCAAACAAGATGCTTCCAATACAGTCGCTACAGTACACACAGCATATGCAACACTCAAAATCCCATCTCCAGTTCTTAGGCATGACCCACCCATAAACATCACATAGTCTCACTCTTTCAGAGACACATCTTTTATGTCCGGACTCGGTTTGGTGCAAAAATCAAGTACTTCCAAACAATCATGATCAACATAATATTTCACCTTTGTATTCACAGCATTGGGTAGTAATGTCGATGGGTTCACATTAGTGCATCTTACAAGACTCGCATTTGTAGCATCCAAAATCACCTTTTCATATTTAGACGACTATGCGTCATGAACTGTGTTTGACTTCTTATCAAAAGGATCGCCACATCATGGGGAACAAACACTCTCGCAGGGTATCCCATTACAATTCCTTCACTTTGTTCCAAACTCTTACAGGTGACAGCCACGGCTTTCAAACATCCAGGCAATGCTACAGCTTCTGGATCTAGTACAGCTGAAAAATACGCAACCGGTTGTCTCAATCTTCCATGTCTCTGCACTCTCACTGCAATAAAGCTCATTCTTTTTCATAATCAGGCATTCCAAGAGGCGGTGCTTCACACAAGCTGTCTCTCAATTGTTTAAAAGATTTCATCTCTTCTTTATTCAGCTCAAGGGGATCTTTCACATCACTTTGTCAAACGTACTAGTGGTTTTGCGATGAGCGAGAAATTGCTGATCCACTGTCGACAATATCTGACCATTCCAAGAAACATTCTGACTTCTGTCATTGGTGCTCTCATTCCTTTGATTTATTTTAATTCTGTCCATTGTTACTTTTCTCAGGCCTTTTTAAATCTTATGACCCAAGTATTGTACTTCTTTCTGAAACAAATGTAATTTTGATGGGGATGCTATAAGACCTCCATCGGCCAAATGATTTAACAGGGCAACTGTGTCAACCACACATGCTTCTCGCGTCTTCGATGCCACCAATAGGTCATCGATGTACTGAACAAGCACTGAACTTTCTGGCATTTTCAAATCCTCCAGTGACTTCTTTAGAATCTGATTAAATACTGAAGGACTCTGTGTATACCCTTGAGGGATACGGCACCATGCCAAAATACGCTCACCGGAAAGCAAGTATTTGTTGGCTATCAGGGTGCAATGGAATAGAAAAAGCATGACACAAGTCAATGACTGTGTACCATTCTGCATCATGGGGAATCTGATATAGAATTACCGAAGGATTTGGCAAAATGGGACAGCAAGGAACAACCATTGTATTCACCTTTCTCAAATCCTGTACTATTCTAAAGGTCCCATTTGGCTTTTTCAAACCCATGATCGGAGAGTTACATGGACTGCTCATTATTTCTCTCAGAATACCTTGTTCAATCATTCTGTCTATTACAGGGGTTACTCCTGCAATTATTTCTGGTGTTAATTTATACTGAGGAATATTCGGGTAATTTACTCCTTCCACAGTTCTTTTCACAGGATCTACTCTTTTCATTAATCCAACCTCTTTGCCTGTGAAATCCCACACTTCTGTTCTCACGGTTTCTTTTAACTCTTTAGGCGGTCCTTCGGATCAAATACAACAAATGCTTCAGTAATTTCAGATTCTAAGTTTGCCATTGTCATTATATACAGTACATCTTTGGGAGTCACAAAGGCTGTACCATCAGGTGTACAAAAGATGGTGCAATTCATCTTGCACAGTAAATCTCTCCCTAATAGATTTACAGAAAGTGTTGCATATGACAAAACGATGCATGTCAGTGAATTTCCCTATTCTAACCTTTACAGGATCAGTAAGATAAGCTTTTATCTGTTTGTTTGACACTCCCAACTACTTGGATTGTTTCACCCGAGAGGAAGGTTTTTCACTTCAGCTGATCTAACAGTTGAACGAGTAGCACCAGTATCCACTGGGAAAGTAATGTTTACTTCATTTACCTTTCCATCCACAAAGGGTCCTGTCTGGTCTACCTCTAGAGTTGCGCCAAGTACGCACTCCTCCTCCTCTCCTAAGCACAGTCAATTCTCTTCTAAATCGCTCATCGCGTTGCAGCCAATACTGCGAAATGGCACCAGCGCGCGGTAGCATTGTTACCTGTTCTTCGTTGTAGAATCCGGTCTCATTACTGTATCTTTGAGGATTTACGTTCTGTGGAAAAGGTGGCTTTGGCACCTGACACGGTTGGGTAACAACCTGCTGCTGCCGCGGCGGTTGGCAACTCACCTCATTCTGCACCTGTGGATTTAATGATGAATTATCACCATTAGCTTTCGGTGGCAATTTACACTCTGATTTCCAATGCCCTAATTTTTCGCAATTATGACATGGCCATTTCTTTTTAGCTTCATCTATGCTAATCTGTCCTTTTCCAATATTAGGCTTTTGTCTTGCTTGCCCTATTCCATTAGCTTGTTCGATTAACTGGGCTTCTTGTCGCTCCGCTACCTTAACCTGTGCCCACATTGCCTTTTCTTTCAACTTGCACTGTTTGGCTTCAATTTCATCTCTATAATATTGTGCATGACGTAACACTTCGTCTATCTTGTTTTGCCAATCTACTGTGTGCTGTTTAATCATTTCACTAACTTCAGGCCTTAAACCATAAACAAATCTGTACACAGAAGGACTCCAATCCTTTTCACTTAATTTCTCGTCTCTACTGTATTGTTTAAAAGCCAACAAGAACCTTTCGTAATACGCATGCACTGATTCTATAGCCTACTGGTGAGTTCTGTCAATCTTTACCCAGTCAGTTTATTTCGGAGGTACTTTATTTTTCAAAAAAATTACCTGATCATATTTTTTCATTCCTTCTGGATCGGGGGCTCCCGTTTTAGGATCCCTAGAATACTCTTGTGTTGGCCAATCTATTGTAATCTTACATTCTGCCCATAAATCTGCAGGCACAATTATATCAAAGAGACCATTCAGTTCTATTCACAACACCTTTTGAAAGTTTGACAAACCTTTCTACCGGTCGGTTCCATTCAACTGGTTTTTTTCTTAACCTTGGAAAATCATTTATAAATGACAAAATATCCTGTCTAGTCCATGGAACATGTACATATCCTCCTCCAGGAATTTCTCTCATGGGACATTCTGTTACCACTGGCTCTTTTTCTCTCACTGGGAAAGCTAGAGAGGCCTTATCTATAGTTTCCTCTCTTCTTCTAAACCATCTACTTTTCCATCGATCCACATCACCCCATTTTCTTAACAATGCAATTACTTCTTTAATTTGGGTTAATCTCCCTGCAGTATTCAAGTTTTCAATGTCCTTTTCAGAAAAATCTACCCTGTATGGCTTCTGTAATGACCTTATTTTTTCAAAATCGATTCCCATTTCACTCGCTGTCTCCTAACTTTTCATGCACAGTCCTTGCTCTCCAAGTTATGCTTTTACATAAAAACATTAACTCATCTTGGTATGCTTTACATTTTTCAGTTGGAATTGTTCCTACAATTAACTCTTCTAAAGTCCCTTTTAATTTTGCTACATCTAAAGGTTGTGGTTCTGTATCTTTTTTCTGTAAACTTCTTAACCAATCACTTAAGTCTTCCGATGTTGGTCCTACAGGGGTTGTCTCTATCCTCATTTTATCTGTCATTCTCTCTGGGGATTCCGTTTCTGATTCTGTTGACATAGGTGTCTTACTTGCTGGACTTTCATTTACAGTTAAATTTTTAGGGGTACGTAATCCTGATATTCCTGCAGTAACTACTACTTTCTTTCTTCTTTTGCACACCACAATTATATGGGACTGTTAAACAATGCTCACTATCTTATCTTTTTGTTTAACAAAAACAGGTATCACTGGTCCTATAGTTACAGGCAGAGTCACTGCTTCCATATTCTTAGTTAAGTCTCTAATCTTTTCTGTTAATTCCAGTGTAGTTCTAGCTAACTCAGCAGATTTTTAGTTTTCAGTCCTTACAGTCTGTGGCATTTCTGAATCTTTAAATGGATTATTTTTCCCAAAATTAAGTGGCGCTTGTTCAAAATTTTTATTCCACAGTCTCCTTTGCCAGTGCACTTGGCGTCACCAACGCAGAATCCTGTTGATATGGAGGTTTATTTTTTTTTATAAAACATGTGTCCTAGCAATTCATCTTCGGATTCACTCACTCAATATCTGTAACCTTCTGACCCTGTTATTTCTCTTTTCTGTGCATTTTCTACCACTCCTCTAGCATTTCTCAGAGGAAACATACCATCAGTCATATTCGCATTTCGCCATCTTCTCTTCTCATTCTGTCATCATGACTTTCTTGAC
Source organism: Triturus cristatus (assembly GCF_964204655.1). Taxonomy (NCBI): domain Eukaryota; kingdom Metazoa; phylum Chordata; class Amphibia; order Caudata; family Salamandridae; genus Triturus; species Triturus cristatus. The sequence goes on along the minus strand of NC_140592.1, from coordinate 1,108,611,529 downwards.
CACAATGTCTACCAAATATGTAATTCTACCTTCTCCCACTCCGATGCCTTTCTCTCTCATACAGCTCTTCTTCCCATTCAGTCAAAGCCTCGAATTGGGTAGGTCTGGGTTTCGGTTCTAGCCTCATCTCTTAAATTTCGTAATACTGCCAAACTAAATGAACCATTTTCCGGAAACGCTAATACTCTATCCTCTTTGGTATACGTTGCCCAATTCTCCAACCAAATATGATAACCATATTTCGCTACCTTAAAGATGCAGATGTTTTCAGTGGAGGAAGTATCTGTCCTTCCCTAGTTACAATCGGCTTATCCTTTTTAAATAGGTCTTTGATTTTTCCAAACCATGATTTTTTTTCTTTCTCAGGTGGAACATAGTACATCATTTTTATTTTCAAAAGTTCTTAATCAACTAAGCTTTGCAAATAACTTCTTCACAGCTTCTCTGTATTCTGACCAATCCCAGCGCGACTAACGCACCAATCCTGTGCGTCTACGTCACTCTGGTAATTCTCCAACCCCAGCGCAACTCGCACTAACGCACAAGTCAGTGAACGCTTCGTCTATCTGCAGCTGGCCAATCCCAGCGCGGTCTTTCTGACGTCAGCCTCTCACTACTCCTGCTCTTGCTGACCCCTCCTTTACAAAATTTTATCGGCAAACTTTTCTTACGTTTGCTTTAATCAAAATCTGTTAGTAACAACATAGAACATCTCCATTGCCTGTTTCGCTAAACCAAAGAGATGGCTTTGTTCATTTACACAAGAATTCTGTCTTTCCAGTATGCAGCGCTTACCTCTACCCTACCTCAGAATTTTCCGTTACGCCGATACAGTAGCACTTCCCTCTACCATACCATTCTATCAAGCAAAAGGCAAACCTGTTTCTCTGGGGATAAAACACATGTGGAGTCTACAATGCTCCTGAGAATTAAGGCCAGAGTTTCACAAGAGAACGTATTACCATACCACTAACACACATTCATACAGCGATTTCATACAGAGATTTCCCTAACTAACCCAATTCCGTGTTACTACAATTCTTGAAACCAGACCATGTTCAATTCCATGTGACTTCTCTTGCCATATAAATCCACGCTCTACTTCCCGGAAGCTTAAAATTTCCGACTACACTTAACATAAAGAATACTCAACATAAAGTGTTAAACATAAATCGATAATCACCAAACCAATACAATAATAACCATCAATCTCCTACCAAGAAATCTGATGCAGCGCAGGGGACACAATTTACATATTCTCCCTATGTCACAGATTCTTAATCAAAACAACTTATCCATGCACTAATTCATTGGTGGGGCCCATAACACCAACACACACTCGTCATTCAATAAATCTCTCGAATCGGTACACTGGAGAAAAGCGCTGGACATGTGGGTACCTTATTACCTATCCGGATTAATTTGCTTTAAATTGTATACATTTTATACATATAAATCTTCAGAATCCTGACCCTAACATCAAGGCACTCCACCACTTGGTCGATGGACCAATTAGTTGGACTGGTTGATGGTGAATTAGAACCAGCTAAAACACAAAGCCTAGGAAACTTTTGGTATTATCTGTAATTAATTAAAGAACCACAAACTCTTTTCTTATTATTTCAATTTTGTATCTTATAATACATTTCTTTGTTTGCATTTATTCACTACAGCTCATAATTAACATTTTAGTTTTATCTAAAGAGAAATCAAAAGTTTAATAAACATGAATTTAGAAAAACTCAATTACCAATTTGCAAATGAAGACTGCTCCTGATCAAAAAGAGTTATCCAAATTCTCAGGTACAAACCCCAGGACAGGCTCTGACCCACACCGAGCGATCAAACCATCAGGAAAATTATATGATACACCGCAAATCTCGTTTCCCAAACGCCAATAGGCCTAATGCAAACCAACGCCTCGAACGATCTGGAACAAAACCCAAAGAGCTCTCTCTGTATGACAGTTGAGGGCCATTTTATACCCTCTTCCCCTTACTTCATACAAAATTTGGCGACAATTGGGGTCATAGAAAATGTTTGCAGATTGGCCAGTTCGGGGTTATCTGTAGGTTATGGGTTGTTTCCCAGGGCAAAACTGGTTCTTCATGATTACTTGGCATAGGAAGGCACACATTTATAAAGCTTCGGTTTTGGCTCCCAGGCGAGAGCAGTGAATGTAAGTTTTCCAAGGTGAAAAAGTTGTATTACACGAGTTCTGTATTGTCCTCTCCGCTGTTCCCTCATAATCATCTGTTGGCAGGCAACCAAGTTCTTATCCTTGACAGGGAACAGTGTCAATAGTTCGGGACATTTAGAGATCTCCAGAGCCATCTGGACAAGCGCAGAAATAATCGCGCTCACATGGTGGCATCTGCTTCAGAGAACGCCATCGTGGTACTGCGGCCTAGTAGGCCCGAATGCCAACTTAAGCAAAAATAGACCTAACAGTAATTAAAATATAGAAATGAAGATTCTAATGTTTAAACCCACGCTAATCCCAATGTATATTAGTATTCTCCTAGCCGTAGCAACATTTAAAGCGATAATACTTCCCATTTGATTTTAAAAGCACGAACAATCATAAAGCAACATAATCATGCAATTTTCTATTTCACCACAATTTATTAGTTTGCGTACCATAGTTAATTGTTCTGCCATGCAATTAGTATTTTAGTCCCATAGTTAATTGTTCTGCCATGCAATTAGTATTTTAGTCCCACATGTATCTCGTGTTTATCAAGGTACGAACTTGATACATTTTCACTAACAGGTTATTGCAAATTAAAATTAGAATGATTACGTAATTATTTTCATGCAAATTAGAGGAGGTATACAAAATGTTTTAACTGCTCCATCACCTACACCAAGGAAGTCTGGTGCACAGGTGTGAAGGGGTGTCTTAGACCACCGTACACCATTATGGCGGACTACGGTGAAGATGCTGGTGAAGGTGAGTGTCAGGTGGAATCCAAGTGTGGCTTCTTGAAGAGGAGTACCTACAAGCAGAGGGGATAGGGTCTATGCCAATCTGGGGTGACCACAAGGCACAGAAGACAAATAAGCACCGATGATGGAAGATGCAGGAGAGGCGACAGTGACCTTGTCGCTGCAGCTGTGAGAACCAGGCAACGCTGTGGAAGATCAGGAGTCTTTCACGAGCTGTCGCATGTCGGAAGTCGAGAACCAGGGGGTCGGTGTCCAACGGGAGCACCCACCAGCCTTGGCAGCAGCAACAGATGTGAAAAACGAAGAAGGTGCAGTGTCTGGATCATCAAGGTCCAGGGAACTCGCCAGGTGCAGGAGAGTCGGAGCAGGCCCTGAGCAAACAGGGGAGCCCACTGGAGCCAAAGGAGACCCTCCAGATGACCCACAGGCCAAAGGCACAGGAATCTCAAGAGGACCTCTAGCAGCTCACCAATGATGCAGGTCCCGGTGCAGAGGATGCGGTGAGGACCAAGATCTTTGCAAGAAGATATGCTGGAGCTTCTTGGAGCCCATACATTTATTTCGAAGAGTCAACAAGCCTTGGCAATGGCAAGTCAACGTGGTGCACAGGGGTGCTGTTCCAGCGGTTCTGACGAGGGATACTGGCCTCGAACTCAGTGCGAAGACATTGCAGGCCTCGGCAGTGTAGAACCACCACCAGTGTTGCTGGGCCTTTCAGAGTCTGGAGGACATCAGGAGCAGCAGACTGGTCAGCTTAGTTGTGGTTCCTGCAGATGCAGGGGAGTGACTCCTTCTCTCCGAGGGAGATTCCTTTGGGTGCCTTTGATGCCCACATCCCTGGAGAAGAACCTGGATGAAGTACAGACGCAGAAGACTGGCAGGACCACGAAACCAGGAGCAGGAGTCTTCCCAGATGCAGTTTTGGTTCCCAAAGCGAAGTCCAAAGTGCCCAGACAGTAGAAGTGGTTTAGGATCTGAATCTTGTCCCGCAATGAATTTGACGAGCCACCCACAGGTAAGCCCTTAAGTACCTAAAGGAAAAGGTTGGGACGATTCAGGGGTCTCTCCCAGAGGAGGGGCTGGACAGAGGGTAGGATACTCCCATGTTCTTTAGCCAGTTTCGCACCAGAGCAGGAGCCAACGGCTCCCTGAACTGGTTAAAACTGGAGTATGCAAGGAGGGCACCAAATGTGCCCTTCAAAGCAGCCTGGTGGCGCTGGCAAGCACCCCACCCATCCCAATACACGAAGTCTTGTCTGGGAGGTGGTCACACCTACCTGTGACAGGAAGCCTATTATTCCACTTTCCCCTGCTCGAACTCAGCAGCAGGAGGGCAGAATCGTGTCTGTGGTCGACAGCAGCACTAGCTTGCTGTTAGACCCTGAAAGGCTGGCACTGGGAATACAAGCCCCCAGTACATGGGATATTACATCCAACACTGGAACCGGTGTTGGGGTAGGGTTCCAACATGTTTGATACCAAACATGACCAGTTTCAGAACATCCAGTATATTAGTTAGACCTCTCGTACTTGACGTCCACTTAATGTATAAAATGACTGACCGCACTTAAAAAGCCCAGAGAATCGACTCCGGGGTTTGTAGGGGGTGTCCTGCTCATGCAGGGCACCCTCACACTTCTAACCAAGCACCCTGCCTTCACGATTGAAACGCCTGCATTAGGGTTGACTTGTAGGTAGGCTTTCCTGTTTTCATTTTCTATTTTTGGTAAATTCTGGTGGGGTTGTCAGTGTTTTCAAGTGATTTCAATACCTTAAAAAAAACAGTCGTTATCAGTGATTACACATTTTCGCGCCACTAAAAACAGAAAAAGTGTTTTTCCGGTGTTTATGGAACGTTTTGCTTTTAATATTGCTTGCTTTCTGCACTGATAGAACATGGTATATAGACAGTGTACGTATAGTGTATGAGGTCCAAATAGATTTTTGCAAATTAAACTTAGTACACCATACAATACTTCTTCAGTGAGTCTTTGGTCATGTGCGCTCGCTCTTTCCTTCCTATGTAAACTTCTGTGAAAAGGCCCTCTCAACATTGGCACTTGAGAAGGGCAATGCCAAAAGAGCCAGCACACAATTTGCTAACTCTGGCAACTGACATAGCTTTCCATGCAAATACTAGTGAACTTGAAGACTTTGATTCTCAGGGCAGGTTCTGCAACATTTGCATTGAGCTGGGCGCTTATGCACTCGGTTATTGAAGCAGTCAAAAATGAAGCAGCCCTTTTGAAACTACGGAGGGAATTCCCCTTTATTGAAGGTATCTAGAACTTGTACAGAGTACCACAGTGAGGTTTCATTGACTATAAATGCCATTGGTGGTGAAGGGACATTTCTATGCATCATTACAAGCCATTTCTCATACATTGTAAAATAAAAGTTCCTGAATTGCTCTTCACCATTGCTTTGCTTACCAAGTGGCAAGCACTCTAACATGGAACATGTTGCAGTGCCAAAGTCACTAAAGGTGTTGCCCCGTCTACTCTCAAGGAGATGTTTTACATCTACACCAATTATGCTGCACACTTGGCAGACAAGGGTTTTTTCAGACTCTAGTTTTTTTATTATGTCCACTACAGCAGTTGTTTTCCTGTAAAAATCTAATAATGCAATAGAGTGTACTTTTTTCACATCCCTATCAATATGCCACCAAAGATCCTCATATTTCTAGCCGTTGGCATCATCACTCACCAAAAATTCAGCAAACGGTTGCCACATGGATATTATAGCATTCCTAACTCCTTGGACTGAGAACCATCAGCTAAAGGACACAGTTGGGGTGACTCTTTCTTTGATGCCACGCAAAGCACGAAATGATCAATATTTGCGTTTTAGTTCCTGCGCATAAGAAAGCAGTGCATCAGAATAGATTAAAAAGTCAATAGCATTCCTCATTAACTCTGAAGATTGTAAAGAGGCTTTCAGCATACCATCTAAGAAGTGGCAAGGATCTCCTACAGGGAATCCCTTCAGCTCGGGTCTCAATTTTGACAGGTCATCACCAACTTTTTCATATACGTAGCTGAATCACTGCAAATACAAACAATATCACTCCAATCTTTGTTGAACTCAGAAAGAACCTTTCACTATCCCAGATGCTTGGAGATAGCGCTCTTTATACTTCTACTTGTCACTATACCTTGCATTGAATGTTTACAGCCTGAAGTGTTGGCCATTCACCTACTATCAATACTGACCCACTAGAAACTGCTGGTTGATGTATTAAGGGTTTTTACCCATTCTCTGCGGGTAAATGTGATGACAAATATTAGGAAAGATTCTTATGAAACCAGCCATTTTATCAGTGAGAATCAAACACAGCCAAAACATCAAATATGATTTTGATATTTCTTGATTTTCTACAGTTTATAAAATAATTAAACGAGGCCTAAACATGCTTCTAAACCCTGCATCTTTAGATCAAGGACCACAAAACTGAAAAAGGCAAAAGGAAGAAGAAACAATATTTTAGTGGCATCCCTAAATTACAAAACTCAAGCAGAATGTTAGCCCAGTCTTATTTACTACTAGCTTGTATAACAAAGTTACATTGCATTGGCCCCTTCTGGAAGAAAAATAAAATTACTCTTTCACTCTATTTTTCCTTTCTTTGAATGGCATTTAGTTTGGGGTTGTGCAGGTGTTTTTTCAGTGTTTATATGTTTTCACTGGTGAGGGCTATTTCTCTTTCAGTGGGGTTTTATCAGTTATTATAGGTTTAAACCTAAAACCCCACAGCCTACTTGTAGGTTTTAAGTGCAGTGACCTCAGATATAAGGAAACTTACCTGTTGTGAGTGGTGCTAGCACCAGCTCACACAGGCTGCAATGGCAGGCCTGTATTCAGTTTGAGTGGTCTCAGGTGACATAATACATGCTGCAGCCCATGGGAGACCCCTGGTGTACCTGTGCCCTGGGTACCTTAATACCATATACTGGGGCTTCAGAAGTGTTAACCAGTGGCCAATTAGGAAGGTACCAAAGTACCTACTGTAGTCCAATTTAGGGAGGAAGCACAGTGGTAGTATCTCAGCCAGACTAGTCAAAAACACACTGACACCAGGCAAAAAGTGTGTGTGGGGGGTGTAACGATGCTAGAAGTATCCTACCCTTCCTACATGTGCTTTATTTAAATGTACAGTACTTGTCAAAGTAGTACGTAATTGAGTGGTAGGGACGATGGGGGTGTGTAGTTGGGGCACAGGCAAATACGGAAGCTCACAATTCTGGCTGCAGTTAATGGCCAGATTGTGAGCCATTGACGGGTAGTTACATGTTGCCAGTAAGTGACCCGTTAGGCATTAAGTATGAGAGCCTATTGGTCTTGGCAGGTTTTCATTGAATGAACTTATCCTTCAGCCATTGTGGTTAGACCTAGCAGGGCTGACGTTCTTTGGCAGTCCTTGTAACTAGTATCCCTGCTGATTTTTTTTTGTTTTTTTTTTATTTTTTTAATTCTTTCAGGCATTGGCTTTTGAGGTGGTATGTGATTTATAAAGCATATGGCTACCTAAGAAAGGTAACCTAGAGCTAAGCTCATCACAAGCTATTTTCCATCAGAAGATTTATACCAGCCACATTTTTAGCAGTTTACAGAAGACTGAGCAAGGAAAAAGCTCTCAAGGTCAGAGGCAGGGAGTTCTAGAGCTTATGATCCAAATAGGTGAAAGCACAACCTCCTTGAAGGGACTTCCTTACTCTGGGAATTATGGCCAACTTGAGATTGTTTGGCAGAGAAAGCTCGGGTGAATATGAAGACACCAAGGATTTCAAGTAAATGGGCCCAGAGTTGGATAGACATTTGTGTATGCAGCATAGAGCTATGAATTGCACACAGTGTTCAATTGGCAGGCAGTGTAGGTCATGTAGCAGTCTAGGCGTGGAAGTAAATTTGGGTGGTATGTAGGAGATGTGTGTAGGTGTTTTGCACTGTTTGGAGCTGCTTTAGCAGTCTTTTGAGATGTCCAGGTAGAGGATATTACCACAATCAAGCCTAAAAATAACCAGGGCCTGGATTACAGTTCTCTAGGCAGAGACGGGAAGACCTACAATAATTTTCCTGAGCCATTTAAAAATATCTAAAGCAGGTGGCAGCAACCTTGGTGATCTGAGAGCTCATGCCATCGACCCAGCCTCCTAAATTCTTGACCACCGGTATTGGAGTAGTGGTGTGACCAAAGCATGTTTCCAAGATTTAGAAACAGTAACTTCTTAAAGAGATGCATTTTAAAAGTTGGGCAAGTTAATCAGATTGAAGGGCACGCTTGCCGAACACAGAAGGTGGACAGGGGTCGAGAGCAAAACCTGATTTGGTGGTAGCACGAAGCAAAGTGAAGGTCAGCAGCTCTATGGGGTTAAATACACCCTACTCCAGCACACATCTATTACTATCTGGCATGCCTTAGTGTATCGGAGAAAGAGGCCTGAATGTCTTTAACTTTTCTTAAAAAGAAACCAGCTAACTCATCATACTGAGGTTGTGAGAGGGAGGTAACTGGAGCAATGTTAACTGGATCTGAGAGTGTTTTTACTACATGACTGAGTTTTAGGGCAGAGTTGAGGTGAATCTATTTTATTGGACTAGGAGGCTGACGATGCAACAATTTGTTTTGATAGTTTTTTCAAGTCTACTTGTACTTCTGTTTTTCCGCTTTACTATAGGATTTGCGCCATTTCTTTCTGCTGTAATCTTTTTGCTAGGATCCTGCCAAAGTTTTCAAGCGCTTCATAAATTTGAGACCTATGCGTAGCTAGTTTTGTGGCTAATTTCATAGCAAAGTGTTGATATATTAATTTTTTGAACTGCAATGGCCTTTAATGTACCGTATTTTGTGGTCTAATTACCTCCACCATAAGTTCTATTTCTAATAACCTTAACTGATTCGTCCTATCCTGAATTTCTCCCCGAATTTTGCACTGCTTAGCTATAGAATAGCATAATGTTTCCCCCCGGCCTTGAATGAGTCCCAGATAATAGAGTCCGAAGAGGTTTCGCGATTGTTTTAAAAAAAAAAAAAAAATCCTTAATCCAATTACGCATATGGTCACAGTATACGGGATCCAATTGGAGTTTGTGCTCAAAGGTCCATGCCTTTGGCGGGGGCCTGGAACTAATATCCAGTTCCAATACAACCGGGTTATGATCTGAGATGATCCTGGGTTGAATCTCAATCTTAGCACTTGCTTCCTTTTCAACTGATATAAAAAAATAATCTAAGCGCACGTGTTTTCTATGGGGAGCCGAATAAAGTTTCACTGGGAACCCCGTTACTATGAGCACACCATACATCCGCCAATCCAAATTCTTTAACTAAACCTCGAGTCACTTTAAAAACTTTAGTTTTTTTCCCCCTCCTATAAACGATTGCTGGTAATATCGAATCCACCATACAAATGAAGATTAAAATCACCACAAGATTAACGGGGATGGCCACACCGCTAATTCAACACTTGCATTATACATCAGCTCCGGATCATCCAGATTAGGGCCATATATAGAACAGTCATTGGGGAGCCATCAACCAATATTTCAACAATAACCCAGTGCCCCCAAACATCCTCCTTTACCTGTTTACAGACACCAGACCGTATCTCCTCAAAATCGCAACTCCTCTGGTGGTTGAACTGTCTAGTACAGGCAAGTATTTCCATACCCAAATCATTCAGCCACTTTAGATTGTTCCACATAATGAGTTTCTTGTACACAAAGCAGATCCACCTGCATTATCTGTAGAATTTGAGCCATCACCCCCCTTTTCCTTTTATCATTTAAACCACAAATAATCCACTAACAAATGGAAAATTTACCTATCACTGTTACACAATTAAATCAGTCACTCCCTGTCTGCTCTGCCCAGACCCTAAGCTACATTTCATAAATAAAGAAAACCTTATCCCTGACATGAAAATAAGTACCATAACCTTGATGCCTAATGAACAACGTATCACAAACATGCCTTCCCTCTACCACCCATGCCCACCCAAGGCTGCCCACCCCCCACCCAAATGAGGCATAAGGACTAAGTTAGTCCTCTTGTGATGGAGAGTGGATTAAGAACACTCCCCCCTGCCCCCCCCCTTAGAAAAACACAAACACAGTAGAACAATACCACCTGGACCATTAGAGTGTGGGCACCCAGACTACTTAAGAGCACACTATTCTCTTATTGCTAAATTTATTTTTATATTGTGCTCAGAAATTCCTTCGCTACTATTTCAGAAACAAAGAATTGTGGTGTTCTTATAAATTTTCAGTTTAGACGGATTAAGCAGAATGGCCTGTGCTCCTTTAGCTTGAAAGAGTGCAATCATTTGGTGCAAATGCCATCTTTTTTAAACCGGGGCGAACAAAAAATTCACAGCCCTTCCCACCTCTCTTCCTGTCTGGCCTTGCCAAATCAAATGTAGATGCCCGAAGCAAAAAATGAAGACAAATCGGTATGGCCCTAGGCCTTTCATTTGACCCCCTGTTCCACCACGCAGATGAAATGCGAACCTATGTGCTCTCAATCTATTTCCCACTTCAAATGCTTACGTTCGGGAAATGCTTCTGAAAACAATTCAATGACAAACTGCCGAGTATCTTTGCCTTCTCTCCCTTCCGGTATCCCCAAAATGCGTAAATTATTCCTTCTGGAATGGTTCTCCAAATCAAATGAGTTTCCAATTGGTATCTTCTTTCAAAGCTTGCAGAGATGCTATCGTCGCTTTCTGCTGTACTATTTTGTCCTCCATCGTTGAGATCCTCGCCTCAGCTTCCCCAATCCTTGTGGAGATCTCTGTGCAAGTCTTAGCAACTCGGCGCACAGTATTTTGCAGTTTGCGGACAGCACCCTGAGTCCGTAGTCCCTCCGCCTTAGTCTCTTCCTGGTGCACCATTATAACTTGGTATATAGTACTGAGGGTAATCTCACTTTCTACCATGGCACCAGCGGTTTCTCCAGTATTGGTACCGGAACCTCCGTCTTCACCAAGCTGTGGGGAAAACGAGTAATCCCAGACTAGTGATCCAGTTTTGTCAGAGGTCTCTTTCGATAGAGGATTGGCAGTGTCCCTTAATTTACGCACTGTCCCCTTATCAATGGATGCGTCCATACTCATTCCCTCGTCATCCTGCTGGTAATTACTAGTGTTGCTCTTATCTGCCCAATCCTCCCCTAAACTCTCATTCTCGGAGTTAGAGGGGTCCGACATTGTATAGAACTTCCCCCTGAATCCCCAGAATCCAGATCTTTAATTAAATCTTTATCAGGATTCTCCGTATTTTCCGTATTTTGTAAGTCCTCTCGACAACTGTTTCCATGATTTTGGTGATCGGTACTATGAATTTTATGCTCCCAAATCCGGGCATCCCCCTGGCAACGATCAGACAACATTACTGCTGGTATAGGATGGGGCTGATTGAGTGTCTCGAAGATCTCTGGTACTTCTCCCACCTCTTTTGTATTATACAAAACATTGTTACCAGCAGAGGGCGCTTGTCTCTGAGAGGGGGTAGTTTGATTAACCGCCCCAACTGCCACAGTGTCATTACACCACAAATCATCCCTTACACCCCCAGCATTGAGCAATATGGCACCCTTTGTTTATTATCGAAATTGCTGACCCAGGCGGCATTGAGGATATTTGTTTCAGTTTCTGACTTGATACTACTGCTGATATTTTGTTGCAAGCAGCTGTCATTCCAGAGGCCCCCGGAGAAACACTAATGTCCGAGTCAGCCGGACTCTTACCTTTACCCAGTGGTTTCTTGAAAATCCCGAGAGCCGTTTGACGTTTTCGAATGGTGCCGCCTCCCCTTCTGTACAGATTTGGGAGAGGAGCCTGCAATCTCACGGCGCGTTCCAACCTCACCGCCTTGCCCGGCAATCTTGTTTCCACTCTCAGCAGGGGGGTAGGCGGGCGTAGTCTGGACCACAGATGTAGCCGCCGCAGCCCCCGCGTCTTGATACCCTTGCTGGTATTCTTCGGAGCCATTGCGATCCGCACTGAGGATTCCGCTAACCGCCGATGCCACAGGTAACGTGCTCCTGGGTTCCACTGATGCCGCACAGTGGAGCTCCGCTGTCCGCTCCGGTCAAACTGCAAAGGTACTTTGGAAAAAAAGATATCGCCACAGCATTACCCGATCAATCCAGCATAGACTATATTCCTCAGGAGGTTAGCCGGGGGGGGGGCTACACGGAAGATGAAACGATAGATTCAGAAGAGGAAATGAAGGAGTTTAGCTCCGACATTGAAATTAAAAAAACTTCCACAAGACCAAAGTGAGGAATTAGCAGCATATATAACCTGGGAGTAGGTGGAGGGAGCAATAATGTCCCTCATAATGGGAAAAGCTGTGGGCCCGGATGGCATCCCCCTTGAATTTTATAGGACATTTTGTCATGTTTTAAGACCGGAACTTATGACGTTTCTTGCTGCCCAAGGTGGAAACGCGCCAGTCATGGCGAAAAATGACTTTTTTTTTGTCTGTTTTTTTTTTTAAAGGACAAGCCTGATTTGCTTCCATCATCATATAGACCAATCTCATTAATTCAGACAGCAAGGTCTTTTCTAAAATTATTGCTCTGCGCTTGGGATTGGTCATTTCTGCTCTAGTCTCTAATTTTCAGCATGGGTTTATCCCAGGAAGGGATACTGCTGATCACGTGAGATGAGTAATATCCCTCCTGGACTGGGCTCAGGCAACGGAATCCGCGTTTGGTGTGATCCTGTTGGATGCCGAGAAGGCGTTCGACAGGGTTTGCTGGCCATATATGTGGGATGGTTTTGCGATTGAAAGGATTCTGCCCTCAGTTCTGTCAAGCAATATATATATGTCCAGTAGCCGCTATACGAATATCCGGACAGGAGTCCGGGTCATTTAATATCAGCAGGGGGCACAAGGCAAGGGTGCCCGTGCGCCCCTCTTTTATTCGCATTATATATTGATTATTTTTTTTAATAAACTAAACCAGCACATAGATATTAAGCCAGTCCACCTTTGACATATTGAGTATAGAGCATTGGCCTATGCCGACGATAGTCGTAGTCACGAGTCAATTAAGTTATTGGCTAAACAGTTCGGGTGTTTTTCCGGTTATATATTAAATATAGAGAACTCAAATTCTCTAAGGGGATGTGTGTGATGAGGGTCAATTACTAGCATTCTCAGACCTACGGGAGAAATATGGATTAGGTAAACATGAATTCTTCAAATATCTCCAAATCCGTAGTTTTCTTGCTCGGTTGGTCAGGAAATGGACAACAGTTTAAGATCCCTTTAATTGAAAATATGAAGAAAAAACACCAATCTGTCAATTCTACCAACAATTAGTGGAAACCTTTCCGGACTACTTAGATTTTTGGGGGGAAAAATGGGAAAATAAATTGGGTGTTGAGGATATTAATATAAAAATCTCTTGAGCTTGCTAACCAAGTCTTAATGACGGGAAGAATCCACAGTCAACATTATAAGGCCCTCTAAGATCTATATTATACACCAAGGTGGATTGCTAAATGGGGGCCAACTGTTTGGAGTCAAATGTAATAGGTGTGGTTTATCAGCAGCGGATTTAATACATGTTTTTTTACATGTCCTAAATTTGGGGAACTTTTCAAGGAAATTGAGACATTCTTGGGTTAAATAATGGGATCCCCGGTGACAATAACGGGTGAATTAGTACTAATTGGGGTAGGGTCGGACAGTGTGGCTAACATGAGATCTAGAGTTATAACTTTGCGCTTGAATCACTAATGATTGGATCAGTCCTGATCCACCCACTTTTATGAACTGGGGCTCAAGATTGCTAGCCATGTACAATCTAGAGCTATCAATTTACAAAACTGAAGGGAGAAGGAAAAGAGTTAAGGGAGAGAAAATTTGGTCTCCAATATCAGAATGGATCTAAAAAAATTATTTGTGTGGTTTTACTAATTGAACCGACTTGTTTTGGGTTGTGAAATGTGAAGCTTGTATAAATACTGATTCATTGTCGGGGAATCTCTGCCCACTTATTAGTTTGACAATTTTTCAGTTTTCTGTCTGTTGTCTATGAAATTTCATTAATTTGTGTCTGAATTGTCATTTTGTGTTGCTATCAGTATATCTGTTGCCTTGTTAAAGGGTTAAAATATTCAATAAATATTTTTTTTCAAAGTATTTGCGCCAAGCTCTTTTCAAGCATTTATATCTTTTTGTTTGAATATACCATGGGGCCGACGAGAGGGATGTGGTGATTCCTACTCGTAAAATGAAGTAAAGGTAGCTCAGTAATATGAATTAAAGGCATCTAACCCAATTCATTCAGGGTATCTAACCCAATTCATTCAGGGTAACTCTTATAAGATGGTACAGGGTAGATCATAGATTACAAGTAGCATACACGCCATGCACACTACAATAAATGCTCCAGCAGGTAATTTTTAGGTTTTATCTGCACAGCGCTTGCGAAATCTATTCAATATAAATCTCAAAATTGGTTTAGATCCTAGTCTTACTTTTCATTTGTCCATTTGCTTGCCACTTTTCCTCCGTTTCTATTGGTTTTAGTATACTATTTCCTGTTTGTCTTTTTCTTTTCAATGTTCCATGGTCCAAGTACTAAAATTCATCCATTTTTGTGTGGAACTTTCTTTGGGTTTCCCCTGAAAAGCATGTTTTTTCTGTTTTTTTTTTTTCTTTAAGAGTGCATGCCCTTGAAGCCCCTGCCTTCATTCCTGCTGCTCCTCCCACTTTCTGTTGCGTCAAACTCCCCCAACAACCTGACCTTCTCCCAATGTCCGATCTCTATTTAACCTGCCAACTGTCCATTATTTAACACTCCTCCCACACATTCTTTGTTTTTCCACTCTTCTCCCTCTTGTTGCAAAGAACGCACCTCCAATGGCGGTAGCAATATGTTGCTTCGCAACCTTAAATAATTTTGCGCAGGGGCCTATTGAGTTTTATTCGTGCTGGTTGCAAAGGAAGAGGTGAGTCCCATCCTTTACATATTTCCAGGTCGATTTGAAAAGACTAGCTCACAATCGATGCATCTTGGTTTCGGCAATAGACAGGAACATGTACCGATACACGCGTACATTTTGGACAGACAAGAGGGAAATTTAGAAAGTAATGCATGAAGGTGCAAATTCTTACACTGGAAAACCAGTGGCTTTACAGCTGCCCAACGCGGCTGACCGGAAGGACTGTTCAGAGAGCTCGGATGCTGGTGCCTATCAGGCCCTTTTCCTGATGACCAAGCAAATCAATGATTGGAAGCCTGACAACAGCTGGAGTTCATGGGACTGACATCTTCTCAAAATAGTTTCTCGCGTTGAAACCATCAATACGTTGAAGCATGCATGTGTCCTTTTTAGGTCTTGGCTGGCGAAAGCAGCGCGCATGCACTACTCAGCATTCGAGAGCTTCTTGGAATCAATACAGATTCCAAAGCTCTCAGGCGGAGTTGGAGCCCCGCTCATCTTTTTGATTGGCTCATGTCATCTTGAATGCAAAACGCTGGCTTCTCGTTGTAAAGGCTTGTTAGTCCCTCCTTGTTGACGCCATGTCTCCTTTTGGCCACGCCCACCAGGATTTGATCTTTTACCGGCGGCATGACACTCCTTCATTAGGCCCTAAGCACTTTTTTTTTTTTTCTCCCTCAGCTTTGGCAAAGTCAGCCGCATGTTTGCTTTCGCATCGCGCTTTCACTTAGAGTGAAAGCGCGATGTGAAAGTAAACACGCGGCTGCCTTTGCGGTACTGCGCTTTTACATGCAGATTTCTATAGCGCGAACTCTACCTTGGAAACCCTTGGGTGGAGAGGGAGGGGGGGCTGGGATACCTAAAGCATTTATCGTCTGCGCTTGTGTCCTGGAATATTCACACTTCCAGCACCTTGAAGCCACGCACCCCCCTAGTTGTCAAATGCTATCGAAGACTGGTTTCCGTTAAAAAATAATAATAATAATCGGACGGCTATTTTGTTTAAAAGGGGTCGCATACAAATTAAACGGGAAACACCGCCTCCCTCCTTGTGAAAAAAGCAGCAGTAACTAAAACAAACACTAATTCCTATTTCGAAGTTGTCGACACTACTGCAAAAGCATCCTTTTAGAGATGATGGAAGTCGCAGGAGTGTGGGAGACCAGGCCATGTATGGAAGAAACTCTGCGGCCTCGGACAGCACGGCGAGCACTCACAGAAACGGAGGAATGTGGCCTCCTGAAACCGCTTCTCGAAGCCACACACAGCGAGGAGCAGGAGCTTTGAGCACATGCACAGAGGACACCGTCCTGCAGAGCACACTGTCACCGTCCCCCGAAAACCGGGGCCTGTCTCTGATCTGCGGGTGCAGCGCTGCCAGCTTTACATCACTTCCGCCCTAAACACTGCATGGTATGGAGGGCTGTAGACAAAAGCTACGAAGACAATCTGGATATGCAAACTAGTCACCTGTTGATTAGAGTGGCATGAAGCGCTTCATAACCTCTTTATTATGAGAGGACTAGGGTCACAGAGGATGCAGATATTATTCGCAGAGGAGGGTTCCACAAGCTGTCCTGGACCTATTCGAAGTCTAGAGTGATTTTAAACCGATTGTTCTGTTAATCTGCTGTCTCACAGCGCTTGCCGAGCGTTCGATCAACGAGGCGCTCTTTGCACAAACAGAACTCTCCAGAGTCCTTCTCACTGGCATCAGCAGCACCAAGAGATGGTTAAACACACTCAGACCACGAACCCCGGGGCAATAAGTAACTAAGGGCTGCAGTGGAAATGGGAACTTATTTCATGTATCGGTGCTTAGTGTTGCTTCTAGTATCTTTACAGTGCATTATGGTAGTTGCAGTCACCGTTATTTTTCCACGGTGGAAATGCCAGTTTTTTTTTTTTCTCTCAACATTTTACATTCAAAGTCATGCTACCTCAGCACTCCAGCATTAAAAGGTACCTACTTTGACCGCGCACCGCTGATGTATGCAGGATCCAATTTTTTTAAATAATTTTTTACATTTCATGATTTGGGGCCCCGGAGACCCCCCTTCAGTTATTCTGGGTGATCTGCAGCATCTAAAGAGGGTCCAGAATCCACAAATATGCAAAGAATCCATGAACCCAGAGACTAAATCAACCAACTCTGCTAGCTTCTGTCATTTGATCAGAGCTGAACCAGCTCGCCCACTTTACCCACTCTGCACTCTTGCATGCGCATTAACCCACTAGCCTCTTGCCCCGGTTTATTACCTCTGCTTAGTAACCGTGCCAGTGGATTCATTAGCTAGCTCCTTATTGATGCGTTACCCACGGAGCTGTCTAACCGGATTTCTGTCTAAGATACAGGGCCAGCTGCTCAAACACCCCCCCACCCTGAGACGAAGAAGTGGTGTTTGAGGTGGGTGACTGCTCCATGTTTAATGCACTGGCACGCTGCAGTGAAAACGGACAGCAGAGCAGACGTCGGATTGGGGCAAATCTGACCATCGGGAATGATCCAGGTGTTGTAGGGCTGGCGTGCTTGTGAAGGATGGTGTAGCCTGTAAACTTAAGGCGTTTGGATAGCAGAGAAAATGGTCATCGGTTTGCAGACAGGATGAGGCGTGAAGCTCTCCAAAGGGGCTGAGGCATGAGTGTTAATCTGTAAAATTGGGTCTGCACCGAGGGCATTGGTATAGGTGCGAGGGGCAGCACCTCGTACATAGGCAGCAGCACTGGAGGTAATTTATACGGCTAGAGCTGAGGGTTCATTCCGGGATAGCAGAGTCTGGGATCCCTGGGGGCGGTGGAACTGAGAGGTGCAGACAGGGGTACCAAAGCTGAGGGATGCATAACTGTGCTTTTAGTAAAGAGTAACAAAGCATGCATATGCGCTGGGATAGAGGTGAAGGTGCTGCTGGAGTTCCTAAAGTGAATGAGCATTATAGATGACAGGGAAGTTTTTGTTGTATCTTGTCATTCAGTCTAGTATTCTGACACATGACTGCTTATTCTCTTAACTGGTGTGTATTTTCCTTTATCTTACTGTAAAATGTGAGTGAACTATATGACCATGTTGCCGGGGTAACAAGCGCTACATAAATGCAAACCTTTTTTCCCCCTCTTCTACCCCTCCGCTATCCTTCTCACCAAAAAGTGCTTCAACCCCCCATTAGGGGTAACAAGCGCTATATAAATGCTAGCCTTTTTTCCCGCTTTTATCCCTCTGCTATCCTTCTGAATCCAAATAACTGACTAACCTATCCACCACTCAAATTACTTTCACTATACTAACTCAAAACTAATCCTTTATGAGTTCCGGAGTAGTGTGCTATTCGCTGAAAGAGCTTTGACGCCTCGTCAGGGGTAGTAAGTGCTATATAAATGCAATTACAATACCTGAAGGTATTGGAGCGCTTTACATGAGCTCCTTTTACGTTACACAAAAGCACATTCAGGCACTGGGAGATTATGTGAACAGCAGGCAGGGCAGCTCGGGAGGAGCGCTTGAGGCAGACTGGCAATGTTTTTTTTTTTTTGTTTGTTTGTTTTTTATGTATGGTGCCGCCCCTAACTCCTTTGGAGACCTAATCTCCAGACCTTTTTCGTGACCGTGGAATCCCCTCTAATTCAGACGTGAACAGCATGGGACTTGCCTCAATTTGGGACATTCATGCCACAGCTTTAGATCATCAGCGCGCAACTTAGCCTCCCCAAGTTGATGCGCTTAAACTTTTTTTTATTCATTGCTTTTCGACCTCGTTCGCGTCTCACGTTCCTGACTTGTATTTGAAAACTAAATTCTGTGTCCCGTATATCATGTAGAATCTGCGTTCAGGACCTGGACACTAACTGTGACCAATAGGAACAAGCATTAAATATGCAATACGTCTCGCCTTTCATTAAGTTAAAGCAATTTGCTTTGCTATACAATACCATTAGTAAAGCAAATGGCTTTAACTCAATCCAAGGCGAGACCGATTTTCAATGCTTGTTATACTTTTTATTGCAATCGGAAGCCTAAATTACTGTCACTAAGTTATGACAAAGCTTTCAACATCCCGTTATTTTCAGTGAGGTGCGAGGGCGCTTTAATTCCCAGCACAAACTCCCTGGGAATATCACCTTTTAGGTTTTGTTGCAAATCAGGTGGTTATTTTACTCTTCTAGGACAAAGCACTCTCACCTGGATACAATATGAGATGTATTGAAGAGGTTTTCTGTTGACCTCATGACTCTGATTCTGTAGGGGCTGGGCATAATTTATTAGCAGTACTTGGTCATTGTGCAAAGTGAAGGTAGATCGATACAGTGCATTGTTTGTGCCTTTTTCTGGTAAGTGCAAACGTGCATGCACAAGTTTGTTGGTAAGTGATCTACCCCTCCCTTGGCTAGTAGATGGCCTCAGTGCATGGTTTCACAGTGCTGCATTGGAAAACATACTGAACAGGAGTTATGCTTTAACTGTATTAAATTACATACATTGTACACAGTAGCTTAATAAGGATGCCAAGGGCCTTGGTGCAGGCAGGGATGATTGCCCCTTTGACTGCTGTTGGGGTAATAAATTGAAGCATTGTCGGTGGTCAAGGTGCGCCAGTGCACCTGCTGCACTAATGGTAGGTACGCCCCTAGTGTTGCCACTGGACTAGATTTAGCGTAATATTTCCAATCTGTACTGAACCAGTTTGATGTGTCACACCCTGCTAAAGTGAGGCTACCAACCATTTGTGGTGGTCTAAAATACTGAGAGATTTCATCACCACTACTAATACACCTTAGTATTTTTTTATTAACATCCAAACCCCCATAGTTAAGCGAGCGAAAATAAATAGAATCGCCTTTTAATGTCAAGTGTTGGTATGCACCTGCAGCATGCCCTGGTCTCCCTCTCCCTCATTTCTTTTTAAACTATTTTTTTCGTTGAAACGCTTCAATTCAAAGTCTCTTGCAGAAAGTCTACAATGCAGAGTGCTCCTAACTGAAAAGGTCTAAGGTTGCATTGTGTGCAGCTATTTTCAGTGGCTGAGATGGAGATTTGTTATAATTCATCAGTTTCTCTTGAAGCTCAAGAACCACAATTGCCAATCGGGTAACTCCAAATGTAGAAATGGGGAAATAATATAGACCAATATATTCACAATTTACACAATCCACACAGCCCATACACAAATGCAACACACAACGATACAAGCATGTATTCCACACACAGGTATACAGACTGCTTGCCACCACACATCCGGTTCGGTTCCCATGAGCAGCTATAGATTTATAAAGAATTAACCATATAATAATTATATGCCTCTTCCAAAGTATATAGTATGTAAGCAGTTGCTGGGCTTTTCACCTGCTTTTTACAGTCACACATAGCAGATCTATTTGGCAGTATTTTTTTTTTGTAAAGATGTCGCATGGCTGCTTTCCAACATGGCTTAAAGTAAATAAAGCGCTATGGCACGACTAGCGTTGCCCGCGCAATACCACTTTCTTTTTGTTTACTTTACACCATGTCGCACAACAGTCTGCACTGCTGTGGACCACTTTAAAAAACCTTGCCTACGTCAATAGGTCTTGCATAGGCAAAACCTGTAGGCTTTGCCAATGCTTGTCGTAAATAGCTCTAATGCTTTTAGAACTATTAAAGTTACAGTACTCGGTAGCAAAAACGTTATTATCCATTAACAATTCTCTTCCGAATGTGTATCTGTATTTACCTCAACTGTACTTTGGAACAGTACTGTGCACCCTAATCCACTGGCAGATGTGTTTATATATGAAGCTAAACCCAGCATCTGATTGCTCTAATTGGATCACGGTTGATAACCTGCTTTGGTTCGTTTAAAGTCTTAAGACCTCCTCCTTTAAACTTTTCCGACTACTGAAGATGGACTGACTTAACATAGCGGTGCACTTCTTGAGCCTTGACCAGTAGCAAGTTTTTTCCCTTAGTGTGAGTTCTATAGGGAGAGAGCAAAGTTTCCATGGCTTTAGTCCTCACCTTTGTCACCAGAGCTCCTTGAAGTCACTAACTGTGCTGTAGGTGGTCAGCTTATATCTTGTCGAGCTCAGGTGAAACTGTCCGTTCTGACCGTGACATATGCATTTGAGATCTTGCCTGGTGCCTTTCAGGCCACCGAAAAGCATGCTAGGGGTGCAAACTCCACCACGCGGCAGCTGGTGGAATTTGGCCAGAATTCCGCTGGTAGTGCAAAATATATTGCCCACCTCAAATGTATTGGTGATTCATTTCTTTATTACAGTTTTATAAAAGGGCAATCCTCCATAGTCCTATACAGTTATAATTGCACATAAATATGCACACTTATGCAGGACTACGCTGTCATATTATAAACCATCTTGATGCTGCTGAGGTTGTCGTGCAAGCCTAGCAGACAATCATGGTTGTTGAATTTATTATATAGATCTTTCTCATTTTGTATGCCTTTGTTTTAGAAGTACTTCAGATAACCATAGATGGGGAACTATTACCCTAAATGGAATGTAAAAGCATGAACATCATATGACGTTCCCCGTCAACAATGAGTTCAGCCTTTTTTCAATACTTATTGAAGCAGTGACTTGTGTTATAAAAATAAAAGTGCGCTGCTGCTATTAATGGAAGGAAACAAAATAGAGTAATCATTATGAGCATGGTAAAGAATAAAAACCGTTCAACCATTGTGCTGTTACATAAATTATATGCTTGCATGTTGATGCAATTATATTTTGTCGTCCTACCTTCCGCTCCCTATCCTAGTGTACCTAGGGTGGGTGAATCTGCCAGAATCCCTGCAGGGCAGTGATACTCCAAGTACGGCCCAGGGGCCGCATGCGGCCCTCCGACCTTTACATGGGCACCCTAGGCTGCTGTTTACTCAGCACAAACATTGAAGAATGTTAACCAGCAAACATTTAAAAGTAAATTTTAGTTAAAGGGAGTAGCTAGGGTGTACTGCACCCCTTAACTTTAGGAGCACCCTTCAAGACAGCAAACGTGTATAAATTATAGTCTCTTCAAAATTTAAAAAGTGTATTTAATATACCATCAAAAATGTTTCATCTTAGTGAATCGGATTTAGTAGTCCATTCAGAAGCACCCCCCCGAACAACGATGCAATTAGCAATTAAATCCAAACACAGAAGGTTTTGTACAGCACGCATCCTAAAGTCAAGTATTTTGAGGTCCTCTTGTGTGTAATAATGAAGAAAAAGGAGGGAAATTAAAATAATACAATTGTCCAGGATCACACAATTTGGTCACATGGGGTAGCCAGGATTCATCCTAGGACTTCCGGTTCCACATTGTGCTGTTCAGCTCAGCAACTAGTTGTACATGCTTAGCTTCCCCATGACCCACTCAAACCCCCCCCCCTCTTCCTCCCATCCCACCCATCACTGCTGTTCTCGGTCCCTCCAAGGCCAAACTTTTCAGCCCTGGGAAGATGTTTGTGAGTACCCATGCTGTAGGGTGGCAATTAATCTGTGGTAGGTATAGACCCCCCTGACAACCTCCCTGCGTTTATCAGTTGTGAAGTCCTGTTTCCTGTATGAAGGAGTTGACCTCTGTTACAGTGCATAAGCTAAGCGTAAATTCCCTGATGTAGACCCTATGGAGTCCCTGGACGTGGCTAAAAGATTATGAATTGAAGAGGGTGTTACACCGAAACAGACTTAATATTTAAGTGCCTGCTCCTGAACAAATGACTGGCTGGTAATGCAGAGTTGACCATGCATTTCTAAAGAACCCAATATCCCAAGAGACATGCATGCATTTCAAAGTTGTCGCCAGCAATTTATCACAAGTGCTTATAGATTAATCCTTTTAGTTTTGTACTTGTTCTATTTATTTTACTTGGCCAGATTGAAAACATTTATTTAAGTCTTGCATATATATGGAGTGTCTTGTATAGTAATCGATCTCATCCGGTATTGTTTTTTGTAAGTCTAATGGGGAAGGGAACCTTCTTGCTTTAACAATGTTTTTTTTTCATTCCTAGTTGGACTAAACAACAACAAAAATGGCTGCTGCGTGGACGTTGAAGGAAAGAGTGGCAAAGACAAAGAAAGGAAAGCTGTGGAGATGCACAAATTAGACTATGCTTCCACCGTGTTTGCTTAGCATTTGCCACATTCTACAAAAATGGCAGTCCAGATAAGGCTGGAATGTTGAGGCTTTTTGGACAACTTGGAAATAAATGGTTGCAGTCCTACGATATGTCTCCTTCAATTTATTTACTATAACTTTGTGCACTTCAATTTATGAGGATTAGAGAGTGATGGTCACTTAACCTTTTAAAAAGGACCATTGCTTATTTCACACTTCTGTATTCACAAACATTAGATAATCATGTGAAATCTGAGCTCTCAGACAAAGTGGGAGGACAGAAGTGGTAAATGGGGTGACAGCCTCTGGCACACAACTGGAATTGAACTTGGTATGGAAAAAGTTGGAGACCATGACAGCGTTAAAGCTAGAGGACATGTTGCTTATACCAGATAAATGCTGCCTACTGCAAAGTGGTATTGTGCCTGCATGTGGAAGTGCTTCCAACTGTGGTGAAAATTACAGCCAATACAGAAAGAGAAGGTGCTTGGAGTGTGCAAGTGCCTGAATGCAAGTGGTTGGGAAAACATGCAGTCTACCTTGTGTTCTTGCAGTTTAATCACTGGCTTTAAGTGTGCAGTTTTGTGATTTTCTAGAAAATCAAACCATTTGAAAGTTTTTAGCCAGAAGTGTATTCCTGTTTGGGGTGTTAGAATGCTTACTGTGACAGCTTATAGATTTGGCAACTTATAAAGCGCAAACAAATGCCCGAAGGCGTGAAGGCGCTAAAGTGGTTAGTCAACTAAGGGGCGAGAGCATCATCCCTGTACTAAAAACACATTACGAGGCAAAAGCCAGGTCTTCAAGGACTTGGGTAAAGGAAAATGGGCTCCCAGGCAAGAGATTGAGGGGAAGAGTATTCCAAAGCTTGGATGCTGCCACAGCAAAGACTCTCCCGCCCATCTTGCCCTTTGAAACCTTGGAATAACCAACAGGTTTTTACCAGCAGAACACAACTGTCTAGTAGGAATATAGAGTTAAGAGCGGCTGAACTCCCTCAGGCCCTGTGTTGTGAAGTGCTTTATGAAAACACAAAAGGCCTTCAATGCAATTTGTTTGGCAGCCTGGAGCCAGTGCAGCTTCCGAATAGCAGCAGAGACTGAATGATATTTAGGATGATCCAAAACCAGTCTTGCTGCAGCATTCTGGACAAGCTGCAACTTCAATTGCTGTCTTATTAATGTCCAGGTAGAGCGCGTTACAATGATCTACCCTGGACAAAATAAGTGCCACCGCCGCTTGTTTACACGTAGGGGGAGAGATATGGAAATACCTTCCTAAGGGTCTTAATAACCCCAAAACAAGCTGATACTGTCTTACTGACCTGAAGATTAAAGGACAGATTGTTGCCAACGGGGACACCAAGATTCTTTTCTCAGCCAGCAGGGTTGGAACCTTGCCCAAGCATTTCTGGCCACCAGGAGTGGGTCCAAATAGATTGTTGGCTGCCAAAATTCAAAACCTCGGTTTTGTCCCCATTTAGTCGGAGGTAATTAGTTGCCATCCAGGTGGCCACAACCTTCATGCAGTTAAAATTAGCAGCGGAGGCCTCTATCATTCGTGATGGACACAATTATCTGTGTCATCAGCGCAGGATGATGCCCGCAGCCCAAACGATCTAATAAGTTAGGCCAGCGGGGAGACCTATATATTAAACAAGATAGGGCTCAGGGATGAGCCCTGCGGAATCCCCACACGAGGTGGCTATGGGGTGAGAGTAGAATTGGTCCACCACCAGTGTCGAACCCATCAGGAAGGATGACTGAAGCTTCACAGCGAAGTCTGAGACCCCAATTTTCTGTACATGGTCAATTATCCTGATGGGAGAGATGGTATCGAAGGGTGTGGATAGGTCTAACGGAACCAGCACCGCTGCCTTCCCAGCATCACCCATGGTGTGGATGTTGTTTACTGCTGATAGTTGTGTAATCTCAGTCCCATGGTTACTCCTAAATCCATATTGGGAAATGTCCAGCAGATGCTGTTGTTCCAAATAAGTAATCAACTGGGCATTTAGATGTTTCTCCAGGATCTTGGCGGGAACGGGTAAGAAAGAAATAGGCCAATAGTTTTTAAATTCAGTGGGTTCTAAGTTGGATTTCTTAAGCAGAGGCTTAACAATTGCAGTTTTCCAGCTTTGAGGGTAGCATCGAGAAGAAATGGCTTGATTGTTGCTGTAAGGTGGGGAATGATATTTCCTCCCAACTTCATCAGTTTGGGAGAGACCGGTTCAAGTGGGGAGCCTGATATGATCCTTCAAAGAAACTGTTCAGTCGGATCGAGTGAGAAAAGCAGAAAGACAATCTCTCTTCCTAGTCTGTAGGGGACTGGGGGCTATAAGATTAGTCTTTTGAGCAGAAATGAGGGTCTCGGAATTCAGACCGTCCAAGGACGAGTAAATATCAAAATATTATGGAATGAAAGGATGTGGCCATACAATCACAGAAGACCTGCGAACTCTCAGTATTTGAGGAAGCTGAAGGTATGGATAAAAGATTGATCAGTTTAAATAGATCCCTGGAGGTCTTGACTGATTCGATCTTCTGATTGCAGTACAGGATTTTCTCTAGCTTAATGGCTGCTTCGTATTCTACCAGCATGGCCTTATGGTTGGCTTTTTCGAGCAGGTCATAATGTTTATGCCAAACGCGTTCTTGGCGGTGAAAAGCTAGTCTAAATATTCTCTGCGAACCAGGGAGAGGTGGGTTTCTTCCTACATACGTAGGATTCTTTAAGGGAGCAAGGAAGTCAATGGCTGCTGCAAGCCATGTTGAATACTCTGTAGCTGCCAGGTCCTTATGGTCAGTCCAATTTTGACTAAGAGCCCATAGAAAAGACTCCATACTTGTACCTTTCCAATTCTTTTTAAACACCTTATTAATGCCCCCTTTGGGGAGTTTCATGGGGGGAGGGGGCAGCATGATGGTCAGACCAAGTGAGGGGAAGAGGTTCATCCACCCTAAGACAATGGTCCTTAGAGAAAATGCCATCAAGAATGAGTCCTGCATCATAAGTAGCTGTCCTTACTAATTGTGCAAGACCGCAACATAACATCATGTCTTTAAAAACTTGTAAGACTTTACAAGAGTCGCTGGCAAAATGAAAGTTTAAATCTCCTGACATGTGAACAAGCATGAGAAACACTATCTGCACTACAAATCTAGCCTGGCAGAAGATGGGTAAATTGGTGCATAAATTGCCACTATATGCACCAGCACTACCACTGCAACACCACCCAGAGTTATCTGTCGCACAAGACAAAGTGGGAATGCAACTAATCCGAGAGAATAGATACGATGGAAAATGATATGTATTGCTTCAGGCAGGGGAAGGGCGCCTAAAGCATTAGACAGGTGGAATATGCAGTTTGACATACACCTTACCGATGAGAAATCAATCAATCAGGGAATTGTAAGCGTGCTACTCACCCGTGAGGGTCTCAAGGCGCTGAGGGTGTCCATAATTTTAGACAGAGTTGAAGTAGTGATCAGTGAGGTCATGGACATCGTTCATGAAGGAGGGCGGGAGCAGGATGTTATTACCAAGAGTCTATATAGGGTGCAAGTTGGTGTTGGGGGTGCCTCGGACCCAGTGTTTGGCTTTCATTGGTTGGCCCTTAGAAGTGATTGCCTTTTCTTTTTTGAGGAAGAAGGTGATGCAGCAGTTGTCAGTCCAATCTCAGGGGAGAACTATTCAATTTGTGTGGCGTGGTCTTTTGCAATGATTAAGTCTAGGGTAGCTCCTTTGTTATGGGTCAGGCTGTTTCAGGCTTGGGTATGGTTGAGGTCCTGGAGGAAAGATTTGAAACTGTTCACAAGAGGGTCATTGGAATTGTTCAAGTGAATATTGAAAATGCCAAGGAAAACGTGGTTGTTATGCTCTTCATTGTTAGTGGCAATAATTTCCATGATCTGTTCGATGAACGTGTGGGTTTCTCCAGGCAGGTGATAAAACGTGCGGAGGGAGCACCTTGAGTTGTTGGTGGACATGTAGCTCCTGAGGTATTCATGGGAGGGCAGGGACAGTGTGTGATTGTTAGAGTGAAAATATGTCTATACTGGCTAGGCCACCTCCAGAGCGTCCTGAATGGTCTAGTCTAATGATGTCCTGACAGGCAGGGGAGGCGGCGGTGTCCAGAATAGGAGTAGAGGATTAATTCAACCAGGTTTCAGTGAGCATTAGGATGTCTAGGTCCTGGTTAAGTATAGGATCAGCTATGTCAGCTGCGTATTTCACGGCTGAGCAACAGTTTAGTAATGCACATTTCAGGGTTGCTTTAGAGGTAGTGGAGGACGTACGTCAGATGGGAACTTGTGTGGGGTTTGTTTAATCACTAAACCTAGTCCTGCGATGGGGTAAGTGATAATAGTCACGATTTTTGTTGCCGGAAGAGTGTGAATGGCTGGAGCAAGGTTGTAGGTGTCAAGGAGGGAGAGTATATCGTCACTTGATAGCTGTCTAACCTATTTGGTTGGGAGGAGAGGTTAAGGTTGGGTGAGGATCTCTGGCGAGGGTGTGAGATCTCAGTCTAGGCAGTGATAGGGTCAGAGTGGTAGTTAAAGATTTGGGTGTTAGTTTGGAGGTGTGAGGACCAGTGGCGTAACTAAATTTTAGGGGGCCCCCCACTCAGCATGTTATTGACAGCGGCGTAGTGTTTCAGGTATAAGAAACTATTTTTATTCTGGCATTAATAGGGATAGAGGGTGTAGGAAATAATGTGCTGATCGTGCAACAAACTTCCAGTCTTATGATTAGCGTTGCCAGCTCATTATTTTGATGCCCCTGCAGGACAAAAACAAGCATCACCTAAAGCTGTATTTTCAGCACTTAACTGTGCATAATTTGAACAGCAAATATAAATAAACACTTAATTGTGTTCTAGGGCTGCCTGAATGATCCATGACTGATAATTAAAGGGAACAAAGACAGAAAAGTCACATTACAAATGCATACATTTTTATTTATAACCCTATTTCGTTCCAAGACGAGTTGGAGGTGATACGGACAAGTTTGAGTGTCAGCTCGAAACAATTACAGTTCAGATTTATGGCGTCAAGCTTTGAGTCAGAAGAGATTTCTAAGAGATTCTTGGTTGGGGGAGGCATTGAGAGTGTAAAGGAACAGCCAGGACCACTAGAATTGTGATTGTGCAGCTGCTGCGTCATAATCCAGAATCTACTGCATAATCTACAGATTTTAACAAAAAAAAAATTTCTTTCCATCTCAAATGGTTCAAAAGTTACTACAAATGCAGAGATATGAGTTGCAGCACAATGGAAGGTCCTTTGCACAGGTTGACTGATCACCTTATTGTTTATTGCTATTTCGGAGCGTGAGGAGTAACTCATGTGGACTACAAATCAAGGAGATCCAGTGGGTATGCAGAGGCAGACCGGGCAAGGAGAGGGGGGCAATGGGGCCCAACATCCAACCCGGCCCAGGCAGGCGAAGGCGCCCAAGCAGAGGGCCTGGCAATCGCAAAGGCCCGAAGGGCAAGAGTACATCGCATGGGGACTTAGGTTTGGAAAAGATGCAGTGCACGTAGTCGGACTGCAGGCAAAAAGCGGCAAACCCTCCGACAGGCAAGCCACCAACGAGCTCCAAATGTAGTCAAATCCTGTACGGGTGTCAGCCATTGTATCTGCCATTCGCTCAAGCAGCAACGCACGCCACAACCGAGCATGCGATTGTGAGGGGGGGCTCTGCCTTCTTCCATGCCGCTGCCACCACCAATTAGGCCGCCCCTAGGCATAGCCACAGGATGGAGCACCCCACCCCGTTTGTTGCTTCAGACAGGGATCTCTCACCCCCAACAGGACATGTTCCAGGGAATCGGATTGGGTAACCTAGAATCTTCCTGATCTAGGCAAGAATGTCCTTCCAAAAGGGTTGAATGGCAGTGCAATCCCACCAAATATGGCTAAAGTCCCCCTGTAGTCCACAGCCCCTCCAGCACCTATCCGAAGCATCGGGAAAGACAGTATGGAGCTTCTGGGGATATAAGTACCAATCGTATATTAATTTGTAATGGGCTTCTCTGATAGAAATGGATCTGTTAAATTTCTCACTACCTTTATAGAGCGAGCTCCATTGTTTCTCCGTCAGTGGTGTGTCCAGCATAGTTTCCCAAAAACCTGTGTCTTGGGGGCAGCCTGGGACCTGATGTATGTAAGAGCGAGTAGAGAAATGATACACCCTCTTGACGTGCCCCCGGATTTCACAAAGCTCTCTATAGGTAATAATTCTTGCGTGGCAGCCAGTCGCATCTGGGCTGTAGCAGCCAGCGCTGCAGCTGGAGATAATGGAGAGCGAAGGTCGCCCCAAACATGTCTGATTATCAAACGGCCTCCCTTTCTCCATTTATCAAAAGGACCCTCTGATTGGGCAGGGGTAAAGCCCGAGCTAAAGTGGATGGGCGTACAAGGGGATGGAAATGTCATTAAGGTTAACGCCCTTGTGACCACATCCCCACGCATGGAGCGTGGTAGCCGTAGGTGTGCCAAGATGAGCATTCTTTGAGTCTGTCCTGACCACCACACGAGATTCCATATGGTTCTACCCACCACCATCCTTTCCATATAGAGCCGTGCCTGTCAGAGGACCTGAGGGACCACTCTGATATGAATGAGTTGGGCCGCCTTCTAGTAGAGAAGGAAGTCTGGTAGGGACCCCCTGTAAGTCGCGGTTTGTTTAGTATACAGTATTCCTGCCATATAAATTTTTGTTGTCATCTACTTCAGTTCCGTAAATAACTCCCTGCCTACCGGTATTGGGAGAGATAGAGAAGCCGCAGCAGGGCATTCATCTTGACCGCGTTGATTCTTAGCCAGTTGATGAATGTCCAGCCCCACCTCTTAAAGTCTGCCTTAAGCTGTCGCAGCAGTGGTGGGAAATTGGCTTTGTATAAGTCGGATGGGTATGGGGTGATTTTGATGCCCAGGTAGGTTATATCCCGGTGGGCGCATGTAAATGGCAAGGACGCTGCTATTGCCGCCATTTCCGTCTGAGGAACCGTTATGTTAAGTAAGAGGGATTTCGACAGGTTAATTTTGAAGCTCGCTACTTCCTCAAAGGCACTAAGCTCAAACTGGATTGCCAGAAGAGACTAACTGGGTTCTGTGACGGGTAAAAGGACATTATCTACAAAAAAAGGATATCTTATGGTCATCTGAACCGAATTTAATCCTGTGTATCTCAGGGTTGGCCTGAACACGCGTCGCGAGAGGCTCTATGCATAGCGCAAAAAGCATGGGCAATAAGGGGTAACACTGGCACATGCCCTGCGAGATTAAAAAAGTCTGAGGTCACCCCATTAACTAGGACCCAGGATCTTGGACTGTGGTAGTTCGCCTGCAACATACCCAGAAAAGTGTCCCCAAACCTTCCGCCCCCCCCCCCAAGCAGTAACGCACCTGCGCCATCAGCTGTTACACCAATATATTCCTTCTCTCTCTTGGATCGTAGCTGCCTCGCCAGTCATGAGCCAATTTTGTCATTCCATTTGTACCCCCTGGCCTCAAGGCGTAAAGGGTCTTTTCCGCTCTATTAGCGTAAATCGACTGCAGCTTACCTCTAACTGCTGTGACCTTTCTTTGGGTGGCCATAGAGAGGGCCTCCTTATGCAATGTTTCCATTTTCTGTAGTTCCTCCTCCAAAGCCCACCTCTCTGAGGTTTATCGCCAGAGGGCGGTTATCAGAGAGATACATTTTCCCTGAATGACTGCCTTGAAGGCATCCTAGTTAGTCAGGGGAGAAGTGTCCCTGGGGTCATTATTGAGGAAAAAAGTCAGTAACTGCTTGACAGTTTCTCGTAAAAGTCGGTCCCTACAAAGCTTATCAGGAAAATACCATCTTATTAATGTGGAACGGGGAGCTGGCCAGTCCATCCCTATTTCTAGTGGTGCGTGGTCCCACAGGCATATCTGGTTAAAGTTGTACTGTCAGGGTGGCGAAGCGGAGTGATTGGCTAAGAAATATGTGGTCAATCCTCGAGTACCCTCTGTGTGCATGTGTGAAAAACGAAAAGTCATGTCTAAAAGGTTGCAATATTCTCCAAATATCTAATAACCCCATGTTTGTAAAGGTGGATTTAAGTGTCTGAGGGAAAACTCCTGCAGGAGCTCAGTGTGGGTGGGTGGAATCTAGAGAGGGATCCCAGATACGGTTGAAGTCCCCCAGAAGCAAATGTCCCCCAGGGCGAAACTCTCAAGGGTTGTGAGGAACGTGCGGAGAAAGTCCACTTGGCCCGAGTTCGGAACATGGACCATGGCAGTGGTGCATGGGCGACCTACAAGACACCCCCTAACCATCCGGTATCTCCCCTCCTTGCCCGATTTCGTCTACGATGGCTGAAAGGCCACCGAAGCGTGAAACAGGAGTGCTGCTCCATTTTGTTTAGAGGTATTGGAGGAGCGAAGAATCAGAGGGTAGGACCTATGTTGTAGGTGTAACTCATCCCCCTTTTCAAGTGGGTTTCCTGAAGGGCGATTTGCGCCAGGTTGTCCCCCAGAAACTTCCAGATATGTTGCTGTTTGTTAGGTGAGTTGAGCCTTCTAACGTTCCATGTCATGCACTTAAGGAAGCCATGGGGAAAATATCGAACACCCCCAGGGTCAACCCCCTCACCTCCCTCTCCGAGAATAAATGAGATCCATCATGGGCATAACTTGATAACATGAAAACCAAACAAAAGAAGAATACAGAGTGTCAAGGAAAGCAAGACAGTCTCACTGTTGGTGAGTCCCGGTGCGTATCCATGACCGGTTCAGGCTCCTTGCGTTGTTCATCGTTGGGCTCTTAGCATCCCTCGGCCAGTTCACGTCAGGGCGCGGAGGACACCCGAGTCTAGAATATCCGTGCGAAAGAACTTCTTCAACCATTTTGCCTTGAGTCTCGCTCCCACGGCGGAGGGCTCTTGCTGTACGCTCATCCCAGAAAGACAGGCGTACCTGACAAACAGTGCTACGAGGGCACAACAACAAGGGCAAACAATTGAGCAGGGTCAGAGCTTTAATATGCCGTGGAGACCACCACCTCCTCTGGCCAAATATTTAAAACAGGTAGGGGCTGCCTGGCCCCCCCCTCCCGGGCCATATTCGGCCTTGGGAACCACCACCTCACAGGGGGCCAGCCCATGCATACTAAAGGGGAATGTGTGGCCTTCCTTCTGGAGCCATTAATGGCCCTGGGGACCGCCACCCCCCAGGGCTGGCTCCTGCTATCTTCTGAGGTGCCCGCATGGGGTACAGATACATGGGGGACTTTAAGGGCCCCAACTGTATGTTTGTTAGTCACCAGGTTTTCTCCTCTTATCTGGCTTATTCCACAGTCAAGCCTCTGTGTACATTTCCTGGGTCCAAGTCCTAGGCATTGCCCCCCATCCCATCTAAACTCGTGCACCTATCTTTCACTTTTGCTGTATTCACTCAGCTAGGGGCTGCACTCAAATGTAGGCAGTGAATTCTACAACTAGATGTGGGAAACCAAGGTGATGGGAATTAGGAGAAATGTGGAGTCCTTAGTCACAAAAGAATAGACTCCTAGGCAACAGTGCACTTCACTCACCAAACAACTCACACTAGTAGGATGAGAATGGACAACAGGAATGTGGTCAAAGGGGAGACAACAAATTCAAAATTGTACAAATTTATTCAAAGATTCATTGATAGTCACAAATATCAAACAATACACATTGTCGTATAGCTATTTATGAGGCAATGTCACATGATACAGTACAGAAATAATCATCAAATAGTTAAAAACTACCACTTTTCTTTAAAAAAACATTTGCAAATGAAATGAACAGCATAAAACATAAGATTGGGAACAAAAAGAAAAAAACAAATTAGTCCTATTAAAACAAAGAAAAACCACCAAATCAAGGATTCATCAGTTGACCCTAATCGATATCACTTCAGTTATGTGTCACAAAAACAATCATAGGTTTTATGTGGTTTCCATTTTTAGGAGCATCGACGCGTTTCGGTGGGTACTAATTCACAGCCAACACCTTCTTCAGGAAATGTTATACAAGGTCCCAATATCAGTTACACTAAAAGAAATAATATTTCTTATTCGGCAAAATATGTCCTTATGAGTCCTGCCGAGGTTTTATCCATATATCTGGTCCATAAAATTCCTTCACATAATTTTAGAGGAAAGCCTATATAGACAAAACATGAACGCTTGATTATATCAACTCCGGGTTAAAGTAAACCTCAGGACGCTAGTCTAGCTATCCGGATACAGTCCTTATTAGTATTCTCATAAAGAATAGTCAAAAGACCTCAGCACGTTTATCCAGAGATACAAAGCCCGTTTCTTCATCGGGTGTCAGAAAATAAGAACGTCCCAACCCTGGGATCTATGCAAATGGAGCACTTTGTGCCGCCTGATATGATGCGCACGGTCAAGCCTCTCAGGAAGAGTACACTAAACAGCAAGGCTTACACAAAACACAATTGTAGGCTAAGCCTACGACCCTTACCTATATGCCACTTTTAAATACACTAAAATTAACACAGGTGTCCTGAGGGGCACTTTGAATAGTCATGGGTGACCGGAATGGACTTCTAAATCATAACATAGGCTACAATATATTTCCAACTCAGCAGGCATTGCCTATCAGACATGAAACTATACTGCAGAAAGCTAATCTAGCAAATCACCTCAAAGGATTGGAAATGTTTTGCAACAGTAAGAAAGATCTAGTTTTTTTTTCTTTATTGTAATTATTGATCAAATCAGCCAAGAAATAACTGTGCTTGGATACAGCTTAAAGAGACAGCTGAAAGGTCGTGTTATTGTGCTCTGGTTTAGCAAGGTAGTACGAGATTCCTTCCAGGCAGCCAGTTTATAATGTTGTCCGGGTTTTGCGTTTCTCAATCATTCTAATACAGTACTCAGCTAATTCTCTTACCATATACAAGCACTTCAAACATGAATGTTCTTACACTTCTGTGTAATTAGTTCTAATAGCGCAAGCAAGATTAGCCCACAAAATAATTTTGGGTTCAAATTTCTTGTGGAGAAACGTGGCCATGTCCTTTAATAAAAGTATGTTATTTCAGTAAAAAAAAAATCCAGTAGGGCGAAGATTTGAAAAATTGACCACAATGTGCTTTGCGTTTATTATGTATGAGGGTTTCAGAGTATCCATAGCTGCAGGGGTGAACAGAGAACATAGGGGTTATTTAGATTGGTACAGATGTGGAGAAATAAAGCGATATCTGTAAATGTCAAGATGTTGGAGACTAGAATAGAGAAGATCATGCAGACTTGAGAAGGCTGCAAGCAATCACTGGTGCTTTTTTAAGGCAACTTACAAACCATTACATTGCACAACAGGGATATATTATTATTATTATTATATAAAATTTGTAACGCGCGCAGTTACCCAGGGGCATCCCGGCGCTGTGAACACAGACACGAAAGGCTATTACTCAATCCTACACTGGAAATAAGTGTTTTAAGTAGTTTCCTGAAGTGCAGGATATTGGGCTCAGCGCGGATCTTAAGGGGCAAGGAATTCCAGTGTGACGCTACTTGCACCGAGAAGCGTCGGCCCCCGGAGCGAGCTCTTTTTACTCTTGTGGTCTGCATCAGATGTCTTTGATCCGAGCGCAGTGGGCGTGTGGGCTTGTAGGGGCGTGCCATAGAAGACAGAATAGAAGGGCCCCTGCCGTACAAGATTTTATGGGCCGTACATAGCGCCTTAAATTTCACCCGCTCCTTAATAGGGAGCCAGTGGAGCGCTTTCAGGGCGGGGGCAGCTGATTGTCTACGCGGCACTTCCATTAACACCCTCGCTGCTGCATTCTGCACCTGCTGAAGGGTTTTGAAAGTTGCTTCTGGGGCGCCCAAAAATAGTGCGTTCCCGAAGTCAAGCCGCGACAAAAGAACTATATCTAATTACAAGGAGATAGACTGTTCTGCTCGCAGTAAAGTGACAAAGCATCACACAAAGGCTTCTCCAACGAGTAGCTTGTGAGCTACTAGTAGCTCTCCTATGTGCAGCCCTGCCTTCTAAATGTGAAGCTTTTACTTCATTGCATATATTTATACCAACATTAAAGTGTTTGGAGATTAAAATGTGTGCATTTTCAGAACCCATAAGCTGACGTTTTGAGAAAAATGATAGACTTAGTAAAATATATTTGAAGACTATATACAAGTGATAAATCGAGCAGCATCAGGGAGACTTATAACTCATATTATTACTTTAGTATCAGGGGTATTACAGCTATGGCTATTATGTATTACCCATGTAGAAAGCTTTTTTTTTTTTTAATTACTGGTGGCAGCCCTGTCTGCCACTAAGTTGATCACTGCTTGTAATCTTGCATGGTTGCTAATGTGATCTTGTCTGATATGCTCAATAATACAATGGTAATAGCAGTAGCTCAGGATTATATTCATTAAACATACGAAGCACTCATTACAGAAAAGGTTGGAGACCCCCTGGTCTCACACAATTGCACCGGAAACAAAGAAGTTTCACATAAAAGAAAACCAAAAACTTGGCATCTATATAGCTTCAAGTTTATAAAACAGGATAGTACTGTTTAGAATGCGTCCAACAGCCTACAGTCCCAGTTCTATACTCGAAATATTCATATCGGAATATGGTCGGATTTGCCTCACGCCCAACTGGAAACCATGGTAATCAGTGAACTTAAGTCTTATAAATTAAGGGTGACTTTTTTGATCTGTGTACAGGCAGGTGCTAGTTTCAGACTTCAGTGTTTTTAGGTCGAGCCTGGGCATCGCATACGCAGCTCTGCAAGGCTGTATTGAAATAGGAGCTTGAAACTCCGCCCACATTTTTTTATTGCCTTGCGTCGTTGCCCACTGTAAACTGAGGCTGTTCATTGGTCAAAAGGCTTACTGGTCCCTCCTCAGTACCGCTCTGTTTCATTTTGTAACCTACCATGGCGACACCCCCGGTTATGTGTTGTTGCTCGGTAGGCTTCAATTACAGCCTCTGAGCACTATTTTCTCAAATAGCTTTGTCCTGCCTGCAATGCTTTCTCATATGCAATAGGTCTCCCATTTGCGATAGTTTCAGCTATTGGCATAGTAAATGACAATGCATTTTATGTATTGGTTTCAAAAACAACACAAATAAAAGGTGTCATTTCCAACGCCAATAACTCCAACTCTCATAAATGCTAATGCATACTTTCTTTTTTTTAAGTAAACGCATGATATGCCTCCCCTGAGTCTTCTCAAGTACAACCTGCAGCCGATCCAAGCCCCTTGGAGCGAGCCCTTACTTAGTACTTGGACCCCGCCTTATCTTTAAGTGTGCAGACCATCAAGTAGACAGCAGCACTCCTGCCCCCTGACGTGCTCTGGAGATGCTGTCTGCCGATGGACAGGACGGCTCGGGTCCCTTTGCATCTGCTCCTCTTGCCGAAGGTCAGCAGCATTCGGTTAACAACCTCCACCTCGCACTGCAGCTTCATGATGCCTCAAAGCGCACAGCGGCACTATCATCCTAATCCCGCCATTCACTCAACTCCGCAACACACGAAAAAGAGGCGAGCCAATCAGAAAGTCAACCCTAGGCTCTCCCGTCCCAGCGTGCAACGCGGGCGGCGTTTCCGGCGGAAACTGAGTTTGTAATGTTTTGTACAACAGAGAGAGACCAAGAGTGTAGCCAGTCATACAGCGACCAATCTGTTCTTAACGTGTTTTTCGGCACAAGCAATGGTTACACACCAAAGACTCAATGAACGCAGTTAGTACATATCAGTGGATTTTGAAGCGAGAGTGTTTTTTTGTGTTATAGTCATTTAACGTCGCTCAACATCATAATACAGCGGTTATTTGCATAAATGAAAGAAAAGTTGACACGCTTTTCTAAGGGTAAGAGCTGTGCTCAAAACTCAGCCTTATACATTGAATGGAATGTAGTTTAAAAGTACAGGAAGTTACTCCTCGCGCTGTACGATGGGACTGACACAAAGGGGTTGATAATGTGGCGCTTGACTCCGCCTCTTCCTTTTTGCGATCTGTGAAATAACAAGATGGGTCACCAGCAGCTCTACTGGAGCCACCCGAGGAAGTTCGGACAGGGTTCCCGATCTTGGTTAGTCAGTAGTGGACGGTTGGAACTGCGGGCTTACTTGGTGCAATCAACCTCCGATTGTTTTTTCAGGCTCAGTAGAGTCGGGGGGATTGCTACGGAGGGAGCAGTAGTACTCACCCGCGTGTGGCAACTTAATGGCAGCAGACTGCGTGGCCAGTGAGGTTTCAGCGGGCGTTCTCCGGTGCCGCTCGTCCGGGCGACACTGTGGAAGAACTGACTCTCCAGTCGCCAGGCTACATGTATTACCGCTACTTGATTCTCCCACCCCAACCATTGCCCCGTTACATCACTACCTATAGTACTCGCTGTTTAGGTGCATTCTTCCCATCCGTCATATGCATCCAAACTATTCCACCAAGCACACTTACTGGCTACATGTCATTTTTGACATCCAGGGAACTACAAAAAGTAGTTTAACCAAACCGGCTGTCAAACAAATACATGCAAGAGCGCTATTTATTCAAGGTTGCGATGTTAAGTGAGCCTTTGTATTGTAAGACCTGCAGTGATTTCAAGAGGTACCAGGTGAACGCCCCTCTTGGATTTAGTAGTTCCAGTTTCAATATTTTTGTACTGCAAAGTGAAGTTTGCGATGCATTTAGTACAGAAAGGTGGTAATATAGCATATTTAGGTTTTCGTATTAGATTTCTGTTTGAAAGCTGTTGCTCGTCACTTTTGGCTATGACTTGATGGCAGCGTGCATCTGAATCAAACCTCAGATGAGCGTAACACTACGGTAACTCAAAGTAATGTATTTTTTTCTTTTTAGCCGCGTGTGCTCGAACAAGCACGGACTGATTCGCAAGTATGGTTTGAACATGTGTCGCCAGTGTTTCAGGCAGTATGCCAAAGATATCGGCTTTGTAAAGGTAAGGTAATCACACAGATAAATTTGTATTTATCTGCCATTGGCAGTCTTTGATTCGAAAATTGAAAGCGTTGGGCGTACATTGTACTAGCAGAGATGCAGGTTCCGTGTGTGTAATTTGTTGCATTAATTTTTTTCTTGTATTGTTATGCTACATGGCTGTGCGTGAGTTTGTTACATAGATCGTAACAACTACGACGTGCTGTAGGAGTCCAGCTTAGTATATGGTGCACGCTTATTTAGTGAAGCACACTGCACTTATCCAGGCAACCCGTATGGTGACTTTAGTGGTTTCAGACAATCATAGAAAGCTCTCTACGTGGTAGCTGTTGAGAGCAGCCTTCAAGCTTAGTCCAGAAGGAGTGTTAAGCAGCTTGTTTTACCAGAACTAATCATGCAGTGTAGGCTAAACGAAAAAGAACTACACAGGGTAGTTATAAAAAGTTATATTTATTATACATGCTCACTAACAAATTGGTATATCTCCTACCCGGAGATATCAACACAATACATTCATTATTTAAAAAGGAAAACAGGTAAGTAGCACAAATACATAGTGGTCTTCAGGGGGAGACTAAGCCATATACTTATAAAGTGGAATGCAAACTGCGACTGAAGTCAAGACTTGACCCAGACGACTTGAAGCTGAGGCCCCAAACAAACCACCCGAGGTAAGAACCCAGGAACCCCACAGAGGCTGTGTGCAGAGTGGAAACACATCTGCGTACTCAATGCAAGTCATTGGTAAAGTCACGGTTACAATTGTCAAGAAGCTCTTCCCAGAGGACCCTGAAGAACCCCCCATGAAAGATGGAAGGTTGGATTGTCACCCCATCTGTGGATACCCCAGGAACGAGGATACCTACGGGTGCACTGGTGTGAAGTGATGTCGCTGGCAAAGGTGAGAGTCCGGAGGAATCAATCAATCAATGCCGCAGCAAGACTCCTCACTGTTTTCTAAAAGAAATGTACACATCTCACCGGACCTCAAATCCCCGAATTGGCTACCCCTGGAAGCCAGAATTCATTTGAAGATAGCGTGTATGACGCATTAAGCCATGCACCACAAAGCACCCAGATATCTAACACAGAAGCTGACTATCTCTGGTGGGCTCAGATCTTCCAGAAGTGCAGAAAACTTATTACTAAAACCACAGAGTTTCAACAAGAAAAAAACATATAACCGTACCTTCTCAGGGATGGCACCAAGAATTTGGAATGCTTTACCACCTGAAACCAGACTTAATCCCTCTATTGTCTCCTTCAAAAAGGAAGTAAAATCAATTCTCATGGCCAAATTCACCCGAGTACGGTCCAAAGATTTGTGGTGTTCTTCTATAGCGTTGCCATTACCCGGACTAGGACAAGGGACCATCTAAGCAATTTGGACATTCCATCTTGGGGATAGCATCCCGATGTACCTGATCACTTTGCTCGTGCAACATGTTTTTGTATAGATGTTACAATTTGCCTTTTATTTATGTATAAAAACTCTATTTACTGTTAAGCGCTCTATAAAACTTTCAAAATAAATTAAAGTGTGGATTCTTGAAGAAGAGTACCTACATGCAGAGGGGAGAGTCTATGCCAATCGGGAGTGACCGCAAGCCACAGAAGACAAATGACCACCAATGGAAGATGCAGGAGAGGCGAAAGTGACCTTGTCGCTGCAGCAGGCAACGCTGTGGAAGACCAGTAGTCTTTCACGAGCTGTCCCATGTCGAAGTCGAGAACCAGGGGGTCGGTGTCCAACGGGAGCACTAACCAGCCTTGGCAACAGATGAGAAAAACTAAGAAGGTGCAGTGTCTGGATCACCAAGGTCCAGGGAACTCTCGAGGCGCAGGAGAGTCCGAGCAGGCCCTGAGCAAACAGGGGAGCCCACTGGAGCCAAAGGAGACCCTCCAGATGACCCACAGGCCAAAGGCACAGGAGTCGCAAGAGGACCTCTAGCAGCTCACCAATGATGCACGCCCGGTGCAGGGGATGCGGTGAGAACTAAGATCTTGTCAGGAAGATATGCTGGATCTTCTTGGAGCCCGTAAATTTCTGTCAAAGAGTCAACAAGCCTTGGCAATGGCAAGTCAACATGGTGCACAGGGGTGCTGTTCCAGCGGTTCTGACTAGGGATACTGGCCTCAAACTCAGTGCGGAGACATTGCAGGCCTCGAGGGAGTGTAGAACCATCACCTGTGTTGCTGGGCCTTTCAGAGTCTGGAGGATGTCGGGAACAGCAGACTGGTCAGCTTAGTTGTGGTGCCTACAGATGCAGGGGAGTGATTCCTTTACTCCAAGGGAGAATCCTTTGGGTGCCTTTGATGCCCACATCCCTGGAGAAGAACCTGGATGAAGTACAGACGCAGACGACTGGCAGGACCATGAAACCAGGAGCAGCAGGAGTCTTCCAGATGCAGTTTTGGTTCCCAAAGCGAAGTCCAAAGTGCCCAGACAGTAGATGTGGTTTAGGATCTGAATCTTGTCTCATGATGAATCTGCCGAGCCACCCATAGGTAAGCCCTTAAGTACCTAAAGGTAAGGGTTGGGATGATTCAGGGGTGCCTCCCAGAGGAGGGGCTGGACAGAGGGTAGGATACTCCCATGTTCTTTGACCAGTTTTGCACCAGAGCGGGAGCCAACGGCTCCATGAACTGGTTTCAACTGGAGTATGCAAGTAGGGCACCAAATGTGCCCTTCAATGCTGCCTGGTGGCGCTGGCAAGCGCCCCACCCATCC
Organism: Triturus cristatus; assembly: GCF_964204655.1. Classification (NCBI taxonomy): domain Eukaryota; kingdom Metazoa; phylum Chordata; class Amphibia; order Caudata; family Salamandridae; genus Triturus; species Triturus cristatus. Next base: position 1,108,570,830 of record NC_140592.1, on the reverse strand, counting down.
CACTACACTAAGTCCTGTCTGGGAGGTGGTCACACCTATCTGTGATAGGAAGCCTATTATTCCACTTTCCCCTGCTCGAGCTCAGCAGCAGGAGGGCAGAATCGTGTCTGTGGTCTGCAGCAGCACTAGCTTGCTGTTAGACCCTGAAAGGCTGGCACTGGGAATACAAGACGCCAGTACATGGGATCCTACATCCAACACTGGAACCGGTGTTGGGGTAGGATTCCAACATGTTCAATACCAAACCTGACCAGTTTCAGAACATCCAGTATATAGTTAGACCTCTCGTACTTGACGTCCACTTAATGTATAAAATGACTGACCGCACTTAAAAAGCCCAGAGAATCGACTCCGGGGTTTGTAGGGGGTGTCCTGCTCATGCAGGGCACCCTCACACTTCTAACCAAGCACCCTGCTTTCACGATTGAAACGCCTGCATTAGGGTTGACTTATAGGTTTTAAGTGCAGTGAACTCAGATATAAGGGAACCTATATCTGTTGTGAGTGGTGCTAGCACCAGCTCACACAGGCTGCAATGGCTGGCCTGTATTCACAGTTTGAGTGGTCTCTCAGGTGAACTAATACATGCTGCAGCCCACGGGAGACCCCCTGGGTACCTTAGTACCATGTACTGGGGCTTCATAAGGGTATACCAGTGGCCAATTAGGAAGGTACCAAAGTACCTACTGTTTTCAAATTTAGGGAGGAAGCACAGTGGCTGGGAGTCCTGATTAGTAGGCCATACTAGTCAAAAACGCATTGACACCAGGCAAAAAAGTGTGGGGGGGTTAACGATGCTAGAAGTATCCTACCCTTCCTACATGTGCTTTATTTAAATGTACAGTACTTGTCAAAGTAGTACGTAATTAAGTGAGCGGTAGGGATGGTGGGGGTGTGTAGTTGGGGCATATGCAAATACGGAAGCTCACAATTCTGGCTGCAGTTAATGGCCAGATTGTGAGCCATTGACGGGTAGTTATAGGTTGCAAGTAAGTGACCCGTTAGGCGTAAAGTATGAGAGCCTATTGGTCTTGGCATGTTTTCATTGAACGAATGTATCCTTCAGCCATTGTGGTTAGACCTAGCAGGGCTGACTGGTTCTTTGGCAGTCCTTGTAACAAGTATCCCTGCTGTTTTGATCCTTTCAGGCATTGGTTTCTGAGGAGGTATTGTTATGTGATTTATAAAGCATATGGCTACCTAAGAAAGGTAACCTAGAGCTAAGCTCATCACAATAAGCTATTTGCCATCAGAAGATTTATACCAGCCACATTTTTAGCAGTTTACAGAAGACTGAGCAAGGAAAAAGCTCTCAAGGTCAGAGGCAGGGAGTTCTAGAGCTTATGATCCAAATAGGTGAAAGCACAACCTCCTTGAAGGGACTTCCTTACTCTGGGAATTACGGCCAACTTGAGATTGTTTGATGGCAGAGAAAGCTCGGGTGAATATGAAGACACCAAGGATTTCAAGTAAATGGGCCCAGAGTTGGATAGACATTTGTGTATGCAGCATAGAGCTATGAATTGCACACAGTGTTCAATTGGCAGGCAGTGTAGGTCATGTAGCAGTCTAGGCGTGGAAGTAAATTTGGGTGGGATGTAGCAGATGTGCGTAGGTGTTTTGCACTGTTTGGAGCTGCTTTAGCAAAGTCTTTGAGATGTCCAGGTAGAGGATATTACCACAATCAAGCCTAGAAATAACCAGGGCCTGGATTACAGTTCTCTAGGCGGAGACGGGAAGACCTACAAGAATTTCCCTGAGCCATTTAAGAATATCTAAAGCAGGTGGCAGCAACCTTGGTGCTCTGAGGGCTCATGCCATCAAGCCAGCCCCCTAAATTCTTGACCACAGGTATTGGAGTAGTGGCGTGAACAAAGCATGTTTCCAAGATTTAGAAACAGTAACTTCTTAAAGAGATGCATTTTAAAAGTTGGGCAAGTTAATCACAGATTGAGGGGCACGCTTGCCGAACACAGAACGTGGACAGGGGTCGAGAGCAAAACCCGATTTGGTGGTAGCAAGAAGCAAAGTGAAGGTCAGCAGCTCTACGGGGTTAAATACACTAAGGCATGCCAGATAGTAATAGATGTGTGCTGGAGTAGGGTGTGTCGGAGAAAGAGGCCTGAATGTCTTTCCCTTTTCTTAAAAAGGAACCAGCTAACTCATAACACTGTTGTTGTAAGATGGAGGTAACTAACTGGATCTGAGAGTGTTTTTACTACATGGAAGAGTTTTAGGGCAGAGTTGAGGTGAATCTATTTTATCGGACTAGGAGGCTCTTACGACGCAACAATTTGTTTTGATAGTTTTTTCAAGTCGACTTGTACTTCTGTTTTTCCTCTTTACTATAGGATTTGCGCCAAGCTCTTTTCAAGCATTTACATCTTTTTGTTTACGCACAGAGAATATACCGTGGGGCTGGCGGGAGGGATGTGGTGATTCCTGCTCGTAAAATTAAGTAAAGGTAGCTCAGTAATATGAATTAAAGGTATCTAAGCCAAATCATTCAGGGTAACTCTTATAAGATGGTACAGGGTAGATCATAGATTACAAGTAGCATACATGCCATGCACAATAAATGCTCAAGCAGGTAATTTTTAGGTTTTGCCTGCACAGCGTTTGCGAATTCTATTGTATTTAATATAAATCTCAAAATTGGCTTAGATCCTACTCTTACTTTTCATTTGTCCATTTGCTTGCCACTTTTCCTCCGTTTCTATTGGTTTTAGTATACTATTTCCTGTTTGTCTTTTTCTTTTCAATGTTCCATGGCCCAAGTACTCAAATTTATCCATTTTTGTGTGGAACTTTTTTTTGGGTTTCCCCTGCAAAGCGTGTTTTTCTTTTTCTTTCTTTGAGTGCATGCCTTTTGAAGCCCATGCCTTCATTCCCGCTCCTCCTCCCACTTTCTGTTGCGTCAAACTCTCCACCAGTCCCCCCAACCACCTGACCGTCTCCCAATGTCCGATCTCTATTTAACCTGCAAACTGTCCATTATTTAACACTCCTCCCACACATTCTTTGTTTTTCCACCCTTGTCACTCTTGCAGAGACAGGTGTGAAACACACCTTCTTCAATGGCGGTAGCAATATGTTGCTTAGCAACCTTAAAAAACTTTGCGCAGGGGCCTATTGAGTTTTATTAGTGCTGGTTGTAAAGGAAGAGGTGAGTCACATACTTTACATATGTCCAGGTCAATTTGAAAAGACGAGCTCACAATCGATGCATCTTGGTTTCGGCAATAGACCGGAACATGTACTGATACACGCGTACATTTTGGACAGACAGATGGAAATTTAGAAAGTAATGCATGAAGGTGCAAATTCTTGCACTGGAAAATCTGCATGTCTTCATCCCAAATAATCTTTTAGGCCAAAAGTCTGTGACTTTACAGCTGCCCAACGCAGCTGACCGGAAGGACTGTTCAGAGAACGCGGATGATGGTGCCTATCAGGCCTTTTTCCTGATGACCAAGCACATCAATAATGTTTAGGTGCCTGACAACAGCTGGAGTTCTTGGGACTGACATCTTCTCAAAATAGTTCCTCACGTTGAAACCATCAATACGTTGAAGCATGCATGTGTCCTCTTAAGGTCTCGGCTGGCGAAAGCAGCGCGCATGCGCTGCTCTCGGCATTCGAGAGCTTCTTGGAATCAATACAGATTCCAAAGCTCAGTCTTGAAGTCCTGTTTCCTGTATGTAGGAGTTGATATCTCTGTTACAGTGCATAAGCTAAGCGTAAATTCACCGATCTAGACCCTATGGAGTCCCTGGACGTGGCTAAAAGATTATGAATTGAACAGGGTGTTACACCGAAACAGACTTAATATTTAACTGCCTGCTCCTTGAACAAATGACTGGCTGATAATGCAGAGTTGACCATGCATTTCTAAAGAACCCATTATCCACAGAGACTTCAAAGTTCAGTCGCCAGCAATTTAGGTCTGGCTTCGGTTAGGGGTGTGTTGGATAATAGACAGTAACTATCGGTGCGTTCCTACAACCAGGCAACATCTCGGTCTCAGAGAGCTGAGCAGACTCCGGCGGAAGTGTTGAGCTGTCCCCTCACACCAGATGTTTGTTGTACACCGGAGCCGTGAAATGAAGGTTGCGTTGCAAGTGGTGAGATAAGAAGGCATACACACAACACAGCACAGTGTACACAACTGACAAGACATCCACCATTAAATGTTATGAGCCGCAAATCTTAACGTTGTGAGGACAAAATTACACAATATTTCACTGTACAATTAACACAAATGAGCATCCAAGAGTGACGACCAGCCAGTCAAACCATGCTAAACCATAACTAGCATGGCATGGCCAATAGGTCTCGCATTTGGGACCTTATAAGTGTTTAGCCGTGCAACAGTTGATGTTGTTGCACCAAGGATATTGTGCTGCATAACAAACTACTTATAAGGTCCCAAAAGTGAGACCTATTGGCTATGCCAATGATTGTTTCCTTAGTGTGAGAGTTGTATAGGGAGAGAGCAAAGTTTCCATGGCTTTAGTCCTCACCTTTGTCACCAGAGCTCCTTGAAGTCACTAACTGTGCTGTAGGTGGTCAGCTTAGATCCTGTCGAGCTCAGGTAAAACTGTCCGTTCTGACCGCGACATCTGCGTTTAAGAAATCTTGCCTGGTGCCTTCCAGGCGACCGAAATGCATGCTAGGGGTTGCAAACTCCACCACGCAGAGGCTGGTGGAATTTGGCCAGAATTCCACTGGTGGTGCAAAATATATTGCCCACCCCAAATTTATTGGTGATTAATTTCCTTATTACAGTTTTATAGAAGGGCAATCCTCCATAGTCCTATACAGTTAAAATTGCACATAAATATGCACAATTATGCAGGACTACGCTGTCATATTATAAACCATCTTGATGCTGCTGAGGTTGTCATTCAAGCCTAGCAGACAATCATGGTTTTTGAATTTATTAAATAGATCTTTCTCATTTTGTATGCCATTATGTTACTGAAGTACTTCAAATAACCATAGATGGGGAACTATTACCCTAAATGGAATGTAAAAGCACGAACATCATATGACGTGCCCCGTCAACAATGAGTCCACCCTTTTTTCAATATTTATTGAAGCAGTGACTTGTGTTTGAAAAATAAAAAGTGCGCTGCTGCTATTAATAGAAGGAAACAAAATAGAGTAATCCTTATGAGAATGGTAAAGAGTAAAAACCGTTCAACCATTGTGCGGTTACATAAATTATATGCTTGCATGTTGATGCAATTATATTTTGTGCTCCTACCTTCCGCTCCCTATCCTAGTGTACCTAGGGTGGGTGAATCTGTCAGAATCCCTGTAGGGCAGTGATACTCCAAGTACGGCCTGGGGGCCGCATGCGGCCCTCCGACCTTTGGATGGGCACCCTAGGCTGCTGTTTACTCGGCACAAACATTGAAAAATGTTAACCAGCAAGCATTTAAAAGTGAATTATAGTTAAAGAAAGGGAGTAGTTAGGGTGTACTGTACCCCTTAACTTTAAGCGCACCCTTCAAAAAGAAGAAAAGTGTATTTAATTTACCATCAAAAACGTTTCATCTGATGTAGACCCCATGGAGTCCCTGGTCGTGGCTAAAAGATTATGAATTGAACAGGGTGTTACACTGAAACAGACTTAATATTTAACTGCTTGCTCCTTGAACAAATGACTGGCTGATAATGCAGAGTTGACCATGTATTTCTAAAGAACCTATTATCCAAAGAGACGTGCATTTCAAAGTTGTCGCCAGCAATTTATCACATAAGTGCTTATAGATTAATCCTTTTAGTTTTGTACTTGTTCTATTTATTTTACTTGGCCAGATTGAAAACATTTATTTAAGTCTTGCATATATATGGAGTGTCTTGTATAGTAACAGATCTCATCTGGTATTGTTTTTTGTAATTTTAATGGGGGAGGGAACCTTCATGCTTTAACAATGTTTTTTTCCATTCCTAGTTGGACTAAACTACAAAATAAATGGCTGCTGCGTGGACGTCGAAGGAAAGAGTGGCAAAGAAAGGAAAGCTGTGGAGATGCACAAAATGGACTATGCTTCCACTGTGTTTGCTTAGCATTTGCCATATTCTACATAAATGGCAGTCAAGATAAGGCTGGAATGTTGAAGAGGCTTTTTGCTTTGTGAACAGCTTGGAAATAAATGGTTGCAGTCCTACGATTTGTCTCCTTCTATTTATTTACTATACCTTTGTGCACTTCAATTTGGGACAATTTGAGAGTGAGGGTCACTTATCCTTTTAAAAAGGACCATTGCTTATTTCACACTTCAGTATTCACAAACATTAGGTAATCATGTGAAATCTGAGCTCAGACAAAGTGGGAGGACAGAAGTGGTAACTGGGGTGACAGCCTCTGGCACACTACTGGAATTGAACTTGGTAGGGAAAAAGTTGGAGACCATGCAGCCCTTTGTCAAAAGAGGACATGTTGCTTATTATACCAGATACAAGCTGCCTACTGCAAAGTGGTATTCTGCCTGCAGGCGGAAGTGCTTCCAACTGTGATGAAAATTACAGCCAGTACAGGAAGAGAAGGTGCTTGGAGTGTGCAAGTGCCTGAATGTAATTGGACGGGAGAACATGCAGTTTACCTTGTGTTCTTGCAGTTTAATCACTGGCTTTAAGTGTGCAGTTTTGTGATTTTCTAGAAAATCAAACAATTTGAAAGTTTTTAGCCAGAAGTGGATTCCTGTTTGGGGAATGCCCGAAGGAGTGAAGGCGAAAGTGGTTAGACTACGAAGGCGTGAAGGCGAAAGTGGTTAGACTACTAAGGGGCAAAAGCATCATCCCTATACTAAAAAGACATTACGAGTCAAACGCCAGGCCTTCAAGGACTTGGGAAAAGGAAAATGGGCTTCCATGCAAGAGATAGATTGAGGGGAAGAGTATTCCAAAGCTTAGATGCCGCCACAGCAAAGACTCTCCCTCCCATCTTGCCCTTAAAAACCTTGGAATAACCAACCGGTTTTTACCAGCAGAACACAACTGTCTAGTAGGAATATACAGTTGAGAGCTGCTGAACTCCCTCATGTCCTGGGTTGTGAAGTGCTTTATGAAAACGCAAAAGGCCTTAAATGCAATTTGTTTGGCAGCCGGGAGCCAGTGCAGCTTCCGAATAGCAGCAGAGACTGAATGATATTTAGGATGATCCAAAACAAGCCTTGCTGCTGCATTCTGGACAAGCTGCAACTTTTCAATTGCTGTCTTATTAATGTCCAGGTAGAGTGCGTTACAATGATCCACCCTGGACAAAATAAGTGCCACCGCCGATTGTTTACACATAGGGGGAGAGAAATGGAAATACCATCCTAAGGGTCTTAATAACCCCAAAACAAACTGATACTGTCGTACTGACCTGAAGATTAAAGGACAGATTGTTGCCAACGAGGACACCAAGATTATTTTCTGAGCCAGCAGGGTTGGGACCTTGCCCAAGCATTTCTGGCCACCAGGAGTGGGTCCAAATAGATGGTTGGTTGCCAAAAATCAAAACCTCGGTTTTGTCCCCATTTAGTGGGAGGTAATTAGTTGCCATCCAGGTGGCTACAACCTGCATGTAGTTAAAATTAGTGGCGGAGGCCTCTATATCATTCGTGATAGACACAATTATCTGTGTGTCATCATCGCAGGATGATGCCTGCAGCCCAAACGATCTAATCAGTTAGGCCAGTGAGGAGTTATTAAACAAGATAGGGCTCAGGGATGAGCCCTGCGGAACCCCCACACGAGGTGGCTATGGGGTGAGAGTAAAATTGGTCCACCACCAGTGTCACACCTATCGGGAAGGATGACAGAAGCTTCACAGCTAAGTCTGAGACCCCAATTTTCTGTATGTGGCCATTTACCTTGATGGGAGAGATGGTATCGAATGCTGTGGATAGGTTTAACAGTACCAGCACCACTGCCTGCCCAGCATCACCCATGGTGTGGATGTTTTTGTCTGCTGATAGTTGTGTAGTCTCAGTCCCATGGTTACTCCTAAATCCATACTGGGAAATGTCCAGCAGATGCTGTTACAAATAAGTCACCAACAAGGCATTTAGATGTTTCTCCAGGATCTTGGCGGGAACGGGTAAGAAAGAAATAGGCCAATAGTTTTTAAATTCAGCGGGTTCTAAGTTGGATTTCTTAAGCAGAGGCTTAACAATTGCAGTTTTCCAGCTTTGAGGTTAACAGCCAGAATAAATGGCTTGATTGAGAGTTGCTGTAAGGTGGGGAATAATGATATCCCTTCCCAACTTCATCAGTTTGGGAGAGACCGGTTCAAGTGGGGAGCCTGATATGATCCTTCGAAGAAACTGTTCAGTCGGATCGAGTGAGAAAAGCAGAAAGACAATAATCCCTCTTCCTAGTCTGTAGGGGACTGGGGGCTGTGAGATTAGTCTTTTGAGCAGAAATGAGGGTCTCGGAATTCAGACTGTCCAAGGAAGAGTACATATCAAAATATTATGGAATGAAAGGATATGGCCATACAATCGCAGAAGGCCTGCGAACTCTCAGTATTGAAGGAAGCTGAAGGTATGGATAAAAGATTGATCAGTTTAAATAGATCCCTGGAGGACTTGACTGATTTGATCTTCTGATTGCAGTACAGGGATTTCTCTAGCTTAATGGCTGCTTCGTATTCTACCAGCATGGCCTTATGGTTGGCTTTTTCAAGCGGGTCATAATGTTTATGCCAAACGCGTTCTTGGTGGAGAAAAGCTTGTCTAAATATTCTCTGTGAAGCAGGGAGAGGTGGGCTTCCTCCTACATATGTAGGATTCTTTAAGGGGTGCAAGAGTTCATGGCTGCTGCAAGCCATGTTGAATACTCTAGCTGCCAGGTCAGTATCCTTATGGGTAGGATTCTTTAAGGGGTGCAAGAGAGTTCATGGCTGCTGCAAGCCATGTTGAATACTCTGTAGCTGCCAGATCAGTATCCTTATGGTCAGTCCAATTTTGATAATGAGCCCATAGAAAAGACTCCATACTTGTACCTTTCCAATTCTTTTTAAACACCTTATTAATGCCCCTTGGGGCAGTTTCATGGGGGGGCAGGGGGACAGCATGATGGTCAGACCAAGTGAGGGGAAGAGGTTCATCCACCCTAAGACAATGGTCCTTAGAGAAAATGCCATCAAGAATGAGTCCTGCATCCAGAGTAGCTGTCCTTACTAATTGTGCAAGACCGCAACATAACATCATGTCTTTAAAAACCTGTAAGACTTTACAAGAGTCGCTGGCAAAATGAAAGTTTAAATCTCCTGACATGTGAGCAAGCATGAGATAAACACGATCCGCACTACAAATCTAGCCTGGCAGAAGATGGGTAAATTGGTGCATAAATTGCCACAATATGCACCAGCACTACCACTGCAACAACTCCCAAAGTTATCTGTTGCACAAGACAAGGTGGGAATGAAACTACTCCAACGAGAGGGAATAGACACGATGGAAGATCTCTACAGCAACGGCACATTCATAGACATTGATAATCTTGCATATATCAGCAATCCAACACTGCTTTTTAAATTCACATATCCTAGATTATGAGGAGCCGTCAAAAAGCTACACCCTTCATTACCACACGAGCCACCCACCTTACAGGCACTGCAAATGATCATTACAAATCCTCATAATTACGAAATTATATGTATTGCTTCAGGCAGGGGAAGGGAGCCTAAAGCATTAGACAGGTGGAATACGCAGTTGGACATACACCCTACCGATGAGGAATCAATCGGGGAATTGTAAGCGCGCTCCTCACCCGTGAGGGTTTCAAGGCGCTGAGTGGGGAGGTCCGCAGATCTGTTTAGCCGAAGTGCCAGGAGTTTAAGGCTGGCCAGTGATGGGGTATGTTTCCATGCTCTTTCTGCGAGTCTGAGGAGTCAGCGTTCTTTGTTAAGGTTAGAGTTCAACCAGGGGTTGTATCTTTTTGACAGGATTCTTTTAGGGTGCAAGGGTGTCCATAATTTTAGACATAGAGTTGAAGTAGTGATCAGTGAGGTCATGGACATCGTTCATGAAGGAGGGCGGGAGCAGGATGTTATTACCAAGAGTCGATATAGGGTCCAAGTTAGTGTTGGGGGTGCCTCGGACCCAGTGTTTGGCTTTCATTGGTTGGCCCTTAGAAGTGATTGCCTTTTCCTTTTTGAGGAAGAAGGTGATGCAGCAGTGGTCAGTCCAATCTCGGGGGAGAACTATTCAATTTGTGTGGCGTGGTCTTTTGAAATGATTAAGTCTAGGGTAGCTCCTTTGTTATGGGTCAGGCTGTTTCAGGCTTGGGTATGGTTGAGGTCCTGGAGGAAAGATTTGAAACTGTTCACAAGAGGGTCATTGGAATTGTTCAAGTGAATATTGAAAATGCCAAGGAAAACGTGGTTGTTATGCTCTTCATTGTTAGTGGCGATAATTTCCATGATCTGTTCGATGAACGTGTGGGTTTCTCCAGGCAGGTGATAAAACGTGCGGAGGGAGCACCTGGAGTTGTTGGTGGACATGTAGCTCCTGAGGTATTCATGGGAGGGCAGGGACAGTGTGTGTGATTGTTTCATAGAGAGTGAGGATCTGTCTATGCAGGCTAGGCCACCTCCAGAGCGTCCTGAATGGTCTGTCTAATGATGTCATGACGGGCAGGGGAGGCGACGGTGTCCAGAATAGGAGTAGAGGATTAATTCAACCAGGTTTCAGTGACCATTAGGATGTCTAGGTCCTGGTTAAGTATAGGATCAGCTACGTCAGCTGCGTATTTCACGGCTGAGCGACAGTTTAGTAATGCACATTTCAGGGTTGCTTTAGAGGTAGTGGAGGACGTACGTCAGATGGGAACTAGTGTTGGGTATGTTTTATCACTAAACCTAGTCCTACGATGGGGTGAGTGATAAGTCATGATTTTTGTAGCCGGAAGAGTGTGAATGGCTGGTGCAAGGTTGTAGGTGTCAAGGAGGAAGAGTATATCGTCGCTTGATAGCTGTCTAACCTATTTGGTCGGGAGGAGAGGTTAAGGTTGGGTGAGGATCTCCGGCGAGGGTGTGAGATCTCAGTCTAGGCAGTGATAGGGTCAGAGTGGTAGTTAGAGATTAGGGAGTTGTTAGTCTGGAGGTGAGTAAGGTGTGAGGACCAGTGGCGTAACGAAACTTGAGGGGGCCCCCCACTCTGCATGTTATTGACGGCGGCGTAGTGTTTCAGGAATAAGTTAAACTATTGTTATTCTGGCATTAATAGGGATAGAGGGTGTAGGAAATAATGTGCTGATCGTGCAACAAACTTCCAGTCTTAAGATTAGGGTTGCCAGCTCATTATTTTGATGCCCCTACAAGACAAAAACAAGCATCACCTAAAGCTGTATTTTCAGCACTTATCTGTGCATACTTCGAACAGCAAATATAAATAGAAAACACTTTTAATTGTGTTCTAGGGCTGCCTGAATGATCCATGACTGATAATTAAAGGGAAGAAAGACAGAAAAGTCACATTACAAATGAATACATACATTTTTATTTATAACCCTATTTCGTTCAAAGACGAGGTCTTTCAGTGTCTTCAAACAACACATGGCTGGCATTTTTCTTTTGGTAACCCTACTTTATATTCCTTTTCATGAAATGCATTCTCACATTACAGCAGTAAATGTAAATTTCAAATGTAAAGAATAGGCAGAGTGGGGGCCCAGAGGGTACTGGAACCAGAAAAAAACTAAGCCTCTGTAACCAGTTTACAAAGGTATGTAAATATGCAAATGGTCTCTGGCCTCGAGGCAGTTACCTTCAACCCCCTTGCTTCTGGGCCTGGAAGCTCTGGTCACTGTGACCTGCACCCACCGTGCATGCACCATTTTAATTTATGAGGTAGGACCAAATGTTATGAGGCAACTCACTGGTGCAACCAACCCCGGCGAGAGAGTGTAATGCTGCATGTTTGCGCTACAGTGCTGATGGGGCCCCTGGAGGCTGGAAAACAGGGGCTGCTGGGGGCATAGCTGCCAAGGTTTCAGACTGACATGTGTGACTGTTGTTGATGTATGTTGGATCCCCCTGTCAGCCCTTGTCTGCCCCCTCCATCACCCCTAGTGTGCCCCCTCCATCACCCCCAGTCTGCCTCCCTCCATCACCCCCAGTCAGCCCCCCTCAATCACACCCAGTCTGTGCCCCACCACTTACAATCTACCTCTCTCCATCACTCTGTCTGCCTCCAGGTTTGATTCCCAGTCTGCCCCCTCCATTATTCCCAGCATGCTCTCGTTCATTACCCCTAATTTGTCCCTCTATCACTCTCAGTCCTCCCCCATCATTCCAAGAGAGCCCCTCCATCAGTCCTAATCTCCTTCATCGTTCCCCCTCTGTTAGAAACAGTCTGACCCTGCAGCCCTCACAGTCTTCGGGATCTGTTAGAACCGTCCCCAATTGAACCCTTGCAGTCTACACCCGACCACACCTCTGGAGCTAAGAATTGAATGTTCATATTGTGGTTTAATATACAATCTTCAACATTTCTAGAATATATTTTTTGTGTGTGTCCTGATTTCCTGACCTTATATCTGTTGTGATTGAATCAGAGTGGAGTTTTGTAAGAAAACTAGGAGGAATTGATTAATCGGGCCTTCCAAGATTAAAATAGTTTCTTCCTTATTTCGAATTGGACCACTGTTGTCTGTATCCTAACCACACCTCCCGTGGCAGAATGTGCGCCAGGGTTACTTCCTTTCGGACCCCTCCGTCACTTCCAGTATGATGGCTCTGTCACTTCGAGTCTGTTCCCATGTCAGACCCAGCTTGCCCCTACACCATTGGCTGCGGGACCCCTGCAGCATTGGCTATGATAGCCCTGTACGCTGCACCCTCCAGTGGTACCCCTGCAGCATCAGCTGTGAAACCTCTGCACGCTGCAGCCTCTCCAGTGGTACCCCTTCAGCATCGACTGTGAAACTCCTGCACGCTGCACCCTCTGCAGTGGTACCCCTGCACTCTCAGCTGTGATTTGATACCACTGAACGCTGCCCCCTCCCCAGTGGTGCGCCGTGAGCCTCTCACACATGATCCCAACTCCATGCATCGTGTTGCACAAACACTGCTTTGATTGATAACGGTAAACCCGAAAGGCCTGAGATGGGCACAGACCAGTGATCACAGTGTGAGAGCAAATGCAGAGCTAGAGACGCACTAGAGTCCACTTCACAGCAGGGACGTGGCCAGACTAAAACATTCTGTGGACATGGTGTCCTGTACACTCTCATGGTATCCTGTGCTCTATCACGGTCTCTCAACTCTCTCCTGTGGTGCCCTCGGGATGTCACAGTGTCCTCTCCTGTGGTGCTCTAGTGATGTCAGTGTCCTCTCCAGAGTAGCCATCGTGATGTCACAGGGCCCCCTTCTATGGTGTCCTCGTGCTTTCACAGTAACCTCTCCTGTGGTGCCCTGGTGATCTCACAGTGCCTTCTCAAGTGGAGCCCTCATGACATCACAGTGCCCTCCCAAGTAGAGCCCTTGTGATGTCACAGCGTCCTTTCTTTTGGTGCCCTCGTGATCTCACAATGACCTCTCCTGTGGCACCCTCATGATGTCACAGTGCCATCTCCAGTGGAGCCCTTGTGATGTCACAGTGCCCTCTCCTATGATGCCCTTGTGATGTCACAGTGCCCTGTCCTATGGTACCCCAGTGATGTCACAGTGCATGGTCCTGTGGTACTTTAGTGATCTCACAGTGCCCTCTCTGGTTCCATTGTGATGTCACAGTACTCTCTCCTCTGATGCCCTTCGGATGTCACAGTGCTATCTCACATGGTTCCTTTGTGATGTCACAGTGTACTGTCCCGTGGAACCTTAGTGATATCACAGTGCCCTCTCCTGTGGTGCCCTGTGATTTGGTACCCTAATGATGCTACAGTGCTCTGTCGTACCGCAGTGATATCACAGTGTACTGTCCTGTGGTACATTAGTGATCTCACAGTGCCCTCTACTGTGATACCCAAGTGATGTTACAGTACACTGTCCTGTGGTACCCCTGTGATGTCACAGTGCACTGTCCTGTGGTGCATTAGTGATCTCACAGTGCCCTCTCCTGTGGTGCCCTTCGGTTGCCACAGTGCTGGCTCCCATGGTTCTCATGTGATGTCACAGTGTTCTCTTCTTTAATGCCCTTGTGATGTCACAGTGCCATCTCCCATGGTTCCCTTGTGATGTCACTGGGTCCTTTCTCAAGCTGCCCTTGTTGTGTCACAGTTGTGCGACTGAGCCGTCAGCTTAAGTGTCCTTCTGTGCCCTCTCCTAAGCTATCCCTGTGCCCTCACATGGTGTGTGGTGCCCATTAGCTTTGGCTATGCCCTCTCATTGTGCTGGCATAGAGGCCCTCATGTTGCCCGTATAGTGTGACTGCACCCTCCCTCATGGTGCTCTCTCCTGTGGTGTCCTGTGGTTCTACTGTGGTTCTCATCGGGTGTGACCTGCTGAAGGGCAGTCAATTGTGTTTTCTAGGTCCACAACATATGTCTCCGCAGTGCCGATGGATCAGCATTCCCTCCACAGGGCCCAAGACCGTCAGCAGGGCAGAACAGCAAGGGCGCTCCACTGGAGTGTTTTATTGTATGCTTCATGTTGGCAGTTATGTCATGGGTGGCAGGGGCCCCCTAGGGCCATCCTGTGGAACCAAAAGCAGCCGCAACAAGAATGTTTTCTCTCCATCCTTCCCTTTTCTTGCCCTCCTCCTCCCCTCCCTCTCTGATAGCTTTCTCTCTGCCTTTCCCCTCCCACTTTCTCTCTCGCGCCATGATCCGCTTCATCTGTATTAAAAATAATAACAATAATAAAGTTCTCCTGCCCTACAGACAGTGATACCAAACGTACACGAGTGCAGGTGACCATAGCACGTGACAGTAGATACTGAAACAAGCACTGGCAAGCCAATAGAGCTTGCTTTGTTAACCTTGACTTTGCCAATGTCTTTTACCGATGCTATGCAGCATCAGAACATTTCTGATATTGTGCAGGGTTGGAGGGTGGGGGTAAAGAGGGAGTAGGGTGGGTTGGGGAGGGGGCACAACGACATGGCCACGTGATTCTGCTGTTGTGTGAATGCATGCCGAGATCTGTGGGCTATGAAAGAGGTGAACTGAAAACGTGGTCAAAGTAACCATTAAACCGATTTCCGAAACAAACATTACATTTTGAAAAGCCATGGGCCGTCCGGGCCGCACCTCGGACAGACTTACCTGCGCCGAGGCCTGGCTGCCACCTGTGCAGCTTCAGAGCAGGCAGGCACGAAGAGGGAAAGACTAGCCAGGCAGGGGAGCAGGGGCTAGTAATAATTAAATTATGCCCGGCGGCCGCAGGGTGAAAGACGGTCCTTTTCAAGACAGTCTCTAGTGTGGGTGGGTCCTGGGATGCCTCTGGTCACACACACTTTTAATTACAATGCGCATGACAATGGCCTTTCCAGCCCCACCCTCTATGCCCCAACCTGAAGACTGCGCAGACGCGGTGACATCTGCGCGCCGCGCACACGGCACACCCCTAACCCAATTTTTAAATTAAATAAAGAGCCCAGAGGCCCTGGCCTACCAGCCGTGGCGGTGAAGCCCAGGCCAGCCCTGCACACCAATGATTAATTAAGAGGCCGAGGCCCGGGCGTCCGCACCTTAATTAATGAAGAAGATGCGTGCGCACACCACCATTTAATTAATGAGGACTCTGCGGAGACTAGTGAGGGGGCCCCTGGAGCGTGGGGCCCCCCGCTACGCTGGGGCTGCAGGGGCCTGTGTTACGCCCCTGGTGAGGACCACTTGTGCTCAAGGTTGGAGGTGATAAGGACAAGTTTGAGAATGTCAGCTCGAATCAATTACAGTTCAGATTTATGGCGTCAAGCTTTGAGTCAGAGAAGAGGTTTCTAAGAGATTCTTGGTTGGGGGAGGCATTGGAGTGTAAAGGAACAGCCAGGACCACTTGAATTATGTGATTGTGCAGCTGCTGCGTCATAATCCAGAATCTACTGCATAATCTACAGATTTTAACAAAAAATGTTTCTATCTCAAATGGTTCAAAAGTTACTACAAATGCAGAGATATGGGTTGCAGCACAATGGAAGGCCCTTTGCAAAGGTTGACTGGTCACCTTATTGTTGTTTATTGCTATAGACCACTCTGATATGACTCGGAGTTGGGCCGCCTTGTAGTAGAGAAGGAAATCTGGTAGGGACAAAACCCCTGTAAGTCACGGTTTGTTTAGTATACGGTAAGCCAGCCGGGCCCTCTGCCATATAAATTTTTGTTGTCATCTACTTCAGTTCCGTAAATAACTCCCTGCCTACCGGTATTGGGAGGTCCTGTAAGAGATAGAGAAGCCGCAGCAGGGCATTCATCTTGACCGCGTTGATTCTACCTAGCCAGATGATGAATGTGGAGCCCCACCTCTTAAAGTCTGCTTTAAGCTGTCACAGCAGTGGTGGGGAAATAGGCTTTGTATAAGTCTGACAGGTATGGGGTGATTTTGATGCCCAGGTAGGTTATATCCCTGTGGCCGCATGTAAATGGCGAGGACGCTGCTATTGCCGCCATTTCCATCTGAGGAACCGTTATGTTAAGTAAGAGGGATTTCGACAGGTTAATTTTGAAGCCCGCTACTACCTCAAAGGCACTAAGCTCAGACTGGATTGCCAGAAGAGACGAACGGGGTTCCGTGACGGGTAAAAGGACGTTATCTACAAAAAAGGATACCTTATGGTCGTCTGAACCGAATGTAATCCCGTGTATCTCCAGGTTGGCCTGAACACGCGCCGCGAGAGGCTCTATGCATAGCGCAAAAAGCACGGGCAATAAGGGGTAACCCTGGCACATGCCCCGCGAGAGATTAAAAAAGTCTGAGGCCACCCCATTAACTAGGACCCAGGATCTTGGACTGTGGTAGTTCGCCTGCAACATACCCAGAAAAGTGTCCCTAAACCGTCACAGGACACACCTCAATAAGGACCAATCGACCCAGCCGAAAAGGCCTTCTCTGCGTTTTTATGTGCTTTCTCGACCAGGTGTACAATTCTGCGCAGGTGGTCGTGCATCTGGTGCCCTTTAATAAAATCCGATCTGTAAGAGAAGCATAGTTGTAGATTTTTCCCTACCTTAGGGATGAGCGTGATCAACACTTCACCCAATGAAGGGAAGTCCTGATGAAGGGTCGAAATTGCATTAAGGAGTTCTGTCAAGTGGGGTACCAATTCGCCCCAAATGTACTATAAAACACTGCACTAAAGCCATCAGGCTCCAGGGACCGTTGAAGTTTTAAGGCATCGATTGCCTTCCGAACCTCCTCATGCGTTATGAGTTGGCTGAGAGATTCGTTGGCCTCCGCAGATACCCAGGGTAGTTCAATCTGGTCCAGATAGTGGAGCTGGTCTTCCTCACCAAGAGGGTCTGCACTTTAGAATTTTATAGAATTACTGGAAGGCTCCTGTCTTCCCCTCCTCCCCATGCAGTAACACACCTGTGCCGTCAGCTATTACACTAGTATATTCCTTCTCTTTCTTGGCTTGTAACTGCCTCGCCAGTCACAAGCCAATTTAGTCATTCCCTTTGTACCCCCTGGCCTCAAGGCGTAAAGGGTATTTTCCGCTCTATTAGCGTAAATCGACTGCAGCTTACCTCTAACTGCTGTGACCTTTCTTTGGGTGGCCATAGAGGGGGGCCTCCTTATGCAATGTTTCCATTTTCTGCAGTTCCCCCTCCAAAGCCCACCTCTCTGAGGTTTGTTATCGTCAGAGGGCGGTGATCAGAGAGATACATTTTCCCTGAATGACTGCCTTGAAGGCATCCCAGTTAGTCAGGGGAGAAGTGTCCCTGGGGTCATTATTGAGAAAAAAGTCAGTAACTGCTTGACGCGGTTTGTCTCGTAACAGTCGGTCCCTACAAGGATTATCAGGAAAATACCATCTTATTAATGTGGAATGGGGAGCTGGCCAGTCCATCCCTATTTCTAGTGGTGCGAGGTCCCACAGGCATATCGGGTTAAAGTTGGGCTGTCAGGGTGGCGGAGCGGAGTGATAGGCTAAGAAATATACGGTCAATAGTTTTTATGTCGAGCCTGGACAGCGCATACGCAGCTCTGCAAGGCTGTATTGAGATAGGAATTTGAAGCTCCGCCCACATTTTTCATTGGCTTGCGTCATTGCCCACTGTAAACTGAGGCTGTTCATTGGTCAAAAGGCTTACTACACCCTCCTCCGTACCGCCCTGTCTCATTTTGTAACCTACCATGGCGACACCCCCGGTTATGTGTTGTTGCTCGTAGGCTTCAATTACAATCTCTGAGCACTATTTTCTCAAATACCATTGTCCTGCCTGCCACACTTTCTCATATGCAATAGATCTCGCAAATTTCGATAGTTTCAGCTATTGGCATTGTAAACGACAATGCATTTTATTTATCGGTTTCAAAAACAACACAAATAAAAGGCATTGTCATTTACAACGCCAATAACTCCAACTCTCATAAATGCCAATGCTTGTTCTCTTTTTTAGGGTAAAGGCACGATATGCCTCCCCTGAGTCGCCCCCTTCTCAACTCAGCACAACCTGCAGCCGATCCAAGCCCCTTGGAGCGAGCCCTTACTTAGTACTTGGACCCCGCCTTATCATTAAGTGTGCAGACCATCAAGTAGAGAGCAGCACTCCTGCCCCCTGACGTGCTCTGGAGATGCTGTCTGCCGATGGACAGCACGGCACGGGTCCCTTTGCCTCGGTTCCTCTTGCCGAAGGTCAGAAACATACGGTCCACCTCTCACTGCAGCTTCATGATGCCTCAATGCGCACAGCGGCACTATCATCCTAATCCCGCCATTCACTCAACTCCGCAACACTCGAGAAAGAGACGAGCCAATCAGAAAGTCAACCCTAGGCTCTCCCGTCCCAACTCCCATCCAGCGTGCAACGCGGGCGGCGTTTCCGGCGGAAACTCAGTCTGTAATGTTTTGTACAACAGACAGAGACCAAGAGTGTAGCCAGTCATACAGTGACCAATCTGTTCTTAACGTGTTTTTCGGCAAAAGCAATGGTTACACACCAAAGACTAAATGAACGCAGTTAGTACATATCAGTGGATTTTGAAGCGAGACTGTCTTTTTTGTGTTATAAATAAAGTAATTTAACGTCGCTCAACAACATAATACGGCGGTTATTTGCATAAATGAAAGAAAAGTTGACACGCTTTTCTAAGGTTAAGAGCTGTGCTCAAAACTCAACCTTATACATTGAATGGAATGTAGTTTAAAAGTACAGGAAGTTACTCCTCGCGCTGTACGATGGGACTGACGCAAAGGGGTTGATAATGTGACGCTTGACTCCGCCTCTTCCTTTTTGCGATCTGTGAAAGAACAAGATGGGTCACCAGCAGCTCTACTGGAGCCATCCGAGGAAGTTCGGACAGGGTTCCCGATCTTGGTTAGTCAGTAGTGGACGGTTGGAACTGCGGGCTTTCTTTGGTGCAAACAACCTCCGATTGTTTTTTCAGGCTCAGTAGAGTCGGGGGGATTGCTACGGAGGGAGCAGTAGTACTCGCCGCGTGTGGCAACTTAATGGAAGCAGACTGCGTGGCCAGTGAGGTTTGATCGGACGTTCTCCGGTGCCGCTCGTACGAGCGTCGGGCGACACTGTGATAGAACTGACCCTCCAGTCCCCAGGCTACATGTATTACCGCTATTTGATTCTCCCACCCCAACCATTTCCCCGTTACATCACTACCCATAGTACTCGCTATTTAGGTGCATTCTTCCCATCCGTCATATGCATCCAAACTATTCCACAAAGCACACTTACTGGCTACATGTCATTTTTGATGTCCAGTGAGCTACAAAAAGTAGTTTAACTAAACCGGCTGTCAAACAAATACATGCAAGAGCGCTATTTATTCAAGGTTGCGATGTAAAATGAGCCTTTGTATTGTAAGACCTGCAGTGATTTCAAGAGGTACCAGGTGAACGCCCCTCTTGGATTTAGTTGTTCCAATTTCAATATTTTTGTAGTTTGCGGTGCATTTAGTACAGAAAGGTTGTAATATAGCATATTTAGGTTTTCTTATTCTGAACAGTTTAGATTTCTGTTTGAATGCTGTTGCTCGTCATTTTTGGCTATGACTTGATGGCAGCGTGCATCTGAATCAAACCTCAGATGAGCGTAACACTACGGTAACTCAAAGTAATGTCTCTTTTTCAGCCGCGTGTGCTCGAACAAGCATGGACTGATTCGCAAGTATGGTTTGAACATGTGTCGCCAGTGTTTCAGGCAGTATGCCAACGATATCGGCTTTTTAAAGGTAAGGTAATCACACAGTAACTCTGTATTTAACTGACATTGGCAGTCTTTGTTTGAAAATTGAAAGCGTTGGGCGTATATTGTACTAGCAGAGATGTAGGTTCCTTGTGTGTAATTTGTTGCATTCATTTTTAGGTCTCGCCTAGCTATTGGGTTTACGCAATCACTATGCGAGACTCTAGTAAGAGGGGCATTTCAAAGTGCTCCCAAAAGTGGATTGCATGGCGAGCACGCGTTCAATCGCGTGCATTGTGCCGCCATGCAATCCGTTTGGGGAAGCGCTTCAGCCCACTGGCGCGTACACCGTACTTCAAAGGGTCTGCTCCCCCACCTGGAATGCGCTCCCCCGCCACAGCATGCCGAGAGATTGTTTCCTCATGGCCCCATTGTTTTGCTGTAAAATTTTCCATAATGGGTTTCGACTTTTGCTTCAGGTTCTCCATTCCCTTTCCCAGATTCAAATCGTAAATGATGGAGTTGTTTGAATTTAATTATGGCTTGAAATCACATTCCCACCCATCCAATGAGTTTTAAAGACTGCATGTTAAACATAAAAAAAACACCCGTAAGAAGAGGGACACAGGACCATTAATGAATCAGAAAAATGTCTTATTGCGATACAGGTAGGTAATTTGTAGGTCTCGCATCTCTCCCTCTCTCACTTCTCTGCCAAACGCGTGCTAACCCGCGGTGCTACCTCTCTTGTTGCTTCTCGTTCTTGGCTTGGCACACTTCCAAGTGTTCTCAGAGGTTTATGAAGTCACAGCTGCTGTCTGCGTTTTTAACGCCCCCGACAGAGTTGATGCGTCAGGCGTGAGATCTTATTACAGACCTGCCTGGTGGGAACTTTAACCCCACGAAACGCGTGCTTTAATGAGCTGGTACTTCACACACGACATATAAAGGAACTATAAATAAAGGCTCAAAAAGTAAAATATCAAAACGGCTCGGGTTTGCAAGAAGGGGCGGGTGCAACCGCCATGCGCAGCTGAGAATGCGGGACTCTGGGGTTCAGGAAACCTGTATTATAATCTGTAAAGTCTAGTGCTCGAGAAAATCGCATTACACAAACGCGCTGAAGGGAGCATTACAATTTATAATACGCATGCGCACTGCCTATACAAGCATGAATTCTTTTGACCACTTCGCTCTTGTTTTCTCCGAATCCTCTAGCAGTGTACGGGGTTTCTCTGAACGGCGCGCGGGCGTGCTGTGAAGCAAAATTGTAGTCGTTGCGAGTTATATCCATTTGTATCTAACGGTGTAGATTGGTGTGAGCTGATCTGTGTATTTCCCCAGTACAAATATTCTTTTCGTTTTCTGCCGGGAATTGAAACTGCGGAATCAAAAATATGGCGCCACATCCAGGTACAGCAGAACCATATTTGCAACTACTGAATTGGAATCTCCAACAGGGTATCCTGCGTGTTTCGTAAAACAGCAACGGAGCAAAAGAATTCACTTGATGGCGAAGCACCACATTAAAAAAACAGGGTCTCCTGCTTTTCAAAACATGCACAGTGCTGTTTGTTATGTTTCTCTCGCGTACTGATGACAGTGGAAAATGTCTGCCTTTGTTTTTCACACTCCCAATGCAACTGCGGGTCTCTGGGTGCCCAGAAGGGATGTTTGCGTAAAGATTAGGCAATAGCCCCACCTCTTTTATTCAACAACCTGGCTCCAAGCTTATTCAGTGGCTTGCACCGGCCAGCCTGTCTTACATTTTTATCTCCTCAGCAAGATTCCGAAGCCTGAACTCTCACAACAGAATGTAGGCACTTCCTGCACCTCCAATGGAAGATTTCCATAACGTGAGAAAAAGATGACCTGTTTGTCTGAATATTTGCAGTGTTTTTTCTTGCATGTGTCTCGTTCGCGCTGTGGAGAGAGGGGCTTTGTGGAAAGGCCAATTGGAAATGGTTTCTTCTGTAGCCAAATGGGTTGTCACCTGGAGCTGAAGAGATGACAATTTGGGGCATAGCTGTAAGGAAATGGTGCATTGCGGCAAATTTTGCAGTGCCACGTCTATGTAGTGCTTTAATTTGTACAGCCGCTTTTATTTTTACAATGTGAAGCCCTCCTCATGGGAAAGTTTTTCCATACATATTTCTGTCCCTCTGTTGCACAGTTTGAGTGGTCTCTCAGGTGACATAATACATGCTGCAGCCCATGGGAGAACCCCGGTGTACCTATGCCATGGGTACCTTGGTACCATATACTGGGGCTTCATAAGGGTATACCAGTGGCCAATTAGGAAGGTACCAAAGTACCTACTGTAGTCAAATTTAGGGAGGAAGCACAGTGGCTGGGAGTCCTGATTAGTAGGATCTCAGCCAGACTAGTCAAAAACACACTGACGCCAGGCAAAAAAGTGGGGGGGGGGTAGTAACAATGCTAGAAGGATCCTACCCTTCCTCCCTTCATGTGCTTTATTTTAATTTGTACAGTACTTGTCAAAGTAGTACGTAATTGAGTGGTAGGGACGATGGGGGTGTGTAGGCAAATACGAAAGCTGACCATTCTGGCTGCAGTTAATGGCCAGATTGTGAGCCATTGACGGGTAGTTATGGGTTGCAAGTAAGTGACCCGTTGGGCGTAAAGTATGAGAGCCTATTGGTCTTGGCATGTTTTCATTAAATGAACGTATCCTTCAGCCATTGTGGTTAGACCTAGCATGGCTGACTGGTTCTTTGGCAGTCCTTGTAACTAGTATTCCTGCTGTTTTTTTTTTATACTTTCAGGCATTGGCTTGTGAGGAGGTATTGTTATATGTGATTTATAAAGCATATGGCTACCTAAGAAAGGTAACCTAGAGCTAAGCTCATCACAAGCTATTTTCCATCAGAAGATTTATACCAGCCACATTTTTAGCAGTTTACAGAAGTCTGAGCAAGGTAAAAGCTCTCAAGGTCCGAGGCAGGGAGTTCTAGGGAGTTCTAGAGCTTATGATCCAAATAGGTGAAAGCACAACCTCCTTGAAGGGACTTCCTTACTCTGGGAATTACGGCCAACTTGAGATTGTTTGACGGCAGAGAAAGCTTGGGTGAATATGAAGACACCAAGGATCTCAAGTAAATGGGCCCAGAGTTGGATATACATTTGTGTATGCAGCATAGAGCTGCTTTAGCAGTCTTTGAGCTGTCCAGGTAGAGAATATTACCACAGTCAAGCCTAGAAATAACCAGGTATTAATACTTGACAAGGGGAAACCCGTGAGGTAGGAAGGACCCAGGGTACTTACTAGTTTGAAAAACAGGAGGTCCTTCAAAAACAATACAATATGCGATAAATATAGACCAGAATCGGCTCTATATCATTTGTACAATGCCCAGCCGGACATTGAGGTTTTTCATGATCAATAAAAGTAATTTTTGACATACGTTAGAATGTAGAGTGGGACACAGTCCTGTGTCCTTACACACTAAACAAAAGGTACAGACAGTCAAACATATAGAACATTTATCAGGCTGAAGAGCGAAGCTTGTAGCCAATATGCGATAAAAGGGCAAGCTTTCTTGAAGGTACAGTGTCATGCACAATTTAACATATGCGTTTAACATGCATGTTTGTACATAGGGTCGACGACGTTTCGATCTATTCAACCAATACATAGATCATCATCAGGACTAGAGAGAATAAAAGCCTGAAATTACAATTCCTGTAAAAATGGAAGTGGGAGAGAATAAAGGAGAAAGGAGAGGTATATTAAAACCTAAAAATACTGAGAAGAATCAATAATGCCAGTGGTCATGCACGACATGCCATCAGTGAGGTACAAACCAGAGAGGCTGGTTACTGGAGCGAAGGAATTCGATTTGTGAGAAATAACGGTGAATTTTAACCGGATGATCGAGGCAAGACCACAGTAAAAGGACTGTGAATTGACAGAGCGTGTGAACATGTGCAATATGATGACAGTGGTCCGCAGTTGAGCGTGTGGTAGACCGCAAGGTGGTATAATTGTGCGGTGAACTAGTGCGCGATTGAGCTAGCGAATCGTCACGAAGGCGTGAAGAATGAAGGTGAGCCGGTTATCGTCGTGACAGGGAGCGCAAGGATGGCGGGAAACTAACCCAATTAGGAGACGATTAACTCCTAGGATTAATTAACACAATTCCAGATGAGGAAGTAGTTGCGGGGGATCAACCGGCCCGGACGATTCCATGAGATGGCACAGCTGAAAACTAAGGACGGGAAAAAATTACGAAGGATCACAACAAATAAGGGCGGAATAAGGGAAGGGGGACTCACCACTTGTTCGCCGTAGCGTGTGGGGGGAATTAAAGGATTGACCAACTTCCCAGCATAGTGGCTTGACGATCCAAGGTCCGCCTGAGGGAAAACACATCGCGGGAATTAGAGGTGAAGGGAGCAGGGTCGTGGAGAGGGAACGCGCCACTCTAGCACTTACCAGCATCCAGGGGAACTGCACGATCGCAAGTTGGCGGTGACTGGCTGTGCTGAGTGGTTAAAACAGCCCCAGGAGACACGTGACAACCAAGCCTTGGTCATGTGACAGGAATTGCAGGGTGTGCTGGGACGCGATTGCGTGAGTGTGTTAACGGCGGACATGTTGGGTCAGTGTTTAGTGATTTAGGAAGTGATGAAAGTGAGTAGGAAGAAGCAGAACAATGTTGAGTTAGAACAATGTCGATAAGTTTACAATTGTTACAGGCAAGGAGCAATAATTAAGTCACAGAAAAATTACAGAAAAATTACAGAAATTAAATGAGACAGCCAATCCTCATTCCTGTTGAGACCATTGCGGATTGTGTCAAGTTGAATAATAAGTTTCAACTCTTCTTTATTAAGGATTTGCGCCAGATCGCCACCTCTTGGTGGCAGCTTGATGACTCGTAGAACAGTCGATTTAATGTCATTGTCCTGGTGATTAGCCTGTTTGAAATGTTCAACCAGTGGTGCGTTAGGGACATTACAGCGAATCCTGCTGCGGTGTTGACCGATCCTCGTTTTAATCTTCTGGGTAGTCTGCCCAATATAGTTCTTGTTGCATGGACACTGAATCAGATAAATCACATTACAAGTGGTGCTCCACTGAGTATGCTTTAATATCCTTCTTGACTTTGAGAGACTTCTTATTTTGTTCGATTTTTTGGAATTCATCAACAGTTTTTTTGTACAGATTCAATCAATTTGTTGGCCTCAGTGACTGAACTAGAGTCTTTAATCTGTTTCTCAATCAGTTCATCATTAAGTGTCACTAATGTTTCAGTTGCAATATCAATACCCAAGACTAACCAATGTCTAGAACAAGTTGTACCAATATAACTAAAGTTATTAATGTATTTAGGGTTATCCGTGAATATACCGGGAATGTTTCTCACTTGGAGCCCCACAGGAATAATACCAGCTTTAAGGTATTCAGTTAACATACGAACCATGAGTTGGAGACGGATCTGCTTTTTCTTACATTTTTCTAATTGTTCTGACAGGGAAATGTTAGGGCTAACAGTGTTGTCAGTGGAATCAGTAAATAAGGAGGGACCTTCGCAGATCTTCTTTATATATTCATCTGAGTATAGAGGAGCATGGTCTGACATATTAAGTGTAAAGTCAAGGTTAAGTTAGAAGAGAATTAAAGGAGAACAAGGACAGGCCACTCAGTTTGAGGGAATTAGGGAGAGCATTCCTTACAATCCAGCGATTGTGCTAACTATATTAATACTTGACAAGGGGAAACCCGTGAGGTAGGAAGGACCCAGGGTACTTACTAGTTTGAAAAAACAGGAGGTCCTTCAAAAACAATACAATATGCGATAAATATAGACCAGAAATCGGCTCTATATCATTTGTACAATGCCCAGCCGGACATTGCGGTTTTAATGATCAATAAAAGTAATTTTTGACATACGTTAGAATGTAGAGTGGGACACAGTCCTGTGTCCTTACACACTAAACAAAAGGTACAGACAGTCAAACATATAGAACATTTATCAGGCTGAAGAGCGAAGCTTGTAGCCAATATGCGATAAAAGGGCAAGCTTTCTTGAAGGTACAGTGTCATGCACAATTTTTAACTCAAAGCTCGAGGTTACCCCAAGCGACTTGTTCGCAACGCCCAGAAACGGGCCTGGTATTGCCCTAGGGAAACACTGCTCACACCTAACCCCAAAAAAGAGACCAAAAGAATTGTATGTGTCACCACCTTTTCGGTCATCTCCAACCATGTGCGTAAATCTGTTCTGAAACACTGGCCCATACTGAATGCGGGAAGCCTCAATCTGGAAAGACCATTATTTGCCTTCCGAAAAAAATCGCAATTTAAAAGACCACCTAGTGCGCGCTGCTATCCCCAAAAAGACACCTCCCACAACCCTTAATGCACATTGGGGGCTTACGCCATTGGTGGGTCACGCAAAATGTGGCAATTGTAATTTATGTGATCTTACATTAGAAGGCAAAACTTTCTCGTTTGGCAACACTGTCATTAATTCTAATGGATTTTTGAACTGCAACACTTGTAATGTGATTTATCTGATTCAGTGTCCATGCAACAAGAACTATATTGGGCAGACTACCCAGAAGATTAAAACGAGGATCGGTCAACACCGCAGCAGGATTCGCTGTAATGTCCCTAACGCACCACTGGTTGAACATTTCAAACAGGCTAATCACCAGGACAATGAGATTAAATGGACTGTTCTACGAGTCATCAAGCTGCCACCAAGAGGTGGCGATCTGGCGCAAATCCTTAATAAAGAAGAGTTGAAACTTATTATTCAACTTGACACAATCCGAAATGGTCTCAACAGGAATGAGGATTGGCTGTCTCTCATTTAATTTTTCTGTAATTTTTCTGTGACTTAATTATTGCTCCTTGCCTGTAACAATTGTAAATTTATCGACATTGTTCTAACTCAACATTGTTCTGCTTCTTCCTACTCACTTTCATCGCTTCCTAAATCACTAAACACTGACCCAACATGTCCGCCGTTAACACACTCACGCAATCGCGTCCCAGCACACCCTGCAATTCCTGTCACATGACCAAGGCTTGGTTGTCACGTGTCTCCTGGGGCTGTTTTAACCACTCAGCACAGCCAGTCACCGCCAACTTGCGATCGTGCAGTTCCCCTGGATGCTGGTAAGTGCTAGAGTGGCGCGTTCCCTCTCCACGACCCTGCTCCCTTCACCTCTAATTCCCGCGATGTGTTTTCCCTCAGGCGGACCTTGGATCGTCAAGCCGCTATGCTGGGAAGTTGGTCAATCCTTTAATTCCCCCCACACGCTACGGCGAACAAGTGGTGAGTCCCCCTTCCCTTATTCCGCCCTTATCCCCTTATTTGTTGTGATCCTTCGTAATTTTTTCCCGTCCTTAGTTTTCAGCTGTGCCATCTCATGGAATCGTCCGGGCCGGTTGATCCCCCGCAACTACTTCCTCATCTGGAATTGTGTTAATTAATCCTAGGAGTTATTAGTCTCCTAATTGGGTTAGTTTCCCGCCATCCTTGCGCTCCCTGTCACGACGATAACCGGCTCACCTTCATTCTTCACGCCTTCGTGACGATTCGCTAGCTCAATCGCGCACTAGTTCACCGCACAATTATACCACCTTGCGGTCTACCACACGCTCAACTGCGGACCACTGTCGTCATATTGCACATGTTCACACGCTCTGTCAATTCACAGTCCTTTTACTGTGGTCTTGCCTCGATCATCCGGTTAAAATTCACCGTTATTTCTCACAAATCGAATTCCTTCGCTCCAGTAACCAGCCTCTGTGGTTTGTACCTCACTGATGGCATGTCGTGCATGACCACTGGCATTATTGATTCTTCTCAGTATTTTTAGGTTTTAATATACCTCTCCTTTCTCCTTTATTCTCTCCCACTTCCATTTTTACAGGAATTGTAATTTCAGGCTTTTATTCTCTCTAGTCCTGATGATGATCTATGTATTGGTTGAATAGATCGAAACGTCGTCGACCCTATGTACAAACATGCATGTTAAACGCATATGTTAAAAATTGTGCATGACACTGTACCTTCAAGAAAGCTTGCCCTTTTATCGCATATTGGCTACATGCTTCGCTCTTCAGCCTGATAAATGTTCTATATGTTTGACTGTCTGTACCTTTTGTTTAGTGTGTAAGGACACAGGACTGTGTCCCACTCTACATTCTAACGTATGTCAAAAATTACTTTTATTGATCATTAAAACCTCAATGTCCGGCTGGGCATTGTACAAATGATATAGAGCCGATTCTGGTCTATATTTATCGCATATTGTATTGTTTTTGAAGGACCTCCTGTTTTTCAAACTAGAAATAACCAGGGCCTGGATTACAGTTCTCTAGGCAGACAGGAAGACCTACAAGAATTTTCCTGAGCCATTTAAGAATATCTATAGCAGGTGGCAGCAACCTTGGTGATCTGAAGGCTCATGCCATCAAGCCAGCCCCCTAAATTCTTGACGACAGGTATTGGAGTAGTGGCGTGACCAAAGCATGTTTCCAAGATCTAGAAACAGTAACTTCTTAAAGAGATGCATTTTAAAAGTTGGGAAGTTGATCACAGATTGAGGGGCACGCTTGCCGAACACAGAAGATTGACAGGGGTCGAGAGCTAAACCTGATTTGGTGGTAGGAAGAAGCAAAGTGAAGGTCAGCAGCTCTATGGGGTTAAATACACTAAGGCATGTCAGATAGTAATAGATGTGTGCTGGAGTAGGGTGTGTCGGAGAAAAAGGCCTGAATGTCTTTCACTTTTCTTAAAGGAACCAGCTAACTCGTCACACTGAGGTTGTGAGAGGGAGGTAACTGGAGCAATGTTAACTGTATTTGAGAGTTTTTACTACATGAAAGAGTTTTAGGGCAGAGTTGAGGTGAATCTATTTTATCGGACTAGGAGACTCTGACGACGCTATTTGTTTTGATAGTTTTTTTAAAGTCGACTTGTACTTCTGTTTTTCCTCTTTATTATAGGATTTGCGCCAAGCACTTTTCAAGCATTTACATCTTTTTGTTTTCGCACAGAGAATATACCATGGGGTGGGAGGAATGTGGTGATTCCTGCTCGTAAAACGAAGTAAAAGTAGCTCAGTAATATGATTTAAAGGTATCTAAGCCAAATCATTCAGGGTAACTATTAAAAGATGGTACAGGGTAGATCATAGATTACAATTAGCATACACGCCATGCACACTACAATAAATGCTCAAGCAGGTAACTTTTAGGTTTTGCCTGCACAGCGCATGCGAAATCTATTGTATTTAATATAAATCTCAAAATTGGCTTAGATCCTACTCTTACTTTTCATTTGTCCATTTGCTTGCCATTTACTTTTCCTCAGTTTCTATTTGTTTTAGTATACTATTTCCTGTTTGTGTCTTTTTCTTTTCAATGTTCCATGGCCCAAGTACTCAAATTCATCCATTTGTGTGGAAATTTTTGGGGGGTTTCCCCTGCAAAGCGTTTTTTTTTCTTTTTTCTTTGAGTGCATGCCTTTGAAGCCCCTGCCTTCATTCCCGCTCCTCCCACTTTCTGTTGCGTCAAACTCCCCACCACCTGACCATCTCCCAATGTCCGATCTCTATTTAACCTGCTAACTGTCCATTATTTAACACTCCTCCCATACATTCTTTGGTTTTTCACCCTCTCACTCTTGTTGCAGAGACCGGTTTGGAACGCACCTTCTTTAATGGCTGTAGCAATATGTTGCTTAGCAACCTTAAACGATTTTGTGCAGGGGCCTATCAAGTTTTATTCGTGCTGGTTGCAAAGGAAGAGGTGAGTCACATCCTTTACATATGTCCAGTTCGATTTGAAAAGACGAGCTCACAATCGATGCATCTTGGTTTTGGCAATAGACAGGAACATGTACCGATACATGCGTACATTTTGGACTGACGAGAGGGAAATTTAGACAGTAATGCATGAAGGTGCAAATTCTTACACTGGAAAACCTGCATGTCTTCATCCCATATAACCCTTTGGGCCTAAAGCCTGTGACTTTACAGCTGCCTAACGCAGCTGACCGGAAGGACTGTTCAGAGAACTCGGATGATGGTGTCTATCAGGCCTTTTTCCGTATGACCAAGCACATCAATAATGATTAGGAGCCTGACAACAACTGGAGTTCATGGGACTGACATCTTTTCAAAATAGTGCCTCACGTTGAAACCATCAATACGTTGAAGCATGCATGTGTTCTTTTTAGATCTTGGCTGGCGAAAGCAGCGTGCACGCGCTGCTCTCGACATTCAAGAGCTTCTTGGAATCAATACAGATTCCAAAGCTCTCGGAGGCGGAGTTGAAGCCCGCCCATCTTTTTGATTGGTTCGCGTTAACTTGAATGCAAAACGCTGGCTTCTCATTGTAAAGGAGGCTTGTTAGTCCCTCCTTGTCTCCTTTTACCGGCGGCGTGACTCATTAACCCTAGGCACTTTTTTTTTCTCACTCAGCTTTGGCAAAGTCAGCCGCGTGTTTGCTTTCGCATCGCGCTTTCACTTAAAGTGAAAGCGCGATGAAAAAATAAACACACGGCTGCCTTTGCGGTACCGCGCTTGTTTTACATGCAGATTTCTATAGCGCAAACTCTACCTCGGAAATCCTCTGGTGAAGGGGGACTGGGATAACTTAAGCATTTATCGTTGGCGCTCGGCTCCTCTGGGCGCTTGTGTCCTGGAATATTCACACTTACAGCACATTGAAGCCACGCGCCCCCCCCCCCCGTGGTTGTCAAATGCTATCGAAGACCGTGGTTTCTGTAAAAAAAAAAAAAAAAATCGGACGGCTAGTTTGTTTAAAAGGGGCCGCATACAGATTAGAAGGGAAACACCGCCTCACTCCTTGTGAAAAAGCAGCAGTAACTAAAACAAACACTACTTCCTGTTTGGAAGTTGTTGACACTACTGCAAAAGCATCCTTTTAGAGATGATGGAAGTCCCGGGGGCGCAGGAGTGTGGGAGACCAGGCCATGTATGGAAGAAACTCTGCGGCCTTGGACAGCACGGTGAGCACTCACAGAAACTGAGGAATGCGTCCTCCTGAAACAGCGCCTCGAAGCCACACACAGCGAGGAGCGGAAGCTTTGAGCACATACAGAGGACACCGTCCCACAGCGCCAACAAAGCACACTGTCCCCGTCCACTGAAAACCGGGGCCTGTCTCCGTGATCTGCGGGTGCAGCGCCGCCAGATTTACATCACTTCCGCCCTAAACACTGCATGGTATGGAGGGGCTCTAGACAAAAGCTACGAAGACAATTGGGGTTTGTAAACTAGAGTCACCTGTTGATTAGAGCGGCGTGAAGCGCTTAATATAACCTCTTTTTATTCTGAGAGGACTAGGGTCACAGAGGATGCAGATATTATTCGCAGAGGAGGGTTCCACTAGCTGTCCTGGACCTATTCCAAGTCTAAAGTGATTTGAAACAGATTTTGTTCTATTCATCTACTGTCTCACAGCGCTTGCCGAGCGTTCGCTCAACGAGGTGCTCTTTGTACAAACAGAACTCACCAGAGTCGTCCTCACTGGCGTCGGCAGCACCAAGAGATGGTTAAACACACTCGGACCACAAGCCCCAGGGCAATGAGTAAGAGCTGCTGTGGAAATGGGAACTTATTTCATGTATCAGTGGTTAGTGTTGCTTCTAGTATCCATATATTGCATTATGGTAGTTGCAGTCACCGTTATTTTTCCACGGTAGAAATGGCAGTTCTTTTTTTCAACATTTTGTGTACTAACTCATGCTACCTCAGCACTCAAGCATTAAAAGGTACCAACTTTGGCCACGCAGCGCTGATGTGCGCCAGAGCGATTGTTTTGTTTTGTTTTGTTTTGTTTTTGTTTTGTTATATTTATTTCAGGATTTGTGTCCCCGGAGACCCCCCTCAGTTATTCTGGGTGATCTGTGGCATCTAAAGAGGGTCCAGAATCCACAAATATGCAAAGAATCCATGAACCCAGGGACTAAATCAACCCACTCGGTTAGCTTCTGTCATCTGATCAGAGCTGAGCCCACTCGCCTACTTTACCCACTCTGCACTCTTGCATGCGCATTAACCCACTAGCCTCTTGCCCCTGTTCATTACCTCTGCTTAGCAACTGTGCCAGTGGGTTCATTAGCTAGCTCCTTATTGACACGTTAACCCATGGAGCTGTCTAACCGGTTCTCGGTCCAGGATACAGGGCCAACTGCTCAAACACCCCCTCACCCTGAGACGAAGTGGTGTTTGAGGTGGGTGACTGCTCCATGTTTAATGCACTGGCACGCTGCAGTGAAAACTGACAGCAGAGCAGGCGTCAGCCTGGGGCAAATCTGACCATCAAGGGGAATGATCCAGGTGTTGTAGGGCTGGCATGCTTGTGAAGGATGGTGTAGCCTGTAAACCTAAGGTGTTTGGATAGCAGAGAAAATGGTCATCTGTTTGCAAAGGGTATGAAACGTGAGGCTCTCCAAAGGGGATGAGGCATGAGTCTTAATCTGTAAAATTGGGTCCGCGCCGGGGGCATTTGTATAGGTGCGAGGGGCAGCAGCTCGTACATAGGCAGCAGCGCTGGAGGTAATTTAATACGGCTAGAGCGAGGGTTCATTCTGGGATAGCAGAGTCTGGGATCTCTGGGGGTGGTGGAACTGAGAGGTGCAGACGGGTAGCAAAGCTGAGGGATGCAGAACTGTGCTTTTAGTAAAGAGTAACAAAGCATGCATATGCGCTGGGATAGAGGCGCAGGTGCTGCTGGAGTTCCTAAAGTGAATGAGCATTATAGATGACAGGGAAGTTTTTGTTGTATCTTGTCATTCAGTCTAGTATTCTGACACATGACTGTTTATTCTTTTAACTGGTGTTTATTTTCCTTTATCTTACTGTAAAATGTGAGGGAACTATATGACCATCTTTCTGGGGGAACAAGCGCTACATAAATGCAAACCTTTTTTCCCCCTCTTCTATCCCTCCGCTATCCTTCTCAACCCAAATAACTGACTACTATCCACAACTCAAATTACTTTCATATTTCACTACACTAATTCACCACTAATCCTTGAGTTCCGGATTAGCGTGCTACACTCCCAAAAAGTGCTTCAACACCCCATTAGGGGTAACAAGCGCTTTATAAATGTTAGCCTTTTTTCCCGCTTTTATCCCTCTATCCTTCTGAATCCAAATAACTGACTAACCTATCCACCACTCAAATTACTTTCATATTTCACTACACTAATTCAACACTGCAATTACAATACAATAGCTGAAGGTATTGGAGCGCTTTACATGAGCTCCTTTTACGTTACCCAAGGGCACATTCAGGCACGGGGGGGGGGGGGATTGTGATCGGCAGGCAGGTCTGCTCAGGAGGAGCACTTGAGGCAGGCTGGCAGTGTTTTTTTTTTTTTGTTGTTTTTTTTTAGTGACCGTGGAATCCCCTCTAATTCAGACGTGAACAGCATGGGACTTGCCTCAATTTGGGACCTTCATGCCACAGCTTTAGATCATACTTAGCCTCCCCAAGTTGATGCGCTTAAACTTTTTTTTATTCATTGCTTTTCGACCTCGTTCGAGTCTCACGTTCCTGACTTGTATTTGAAAACTCAATTCTGTGTCGCGTGTAGAATCTACGTTCAGGACCTGGACACTAACTGTGACCAATAGGATCAAGCATTAAAATGCAATAGGTCTCGCTTTTCATTAAGTTACAGCCATTTGCTTGCTATAAAATACCATTAGCAAAGTAAATGGCTTTCTTAATCCAAGGCGAGACCTGTTGCATTTTCGATGCTTGTTATACTTTTTATTGCATTCGGAAGCCTAAATTACTGGGTCATTAAGTTATGACAAAGCTTTCAACGTCCCATTATTTTCGGTGAGGTGCAAGGGCGCTTTAATTCCCAGCACGAACTCCCTGGGAATATCACCTTTAGGTTTTGCTGCAAATCAACAAATCGGGTGGTTATTTTACTCTTCTAGGACAAAGCACACTCACCTGGATACAATAGGAGATGTATTGAAGAGGTTTTCTGTTGACCTCATGACTCTGATTGTGCAGTGGCTGGGCATAATTTATTAGCAGTACTTGGTCATTGTGCAAAGTAAAAGTATATCGATACAGTGCATGGTTTGTGCCTTTTCTGGTAAGTGCAAACATGTATGCAAAAGTTTGTCGGTAAGTGATCTACCCCTCTCTTGGCTAGTAGATGGCCTCAGTGCATGGTTTCACAGTGCTGCATTGGAAAAACTACTGAACGGGAGATATTACATTGTACACAGTAGCTTAATAAGGATGCCAAGGGCCTTGGTGCAGGCAGGGATGATTGCCCCTTTGACTGCTG
Source organism: Triturus cristatus (assembly GCF_964204655.1). Classification (NCBI taxonomy): domain Eukaryota; kingdom Metazoa; phylum Chordata; class Amphibia; order Caudata; family Salamandridae; genus Triturus; species Triturus cristatus. The sequence continues at coordinate 1,108,536,256 of NC_140592.1, read as the reverse complement.
TTGGGGTAATAAATTGAAGCATTGTCAGGGGTCAAGGTGTGCCAGACATTTAGTAGGGGCTTTAAAAAGTGCTACCACAAGCTGCTTTGGCTGGCCTAGCGCTTGCATTCACACGCGCAACCGCCAGCTTTATCTGTTTTTCCTCACGTGATTGCTTCCTCAACGCTCCTCCGCCCCTCCCCGTTGCGCTGCTTTCACTTTCGCGTGCGGGTAATGCTTGTTGTGCTTGAATACGCCGCCATTGTTAGGTCGAGCCTAGAACAAGGGAAGGCTTGCATCCTTGGAATGCCAACACTGCACAGGGACAGTGTCTTCTAGATTAATCTACTCTCTCCTGCAGTACGAATCGGGCACCTGCTCAAAACTCAATGTGCATTGGCAACAGGACACTATACTGGATAAAAGAAAAAGATGTGCTTTCTCGTTCTTTCCTGGTAGCTTCGTGGCGCTAGCCTAAAGCAAACATTCAACAACAGAAGCAAGCAAATACCGCAGGTCAAACAGCAAAACACGCTGGTGTGCGAGTCTGTAGTATAACCCCTTGCCTATTACACCCTCCCAGCTCTACTTCAATACAGACCTTTTCAGGTGAAATCCATATGCGATGCTAAACCGACAAGCAGAAGGACGGAGACTCGAAGTTTTTAATGGACAGTCTCCTCACTACTTACCCTGCAGCGCCCTCTGGAGGCAGAAGTGTGCATTACTGCTTTGGTAGCACCAAGTCTGCTGGTAAACACTCCTTCCTACTACATAAACACTGTAGCATCTATAGAGCACACATTACCCCTTTGGGAGCGCTGAGCGGCCATAATCCTTCCCACAGACAGCAATGTACTCTGGGCAGGGCGTGTCCCTGGAAGGCGTGCTTTAGTTTTGAACCTATATGAGCAGGCCTGTTATGTTGTGTGTGATGCCCGGTGAGGGGGGCGTGTGGCGGGACCATCAAATCATTACACACACCTCGCGATACACACCCAACGTCCGATCTGCAATCCGTGGGTCTCATCGGACCCAAAGATCACCTTCGACCCAACACTTCCTATAGAACGCCTTTCTATTACACGTAGAAGTTGCCTTACTAACCGCCTATGCTATAATGCCCCCTCAGCCTCGTCCATACACCTCCGCATCAAAGCTACGTGGCTGTCATAGTGCTGCCAACACAGTTCCCTGACGTAGGTCTGGCTTCGGTTAGGTGTGTGTTGGATAATAGACAGTAACTATCGGTGCGTTCCTACAACCAGGCAACATCTCGGTCTCAGAGAGCTGAGCAGACTCCGGCGGAAGTCTTGAGCTGTCCCCTCACACCAGATGTTTGTTGTACACCGGAGCCGTGAGATGAAGGTTGTGTTGCAAATGGTGATATAAGAAGGCATACACACAACACAGCACAGTGTACACAACTGACAAGACATCCACCATTAAATGTTATGAGCCGCAAATCTTAACGTTGTGAGGACAAAATTACACAATATTTCACTGTACAATTAACACAAATGAGCATCCAAGAGTGACGACCAGCCAGTCAAACCATGCTAAACCATAACTAGCATGGCATGGCCAATAGGTCTCGCATTTGGGACCTTATAAGTGTTTAGCCGTGCAACAGTTGATGTTGTTGCACCAAGGATATTGTGCTGCATAACAAACTACTTATAAGGTCCCAAAAGTGAGACCTATTGGCTATGCCAATGATTGTTTCCTTAGTGTGAGTTGTATTGTGAGTTGTATAGGGAGAGAGCAAAGTTTCCATGGCTGTAGTCCTCACCTTTGTCACCAGAGCTCCTTGAAGTCACTAACTGTGCTGTAGGTGGTCAGCTTAGATCCTGTCGAGCTCAGGTGAAACTGTCCGTTCTGACCGCGACATCTGCGTTTAAGAAATCTTGCCTGGTGCCTTCCAGGCGACCGAAATGCATGCTAGGGGTTGCAAACTCCACCACGCAGAGGCTGGTGGAATTTGGCCAGAATTCCACTGGTGGTGCAAAATATATTGCCCACCCCAAATTTATTGGTGATTAATTTCCTTATTACAGTTTTATAGAAGGGCAATCCTCCATAGTCCTATACAGTTAAAATTGCACATAAATATGCACAATTATGCAGGACTACGCTGTCATATTATAAACCATCTTAATGCTGCTGAGGTTGTCATTCAAGCCTAGCAGACAATCATGGTTGTTGAATTTATTAAATGGATCTTTCTCATTTTGTATGCCATTATGTTTCTGAAGTACTTCAAATAACCATAGATGGGGAACTATTACCCTAAATGGAATGTAAAAGCACGAACATCATATGACGTGCCCCGTCAACAATGAGTCCAGCCTTTTTTCAATATTTATTGAAGCAGTGACTTGTGTTTGAAAAATAAAAAGTGCGCTGCTGCTATTAATAGAGGGAAACAAAATAGAGTAATCCTTATGAGAATGGTAAAGAGTAAAAACCGTTCAACCATTGTGCGGTTACATAAATTATATGCTTGCATGTTGATGCAATTATATTTTGTGCTCCTACCTTCCGCTCCCTATCCTAGTGTACCTAGGGTGGGTGAATCTGTCAGAATCCCTGTAGGGCAGTGATACTCCAAGTACGGCCTAGGGGCCGCATGCGGCCCTCCGACCTTTGGATGGGCACCCTAGGCTGCTGTTTACTCGGCACAAACATTGAAAAATGTTAACCAGCAAGCATTTAAAAGTGAATTATAGTTAAAGAAAGGGAGTAGCTAGGGTGTACTGTACCCCTTAACTTTAAGCGCACCCTTCAAAAAGATGAAAAGTGTATTTAATTTACCATCAAAAATGTTTCATCTGATGTAGACCTTATGGAGTCCCTGGTCGTGGCTAAAAGATTATGAATTGAACAGGGTGTTACACTGAAACAGACTTAATATTGAACTGCTTGCTCCTTGAACAAATGACTGGCTGATAATGCAGAGTTGACCATGTATTTCTAAAGAACCCATTATCCAAAGAGACGTGCATTTCAAAGTTGTCGCCAGCAATTTATCACATAAGTGCTTATAGATTAATCCTTTTAGTTTTGTACTTGTTGTATTTATTTTACTTGGCCAGATTGAAAACATTTATTTAAGTCTTGCATATATATGGAGTGTCTTGTATAGTAACAGATCTCATCCGGTATTGTTTTTTGTAAGTTTAATGGGGGAGGGAACCTTCATGCTTTAACAATGTTTTTTTCCATTCCTAGTTGGACTAAACTACAAAAAATTGGCTGCTGCGTGGACGTCTAAGGAAAGAGTGGCAAAGAAAGGAAAGCTGTGGAGATGCTCAAATTGGACTATGCTTCCACTGTGTTTGCTTAGCATTTGCCATATTCTACATAAATGGCAGTCAAGATAATGCTGGAATGTTGAAGAGGCTTTTTGCTTTGTGACCAGCTTGGAAATAAATGGTTGCAGTCCTACGATTTGTCTCCTTCAATTTATTTACTATAACTTTCTGCACTTCAATTTGGGACGATTAGAGAGCGATGGTCACTTATCCTTTAAAGAGGACCATTGCTTATTTCACACTTCTGTAGTCACAAACATTAGGTAATCGTGTGAAATCTGAGTTCTCGGACAAAGTGGGAGGACAGAAGTGGTAAATGGGGTGACAGCCTCTGGCACACAACTGGAATTGAACTTGGTATGCAAAAAAGTTGGAGACCATGCAGCCCTTTGTCAAAAGAGGACCATGACTGCATAAAAGCTAGAGGACATGTTGCTTATTATACCAGATAAATGCTGCCTACTGCAAAGTGGTATTCTGCCTGCAGGCGGAAACGCTTCCAACTGTGGTGAAAATGACAGCCAATACAGGAAGAGAAGGTGCTTGGAGTTTTCAAGTGCCTTAATATAAGTGGACTGGAGAACATGCAGTCTACCTTGTGTTCTTGCAGTTTAAACAGTGGCTTTAATTGTGCAGTTTTGTGATTTTCTAGAAAATCAAACCATTTGAAAGTTTTTAGCCAGAAGTGGATTCCTGTTTGGGGTGTTAGAATGTTTACTGTGACAGCTTATTCATTTGGCAACTTATAAAGCGCAATCAAATGCCCGAAGGCGTCAAGGCGCTAAAGTGGTTAGTCTACTAAGGGGCGAGCGAGAGCATCATCCTTCTACTAAAAAGAGATTACGAGGCAACAGCCAGGTCTTCAAGGACTTGGGGAAAGGAAAATGGGCTTCCAGGCAAGAGATAGATTGAGGGGAAGAGTATTCCAAAGCTTAGATGCCACCACAGCAAAGACTCTCCCTCCCATCTTGCCCTTCGAAACCTTGGAATAACCAACAGGTTTTTACCAGCAGAACACAACTGTCTCGTTGGAACATACAGTTGAGAGCTGCTGAACTCCCTCAGGTCCTGGGTTGTGAAGCGCTTTATGAAAACGCAAAAGGCCTTAAATGCAATTTGTTTGGCAGCTGGGAGCCAGTGCAGCTTCCGAATAGCAGCAGAGACTGAATGATATTTAGGATGATCCAAAACAAGCCTTGCTGCTGCATTCTGGACAAGCTGCAACTTTTCAACTGCTGTCTTATTAATGTCCAGGTAGAGTGCGTTACAATGATTCACCCTGGACAAAATAATTGCCACCGCCGCTTGTTTACACATAGGGGGAGAGAAATGGAAATACCTTCCTAAGGGTATTAATAACCCCAAAACAAGCTGATACTGTCTTACTGACCTGAAGATTAAAGGACTGATTGTTGTCAACGAGTACACCAAGATTCTTATCTGAGCCAGCAGGGTTGGGACCTTGCCCAAGCATTTCTGGCCACCAGGAGTGGGTCCAAATAATGTTGGCTGCCAAAAATCAAAACCTCGGTTTTGTTTTACTTGCCATCCAGGTGGCCACAACCTGCATGCAGTTAAAATTAGCGGCAGAGGCCTCTATATCATTCGTGATCGACACAATTATCTGTTTCATCCGCGTAGGATGTTGCCCGCAGCCCAAACGATCTAATCAGTTAGGCCAGCAGGGAGACATATTAAACAAGATGGGGCTCAGGGATGAGCCTTGCGGAACCCCCACACGAGGTGGCTATGGGGAGAGTAGAATTGGTCCACCACCAGTGTCCATCCTATTGGGAAGGATGACAGAAGCTTCACAGCTAAGTCTGAGACCCCAATTTTCTGTACGTTGTCAATTATCCTGATGGGAGAGATGGTATTGAAGGCTGCACCGCTGCCTGCCCAGCATCACCCATGGTGTGGTTGTTGACTGCTGATAGTTGTGTAGTCTCAGTCCCATGGTAACTCCTAAATCCATACTGAGAAATGTCCTGCAGATGCTGCGGTTCCAAATAAGTAATCAACTGGGCATGTAGATGTTTCTCCAGGTTCTTGGCGGGAACGGGTAAGCAAGAAATAGGCCTATCTTTTTTAAATTCAGCGGGTTCTAAGTTGGATTTCTTAAGCAGAGGCTTAACAATTGCAGTTTTCCAGCTTGGAGGGTAGCATCCTGAAGAAATGGCTTGATTGAGAGTTGCTGTAAGGTGGGGAATAATGATATTCCTTCCCAACTTCATCAGTTTGGGAGAGACCGGTTCAAGTGGGGAGCCTGATATGATCCTTCGAAGAAACTGTTCAGTCGGATCGAGTAAGAAAAGCAGAAAGGCAAAAATCCCTCTTAGTCTGTAGGGGACTGGGGGCTGTGAGATTAGTCTTTTGAGCAGAAATTAGGGTCTCGGAATTCTGACTGTCCAAGGAAGAGTAAATATCAATATTATGGAATGAAAGGATATGGCCATACAATCGCAGAAGGCCTGCGAACTCTCAGTATTGGAGGAAACAGAAGGTATGGATAAAAGATTGATCAGTTTAAATAGATCCCTGGAGGACTTGACTGATTTCGATCTTCTGATTGCAGTACAGGAATTTCTCTAGCTTAATGGCTGCTTTGTATTCTACCAGCCTGGCCTTATGGTTGGTTTTTTCGAGCAGGTCATAATGTTTATGCCAAACGCGTTCTTGGCGGTGAAAAGCTGGTCTAAATATTCTCTGTGAAGCAGGGAGAGGTGGGCTGCCTCCTACATATGTAGGATTCTTTAAGGGGTGCAAGAGACTTCATGGCTGCTGCAAGCCATGTTGAATACTCTAGGCTGCCAGGTCAGTATCCTTATGGTCAGACCAATTTTGATTTAGAGCCCATAGAAAAGACTCCATACTTGTACCTTTCCAATTCTTTTTAAACACCTTGTTAATGCCCCTTTGGGGAGTTTCATTGGGGTGGGGGGGAAGCATGATGGTCAGAGCAAGTGAGGGGAAGAGGTTCATCCACCCTAAGACAATGGTCATTAGAGAAAATGCCATCAAGAATGAGTCCTGCATCCTGAGTAGCTGTCCTTACTAATTGTGCAAGACCGCAACATAACATCATGTCTTTAAAAACCTGTAAGACTTTACAAGAGTCGCTGGCAAAATGAAAGTTTAAATCTCCTGACATGTGAGCAAGCATGAGATAAACACGATCTGCACTACAAATCTAGCCTGGCAGAATATGGGTAAATTGGTGCATAAATTGCCACTATATGCACTAGCACTACCACACCACCCAGTTATGTAGCACAAGACAAGGTGGGAATGGAACTACTCCCAACGAGAGGGAATAGACACGATGGAAGATCTCTACAGCAACGGCACATTCAAAGACACTGATAATGTCGCATATATCAGCAATCCAACACTGCTTTTTAAATTCACATATCCTAGATTACGAGGAGCCATCAAAAAGCTATACCCTTCGTTTCTACACGAGCCACCCACCTTACAGGCACTGCAAATCCTCATAATGTACATCTTGTTACGAAATTATATGTATTGCTTCAGGCAGGGGAAGGGCGCCTAAAGCATTACAGGTGGAATACGCAGTTGGACATTCGCTTTACCGATGAGGAATCAATCTGGGAATTGTAAGTGCGCTACTCACCCGCGACTGTCTCAAGGCACTTAGGGGGGAGGTCTGCAGATCTGTGTAGCCAAAGAGCCAGGTCTTGAGGGTCTTCCTGAAGGTGTTCAGGGAGGGGGCGTGACTACTGTCTGCTGGTAGCTCCTTCCAGGTCTTGGTTGCAATGTGAGAGAAGGATCTTCCGCCTGCTCTGTGGATGTGTGGGGTTTTGGCCAGTGCAAGGTGGGAAGTTCGGAGGTTGCTTTTGGGTACGTGGAAGTTGATTCTGTCGTTGAGGTATTTGGGTCTGTTGTTGTGTTGGCATTTGTAGGCTTGAGTGAGGATTTTGAAAGTGACTTCTCCACGGGGAGCCAGTGGAGACTTCGTAGGTGTTGGCTGATGTGTTTGTGTCAGGGAATGCCGAGGTCGAGTCTGGCGGCGGTGTTCTGTATTGTCTGGAGTTTGTGGAGTAGGGACTTGTTGATGCTGGTGTAGTGTGCGTTTCCATAGTCCAGTCTGCTGGTGATGAGTGCGTGGGGGACTGTCTTCCTTGACTGGGGATACACTTGAAGGTCCTACGGTCTTGCGGAGGATGTTGAAGCAGCTGGAAGTGACGGCGTTGACTTGTCGGTTCATAAGTGATGAGTCCAGTACGATGCCGAGGTTTTTGACGTGGTCTGTGGGAGTAGGTGGGTTTCCGAGGGCGGTCGGCCTCCAGGTGCTGTCCCATGCAGAAGGGGTGGTACCGAGGATGAGGACTTCTGTCTTCTTGGCATTGAGCTTCAGGCAGTTGTTGGTCATCCAGACTGCGACGTCTTGCATTCCTATCTGGAAGTTGAGTTTGGCAGTGGTGGGGTCTTTGGTGAGGGAGAGGATGAGCTGGGTGTCATCAACGTAAGATACAATATTGAGGCCGTGTTGTCGGACAATGGCTGCGAGGGGGGCCATGTAGATGTTGAAGAGGGTGGGGCTCCAGGATGAACCCTGTGGGACTCCGCAGGTGATTCTCGTGGGTCGGAGAGGAAGGGTGGGAGTCTGATCCTTTGGCTTCTTCCAGTGAGGAATGACCGGGCCAGGACTGTTCCATGTATACCTGCGTCGTGTAGTCTGGTGACTAGTGTGCGGTGGGATACGGTGTCGAAGGCCGCTGATAGGTCGAGTAGGATGAGGGCTGCGGAGTGGCCTTGGTCCAGGAGGGTGCGGATGTCATCTGTGGCGGCGAGTAGGGGGTCTCTGTGCTGTGTTTGCTTCGGAATCCGGATTGGGAAGGGTTGAGGACCGCATTCTCTTCAATGAATCATGTCAGTTTCCTGTTGACTGTTTTCTCTGCAACTTTGGCTGCGAAGGAGAGGAGCGAGATGGGCCGATAGTTCTTGTGGTCGGTGGGGTCAGCTATGGGCTTTTTGAGCAGGGTTCTGACTTCTGCGCGCTTCCAGTCATCTGGGAAGATGTCTGTTTTGAAGGTGGTGTTGATGGTGCATTGTAGTTCGGGTTCAATGGCGGCCGCGGCTCTGTGGTAGATGTGAGGGGGCAGAGGTCGGTGGAGGCCCCCCGAGTGGATGCTTTTCATGGTCGAGGCGGTGTCTTCGGCCGTGATCGGTGTCCAGTTGGAGATGGTGGGCTGGCTTGTGTTTGTGGGGGGCGGTGAGCCATCTGTGGTGCCTGGTCAAAGTTGTCATAGAGGTTTTTGATCTTGAGGTGGAAATAGGTTTCAAGCTTGTCGCAGAGGTCTTGGGATGGGGAGATGTCTGTTGCTTCGCTGCGCGTGTTGGTGAATTCTTGAATGACGCTGACTTGACTTGGTGGAGTTGGCCAAGATTTTGTTGTGGATGAAGTTCCTCTCGGTGGCCGTGATCTGGTTGTGGTAGTCCGTCATGGCGTCCTTGTAGGTGGTGTAGTTTTCGGTTGTCTTGGTGTTTCTCCAGTTCTTCTCCAGGTGTCTGCAGGTGCGCCTGGCTTCTTGGAGAGCGGTGGTGAACCAGGCGGCTTTTCTGGGGCGTTGTCTGTCGGCGTTGCGTAGCGGGGCGAGCTCGTCTGCACAGTTGGAGATCCAGATGTGGAGTTCTCTGTCTGCGTCGTTTGCGTTGGGTGCCCAGGTGTAGTTGTCTCGGGTGAGGGTGGAGTTAAGTTGCTCATCGGTAACCTTGTTCCAGTTCCTTCGTGGTGGGCGTGGGGCTGGTTTGGGTGCCTTGGGTTTGTTGATGAAGTGTACGCAGTGGTGGTCGGTCCATGGCGGCTGCATTGTGGGGCTGAATTGAACGCTGTTTCCTGCCGCGAAGATGGGGTCGAGGGTGTGTCCTCCTCTGTGGGTCTGTGTGTTGACGAGTTGTTTAAGTCCAATGCTGGCGAGGTTGTCATGAAGGATAGTGGAGTTGGGTTCGCTGGGGTTGTCGAGGTGGAAGTTCAGGTCTCCAATGAGTATGTAGTTTGTTGAGGCGATGGCGTGTAGTGCGATGAAGTCTGTGATGGTGGTGGCGAAGGGTGTTCGGGGGGGGGGGTCTGTAGACGAGGGTTCCTCGGAGTGTGGCTTTGGGAGTGGTCTGGAAGTGCAGGTGTTCGGCGGAGGGGAAGGTTTCGCTGGAGGTGGTGAGGCTGAGGGTGCTCTTGTGGCCGATGGCGAGGCCCCCTCCTGGGTGGTTGGGGCCGTCTTTCCTCTGGATCTTGTATCCGTCTGGGATGGCGGTGCTGATGTTGGGGGCGGAGGATGAGTTGGTCCCGGTCTCTGTGAAAAAGGCGATGTTGGGCGAGAGAGAGTCTAGTAGGTTCCAGATTTCCATGGCGTGTTTGTGCACGGAGCGGAGGATGCAATTTAGGGTGTCACCGGTGCTGGCGTCGGCTGTGTTGGAGGCCGGGGTGGTGTCGAGGGTCTGGCAGCAGTGAAGCCAGGAGAACTGCCCGTGGGTCGTGTTCGGTGAGGGGGGCTGCCTTGCCCCCTCCTGTGGCCACTTATGGCCCCGGGGACCCCATACCCCGGCGCCACCCCTTTTAAAAAAAAAAAAAAATCCTTTCGGGGAGGGGGGCCGCGCGGCCCCCCTCCCGGGCCACTTATGGCCCCGGGGACCCCATCCCCCGGGGCTGGCCCACTCCGTTGGGGACCGTGGGGGTGGTCCCCAATCCCCCCCAGGGTCCCAGCCGGCTCCCCTCATCCTGCGGGAGCCGGCATTGATTTTCCACATGGGGAGCAGCTAACATGCTGCTCCCCATGTGGAAAAGCAAACTGCGTTGCTATTTGGAAGAGAGAGCAGGAAACCTGCTCTCTCTTCCAAATAGCAAAGTAGTTTGCAATGACAGGGTGGGAGCCGCGAGGCTCCCGCCCTGTCATTGCAAACGGCAGTGTCCCGGGGGTGGGCACTCCGGGACACTGCAGAAGCCGGCCCTGGGGGGTGGCGGGCCCCAGGGCTATCAAGGGCACCCATCATTTGAAAAGCCCCGGGGGTGGTGGTGCCCAGGGCTTGGGGGTCCATAACTGACCCCCAAATTAAAAATTTAGTGCCCCGGGGAGGTGGCGGTCCCCGGGGCGTGTGGTGGGAGCTCACGCCCCCCACACAGGTTTTTTTTTTTTTTTACTTAAAAAAAAGCCCCTGGAGGTGGCGGTCCCTGGGGCTGGGGGGGGGCTATAAGCCCCCCCACACAATTTAAATGCTTAAATGGTGCATAATAAAGCCCCGGGGGTGGCGGTCCCCGGGGCTGGGGGGGCCCCTTTGGGTCCCCCACTTAAACTATTGTATTGCCCCCGGGATATGGCCCCCCGGGGGCTAATAAGTAATATAGCGCGGGAGCCCGCGCTTCGTGTTTTTTTCATCAGCAAAATCCGCGCACCCTGTGCGCATTTCGTCGATTTTTTTTTTTTTTTTTTTTGAAAATTTTTGTGGGGGGACCCTGGGGGTCCTTGTGGGACCCCCTGAGCAGGCCTAGGGGGTAAGGGTGTTTCTACCCTGCCCCCTTTTTGCGTTTTGCGCGTTTGTTTTTTAGGTTTCTTGTGCCTCGGTTCTACAGAGGCACAAGATGGCTGCCAACACTTCCTGATTTGGAGTGTTGACAGCCAATTAGAATACAGCTCGTGCATGGCAGGGTGCGCTTCCGGTACGCGGATCCTCCGAGGTCATAGATATATATGTACTTTTAAATGTCATTTTCTCAGGAACTACTGAACGGATTTACACCATTTAAGCAAAAGGCACGAGTCTGAACTGATGACTACCTCTTTGCCAAATTTGGCGTAATTCTGTTCAGCAGTGGTCCTATGGGAAATTGCATGGGGAAAACATGTTTTGGGACCCCGCTTTTTTCTCGCCCCCACTACACGAATCATCCCGAGACTTACAGGATTGGAGCGGCCTGGAGCTGGCCAAAAGTTTTGAAAATTTCGCGAAGATTTGTCAATCGGCGCCAAAGTTATTGGGAATAGAATGTTGCGGATTTCCTATGGAAAATAGGTCCTAACTATAACTGCAACCGCCAGTAGGTAATATATATATTATATATATATATATATATATATACATATATATCTGGTAGCAGTATCCTCGTGCGGGCACGCACAGATAGGACCACGGACACAAAATATGCTGTTGCCTATCAAACGGTGCTTTATTAGAAGGAAAGGTGCAGTCTCAGACGCGTTTAGGACACGGACTGTGTCCTTGATCACTATATATATATATATATATGATTTCCTCCTTTAAGTTGGGTTTACCTCTATCACCGTATGTTAGTATATACACGCCCCTCTCTTTTGAGTGACTGAGTTGCACCAGAGGTTGTTTAGGTTCCTAAGTTTGGCTGACATCGAAAACCTATGTTATTCATGCCTCTTTTGGGGGGGGTATTGGATATTGGGGGCTACTAGTTAGGTTGAGTTTTCGAGGCCTGTTGTAAATACTCTGTGAGCTTACAGCCCACCTACTGCTTTTCATTTGTTTGTTTGTACTTTAAGAATCCATGCTTCCAAGTGGTTAATCTTTCCTATTTGTCCCTCCTTTTCATCAGTTGTTCACTCCCACAGAGCATGGCCCCATTACTTGTAGGCTTCCTCTTGTCCCATTTTAGCAACTGAAGAGGGACTACTTTTTCCTTTGTCCAAGAGCACTGCATACAAGCGCTGCATGTTTTCAGTTGCTTTGATGTCAGGCATCTGCTTATTTTGCGTTGGTCAGGGCACGTAGTGAAATAACCCCCAAAGCACCCCAAGCTTGCGTGGCCAATTGAAGGGATCGTTACCTGATTAGAGCAGTGATCACAAGTCACCCACCCATTGTTAGAAAACCCTCCTCCCTACACTTACATATTGAGTGCTCTGTATGTGTGCTCTTGCGAGAGGCGCTTTCCATCCCTTGACATGACATTCAGGCGCCCCTGGCCTAGAATACGCGCAATGTCATTTCAAAGTGCAGCTCCTCGTGGTTTAGCGATAACTACGCTTAATAATAGATGTAATCAACGCCCACGTGAACAGGTGCAGTTGGGGGCCATGCTTAAGCAGGGGAGTGAACATCCATGCAGAGAGAAGACTATGCTTAGTCCATTAGAATTAATTTCGACCATTTTGGAACTGCAAGATTTCAAGTTCAGAGCAATGGCAAATAGTATACATAACTACATGCTGCAATAGGAAAGTGATTTTTGAAAAATAACCGTGCCACATTGTGTTTTGGGTTTTACACTTCTTGAATATAGTCTTTTGGGACCACAACTGCTTATTTGCAAATAGATTTAAATATGAATTAAACAAGACAAAATCCTGTCAAAAATCCCAAAATATATTGGTGTTAAATTGATCCCTTTAGCGTATCAACCAGATCTGTGGTACCTCTATATTGGCATGTAAGAAGCATGCCGACCACAAGCAAGATGGCGGCCAAACTTGTTCCTGCGCCGGAAGTTACTCCTCGCGCTGTACAATGGGTCTGTTGCCAAGATTTTGATTATGTGACGCTTGACTCCTCCAGTCCACCCCTTACTTTTCGCTTTCTGTGAAAGAACAAGATAGGTGATCAGTAGCCCTACTGGAGTCACCGAGGAAGTTCGGACAGGGTTCCGGTTCTTGGTTAGTCAGTGATGAACAGTTGGAACTACGGGATTCCTTTCGTGCACCAGCCTTCGGTAGTCTGTTGTTTCAGGCTCAGTAGTGTCGGGGAATTGCTACAGAGGGATCAGTAGTACCAATCCGTGTTTGGCAACTTAATGGCGGCATGCAGCGAGGTTGGAGCAGACGTTCTCCAGTGCCACTTGTTTGGACAACACAGTAAAAGAATTGACCCTTCAGGCCCAGACTACATGTACTGCCAAAATTCCATCCTCCCACCTCAACCATTGCTCCGTTTCATCACCACATATAGTACTCGCTGCATAAGTGCATTCTTCTCATCTGTCATATGTATCCTCACTATTCCACATCTCTTTATTCACAGCACACTTACTGGCTACTTGCCATTTTTAAGGTCCAGTGTACGATAAATCGTAGTTTCAACTAAACGGGCTATCAAATAAATAAAAGGAAGCTTTTTATTCAAGGTTGCAATGTAAAGTGAGCCTTTGCATTGTGAGACTTGCAGTGATGTCCAGAGGGATGAGGTGAACGCCTCTCTTAGATTTAGTTGTTCCAGTTTCAATATTTTTGTACAGAGAAATGTAGTTTGCTGTGCATTTATTACACAACATAGTAATAAAGCATGTTTAGGTTTTTGTATTTTGAACAGTTGAGATTCATTTTTGAATGTTGATGCTTGTCATTTCTGGCAATGAACTGAGGGAGGAAAGTCTGAGCTTTGTCTACACTAAGACCTAAACGTATGTTTGTGTACATTTGGAACAAACTATTAACCCCTTCCCCGCTCATGACGGAACCGCTCTGTCATGAGCCACGGTTGCCGTGTGCTCATGACGGAGCGGTTCCGTCATGCCACAACCGTTGGCGGCCGCTCCGCCCACGCGGCACTGTTTCCCCGCCTGTGCGGGGGGACAACGCAACTGGGTGGAGTCATGACGGAACCGCTCCGTCATGAGCACAGCTCAACCGTGGCTCATGACGGAGCGGCTCCGTCATGAGCACAGCGCCACCGCGCTGCCCCCCCGCACCCTCCAGCGCTGGGCGGAATTACCGCCGCAGCGAAGGGGTTAATCATGCTGTCAATTTGGGAAAGCGATTATTTTCATTATTTACTCATTCTAACCATATTTAGCGCTTGAAAATGTACTTATCCTGCGGTGCATTTTCACTAGCGTTTGTGTAATTGACAACCGTTAAACTCTGTTTTCAGACTCCATATATACAACCAAGCATACTTCTTGCATGGCTGCCACTGTAACCTGGTGTGGCAAAACAAACAGTGGAAAAAGAGGTAGGTCTAGTCACCAAAGGTATCCCACTGAGTGTGGTGAAAGCTCGGCACTATACTCTCGTGACGTCAACAGCTCAAGCGCGGGGAAGGAAGCAATTCCTTTTTATTAAATCCCTTCAATAGTGGAGCCGCAGGGGATATTGAAAAGAATTAAAGGGGGGTTGTCAGGAGGCGATGGTCCTATGACCCTAATGCCATGGCAATTTCCCCTGCAGCTCCACTATTAAAGGCATACCTGGAGACAGAGGAGGATTTTCAATCTTTAAACCCCCTGGCCTATCTCTCTTAAGTGCTCCCTGAAATATGGTCGAGCCCACTCTGACCTTTAGGAGTCAGGGGGAACCCGATGGTGAAGCATGACACTACTAGAGTGTGTGAGGGTTATTTAGCAAAAAGGAATTGCTTCCTTCCCCACGCTTGTGGTTGACACCACAAGAGTATAGTGCCGAGCTTTCATCACACTAGGTGGTATACCTTAGGTGACTAGTATTTGAATCGGGAGGACGTATCCAGGGCCGGACTGACCGTAGCGGTCACCGAGCTATCCCCCGGTGCGATGCACGGGTGGGGGCCGGTTTTGGGCCCCTGGGTGTTACAGGGCTGTTTTTGCAGCATAGCTGCAAAATCGGCTCTGTAACATCGGCCAAAAACCGGCCCTGGCAAAGAGCTTGGCGGCACCCCCAAACCCCAGTGGGGTGGGGGGGGCGGCCGAGCACTTTGCCAGGGCCGGTTTTGGTTCCCAGTCTGGCCCTGGACGAATCCACACCCGGGAATACCTCTCTACCCTTCTGGCTTAGGTGAAGGGCCCTTCTACCTTAGCCTTAGTATAATAAAAGAGGCTGGTCTGCATTGGCATCCATAGACATTGCATTGCCAATGTTTGGCTCGGTTGATTTGAGTGGTGGGTGTCCCTCTGTCCCATCTTCAGCTCCTCTTTTTTTGTATCTGAGGTCCACATCGTACCAGCGTTATAGTACTGAATTTTCAATTGTTTGATTAAATAACTTGTGTCAAAACATCGATATGGATAATTGTCCTTATGCATGTTCAGTTTTAACAAAAACTGTAAGTTGTTGCTATTTTGAGCACCAATATGCACTTCCTTGCGGTCTTTGCACTATGACCAGCATCAGCCAGGATCTGTCCAACATCCAACTGAAGACTCAAACTCTCAGATTGAACAAATGTGAACTTTCCCTAGTTATGAATTAAATATGGCAGCAGTACCTGGTCACTCTAGTATTTTGTTATTCATTTCATTATGCAATTTTAAATTGAATGTTGTAAATGTATTGTTTTTTGTTTCTGTTTGTGATTTTATATTGTAAGGCTATTTGCTGACGACAATCTAAATATACGTACAATGTCATGGGGAAGTGGACCACAGGTTAACTACATATGTATTAAGAGTCTTATGCTCCAAATGTCTTGCCCCAAGACTTAGTGTAATTAGTCACGTCACCTGATAATACCTCTACGGAACCAGGGCTAGTGGCATCAAAGTGATTAGGCCCTTTAAGACTTGTACATGGCGTATCGCTTGGAACTTCATCTCTTGGGCTTCTCCTCTATCCAGGGGATGCTTTATAGGACCGCAATTCCCCGAGCTCTTCCTGAGGTCACGCGCGGCGTATTCCTGGCTTGGCATGCCTCACTTCGTCATACTCAATGGACAGGCAGGCTGACCCGCTACACTCCCTTGTGGTGTGGCACGAGACTTTGTGAAGTCGCTTCCCTGCCGGGGTTCCGGCAGTGGGATCTCTTCGGGGTAACCTTGCTGGGTGACGTCTGGAGCGTTACCCACATCCGATCCTTTCAAGACTTACAGGCCAGGCACTGCCTCCCTCCCTCCCTCCCAATTCTTTCGGTACTTGTAGCTGCGCCATGCCCTTCACTCCCACATGGCACATCCCTGCCTGAATATAGCCTGCCCGAGGCGCAGGTACTGACCGGGGACTTAGGGAAGGGTGGAGTCTCTCGGATCTAACGCTCACTCACCAACAACACTCCTAATTCCCTTTCCTTACTCTGCGAGAAGTGGGAGGGCTGGCTTGGGGTTCTGGAGGATGAGGACTGGAGGGACGCCCTGATGGCCCCTAGGACGATCACGGTATCAGCGAGGCTTCGCCTGGTCCAAGTCTATTTTCTACATGCCGCCTACCTTACACCCCTGCGTCTCCACCACGCTGGGCTTCGGCCTGACGCCCACTGCCCCCGCTGTGCCCACGCCGATTTCTACCATATGGTTTGGCCGTGCTCTGCGATCCAGAGATATTGGGAATTGTTAACACAAGATCTGACAGGGGTTCTGGGGTGGGAGGTGCCTCTCGATCCCATACATGTTCTGCTGGGAGTCACTGATGGATTGGACGGCTCTAGGGCTGAGAAGCTCTTCCTTAACACAGCACTGGTGGTCGCCAAGAGGGACATTGCTGCGCATTGGTTGGACACTGCTCCTCCCACTCTAGGGCGCTGGCGCCTGGGGGCGGATTGGTGCGCTGTGCAGGAGCGGCCTCTATATGTAGCCAGGGGGTGTCCTGAGAAATGTTGCCGTATGTGGGGCAAATGGGTTGGGGTACTCGATGATTGAGATGGTGTGGTCCTCTCTTCAGGCACACGTGGATATGCTTTTAGTGATTTCATCCTGTAGCCTTGATGTCACTGAGATGTGTTTTTCTCCCTATTCTGATAATGCATATGTACCTCTGAATGGTGCTGTTTGTGGTTACATACAAAACTCAATAAAATTGGTTGTAAAAAAAAGACTTGTACATGACAAAGGATCGGCTTAAATGGATTTTGCAATAGAAAAATAATGTAGTTCTCTGCTCATGTAAGACAAGAACTTCTAAGCACATGGATTTTCAGTTGTGACCATGGAAACTGGCCTCGTCTGTTCCTGTACAGCTGTGTTCACCGATTGGTGACCGGGTTGTCTCAATGACATGGCACTGCATTTTTCTTTTCTTCAGATAGCTTCCAATCTTGCTATGTCGTCTGATTCTGCCAAAAATCAAAGAGCTTGATAGACAATGGTGCCTTCCTGTATGCAGTCTCTGTAGCTCTGGTTTTTCAGGGGAGCTTTAATGATGTGAATAAAGTCTTCCTATGTGTTCAAATGGGTGAATACGATGTCAAGGATGACGGCTATCTGAATAAATGCAATATCAACGTATGCCATAATCTGTGCCCGCATGATCATGCCAGTGCCCGCAATGTTAATGTATGTCATAGCCTGTACTCGCACAGTAGCACCTTCAATAACATTATCAATGTATGTCATAATCCATGCTCAAATAACAATACTAATATTAGTAAGAACACTACCGATGTACATTATGACCTAAGCGAACAACATGTAAATAGCAGTAAGAACGATGTTAAAAATAACACCAGTGACTGCCCTATTATTTTCAGGAGTTCTAACGAACTCACATCATTGCTGTTGGATTCACGCAAGGTGACCTCCCCATCAAACCTGAATCAGAGCTACATGGTTAGACAAGTCATATTACCCACACCCATCGAATACCAGGTCACAGTGGGGTCTCTCTTAAACTAAAGACAAATGCGTGCCCAGGGAAAACCCTGATCGATCCCACTGATAGATCGTTACATCACAAACGGGTCCGAGGAAATTTGGCCCAATCAAACCTGTTTTGCCAAGGGCTCACATTCCCCAAAATACCACTAAGCTAGATCTCACATGTAGATAGAAACACTCAACCAATTAGGACATGACATGTAGTGATCACACGCTCCTCATGCCAGACATCTGGACGCACACACTAGCCCATAGTAGCTCTCCCTGAGGTTGAGTGCCACCTGTGTCCTTATCATATGCCCACCATTGATTGATTCACAACTGAAAAGGTTTTTGGAATGTAGAAAATTGTTTTAATGTACCTAATGAACTGTATATAACAGCGGCCAAACATGTGTACACCAAGAGACTTTGAGCAGACGCACTCTGTCGAGACTCTCTCAGTCACAGCCTTTAATTAAACCAACTTGTTCCTGTTTTGCCAAACGCCTCTTGTCTTTTCATTTATGTAAGGTAAATTCATATCAGAGCAACATATGGACTGGAGGCACATCACAGTCTCCTATACCAAAACGGCAAGCTGGAGCTCGCTACAGGTGAGTTGCCAGGGGTAGTTGCGTATAGGATCTGTCTTTCTCACAATTATGTACCATACTACAATACACCCCACAAAAAAAAGCTGTGTTGACGTAGAAAATCACAGACAAATAGGCACTGGTGTCACAAGAATGTGAATAAAGGGGAGGCCACGGTGTAAGTAGCTCTTTCTAGATGAGCTAGCCAACTTCATTCTTGGGTTACAGCGCTAAGCTTTCTCTTGCAGTATACTATAACAATGTAGAGTCAACAGTCAATATGATCCTTTATCACTGGGAACTCGTATCAGTTTATGTAACATCACTATTATTGCCTGTCTCACTGATTGAGGCAAAATCTCTTTATCTTATGCTTTGGTGTACATGATTAACAGCTGTGGTGCCAGTTTTGTTGTGTATGCAGAATAAAACTCTGCGGGGTCCTGAAACCCTACCCAATGGTAATTTTTAAATCGCCTTTACAATTTCTTCTAAAGAAATGGGGGGCCTCTAGAGATGTCACCTGTTCCAACGTAAAAAGCGAGAGCTCATCTAAATGAGGCATCGCAAATATATCATCCGCATCTGAGTGGGCCGCATATAGGCTCATATCATAGCAGGCACATGTCTTGGTAATTTCTCACTGGGTGTGCCGGAGTGTCGGTATGATCACGGACCGCACAAATTAGGGTGCTGACAGTTTCTAATCGAATTAAATAGGCCCACACCTGTCCTGCTCGATCTCTCTCAGCATGTTGCGTTGCCACATTTTCCTGATAATTTACGTGGTGGATTCTGGGCATCTGCTAATCATTCTGCTTCATTATACCTCACAAACTCAGAAGGATAGTGGGACCTGCAGCGGCCAATCTCTCGCAGTCGTGCATTTCAGTCTTGAGGGCTCGAATTCCCAACTGCAACATCCTTTTGACCCTATATGAAGTCTGAATGCTGTGTCCTTGGATCACCAACCATTCAGTCCCGCGCAGTTGGGTGGAGCCAGCATGTTCTTTAATGTAATTGGCTCTACATGTCCCCCTACTTGTGCGTGGAAGGATGTGTCAGGCAGTGCCTCTATCAGTAACCACCAAGTAGTTACTGGGGAACAAGGGCTGGTCCGCTTCAAGGATAATAAAAGTAGGTTGTGGTCTGACACTACCCATCCTCAACCAACAGTCTTCTATCCCTATTTTCCAGGAATAAAATCGAGACGAGTGTGCACAGCATGCACCAGAGAATAAAACGAGAACCATTTATCATGTGAATGAATTTCCCTTAAAATGTTAGGGAACTGCCACTGTTGTATCCATGTAGCAAACTTGGTGTTAAGTGGAGCTTACTGGGATCCCTGCAGTGGCGGATGGGATCTGTCTTTCTCACAGTTATGTACCATATTACAATACCCCACACAAAAACGCTGTGTTTTCGTAGAATATCACAGACAAATAGGGCCTAAACCTTCCAGAAATGTCACCTAGTGAACGTTAGGTGGAACACAAGCAAGAACCAAGGATCAGCCATCCAAAGGTCCTTCTAAAATTGTGGTGAACCTCTGGATCTTTTAAGGAATCGTGTGTCAAATGTGAGACCACTAGTGCAATCCAGATTAGAGTACCTCTAGAGTAGGCAGAGTATGTTGTTCCATACAGCTGCCAGTGCCACTTCGTTCCTAATTTAGTTTGTTCAGACCCCGTTATGAGTGTCTCTTACAGACATGCAATGTGAATGTGTTGCCTCTTTAGAAAAGACACGTTGTCTTTTAGCCAGAAACCCTAGGCCCCTGATGTTCCAGGTTATACATTGTTTTTCAGTGTGATTTTAACTGTTGTGGGGTAACTTGCGTCCCGCTTCCCGTTACGTCCAGGCACAGCGCTGATTGGTGGTCTCCAACCCATCAGGGGCTAGACCAGGAGGAGCCAGTTGTGCCCCCCGACTACTTGATGCCGGACATAGAGCGGACGCGCAGATTTTAACACTAAAGGGCACCTTACCTGATGCTTCTCTGCTGCTCTTCACCTACATTCTATGTTTTCTACAGTTACGGGGTCTTCAGTATCATTTTAACTGTTGTGGGGTAACTTGCATCCCACTTCCCATTACGGCCAGGCACAGTGCTGATTGGTGGTCTCCAATCAATCAGGAGCTAGACCGGGAGGAGCCAGTTGTGCCCCCAGCTACTTGATGCCGTCCATAGCACGGACGTGTAGCGGGTGCGCCGCTGGTGCACCAAAAGCAAGCCCGCCCACGCCTGGACGACACCGGACATGCTGCCTGTTCGGTCCCTTTAAGACTGTCTTATTCACAGGATGATCTGGTTGCTATCAGAACTGGGATCAGTCAATGTGCATATCAGGACTGCGCCCCTTCAGAGGGCCCTTTTCTTTGCACACACTGCGGTTTTAGAACATTAGCAGCCGCAATCTCTACACCCTCTCCCCCACCCACCTTTAAATTCCTTCGTTTAAATTGCCGTTCGCTCGAAAACACTTTGCTGAGTGTTTACCTTAATTCAGGATGAGGTACCTGATATCCTCTTCTTTACCGAGACATGGCTCACTAAAGATACGGAGGCTGAGCCTTCATTAGCCCTGCCCCAGGGTTACACTATAAAGACACTGAATAGAGTGGGTCGGGGTGGTGGCATTGCAATTATTTTTAAAACTTGCTATACCTGCATTTTGACTAAGTGGGATATTGTGGACTGTGAATGTGAACTTATCAAATTTGCTCTTAACTATAACTTCACCCTGTCTAGGCTTTTGATCTACTGCCCCGCAGGGCCATCCAAAGACTTTAGGGAAGCTCTAATTACTGTGTCCGGCCTACCAGCAACCAGGTCGGCTAATTTTAATATTATCGGTGATCTTAATCTGCACCTAGAAGCAAGTCAAGACAGTGAGATTGGCAATTTTCTGGCTGACCTTGCAGCTTTTCAACTAACGCAACGCGTCCCGAATAGCATACACTCGGCAGGGCATTTGTTAGATCCTATTTTTTCTAATCTACCTGCCCTAACAATCAATCAGTCCATTTCCATGAGCTGGTCCAACCACTATCTGGTATATATGACATTTCAGGGCATAGGCCCTCCTCAGGATGTCCCACGGAAGCCCGTTCTAAAGCGTCCCTGGCATAAACTGGATGCTGACCACTTTCTTGACCTCCTCCTCAGTCAAAGGCCAAATCTCCCAGATAACTCTGAAAAGGCAGATAGCGTTCTCTCTGACTGGCTCACACATTCCC
Source organism: Triturus cristatus (assembly GCF_964204655.1). NCBI lineage: Eukaryota > Metazoa > Chordata > Amphibia > Caudata > Salamandridae > Triturus > Triturus cristatus. The sequence goes on along the minus strand of NC_140592.1, from coordinate 1,108,514,669 downwards.
TCAATACATGCATCCCTGCCAAATTGTCTCACAGTCGTAGAACACTGTCCAGTCCATGGTTCAATGACAATCTGGCCCAGGCCAAGAAAACTTAAAAAGCCCGGGAACGGGCATGGAGACGGCAATATGATCCAGTCCTGAAAGTACAATATCGGATGGCCATCAAAAATTACCGTAAATCTATTCAGAAAGCAAGAGCTCACTATTTTGCAGATCAAATCGAAAATAGCAGCAATCCTGCAAAATGTGTCTTTTCCTTACTTAATGATCTCAAATCTTAAGGGCAACACAATAAATCCCCCTTCTCTTCCAACCAGCAATGTGAGGCACTGGCCTCCTTCTTTGTTAAGAAGATCCAGGACATTTACAAAACATTTCCCCCACTGCGATAAAGGCAGGCTCCCCAACTCCGATCAGCACCACCCCTCCACTCTCCGCCTTTCCTGCACTCTCCCAGGAAGTTATGCGCACCATCTACAATAAACTTAAATCAGGATCCCCAGCGGATCCCCTCAAACTTGACCAGTTTTAGAAATTTCTACCTCAGCTCTTTCCTCCCTTCTGCGATCTCGTAAACCTGTCTATACCCTCTGCTGTAGTCCCAATCTCTTGGAAACACGCAAAGATGATTTCACTGCTCAATTCAATATGCTTTATTCGATTCTTCCCCCCCAAAAAATCATAAAAGCAGAAACAATAAAAACCAGTATATATCATCAACCACATTTCATATATCATAAAAACACATATATTTACAAATTATTATATACAATGATCTAATCAAACTGCAAAATTTATGATGATATAGTTTTTCTGCATCCAATTACGTTCCTTAAAAATCTTGCTGTAGACCTGGTAAAATCCTCATTCTGTAAAAATTGCAAAAAGAATAATGCAGGTCGGCATTGTCTAAAACCCAATATCTTTAAAATCAGTAAAATCCATCTCTTTCTTTGTACTGAGTAAAATTTACAAAAAAGAACCACATGAATTATAGATTGAACTGACACGTCATCACATGGATACTTAGTTAGCGTTTTTGCCCAGTCGTTCATTGTAGGAAAGGATGTTATTCAGTGGAAGATACCAAACCTAAAACGGGTCAGGACAAATCTATCCTGTATATCCTCCATATATTTTAGGTATGGTTGCATGTCATATGTAATAAGCGACATTTGATTGGACTGGACTGGATTCCACTATTTAAAAACCCCACTTTAGATGATTCCAAGCTGGAGAATTTTCGCCCTATCTCTCTTCTTCCTCTGGTATCTAAAGTCACAGAATCCTTTTTTAACTCCATTCTCACCACTTTCATAGAAGCCAACGATCTGCTAGACCCCTCCCAAAATGGCTTCCATCCACGAGATAGTACTGAAATGGCCCTTCTGTCTGTTACGGAACATCTGCGGTCGTTTTCGCGGCATTGTCACAATACTGATGCGTGTTTGTCACGATATGCGGGGCAACATTCATGGATTTCCTGCTCCAGCTGCAGAGGCTGGGCAGCTAAGGTAAAGAGTGCATACATTTAGAAATGTACCACCCGCTGTAACATCGCTTTCCGTCCCCGCGGTTAAGGGCGAGGACGGACAGACACGTCCCATTGCCATAATTACGGCGCAACCCCTCCGTAGGGGAGTGAGGCAAGGAAGCGAGCACCCGTCCTGCTCGGGCTTTAAGCAGGCAGAAACCCTTTTCCAAATCTGGAACCACAGCGAACCCCACTGACGCGGCCTACATTCAGTTCAGGTGTTTACATGTGCAGCCCTCGTGTGTACATTGATAAGGGAACGGGGAGACATTTAAACAAACAGATATTTGTTTTAACACCTCATTCGTTTGCAACAGTCGAGTTAAAGTCCCTCGGTTACAAACTCGAGCTTCTGGTGTGGATCTGTTTCATCAGATACTCGCGTCTATAATAAAATGATGCGAATTTGTGTGCAGGGATTAGCAGAAAAGAAACAGTATATTTCTATGTTTCGAAACTACTAGTAGAGTCAAATAAAATGGGACTTCAAACTCATTTTCTGCACATAAAGTTCACTTTTTTCTGTAAGACGTGGGAATGGAGATTGTATGCGCCATTCAAAAAACATTACAAAGACGGGAAACCGTGACCGATAGCTTTTATGTAAACATACACTCACACAATGTTCAAAACAGCGATTTAAAATGTCCCGCAAAGTATTTGAATAATTTTTTTTACTTTTTATTTAGTCCCAGGAGCAGCAATGTTTAGAAAAATACTTGGGCTTTGATTCTTTAAAAAAAAAATCATAACAACAATGTGTTGCATTGTCCCAACACTTACACTTCATATGCTAATTCAAAGAGACAATAAGCAGCATCAGAATAAAATTGCTGCTTTTCGTGAACACAAGCGCCCTCGTGTGGAATTTGAGGTAACGTTCGGCTGACCGAGGAAACACGTTTTATGTTGAAATTTAGCTGTGTTCCTATTGTGTACCACGGGAACTCAATAGCTTATTGTGTTTTACTCTCTTTTGAAATGATTCCGTTGCGTAATTCATCACGCCATGATGCCTAATTTATTATTGTTGATGAGTTGTGTCTTTTTTACTCTTCTATACATATTTCATTTGTACTATCCTCAGAACTATTTTAAATTCTTCATTCTGACACTATCACACTTCATGTCAAGCTTGATGTTGATGTTGGAAGGTAAATAATGTCGAAATACGACCACTCTGTGTCCCTGCGTTTGGTGTGGGAGGTACCGGACATTGGAAAAGTCCACTTCCAGGAATACCCCCTGGCTGTTTTGGCGTTGTCCCTGCTTGTTTCATGTCAGTAACAGACTGCTCTGACTTGTTCTAAGGTGTGTGGAGATGGGGCAGTAACCGGCGCAGCTGTAAAAAATGAAATGCCTATAAAATACACTTGCCTATGCACATAAATAAAACCTGGAGAGGAAAGCGCTGTAAAAAGCATAACGTGTCCAATTCTGGGAAACAAAGCACCAAGATAAAATTAACACTGTACAGCGGCACGAATCTCCAAGATATCTATGCGCCGAGGGAAAGTGAGCAGCGGCATTGAAGAAATTAAATAAAGATACACTTGCCTAAGCCCATAAAAATGTAAAGCTGGAGTGGAAAGCGTCGTAAATCTTGAGAGGAAAGCGCCGTAAAAAGCATAGTGTGTTCAGTGAAATCTTATAGCGGCACATCAAAGCTACGCACTTACCGGAGAACAAAGCTCCGAGATATCTATGTGCGGAGGGCAAGTAAGCAGCCGCATGGAACAAATTAAATAAAAATACACTTGCTAAAACAAAACATACTAAATCCGAAGCCCCGTGGCGAGCTGCTAAGTGGCAAAAATGTTTTGTGAATGTATAGCTCAGCAGTGTGTGAAGAGATGCCAGCGTCCCACATAACCGACGCAGTTCTAAACAAGTGGGAGGGGTGGGGGGTGTGGCTGAGAGCAGGGACTCGCAGCGTTTACCTTGCGGGAGCGAGCTTAATTGATAACAAATGTCGCCAAACCTCGCTCCCGCAAGGGAATCGCCAAACGTGCACGCGTTGCCATTGAAAGCAATGAAATGCGTGCACGCTTTTGGTGTAAAAAGTAGATCGATTCCAAGAGGTTCCGCCCTAAGCAGCGCATGCGCGCTGCGTAGGCGAGACCTAAAAAACATGATGTCCCAAAAATGCAAAATGTGTAGGGACACAAGTACTTGGGCCATGCTCTAGGGAAGGGTCACATGCAAGAAGAGAGAAGTGCTGAACACAGAGCTGGCCAGCAAGAAGCAATCAATCGAGAGTGGCTTTGAAGCCCACCAATGATAAGTAATGGGAGGGCTCCAAGCCCTTTAGAAGTAAACAAAATGTCTCCAAATGACAGCACATGCGCAGTCTTTGCAAGACCTAACAAAGCTGGGTTGAGGCATTGCCGTGCACCAGGGAGAGAGCAACATGAAGCGCAGATAGCAGGGGAAAAAGCAGTTGAGAGACAGCAACAAATAAAGTAGAGTGCAACACGAAACATGGGAGCAGAGGTATGTGAGACAGAACCACCACCTAAAGGAGAGAGCAACATCAAGCGAACTTCGGGTGCAGAAGGTGTTTGGGGAGGGAAACAGCATCACACAAGTGAGTTATCATTTTACTCGGGAGGCTGAGGGGAACGCTGGGTGGGAGGACATTTGTGCCAGCACGGTGATCCCACATAGGAAAGTTTGGAAAATTTTATTTTTTCCAGCTAAATTTGAGGTTTGCAGGGGATTCCGGGTAGGAACACGGGGGTCCCCACCAGCCATACCTCCCTGAACTCCCCTAGGTGTCTATTTTCAGAAATGTGTGGGTTTGGTAGGTTTCCCTAAATGGCTGCCGGGGCCAAAAACCCAGGATACCCCCTTGCAAATCAGATAGTTTTGTGATAGGTCATTTTGATGTCTCCACAATAAGTTTTGGGCCCTTGCCTGTCGCAGGTACTTGGCCCACTCACAAGAGTGAGGTACCATTTTTATCGGGAGACCTTGGGAAACGCTGGGTGGTAGGAAATTTGTGTCAGCCTGGTGATCCCACAACTTTCCGACACAGAAATTTGAGAAACGTTTGATTTTTTCAGTTAGATTTGAGGTTTGCAGGGATTCTAGGTAACAGAACCTGGTGTAAGCCACACAAGTCAACCCTTCCTGGATTCCCCTGAGTGTCTAGTTATCAAAAATGTATAGGGTTTCTAGGTTTCCCTAGGTGCCAGCAGAGCTAGGGTTCAAAATTCACAGCTAGGCACTTTGCAAAAAAAGGGTCAGTTTTCACTGTAAGTGGTGTGTCCACGTTGCGTTTTGGTCCGTTTCCTGCTGCGGGCACTAGGCCTACACACATGAGTGAGGTACCATTTTTATCAGGAGACTTTGGGGGATGCAGGTGGGTGTAAGTTTGTAGATCCAAGTGGATTCCAGAACTTTCCATCAGAGAAAAGTGAGGAACATGTTTTTACAAATTGTGAGGTTTACAAGGGATTCTGGGTAACAGAACCTGGTAAGAGCCACACAAGTCACCCATTATTGATTCCTGTGGGTGTCTAGTTTTAAAAAATGTATAGGTTTGCTAGGTTTCCCTAGGTGCCGGCAGAGCTAGGGTTCAAAATCCACAGCTAGGCACTTTGCAAAAACAATTTCGGTTTTCACTGTAAAAATGTGGTGTGTCCACTTTGCGTTTTAGCCCATTTCCTGTCACGGGCACTGGCCTACCCACACAAGTGAGGGACCATTTTATCCCTCTCTCAGGCAGCACATGCGTCTGTAAAAAAACAAGTGATTTTCCTATTCACCATGACTTTAAGCTTTGCAAGAAAGAAAACATTCTTAAAGTGAAGCTCCCGCAGGCGGCACATTATATTCTTACTCAACCTCCTGGGAGTAGGCTGGGAATATGATGATAACAGTAGCATTTGTGATGGAAGTGGGCCCAGATATTTTGCCCATTGAAGGATTAGGTCTCTATAGTGAAAAAGGCAGGCAATCACAGCAGTGGCGGCTGGTGACATGTGAAAGTGGTAGGGCATAAACCAATTATCGTAGTGCACTGCAGTGAGCGAGCGAAGCAAGTGTGCCCGAACTGTCGTAATTGGCCCGTCCGTGTTAGCGATTAGCTGAACCTACACGTTGTCCTCCTTAACTTGGCTGTATATGATAAACGCCATTTTGAATACTGTGGCGGCCATCTTAGATCATGAGCGGCATCGTGGCCGACGTGCCCTTTAGTCCTTTGTCCATTCCACTGACCACTCACATCTGCCCAGCAACAGGATATTTTTAGTACTGGTCAAGCCACACATGCGCAGTTCTCACTGACCCGTATACCTTCAGGAATGTGCCGCTAACTGACCAGCGGGTTTGAAACCCTCCAATGAGCTGGCAGTATTCCAAAACATGACCATGTATGTCTCTAAAACTGCGTCCTAAACTTGTGCCGCCTATCTTTTATTGCCCCAAAATTGTATATAAACGGGGTCACACCGGTGTTCGGTGTGATACCTCTTGCAATACCGAAGGGTGCTGTTTGAGTATACCACCACCCCATGGGGTCTTAATAAACTTGTTCTTTGCCTTTTACAGCTTCCGTGCCAACAGTTCTTTTGTGTATGGGGGTAATCTCTGGAGCGTGTAGGCCTTGGGAACCCCGAAATACTTCAATTGGCGACCACGAAGGGACTCATCGGCGACTCGGATGCCCGAAGGAGAGGTCGTGACGAAGGCTTGGAAACTCGCCATGGACGCGCACTGCCACGAGTGACCCGAGTCTTGGCTGCCAAGGTGTTTTTTCCTTTCCTTCCGATCTGACCTTCCAGGTGGCGCCGGTCTCCGACTGAGTTTTCGAGTGTCCGCTTCACTGAGAAAGTGCCGTTTGGCTGATTTGGCTTACAAGACCTTGGCAGTTGGAATCTGGACTTTTGAGAATTGGTAAGCTTTGTGTTCGGTAAGGTAGTCTTCGGACGCTTACTGATGTCCTGAGATTTGTGTTCGGTAAGGTAGTCTTCGGACGCTTACTGAAGTCTTGAGATTTGTGATCGGTGAGGCAGTCTTCGGACGCTCGCCGAATTTTGTGAACTTTGATCTGAGTTAGCTAACATTTTGAATTTGCGATCTTTGAACTTATATGTGTAGTGCACTTCACATAGGCAGGCATGTAGAGATGTTTTCTCTAACCTTGTTTTTTCATTTGAGCGGCACAATCGTGTGAAGAACTGTAAGTGCCATTTGGTCTGGTGTCACGCTTTTGTGATACTTTTCGAACATGCCTGTTTTCAGCAAGCTCCGGGGAATGTGTTGCTTAGGAGATGATGCATCAATTAGGTTAGCGGAATCACAGCCGGCTCCCCCAGAGGGAACACCAAATAGGGACATGTATATCAAGCACGGCCTTCCACCTATTATGTATAGTAAATTATGGCATAAGTACACTAAGGCCGATTCCGAATTGCAATGGCCCCTACACGGGTCATACGATTTGAGTAAAATCCAATTTGTCGAGCAATGTATGTTTCAACGTAGGTCTAGACAAAATATGTTTGATTGTGTACGAATGTGGGAGAAAGCGGCGCGTGAACGAATGAAGCGTGAGGTTGCCTTGGCGGATAAAGAGCAGCGTAAGGCTGCTCGGGATAAGGCTTTACAGCTTGAGGAGAAGGAGGTGCAGGAGAAGAAAGAGAGGGAGGAACGGGAACGTAAATTGCAAACGATTGGGCAGTTTCCTATTCGCCGACCGCTTTATCCTGTCCTTAATAATGAAATTGATGATTTTTCTTTGTTAGATCGGTCACCGCCTCCGTACGTTTCACCGACGGCTCCGGCTGCGGACTCCGAGGATGAGGGGCAGATTCAAGTGAGCCAGAAAGGGGTATCGGCTCTCAGGTTTACTGCGGAGAGGTCCGCTCATTTGCGCGGTTGGGCTCGTAAAGTGAATAAGCATTGTGTTACTCAGGAACAGGTGGTAGCGGAGAAACAGGGGTGGTCGGATCTTGAATTAATGTATTTCTTGTCCATTTTAGCGGATGAAGTTGTAAATGCATATCGTGAAGTCTCTGAAACGTTAGAACCTAAAGCTTTGTCGGTATATCGTGAGAATTTAGCTAAAGGTGATTTTGATCTTACAGATGTGGATGACCTGTTCAAACATTTGATCGCGCTGCGGGATGAGACGACGTGTTTGCGCCAGGAACTGAAACGGAGGAAAAAGGAATCCGAGCCGGGAAACGACGGGGCGGTTAAGGAGTGTTCTCTTCGTGGTTCAGATAAGAGCTCTGCGTTGCATGTTATGCCTATGCGTGAAGCCGCGCCTTTGTATGTTCCACCAAAAGGGGAAGGTACGGATGATGATAAATTGTCAAAGGATGCGAAGGGATATTTTGTGTATAATTGGGTATATACACCATGGAATAGAGCAGATGTCATGGCACTTAAAAACTCTTTACCTGATCTCCGAAAGAACCCAGCGGCATTCTATGAGGGGGTAGAGGGGGCTATATCGTCTTGTGTGATGACTCTTGTAGATATAGATTTGTTTTTCGGGTTAATTTTACCACCTGATATGTGGAGGCAAATTCGTAAAACTAATGATGAAACGATTTTGGGGGGGACCTGGAAAGAGATAAATGCTGCAGATTTAGATAGAGAACCAGCATGTAAGCCTTGTCAGCTAATTCTAGATCTTCCGGCAGCTATTTTGCATAAATTGAAAACGCTTGTTCCTGCCAAAAAGATAGATTGGACCATGTTAACGTCGTGCAAGCAGAAACCAGATGAAACAGTCTCAGATTTCTTTACTCGCTTTGAGGAGGCATTTCATAATTACAGTGGTCAATCTTTAACTGACGATACGGGTCGGCATTTGTTTGTAGATAAGTATGTGGCTAATCTCCTACCAGAGATTGCAAAGCGATTGAAGTCGAGTGAGAGCTCCTGGGCCACGGCGACCCCTGCGTCCTTATTAACTATGGCTCAGTACTATGAGCGGCAGGAAGTGGAGGCTAAAGAAAATGTAGAGAAAAAGACGAAGGAATTGAAAACGAAGGTGATGTTGGCACAGGTTCGGGGAACACAGAGTAGAGGGAATGATAGAGGTAGACGAGGTGGAGGAAATGCGTCGTATGGTCGTACGGACATTGCGGAGGATCAGTGTGCTTATTGTAAGGAGTTTGGGCATTGGGCCGATGATTGTCCGGTACTTCGTGAACAGCGTAGTCAGCGTGGTCGAGGCAGTGGAAGGTTAAGAGGAGGTTATACTGGAGCGAGAGGTGGCGGAGGTGATCGTAGACAGGTTGAGGAGAGGGGCCGTGGTCAGGACGAACGAAATATGTTTGATAGACGGAATCAATATCAGATTTTGGAAGGAGAGAATGTGGAACATCAGGATTATGTGCATGCATAGGATCGCGTAGGATGGGGTAAGGAATCAGTTGAAGTGCCGGTAGATCAGCAAGGTCCATATGTAACAGCGGGTATTTTGGGTTCTACTGATCAGTTTCTAGTCGACACAGGAGCTACTCGTAGCGCTCTGTCGAAAAACTTGGTTCCGAGGGCTCCCCTGTCTGGCGAAATGGTTACGTGTGTAGGGTTTGATGGCACACCCTCCCCCAGCCCATTGTCCAAGCCCCTTGCACTATGCATTGACAAGTACTTTAGTTTTGGCCAATTTTTGTTATCGCCCCATACCCCAGATAATATCTTGGGCATTGATTTACTCAAATATTTTCGAGCAACAATACGCTGCGCTCCAGAAGGAGTGCGGGTTATTCTGAATGACAACTACCCTGATCCTGATGACTGCCCTACACGTGACAGATTTTGTGTCATTTTAGATATTCCCGCTTTGGCCTCTCTGCCGCACACGTTGTGGGCGACATCAGATACGGATGTGGGAGAGATGCGTATCCCACCAATACATATCACTGTTAAGGAGGGGGCCCCTCTACCACGAGTGCCACAGTATAAGATCTCGAAGGAAGGTGAAATTGCACTAACACATATTGTTCAGGATTTGATTTCTGCGGGGGTAGTGGAGGAGGTCCCTTATAATGTCTGTAACAGCCCTATTCTACCAATTCTTAAGAGAGATTCAGATGGCAAGATCTATCGATTTATTATTGATTTGCGTGAAATAAATAAAATTGTCATTCCCCAATACCCAGTGGTGTCTGATATCACGACGTTGCTTACTTTGGTTCCACCGACAGCCACCACTTTTAGCGTTATCGATCTAAAGAATGCGTTCTTTTCTATCCCTGTTCACCCAGATAGCAGATATCTGTTTGGTTTTACGCTCAATAATAAATCGTATAGATTTTGTCGTGTTCCCCAAGGTTATACTGAGAGCCCTAGCATCTACAGCCAGGCTTTGAAACGACAACTAGATTCCTTCGAATTGCAGTCTGGCGTTGCGCTCATCCAGTATGTGGATGACCTTTTGCTTGCTGCTGACTCCTATACACAATGTGAACAGAGCACGCTTGCGTTGCTGTCCTTTTTGGCACAAAACAATCACAAGGTCTCCAAGAAAAAGCTTCAATACTGTAGACCCCAGGTGACCTACCTCGGTCATCTGTTGTCTAAGGAGGGGAGGGCATTAACATCTGATCGAATTCAGGCGATTTTAGATACACCAGTCCCCCGCACGCAGAGAGATGTGCGTGCCTTTATAGGGTTGACATCTTTTTGTAGACAATGGATCATGGGTTTCTCACATATCATAAAACCTCTGCTAGCATTATTGTCCAAAACTACACCAATGCCTTTTGAATGGACAGACGAATGTCAGAAAGCCTTTGAACAGTTGAGACAGGCCCTTTGTTCTGCACCCGTGTTAGGAACACCAGACTACACGAAACTTTTCACATTGTACGTGCACGAGAATGATGGGTGCGCGTTGTCAGTGTTAGTGCAGTTACACGGGGATAAGCAGAGACCATGTGCATACTTCTCTGCCATTTTGGATCCTGTAGCACGAGGGCTGCCTGGGTGTTTTCGAGCAGTAGCGGCAACAGCAGTAGCCATACGACAGAGTGAGGGCATAGTGTTATCACACAAATTGCTGGTGTTGGTTCCTCACGCAGTAGACGCCCTGTTAAATCAAACAAAGACCCAATACCTCACGAGTGCACGACTTACAGGATATGAGCTGACACTTTTAGCGCCGCACATAACATTGAAGAGATGCGCTACTTTGAACCCTGCGACTTTATTGCCCTATCCGGGCGAAGAGGGTCAGGAAGAAAAACATCATGATTGTGTTTTCCTGACTGAGGAACAGACAAAGGGTCGGGTTGACTTACAGGATGTGCCACTTCCAGATGTGGATGGGGAACTGTGGGTTGATGGATCGTGTTTGAGGCTGCCAGATGGCACGACTTCCGCAGCATATGCGATCACGACTCTTAAGACGGTGGTAGAAACAGCTAGAATACCACAAAAATCGGCTCAGGCAGCAGAGCTGATAGCTTTAACAAGAGCCTGCGAATTGAGTGCTGGCCTATGTGTGAACATATACACAGACAGCCGGTACGCCTTTGGAGTGGCCCATGACTTCGGGCTTCTTTGGAGGGAACGCGGGTTTCTGACGTCACATGGGGAGCACATTATGCACGGAGAGTTAGTGCGTGATCTCCTAAATGCGCTGCTTGGCCCTAAAAAAGTAGCGATAGTGAAGTGCAGTGCCCATAAGAAAATTACGGATAAGGTGGGCCAAGGAAATGCCTTTGCAGACAGCATAGCAAGGCAAACGGCTATGTCCCAAACTAGCTCCCCCATGTACGTGGTACAATCGCAGGCTGAACGATGGAGTGATGCTAGAGTAGAGATACGGGATATACAAAATTCAGCTACAGAATCTGAGCTTGCGGCTTGGGCAGTAGATGGGGTGCTAGATGATGAGGGATGTTGGAGAAGCAAAGACATGGAGAAGTGGAAATTGCCTGCGGCTTACTTACAGGCGATGGTCCAGATGACGCATGGACTGGCGCATGTCGGAGCTCTTGCAATAACTCAGCTTTTAACACGAGTTTGGGAACATCCCGAGATTGCGAACACTGCAAAGAGAGTAGTGCAGACCTGCCTGGTATGTTTGCAACACAATCCTGGAAAGGGGGCCTATACTCCGAAAGGAGGGTTCGTTCCACCTTCTGCACCGTTTGAAGTCCTTCAAATGGATTATATCCAACTCGAGCGCTGCAATAACCTGAAGTACGTTTTAGTGGTGGTGTGTGCCTTTAGCAAATGGGTTGAGGCCTACCCCACGAAAGACAATACGGCTTTGACAACAGCTAAGGTGTTGCTTAAGGAATTCTTTCCTCGCTTTGGAGTTTGCAAATTTTTGTGGAGCGATAATGGGCCCCATTTTGTCGGAAAGATTGTGGAGTATGTACTGAAGGGGTTGGGGATTCAGCAAAAGTTCCACGCTGTATTCCACCCTCAGTCAGCAGGTTTGGTCGAGCGGTATAATGCAACGTTGAAGCTTAAGCTGGCCAAAATTGTGGCGTCTACATCATTGAAATGGCCAGATGCGTTGCCGCTAGCACTACTGTCTCTTAGATCAGTGCCCCATTCACGAACTGGCCTTACACCTTATGAGGTGGTGTTTGGCCGCCCCATGAATATTTGGGGAGTGCCCAAGCCGCGATTAATACATGATGTGCCTTGTGTTATGATGAATGATTATTTGGCACGATTAACAAATGATTTGCTCTCCATTCACCAACAGGTTCGAGAAGCGCTCCCTGATAACTCTACTGGAGAGGGACACGATCTTCGTCCTGGGGATCGTGTGATGATCCGTTCGTTTGAAAGAGCAAGCAGTCTGGAGCCCAGGTGGAAGGGCCCCGAGCAGGTCCTTCTGGCAACCCGCACCGCAGTACGAGTGACCAACAGGAAGCGGTGGGTGCATTCGACTCACTGTCGCCGAGTCTCTCCGGATCTGGTGACTCCTGCTGTGCTTACTGATTATAAAGAGATCTTGGAGAAAGAAAAGAGCCCAGCTGTGACGTCGGCCGAGGTAGAGGGAGCCTTCCCGGACCAAGCTGCTGCTGGGAGAGAGCGCTACAATCTACGACCGCGATAAAGAAGATTTTTCCCTTTTTGAACTGGTTGGTAACCGCTCCAGGTTTGTGAAACGGAAACCGGGAATTCCAAGGGGGGGGGATCAGTTCTGCCAGAGTAGCGACACCCGTCTTGGCCCGGAGAAGAAAACAACGGCTACCTCGGAGTTCAGCACCGCATTTTTCTCTTTTTTTTTCAGGTATACACGTACGTGTATCAGAGACTATTTGTGAGAAACTGTGAACGATTTGTTTTCTTTGAGACTTTGTACAAAACTTTTTTGAACTATGGCATCGATGGCATCGCGAGATAAGAAAATACTGGGTACCTTTCTTTTTGTTTTTACGATTGTGGTGATAGCTGTTATTGCCTGGGTAGTCGAACTTGTGGTGCCTGTACGTGAACATTTGCTGCCGACTACCCCGGCACCGCCCGAACATTTTCACTTTACCTTGCCTTTTCATGAAGAACGCCACCGTCAAACGTATTTAAATAACAGCTTCATTCAGATTCTTCACCACACACATAATATGACCAATACCTCTAATTGCTGGGTGTGTGGAATGTTGCCTGGGCACCAGAAGAGAGGGGGCACCCCACTTATTCCACTCCCGTTTTCGCATAATGGGTCTTGCAATGCCTGGTACACCCTCCTCTTTACCTTGAGATGGCCAACCAAAGGGGGGGTGCTTTTCCGCCTAAATAAAGAATGTCCCCATGACAAGGATGGGTTTCCACGGGCTGAGGGTACACGTTTTGAATGGGAAGAGTATAAGCCCGACAATGTGTCTGCTCCACGAATATACAGCAATCAGAGAAATGTGAATGTATCAAGTGCTCATGTTATAAATGTCATTGCTACAAAAGCTGATTTATGTATCCGAAATAAGGGCACGATTGCAGTGGGGAGAAGTGAATGTAATGTTACTCTCACGTTCGATAGCCCGAATGGCATTTCATTTGTTGCATCCAGAAACACCTACTTCATCTGTGGAACGAAGGGGTACCATCAGCTTCCAGTGGGGTGGTTGGGCACATGTTATGTATCGTTTGTGCTACCTCCTGTATTCATTGCCCCACCGCTGTATCACAATGACTATACTCTGTACCATGACTTTGTTTTGAACAGGGTTAAGCGAACTGTTGCACTAGAGGACATTGATCAAACGGACACTGCGTTGCAACAATATGTGGATTTCAATCTGGGACTATTCTCCTTTGTGGGGGCCGCACTGAACAGTCGGAAGATCAGACGCCTGACACGTGTTGTTGAGGCTGTTGCAAATGACACTGCTATTGCCCTGGGGAATATTACCGAAGAACTGCAGATTTCCAGAATTGTCACCCTCCAAAACCGGATGGTGCTGGATGTTGTTTTGGCTGACCGTGGGGGGGCATGTAGGATCATTGGAAGCAGCTGTTGCGTTTACGTGCCTGATAATTCTCCATCTGTGTATGATGCGATTTCAAAGCTGCATAAAATAGCTGCCGAAATACAACCGGACAATGGAACTTGGACACTTTCTGGATGGTTCTGGTCCATGATTGCAACTTGGGGCTGGAAACTGTTGACAATTTTCTGTATACTTGTGGGAGCAATGTTTTTTATCTGCTTGTGTATCCAATGTGGTCCTGCATTATGTTCAATGTGCCTATCGGCCTGTTTGCCATCGAGACGAGCTCTTGTTCACGATAAAATGATGCTGCATAAGGAGGTGACACAAATTATGTTAATTGACATCGAGGACGAACATCCAGACTATGTTCATTATGAGGTAGATTCAGCTAAACGCTAAAAGGGTCGTCTGTCGTAATTGGCCCGTCCGTGTTAGCGATTAGCTGAACCTACACGTTGTCCTCCTTAACTTGGCTGTATATGATAAACGCCATTTTGAATACTGTGGCGGCCATCTTAGATCATGAGCGGCATCGTGGCCGACGTGCCCTTTAGTCCTTTGTCCATTCCACTGACCACTCACATCTGCCCAGCAACAGGATATTTTTAGTACTGGTCAAGCCACACATGCGCAGTTCTCACTGACCCGTATACCTTCAGGAATGTGCCGCTAACTGACCAGCGGGTTTGAAACCCTCCAATGAGCTGGCAGTATTCCAAAACATGACCATGTATGTCTCTAAAACTGCGTCCTAAACTTGTGCCGCCTATCTTTTATTGCCCCAAAATTGTATATAAACGGGGTCACACCGGTGTTCGGTGTGATACCTCTTGCAATACCGAAGGGTGCTGTTTGAGTATACCACCACCCCATGGGGTCTTAATAAACTTGTTCTTTGCCTTTTACAGCTTCCGTGCCAACAGTTCTTTTGTGTATGGGGGTAATCTCTGGAGCGTGTAGGCCTTGGGAACCCCGAAATACTTCAGAACCATCTACAGGGGGTTTGGTGGGTTCTCCCCCTGAGAAAATTTTGAAAAAAGAGTGGGCAAATGGTGTATTTTCAAGCACATTTGAGAAAGCAGGAAGGTTAATAAAGCAAATGTGAATCTGTTCTAACAAAGATGACTGGCAAAACTGTCAGTGTAATCGGATGCATATTAGACGCCGGCTGACCGACCACATTCTCTGTCCATCTGTGCCACTGTGTGCTATTCTTTCACAAGTCTAATGTGCCCCCGTTACTAATTGACAGGAGAGGATCCCAGCACTTCCCTCCGACACAAAAGAGTAGACATTATGGCTAAATTGTTTGTTTCTGCTGGGGGTAGCCCAAGATGCATGTCTCATGCCTCCCACCGACAAGTCTGTCCGTCGGCTGATAGCAATATTGCAGGGGGGGGTTACGAAGGGAAAGGGAAAATAAGATTAGATATGTAGAGTGAAGCAGAGGAGCAGAAAAAGAGAGAGGGGCAGCAGGAGAAAGGGAGCACGATGAGAAAGGGTTGCTAAGAAATACATGAACGATTGGGGAGAGAATTGGGAACAGAGGGGCAAGCAGAGAGAGAAAGACAGAGAAAGGACAGGGCAAGGAGAAAGACAGGGTGATACACATAGTTAATGACTTTCCATAACAGTACCACATTGTATCCACCGTGAAAATGTATTGTGGTTTCTGTTGGTCTGAGCTTACTTAAGTCCGTTATTGTATTGTAAGCCTCCATGTTTGCTCCCAAAGTTTTTGCCTTCCACTTCTTTCTACTTTTATTCTACTTCTTTTCCCTTGTTGAAAACTTGGTACAGGATTGTGCCCTTGTTTCATTGCTTTCGTTTTTCATTATCTTGTTTCAAATTTTGTGAAATTCAATAATAAATGTTCCTTTGTCCGGCTGGACACAGGAGGAATGCACATAGGTCTTATTGAAGTCTATGTTGAAACAGTCACATTAATTACGTTTATGCTAGGGACCTTTGTTCTTGTAAAATACATAGTTACGGCCCAGCACCGATAAAGAGATAGAAGGAAGGGCAGAGAGTGAAGGAGAGAGAGCAGAAGAGAAGAAGGAAGCAGAGAGAGGAAGAGAAAGGATGGGGCGAGCACACAGTCAGGTTGGGACATCTAGTTAGAGACCAGCAGCGAGAAAGAAAGAGATAGAAAGGGAGGGGGAGTAACAGAAGGAGTGAGACAAGAAAGACAGAAAGGAAGAGGGAAGCAGGGAGACGGCATGAGGAGAAACATACAGCCAGACTTGCTGGAGAGCGCACCCCACACCCAACTTGCCTGACGACTGGGAGATCTCAAGACTCACCTGTACCCCCAAATAACCGGAAACGACTCATAGACTTATGGTTACCCAGCAGGGTCTTAACCAATCAGAGCACATAATATAACACAATGTAAACCATGGAACATTCCTTAAATTACGTGACGTTACGTGACACGTAAATTCTAACATGTCACATAACCCATACAATTACCATGGTTATGGTATGTTTACTAATATGGGTGTCTCTTTTGGGCCGAATTCTTCTGGTGGAAAACCACCAGTATACTGGATGCACTGCTGACAATACTGTACATAAGTTACACATCTGAACTACAAAAAAGGATTACAATTTATTCATTATATTGAAACATTGTTTTTTTATTTGTTACATTGAAACGTTATTTTTTTTATCTGTGATGTACTAATAACAAATCAGGTATTTTACATTGCTCTAAACAATCACTGTCTGAAGTGTAAATCATTACTTCATTTATAAATAACACAAATTCTAATGCTTAATGATGAACACAAATGTCTAATTAACAATTTGAGAATGCTTCAAGGTTGTCCAGTTATGCCCAATGCATTTCGGGATTGACAATATCCCTTCTTCAGGGGCCACTGAAAACATAAATTAAAAGACATGAAAAATTCATTGTGTGATTTGTCCACTGACAATAAACATTTCTAGATACATCGTTTATCAATGTACAAGGATGGTAGCAAAGTCCCTAAGGCAATGTCTATTTCATTCGGCAATCCCGCAGCGAACAAATAATAAGGAAACGCGGTGTGTGAACGTTACGAGACAATCTAGAGACGGGCGACTCTTTACTTCGTGGCGGTGAGTCACATGTGTTGGCATAACCTTATACAGTTTAGGAATAAGAAATTTCAAATATACATTGCTATACGGTCATGAGAAAATAAGACCACGCTCTTATGTTCACAGGGAAAAGCGGCACAGAATCTGAGCGTCACACAACAAACGTACATAGATCCTCTTTTATAGAGGACAGGCATCTCGTGAATTATTTCCAACAGCTGACGGATTCAGCTGACAGAGATACGCATTCACTAATGTGAAGCTCATGGCGAGGTAACTTTTTAAAGTACATTTTTCAAACTATGTGACAACTAAACATAAGGCATTTAGATTCATGACTTTGTTACTCCTGTTCACAGCACATTCGTTTCACTTTAGTTTCTGGAATTTTCATGCAAGAAGGCAGGCGTTTAGTGAAAAACACCCCCCATAATCTGATAGAGCAACCAGCTAGAGAAACAAACGTGAAGTTTGTGACGAGGTAACTTTTTTAAGCACACTTATGAGATTGGTGACAGATAAACATGAGGTATTCAGATTCACAAATTTGTTATTTCAATTCACAGCGCAATTGTTTTTCTTTCGATTTTTGGAATTCGCAAGTAAGGCTTGCCTGTTGTCACAGCTCTTCAGTGAGTATAATATTGAGTTGGCATAGGTTGGTTATCTATATCACTAGGCGTTACGGTTGATTCACAAATTTTGTGTTGGTTTTGCACATGGTATGAGGGTGTTGAAGGCACATGCACAATTGATCTTAATTTTCAGAATTTCACTAGGAGTTTTCACAATCTTTTGTACTCTAAATTTTCGGCATTGACTTAGGTAATTTGTATAGAGGGACTTTGCTACCATCCTTGTACATTGATAGACGATGTATCTAGAAATGTTTATCGTCAGTGGACAAATCACACAATGAATTTTTCATGTCTTTTCATTTATGTTTTCAGTGACCCCTGAAGAAGGGATTTTGTCAATCCCGAAATGCATTGGGCATAGCTGGACAACCTTGAAGCATTCTCAAATTGTTTTTTTTTTTACATGTTTTTATTAGGGTTTTGCATATATTACATCATAAGAAACATTCACAGTTATGAACCTGAATCACTGTACTGTAACATTCTGGGCCATTGAGAAAGTCATAGTGTGTGGAAGCTGTAGTCCATTAGCCATCGGGCCTTCCTTGCTGGTCCGAGAGACCTGTCTTCCCCTGTGCCGGTTCCATCTGGCCCCCCTGTCTAACGCCCTGGTCGTGTCTATATCTTCCGTCTCGATCAGGGGTAACTTTATCTTCCCATCTCGGTCTATGTAGCGAAGCATTCTCAAATTGTTAATTAGACATTTGTGTTCATCATTACGCATTAGAATTTGTGTTATTTATAAATGAAGTAATGATTTACACTTCAGACAGTTATTGTTAAGAGCAATGTAAAATACCTGATTCATTATTAGTACATCACAGATAAAAAAAATAACGTTTCAATGTAACAAATAAATTGTATTCCTTTTTTGTATTTCAGAGTGTAACTTATATACAGTATTGTCAGCAGTGCATCCAGTATACTGGTGGTTTTCCACCAGAAGAATTCGTTCTAGTAATCAGGCTGGCTACCTTTTCACTGGGTTGCACGCATTCTTGAGTGAAATTTATTATTTAGTGATTATTGTGTAAAAAATTCAGGAGTGCGCAGACTTCCACATTCAGAATTTGTCTCTTTTGGGCCACATTTGGCATTAATTTTTTTTTTTAAATCAAGTTATGGTCGACATATATTGCTTTTTATATCAACAAAATGATTGAAACGAAAAAAAATGAAATTCTCTAAACCAAAACATATAACAAAATAGCACAATTAAAAGCCGATATCGTGCTACAAGCCATGAAATACAAAAAACAGAAACCTACCGCATAAGAACACATATGACGTAAATAAACTACCATCACGAATATATCCCATGATATAACATATAAAAAGTTTTTTTATACAGCGTTACCTGATACTGGCTTTGGATTTATGACCCTCTAATTTGATATTACTGTCAGCCGGTTCTATGGTATGAATTGTAACGACCTTATAAGGATGAAATTTTGGGTTTACATGTCTAACCTTTGGGTTACATCCAGATCTCTCCAAAAGACCTGTTAATCCCCTGACCAATTCTATCGAGAAGCTGTGACCTACAGGTGACACCCGCTTGTCTGCAGTAGGCACAGTAGCCTTCTGAGCTGTGTCACAGGGACTGGAACGTGTGTGCTGATTGTTTTATCGCTAATGGAACCTATGGCGTGAAGGTTAGACACAAATTCTCGCCCTATTGAAATTATCTTACTAAACTAGTTTACTGCAACTTGTGGCCAGTAACTCACAAATACCTGTATGCTGGTCGCAGGCACTTTAACACACTGAGCTACCTACTGAACCTACGTTTTAGATTCATAGTGGCTTTCTGGATAATGTATTAGTGCTATACAACAGAACATATATCATAAATATGTTGAACATAATATAACATGCTTAGACACGACAGAAAGAACAGACTTACAGGCACTGGACGCGATGTATCTAATGCACCCAAATGCCAGCAAACCGGATGTCGGGGTGACCTCCTCTTGCAGCAAATAAGGATACAGGAAAGCAAAACCTCATTAGCGAGTAGCGACCCCTACATATTTTTAAATATAGAATATGTGGATCATCGCATCCATCTGCGGGTAAAAAACATCAAGTAAATGTAGCTACGTCAACCATTTAAGCTACTGAAGCCAAAAAATGTCCTGATGTCTTCATATGTTCTTTGGCGGAATCTTATTCTGTATAGCGCTATTTCTAGAGCCTGCTGCAACAGATGTGCTGCTGTTATGGCTATTTACATTTAACGCTAAGATTACCCAACTCAGTGCTACTGAGTTTGTCGACTCTAAAGGGTCAGTGACACCCCATTGGGCGATATGAAGCTGTGTTCTTTAGTTCACATGCATATCTCGCCAAGAGACATATTTAGCCCACGAGTTCCCTTTCTAACCCTGCAGCAGGCCCGAATGAGAGATGTTTGGTGATTGACAGCAAATGCCTTGCAAGGCTTGCTTAATTTGACAATTTGTAGTTCGCCTTTTGTATTAGCCTCCAGGGCCTCAATACGCTTTAATTCATACCGTCCCTTATTAAACCAGCATTAAAGCGCCATAAATTCTGGAGTCACCTGCATTCATTTATGGATAATTTATACTGGGACCTCTTGTAAAAACCTGCCTGCCATGCCGTCCTCTTCACTGCTATAAATCTCTCCCAGCTGTACAGAGAACTTTGACCCAGGTTCAAGGGAAGAGCTCGGAGAACAGCAACCAGAGGTGTGTGCTTGTCACCTGGCTACAGGTCACAGCAGTGGTGACTGGTGGATTTTGAAAGTGGTGGGGCGAAAAATGTTGTACCCTAATGTAATAAGCGAGCGAGTGAAGCAAGCGAGCCCGAACTGCAAAAGGAGGGTGTGGGGGGGGGGTTATCCCTCGCATGCAAATTTTGAAAGAAATTGATTCAAATGGTGGGTTTTACACCACATATTTACTGCAAATTGTTGATAAAAAGGGGATCCAAATATAGCATTTTGAAGCACAAGTTTGAAGAAAACATTAGAATCAAATAAAAAATGTGCCCAATCCTCAAACTGGTCTGCTTGCAAAATGACTCCCAAGCCAAGCACATACAACCAACGGAAACAGGCCCGCTAAGTGTTTCCCACCTGTAACACATCTCTGAGCCACCTCTGTTTTCATTGTATATAATAATGAACTAGCTGGTTGTAGGTTTAATGTCACTCGTATTATATATCTGGAGGCAATGACAGAAGAAGCATAATACCAGTGGGGCAGCACACTATGCTAAGTACAGATTTTTACCTTAAACGTTTTAAACCACGCTCAAAATTACATCGACTGCCCCTACGAGAGACACCCCCAGTTTTTTTTATCCCACTTAAAGCCCTGCACACACAGAAGTGTGTGTTTCTTTTGTATATGGAGGGAGGCATGGTAGAAACTAAAGGAAAGGCCGCGCATGGTTTGAGGTGGGCTGGCTCTGCTAGTCTTTTTGACGTTACACTGCTTTGTTTGGCAAATGCTTCCTTGCGACGGCAAACAGAGCAAACTGTTATTGGGAGTAAGACCTTAGAAAAGAAGAGGGTCATAAAATGCTAAATGTTCCACAGATTGGTTTTCCTGCAATAATCCATAACTTTGAAAGATAAAAATAAATGATCGGTATTATGGGCTCCAGTTGAACATTTGTAATGCCTGAATCAATTAAAAAAATCCTTAACATATCAGTATGCTTGACTAATGTTTAGGTAAATACATTTTATATGAAAATGCTTTTTTCTTTACCATAGTCTCTTTGTTGGGCAGGGGGTTTGGTTTCTGTCTCTTTGGATATCTGCTGCACACATTCAATCAATGTGTTTTGCTTCATAGCAGAAGAATTTAGGAACGCTCACCTTTAAGGTCTGCAGAGCAAAAGGTTGTAAAAATAGAGAGGTCATTGGTAGACAGGGCTAACAGTAGACCCTGAAGTGGTGATCGACAATTCAGGTTTACTTCTTTTGCTGAGTATATATGGCTCCGGCCTCGAGATCAACCAATTGAATTGGCTTTTAGGTGGTGGTGCTGGTCACATTTCCTAAAATGTGTGCAATATTGTAAATGTTCAACTTTGGCTTAGGCACATCTGCATAACGTGCTAGTCTAAAGGAGAAGTGAACATTTTGGCAGAATGGCTCTTGTATGGAATTTTGTTGCGATGGCATTGGACAGAACAAGCAACACTTTTCATCACACAGCGCGAACAACACTGTGCATCCCGCAGTACAAATAGCACAGCCAATCCCATAACATTGCCAATCACAGAGTACAAACTACTCTGAGCACCCTAACAACAAACTGCACTGTGTTTCACATTCATTACTAACGTTGTGTATCAAAGAGTGCACACACAACATGGTCCATCACACATCACTCACAGCACTATTCAGCAGATACCACAGCTACCAATGCACGTCACAACACAATCAGTAGACATTTTATTGTACTTTGTTTCATATAATTTAAAAAACACTGTTCACTATAGACTACACATCACACAATAAAAGCAAACTGCATCACGCTACAGAGTCATTCCTGTATATAAAATAACACCAATACCACAGTGCATCACAACGCACAAACATCAGTGCACATCACAAAGCACTGACGGTGTCATTCATCTGAATCACTAACAACATTTGGACTCACAGCACGACCAGCACTGTGCAACACACAGCACATATGGCACCGAACATTAAAACTTCGCTCATAACAAAAAAGACAACATTGTGTGGCACAACACACAAAGATCAGTGTGCACCACATGCTCCCGTGTGTCGCACAGGAGAAAAGACACTGTGGAACACACAGCATAGGCAGACATACCAATGTGCGTCACAGTCCACAAAAATCAGTGAGCATCCCAAAGCACTGGCAGTGCAGTCCATTACATTTACAAACAGCACAGAATCATAGCACTGTGCAGCACATTTGAACACAGCACTGAGCATAAACTACATCGCTCATAGCAAAAGACAGCATTGTGCATCACAACGCACAAACAGCACTCCACACAACAAACCAATGAGCATCGCACCAGCGAAAATACAATGTGTGGCACACAGCACAGGCCGCTCTCGAGCCTTTCTTATTGTCTGCATCCTGAGGTCTCAGCCTCGAAACAGTAAATCTAGCAGGTGATTAATTCTATCCCCTCGAGAAGCTAGCAATTAGCACTTGCAACCAGTAAAAACAATGTCATTTCGAAACCTTGTTTACTATGCTCAGCAATTTTTTCTGATCTAGGCTTTGCCTCTGAATAAATATATATGGCAGTCACAGCCATGGCCGGCATGACGGGCGGGTGGGGGGGGGGGTGGAAATGGGGTCGTTGAGGGAGGAGATGGGGGGGGGAGACAGGAGGGGTATAATTAAACAAATATATAAATTAAAACCTACCGTCCAGCGCCACCTCAGCTTCCCGCCGTCCTGCATTTTCCAATTCCTGAAGCTCGATGATCGTCATCAGGAAAGGCAGCCTCCCTCGCCAATCACAACGCTGAGGCGCATCGAAGAGCGCCCCACAACCAGGCCAATTTCTCCACATAGAGAACAAGAGAGAGTGGGCGTTCCTGCTCGAGGGCCGGGGGGAGTGGCTTGCCCACTGTTGTGCGTACTGACTGTTTGGTTGGCCCCCCGTGCCGACCAAACAGTCAGTATGCACAACAGTGGGCAAGCCATTCCCCCCTGCCCTCGAGCAGGCCCGCCCACCCCCAACCAGGCACTTCTGCTTTCTCGCAGTGTGAGAAGCAGAAATATAAATGGTAGTTATTACCATTTATGTTTCTGTCTTCTCACACTGCGAGAAAGCAGTGGCGCGACGCCCCCATGCCCCAATGGGGGAGCCGCCACTGGCAATATTGTAAATGTTCAACTTTGGCTTAGGCACATCTGCATAACGTGCTAGTCTAAAGGAGAAGTGAACATTTTGGCAGAATGGCTCTTGTTGCGATGGCATTGGACAGAACAAGCAACACTTTTCATCACACAGCGCGAACAGCACTGTGCATCCTGCAGTACAAATAGCACAGCCAATCCCATAACGTTGCCAATCACAGAGTACAAACTACTCTGAGCACCCTAACAACAAACTGCACTGTGTTTCACATTCATTACTAACGTTGTGTATCAAAGAGTACACACACAACACGGTCCATCACACATCACTCACAGCACTATTCAGCAGATACCACAGCTACCAATGCACGTCACAACACAATCAGTTGACATTTTATTGTACTTTGTTTCATATAATTTAAAAAACACTGTTCACTATAGACTACACATCACACAATAAAAGCAAACTGCATCACGCTAATATATATGGCAGTCACAGCCACGGCTGGCATGACGGGCGGGTGGGGGGGTGGAAATGGGGTCGTTGAGGGAGGGAATGGGGGGGAGGCGGGAGGGGTATAATTAAAAATATATATAAATTAAAACTTACCGTCCTGCGCCATCTCAGCTTCCCTCCGTCCTGCATTTTCCAATTCCTGAAGCTCGATGATCGTCATCAGGAAAGGCAGCCTCCCTCACCAATCACAACGCTGAGGCGCATCGAAGAGCGCCCCACAGCCGGGCCAATTTCTCCACATAGAGAACAAGGGAGAGTGGGTGTTCCTGCTCGAGGGCCGACCAAACAGTCAGTATGCACAACAGTGGACAAGCCACTCCCCCTGCCCTCGAGCAGGCCCGCCCACCCCCAGCCAGGCACTTCTGCTTTTTGGCAGTGCGAGAAGCAGAAACATAAATGGCAGTTATTACCATTTATGTTTTTGCCTTCTCGCACTGCAAGAAAGCAGTGGGGCAACGCCCCTACGCCCCAATGGGGGAGCCGCCACTGACATTTTGTCATTAATATGCTCTGTTGATATCATATATAAAGACAAGGTAGGAGGTTCAGACTCACATGCTGTCCATTCAGCACATGGAAATGATATCGTACAACCTACAATTATTCAATTCGACAAATAACTGGGATCGAGTAAGTGATCGTTCTGTGTTCAACGAATCAGTCAGGCCTTTACATATGAGTCTGCAAGAGTTTCCTCAATGTAGCACATCGTGACAATAGTAATGCAGAGATTCCATTGTATGAAAAACCAAATCTAACGTAACAACTAGAGCCTGTGTTGAAACATTTTCCTGCCTTGTCGACCACGCCCCCCTCACCCACACACGCCAGGCAAGTGATGAGCCACAGCTGTGAATATGGAGACAGAGATACAGCCCAGTGGGGCCTCAGTTAATGAAGAGTTGTAGCAGTAAGAAAAAACATCAGCTCATGGAGATGACAATCATCTGTTTTGCTGACCCCAGCCCGCTTACTGGTTGGGTCACTCCCATCATTGTCTTGCATGGGTGCCCGGAAATATGTTAGTATTGCATCCCAACAAGCGGCTGCTGGATATTTGCACAATCCCAGAGCATCTTCTCCTTGCTGAACTCTCCGCTTGTGACCACACCAGGAATGACGGTAACCAAGCCTCAATTGGAGGTGGTTCTGGGGACATCCACCTATGGGTGATAAATCATTTAGCGGTTAGGAATCCCAAATCGAGAAATCTGGAGGTTGTCTTGTGTTTTTTGGCCCTAGGAAATAAACCCAGCACACATAATGTAGGGCAAGGCACTCCGTACAGTAGGACAGCCCGGTCGTAACACCCTGCGAATAAGTGTGCAAAGTGGGGCAGGACCGGGGCAGGACCAGAGCATGTGGAGCAAATCTGCATTTACCAGGGCACATCGGGGACAGGCAGCATCTGTGCGGTGAAAATAATGATTGATTTTGACAGGTGTGAGATAGGCCCTGTGTATAATATAAAACTGTATGAGATGGAATCTTATGTTGAGTGGGACATTAGTGGGGCCTTCTAGGATTGTAGACCATTCCCTATCTTTACAGGGATGAGTAAGGTCTTCCTCCCAACTGGCCTGTAGTGCTGCATGCGAAGGCGCTTTATGAGCCACCAGCAAAGCAGTTCGCCGTTGCACTACGTGACTACCTGTTCCCATAACCTGCAAATATTGCATTTCTAAATGGGTTTGCAGTTCTGTCGTCAAGTGTCCCCATGTGCAGGTCAGTGTAGCTAGTAGGGAATTGCACAATAGGAACTGCCTGGCAGTAATCCAGATTAATCTATTAGAGTCTCACACGGGATAAAAGCACAGTCACTGTACAAGTCTCCTAAGGTATGTATATCAGCAGCATGCCAGGCGACAAGTTCTGTGATGGAAGTAGGGGCTGCGCACCTAGGAGTGCCATGGAGAGCCAGCACTGGTGCATAGGGAGTCATCAAGCACATCAGGTAAAGGCTCCGCCGGTAGCAGCCGTGTGTGACTCATTCTTGAACTCATACATCCATCTACTGACTCATTCTTGCATTCAGTCACTTACCAGCAAAACAGACACAAACTCAACAAGCATTTGCAAGATGAATTAAAATAACAAAAGTAAATTGCAGCCCGGTAGTACTATCTGGGGAGGTGCAAAGCGCTACAATAAAAAATAAAAGGAGAAATATGCAAGGAAAAATGGTAAACTCACCAGCCCACCTGCACAGGGACTGAAGCGCCCTCATTTTTAGGTGGATGTGATCATGTGGGTGGGAAAAATGCCAGAACTAACAGGGCAATAGAGTTACTAGAAGTGGTTAACTTATTGCCCAACGCAGTCTGCAGTCATGGGGAGAAACAGATTGTGAATGACTTGTTGGCTGCTGAGAGAAGAACTACTTTTCTGAACTGTGTGTGGATCTGATTCTACAGTAAATTAATTTGAAAATTATCACAGTAGGAACTACAGGGATAAGCAACTGTGAACATAAACCACTGGCTGCTTCTATGTACAGGTTTAGCTGGTGATGTGCAGTCATCACCATACTGTCGCCTTAACATAAAAAAGGTATTTTTCGAATTAAAGAGACAACACAGATTATTTTGTGGTTCCTCTAAATGATTTAGACCACTGAAACAGAAGTGCTCCAAAATATGGTTGCCCAATCCAACTACTTTGCTGTTGTGTGTATTTAAGAACAAGTTAGTTGGTTGGGGGCGAACGAACACAACCCTGTAGCTTTGTGGAGCCTTAACACACTCTCATACTAATAGTTTTCTTAAAGTCAATCAAAATTAGAACCTGGGTTTTGGTGTACGGTGGACTGAAGCTCTTGAGGAGCTCTTATCTTGCAAGTCGGTAGCATCAAGAAGGTGTTCAAACTCATTGATGTAGTGGAGCCCACCTGATCTCCTCTGACAGACTGGGTGAGCACCACAGGTTCCACAACTAATGCGCTCAGCAAGGAAGGCATCTGGAGGCTCACTAAAACCAAGTCTCTGGTGGTGGACAGTTGCTGCAGTGGCACTTAGGAACTGAGAGGGCATCAGAAGGATTTGTCCATCCACCCTGAGAGTAGTGCTTGTGCCAACAGAAGTGGTCACAAAGATGTCATAGTGAAACCCGGTGAGGAACAAGGCCAGATATAATGCAATAATGCCTGGATGGGGGAAAAAAGAAAAGAGAGGTGGCTGTGCTAAACATCTTTCAGAGACTGAACTGCATATCTGTATCCAAGGAAAATAAGTTATGTATTGCAACTGTGGAACTATGGTGACATAAGTAAAAGTGATGAGAAACACTTTTCTGCATAGTGAGGATTTGCACAGCGAAACACAACAATGAGATACATTTGAGTGCCCCATTGTAGGCACTCCCTCTTGCTAGAATAACTTCATTCATCTAGGAGGAGTTTACTGGCCATAATGAACCACTAGAGATACAAGGAAGACTTTATTACCCGATAGAGTGAGTCAAAATCAGGGGGCTTCAAGTTTGCACTACCTGTAAGCAAAGCCTTTTCTGATGTGTGTTGTCAAGAGGACAACACACAAAGGAACGGGGACTCACCAGAATACAAGAAAGCAGAAGGTCACAAGGAACACAACTTTCTATACTACAGGGAGGTGTTCAGCACTTTACTTGTATTTTGGTGAGCCCTCGTACGATTGTGTGTGGTGCTTGATACTTTGGAGGGACGTACGAGAGCCTATCCTCCACCTCTCTTGTTTGTGATTTAGCTGGTGTCAAGAGGATCCAGACAACTTCTTTTTTGACCTTTCTTTAATCTCATCAGCCATGATGCTTGCACCACAGTACTAATCATAGATGCCTGTTGCTTTGGTAAATCCAGCAACGTGTGCCTCACAGAGCTAGAGTGATTAGATATGCAGTCCATGTCTTCCATTTTAGGACTGCTTGGATGCTGCAATGGTGGTTGGAATGGGGAACATTACAGGGGGGCAAATATAGAGGCACAATCAACAGTCACATTTGCAAAGACCTAGAGGCCCACTTATAACCTACATGTCAAATTGTCTCTCACACCCTTGGATCATCCAACATTACTCTCCTCTCTACAGTAGGCATCATTGTCCAAGCACACCACCAGATAATGTTCTACCTCCCATACCACTCCTACAGTTACCTGAGACTCAATGTCATTACCACTCACTACACTTCCAGTTGGTGTCCCTCAAAGTTCAGTGTAAAGCCCTGTTCTTTTCTCATTATAGACCACCTCTCTCCGTGACAGCACCTTCCTCGGCTTCTAATTATCACCTCTATGCCCATGATAGCCAAATATTCTCCTTCCAAGCATTGCACTCTACCTCCAGTCATGCATCTATGATCAATACATTAAAACACACATTTTTTCATTGGCATTCATTAGCCTGGATTTTAAAAATGACCATGCTTTGTCTGGTATACCTCCACATTTTTGCCTTAACTTGGAAGTGATACAGCCATTAAGCAGAGTAAAAAGAAACTGGATGAAATACTAGAATTAGAAAAGGCCATTCTGGAAACTATCGCAATTCTAAATGCGAAAACCCACAAAAGACAAGTCTGAAAAATGAATCTTAGAGATAAACCACTTTAAACTAAACAAAAAGGGGACCTATCGCCCGTGGCGCAGGGTGGTGAAAGAAGACCTAGTGACCATCTTGAGCGAGAACTGCCCAGACAGACATCCTGATATTAACACTTCCTCTAATAATTTGTTCAATTGAATAGATTCAGCAGTAAAACAGCTAGCGCCTGACAAAACAGGTGACTACCCACCATAAGCTACCCTTCCCTCCATGCTACACTCCTGAACTAAAACGCTTTAAGCAAAAATGTCGACTAGCAGAATGATTATGGAGAAAGGAGTATAACCAAGCCGTAAAAGACCACTATGCTAGGACCTGCAAGGAGTATTATACTCTGATAAACATCACAAAAACTATTCTTTTCCGCTAAAATAAAATTAGCAAAAAACTCATCTTCAGAACAATTTAAAACAATAAAATTATTATTATTATTATTATTATTATGAGTTCTTATATAGCGCTCAACTTACCCTTGGGCATCTTGGCGCTTGCATTGGGAACCCGTCCTGGTTTTTCCCTGTGAGATAACCCATACTGGGCATCCCCAAAGTGAAAGCCAGGCATCCCGCCGCGGGGGGGCCGTTGTGGAGATTAAGCAAGCTTGTTGCCCAGAGCTGCATAGTGTGAACTCGTGCTTAGAGTGGGCACCGAAGCGAGAATTATCGAGTCCGTGGACAATTGGGCTCCGGACCCTCTTACAAATCTCAGACAGGACCCCGCCCCCTTTACAGTTTAGGCCAGGACAGCTGCAATAGGATAGCTGACTTCTTTCAGAATAAAATACAACAGATCTATGATGAAATTGTGACAACCCCTTTGGAAACAGGCCAGGGCTGCTACAACTTTGCCATAAATTGGTCTCTGGCGGTCAATTCGGACGATACTGCTGCAGTGGCTGTATGAAAACAGGAACAGATGTATAACTTCTCCCTGATATCGAAGGAGATGGTTGAGAATCTTAATAGGACCACAAAGTCAGGTTTGCCAAGTGATCCATGCCCCCCATGCATTTGGCCTCTGGTACCTGACATACTGGGGTTACATCTTACAAAACTCCTGAAACAGATTTTAGAAACTGGAATTTTCCCAATAACTTGGAAGTTAGCATCAGTTTTGCCTAGTCTGAAAAAACAAATCTGGATCCAATCGAAAGAATTATCGACCCATCTCTCGATTGCCTTTCCCGGCTAAAATCCCTAAAAAAGCTTTGAATAAAGAGCATGCAGTCTTTTTGGAAACAAATAAAATCCTTAATCTGGTTCAACATAGTTTTAGAGCTCAGCATTCCACAGAATCGGCCTTAGTGGAGGCCTCCGAAGAAATTTGTAGAGTTGTAGATGAGGGGGTAGAGCGACGTTACTCCTTGTAGACCTCTCAGCCACTTTTGATACAGTAAACCAAGAGGTCCTTATCGGGCGACTGAGAAGTATCGGGATTGGTGGTGTCACTCTGTCCCACCTCAGGTAATTTTTAACAGAGAGATTCCAGAGAGTGGAAGTAAATGGATTTAAATCTGAGCCGCTCTCTTTGCCATGCGGGGTTCCACAGGGGTCATCGCCATCTCCGACCATGTTTAACATCTACATAACGCCTATGCTAAAACTCATTCAGACTTGTAGTCTGTCGGCGATTTCACCGACGACACAAATTATTGTGGCCATTCCGGAAAAAGAGGGTCTAACGTCCTTAAAGCTTAGAAGCTTTCTAATCCAAGTATTGACTTGGATGCATAATCATTTTTTTAAACTGAACACTAAAACAATGGAGGTGATCCTCTTTGGAAAAAATACCAACTTTTGTAATCCTACCTGGTGGCCGACCAATTTTGGCTTATTACCCACCTCTGCCTTGAAGGATGAAAATCTTGGGGTGGTCTTTGATGACCAACTCGGTTTTACTGAGCAAATTAATCATACCACCTGTACATCCTATTTTACTATCAGGCTACTGAAGAAAGTGTTTCCTTTTATCGCACAGGATCTTCAAAAAACTGTCACAGTTATGATCATCCTTTCTAGGATAGATTATTGTAATGCCTTGTTTTTTAGGCTGTACGAAAGCTGCCACACAAAAATTGCAATCATTACAAAACACGGCGGCGCGGCTCCTGCTTGAGGTGCCCAAATTTTGCTCAGTCACCAAATACACACAGGACCTGCATTGGCTACCAGTAGTGGACATGATTAGGTTTACAACGCTGTGTATCATTCATAAAGCCTTGCTTGTAAAGGGCCCGCAGTATCATCAGATATTTTCCTTAGCTATTGCCCGAAACTGTCGTTACGGTCGAAAACCGCCCACTTGGTGAAAATTCCCAGGATAAGGAGCACTAAGTGGGGTGGAAGGAGCCTACAATATAAACTTTGGAACTCACTTCCTCTGGCCCTGAGAGTACAGCCAAACTTGCTGACATTGGCTTTTCGGATCCCAAGTAGAGTAGGCCAACCCGTACCCTATCTGGTCCGTACCGACTCTTTTGGAGGTTTCTGCTGTTTGGCGCCAAGACACTTTGGTATTAGCACGCTTTATAAACTTTATATTTACTTACAAAGTAACCATCCAACATACTTACTTACAAAGTAACCATTCAACACACTGAGGGTACATATCGCAGTGGCAGACGCACAAACAACTGAGGTAAATATTAAGAAAATCAGAGTGGTAACATTCTCTGAATATTCTGCAGAGTTGAGTAACTCAGATCATCTAGAAGGTAGTAAAGAGAGGACTAAGTGACACGCCAACTAGCCTAATACACTCAACCTTCTTTAAGCCATGGCAGGAGGGTCAATAGAAGCCAGACTTTTAGCCAGGAGGACATCATACAAGACTAAAGTGCTACCATTGGGCCCCTGTTCTGCTTGATT
Source organism: Triturus cristatus (assembly GCF_964204655.1). Taxonomy (NCBI): domain Eukaryota; kingdom Metazoa; phylum Chordata; class Amphibia; order Caudata; family Salamandridae; genus Triturus; species Triturus cristatus. The sequence goes on along the minus strand of NC_140592.1, from coordinate 1,108,483,190 downwards.
TTCCCGGCCTTCTTGTGAGGCACAATGATGGAATGTGACTTCAGTCTCTTATCATTCAAGTCTAAGGGTTAGAGTAGTGAATGGAGCCTATTTACTAGGCACTTCGACATGATTCTGTGCTCTTTCCCCATAGATCAGGGCTTGCACACATAGCCTAGGGGATAGATTCGTTAGTATTAGGGATAACCTGTCCTGTAGTGAGGGTATTTCATGGAGCCGTGCTGAATTCAGGCCTGGTAGGCCTCAAACGGGAGAGACTCCATCTTTCTTTCTGCTCCGGCAGCTTGGGATGCTTCTAGGTCAAATGTAATGTTTTAGTTATGAGGTGTTATTCGCTTGGAGAGAACCGGTTCAGGCCGGCCCTTATCGAAGGATTGTATTTTTCTTCATGCCGAAGACACTACATCAGGCCGGCCGGCTGGGAGCGTGTCCTTGGTACGGGGAGGTACAAGAATTTGGTGGGCGGCAGGTTACAGGCCGGAATTTTCCATGAGGAAACGCACCTCTATATTAGTGAAAGTCTGAGGCAGTTACATGTTCAGTCCGTAGGCGGCATCTAGCCGTTAGCAGTAAAGCTACTACTTATTCCAGGGAAGACAGACGCCATCTTGAAGGCGGAGAAGAACCGAGAGACAGATGCTCTCCTAGCAGAATAGCCAGAGAGGAGAGAGTAGCCGATAAGGAAGAGGTCCCAGTGACTCGGAGAAGGGTGATTCCAGGCGAGCCGAGGCACAGACGAGAAGGGAACCTAGATGACCACTGAGTGCAGGCTACATACTACTAAGGTGATGTCGACCCTTTCTTATTAGAGTGTACAACTTAATCTTTCACTTTTCTTTGCAGGTTATGTGTTATATTGTAATGTTATGTGATTGCGTATGTAATGAGTAATAAAATACCCAGTTTGTAGTGAACCAACATGTGCTGCGTGTTCTTGTATGAGAGGGTAGCCTATTCTTCTAGTCAGCTGCGGCTACATGAACAGATGGTAACCCTGATCAGGTAAGTGGTAACTGAATAAGGGAAAGAGGAGCCCCTCGAACCTGAGAACAGGCTATGCCCGAACTGGCAATCCTTGTGTGATCTGATGAATAGTGAGACTGATTCCCTTTTTGTATGTTATGGTGATCATAGGATGAACTGTCGTATGAGACTGCCGTCTAGGTAGAGAGGTCTGGATTCGTATAGGATCGCGAGGCCGCCACTTGTGATACTGTCGTATGGGCAGAGAGGTCTGGATTCGTAGGGGATCGCGAGGCCGCCACTTGTGATACTGCCGTATGGGCAGAAAGGTCTGGATTCGTAGGGGATCGCGAGGCCGCCACTTGTGCTGAGACTGCCGTCTGGGTAGAGAGGTCTGGGTTCGTATGGGACCGCGAGGCCGCCACTTGTGATACTGCCGTATGGGCAGAGAGGTCTGGATTCGTAGGGGATCGCGAGGCCGCCGATTGTGCTGAGACTGCCGTCTGGGTAGAGAGGTCTGGATTCGTATGGAATCGCGAGGCCGCCACTTGTGCTAAGACTGCCGTCTGGGTAGAGAGGTCTGGGTTCGTATGGGACCGCGAGGCCGCCACTTGTGATACTGTCGTATGGGCAGAGAGGTCTGGATCCGTATGGGATCGCGAGGCCGCCGATTGTGCTGAGACTGCCGTCTGGGTATAGAGGTCTGGATTCGGATGGGATCGCGAGGCCGCCACTTGTGATACTGTCGTATGGGCAGAGAGGTCTGGATCCGTATGGGATCGCGAGGCCGCCGATTGTAAGAGGTCTTGGTATGTATAGTAGGAATTCCCTGTCCTTAGGTGGTAAGATATATGTGGTTACCTATTGTAGATAGGCCCTAGGGAGAGGGAGGGGGGTAACGTTCTGGCTGGGTTAGTGAGGCTCTGATGAGTGGGTTCTATCTGATCCGAAAACCCAAGCAGAACAGCCCCTCAAATAACTTAAACCCCAATTATACAGGTATTCCTATTGTTAATCTATTTAAGCATATGTTGTCTAGGGCTCAAATCTCTGTCCTCACCAAAGGACTTTATATAATCACTAAGAGAGCCAATTTGTATTCCCTCCAAGAAAACTTTTCAGTCAATTAGGAAAATAGGGGCACACCAGTGGCGGCTGGCAGGGAATCAGGGAGTGGGAGGGGGAGAACAAATCATTAAATAACAACACTTACCTCCTTGCAGCCTCTTCCGTCTCTCCTCTGTCGTTTCTGACGAGTCCCAGAAGCACAAAGGCTCCCCTAAATTAACCACGACGCTGCAATGCAGCGTTGTGATTGGTCTGAGTGCCGTTATTCGGCACTCAGACGGGGACAGACAGCTTGTGGATGTTCCCCACTAGTCTATGTAGTACAGCCTGGTGGGGAACATGCAAAGTGCACAAGTGTTTGGCCGGGCAATGACGGCCGACCAAACCATCATACGAACATAGAGTGTGCATTAACCACTCCTCCCAGGCTCAAACACCAGCTCCGCGCACCTATCGAAGAAAAATTAAATGATAAAAAACAAGGTTATTATCATTCTATTTTTATTTTTTCCTGCTCTGAGAGCAGTGGGGCGATGCTCCTCCGCTTTAGTGGAGAAGCCGCCCCTGGACACCACCCTCCACTCTTTGTCAATCTATCTTCACAGTACCAGATGAAGTCCTTACTTATGAGAATTCAGTGCTCAGGGAATCTGCAGCTCTTCAAAATGAAATAACTTTTGTCCAGTCTAATTTAAGCTGGGATGAGAGCGAGTGGCACTTAAATTGAACAAAAATTACCAGATAAAGGATGGAGCAAACTATCATGGAGAGAGGACGTGTGTCATAGCAGCTTGCGACTTGGCCTTCCTTCAGCGATCACATCCTGCATGTCGAGACCAAGGTATCTAGAGTATAAAGCAGGGGATAACCCCTGAACTCACCAGGAGTGTTGTGGTACAAGTCCCCCAGTTGCAGTGCAAGCCGAATGCCTCTGAAGAGCCTTGTTGTCTTGGGCAGCTGTGTGGACTAGACAGTTCAGATGGGCGGAAATAGATGGATCCCACGTTTGGAGCTGCCTGTGCCTGGATTCCCAGGCCCCTGGGCATCGATTTGAACTACACGTGCCTGGGCACTAGGCCTACCGCACAGAGAAGCTGGCGAGCCTGCTGGAGGCTGACCTACGTCAACTGACCCAGTGGTAATTGCCCTGTAAGGAATAAGGGAGCTCTTTGGCAGTGAAACACTGAAGACAGGTTCTGTAAGCCTGGATAGTGTAATGGAAGAAGAAAGAAGTCTGCAGTATGCCTGTTGAACTATCGTACTTGACTGGACTTGTCATGCACCTTTCTCTGCTGCTAAGTGCTGCATTCTCCGAGCCCCTGGGCATTAGGGCTAGTGTGTAGGTACACAGGAGAGAATTATGGTCTGGGGAATGTAGTGCTACATACGCTATCCAAGTTTACGTCACTGCTCTGAAAACCTCAGCAAACTCAGGGCCACACAACTGCAACCCCTTCTAGCCTGCAACCACGTACTGGCACTCAGAATAACTTGTGGCATGAAGTCTTCTTTGTCTGTGCACAAGAATATAGGCAACCCCAGGATGAACAGGACCCATGTCTTAGTGCCAAGGACGGTGCTGTACTGCACCAAATCACTGTGCTGCCTGACCAATATCATGTGCAACCTGCTCAGTGAGTACGGCAGTATGCCAAGTGTAATCACAGGAGATTTTAACACCAACCTTTACTGCAACCCTTTGAGGATCCTGAGACTACTCCCCTAGCGGTTCCATCACACCTTGCCATACAGTCAATGCCTATAGGTAACAGACCATCTAAATTGGGGGAGTATGCAGTCACCCAGCTTAGCAGCATAGGTTATACCGTACCAAACGGTTAATCCAACAACCAGATAGCGATTCCTCCACTATTAGCTGCTGGGCAAGCTTTATTAACCAACGTTTAGATGCAGCTCCACCTAAGAGGAGAACTGGGCAGCAGCTATTTCGACCACACATTTCATCAACAACAAAAAAATTAAAGCTTTGCAGAAATCGAGCCCTTCGGCAATCAAGGAAGAGCCCAGACAATAAAATTAAAATTTTCAACTATAAACAAGCTCAAGCAACCTTCAAGTATGCCGTACCCAGGGAAAAACTAGAGGCCTCTGATCAATTTTGGCTGAAGCTCTTCTACGAAAGTAAGAAATCAAATTCAAAGCCATTCTGGTCCCTGGTAAACAAGGGACAGTGAGGCGGAAGTGGCCATGGCAGCGCAAATATCAGTGCTGATGAATGGACCCACTTCTTATCTTCCCATTTTAAGATTACCAACAACAAAGAAAACTGCTCCAACTTCCCAAACATAAATAACGCAACGATATTACTACCGGAGGCCACGAATCCAACACGGTCGTGCCCCAGCTCCTTATCCATTAGCACAGTCCGAACACATGGCCAGTGGGAACAACATCGACTCACTTCCTGCGACAATAATGACACCTGAAGAACTAAAACACAAGATCCTGCGCTCTATAAAGAAAGCTAGGGGCGATGGTGCACCTGGGCCAAACAGTCTCCCCCAGGCAATGCTTAAATCAGAAGCCGAATTTTGGTCAGACCATCTGAACCCCTTGTTTTTAAAATGCCGGTTAAACAATGTAGTTCCTGAGTCTTGGAGAGGTGCTATCATCCATCCTATTTATAAAAGTGTGAAGAGAAACGACCCCAGCAACTTTTGAATTATAGCACTCCTAGATGTAGAGTCCAAATACTACGCCAGTACTCTATTGGAAGACCTGCTGACCTGGGCCAACGAAACAAAGCGCCTCCCATTCAATCAGACAGGTTTCGTGGCCAACTCTGGTACAACCAAAAATCTATTAACATTATCCGTTTTAATAGAGAAAGCAACAGTCCAACAAACCCAATTGCACTGTTGCTTTGTGGATTTCAAAGCGGCCTTGGACCGTGTGCCCTGGGGCCTACTATGGCGAAAATTAAAGGGCTGGGGCGTCCCCCAATCCTTGCTACTTGCAATAGTTCAACTCTACTCTGAAACATGGATAAGAATCAAGCTGGGTGAAGGCTCCCATGTTTCCAGGAAGATCGAGACCAGAAGTGGAGTAAAACAAGGTTGCGTGCTGGCTCCACTCCTTTTTAACTTGTTTATATCAGATCTTTCGCCATCCTCGATAGCGTTAATTGCCATCCCCCCCAATTAGACGGAGTACCTTTCAGCAACCTCCTATACACCGACGATCTGGTGCTGCTTAGTCACACGAAGGTGGGCTTACAGAGGCTACTTGATGAACTGCTCCCCTATACTAAAAGCAACCTCTTAGAGCTGAGCCTATCAAAACCAAAAACAATTACCTTTGGGAAGCCTAAGAAGACGCGTGGAGGGTGGCATTTTAATAACGTAAACATCGATTCAACATCTCTCTACAAATACTTGGGAATATTCCTAGACGCCAGAAGCTCATTTGCCAAGCAAAAAGAAGTACTGAGGACCAAAGCCCTGGTTTTAAAGGTTGCAGCAACAAAACTGTCCAAAAAACTACTTGGCCCCAGTTTAATCCCAATGTTGAAAGTGATGAGGGAGTCCCAGGTGGTCAGTGCTCCTCCCACCACCAGCGAAGACTGCAGTGAACGTTGAACGCCGTAATGGTGGCAGCTTGAAACGCGGAGTTCAAAGAACCGCGGTGAGCCGAGGATCGTGCAGAGAGCTGCTGCTGAGACTCGCTGATGGAAAAAAAAAATGAGCATAAATGGAAGATTAGACGGAGTTTGGCAGCGCTAATGAGGGATAACAAGGGAAAGCTTACGTTGTGGGGGATTTTGTCGTAACCTCCAGAGAGACTGAGGTTGGATTGTGGATCTGAGGCTGAGCCCAGACTGCTGTTCACTGAGCACCCGTGAGCACCAAGGAGTGAACAAAGGAGGCAGAGGGTGAAAAGCAGCAGGGGAATAACGTTTCATTTGACATTACGGTAAGAGCATAGTTAATGCTACCCAGCGCTGGAATACTTTGGCATAAGGCTCCGCGCTGAAGGCTTAAGGTGAAATAGCAAAACCGCTAAAGCTGCTCAAAACTGCTCAAGCTGCTCAAAACTGCTCAAGCTGCTCAAACTGCAAACAGTAAAATACAAGGCGCAGAAGGCACAGATGAACAGAAGTGGATTTTCGCAATGGCGGACGCGTGAGTGCTGAGCTCCGCATCGGCTGCCCATTTATCCTGGTAATCGGGCTCCTCGAGGGCTGACCTGCCGGTGCTGGTTGCTGGTTGCTGCCGCGATCTCAGGAGCACTGATAGGGGGGCGGCGGCACCGCGAGCGGCTTCCCCTGGTTGCTGGAGCCTCGGCGGTGTGTCGTGAGCGGGCAGGAGCCAAGCGTTTGTGTTGGCTGCGGCGGCCTCGCTCCTGCGCAACAGCCCAGCTCTTTGTGAACAGTGGGCCGCGGCTGTGGTGAGTGAGCGGCCCGGGAGCGGCTTCAGGGGCGACCGGAAAGAGGGAACGCGTCAGACTGCTACGGGACTGCCAGAGCGGAGCTGGAGTCCCACAGGGCCGAGGCAGAACAAGGCTACTCCTCTACCCTGAGAACGCAGACTATGGCAGGGTGACACGTGTTCCAGTGTTCCGGTGAATATACAGGGCACAGGGTGACCTCGTCCGGCCTTCACCGCGGGCTCGGGGGAGACCTCCCTTGGTGTCTCCAGAGGCCACTCCAGTGGAAGCTTATTCCACGCTTCTGTGTGGGGATTCAACTTAAACCACCACGTCTGATTTCGGCTTATAGGAGATACATGGACCAGTACGGGAATAGAGAGCTTCCTCGTTTAGATTGCTGGTCTGGTAAGAGCCTTTGAGGCAGCAAGTATCTGGCCTTAATCCGGTTGCATTCTACGAAATTTAACTAAACAAGGCTGTAATCACTCAAAATTGCAGTTGAGCGCGGAGAGACTAAGAGACGGCTGTCTCGGGTAGAGAGTCTTTTGAACTGGCTGCAACCGGGGGGACAGAGTCATAAGGCTGTAAGGGTGCGAACAGGGCAAGGAGGGCTGGGACTGCAGAGGAAGTTCGCAGAGGGGACAATTGGAGTTGGGTGTTTGGTGAATTTGCTGGCACGTTACAATTAAATCATTGAAGCATTGAATACTGAAAATATTGAAAAGCAAGCAGTGGACTTGGACCCTGTGGAGGTGATTACAACGGGACTACGAGGACCAGTAGCCCCGTAATTCTGTGCAGCTGTGTGCCTCTTCCTCCGTCCCCACCTACTTCTACTTAATTGCCTACGCATACCGCGGGTGAACCCCGGGCCAAGGGCGGGCCCCCCCCTCTAACAACTATACCTAGGAGGCTTTGTTGCAACGGAAGGTAGGAGAAAGAGAGATATACTCTCCCATAATCTATCGACAAAGATGCCTGCAAATGAAAAAAGGAGGAGGAAGGTTCTTGGTGCTGGATATGTGACAGGTACATTGGACCAATTTATTACGAGAGCTTCTAATGTACTTGAACAGGAGATTGCCATAACTGAAAGGCGTCTTTCGTTGGATACAGTATTTAATAAGCGCTCCTCCTTGGGAGGTCTCCTGAGTGTTTTATCTCCCGCAAAAGAGTCCTGATTGGCCCGCACTACCCCGCCACAAACAATAAGATGTGGTGACTTGGATGTGCTGAATATTGATGCTGATTCGGTGGGGCCACAGATTAATTTGATTCCTCTTAATAAAGACATTGGATCGGATTTCTCTATAGGACCTGTGACTCGGGCTAAGGATATTCCAAAGACTAAATTGATAGCCCCAGAAAAGTCGTCTGGAGCAGTCCTAAAGAGGAAATGTGCAGGTATTCATCGAAAGGGGAAGAATGGAAAGGTGTACAAATCTGATAAAAGTAATAATGGGGCTATACTGGATTCTTCTGCCAATGAAGTAGCTCCGCATAATAATGTGGCGGCAGGTACATCAAAGGTGGGCGATGCTGACATGAGAACTTCCCAATCAGAGGACTTTAATTGGCAGAGGATCGAGGGTCTCATCACTTTGTCCATGCAGCCACTACTAGAACGACTAACATGCATTAAAAAAAAGCTGGACAAAATTGTAGGAACAATGTTGTCAAATGTGGATATTACTAGGAATACTATAGTAAATATTGATAGGCCAAACGTTCCACTGAAGGAGGAATTCGGGGATGGTGGCGAGTCTGCTGGACCTATCTCTACTCAGAAAGCTCAAGTAATGGCCCCAAGTGTTGTAAGGAAAGTAGGGGTAAATTCGAACAGTTCATCTGCACTAGAGCCGATAATCGTGGGGACACGGGAGAGGGACCGTGAGGAAAGGCCCTCAAAGAAAGTCAACATCTGGGCAGCAAATCCCGGGTAGGATGGTGGCCAAACCCATTCATTCCCATTTGGACCTCCCGCCAGATTGTGCGCCGTATGTGGTAATACTGACGGGGGTGCCAGAATTGGATCAGGGGAAGTCCGAAACACACGAACAACTTAAATGTAAAATAATTCACTGGCTAAATTCTAATAGACCCCTTCCGGGTGAAGTCTATAGCCAGATACTGTGCGTGAGGAGAGTCAGCTGGGTAGGGAACCAACCTAAAAATGAAGTAGGTGATTTTGTCGTTGTAAATTTTAGGGACCCGAGAGCTGTAAGACATATATGTGCATGGCCGATGAGATCTATTGGCGTAACCATCAGGGCCTACAATTTAAACCATTTTTATTGCCCTTTTTATCAATCGCCCAACTGTAACCAACAAGCAGAGAATAGGGCTGGATACAACGGCTTACAATTTATGGTGCCACTCAGTAATAGATTTAGCGGTCTAGATCTGGTAGATTGATTGACTCCCATGTCCACTAATAAGAATGCTAGGCTAAAACAAACAACTAGTTGGACTAAGGGAGGAGGGCTGCCTCTCCAAATTGCCCCACGTATCGAAGAGGGGCTGGCCTTGGATGGCTGTATAGCCAGGAATGATTCAGGGGATACTGCTAGGGTAAGTGGGGATGGGTGCAGATACTGGACCTCCTTATTTAACAACTCAGGCGGTTGCTAGAGGCACAGTATCCCCAGTGGATGTGGGTAGGTTGACTGCCCATAAGGGAGAAGGGATGGGTCAAACTGTTATTTTAAATATTGCTGAAGAACCCACTGCTGTAGGGGACAACTTTGACCCAGAGCAACCTCAAATTGGGGCGGGTGGGACAAAGGAGAGTCAAGTGGCCACAAATATTAGGCTCCCCGAATAAACTTGCGGATGTGTATCGAAGGTTTCTGCCTTCCCTGAGTGATATGGGTGAGATGCAGGATAAAGCTAAGCACACAGGGATTGGCGATGAGCCCTTGAAAATACACCAAGGGCTCATTCAAAATCTCTCTGATGTGTTTTACCCAGAATGAAAGTTAAAAACAAATCCAGTTGAAGCCCACCGCTGGTTCAATGCTCAATGCAGGGAAGCCAAAAAGGACTTGGTCCTTGCGGTCAAGTCAAAGGATAAAACTAAGATTAAGTACTGTCGGTGCTTATACAAGCAGGCTATCCAGAAGGGAAAGAAAGAATGGGAGGTGGATAACTGGGAAGACCTTAGAGTTGCACTAAAGAACCAAGATTTTAAATCTTTTTGGACAATTGTTAGTTGTGGGAGCAGGGTTGGTAGATTGGCCAATGAACCAAATATAGCTGCATCGGTCTGGGAATTGATGAAACCATTCTCCCATGCCTCCACCATGAGTATCGACTGGAGGGGGCCTGGGAGATTACATTGGTGGAGGTAGAGGATGCCATTTTGAAATTAGCTCCAAAAAAGGCCCCTGGACTAGATAAGATACCGGGAACCGAAAATATGGGCTCCTTATTTGCGTGTTCTCTTTTTAATGCCGTATTGAATGGTATGGATCCCCCGGAAACATGGCGGGGAGCTGAAATAGTTCCTATCTTTAAAAAAGGTTGCCCCCTTAAACCATCTAACTATAGGCCAATTAGCCTGATAGACGTGACGCACAAATTGATCGGCAGAATCATTCTAAGTAGAATACAGAGTTGGATGGAGGATGGCGAGATTTTATCTCCGTTCCAGGCCGGTTTTAGACAAGGCATATCCACGGTGGATCAGTTATTTAGACTGCAGGTCCTATATTGGAATACTGTAAAGGTAGAGGGTGGCAGCCTCTACATGATCTTTGTTGACCTGCGGTCAGCATTTGACTTGGTGCCTAGAAACAAACTGTGGAGGGTACTACAAGAATTGGGTTTACCACGATATCTCCTTAATGTTTTAATGAGACTCCATAGTGGCACTTACACCCAGGTAAGGTGTGGGAAGAATGGGGAATTATCAGGCCGCTTCCCGGTCAACCAAGGGGTGCGCCAGGGCTGTGTCCTGGCTCCCACCCTGTTTAGCTTTATATAAATGGACTGGTTGATCACCTTCTGGGAGTAATGAATATAGATGCCCCGAGGCTAGCCACCGGTCGGGTGCCCGCTCTGATGTTCGCGGACGACACTTTGTTGTTGTCCAAGACATCAACGGGCATCCAACGCATTCTTGATGGTTTTGCCGATTTTTGTGTTTCTAAGGGACTAGAGATAAATCTAGATTAAACCAAGTTTATGATCTTCAACCCGCCGACGCAGACACGCCCGAATCCCGTCCTAGGTGGAACCCCGCTGGAGAGAATGAAGACCTTTGAATATCTGGGTATCACCTTGGGAGAACACTTGGAATGGGATTTGCAGTTGGCTAAGGCTGCACTTAAGCTAACAAAGGTGGTGGGGAGGATCCAGAAGCTACATAGAGAGTCCGAATTTAAGCCTGCGGCTCCAGTAATTGAAATTTATAGTATCCAGGCCAGATCGGCAGCTCTATACGGGGCCAAACTTTGGGGGCACCAAAAATCGCAAAACCTAGACAAGGTGGAACATGCATTTGTGAGGAATATATTGGGTCTTCCTATAAGTACCCCATTGGTACCATTGCGTATGGACCTAGGGCTACTACCTATTGAGGAGGTTAAGCCTTTACGCCCGCTATTATATTGGAAAAGATTGTGGTCCGTACCTGAGCTCGCTTGCTATAGAAACGAATTTAGGGAAATTTGGGATGCATTGAGAAACAAGAACATCAGGTGGCTGGCCCACATTAAGTTAATTAGCTGCAGGCTAGGCCTATTTGAGCTTTGGGCATCTCCGGAAGTTGCCTGCCCGGAGATATCGAAAGCTGACCTGAGTCGCTGCTATAAGAATTATAATTTAGCATCCCTGCATGCGAGTTCTGATGGGGGCAGATTGACCACTGAGTTCCTCCAGATTAAAGTAGAGTGTAAAAGAGAGGAATTCCTAGACCTAATATTCCCTGTACTAGCACGTAAATTGTATATGCAACTTAGGCAAGGTACTCTCCCGCTTAGAGTGTTTTCTAGTAAGTGGGATAAAACTACGAGCAAGCAGTGCCCTGCCTGTGGTTTTTATTTGGAAAATGAAATTCATGTTTTCTTTTTTTGCCCAGCATATCAGGGTCCACGCAAGCACTGGCTAATTCCAATCTGTAGAAATTTAGGGTTTCGCCAGTGTGCACACGCATTTAGGGTGTTAAAAAAGGAAACCCACCCCCCCATAATTTTTGCTGTCTCCCGCTTTTTTAACGCAATATGGCACATACGGAGGAAATTGATTACTGAACCCAGTGCTGCGCACAAGTTTATTGCTCTAAACTAATATAACGTTCGATAATGAATTTCAAGTTTAATCCTTGTTTTAATCGACGTATAGTATTGTATGTATATGTAAAGTTGTATATGTAATGTATTCTAAATGCTATTTTTATTCATTAACTTAAATTTTGTATTACATGTTTTTTTATGAACTTTTATGGTCCTTGGTGGCCGAAATAAAGTTATCGAATGGAATGAAAGTGATGAAGGCGAAGATAACCAACTCATTGACGTATGGCCACGAGATCATGAAGGAACCACAAATACTCTTTTAAAAAAATTAACAACCCAAATTTTTAAACGTGCATTCCACCTGCCAAATTCAGCATTGCCGGCACAAGTCCGCCTCGAACTCGGTCTACTTGACCACCATGGCGTAGAGGCTGGAGCATTTATAAACAGTGGCGGATGGTGACATTTGAAAGTGGTGGGCATAAAATACTGGTCATACTGCACCGTAGCGTGCATGCATAGCGAGTGCGCCGAAACAGAATTTATTTTAAAAAGAGTGGAAAAATGGTGCATTTTCAAGCAAATTTGAGAAAGCAGGAGGGTTAATAAAGCAATTGTGAAAGTGCAGTTATTACATTAATGCAGTTTGCAAGCAGCTCTTAGACGACAGTTAATAGCTCACTGTTGTATATTAGGATTTTAACTTACAAACTGCAAGTAACAAAACAGGGTAATGTGCCTGCCACTGTCTCAGTGTTCTTTGCACTGTGCCATAAATCAGATGTAGACAGTAGCATTGCACCAGTAGGCAGGCGGTGTCAGCTGCTGCTCACTATGCTATTCCCTCATGGATATGCGCAATGTTCAGCACTCCTGTGTCCACGTGATGTAAGCAAATGCTTCCTAGAAACGCCTTTTTGTTTAATATCACGTGAAAAGGGCCACAGTGCCAGTGCAAACTGCCAGGGTATGCGATGTGATCATCAAACAGGAGCAGTGCATACCCACGGACAACCAATCGCGCTTCAAGAAACATCTTCAGTTTGATATGGACCTCTTGGCCTATACTTGCAAAGCAATCATTATGTGGCAAAGATGAGGTGCACGTGCCACCTGTTATCCTGTCCATTATACCTTAATAGCAGTGTCAGTTCTTTATAGACCGATGTGTAGAAACCCATAGCCCTATCACCTTTTATGGGTATTGTGGTCGGCTATTATTATTTTATCAGTTGTGTGGTTTTAAGAGCATTGTTAGCCGCCTGCCACATACTGTCTTTTCTCTGCTCTGCACTGTAATTTACATGTTAATCCAGGCGGGGTGTATAGCTGTGACAGATTGGAATGAAAAGCTTCTTCATCTTTGCTGTGTCTCCCCAGCTCGGATAAAACCATCACCTCCATATGAGTTTCAAACCTCCTCAGTGCTAATAATGAATCTTTTCATTTTGCACCACCTAAAGCAAGGGTCATTTATCTATGAGCTGTGGGGCGCCTTCTCCTTGTGTTCAGGGTGTGAGCAGTCCTTCGAGCTTCCTTGTCTGGTTATCAGATACCAGCACAGGACTGCTCGAGCAACTCACACTACAGTGATACACGAGGGAGTCTGCAATGTGGGGCTCGCAGCTGACTTTAAAAGTAACTCCCAAATGTGCAATGACTGCCGCTGCCCGCTGCCCGCGTCCCACGCAGAGGGACATCAGCAGGGCAGCCTTCTAGTGGCCGCCCGTCGCAGCATCCCTTCCCCGCTCCGCCTCGCTAGCGAGGATGTGCAAGAGGCGCTAGCAAGGGCAGGGCATCAGTAGCAGCTATGGAGGGAGGGGGGCTCTGGCAGCGACGGAAGCCTCCCCAGAGCTGTGGCGGAGTTACAGGGCGATCTGGAGGCAGAAGGGTACAGTAAGGGTACCTCTGCGACAGGCGGTACAGTAAGGGTACCCCTGTCCGTCACAGTAAGGGTGCCCGAGCCAAGGTCCGGGAGCCGAAGGAGGTTCTGGGAAGACCGCGACGGCGCCCCGTTAGTCCTTCGGGCGGTTGGAGGGCCTGACCAACCGGGGGTGTGCCACAACACGCTCCGCCCCTGTCAAAAGGGGCGGGAGTAGGAGACAGATCACGTGACCCAGTGGATGATCTGAAAATATGTGCCGCACTGCCGGGCATCGACCCACCGTGCGTGCTGGCTCACCAGGCGGGCGGAGCAGCGAGGGGCTGCTTGCCCTGGATCGCCTGTAAGATAACCCATTTATCGTCATACTTACGTTGTATGAAATAAACCTGCAGCAGTTCTTCACCCACAATGAAAGTGTCAGTGTAATCCTTGGGTGACGTCTGTGCATGCGTGTTGAGTGGAGCGGATGACGGTGTGGTCACTATGCCGCTGCCCGCGTCCCACGCAGAGGGACATCAGCAGGGCAGCCTTCTAGTGGCCGCCCGTCGCAGCATCCCCCCCCCCCCCGCTCCGCCTCGCTAGCGAGGCCGCACCCAGGGAGGGGAGCTCCCAATGAGTTTGCCTTTAGGAGGCGTGCCGATAGGGGGGGCGAGGCTTGCCCCCCTTCTTAGGCGCCTCTCTCCCCCAGATCCTCCTCTGCTTCCTGCGCGCCGCTCCTACCTGGCCACGCGTATTCCCACCCTTTCCGCTTACCCTGCGCGGCGGAGGCGGCGCGCTATTGGAATGTTTTAATATTTCTTTTTGCGTTGCAGGCGGAGTTACAGGGCGATCTGGAGGCAGAAGGGTACAGTAAGGGTACCTCTGCGACAGGCGGTACAGTAAGGGTACCCCTGTCCGGCACAGTAAGGGTGCCCGAGCCAAGGTCCGGGAGCCGAAGGAGGTTCTGGGAAGACCACGACGGCGCCCCGTTAGTCCTTCGGGCGGTTGGGGGGCCTGACCAACCGGGGGTGTGCCACAACACGCTCCGCCCCTGTCAAAAGGGGCGGGAGTAGGAGACAGATCACGTGACCCAGTGGATGATCTGAAAATATGTGCCGCACTGCCGGGCATCGACCCACCGTGCGTGCTGGCTCACCAGGCGGGCGGAGCAGCGAGGGGCTGCTTGCCCTGGATCGCCCGTAAGATAACCCATTTATCGTCATACTTACGTTGTATGAAATAAACCTGCAGCAGTTCTTCACCCACAATGAAAGTGTCAGTGTAATCCTTGGGTGACGTCTGTGCATACGTGTTGAGTGGAGCGGATTACGGTGTGGTCACTATGCTGATGTTTACTAGAAAGCCATGTTGGTTCTGAACAAATATGTCCTTTGAATGCTTATGGAAACAGCGCCTGCAGCCACCAGGGCGGGGAAATCATCACATTCCAGCCTAGATTTCAAGCTGGGCAGGAGGCCAGCTATCTTATGAAATAGGGTTGGACATCCAGTTACAAAGAGTAGATTATTTGCAAACTCTTTGGGCAGTGACCTCAGTATAGGCTTGCCCTGTTGCTGCTAGTCCATTTAACCTGTAGCAGGGTTCTGATACTGTGCTGGGATATTCTTTTCTGTCCAATGGACACCAACATTGAGCAAAAGAAATGATAGACATTATGGAACGTGGTTGCATATTTTTTTCAGGTTGTGACCCCGTGTATCCGGTCAGGCTCAGCCAGCTGGCCTATAGTTACCCCAATCTATACTTCCATGCTCGATTGTTCCAAGCTTGTGAGGGTGCCTTTCCCCTGCCACATCACACCTCTTACTGGCATTGGTAGAAAGAGACAACCAATGGTCTGAGAGGCCCGTGTGTCTGGTATGTCTTGACGGGTTTACTAAACTTAAAAACAGGGCAGCAGTAGGGCAAATTTTGCCTTGCTAACTGAGAATATTGTTTGCTCGATTTCAGCTCAGTGGCCTCTGTTTGTTTGCAAGGGCCTAGTTTTACCTCTACTGTACTATTTGCGTCCTCCAGTTGTGATGTGACCCGGAGGGGTGTTCTCGCTTCTTATCAGCAGGCCATGGCTCAGTTTACATAACTTGGACTGTTTCCGGTTGGCTCGCGCACACATTTTCAAAGGGGGTGGATCCAGATTAGACCTCAATTCTCAACTGCTAGAATGCCATGCGTGTCACCTCCTTAAGCCAAATAAAGTTACAGTTGGAACCACTACTTCTGGAGAATGTGTGTAGTGAATTTTGCTTAGTGCTCTTTTGCTCAGCTGCGTTCAGGGACCCTTTTGTACGGTGACATTTCCTTTATTTTCCTGTTTATATACGTTTTTGCCAGTAACATCATAACATCCTAACATCCTGCACAAATAGTTTGACCTGAAAGCCTCTTCCTTATGCTCTGTGCATATATGTACTAATTGGAATGTTTGAGAGGCCGAGTCACCTCACTGGTTTACAATTGTTTCGCGCTTTGAGGAACTTTCCACAAACCTACGTAGGTGTCACGAGGAAGCAGGCTTCGGGTAAAGAAAACACTGGAGGTTAAATTAGGTGCACAGCAACCAAAGGGAACTGAACTTTGCATTTCTTGGTGAGAAACTGAAGGCGGTATCAGAGCAACTGTACTCAAGGTTTGTTTGTGGATTTTTTTTATTTTCAAAGACCATTTAATCTTTAAAAACAATTTACAGACCCGGGCTCGAGCTCTGGCCCTCGGGACGCAGGGCACAGACTGAGAGAGTGTGGAGCGCAGCGGGCCTGTGTTCGGAGTGCCAGTGCGTGCCAAAAGTGAAAACTGTGAACAAAAATACAGCTAAAAGCCTCTTAAGACGGGAGCTAATGACTTCCACAGCGCAGAAGAAAACCGCAGGCTTCGTACAGCTACCTCCGGCTGTTGACTGAGACATCTCAGCACACATCATCTACCCACAGAGAACATGGCCCGCAATATCATAATATTTATCAATAACAACAGGCGTGGCTAGCAATACTCGCGGGGGGAGGAGGAGGGTCTCGCGCGGGGGTGGGGGGCAATGGGGGTTTGAAAATAAAGAAAGAGGCTTAAACTTACCTGACCGGGTCCGCCACCTCTGTAAATGTCTGCTTCTGGGCCAGGGTCCGCGTTTGGCGCCTTCACCGTCCGTCATCTTCTGCGTAAGTGGCTGGCAAGCCCTCTTAGGCTCTCAGCCAATCCAGACGCTGCTACAGAGTCCAGCAGCGCCAGGATTGGCCTGGAGCAGGGTCACTCCCTGCCCATTAGGAGACCAGGGGCTGCGAATGAAGCAACCCTCGCTCTCCTAAGGGGAAGGCTTAGTGCGCATGTTCGGGCTGGTCTTAAAAATGACCAGCCCAAAAAGGAACATGCGCACAATTGCGCTGTCAGTCACTCACCCTGAGTGCTGCCGCAGCCCCAACCCCTTCAGTGTCCCTCGTTCTACTTCAAGTTCTGACGCTAATTCCATTCCAATCAGGAGTCCTGATTGCTGGAATTAGCATCAGTAGAACGATTTCTAGATGGGGGCCGTGGGTGGTGGGGCAACGCCCGAACGCCCCCAAGGGATGCACCACCACTGTTTATAAAGTTTTGTAACAGACTGCGACACGCACGGGAGGATTTCTTGGAGGCCAGACTTTGGCAAGAAATCCAGAAAAGCCACGCCAGTTACAAATATCGGCTCCACCTGGACCTTAGTTTACAACTACTTGGTATTTAGGAATTCTGGGGAACAAATCCCTCCCAGTTGGCATTAAAAGTAGTTACCAAGAAGAGTGTTAGGTTGTGGTCCTTTCACTCAGATAGGACAATACTGTCAAAAAGGAAACACGCCTGGGCAGTGATCACCAATTTTAACCCAGGAGTCTTACCCCTTTATTTATCAAGCACGTTTGCACTTTATTTGAAACGAAAGTTCCTGGCGCTGAGGTTGGGCGAATGGCCTTTTCTAAAGAATCTTCCAGAATGGCGCCATAAAGACAATCACACCCAATGTAGGTTGTGCAGCTACCACACCAAAGGGATGGAACATATAGTTTGCCTATGCCCCGCAATGCCTACTTTTAGACTTTTGTAACTGCGAGAAGAATGGATACGGCTCGGATTTAGATCATGCCGTCAAGCCATAGTAGCAGCCCTCAACCAGGAAAACACAAAGTTGAATATCGGGTTAACAAAATTCGTTATCAAGGCACTAAACCTGCTGGAAGTCATCGGAGCTGCTAACCATGCCCCATCACAGCAGCACGATATTCCATTATTGGACACAGTAACAGCTTGTAGACCATCAATAAACTGTTGACTAGAATCCGGTCCTCGAGTTGAACAATAGCAGCTGCGAAGCCAAGCAGAGTTTTAACCAAAATTGTTTATAGTAACTTCATCAATTTTAATTAATGTCTCTTTTAAGAAAATGATGCTAGTGTTTTTTATATTGTAAGGATTTTAATTAACCAACAATAAAGCTCTTATCCACTGTGCTGTAAGATGGAGGAACAGTGGTGCCAGGTCCATGGACTGCCGTAAAAGATAGCAAGTTCAACCATACATTGCGAGCCATCCAGGACACTAGGGCAGTGATGGTTTAAAAAATAAAAATGGGAACTCTGGTAGTCCGTGTTAACTTGCTGCATTCAGAACAACACAAACTGAAAGAAAGCGAAAGACATGAGAGTGAATATTCCAACACTTAGACATGAAATGTTGCAGCTGCTGCAGGTGGAGGAAGACATGACTGAGAATATCCACTGCATGGAGAACAGGGCTTGGGATCCTAAAAAATAGTTCAGACAACAATTTATGTTCATTTAGGTTGCGGAAGGGCCTGACATGGAGTTCTTGCTGAAAGAATGTCGATTAGATAATGGCCTCAAAGACTCTCAAGAGCTTATTTACCACTGAGCAAGCTCAGAGCGCCAGTCTCGCTGCCTCCCCCGTGAGGTTGACAGAGGCCTGTGATTGCTGCCTTTTGCACAATAGATACCGAATCCTTCAATGGGCAAGAAATCTGCGGGCCCTGCCATTACAAATGGTACTGGTAAGATATTGCCAGCCTTCTCCTAGGACGTTGAGTAAGAAAATAACGCACTGCCTCCGGGAGCTTCACTTTAAGAATATGGTGTTCTTCCTTGCAAAGCTAACAGTCATGCTGGATGGGAAGAGTAACTTTTTTAACAGACTCAGGTGTTGCCTGAGAGAGGTTTGTGTCACAGCCACCATCTCAGTGGAACAGATGCAGGCCAACAAACATTCCCCAAGAGGAGATGGTTTGGGAGGTTTTAAGGGGAGGCACCATCCCCTGTGCAAGCGGTGGAGGCAAGAGCAGCAGTTGTTACACAGCTGGGTGAAGCAAAGCAATATCTGCCAGCTGATCAGTCTGTGGTTGCCTAGGCAAATTTCTGAAGCTTGGACCCTGCTGTAGAAAATTCATCGATTGACTTGCTTCCTGTGCCCTCTTTCCCCCGATAACAGCGGACTAACTCCTTTAGCCTGGGGTACTGGACTCGTCAAGGTGTGATATTCACTAAGCAATGCAACCTTTTTTCATGAAGCCTGGGCAGATTGTGCACTGGTCTCTTGTACTGCAGTAAGCATTTATCGACCTTTACATCTTTTGATATTGCTGCTTTCAACCTTTCTCTGGTAACCATTTCGTAGACGTTCACTCTTGTATCCGCCTTTAATGGTATATAGTTGCATGGTTACCTTTTATTTGACATTTGCTGGGTATGTTGCGGAAGATCTTTGTACGTTTGCCCTGGGAGAGTTTTGTGTTGTTAAGAGTTGGTCCACATAGTATTGAACGTCCTGCTGTTTGGGATTCTGTGGGCCTCGTCTGCGTTATGGTTGGGACAAAAACCCCAGAGATTTATCCACAGCACCTTGAGTAGCTGGTCGTATTTCAACCCTTTACTTGACCCTAGTGGTCGAACACCTGCAATATATGCTCCCTGTAATAAAGATTGTGTCAGTCCCAAAATGTAACCAGTATACATTCCTTAGCTGGAAGGGGAGTACAGTGGGTCCACTCCACAAGGGTGAGGGGAGCTGCAAATGTTTAAAAAAATGGAGAGGACAGGTATTTGCCATGCCGTTCTCATCCAGTGCTAGGGGGACTCTTCCATGGGCGAGGTTAGGAATCCAATTTTCCAATGTTGTAACAAACTGTTACAGCAGGTAGGTCCTTCGGTCAGGTTGTGTCATGAAATGTTGCAGCTGCTGCAGGTGGAGGAAGACATGACTGAGAATATCCACTGCATGGAGAACAGGGCTTGGGATCCTAAAAATTGGCCAGACACAACAATTAATGTATATTTAGGCAGCTGAATGCGCGAAAGGACATAATATAAGTTCTTGCCTAAAGAGGGTCTCACCAAGATAATGGCCTCAAAGACTCTCAAGAGCTTCTTTACCACTGTGCGAGCTCAGAGCGCCAGTCTCGCTGCAGACAGAGGCCTGTGACCTGTAGCCAGGTGACAAGCGCACACCTCCGGTTGTGTTCTCCGAGCTCCTCCCTTGAACCTGGGTCAAAGTTCTCTGTACAGCTGGGGGAGATTTATAGCAGTGAAGAGGACGGCATGGCAGGCAGGTTTTTACAAGAGGTCCCAGTATAAATTATCCATAAATGAATGCAGGTGACTCCGGAATTTATGGCGCTTTAATGCTGGTTTAATAAGGGACGGTATGAATTAAAGCGTATTGAGGCCCTGGAGGCTAATACAAAAGGTGAGCTACAAATTGTCAAATTAAGCAAGTCTTGCACGGCATTTGCTGTCAATCACCAAACATCTCTCATTCGGGCCTGCTGCAGGGTTAAAAAGGGAACCCGTGGATGGATATGTCTCTTGGTGAGATATGAATGTGGACTAATATCGCCCAATGGGGTGTCTCTGACCCTTTAGAGTCGACAAACTCAGTAGCACTGAGTTGGGTAATCTTAGCGTTAAATGTAAATAGCCATAACAGCAGCACATCTGTTGCAGCAGGCTCTAGAAATAGCGCTATACAGAATAAGATTCCGCCAAAGAACATATGAAGACATCAGGACATTTTTTGGCTTCAGTAGCTTAAATGGTTGACGTAGCTACATTTACTTGATGTTTTTTACCCGCAGATGGATGCGATGATCCACATATTCGATATTTAAAAATATGTAGGGGTCGCTACTCGCTAATGAGGTTTTGCTTTCCTGTATCCTTATTTGCTGCAAGGGGAGGTCACCCCGACATCCGGTTTGCTGGCATTTGGGTGAATTAAATACATCGCGTCCAGTGCCTGTAAGTCTGTTCTTTCTGTCGTGTCTAAGCATGTTATATTATGTTCAACATATTTATGATATATGTTCTGTTGTATAGCACGAATACATTATCCAGAAAGCCACTGTGAATGTAAAACGTAGGTTCAGTAGGTAGCTCAGTGTGTTAATGTGCCTGCGGCCAGCATACAGGTATTTGTGACTTACTGGCCACAAGTTGCAGTAAACTAATTTAGTAAGATAATTTTCATGGGGCGATGATTTGTGTCTAACCTTCACGCCATAGGTTCCATTAGCGATAAAACAATCAGCGCACACGTTCCAGTCCCTGTGACACAGCTCAGAAGGCTACTGTGCCTACTGCAGACATGCGGGTGTCACCTGTAGGTCACAGTTTCTCAATAGAATTGGTCAGGGGATTAACAGGTCTTTTGGAGAGATCTGTATGTAACCCGAAGGTTAGACATGTAAACCCAACATTTCATCCTTATAAGGTCGTTACAGTACATACCATAGAACCGGGTGACAGTAATATCAAATTAGAGGGTCATAAATCCAAAGCCAGTATCAGGAAACGCTGTATGAAAAAACTTTTTATATGTTATATCATGGGATATATTCGTGATGGTAGTTAATATGTTACGTCATATGTGTTCTTATGCGGTAGGCTTCTGTTTTTTGTATTTCATGGCTTGTAGCACGATATCAGCTTTTAATTGTGCTATTTTGTTATATGTTTTGGTTTAGAGAATTTCATTTTTTTAGTTTCAATCATTTTGTTGATTTAAAAAGCAATATATGTCGACCATAGCTTGATTAAAAAAAAAAAAAAAAAAACACACATAAATGCCAAATGTGGCCCAAAAGAGACAAATTCTGAATGTGGAAGTCTGCGCACTCCTGAATTTTTTACACAATAATCACTAAATAATAAATTTCACTCGTGAATGCGTGCAACGCAGTGAAAAGGTAGCCAACCTGATTACTAGAACAAATTCTTCTGGTGGAAAACCATCAGTATACTGGATGCACTGCTGACAATACTGTATATAAGTTACACTCTGAACTACAAAAAAGGATTACAATTTATTTGTTATATTGAAACATTTTTTTTTTATCTGTGATGTACTAATAATGAATCAGGTATTTTACATTGCTTTAAACAATAACTGTCTGAAGTGTAAATCATTACTTCATTTATAAATAACACAAATTCTAATGCTTAATGATGAACACAAATGTCTAACTAACAATTTGAGAATGCTTCAAGGTTGTCAGCTATACCCAATGCATTTCGGGATTGACAAAATCCCTTCTTCAGGGGCCACTGAAAGCATAAATGAAAAGACATGAAAAATTCATTGTGTGATTTGTCCACTGACAATAAACATTTCTAGATACATCGTCTATCAATGTACAAGGATGGTAGCAAAGTCCCTCTATACAAATTACCTAAGGCAGTGCCGAAAATTTAGAGTGCAAAAGATTGTGAAAACTCCTAGTGAAATTCTGAAAATTAAGATAAATTGTGCACGTGCCTTCAACACCCTCATACCATGTGCAAAACCAACACAAAATTTGTGAATCAACCGTAACGCCTAGTGATATAGACAACCAACCTATGCCAACTCAATATTATACTCACCGAAGAGCTGTGACAACAGGCAAGCCTTGCTTGCGAATTCCAAAAATCGAAAGAAAAACAATTGCGCTGTGAAATGAAATAACGAATCTGTGAATCTGAATACCTCATGTTTAACTGTCACCAATCTCATAAGTGTGCTTAAAACAGTTACCTCGTCACAAACTTCACGTTTGTTTCTTTAGCTGGTTGCTCTATCAGCTTATGGGGGGTGTTTTTGTGTGTTTTTAGTTTTATGCTATTTTAACCTCTTCGTTTGATTATGTGCTAATAGTAATGTGGTAAATCATTTTAGCCTTATTTTAGATTGTGCAAGGGGGGCGTGGTTTGGACGCCGAAAGAGATGGCGGCTCGGTGATTCTCTCTGCCCGTGCGAACATCGAATAAGGGCGGAGGAACGGGTCTCGCCGCTCCGACAACACTACACGAAGTAGAATCGTCGACCGGAATATGAGGGGGCATTCGAGGAGCAATCTGGAGGTTTTTTGATGCGGGGAAGCGGTTCACCGGATACTTCGAGTGCTCCGCCCGATGTCTGCGAGGAGTGAGGCAGGGGACGAGACCGCGTGACTGCCGGTGCGTTGGCGGCCGGATTGGAAGTCACCCGACGGAGCCTGAGGGAATTGGTGCTGATTGCTGGTCGATGCGGTGACAAGCCGGTATGTGGAAGGAAGCGCGACTGAGCTGGTGTGGATGGACAGCGTAGAACAGAGAGGAGTCATTGGCGCCTATCGCGCACGTAAGATGGCGGCACCCGCTCCCTAGACGGGGAACCTCCATGATACTACAACGGCGCCTGGGGGGAGAACCGTGCTGATTGAGGACTCTGCTTCGTTGGAGCGGTGACTGCTATCTGGATCATGTTCTGGGAGGTTTGGAGGCCAGAAATAGAGCCGCGTCTTGCTCTAATCTGTACGGCTGGCGCTAAGCTTCACTTGTAATGGTGGCAATGTCGGCGTGAAGGCGAGAATGTGTTAAGTCTGCTCTCTCCCTTGTAGATCCAAGTTATCTCGGCCGAGTCTGATATACCACCTGCAGCAAGGTCTGCCTTTCTAGATCGGTGATTTTGGTGCCTTTATCTGGAGATGTGGAGCTGCGAGTAGATCCGGCACTACGCTGCGAGGTCTTAGACTTGCCAAAATGCCATCCTGTGATTCCTCCTGAACATCCTGCGCCTTAATACACGGTTCTATCCTGCGCCTTAATACACGGTTCTCTCATGTGACTGCGCGACCCAGCCTTGCACACATATGCTGTCTTCCACAATGTTGATACACGTCTCTGACTTTATATGAAAGTGCGTGCGCCATCACGGCGATCCACCAACCGCTCAGGTAGCGGTCAGGAAAGGGCCAGGTAATGCGTTCATGCTATCACGTGTGGTAGACTTATTGGATTATTGTGTGTCTAACTGAATTGGCTACCATAAGACAACGGAGGAGACGGCGATCGTAGGCACTCTACAAGTGATGGTTGGAGCACAGGGAGGCAGTTGAGACCGACCACGGAATCTGCGCGACTAGCAGCCATGGCTGATAGTAAGGACTCAGTGAAAAGCATGAAGAGGCTCAAATCTGACCAGTCGAATCCAAGTTCACCCAGCAAGGGAGGGAAAAGCAATCCGGACCCGATGGAGTTGATACTTAATAAGCTAGATGAAGTAAGGGAGCTGGCGAAGGCGACCAAAGAAGAGGTAGCGGCGATTAGGCAAGATAATCGCGAAACTAACGCAAAATTGTTAGAAGCAGAATCGAGGATTAGCAGACTCGAGGACCTAGAAGTAAAATCGTGTGCTGCCATAAAGCACCTCTGCATAACCACGGATCAGACAACGCGGAAACTGGCGGAGTTGGAAGACAGAAACAGGCGGGGAAACCTATGCATTTTTGGTCTTCCGGAAGGATCGGAGGATCAGCATGGGAGCTGTGTGTCCTTTTTGGAGTCTTGGTTCACCCAGGCTACTAACATGTCCTTTCATCATCCACTGGAGTTTGATAGGGCCCACAGAGTGCCGGGCAGAATAAGTAAGAATCAAAAAGGTCCTAGAGCTATTGTGTGTAAGCCACTGCGCTACCAGCATGTAGAGCAAATTCTTGGCTTCATGCGGAAAAACAACCATATTTTGTGGAAATCGGTCAAAATCTACATCTCACAGGATTACAGTAAAGAGACGGTGGAAGTTAGGAAGGCGTTTTTGGCACTTCGACCGCTGCTAAAGAAAAGGGGCTTCCAATATGGGTTCGTGGGCCCAGCAAAATATCGTGTGATGGTCCACGGCTCCCCGCACCTTTTTACAGATCCCCTGAATCTGAAACGTATGCTTGATGGGCCGGAAGACTTAGACATGGAAACAAGTAACTCTGTGGGTGCAGTTGAACAGGCCTCGGCCTCAGGTTACAAGTGAACGATCCCTGTACTCTTTTGCCATTCGTAATTCTATATGTGCTTCATCTACTCAACGTGGTGGGTTATCGACAGCGCGACTCTCTGCTTCAAGGCACTTTCCAATGAGGGATCTGTTGGTTGAATGCAGTTGTTTATGATACCTGGTTACATAATATGTTTACGTTAATGCTTTTCAATACGATGTGTGTCAGTTCTCTTGGCCCTGACTACTGATGGTCATGCTTCACATATGGTGTTCTGCAGAGTACGCTGGTGGCTTATTGTTGGCTTGGTTACTGGCCCTAGACCGGCAGAAGAGGTCCCTGAAGGTTGAACTCTTGATGTAGGTTGTTGATATTACAGTGGGTGGGAGCATACCTCAGATCGACTGTGTTAGTTCCTCTGTTCCATGTTTTCTTTTATTCTGTAATGGTCAAGCACGGGGGAGATGCGACGCACTCTCTTTCCAGTCACCATGCCTACAACGTACAGTTGGGGTAGGGAGGGTGGGGGGTTGAGGGTTTTTTGGGAAGGGGTATGTGTTCAATGTTCTTTGCTTTTGTTTCCTCTTGCTTGCATAGTCTTCATCTCATTAATGCTCGTGGGTGAGGGCGGTGATGGGTTCTACTACTGCTCTAACTGTGCTTACTTTGTGGAATATATAGGTATCGGTATGATGGTGCAACCTTTTGATGCCAAATAGCTCAATTAGTTCTCCGTTGGGAGTATGTAATATGGACAGATTAAAGATATTATCTTTTAACGTTAAAGGCATGAACCAGCCTGTCAAGAGGCAAAAGATTTTAGATTATGTAAAGAGAATGAAGGGCGATATTGTTTTACTTCAGGAGACGAAGCTTGAGGCTAAGCAGTTTTATCACCTGAGGAATAAATTTTATAATGAGGTTGTGGGTGCTGAGGCTGTGAATAAAAAGAATGGTGTTCTGATACTTGTTGCGAGGAAATCTAAGGTAGAGATCTTGTCCTCCGAAGCGAGTGTAGACGGAAGGTGGGTCACGGCCAAAATGAGTAGGAATAATACAGAGTTTTATGTTACTAACATATATGCCCCCAACACTAGTGATCTGAATTTTTGGAACGATCTGAACAAGCACCTTGAAACTATTCCGGATAATGCGGTACACGTATTAGCTGGGGATTTCAATCTTCCGATGGATGCAACTTTAGATAGAGACTCACGCTGTCCCTTCAAATCAAATAAATCACATAAAGCTTTTCTCAATTTGTGCCAACGCTTCAACTTGGTGGATACATGGAGGCTCCAAAATCCCACTGGGAGAGATTATACTTTTTACTCCTCGCCACATGACTCGTATTCCCGGATTGACTATATCCTCATAACACAGAACGGCGTCCTTAGATTAGAGTCTACTACCATAGAGCCTCGTGTATTGTCTGATTACTCGTGCATCTCCTTATCAATTGCTAATGTTAAACCATCCTCTCGTCAGACATCTTGGCGTCTGAATGATGAAATCCTAAATAGTGATATGCACCGGTCCACAATACATGAGGCGATCTCTTCCTACCTTCAGATAAATAAAAAGGGTGACACGTCCGATCTCATTAGATGGGATGCATTGAAAAGTACCATAAGGGGAGTGTGTATAAAAATTAGGTCAGCGATGAACAAAAATTATAATGCGAAGTTGGAAGCCTTGGAGACCGAAATTATGAACCTAGAGATTAGACACTTAAAAGATAGGGATGATATGTCTCTTGCTGCGTTGGCGAATAGGAAATATGAATATAATAAAATAGTTAGCGAGAGAGCGGGAGTCTGGCTTGATAAGGGTAGGAGGTTTAAGCTTTGTGAGTCTAATAAGGCAGGCAAGTCCCTAGCCTCGTACTTGAAGTTCAAGGTTCAGAAGAACTCTATTAGTGTCATTAAAGATGCATTAGGATCCTCGCATTCAGACCCAGACAAAATAACAGAGGTGTTCAGAGTATTCTACGAAGACCTTTATGCAAAGAATAGGGCGGTGGAGGAATCCAGGATTAAGGAGTACTTAGACGAGTGTGATCTCCCACAGCTTTCTGCTGAGGACCAGGTCAGTCTCAATGGTCCAATTAATGCTCTAGAGATAGAGACTGCAATTAAAAATCTAAAAATAGGGAAAGCACCAGGCCCTGATGGTTTCACGGCGAAATTTTATAAAACCTTTCCCTCCCTTTTAGTCGAACCCCTCCTACACTTATTTCAAGAAATTAATAAATCTGGCGAGGTCAGAGGTACACTGGCAGAAGCAATAATTGCTGTACTTCCTAAAGATGGGAAAGACCCGTCGCTACCGAAAAGTTATAGGCCAATTTCACTGATTAACGTAGACTGCAAGCTTTTGGCTATGATACTCTCCACTCGCCTCCAGGGGGTTCTTCCCCAGTTGATCCACCCATCCCAAGCAGGCTTCCTTAAAAACCGGTTGTCCAGTGACAATACAAGGGTTTTGGCGCACGTATTAGAAAAAGCGAAACTCCTAGGTACGCCCACTGCAGCAATAACACTAGATGCTGAAAAAGCATTTGATAAGGTGGATTGGTCCTTCCTTAAAGCAGTCCTATGTAAATTCAACCTAGGGGAATCATTCACAAGACTGGTAATGTCCCTATATTGCTGCCCGTCGGCAAGAGTTAGGGCGGGTGGATCGTTCTCCTCCCCCTTTTGTTTAAAGCAAGGCACGCGACAGGGATGTCCCCTGTCTCCTTCATTGTTCTTGTTGGCAATTGAACCGTTCTTATATCATATAAGGAATGATCCCAAGATAGCTGGGGTACCGTTTGGAGACTGCACTGTTAAATTAACTGCATACGCGGACGATGTTCTTATTGTGTCAGAAAGAGCGGATGAGGCCATACCTGCACTCATGACTGATATTGAGGACTTCTCCAGAGTCTCTGGGTATAAACTCAATAAAGACAAAACGGAGGTCAAACTTCTGAACAATGTTGGGGATAAAGGGATCATCGGGGACTCCGGTCTTACATGGCAGCCTCGGTGCTTTAAATATCTGGGGCTAGACTTTGATAAAGATTTGATCTCTACGCTGAGAGTAAATGAAGACTTGACCCTTAAAAAGATATCTACACTGCTGGAAGGTTGGTCTCCAAAGTTTCTCTCCTGGTGGGGTAGAGCGGAGACGCTCAAAATGATGTCAACTCCGTTGGTCAACTATCTGGCCAGCATGCTCCCTATGACGTTCTCGAATACTTTTATTACCAAGGTGGATCAGCTGTTTGGTAGTTTTCTGTGGCAGGGCAAGAAAGCCAGAGTCTCACTGAAGAAGCTGCAATTAGCAAAAGACAAAGGTGGACTGGGTCTCCCCTCCTTCAGGAGCTATCAGACAGCGTTTCTGTGCAAACAGGGTGCTCAGTGGTTGATAAAATCCCCTGATTATACACCTCTATGGGTTAATATTGAGGAGGCGCTAGTAGATCACACGCCTTTGGAGGCCCTTCTCACGATGGACCTGTCACATCTACCACACTCCAAATATATCATGCTAAATACTAGACGGGCTTTGCTTAGACTCGACCAAACACATAAAACAAAGTTGACATTCGCCAGGTCATCATTTATGTCCTTGTGGAGAAATTCCCATCTCAAATATAATGGTAGTAGACTAGTCTGGGAGTCTTGGTCCAAGAAGGGCATTAACTTGGTGAAGGACCTGTATGATGATAAGGCTCCACTGCCGTTCTCGACCTTGCAACAGAGGTATGATCTTACCCCGATGGATTTTTATGATTTCTTGAAAATCAAAGCGATGCTGACCGCGCGTAATTTCTCTCCTTATACTCCATGGTTAATAATCCATATCCCACGTCTGGTGTACGCTGGCCACTTCGTTTCGAGGGTGTATAAACTATTATCGCCTTTACCCACGACAAAACACAAAAGGGTGGAATCACAATGGGAGGCTGAGCCAAATCTAACAGGCATAAACTTTAACTGGGATGTGATCCATAAGTTGGCCCTTACACACAAAGTCTCACCCATCCTATTCCAAACGAAATATATGCTGCTCAACAGGGCATTCTGGACGCCGGACAAGCTTTTCAAATGTAAATTAAGGCAGTCTCCTATGTGTTGGAACTGTCAGTCAGGCTCTGGTGATCTTGCACACATGCTATTTACCTGTCCTTCATTAGGGGATTACTGGGGGAGAATATTTGACTGCATTTATCACGTGTTCAAGATAAGGCCTGTACAGGACTTTGTTGACGTTATTTTAGGGGCGCTAGACCCACAAATATCAACTGTTCAAGACCGTCAGCTTTTGGACTTAATGCTAACAATGGCCTGTAAAGTGGTCCTTTGGAAATGGAAAAATGCGAGTGAGGTGAGCTTCAAAGTCTGGCAGGAGTGGTTATCTTTCCTGAGAGGTTCTAATAATCCGGCTCTGCAAGCTTCTACTTGGAGGCCTTCCAAAAGAAGGCTTTGGAAATCATTGGACACATCCTCCTTTCATTATGAGCCGCCTTGAGATTGATACTGTGGTTTGGTCCCTCTGATCGGGGTTGGTTGAGAGTTCAGCCGTGATTTCCCTCGTGAGCCCAGGGGTGCCGCGCCCACACATTGAGCATTGTATATATATAGCTGTACCTGTATATTGATGATGCAAGCTGGAGTTGATTTACTTTCTATCATTTGTCATTTGTTATTTGTATGTGTTTGTCATAGACTGATTTGAACTTTTTTGTACGGAAGAGTTACTGTATTGTCATTGTTATTTCAATAAAAATGATTTGAAATAAAAAAATAAAAAAATTTAGATTGTGCACACTAATGCATTAGGTGTTCCACTCATGGGGGTTATTGGCAGCGGATGCACCAGGGCAGGCTACAACAGTGTGCCATGCAATTAGCAGTTGTTGTTTCAAACTGATTTTTATGTACTAAATTATGGCTAAATATTTGAATTATATGAGGTAAACTATTTCTCTACTGCTAAACTCCAAGATATTCGTAGAGCCGACCAAACACATTTGGAGTCGGAGATCGAGTTGAATTTGTGGCCTTTCCTCAAACCTGTGAGCCAAATGTGTGATTTGGGGAGAAGGGAGGGAGAAACAAACTAACTTGTAAAACCAACACTCTTCATAGCTTTTGGTGTGTGCGATCAATTCTGTGTGAGGACCGGAGGCCTTTCTCTCTTTCATTGTTACCTGATTTTAAAAGCCTTCCAAAGGCCAAAGCTGTTGAAACTTCAGTTCAAAGTAAGCCCCAAATGAACCGTTTCTAGCCCAAAAATTAGCTCAAATTTGTAACATTCATACAATGCAATCATCATAGACTGATAAAAACATTTTAAAGCATACATCTAATTCACCTTGCGACTCTTGGTGATCGGATTGGAGTCAGAGTTACGGCGAATTACGGACAAATGCCTACGCCATCGCGGAGCAGAGCGGAAATGGAAACCGGAAGTAGAGCCAGCGGAGCTAACGGAGGTGAGAGGCCGCCGGCGCCCGATTCTGTTGCGCCCGATTCTGTGCACAACAACCGGCGCTCAACCTAGCGCTCGAACCTGCCGGATCCTGTGCGACTGTGAGGCAGAGACGCAGACAGAGCAAGGAGCCGCGGAGCATTCAGCAGGAAAGTAAGGAAATCAGCAGGGAGCTGCGCGGAGCCAGCAGGGGGCACAGAAGTCTGTAGCAGACCAATAGCAAAGCACAAGGTACCAGGTACCAGGAGCATCGTGTGTAAGGTGTTGGCTTACACTGTTTGTGTGGGGGTTGTATAGGAGCTTGCACAGGAGTGGAGAAAGGCAAGGCAGGCAAAAGAGCTTCTTGCATGTTAACTACTATTATGATGCAAAAGCTATACGTATGCTCCTGCTCTGGTGATTTGTGACTGAAAACGAGGAATTACTCTGTCGTGCAAAACGCCGAAAACTCCGCTCCCCCGTTGCAGTAGCCCAGCCCTACGCTACACGTCTCACGTCAGTGACAGCAATAGCGTGAGCATCAGAGGCAGCGCCTCTGGACACTGGTACTAAAAGACAGGTTAAAGGTTACTGGACTTTTTAAAGGGTTTAAAAGGGTTTATAGGTTGTACCCTAAAAGAGCAAGAATCTAATTTGGGGATTATAGAGACTGTGAAACCTTAACCTAAACCAAGCATTAGGGATGGCCCCCAAGAAACTCAAAAATAACCTGGAACTTAAACTGAGACCAAGAGTGACCCTAGTTAACCCGAGTGCCTCAGAAGGAAGTGGAGAGAGCCCTGAGCCGAGCCCAGAGAAAAAGGCAAAGAAAAGAGCAAAGAGATGTATGGCCGTAAGCAAAAAACAGGGTGGTACCGCCTCAAATTCGCTAAAAGAATTTGTGGGGAAACATTTCAAAAATGTTTTCTCACCCGACACAGAAATAATAGAGGCTGGGGTCAGGTGGGGAAGGGAAGATGGCGGAACGTTTCCGCCCCTGAGAGCATCTCCGCCCACTCCCGACTGATGGCCGCCACTAACGACTCCCGCTTACCTCCGCTGTTGTTCGACTGAAGATTGGAGATTTTCCGAGAGGAACGCTGTGAAAAGATAAGGGAGAGTCATACAGAAGGACTGCTAACAAGAATGGACTTTTTGCTCAACTAAGATCGCTCCTCAGCCGCCCCAGCCGTTTGCATCTGCTGCCGTTGTCGATGTGCCGATGTGCCGGGTAACTGAGATCAGCTGTGCGGTGCCAAGGATCCGCGCAGCGAGCTGGTTCACGTTGGGAACATCACGAATAACATCACCGCTACTCTCCCCCCGACGCTCCTTTGTCGTACTAAACGGTGGAGCATATAAACGAGAGGTGTGCCGCAGCTCCCGTAAAAGTTTGTCTGGCAGTCGAGGAGTTGGACATTGGCATCAGAAAACAGTGGCGCCCCCACGAACGACCCGCCGAGGACGGGCGGGGCTCACAGCGAAGACAGCAACAGGTGAACCCGACCCGGTAGGAGGAACAGAGGTGGTCAGGTCAGATTATTTAAACTGTGGGGGTACGCTTGAAGTGGCTTGTGTCATTAATGAGGTGCAAAGGGAGGCTGTAACTCTCAATCCCCAGTTGGGGAAGCCCATGTTAAAGCTACTTCGTTCCGGCAAAGTATCCGCACTTTTACGCTCCTGCGGATCGGACCCAGTTGCCCCTATTGATCAAATGGCTGATGTGCTTAACGCCGCTGTGAATGAGGGGTGGGGCGAAGCAGAGGAACTAACTAAAACACTCATCTCCCCCACTGCTGAGAATACTAATGGGGGTAATAACAGTCCTCCCCCTGTTAAAGAAACCTTCACTGTGGCTGATTTGGCCCTGCAAACTCAATCTGAGGAGCTATACAATGAAGGTTATAACCATAACCGAGAAGATATAGGGCTACACCGTTCTAACGTAGCCTGTGGAGATTTGTCTACTTCTACTACATCGCTACAGGCTAGTGTTGTTCCCACTCAGCGGCGGTCTTGTCTCGACCCTACTATTGTGAGCCCAGGGTCTCCATTTGATGCAGACTCAATTGGGGTCAGTGATAATCCCGCCAATGGAAAGGAGAAGGCTAATAAATGTTTTAATAAACAGTCGGGCAAGACGCCCCCTAGCTCTAATCAACATCTAGATACTCAGGAGTCAGGTCATGGCACTACTGATAGCATTACTGAGACGAGGAGGACCCAGAAAGGGAAAACTCATATACATGGCAGGACTGGAAAAGGCGGCAGAGGACGAGGGGGTATGAGTGGAGCTAACACTAAGGCTCATTTATCAGAGACAATGGAACGGCTGAAAGGGGCAGTAAATACTACAAAATCAGGTCTGGAGCTGAGCCCTCTTCGGAAATGGGTTTCTACAAAGGGGGAAGTCAGATCAATCGTCTCTAGGCTCTCTAATTCAGGAATTCCTGCTCCTCTTCCTCTTACTACAACCACAACTATAACCACTACTTTAAATGAACAAATTGACTCTGTTCCAGGCGGCCTCCCTTCTGATATTCCTAATAGACTGTTAGTCACGGAAATAGTCAACCTACCTTCTGTCAGTGCGGCAGCAGTGGATAGTCCTCAGGTTGGGCCTCAGACTGTATCACGGGAGATAGGACTTGAAGCTGAAATTACAACAGTTGTTACTGGTCAAGACCCCTGCTTATTCTTTTCCATCCAGTGACTTATCAGACTTAGGGGCTGCAGGAGCTATCGGGGGGGAGAAATGTCTTGAAGGTTGTCCTCAGGATAAAACTTCTGAAGAGGAGCCATCTCTGTCCGGGATCATGCAAGCACTTAAGATCCAAAGATTAGAAGCACAACAACATTATCAACAAGTTAGGGCTGACAGTCTTGAAATTAAAAAGTCACTGGCCGAGGTCACCACTAAAGTATAATGTACGTGGTGTAATGCCAAAACCTTGAAAACGTGGTGGTTCACTCACCCAGGGTAACGAACCCCATCACATGGGATTCTCATCCCAAAGAAAAATCTCGAACTCTCAGGGGGCAGCAAGCCCCTCAACGAGAGATAAGAGCTTTTGTTTTGCTGTTTGTGTTGTGCACCTAAAGGTGGAGTAAATCCACATATAAACTGGGTATGAGTGGGGGGTGCAGTGCTGATGAAATAGTAGTGCAATAGGAGTGTGTTTAAAACTAGTTACGGGACGGCCAGGAGGACTCTCTTGGACACTGCCGTGCCGATGCTAGATTAAAAGAAGTGAAAGCCCCACTAATTCGATGTAATCAATGGAGCAATGTACAAGATGGTGGTCAACATGTTTCAGCCGTGGCGCCTAGGTTGGCTCGGCTTTCATCAGGACCTTATAAGCTACTGCAAGAATGAAAAATGACGTAACAAAGGATACAGAGGGCACCCTCAAAATTGCTTGTAGGGTGTGCGTCTCCTCAACGATACAAACATCACCTAGACAAAAAAAGGGCTCAGTGTAAGAAAGTGGGTCATAATTGCTCAGTAATGACAGGTAAGAATGTATAAACTAAAAGCAATTACCACTCACCCGTGTAAACTGGGTGGAAAATGGACCTCCACCTGGCAACCGCTCAGGAAGGAACACCGCTCTGAAAAAGAGATGTAAGACTGCTGAAGGAAGGAGAGCTTACATATCATGAGCGAGTGTGAATGAAATTGAGTACGTCCTCCAACAACGAGGGAGACTGACAGAAACAGCGTATGCACGAAATGCTGTTGGGTGCAAGGATGGTTGCTTATCAACAGGAAAGGCCAGTCAGGGAGACATGACCCCTCCTGTATGATCGTGAAATGAATAGGACTTGTCAAGACAAGTGTAAAAGGATGTCGCGATCTCAGCCCAAACTTATCGCTAGAAGGTGAGGAGTTGGTCGGCTTCATAGAACAATAAATTAAATAGAAAAAGAACTGAAAGGAGGGACAATCTGTGCCCAGCGTCAAAAAAATCTCACCTCTCCGTCGGGGAACCGGGCTGGAATGAGCCTGCAGCCGAAGGTCCCGCGGGGTTGGGCGGAGGCGGATTAAGAAAAGAAATGTCAGCAGTTGCGGACCAATCAGGGGAAAGGTTATTCATGCCGTCGAGGGGGAGAACCAATCAGAAGTGTTAGTCCACTCGTGTGGCAGTAACCATGAAGTACTGGGTATTTTAGACCCAGCGGTGCAGGGGCACACACCCTATGACTTCTGGGTTTCACCCTGTTCCGGACCTACAGAAACACAGAGTCTTCTGGGTGAAGTCAAAGATTTGTTTATTGGCTGCAGACCAATGACAGGTATCCTAGAAGTACAACAGCGTGTATGTTCTCAGGAGACTGCTGAAAATCATAGGAACGGACTTCATCTTAAATACGCTTTTTCCTGCCTCAAGCATACATTCCTAGGTTTTATGATACGGCAATATGCAAGTGTACATTACAAAGAAAAGGCAGAGTCATGATGACCATCCCACATTCCAGTTCGGCCAGCCCACAATGATTTACACAGTAAGGTTCAGATCCCACGTTTGAAGTAAATAGACCCCCCAATAAACATGAGCATCTCCTGTTTTGGGAAACAAGTCATAAAGCAGGAACAAGCAGGTGTGGAAGAGATTAGCCGGGGGATTGTGTAGAATGAAAGGGCTTTATGACGGGTCAAACCCTGATGCTAATCACAGGTGGACGGAGGAAGGGGAGCTCGTGAGACCGGTTTGACCCGGGGCAGCAGAGCCAGCTGCCCAGGTCACAGAGAAGTCAGAGGGAAAGCCCATGTACTGTGAGGCCCGTATTAACTCCATCATAGCCTATGTGAGGGCAATGACAAGATGGCCACTGCTTCCAAAATGGAACCCGCATAGTGAAGCTGAATAACGTGTACACAGTGCATTCATAGCTAGAACGATATATAAAGCACTCGTACATGCCGCATTTACCATTTGCGGTTCGCTAATACCAAGATAGACAGGGGTAGGGCCCTGTCCCCTACGCGGTCCCGAATATTAAAGTACGACAGACCCTCCTTTTGCCCTTACATAGGCAATCACTATACTCATCTTAATCCGAGTCTAGGTCAATGTTCACGAAGTCATGGAGATGTTGCTGTAGCATCATCCTATTACTTAGTTCGTCCCTCGATACAGGTTTCCTTACACATAAGGTAGTACAGAGACCACATATCGCGGGAGCACACTGTATACACAGACAGAACAGGAAAAGAATGGCTAAGATCATTCCAATGACCATCAGAACTTTCCAACCCCAGGTAGATAGCAATTCCCAGAACCACCCCACCAGTGACCAATCTCCCTTATCCACGTGTATGGCTTCAGATATTTTATGGAGTTTGGAGATGGCTTGATACACTGTTGGAGCATTATCTGGTATGAAAATGCAGCAACTGGATTGGATGACCTTGCATACCCCACCGCGGTCTGCAAGAATAACGTCTAGAACCATGCGGTTCTGCAGAGTCATAAGGCGATCCGCTTGGAGCTCAGCTGTCAGATTACTAAGGGCACCAGCCGTTACATTGACAGTGGATTCAACCACACGAGTCAGCTGTCTCAGGTTCCTACTATTGACCATAGGTCCCCAAAACGGCAGGAAATCCAAGAAGAAGTCTCCTGCTTCCTGACCGGCAGTGTCCTCCTTACTAATCACACCTCTCACAACTCTGGTCTTGTGATAGTCAGAGGCAGCAGTAAATGTCGGCGGTAGCAAGTTCGCAATATAACATGTGCCCGAGAAATCAGGGGGCAGCCACGTATATGCTCGGTCATGACAGATGAAATATGTGCCCTTAGCAGCTAAAAACGCAGGGGAAAACTGTGACGGGAAGGTGTACGTTTCAGTACAGTCACTCCTTCCCAGTTGAGCTCTAGGATTCTGACCATTACCCTGTAAGCAGAACCGACCCATGTGGGGTACGACCCATGTTGGAGATGAGATTTTTCGCTGTCTTTCACCCAGACTAATACTATACCCCGTCGCGTTCCATCCTACATAAGGTCTCAACTCTTCTTTGGGAATAGATGAGTACGCATTGATATCCCTACTCATATCGGCAACTCCTTTCATCAAAGCCTTATTATTGGTGATAGGTCTGATGGAACGCGGTTGGCGAGGGGAGTATGTATCTAGAGCATAGAGAAACATGGTTTGGAATGCCCATGACGATCCATTGTAACTGTACGGCAGCACCAGGTAGGGAATACCCTTGTTAATGGTATGGGGCATTAACCCACACACCCAGCAATTGGTCGTATTCATTACCAGTTGGTGCTGGTGCAAGAGCTGGATAAACGAGTTATTTACGAACTCTGATCGTCTGGTCTGTTCGTGCTCAGGCAAAGGGTGAAAAGAGTGAGAGGAGGCAGTAGAAAGAGATATAGGCTGTTGAGTGGGTTCAATGGGCTTTTGAGCGGAGAAAAACACAAATCCTACAATAAACATTATTATGCTACACAGTGTAAAAAGGCACAAAAAGACAAAACATTTACTTTTTACAATTCTACACATCCTTGCGTTAAAGTTCATTTCCTCAATCGGTCTCTCCATCTTAAAAAACTCCATCCTCTACTCGGGCCGCTCGCGGTGGATGAGTTTCTTCTGCTAAGGAGTACGCCTGTCAGTCCAGGGAAACGCCCTAGACCAACCAGAACCGTTGACCTAGCGTCTTCGGCCTGTACCCCAAAGTCTTGGCACCGCGACCCTGCGGCAGAACCCGGATGGTGGTTCGAAAAACAAAAATCAAGAAAGTCCTTCAGATGGGAGAGCAAAAATGTCAAAAGGGAAATAATGAGGAAATCTTTATTTGTCCATGGGCCTAGGTCTCAAATTATAGCGGAGACGGCCAGGTGCTGTTTGGTCTTGAAACAAAAGTTCAGGCTCAGTGGTGTCCAGTCGACTCGATGGTGGCACAGCTTCCTGCAGAATATTGTCACTCTCTTGGTCTGAAACTGTGCCTCTTAAGCGTGCGTCACTGAATGGTACAAAGCGAGGTACAGTGTCTGTCTCTGAGTCGGCGATACCCTCCTTGACCCACTGGTCATATGGCAGAGGCAAAGGGACTATTTTGCAGTGAGTACCATGGATCCAGTGCTTCTTCCCTTTCACTCGCACTGCTGATCTTGTTGAAAGAAGAACAAGATGAGGGCCGATCCAGCGAGGCTCGTCGTTGCTCTTGCGCTGGAAGTTTCGTACTAGCACCCACGTACCAGGGTTGATAGGGTGTCCAGGAGGTTCAGAGGCTTGGGGAAGAGTATCATGTACCTGTTGGTGCAAAACACGCAGTTTAACAGTCAAATCATACAGGTAATCGAGCAGTACTGGATGCTCTATTTCGCTAAATTTCGCCGGTCTTGGCACGCCCCATACATTAGCCGGGCGGCCAAAGACGACCTCATAAGGGCTAAGTCCCACTCGTGAGTGTATGGTCATTCTGGTGGACAGGAGTGCTAGAGGTAGAGCGTCAGGCCATTTAAGACCAGTGCTCGCCTGGAATTTAGCCAGCTTGAGCTTTAAGGCTCCATTGTAGCGTTCCACTAATCCAGCTGATTGGGGGTGATTTGCAGCGTGGAACTTCTGCTTTATCCCTAGCCCTTCACATACATTCTTCATCACTTTACCCACAAACTCACTTCCGTTATCACACCACACCATTCTTGGCATCCCAAACCTAGGGAAGAATTCCTTCACAAGGGCTTTGGCTGTGGATAGGGCAGTGTTATCTTTCAGAGGATAAGCCTCAATCCATTTTGAGAAAGCACAAACAACCACCAATACATATTTCAGGTTGTTGCATCTTTCCATGTGAATAAAGTCCAGCTGCAAAACTTCAAATGGACATGATGGGGGTGCAAAGTGACCAGCCGGAGTTGGGGTTCCCCTACCAGGGTTGTACTTCAAGCATACTATGCAATTCTTGACCACGTTCTCTGTACACTTGGGAATCCCAGCATTCTGCCATACTGGAGCCAACAACTTGCATATACCTTTCGTACTGATATGTGCCATTCCACGTGCCATAGTAACCACTGGAAGCACATATGCATCAGGCAACAACCATCGCCTATGTTCTGTCAGATCAATCCAACAACCATTCTCATCCAACTTACCCATATTTTCTCTCCACTTGCTTAACTCTTCCTCTGTGGCTTCAGCTTGAAGCGACTTCACACTCTCTATTGTGTTCTCACACATTCCCACATCATTAACCCATCTTGCGGGTCCTGCAACATACATTCTAGTCTTCACATTCTGTGCAGTTTCTCTCGCGGTCTCATCAGCAAACGCATTCCCACGTCCAACATCATCTGTGACTTTCCTGTGCGCACTACATTTCATGATCGCAACTTGCAACGGTAGGGTCAGTGACTCAAGGAGATCATTCACCAACTTGCCATTCTGAATTTTAGCTCCATGTGACGTCAGGAACCCACGTTCCTTCCACAGTCGCCCAAAATTATGAGCCACGCCAAAGGCGTACTGGCTATCTGTGTATATGTTCACTCTCATTCCTTCAGACAACACACATGCTCTCGTGAGGGCGATTAATTCTGCTGCTTGGGCCGAATTATGTGGCACTCGTGCAGTTTCCACGACCGTGTGCAAAGTCGTGATAGCATATGCAGCAGTCGTGTCACCATTAGGGAGCTTAAAACATGACCCATCTACCCATAAAGTGCCATCACACTCAGTCAGGGGAGTATCTTTCAGATCTACTCTCCCTTTCGTTTCTTCTTCTGTTCTGAACAGACAGTCATGTTGCTCAATCTCATCTGAGTCTGCCGGAATTGGCAACAATGTAGCTGGATTCAGCGTATTGCATCTCTTTATGTGTATGTGATTAGCTAACAGTGTAAGTTCGTAGCCCGATAATCGTGCACTAGTCAAGTGTTGTGTCTTGGTTCTATTTAATAATGTGTCTACAGCGTGTGGAACCATGACAATCAATGTGTTGTCCATTACCAAACCAGCAGATTGTCGGATAGACATCGCTGCAGCAGCTGTCGCTCTCAGACAGCTTGGCAATGCCCTCGCTACAGGGTCCAAGGTAGATGAAAAATATGCGCATGGGCGCGGTCTGTCGCCAAAAGGCTGTGTTAACACTGACAACGCACATCCATCTTTCTCGTGAACATACAATGTAAAAGGCTTACTGTAGTCGGGAGTACCCAACACAGGTGCTGAACATAATGCATTACGCAATTCCACAAAACTTTTCTGGCACTCTTCAGACCATGGGATAGGATTCGGTGTGTCTTTGCATGTTAAGGCTAACAAAGGTTTTGCCAATAAGGAAAAACTAGGGATCCAATGCCTACAGTATGAAGTGATGCCCAAGAAAGCACGCACTTCTCTCTGTGTTTTCGGCACACTTAACTGTGCAATAGCTTGAATTCTTTCTGGGGTCAGTTTCCTTCCCTCCTTCGATAAGAGATGACCTAAGTAGGTCACTTCTTGTCGACAATATTGCAGCTTAGAGAGAGACACTTTGTGATGGAAAGCGGATAAATGGCGCAACAATGACAATGTGGCTTCTTTACAGATCTTTTCAGTATCCGCAGCGATCAGTAAATCGTCCACATATTGAATCAGGATAGCGCCACTAGGTAAAACAAGTGCATCAAGCTGCGCTTTCAGAGCCTGACTGTATATGGATGGACTCTCACAGTAGCCCTGGGGAGCGCGTTTGAAGCGGAAGCTTCGGCCTCCCAGACTAAAACCAAAAATATCTCTGCTCTCTTCTGCAATTGGGATACTAAAGAAAGCATTCTTTAAATCGATCACTGAAAACCATGCAGCAGAGGCTGGAATCATCGTTAACAAGGCAGTTATATCAGGGACAACCGGAAACTGTGGCACAACAATC
Source organism: Triturus cristatus (assembly GCF_964204655.1). NCBI lineage: Eukaryota > Metazoa > Chordata > Amphibia > Caudata > Salamandridae > Triturus > Triturus cristatus. The sequence continues at coordinate 1,108,443,057 of NC_140592.1, read as the reverse complement.
TTATTAACTTCTCTAAGATCAATCACAAATCTGTAAACAGGTGGCTGTGAAGGGTCCGTTCGTTTTAAGACAGGTAAAATCGGACTATTGCAAACGTTGCCTCTTGTTTCCTCGATCACACCCTTATTAATCAAGTTGCTGACAATGTCTAACAATGCTTTCTGCCCTTCATTAGAGATCTTGTACTGGGGAATACGTGGCAGTCTGACATTAGCCTTTAGAGTCACCACATATGGCGGTATTTCCAAGAGGCCCACATCATTGGGACCAGTAGCCCAAAGGGCATCCGGAAGGGATGACAATTCAGGTGGCATCGTGTTTTTAGACAAATACATTGGGGAAACCACTTTCTTGCCTAATGTAAGTTGTACTCCTGAAGGAGAACAATACTAATCCCAGCAAATTCTCACCACAACCTGTTGTCAGGATCAGGGGCGCTTTCAGCTCGCAAGGTCCAACAGAAAGTGACATGGGACTGGAAATCGGGTTCCTAACCGGGGCGCCAGAAAAACCTACTGAAACATTTATATCGCCAGACAAAGGTGCGCCAGGGAGTTTTGAATGCATGATTGAACTCTTTGCAGCACCAGTGTCTAGCAGAAAAGGCTCCGTTACATTTGCTGTAGTCACCTCAACATACGGTCCACTCTGATCCACTGGCACTGAAACAACTCCCTCTCTCTGTCTATGGCTATCCTAGTAATCATTATTCTCTGCATCACCGTCCTCTGCATAATAATCATTATTATAATACTGGGCCGTATTAATAGTCGCGTTAGCTTGCTGATCAAAGCTATTGATGGTATTTTGAGGCGGCAGAGGACGCGCGTTCTGGGGAACACTTCCACGCCCTCGGCCTCTAGGAGCTTGCTGACCACCCCTACCTCTTGCGCCATACATATTACCGTTCCGCTGCATTAATTTAGGGCAACTGTATTTAAAATGACCTTCCTCTTTGCAGTATGAACATTGGTTGGGACCTACAGGGACACGTGGTTGGTAATACCCGTTCATTTGCTGGTTTGCCTGAAACTGTTGGGGTTGGTGATAGACACCTTGGGGTTGTCTATAATTATTACCACCTCCACGTGGCGGATAGGCCTGTTGTAAAAGGACCTTTGTCTTTAGTTCCTTCGTTTTCTTCTCCGTTCTATCTTTCTCGTCTTTATCTCTGTTTTCATAATACTGTGCAGTAGCCAGTATTTGCGCTGAAGAAGAAATAGCCCAAGAACTTTCTGAATCTTTTAACTTTTTACACAGGTCAGGAAGTAAATTCTGCACAAACTTATCCACAAACAGCCGTTGTCCACCCTCAGTACTCATATCTTGCCCACTGTGGTCAATAAACGTTTCTTCAAACCTAGTAAAGAAGTCTGACACTGTCTCATCTTTCTTCTGCTTGCATGCAGATAACTTATCCCAATTTACGCGCATCGCCGGCATTATTGTCTTCATATACGTGATTATTCTACCAGGCAATTCAGCTACTAAAGGTTCTGGTTTCGGCACCACCAGTTTGTCTAGCATCAGCAGCAACAATGTTAGTCCATGTATCCCCTAGTTCTGCATTGTGATCTACATTATGAATTGATCCCCATAGAGGCTGTGGAACAACATTACCAAACAACATGTCTATGTCGGCCAGATTCATAATGCATGACCCTGCCGTCTGTGACAACTCTTTATAATAACCTGCTGGGTTTTTACGGGGATCAGGCAAGGATTGCTTAAGCGCTAACACCTCAGAGCGCTTCCATGGAACATGCACCCAAACACGCTGGAAATGCGCTGCCACAGCGGGGTTACCACCGGCAGCTGCAACCGCTTCCTTCCATACCGGGGGAACTTCTCTCATAGGGTATTGTCGCGCTTTTGCCTTTTTCCCCACAAGGACCTCTTGTTCAAACAATGACTGTTGGCAATCGTCATTCCTTAAGGACAGTACAACCGCAACTGCTTTATCTACTTCGCGGTCCACAATTATACCAGTTCCAAAATCGAACCTCACTCTACACAATTCCTGCGGGTTCGGATTTCTACCACTATCCTCCAATTCTTCACAGAGAATTTCGCACATTTTCTCAAACACATATCTCTGTTTCGGGGCATCCCATTGATGGAAAGTGTTAACAACTGATTCCACATCATACAGTGAAGGAAAAACGATCCATCTACGCGCCATGTGATCTATTACCTTTTTCTCATCGGGGTTAGGCAATTGGCTGCGCAACTGCTTACGCTGTAAACCAGGAGTCGCACCAGATGATCCAAAGAGAGGAGACATTAATGTAGTAACCACATTAGCTAAGCGCTGTCGCGCTGAAGGAGAAGCTGAGGCGAGAACAGGGGGAAAAACAGAGGGAAGAAAAGAGGATGTAGAGACAGGTACTGGAGTGATGGAAGGAAGAGTGTTAGGGGAGGCAGTTACTGGATTAGGCAAAGTCGCAGGAAGTGCGGGGGCAGTTGGAAGCACAACTGGCAGCACTTGAGAGGGCTGCGCTACAGGAATAGGAACTGGCTGCAAAGCAACTGGCGGTAGCGGCAAGGCTTGCAGTATATGCACTGGAGGCGGCATATTTACAAGCTGGGGAGGCGCCGTGGCAGTTTGAGCATACGGGGGTGGCGAACTCAACAAATGTGACATCAGGGGATCTTTCTCCTTTTCTTCTGACTCATCCTGCTTAGAATGTGGCAAAGCTGGGTAACATTTGTCAATCCCTAACTTACGCTGCCTGTGCAATTGCTCATTCATTTGCTCCTCTTCATTGTCTTTAAATTGTACAGCTGCTTGCATTACTGACATACCTCTCTCTCTCTTATTCTTTTTCGCTAACTTGATTTCCTTCTGTTTGGCTTCCTTTCGCCATAAGCGGAAAGAGTCAAACATCGCCGGCCGGGCTTTCTTCTTAAACAATTTAATTTCCAGATTATCTAAAATATCGGTATCAAAAACTACCATTTTGGGGCCATTTTAAAACACCATCTTTCCTGGTGTAGTGGATCCACACTTCGTTATATGCAATGGGGCCTACGCCATGTTTTACATAGAGCTCATAAGTTGGAGTTCCAACCGGAGGAACCGGACATGATTCCTCTAGCTGGAAATCTTTTCCACAACCCAAACAGAATAATCTACCAAATAGTCCAGAACCAGGCATCTTCGCTCACTAGTCTAGATCCAAACGTCAAAGGATTATCGATTACGATAGCCTCGTGAATACACGAGTCCTCTGGTTTTGGCGTTTGCAAACTCCAAAGTACTAATTCAAATGATCCCGAAGGATACCAAAACAAATGGGAGACGCTCCACTTATACTTAACTGAATATTGCTGATCGATGGCGTCACCAGAAGACTCTCTCGATTGTTTCGCTCTCTCAAACTCGTCAAGGGTCCAAAACAGGTCGATTAATCAGGGCAGCAGTCCTTCGTAGCCGTCGGGACGCGGAGAACCTCGCAGAAAAGACTTTCGGACCACGTCGACATGCAGGGGTCGATGAAGTGGCGGCCTTCCTCCGGAATTTCCACACGAAGCTCCTCACGAACCTCTGGCTTGGACTGGTACCGCTGAAATCGTCCCGAGTTGGGCGCCAAACTGAAGTACTGGGTATTTTAGACCCAGCGGTGCAGGGGCACACACCCTATGACTTCTGGGTTTCACCCTGTTCCGGACCTACAGAAACACAGAGTCTTCTGGGTGAAGTCAAAGATTCGTTTATTGGCTGCAGACCAATGACAGGTATCCTAGAAGTACAACAGCGTGTATGTTCTCAGGAGACTGCTGAAAATCATAGGAACGGACTTCATCTTAAATACGCTTTTTCCTGCCTCAAGCATACATTCCTAGGTTTTATGATACGGCAATATGCAAGTGTACATTACAAAGAAAAGGCAGAGTCATGATGACCATCCCACATTCCAGTTCGGCCAGCCCACAATGATTTACACAGTAAGGTTCAGATCCCACGTTTGAAGTAAATAGACCCCCCAATAAACATGAGCATCTCCTGTTTTGAGAAACAAGTCATAAAGCAGGAACAAGCAGGTGTGGAAGAGATTAGCCGGGGGATTGTGTAGAATGAAAGGGCTTTATGACGGGTCAAACCCTGATGCTAATCACAGGTGGACGGAGGAAGGGGAGCTCGTGAGACCGGTTTGACCCGGGGCAGCAGAGCCAGCTGCCCAGGTCACAGAGAAGTCAGAGGGAAAGCCCATGTACTGTGAGGCCCGTATTAACTCCATCATAGCCTATGTGAGGGCAATGACAAGATGGCCACTGCTTCCAAAATGGAACCCGCGTAGTGAAGCTGAATAACGTGTACACAGTGCATTCATAGCTAGAACGATATATAAAGCACTCGTACATGCCGCATTTACCATTTGCGGTTCGCTAATACCAAGATAGACAGGGGTAGGGCCCTGTCCCCTACGCGGTCCCGAATATTAAAGTACGACAACCAAGGAGACTGTAATACAGCTGACAGGTAACGGAAGACGCTGTCAGAAAATCAAAGGTTTTTCCGCCGCGACTAATTAGCGAAGCGGTAGGGGGCTCCTTAACAAGGTAAATAGATAGACAAAAGGAGTCAGAGGCGTGGAGAAACTGGAAAGGCAACAAAGAAATAAACAAATGCTGCATAATCCACGCGGAGGCACATGAGATAAAACAGCGCTGGCTCTTGGAGCGCGAATCGCTCAATGGTTAACAATTCAATGAAAAGGGTCTGAACTGATGTGAGACATCAGTTTCAGCAGCGCGGTCGACGCTGGTTGGAATGGCATATGGTTCACCGGGAAGTAAAAAAGAAGGTGAAGCTGGCGATAAGTAGGGCAGGACAGAACAGGACTATTAGTGTAGAGAGCAAAAATAGTCGGTAGTGTGGCATCAGCCTGAAAGTGTGCGTGCCAGAGCACAGAATCCCTGTAAAGCACATGCTAGGGATGTGTGTAGTAACGTTGAGTTACTAAAATGCTTGATGGAAAATGCCCATGGATGGGGTGTAAAGCATGGGTCAGCTGGTGAGATCAAGCCATATGTGTTACAAAGATAGCCAAGGAATATCATCGTTCAGTCCTTGAACGTGTGTCTTCAGTTTATACACCCACCTCTGCTCACGTTTGAATAAAAAAGAAGAGACATCTGTAAGATGTGGTGGTATGTAGGGTTTGTCAAGGACTGTCCAGTGTAGATCATTGGGAGCATGATTGACCTCTAAAAAGTGGTTCGTAAGTTTAGTAGAGGAACGACCACATCGTATAGTGCTTCTGTGTTCCAAAATGCGAGTTTTAATACGGCGAGTGGTCATGCCAATATATCTTAGCCCGCAAGGGCAGGTTATCAGATAAATCAGATTTGAACTGTTACAATTACTGTGGCTTCTAAGAGTCCAGGGTCTGCCAGTGCCAATGTCAATTTCTTTGGTCACAGATGTGTGGCTGCATGCCGCACAAGAACCACATGGATAATGGCCCACAACCGGAGGGAGACCCCACAGAGTTTGTTGGGTGCAGGTGGGGTTAGTGCGTGGACGAGTGTGTACCAACTGGTCTCTGATGTTACTGCTGCGTTTAAACGCGAAAAGAGGTTTGGGCAGCCCTGCATCACCTATGTTAAGAATCTTCCAATTGGATAGAATGATTTTTTTAAGTTCGTTGGAAAATTGACAATAGGTGTGCACACAAGTAAGTCTGTTCTCTGGTGTCTTGGGGATCTTAGGTGCCAACAGAGCCTCACGGTTATTGTTCGCAGCGCGTTTGGACGCTCTGCGGATCAGGTGTTTGGGATAGTCTCTGGCCGCTAGTTGTCTGGATAGATTACTGGCATGTTCCTTGTACTTGTCAGTTGAGGAACAGTTCCTTTTGAGGCGCAGAAACTGGCCAAAGGGCAGATTATCTCGCAAAGCCCGTGGGTGGAAGCTATCATACTTCAAGAGAGCGTTCACCGCCATGGGTTTCTTGTATAGCTCAGTACTCAAGTGACCCTCAAGCGGGGTTATCAAGATGTCAAGGAATGGTAGCTGAGTCTTAGAGTACTCACAGGTGAAGTTAAGAAAGGGGTCACAGTTAAGCCAATTTTTGAAAGCCAAAAGTGAGGAAAGAGGTCCCTGCCAAAGTACGAACACGTCGTCTATGTACCTCTTCCAAATCTTGATATGATTACTTTATGGATTGTTGGTACTCAGTACATGTTGTTCCTCAAAGACATGAACATACAGATTTGCCAGGCTGGGAGCAAAAATGCTCCCCATTGAAGTGCCTGACACTTGCAAAAACAACTGTTCTTCAAATTGAAAGAAGTTCTCTTTCATGGCGAGCTTCGCACATGACATGATAAATGCAACAGGAGTGATGGAGTCTGGTGGATTAGCCAACAGGAGAGATTCGATGACTTCCAGAGTCTCATCCTGCGGGATGCAAGTGTACAATGACTCTACATCGAATGAAACTAAGAATTCTGTTGCACAATCAAAAGACAAGTCTTCAAGTAGGATCAGAATGTCCTTAGTGTCCTTGAGATACGTTGGCATTTTGGCTACAAAAGGGCGTAGGAAGTGGTCTGCAAAAGCCGACAGAGGTCCCAAAAGGGACCCTAGTCCCGATATTATTGGGCGGCCAGGAGGAGGATTCACATTCTTATGTACCTTGGGTAGAATGTAGAAATAAGGTACAATAGAAGTGGTGTTGACCAAATATTGAGCTTCATTCGAGGTGATCCAACCATTAGTGCTGGCTTCATTCACTAGGATCTGAATGGTCGTGAGTAAGCGTGTGGTAGGGTCTTGAGCAAGAGGTTGATAGAAGTTGGTGTTCCCCAACTGTCTCAAGCATTCAGAGCGATAAGCGGTGGTGTCCATGATGACGGTGGCACCACCCTTGTCAGCTGGCTTGATCATTATGGAGTCATCAGAGGTAAGGGAGCGCAAAGCTAAGCGCTCTGATTTGGTGAGGTTTTGGTATTGGCGGTTTTGGGAGACACAGGAGGAGGATATCTGTGAGGTCACTGCTTTTTCAAAGGTAAGTACCTGTGGTGGTACTTGACTGGGCAAAGGATTAAAGGTGGATTTGTTGCGTAAGCCCGTGTTCAAGTCATTGTCATTTACAGAGGTACTGTGTTCTGTGCGAAAGAAGAAATTCAAGCGAATCTTTCTGAAAAAATGAGCGAGCTCCTGATTTATGGAGAACATGTCTCCTTTAAAGGAGGGAACAAACCCCAGTCCTTTATTCAGGAGAGACTTTTCATCCTGAGTGAGAACTCTGCTGGATAAATTGATGACTAAGTCGTGCTCGAGCTCGAGCTCGTGCTCGGGACTACTGGAGTGTCCCTCGAGCTCGATGTTGGAGTTCCTTGTTGTTGATCTGACCAATGGACTTGGTTCCGTCTCCTTCCCCTTGACCGTCCTCGGCCAAACCCTAAAAAAGGCTGGTTGGTATACATTTGTGGAGGAGGGGGGTAGGGACAGGGTTGTCCGAAGGGAGGGGGTTGTCCAAATGGAGGAAAGGGGGGGTAATTGTAAGCGGCAGGGGGCCACCATTGAGAGGGATACATGGGATTAGGTGCGCCTCTCAGGTTTCTCCTATTGCCTCTACCTCTCCTTTTAGTTCCTCTCGGCAAGGAATCTTCACCCGAGGCAGTATCTGACCCACTTAACCAGTCATCACTGCCTGATGTGGAGTAGTCGGACCCATATCTGCGGCCCTGTCGATTGAGTTGAGGAGGCACGTAATCAGCACTAGTGTATGGGTACACTTTCTCTAGTGAAAAACGTGCCAAATCTTTTTTAAATTTGGTAATCTTAGTCATCAGTACCGAATCCTTGAATTCTTTGTTGTGTTTATTGGATTCCTCTTGTTGTTTTTTGAAGAGTGCGCCAGTGAGTGTCACTTTAATTTGTGATTCTAATGCCTGGATCTCAACTAACACGGCATCAGCAACTCGTTTGGCAGTGCTTATAATAAGAATTAACCAATCTCTGGTGCACTTCCAAGCTATTAGAGACCAATCATTGAGAAAAACTTTGTCATCCAAGAACAATCTAGGAGCGTTTGTCACAATGAGTCCTGTAGGGGCACAGTTGGCTCTCAAATATTCGGTCATAATTGCTCCGTGGATGTACACTCGGGAGTGTGATTTTTTTAAGGTTAAAACCTTAGTCCAATCAACCTCGACGCTAACTAAGGGACCTTGAAAAGTATCCATGATACTTGGTGTGTCTAGGATAGCTTGAGCTATAGTGTCGTCAAAAGTTAAACCAAGGCGTTCTGCCATGATTGTAAGAATGGCTATTTGGTGCAAACAAAGTAAAGTCAATCTCAACCAAGGAAATAGAAGGAAAGAACTCACAAGAAGATATACAAAAAAGTGTGTGCAAACTGTGCACAACGGGAGAAAGAATCAGCCTGCAAAAAGACTAATTTTGCAAAACAGTTAAGGCACTACCTATGTGCCGTGTTTCAGACCCACAGCCAGAAAGCTGTACATGAACTCTAATTACAAAACGGTTAAATACCGGAGGGTCAAAGGGAACAAGTTTAAAGACTGCGCAGGATTGGATCCCCAAACAAAGTACTAAAGACACTGAAAATCCTGAGGTCTAAAATGGCAAGGAGAAAAGGTGGTGTGTGAAATGAGGAACAAAAGTCTAATGTACGTGGTGTAATGCCAAAACCTTGAAAACGTGGTGGTTCACTCACCCAGGGTAACGAACCCCATCACATGGGATTCTCATCCCAAAGAAAAATCTCGAACTCTCAGGGGGCAGCAAGCCCCTCAACGAGAGATAAGAGCTTTTGTTTTGCTGTTTGTGTTGTGCACCTAAAGGTGGAGTAAATCCACATATAAACTGGGTATGAGTGGGGGGTGCAGTGCTGATGAAATAGTAGTGCAATAGGAGTGTGTTTAAAACTAGTTACGGGACGGCCAGGAGGACTCTCTTGGACACTGCCGTGCCGATGCTAGATTAAAAGAAGTGAAAGCCCCACTAATTCGATGTAATCAATGAAGCAATGTACAAGATGGTGGTCAACATGTTTCAGCCGTGGCGCCTAGGTTGGCTCGGCTTTCATCAGGACCTTATAAGCTACTGCAAGAATGAAAAATGACGTAACAAAGGATACAGAGGGCACCCTCAAAATTGCTTGTAGGGTGTGCGTCTCCTCAACGATACAAACATCACCTAGACAAAAAAAGGGCCCAGTGTAAGAAAGTGGGTCATAATTGCTCAGTAATGACAGGTAAGAATGTATAAACTAAAAGCAATTACCACTCACCCGTGTAAACTGGGTGGAAAATGGACCTCCACCTGGCAACCGCTCAGGAAGGAACACCGCTCTGAAAAAGAGATGTAAGACTGCTGAAGGAAGGAGAGCTTACATATCATGAGCGAGTGTGAATGAAATTGAGTACGTCCTCCAACAACGAGGGAGACTGACAGAAACAGCGTATGCACGAAATGCTGTTGGGTGCAAGGATGGTTGCTTATCAACAGGAAAGGCCAGTCAGGGAGACATGACCCCTCCTGTATGATCGTGAAATGAATAGGACTTGTCAAGACAAGTGTAAAAGGATGTCGCGATCTCAGCCCAAACTTATCGCTAGAAGGTGAGGAGTTGGTCGGCTTCATAGAACAATAAATTAAATAGAAAAAGAACTGAAAGGAGGGACAATCTGTGCCCAGCGTCAAAAAAATCTCACCTCTCCGTCGGGGAACCGGGCTGGAATGAGCCTGCAGCCGAAGGTCCCGCGGGGTTGGGCGGAGGCGGATTAAGAAAAGAAATGTCAGCAGTTGCAGACCAATCAGGGGAAAGGTTATTCATGCCGTCGAGGGGGAGAACCAATCAGAAGTGTTAGTCCACTCGTGTGGCAGTAACCAAGGAGACTGTAATACAGCTGACAGGTAACGGAAGACGCTGTCAGAAAATCAAAGGTTTGTCCGCCGCGACTAATTAGCGAAGCGGTAGGGGGCTCCTTAACAAGGTAAATAGATAGACAAAAGGAGTCAGAGGCGTGGAAAAACTGGAAAGGCAACTAAGAAATAAACAAATGCTGCATAATCCACGCGGAGGCACATGAGATAAAACAGCGCTGGCTCTTGGAGCGCGAATCGCTCAATGGTTAACAATTCAATGAAAAGGGACTGAACTGATGTGAGACATCAGTTTCAGCAGCGCGGTCGACGCTGGTTGGAATGGCATATGGTTCACCGGGAAGTAAAAAAGAAGGTGAAGCTGGCGATAAGTAGGGCAGGACAGAACAGGACTATTAGTGTAGAGAGCAAAAATAGTCGGTAGTGTGGCATCAGCCTGAAAGTGTGCGTGCCAGAGCACAGAATCCCTGTAAAGCACATGCTAGGGATGTGTGTAGTAACGTTGAGTTACTAAAATGCTTGATGGAAAATGCCCATGGATGGGGTGTAAAGCATGGGTCAGCTGGTGAGATCAAGCCATATGTGTTACAAAGATAGCCAAGGAATATCATCGTTCAGTCCTTGAACGTGTGTCTTCAATTTATACACCCACCTCTGCTCACGTTTGAATAAAAAAGAAGAGACATCTGTAAGATGTGGTGGTATGTAGGGTTTGTCAAGGACTGTCCAGTGTAGATCATTGGGAGCATGATTGACCTCTAAAAAGTGGTTCGTAAGTTTAGTAGAGGAACGACCACATCGTATAGTGCTTCTGTGTTCCAAAATGCGAGTTTTAATACGGCGAGTGGTCATGCCAATATATCTTAGCCCGCAAGGGCAGGTTATCAGATAAATCAGATTTGAACTGTTACAATTACTGTGGCTTCTAAGAGTCCAGGGTCTGCCAGTGCCAATGTCAATTTCTTTGGTCACAGATGTGTGGCTGCATGCCGCACAAGAACCACATGGATAATGGCCCACAACCGGAGGGAGACCCCACAGAGTTTGTTGGGTGCAGGTGGGGTTAGTGCGTGGACGAGTGTGTACCAACTGGTCTCTGATGTTACTGCTGCGTTTAAACGCGAAAAGAGGTTTGGGCAGCCCTGCATCACCTATGTTAAGAATCTTCCAATTGGATAGAATGATTTTTTTAAGTTGGTTGGAAAATTGACAATAGGTGTGCACACAAGTAAGTCTGTTCTCTGGTGTCTTGGGGATCTTAGGTGCCAACAGAGCCTCACGGTTATTGTTCGCAGCGCGTTTGGACGCTCTGCGGATCAGGTGTTTGGGATAGTCTCTGGCCGCTAGTTGTCTGGATAGATTACTGGCGTGTTCCTTGTACTTGTCAGTTGAGGAACAGTTCCTTTTGAGGCGCAGAAACTGGCCAAAGGGCAGATTATCTCGCAAAGCCCGTGGGTGGAAGCTATCATACTTCAAGAGAGCGTTCACCGCCATGGGTTTCTTGTATAGCTCAGTACTCAAGCGACCCTCAAGCGGGGTTATCAAGATGTCAAGGAATGGTAGCTGAGTCTTAGAGTACTCACAGGTGAAGTTAAGAAAGGGGTCACAGTTGTTAAGCCAATTTTTGAAAGCCAAAAGTGAGGAAAGAGGTCCCTGCCAAAGTACGAACACGTCGTCTATGTACCTCTTCCAAATCTTGATATGATTACTGTATGGATTGTTGGTACTCAGTACATGTTGTTCCTCAAAGACATGAACATACAGATTTGCCAGGCTGGGAGCAAAAATGCTCCCCATTGAAGTGCCTGACACTTGCAAAAACAACTGTTCTTCAAATTGAAAGAAGTTCTCTTTCATGGCGAGCTTCGCACATGACATGATAAATGCAACAGGAGTGATGGAGTCTGGTGGATTAGCCAACAGGAGAGATTCGATGACTTCCAGAGTCTCATCCTGCGGGATGCAAGTGTACAATGACTCTACATCGAATGAAACTAAGAATTCTGTTGCACAATCAAAAGACAAGTCTTCAAGTAGGATCAGAATGTCCTTAGTGTCCTTGAGATACGTAGGCATTTTGGCTACAAAAGGGCGTAGGAAGTGGTCTGCAAAAGCCGACAGAGGTTCCAAAAGGGACCCTAGTCCCGATATTATTGGGCGGCCAGGAGGAGGATTCACATTCTTATGTACCTTGGGTAGAATGTAGAAATAAGGTACAATAGAAGTGGTGTTGACCAAATATTGAGCTTCATTCGAGGTGATCCAACCATTAGTGCTGGCTTCATTCACTAGGATCTGAATGGTCGTGAGTAAGCGTGTGGTAGGGTCTTGAGCAAGAGGTTGATAGAAGTTGGTGTTCCCCAACTGTCTCAAGCATTCAGAGCGATAAGCGGTGGTGTCCATGATGACGGTGGCACCACCCTTGTCAGCTGGCTTGATCATTATGGAGTCATCAGAGGTAAGGGAGCGCAAAGCTAAGCGCTATACGATGTGGTCGTTCCTCTACTAAACTTACGAACCACTTTTTAGAGGTCAATCATGCTCCCAATGATCTACACTGGACAGTCCTTGACAAACCCTACATACCACCACATCTTACAGATGTCTCTTCTTTTTTATTCAAACGTGAGCAGAGGTGGGTGTATAAATTGAAGACACACGTTCAAGGACTGAACGATGATATTCCTTGGCTATCTTTGTAACACATATGGCTTGATCTCACCAGCTGACCCATGCTTTACACCCCATCCATGGGCATTTTCCATCAAGCATTTTAGTAACTCAACGTTACTACACACATCCCTAGCATGTGCTTTACAGGGATTCTGTGCTCTGGCACGCACACTTTCAGGCTGATGCCACACTACCGACTATTTTTGCTCTCTACACTAATAGTCCTGTTCTGTCCTGCCCTACTTATCGCCAGCTTCACCTTCTTTTTTACTTCCCGGTGAACCATATGCCATTCCAACCAGCGTCGACCGCGCTGCTGAAACTGATGTCTCACATCAGTTCAGACCCTTTTCATTGAATTGTTAACCATTGAGCGATTCGCGCTCCAAGAGCCAGCGCTGTTTTATCTCATGTGCCTCCGCGTGGATTATGCAGCATTTGTTTATTTCTTTGTTGCCTTTCCAGTTTCTCCACGCCTCTGACTCCTTTTGTCTATCTATTTACCTTGTTAAGGAGCCCCCTACCGCTTCGCTAATTAGTCGCGGCGGACAAACCTTTGATTTTCTGACAGCGTCTTCCGTTACCTGTCAGCTGTATTACAGTCTCCTTGGTTACTGCCACACGAGTGGACTAACACTTCTGATTGGTTCTCCCCCTCGACGGCATGAATAACCTTTCCCCTGATTGGTCCGCAACTGCTGACATTTCTTTTCTTAATCCGCCTCCGCCCAACCCCGCGGGACCTTCGGCTGCAGGCTCATTCCAGCCCGGTTCCCCGACGGAGAGGTGAGATTTTTTTGACGCTGGGCACAGATTGTCCCTCCTTTCAGTTCTTTTTCTATTTAATTTATTGTTCTATGAAGCCGACCAACTCCTCACCTTCTAGCGATAAGTTTGGGCTGAGATCGCGACATCCTTTTACACTTGTCTTGACAAGTCCTATTCATTTCACGATCATACAGGAGGGGTCATGTCTCCCTGACTGGCCTTTCCTGTTGATAAGCAACCATCCTTGCACCCAACAGCATTTCGTGCATACGCTGTTTCTGTCAGTCTCCCTCGTTGTTGGAGGACGTACTCAATTTCATTCACACTCGCTCATGATATGTAAGCTCTCCTTCCTTCAGCAGTCTTACATCTCTTTTTCAGAGCGGTGTTCCTTCCTGAGCGGTTGCCAGGTGGAGGTCCATTTTCCACCCAGTTTACACGGGTGAGTGGTAATTGCTTTTAGTTTATACATTCTTACCTGTCATTACTGAGCAATTATGACCCACTTTCTTACACTGAGCCCTTTTTTTGTCTAGGTGATGTTTGTATCGTTGAGGAGACGCACACCCTACAAGCAATTTTGAGGGTGCCCTCTGTATCCTTTGTTACGTCATTTTTCATTCTTGCAGTAGCTTATAAGGTCCTGATGAAAGCCGAGCCAACCTAGGCGCCACGGCTGAAACATGTTGACCACCATCTTGTACATTGCTCCATTGATTACATCGAATTAGTGGGGCTTTCACTTCTTTTAATCTAGCATCGGCATGGCAGTGTCCAAGAGAGTCCTCCTGGCCGTCCCGTAACTAGTTTTAAACACACTCCTATTGCACTACTATTTCATCAGCACTGCACCCCCCACTCATACCCAGTTTATATGTGGATTTACTCCACCTTTAGGTGCACAACACAAACAGCAAAACAAAAGCTCTTATCTCACGTTGAGGGGCTTGCTGCCCCCTGAGAGTTCGAGATTTTTCTTTGGGATGAGAATCCCATGTGATGGGGTTCGTTACCCTGGGTGAGTGAACCACCACGTTTTCAAGGTTTTGGCATTACACCATGTACATTAGACTTTTGTTCCTCATTTCACACACCACCTTTTCTCCTTGCCATTTTAGACCTCAGGATTTTCAGTGTCTTTAGTACTTTGTTTGGGGATCCAATCCTGCGCGGTCTTTAAACTTGTTCCCTTTGACCCTCCGGTATTTAACCGTTTTGTAATTAGACACCACTAAAGTATCTCATTTGATTGTAGAGGTCTCTGACCTTCAAGATAGGGTGGCTGCAGTAGAAGAGGATAACTCTCTTACTATGAAGCAGGTTAGCATACATGAATCGCAGTTGACCAGTGTCCAACTAAAGCTGGAAGACCTCGAAAACCGTCAGAGGCGCATGAATTTGAGGATTTTTGGGATTCCGGAAGGCAGCGAAGGGGCTGATCCACGAGCGTACATGGTCGGTCTTTTCCAAAAAGCATTTCCTGATTTAGAGGATTGGGACATGGACACTCAAGTCCAAAGAGCACACAGGCTACCACTCTTTCTTCCGCGGGACACTCAATCTAAAAGAAATTTTGCAAGGCCTATATTGGTCTTTCTGGGCAATTTTTTGTTACGACAGGCCATTTTTTTTAAGGCTCGCCCAGCAGAACCTGTCAAAGTGGGTTCTTTGTCTATATTTGTTCACTCTGATCTCTCAAAACCCACTATGGAGAGGCGTTGGCTTCTACGGCAACTTATGGATCCCCTCAAAGCTATATGTTCTCAGGTCATCTTACAGGAACCTACCCGCTTGAAAGTTATTAAAGATGGTCATACTCATTTTTTCTTTAACGAACAGGATGCAAAAAAAGCTCTTCACAAATGGCAGTCCGTAGTAAAGGACTGAGTTATGTTTAATGTCTTCTTTACTCTCCCTTGACGATGTTATTACTATTCTACTACTACAATTTAATGATTTAGAGTTTTTTGGTGGAATGACATTCTATTTTTTCGGACTGGTCGGGGGCTGGTGGGAGTGGTGGGTCTCAGTTGGGGGGGTGGGGGAGAGGTGCTCTCTTTTCGCTGTCATCTGGACAGCTAAGTTTAGGGGGTGGATTCCTTTCCATGGATACTGGGTGGGAGTCGCTTCTGGGGGGGGTGGGACGAGTTTGTAGAGTGAGTGGGGAGAAGGGGGGGGTTAAAGGGTCACGGCATATCGGGTAAAGTAAAAAAATGTTGGTTGCAAATTCATTATGTCAGTCTATTTACAGATGGATCTATAAATTTTAGAAATAATATGAACCTACTTTATGTCAAGTAGTAAATTTAAAATTATGAGTTGGAATGTATGTGGACTGAATCAAGCTAATAAAAGAAGGTTGGTTGCGGAAGAGTTGAAGGTTTTTAAACCAGATATCATTGGCCTTGTGGAAACGCATGTGGCTTTTAAGGATAGAAACTATCTCAAACAACTAGGCTATGATTTAATTATTTGTACATCACAGGCGGCATCTATTTGGGGGGTAGCACTGCTGAAAGCTAAGCATTTTGTGGTCAAAATCCTACGGACTATGGCTGATCCTAATGGGAGATGGGTGATAGCTCAGATATCTGTGTCCAAATATAATATGACAATTTGTACAGTATACGGTCCGAATAATGATTCCCCTGATATTTTTACTTTTCTCCGTTCGGAATTATTAGACTGGTCTGGGGATCTTATAGTGATGGGCGATCTAAACTGTATTTTGGATAAGAAAATCGATACTACAAATATAAAAGTTAGAAATAGAATGAGTCGGGCGAGGACAGCAATTCAAGATCTGCTTTACTTGCACCAACTAGAGGATGCTTGGAGAGTGCTACATCCTATACAGCCAGGTTTTACTTACTTCTCTCACCCGCACAAACATTATTCACGGATAGATATGATTTTTGTCATATATAATATGTTGGAGAAATCTAGTATGGTAGTATGCCCCAAGATCACTTCGGATCATAACCCCATTATGTTTATGTTAGCGTTGGGTAATGATGAGGGCGTTAAGAAGAGAGACTTCTCATTTCCTAAGCATCTTCTTAATAATTCAGATTTTATTACATTTATGCAAGATGCCCTTAAGGAATACATTGCCAATAATTTACACTCTACATCGTTGGCACTTGTTTGGGATTGTCTGAAGGCATATGTAAGGGGGATTACACTCCAATATATAATTAAACAAAATCGGTCTAATCTTAATCTAATGGATAGCGAACATAAGAAATATATGGAGTTAGAACAGCTTCATGCCCAATCCATAGCTCTAAAAAATGCGGAGGAACATCGTATATATTTACAGGTCATAGATATGAGAGCGAAGCTTGGGAGAAAGCTTAAAGATAAAGTGGCAACTAATTATATTAAGTATAGAAACCGGCAGTATGAGTATGGCGAACGGGTTGGACGAGTACTGGCTCATCAGTTAGCAGATCATAAAGTTAAAGTATATATAAAAAAAGTTATTGGGGTAAATGGTAATGTCTTTTCAAAACCGCAGGAGATTGTGGAACAGTTCTGCTTATTTTATACTGACTTGTATAGAGAAGCGATGAGTTTTAATATACAGTTAGCTACTACTTATATACAAGAGAGTGATCTGCCCTTATTGGATTCTTCTCAGATCTCAAGTTTGGAAAAAAATGCTGATCTGGCAGAGCTTGATCTCGCAATCGGGGCATTGCCCATGGGTAAAGCAGTTGGGGAGGATACTTTACCACTCGAATTCTACAAAACATTCAATGATCTCCTAGCCCCAATTTTGCTAGATCTGACTAATGGGATACTTATGGGTGGGGATTCTCCCCCTTCTTGGAATAAGACAAATATTATTGTATTTCCCAAAAAAGACAAGCCACCGGATAATCTCGGTTCATACAGACCGATATCTCTAATTAATTCAGATGCCAAAATATTTTCTAAACTTTTAGCATCCCGCCTTGCTCCTTTGATGCATTATTTGGTGTCTGAAGAGCAACACGGTTTTATACCTGGTAGGGACACTGTAGCGCATATTAACACTGCTATAGCCGTATTCAATGTTGCAAATCAGCTGGAGCAGCAGATTGGGATGATTATGTTAGATGCCGAGAAGGCCTTCGACCGGGTGGCCTGGGGCTCCTTGTGGTGTACGATGGGCTCTTTTGGCCTCGGTCGGAGATTTATCTCGGCTATTAAGAAACTTTATTACAAACCCACTGCCACGATTAAGTATAACGGTTTCGCCTCGTCTGTGTTCAGTATTGCTCGCGGTACACGGCAAGGGTGTCTGCTCTCTCCCCTATTATTCGCTTTATATATCGAGCTATTTATTAAACATCTGCTTCATAATATGTCCATATCACCAGTTGTTTTTAATGGTATTTCCTTGAAAGTCACCGCATACGCGGACGATATTGCTGTCTTTTCCACTAGGCCAGTAGAAACTATCTCAGAACTAACTCATGAAGCGCAGCGATTTGGGTCCTTTTCTGGATATAAACTGAACTTGAATAAGACACAGTCTATTTTAAATTTCACACCGATACTTGCCACACCTTCATTAGGTATTACAACTTCGGCTATGTATTTAGGGGTGTGCCTTAGCGCCTGTATCGATGATATATTTGACCTAAACTATACAGCGCTTTTGAAAAAGGTCACTAATGACCTGCGTAGGTGGCAAAAACTTCCGGTCACTATTATTGGGAGGTGCAATATAGTGAAGATGAATATATTGCCTAAATTCCTTTACTTTTTTCGTGCCATTCCCCTCAGAATTCCAGTGTCTTTTTTTAAGCGTGTAGATAGCGTTGTTGGAAGTTTTATCTGGAACTATCGAAGAGCAAGACGGGCGCTTAGGTACATTAATCTATCTTTTAAGCAGGGAGGTTTCAAATTACCTGACTTTAGAACTTACTTCTGGGCCGCCTTTATTAGCCGAATTCAGTCTTTAATAAAGGGACCTGGGGGAAGGAAATTCTGGGTATCGTATCAGTTGGCACACGGTCCAAATACTGGCTTCTTGCTACAGTCTATGTCAGATCCCAACTACTACAAAAGAGTCCGATTCAAGATTATTCGACATATTTTCCATATTTGGCAAGACATTTGTAAAAAGTGTGATCTTCCTGATTGGCACGAATTCACTTATCTCTGGGGTAATCCGAAGCTCCCTGATATTTTTTCGGATTCAGTTACGCAATTTTGGCAACAACAGGGAATTATAAAGTTGGGGCAGCTTTATGATGAATACGGCTTTAAGTCTTTTCAGTCATTGCTTATGGAATATGGGCTCACGCATAATTCTTTTTTCAAATATCTACAAATCAGGAATTTTTTTATGCAAGAGAAAGGATTGTTGGCTCTCCCTTTAACAACAGAAGTTCTTCGTGTCATTTTTAAGAAAGGTAACCGCGGTCTTATAGGGAGAGCTTATGGCTGCTTTATGGATGAACTTGACGATGATATGTTACAGATTACTGCTAAACTGAATACTTTGTTTGGTATAGAGGTGACTCCCGATGAAGTTTCAGACTCACTTGTTAGAATAAGTTCTTCTGTCACTTCAATTAATTTAAAATTACAACATCATCGCATTCTTCTTATGCTGTACTATACTCCAAATTTGATTTCTAAATGGGCCATCTTAAGTAATTCTATTAAATCTTATTGCCCCAAATGTAACGAATTCGCTGCAGATTTACGACATATGTTTGTGACATGCCCTAAGCTTGCCGAATTTTGGTGCAGGATTGCCCAGGAATTGAGTAAGTTAACTGGTAAAGCAACGTCCTTATCAGAGAAGGAAATCTTATTAGGGCTACTATTGGATACCAGTAATGTTCCAAATTCTTTTGTGTCAATTTTTATGGCATGTGCTCGTCTGACTATTGCTAGGGTATGGATAGAAAAATCCAGCCCTACTATTACTGAGTTTTGGTTGTTACTGAGGGGGGTCTAGGAAATGGAATTAGCATTGGCAAAAGCAAGGGGATTGAGATCATTGGTCAAATTTGGACGGCTTTGGTCTAGCCTTCAGTGGGACTAAAAGTATTTTTGCAATTATTGTTGAAACTTGACATGATATGATATGATATTTATATAAGTGTTCAGTGCATTTATTCATCTGTATGTATTTATTTACTTATTTGTAATTGTATTTAATGTAACAGAAGAATGTCTTTTTGATTTGTATTCTTTTATTTGTGAAAGACAAAATGATATGCATCCTTTTTTTTGTTCTGTGACTGTGACCAATAAAGTTAAATATGAATTAAAAATAAAAATAAAAAAATAATAGAGGCTGCGCCGCTGAATGAGAGTGTGAGTAAAAGTGGGAACGGGATTGGGAACCTCTCCCTACCGCTTGAGGATCACACAATTGAATCAGTAACTTTGGCCAATCAGTCTCTACAACTCATATTATCGTCACCACGGTTGTCCTCTTCACCGCAAGGTCTTTTTATTTATGAACCAGAGACAGGACACCAGGATACCCTGATTTCAGAGGAGGACTCAAGGATAGAGGAAGAGGATGCACCTGGTAGAGAGCTAAGGCAAAGAAGGAAAGAAAAGCAAAGCCCGCTTGAGAACTCGAAAAAAACAGTGATAGAACAAAGCGTGGAATTGAATCTAAACTCTGAACTAAATTTGGAACTTTCTGCTACACCCGCTTCGTCGATGCTGGACCTTATGTTAATACTACAGAGATCTCTACAAGGTCTTCTAGAAGCCACGCTGACAAACAATGACATTTTAAAAGTACAGAAAAAGTTCCTAGCTAAGATAGAGGGTGAGCTACAGGGGATTAGATGCCAAATGCCTTCTATGGTAAGACCTGTCCCAGATATCGATCCACAGCCTATGGTAGAGGAACACCTCGAACCAGCTGACTTATCTAAAGAAAAAACAAAGGTTTATATTTCAAAATGGCCAATGAGAGTAATAAAAATAGGCGAGGTCTCTAGATTTACGCTAGCAAACAGAGTAGGGCGAGTAGGAAGGAAACCATTAAAAAAGGGGAGTAACAAGATAGTGAAAAGATCAAGGGCGGGCGAGGTCGAGGTGAGGGTAGGGTGCAAGAAATAAAGGCACTCAACCCCATCAGGAGTATAATGAAGAAGAAAATCCCAAAGAAACAAAACATAAGGGCGCACTTAGATAGTAACTCAAGTACGCAGGAGAAACAAGTTAGGAATAAAACCCCAACTCAGCCTAAAAATCCCGGTAGTTGCCTGGGTCATGGCTACGGAGGAAGCCTTCAAACCGGGAATACTCCGGTGGTAGGAATTAATAGGCCAACAAATCAGATAAATAAGGTACAAACAGCAGGCATTAAAAGGTGCAAGGAAGGAGGGTAAGTGGTTATATTTTGAACCAATACCAACAGGTAAAGGGGGTAAGAAGTTAAGGAAGAGGTTGCCGCTAAACAGGTCACAACTTCTGCAAGTGTTCGCCAAGTGCCCAAATTTGAAAGGTATAGGGTCAAATGATTTAAGACAAGCGGGATTTAGGCAAAATACAGAAGGAAAGGATGTGACCAGAGTATTGATGTACTCGGACCTGGTAAAGATTATGATTGAAAAAGCGGAGAATGAGGTACAGAAAGAAGGGATACGGATACTATCCGAAGAGGAAGTACAAATATAAGTAGAAGGGAAAGAGCGGCAGGGTAAGAATTTTTTAAGGTACAATGCAGGATTAAGAAAGAGCAGGTAAGGACAATTGATATGGAAGAAGATGAAGGAGTTGACTTGGGAAACCTAAAAATAGTAGGAAATAATTCAGATGTGGAAAATTGGTGAGGAAACTGGAGCCAGGGATTATGCCACGAAGGTCCCTCAAACAGGTATATGTTTGGGCGTGGGGAGGAAGGATCCCTAGATGACGTCGAATAGGTAAAGGTCATGCCGCATGGCATAAGAATAGCTTCCTGGAACATAAATGGTCTCGGAGATCAATCCAAACAAGTAAATATAAGGGAATTAGGAAAAAACACCGAGATCATCTGTATCCAGGAAACTTGGCTATGCGGCAAGACCCCGACATTTGTTGGCTTCCGCCAGTTTAATCGCTTAGCAAAGAAGCAAAGATTTGGGTGCCCAGCAGGGGGAATAATGACATTGCTATCAACCAAAATAGTGAAAAAGGTGATCGAAATAACTGTAAAATGTAAATGGCTACTTGCATGTAGGGTAACTTTATCTACCTCTGACAAAAAGAATACAATGGTGCTGTTAAATGTGTATATGCAATGGGGTTCCAGAGAGGAATATGTTGTCGAAATGGGGAATTTTAAAGATGATATGGACACAATTTGTGAAAAATATGGCATGGATCTGATCATACTAATGGGCGATTTTAATCATAAACTGGACCCAAAGAAAGTAGATTGTTGGTTCCAAGAATTGCTGGAGGCTTATGATATAATACTAGCAACTTTCCCAGACTGTGTATGTACATCCAATGATATTCAGCTGGGAAATTATTTGGGGACTAAAAGCCTCTTTTGTCTAAACGGAAGATCAACCTCAGACTTTCCAGCAAAGAAAACATTTAAATTAGGTTTGCAAAACTGCCCAATAGATTATGTATTTACGACACCCTGGTGCTTCCAACTAATTCAAGATTTTAGGATTACTAATAGAGAAGGGAGTGACCATAACCTCTTAGAACTAGAGCTCCCAGACGTACATTTGAACCCCTGTAATAAGGTTATTGAACAACAGGTGGGATACCCCAGGCGGATCACCACAAGAATAACAGAAGAGTATGTAGCCCGGCTAGTAAAATTGCGGCAGAACTTAGATCTGGGCACATTAAGTGGCCAGAGCTTGGATTGGTATGTGGACAAAATTGAAGAAGTGGTCCAAAGCCTCAGCGATGGTCTGAGGAAAGACAAAATAAATGATAAAAGGAACCAAAGAAAGCCGGAGAGACAAGGAAGGTGGTTTACAAAGAATTGTTTGAAAAAGAAGAGAGAATTGAGGAGAACAGCACGTAGCCTAAGTATAAAGTATGATCAAGGTAAGGCTGATATCCTCATGAAATTAAAAAGAGAATATAATATGTTAATTAGGAGGGCAAAAAGAGAGTATAAAGAAGACTGTTGGAAAGAGCTACTTGAGGCAATAGAAACAAAGAATATACGTCAGTTCTGGAAACTAATTCAATCAGAAGTAGATCGCCCTGCAGCCACAATGAACTGTGTGGTAGAAGAAGCAGCTTGGGAGGAATATTTGCTGGAATTATATAGCCCAGGCAGAGAATCGGAAGAGGGTTTGCAACCAGATTTGAGCGGTCTATTAGCAGTTTTAAAACCCGACTTTTCGGAAGTGAAAAACACGATAAAACGTTTGAATCTAACAAGGGCAGCAGGTCCAGACAACCTCCCTGCCCTGATAATTAAAACTCAGTTGGACTGGTGGGCAGAATTCTTTGCTAAGATGTTCCAAGTTATTTTAGAAACTGGGAAGTTCCCTAACAATTGGAAGGGTGCAATAATAAGGCCCTACACAAGAAAGGCGATATGCAAGCCCCAAAAAACTATAGATTAATTAATCTAATAGATATTGGGGAAAAGATTTTTCCAAAAATAGTATTAGGTAAACTAAAAGATTGGGCAGACCAAAACTCAGTGGTACCGGTTGAACAGGGGGGATTCAAAGAAGGTCATTCCACTATAGACCACTGTTTCGCCCTTTGGGCACTTGCCCGGAAGTCAATAGAACAAAAGGGGAAAATGTACTGTTGTTTCGTTGATTTCCGGGCAGCCTTCGACCTTGTGGATCGTAAGAGCTTATGGGAGTGCCTGATAAAATATGATATACCGGAAAGCATATTGATCATCCTAAAGGGACTACATAGAGGGAACTGGGCCCAAGTAATAAAGGACACACAAGGGTCACTGACACAGAAAACAGCTATAGGAAATGGGCTAAGACAGGGCTGTGTCCTGGCCCCCCTGCTTTTTGTAATATTCCTAGCCGACCTACCTGCAGCGCTGGAAGTAGAAAGAAGCGCAGGTCCCAGAATGAACGGAAGGAAAGTAGCTGGTCTTTTATATGCCGATGTTCTTGTGATAATTGATCAAACGGAACTTGGGCTCCAAAGGAAATTAAATGCTTTTAAAGAATACTGTGAGGCAAAGTTTTTAGTTGTAAATATGGATAAAACGAAGATTTTGTTTAGGCAAGAGAGATACAAAATTTAGCTGGCATTTAGGACAAACAAAACTGGAAATAGTAAAAGAATATAAATACCTGGGCCTTTGTTTCGACAGCTCCCTAAAATGGTGTACTCACCTAGAAGCCCAAAAAACAAAAGCTTTTTCATCCATCTGCGGGTTGAAAACATTTAATAAGGACTATGGGGATATGTCGCACAAAGAGGGTAAGGCCCTAAAAATGCTATTGTCCCTACCAAGCTCTGCAATGATCCAGGCAATTAGGATTGAGTTAGGAACAATAGCATGGAACAGCCAGGTCCAAATGTCTATGGTAAGATTCTGGAAACGCCAGAACCCAGGGGGGAGTGCAGAAAATCTCACACTGGTGTAGCGAAGGGATCCGGCATAGTAGCTTAAAATGGGCAAAGGAAGCGAGAAGGAAAATCCAGGTAATAACAAGGAGTTTAAATGGGAGCCCTATACAGCACCCCCTGGATGTAGAATTTACAAAGACGCCTCTCAGGTACCAAGGCATGGAGCAGTCAATGAATAATGACTTAGAGTACCTGAGGAAGAAAAAAATCGGTCTAATGTATAATAAACTCCTGGGTAAATGCTGCATGGTAAAACTCTGCCAAATCATGGGCTTAGGTGCGAAATCCTAAGGATACGAATTGGCATTAACCCATGGTAAATGGAGGGAATAATAAAGTCAGAGATGTTACACCCAGATGGAACATGCAAATGTGGCCTTGGGACCAAATCTGGAATCCAGCATATATTGCTGGATTGCCTTACAGTTTTAGAATTGAGAAAATTGTTTTTACGCCCAGTATTTTTAAAATATGGAATAAGGTCACGAGCCCAAGCCATTGTGGTACTGACAAAAATGATAAGTCTTGACATTGCTATTGCACTAGGAAGCTACATGAAAGGCATACATTGTTTTGTATGGGATAAACTTAAGCAAGGGTAGAAATTTTATCTATTCTTAAAATCCCTTATTCTGAGTATATAAGCAACAAAGCTTAAAGAACAGTTATAGATCCAACGGTTTTAATCAACTGCTGCTAATGAGAAAGGATGTGGATAATGAATCCCCTTTTAATGAGAGTATTAACGATAGCGCCGACTAATAATTTTTAATGTTATTTTAATTATTTAACTGTGTATTTAATATTGAAAATGTTGATGCTACCAGGGAAGAAGGTGGTTACCGGTCCCCTTTTAACAAAGTATTAAGCTAAATTAGTTTTAAGGAATCAGGTGGTTTTATCTGTTCATGTGATCTTTTTATGTATGGTTTTATTGTTTATGAGATCTTACTTGTGTTTAAAGACTATGGTCTAAATAAACAGAGTTCTCTCTCTCACTCATCTGTGCTTCTCAGTGAGTTTCCTGCTTCCCTGGTCCGCCACGAGCAGTTCCGCTCAATTGTTGCGGAGGGAAGCAGGTTCCAGAGGCACTTCTGTTCTCAGGAAGGGAGAGCCCCGCTGTTAGCAGTCTAGGGTTTCTCACTAGACACGCAGTTAAAAGCCACATGTGCACGTGGACGCGCCAGTAGATTCTGCCGTCCCGTTCACTCAGACAGCCAGTTTTTAATCTTATCACCTGCTCTGAACTCGCTGCTATAAGTGAATTCGCTACTATATTTTACCCTCTAGTTTTATGCTATTTTAACCTCTTCATTTGATTATGTGCTAATAGTAATGAGGTAAATCATTTTAGCCTTATTTTAGATTGTGCATACTAGGTAACTAGACTCAGGTACTCCAGGGATAACCTGCTCAAGCTCAGAGATTGTAAGAAGCCTCTCTCTTGTATCACCTTTCCATTTGAGAACCTTAATGATCATCATCAATGTATTTGCGCCTTCTGTGGGTACTGTGTACCTCTATGTCACAACCGCCCTAGGCTGCATGCGATCAGGAAATCAATTAACAGCCCCGGAAATCCCATCTCTGGTAAAGGAGAGAGATATAATGGCTTGATTCTAAATGCTCCCTCCCTCATCAAGCATAAGTTGGAGTTTGCTATACTTCTAGCAGACTTCGAACCAGACTGGGTCCTTATTACTGAAACCTGGGCCAATAATGCTTTATGACCCGATCTTGTACACGCAATCCCGACCAACTACTCCATCCAGAGGGTAGATAGGTTTGAACGCATGGGCGGAGGTCTGGCCACTGTCTTTAAGTCCCACTTTAAATGTCTGATTGAATCAGGCTTCAATTTACAAACCTGTGAAGTCCTTCTTTTTAAATTGATCATTTCTGCCACCCGCTCCTTTGGGGGGCTGTTGATCTATAGGCCCCTGGCACCAGACCCTCTTTTCTTAGGGACCTCAAACTCCTTCTAGAACCCCTTTTAGCCAAATCCAGAAATTGGAAATGGGTCTCGGCTGAGGCACTATCCAGAACTCTAAACAGCATACCCTATGTAATTCCAGATGACCAGGATAGCGGAGCAGAGGCCTTCGCTACCTGGCTGGAGAGTGCAGCCAATATACTGGCTCCTCTGAAGGCAACCTCACATAAAAGGCGCTCTCCATCTGCTCCCTGGTATAATTACAGGCTTAGGATGTTTAAACAAACATGCCGTCACCAGGAGCGGGCGTGGAGGAAGACCCAAGATGAACAAGAAAGGATCTTATATAAAATAAACATCAAAGAATACAAACGTGCACTAATCGAAGAAAAGTCTAAGTACTGCACCCAGATAATTGAAAATGCTGCCTCCCCTAAAGAATTTTTCAAGTTAGTACAACTGCTCTCAGCCTCACAGCCCAGAGTAAAACCAGAGAGCTCTCAGGTGTTCTGTAACAAGTTAGCAACTTTTTTTCATTCCAAGATCATGGATATCCACACAGGCTTTGGCTCAGCTCCTATCACGCAGACCCACCCTATTGTTGGGTCTCCACTAGTATCCCAAGAGTCGCTATCTTGTCCCAGCCAGATGACAAGAGGCCTTTCCGTATTTCCTACACTCTCTCCTAAGCTGGCTGAACAATACCTCCTGAAAACTCATGCAGGATCACCCTTAGAAGCCTGTCCTCCTGCAGTCCTCCACATGGTGGCCAACACTATAGCTGACCCACTCTGTAAGATAATTAACAATGTGATCTTATCTGGATACTACCCACAGAGTTGGAAGCAGGCTATCATTAGGCCCCTCCTAAAAAAAACGAATCTGGACATCACGGACTGTAAAAACTATTGTCTGATCTCTTTGCTTCCTGTGCCAGCAAAGATATTGGAGATGCATCTGAATATATAAAAGAAAAACTGTGAGTCAAAAGTAGTTTTGTGACCTTAACGGAACCACTCAGTGAATATCCCATTACCCTTGTTCTCCTTTAAAAGAGGGACAAGTCTGCGCGACAACCTTGTGCATACAAGACCCAGGGTGAAACAAAAAGAAAAAACATCGACACTATGGGATCTACCACCGGTACAGGGCCACTACCCATGTGGCTCGTGTTCAGCTTGCCCACAGACGCAGCCAACTAAGTCAGTTGATTTGGGGCTAGAAAAACCATGGATTTTACGGCGACATACCAACTGTAACTCAGAGAAAGTAATTTACCAGATCACATGCCCTTGTTCACTCAGATACATAGGAATGACAACACGCAAGATCAAAGTCCGTATCAGTGAACATAAAAGCACCATCAGGCGCAAAAAATAAGCCACAAGACTAACCAGCCATTTCCTTTCCCTCAACCATAAACCTGAGGATTTGAGATGGCTCATTCTAGAACAACCCTTTATTCCATCTCATATTACAGACATCAATAAATTCCTTTTCATAAAAGAACAGAAATGGGTCTATAAATTGCATAGTGATTGCCAAGAATTGAACGATCAGATACCATGGACATCGCTTTAAGAGACTTATTGAGCACCTGTGAATACCTAACATCTCCCTCTGTACAAAAGGTTCGCAGATGTAGAGGTTTTCTCATACAACAGTCCTTTGCTGCATCATGATTATTCTCCTTCTTTTAGCTATCTTTACTCTCCAATAGATACAATCATTACAGATTTGGAGAGCCATTTATTGAGACTAGGTCTTAGGTGGATAAAATCAATCTCTACTGTATCCATATCACGGCATAAGCTAGTCGCCCCCCGCCGTAACACAATGTCACAGGTCGGGCGCGATATACTTTGTGATCACATTGCCTTGATTGCACCGGTTTCTTGTTAAAAGACTACAATTCCCGATAAGACATGGGCTGCAAGTCACCACGCCATTTCGTCATCAGCCTGCGCTCGTTCTTCACGCAGATCACGCACAGGTTACGATGGCAGTGACGTTTTCCCGGTCCTCAAATAGGATTCCCTACTACCAACGTACACCTCCCCTTCTCGCTCAGCAGCCGCGAGAGGTACCGACGGAGAGGTAAGGTGTACACGGACAAACTGTTTTTAAGTTAAACTTTGTGAACCATCTTTTTGAATTGTGCGTAGTACCGTCATTTTCTCTACCCAAACACGTGTTCGCTATGCTAACGAGCATTTGGTATTATTCAGAATAGACGGAACCGTGCTGTAAGACATAACGAAACGGCATCTCTGATAAACAGCCTGCCTAGTCACCATGATACATGCCTTCGAATAAGAGAGTCCTTCACTTTTGCGCTTGTTTGATCCTCATCATGTAGCGATTCCAGCATGAGAGATAACACCACACTAGTCGCCTGTATTAGATGATACAATCTAGCAATCATTGATGACGATTATTAGCATCTAGCACATCAATGACCAGGACAAAAACAAAGGTCTATTAATCTACACCACTTTTGGGCTACATTTTCTCGACATAGAGTGACACGATTGCAAATATGCATAGAGGTATGCTTTGTCGATAGCCAGACTCCCGTGTGATCAGTCCGCCTTGTTTTTATATTTGCGCTAAGTGTTCAACATTCTAAGAACCATGGTCAGGTAACATAATGTTTTTCACTTATATTATTCCCTAGAGCGGTGCCTCCTAACCTGAGTAGTTGCCAGGTGGGGTGAGGCACATACCCAGAAGTATTCGGGTGAGTGACAACATAATTTTTATCACTTGATGTGATGGCTGTATAGTTGTTTTAGTACACTAATTGGCACTTTCGCAAAACTGATAGATTTAATATCTTTGCGGTTTTCTGACCAAATTGTAACGCTTTACCACTCTGTTTTCCTGTTTGAATTCTTTACTGCTGTTATTCTTACAGGTATTTTCCCTGTACCAGGAACAAGGTCCAGGTTGTATGTTTTATGAGATTTTTGTATTAAATACACCACAATTTTGCAGTAGCTTTCTGGTCCTGACGAAAGCTGGGATATAATCTATCCGAGAGCTGAAACATGTAGACCAGTCTTTTCCAACACAGTTATTTGTTTAAACTGTCATAGCACTGTTTTATTTTATCTTGGTATCAAGGTAGCACTCCAATGAAAACACATTTGTGCCTTGGTAACCAATTTTAACCATCACTTTCCTTATCACGTGCACTGCATACATCACCCCTTATCATCGTTACCGTGGTCTCCCTCGATTCAGATAATATACCAACAGATACATTTGGGACACACATTGAACCAGTATCTACGTTCATCTGGTAGAGGATGGTTCTCTGGTGAAGTTCCCAGGTTCCCAAATGATGAAGCGAGCCACTTGTCGTGGGTGATGGGAATCTTTCTCATGCATACACATACCCATTGGGACACTTTGGACATTTTTGACAGCAGTTAGATTTGGATCAGTATTCACTGAGTGGTTGCGTTAAGGTCACAAAACTACTTTTGACTCACAGTTTCTTTTATATATACAAGTTGAATTGGGGATTATAAACTGTTTGAGTCTTTAAATCATATCCCTTAGACCCCCACTCTTTTTGAGATATTCTATTAATGATGCATCTGAATACCCATCTGATGGAGACTGCAGATCAGCAACATTGGCTCAGTGACTCCCAGTTCGGTTTTAGAAAACATCATGGGACAGAAACTGCTCTGATCTCAGCGACGGACTGTATCAGATGTCTGGTGGATAAGTGACAGAGGGTGGAGCTGATACTCCTGGATCTGTCTACAGCATTTGATACCATCTCACCCGCTCTGCTGCTACACAGACTCCAGGGTCTCTGCATCTCGCATCAAGCGTTAGCTCTCTTGTCGTCCTTCCTGGTGGAACCATCGCAAAAGGTGAAGCTACAGCACTTTTACTCAAACGCCTTTTCCCTGCCCTGTGGAGTGCCACAGGGCTCATCTCTAAGCCCTACGCTCTTCAATCTTCATGTGGCACCCCTAGTGGCTATTATCCACTCCTTTGGAATGTAGGTAGTGTTGTATGCAGACGACACACAGATCATGGTGTCAGTCCCTAAGAACTCATGCGCAGTAGCTGAAAATGTTTCCTGTTGCATGACTAAAGTGGCAGAATGGATGTCATGCTACTTCTTAAAACTGAATGGGGATAAGAAAGAAGTGATGATTTTTGGCCCAGGCACTTCAAGCTGGAATAGCAGCTGTTGGCCTCACTCCTTAGGAATTTGTCCTACTCCGGACAATAGTGCCAAGAACCTAGGAGTACTGATGGACAGGGAACTTAATTTTAATGCTCAAATTAATCATACAATTACAACTTGCACATGGATTATGAGGATGCTGAAAAAAAAAATCCACTCATTCAGCAGCCTGCATGCAAGCAGCTTGCTCTTGCCCTGGTAATGTCCAGACTCGACTACTGTAACTCACTGTATCTGGACTCGAATAAAAGTACACAGCACAAACTCCAGGTGGTACAGAACGCACTGGTAAGACTGGTTCTGGACATTCCTAGAGGGCAGTCTGCTGCCAAGGGACTAGAAACCATTAATTGGCTATCGATTAACACGTGAATCAGCTTCAAATCTCTCTGTATGGTCCACAAGGCTCTCTACCTCCCCTATCCTTCAAGACTAAAAACCATGCTTGGCTGGTACTCCCCTGGCAGACATCTCCGCTCTGCATCTAACCTACAGCTTATGGTACCAAAAACTATAAGAAAGAGATGGGGCAAGAGAGCTTTCTCCACTGCTGCCAGTAAACTCTGGAACACTTCCAATAAACATAAAGGCCATATCTCAGCTTCTGCCCTTTAGGAAGGTCTTTAAGACCTGGCTATTTTGCTTGTAGCCAGCCTCCAACTTTAGAACACTAGTGGACTCTCTTCTCGGACGGTGATCTATAGCGCATTGACGCCCTTGGGTAACTGCTGCGCTTTATAAATTTAAAATCAAATCAAGCACCAACAAAGTAAATAAGAGGTAGAATTCTACCATGGTGCTAAAACAGTGAATATATGGAGGCAAATAAACATGACAGTAATCAAGCGTACTCCTATGATGCTGACCCTACGTAAGTGTACCCAAGTATCCCTATCATGTATGTGGGTGTAAAGCCAAGAATCTCCTAGGAAAGAGCCAACCCCATTACCTGATGGGTGAGAATGAAGGACCCTGTCTTGGTCATGAGTTGGACACCCCGCCAGGGAAGTCAGACTGCTGCATGTTGTAGCTGCTGCAGGCCGGGACCTCAGTGTCTTGTGTCAGCGTGAAAGCTTCTCCTCTGTCTATCTAGTGTAGGTATGGTTCTTTTATACCATAAGGATAGCCTTGGGGTTCCTAGCACAATCAATATGTTGTGAGTACAATTATCTAAATGAGCCTAAATCAATACCTGCAACTATGCAAAGTAGTTCTTTCGCCTTAGGATGAAGATGACCATGACTTTTGTACAGAGTATGTTAATCCTGTTATGTACGTCATGTTAGTTTCAAGGAAACCGATCAACATTTATTCAGCACATAAATGGGTAAAAGGTCAGTGCTAGAACCGATAAGCAGAGCAAGGTAGGACAAATGAAGGTTAAAGGTTCTGTAGCTATTTAAGCCTAGATCTGGGTACATGAGAGCAGCTGGGCCCAAAGCATATGTTTACGATTGCATTCAACTCTGGTATGTGATGCTGGTACAGTCCAAATGGAAAAACTGAGTTCTCTTGTTTATGTTCTAGCGATGGATGGCCATGATAGTTCGGAAACCGGGTGGGGGGGAGGGGGTGTATGACATAGAACATTAGGGGCCTAGGGTTTCTGCCTAAAAGACTGCATCTTTTGAAAGAGGCAACACTTTCACACTGCTTTTCTGCAAGAGACACACTCAACGGGGTCTGAACAAATTAAATTAGGAAAGAAGTGGCACGGGTAGCTGTATGGAACAACATACTCTGCCTACTCTAGAGGAACTCTCATCGGAATTGCACTGGGAGTCCCACATTTGATTCACGATTCCTTAAAAGATCCAGAGGGTCGACACAATTTTAAAAGTGTCTTTGGATGGCTGATCCATGGTACTTGCTTGTGTTGCATCGAACATTCACTAGGTGACATTTCTGGAAGATTCAGTCCCTATTTGTCTGTGATTTTGCACATCAACACAGCTTTTTTGTGGGGGGTATTGTAGTATGGTAGGTACATAACTGTGAGAAAGACAGATCCCATCCGCCTCTGCAGGGATCCCAGTAAGCTCCACTATACACTAGGTTTGCTACATGGATACAACATTGGCAGTTGCTTAATGTTTGGAGAGAATTTCATCCACATGATAGTGTTCTCGTTTTATTCTCTGGTGCATGCTGTGCACACTCATCTCGATTACCAAGACATGTGCCTGCTATTATATGAGCCTATATGCGGCCACTCAGATGAGGATAATATATTTGTGATGCGTCATTTGGATGAGCCCTCGCTTTTTATGTTGGAACAGGTGACATCTCTAGAGGCCCCCCATTTCTTTAGAAGAAATTGTGAAGGTGATTGAACAGTGCCCCGGTCCCTCAGGTAGGGTCTCAGGATCCCGCAGAGTTTCATTCTGCATACAAAACAGAGCTAGCAGCACAGCTGCTAATCATGTACACCAAAGCATATGACAGAGATTTTGGCTCA
This sequence comes from Triturus cristatus, assembly GCF_964204655.1. Lineage (NCBI taxonomy): Eukaryota > Metazoa > Chordata > Amphibia > Caudata > Salamandridae > Triturus > Triturus cristatus. Next base: position 1,108,410,608 of record NC_140592.1, on the reverse strand, counting down.
ATCAGTGAGACGGGCAAAAATAGTGAAGTTACGTAAACGGAGACGAGATCCCACTGATATGTGATCATATTGACTGTTGCCCCTTATCAACACTGGTGTGAAAACTCCAAGAAGGATAGAGTGTATGGCTCCAGGCTCCACAGAATGATGTCAAGGTGCAGTGAGCCCTGCACAGTTTTTATGCACACGTTCTGGACTTGTCCAATAAGTGTACAATACTGGCTACCCAGATTCTATTGATCTTTACAGAATCATCTGGTAAAGAAATATCCAGGAGCATACGGACTTGCATACCGGGCCCGGCGGGCCAGCTGCATAGACAAAAGGCACAAAAATAGGTTTATGGGCTGATACGTGTAAAACGGGCCATAGCTATGGCATGGAAGTCCAGGCACGCCCCAAACAACAAAATATGTCTTACAGATCAACAGAAGTGGACCAGAGCCATGATTGGTTCTAAGCTAACTAAACAGAGAGAAGAGGGACGGCCTATACTGCACCGTTTTGTTTGCATTATAGTCCAAAACAGACAAAAAGCCCTCGTAGAAGCCACTGGCCTGGTACATGGGTACTTTTATGTGGTATACACCATTGTTCCAGTGTTGCTTCTACTCAAACGTGATTTTGGATAATGTGCCCAAGCGGGAGACCCCACCCCCATGTACAGTGATGATAACTCTAATGCACGACCTCTTCGTAATGGACAGCACATGTAAGTGATGCGCGCGCTCTTGGTGCCACTATCTTGCAGTTCTGTAGGATCGGGGCGCGCTGCAGCTCCACCTGGGACCGAAAATATATGATTCAGTCACTCGTTTACTGTTTTTATTGACACCCCATGCAGTGTAAAAATCGCGAATTGTGATTGTTGACCACATTAATTGACAACAAGAGAATTCAAAATATTATATTACAGATTGTCTTCGACTCAGCATGATATTGAAATGAAGAAATTGTTGTATCTGTTTCTCAGAGCAAAGTGTTGTATATTACATTTTAAAACAACTAAAGCACTCAGATCCGCGACTGATAAAACAACCCACATCTGAAGGGGGAAGGTTTTTTCAAATTGTTTGCCACAGGAAGATTAAAAATGTTAATACTGGTCTTCCTAACTACCTCCTTGCGTATCACTCTAGTAGCTGTGATGCTATTGATGTTTTATGTTTTAATTTAACAGAATTGCATATTTTGGGATAGTTTGCAAAGCAGATCTTCATTTCCCACACTACTTGTGGTCGTCATCTTTCTCTAAAAGTATCAATGCAGGGGGCGGAGCCAAGATGGCGGAGTTAGCAGACGTCCTGCTCTTGAGCTCCCGCTGAGGATCTGCAGAGCACCGGCCGGTGGGCCGTCATTGGCACCGACGGTACTTGCTTAGCAGCTGCCAGATTCCTAGAGCCGGGAGAGCTCGACGTAGCGGTGAGAGCGGCGGCTGAAGTCTGTTTTCTGCACCGGTGGGGAGCGAACGGCGAGCCGCGCGGGAGTGGCCGGAACCTGGGGTAGCGACGAAGGCCTGCGGAGCCGGGGCCGGGCCCTCTCACATCCGGAGACGGCGGCGGCCGGTGGGGACCCCCAGATTCTGCGGCAACGGAGAAGGTGAGGGGCGGTGGGGGAGCACAGCGCGGAGCCGTGACCGGGTCCGGCCCGCCATCTTGGAGGAGCGGTGATTTGCGCTGGAGCCGAGGCGGCGCAGCCTGGGGGCTTCTAGCTGTGTGCCGCGCGGACATACCTGGGGCTTGAAGTACCGGCGAGAGCCTACTGAGCTGGGAGCCGAGTGCCCTCCCAGGCTTTGGCGACGAGTGAGAAGGTGAGGAGCAGCGGCGGAGTTCGAAGCGGAGCAACGATAAGGAGCGGCCTGCCATTTTGAAGGAGTAGAGCTGGGGCCGAGGTGGCGGTGACTGGGGGCTTGCTGCATGCGCCCCCCCCCCAGTAGCTGGGCCATTGATTGGGGACTCATCACAGCCTGAGCGGGGCTTTGGCCATTTGGGGCCCAGAAACCGGCGGTTGAGTGGTTGGGGGGGTGGTGGATCCCCGGAGGCTGGGCGCTGTCGCCGCGCCCGGCCCTTGCCGCACTAAGGAGGGCGCAGCCTTGTGTGCCAGGAAGGCGGAAGTGGTGACGGGCGGACAGCGCATTCGCCGCCGGTAGAGGAGAGGATACCGGCCTGCCTGGAGTGACGGGGAGGCCTACTCCCTGAATAGCAGTACAGAAGCTGAAGGAGGGCAACAGTGCTATCCCTGAAGGAGCGGGAGGTTGGCCCGAGTTGTGCAGCCCGCTTGCAAGGTATCAGGGGCAGTAGCGTTTCAGGCGAGAGAGGTGCGCTGGAGAAGCCTGCTGGGAGATCGGAGATCCTGGGTCCCGTGCCCTCTGTTTGAGATTCCTTTGGGACCTATCCCCTGACGGAGGGCTGGTGAGGGGGCATAGGAACCTTGCACAAAGTTCTTCGGGCCCATTGAGGAGTGCTATGTCCAACTCCAGGAAGCGGCAGGACAAGACCCTTAAAGACCTGTTCTCCAGGACACCAACCGGACAGATGGCCTCTGGTGCGGATGCGGGGTCCCCGGGACAGGGGTCGACGGGGGCTGGGGGATTGGAGCCCATGACCAAAGCATTTCTGGAGTCGATGTATGTCGCGTTGCGGGACGACATTCACACTCTCAAGCAAGAGTTTACGTCCGAGCTCAAAGAGGTCCGTCGCGACATGGATGGCATTGGAGAACGGGTTGCGGACCTGGAATGTAAGAGCGACGGAAGGGACATGGAGATAGCGACCTTACAGCAGGAGATCATCAGACTTCATGATCAACAGGTTGATCTCCAGGTCCACCTTGAGGACCTGGAAAACTGCTCCCGCCGCCACAACATTCGGATCAGGGGGGTAAAAATAGATGACACCTCGAGGGACCTTTTCACCTACACGAGGGAACTCTTCAACCACATCCTGGGCCGGCCTCTGGAAACGGATCTGTGTATAGATCGGGTGCATAGGGTGGGTCCTCCCAGGACGCCAACGGCTCCCCTGTCGGACATTTTAGTGTGTGTGCAGGATTACCGCACTAAGGAATTGATACTGCAAAAAGCACGTCAAATGCACCCCCTGCAGTTCCGTGATCAAAGGCGGGTGTTGTACCAGGACTTATCCGCTCTCACATTGCAAAAAAGGTGCCTCTTCAAGCCCATTACTGCGCACCTTCAGCAACACAACATTCCTTATAGCTGGGGCCATCCCTTTCGATTGGTATTCCGTAAGGATGACAAACTGTACCAGTTGCGCTCTCTGTCCGAGGCCAGCAAGTTATTGGGTGTGGACCTCCCGGAGGAGGAGGGCGGAGAGGGGGACTCAAAGACTGGACCGGAGTACACCAGACCTCATTGGCGTCAGCAGGGTTGTAAACGCCGTCCCAGGAAACCACCAGCTGCGGAGATTACGAGGGGCCGACAATCGGCGCTGGAGGCTGTATCTGCGGACCTCTCTGGTTCCAATCTTGGCTGAATTTCAACGATACACTGTACCCGAGTGATTTCTTTACTACTGTTCAGATCATTGGTGGGAGGAGGGGCTTTCTTTCACTGTTGGTGGACACACCCCAATGATTTTTCACCGATCACCGACGAGTGATGGACTATGTGTTCTCAGTTATTATGGTAGACTGCTTCTTTTTTTAGGGTTTTTTGGGGAGGGCTGGGGAGGGAACTTAGTGCTCCGTGTCCACCTTTCCTTTAGGGTTAGCACGACCCCCTGTGACCACACGTCCCTGGTCCGCCTGCACACCAGACACCCCGGTGCCGCGCTGCACGCCTCCTCCCTATCGCAGTGTCTCCTATTCGACACATATCATGCCCCCCACCACACTTAAGATCTTGACCCTAAATGTGCGGGGTCTTAACAATCCAGTAAAGTGCAGGGCTGTTCTTTCATGTTTAGAGAATTCACAAGCAGATCTCTGCCTTCTGCAGGAAACCCACTTCCTGTTACGCGACTGTCACCGTCTTAGATCCTAGGAGTTTCCAACCCAGTTCTTCTCCTCTGGGCCTACTAAAACAGCGGGAGTGGCGATCCTGGTGGCTCAGAAGTTTCGGGGGGAGGTCTTGCACAAGGTGGGTGAGATTAAGGGACGGCTATTGACTTATCGCTTTGTACTAGGGGGAATGACGTTCACTATTAGTTCCCTGTATGCTCCGAATGAGGGGTCAGAGCAGTTCTTACATTCCGCTCTTACAGAGGCCACGGCTACACCTGATCGCAATATCATTTTAGGGGGCGATCTCAACCTGGTCTTCGATAATGTTCAGGACAGATCCAGTCAGCACACTCACCATGCGGGGGCACTTTCTGCGGAAGGGCTTGCGTGCTTGCAAGACTTGGGGCTATGTGACCTCTGCGCAGCCTTCACCCTCGGGATAGGGAATACTCCTTTTACTCCAATGCACACAAGACCTATGCTAGACTGGACCATTTCTTAGTATCCGCTCCGGTACGAGCGCTCACGACCGCGGTCGACGTAGGGGTGGCCTCTCTATCAGACCATGCTCCAGTACTGGCAAACATCACCTTTCCACCCATGTCACGACCGGCCAGGGTGTGGCGCCTTAGGGACACTCTCCTGCACCGGGAGGATGTGGTTAAACGCATCCAGCACTCCATTCGCGATTATCTCACGCACAACGCAAATCCGGACACCACACTTGCCACACAATGGGCAGGTTTGAAAGCAGTTATTAGGGGGGAGTTCATCTCGATTTCAGTGGCAGACAATAGGGAACGAGGGTGCAAAAGGGAAGAGCTCACACAGCAGGTCTGGGAGCTAAAACGGATGCACCAGCGGACAGGAGCTCCGAGAGTGTGGTGGCAACTTACAGCTGCTCGCCAACAGTTAACGGCGCTCGACCAGGATAGGGCAGAATTTGTGGCGCTGAGGCTGCGGCATGCCTATTATGCGGGTGGGGACAGATGTGGGCGCCTCCTAGCTCATAAACTGAGAGAGGTCCGCCAGAGACACGGAGTCAAAACGATCACTCGAGAGGACGGCACACGCGCTACGGATGATGGTGCTATAGCAGAGGCATTCCGAGATTTTTATGCCACTCTTTACGCGGGGGCCCCCTTGGAGCGTTCTGCTGGGGCGGCTCTTTTAGATTCTGTCACTTTGCCTGCTATGACCGCGTCACAGGCCGAACATCTAGACAGAAATATTCAACTGGAGGAGGTCGTATCCGCCATATCTCGCCTCAAGCTGGGGAAGGCCCCCGGTCCGGACGGCTTTCCTGCTATTTTTTACAAGAAGTTTTGCTCCTTGCTCGCTCCGATTCTCACTCGGTTGTTTAACTCCTTTGCTGATCAGGGGGCGATCCCGAGTGATCTCCTGGAGGCCTCTATAGTGGTCATTCCCAAACCCGGGAAAGATAGTTCACATTGTGGAGCTTACCGCCCAATATCCCTCCTTAACATAGATTTCAAATTATACCCAGGGATACTGGCCGCTCGTCTTGGCCCCCATATGCCATGCCTCATTGACCCGGACCAAGCGGGTTTCATCCCTGAACGCCAAACATCGAATAATACGAAACAGATTTTGCATCTTATCGAGAAGGCTACCCGGGTCCCGGGGGAATTTATGATGCTGGCCATCGATGCCGAAAAGGCGTTTGACCGCGTGCACTGGCCCTATTTTGAACAGGTGCTAGAGAGGGTAGGGATAGGAGAACGGTTCCGCACGTACGTCCTTAATTGTTACCAGTTTCCTACAGCTACGGTCCGGGTGAATGGCTACACATCCTCTCACTTTCATATTGAACGGGGCACGAGGCAGGGGTGTCCGCAGTGCCCCCTTCTCTTTGCCCTTTACATGGAACCTTTAGCTCAGAGGATGCGGCAGAACCCGGAGATCACGGGGATAAAATTTGGGGGTTTTGTCCACACGATTAGTGGACGACGTGTTAATATCGCTGTCTGACCCGACGTCCGCTCTTCCGGCTTGCTGGGCGGAACTGGATGCTTTCGCTCGAGCTGCCGGGTTCAAGGTGAATGCAGGGAAATCCTTAGCTCTGGACCTATCGTTGTCACGTTCCACCCGGGACTATCTGCAAACCCTGCTCCCCATTCGTTGGGCGACAGACACGATACCATATCTAGGGATTCAACTGGCCCCATCTCTTCCTAAGGTGGTTCATACTAACTATACACTACTGCGCGGCAGAGTCTGACGGGAGCTCGATCGGTGGCAGCACTACCCCCTCTCTTGGTTAGGCAGGGTTGCGGCGGTCAAGATGACCATTCTCCCGCAGATCCTCTACCTCTTACGCACTATACCTCTCCGACCGCCTGTCGGATGGATTCGAAAGATGCAAGCCGACTTGGCCCGGTTTAACTGGAACGGTCGGAAACCGCGAATGCGTCGAACACTGGTGTCGTTGGCGCCGGAAGATGGAGGACTTGGGGTACCTGATCTTGGACTCTACTTTCAGGCAGCTCAACTGAGATGTCTGGTGGAGTGGAGCAGATTGGAATTGGAGAAACACTGGTTGTTTCAGGACCAGGCGGTGGCGGCAAATAGACGCTTCTCCCCCTATGAAGGATGGCTCATCACACGCACGTCAGACAAAAATCTCATCTCTGATCTCTATAAGCAGCTGCAGCTTAAACACAAGCACTCACACAATCCTAGCAGGGAATGATGGGAACGGGAATTAGGCAGAACACTGAGTCACAAAGAATGGGAGGGTATTTATTATAGGGCTCGGCACTCTGCATACCACATGGGGCTTACGGAGACATTTACGAAGATTGTGACATATTGGTACTATACTCCGGAACGCTTACATGCGATGGATCGCTCTCGTGGGGCGATGTGCTGGAGGGGTTGCGGCCAGGTGGGAAGCTTAGTCCATTTGCTCTGGGAATGCACACATCTTCAATCCTACTGGACCCAGGTGCTGGATGAAGTGGACAAACACTTCAAGACTGAGATACCGCGCTTTCCAGCCTATGTACTATTGGGTCTTCCCAATCCTCTGACTTACCCACTGTAATCTTGTAGGGGCAGACAGATGGCCATCGCTTTAGGGTCAGCTACACAAAACATACTCACACACTGGCGCACCCCTCAGCTACCGACCTTCACAGGCTGGTTGCACCGTTTTTGGTATGTTCTGTGTATGGAGAAATTAGCACTGACTATGGCGGGGGATAAATATGGTGAGTTGTGGCAGCCCTTTTTATCGCTTTTGGCCGCTGAATTTAGGGAAGTCACATCCCGATATCTTCGGCTGTTGCGCATCACAGAGGTCCGGGGGGAGGGTTGCCGATAGGGGCGATAGGGGTTCGGCAAGGCTTTGGGAAGGACGTGGAGCACGGGGAGGGGCGAGGGCAGGGGAAGGGGCTTTTTAGGGTTTCCGTTTTTCCCTTTCATTTAAGAGTTTCTCCTTGTCAAGGTTACTATTCAACTATGCGCACACTGTTCAGATGATGCTTTACAACGACTTGATCAATGGTTATATCACTGCAGTGTATGATGATCGATTTGTGTACGTAGTTTTGTTTGAAGCCTGCAAACTAATAAAAACATTTAAACCATAAAAGTATCAATGCAGAATACAGGTTGCCTGGTTGTATCCATGCAGACAAGAAATGAGTCTCTCTTTCAAACACTGACCTTTTGATAGCTGTGGAAATAAAAGAAGCAGGTTAAATGTCATTCCATTTTTAACTGTTGATAAAGGCAAATTCTGAAACGAAGAATATTTGGGATTACATTGATGCTAGGAGTACTATTCGTTCACAAACAGTCAGTTTAATTTTGTGCCTTCTCTGAAAATATATACACAATTCCTTCTGTATTTTCCTCTTTATTTTTAACCTATTGATTATCATCAAATACATTTCCTTCTTAGATGTTTGTAAAAATTGCCTTTTTTATAATCGTTTTAACTGGCTCAATACGGGCATCAATGCAGCTGTAGTCACATTTAGGCCCCAGCCTCACATTCCCAAATTTTTCTACCAAAGGTGAATTAGTGTGGCAAAGAGACAGCGTGTGCAATCAAGTAGTACTTTCAGACTGGGAACACTGCTAATGAGGGGGCCTCAACGTGGTGCATCTAAGTGTACCATAACAGGCCTACGCATCATTCATGGCTGCAAAAACCATCCGTATTTTAGGGCCTCAGCCAAAGTAGGGGTTTCTACATTGGGATTTGCTGTGACTATCCCATTGTTGCTGGGAACGAGAACAAGCATTGGCATAGCCAATAGGTCTCACTTTTGGAACCTTATAAGTATTTAGTTATGCAGCACAATATCCTTGATACAAGAACATCAACTGTTGCATGGCTAAACACTTATAAGGTCCCAAAGGAGAGACCTATTGGCTATGCCAATGCTTGTTTGGGGTAGCCATTGCCATTCATTCATTTGAGTTCCAGAATGCATCAGGTTACCAAATGAAAGCCCATAGCTTAAAACATGGAGTCTGGCGAATGTAGAGCAAGATAGCAACCCTAAAATTCCCTTACAAAGGAGTGCCTAGAGGCCCTCAGTTTGCAGCGTACGCTACAACGTAGAACTCTACCTTATTTGTAAAAAAGCATGTGACGCATTGATCACGTGTGTTTTAGAAACATACTGCATATTCGACTAGTCAGGGATGGACATATCTGGCCCTCTAGGGCTACACTCATGCTAGATTTGCCAGATAAGTGGAGGTTCACGTGCTGGGTATCAAGGAAGGCTACCTTAACGTGTCATCCATCTTACAATGCTAAAACAAGAACACCTTTGAGATTTGTAATAACCACTGTTATTAACAGCCCCTCAAAGCTTCAACATTGACACCAACGGGTTGCTTTAGCTTAATGTGGCGAACCGTCCTGGTCTGCCAGGCACACCCTCGCCTTGTGCAAAAAACAAAAATGAGTTGTCTTCAGTACAGACGGATACTCGTACCTGCACAGAAGATCCGCAACAATGAAAAATAAACCAACGATTTTTTGGGGGGCTTTGTCCACACGATTAGTCTGTACGCGGACGACGTGTTAATATCGCTGTCTGACCCGACGTCCGCTCTTCCGGCTTGCTGGGCGGAACTGGATGCTTTCGCTCGAGCTGCCGGGTTCAAGGTGAATGCAGGGAAATCCTTAGCTCTGGACCTATCGTTGTCACGTTCCACCCGGGACTATCTGCAAACCCTGCTCCCCATTCGTTGGGCGACAGACACGATACCATATCTAGGGATTCAACTGGCCCCATCTCTTCCCAAGGTGGTTCATACTAACTATACACTACTGCGCGGCAGAGTCCGACGGGAGCTCGATCGGTGGCAGCACTACCCCCTCTCTTGGTTAGGCAGGGTTGCGGCGGTCAAGATGACCATTCTCCCGCAGATCCTCTACCTCTTTCGCACTATACCTCTCCGACCGCCTGTCGGATGGATTCGAAAGATGCAAGCCGACTTGGTCCGGTTTATCTGGAACGGTCGGAAACCTCGAATGCGTCGAACACTGGTGTCGTTGGCGCCGGAAGATGGAGGACTTGGGGTTCCTGATCTTGGACTCTACTTTCAGGCAGCTCAACTGAGATATCTGGTGGAGTGGAGCAGATGGGAATCGGAGAAACACTGGTTGTTTCAGGACCAGGCGGTGGCGGCGCGGCCCTTGCAAGAAATTCCCTTCTTGCGTAAACCCCACAGGCCTCCTAATCTGTATGCCTCTTATATTACGTGAGTACCCCTAGAAGTGTGGGATGCCACTAACCTCACCCACGAGCTCACATCTTTCCCTTCTCCACTTACCTCGTTGATTGGAAATCCTGATTTCACCCCTGGGATGGAGGACGCCGCCTTCGCAGGCTGGAGGGCGGCTGGCTGTCGGTTTCTGTATCATGTTTATGGGGCGGAGGGGGTAAACTCGTTCACCCAGATGCGGAGAGACTTTGGGCTGCCGGAGACGGAGAGGCTAAGGTACCTGCAGGTGAGGCACTGGGCGCTTCAGCCACAGGTTCGCTCTGGGGCAAATAGACGTTTCTCCCCCTATGAACGATGGCTCATCACACGCACGTCAGACAAAAATCTCATCTCTGATCTCTATAAGCAGCTGCAGCTTAAACACAAGCACTCACACAATCCTAGCAGGGAATGATGGGAACGGGAATTAGGCAGAACACTGAGTCACAAAGAATGGGAGGGTATTTATTATAGGGCTCGGCACTCTGCATACCACATGGGGCTTACGGAGACATTTACGAAGATTGTGACATATTGGTACTATACTCCGGAACGCTTACATGCGATGGATCGCTCTCGTGGGGCGATGTGCTGGAGGGGTTGCGGCCAGGTGGGAAGCTTAGTCCATTTGCTCTGGGAATGCACACATCTTCAATCCTACTGGACCCAGGTGCTGGATGAAGTGGACAAACACTTCAAGACTGAGATACCGCGCTTTCCAGCCTATGTACTATTGGGTCTTCCCAATCCTCTGACTTACCCACTGTAATCTTGTAGGGGCAGACAGATGGCCATCGCTTTAGGGTCAGCTACACAAAACATACTCACACACTGGCGCACCCCTCAGCTACCGACCTTCACAGGCTGGTTGCACCGTTTTTGGTATGTTCTGTGTATGGAGAAATTAGCACTGACTATGGCGGGGGATAAATATGGTGAGTTGTGGCAGCCCTTTTTATCGCTTTTGGCCGCTGAATTTAGGGAAGTCACATCCCGATATCTTCGGCTGTTGCGCATCACAGAGGTCCGGGGGGAGGGTTGCCGATAGGGGCGATAGGGGTTCGGCAAGGCTTTGGGAAGGACGTGGAGCACGGGGAGGGGCGAGGGCAGGGGAAGGGGCTTTTTAGGGTTTCCGTTTTTCCCTTTCATTTAAGAGTTTCTCCTTGTCAAGGTTACTATTCAACTATGCGCACACTGTTCAGATGATGCTTTACAACGACTTGATCAATGGTTATATCACTGCAGTGTATGATGATCGATTTGTGTACGTAGTTTTGTTTGAAGCCTGCAAACTAATAAAAACATTTAAACCATAAAAGTATCAATGCAGAATACAGGTTGCCTGGTTGTATCCATGCAGACAAGAAATGAGTCTCTCTTTCAAACACTGACCTTTTGATAGCTGTGGAAATAAAAGAAGCAGGTTAAATGTCATTCCATTTTTAACTGTTGATAAAGGCAAATTCTGAAACGAAGAATATTTGGGATTACATTGATGCTAGGAGTACTATTCGTTCACAAACAGTCAGTTTAATTTTGTGCCTTCTCTGAAAATATATACACAATTCCTTCTGTATTTTCCTCTTTATTTTTAACCTATTGATTATCATCAAATACATTTCCTTCTTAGATGTTAGTAAAAATTGCCTTTTTTATAATCGTTTTAACTGGCTCAATACGGGCATCAATGCAGCTGTAGTCACATTTAGGCCCCAGCCTCACATTCCCAAATTTTTCTACCAAAGGTGAATTAGTGTGGCAAAGAGACAGCGTGTGCAATCAAGTAGTACTTTCAGACTGGGAACACTGCTAATGAGGGGGCCTCAACGTGGTGCATCTAAGTGTACCATAACAGGCCTACGCATCATTCATGGCTGCAAAAACCATCCGTATTTTAGGGCCTCAGCCAAAGTAGGGGTTTCTACATTGGGATTTGCTGTGACTATCCCATTGTTGCTGGGAACGAGAACAAGCATTGGCATAGCCAATAGGTCTCACTTTTGGAACCTTATAAGTATTTAGTTATGCAGCACAATATCCTTGATACAAGAACATCAACTGTTGCATGGCTAAACACTTATAAGGTCCCAAAGGAGAGACCTATTGGCTATGCCAATGCTTGTTTGGGGTAGCCATTGCCATTCATTCATTTGAGTTCCAGAATGCATCAGGTTACCAAATGAAAGCCCATAGCTTAAAACATGGAGTCTGGCGAATGTAGAGCAAGATAGCAACCCTAAAATTCCCTTACAAAGGAGTGCCTAGAGGCCCTCAGTTTGCAGCGTACGCTACAACGTAGAACTCTACCTTATTTGTAAAAAAGCATGTGACGCATTGATCACGTGTGTTTTAGAAACATACTGCATATTCGACTAGTCAGGGATGGACATATCTGGCCCTCTAGGGCTACACTCATGCTAGATTTGCCAGATAAGTGGAGGTTCACGTGCTGGGTATCAAGGAAGGCTACCTTAACGTGTCATCCATCTTACAATGCTAAAACAAGAACACCTTTGAGATTTGTAATAACCACTGTTATTAACAGCCCCTCAAAGCTTCAACATTGACACCAACGGGTTGCTTTAGCTTAATGTGGCGAACCGTCCTGGTCTGCCAGGCACACCCTCGCCTTGTGCAAAAAACAAAAATGAGTTGTCTTCAGTACAGACGGATACTCGTACCTGCACAGAAGATCCGCAACAATGAAAAATAAACCAACGATTTTTTGGGGGGCTTTGTCCACACGATTAGTCTGTACGCGGACGACGTGTTAATATCGCTGTCTGACCCGACGTCCGCTCTTCCGGCTTGCTGGGCGGAACTGGATGCTTTCGCTCGAGCTGCCGGGTTCAAGGTGAATGCAGGGAAATCCTTAGCTCTGGACCTATCGTTGTCACGTTCCACCCGGGACTATCTGCAAACCCTGCTCCCCATTCGTTGGGCGACAGACACGATACCATATCTAGGGATTCAACTGGCCCCATCTCTTCCCAAGGTGGTTCATACTAACTATACACTACTGCGCGGCAGAGTCCGACGGGAGCTCGATCGGTGGCAGCACTACCCCCTCTCTTGGTTAGGCAGGGTTGCGGCGGTCAAGATGACCATTCTCCCGCAGATCCTCTACCTCTTTCGCACTATACCTCTCCGACCGCCTGTCGGATGGATTCGAAAGATGCAAGCCGACTTGGTCCGGTTTATCTGGAACGGTCGGAAACCTCGAATGCGTCGAACACTGGTGTCGTTGGCGCCGGAAGATGGAGGACTTGGGGTTCCTGATCTTGGACTCTACTTTCAGGCAGCTCAACTGAGATATCTGGTGGAGTGGAGCAGATGGGAATCGGAGAAACACTGGTTGTTTCAGGACCAGGCGGTGGCGGCGCGGCCCTTGCAAGAAATTCCCTTCTTGCGTAAACCCCACAGGCCTCCTAATCTGTATGCCTCTTATATTACGTGAGTACCCCTAGAAGTGTGGGATGCCACTAACCTCACCCACGAGCTCACATCTTTCCCTTCTCCACTTACCTCGTTGATTGGAAATCCTGATTTCACCCCTGGGATGGAGGACGCCGCCTTCGCAGGCTGGAGGGCGGCTGGCTGTCGGTTTCTGTATCATGTTTATGGGGCGGAGGGGGTAAACTCGTTCACCCAGATGCGGAGAGACTTTGGGCTGCCGGAGACGGAGAGGCTAAGGTACCTGCAGGTGAGGCACTGGGCGCTTCAGCCACAGGTTCGCTCTGGGGCAAATAGACGTTTCTCCCCCTATGAACGATGGCTCATCACACGCACGTCAGACAAAAATCTCATCTCTGATCTCTATAAGCAGCTGCAGCTTAAACACAAGCACTCACACAATCCTAGCAGGGAATGATGGGAACGGGAATTAGGCAGAACACTGAGTCACAAAGAATGGGAGGGTATTTATTATAGGGCTCGGCACTCTGCATACCACATGGGGCTTACGGAGACATTTACGAAGATTGTGACATATTGGTACTATACTCCGGAACGCTTACATGCGATGGATCGCTCTCGTGGGGCGATGTGCTGGAGGGGTTGCGGCCAGGTGGGAAGCTTAGTCCATTTGCTCTGGGAATGCACACATCTTCAATCCTACTGGACCCAGGTGCTGGATGAAGTGGACAAACACTTCAAGACTGAGATACCGCGCTTTCCAGCCTATGTACTATTGGGTCTTCCCAATCCTCTGACTTACCCACTGTAATCTTGTAGGGGCAGACAGATGGCCATCGCTTTAGGGTCAGCTACACAAAACATACTCACACACTGGCGCACCCCTCAGCTACCGACCTTCACAGGCTGGTTGCACCGTTTTTGGTATGTTCTGTGTATGGAGAAATTAGCACTGACTATGGCGGGGGATAAATATGGTGAGTTGTGGCAGCCCTTTTTATCGCTTTTGGCCGCTGAATTTAGGGAAGTCACATCCCGATATCTTCGGCTGTTGCGCATCACAGAGGTCCGGGGGGAGGGTTGCCGATAGGGGCGATAGGGGTTCGGCAAGGCTTTGGGAAGGACGTGGAGCACGGGGAGGGGCGAGGGCAGGGGAAGGGGCTTTTTAGGGTTTCCGTTTTTCCCTTTCATTTAAGAGTTTCTCCTTGTCAAGGTTACTATTCAACTATGCGCACACTGTTCAGATGATGCTTTACAACGACTTGATCAATGGTTATATCACTGCAGTGTATGATGATCGATTTGTGTACGTAGTTTTGTTTGAAGCCTGCAAACTAATAAAAACATTTAAACCATAAAAGTATCAATGCAGAATACAGGTTGCCTGGTTGTATCCATGCAGACAAGAAATGAGTCTCTCTTTCAAACACTGACCTTTTGATAGCTGTGGAAATAAAAGAAGCAGGTTAAATGTCATTCCATTTTTAACTGTTGATAAAGGCAAATTCTGAAACGAAGAATATTTGGGATTACATTGATGCTAGGAGTACTATTCGTTCACAAACAGTCAGTTTAATTTTGTGCCTTCTCTGAAAATATATACACAATTCCTTCTGTATTTTCCTCTTTATTTTTAACCTATTGATTATCATCAAATACATTTCCTTCTTAGATGTTAGTAAAAATTGCCTTTTTTATAATCGTTTTAACTGGCTCAATACGGGCATCAATGCAGCTGTAGTCACATTTAGGCCCCAGCCTCACATTCCCAAATTTTTCTACCAAAGGTGAATTAGTGTGGCAAAGAGACAGCGTGTGCAATCAAGTAGTACTTTCAGACTGGGAACACTGCTAATGAGGGGGCCTCAACGTGGTGCATCTAAGTGTACCATAACAGGCCTACGCATCATTCATGGCTGCAAAAACCATCCGTATTTTAGGGCCTCAGCCAAAGTAGGGGTTTCTACATTGGGATTTGCTGTGACTATCCCATTGTTGCTGGGAACGAGAACAAGCATTGGCATAGCCAATAGGTCTCACTTTTGGAACCTTATAAGTATTTAGTTATGCAGCACAATATCCTTGATACAAGAACATCAACTGTTGCATGGCTAAACACTTATAAGGTCCCAAAGGAGAGACCTATTGGCTATGCCAATGCTTGTTTGGGGTAGCCATTGCCATTCATTCATTTGAGTTCCAGAATGCATCAGGTTACCAAATGAAAGCCCATAGCTTAAAACATGGAGTCTGGCGAATGTAGAGCAAGATAGCAACCCTAAAATTCCCTTACAAAGGAGTGCCTAGAGGCCCTCAGTTTGCAGTGTGCGCTACAACGTAGAACTCTACCTTATTTGTAAAAAAAGCATGTGACGCATTGATCACGTGTGTTTTAGAAACATACTGCATATTCGACTAGTCAGGGATGGACATATCTGGCCCTCTAGGGCTACACTCATGCTAGATTTGCCAGATAAGTGGAGGTTCACGTGCTGGGTATCAAGGAAGGCTACCTTAACGTGTCATCCATCTTACAATGGTAAAACAAGAACACCTTTGAGATTTGTAATAACCACTGTTATTAACAGCCCCTCAAAGCTTCAACATTGACACCAACGGGTTGCTTTAGCTTAATGTGGCGAACCGTCCTGGTCTGCCAGGCACACCCTCGCCTTGTGCAAAAAACAAAAATAAGTTGTCTTCAGTACAGACGGATACTCGTACCTGCACAGATCCGCAACAATGAAAAATAAACCAACGATTTTAAACCACCTTTCAAAGGGACTGACTGGCATTTATAGAGAGGACGGGCCAGGCTTTAAGTGGGACGAGAAAACTTGGGGGTGAGAGGGTCTCTCAAAGGGGCCTGGCCTAGGTAATTAAGAGCGTGGCTAATTACACATTAGCTAAAAATCTGTGCTTAGCACTGATATTTTGCTACCTTTCTCTTTTCCAGATATAATTACTAATATACACCTAAAAAAAAAGCCCGGACTAATGGCTTTGTCAATGATCGTTAGCTGCAGAAGTTAAACAACAATGGCTTTGTTGTACATAATATTGAAAATTCTTCAGTTCTGAAATGATGAGACTGTGAAATAACGATAACCAGTCTTTTTGAAGTTACACCTATGGCCGGTCACGGGTGGCAATATGCCAAGTTAAAAGACTTTTATTTTTTTCATTCCGAGGGTGAGGGGGAAATTGGAGCGGCCGATTGGGACCCGTCTCAGCACCTGCTTTGTAATACTGCTGGTGCTCGGCACCGCAGGACAACACCTGTTGTGTAATATCTGGTATCCCCTCGGAATCGTGTATCCCCTTGCCTTCGGCAGAATCCGGAGGTCCTGTCTATTGGACACCTCGGACGAGCCCACGGAAGCCCCGCCCACCGCTGGAGAGGCGAGCCTCGGCTTTAGCAGGCAGAAGCAGCAGCGCTCCGAGACAAGCTGCTGTTGGAACTGCACCTTTCTGCTCTAAAGCCGAGGAGCCATCGCATTCATACAGGGTTAAGACGCCGTTTGTCGATTCACTCATGACAATTGTAAAAGTACAAATTATAAGAAATCGTAGGATTGGAAGCGGCAGTCCGTAAACAGGATGCTTAAAACTGCACATGACCCGAAATGCTTGGTGGCATGTCTTCTATGTTCGTATTATTTTACTAGGAGCCCTTGTTGTAAGAGTTGTTTTCCCTCTAACTTGTATTTCGGACACGCTTTCACTCATTTAAAAAGCAACAGAGGAAATGCCACATTAGTACTGCGAAATGCGTGTACTTTGCTCCAACTTTAAAACTCTCTGCCAGACATTCGTTTTTTAATTAATTGAGGGGTTTACATCTGTGTAAGCACAGCGCTATGTTGTATATTGTCACATGTATTATGATCATTTTTAAGTTTATTTTTATAATGGGGTTTTGGTAAAGCGCTACAAGACACAAAATCCCTGCCCCAGAGCGCTTTGGGTGCGGACATGTACCAAGGGCACAACCAGAGGCGCAACTAGAGCCACATTGAGGAGGGGGGGGGGGAGGGGGGATGGGCTAAGAAGAAATTATGGGGGGGGGGGGTGATTCTTCAAGCAAAATGCAGCTCGCAGGGGCTCTAAGAAAGGGTGAAAAACATCAAAGCCTCATTAACAAGCAAAAGGTCTTTTAAAGACCCTTGAAGAACTTGGGTGCTGTTCTGTGTGTGCCCGAGAAGCTTTCTCAACCCCCGCTGACACACACGATGTGCTGAAGCCCTTTGAGTCCAATGGGCGTTGCGCGCCTGAGCAGAAGACCTGAACTTCGGGGGCGGGGGAGGGGGTTGGCTGAGACTCCCAGCCAGGGCTGGCCCTAGCACTGGTTGCTCACAGTGTAACAGTCTTTTTTGGGGCCCCCTGCCCCATTTCCTCCTGCTTCATGAATTCCCTCACTACCAGTCACCAACAATGCACCTCATCTCGCTGTAGGACCTTTCTGACAAAAATTTAATTTTTTATAGCGCTACTTATAGTTTACTTACACTCAGTTCTGTGATCTGCATGGTACATTTTCTTGGTAGCAGGCACATTAACCCTCTGCACTGTGTGGGTGGCAGGAGGGCCCATGTGAGTGCACTGTGAGCGATGGGACAGTGTGAGAGTACGGTGAGTGAGGTGACCATATGAATTTGGGCACACATGTTAGTGCAGAGTGAGACTAATGAATGCATGGTTAGTGATGGGCTTGTTTGAGTGAGATTGCAGAGTGAGCATTGAGGGTGACAGGTGAGTAAAGTGTCACATAAGTGCAGGGTGAGTAGTGTTCTCGTGTGACTACAGGGTGAGGTACAGGGTGAACAGCGCAAGTGCATTGTGATTGCAGAGTTATCACTGTGAATGCAGGGTGAGCGGGTGAATGGTGTGAGTGCATGGTGATCAGTGTGAGTGCATTGTGATCGCTATGAGTGCATGGTGAGCGTGAAAGTGAAGGGGCGAGAATGAGGAGTGAGTTGTCTGAATGCAGGGTGCATTCCCAGACACTTGGAGTAACTCAGCATGTTATTGAAGGTGGCGTAGGGTTTCAGATAACAGTTAAATTATTGCTAATATGTAGGGCTTTGAGTGGGATAAAAAAACGGGGGGGGGGGTTCTCTCAAAGGGGCATGGATGATATGATGAAAACATTTATGCTAAAAATCTGTGCTCAGCATTATGTGCCACCCGACTGGTATTTCGCTGCCTCTGTTATTGCCTCCAAATAAGTAACATTGCACGTACAACAAGCCAGGACTATTGGCTTTGTCAAAGGTTGTTAGTTGCATAAAGATAAATACACTATGTGCATACATACAACTATGGCTTTGTGGTATATTATAATAGAAAATGCTTTAGTTCTTGCGCAAGCATTTATGGCGTAATGGATAGAGCTGTCAACTTTGGTGCTGAGTAAGCAGGTTTGAGTCTCAGCGTCGGCTCAACATCCTGTGTTATAAGGGCAAATCACGTAATCATCCGTGCCTACCAAAAAATAAATGAAGACGGTGTTGATGTAAAGCACTTTGAGTTTGGCAATACAGAACAGCAAAAAAAATAAAGTTACATCAAAACAGTGATCTGCTGCAGAGTTAAGATTTGTTTCCATTCCAGTATGAAGGTGAAAATGTAGAGCCCTATAGATACCCGTCTCGGCACCTGCTTTTAAGAACTGCAGTGCTGAGCACCGGCAGGAACCGGCCCACTTAAAGTCCTGCTATTATGGCATTAATCAGGGATTAAGGGAAGAGGAAATAAATAATGTGCTGATCCTGCAACAAACTTCCAGTCTTATGATTAGGGTTGCCAGCTCATTAGTTTGATGTCCCAGACGGTACAAAAATGAACCGTCACATAATGCCGTATTTTCAGCATTTGTTTGTGCATACTTCAAACAGCAAATATATATATCAAGCACTTTTAATTGTGTTCTAGGGCTGCCTGAATGATCCATGACTGATAATTAAAGGGAACAAAGACAGAGAAGTCACATTACAAATGAATACATACTTTTTTATTTATAACCCTATTTAGGGTCAAGACAAGGTCTTTGCAGGCTCTTTAAACAACACATGGCTGGCATTTTTCTTTCGGCAACCTTACATTGCATTCCTTTTCATGAAATGCATTCTTACACTACGACAGTAAATGTAAAATACAAATGTAAGGGGGCCCAGGGGGTACTGGAACCAGAAAAAAAACTAAGCCTCGGTGACCAGTTTACAAAGGTATGTAAATATGCGAATGGTCTTTAAAGACCTGTGAAAAACTCGGGCGTGCCGGACACTCCAGACACTACCCAGCCTAGCCCACAGCAGCCCGAGCTGCAGCAGCATGGGCTGGGACACACGACGGGAGGGGCTGAAGCCCTTTCAGCCCTAAGGACACTGCATGCTTGGCATGTACAAAATAAGCGGTCCTAATGCCGAGCACTTTCATGAGATGCAGGTATGCAGTAAGGGATTCTCAAGAAGGATAACATTCCAAAACCATGAAGAACTAAGTCCCTGATGTTTATTTGAAGACAGCAATTGCCAGTACATTAGAACCATTTTTCCTTTAAAAAGTTATGAAGATTTAAAAAAACTGGGGTGGTGTGTCTAAGGTGCGCAGTGTGTATCTATCTGTCTATCTATCTATCTATCTATCTATCTATCTATCTATCTATCTATCTATCTATCTATCTATCTATCTATCTATCTATCTATCTATCTATCTATCTATCTATCTATCTATCTATCTATCTATCTATCTATCTATCTATCTATCTATCTATCTATCTATCTATCTATCTATCTATCTGTCTGTCTGTCTGTCTGTCTGTCTGTCTATCTATAGATATATTTTCTCTAAGTTCAGGTGCACCCTACTTATTCTTTAAAAGCGGGTGTTATATTGCCCAAATGGTGATAACTCAAGGCTATTAAATGAAACACACATATGTGGTTCCACGTTATGGTGATGTGTTTAACAATACAATCGACGTTGTTGATTCAATGTTCTTCTATCCTTATAGATACCAATTTGTTTTCGAGGCTACTAGGGCGATTTCCCCCTCTTTTTCTGACATGCTAATATTGCATGTTTTGTTTTGAAAAATAGGCATACAATATTTATAAAAAACAATAGATATATTTTGAGTGCAGTAGGGATCATATTAGGTCCTGACGAACAAGCCGTGGGGACGGCTTACTAAACATGTTGACCCAGTAGGGGGCATCACATTAAAGTATACCCCCTACGCATCCCGATTTAAAATATTTCCAGCTAGGGAAGTGAATAAAATTAGTTTTTTTCCACTAGCCAGGGAATTTTTATAACTCACTTCATTTTCTTCACAGACCCTACCTCTCTCACTCCAACAGCATACATTACCTATTTTCAAAAAATAGTGCTCCCACGTACTCGTAGGTTGAAGCACGCCCCGCCCCTTAGAAGGACGGGAAGACCCCTATGATGAAGCATGACACTAAGGAATTCTTCGTGTGTGAGGGGATTTTTAAAAACACTTAGTGCCTTTCCATGACATCTCATGGATCACTAATACACCTTTCCCCTTATCACAAAAAAATGAAAAACAATTCTTCGTATTGAAGGGTAGAATCTTATTGTTTATAAAAAGGTTGAACAGGAGGTTGATTCTATCTCGTTACCTCTTTACTCCCTCCCCCATTTGTTATTTTTCTTATCTATCTATCTAGTCATCACGGCACAGAACACTGTATCGAGCTCGGAAGGATGGGAGGCTCACCAGGCCCATCGTGCCGGTACTTTGAGGCACAATGTATCAAGCTCGGAAGGGTGGGAGGCTAGCTAGTCCTGTCATCCCTTCTGCAGACAATCTGGCTGTTGTAAGCATGCAGAAGATTTCCAGAACACCCATGCACACAGTACCTCAGAATGAAGGTGGTCTGACTAGCCCTTGGGCCAGCACACTGATGCACATTCTATCGAGCTCGGAATGTTAAGATGCTGACTAGGCCCCTTGTACCACCACCCTGATGCACACTCTATCGTGCTCAGAAGTATAAGATGCTGACTAGGCCCATCGTGCCAGCACTCTGATGCACACTCTATTGAGTTCAAAAGGATAAGTTGATGAGTAGGTCCCTCTTGCCAGCACTCTGATGCAAACACTATCCAGCTTGGAAGGGTAAGATGCTGATTACGCACCTCATGCCAGTACTCTGACGCATACTAGATCCCGCTTGGAAGGATAAGATGTTGACTAGGCCCTTCGTACCAGTACTCTAATACGTATTATATCCAGCTTGGAAGGATAAAATGCTGACCAAACCCCTTGTGCCACCACTCTGATGCACACCCTATTGAGCTCAGAAGGATAAGATGCTGACTAGGTCCCTCGTGCCACCACTCATATTCAAACTGTATCAACCTTGGAAGGGCGGAAGGCTAACTAGGCCCATCGTGCCAGCAATCTGATGCGTGCTATATCCAGCTCAGAAGGGTAAGATGCTGACTAGTCCCCTTGTGCCATTACTCTGGTGCACAGTCCATTGAGCTCAGAAGGATAAGATGCTGATTAGGCACTTCTTCGAGCCAGCACTCTGATGCGTGCTATATCCAGCTTGGAAGGATAAGATCCTGATTAGGCCCCTTGTGTCAGCACTCTGATGCGTGCTATATCCAGCACGGAAGGATAAGATGCTGATCAGGGACCTCGTGCCAGCACTCTGATGCATACTATAACCATCTCAGAAGGATAAGATGCTGACTAGGCCCTTCGTGCCAGCACTCTGATGCGTGCTATATCCAGCTTGGGAAGATAAGATGCTGACTAGGCCCTTCGTGCCAGCACTCTGATGCCAACTGTATCAACCTTGGAAGGACGAATGGCTGAATAGGCCCATCGTGACAGCACTCTGATGCGTACTATATCCAGCTCAGAAGGATAAGATGCTGACTAGGCCCTTCGCGCCAGCACTCTGATGCCAACTGTATCAACCTTGGAAGGACGAATGGCTGAATAGGCCCATCGTGACAGCACTCTGATGCGTACTATATCCAGCTCAGAAGGATAAGATGCTGACTAGGCCCTTCGTGCCAGCACTCTGATGCGTGCTATATCCAGCTTCGGAAGATAAGATGCTGACTAGGCCCTTCGTGCCAGCACTCTGATGCCAACTGTATCAACCTTGGAAGGATGAATGGCTGAATAGGCCCATCGTCACAGCACTCTGATGCGTACTATATCCAGCTCAGAAGGATAAGATGCTGACTAGGCCCTTCGTGCCAGCACTCTGATGCGTGCTATATCCAGCTTGGGAAGATAAGATGCTGACTAGGCCCTTCGCGCCAGCACTCTGATGCCAACTGTATCAACCTTGGAAGGACGAATGGCTGAATAGGCCCATCGTGACAGGACTCTGATGCGTACTATATCCAGCTCAGAAGGATAAGATGCTGACTAGGCCCTTCGTGCCAGCACTCTGATGCGTGCTATATCCAGCTTGGGAAGATAAGATGCTGACTAGGCCCTTCGTGCCAGCACTCTGATGCCAACTGTATCAACCTTGGAAGGACGAATGGCTGAATAGGCCCATCGTGACAGCACTCTGATGCGTACTATATCCAGCTCAGAAGGATAAGATGCTGACTAGGCCCTTCGTGCCAGCACTCTGATGCGTGCTATATCCAGCTTGGGAAGATAAGATGCTGACTAGGCCCTTCGTGCCAGCACTCTGATGCCAACTGTATCAACCTTGGAAGGACGAATGGCTGAATAGGCCCATCGTGACAGCACTCTGATGCGTACTATATCCAGCTCAGAAGGATAAGATGTTGACTAGGCCCTTCGTGCCAGCACTCTGATGCGTGCTATATCCAGCTTGGGAAGATAAAATGCTGACTAGGCCCTTCGTGCCAGCACTCTGATGCCAACTGTATCAACCTTGGAAGGATGAATGGCTGACTAGGCCCTTCGTGCCAGGACTCTGATGCGTGCTATATCCAGCTTGGGAAGATAAGATGCTGACTAGGCCCTTCGCGCCAGCACTCTGATGCCAACTGTATCAACCTTGGAAGGACGAATGGCTGAATAGGCCCATCGTGACAGCACTCTGATGCGTACTATATCCAGCTCAGAAGGATAAGATGCTGACTAGGCCCTTCGTGCCAGCACTCTGATGCATGCTATATCCAGCTTGAGAAGATAAGATGCTGACTAGGTCCTTCGTGCCAGCACTCTGATGCCAACTGTATCAACCTTGGAAGGACGAATGGCTGAATAGGCCCATCGTGTCAGCACTCTGATGCGTACTATATCCAGCTCAGAAGGATAAGATGCTGACTAGGCCCTTCGTGCCAGCACTCTGATGCGTGCTATATCCAGCTTGGGAAGATAAGATGCTGACTAGGCCCTTCGTGCCAGCACTCTGATGCCAACTGTATCAACCTTGGAAGGACAAATGGCTGAATAGGCCCATCGTGATAGCTCTCTGATGCGTACTATATCCAGCTCAGAAGGATAAGATGCTGACTAGGCCCCTCGTGCCAGCACTCTGATGTATACTATATCTAGCTCGGAAGTATAAGATGCTAACAAGGCCCCTCGTGCCAGCACTCTGATGCATACTATATCCCGCTTGGAAGGATAAGATGCTGATCAGGCCCCTCTTGTGGGCACTCTGATTCGTACTATAACCAGCTCCAAAGGACAATATGCTAATTAGGCCCCTCATGCCAGCACTCTGATCCATATTCTATCCAGCTCGGAAGGATAAGATGCTGACTAGACCCCTCGTGTCAGCACTCTGATGTGTACTGTATCCAGCTCAGAAGGATACGATGCTGATCAAGCCCCTCTTTCCAGCAGTCTGATGCACACTCTATTGAGCTTGGAAGGATAAAATGCTGACTAGGCCCCTTGTCCCAGCAATCCGAAGCACATCGACCTTTGGAAGAATGGAGAGCTTTCTGTGCCCATCATACCAGCACTCCGCTGTATACTATATCCAGCTTTGAAGGATAATATGCTGACTAGGCCCCTCGTGCCAGCACTGTGATGTGTTCTATATCCAGCTCGGAAGGGCAAGATGATGACTAGACCCCTCTTGCCAGCACTCTGATGCATACTACATTAAGCTCAGAAGGATAATATGCTGACTGGGACCCTCGTCCCAGCAATCTGAAGCACACTATCGACCTTGGAAGGACAGAGGGCTGACTAGGCCCGTCGTACCAGCACTTTGGTGCACACTCTATCGAGCTCAGAAGGATAAGATGCTGACTAGGCCCATCCTAGCACTCTGATGTGTACTACATTCAGCTCAGAAAGGATAAGATGCTGACTAGGCCACTCGTGCCAGCACTCTGATGCACACTCTATCGAACTCAGAAGGATAAGATGCTGACTAGGCCCCTCATCCTAGTACTCTGAAACACACTGTATCAACTTTGGAAGGACGGAGGGCTGACTAGGCCCTTTGTGCCAGCACTCTGATGCATGCTAAATACAGCTCAGAAGGATAAAATGCTAATTAAGCCCTTCATGCCAGCACTCTGATGCATACTATATTCAGCTCGGAAGGATAAGATCCTGATTGGGCCCTCGAGCCAGAACTCTGATGCGTACTATATCCAGCTCAGAAGGATAAGATGCTGATTAGGCACCTCGTGCCAGCACTCTGATGCATACATATTACAGCTTGGAAGGATAATATTTTGACTAGGCCCCTCATGCCAGCACCCCGATGCACACTCTATTGAGCTCAGAAAGATAAGATTCTGAAAATTCTCTCGTGTCAGCTCTTCGATGCATACTATATCCAGCTGGGAAGGATAAGATGCTGACTTGGCCCCTCGTGCCAGCACTCTGATGTGTACAACATTCAACTCGGAAGGATAAGATGCTGACTAGGCCCCTTGTGCCAGCACCCTGGTGCATACTACATTCAGCTCTGAAGGATAAGATGCTGACTATGACCCTCGTCTCAGCATTCTGAAGCACACTGGAATGACGGAGAGCTGACTGGGCCCTTCGTGTCAGCACTCTGATGCATACTATATCCAGCTCAGAAGGATAAGATGCTGATTAGGCCCTTGTGCCAACATTCTGATGCATACTATAAACAGCTCAGAACTGTGACAGGGAACCTACTATCCAGGCCTTCCCTGCTGGAGTTTCGGTCAGCAGCAGGAGGCCAGACCCGTGTCTGTGGCTGCAGCATCCATTTTGTGATGCCAGGGCTCTATTAGATTTCTACCAGGTATACCAGTACTGCTAATTCTCTCCCTCTAGAAGGGTGGGATCATATCATCACATCAAGAACTGATGTTGGGTTATGATTCCAAGGTGTTTGACACCAAACACAACATGTTTCCCTGCAGCCAGTCCAAAGTTAGCATTAACTGTTTTAGATATAATGCACTTAAGAGTATATGGTCAGCCTGCACCACTGACCACCCCGGAGAAGAGATTCCGAAGGCTGCAGGGGGGCTCAGCTCATGCCTGGGCACCCTCTCACATATAACCAAGCACCCTGCCTTCAGGAATGATAAGGCCTGCCATAGGGGTAACTAATAGGTTACTATGTACAGTGATAGGTGAGGTATAGTGAACCTATACCTCAGTAAGGGGTGCATGCACCACCTTACCCAGGCTGCAGTAGCAGACCTGTGGTGTCATTTTGCATGGCTTTCCAGGGGTGGCACTATACATGCTTCAGCCCCTGGTAGGCCTCTGGGGTACCTATGCCCTGGGTACATAGTACACCATATACTAGGGACTCACAAGGGTACCACAGAATCCAATCTGGAGTGTACCTAAAGTACATGCAATCAATTTATAAGAGAAAGCAGATAGGCTGGGGACCTGAATAGCATGTTCCCAGCCAAACTAAGTCAAAAACCATCAAAACACCAGGAAAAAAGTGGGGGCAACCATGCAATCAGATTCCACCACACTACACTCTTCACCAGATGCAACCCTACACTATCTTCCTTCTGGTACTTCCAGCTTCTTTACAGTCCTCCACATAGCAATGCAACATTCCCCAACAAACTTCTAGGCACAGTTTAAAACATGATAACACTATATTCCAATCTATGCATTCTGGGTGACCTCAACATTTGGTTTGACAAACTCAATATGCCCCCATCCAAAAACGATCCTCATTGGCCTAGACGCACTGAACCTGCATCAGATCTTCCACAAACCCACACACATTACTGGACACAACCTAAATGTTACTTTTGATTCACATCGTCAGACCACCATTTGCTTGCTTTCCAACATAAAACTACGCAAAGCAACGCACCTAAAACCACTTTACGTGCATCCACCTACTGACCGTGGAACAAACTCAATTTGGAACACTTAGAAACACAGCTAACATCCAGTACAGATATAGATACTACAAATTCAGTTACAAAACGATATGAGTGGCTACAGGAAGCTTTTGATATCCTAATACCACTAAAATCTGAACAACAGAACAAAAGAAAACAGGCACCTTGGAGAAATACAGAGATAAAAAAGATAAAATAACAAATTAGAATGCTGCAACAGGCCTGGCTCAAAACAAACACCAATCAAGACAAACTGTGCCGAAGAAACCTAACAGATTATACAAGACAGCTATCGAAAAATCTCAGAAAAGGTACTATTCAGAATGAATTCAAAATGCTAAATGTGTAAATAAAGAATTCTATAAAAGTCTCACTGAATTTCGTAAACCAAATTGCGTAGAACGAGCTCATCCCGTTACTCAAGGTTTCACAGACAAACTGTCGAATCATTATATGGCCACAACAGAACCATTGTACTCATATTTAAAACAAAAAAGCACCATCACTGACCCTTTTCCAAAACAAACAACCCAAGAATACTCTAACCCAGCCTCTCCATTTCTTCCAACAATTTTCACACGATTAATTTATCAACCTTGTCAAAGCAAGTAGTCCACCACAAACCTTCAAGAGTATTCTTCTAACAACCTCTGCTGCCACACCATTAAGAAAAAATCATTAACAATTCCTTAACTATAGGAACATTTCCAGAAGAACTAAAAAAGTAATTCATACGCCCAAAAATAAACCTGAACCCGCTGAACCCTGACAACCATAGACCGATTACAAATGGACCTTTCCTGGACAAACTGATAGAAAGAGCAGCATTTGCCCAGATGTCCCAGTTCATTGAAGATAATACTATACTTTCAGATTTTCAAACAGGATTCTGTCCAGGAAGAGTGTAAGAAGCTGGCTCTCTATATACTATACCAAAGTAAGGTATAGTGTTCACAGAGTCCAGGGAGTCTCCAGAGGTATAGCAGAGGCTGAATTAGGTAGGTACCCACAGCTCTCTTTGTGGTAGTATGGGTGAGCAGGTAGGCTTATCCAGAGAGTGTGTTAAGCATTTATTGTATTCACTTAATCAAGGACTAATACACACACTCAGATACCGATTCCAGACCAATGACGTAAGTATAAAAAAGACATACTTATGTATTATTTTAGAACCAAGCAGGACTTGGCACAGGTGAGTAAAATATACCTAAAATGCAATACTGTTCATGGAAATGCAGTTGTACTAGAAATTGCAGTTGTTACAGGTTTGTATCACTTTTAAATGCAGTTTGTATCATAGAGTTAGTACTTTCAGATTACTTTTTCGTTACTTCAGGATTACAGTGAGTACACCTTAAGATACCTACATACAAGGTAAGTATGACTTTTTATACTTTGCAGGAATTCCTTTTCTTCATACAACACAGTTCAACACTTAGATATTTTTTAGGCCCAATATCTCTTTACATGGGTTCCTATGTGGGAAAAGTGTTAGTGGTTTTGGAGGTAAGTACACAACCTACAAGGGTGAGTTTTGGGGATTAGGACCAAGGTCACTCAATCTGCACCACCAACGGCACTGGGGCAGCTGGGTGTAGAGTGCAGGGGCCCAATGTTAGCCAATGGGGCTAAGGGGGCCTTGGGTTAGGGACTGCTGACAAGCAGGCCATTCGGTTGTGGGAGGGAAGCTCTTGGGGTTAATATCAGCACTGCAGGACCCAATGTCCAGCACAGCTGCACCACCAGCTGCACTCGGGCGGCCAGGTGCAGGGTGCAAATTGGACATTAGGGACCCTGTGCTTTCCAATGGAGAACTTCGGTTTCTGGAAGATGCTGAAGGCTTGGGCTGGGAAACTGTTTGAAGCGCGACCATTGGCTGGGGAAGTAAGAACGGATCTTGGGGGATACCAGGGCACAGTTGGTTGGGCCACCCAAGGCCGTGGGGGTTTGGATGCAGGGGTGTCTTCTGGCGTCGGCTTTTCATACCAGCTCTCGTGGCGGCTGGGAGACCCTTCAGTCGTCATCTAGAGTCTTGTGGGAGGTTGAGGATTGCCAGATTCCAGGCCAGGATCACTGGAGAGCCCTCCTTGGGGTGTCGGGACACTCAAACTCGGGTCATGGGCGTCCGGTGCAGAGTGGTGCAATGTAATCTGGATTCTGGAGGTGAGTCTTTGGTTGAGCAAATCCGGTGCTCAAGGGAGACAGAGAAGGTCGCAAGGCAGGTCGTCTGGGCTGTAGGGGTTGCTGGCTGCTGGACTAGCCAGGGTTCTTGCTGTTGGCAGGTCATAGCCGGGATAGGCTAGTAGGGCTGGGTCCAAGGCAGTTGGTGTCCTCTTCTCCTTCTTGGATCAGCACGGCTCTTCGGTCCTTCTTCTTTCTTCCTCAAACCTGAAGAGGCAAGGTTCAGGGTTGCCCCTAAATACTAGATTTAGGGGCATTAAAGGAATGTGCAGGTCTGGACCAATAGGTCCGTTCCTTGGGCGGGTACACCCCCTATCATGCCACCCTCCACTGGGAGGGGGTATGATACTCTTCCTAATTGGCTGAGTCTCAACATCTTCAAGATGGAGGGGACTGAGATGTGTGCTTCACCTCGCCTATCCCACCGGAGGGGTGGGGTTGGCATAGGTGGGCACTTCTCTCTTCCTAGCTTGGATTTCCTGCCTATTCTCCTGCCCACAGTGGGGGCCAAAAGTAGTGGGAGACAGTTGCTGGGGGCAGTAAAAGGCAGGGACAGTGTGCAAAGGTGTCAGGCTTTGAAGCTTCCCCTCTTGTGGAAATATGGATTTTTCTGGTCAGTTATGTCCCCTATCTTGGACCCCAACGGTTCTATGTGCATGTTACAAGTACATGTATGTTCCCTCCAGTTCCAGTTATGAAGACGCAAACACATGTGCGTCCACCGTCA
This sequence comes from Triturus cristatus, assembly GCF_964204655.1. Lineage (NCBI taxonomy): Eukaryota > Metazoa > Chordata > Amphibia > Caudata > Salamandridae > Triturus > Triturus cristatus. Next base: position 1,108,381,261 of record NC_140592.1, on the reverse strand, counting down.
ACATGTCCTCTGTCAGATCCGCCATGAATAGGCCGGATATTCCATTCCTAAGTATGAAAGGCCACCGGTTTTATATGGTTCACTTATGCCATTTTACAGTCCAGGCAAGTAGGCCCTGATTCTGTCATCAAACTCCTCTTGCCTTCTGCTTCTGAAAACTCCAGTCTGAGCCTGCATCTGTGACCATGAACTTTGTCTCATTCCCTGCGCGGCTCACGAAGCCTGACATCAGCCTATTCTCTGCCAAGAACTGTATTACACCTTCGAGTTATCTGCTTCGCCCCTCAGCCGATGCATTCCTGTCTAGTAGTTTAAGTAAACATCCTTCCAGCTACCGAGCAATGGCTCGGCTTCTCTGTCTTTATGCAAGTAATTCATAGTCCTGTTACCATGGAATATTCCTACCCCCTCGCATTTAGTACAGACACTTAGACGCTTGTACACGCACGCACAGTCAGTATAGAATAGATTCTGCACGAGAGTCCTTCTTTTGTGGATAACATAGTTCTTTAAACATAGGATGTTAGATATGATTTGGGATTAGGTTGACTTGACCCTCCAGACTTTTCGTCCCCACATGTAGAGCTAAATGTCAAGTCCCCTTCACCCCCTGGTTGCACGTCAATCACACGTCATGCTGCTGCGCGCGCATCTATGCCAAGTATTATCTTATAGATCCACCTATATATGACATCGTAACCAATTATGTTCCTTTTTACTCCTTATTACGCCCATTTTCGGTTACGCATATGAATCGTCATTTTCCTTATCAATTGTTACGCCTACTGCCTTCGCTTCATTGTAATGTATGTTCTATAAAAATCATTTCTTGTCAATAAAGTATGTACTTCACTTCCTGAACCTCCGTGGTGATGGAACTTGGAGCAACCGATTATAATCGATCATTGGAATAAAGCCCATTCCGAACCTCTAATACCACGGATTCTGCCTCTTATTTTACTGAGCTATTTTATTATGTTTCTGTATCAAATTAAGTCCCGGTAATGAATTTTATTTACCACATGAATGGCGCCCGAACAGGGACACTTTCTCATCTCACGCACCGGCGGTGAGTTGCAGGCCCGGTCTCCTGCCACAGCTGGACGGACAATAACGCGTACCAGCAGGATTTCCTGTATCTCCCTCCGGTCAAGCGGGGGCGACTGAGGCTGCGATCAACACCCAGACGAGGCGGTGAGAAGTGCGAAGTATCCCGACCAGAGCCTAGCTGAGAGAGCAAGATCCGAGGTATACAGAGGCCCACCAGTTCCCGAAGTTCGAAGTCGAGTCCAGTTTCCGACGAGTCGAGTCGAGTCCAGTCCGGTCCAAGTTCAGTTTCCGAGGCCTTCCGTTTCCGAAGCTACCCGGTGAGTACCATTACTGGGGAGGCATTTCTGACGTGCACATAGGTTGTGCCGGTCAAGACGGGTTTGGGTACACAAATCCGGTCTGCACTGTTTTAGCAGTGTATATGTACTGTTTAGCAGTATATCAAGTATTCCGAAGTATCTAGTTATTGTCAAAGAATTATGCTTGGTGATTAGTTATGCAGACGATCATCATTGTTGGTTATTTTAAAGGTTAAAAAAATGTTTAATGTTTAATGTTTGATGTGTTAAACGTCCTGCATATTGTGGTATGAATGGTTGTTCATTATTGTGCTTTTGTACTAAGTGTGTTCAAGATTAAGTATCGGATCAGTTGTCAATATGCCGCTCTTTTCGAAATTAAGACAAATCACTACTAGAAAAGGGGTACTCGAAGAAGCCGTCCCTATTCCTCCTAGGGACACTCCAGGGCACTTCATGTATCACAAACATGGCTTAGACGCTATATTATTTCTTGATTTATGGGTAGACTACACCAAGGAATTACCAGAAAGTCAGAGGTGGCCCGCAGCGGGGACCTGGGATGCAGAGTGCATCATGAAAGTCGAGGAAGAGTTATGGAAAAGGAAAGTCAGACAGTCACAGAAAGACGCCGTTGAGTTATGGCGTAAAGAATCTCATAGACGCACAGAAAAAGCACTCCGACAGGAAGAAAAGAATAAAGAGAGTTCAAATAAAGTTCGAGAAAATCTATTAATTGAGGAAGGTATCCGAGTGAAATCAGAACAAGTGGATAGACAAAGAAATGCCCTTATGAATGGTATGTATCCCCTTCTAGCCGAAGGATTACCTAAGGCTACTCCAGAGATACCGAAAGACTTGCCACCCCCATTATTCCCAATAAAGGTACACCCTAAGGGGCATCCTAGAACCGCAGAAGATGTTTTTCTTTCCTCATATTTAGATGACGCAGCTCCCGAATATGCTAATTCCGCCCCACATAGACCGCATACCAGGGAGGTTCAACGCCAAGATCCAGTACCCGTATCCCTACAGCAACAGATCGAGTCACAAGTTCCGGCAAGCACATCTGTTTCTACATCCGTTCCTACAGCTACTTCTATAGCTGTGTCCACACCTATAGTTGCTGTGTCACGTTCAACGAATCCTTTCACACCCGACACCCCAGATGGGGCTACGGGAGGTGCTACCAATATTTTTTCTACGCCACCCAGAATAAATAAACGTACTTTTCAAGAGTCAGCACATTCACGTACCCCCAAACTCATAAATGCCCGTACGCTTAAGGAACTTCTTATAGATTGTAGATATGACCCTGTGCCCGGCAAAGAAGACGAAATGATCATGGCATCATTGCGTATCAGACGAGCCGCAGTGTATTTAGGGAAGTTACCAGGAATGACTGCGCATCTAGATAAAATATATCATTTTGTCCAAACAGGGCGAGATCCAGAATGTATTAACAGAGCTATGGAATACCAGAAAGTGGAGATACAGGGGGAACTGTTACGTTTCCTCATAAATTGTGTGATCAGAAATGAAGACCGACCGGGGGTAGACCCGGAAGCAATGCAAATTCTTACCAGATGGAGCCAGAATATATCAGAAGGTAGACATGATAAGCAAAATTGTATAATAGCCATGTGCCGAAAGATCCGTAAAGAAATAGAACGCCTACACGAAGAAAGATTAGCGGTAGACGAGTTCGAACAAAGCGAGGAGGAAGGGTCAGGACTGCCCGCAGGACAGTCAGACACCATAGCCTATGTAGGTAGAGGAAGATCTTGTAATAGTAATAGATGTCTTATTGACCCGATACGTCCGACATGTCCAGATAATAACAGGAATTTCCAAATACCTATAATTAACATCAGGTCTAACGAGCATTCGTTCCAAGCCGCCGACAAACTACTCCGAGAACGAAGGGGTTATCATTTTCTCGATTCTATGGATGAACAAGAATTAGCCAGGGCAGCTGTCCATTGGGTGGACAGTCCCGGAAAATATAGTGATGATACAGTAGCACGCACATTTTTGAATCTCACCCCAGATGAACAGCGGTTAGCTGGGATTTATATGATTCAACAACTCATTATACTATATCAGAGTCAGCATTCGGACCCTGGTCCCTTACCTGACATATTGACTGAATTGCTTATGAATAGATGGAGAGGTTCAGGTACTAAATTAATTAAAGAAATTCTAGAATCAAGAAAGCAGTATATTCTTTTTGTATGTTCAGACCGTGTCTCATTGCCCATCAAGGAAAGAACCACGTATCACATGGATAGACAGAATCCCTTACGAGAAGTGCACCCAATAAAGGGCGAGGACAACGAGTTTAAGCGCGTATTTGTATATACGCCCATATCGAAAATAGAATTGTTAGAAATGAAGAAAGTGGTACCCAGTCATGACAAAGATCCAGCGGGTTTTCACCGAGAAATTAAAGACATGTTACTCATGGGAGAGTATACCTATCCCGACATTATGACAATATTAAAGGTATTGATGCCTGCTGGCATTTATGAGAAACTCAGGGAAAAAGAGTGGGAGGTAGGAGACCAAAAGATAGAATGGTCAGTATTAGAAGCGGAAGAAAAGGCCCGAACTGCAGGAGCAGGACTTGGGGATAAAACTAAAGCACTACCAGGTTTATTAGTACAGGTACTGCCACGTTTATTAACTACGAAAAAGGAAGATTGGGGTACAATTTCAGCCTGTAAGCAGAAGCAAGATGAAGACACTAGTGATTACTATGCCCGATTTGAAAAATGTTTTGGTATAAATAGTGGCCTAAAAGCAAGTAGCGAATCATACCCACATCTGTTTGTAACAAAATTAGTAGAAATGCCCTGCCCCAAGTAAAGAATAGAGTATTAAAATTCGAGAGTACCTGGCAAGGTAACACTCCATCACAAATGTTACAAATGTTACAGTACCATCACAATAGAATTAGAGAGGAACAAGAACATGAACACAGACGCATGAAAGACACGAAAATGAAAATGCTAGTTTCTCAGACAGTTCCAGCTGAAGGACATAAAAAGGGTATGACACATTCCGATTCAGCAGGACCTGTAAAAGGGACATGCAATTATTGTAAAAAGCCAGGTCATTACGTACACGATTGTCCAGTTTTGAAACATAATATCACCATAGGTAAAACACAAGAAAGACCACGGCCACCTAGACAGGACCAGAATGAACAAGGAGCTCCGCAGCATGCACAGTCCATGCCAGCTTCACAGCAGTCTATACAGTTTGTGCCAGCTGCACCAGCGCTGCCTGTTACTGCCACACAAACCACGACACGACAACTGTACCAGACCGCACAGTACGACTATCCTGATTACCAACGATACGCATGAACCAGCCTAGAGAGGGAAGTTGACTTACCCCTTATCGAGATCCCTGTAGATCAAGAAGGACCTTATGTACATAGTGAATTATTAGGCCAAGATAGAACATTTTTACTCGATACAGGGGCAAGTCGAACAACAATAAAACGTAGTGAAGTTCCAGGGGCACCCCTCTCAGGCTCACAGAATATTTCCCTTGGTTTTTCAGGAAAACCTATTGTTAATGAAGTGTCACAGCCTCTTCCACTTACGATAGGACCTTTGACCCGAACTACAGATTTATTGCTTACTAAATCATGTCCAGAAAATCTGTTAGGAATAAAAACACTGAAAGCTCTAGGAGCTATAATATGTTGTTCTCCGGAAGGAGTAAGGTTGTTTTTACGTGATTTTAAAGGTCACTATGTGTCTAGAGACATGGATCCCCGACTGCAGACTTTACCTACACATCTATGGGCACAAGGCCCTACTGATGTTGGATGCATGAATATTACACCATATCGAGTCACATTAAAGGCAGGAGTGGTGCTACCACGAATGCGACAATACAAGTTACCACCAGATGCTGTAGTGGCTTTACTACAAATCATTGACGAGCTCATTACCCAAGGAGTAGTTGTGGAAACAGACTCCAATGTATGTAATTCACCGATAATTCCGATTCTTAAACGAACAGATCCAAAGGCCCCGCCAGTATATCGATTGGTTATTGATCTGCGCGAATTAAACAAATGCATTGTGCCACAATTTCCTGTGGTCCCAGATATCTCGTCATTACTGACAGCTATTGATTCCGAAGCAACATTCTTTACTGTAATCGATCTCAAGAATGCCTTTTTCAGCGTCCCAATAGATCCGGAAAGCCAATATTTGTTCGGATTTAGTTTAAATGGGCGTAGCTTTAAATTCTCACGCGCACCTCAAGGATTTACAGAAAGCCCCAGCATCTATAGCCAAGCACTGAAACGAGAACTCGACAGTATCCACATGCCAGTTAACACTGCTCTGCTTCAATACGTCGATGATCTGCTGATCACCGCGAGAAGCGAACCGGAATGTGAAAAAGCATCACTGACAGTTTTACAATTTCTAGCCGAAAAGGGGCACAAGGTGTCCCCTTCTAAGCTGCAATTCTGTGTCCAGCGAGTTATTTATCTTGGACACTCGCTGTCCAAGGAGGGAAGGCAGCTTACACCCGACCGCATTCAGTTAATAGCTAACATGCCAATACCCAAGACACAAAAGGAGGTGCGGGCTTTCATAGGCCTCACTTCATATTGCAGGCAGTGGATCCCTCAGTATGCATTTCTAGCAAAACCACTCATTCAGTTGACAACACAGGAGGCAGCCACATCGACTGTTCTCCCTTGGACTCAGGAACATACACAAGCTTTTGAAAGCCTAAAGAAAGCTTTATGTCAAGCACCTGTTTTAGCAACGCCATGTTACAGAAAACAGTTTACACTCTTTGTTACAGAACGCGAAGGTACTGCCTTGTCAGTACTCACACAGGAACAAGCAGGAGCACACAAACCATGTGCTTATTTTTCTAGTACATTAGATCCCGTAGCTCAGGCTTTGCCTGCATGCCTAAAATCAGTAGCAGCGACAGCTTTAGCAATAAGACAGAGCGACGCCATAGTGTTAGGACATCCATTGACAGTTCAAGTACCACATGCAGTAGAGGTTCTTGTAAATAGAACGCAAACACAACACTTGACTATAGCGCGACTTACAGGGTACGAACTTACATTGTTTCAACCACATATAGAAATCAGACGCTGTAACACATTGAATCCTGCCACACTTTTGCCAGTAACCGGAACAGACCCACTAGCCCATGACTGTATTGAAGTTATTACAATAACGACGAAACCCAGACAAGACTTAACCGATGTCCCATTGTCAGACCCAGACCTGACATTGTATGTAGATGGTTCATGTATGAGAACAAATACAGGAGAGTTAGTGGCTACTTACGCAGTCACAACAGATACTGAAGTCATTGAAACTAATCGTATAAATATCTTGTCAGCTCAAGCCGCAGAGCTTATCGCTCTGACACAAGCCTGTATTCAAGCCACAAATAAAAAAGTCAACATATACACTGATTCACGTTACGCATTCGGAGTTGTACATGACTTCGGCGTGCTGTGGCGAGAGAGAGGTTATTTAACTTCCCACGGTGCCCACATTCAGCACGGACCCCTCATTCATGCCTTATTAGATGCAATACATCTACCCACTGCAATATCAATTATGAAATGTAAGGCTCATACGAAGATTACTGATATCATTTCTCAAGGCAATGATCTAGCCGACAGAACAGCTAAACAGACTGCTCAAACTCAAACCTCCGACATGACAAAGACAATAGTCCCGATGCCGACACATTGTATGACAGTTAAAGATCCTACTCTTGACGTAATTGACATCCAGACACATGCCACACCAGATGAAATAAAGAAATGGACCGAATTAGGAGGGATCCAAACGGACCAAGGATGGATGATGAAGGAAAAGTCTGTGTGGTTCCTTCCTGATTCAATGGTCCAAGTTATAATTAACACTATACATAGTCCAGCACATCTAGGAGAAAAAGCTATGCTAGACAGCATTCAACACATTTGGTTCAATAAACATTTGCGAGCAGCAGCCAAACAAAAGGTCCGTACCTGTATGATCTGTTGCCAGTTCAACCCAGGAAAAAGCGTTCCCGTAGAACAGGGTGGATTTCATCCTCCTAATCACCCTTTTGAAGTACTCCAGATGGATTATATCCAGATGGAACGATGTCGAGGATTCAAATATGTTCTCGTAGTTGTCTGCGCTCTGTCCCGTTGGACGGAGGCGTACCCGGTTTCAGATTACACTGCCCCGACTACTGCCAAACAGTTAGTTCGAGAATTCTTCCCACGATACGGTTTACCACGTGTTGTTCACTCAGATAACGGCCAGCCGTTCTCATCCGAATTAATGAAACATGTTTCACTCCTGTTAGGATACCAGTGGAAATTCCACTGTGTCCGACACCCCGAAGCAGCAGGTCTCGTGGAAAGACATAATCAGATACTGAAAATCAGATTGTCCAAAATATGCAGAGAGAAAGGTGTCGACTGGGTAGTAGCGTTACCAGTTGCACTCTTTTACATGAGAATGGTAGCACACTCTCGAACAGGGCTATCCCCGTATGAGGTGATCTTCGGCAGACCACCAAATATGTGGGGGACGCCTATACCACGCAAAATAACTGATATTGACTGTAATATGCTGACAGATTACTTGGCTTCCTTGATGTCTGCACTACAATCTTGTCGTTCACAGGTAGCTGCAGCCTTTCCCGACAACACTGAGGTGAAACCCCATGACGTAGTTCCGGGGGACCTTGTGCTTGTGAGAAATTTCGACTGAAAGACTCAGCTGGAGCCCAGGTGGAAGACACCCCAGTTGGTCCTGCTGACCACAAGGACAGCCGTGAAGATTGAAGGCAGAAAAGGATGGATTCATTCAAGTCATATCAAGAAATTTCATGGACTTCCTACAGATGTAAATAGCCCACCTCGTGTGTCTTCACCAATTGACTCAAAACTACCTTTGGCTGAGGCCGACAGCAAGGAACTCTATAGACTAAAACTAAGGCCTAGACCGTCGGACGATTTGATTGTTTAAGTCCTCTCCTAGGTGAAGCGGTTGAATCTGTCTCCGACATGTATCCCCTAGACCTGAATCATGGAGAACCACGAAAAATGATGAAACGACAGGCGTATTGTAAATCACTGCGTAGCCATTGCATAGTGACATTATTAATCTTATTTTTCTTAAATCTTCTAATAATTACTGCAAGTATATTGTTGCACATATATTACCCTATTGCCAGAAACGTTTACAATGTTACTGCTGAACATTCTTTTAGTGACTTACCACCGCATGAATTGTCCTATAGACTTGCGCTGCGCAATAACACTTTCATTAGTATGTTACATCATTCCCATCAGACTAGTAATGCAACTAATTGTTGGGTGTGTGGCCGGCTCCCTCCCTATCAGAATTATGAAGGAGTCCTGCCTTTCTTTCCACATCCGTTTACACATAATGGCTCCTGTGGAGCGTGGTTTAGTTTAATCAATTCCATAGACTCAGATACAGCCGTTTACCAAGACCATTGGGTATGGGGAAATCTGAACCTAGTTTTATTCAAAGTCTGTTACCCTGACAAGGAGGGTCGCCCCAAAGGAACAGGAACTGATCTAGAAAATGAAGTATATGGATTAGGTAACTTTACACCTAATCTCATGATTCTAAATGTCGAATCCGAAGTTGAACTAGTTTTACCAACCATGTCAGTATTCCCAGCGAAGGGTGAATTGTGTGTAAGAAAGGTTGGTTCCATACATATGGGCCATAGTAAATGCACTACTATAGTAGAATTCAGTGATCAAGGCAAATCTTCATTTAGAGCTTCTCGCCACTCCTACTTTATATGTGGTCAGACTGCATATATGCGTCTACCTCTAGACTGGGATGGTACCTGCTACATTGCATTTCTTTTGCCACCTGTTTTCCTAGCTCCTCCTGATTATTATAGAAATATTCATTTAGTACACAACAGAGAGCGGAGAGATCTCCCAATTGTCGATTATACTGAGTCGGCATGGGACAAGTATGTAGATTTTAATAAAGGCATCTTTCCCTATATAGGTACTGTTACTAATAGTAAGCTGATACGTAGATTAACTAGAACCCTTGAAGCAGTAGTGAATGAAACTATTTCCGCCTTAGGCAATTTAACAGAAGAGCAGTCTGCTATGCGGATTGTTGTGCTTCAAAATCGTCTTGTCCTTGACGTCATCCTGGCTGATAGGGGCGGAGCTTGTAGGGTCATCGGATCCAGCTGCTGCGTATTCATACCAGAAAATTCGCCATCTGTATATAAAGCTATAACTCGCCTTCATAAGATTATAAGCCAGATACACCAGAACCCAGGCACTTGGACTTGGTCCAGTTGGTTTTGGAGTGTGATATCAGCCTGGGGATGGAGAGTTCTATCCTTCCTAGGTATTGGCCTTCTCATACTATTCAGTTGCTGTCTATGTCTACAATGTGGACCAGCGATCTGTGGCCTGTGTGCCACATCGTGTATTCCACCACCAAGATCTCATTCGTCACGGAAGAAGAAAGAAGAACAAATGATGTTATACGAACAGATCAATGGATTGATGAAGATTGATATCTCTTAACGGGCAAGTAGGGGACAAGGAGGGAATGTGGAAATATGGATTTTTCTGGTCAGTTATGTCCCCTATCTTGGACCCCAACGGTTCTATGTGCATGTTACAAGTACATGTATGTTCCCTCCAGTTCCAGTTATGAAGACGCAAACACATGTGCGTCCACCGTCAACATGTCCTCTGTCAGATCCGCCATGAATAGGCCGGATATTCCATTCCTAAGTATGAAAGGCCACCGGTTTTATATGGTTCACTTATGCCATTTTACAGTCCAGGCAAGTAGGCCCTGATTCTGTCATCAAACTCCTCTTGCCTTCTGCTTCTGAAAACTCCAGTCTGAGCCTGCATCTGTGACCATGAACTTTGTCTCATTCCCTGCGCGGCTCACGAAGCCTGACATCAGCCTATTCTCTGCCAAGAACTGTATTACACCTTCGAGTTATCTGCTTCGCCCCTCAGCCGATGCATTCCTGTCTAGTAGTTTAAGTAAACATCCTTCCAGCTACCGAGCAATGGCTCGGCTTCTCTGTCTTTATGCAAGTAATTCATAGTCCTGTTACCATGGAATATTCCTACCCCCTCGCATTTAGTACAGACACTTAGACGCTTGTACACGCACGCACAGTCAGTATAGAATAGATTCTGCACGAGAGTCCTTCTTTTGTGGATAACATAGTTCTTTAAACATAGGATGTTAGATATGATTTGGGATTAGGTTGACTTGACCCTCCAGACTTTTCGTCCCCACATGTAGAGCTAAATGTCAAGTCCCCTTCACCCCCTGGTTGCACGTCAATCACACGTCATGCTGCTGCGCGCGCATCTATGCCAAGTATTATCTTATAGATCCACCTATATATGACATCGTAACCAATTATGTTCCTTTTTACTCCTTATTACGCCCATTTTCGGTTACGCATATGAATCGTCATTTTCCTTATCAATTGTTACGCCTACTGCCTTCGCTTCATTGTAATGTATGTTCTATAAAAATCATTTCTTGTCAATAAAGTATGTACTTCACTTCCTGAACCTCCGTGGTGATGGAACTTGGAGCAACCGATTATAATCGATCATTGGAATAAAGCCCATTCCGAACCTCTAATACCACGGATTCTGCCTCTTATTTTACTGAGCTATTTTATTATGTTTCTGTATCAAATTAAGTCCCGGTAATGAATTTTATTTACCACACTCTTGTCGATCCAGCTCATCCTGGGAGAGGCATGACACCTCTGCCCAGGATGGCCTTTGTTTCAGTACCAGAGAGTAGATGCTCTCTATTCAGGGGTCCAGAAACTTGTCTGGTGGTGGAAAATGGTGGGTAGCCATTCAGGAACCACACATGGGCTGGTCGATTTTCAGGAGGCATCTCTAAGATGTCCTCTGTGTGCATTTTTCATAATATCCCACACTGGCATCTGTGTGGGTTCAATGAGCCGATAAGTTTGCTACCAAACTATCAAGTATCAAAGGAAGTAAGAAATCTTGGAATGACCATGGACTTCAAGCTATCAATGAATACCAAAGTGGACAAACTAGCAAGTTTAATATCAAAACTCTGCGATGGATCTTTTCCCACCTGGGATTCACACACAAGGTTCTTGCTACCATCTCTTGTTCTGTTCAAACTCGATTATGCTGATAGCCTCTACCACGGATAACCTTTTTTTTTTTACTTGTTTTTATTGAGGTTTTTTTAAAGCAAAAGAATAATAGCCATAAAGCGCATAATACTGATCTACAAGTCGACATATAGATGAGCATTGCAGATTACACTGACAAATATGGAATATAAACAAAAAAGAAGCAAACAAATAATAGCAAAGAGAGCAAAATAACCAATAAACAACACAGTGCAGATTCGTATATCAGTGGATTGTAGAACACATTATATCACAATTGGCCAGCCATCATCACAATTGTTTGATAGTGGAAGGACACATCAATCAGTGAGTTTGGAATGAAGCAGCAAGTAGGAGCAAAGCGGTTCCCAGATATTTTTTGGCCGGGAGGTAGGAGGAAGCAAGGATGAGTAGACATCGCTAATAGTGTCACAGTACCTCAAATACTTTAGCCACACCTTCACTAATGGTGGGTAAATTCTACCCCAATCCAAAGAGACCTGTCGCTTGGCCAACAGGAGCGCAATTGCAGTAAAATGCCTTATGCAAACCCACAGAGGAAGAACATATCCCAGCAGCGCCAGTAAAGGTGAAGGTGTAAGGCTGGTCTCATCCATTAAACCGAGATGTTCAAAGACTGACTCCCAGAAAGTTAAGACAGCGGGGCAATTCCACACCAAATGGATAAAATCGGCATGATTCATCGCACACCTCTGGCAATTGTCTGGCTTAACGTGATTCATCTTGGCAAACAACATGGGAGTAACACACATTCTATGTAAAAACTAAAAATGCAGAAGTTTATGTTTATAATTATTCGATACATATCGGGTCTGTTCGCAACAATAGGTCCACATTTTGTCTGTCAAAGGGTGTGGCAAATCTCCCTCCAGGCCACCCTCGCCCACCCACCGTCGGTCGGAGTGTCTGTGCGAGATGGTTCACTCTAGAGACCAGGTGTGCATTGTCATGTGTTGTAATTATTTTGGTGAGGGGCATGAATTCAGGGGGTTCTGCTGCCAGGGGACATAATGCTGTAGCCAACGAGGTGCTCGTTCTGTGTATCAGGAAGTGGTCCAATACACTCACATCTCGATCCTTCGTCAAATATGCTAGGGAGCGCATTTGACCGTTATCAAACATATCGCCCAAAGTCTGAAGGCAGTTGTGGGCAATCGCCCACTGCGTCAGTGTTTCGGTAGTAGGAGGCAGACATGGGTTGTCCAGTAAGGGCAAATGTGGAGAGTACAAATGTTCAGTCCCTAAATATTTACAAAGACGTCCCCAAGCCCAGCTAGTGGTTTGCAAAGTGTGGATTTCAGCAGGAGTCCTAGTGAGCCCAAGCAGGAGAATGGAGGAGAGGGAAGAAGGGCGAGTGGGTAAACCCTGGTTTAAGAAACTGCAATTGCGCATCTGGATAATACCAAAAATATGCATAGTGTGTCTGCGTCACTAAATAGTATAAATAAAAATCAGCAACTCCAAACCCACCCCGCTCAAACGGCTGAGTGAGTATCTGCCATTTCACCCGTGCCTGCCCCCCTGCCCCCCTGCCCAAATCAGTCTTGTCAACATGCCACGGAGGGTGCTGAACAAAGTAACCGTGAGTGGGATCGTGATATTCAGGAACAAATACAGAAAACGGGGCAGTTTTACCATTTTAATGATCGCTATACGACCAGCGATAGATAATGGAAGCGATATCTAGCGGTCTATTTATCCCGTCAGCCGGACTATGGCCATGCCGTAATTAAAACAGATGACCTCCACAGCTGGGCGGTGTAAGACTACCACAAGATATCTGGGAGGATCATTGCACCAGCACAAGGGGAAGTCCAGTGCAAAGGGGAGGGTGATCTCCATCAGTGGAAAGACTTCAGACTTGGACCAGTTTATGACCAGCCCCGAGAAGACCCCGAACCGCACCAAAGTCACGGATAATCGGGAAGAGGTTTGTGGTGGGTTCACAAACAAATAAGAGAATGTCGTCCGCATATAATGAAGCCAGAAGGGGGCCCCAGTGGAACCCAATCCCGCGTTGGAGGTGATGCTCTTTTAGATGCAGCACCAACGGGTCTATCGCTGTTAAGAACAATAGGGATGATAGCGAGCATTCTTGCCTGGTGCCGCGTGATAGGGAAAATTCATCCGATAATAACCCATTGACCCGAAGCTGTGCAACCGGGTTCGTGTACAATAAACGGACTAAGGAGCAGAAATTCTGTGGAAAGCCAAGTTTGGTGAGCACTGCCTGGAGAAATTCCCACTCTAGAGAATCAAACGCTTTTTCAGCATCAAGTAGTACCACAGCTGCGGGAAGTGTGGGATTAATCTGGTTTATGATGGCAAACAGCGTGTATAGATTTACAGATGTACAGCGGCCTGGAGTAAAGCTTGATTGGGGGGAGTAACTATCTGATCAACTATGAGTGATATCCATGTTGCAAGGACCTTTGGCAATATTTTATAATCTTGATTCAATAAAGATAGCAGCCTGTAGGACGCACACCTATTATGCGGTTTGCCCGGTTGAAGAAGCAATGTGACTATTGCCTCTCTCATAGTAGTAGGTAGTTCACTCGACTCTAGGTCCTCCGCATAGACCTCCAAAAGGTGTGGCATCAATGAAGCTTTATAACTTTTATAAAACATCCCAGTAAGGCCATCCATGCCAGGTGCTCGGGGGCCGTCCAGCCTGTCAATGGCCTCCTCAATTTCATCCGCACCGATAGGTGAAGCTTTGAAGGGCTGTTGCCCCTTTTCCAGCCAAACCATCGCTATTTCGTTCAAATAGTCCGAGAGGGCTGTACCAGTCGGCAGGGAGCATGAGGCATATAACCGAGTATAATATGACTTAAAGGTGGAGAGGATATCTGCGTTGTGTGTGGCCCAGGCGTGGTCCGCAGACTGGAGTCGGGTAATATATGTAATTTGCTGTCGAGGGGTAAGTCGACGGGCCAACGTGCGCCCTGGCCTCTCACCCTCCCCATACACTCGAGCACACGCATACTTCCCCAAATAGACGGCCTTGTGCAATGCAAGATCCTGGAAATCACTCAAGAGACTCGCCCGTTGTTGTAATGGAGGGGATCCCAAGGTCCTGGCATCTAGGTCCCACAATGCTTACTCAGTTTTGTCGAGGTCTCTTCTAAGTGTGCGCAATACCCCAGCTTGCTTTGTGATGCAAACACCCCTAGTATAAAATTTGAAGGCCTCCCATATGGTGGCGTAGCGCGATACAGAGCCCATATTGGTATGAAAATAATCTACAATTGCATCCTGAACTTCTCTCTTAAAAACAGTATCCAATATGGCATCAGTGGGAAAACGCCAGGGTCTGTAGGGGCATGCAATAGTGGGCAGGAGCACCAACAACAATACGGGCGAGTGGTCCGACAGGGTACGAGGTAGGTGATCAACCTCTTGTAATGAAACCAAAAGGTCCGGTGTCATGTACCATATATCTATACGAGACCAGGTGCCATGCCAGGTGCCATGTGGTGCCGAATAAAATGACAATCCCCTGTCTATTGGATGTAAGTTGTGCCATGAATCCACTAATAAATGCGCACGTAGCAATGCCTCAAGTTCTGGAGTGGAACACGGTTTTGTGACGTGACCTGTACCCGTGGTGTCTGCGTTCGGTTGCAGTGTGAGGTTGAAATCCCCGTCAAATATGATGGAGTCTCTTGGTAAGGCGGTAATGTGTGCGGATATAGTATTAAAAAAGCCTCGGGCATCCACATTGGGGGCATATACCTCAATGATAAGTATTTGTTTTGCACCAATACTTCCAGTCACCAGCAGATCTCGCCTCTCAGGATCAGTAATGACAGACTGGGATACAAAGGGAAGTGTCTTGTGTATGAGCACACACACACCATGGGAATAAGTGTTGTAATTTGAGAAGAATCTATTATTGCCCCAGGAAGCAGCAAATCGATTATTCGAGTTTGGGGCATAATGGGCCTCTTGAAGCAGAGCAATATGTATTTTGTGTTGTGTCCGATAGGCCAGTATCTGTCATCCTTGTGGGGATTTGAGAGCCCTCTCACATTCCATGTAATGCATTTAAGTTCCAGTCCCTCCACCCCCTGTACATTGCCCCTCAAGTTAAATGCAGACTTGTAAGGATCAATGCGTCTTTATGAACAAATATGAATAGCGCCCCAGTGAATATACGAGCAACCTGTGACATATAAACAAATTGGACCGTACGCAACTTAATTGCCCACCCCACTACCCTCCTCCATCATCGGATAACCACCCAACTTGGATCCGGTGAATCCCAACCCATCTCTACAAAAAAAAGAAAAGACAACAAAGAATTACAAGAATTAGGAGATCTCCTGGGGAGGCAGCAGCTCCCCGAGTGAACCGCTGAACATGAATGGTATAGGTTGCAAATATGTATATAACTGCTCACGTAGGGGGTTCAAAGCAATAGTCAGCTAGAAAATAGAAAGGGAGGTACTGCTACATTGTCTTTGAAATGTTTATAGAGCTGTCATACAATGCGTTCATCATATGTGCCCAGAGTGCCGCTTTACAGAGCATAAACCATTACAGACAATTGTAGGTAACTTGCCAGGAGAGGAACCTCTATTTGATTTGTGGCACATACAGAATTCAGACGCCTCTGCAGGAGTGTTAAAGACTGAGGTTTTGCCGTCAACCTGTATGCGAAGGTGCACTGGGTACAGCATTGCATAGCGGGCATTGGCATTTCTCAAAATATGTTTGAAGAACCGAAACTTGCGCGTATGGACAGTGACGTACCCTGAAATAGTAGATCTCCCACCTCTGGCTCTACACAAGGCGGCATCACGGTCGCGGTAGTTAAGCAGTCGCGCTATAATGGGGCGTGGGGAGCTACAGGAGACGATCTAGGAGCGAGAGATCTTTGGGCTCTTTCCACAGCAAATGTAGTGGAAAAGCAGTCTCTGCCAACCAGTTTGGTTAGTAAATTCTCAACACAGAGCTCCATAGGGCCTGTGTTGGTCGTCTCAGCCTCTTCCGCCATCCGAAGGTTGTTGTGGCGTGACCTCACCTCCAAGTATTCTGCTTTCGCCACCATCATTTTGAGGAGGCGCTCCGTGCAGTCGAGGTTTTTAGACATTGTTGCTTGCGTATCCTCCACCTCTGAGATGCCCTTTTCCGCCACATCTATTCGGGTTTCATGTTGTTCCACTCGGTTATGAATGGTGTCAATGCGCGCACTCAGGTCTTAAAAACGCGCGTCGATGGCCATAAAGCCTACCCGCAACTCCACCATTATGGCGGCAGCGTACTCCAGTGCGGGCTGCTCAGGGTCTGTTGATTCTCCCCATGTTGCGTCGTCTCCTCCTTCCCGTCTAGGGGGTCTTAGTTGTGTCAAAGGAGAGCTGCTGCTCCTTGGGGGCACCACACCCCATGACGAACAGGCAGGCGGCCAAAATGCACGTGTACGGATGGTTGCAGGGCTAACAAGTACTCCCCAGTTGCAGGAACTGCAGCAGCACAATACGTTTAATATGATGCCCAGTTGGAGATACTAGGAATCCCGGGTATCCCACCACATGGTCGCATTACCAGTGATCCAATCTAAATGGTAAATGGAGCCTCAAGTTCAGTTCACTCCAGAGCAGGAATATCAAGGCGCATAGGGTGAGTGGGAGCATCACCCACCGATATCCTCCTTGCCACACAGTGTATAGTGCAAGAAAGCCATGCCTTTATGATCCGGGTGCTACTCCTCGCAGTTCCTGCCATTTAAGTTGCGCTGGCATTATGCTGTTGCCATGTTTGTGCAGGATGCGGATTTCACTTCATTGGGGGAGCCCAGGATTATGAGCAAGACTCACCCCTTCCAGTACCAATAAACTCTTCATGGCACAGCCATCACCGCCTCTCCTCCTTCATAGGCCAAAAAGCTGCGGTCTCTGTCACTGCCGCAGCAGCGGCCCCGCCCTCAGGCCCGCCCGGGACCCCTATTGTCGCTGTGCCTCCGAGAGCCACATCAGGTCGCCGCTATGGGGCAGCGCACTTGGGGATCAGGAGCACCCTCGCGAGCTTCGCTTCACTCCATCCCTGCACTGATGTATCCGATGGCGGCAGCAGCTTTCAGGGGCCAGGATTACTGCGAAACAGCATCGTGGAGCAGCTAAATCAGAACGGCCACCCGAGAGGTCCTGAATCAAGCCATCATCTTGGTGCTTGGTTTGGCCATCCCCCCCTACCACGGATCACCTTTAATAACAATGAAAAGACTACAACTGATTCAGAACTCTGCTGCCAGACTGCTCTTACTTCTAAAGATGCAAGCCCACATCTGCCCTGCCTTGAAAGCCCTACATTGGTTACCGGTTGCCAGAAGACCCACATTCAAGCTGCTTTGGATCTCCCACAAAGCGATACATGGGATAGGACTGCTCTTCATAAAAGGAAAAAAACATGAGTGGCACATCCTTCAGCCAAACAATGGAACTCTTTACCCCCCGAACATAAGATCCATGGATAACCACCTTATCTTTAGAATATTACTCAAAAACTGGCTCTTCCCCATACAGCCACCTTACTCAAACATAAATATACAGCAAATCCCTCTGTATGTAAGCATTTATTTGGACTGTAGATGTGTACCTACATATGTGTATTGCTTTGTATAAGTGTGCATAATAATTTTGTTTTTAAAGATATAGATTTTTGTTTTGCTTAGAAATGTACATATTTCTTACAGTTACATTACTCTATGTTTAACATGTATATAAGTGACTACATAAATAAGTAAATCTTTTTATCATAACTATTTATCTACAATTGCTTCACTATGAATTACAAAAAATTCAAACAAATTAAATTAAAGTACAGCAACACTTGAAAGTCTGAGTTTATTAAATGCACGTTTAATATACATATGTTACCTTTCTTATGCATATATATATATATATATATATATATATATATATATATATATATATATATATATATATATACCCTCCATGTACTTCTGCATCTTTATATTTATTACTTTGCTTCTAATTCAACATGTCCAATGCACTACTCTACATCTCAGCCTATATCTCTCGCAATATATCCTCTATCTCCACTCTGACTCATCTCAAACCTCATTCTACTACTCACACCAATGCACTGCACTATTTCTCATCCTATACCGCTCTCAATATATCCTCTACCTCAACTCTCTAACTAATTTCAAACCTCATTCTACCACTCTTTCCAATGCACTACCCTATTTCTCTCCCTATACCTCTATCAATATATCCTCTACATCTGTCATTCATCCCAAACCCCATACCACTACTATGATCCCCCAAAAAACCCTTTCTAGACTCTTCCCTTCTCTACCCGTCCTTGCATCATCTCATACCTCTTTTACTATTCAGATCTCCCGAACAAGCCTTTATTAACCCTTCCCTCTGACTATTCCCCCTCCACCTCCCCATTACTCATCCCAACACCCTCCTACTGCCATAAACTCCCCCCAAAAAACTAATACTTAGTTGACCCTTCCCACCTCTAGCCCTCCACTATTCCTTTTCAATCCAAATAACAGACTAATATGTCCACAACTCAAATTAATTAAATTGTTCCCTATACTAATTACCCACTAATCCTGTTTGGGTTCCAGAGTAGCGTGCTTCTAGCCAAAACCCACTTCAACACCTCATCAGGTGTTGCCAGAACTATATAAATGCAAATCCTTCCCTCTTCTGTACCTCTGCTATCCTTTTCAATCCAAAAAACAAACTAACATGTCCACCGCTCACAATAATTTCATATTTCCCCAGACTAATTCACCAGTAATCCTTTTTTGGTTCCGGAGTAGCGTGCTACTCGCCTAAAAGCACTTCAACACCTCATCAGGGTAGCAAGCACTATATAAATGCAAAACCTTTCCCTCTTCTATTACTCTACTTTCCTTCACAAACCAAAGAACAGATTAACATATCCACATCTCAAATTAATTTCATATTTCACTATACTAATTCACCACTAATCCTATATGGATTCCGGAGTAGTGTACTACTCGGCAAAAAAGCGCTTCGACACCTCGTCAGAGATAGTAAGCGCTATATAACTGCAATTACAGTACAATACAATACAATGCTAAAGAAAACTAAAAGATTAGTTTAAGGAAATAGAGTCAAATGAACACGAGTTAAACAGAATTTAAAGGGAGAGGAAAGCATCACAGTAATTGAAAAAACAAGGAAATAATGCAAAAACCAAAGGGGGAACAAGGAATAATTTCACAATTGAAAACGAACGAGAGAGAATTAATGAGAGGAAAAATGGATAAAGAAAACAATTTGGCTTTTCAATAATAAAACATGTTCAAAGCCTTCGAGATACTACATGGACAGAAGCAGCAAAAGGTTTCCTTATTTGCATGTAGACATGTGCCTGGTGGTGATATTTCACATGACACCTCTCTGCCTCCCTATTCAACCCAGGCGTGATTATACAACAAATTAACACGGACAGCCAAACCAAGGGTCTGCCTTGGCTCTTAGAGCCGTGCAGGAGCTGGACCTTGAAAACAAATGCATTAATATTGGGAAGTTTTGACATTTATAAGGTCACATGATAGCGCTGCACTGAAAAGTACTTGCCCGCACATAGTGACACAAACCCAGACGAGGCTCAGAGCGAATGAACACTACTTATACCCTACCTCTACTCTATCTCTCCCTTCTACTCTCTTCTTCCTACCCTGTCTGTAATTTTTTCCTGCTAGACAGCACAGGGGGGTCCAGTTGGACATGTTCAAAACAGTATCATGTAATTTTTTTAATGTCAGCTACGTTTATCTGGAACCCTTAACGAAAATGCGAATGTACATGTTTTTGTAAAAAAAAAAAAAAATACCTTGAAATTTAAAAAAAAAGGAAAAAAAAGTGATAGTTTTAAAACCATGGATTTAGAACCATTTCTGCCCCGACCCTAAATTGGTGACTGCGGCTTCAGTAAAATAAGAGGCAAGACAGTTGTTATGTGAACCCTGTCTGCATCCCAGATCACTAGCAAGCAACTTTGCGGTCAATTGACTCAAACACAGTAGGATTTTGTGCAGCTGGTATTCTGAAACACTTATTTGAAAGTGCTTGTGAAATAAAATATGCCTAAGATCACAAAATGTTAGGAGGGAAGCCGCGATTCACTTTGTAAAAATCAGTCACTAAATGCGTGTGATAGTGTCTCCTTATTATGTTAAGTCTTTGTTATTACCTCTTTGTGCATTTTGCAGTAATTTTTTTCTGACGAAAACTCAACCCTAAGGCATTGGAGCGCTTTACATCAGCAATATTTACATTAAACAAGGTCCCATTTTTTGACTCAGGCGACCCCACTGTGGAATGGAATCTATGTGTGGCAGGTGGCTGGGCTGCCTGGGTTCAGTGCTTGGGACCTTATTGGACTATCCACACTAGGAGATATTATGTCGGGGGCGGAGCTCAAATCCTTAAAAAGCTGCAGGATGAATATCAGCTCCACCGTAGCCAGTTCTATAAGTATCTACAACCTAGGCATGCACTGACACCGTATATTAAGGATCTGACAGATTTACATGGGTGATATGGGTGCCCACAAGATCAGACAACTATACCAAACTTTAGTCACACATAATCACACCACGTTGGGTGTGTTGCGGGTGACGTGGGAGGATGATATCACAGACCTAAATGACGATGGCTGGACAAAAACCTTGGCAGGTCCCAGAGGGGCTGCCATTGCAACACAGTATCGTTTAATCCAGTTCAAATACCTACACCGAGGATATGACACAAGGCCCCGCCTCTGGTGCATGGGAGTAATATCTTACCCCACATGTCTCCGATGCAGCATGGAGGAGGGGACTTGCCCTCCACACGGTATGGTATGGAGTTGCACCGCACTCCTACCTTTTTGGCACAGGATCATTTCTTGGCTAGCTCAAGTGTTGTCCTGGAAGCTCCCCCTTGAACCCAAACTAGTTCTCCTACATAGCACAGATGCGATCGGAGGGAACAGGCATAAACAAAACCTCTTGTTTTTGGGTCCAACACATGCCAAGAGAGATACTGCTCAACACTGGAAGTGGTCTCCCCACCCTCGGTGGGTGGGTGGTAGTAAGCCATGGGCAGATTTATTGGGATGGAACTGGAAGTATTCCAGGCATGGGGAAGTCCTAAGAAACACAAAAACATCTTTAAGCGGTGGGCAGAGTACAGGGGTATTGACCTGCCTTATGCACAGCCCCTAGTAATCTTCACAGAGCAGGAAATACAGAAATATAGTCATGGACACAACAACAGCTCATAGTTTTCACTATTTCACTGCAGTTGACTGATATTCTGAGTGGTATGGGATGTAGTATCCGGGCTGTGCCCGTGTTTTAGAAGTTCTGAAACATTGTTATTGCTCAGAACTGTGCCACGATTGATATGTTTCTATATGGGCCTTTCAGGCCATGCTCTACTACCAATAAAATCTCAATAAAATTTGTTTAACCCCTTCAGTGCCCATGACGAGCTGGACTCGTCATGGGCCGCGGTGGCGCTGTGCCCATGACGAGTCCAGCTCGTCATAGACCCCGCCCGCTAATGCAACGGCCGGCACTGGGCGGGGAAAGGGGCGGGCACTGAAGGGGTTAAAAAAACCAATTTTTTTGGGGCATTGGGAGGTTAAGTGATTTGCCCCGAATCACAGAATGTTGAGCTGATGTTGAGACTTGAACCTGGTTACCCAGTTCTAAAGTCGACAGGTCTGGCTGTAAATATCAGAGCGTTAGAGCAGAGCAGAATGGTAGAGCATTTGGTGCCTGCCCTGCTGTTAGAGACCTGCCTTGATGCTTGAAGGAGAACTGTACCATCTCCATGAACTCAGGACCACCAGACATGAGTCCAAGGGATAGTTGGCTGGCCTTCTTTGTGAGCTGCAGGTGCATAACAAGCTTCAGAAACCTTGAACTCTGCACCTCATTTTTGCTGAAGTGAGCCTTAACCCGCCCCCCCCTCCCCCAAATGGTGCCTCCCAGGTCCTGCACTCTCGAAAGTGGTGTTAGAGGTGCTGCTCTTGCCTAACCCTAAAACATGGGACTTTGAAATAGTTTCACGGAATGTACCCAAAGAATTGGCAGAAAACAAGGGTCTATCTGACAGTTGATTTCCCTAAGGTCGGCCGCGGACGCTGCAGGTAAGAGCTGTGGTGCGGTGGGGCCGGCTGAGGGGGATTTCGAGAGACGACCACAAGGGAAAATTAATTATTTATTTAACTTCACCTCGTGGTCGTCTCTCGAAACCCCTCCCAGCCAGCCCCACCATCCCATCGCTCTTACCTGCAGCGGCCGTGGCTGCCCAAAGTGTGTTGCCATTTGGTCTGGCTTTGCAGTAGCTCCTGCTATGTTATTCTATGCAGCAGCAAATCCTGTTCACCAGGACATCTCAGTGACAGTGTCTGGCCTGGAAATCATGCTACTTCTGCTCAGAGCTTTTTCCTGCCATTGTCTATGGCTTCACCAAGACTTTGTCCAGCGCTCTCCAGCGATAACAACTCCTCTTTGGATGCAGCATGCCTTTTTCAAAATTTCATCTCAGTCTGAAGGTCAACCAAGACCAGGTCCAATCCACCTTGTGTAGACTTGTGCTCCATCATGGCAAAACGTAACTTTTGACCTTATCCGGGTCTTATGCAATCAGATACGCATGGTTGGCATTTTGGTCTTTTAGGTGTTAGATTTCACTGAAAACATAAAAAAAATCTGTTTGTACTGATAGGATTTAATTTGTATTGGTGTTATTTTATTTATTATAATGTATCTTATTTTTCAAAATTGGGATGGTTTTTTCTTGTGTTATGTTTTCACTTTATTACTGTTTGCTGCATAGATTCTTTACACAGTGACTATAAGTTAAGCCAGAAATCTTTTGCGCCAAGCTACCAGAGGGCTAAGCACAGCTTAATTCAGTGACTTTTGTGGTTCACAGTGACAAGGATTGTGGTTGTGATTGAGTAGCATTTCATCCCCTCCACCAATAAGAGAGGATGTGGCCTTACAGCTAGAGCGGTCGACCGCGACACTGGGGAACCGGGTTCGAGTCTTTGCAGGGATGCTCAACATCCTGTGATTCTGGGCAAATCACTTAATTTCCCCATGCCTAACAAAACTGAATGTGTCCTCTGGTAACACAAGAGGTGCTCATGTAAAGCGCTCTGATACGTGTAACCTTCGGGTCAAGTTTGCGCTATATAAAATGCTAGGAAAAAAAATAACCATATTTCTTACAGTGCTATAACTCAGTATTTTATACATTCTCCTGTTGCTTCTGAAGAAGCAGGTCGATGACCTGTCCATATTCTTACAATAAAATATGTTCATTACAGCTTGAAGACAACATGCTTCTTCCTTACTGTTAGAAATCGGGTTTCTGGTTGGCAGCGGTATGAACCGGTATAAGCAGGAACCACAGTCCCAGTTGGGGTAAGTGTAGTACACACTAAAAGTTTACCTGAGCTCACCCTCTGGTAGCTTGGCACAGAGCAGTCAGGCTAAACTAAAGAGACAATGTGTAAAGTATTTGTGCACATACTGACACACAGTAACACAGCGAATACACCACAAAAGAGCTCCACACCAGTTTACATAAATAGTAAATATAAAACAAGACCAAAACAACAGAAATTCAAGATTCACAAGTCAAGATATACATTTTTCAAGCTGAACTCAAAATGCAGTGCTTAAAAGTCAACAACTCCAACTGGGGCTATCTGGTCACGCTTGAACAGGGCAAATCCTAAAGTTCGGTTTGACCGCGATGAAGCGCAGACCAGAGAGAGGAGTCACATATACCCGCTGACAATCCTTGGATGCATCAATGCTTGGGGATGAAGTGGTGCACAACGGAGAGGATGCATCATGGGTGCAGGTGATGTGTCAGTTCCTGGAGGCGATGCCTGATCTTTGAGGCGTTGGTGCTTGGGGACGATGCGTTGTGCAAAGGAGGTGATGCGTTGGTTATCGAAGCAATGCTTTAGTTTCTGAAGGTGATGCAGCGTTGGTTATGTGTCAATGTCAAGAGCAAGGTGAGTCAATTTTCATGGTGTCATAGTTGAACCGCTGGGCTGAAGGCAATGCATCGGTCAAAAGCCACAAAGGGAAGAGATTGCGCCGGAGTCGGGACGGTGCACAATGGATGTCGGTGATGCGGTGTCCAAGACTCATGCAGCAGTTATTCTTCAGAGGTGCTGTGGAAAAATCAGGTCTTTGTTGAAAGTCGAGGTTGCTGCGTCATGAACTCGGTGAGCGGTGTCCATGGCTTCGGTGCAGGCAGTGGAAATGCACCAGTTTTCCGGAGATGCACAGGTTCCAAAATGACACTTTGGAGTCGATACGTTGGTTTCTTGATTGCAGCACAGAAACTCACTTCCAAGGGCCCAGGACTGGATTTGGCACCATTTGTCAGAGCCTGGTCCACAGCAGAGGGGCCCAGGCAGGGCTGTAGCCATGGGGGGGGGGGTGCAAGCGGGGCCTGGCCAGGCCATAATGTGCTTTGGTCCCCCAACTGAAAGCCCACACCAATAGCCTGCCCGAGTGATCCCCCTCCACATGGAGAATGGCAAAGCAGTGCCAATAGTCATGTTTTCCCAATCGTGCCTCTAGATCGTTGTGGCTTTCTGTCCCATCAGCCCACGTGACACCTCAGTCTCAAGTAGTGTTAACTCCCACTCCATGTTCAGAAGCACCCTGCGCAGGGCCTAATGGACCCCCACCATATAGTGGCAATGTATTGCCCTCTGATGACCACCTTGTGGGCATCCCACTCCAGAGTTCTAGAGGGGGTGATGTTTGTGTTAAATACAAAAAATTGGGTAATATGTGTTGATCGGGCCTCCCTGAAGGGGGGTTCTGTGGTGCCTCAGTGTGAACCGTCCAGGTCCGTAATGCCATCAGCAGTGGGTAGCGATCTGAGCGGGTATGTGCCAAGGACTCCATCATAGTTATCTGCGTGCCTATTAGTTCATTGCAGAGAAGAAGATCAAGCATGGTGTGGAGGTCATGGATCAGGCAATAAAACACAAAGTCACTGGTGGGTGGATGGTGCAAGCGCCACATATTGAACACGCTCTAGTTAACCATTCAGTCCTGAAAGTATTGTAAACCCTGACACACATAGCGCCGTTCAGCGGAGAGGTGGAGCACTCCCAGCCATTATCCAGAACACAATTAAAGTCATTGCCCGATATGCTGAGATTGTGTGGGTCCTGGAAAAGAGCTGGGATGAGGAGGCCTAAAAAAATCAGAGTGATTAGTGTTGGGTCTTAAACAACCACCAATGTGAGGGGGGCATCGTCCTTATGTCCTTCCACCACCACGTACCTACCCTCAGTGTCAACTCTGTGCATGTCTCTCACAAATGGGACCCCCCGGCAATCGTTATCATGACCCTTGTGAATTCGCCAATGTTGTAGTTCTGTTTCAAATGCTTCTCTTGCAAAAAAGCTATGTGTGTGCAGCTGCGATTAAGATATGTATGAACTCAGTATCTCTGTGTGGTAGTGGCCATACCCTTAATGTTCGATGTCAGCAAGTTATAGTGTGGTGTAGTGTGGCCCTGTAGGTGAGCCCATAGGGTATGGTGATACGTTTTGCAATTCTCATTCCCCACAACTCCAGTGTGCAGGTCCCCCACATGACCCATCGGCGTTCAAGAGAAGCAGTGCTGTACAAGACCATGCCACATAATTATGTGTTGGAAACTTCCTCTGTGTGTGAAAAGAAAGCACAAGACATATAACCTCCCTCTCATGCCCAGCCATAACCATCCAATGAATGAACATCAGCCAAAGAGAAATGCGTAATAAAATACATGTCCTGTTTGGAGAGGTCAGGGGTCACAGACACACAGGTCCTTTAGAATGATCTGGGCGTTCAACCCTCTTTCATGAGACCCCAAAGTGTCTTCAATAGTCACCGGTGAGTAGTCCACACCACTTATCACACATCAAAGAACAAACACCACCCCTCATAGCGGATCGTCTGCCAGCCATTGCGTCAACTCCGACCTCCGGGAGTCCTCCCCAGCAGCGGCCATGGAGCCATTAGTATCTGACTGTCAGAGGCACGGTAAGATCGCAATGCCTCAAAAGAGTTCTGACGATATTGCAGCACCACTTCCCCTGCCTGTGCCATGAAGGGGCGGCTGTGGGACCCCCCACTCCTCCTATGCCTCACCTGCGATTTCAGCTATTTACCAGTGTTCCAGTCATCTCATGTGGGCTTCGCAATTTCCTTGGCTTGTAACCAGGTTTATGCATCTCCAGGAGTCAAGAAAGAATGGATTCACTCCTCATCCATCACCTTAAGTTTAGCAGGATAGAGAAGAGCATACTTCAGGCCTAGCCTCCCAGGTAGACAATGTGCTCTCTCTGCAGAGTAGAATTTGGATAAATTACCTTTCGGAACTGTGGTCATCAACTACTGTTCGAGAAAGAGTTCCATACTCAGGCCCTCCAAACACTCAAGAAAGCCCAAGAAGTGGACACTATTACGCCTTGAACAGCCATCTGCGTCCTCCAATGTAGAGAGGTTACCTCTGCCCTCATGTGCTTCAGTTGGTTTTGGAGTTCCTGCAATTGTGGGTCGCATTGTGTTTAATGTGGATTCTGCATTGTCCACACAGTTCACCAGTTTCCTGTGATCCGTCCAGAGCAGGTTCACATCCAAGAAGACTGTATCGATCTTGGATGCAATATCTTTTCAAACCGGACAGAGTGACTGTGGAGAGTGACCCAGAGTGCCAACTCCATTATCATGAGGGGCGGAAGGGCCCTCTGCATCCCCAGTGCCTGGGGTGGGGTTCTTAGCAGATTTGGGCTTCACCATCATGTCCACATTGGTATCAACCCCAAGTGGATGATCCAGCATGTTCTTGACAGTGCGCCATTGCCCAAACTCTCCACCAGGTTCAGGCTGCAGGTGACTGCAGTGTAGTGCTGGTGCTGCGTGTGGTGTCCGCCAGGCCTCCTCAAAGGAGCCCAATGTGAAAGCTTTTGGAATGTTATCAAAAATGTGAAAAAATACTATAAACTGCTATCAAATAAAAGGCAACTTTAGTTGATCAATGGCCAAAGGATAACCCATAAAATGAAGGGGATATGAGATATTATAGGAATGTGTGGGCCGTAATATTTGGTATCCCCGTAGTAAAAGATGTTGTAAAACAAAAAATATGGTGCTATTTGGCATAAAAATACCCTGTTCTCCCCGTCAACATAAGACTATGTCAAATTGAATCCTGGTAAGTTCAAACCGGAGAAACATAGGGGACACCAAATGTTATAACCCTTATGGTCCTTTATATTTGGTATCCCCCATAGAAACCGAATGTGAAAGCTAGTGGAATTAAATAAAATGGGAAAAGAGACTGCAATCTGGTGTCAAATAAAAGGCAACTCCAATTGGTCAATGGCAAAAAGGTAGCCCTTGAAAGGTAGGGGTTGCAAGATATTACAGCAACGCATGAGCCGTAATATGTGATATCCACATAGTAAAAGGTGGTGGAAAACTCAAGGAAGGTTCCAGTTGGCAGAAAAATACTGTGCTCACACAGCCAAAATAAGAGTATGCCAATTGAATCCTGGTAAGTTCTAACCTGAGAAACATAGGGGATACTAAATATTATAGCCCGTGTGGGCAATTATAGTTGCCATCCCCCAAAGGAACCAGATGCGAATGTTTGTGGAATGAAATCATAAATGCAGTAAGATTCTGTAATTGGCTATCAAATACAAAGCAATTTCAGTTGATCTGATAGACATCTAGCCGCAGATTCCTTATGATTGAACTTCCAGGCGTCAGGCTGGATCCAGAAGATTTTTCTTAGCAGTACCCCTGTGCGCAGGTAGGTGGTTTTGGTCGACTCCACGTGACATCACCGGCGTCATGTTTATCGTTGTAGTGACGTCCACGTCACCAATATAACCACCAGTCTGGCAGTTCTTTTCTCTCCGCACCAGCCAGCACCGATCCGTGCAGAGAGCTACCGCCTGCCATTTTTGACCGACTTTTTCAACTTTTTGTCGACTTCTTTTAGTGTGTAGGAAATCATGTCGAGTAAGAAGACGTCGTGGTTCAAGCCGTGTGGTACCTGTTACCGCACCATGTCGGTCACGGACCCCCACTTAGTGTGTTTCTGGGGCCTGGAGCAAGACCATGACCCGAAGTTGTGTTCCGACTGCCAGGCTATGGCACCAAAGGCTTTGAGGGAGCAGTCCCTAAAGCTGCTTGCTGTCCGGCGCTCGGCACCGCAGAAGTCACCTAGTCAGTCTCGATCCCAGTCCAAGTATCGGTCGAGAGGAAAGTCCGAGCACCGCTCTGAATTGAAGTCCTCTTCCTCAAAGTCAAGTAAGAGGCACCACAAGAAACACAAGAAGTTAAAGAGTGCTTCAACATCACCCCGCCCATCTCACGGCGCAGCAGAGGAACATTGGCATTGAAGGCCCCACTCAGCAGAGTGAATGCCTGAGTTGACTCCACGTTTCCCTGCCTTTCCGAGTCCGGGAGCCACCACTGCCTAGCTTAAGGAGTTTTATGACACCATGTGCGCCATATTCGGGCGGTCTGACCATGCCGGTGCACCTTCTGCCCCGCGGGCTCAGATAATGGAGTCCCATGGGTTCCACGTCTGCAGCTTTGCTGCCACAGCCTCCAATTGGACCCATTCCCGGGTCCGGACCAGTGCTGGTCACACCTCCACAGCGACAGCGCCGAGGTACTCTACGTCACAAGCGCGCACTGGCAGCACCTCCCCAATTCTTATACCCGACAACACAACACGGAGCCAGTCAGGCATCCTCCTACGCCGAGACCGGCGCTGACAGAGCCGTATTGTGCCATGTCATTCAACCTGCTCAATTCTGAAGTGTTAGGGATGGATGAAGAAGATTGGGAGGTTGAGCAGGATCCCTTAGAAATCTGGGTGATGCCAGTGGTTCAGATACCTCCCCAGACTCTGGCATGCTGTCTCCTCCTACCTTGGCTACGGAGGAGGGAGCATCATACGGTGGTGCATAGGGCTGCAGAGGACCTGGACCTGCAGCTCCCTACGGTGGAAGTCAAGACTAAATTCTTGACAGAGGTCCTGCAGCATGGGGTCTCCAGCTCAGAACCCTTGCTGCCTTTTAATGAGGCTTTAACGGACATCCTTCTGGGCACCTAGTCCAAACCCAGCACAGAGGATCCTGTGAATAGGACGATTGCCCGCCACCATCGCCCTGCACAGTGCGACCCACTTTTCCTCCACACCCACCCCTCCCCACACTTCCTGTGGCAGGTTCCCTTCCGCACCCTGGGCCAGAGAATCCAAGAGACTGGAGAATTAGGGAAAGAAAATATTTTCCTGTCTTTTGGGACATTATTCCCATTTTATTTGGGACACGGTTGCACAAGTGCTGCCTAGAACCTCGGAGGAGGACCAAGCTCTGCTCCCCCAAGCTATTTCCGATGGGAGAGATGCAGTAAACTTCACCATCAGATGTGGGTTGAACACAACAGACTTGCTGGGCAGAGCGATTTCCAGAACGGTGACCGTCCATCGCCACGCCACGCCAGCCTGAGAACTTCTGGCTTTTCGGGAGATGTCCAAGCTAACCTCATAGACATGCCCTTTGATGGCTCCTGTCTCTTTGGAGACAAGGGAGATGCCGCCCTTGAGCGCTTCAAGGACTCTCGGGCCACGGCCAAGTCCTTGGCCCTCACCACAACTTCCAGGCTGGCATCTTCTTTTCACTCCTTTCCTGGCTACAGAAGGGGCTACCAACCGCACCAACCCTATTCCAGCCAGAGGGCCCTGCAAGCTCAGCAGCCTCTGTGGGGCAGTGGACACAGTTCACCCAGACCCCAGTCGGGGGGGCCAGAATTTGAGCCATGCCACAAACCCCTGCTCCACTGCAAAACTTTCCTAGACCGATACCCCACAATCATTTACAGTCATTGGGTGGCAGAGTACGCCATTATCTCCACCACTGGCCGGACATCACGTCGGACAGGTCGGTGTTGCTAATAGTCTGAAGGGGTTATTCCCTTCCCTTCGAGACTTACCCTCCATCCATGGCTCAAGTATATGATTGGTTGACGGAGGATCACCTCGCCCTACTCCACAAGGAAGTCAAGACTCTCTTGGCCAAGGGCGTGGTCAGACCACAAATGCGATGACAGCGGTGGCGACATCTCTAATGCCACAGGATTGCCACAAATGAGCTCCTGATGTGACAACCTGCCAGCGGACCCAAACATCGTCCATGCCGAGCAAGGGAATTATGTGAAAAGCATCCCCAGAGTGTGGCCTGAGATTGTAACCTACACCAAAGTTGATGACCACGGCTCAGGTCGGGCCCTACATCTGTCCAAATGCCCAGGGGAGTCGGGCGCCTGCTGCTGCCAGTGTCCTGAGGTGGGGCACAGTGCCCTGGCCTCCAAATCCCCCCTCCTGACTTGACTTCTGTAGAGCTGTGCCTTGGGGGCCACCGGCTACACCCCTCCCTCCACAATCCTCCACGGGAGAGGAAATGCCCTCCAATGCGACAGAGGCCGCTGACACGGTGCTGGTGACCACGGTGCCTGGGTGACTCAGGGGAGGACACAGGAGCATGCAGCTGTGGCCTAACTGAGACGAACACAGGAGGCATCCTCGGAGGGATGGCCAAGGAGTCACATCCTCTACTTGGAGCAGATGCGGGGCAGGCGACGCAGCGGTGAGTGCCCCTCCCCCAGCTGCAATTAATTACAGGGTACAGGGATCCAAACGAGGACCTTGGGCCTAATCTCCATCCTCTCCCCCTCCCACATCGTTTGCCTGCAAACTCAGAAGCGGGCCGAATACACCTACCATCCCAAGGTAGCACCCCAGGGAGCGAGGTGGGAGACAGGGGCGACCTACCACCACACTACATGGCCCAACCTGCAGATAACCCTACCCCTGGTTAACGGACACTCCTGGAGACGGTAATTACCAAGCCCCACTGGCAGAGGCCTAGTGCACAGCGCTGTCCACCTACTCTTCACCAGGGCAGACTTACCCTCATCTGGAATGCTGACCCACGATGCCTCATCTGGTGGTGGCGGCACCACCACGCTGTATCAGAAGGGGAGTGTCAGAGTAGCGCTACAACCCGTGTCCCGTTTACCCCCTTTTACACTGTGGAGGCACGGAACTTACCTCAGCATGGCCACAAGTTTAACTTAAGTTAGGATTTTGTCTTAAGACCAAAACTTAAGATAAAATCCAAACTTTACTACTCCTAAATGCCTTTTGTGAATACCGAAAGTCTTAAAGTTAGGATTTTGTCTCAGGTAACTTTTGTGAATCAGGCCCCTTGTCTCTATATTTTCCAACCAACCAGACCGCTATGAACACAGAACTGTACGATCTCCTCTAACCTACATGTAGGTTGCGACTCAGACCATGTATGAGCTAGGGTAACTGCTTATGTGTGCACATTTTAAGACAGCGGGAACAGCGAGAAGGGGGGAATGCCGCATGCCTCGCTCCAACACATGCATGTGGTAGTCTAAGCTCCTGCCCAGTTAGGTCATACCTGAGTAGGGTCCCAACTTGCTTGTGCCAATATGCTAGCATGTTACTACAAATACCCAAAGTGAGAAACCGTCTCATCCCTGGGATGAGCTGGGTGCATTTAATCTGCCTTCCATAAAAGACAGGTATTCTTGCCATTGCATGGGATTAATCTGTGGAGGGTTATGAGGTGCCTTCATTGCCTGCACCATATGTTCCACCACGAGCACCTTGCGGAGATCCAACAGACAAGTGCGTATGCTGGGAGCTGCACTCGACTTCCAGGACATGGCTATTCTCCGTTCTGCCAACGCCAAACCTAAATTCAGAAATTCATTAAGCTTTTCCGCGCAGCAGTACACGTGGTGATACCAAGTAAAAAGTGCAGGCCCTGGACAGGTATTGTGGTGGCATTTGCTTCCCTTGTGGCACCGCTATCCCAATACCCTCTTCACTTCCAGAGCTGAATATGCCCTCCAGCACCTTAAGAGAAGGCACTATGTACAGGGGAAAAAGGCTGGCCGCCGTCTGGTGGCGCAGCTATGGCAGAGGGAAGCAGCAATGGTCATTCCCGCCATACAATCCAAGACAGGGGAGATTCTTATCAGGCCCCAAGACATAGTCAATCAGTTTACGTCCTTTTGCATGCATCTGTACACACCAGAGGCACCAGCCCCAGTGGAGTGGATCTCAACGTACCTCGAGGGGATTGCCCTCCCCCTCCTATCGGACAAAGGCAGAGAACTCTTGGAGGGTGACATCAGCCATTGCCAATTTGCCCTATCATAAAGCCCCGGGTGAAGACAGCTTTCTGCTGAGTATTACAAGTGGACGGGGGAGGAAGCACTAGACACCCTACATGCGGCCCTACTGGTAGGCAACAGAACTCCTTTGTTGGGTCCTAACTCCAACAGGGCAGTTATCGCGGTCTTGTCGAAACCGGGGAGGGATCCTCTCCTTTGTGGCAGTTACCTCCCTATTTCACTTCTAAATGGAGACATTAAAATATTGATCAGTGTCGTCGCTGCATGCCTAAAGAAAGTCACCCCTTCTATCATCCTTTATGAGCAAGTAGGTTTTGTTCCAGGACGATCTTCTAAAAAGCATCTCCGCACACTTTCTCATACGCTATGGACAGCAAAAGATCTGCCGGAAGATGCAGTAGTCCTCTCCCTTGACGAGGAAAAGGCGTTCAACCGCATATATTGGAATTACCTTTTAGCCACTATGAAACGCTTCGAGCTCGGTGACAAATTCAGCTCCAAGGTCCACTTACTCTATGACTGCCTGAGGCCCAGGTCAACTGCGGAGGGTTTCTGTTGTTTACTTTTAGGATGCAGATAGGCACATGTCAGGGATGCCCACTCTCTCCCCTACTGTTTCTCCTGGTCATGGAATCCCTGGCCTCTGTCATACATCACTAGTCAAGAGTAACAGGTATCCCATGCCGAATGGCCTCTCTAAAATATATCTGTACGCAGATGACATACTACTCACCCTCAGAGACCTACCACGCTCCCTCCCTGCACTAATGGAACTCATAGAAGACTTTGCAACCCTGTCAGGCTATAAGGTAAACTGGGATAAAAGCAAGGCCCTCCCGCTCTCCTCAGGAACCATCAAAGCCGCAATACAGGGATACCCTTTCCGGTGGAAGTCCTCTCGGCTTATATACCTCGGAGAGCTAGTTAACAGTGGCCTGGAGGGAATGGTCGTAGATAACCTCACACCCCTAATTGCACGAATAAAAATAGACTTTGATAAGTGGTCCCTACTAGGAGTCTCCATGTGGGGCAGGGTACAGGCTATGTGCATGGTCACGCTTCCATGCTTCACGTATGTCCGAATTATGGTGCCCATGGTGATACCTCTGTCAACTTTACATACTATCGATGCGAGAATACGGGCCGTTGTCTGGGGTACTACCTGCCCCCGTCTGGCTGCACCTAAGCTCATGGCCCGCTGCTCTTGTGGCAGCCTGGGCTTTCCATCAGTAGAGCACTACAGTTTGACCCTACATCTTTCCAAACTCGCCTACCTCCACCCGGCAACACCAGACCCCTCCAATGGGTGAAAACGGAAAGATCACTTCTCAATCATGGCAAAGGATTGGGTCTCTTATATGGGGATACCATCATGCACAAACCAATTCCACACCTAGTGTTACAGGCCACACACAAGGCATAACACCGCGCACCCTCATAGGCACCAGCCACCATCTACACGCCAAGGCACCGATCAGGGGTAATGATAGCATTAGAATTGCGAAAAAGACACTCCATTGGCCTGTATGGAAAGCCCTGAACATACATTCCCAGGATCAGGTGATCCTTAACGGTGATATAAAACCCTTCGCACTACTGCAAGAGGAATTCGGGTTACCCCCACAGCAGGCCTGGAGATACCTGCAGGTGCAACACCAACTACAAAGATGCCTTGGCCACCGACCTTGGGCCCTTCCATACTCGCCGGTGGTGGAATAGCTGTCAACCTGGGGCAGACACAAAGTTGTCATGTCAGGACTCTATGGTATCCTAATCAATCACTTGTTCTCACACACCCCCTCCTACACAGTCTCCACGCCAATGGCAGGCACAGCTACAACACACAGTTGCAGCAGAAGATTGACAGATATAGTAGAAGACCTAGACAAGGGAACTCAAGGAGACAGATTAAAATGTTGTCTCTTTAAAACTTTACACGACTGGTATTGGACCCCAGTGAAACCGAACAGGGCCGGCTGCTACCACAATCCAAATGCTGGAGGTGCCCAGGCGTGCAATGTGATCTCCCCATATACTATGCAAGTGTCCCTCTGTCCAATCCTTTTA
The DNA here is from genome assembly GCF_964204655.1 of Triturus cristatus. Taxonomy (NCBI): domain Eukaryota; kingdom Metazoa; phylum Chordata; class Amphibia; order Caudata; family Salamandridae; genus Triturus; species Triturus cristatus. The sequence continues at coordinate 1,108,346,311 of NC_140592.1, read as the reverse complement.
GTCCTTGGTAGGGACCACCCTGGGAGCGGTGATACCCCTCTGCCTACCTCTCCAACCCCCAGTTATCCTCCTGCATGACACCAGCACCACCCCGGACGTCACACGCCCGCAACGTCGCCTTCTTCATGCAGCACTGTTCACAGCTAAACTCTGCATCTTAAGGAAATGGAGATCGCCTGACCCTCCCTCCCAAGACGAATGGATGGCGGCGATGATCCAAACAGCATCATACAAATGTGTTATTTACGGCCTCAGGACCAGACAGAGGTATATACACAGACGTGGGCCTCCATTCTCAGAAAGGCCACGGAAATAAGACCCTGCAGCCCCACCCAGCCCAACTCAATCGGTCAGATCGATAACCATAGCTAGAGAAAGCACCCATTCCCCCGCCATAAATGCCACCTTGCCCTATAGTAACTCACTTCCCTATGTCCTCTACCCTGCCTCTCCCCCTCCTCCTTCTCTTCCTCTCCTCTTGCTATCACTTCTGTTTTCCACACTTCCTTTCCCCCTCCCCCTTCCATAGCCCCTCTACCCCCAGACTTCTTGCTATGCCCTCAGCTACCATCTGGACACGTAGGCGGGTGCCCCCTTCACCCCATGTCCCCCTCCCATCTAGAGCTGATTACCACTATCCCATCCCAGCATGCTGGCATGCAACCATTACATGTGGGACTGCGGTCTACACTGCCCCCTCTTGGTTTTGGACCAACACCCTGCACACCCTGAGACTCAGACACAACCTATCCCCTGCATCCCCCCTCCTGCACAACAATATGTGCCCACCCTCTTCTCTTTCCTACAAACGATCATTGTTGATCCCCCTATACCCGAATAGCACCAGGGGTTGCCTAACCTCGTCCACTTATCACCCTCACTCCTACCTGCCTCCAGTACCTGTTCCATAAAGATCATCAACCCCTCCCAACATGAGGATCCCTCTCCCCATTTTCCCTATTTTCTATGTCGTACATGCACCATTGTACCCGTACCACAGGCTCTATTGCATACTATATGCTGGCAAATGCTCCTGCAACATGTAGTCTCCACACCAGATACCTATAACCTACTGACAATCATGAGCCGCTGTATTGTTATTGTTGTTACCACACTAATATAACCATTGAAGATACTATTGTGTGCACACATTGACTTACCCCTATCTCCTGACCTCCCCCCACTCCCCCGCTATCCTTCTTTCTCCCTCAACAACTCCACTTATACCCTCCTATTCTACAGTGTATAACCCTGTACGCAATTATGTACTCAGTTCTATAGATGATGTTGTATTAATGTGCCATGGTCTTATTGTCTTGTATTAATTACCCTTGTGATGCAAAATAAACAATTATGAAAAAAAAAAAACCTCTCTTGGCCAAGGGAGCTATAGAGAGGGTTACCAGGCCAGAAGTAGGCTGTAGTTGTTATTCCTGCTATCGTCTGGTCCCAAAGAAGGACGGAGGCCTACATCCTATCTTGGACCTCAGAGCCCTCAACTACTTTCTCCAAAGGAGAAGTTCAAGATGCTCACCCTAGCTCAGTTCCTGTCTGCCTTGGACCCAGGAGACTGGATGGTAGCGTTGGACTTGCAGGATGCCTATTTTCATATCCCTGTCCTGCCTGCCCATCGTCATTACCTGCAATTTAGGAGTGCTCCCCTTCAGCCACAACAGTGCCTCTCAGGTGCTCACAAAGGTGATGGCGTGGTTGCAGCCCATCTGCGGAGATCAGGGATTCCAGTCTTTCCCTATCTAGACAACTGGTTGTTGAAGGTGGGCTCATCCCAAACAGTCGTCTCCCACCTCCAGACTATGGCCGACCTCATGCTATAATACTAATGTTTCAGCCTCTTTCCTTGATTTCGGTGAGAATGGCTCGGAGGCTGTTGGGCCTCATGACCTCCTGAATCCTGCTGGTGAACCATGCACAGTAGCAAATGCGGGCTGTGCAGTAGGACCTGAATTCCAATGGGCACAGCATTGAGGAAATCTCACCGACCTGGTTCAGATTTCGGAGGGCACTGTGAAAGAGCTGCAGAGGTGACTAGCAGACCATGATTGGATCGAGGGCAGACCCCTCTCCCTTCCCCACCCAGGCCTTACAATAGTGATGGATGTGTCTCTTTTGGGATGGCGTGGCCATCTGGAAGAGGTGGAGATCAGAGGACTCTGGTCACCATCAGAAGCAAAGCTCCATATCAATCTGTTGGACCTTCGGGTGATCCTATTGGCACCGAAAGCCTTTTTACAGTCCATAAAGGGAAGGCTGAAACGAGTGTTCACAGACAACACTACCGCCATGTGGTACTGTAACAAACAGGGCGGAGTAGAGTTGTGGATGCTTTGTCAAGAGGCCCTGCGTCTTTGGACTTGGCTAGAACAACAGTGCATTTCCCTGGTGGTTCAGCACCTGGCTGGTTCTCTGAACGCTAGGGCCACGGCGCTCAGCCGAAGGTGCCTTGTGGATCACGAGTGGCGTCTCCATCCGGAGGTGGTACAGGGACTCTTTCAGCAGTGGTGAGAGCCTTGGTTAGATCTGTTCATCTCCGAAGAGAACGCGCATTGTCAGCAGTTTTGCACTTTGGAATTTCCAAGGTGGTTCGCGCTCGGCGCAGCTTTTCGCCATGATTGGAGCTCATGCCTCCTATACGCCTTTCCCCCATACCACTCCTGCCCAGAGTGCTCAAGAAGATTAGGAGAGACCAAGCACTAGTAATTCGTGTGGCTCCAGACTGGGCACGGGAAGTTTGGTATCCCGAGCTTCTAGACATGAGTATCGATCCTCTGATCAGGATGTCCCTTCGGGAGGATCTTCTGTCGCAGTAGGGGAAGGTCCTTTACCTGAACCTATCTACTCTCCGCCTCCTTGTGTGGACACTGAGCGGCAAAAGTTGACAGCTTTTGACCTCCCCCCCGAAGTCTGTGAGGTTACTGTGACAGCCAGACGTCCCTGAATAAAATTGGTATATGCCTGCCAATGGAACAAATTTTGAAAATATTATAGAAAGGTCCATTGACCCCTTGTCTTCCTCTCTGGCAGATATAATTTTTTTGTACTTTCCTTGGTCCAGCAGGGTCCTGCCTTGGGCACTGTGAAAGGCTATCTTTTGGCCCTCTCAGCTTTTCTTCGGCTACCAGATCAGCCTTCACTTTTAAGTCCTTTCTGCTAAAGAGGTTTTTGAAGGGGTTAACCCACTTGTTTCCCCATTCTCCCTTTCTTATGCCACAATGGGACCATAATTTGGTACTCACCTACTTGATGTACACATCATTGAGCCAATGCACAACTGTCCTCTACGGTTGCTCACAATAGTAACAGCTTTCTTGGTGGCAATTACCTCTTCCTGGAGGGTGAGCTAACTGCAAGCACTGTCATCACAGCCTCCTTACCTGACAGTTTTTCCTGAAAAAGTGGTACTGAGAACTAGGGCATCCTTTTTGCTCAAGGTTGTAACTCTCTTTCTTCTGGGACAGTCAGTTACCCTGCCCACTTTCTAAGCACCTCTGCATCCTTCCAAGGAAGAAGAGCGTCTCCAACTTCTGGACCCAAAAAGGGCATTATCATTTTATCTCGATCGTACTAAATAATTCTGGGTGGAAGACCAATTCTTTGTAGGATACATGGGGCAAAGAAGGGGCGTGTAGTTCAAAAGAGCACCATCTCCTGTTGGGTCATCCTCTGTATAAAAATCTGTTACACCTTGGCTAAGAAGTAGCCTCCTGAGGACCTTATGGCTCATTCCATCACAGCAAAGGCAGCCAACACAGAGCTTCAGAGTGGGGTTCCAATCGATGATATCTGTCAAGCTGCCATGGGGACGTCTCTGCAAACGTTTGCCTGACAGTCCTGCCTAGATTCTCAGGTTCACAGAGAAAGCTTGTTTGGGCACTCTGATCTGTAGGATTTTCTAGTCTAAAACTTTTCCGCAGTCCCTCCTCTGGGGAAGGTCTTGCTTAGATATCTGTTCAAAGGTAAGGAATCTGTGGCTAGATGTCTCTATCAGATGGGCAAGTTACTTACCTTCGGTAACACCTTATCTAGTAGAGACATAATCTAGCTGCAGATTCCTTACCGATCCACCCATCCTCCCCACTCTGCGGAACTGTTTTTACTGTCAGGGTTTATCCCCTTCAGGGCCCTAGCTTCTTTTTAAACATACCAGGGTCAGTCACTTCATGGCTTCGTGCTTCTGGAGTGGAAAGTCGTGAAAAGTACTTACGTCAGCGCGACAGAGTGGCTGTTAGATTTATGACGCATATGTGACGACAACGATGAACACGATGCTGACAACGTCACGCAGAGTTTACCGACGCCACATACCGACGAGCAGGGGTACAGCTAAGAAAAATCTTTCGGATCCAGCCTGATGCCTGGAAGTTCAAGGTTAAGGAATCTGCAGCTAGATCTTGTCTCTACCAGATAAGGTGTTACCAAAGGTAAGTAACTTGTCCGTCAATAGCTAAAGGATAACCCATAAAAAGTTGGGGATGCGTGATATAACAGTCTTGCATAAACCACTATATTTGGTATCCCCATAGTAAGAGATGTTGGAAAATTCGAGCAAGGGTGCCAGTTGGCAGAAAAATACTGTGCTCATAAAGCCAACATCAGACCATGTCCAATTGAATCCTGGTAAGTTGTAACCCTAGAAACCTAGGGGATACCATAAAGTATGGTTCATAAGGCCACTATATTTTGTGTCCCCCAAAGGAACCAGATGTGAAAGATTGTGGAATGAAATCAAAACTGCGAAAAGAAACTGCAATCTGGTATCAAATAAAAGGCAACTCCAGTTGGTCATTGGCTAAACGGTAACCCTTGAAAAGAAGGGGATACAAGATATTACAGCAACGTGTGAGCCATAATATATTGTATCCCCATAGTAAAAGGTGTTGGAAAACTCAAGGAAGGGTGTCAGTTGGCAGAACAATATTGTGCTCACCCATCCAACATTGGACAATGTCAAATTAAATTGACCAAATATTATAGTCGGTAGAGGGCATTATATTTGGTATCGCCTAAGGCAACCGGATGTAAACTCTTGTGGAATGATGTAAAAAATGTGAAAATATACTTTAGTATGCAATAAAAGGTAACTTCAACTGGTAAATGGCTAAATGGTAATACATGAAATGTAGGGGATACGAGATATTAGAGCAATGTGTAAGACATAATATTTAGTATCCACATAGTAAACCATGTCGGAAAGAAAAAGGAAGGGTGCTGTTTGGGATAGAAATATTGTGCTCACCCATCCAGCATAAGACCAAATCAAATTGAATCCTGGTAAATTCTAATCCGAGAAACACAGGGTGTACCAAACATTATAGGTGGTAAAGGTCATTATATTTGGTATCCCCTAAGGCAACCGTATGTAAAACCTTTAGGAATGATGTAAAAAATATGAAAAGATACTGTAGTCTGCTATCAAATAAAAGGCAACTTCAAGTGGTCAATGGCTAAAGGGGTAACCCTTGAAACAGAGGGGATACCAGATATCACAGCAATGCGTGAGCCATAATATCTGGTATCCAAATTGTAAACGATGCTGGAAAGCAGAATGGAGGGTGCTATTTGCCATATAATACTGTGCTCATCTAGCCAACATAAGTCCATGTCAAGTTGAATACTGATTCAAAGGTTGGTCGCACTCTGCTATGTTCTAACCCCCGAAACACAAAGTATACCAAATATTATAGACGGTAAAGGCCATTATATTTGGTATCCCCTAAGGGAAACGAATGTAGAATCTAGTGGAATCATGAAAAAATTCTGAAAAGATACTGTAGTTTCCTATAAAATAAAAGACAACTTCAAGTGGACAATGGCTAAGGGGTAACCCATGTAATGTAGGGGGTATGAGTTATTACAGCAATGCGTGAGCCATAATATTTGGTATCCCCATAGTAAACGAAATTGGAAAGCCAAAGGAAGACCGCTATTTGGCATACAAGTACTGTGCTCACCCATCCAACATAGGACTATGTCAAATTGAATCCTGGTAAGTTCTAACCCAAGAAACACAGGGGATACCAAATATTATAGGGGGTATAGGCCATTATATATGGTATCCCCTAAGGGAACTGGACGTACAATCTTGTGGAATTATGTAAAAAATGTGAAAAGATACTGTAGTCTGCTGTAAAATAAAAGACAACTTCAACTGGCCAATGGCTAAAGGGTAACCCCTGTAACGTAGGGGATACGAGCTATTACAGCAATGCATAAGCCATAATATTTGGTATCCCCATAGTAAACGAAATTGGGAAGCAAAAGGAAGACCGCTATTTGGCATACAAGTGCTGTGCTCATCCATCTAACATAAGACTATGTCAGATTGAATCCCGGTAAGTTCTAACCCAAGAAACACAGGGGATACCAAATATTATGGCCGGTATAGGCCATTATATATGGTATCCCCTAAGGGAACCGGACGTACAATCTTGTGGAATGATGAAAACATGTGAAAGTTTACTGTAGTCTGCTATCAAGTAAAAGGCAACTTCAAGTGGTCAATAGCTAAAGGGTAACCCTTGAAACGTAGGGGATACAAGATATCACAGCAATGTGTGAGCCATAATATTTAGTATCCCCTAAGAGAACTGGATGTAAAATCTTGTGGAATGATGTAAAAAATCTGAAAAGATACTGTATTCTGCTATCAAATAAAAGACAACTTCAAGTGGTCAATGGCTAGAGCGCAACTCATGAAACGTAGGGGATAAGAGATATAACAGCAATGCGCGAGCTATAATATTTGGTATCTCCTTTGTAAGCGATGTTGGAAAGCAAAAGGAAGGGTGCTATTTGCCATGGGAATACTGTGCTCATCCATCCAACATAAAACTATGTGAAATTGAATACTGGTAAATTCTAACCCCAGAAACACAGGGGATACCATATATTATAGCCGGAATAGGCCATTATATATGGTATCCCTTAAGGGTACCGGATGTAAAATCTTGTGGCATTGATGTAAAAAATCTGAAAAGATACTGTAATCTCCTATGTAATAAAAGGTAACTTCAACTGGTGAATGGCTAAAGGGTAACCCATGTAACATAGGGGATACGAGATATTACAGCAATTCGTGAGCCATAATAGTTGGTATCCCCGTACTAAATGAAATTGGAAAGCAAAAGGAAGACCGCTATTTGGCATACAAGTACTGTGCTCACCCATCCAACATAAGACTATGTCAAATTGAATCCTGTTAAGTTCTAACCCAAGAAGCACAGGGGATACCAAATATTATAGCCGGTATAGGCCATTATATATGGTAGCCCCTAACGGAACTGGACATACATTCTTGTGGAATGATGTAAAAAATGTGACAAAATGCTGTAGTCTGCTGTCAAATAAAAGACAACTTCAAGTGGCCAATGGCTAAAGGGTAACCCATGTAACGTATGGGATACAAGATATTACAGCAATTCGTGAGCCATAATATTTGGTATCCCCATAGTAAACGATTATGGAAAGCAAAAGGAAGGCTGCTATTTGTCATAGAAACACTGTGCTCACCCATACAACATAAGACCATGTCAAATTGAATCTCGATAAGTTCTAACCCAAGAAGCACAGGGGATACCAGATAGTATAGCCGGTATAGTCCATTATATATGGTATCTCCAATGGGAACTAGATGTAAAATTTTGTGGGATTGATGTAAAAAATTTGAAAAGATACTGTAATCTGCTATAAAATAAAAGACAACTTCAAGTGGCCAATAGCTAAAGGGTAACCCATGTAACATAGGGGATATGAGATATTACAGCAAAGCTTGAGCCATAATAGTTGGTATCCCCATAGTAAGCAAAATTGGAAAGCAAAAGGAAGACCGCTATTTGGCATACAAGTACTGTGCTCACCCATCCAACATAAGACTATGTCAAATTGAATCCTGCTAAGTTCTAACCCAAGAAACACAGTGGATACCAAATATCATAGCCGGTATAGGCCATTATATATGGTATCCCCTAAGGGAACTAGACGTTCAATCTTGTGGAATGATGAAAAATGTGAAAGTTTACTTAAGTCTGCTATCAAGCAAAAGGCAACTTCAAGTGGTCAATTGCTAATGAGTAATCCATGAAACGTAGGGGATACAATATATCACAGCAATGCATGAGTCATAATATTTGGTATCCCCATAGTAAATGATGTTGGAAAGCAAAAGGAAGACTGCTATTTGGCATAGAAATACTGCGCTCACCCATCAAACATAAAACTGTGTCATTTTGAATACTGGTAAGTTCTAAGCCCAGAAACATGGGTGATACCAGATATTATAGCCGGAATAGGCCATTATATATCTTATCCCCAATGGGAACCAGATGCAAAATCTTGAGGAATTATGTAAAAAATTTGAAAAGTTACTGTAGTCTGCTATCAAGTAAAAGGCAATTTCAAGTGGTCAATGGCTAAAGGGTAACTCATGAAACGTGGAGGATACGAGATATTACAGCAATGCGTGTGTCATAATATTTGGTATCCCCATAGTAAACGATGTTCAAAAGCAAAAGGAAGGTTGCTTTTTTGCATGGAAATACTGTGCTCACCCATCCAACATAAGACCATGTCAAATTGATTCCTGGTAAGTTCCAACTGCAGAAACACGGGGGATACCAGATATTATAGCCGGTATAGTCCATTATATATGGTATTCCCCATGGGTACCAGATGCAAAATCTTGAGGAATAATGTAAAAAATGTTAAAAGTTACTGTATTCTGCTATCAAGTAAAACACAACTTCAAGTGGTCAATGGCTAAAGGGTAAACCATGAAACGTAGGGGATACATGATATTACAGCAATGTGTGAGCCATAATATTTGGTATCCCCATTGTAAGCGATGTTGGAAAGCAAAAGGAAGGGTGCTATTTTCCATAGGAATACTGTGCTAATCCATTCAACATAAGACTATGTGAAATTGAATACTGGTAAATTCTAACCCTAGAAACACAGGGGATACCAGATATTATAGCCGGTATAGGCCATTATATAAGCTAACCCCTAAGGGAACCGGACGTACAATCTTGTGGAATGATGTAAAAAATTTGAAAAGTTACTGTAGTCTGCTATCAAGTAAAAGGCGACTTCAAGTGGTCAATGGCTAAAAGGTAACCCATGAAATGTAGGGGATACAAGATATTACAGCAAAGCAAGAGCCATAATATTTGGTATCCCCATAGTAAATGATGTTGGAAAGCAAAAGGAAGACTGCTATTTGGCATAGAAATAAGGTGCTCACCCATCCAACATAAGCCCATGTTGAATTGAATACTGGTATGTTCTAACTCCAAAAACACATGGGATACCAAATATAATAGCTGGTATAGCCCATTATATATGGTATCACCTACGGGAACCGTACGCACAATCTTGTGGAATGATGTACAAAATGTGAAAAGATACTGTATTCTGCTATCAGATAAAAGACAACTTCAAGTTGTCGATGGCTAAAGTGTAACCCATGAAACTTAGGGGATAAGAGATATTACAGCAATGCATGAGTCATAATATTTGGTATCCCCATACTAAACGATATTGGAAAGCAAAACGAAGGGTGCTTTTTGGCATAGAAATACTGTGCTCACCCATCCAACATAAGACCATGTCAAATTGATTCCTGGTAAGTTCCAACTGCAGAAACACGGGGGATACCAGATATTATAGCCGGTATAGTCCATTATATATGGTATTCCCCATGGGTACCAGCTGCAAAATCTTGAGGAATAATGTAAAAAATGTTAAAAGTTACTGTATTCTGCTATCAAGTAAAACACAACTTCAAGTGGTCAATGGCTAAAGGGTAAACCATGAAACGTAGGGAATACATGATATTACAGCAATGTGTGAGCCATAATATTTGGTATCCCCATTGTAAGCGATGTTGGAAAGCAAGAGGAAGGGTGCTATTTTCCATGGGAATACTGTGCTAATCCATTCAACATAAGACTATGTGAAATTGAATACTGGTAAGTTCTAACCCTAGAAACACAGGGGATACCAGATATTATAGCCGGTATAGGCCATTATATAAGCTAACCCCTAAGGGAACCGGACATACAATCTTGTTGAATGATGTAAAAAATGTGAAAAGTTACTGTAGTCTGCTATCAAGTAAAAGGCGACTTCAAGTGGTCAATGGCTAAAAGGTAACCCATGAAATATAGGGGATACAAGATATTACAGCAAAGCAAGAGCCATAATATTTGGTATCCCCATAGTAAATGATGTTGGAAAGCAAAAGGAAGGGTGATATTTGGCATAGAAATAAGGTGCTCACCCATCCAACATAAGCCCATGTTGAATTGAATACTGGTATGTTCTAACTCCAAAAACACATGGGATACCAAATATAATAGCTGGTATAGCCCATTATATATGGTATCACCTACGGGAACCGTACGCACAATCTTGTGGAATGATGTACAAAATGTGAAAAGATACTGTATTCTGCTATCAGATAAAAGACAACTTCAAATGGTCGATCGCTAAAGTGTAACCCATGAAACTTAGGGGATAAGAGATATTACAGCAATGCATGAGTCATAATATTTGGTATCCCCATACTAAACGATATTGGAAAGCAAAAGGAAGGGTGCTTTTGGCATAGAAATACTGTGCTCACCCATCCAACATATGACCATATCTAATTGAATCCTAGGAAGTTTTAAACCAAGAAACACCGGGGATACCAGATATTATAGCCGTTATAGGCCATTATATTTGGTATCCCTTAAACAAACTGGTTGTAAAATCTCGTGGAATGATGTAAAAAATGCAAAAAGTTACTGTAGTCTGCTATCAAGTAAAACACAACTTCAAGTGGTCAATGGCTAAAGGGTAACCTATGAAACTAGGGGGATACGAGATATTACAGCAATGCGTGAGCCATAATATTTGGTATCCCCGTTGAAAACGATGTTGGAAAGCAAAAGGAAGGATGCTATTTGCCATGGGAATACTGTGCTAAAGTGAAATTGAATACTGGTAAGTTCTAACCCCAGAAACACTGAGGATACCAGATATTATAGCCGGTATAGGCCATTATATGGGGTATCTCTTAAAGGTACCGGCTGTAAAACCTTGTAGGATTTATGTACAAAATCTGAAAATATACTGTAATCTGCTATATAATAAAAAGTAACTTCAACTGGTGAATGGCTAAAGGGTAACCTATGAAATATAGGTGATATGAGATATTACAGCAATGTGTGAGACGTACTATTTGGTATCCCCATAGTAAATGATGTTGGAAAGCAAAATGAAAGGTTATAATCAGCATAGAAATTCTGTGCTCAGCCATCCAACATAAGACCATGTCTAATTGAATCCTGGTAAATTCTAAAACACCAGGGATACCAGATATTATAGCCGGTTTAGGCCATTATATTTGGTATCCCTTAAGGGAACCAGATGTAAAATCTTGTTGAATGATGTAAAAAATGTGAAAAGTTTTTGTAGTCTGCTCTCAAATAAAAGGCAACTTCAAGTGGTCAATGGATAAAGGGTAACACATGAAACGTAGGGGATACAAGATATTACATCAATGCGTGAGCCATATTATTTGGTATCCCCATAGTAAACTAAATTGGAAAGCAAAAGGAAGGGTTATATTCGGCACAGAAACACTGTGCTCACCCATCCAACATAAGACCATGTCAAATAGAATCCCGGTAAGTTCTAACCCAAGAAACACAGTGGATACCAATTATCATGACTGGTGTAGGCCATTATATATGGTATCCCCTAAGGGAACCGGACGTACAATCTTGTGGAATGATGAAAAAATGTGAAAGGTTACTGTAGTCTGCTATCAAGTAAAAGGCAACTTCAAGTGGTTAATAGCTAAAGGGTAACCCATGAAATGTAGGGGATACAAGATATCACAGCAATGTGTGAGCCATAATATTTAGTATCCCCTAAGGGAACTGGATGTAAAATCTTGTGGAATGATGCAAAAAATCTGAAAAGATACTGTAGTCTGCTATCAAATAAAAGACTACTTCAATTGGTCAATGGCTAAAGCGCAACTCGTGAAACGTAGGGGATAAGAGATATGACAGCAATGCGCGAGCCATAATATTTGGTATCTCCTTTGTAAGCGATGTTGGAAAGCAAAAGGAAGGGTGCTATTTGCCATGGGAATACTGTGCTCATCCATCCAACATAAAACTACGTGAAATTGAATACTGGTAAGTTCTAACCCCAGAAACACAGGGGATACCATATGTTATAGCCGGAATAGGCCATTATATATGGTATCCCTTAATGGTACCGTATGTAAAATCTTGTGGCATTGATGTAAAAAATCTGAAAAGATACTGTAATCTCCTGTATAATAAAAGGTAACTTCAACTGGTGAATGGCTAAAGGGTAACCCATGTAAAGTAGGGGATACGAGATATTACAGCATTCCGTGAGCCATAATATTTGGTATCCCCGTAGTAAATGAAATTGGAAAGCAAAAGGAAGACCGCTATTTGGCATACAAGTACTGTGCTCACCCATCCAACATAAGACTATGTCAAATTGAATCCTGGTAAGTTCTAACCCAAGAAGCACAGGGGATACCAAATATTATAGCCGGTATAGGCCATTATATGTGGTATCCCCTAACGGAACTGGACATACATTCTTGTGGGAATGATGTAAAGAATGTGAAAAGATACTGTAATCTGCTATAAAATAAAAGACAACTTCAAGTGGCCAATAGCTAAAGGGTAACCCATGTAACATAGGGGATATGAGATATTACAGCAAAGCGTGAGCCATAATAGTTGGTATCCCCATAGTAAGCGAAATTGGAAAGCAAAAGGAAGACCGCTATTTGGCATACAAGTACTGTGCTCACCCATCCAACATAAGACTATGTCAAATTGAATCCTGTTAAGTTCTAACCCAAGAAACACAGTGGATACCAAATATAGGCCATTATATCTGGTATCCCCTAAGGGAACCAGACGTTCAATCTTGTGGAATGATGAAAAAATTTGAAAGGTTACTGTAGTCTGCTATCAAGTAAAAGGCAACTTCAAGTGGTCAATTTCTAAAGAGTAATCCATGAAACGTAGGGGATACAAGTTATCACAGCAATGCATGAGTCATAATATTTGGTATCCCCATAGTAAATGATGTTGGAAAGCAAAAGGAAGGCTGCTATTTGGCATAGAAATACTGTGCTCACCCATCAAACATAAGACTGTGTCAATTTGAATACTGTAAGTCCTAAGCCCAGAAACATGGGTGATACCAGATATTATAGCCGGAATAGGCCATTATATATCATATCCCCAATGGGAACCAGATGCAAAATCTTGAGGAATTATGTAAAAAATGTGAAAAGTTACTGTAGTCTGCTATCAAGTAAAAGGCAATTTCAAGTGGTCAATGGCTAAAGGGTAACTCATGAAACGTGGAGGATACGAGATATTACAGCAATGCGTGAGTCATAATATTTGGTATCCCCATAGTAAACGATGTTCGAAAGCAAAAGGAAGGTTGCTTTTTTGCATGGAAATACTGTGCTCACCCATCCAACATAAGACCATGTCAAATTGATTGCTGGTAAAATTCTAACCGCAGAAACACGGGGGATACCAGATATTATAGCCGGTATAGTCCATTATATATGGTATTCCCCATGGGTACCAGATGCAAAATCTTGAGGAATAATGTAAAGATTTTTACAAGTTACTGTAGTCTGCTATCAAGTAAAACACAACTTCAAGTGGTCAATGGCTAAAGGGTAAACCATGAAACGTAGGGGATACATGATATTACAGCAATGTGTGAGCCATAATATTTGGTATCCCCATTGTAAGCGATGTTGGAAAGCAAAAGGAAGCGTGCTATTTTCCATGGGAATACTGTGCTAATCCATTCAACATAAGACAATGTGAAATTGAATACTGGTAAGTTCTAAACCTAGAAACACAGGGGATACCAGATATTATAGCCGGTATAGGCCATTATATAAGCTAACCCCTAAGGGAACCGGGCGTACAATCTTGTGGAATGAAGTAAAAAATGTGAAAAGTTACTGTAGTCTGCTATCAAGTAAAAGGCGACTTCAAGTGGTCAATGGCTAAAAGGTAACCCATGAAATGTAGGGGATACAAGATATTACAGCAAAGCAAGAGCCTTAATAGTTGGTATCCCCATAGTAAATGATGTTGGCAAGAAAAAGGGAGGGTGATATTTGGCATAGAAATACTGTGCTCACCCACCCAACATAAGACCATGTCGAATTGAATACTGGTATGTTCTAACTCAAAAAACACAGGGGATACCAAATATAATAGCTGGTATAGGCCATTATATATGGTATCACCCACGGGAACCGTACGCACAATCTTGTGGAATGATGTACAACATATGAAAAGATACTGTATTCTGCTATCAAATAAAAGACAACTTCAAGTGGACGATGGCTAAAGTGTAGCCCATGAAACTTAGGGGATAAGAGATATTACAGCAATGCATGAGTCATAATATTTGGTATCCCCATACTAAACGATGTTGGAAAGCAAAAGGAAGGGTGCTTTTTGGCATAGAAATACTGTGCTCACCCATCCAACATATGACCATATCTAATTGAATCCTAGGAAGTTCTAAACCAAGAAACACCGGAGATACCAGATATTATAGCCGTTATAGGCCATTATATTTGGTATCCCTTAAACAACTGGTTGTAAAATCTCGTGGAATGATGTAAAAAATGCGAAAAGTTACTGCAGTCTGCTATCAAGTAAAATACAACTTCAAGTGGTCAATGGCTAAAGGGTAAACAATGAAACTAGGGGGATACGAGATATTACAGCATTGCGTGAGCCATAATATTTGGTATCCCCGTTGAAAACGATGTTGGAAAGCAAAAGGAAGGATGCTATTTGCCATGGGAATACTGTGCTAAAGTGAAATTGAATACTGGTAAGTTCTAACCCCAGAAACACTGGGGATACCAGATATTATAGCCGGTATAGGCCATTATATGGGGTATCTCTTAAGGGTACCGGCTGTAAAACCTTGTGGGATTGATGTACAAAATCTGAAACTATACTGTAATCTGCTATATAATAAAAAGTAACTTCTACTGGTGAATGGCTAAAGGGTAACCTATGAAATATAGGGGATATGAGATATTACAGCAATGTGTGAGACGTACTATTTGGTATCCCCATAGTAAATGATATTGGAAAGAAAAATGAAGGGTTATAATCAGCATAGAAATTCTGTGCTCAGCCATCCAACATAAGACCATGTCTAATTGAATCCTGGTAAATTCTAAAACACCAGGGATACCAGATATTATAGCCGGTTTAGGCCATTATATTTGGTATCCCTTAAGGGAACCAGATGTAAAATCTTGTTGAATGATGTAAAAAATGTGAAAAGTTTTTGTAGTCAACTTCAAGTGGTCAATGGATAAAGAGTAACACATGAAACATAGGGGATACAAGATATTACAGCAATGCGTGAGCCATATTATTTGGTATCCCTTTGTAAACGATGTTGGAAAGCAAAAGGAAGGGTACTATTTGCCATAGAAATACTGTGCTCATCCATCCAACATAAGACCATATCAAATTGAATACTGGTAAGTTCTAACCCCAGAAACACAGGGATACCAGAGAGTATTGCCGGTCTAGTCCATTATATATGGTATCCCCAATGGGAACTAGATGTAAAATCTTGTGGGATTGGTGTAAGAAATCTGAAAAGATCCTGTAATCTGCTATAAAATAAAAGGTAGTACAAACAAAGCACTGCCAATGAGGCATGGGTGTATAGCGCTGCGTGGCCTGAGAGGTATCGACAGCCCCACTCACTCTATGCCTGCAGGGGAGCACACAACATGCAGTAACACAAAAACATAATTTTGCCCAGCAGTTGCTGGGTGTGAGAAAGTGCCATCTTTCTTGCATGGTATGCCCCCACTTTTTGCTAAATTGCTGAATGTACTTCGATTGAGTGTACCCTGGGTTCCTGCCAATCAGGTGCCCAGGACCTATGTTCCTTCCTTAAACCACACAAACTCCAAATTGGCAAACCCTAGCCACATGTCAGCCCCTAGTAAATGGTACCCTAGGTACCCAGGGCCTTGTGGCCAGGGAAGGCCTCTAAGGGCTGCAGCACTCATTGTGCCACCCTCAGAGGCCCTGTACCCTTACACACACACTGCCCTTGCAGGCTGAGTGTCTGGGTGCAGGACAAAACAAAGAGTCGACATGGCACACATCACTGTGTACCATGCCCATCACCTACACTGCCAAGGCATATGTCAGCCACCCCTCTAGCTGGGTGCATTACGCCTATGGTGTGGGCACAGGAGCAGGAGCCCTGTGCCCCTACAGTACCCGGGTCCATTCCTGGGCACTGTAAGTGCAGTGCTGTCATTTAAGAGTACATGGTGCTGAGAGCTTGTCAAACACGAGCTCCACAGCACCATATTGGCAACACTGAAGCCTGGGAAGTTTGGTATCAAACTTCTCAGCACATTGAACCCACACTGATGCCAGTGTAGGATTTAATGTACCCCAGAGGGCATCTTAGAGATGCCCCCTTACAGCTAACTTACAATCCACGTCTGCTCTGAGGCTGCCCAGGCTGCCACACAGCAGACACGTTGCTGGACCCCTGGGTGGGAGAGCCCCTGCTCTCCCGGGCCTGCAACAATGCACATCCTGGGTGAGGTGAGAAATCTCCTCCCCCAGGATGAGCAAAGGGAAGCTTCAAAGGCAGGCCGCCATTTGGAGTTTCCCCAGGCCACTGCAACCCCCCACTCTGGCGGGAAGCTTGGCCGGAAACCCCATACAAGGACAGGGGATGTGCCAGCCTGCCCACCCCACCCCTCAGGTGGGGGAGGCGAGGTGAAGCACATCTCCGGGCTCTCGCCATCTTGAAGATGGGAGGCCCTACCCTACCAGGATTAGGCTACTGCCCCCTTCCCACAGGAGAGAGGCAGGATAGGGGGTGTACCCACCCCAGGACAAGGACCCATTGGTCCCTGGCCTTCACCTACCTGTAACGCCCCTAAATCTAGTATTTAGGGGCACCCCGAACCTTCCTTCCTTAGATTCCAGATAGAAAATTACAAGAAGAGCAAGAAGAACAAAGACCTGCCCTGCAGCTGCTAAAAAGAGAAGAAGACACCAACTGCTTAGGCCCCAGCCCTACCGGCCTGTCGACTCTCGAACCTGCACCAGCACGGCATCTCTCGTGGCCAGCAACCTCACCAACCCCGGAGGACCTGGCTACCTTTTGGCTCTAAGCCCCTGGGACTCCCATGAGTAGAGGCTCTACTCAAGAAACCTATTTTTAACCCCTGGCAGCAGCCCGGAACCGCGGACCCAACACACTCTGCACCAGCCAAGCCTGGCCAGTGCCGGAGTGGACAAAGACCCTGAGGACGACCCCACGGCGACTGTGACCCCGAGTCTGGCACCCAAGGACCCCCCTCGACATCCCGGAAGAAGCCTGCAGCCTTAGAACCAAGTGCCACCCCAACCGCGATCAACCAGAGGGTAACATTCCCGACGTCAAAAGGCACCCCTGCACCCGGCGCCCTGCGGCCCCCTGTGCCCAATCCCGGGGTACCCACCTAACCTACAACTACCCAACTTACCTCTCGAAGTGGTGGTGGCACCTGAAACATCCTCGTCCCCGAGCCTGCAGCCTTTTTCCAAACCGGAACATTCCCATTGATTTCCATTGAGCGCCCGAAGGCTCAAAAGCACCCTGCACCCAGCCGCCCGAGTGGCCCTGGCAGTGCCCTCTCTACACTAACCTACTTCCCCACTTGCCCTGAGTAAGTGACCAGGAGCCCAGCTCCCACAGCCGCGTGGCTTGCCAGACAGCAGCCACCAACCAAGGCCCCCCTATCCCTCATAGGATAACATTGGGCCTAACTCTCTCTGCACCCGGCCGTCCTGAAACCGCTGAGGGTGAACCAACTGTACCTACCTGACACTGGGGGACCCCTGAGTCCATGCCCGGAATTTCAACTCTGCCAGTCGAGTACTTACCCTTAAACCGCTAACTTCATTTTCCTCATAGGGTAACATTGACTGGCTTTTTCTTCAAGTGTGAACTTTTCAAAACTGCAAAAATTCACCAAAAATCAGCCAAGTGACAAAAACGAATTTACTCACCTGCTCCTAGGTGAGCTCCTAGTGCTGGATCTTGGTGCCCAGCCCTGACCCTGAAAAGTGTTCACAACTATACTTACCTCTAACTCATTTTTCTCCCATAGGAAACCATTGTCTGCTTTTCTGTGAAATTTCTTCTAAGTGTCTATTTTTGCAAATTTGAAATATTCTTTTAAAATCGTACCATTTCTCCAAACGAAATTACTTACCTGTTTTTGATAAGGACCCCAGTCCTGGGTCTAGGTACCTAGTCCTGGATTACTAAAGTAACGATAAAGTACTCTACCTGCAATTTGAATTTCTTGCCATAGAGATCCATTGAATGTTTTCTTTGAAATATTTTCTAAGTGCTAACTTTTGAAATAGCTAAATATTATTTAAAAATCATTACAGTTATTAAGTCGACTTTCATCACTTGATTCTGAATACTGACCCAAGGCTGGTTCTAGGAGCCAGACCTGGAATTCCAAAAGTAATCTGAAAAGTAATTTATTACAAATAACCTGAATTTACCATTGAGCTCAATGCATTGTTATGTTTAGGAAATAGGATTGTTTATTGCAACCAACTGTGACTGTTTACACAAATTTATTGCTTAAGACAAAAGTATTTATATTCAACCTCTCATTCTGAGAAAGTATATTTTTACCCCCTTTGTGGTTCTAAAAATAAAACAAGCATATATTTTATATATATAAACCACTGGCCTAGAGTTCAGTTATTGAGTGTGTGAAACCATTTGCTGACTGAGTGTGTACAATAAATGCTTTACACTGTCCTCTGGTACTGCCTTACTGCTCGACCAAGCTACCACTTTTGAGAGTAAGGTCATACCTAACTTTGACCTCTATCAGCCTCTGGGGGACTGTGGACTCTGTACACCCTGTACCTATTAGGGAACAGTATATACAGAGCCACTTTCTCACATTGGTGGATCAGCGGTGGGATACAAACTTGCATTTGTTGGACTACTTGGTTACCATCTGATCACACGACAGAACTCTTAAAAATTGCCTTTAGAATTCTGATTGGTTTTTCCAAAATTACTAAAAGTCTTGCTAGGGCCTTGCTTAAGTCCCATTAGAATTTTAGAAAAATAAAAGTCACTATAGTCAGGGTAGAGGGTTAGAACTGTCAGGTTAGAATGTCTCAAACAAACCCAGCTATTAGTGATAATAATAACATGGACCTGGTGGAGGAGCTCGACCTCACACCTTACTTACACTTGTCTTTCAAGGAATTGAGGTCCTTATGTAAACTCAAAAACTTACAAATGGGTCAGCATCCAACCAAACAAGGGCTCCAGGAGCTCCTGGCTGAGTATGCTAAAGACCACCCATCTGAACATGGTGATGGCCAGTCAGATGAGGAAAGGGAAACAGGGGAGGTGGACAGCAACCTCCCCATACTATTCCCTAGGGAGGAGATGGCACCCATACCCTCCAACTCAAGACATAGCATCTGGGCACCTAGAGACCACACAGGTGGCTCTGGTCCCAGAGACAACACTGGGGGACCCCCCAGTGAAGAGGACAGCCTTGTGAGGCTGGCCAGAAGAATAGATCTAGAGTCCAGACTCCTGGCCCTAGAAAAGGAAAGGAGAGAGATGGGTTTAGCACCCATCAATGGTGGCAGCAATAATAAAAACAAGGATAGGGAGGAAACTTCTGACCCTAAAATCCCCAAAGGG
Source organism: Triturus cristatus (assembly GCF_964204655.1). Taxonomy (NCBI): domain Eukaryota; kingdom Metazoa; phylum Chordata; class Amphibia; order Caudata; family Salamandridae; genus Triturus; species Triturus cristatus. Next base: position 1,108,326,460 of record NC_140592.1, on the reverse strand, counting down.
ATTGTCCCTAAATTTGAGGAAGGTGATGATATCACCAAATGGTTCACAGCCTTTGAGAGGGCTTGTGATATCAGGAAAGTAAAGAAACCTCTCTGGGGGGCACTCCTGTGGGAACTGTTCTCTGGTAACTGCAGGGACAGGCTTCTGACTCTCTCTGGGCCAGAAGCAGGATCCCATGACCTCATGAAGAAAGCTCTGATTGAGGGATTTGGATTCACCACTGAGGAGTATAGAATTAGATTCAGGGGGGCTCACAAAACCCAGACCCAGTCCTGGATTGATTTTGTAGATTTCTCAGTGAAGACACTGGATGGTTGGTTAGCTGGACATGGTGTGCAGGATTTTACTGGATTGTACAATTTATTCATGAAGGAACATATTTTGAATAACTGCACAAATGAAAAGTTGCATCAGCATTTGGTAGACCTAGGTCTAATTTCTCCCCAAGAATTGGGAAAGAAGGCGGACCACTGGGTCAAGACTAGGGTGACCAAGACAACCACTGGGGGTGACCAAAAGAAGGTGGTCACAAAACCTCCCCAGGGGAAAGGTGGTGAGAATCCCCAAGATAAAAAGTCTGAGTCTTCCAAAGGGCCCCAAACACATGTTCAGGTGGGTGGGACCCAAACTACTCCCTATGTGCCCCAACCATATAGGGGGAAGAACTTTGATCCCTTAAAGGCCTGGTGTAATACCTGTAAGAAGCAGGGACACCTAACTGTAACTTGCCCCCAAAACAAAGCCCCTAAGGCACCCAGTACAGCCACTCCTGGGGCAGCAAGTATACAAATGGGATCAGAGGTGTACCCTGAGCAAATCTGGGAACACACTGAAGCAAGTTTAGTCTCCTTGGGAGAAGTGGAGTTTGCCACTGTGGCTGTGTGGCCCCCCAACTTAAAGAAATACTTACAGTACCCCTGGGTAAATGGAACTAGGGTAGAAGCTCTGAGGGATACAGGTGCCAGTGTCACTATGGTGAAAGACACACTGGTTTCCCCTGAGCAATACTTGATTGGGAAGTCTTACCCAGTCACCAACGCTGACAGTGTCACCACTAGTCATCCCATGGCCATGGTAACATTAGGCTGGGGGGGGGGGTTACTGGCCTGAAACAGGTAGTGGTCTCTCCAAAGTTGCCAGCTGCATGTCTGCTTGGAAATGATCTGGAAACCTCAGCCTGGGCTGAGGTTGAGTTAAAGGCCCATGCAGCCATGCTGGGCATCCCTGAATTGGTGTGTGTGCAAACCAGAGCACAGAGCAAGAGGAAGGGTGAAAAAGTAGGTTTGGAGCCTGGAATAATGGCCCAACCAACCAAGAGGAAGGGCAAGAAGACTGGGGGACCAGCTTCTGTACAGCCAAACACTCAGAACCCCTCTCCCCCTGGAGAGGATGTAGATACCCCTGAGGGAACTGAGTCCATGGAGCTTGACCCTTACCAGGTTGAACTCTTGGGCCCAGGGGGACCCTCTAGGGAAGAGCTGTGCCAGGGTCAGCGAGACTGTCCCACTCTTGAAAGCCTGAGACAACAAGCTGCTTCAGAAGCCAGGGGAGATGTCAGTGGTACCCACAGAGCTTATTGGGAAGAGGGATTACTGTATGCTGAGGCAAGAGACCCCACTCCTGGAGCCACCAGGAGGGTGGTAGTGCCACAGAAGTACAGGGAGTTCCTCCTAACTTTGGCTCATGACATCCCCCTAGCTGGACATCTGGGGCAATCCAAAACTTGGGAAAGGTTAGTGAGTCACTTTTACTGGCCCCAGATGCACCAAAAGGTGAAGGAGTTTGTCAGCTCCTGTGTTACCTGTCAGGCCAGTGGCAAGACAGGTGGCCACCCAAAGGCCCCCCTCATTCCACTACCAGTGGTGGGGGTCCCCTTTGAAAGGGTAGGTGTGGACATTGTGGGTCCACTTGAACCTCCCACAGCCTCAGGGAACAAATTCATTCTAGTATTAGTGGATCATGCTACTAGGTACCCTGAAGCAATTCCACTTAGGACTACTACAGCTCCTGCAGTAGCCAAGGCCCTCCTGGGTGTCTTCACCAGGGTGGGTTTTCCTAAGGAGGTGGTTTCAGACAGAGGTTCCAACTTCATGTCTGCTTACCTAACACACATGTGGAAAGAGTGTAGAGTGCAGTACAAGTTTACTACACCCTACCACCCACAAACCAATGGTCTTGTTGAGAGGTTCAACAAGACATTGAAAGGTATGATCATGGGACTCCCTGAGAAACTCAAAAGGAGGTGGGATGTCCTGTTACCATGCTTGCTTTTCGCTTACAGGGAAGTGCCACAGAAGGGAGTAGGTTTCTCACCCTTTGAACTTCTGTTTGGTCATCCTGTAAGGGGACCACTGTGTCTTGTAAAGGAGGGCTGTGAGAGGCCTCTTCAAGAACCCAAACAGGACATAGTGGACTATGTGCTTGGCCTAAGGTCCAGAATGGCTGAGTATATGGAAAAGGCATCCAAGAACCTTGAGGCCAGCCAGGAGCTCCAGAAGCACTGGTATGACCAAAAAGCTGCACTGGTTGAATTTCAACCAGGGCAACAGGTGTGGGTTTTGGAGCCAGTGGCACCAAGGGCTCTCCAAGACAAATGGAGTGGCCCTTACCCTATCCTAGAGAGAAAGAGTGAGGTCACCTATCTAGTTGACCTGGGCACTAGCAGGACACCCAAAAGGGTCATCCATGTGAACCGCCTTAAACTCTACAATGATAGGGCTGACATCACCATGCTGATGGTGACTGATGAAGAACAGGAAGCAGAGAGTGAGCCACTCCCTGACCTCCTATCCTACAGCCCAAAAGATGGGTCAGTAGATGGTGTGATTTTTTCAGACACCCTCTCTGCCCAACAGCAGACTGACTGCAAGCAAGTCTTGCAACAATATGCTAGCCTCTTTTCCCTGACCCCTGGTCTGACAAGCTGGTGTACCCATGATGTGGACACTGGTGACAGCGCACCTGTCAAGAACAAAATCTATCGACAGTCAGATCAAGTCAAGGAAAGCATCAAAGCTGAGGTCAGCAAGATGCTGGAGTTAGGGGTCATTGAGCCTTCAGTGAGCCCCTGGGCTAGCCCAGTGGTTCTGGTCCCCAAACCTCATCAACAGGGTGAAAAGAGAGAGATGAGGTTCTGTGTGGACTATAGAGGGCTCAACTCTGTCACCAAGACAGATGCTCACCCTATCCCAAGAGCAGATGAACTGATAGAAAAATTGGGGGCTGCCAAATTTCTCAGTACCTTTGACTTAACTGCAGGGTACTGGCAGATTGGCATGGCCCCAGGAGGAAAAGAAAAGACAGCATTCTCCACCCCTGATGGGCATTATCAGTTTACTGTGATGCCCTTTGGGTTAAAGAATGCCCCTGCCACCTTCCAGAGGTTGGTGAACCATGTCCTGGCTGGGTTGGAGTCCTTTAGTGAAGCTTATCTTGATGATATTGCTGTCTTTAGCTCCACCTGGCAGGATCACCTGATCCACCTTGGGAAGGTTTTAGAGGCTCTGCAGAGTGCAGGTCTCACTATCAAGGCATCCAAATGCCAGATAGGGCAGGGCACTGTGGTGTACTTGGGCCACCTTGTAGGTGGAGTCCAGGTACAGCCCTTACAACCCAAAATCCAGGCCATCATGGACTGGATAGCTCCAACAACCCAGACCCAAGTCAGGGCATTCCTTGGCTTGACTGGGTACTACAGGAGGTTTGTGAAGGGGTATGGGTCCATTGTGACCCCCCTCACAGAACTAACCTCCAAGAAAATGCCCAAGAAAGTTAACTGGACAGTTAGTTGTCAAAAGGCTTTTGACACCCTAAAAGAAGCAATGTGCTCAGCACCAATTCTAAAAGCTCCAGATTATGCCAAGCAGTTCATAGTGCAGACTGATGCCTCTGAGCTAGGGATAGGAGCGGTCCTATCCCAGACCAATGATGAAGGCCAAGACCAACCTGTTGCTTTTATAAGCAGAAGACTACTCCCTAGAGAGCAGCGTTGGAGTGCCATTGAGAGGGAGGCCTTTGCTGTGGTTTGGTCCCTGAAGAAGCTGAGGCCATACTTGTTTGGCACTCACTTCCTAGTTCAAACTGACCACAGACCTCTCAGATGGCTAATGCAGATGAAAGGGGAAAATCCAAAACTACTGAGGTGGTCCATCTCCCTACAGGGAATGGACTTTGAAGTGGAACACAGACCAGGGACTGCCCATGCCAATGCAGATGGACTTTCCAGGTTCTTCCACTTAGACAATGAAGACTCCATAGGACAAGGTTAGTCTCATCACCTTTCGTTTGGGGGGGGGGGGTTGTGTGAGAAAGTGCCATCTTTCTTGCATGGTATGCCCCCACTTTTTGCTAAATTGCTGAATGTACTTCGATTGAGTGTACCCTGGGTTCCTGCCAATCAGGTGCCCAGGGCCTATGTTCCTTCCTTAAACCACACAAACTCCAAATTGGCAAACCCTAGCCACATGTCAGCCCCTAGTAAATGGTACCCTAGGTACCCAGGGCCTTGTGGCCAGGGAAGGCCTCTAAGGGCTGCAGCACTCATTGTGCCACCCTCAGAGGCCCTGTACCCTTACACACACACTGCCCTTGCAGGCTGAGTGTCTGGGTGCAGGACAAAACAAAGAGTCTACATGGCACACATCACTGTGTACCATGCCCATCACCTACACTGCCAAGGCATATGTCAGCCACCCCTCTAGCTGGGTGCATTACGCCTATGGTGTGGGCACAGGAGCAGGAGCCCTGTGCCCCTACAGTACCCGGGTCCATTCCTGGGCACTGTAAGTGCAGTGCTGTCATTTAAGAGTACATGGTGCTGAGAGCTTGTCAAACACGAGCTCCACAGCACCATATTGGCAACACTGAAGCCTGGGAAGTTTGGTATCAAACTTCTCAGCACATTGAACCCACACTGATGCCAGTGTAGGATTTAAGGTACTAAGCACCCCAGAGGGCATCTTAGAGATGCCCCCTTACAGCTAACTTACAATCCACGTCTGCTCTGAGGCTGCCCAGGCTGCCACACAGCAGACACGTTGCTGGACCCCTGGGTGGGAGAGCCCCTGCTCTCCCGGGCCTGCAGTAATGCACATCCTGGGTGAGGTGAGAAATCTCCTCCCCCAGGATGAGCAAAGGGAAGCTTCAAAGGCAGGCCGCCATTTGGAGTTTCCCCAGGCCACTGCAACCCCCCACTCTGGCGGGAAGCTTGGCCGGAAACCACATACAAGGACAGGGGATGTGCCAGCCTGCCCACCCCACCCCTCAGGTGGGGGAGGCGAGGTGAAGCACATCTCCGGGCTCTCGCCATCTTGAAGATGGGAGGCCCTACCCTATCAGGATTAGGCTACTGCCCCCCTCCCACAGGAGAGAGGCAGGATAGGGGGTGTACCCACCCCAGGACAAGGACCCATTGGTCCCTGGCCTTGACCTACCTGTAACGCCCCTAAATCTAGTATTTAGGGGCACCCTGAACCTTCCTTCCTTAGATTCCAGATAGAAAATTACAAGAAGAGCAAGAAGAACAAAGACCTGCCCTGCAGCTGCTAAAAAGAGAAGAAGACACCAACTGCTTAGGCCCCAGCCCTACCGGCCTGTCGACTCTCGAACCTGCACCAGCGCGGCATCTCTCGTGGCCAGCAACCTCACCAACCCCGGAGGACCTGGCTACCTTTTGGCTCTAAGCCCCTGGGACTCCCATGAGTAGAGGCTCTACTCAAGAAACCTATTTTTAACCCCTGGCAGCAGCCCGGAACCGCGGACCTAACACACTCTGCACCAGCCAAGCCTGGCCAGTGCCGGAGTGGACAAAGACCCTGAGGACGACCCCACGGCGACTGTGACCCCGAGTCCGGCACCCAAGGACCCCCCTCGACATCCCGGAAGAAGCCTGCAACCTCAGAACCAAGTGCCACCCCAACCGCGATCAAACAGAGGGTAAGATTCCGGACGTCAAAAGGCACCCCTGCACCCGGCGCCCTGCGGCCCCCTGTGCCCAATCCCGGGGTACCCACCTAACCTACAACTACCCAACTTACCTCTCGAAGTGGGGGTGGCACCTGAAACATCCTCGTCCCCGAGCCTGCATCCTTTTTCCAAACCGGAACATTCCCATTGATTTCCATTGAGCGCCCGAAGGCTCAAAAGCACCCTGCACCCAGCCGCCCGAGTGGCCCTGGCAGTGCCCTCTCTACACTAACCTACTTCCCCACTTGCCCTGAGTAAGTGACCAGGAGCCCAGCTCCCACAGCCGCGTGGCTTGCCAGACAGCAGCCACCAACCAAGGCCCCCCTATCCCTCATAGGATAACATTGGGCCTAACTCTCTCTGCACCCGGCCGTCCTGAAACCGCTGAGGGTGAACCAACTGTACCTACCTGACACTGGGGGACCCCTGAGTCCATGCCCGGAATTTCAACTCTGCCAGTCGAGTACTTACCCTTAAACCGCTAACTTCATTTTCCTCATAGGGTAACATTGACTGTCTTTTTCTTCAAGTGTGAACTTTTCAAAACTGCAAAAATTCACCAAAAATCAGCCAAGTGACAAAAACGAATTTACTCACCTGCTCCTAGGTGAGCTCCCAGTGCTGGATCTTGGTGCCCAGCCCTGACCCTGAAAAGTGTTCACAACTATACTTACCTCTAACTCATTTTTCTCCCATAGGAAACCATTGTCTGCTTTTCTGTGAAATTTCTTCTAAGTGTCTATTTTTGCAAATTTGAAATATTCTTTTAAAATCGTACCATTTCTGCAAACGAAATTACTTACCTGTTTTTGATAAGGACCCCAGTCCTGGGTCTAGGTACCCAGTCCTGGATTACTAAAGTAACGATAAAGTACTCTACCTGCAATTTGAATTTCTTGCCATAGAGATCCATTGAATGTTTTCTTTGAAATATTTTCTAAGTGCTAACTTTTGAAATAGCTAAATATTATTTAAAAATCATTACAGTTATTAAGTCGACTTTCATCACTTGATTCTGAATACTGACCCAAGGCTGGTTCTAGGAGCCAGACCTGGAATTCCAAAAGTAATCTGAAAAGTAATTTATTACAAATAACCTGAATTTACCATTGAGCTCAATGCATTGTTATGTTTAGGAAATAGGATTGTTTATTGCAACCAACTGTGACTGTTTACACAAATGTATTGCTTAAGACAAAAGTATTTATATTCAACCTCTCATTCTGAGAAGGTATATTTTTACCCCCTTTGTGGTTCTAAAAATAAAACAAGCATATATTTTATATATATAAACCATTGGCCTAGAGTTCAGTTATTGAGTGTGTGAAACCATTTGCTGACTGAGTGTGTACAATAAATGCTTTACACTGTCCTCTGGTACTGCCTTACTGCTCGACCAAGCTACCACTTTTGAGAGTAAGGTCATACCTAACTTTGACCTCTATCAGCCTCTGGGGGACTGTGGACTCTGTACACCCTGTACCTATTAGGGAACAGTATATACAGAGCCACTTTCTCACACTGGGTCACTGGCCAATCATCATCCAATCACTGACTAAGTGGAATTGAGTTAACTGTCAGTGACGGTGCAGTGCAGGTGGTATCAGTTTTTGAAATACAACAGGGAAGTCGCCGCCCCCTGGATTCATCATCACTCTCAGTCTGAGCAAGCAGGGTAGGAGGGAAGGCAGGGGATACGAGGGTAGTCTCAGGGTGATTACTACTCTCCAGAGTGGATTTAATTGTAAGAGTCTGTTTGACAGACTTAGCCATGGCATGTCACATGGCTGGGTTCCTGAGGCTCAGCTTTATGTTGTACTGCAGCCAGAGCCTGAGGCTGCCCTATGCTGTGTGATGACAATTTGTGTTCATTATTGGTAGTGAAGAAACTCAACCTTGAAGGTGGCACTGTATAATGCAGGCTCACTGGCAGCACAGTTTCCACACCACTGCCAGCAGGCAGCCTGCTGCTCGCGCTTTTGCAATGGTCTGTTCCTATTTGCAGTTTATTATGCCTAGTAGTGCCGCTGTGATAGGAGGCCCTACAAATGCATAACTAAGCATTTTATTGTGGTGATGAGGACTTCCGTGCTAAACTGCATTTGTCTAACCATTGATGCATGATACTTGGCAGTGCTGTACCTCCAGCTTGAAAAAAACAAAAAAGTGCTTTAATTCCCACACCCTCTATAGTCCATGTTGCCCACAAAACCCATTCCTTCCCTCCCTCCTTGTATCCCCGGCCTTCCCTCCTACCCCGCCAGCAATTTAAAAAAAGGGTTACGACCATATCATATCTCTTTTTTAGGTCAAGCCTAGAGTCAGAGTGCATGCGCTGCTCTGCGAGGCAGTATGTATCTACAATAAGGGCTTTAACCAAGCCCATCAATTGCCATTCGTTCATTTTTGTGCCTTTCAGAAATGCTGCCTTTTTATTGGTGCATTGCTTGTAATTGTCCCTCCTTTGGGTGCTTGGTTCACGCGGTTCAGGCGATTTCACTAATTGTTCCTTCGGATTGGTTACCACAGGTTCATGGTTCCTCCTGGTTGGCCATCGCAACACGCGCTTCCGCTGCTCTTTTCAACTTGATCAGCACAGCATGCAGTGCTTTATCCATTCATCTGTGTGGCACATCGAGCATCAACTTTAAGCATGGACTCATTAGCAATTTAAACTGCATGATTCAAACAGACGGAAATCATGACCGCTGCGTGTTTCTCTGTGTATGTATGTTTCTGCTCAAGTGAGCGTTATTGCAGTGAGGGGGATCTGCCAATGTGTTCTTATGTTTACACCTGAAAGACCGGTCACTGGAAGCACAAAAAACTCGAGAGACTTAGATTGAGTGCGCTCTGTGCCTCGCTTGCTTGTGAGTATATACTGCTTCTAGAGAAGTGATCCCGTACGTCGTTTCAGAGCTGTAACTATTAATGCACATGATCCCTTGTTTCTCCAAGCTATAGTGCGGAGTTTTGGTAAAATTTGTGAAATCCCGCCATATTAGATGCATTGTGTAGTTCACCTTAAAGTGCTGTGCATGCCTCTCTCCCATTCAAAAATTCTCCAAGGGAAACAGTGGGTACCAGCGAAAGCTAAGTAGGGCTGTTGCATGGATTTTTGCCACGCTTGGCAAAGTGACATTTTGCGCCTCTTCACTCCCTGTAGTCTTTGCTAATTTTATGATAATGCTGATGGTCTTCTGCTCCTCTAGACTTAAGGCAGCGGCCTGCTCTTCCCTTGTGTTTTAAACTGACTCTGGAAGATGAGACCTTTTCAACACTGAGCCCCCATTCCATAGCGTGCCCTCCACTACGACTGTCTGCAGTAGTGGTGATGTGGCTCTTGACTCCGTCTGTTGTCAGGCAGGCGTCCCCTCATCACACCTCTTCCAAAATGTGCTTTCTGTTGCCATTGTGACTCACAATCTGTTTTCTGTTGCCCGATAGCCATATGAGCAAAAAAATCCACGCATTTCTTCTCTGTTTGGTTTTGCGAATAGAAGAGGACAGGTGGTATCTAAAGCAGATTACCTGCTAGGTGTATTCATTGGCCTTACCATCAAATAAGAACCTGGTTATTTTTACAGTGCTTGCAAGTGTTTACCGTTTATAGTGCTGTAAATAACAAGTGGTCATCATTGCCCAACTCACTTAGCTGATTTTAGAACTATGAAACAGACAGTTGACCCTGCCACTATCAAACCAGTGACTAGGAGGTTTATAACAATAATGATGATGATAAATAGTTTTTTATAGTATTTAATGCCAGAGGTTTGCAGTTGTAGGTGCTTTAATAACACATGTTAGCCAATTTAATGCTACTCATTTTATCTATGTTGGATGGATGCAAGGCTGAGCTGGCCCTGCTGGAATTCAACCTGGCTGGTTGCACAGTAATAACAGCAGGGAGCACATAACCTACCGAGCAGACCAGTTGGCATGGGATCATTGTGCAGGAAAACTAGAATCCTGCTTAAATAAGACTACTTCTTAGGAAGTACAATAATAATAAAATTGCCATCCTTCTGAGCCTTTGCGAAGAAAGTGGGATTCATTGTTTTTGGAAGTTTATCTAAGTCACCAGTGGCAAACGACCATCCCAAACACACCAGCTAAAAACACATGAAGCCATCACATTGGTGTTGAGGCAGGCCAGGCATGGGTCAGCATAATTATAAAAGAAACAAGACTGCCCCAAGCGAGATCCAACCACCATCTCACGTCTCATAAGGTAAGCAAGGCAACAATAGCTCGAAAATGTAGCGAGGAAAAGGTCAGGCATACCAGTATCCCAACTCTGCACTGTCAGAAGCAATGATGCGGGTGTCTTCCCTCTTTTATCTGCCGTAGATGTTTATGCTTGTTTTTTTACCTCACTCAATAGCTTTTGGCATTTGATAAGTTTACAGTTTTAAAAGTAACCTGCTCGTTGCCTACTGAGCAGTGAATTCAAAATCCTGTGAACCACATACACATCTATGGATGCATGGTTTGGAGCACCAGAATCAGAACTCCCCTGACAAATGTGCCAAGCTAAGTTTAGATGAATATGGTGCATGCCCCCCCCCACAGATGTGCATAGACCTAGCACCATTTGCAACCAAAACAGCGCCCCACATTGTTCAAGCCCCCCCCCTAAAATTAGGATATTTGGACAAGTCTTTGCACATTACAAGGTTTTGTAAATTTGTGCGCCATGAAACGCCGCCTTTCTTCGTAATTATGTGTCATCATTTTAAAACTTGGGAACACAATCCACACAAATACACTCCACACCATGCAACATAATCCCAATCAGCATAATTTCACTCAATGCTGCACACCTCCAAGCCACACAATTCAACTCTACCATTTTCCTTCTACACCACACAATTCGGCAACAAACCACATATTTCAACTCAACAACACAAGTACAGAACACACCAAATACATCTAAACCACACCATATAATTCCATATCACACCACAAAATTCAACAGCGCATCACATAATTAAAATCTCTATCACACACAAGTACACTCCACATAATTCCAGTACACTTAACTCAATATCACATAATTACTATCCACATATTTAAACTGCACACCATTCCACATAATTCGACTTAACAAATCCACTCCACACCACACATTTCCCCAACTGTAATTCCAATCCAACCCACATAATTCCACTCCACAGCACATATATCCACTTCACATCAATTCAAAGCACATGGGTAAAAGACGTTGCCATTTACAGCGCCAATACCTCTAACTCTCATAAATTTGAGACCAATTTGCATTGTAAATGCTTGTTTTACTTTCATTCATGCAGCACTCCAGCCATGCTGATACACAACATTACTTAAAAACATAGACAAATAACTCTCTAAAAGGCAAAACATATTGCCAATGATTGTTTTAATTGGCACAGAAATATAATGCAGGCTGGCAGCCTTATAATTGTATGTATATAATGATGCAATCACTGTTGTTGTACTTACAGTGTCAGTTATATGTTTTGAAAACAGTTTTGTAAATTGTTCATTGTATATAACAGACTAAATCTTTGCTCAGTAACACTGAAACTAGTGACAACAGGATACAGCAGACAGAGTCAGTATCACTACTCCAAGGCAATGGCCCCCATACTTTAACCCGCAGCATTAGATTCAGTGCTAAGAAGTGCATGTTAGCCTAAAATCGTTTTTTGAACATACCCAAAGCAGGTAACAATAACCCCATAGTAGCAAACCAGCTAAAATCTAGCCCATTGTCCATCCCTCACACACCTCAGGCGAATTGAAAGAAACTGGCTCTATATACACTGCACCAAAGTGAAGTACAGTGTGTATAGAGTCCAAGGGTCTCCAGAGGTTTGGCAGAGTTGAAAGTTAGATAGAACCTTACTCTCTAAAGTGGTAGCTTGGTCGCGCAGTAAGGCAGTATCAGAGAACAGTGTAAAGCATTTGATGTTCACACTCAGTCAGCAAATGGTCTCACACACTCAAGAATTGAACTCTAGGCCAATTGTTTTGTATATAAAAAAATATACCGTTGTTTTATTTCTAGAACCAAGCAAGCCTGGTATAGGTCAGCATATAAATACTTTGCAGTAGTAATTTACTTGTTTGAACACAGTTCAGAATTGCAGTATAACTTGTACTGGTTTTGGTTACAGGTTTAAGAAAGCAGTTTGCAACACATTGCATGTATAGTACATTCAATTGAATTGGCTTTTTAAGTAAAATGCAGTTAATTACTTTTCAGATTACTTTTGTAACCACAGGACTGGATCCCAGATTCAGCCCTGGGACATTTCCTGAAAACAGATGATTAAATGCGTTCTTGTTAAAGGTACGATTTTTAAGGAATATTATTGCATTGACACTTAGAAACTTTTTCACATAGAATCACCAATGTTATCCTATGGGAGGAAATTTACTTAGCAGGTAAGTTAGGTTATTGTTACTTTTTCTTACTCAGTGCTGGATCTTGGATTCAGCACTGGGAGATTTCCTGAAAACAGTTGAGAAAATGCATTTTGGTTAATCGGCTGATTTTTAAGGAATATTTGCAGTTTTCAAAAGTCGAAACTTTTTGGGAGAAAAAGTGTCAATGTTATCCTATGAGGAAAAATGAGCTATCGGTTTCGAGGTAAGTAATCAGTCTTTTGAATTAGGGTTCTGGGGTTAACTCAGGGGCCTCCCAGGGTCAGTGATGCACTATTGTTGCACCCCCAGTGGCACTAGGGCGGCCGGGTGCAGAGTGTTGAGGCCCAATGTTATCCTATGGAGGATAGGGGGGCTCCGGTTGGTGGCTGCTGGCAAGCAGGCCACAGGGTTGTGTGAGCAAAGCTCCTAGGGTTAAGCTCAGGGCAAGTTGGGGACCAACTTAGAACCAAAGGGGCACCCTCAGCGGCGCAAGGGCAGCCGGGTGCAGGGTGCAGTTTTGAGGTCGGGTGCCCTGTTGAGTTCAATGGATATTCTCCGGGACAAAGAAACACTGCAGGCTCGGGGACGAGGATCTTCCAGGAGTGACCACCACTTCGAGGGGGAAGTTGGGATGTAGAGGGATGGTTAGGCACCACTGAGTTGGGCACACAAGGCCGTGGGGTGACGGGTGCAGGGGTGCCTTTGGACGTCGGATTTTCTTACCCGCTCTGGTCGCGGTGGGGGGGTCTCCTGGATTGAGGCTGCAGGCGTCGTCTGGAGACTTGAGGCAGGTCAGGGGTCGCCGGATTTCGGGTCAGGATCGCTGGGGGGACCTCCTCGTGGTGTTTGTTTCACTCAAACACAGGCCGGGCTCGGCGGGTGCAGAGTGTGCTGGATTCGCGGTTTCTGGCTGGCACCAGAAGCTGTAGTTCAAACACGTCCGGTGTTCATGGGAAAAGCAGCTTGGAAAGTGAAAGCAGGCAGGTTTTTGAGGTTGCTGGCAACTGGACACGCCAGGATTTTGCAGGAGCAGGTTCGAGGGGAGACAGGCCTGTAGGGCTGGGGCCAAGTCAGTGGGCGTCGTCCTCTTGTTAGCTCTGCACGGCTTCTCGTCCTTCTTCTGCTTTTCTTGTGGTTGCTGGATCTGAGGAAGGAAGGTTCAGTGTGCCCCTAAATACTAAATTTAGGGGCGTTACAGGTAGGTAAAGGGCAGGGACCAATTGGTCCCTTCCCTGGGGTGGGTGTACCCTCTATTCTGCCACTCTCCAGTGGGAGGGGGGCAGGAGCCTGTCCCTGGTTGGCTGGGTCCCCCCATCCTCAAGATGGCGGGGACTCGAGGTTGTGCTTCACCTCGCCTCCCCCACCTTAGGGGTGGAGTTGGCAGAGGTGGGCACACCTCTCTTCCTCACTTTGTTTTTCCCACCGGGTCTCCCGCCTAAAGTGGGGGGTAGAACCAGTGGGGACCAGTTGCTGAGTACAGCAAGTGGTCTGGAGAGGCTCACAAAGGCGGTATGCCTTTGAAGCTTCTCCTTTGTGAACCCTGCCCATCCTGTGGGAGGAGGCTTGGCACCTCGTCCCAGTATGTGCATTGTTTGAGGCCCCCGAGAGCAGCAGGCTCTCGACCCAGGGGTCCAGAAACATGTCTGGTGGTGGCAGCCTGCGCAGCCACTCAATCAGGTCACTGGTAGTTGGCCGTTGTTCAGGGGGCATCTCTAAGATGCCCTCTGTGGTGCTTTTTACATTAAATCCCAAACTGGCATCAGAGTGGGTTTAATGTGCTGAGAAGTTTGATACCAAACTTCGCAGTCTTCAGTGCAGCCATTATGGTGCTGTGGAGTTCATAATGACAACCTCCCAGCACCATATACTCTTAATGGCAGCACTGCACTTACAGGGCCCATGAATGGACCTGGGCACTCTAGGGGTACAGGGCTCATGCACCTGTACCCTCACCACTGGCATAGGGCACCCAGCTAGAGGGGTGACTGCTGTATGCCAGGGCAGTGGTTTGTGGGCATGGCACACAGGGATGTGTGCCATCTCGTCTCTTTGTTTTGTTCTGCACTCAGACACTCAGCCTACAAAGGCCGTGTGTGTGTGTCAGGGCACAAGGCCTCTACGGGTTGCACAATAAGTTCTGCAGTCCTTAGGGGCCTTCTCTGGTCACAGTGCCCTGGGTACCTATGGTACCATTTACCAGGGCTGACATGTGGCCAGAGATGCCAATTGGGTTTAGGCTTCAATGCAGTTTTAGTGAAGGAACACAGGCCCTGGGTACCTGATTGACAGGAGCCCAGGGCACACTCAGTCAAAGTACATCAGCTATTCAGCAAAAAGTGGGGGCATACCATGCAAGAAAGAGGGTACTTTCTCACATGAATACATCTAATACTCTGCAAAGTGAGGGCTTCTCGGATGCAGCTTCGGCGGTCAGAACTTCAGTAGGTTAGATCACTATACTAGTTCCGATCTATCCTTACAGTGGAAGGAAAGATTATCTGAAGATACCATAAATGGCCACATTCAGGCGGAACTAAATACATCTAGCGTTCAGATATCCATGACTACAGACAAGCTATAATTTCCACTTCTCTCCTCTCCCCCACGAACTGAGCTAGAATCGCTCAATGCCCAGACGGATGGGATAACAATAGACATGCAAAACGCCATCAGAAACATGAAGACTATTTTACTTATCTCAGAAAGCTATCTCTCTAAAATCATCCAGATTCAAAAATCAGTACACTCACTACGCAACAAACTTGACAGGATTAACACAACCCCATTGCCTCTGTCAAACAGGATTCTTCATCCTAGCAAAATCCTTAGTTATCTAACAGACTCCAAAACACAATCCTTAATGCAATCATACGAGTTGTCACCCAGTCCCACCCCTAAGAGAAATGATCAACAAATTTGAGCAGTTCCAATCAATGTAAACAGAATAACATAGGTGAATCCTAGAAAGCTAAATGTTAACAACCTGAAAGAAATAACATTAATACCTTTAAGGCAAGATTATATTCTAAATACCCCTCTGAAACCGCTTATGTGCTTACTAATGAATTGCTGATCAGCTATGAAACATGCAGCGGACATTGCCGGCCTAATCCTGACCCGGGGTATTGACACAGCTATCCTAACAGAAACGTGGCTCGTTAATGCATCGTCCCCATGGCTAGACCTATTGGTTCCACCAAACTACAATATTGTGAGACAAGACAGGCTAAACAAAACAGGTGGAGGAGTTGCCTGTATACACAGATCAATCATCTCAATCTCTAAAGCCCACTCCGACCCGCTTGAGTCCTGTGAATACCTGGGGCTCTCTCTACATCTCTCAGATAACCAACACTTTACACTACACGCTTTCTACCACCCCCAGGTAAAAACGCAATGTTCATAGACCAACTTATGGAAATTATCAGAGCAAATTCTGATCCACACTCCAACAATATCTTTGTAGGGAACTTCAATCTACATTGGAATGACCTCATAGATAATCAGGTCAATATTTAAAAAAACTTCCTAGCAGACAATTCTCTAGTGTAGGCATGTGGTCTTCCAACTCACTCAAAAGGCGCTACATTAGACTGGATCATCTCCAAAGAAAATTAGGTGGATTCAATCGATATTGTACCCTGCGACTGGTCGCATCAACACATCATCACCTTTCAAATAACATCCTTTAAGAAGAAAAGAGCCACACAAGCAGTAAAGCCTAAGCAATGGGTCGGAGATACTAAAGGCCTAAACATGGAGTTGCTAACAGCAAGTTGCGAGAACGAACTTCAACCGTCCTCCTGGAGTGGTGGACTTCAGCGAGCTTACGGATCATTACAACAGTACGATGTCTAAAATATTCAATAACATAGCCCCTTTAAAACTCAAAAGAATTCAAGTCGAAGATAAAAACCCTTGGTTCAACGGTTCTCTGAATGAAGAAAGACGGATACTCAGAATTACAAAAAGGAAATGGAGACAGCTCCCATCATCCCCTCATCTAAATCAGCTAAGAAAGACTAGGAAAGCCTACAATAAGAAGCATACTTCAGTCACAAAAAGACTTTTTGGGGAATTAAACTTGATAATGCTAAGAACAGACTGTGAAAACTCTTCAATCTACTGAAGGATCAGTCGAACAAATTGGCCAAATCCTCTCAACTAACAGCTCAATCGGCTCTGAGCTGTGAATACTTTTTAGCATTTTTTCTAACAAAGCTAGTTCTATGAAGAATGAACTCAAGGTTACCGCTGATAATCTCGTGACTCAAAAGAGCACTCAAGTGAAGCAGCCAACCCAGCCTGCACAAACACAGTGCCAAAAAATAAGGCCCATTGGTCAACCTTCAAACTTTATGATCAGGAAGACATTGCTAGAACCTTATTGGCCTTAAAACCGAACAACCATTACAATGATCCTCTTTCCGCAAAATGTTGGCCTACGGTCAACCACATGGTCATCCCTAGCTGGACTAAAATAATTAATACCTCGCTCTCCCAAGGTTCCTTTCCTGACTTTCTAAAGACAGGCCAGGTCATCCCTCTACTGAAAAAACCTACCGAGAATCCATTGGACCCAAACAACTTAAGGCCTGTAACAAACATCCCCTTACTGGCTAAGGTGTTGGAAAACTTTGCTCAACAACAACTGAACCTTCACATCTCTAAATTTAAGCTACTATACGACTGCCAATCAGGGTTTAGACCAGACCACAGCACGGAAACAGCAATTATGCACATAGCTGATGATGGTGTGCTTGCTCTAGACCGTAACAAAACCTGTCTACTAGTCCTCCTCGACCTATCTTCAGAATTTGACACCGTAAATCATGGCAAATTATTAGACCGATTGGAGAATAGGATGGGTTTCTCGGGGATTGTCCTAAAATGGTTTCATTCCTTCTTAGAGAAAAAATCGAAAAGATTCTTGGTGAACCATAAACTATCCCTTCCATCCCAAGTCAGATTGGAGTCCCTCAAGGCTCAACGCTATCCCCATCCCTATTCAATTTTTACATTGAGCAAACCACGGAAATACTACAGCAGGCTAACATCTCCTTCCACATGTACGCAGACGACACTCAGCTGTATATGAAGATCACATTGCTTGAAGAGATCACAATAATGAACCTCGTACTACAAAAGACCGTACATTGGCTTTCTATCAATCATCTTAAACTCAACTCACAGAAAACAGAATTCCTTCTGATCTCCCCCCGTAAGTCCTCCACGATGATCAAGGAATGGACCAAATTGATCACAGCGCTAAATGGTACTCCGGTTCTAATTGATTCTACCAAGTCTCTTGGAATCACGCTGGATAAGGATTTAAACATGAGAGCTCACATCAACACTATGGGGAAAAACGCCCGATTCCATTTGAGCTATCTCAGAAAAATGAAACCATTCATTGACGCTGCTGACCCGAAAACGGCTGTCCAAGCTTTGGTTATCTCAAGGATTGAGTATGGTTGCACAACTCTAGCTGGGATTCCTAAGATTTCAACAGCCCCACTAAAAGCCTGCCTCAATGCTGCAGCGACACTCGTAACGGGTACAAGAAAATGTGACCACATCACTCCACATCTGAAAGCGCTCACATGGCTACCGTACGAGGCAAGAATTCAGCTAAAGATGGCGTGTATTACACACAAAGCTTTACACTACAGAACACCACTTTACCTTGCCCAGAAAATTATGATTTCTGGAGGCCTTAGATTATCGAGGGGGGCTGCAGGTTTCCTTCGGAAATCAGCAATTTTTCGTAAGAAGAGAACGTACGATAGAGCATTCTCGGGAGCGGCACCAAGAATTTGGAATGCACTTCCACTAAATATTAGAGGAATCCCCTCTGTCTCACAATTCAAAAAAGAGGCTAAGTTCTTTCTCATGAATACATTTCTCCTGTAACTAATTACGGCCCTCTTGCGACTCCTTTGAGACCTTTAATCATCCTCGAATCTACTATTTTCAGATGTGTTAATAGGTGGAGAATAGATAACAGGATGACTATACTACGAATATCAGAGTAATGGCTCAGGGATAGCACAAGTCATTGTGTTTTCGTCGAGTCTCACCTATGGACCTCAGTCAGACCGGCATGGATACCCAAGTCCATATGCAAGATTCAAGAACGATAGCTAATGAAGATACCTCTATCAAGCCACATGGTTATTGATCTGTACCTGTAACTGTGCATCCAGTTCTGAAACCAGGTTTTCTTTAGAAAGGATATTACATTTTTTATTACTTTTTAAATGCAAGTATGTTGTGACATTTACTACTATAATCCTAGTGGTTGCCTAGTAAGACTGAAGATGTTTATTAGTTGTAAATTTGTAAACTGTGATCGAAACTGTTTGTGGCGGAACTGTAAAGCATTCTGACACCCAGGATTGCGCTATAGAAAACACTAAAAATAAAATAAATAAATAAAATAAAATTGAATCTGATATATTTTATTTCTCCATTTTCCTATGCTGCTTTTTCCCATTGCCTTTTGTCTACCCCTCACACTTTAATATTTCTCCCATATTGATGGGTTTTAACCTTTTAGGTTTTTTAATCTCTGCCATTGTTTCCCTCAGCTTTGCCAAGTACCACGCATCAGGCGTTAGACTAACGCATTTCAGTGTGGTGGTCCGCATCACCGCACTGAAATGGATAGTCATGCATTTGTAGCACCTTAGTATCAATCCAGAGTGCTATTAGTGCACTGTTAGAAACTATAATCCAGGTTGCAGCGCACGGTCTGCGCTGCTTGCGCAGGCTTGGGGTGGCTGGCTCAGCTCGTGACTGGGGTGTCTTAAGCAGGCTGAGAGCAGAGGCTACAATGTAAGCAGGTTTATTCACTTCCCCTTGACACCGGCAATCCATTCAGGTTAACTGTGTGACTCGTCACCTCACAGTCAGTGTTAAAATTATGGCCCACAGCTTCTATCAAGAGACTCTCTCTCTTTATATATTGGCGAGCCGGCACGGTGCGAGGGGAAAACGCGACAGGCATGGAATAATGTGACAGTCTTTTGACACGCGGCCAGTCCTGTCCTAGTACAGACAGCCGCAGGATTGGTGGTGTCTGACAGGCAGCACTGAGCTCATCTCAGATTGCATGTTGTGGCACAGCCTACAAATAGTTGTCAACTTGACTCCTGGAGGAGCACGGCTGCAGCCGACTCCGAAGACAGCAGCACCCAGGCGGGAGAGAGTGTGCCTACACCGGCAGCAGGTAAGGGAACCTGCGCTCCCACCTTGAAACTTAATCTCGCTCCACAAGAGCCAGTACTAGCTTCCCCAGTTGGTTTGGTCTTGAATTCCCACAGAGCAGGCCAGAAAAAAAGTTAGGGATTATACTCACGCACTCAGTAGGTAATGGGCGCCACAGGGATGAAGGTGTCTGCACTTAGCACCTAACCCCGCAAAAGGGCATGCTGCACCGCCGGCGCTTCACTGCAGATAAACAGCAGTTATCTGTACCGCCACAAGAAGTAAGGGACCCTGCGTTAGACACCTGCCTACACCTGTAATCTTTCCCACACACCCTCCAAAAACACCAGAGAAACCCATACACTCACCCACTCTCCACCCAGCATCCCAGCATCCCCGCTTCCATACTTCCCTTTCACACAGGACTGCCCGGGCACACCCCTGCCCACGGGACTGCCGCAGGTGAGTGCGGTCTACACATAAACAAGCTAAACTGGAAGCTGAGCCCTAGGGAGCAATCACCAGGATGGATGCAGCCTCCCTAGAGCCTGAGTCTGTTGGCGCTTGCCTTGCGGAGTGAGTCCGGCCCCGGAAGCTCATACTTCCACCTGAAGATCAAGGCCCTCTACGACAACTTCAGCGAACCGACGACGGAAAACACCCACCCCCCCCAATGCCACTGCCAAGCCAACCCTCATGGCCTGGGAACCCACCACCACCGAACACATCGCTGCCACTATGAAGAAAACCCACTCAGGAGCCTCAATGGACCCCTGCCCACCACACATATTCCACAGGGCCGCCACCACCATCGCTCCCGAAATAGGACTCGCCATCAACGCCTCCTTTAGGTCCGGCATCTTCCCAGACGACTGGAAGCGGGCAGAGGTTAAACTCCTCCTCAAGAAACCCACTGCCGACCCAACTGACCTGAAAAACTACCGACCTGTCTCTCTCCTCCCCTTCGCGGCCAAAGTCACTGAGAGACTCGTGAATGCCCAGCTGACCACCTTCATCGAAGAGAACTACATCCTAGATGCCTCCCAGTCTGGATTCCGCAGCAACCACAGCACCGAGACCGCCCAAACTCGCCACCACGGACGACATCCACAGGCTACTAGACCAGGGACACACTGCAGCCCCCATCCTTCTAGACCTCTCCGCAGCCTTTGACACCGTTTCACATCGCACTCTTGCAGCCAGACTTCACAACGCGGGCCTACAAGGAGCCACCCTCAACTGGATCCAATCCTTTCTCTCACTCAGAACCCAGAGGATCAGACTCCCTCCCTTGCTCTCCGCACCCACCAGCATCAACTGCGGAGTACTCCAGGAATCATCGCTCAGCCCCACGCTCTTCAACATCTACATGGCCCCCCTCGCCTCCATCGTTAGACAGCATGGACTCAGCATTGTATCCTACGCCGACGACACCGAGCTCACTCACGAAGAACCCAGAAGACACCAGACTCTATTTCCAGGAAGGAATGAAGAATCTGGCAGCTAGATGAAGGACAGCTGCTTGAAGCTCAACTCCGAGAAGACCGAGGTCCTCATCCTCGGACTCCACACCTCCGCCTGGGACGACACCTGGTGGCCCCCCTCCCTCGGAAACCCACCCACTCCGACAGACCACGCACGAAACCTCGGCATTATCCTCGACTCCTCCCTCTTCATGAACCGCCAGATCAACGCCGTCGCCTCCACCAGTTTCAACTGCCTGCTCATCCTCCACAAGACCTTCAAGTGGATCCCCCCCGACTGCAGAAAGACCGTCACCCACGCACTCATAACCAGCAGACTGGACTACGGCAACGCCCTATATGCCGAATGAACAGAACTCTCTAACACAGACTCCAAATCACCCAGAACGCCGCAGCCAGACTCATCCTCGGTACACCTCGCCACGAACACATGACCCAACACCTACGAGACCTCCACTGGCTCCCCATCGAGAAAAGGGTCACTTTCAAACTCCTCACCCAAGCCTACAGATCCCTCTACAACATCAGACCCAAATAACGAGAGTTTCCTTCCACGTACCCAAGAGGAATCTGCGCTCCGCTGACCTTGCCCTGGCTGAGGTCCCCCACATCCGCAGAAACAGAACAGGCGAGAGATCCTTCTCGCACATCGCAGGCAAGACCTGGAACGAGCTACCCATGAACATCAGACGCTCCCCGACCCTGCACAGGTTCAGGAAAGACCTCAAGAGTTGGCTCTTCGACTGATCCGGAGCTGCCTCCCCTCCCCCTAGCGCCTTGAGACCCTCGCGGGCGAGTAGTGCGCTTTATAAACCCCTGAATGATTGATTGATTGATAGCATCGACAACTTGATACCTGGTTATGGTAATGAGGTGAAGCGGTAATGGTGCCGGTCCAACTTTCAGCATGGCCAGCAGCTGTGTCACTTACGAGCCTGGTGTTTTCGGAAGCTCTGGTACAGCTGGAGCCTGCTGGTATGATCTGGTGCTGCGGGGTGGGGCAGATAGTGGCATGCCAACCGGGCTGACACCGCTCATCTGCACTCCTTAGTTATCATTTTTATGCGGATTGATTAAACCGTACTATCTTTGAAACAAACAGCATCCTGGCTGGCTGTAAGGTGTGCGCATCACTCTCCTTAGCCTTGCCAATGCCCGTGATGCTGTCTGGGGTGGCTCGCGAGTACTAGGTTAGTGTCCTTCCATATCTGGTGCTTTGCAGTAATTTTAAGAATTCTTAGAGTTTCTCTTTGGTGAAATGGGTGTCATTTCTGATATTTAAATGCTTGCCTCATCTTTATCACTTAACTTTGCTTGCGAGAAAGTCACTCACAGTTGTTGAAATGTCACTCATAATTACACTGAAATTATGAGAATGTCACACACAGTATTGAAAACCTTGGCAGCTGTGTTCCCTCTTCTGTCATTCTTTCTCCTCATGTTTTAATTTACAATGTGATTCCAACACTTCAAAAATAAAAATTCCATTCTTTCACTCAGACTCCATGCATATGTTTAATATTTATTTATTTTACGTTTCCTTCTATGTACTACTTGCGATTTCTTAAACAATAAAATTCCATTCTTCCACTCTAACTCCACGAATATGTTTAATTTTGATTTATTTTACGTTTCCTTCTTTGTACTACTTGCGATTTGCTTAAAAATTAAAAATTCCATTCCTTCACTCCGACCCGTGCGTGCATTTATTTAATTTTCATTCATTTCACCTTTCTTTGTACTAGTTGCGATTTGCTTGGAAAATAAATTCCATTCTTTCACTCCGACTCTGTGTAAGCATATCATTTTCATTTATTTAACCTTTGGTCTTTAAACTACTTGCGACTGCGACTTGTTTCCTGTCTTTTGTGCAGCAGTGGCTCCAGCATTAAAGAAACGTGAGATAATTTATAGCGTGAGCCTGGCTGGTATCCCAAGAAATCGTGTATCCCTGCACTTGCAGCAGTGGCTTCTGTATTAAAGAAACGTCTGGTATCCCATGAAATCGTGTATCCCTGAACTCAGCCCGAGCAGAGATCGACTGCTTCTGTCTGATCCTGTTCGGGCTGAGTTAATTCTCTGAAGACGGCCGAAGAACAGGGGATACCAGATCCCAAGGGGATACCAGATATTACACAACACCGGCCCACTTAAAGCCCTGGGACGGGGAGTCTTCTGTGGGCAGATGCAGTGTACGGTTGCTCCCCTCTGTTGTTGGGGGGGGGGGGGGGGTTATGGAGCTCTCTGGGCAGGTCCCCAGAACCTTGGTTGTATCCTTTACTGGAAATAAACAGAGAAGGATGAGCCAGGCTGCTTTTGTTTTTTAAAACCAAACTCCCAGTCATGCAAGCATTCTATTGCTATTGAGTGCTGGGGGTAAAAGCAAAAATCATTGACATGTAACAACTACAAACAATTCTGCGAGCAAGTGAGCGCCTGTGTTCCCACAGCCGCCCAATAACTGAAATCAGTCCTTAGCGAGCAGAATAACCTTTAACAAATGGTTGTCGCTGCCCTAGCAACAATCACCTGCGGTACATGTTTCCATCTTCGAGATGCTGTTGTCTTTTTGTTATGTTTTCTAGCTCTTGCGCTTTGCTGCCTAGCTATTAACAATTTGCTTTTTTTAAATGTTCATGTCTGTCCCTTCGCCGGTATGAAGTTGCCTTTTGTTGTTTCCGTTTGCTGTGTAAATAGATAATAGAGCAGATTTAGTGTCAAGACGACCGACCCGAAACACGTACCAGATTATCGGCTGGATTTCACAGTCTCTGCTTACTCAGAGGGTGTCCGTTAAACTCCGTGCTACACGCCTTCCTCATCACGCTAACTTTCTACTACGGTTTATTGGTAATTTGTTGGGATGCCTCCGTTTCTGCCACATGACTAATGCCGTTTCACATGGAACATTCCTTTCTACAGCTCGAATTTACAGAGATTATATAAACAACATTTTAACTTGAAAGCAAGACCAGGGTAGGGTTGAATCAAGGCAGAGGGAAGGGAGAGGCACACTGACAAGACCGAGCAATATGGAAGGGATGAGGCGTTATAGCCAAAGCTGCCGAGCCAACAGTCCCGACATGGGAACTGGAGAAGCAGCTTCCAGTACCCTCGTCGGCACCCCAGTTTGTTATTCAAGGTAAATCCCGTAATCTCTCCATGCCTATGAATACATTTGGTGTTCATGTTAAAGCCCTTGGGCCATCTTCGTGTTATAAAAAACTAAACATTGGCATAGACGAGGCCGCTCGTGTCTGCGGTGATGTCAGGAGTAGTAGCAGCAGGGTTTCTGTGCTCTCTACTTCCTGTATGAGACGGGCTCCTCGGAGAACCCGAGGCAGGGGCTGCTGCGGGCGGAGCTGGCTGCCGTGGCCCGTGGACCAGCTGCTGGATTGCCGTGGATTTGTGGCTTGTTTTCATTTGCACCTGGCGGGCATCTCCGGAGCAGGGGCGCTGCATGTGAGCAGGTAAGAGCATCGCAGCCCCCCTCTCCCGGAGCATGCATGAGTGCAGGGGAGCAGAGGGTGCCCTGAGGGTGCTGCACCCTCCCCCACCTCGGCGAGGAGGCTTATTGGGGTTTAGTGTATGTAGAAGAAGTGGGTATCTGTGCCCAACTACGAGTGTGTTTACAACGGGATTGCGGAGCGTTCATGTTGCAAATGCACGAGACTTCATTGGTTTGCCCGCGACGAAAAAGATCCCAAAACGCGAGCCTTCCTGGCTGCAGCCTGTTGTGCTTTTTCCCTATCAGCCGAGCTCCCCCTCCTGATGCTTCTGCGATTTTTATTCCATTTTAGAGCAGAGAAAGCGAGGGAAGCAGCCTCTTCCCTCCTACAGCCTCGGCTGTGCCCGGCTGGATGGGGAGGGATGGGGAGTGCCGCGGGATTGAACGTCAAGTATGGGGGGAGTGCGGCCGAGAGCAGGCAGCGTTTCCCTTGCGGGAGCGAGCGAGCGCGATAATTGCTACCAGATGGCGCCACTCGCTCCCGCAAGGAAATCGCCAAACGTGCACGCGTTGCTATTCAAAGCAATGCAACGCGTGCAAGTTTTTGCCTGCAAAACCGGACCGATTTCTAAAGGTCTTTTTCCGATGCAGCGCATGCGCGCTGCGTAGGCGAGACCTAAAAATCATTCTGCAGCACAGGCTGAGAGTATCTATATGTTCTTTAGGAGAGTACACATAAGCAAGCTCTGCTGTGGAAAGGGCAAGTCATCGTTATCATATGAAATTGTCTTGGAGGGCCAATTAGAGGCTCTTAATGGTGAGTGGCAAACAGGGCAGCTGCATTGAGACATGAGGTAAATCTGAACCAGTATGGGTTGTGGTGTAGTAATATAAACTACAGGCACATGTGGTGCGATTTACTTGAAACAAGCAGAATGAGAAATTCATTTTTTACAGCCCTGGCAGGAAAAGGTCCAGGAGGGTGGAGAAAAGAGAGGGGAACACATTTCTTCTACAGTAGTTGTTTACAGGTATGCGGTGCCATGTCGGAAAGGGGAACAGCAAGTCTATGGCCACTACTACATGCATGTTCCAAGGTTTTCCCTGGATACAAGTACACCATAACCTGCTAAATGTTATGCCCAAAGTTTGGTATTCATGGGCGCTTAAAATGGCTTATTTACTATTCCTGTGCCAAGACATTTGTTGGGGAATACTTGAGCACGTACGTGGAATGGCTTGCTCCGTCTACCCACTGTAGCTGACCGGCTGATTTCCCACCGCTTCCCCACTTCATGATTTATTGCTGGCTATCCACAGCTGTTCGGTCTGGATACGTTCCTGGGGCCTTCGGTTTAAGATCGCTGCAACTGGCTAACGGTCCGTCGCCCCAAGACAGAGCCTTCCTCGTTTCTTAAAAGGGGCCTCCATCCATTTTGTCCGCTAAACATAATGTGCCCATTTCTCCTCACCAAGGATCACCTTTACAAGATGGCGCCCGTCATTTGGTCCTCAAACCAACTGTAAGGTTCCACAGCCATCCTTAATCAGCTTGAGCAGCTTCCAAAGGAGAGGTAGGACTAGCCCTCCCCACCTCGACTCGCACCAGATCTGATGATTTAGGAAACTGAAGTAGGACAACTCCCTCCTCTTCACTCATAGAATCAAAGTCTAAGGTAGGACCCCATTCGGGGGCGTGGCCAAGCGGTCGATGATGGCGGACGCGTGAGCCTTCAGCTCCGCGCCAGCCGTCTCAATTATCCTGTGTACTACCTGCCTACCCTCAGTCCCGTGTGGGGAAGAAACGGAGAGAGACCCCTGAGACTCGGGGGAGCCGAGCGACACCAGCTTTGGTGGTGAGGACTGTGGAAGAGCCGCCGGAGGGGATCGCCTTCTCGGGCCTTCGGCCGGGATATTCAAGATGGCGGACCCGTGGCGGCTCCACAGCTGAACGACGTCGCGGCTGGGAGATCGGAGCCCCGAGCGCCGGTTGCAGCGTCCAGGACAGGTGGTGGAGGTCGGACGCCGAGTGGGGCGGGCGGGCCGCCGAGACGATTCCTCCCCCTCCTAGTGAGTGGTACTGTCCCTGCGGAACTGGATCCCGGACGGCCGTGCGGTGAATGGTGCCGCCCCGCCTCTGCCCCCGGCACGGCGGCCTTGCCTTGAGAGACGGCGAAGAGAGGGGAGGTAGGCTGCTTCCGTGCAGCCTGAGAAGCCGGTGCAGGCACTCTATGCCAGCGCCCGGGGTCTGCCTGGAGGCGTGACTGGGGTGCGGAGATAGGGCGGTTCCCCGACGTTTGGAGAGGTGGCAGGAGGGACCAATTTGAGGGACCGGAAGGCGCACACGGAGCTCATAACTTGCACAGAAACTTTGGCGACTGGAAGGCGATGTGGGAGTGCTTAAGGTAACACACTGCGGGGTACCTACAGGAGACGAGGTGGTTGGTGCCGGCCCCATCGGCGCCGCTAACGGTGGGGCCTCATTTTGGGAGCCGGCGAGGAGAAGAGAGATCACCCGCATTGATCAGATCGGTGGTTGTAAATATCAACACCTGGAGAAGCGCACGAGGTGCGGAGACCTGGCGGCCCTCCAGCGAGTCCTGGGGGAGCGGAGCAGCGCCAGTTGACCAGGGCTGAGAGGATAGCCATCTTGCATTGAGTTTGTATGCCAGAATGAGATATCGCCGACTGGACGGTGACGTGGGAGTACTTAGGATCTCACACTGAGCATCCCACCTTTGGTAAACTCCTTGAGATGGAACTGTGACTTTTGCCAGGTTTCTAGAAGCACTCAGTGTTCTGGGAATAGGTACGCTCTGCTGAGTTTTTGACTGGTACTATAGGATTCCCATCACTCACCATTTGGCAGTTTTTCTTCATCCTCATCCTTGACAGATACTGGAGTGGTGGACACCCCCTTGCCCGGGGGAGGAGACTGTCCCACAGCGGGTCAGCAACCCTCAGACGGTAAGAGCACGACAAACAACAGATATGGGGAAGTCCAGTGCACGGCACACGGGTCGCCCTCTTGAACGGGATGTAAATAGTGGGACGCAAGATTCAAAGGACATGGAGGCTGATCAACCAGATACCCTTGCACAACGACAATTTGATACCCTCCTTGCGGCCATTAAAGACACTAAGGATACCTTACACCAAGACATTGCAGCGGTCTCGGTGGGGCTGGGCCTCCTGAGAGCTGAACACGCGAAGCTCTCGGATCGGGTGAAGCAGGTGGAGGGATCACTGGAGACTATGGCACCGATACAGCAAGGGCTCCAAGGGCAGGTGGGGGACCTATCCCAGAGAGTTCTGCTACTGGAAAAGAGAGCAGAGGATGCGGAAGGGAGTAACCGTAGAAGTAATATTCGAGTGGTGGGACTGCCGGAAGGTGAAGAAGGCACGGATATGGTGGCTTACTTAGAGGACTGGCTCAGGAAGTTGGTGGTGCCCCAGGGCCTCTCCACATTTTATACCCTGGAACGAGCGCACCGAGTGCCGGCACGTCCACCTGCTCCTGGTCGGCCTCCACGGACGGTGGTGGCTAAGTTGCTGCACCTTTTGTTAAGGAGGGGACGAGAGGCGGGCCCCTTTGCTGTAGGCAACAGTAGAGTGACGCTTTTCCCTGATTACACCTTGGAGGTACAAAGATGGAGAGCCTCGTTCTTTGAAGTGAAGAAGGCCCTAAGAGAAGAAGGCATTCAGTACGCCTTGATGTTCCCTGCTCGTCTAAAAATTATGATGGAAGGAAAGACTCACTTCTGTGAGGACCCACAAACAGCTTGGGACTGGTTGGAGAAGTATCGGGTGGGGGCCTCCCCTCACTCGACCTCGAGACGCCAAACAGGGGGTCAGATGCGTGCAGGGAAACGTTTACGACACCGGAGGCGCCAGACATCTGTTCAGAAACCCAGCCCGACACGTCTGGCCGTAGATTGCGCTGGAGTTTTGGAGACGGTGGCCGCAGTGATGCAGTCCAGAGACTCTTCCTCTGAAACGGACTCCGAGGCTAAGTACGGGGAGGAGGACATAGACTCAGAGAGCTCGCAGGCTACCAGTGGGGTCCCGCCGTCGGTGACACCGCAGACTGCTGATCACTTGTAGGGGGTTATTGTAGGAGAGGTACTAGATTATAATCACTTGTATGGGGTGGTGGGGGTTGGCCTTGCTAAAGGGGGAAAGCGGTAGACCACTGCGGGGGGTATAGCCTGACGGAGAAGCGTTGTCCTACGGGGGTGTGGCTTTCTGGGGGTGAGACTGGGACTGGAAGGGGGTCCAGGGTTAATCATGAGGATAGTCGGCGGTTAGCGGGCTATCTTGGTAGACGTCACTGATCTTGCCACGCACCCACAGCAGGTCTATGGGTAGTTGCCTTTAGGCCTTTGCATACTTTGCCTTTGTTGCTTGGTGAGGAGCATCACCATGGGTTTTGTTGATAGGTTTGGGTGGTTGGCCGTTGCCACTCCGCTCTTGGGATGGGGAGTTTTAGGTAAGGGGTTTGTTTGCTTCCGCCAGGGGCACAGAAACGGTTTCAAGTGTGGAGCTGGGGGGGGTGGAGCTCGATATTGCAGAATGGTGATGGCAAGCAGTAAGCCCGAGCAGTTCCAACTGGTAACCTGGAACGTTCGAGGGATGAGATCACCGCTGAAACGATATCAGGTACTGTCCTATGTTCGGCGTAGAGGGGCGCAGGTGGTTATGCTGCAGGAAACACGTTTGGCGGAGGGGGAGATGGCCCGGCTGGGCAGGCGTTGGCGGGGACAACTGTATGCTACTACGTATTCCGCTTTCTCCAGGGGGGTCCTTATTTGGATTAAACCGGGGGTTCCCTTTAAGCTCCTCTGGCAACGGATCGATAAGGAAGGGAGATACGTGATAATTGCAGGTACCTTGAGAGGCAGAGAGGTGACATTTGTAAATGTTTATAGCCCGAATAGAGATCAGATTTGCTTTCTGTCTGAACTCTCAGGGGTCCTGGCCTCCTTTCCCCACACAGATCTGATAATAGGGGGGGGACTTTAATTGCATAGCTGCACTGGGATAGATCAACACCCCCGCTACATGGGACTCCGGTTGAAACATTAGCTAGAGGGTTGAGAGCATGGGCCCCGGGATGGGACTTAAGGGATGTTTGGAGGCTACATAATCCCGGGACGCGGGGCTACTCCTATTACTCACATTTATATGATCTGCATACCCGACTAGACATGTTTTGGTGCTCTTCATCCCTGTCCTCCTTACTTTCTGCTACTGAGTATCTGGGTCGATCACTATCAGACCATAGCCCATTGATTATGAGGTTTACTCCACTTCGGGAGCAGACCCTGATTCCCAGCTGGCGCCTTAGCACTATGCTGCTGGAAGATGAAGGATTCCAACACAATTTCGCTGGACGGTCGACAGACTACTTCATCACTAATGGAGGCACGGCTAGTTCTCGGCTTGTAGAGTGGGAGGCGTGCAAGGTGGTGGTGAGGGGGTTCTGCTTAGGGAAGACAGTTGGCACACGACGCTTGGTAACACAGGAGTTGGAAGAGATAGAAGCCCGGATACTCCGGGCAGATAATGAGGCGGCGGAGGGGGGACAACCAGGGGACCGACTTGTGGAGCTGAAGAGCCAGTATCACCAAGCCTGGGACCGATTGAGGGCCATAGACTGGCAAACGCATCAAGCTGCCCAACATGCAGAAGGGGGAAGGGCGAGCAAACTAATCGCGTGGTTGATTAGGCCGGAGAGCAGGGGGTCCCCCATAACCAGTGTTACGGATCTTACAGGCCAGATACTAAGGTGATATCAATGGAGCCTTCCGGATGTATTATGAGGCCTTATACGATGACCCTGACCCATGTGACGCTGCATCAATGCAGCGGTACCTGGAGACTCAAGGTTTAGTGCAGCTGGACCGTACCTATCAGACTCAACTGGCTGCTCCACTGGGGGTAGGAGCTATCAAAGAAGCGATAAGAGAGATGGCAAAGGGGAAAACACCCGGGCCGGATGGCCTGCCCGCGGAGTTCTATGCTACGTATATTGATATACTGGCTCCTCAATTGGAACGGGTTTATGCTCTGGCTCTGGAAGCTGGACTGTTACCTCCCTCGATTAGGGAAGCCTTGGTGATTCCCCTCCCGAAAACAAATTCGGATCAGGCCCCATTATCTGATTTCCGACCACTTTCCAAGTTGAATATGGATTTTAAGATCCTGAGTAAGGCCTTAGTGTTGAGACTTCTCCCCCATATGCGGCAACTGGTCCACACGGACCAATGCGGCTTTATTCCAGCTCGTTCGACGTCAAGTAACTTGAGACGTCTTTATCATGTTATATTCCACCCCTCCCATGGCGATTTCCCGGATGCCATTGTGATAGCCATCGACCTGGAAAAAGCCTTTGATTCCCTCCGGTGGGACTTCCTATTCGCAGTTATGATGGAGATGCAGCTGGGAGACGGCTGGTTGCAATGGATTAAGCTCCTCTACAAGAGCCCGAGCGCACGAGTACGGACGGGAGGCACCATCTCGTCCCCCTACCCCATCTTTAGGGGGACTAGGCAGGGATGCCCGTTATCCCCATTGATCTTCGCACTCGCCATGGAACCTCTGGCCGCACGCATACGGAGAGAGGCGGAGAGAGTGGGGATACCAATAGAGGGAGCGAATCATATCATTTCCTTATACGCGGACGATGTCCTGATTTATTTGAGAGACGACTCTACGAGAGTCCGGATGATCATGGACCTGTTTGGGGAATTCGCAGCCTTTTCAGGCTATACAGGAATACACGAAAGACCTTTGTCTTCCCGCTTAGGCCTAGCATGCCTCGACCTTTGACAGTGCCAAACACATTGGTATGGGCACCGGTTTCTATTAAATACCTTGGGATTCAGATATACCACACACAGATGGATATGTTCAACGGGAATCTGGGGGCTTCTTTAAGAAGCCTCAGGTCCCAGGTCACATTCTGGCGCTCACTAAAGTTGCCCCTTATGGTCCGCCTGGCACTTTCTAAAATGGTGATGCTACCCCGGTTGTTATATCACTTTGTGAACCTTCCAGTTTTGATCCCCAGGGCCTGGTTCCAGACGTTAGATGAACTCCTGCGTTCTCTTATATGGGATGGTGGCCGGAACCGGGTATAGTTGCAAACGTTGAGACTGCCGTTGGCTTCTGGAGTACTCGGAGTCCCGGATTTCGAAGGGTACTATCTGGCGGCACAGCTGCAGTGGCTGTCTCGCTGGTTGAGCGGTACAGACAGTGACACTATATTGCTACCGACGGGGACAGCTCCGGCCCGATTATATCCTCGACTTTTAGATAAGCGGCAAAAGATACTACCTATGGGGATACTACTTTCCATGGCAGTGAAATGCTGGGACCGCTGTGTGACACGTTTCCGAGCCCAAACACGGTATGCTCCAGGTATCCCCCTCACAGGTATCCCGCAGGCGGGAAGAGGACCACCGCTTACCCACCGACAATTGACTGGGTGGTATGAGGCAGGGATACACACCATTGGGGATTGTTATAGGGATGGTGAGTGGCTCCCACTACAGGAATTCCTGGAATACCATGAGCTCCCGGCGGGACAGTTCCTGAATTACCATAGGCTAAGACGGGTCATAGTTGAGTTATGGGGACCCCACACTACGGAACTAGATCCACACTCGGCACTGGAAGCGGTGGCAACCTTGGGCTCGGCGGGCCACCTGATCAGATGGCTGTACTTGGCAATACGGGGTTTGACGCCAGAAGACTTGGGAGGCCTTAGGGGGAGATGGGCGGCTTCCATAGGCAGGCCTTTCACAGATCGAGAGTGGCAGAAAGTTATACGAAGCCCCAAGAAGGTGTCTAGAAACACGGCATTTAAGGTGCTACAGTTTAATGTGCTCCACAGGACATACCTGATCCCGCATAGGCTGAATACCATTTACCAGCGGACGGACATCTCCTGCGCTAGATGTGCAGCCCTAGACGCAGATTTTGACCATATGATGTGGTCTTGCCCCCAGCTTGTTGTGTATTGGGGTGAGGTCCTGGCACACGTCAACAAAGTGCTGGATGGGACTCTGGCTTGTACCCCAGAGGTCTGTTTACTGGGTCTCTATCCCAGACCAAAGTCTCGCAAACTGGGGCACCGGTTTTTAGATTTAGCGCTTTTATTGGCGAAGAGGCAGATAGCGCTTAGGTGGAAGGCTAAATTTACCCCATCTATAATGCTCTGGGGAGCATTGGTCACACGGTGGGCAAGGGCGGAGGAGAAGGCCCTTATCACAGAAGACAGAATCACCAAGAGGCGCAAACCGCTTGCCGAGCGCTGGGGAGCCATTGTCCAGGCATGGGAGTCTAAGGATGATCCGGAGAGGAGTGATAATGCGGAGCTGGAGACACTGGAGGACCGGAAAGGGGTCGGGTGAAGTAGCGGGGGTGGACCATTGGTTGGGCGGACCCTGGGCTTGAGACGGGGTGATATGGGTATTTCCTTGCCTCTCTCCCTCTTGTTGGGTAAATTCTTCCCTTTTTTCTCTTTTTTTTTACTTACTTTGCTTTTTCTTGTTTTCTGTCCCCCATGCACTACCCCGCCTTTGTTGGGGGGATCCACACTGAGGGTAATGCATGTCTCTAGAGGACCATGGGATAGGGGTAGGCCCCTGGCGGGATTCAGTTATTGTTTGATGGTTTGGTTACCCTATAAAGGGATTGAGCTCAATAAGGAATATTTTGAGCATATACGGAGGGTTTTGGCCTTATTGAAATTGTCATGTAAAGAAAAGAGTTAAGGAGACATTTAGACCTCGTCAACCCCCTTGAAACTATGAATGGGGGGATTTCTGACACAGATCCCTACATAAACCATATGAGGCAAAGGAATGATGGCTTTTTGAAACTGTACTTAAGGTAATGGGGATTTTCTTTGTTTCCTTCTCCTTCCTAACCTTGGTATAATGCAAAATGTACTGTATCACGAAGATCCTTTCCTTTTGGTGTTATATGATAACTTGTGTAAATGCCAATAAAAAGAATAAAAAGTAAAAAAAAGGTAGGACCCCATTCCTAGGACATTTTAACAGTATTAGACATGTTTTATCAACCCACCCAGCATGAATAACTAACCACATAGTCCACTGATAGACCGCAGTAACGTCTCTTTCTTTTTTTGTATTAGTGTTCTCTTCTACAACTCCCCCTCCCAGTTCCCATAGCCTCCTTAGGCAGTCTCCCTCTTTAACTTACCTACTCTGAAGTCTATAACTATTACCCCTAACTACCCGGACTAACTGACTCCGCCTACCCTCTAGGCACTCCATCGGCCTAACCAGACTTAACTTGGGAAATTAAACCGACTTCTCCCATATACACCTTTTCTGGGGCCCCTCCCTCGCCAGGACACTTTATCAAAATGTAGTTAAGTCCTGATCCCACAGGATCCAATGCATTCATTATCACCTACCCCCTAACCTCTCTAAAAATGCCACCAAAAAACACAAACATCATATACTCAAAGCTAGGCCCGAAACTTTAATCTCAGAAGTTTACTTCTGTGCAACCAAAGGTAGTAGGGTTAATGACCTTATTTTCTACACCAGAAAAAGAGCGTGTTGGCGTAACGTTTTTTACGCTATGCTACGAATATCAGGCACCAGAAAAACACCTCATGGTCTCAAACTAACAATGGCGCCCTCGTTCACGCTCAACGCGACAATGTCAACCTAGTTAAGATGACCAATATCTTCCCTTTACTCAAAAACGCGGCTTCGGAGAAACCCAATGACCCCTACACACTCCCTACCATTACTCAGGATCTATCCAGTCCTCCCCCACCACAGTATCTAAAACATTCTTTGCTTTTAGCTGATTGTAGAGCAGCTCTGTCCCCTGTTGGGTTGTCCCAACCTTCTAGACATTTCTGGTTCGCTCTGCTCACAGCTCTCCAGTCCGATTCCAACTGTTTCTCATGCTGAGAGTTTCCCTAGTGACCCACTGCCTTTGCTCTCATCTTAGTACCCCTCTTCCCTCAACCCTCCCTCCACGCCACCCACTACGCCAGTGACCCGGCATCAGTCCTCTGCGGACCATGATCGGACAAATCCATTCAATCCTGTTTGGATCATACCTGACTCACAGCTCAATGAGCATCCCTCCCTCGCTAATTTACCAACCTCACTATCCAAAGACCATACAACACCACGAGTCCCTAACGATCAACTCCCTACCCCGGAGCTACACTTCTCCACCTTGGACTACTGGGACTTACATTAAGGCCCCCTTTCTCCACTCTATTTCCTAACACATCTCTTACCCCTCTCCCAGCACTCAGACTTGGTAGCACGCCTGGGCGATATTTCTCTACAGTTGCACCTTCTCACTGTTGAACTACATGACTTGAAAGCCCTCTCAATTGATCATCTCCCCTGGATCAGCACCTTCCTCTCCATTGCGAACCTGTCCAGAACCCACCCTAGGGTTAAAGATCTCATGGGCCAGCTTCCCCCCCCCCTCTGGCCCGAAAACCATACTCCTACCTAACACCCCCTCCCGCCCCAGAAGATTGAAGGCCTACCTGGCGTCTAATGATATCAATGACCTACTCAACTCTTACTCGCCTATGATCTACACCAACACGATCCCTCCGGGACAAATACAATCCATCCACTCTAACCCAAACAGAGAAGCCCCTCACAACCATTGAACCATCAACAATAAAACCTCAAGAGAGTGAACGTCACCCAGACTCCTCCCCCCCTTAATCTGGTACGACTTAAATGTGGGTTACTCAACTGTAGGTCAGCCAGTAAACACGCGTCCGATATCTTAGACCTCATCCAACAAAATGAGTTAGACGTAATCATCCTCACTGAAACCTGGTTAAATCCCGCCTCCACTCCTATCCTAGACCTCCTAGTACCTCCTACCCATGACATAATTTGTCTAGACAGAGTTTTGAAGTTGGGTGGTGGCCTAGCCTGTATTTACAGGAACACACTCTCGGTTTCTCACTCAGAGTCCTCTACACCATCCTCCTGTGAATACCTTTGTCTCAGCATTTCAAGTAATAACCTGCTGTTGTGCAAACGTAACACTTTCTATCACCCCCCCCCCCCCAGGTGACAAACTCCCCTTCATTGGACAACTTATGGAAATCATCTCTGGGAATGTCGACTCAGTAATGCCCCAAATCTTCCTCTGTGATTTCAACCTTCATTGGGCTAACTCCAAAGACCACGCTGTATCTTGCCTCAAATCATTCTTAGGTGACCAAGAGATGATTCAGCATTGTGACCGGCTAACTCATAATACAGGAGAAATTCTAGACCTCATTATCTCCAATGGCCAATCCATCTCATTGGATACCATTACCCCGTGCGACTGGTCCGACCACCACTGCTTCCTCTTTTAGATTAACAGGAAGGTTTCTTTGAGGAAGGCCCAACCAACTAAATCAAAGTTCTGGAAAAGGGACCTCAGATCTATCAATTCTGTTGAACTAGCGGCCCACTGTAAATCTGCCCTCTCCTCCAAAGCTGACCTGATTGAGGTTCAGTTACTCACTGACTTTTCCAATACTACCATCCTAACATCATGGATGACATTGCACCACTCCAACAAAAAAATGCTTCAACAAAAATATCCAAGCCGTGGTTCAACGACAATTTAAATTAAACTCTGAACACCACAACCTTAGGGCAGTTGAACAATCCTGGAAATCCAATCCCTTCTTGGACCAATTAAAACTCCTTAGCGATATTAGGAGCTCCTACAACAAACAAATCAAGAGAGCTAAGGCTGATTACTTTAGAATCCAACTTGATCAGGCCGCTAACCGCCCCAAGAATCTTTTTGAGCTGGTCAAACAGCAATCAGTGGTAGCTCCAAACCACTCTGATTCGGGAGGCAGCCCACCCTCATGCAACGAACTGGCTGCTTTCTTCACAGAGAACGTTTAAGCTAATGGGGTAGCCCAGTTACGTGCAGAACCTGGGGATTCATACATTAAGGGAACAGTGGTTCTGCCACCTAATCGCTTCAAAAAGTGTGAAAACTTTTTTTCCACAATTTGGTCCCTCTAATAAGATGAGACTAACATTTAATGAAGAATATGTATATCCAA
Organism: Triturus cristatus; assembly: GCF_964204655.1. Classification (NCBI taxonomy): domain Eukaryota; kingdom Metazoa; phylum Chordata; class Amphibia; order Caudata; family Salamandridae; genus Triturus; species Triturus cristatus. Next base: position 1,108,289,835 of record NC_140592.1, on the reverse strand, counting down.
ATTACGTCCAAACAAAAAAGAAAACTCATGTACTTCTGAGTCAATGTATAAGTTGCATACTCAAAAAATATGAATAGAACAAATATATGCACACACATATATACACAATACAATTACACTTAACCCCTTCGCTGCTGCGGACATTCCGCTGCAGCGCTGGGGGGGGCAGGGGGGCAGCGCGGCGGGCCTGTGCTCATGACGGAGCCGCTCCGTCATGAGCCACAGTTGAGCTGTGCTCATGATGGAACGGTTCCGTCATGACTCCGCCCATTTGCGTTGTCGCCCCGCACAGGCGGGGAAACAGCGCCGCGCAGGCGGAGCGGCCGCCGACAGGATTGTCATGACGGAACCGTTCCGTCATGAGCACACGGCAACCGTGGCTCATGACGGAACGGTTCCGTCATGAGCAGGGAAGGGGTTAAATTGGTGACGTAAGTGAACACAAAATAATATATTTACATATCACAACACACTATATACATGACAAATGTACATAAATTCAAGACACACATTTAAACACAGTGTGAGGTATTTTTAAATATGATTCACCCCGACTAGTAATTCATCTAGTTATTCTCAATTGTTCTGGGTGATCATTTACACTCGGTACTAATCGTCGACATTTCGACCCCTGGACAATATTGCGATTGTGTAATCGTCTGGGGGGGTCTTCTTCAGGACTAAATAATGAATCTGTGTGTGGCCTGTTTGAAAAAAATGAAGGTACTTTAGGGTTTATGCGAGGTTTGGACAATATGATTATATGTGGCGAGACCGTATGTCTCTGCTCACCTTCAAGGAGGTTCCACCCTGATACCAAATGACAGCACGGCAGCTTGTGGAAATTAGATGGTTGACCTATCAAAAAGAAATTATGCCTGTGTCCAAAGGGAACATTCTTAAATTTTCGATATGATATGCCCTTGCAGGGACTGTATCTGATTCAAACGTAGCTCATCATATCAGTTGGTTAGATTAATCAGTGGCACAGCGTGCCTGCAATTCTATAAAGGGATGATGGCTTACATTAGTCATGACCTCTGACTACCATTTAGTTCAAGCACAATAGGTAACATTTCAAATTCTATTAATAAAAGTCACTAACCTCCGGCGTCTGGTGCTCGGGGTTTCCAATGATAAATCACCCTTTGCTTCAGGGAAATGCTTGTTGGGGCCTTTCCGCCTCCAGAAGAAGCTTCGTACTAGCACTCAAGGCTAATTAATTGCCTTTGAATACTCTAGGAAGAAAATGAATGGAGATGCAACCATTAGTTAAAAGTATTTGCGTATCTCATGGTTCGCTTAGTAATACGGGGTTGAGCGAGAAGGATCAATGTCTTACCTCTGGCCTTGCATACCTCGAACTGGAAACCGGGACTCTGCCTTCCCAAGTGACTGCCTCTCTTAAATAGAATCTTTGCGCCAGCATGAACATGGGTTTGCTCTGAAATAAAGGCCAGATTTAATAAAGGCCTATTTGTATGTTAAACACACATGTGGAAGGAATTAAACATTGTAGGTGTATGTGGATAAAGACTAGGATAACGAAGGCTAGTATGTCCCTTCAGTTATTCAGCATATCACACAATTCTAATGTACATACCAATGCTCGCCTATGACTAAGGACTTGAGTTCGATCTTTAGAAGTTGACTATGCTAAAAGAACGGTTGTTTTACATAGTTTAGAATTATACTATTCCATGTGTTACTATTCCCTGCGTATACCTTACTTTACGAGGCCACAAATTCAATTAGATAACATATCCGATGGTATATATTGTAAAATTGTTACTTTTAGATTACTTATGCATAATTCACTTCTAATTTACATATGAGACCCAAATCATTTTGGCAGTCACATACATGTTATATTGGCTTACATTAAATAGTATTGAATCACCCATAAGAGACTCCCCTTCGGCCCTGGCATAATGGTGGCGGACGGTGAGGGCCGGTTCCTTATTGTCACAGGCATGCTCATGGGTCATTTCACAGCCTTATTGGGTGTCTATGGCCCAAACGTTGATACTCCAGATTTTTTCCACTCCCTACATATACACTTGATTAAGATTGAATGTAATTTGATTATTATGGGTGGGGAATTCAATTTATTATTGGATCCCGGATTAGACAGTACCTCCTCGTCCCCTGACTCCAAACCACGCTCCAGGCGCGCACTGCAAGAGATTTGTAAACAGCTTTCATTAATAGACCTAATACGTCCTACACTCATTATTCTGGCTACCATTATACTTGGACCAGAATAGATTATTGGATGGTTTCTCCGGGAATTGCTGGCTGGTTTAAAAACCTAGAGACCTTACCACGGACGTATTCGGACCATTCCCCGGTAATTCTTCGTTTGGCTATTCCCCGTCCGCAGGGCTTTGAGCGGCAGTGGCGGTTTCCAGGCAAGGCGCTGCAGGATGAGGTACGAGAAGCTATTGAAGATTATTTTACTATAAATACGGATCTGTGGATACTTGGATAGTCCTATGAGAGGGCTTTAAAGCATATATAAGAGGTGTCTGCATCGCTAAAAGTGCAGGCGTGCTAAAAGACTTGCGCACCACGTTGGCCCGAATTGAACGAGATATATCTGCATTAGATTCTGAACTACTCCTCAATGCCACAATAGATGCTGAAACTCGGCATTTAGCACTTTTGGTGGACTTCTGTGAAGCCGCAGACAGGGAACTGTTGTATTTGAGGAACTATCAATCTGCTAGGAGGTACGGCAAGGGCGAAAGACCTGGTAGAATTAGAATACTGGCACAAATGCTCCCCCCTCCTACATGTATAACTGAGATTTGCACCCCCCCCCCCCCAGAACATCCGGTGACCTCCACATCGGAAATCCGCGACACTTTTATAGCTTATTTTAAGACGTTGTACAGCTCCAAGATTGGACACAATCTTGAGGACCAGGAAAATTATTTATCTGAAATTGCACTGGTGAATCTTGAAAAATGTATGCTGGATTTCCTGGCTGAGCCCATATCAGAGGCAGATGTGGTGGGGGCGATAGAAGCACTCCGCGGTTCCTCAGCCCCCGGGTTGGACGGATTTACAGGAGACTTTTATAAGGCCTCCAAAGATATCCTTGCACCCCAGCTGATCGAAGTCTATGCAGAGGCACTTGAGAGACATGTTCTTCCCTCCATGCTCCGAGAGGCAGTTATCATTTTTCTTCCCAAGCCTGGCAAGGACCCCCTCAATATGCAGCTCCTATATACCCCTCTCGTTATTGAATTAAGATTACAAAATATTGGCTAAGGTTCTGGCCAGCAGGTTCTCTCAATTAATGGAATTTATTATATCCCCGGCACAGTCTGGGTTTGTCCCACACCGTTCCACTTCTCTCAATCTTATGACCCTCTTCACTGTCATTCACAGCTTTGATCCAAAGGTCCCAGCCGTGGCTGTCCTGTTGGATGCCGAAAAGGCCTTTGATTCTTTAGAATGGCCCTTTTTTCTTTCAGTGATGTGCCGTATGGGGATATCACTGGGATTCATGGCCACTACCGCCCTGTTGTATACTAATCTAACGCTAGACTCCGTATAAATGGTACGCCTTCGCCTCACTTTTCTTAATTGCGCGGCACACGACAGGGATGTCCTCTCTCCCCCCTTTTATTTATTTTAGCGATGGACCCGCTGATCAGACATTCTCAAGAACGATATTTACAACGGGGTCTACAATTTAAAACAGGACCTCTATTGGTCTCACTTTATGCAGATGACACCATTCTATATGTGCGTCACCCAAAAGACAATCTGGAACCAATCATAAGGGAAATTCTTCGGTTTGACCGCTTTTCAGGACTAGGCATTAATTGGCACAAATCTATATTTTTCCCGTTAACAGAGTGCACCTCTCCCTGGGACTGTGGGTTTCCTTTGGAGTGGTGCCACAACTCTGTCAAATACCTCGGCATCCACGTACACCTAAACGCCGCTAGTATTATTAGCTTAAATTATGAACAGGTGATACACAGATTAGAGGCACAGGTGGAATGCTGGCTGCGCTTTCCGCTGTCAATGGCAGGCAGGGTCACCATAATTAAAATGATAGTTCTTCCCAAAGTTTTGTATTTATTTAATAATATCACCATTCCTCTTACTAAAGTTTTCTTTTTACAATTACACACACATTTGATAAGACTGGTCTGGGGGGGGAAAGACCTTGTGTCTGTTGGCAGGTACTTACTCTTCCGAGTGACAGAGGGGGCTACGGAGTACCCGATCCTTATCTATATTCTTTGGTGGCTCAGTGCAGCTATGCCTATGCGTGGTATCACCCAGATGCCCGCATTCCATTTCTGAGACCGGAGGCTGACTTTGTACTTCCCCGGAAGTTATACTCGGGGTTACGGAAAGGTATACCCAGAGACCCATGCAACATACAAACCGTTTCCACTACTAGCTGGGCGTAGGACAGGCTTACGAGACTCCTAGGCTTAACATAATATATTCTCCGGCTCTACCACTTCCAAATCCCCTATGGATCCCTATCACAGATTAAACACTAGTACAGCGCACGTTAACCAAATTTAACATTACAAACATAGGGGATCTATACCATGACGATCATATTTTCTCAGTGTCAGAAGAGGCCCGATTCCAAGACAGATCTTTTATAGATACCTTTGTATTGCAACGCATTCGTTCTGCATTGAGAGCAGCGCTCCCCACTTATCCGATTACACCTGACTCCATGGCCCCACTGACATTGATAATTGAGAGTGACACGGGCACTCACCTCATTTCCAAAATGTATAGATCATGTTCCAGTCTGCGACTAGTGACGATGTTAAAGTACACACTGCATGAGAACAGGACCTAGGCCGTCCCATTACAGTCACTCAATGGGAAAAAAGCTTCAAGGCAACGAGAGAAGTATCCCTAAACAGCAGACACAAACGTATCCACTTTAAATTTCTCCGGCGCTTATATCACACGTCTAACATGGCGCATGAAATTGATCCCACCAGACCCCATCACTGTTTGAAATATTTCGCCCCACACGCGTACTTTGCCCACCTTACGTGGATGTGCCCCAAAAAACAGACATATTGGGAACAAATACATAATACATTAGGAGACATGGTAGAGCTATCACTTATTCCCACACCGGAAATTGCACTCATGGGCTACACAGTTAATTTCCCCAAAAAGGTCAGGAGATTTGCAGCACTAGGGGTATTACTGGCTAAACGGGAAATAGCGTTACTATGGGGCCAACGCACTGTACCTACCCTTCAGAGATGGCTACGTAGTTTGTCCTATTGTAATATTAACTGTGATTTATATTCTTCCCTAATGCCGAGTTCGTCGCACTCAAAGGACATATGGGGCCCATACATTGAAGGTGAATGCCTGAAATCTGCTTCCCAGGTTGAAAATGGGATAGTACCAGAGGGAGTGGGGTGAGTGTGCGGATATCTAAATGTCTGTAATATTTCCAAATTCTCCTCTTTGTGAACTGTTGGAGATTCCCCTAAATTATAGGATGCTTTTTAATCCCTTTTTTACCTTTGCCTTCCTTTTCCCTTTATTGGACGAGGTCTGGGTGTTGGTGGCCCTTGCGGCTTGAAGAGACGGGACGGGAGGACGGGTGGGTCTGACATGATCCAAACTTATTACTATAACCGCTGAAGATACCTATGTGATTGAGCCGCATTATAAGAGACTCTATGTATGTGACGATTGTTATGTGAATTGCTACTGAACAATGTACCACTTTGAATCATTTGTGTTTAAGAGATGTATAAGGAAATTTGAAAATAAAGATAAAAAAAAATAGTATTGAACCATCATTCATGTTTAGAAATTACATATATGTTCTGGTGTTATACATTACCTATTTAGTGATTTACAATCATGTTTATTCTGTGCTAAAGATTGATAGATCCCTGTTACAAATTCAGCCTAAGTCATGCTGAGCAGAGAGATCTGTCTGGAGATCTCTTCCTGCTCATTCAGACCCCCATTTACAGAGTCGAGTAAATGAATCCATTTACATTCGCGTAGGTTCATGGTGGCAGATAATGAACCCCCTCTGGGATTTGACAATATATTTTTAAGTATCCACCATTCTACGTTGTTGCTAGTGTGTTGTTTCTCGCTAAAGTGTTCAACTAGTGGAGCACCCTGCACTTTACAGCGAATGCGTGAACAGTGTTGCAGAATACGTGTCTTTATTATCTGTTTCTTCTACCCTACGTATACTTCTTGACAGGGACACTTGATTAGATAAATTACGTCCTGCGTATTACAGTTCGTATGATGATGTAAGCTGTATCTCTTGCCATTGTGTACAAATTCTTTTTGCTCAACAGTGAGCTCACAGGATTTGCAACATCCGCATTTAAAGTGTCCTTGTAGTGGTGGCAACATTAAAAGAGAATGTGTGTCTGGTGCTGGCTCGTCTTTGAGGTATGAGCTGACAACATAGTCTTTGATGTTTCTTCCTCTTTTAAATGCAAACAAAGGACGGTCTGTGCTACCTATTTCCTCCAAAACGAGGTGCCAATTCTGATTTATGATCCATTTGATTTCATTGCTCCTATTACTGAAGGTGGAGACGCAGACAATCCTATTGTTGTCAGTGGATTTGTCAGTGTTGTTTTGTAAAAGTATGTCTCTATGACAGTACCACGCTCGCTTCCTAGATCTCTTAAAGAGACTGCGTGGGTAGCCATTTTCCAACAATCTCTGTAGGAGAGAATCAGATTCCTTAAAGAAATCAGCCCTATGTGTACAGTTCCTGCGAAGTGTCAGGAACTGACCGTAAGGCAGATTGTCTCTCAATTTCCTGGGATGATAGCTCTTATAGCCCAACAAGGTGTTTCATTCTAGTGGCTTCCTATGGAGCGATGTGTATAGCTCATTATTTTCACTCTGTACAGTTAGGTCAAGGAAATTGACCTTCTCTTTGCTATAGGTCATAGTCATCTGAATATCCTTAGATCTGCCATTAAGCCAAATGCAGAATTCTTCTAGGGTATCAGAGTTACCAGTCCATATCATAAGACATCATCGAAATACCTCTTCCACTGAGTAATATTCTCTGTGAAAGGGTTATCGGAATTATAGATGTTCTTGTCCTCATAGTTGTCCATGTAGAGATTCGCTATATCCGGGCGAATCCTGCCCCCATGGCAACTCCTTTTATCTGATAGAAATAATCTTTCTGAAATACGAAGAATTTCTTCGTCATGGCAACCTCAAGTAAACCAATGATGAATTCAGTAGGTACCCTGTGTGGTCTTTCCCTACGTTCTAAAACTTCATGCGCTATGGCTAGAGCTTCTCTTTGTGGAATACTCGTGTATAACGAGCCACGTCCATTGTTACCAGTATCTGTCCGTCCTTATCATAGGGGAAGCCTTCTACCCAGTTGATGACTTCCAACGTGCCACGGATGTAGGATCTTGTCTTGGAAACTCAGGGTTGCAGAAAGATATCTACATACCGACATAGGGGTTCCAAGACGGAGACACATTCGGACACGATGGGTCTCCCTGCTGGTTTGTCCCTGTTTTTATGGACTTTGGGGAGTGTATAAATCGTGGGGAAACGGGGCTCTTTCTGATTAAGGTAACCATATTCCAGTTGGCTAAGGTAACCTTCTTCCCATCCTTGAGTGGTCAATCTATGTATTAATTTGGATACTTCTTTTGTGGGATCTCCCCTGATTTTTTGGTAGTCCTCAGCCACTTGTAGTTCACAGAGACAGCAAGTCTCATCCACATTGAACTCGCTTCTAAAAAAGCTCTACTGCCATCCTCGGGGTCCGCACCACCTCCTGACCTCTTTGAGAAGCTCAGCCTGAACACCAAAAACAATGCATCATGGGGCACCTTCATTCCCCTCAATGAAAAAGACATCAACAAGATTCTTCAACCCATCTAATAATTTCAGCGACCTGTTGCCTCCTTCCATCTTCAAAGAAACCAAGAATATCCTCATACCCACCTGGACTAGGATTGTAAATGCTTCGCTGTCACAGGGCTCATTTCCAGAGTGCTTAAAAGCAGCTGAGGTATCACCTATACTCCAAAAAACTAATGCTGATAGGGCTGACTGTAACAACTTCCGCCCTATATCCAACATCCCCACCCTAGCCAAACTCCTTGAAAAATGCATCCAATAACAACTCTGTGCGCACATAGAGAATTTCCAACTCCTAAACCAGCATCAATCTGGCTTTCGGAGGGGGCATAGCACTGAATCGGCTCTCATTCACGTCTTGGATGACATTTTAAAAATGCTTGACCAAAATGAATCCTGCCTCCTAATCCTCCTTGACCTTTCCTCCGCTTTCAACACAGTCAATCACGATAACCTAATTTCCATTCTGAATAACAGGATGGGCTTCTCTCGTCAGGTGTTACAATGGTTCTCGTCTTTTCTCCACTACAGATCACGAAGAGTCAAGGTGAACCACACTCTCTCCCAGCCCTCTCCAGTACTCATGGGGTCCCCCCAAGGATCCGCCCTATCTCCTATACTCTTCAACCTGTTCTTGGATGCGGATGACACCCAACTATATTTGAAAATCTCCACACCAGAAGACTTCATCTCTCTCAACACCATTCTACAGAACACGCAAAGCTGGCTCAGGAACAACCACCTCATGCTCAATACAAAAAAAACAGAATTCATTCTCATCTCCTCACTTAATCACTCTCCAAAGATAGAGCAGTGGCTGAAACACCTATCCATCTTTGAATGTGCTCCCCTCATCATCGATTTTGTGAAATCCCTGGGAGTCACCATAGACAAACACCTGGATATGAAGTCGCACATCAGTAAGGCCACCAAGGGAGCCAATCACCAGATGAGTTTACTAAGGAAACTTAAACCCTTCCTCCCGCAGAGCAACTTAAAAATGGCAGTACAAGCCTCAGTGTTATCAAGACTAGACTGTGGAAGCACCACTCTCTGTGGCCTCCCCAGATACAAGCTGACTCCATTGAAGGCTTCACTTAACGCTGCAGCAAGATTGGTATCAGGAGCTAAAAGAAATAGCAACATTTCTCCGACCTTGAAAACGCTGAACTGGCTGCCATATGAGGCAAGAATTCATCTAAAAGTTGCCTGCATGACCCATAAAGCACTAGACAACAACACACCCAGCTACCTAGCTCTAAAGCTAGAACGATCCGGAGGATGCAGACAATTACGAAGCGCGAGTTCTCTACTTCTGAAACCACAAACCTTTCATAAAAAGAGAACTGGTTGCAGAGCCTTCTCAGGGATCGCTCCAAAGATCTGGAACTCCTTACCTTCATTGGTTCGGGGAATCTCTTCCTTTACCGCCTTCAAAAAAGAGGTAAAAATCCTCCTAATGAACAAATTTACGTCCTAAGTCCTGACCCTATACTGGCTTCGAGCCACCGATACGATCCGCATATCACTGGATACCCTGTGTGGATTGAAAGAGAACACTATTGGTCTGTTTATATCCCAATGCAGACCTAAGGCCCAATAACTTTATTGTCTGCAATATGACGTTGCCCTCTGGGATCATCATGTTTTCGTCCACTGGTCTACTATGTCATCTTATACCTATGTTATCTTATACCTTTTGCCTCTCTTGTAAGTAATGACGACTATCTAATGCGTGTATATCACTTTATTTCTTATGTCTCTATAACTTTATACTGTAAAGCGCTCTGATACCCTCGTGGGTCACGTTCGCGCTATATAAAACCTTATAAATAAATAAATAAATAAATTGGAACCTTTAGCTAATACACTAAATTCCACGAACATTCTCTTCCATATGTATGCGGGCAATACACAACTTTATTTGAAACTCTCCTCCCCGGACAACATCATCTCACTCAACTCTATCCTAACGTCTACTCAAAACTGGTTAACCGAGAACCACCTCCTGCGCAACACCTCCAAAACAGAATTCCTTCTCATCTCTCCTCCGAACCACATCCCCAAGCCAGACCTTTGGTTGAATCACCACACTGCCTTCAAATACTCCCCCCTCATTATAGATTCAGCCAAATCTCTCAGAATCACCCTGGACAAGCATCTGAACATGAAGAATCATATCAGCAATGTGTATAAGGGAGCTAATTACTTGATGAAGAAATATCAAACCATGCCTTCCACAATCTGACTTCAAGCAGGCGGTCCAAGCGCTTGTGTTGCCGAGACTTGACTACAGCAGCGCTGCGCTCTGTGGTCTCCCCAAATATACCTTGGCTCCACTAAGGGCATCTCTGAACACTGTGGCTAGGCTGGTTACCGGTACCAAAACAAACGCGCACATATCCCCAGTCCTAAAATCCCTTAAATGGTTGCCTTTCGAAGCTCGAATTCAGCTAAAGATGGTTTGTCAGGCATACAAAGCCATCCATCTAAAACCCCCCAGTTACCTAGCGCAAAAACTTGAACTATCCGGGGGTGCTAGACCCTCAAGAAGTGCAAACTCTTTCCTCTTGAAACCACAAATCTATAGCAAAAAGAGAACCTGCCAACGAACCTTCTCCGGCGCTGCCCCGAAGATCTGGAACTCTCTTTCTCCGGAAGTACGCAGAATCTCCTCCATAGCTGCTTTCAAACTGGAAACCAAAAGATTCCTAATGAACACGTTTTTACCTTAAATGGGTTATGATCACCTGCTCGAAGTATCTGTTCCTACAACTGTTAGACATTCATTTGATGCTACTCTTTCTTACCTCATCGTTTGCCCCCTTCTTAGCCCGCTATGTATTAGCTGTTGTCTTATTCTCCTTTGACCCCTTTGTACTGTAATTATTCATGTTTATTGTGCTTTTTTGATGTCAATATTGCATTTAGTGCCTTCCTTCTTTCCTTTTGTTAAGCGCTCTGATATCTTTCGGTATCGTGTTCGCGCTATATAAAACTTTATAAATAAATAACTCTGATGTCCTCATTTGGCTTATTCCAAAACCAACAGTCAAGAAGTAAGGAAAAGTTCATGGCACAGAGTGCTAGAGTTTTTACTTTTGGTGTGGGGCTACACGCAACGATGTTCCAGAGGTCATGTTCGGGTCTCCCCAGTGGGTGGCACAATGTTTGAGCATTGTTGGTTTCAAAGCTACTTAGCAATGGCTGAGTGCAGCATCAATCAAGCATTACTTGTATAGCGCAGCTTATCAGCTGAGACGGTATCCAGGCACTCTGCTGCGGGTATCAGTCAAAGAGCCAGGTTTTGACTCTCTTCCTGAAGTGAGGCAGAGAGGGTGAAGTGCAGAGGGGGAGAGTGTTCCAAGACTTGGTTGCAAGTTGAGAGAAGGACCCTCCTTTGGGGCGGCAACGGCATATGCAAGGTATCTCTGTAAGGGCGAGGTGAGCAAAGTGGAGGTTCCTGGGAGGTCGGTGGAAATTTAGGCAGTGGTTCATGTAAGCAGGTCATTGGTTATGGAGGCCTTTATAGGCAGGGGTCAGAAGCTTGAATTGCCATTTATTCTGGATGGAGAGCCATTGGATGTCCTTCAGGTGCTGGGTGAAGTGAGTCCTCTTGGTCAGGTTGAGGATCAGTCTGGCTGCTGGGTTCTGGATCATCTGGAGTCTTTTCATGAGTTGGCTGATGGTGCCTGCATAGAGTGTGTTGCTGTTGTACAGCTGGCTGGTGATGAGGGTATGTGTCACTGTTTTCCTGGTGCTGATGGAGTGCCACTTTAAGGCTTTTCGGAGCATGCGGAAAGTGTGGTTAGCAGGCTGAGGAGATGCGTTGACCTGATGTTTCATGGAGAGTTCGCTGTCCAGGATGATGCCGAGGTTGCAGGCATGGTCTTTTGGAGTGTGGGTGTGTCCGACTTCTGATAGCCACCAGAAGTCATTCCAGAGGGCGGTGTGTCTGCTTAAGATCAGAGCTACAGTTTTGCCCTTGTTGGGCATCAGGCAGTTGTTCTTCATCTAGGCTGAGTCGTTCTTCATACAGTTGTGGAAGCTGTTCTTCGTTGAGGTGGGTCCGCTGAAAGCAGAAGACGAGCTGGGTATTGGCATAGGTGATGATGTTGATGTAGGTTCTGATGATGTCTGTGAGTGGTGTCATGTAGATGATGAAGATGGATGGACTGAGGGCTGAGCCTTGAGGGTGTGCTTGGGTTGTGAGGTGAAAGGAGGGAGAGGGATTCTCTGGGTGTTCTGCATGAGAAAGGATGCTCTCTAACCATCGTCTGTGATTCCTATCTGGCGCAGTCAACCAATGAGTGTGTGGTGGGGGACTTTGTCGAAGGCTGAGGAGAGGTCAAGCAGGATCAGGGCGGTTGGTTCTCCTCTGTCGAGTAGGATGCGGATGTCGTCTGTCGCGGCGATCAGAGCTGTCTCGGTGCTGTGATTGGCTCTGAAACATAAATGGCGAAGGGTCCAGCATGTTGTTTCTTTCCAGGTGTTCGGTGAGTTGGAGGTTGATGGCCTTCTCCAGGGCTTTGGCGGGAAACGAGAGCAGCGAGATGGGACAGTAGTTCTGGAGCTCGCTGGGATCTGCAGAGGGTTTCTTAAGGAGGGGTTTCACCTCTGCGTGTTTCAAGGCATCAAGAAAGTTGTGATGGCTCAGAGACTTCCACCCCACCTGTGTGCGTCGCTTCTCGGACGTTTTTGGACAATCCTCTACCTTGGAACGTCGGATATGGTGCTGGGTCGAGGGGTAGGCATGGGCAGAATTCCAAAGAGTGGTCAGGGATAAGGCTGATCCTTCAGGGGTGGTCATCTAGTGGACGGGCGGGCTCAGGGGTTGCGTGCTCTCCTGGCATAGCTAACAGCATAATAGGTGCATAATGCTCCCCATCTTTCTTTGAGAAGATCGCTTTTGTGCTGTTTATTGTTCACTTTGGGGGAAACTTACCGTGCGGGAGGGAGAAGCCGGGGGTATGTTTTGAAGGCCCTCCTCCAGTTTATTAATACTTTCTCTACCCCCCCGTCTGGTGGGGTTCTTTTCCTACTTCTTTTTCCCTATTCTCCTATATTTCGGGTCTGGTTCCAGGGCGACAGGCACACTGCTGGGGGGGGGGGGCCGTACTCATCTGCAGAGGTGCAGGGTGGGGGGTTGGGGGAGGGGATTCTTTCGTCTTTTATCTCTTTTTCCATGGCCTCCTTTTTCTTCTCTGATTCTTTTTGTTTTTCTTTTTCTGGGATCAGCGTGATACACCTCCTTTGCTATGACTCGTTGCCGTTCCATGTGTACCACAATTTCCGGGGTGCTCTCCGGGAGTTCTGGCGGGGGACTGCAGGCGCAACTGCTTATGATATTCTTCCTCATCCTGATGTTCTTGTGTTTGCGCCATTGACCTAATAGATTGCTGTAAATCGTTTACGTCTATTACTCTGCATACCTGTAATTGCTGTTTGAAAATTGTCTGGCACCTGATCCTTCTGCCTCGTTTCATTATAAAACGAAAACCTTCTTCTCCTGGTGCCCTACTTACGCTGTTCACAGTATTAGCATCACGATTCTGCTCCCCGATGTGCTGCCTGTGTTTACACTTGCCTGTTTTTGCTCTGATTGCTTAGCGGCCGGCCCCGGGGGGTTGTATGCCCATACTTGTTCTCTATTGAACTGTCAATAAAGGTTTTCAAAAAAAAAAAAAAAAAAAAAAGAAAGTTGTGATGGAGGCACTGAGGATGGTGGTGAGCTGGTGTCTGATCTAGTCTCTTCGGATGTTAAAAAGTCAGAGGGAGCATGGGTCGGTTCGGTGCTCAAGAGTAGATGCAGCTCATTAGAGTAGTAGTGTTTGGTGTGCTGAGTTGTTCCCATGTGGAGAGAAGGTGGTCGGCAGTAGTAGTCGATGGGATGCTGAGGAGGTTGGTAGGTTGGGGATAGAAGTTTGTTTAGATGGTTGCTGTCTTGTTGTGGAACTGGTCGGTGAGAACGTCGCAGAGTTCCTGTGAGGAGGGTATTGAGTTTTTGTTGGCTGGCGGGAAGGTGAACTCTTTGACGATGGTTAGGAGTTCCTTGGTCTGGTTGGTACTGGTCTCGATCTGGTGAGTCAAGGCTTCCTTTTTCACGGCTTTGAGCTGGCTGTGGTTGTTGTTGAGGTTTGACTTGAAGGTAGCTCAGTCAGTGTGGTTCTTGCTGGAGCGCCATTTTCTTTCCACTTGTTTGCATCTGCGCTTCGTTGTGCTGAGTTCTGGGCTGTACCAGCTGGCTAGTTTGGTGGATCTGTGCATTTTGGCTGTTATGGTGGGAGGGACTTCGTCTGCGCCGTTGCTGATCCAGGCGTTGAAGTTCTCAACTGCTTGGTTGAAGTTGGTGGTGACATTGAGCTGTGGGATGCTGAGGGCGTAAGTCCCTTGTACTGCGTGACCTTGGTCCAGCTGCGGAGGGGGGGTGCTGTGGCGGTCGCGTGTGGTGCGGGGAGGTCCAGTAAGGGTGAAGTGTACACTGGAGTGGTCCATGTAGGTGAGTTCCATGGTGTGACTGTATCGGATTCTGTTGCTGGACGTGAAGATGGGGTCCAGCGTGTGTCCTGCTTCGTGCATTGGGTCTGTGACCAGCTGCCTGAGGAGAATGTTGTCCAATCTTTCTAGTAAGTCGGTGGAGTTGGAGTCAGTGGGGTCTTTCAGATGGAAGTTGAAGCCACCCAGGAAGACTGTGTTTGGATTCAATGGCAAGCGAGGTGATGAATTCAGCGATGGCGTTACTGAGGGTGGCTTGTGGTCCTGGCAGTCTGTATGCAAGGGCGCCTTTGGTGGTTTTGTCGTCGGTGCAGAGCTGGAAGTTGATGTGTTACATGATCAGCGTGGTTTCGTCATCAGTGGGGGTGCAGGTGATCTATTCCTTGTGTATAATGGCAATGCCACCTCCACGTCTGTGGTTGTGGTCGTGGTGTTTCATCTTCTAGCCAATGGGTGTTGCAGTGGCGATGTCAAGGGCTGATGCGGGGGTGAGCCAGGACTCTGTAATGAAGGTCACATTGGGTGCGATAGAGGAGACGGTGTCCAAGTTTTCGGTGGCGTGTTTGCAGAGCAATCTGCCATTGATCAGGAGGCAGCTGAGTTGTTCCAGGGGGGTCTTGGCCGATGGGGCTGGCGTGCGCTGGTTGCTGCGATGGCTGTCGGTGCTGGGGTGGAGGTGAACAGGCATTGGATACAGATGAATGGTCCCTCTATGGAACGTGGCAATGTGAGGCAACGGTTGTTTTTGCATCCAGGGTCCAGGGCACGGAGATCTGCAACGAAGTACCTATAGGAGTCTGGAGGGCCAGGGGTCCTGGCGCTAGGCACGGACCAGGCGCGGATGGGCGCAGACAGTCTTGCCTTTGGTGCACCTGCTGCACACTGCAGCACAGCGGCTTCCATTAGTAGACCGGGTAGGGGTTTGCAGGGAGGCGGGAGGGCAGCGAGCAGGAGCGCAAATGGCAGGAGCGGGTGCTGGGCACTTGGGCCAGTAAACTACAGAAAAGGCACCAGTAACCAAGATAACAGAGAATTCAAATTAAAAAAAAGATACAGAATAGCAATAGCAACACAAAATAGTAGAATAGCAGAAAATATACACAATAGTGGAAGTTATCAATACCGAAAGAACAACACCATGACATAAGGACAAAAGTACAGTGCACCAAATACTATTGCGCCTAGCCTGGCGGACAGCAGGAGAGAACTGGCGAGCTTGAGCGCTGCGAGCAAGGCAGCACTTTCTGGGAGCTGGGCAGTGGGGGGCGTGGCACAGAGACCTGGGATCAGAGGCTACTCACTGGAGGTCTAAGTAGTCCTGGGAGGGGCTGGCAGGGAGGTGGGAGTGCGGTGAGCGGGAGCGAAAACAGCGGGCTACAGAAAAGACACCAGCAAAAACTATAATGGAGAATTACAAAAATACAGAAAAGCAATAACAATGCAGAATAGTAGAATAGCAAAAGTTAACAATACTGAAATGAAAAACACTGTAACGGAAGGACAAAATGACAGCGCACCAAATACCAGTGCGTCTATCGAGGCGTACATCGGAACAAAACCCGGAGGCTGTGAGAAAGGCAGCAGTCTCGAGCAGCTGGGCAGCAGGGGGGAGGTGGTGCAGAGACCTGGTGTCAGAGGCTACTCGGCTTATCTTCGAGTGGTCAGTACCTTTAAGATCTGTGCCATTGTTATCAGATGAGTGAGTATTCCTTTTGGTTGCTCAGTCTGCTTAGCAGCATCCTGATGTTTCCTCCAGCACATGTTCTTAGGTGGTTTCTCTTGAAGAGAGTGTGGATTACAAAAAAAAGACCTCCCATGATACAGGTCTTTGAGTGGGATGATCTTTAGCACATGGGCCATTTATAAGGATGTCTTTCTAGAAGAAGCTGCCGTTGACTGGTTTTATCTATGACTTTGTCAATCTCTGGCTGAAATGTTACATTTCATTTGTCTGATAGAGATTTCTATCTGCAGATTCCCTACCTTCAAATAATCCCCAGGCGTCTGGCTGCATCTGGGAATTTTCAAGCAGTACCCTTGCATGCCCATAGGTGGGGTAGATCAGCTCCACATCAGCATCGTCCGCGCCAGAAGTGACATGCACAATGTCTAGATAGGCGCCATCCCAGCTCGCTGATGTCAGTTCTTTTCTTTCTGCACCAGTCAGTGCAGATGCGGAGACAGCTGCCCCCAGTAATTTTTGGTCTGACTTTTTGTCCAGGCGTTTTTTAGATTTCATCTCCTGGTGTGTTAGGAATATCACCTAAGAAGTCAAAATTCTTACTTCGACTTCTCCGCGCCGATTCAGGTCATCAGTACTGGCACGCGAGCGTCTGCATTCTGGACCTTGCTCAGCAGTGGAGCTTTTGCTCCACGCCTCCCAGAGTTTCCTGGAGCAATCACCACCCCACTCGAGTTTTTCGAGGTTATGTACATCATATTTGCATGGTACGACCGCTCGTGCCTTTAGGCCTCATGGGTAGGAAGGGATCTCTACTGGTTCGCCAGTGGTTTCGCCCTCTGTGTCAGGCCCTTTGGACCAGGGCCTTCCTCTGCACTTGCTCCAGTGCCATCAATCCCGGCGGCCCTGGCTCCATCATTATACCTGACATAGAGCCGGATGGGTGTCACCTGGCGCTGATGGGTACCATGCCTTCTGGGCCAGCACCTTTCGTTTTACAGGCCTGCTGAACGTATAAATTAGGAGAGGTAAGAGGACCCTTAGGGAAACCATCATCCTCTTGACAACACAGAGGATAATTGGTACAAGGAACTGACGGATGTCAGTGGTTTGCACACCTCACCAGACACTGGCCTGGTGTCTCTCCCTACCATGGCAATGAAGGAGGAGGGTGGTGGTGGAGAGAGCAGCTGAGGTCTTGGACCTTCAGTTCCCCACAGTGGCATTCAAGATTAATATCTTGACAGATGTGCATCAGCCAGGAGTTGCCCCTTCCAATCCTTTAATCCCATTCAATGAATCCCTTACAGATGTCCTCCTTGGTGCCTGGTCCAAGCCCTGTGCAGGACAACTTCCTGCCACCATCGTCCTGCTCCTAGGGATCCAAATTTCCTCACGCAGCACCCCACCCTGGAGAGATTGGTGATCCAAGACTCCACTTCCAGGATAAATCCTGGCACGTTCCTTACCACTCAACCCAATAGGATATCCAAAAGGCTAAATACCTTCGGTAGGAGGATTTTCTTTTCCGCCAGCCAAGCACTGCACTGAACACCGCATGCCTTTTGAGCTGATACCAACACACTGTGTCTGATTCAGTTGTGCAAGTTCTGCCCATGGTCTCGGAGGAGGTCCGAGTCATTGTCTCTCTCAAGCAATTGCTAATGGGCGAGATACAACAAAGTTCACCATCAGAAGTGGGCTTGACACAACTGACTCGCTGGGCAGAGCGATTTCATAGTTGGCACTGAGATGCCACAACTGGCTGAGAACCACTGGCTTCTCAAGAGGATTCCCAAGCTTCCCTCATAGACAATGACTTTTGATGGCTCTCTCCACTTTGGTAAGAAGGCAGACTTGGCGCTGAGGCACTTGAAGGATAGCAGAGCTGTGGCCAGATCGTTGGGCCTATCCATGGACCCTTGACAACCTATTAGCCTTTTCCCCCTTCTGTGGCTACTGGAGATGCTACCAACTGCGTCCTTACCCACCCAGCCAGTAAGGTCAGCATGGTTCCTAGCCCTTTTGTGGTTGTGGACGTGGTCCCCACAGGTCACATGGTCAGTCCACCATCCCTCGCCCCCTCCTCCCACCTCTTGGAAACCGCAGCCTCCAAACCCCTGTAGTTTGCCTTTATACTACTCTGGGCACCAAGTGGTGGGCAGGATTCACCATCACCTGCCTCACTAGAGGTCGATAACATCAGACAAGTGGGTTTTGCAAATCGTCCATAGGGGCTAATCTTTCCCCTTTCTGGAATCCCCTCCGCCAATGCCACCTACTTACAACTGTCTGATGAAGTACTCCAATTTTTGAGACTCCAGAGGTGCTAGGGGTAGCACCCTATGACTTCGAGTACTTCCTGATGTGGTATTATAAAATTCTGCATATCTTGATAATATCACAAAGAACTTGGCAACAGAAGCTGAAATATGAAAAGACATCTTTATTAAACTCAAATGAGTGAGACTACGTCGCACAGAAGCCTTAGCAACTGAATGAGGCAGTCTGCAGAACAAAAACCAGTGTTCTCTTTTATAATGCATATTACGCTCTGGGCAACACCGCCCTTCTCTTGCAGTTGGTCATTCACATATTTTACTTCAAAGAACAAGCAGAGTCATGATTGCAATCTCACATTTCAGTTCAGCCAGCCCGCAATTATTTACCCAGCAAGGCTCAGATCCCACATCTGACCCCAATAAACATGAGCATCTCCTGTTTTGAGAAACAGGCCATAAAGCAGGAACAAGCAGGTGCGAAAGTGATTAGCCGGAGGCTTGTGTGCGATGAAAGGACTTTATGGTGTGTCAAGCCCTGATGCTAATCACAGGTGGCCGGAGGAAGGGGAGCTCGTGAGACCGGACTGACCTGGGGCAGCGGAGACCAGCTGCCCAGGTCATGGAGAAGTCAAGCAGAAAGTACATGTATTCTAAAGGCCTGTACTTGCTTATAATGTGTTTGTCTATGTGAGGGCAACTTATAAGATGGCCACCACTCCAAGATGGAACCCACGGAGTCAATGTATAATAACGTATACATAGTGCATTTGGCAATGGGACGTTATGCAAAGCGCTTGTAAATACCGCATTGACCAATCGCGGTTTGCTAATACATGAATAAACAGGGGTAGGGCCCTGTCTCCTACGTGGTCCCAAATACCAAAGTACGACAGACCCTCCTTTTGCCCTTACATAGGCAATCACTATACTCATACTGATCTTAGTCCAGGTCTATATTCACCAGATCATCAAGATGTTGCTGATGGAGCAAAATCCTAGTACTTGGACTCTCTCTCTGGACAGGTCTCCTTGAACACGAAGAAGCACAAAGGCCACATATGGCAGGACAAAATAAGGAATACCTCTATCTAGGTGGCATAAGATCACACCCCAACAATTAGTGATGTTCACTACTAACTAGTGTCGATGCAGAAGCTGTATAGAAGAATCGCTTACGAATTCTAATCTTTTAACCTGCTCATGTTCAGGAAAAGGGTGAAAAGAGTGAAAAAAAGACATAGGTTGGGAAGCGGGTGCAGAAGTTAATTGGGTAGAGAAAAACAATCCCACCCATAAATGACAACGTCATGTTTAAAACCCACTAGGAAACACGTTATTAAGAATATTTAGACAACGGGAGAAAGTAGCGACCACTATTACAAATGAAATATTTAGTAACATTTTAGGGCTCCTATACATTTTGTATGTTCAGGTGAAACAGTGGTGACCCTCATCAATGCTCTGAGGTGAAAAGGGGGCACCTTTCCACAGAAAATGGATTTTATTCTGTTTATACTAGACAATGCCAGCAAAACAAACAGTCTTCTAACACCTAGTTTATACAATCACACGGAAACCTCTTGTGAAACCACCTATGCCCAGAGTCCGTTCAAAAAGCCTCTCTGGCAGGCTTCTATTGTCCATCAAATCTTCTTCTGTTGTTTTCTTTTGCATGGGCCTCTTCATTCAAGCCTTTCATGAAAAAAAAGAAAGTACTGCTCAGTTGGAGTGCCCTCCTGGCAAACACTCACAGCTCACGGTCTCAATGTTTCAAGGCAGTGCACCTGTGTCTTTCCTCTGCTGCAGACACTACAAATAATATGCTCTTCATTGGTCATGGGCACAGATCATCTTGTGCAGACCCGGGACCATTCTCAGGATCCAACACTCATCATTCGGTGTCAGAGGATGCTCTTTCATGGGCACTGGAATGTAGTGCCTTCTGTCAATCTTGGATCCGCCGGTGCACTGCACTTCCATTGAAGCAAAGGAACAGAGGGGGTATGTGTGGCCAAAAACTCAGGCCAAGGGGCTCAAGGGACTGCACACTGTCAGAGGTTACCAGCACATGACAGGCGCTCTTGTGTACTGAAATTCTGGTTCTGTGGCAAAACCAGCTCCTCCATCTTTTCTGATGTTGAACGCCTTATGACGAAGCAAGCGTGATGCTTTAACCAGTTCGTTGTATAACAAGGGGACTGTAAACAGGTGGCCTGCGGTCCTTCAAAGGAGTGGCCACACGCCATGGGACAATTTTGGTCCAGAATACACTGTCTTTCTTAGGAAGCAATACAAATAAAAAAAGGCAGTAGGCAAAACAGTGCCTCTAAGCTTTTCAATTGGGTTTCCGTGTGAGAGCCTTCATCATCTAAAGGTAGATAACTACACGAGAATTCTATCTAAAATGGATGTCTTCACATATGGTGGCATTGTCTAATAGGGCAAACACACATTTTTTTTCTGAATGATTACATATAAGTGTTTCTAAATTCCTTATCTAGGACATTTCAATAGAGAAATCACATGGTACAGATTATCATAGGCATGTAGAAACCTTTCATATCAGGTGCACTAGGCAATACACAGGCTAATAGTCAGATATGAAAACAAAAGACAAGAACTAGAGGGTCCTGATATTTGCATGATTAGAACACATCTGATCCCACCAAAAATTAAAGCAGCAGGAACAAAAAGGGTAAAAACCACATTAAAAATAGACATTGAAAATTCGTCATGTTCAAAAGGGTAAACGGAAGATATCCCCTATTGGTATGGAAAACTTGTCTTACTATAATATTGAGTCAGTTAGCCAGGCTATCGCTACCCTGACAGTCAGGCTGGAAAACATTGCAGCAGGCCTAAGGAAAATTCTTGGAAACCAGTCTGGTCATGCAAAAGGGAATTGTACATAATATGGGGGTTCCTGGTGCATCACTGCAGTCTGGAAGTATGTACCTGAACAATACACCTACAATAATAAATGGGCTGACTGGTGAAAGGAATACGGAAAAGGGAATTGGAACTAGGACACAACTAAAATCCCCAATCACTAAGCATAATGCGACATTGGGCAGGGAAGAAACAAAAGCAATAAAAAATAAAAATCTATAGGAAGGACAAGAATTTACTTGGGTGGTAGTCAGGCATGTGACATCACCAAGAGTACGGGTGATACACAAAAGGCCAAAGTCACATACGTTTTAACTCTACCGCTGGCGACTACACCATATACGGTAATCTTAGCTAATGTTCCAGTTCCTTCTGCAGGGAAAAATGAAAACCTAGTTTCCTTTTAAGAAGCAAAGGCCATATGCTACTTAGGAGACAGGACACCATTACCTCATGTAATATAGAAATTAAGCCACCTTGAGTCACAGATCTATAATTTCATCCTTAGGTTCAATCAAGGATACATAAATGTAGGGCTGCCTGTTCCTTTAAGGGAAGGGCAGTAACGTGACAGGTGACAGGTGACACACTTCGATCCTGTAGATCTTTTAGTTTTCTGTAATACCATTATAGCCAATTTAGACATGCACTGGTGAAGTGTTGCCTCTCATGTTCACAGCATGAAATATCATTAGCTGTGGAATTTAGTAACCAGAACAAGTTCAACCAACTGTTGCGTAGCGATGGGCATCGTCATGACCATCCCCATACAATATAGGAAAACTTGTAATAGTATAAAAAGCAGCAACAAAAACAACGAAAACATGCAAAAAATAATAAAAACGCACAAAACGTAAAGCCATCAGATATACTTGCTGTATATCAAGCACAAAAAAGCATAGACAAAACAATAGCATATGTAAAAAGCGGTGACACACAACACCATGTCATGTACTTTATGCACTGTAAAACTGCAGCCCAAAACCCAATATTTGGGTCTGTTTAATTTGTCAGGTTTAAAATACTTACCCTCCTTTTTGACAGTAGATCACCAGGCAATGGAAATCTGCTGTCAAACATAACTCTACTGTTTCTCTTCTAACATACAGGACCAGCAAGAACAATTCATGATAGAACCAAATACACAAAAATAAATTGCATTACTTAACTGTTACCCTCTTGTCAGTCCTTTCAACATCCAGCCACTCAAGTTTTACATTTCTAGAAATAAAAAATCGTTACACTAACACTCCATAGTAATTTGGCACCTACAATTTCCACTGTGAAAAAGAAGTCTTAATTGGCAATGCATTCTCACGTAGGCATGTAGCCTTAAAGAAATTTTAGAAAAAGGCTGCATCTTGTTTTCTGTCTAAGACTTAATGCAACACTTCGTTTTCTGTTAAATAAGAGCAACTATAGCAGGCATCATTCTATTTTCTTTTTTTTTTAGAGCACCAATGTATCAGCAAAGCATTTAACATGATGTTTGGACTTTCAAAGAAAACCCCTTTTCCTGGTGGAATTAAGTTCTTTAGTTTTAGTGATGCTATGGAGAAACCAGAAACCCCACCTTTAGAGGCCCGTGTAGCAAGGTCATTCTGCATTCCACAGAGGCAAGGCCCTAATTTAAAAGGTCATAAAAGTCAACGTGGCAGCCTACTCATTGTTTACACTAAAGATAGCATCTCAGCAGCCTGACGAGCCAGCCTCTGCAGCTCCCAACCCCCTGCTTCTGACACTCTGAATTCGTCAAAGCCAGAAGGCCTTCCTAATTCCTCCTAACTTGCAATAATTCGCTCTATGTTGAAAAATAATTTCTCCTTTTTAGGCGCTAAAAAATTATCCCTATTCCCAGATTGTTAAACTACATGTACTGTGAATAATTCACAAAACTTAATGACACGCATACCAGTTTTTAGAATAAATGCTTGTTGCAATCCTATGCAATGGTACACATTTCATCAACCTTAAATGAATAACCTTCTCAGTAGGCCCAGCTAAAGTTAGACTGAACTCCAGCAATTGGAACCGCTTTCAGCCCCAGTCCACTGGCACTGTGAATTGGATTTGCAATGAGTTTTGATATTTTCTTCATCATTTAGTCATTTGCCTTTATTCAAGCTCTGTTTGTCGCTTTCATATTAGCATATGAAACTCAGTGCCTCCCGCCAGGTAATTACAATATTTTCACCCCTACTGCTAGAACCTGCAATCTCATCTTTCCCCTCCTACTTACTCAAACCGGTACCATATTCCTCTTTATTCCCTTCGTCAATACAACCTTCCTCATGCTACTCTTCATGTCTTTATTACTCCCCTTCATCATCTCTCTTCCCTCCACGGCATTGTATTTTCCCAATTGTTCTTCTCCTTCCTACGTATTACCCAGTTCCTATAACCGTAGTTCTACATTTCTCCACCCCTCTATCATTACTCACTTCATCACGTACCTGCTCACAAACATCCTCTTTTTCCTTCATCAAAAACAATTCTCCATTTCTCTTTCTCTATGTGGGTGCTAACTCCATTAAGGCCGTTTTTTATTAACATCAAATAGTTGCGGGTTGCGAAACCATATTTTATTTAATTTCCCCAAGTTTTTTAAAAAGGTCTTGTTTTTCATAGCGTGTTCAGTAATATCGTGACAGACACAGCTAAAGTTAGAACCTTCAACCCTGATATTAAAACAAGCCTTTGTACTGGCACATTGACTCATTGAATCATAAGAAGGCAAAACCTGTAAATATATATCAAAACCTAGACGTATGCATTTACTGAAGCCTGGAACACTTTAAACAGTACTCTGAATGAAAGAAAATGCAATTGAAACAGTCCTTTTTACCCAAATTCGACTTTGATATTTTAAGCATTAAAAAAATGAATATCCTACAATTTTCTTGCATAATATGCATTACCAGAATGTCTATTACATAACCCATGAGTCAGGCATTGGAAATAATAACTTATACTGTATAAAAATGAGCTTGTTTGCGCCTGCGCCAAGGGAAAATTGTACGCGCGAATGCTTGTCATTTTAGTGATGCAACACAACTTAAATCAAATTTTAATGCTAGGAGGTCATAGTATGAGTATTAAGCTTTATAAATATCAAAAAATGATTTTGAAAAGCACTTATTTTTTAAAATAATTTTTCCCATGATTAATAATTTTCTTTTTAAAAAATCCCAATTATTCGTTTTTTGTGATAATCCCATGTATAAAAAACAAGCTGCATCCCTTGCCTATAATTTTGGACACGTTTACTCACAAGCCTAAGCGCATAAGCCGAATTTGAAACGCGCCACATTTTTGCGCCACTTTCATTTAAAAGGACGGTTTTGCAAAATTCCACCCGTGTTTAACTGCAGCTGAAAAGTTTGCCTGTGAACATCTAATAAACTGCATCTAAGGAAAATGCTGTAAATTTATTTACTTTTGCAAAAATAGATAATTTCGTTTTTGGGGCCTGATTTATATCTATAGAATGTGTTTCTAATTTTATCCTTTAAGCATTTAACTGCAGTTTTGTATATGTGCACAATTGCTCATTCTATAAATTAAAGAGCAACACATAGCTATTGTAGCACATCACATTGTTCATTTCTGGATTTTTGTTTTAAGTTTCTACTTGATATTAATTAACCAGCAAACTACTTAACAGACTGGAAACATCAGAAGACCCACAAACACATATTGAGCTCATTTCAGACATAAACAGAAAGGGGTCAAACAGACAATACAGCGCGCTTTAGCCATTTTTCATAAATAGCGCCGTCGCAATTTACTTACAGAAGTTGCACTAATGATAAAAAACCACAGACATTTAAACACACAGTTGACTTACAAATCAATACTCATGACAGAAAGAAAGAACAGCTCACAGACTATACTTGAAACAAACCATTTGCAAATACTGTTGTAGGTCATATTTACAAGCAACGCTTTTCAATAGTGTTCCAAAAGGCTGCATGAACAGCCCCACAGACAGATGCATGTCCAAGAAGTAGTGAATGCACTCAATTCACTAGCTCTGCCTAGCAGAACACCACACAAAATCGTTGTGCATATCTTCATTCGTGAAACTGCGCAGAATGAAGGATCCTTGTTTTGTATTATGTCATATTTTAATTCCCTGGGGATACAAAATCACCAAGGAAGAAATATGTTTCTAAATCTAACCTATTTAGATATTTCCCACACTATGGTACCTTTCAAAACAAAAAGCAACACATTTTTCCATGTGAGCTTACAAACAGGCATGCCAAAAATATTGCGGAAAACGCAAGTATTATAATCAAAACCAAATGGAGAAATATCTCCTCATTACCTGCCTACACAAATTGCAATTCGCATATCCAAACTTATACAAACCAAAAGCTACATTTCCAAATTTGCTAAGATCAGGCATCTTATAGCTCACTAATCTAGCTCCAAACTTCAAGGGTTTATCTCTACCAATAAACTCGCAAATATGCGAGACCCTCGGTTTTGGTAATTGCAATGACCAAATCAGAAACCAAGAAACCAACCCCTCGGCTTTGGTAATTGCGATAACCAAATTAAAGACCCAAAGAACCAAAGGACTGGGAGCGACCCATTTATACTTAACTCTTACTTTTGATAATCAAAAGGTTATCCAAATTCTAATTGTCAAGTTCTACATGCCCAAACGTCTTTTATAATACTCACGCCAATTGGGTTCTTTTTCTCACCTTTTGAGTGACATCATGTGAAGGATCAAAATCAGGAAGAGCAGAAATATACCGGACTACATAATCAAAGAATCTCCAGAATCCCTGTGCACAGAGTACCTTCTTGGTAGAATCCCGGTCTGTCCTTCCAGTAGATTTCAGTCTCCTGACCAGATCACTCCCACAGAAAGTCACTTCTCTGATGAGGCCCCACGTTGGGCGCCAAACTGAAGTACTCCAATTTTTGAGACTCCAGAGGTGCTAGGGGTAGCACCCTATGACTTCGAGTACTTCCTGATGTGGTATTATAAAATTCTGCATATCTTGATAATATCACAAAGAACTTGGCAACAGAAGCTGAAATATGAAAAGACATCTTTATTAAACTCAAATGAGTGAGACTACGTCGCACAGAAGCCTTAGCAACTGAATGAGGCAGTCTGCAGAACAAAAACCAGTGTTCTCTTTTATAATGCATATTACGCTCTGGGCAACACCGCCCTTCTCTTGCAGTTGGTCATTCACATATTTTACTTCAAAGAACAAGCAGAGTCATGATTGCAATCTCACATTTCAGTTCAGCCAGCCCGCAATTATTTACCCAGCAAGGCTCAGATCCCACATCTGACCCCAATAAACATGAGCATCTCCTGTTTTGAGAAACAGGCCATAAAGCAGGAACAAGCAGGTGCGAAAGTGATTAGCCGGAGGCTTGTGTGCGATGAAAGGACTTTATGGTGTGTCAAGCCCTGATGCTAATCACAGGTGGCCGGAGGAAGGGGAGCTCGTGAGACCGGACTGACCTGGGGCAGCGGAGACCAGCTGCCCAGGTCATGGAGAAGTCAAGCAGAAAGTACATGTATTCTAAAGGCCCGTACTTGCTTATAATGTGTTTGTCTATGTGAGGGCAACTTATAAGATGGCCACCACTCCAAGATGGAACCCACGGAGTCAATGTATAATAACGTATACATAGTGCATTTGGCAATGGGACGTTATGCAAAGCGCTTGTAAATACCGCATTGACCAATCGCGGTTTGCTAATACATGAATAAACAGGGGTAGGGCCCTGTCTCCTATGTGGTCCCAAATACCAAAGTACGACACTGACAGAGGATTATCTCTTCTTGTTCCATCAGGAAGTGTTGGCTGTTTCGCCAAGGAGCCCTCAAGAGGGTGCCGGCATCAGAAGTAGATCGTGGTTGCTATTCCCACAACGTTCTGGTGCCCAAAAAGGGCAGAGGCCTTTATTCTAACCTAGACATGGCCTTTTCAACTTCTTCCTCAAAAAGAAGTTAAAAATGCTCACTTTAGCTCCGGTCGTGTCTGCCTTGGACCCTGGAGACTTGGTGGTGGCGTTGGACTTGCAGGACTCATATTTCCACATTGCTGTACTGCTGATTCACAAGCGCTACCTGCAGTTCACGGTAGGTCACGAGCACTTTCAGTTTGATGCTTCCCTCTTGCCTATTCACAAAACGGATAGCGTTGGTTGCAGCACATCTGTGGAGGTCAGGGTTTCTAGTCTTCCCCTTACCACGATGATTTGTTGTCTAAGGCGGGTTAGCCCCAGGCAGTCATCTCCCACCTCCAGACTACATTCACTGGGGTTCACTAGCAACGTGCGGGAGTCGCACCCGACTCCCTCTCAGCCGTTCCCTTTTATCTGAGCCATTCTGGAAATAGTGCCATTTTGGGCCTATCCTCTGGAATGGTGAGTCCAGGATAGTCAGGCTATGATTCTGATGTTGTGACCTCTATCCTTGATTTCATTGAGGCTTACTCTGAGGTCTGAGGTTGTTGGGCTTCATGGCCTTCTGCGTCCTTTTTGTGACACATGCCTGTTGGCATATGAGATCTCCAGCTGCTGTGGGCACAGCATCAGGGAAATCTCTCTGACATGGTCCAGATCACGGAGGGAACTGCAAAAGCTGCATTGGTGCTTGACGAACTACAATTGTGTTAGCAGCAGACCCTTCATCCCTTCCTCAACCAGAGCTGACTGAAGCGGAGATGTGTCACTCCTGGGCTGGGGTGGCCTTCTGGAAGAGGTGGATATCAGAAGACTCAGGTCTGCAGCAGAATCTGGGCTTCACATCAGCCTGCTGGAGCGTTGGGCAATCCGGTTGGCATTTAAAGTCTTTCTTCCTTCTATCAAGGTAAGGCTAGTGCAGGTGTTCACAGACAACACCACTGCCATGTGTAACTGCAACAAACAGAGCGGTGGGGTTGTGGACCCTTTATGGGTGGAATGTCAGGGCATTTGAGCATTTCCCTGGTGGTTCAGCACCTGGCAGGCACTCTGAACAATAGGGCAAACTAATTCAGCCATCAATGCCTCGATGATCAAGAAGGGCGTTTCCACGAGGAAGTGGTGCAAAGTCTCTTTCTAGAGTGGGGGAGTCTTAGTTGGAGCTATTTGCCACCACTGAGAACACGCTATGTCAGGTGTTTTGCATGCTGGCGTTTCCAAGGCATTTCTCACTAAGAGACACTTTTCTTCTCGAGTGGAACTCTGGCCTCCCGTACATCTTTCCACTGATACCACACCTGCCCAGAGTTCTCAAGAGGATCAGGAATAACCAGGCCTGAGTCATTCTTTTGGCTCCGGATTGGGCACGGAGAATTTGGTATCCAGAGCTTCTGAACATGATCATTGGTCTTCTGATCAAGCCGTCTCTTCAGGAGGATCTTCTGTCACAGCCACAGGGGAGAGTTCTGGGCCCTCACCTGTGTTACCCGCACTACGTCTTAAAACACACTTTTCCATATTCCACTACAAGTACCATAATGCCTTGAGAGGGTGAGAGTGATTGTGTGTGGTCCCATGCTACCTGACAACGAATCAGATCACTCAAGTAGTCCCATGTGACCTGACAACGAATCAAATCACTCGAGTGGTCCCATGATGCTTGACAGCGAATCAGAGCCTTCGAGCTCTTTAAATAGAGACACGCCTCTCACTGTAATTGCTTGGCTTCTTCGATCCGTTTGAGAACCCTGCCCGTTGCGAATTCAATCTCTGGTGATTCCTGCCTGTGATTATTACGACGATTACTGTGGATTCGGCAACTCTGAAACTCTGCATGCCTCTGAAGGCATACCGCCTTTCACCCAGAAAACCTTGGAGAGTTACGTACCACTGACAGCAGATCGCTCTTGTCTTGCTACTTGGAAACCTTGCAACATTGTATCCCTGCGTGCCGCTGACAGTGTATCTGAAGCTCCGCAAACCCCCGGAGTCATACGTTCTTCATCCTGCTCCACTCCGGATAATTTGTGAATTCTTTAAAGACCGGAACAAAGACAGTACGTTTTGATTTAGGTGAGCCTTTTGCTACGAACGTTTCGCCGGCAAGAATGTCCTTCATTTTTTCATTTTTCAAAGACTTCAAATCTTCGATAAACGAAGAGTAATTACTTTTGGTGAACTCTGAATTAGAACGCCATATTTAGCGATCACATCGCGAAGTGCACTACAAGTTGAAGCGCCATTATTTTTCCTGCTGGCAGTTGTGTTATATCCTTCATTTTTTCTTTTGAACTCAGCTTTATTTCACACAAGGACTTGTGGACATTCATTACTCTTGGCTTCTCTAAAAAAGACACTCTGTATGACTGTAATACGAAGAGTACCAAATGAAGTCACAATAGAGTATTAGTAACACAGGCCTCTTTTGGACTATCACGTGAATTCCTGTTCCTTCTTTTTGGCCTGCGTTATACTACCACAGGTGAGTGGAGACCATACACAATCCTTCTCCTAGTAGCCTAGCTCTTGCATCTCCCATTCCGTACATTATACCACTGCAGTAAAGATTAATGATATGTTCTTTCTCTTTTACACAGTAACTACTATCATGGTTCCCTCCCACGCTGAGTTCCTTTGAAGTTCCTTTGAAGTTCCGAGTCTGCTCATCGCTCCCTGTGGGTATCTGTAAGCCTGCTGCTATAATACTGTAGGGGCTTGCGATCTCCTCCGGGAAGGTGAGAAATAGCTTCGCTCCTGAGGATTGCAGATTGGTGTGGCAAGCAAGTCGTGATAGAAAGCCAAGCCCACGTTTTTACAATCCCCCGAGCGAAGCATGGATAAAGTGACTCTAGAAGCAGCAGCAGATGCTACTGAATTATCCCTGCCAGATCTAGCTAATGCACTAGTCACTTTACAAGCAGAACTTAGAGACGTAAAAACAGAAAATCAGAGACTGGTCTTAGAGATAGATATGTTACGTAGTCAGAATTCCCTAATTGCAGACAGTGGTTCCTCTTACAAAAAACCCTACATTCAACCTGCTCCTTTTCATGTTCCTTCTTTCCCGAGTACATCCACTCTAGACAACACAACACCTCCTCCCCCCGTGAATGTCACGGTAGTTACGGCTCCTCAAACTCCATTAGCCATGCCAGAAAGATTCACTGGAGACAGTGGTAAATTCGCTGTCTTTATGAATCAGTGCCATCTGCAGTTTTTAAGTAAGGCAGCTGCTTTTCCTGACGACGCTGCAAAAGTGGCCTTTATAATATCCTACTTATCAGGGAATGCTGCTTTATGGGCTGTTCCTTTAGTAGAAAATGATGACCCCATATTATATAATTTAACTCTATTTAAGGACAGCATGAAACGTCTCTTTGCCAGACATTCTTACATGCAGGCTAGTGATAACGAACTACTGGGATTAAAACAAGGTTCCAAAGATTTACTAACTTATATAACAACCTTTAACCGACTAGTTACTGAAACACAATGGCCCGAGGCTAAGAGAACTTCATTGTTTTACAGAGGGTTGAGAGACGAGCTCAAAGATATATTGTCTCAAATAGTAGATCCCCCTGAAGACTGTGCATCTTTCATAGATTTAGTAGTAAAATTGGAACACCGGCTGCACGAACGAAAAGGGGAAAAAGTCAAAGTAGACTATTCTAGGGTCCAAATACCCCGAATAGATAAAAAGGAAGGGAAAGACACCAGCGAGCCAATGCAAATCGGAGGCCTACGAGGCCCATTATCATCAGAAGAGAAAGAAAAGAGGAGAAGGTTGAACCTATGCCTTTATTGTGGGAAGGATGGACATTACGCCCAAGAATGTCCTGTCAAAACTCGAGCAGTTAAGAAATCTCCCATGAACAAGACAATATCTGTAGTACAATCGGAAAACTACTAGACTTGGAAAATACAGGGACCGTTCTTCCAAGTCCATCCTGTCTACAGGTCTCATCTTTTCTGGCCAATGCCCTCACCTCGATATCTAGACATTTAACTCTTTCAGTAGTGCTTATTTTATCCCCACAATATAGAAAAGCGTTGTCAGTCATGGTCGATTCCGGAGCTACTGGCAATTTCCTTGACATAGCCTTAGCCAAGGCTTGTGGGATCGAATTCATAAAAAAACCGCAACCCGAAAAAGTAAGAGCAGTTGACGGTTCTGCTCTCTCCTCTGGATTGGTAACATACCATACCCCTGAGTTACTTATGATCTGTGATAACGGTCATTCTGAAAAAATAAGTTTTGATCTGATTGACACCCCACCATTTGGAGCAATCGTGGGAGTTCCATGGTTACAACAACATTATTATTATTATTATTATTATTATTATTATTATTATTATTATTATTATTAAAACTTATAAAGCGCACAGCTACCCTGGGGCATCCCGGCGCTATGAACAGTGCATCAACCGTGGGACCATGGAATAAAGATAGCGACTCACAGGGGAAACAGATGTGTTTTCAAGCCTCTGCGAAAACGCAGGGTACAGGTCTCAGCTCGGAGTTTTAATGGGAGGGAGTTCCAGAGCATTGCTGTATGCACAGAGAATCGCCTCCCTCCCGTGCGTGATCTTTTTACTCTCGGGACCTGGAGCAGACACCTCTGGTCAGACCTCAGTGCTCTATTCGCTTTATAGGGTACTACCAGGCTCCCTAAAAGAGGAGGCCCGCCGCCCTGGAATGTTTTATGGGCGATGGACAGTGCCTTGAACTGTACTCTCTCCCGCACCGGTAACCAGTGCAGTGCCTTGAGAGCGGGTCTGGCGGATTCTGTTCGGGGGATACCCATAAGGAGTCTAGCTGCCGCGTTTTGCACCTGCTGAAGCTTGTTAAAAGTCGATTCAGGGGCGCCCAGAAACAGACTGTTGCTGTAATCAAGGCGAGATGTTATCAAACCCTGAATCAACAACTTCCTTGATGGAAAAGGAAGAAGCGGAAGGATTTTCCGCGCAGCCCGCAGCAGGGCAAAACAGACTCCCGCAGTTCTTTTGGCGTGAGTTCTGAGGGAAAGATCTTGCTCCAGCCAGACTCCTAAGCTCTTGATCTCCTCTTTCATGGTTGGAAAGTCGCCCATACAGCTTGGCCAACATGAAGGTGACAGTGGTGGCACTTTGTTTCCAAGCAGCATGATCTCTGTTTTAGAGCCGTTCAGCTTCAGGGCTGAACTGCTCATCCAGGTGTGGACGTCCGCCAGACATGCGTACAACAAGTCAGGGTTCTCCACCAGTTGAGGAAGGGCGACCACAAGCTGAGTATCATCAGCATAGCTGATGATTTTGATGTTATAAGGGGTCACCACATCCTCCAGGGGGGCCATATAGACATTAAATAATGTCGGGCTCAAGGACGAGCCCTGCGGCACCCCCCACTGGAGAGAAATAGATGGAGACTTGTTGCTTCCTTCCCAGACCTGATAGGAACGGTCTTCCAGAAATGAGCAGAGCCATTTCAGGGCGACACCTGCCACACCCACCTTTGACAGCCGTTGGGTCAACACCTGGTGGTCAACGGTGTCGAATGCCGCACTCAGATCCAGGAGGATCACTGCCACTGATCCTCCCGAATCTAAGATGCGCCTCGATTCCTCAACGACCGCCAGGAGGGCCGTGTCGGTGCCATGGCCGCACATAGATAACATAACCCCCACATAGATTGGGTAAACAGAACCCTCACACTGAACTCCTCTTTTTGTATCGATCATTGTTATCAAGACATGATGCACATGCACGTCCCCTTATATTGTGCAGGATCTACTTATTCTTCTACTCTTCCTGTAGAATATCAAGAATTTGCCAACGTGTTCGATGAAATCAAGGCAGTAGAACTACCCCCTCATAGATCTTTTGACTGCCGCATAGATCTAGTCCCTGGGGCAGAATTACCTCTGAGCAGAATCTATGCACTCACGGAACCCGAAACTAAATATTTGCAGGAATATCTCAATGATATGCTCAAGAAAGGTTTCATCCGCCATTCTACCTCTTCCGTGTCCTCACCCATCTTTTTCATACCTAAGCAGGAGGGTGGCTTGAGAGCTTGTCTAGATTATCGCGCCTTAAATAAGGTGACGATAAAAAATAGATACCCTCTTCCACTCATCTCCACGCTTCTAGATCAAGTACGCAAGGCCAAAATTTTTACCAAATTGGATCTTCGCGGGGCATATCATCTGATCCGTGTACGAGAAGGAGATGAGTGGAAGACGGCATTTCGTACTAAGTTCGGCTTGTATGAGTACTGTGTAATGCCCTTTGGGTTGTGTAATGCTCCAGCGGCATTTCAATTCTTCATTAATGAAGTATTGAGGGAATATCTCGATGTATTCGTAATCGTATACATCGATGATATTCTCATTTACTCCCAAGATGAACAAGAACATATATCCCATGTGAAAAAAGTCCTTCAATGTCTACAAGATAACCACCTTTTCGCAAAATTAGACAAATGTCTTTTTCATGCAAACAAGGTCGACTTTTTAGGGTTTGTGATATCGGCTGATGGGTTACAAATGGATCCTGCTAAAGTATCAGCCATCCTCCAGTGGGCAAGCCCTCAGACCGTGAAAGAAGTGCAATCCTTCCTCGGTTTTGCCAACTTCTATAGAAGATTTATAGATCATTTTTCTGATCTGATACGTCCTATCACCAGATTGCTAAAGAAAGGAGTTCCCTTTGTATGGGACGAAGCCGCAGAAACAGCCTTTCAAGAGTTAAAAAACAAATTCACATCTGCCCCCATAATGCGTCATGCCGATGAGACCCTACCATATTTCATCGAAGCAGACGCGTCACAATATGCTGTGGGAGGAATACTTTCTCAAAGAGACCCCAAGTCAGGCACACTCCATCCTATTGCTTATTTTTCTAAGACCCTCTTACCCGCTCAACAAAACTACACAATTGGTGAAAGAGAACTTTTAGCCATCAAACTGGCCTTTCAAGAATGGCGTCATTATCTCCTTGGTTCACCTCATGTGGTCACAATCTACTCTGATCGCCGCAATTTGCAATTTTTTAAATCAGCCCGGGCCCTCACACCCAGACAAATGCGATGGGTATCCTTCTTCAGCGAATACAATTTCATCATATCTTTCCGTCCCGGAAACAAGCACGGTAAGGCAGATGCCTTATCGAGATTAGGTATTGAATCCAAACATTTCCTTGACAATTCTGTACCTATCATTCCTGATAGTAAAATAGCGGCCATAGGTGACAAGATCCCAGAAGTTCCTGATTCCTTTATGAAAAAACTCTCTGTGGAACACTCCCTTTTATCACCAGAAGAGTGGTTAGCAGATCCCGACAATAGGATTGAGAATGGATTCTTTATGCATGACAATAGTATATATGTACCTTCTCAAGAACTCCGTGACATCCTAGTGCAATGGTGTCATTCTCTACCCTTAGCTGCACATCCGGGTACAGAAAAAACACTTCAAATATGCAAGAGATGGTTCTGGTGGAAGGGAATGAATCAGGACGTTACCACATTTGTCAAGGCTTGTCCCACCTGTGCAAGACAGAAACCTTTGCACTGTGCTCCTGCTGGTCTATTACAACCATTGCCTATCCCACCAACCCCGTGGCATTCTGTTAGTTTAGACTTTATCACTGACATGCCTGATTCCAGAGGATATACAACGATCCTCGTTGTAGTGGACATGCTTTCTAAAATGTCACATTTCATTCCTTTAAAACAAATACCCAAGGCCCGAGAACTCGCCAATATTTTTATAGAACAGATAGTCAGGTTACATGGGTTACCTTCAATCATTGTGTCAGACAGAGGCCCCCAATTTATTTCTAGATTCTGGCAAGGGTTATGTCACGCATTACACATAGATCATCGTTTGTCATCTGCATACCATCCTCAAACTGATGGCCAAACCGAAAGGACAAACCAAACTTTAGAGCAATATCTTCGGTGTTTGCTAAGTACCCTCTCAAGTGATTGGGTGGAGGCATTAGCCCTCGCCGAATTTGCTTATAATAATTCCATGCACTCCGCCACAAAGATGTCACCTTTCTTTTTCTCTCATGGTTATCACCCCAAATTCTTGCCGCTACACCTCCCCGAGTCTATATCTGAAATCCCTGCAGTTACAGAGCATCACACAAATCTAAAGAAAATTTGGAACCAAGCAAAGCAAGAATTACACGCAGCCAAAATACAAATGAAAACACAAGCAGACAAACATAGACAAGAAGGCCCCAAATACACAAAAGGGGACCAAGTATGGTTAGCTACCAAGAATCTCCGTCTAGCTGGGACTAGAAAATTGCAACCCAGATACATGGGACCTTATCTGATTGAAAAGGTTATCTCCCCAGTAGTGATGAAGCTTGAGTTACCTCAGGAAATGCAAATACATCCTGTATTTCACATATCTTTATTGAAACCATATATCAAGCCTTCCTGTCCTGAACCACCCCCTCCTCCCATAACAGTGGAAGGTGAATTAGAATATGAGGTCAATAAAATCATTGATTCCCGAAGACATCAAGGGAAGTTACAATATCTAATAGATTGGGTAGGTTACACTCCAGATGAAAGAACATGGGAATTAGCAGAACATGTTCATGCGCCCTTGCTTGTACGTAGATTCCATGCACTTCATCCCAACAAACCTCGCCCTGTTAGGCTACCTTTAAGGGGGAGAACTGTTACCCGCACTACGTCTTAAAACACACTTTTCCATATTCCACTACAAGTACCATAATGCCTTGAGAGGGTGAGAGTGATTGTGTGTGGTCCCATGCTACCTGACAACGAATCAGATCACTCAAGTAGTCCCATGTGACCTGACAACGAATCAAATCACTCGAGTGGTCCCATGATGCTTGACAGCGAATCAGAGCCTTCGAGCTCTTTAAATAGAGACACGCCTCTCACTGTAATTGCTTGGCTTCTTCGATCCGTTTGAGAACCCTGCCCGTTGCGAATTCAATCTCTGGTGATTCCTGCCTGTGATTATTACGACGATTACTGTGGATTCGGCAACTCTGAAACTCTGCATGCCTCTGAAGGCATACCGCCTTTCACCCAGAAAACCTTGGAGAGTTACGTACCACTGACAGCAGATCGCTCTTGTCTTGCTACTTGGAAACCTTGCAACATTGTATCCCTGCGTGCCGCTGACAGTGTATCTGAAGCTCCGCAAACCCCCGGAGTCATACGTTCTTCATCCTGCTCCACTCCGGATAATTTGTGAATTCTTTAAAGACCGGAACAAAGACAGTACGTTTTGATTTAGGTGAGCCTTTTGCTACGAACGTTTCGCCGGCAAGAATGTCCTTCATTTTTTCATTTTTCAAAGACTTCAAATCTTCGATAAACGAAGAGTAATTACTTTTGGTGAACTCTGAATTAGAACGCCATATTTAGCGATCACATCGCGAAGTGCACTACAAGTTGAAGCGCCATTATTTTTCCTGCTGGCAGTTGTGTTATATCCTTCATTTTTTCTTTTGAACTCAGCTTTATTTCACACAAGGACTTGTGGACATTCATTACTCTTGGCTTCTCTAAAAAAGACACTCTGTATGACTGTAATACGAAGAGTACCAAATGAAGTCACAATAGAGTATTAGTAACACAGGCCTCTTTTGGACTATCACGTGAATTCCTGTTCCTTCTTTTTGGCCTGCGTTATACTACCACAGGTGAGTGGAGACCATACACAATCCTTCTCCTAGTAGCCTAGCTCTTGCATCTCCCATTCCGTACATTATACCACTGCAGTAAAGATTAATGATATGTTCTTTCTCTTTTACACAGTAACTACTATCATGGTTCCCTCCCACGCTGAGTTCCTTTGAAGTTCCTTTGAAGTTCCGAGTCTGCTCATCGCTCCCTGTGGGTATCTGTAAGCCTGCTGCTATAATACTGTAGGGGCTTGCGATCTCCTCCGGGAAGGTGAGAAATAGCTTCGCTCCTGAGGATTGCAGATTGGTGTGGCAAGCAAGTCGTGATAACCTGCAGACCCTCTGCCTTTATGGTTGGAGATTCAGCGGTGATCAATCCCCAGCCCCCACCCTCACCCTGAAGCATGTGATGTTATTCTGTCAGACAGGCATCCCTCTACCAAGATGGTATACGGCTGCCATTGGGAAACGTTTGTGTGCATGATATGCATCCAGAAACATTGACACCCCCCACCTTTCCTTTTTGCACCCTTATCTCAAGTTTGCCTAGTTGTTCTTTCTCTGGCCCAGCAGGGCTCTGCTCTGGGCACAGTTAAAGGTTATCTTTCTGCTCTTTCAGTATTCTTGCGGTTGCTGGACCAACCTTCTTTGTTCAAGTCACCCATTGTGGCTAGGTTCCTGAAAGGATTACATCATGTTTTCCCCTAGGCTATTCATTATGCCCCAGTTGGTTTTTAACCTGGTCCTTACCATCCTCATGTGCACGCCCATTGAGCCAATTCACAACTGCACACTTTTCTTGCTGACTATCAAAATGCCTTTTCTAATTATTATAACATCAGCCAGCAGGGTCTGCAGGCCCTCACTGTACTCCTACCACCACCTTTTATGAATGATGCAATATGTGACGTCATCAGCAGTGCATTGCAAGGGCATGAGTTATAGTTAGCTCAACTAACTATAACGGCTGAGGAGGAGCCTAGCGCGCAACCAAGATGGCCGCGTAGGTGCGAAGCTCCCGAGGACCTCCGCGACCTCCTGAATTAATCCTGATTATATCCTGTCTTTGATGAGGGGACTGTGTCTGTGTACCCGAGCTGAGGCGGCACCCGTTTTCCGTTTTCGAATCGGACCCCGGACACTGGTGGGAGCACCGATCGAAGATTGCGGCCTTCTCCGCGCCGGCCCCCCGGATTGGAGTTGTGGGGCGATCCGGGGACAAAGCGAACAACAGCGGCGGGCAGGGCTGGGCGACTCGCGTACCCCGCGCTTTCACTTTCGCTTTTGCGCCCTCCTTGCCCTCAAGCGAGGTAGGGTTGCGGAGCGGGGTGCGGTGGTGTGGCCTTGTCCCGGTGCCCGGCTGACCCGCCGGCTGTGAGTTGTCCTGAGGTCCAGTGGTCACCCCCCCCGGAACCCGTGAACTGGTTTATCGGCCCTTTCGAGGAGATTGGCACGACTTTGGGAGTGCGACATGTCCACAAAGCAAGATGGCGACCGGGCAAAGGTGAAATCGACCCGCCGCGGCCCGGCACATCAGTCAAACAGTATGGACCGCTACACCCTCCAGAAGGGATCCCCAGAGGCACAGCGTACATCCCCTGCGGGCCCGGCTGAGGCGTCTGCTCAGCCCGCGGATCTGACCCTCCGGGACGTCATGGGCGCCATTGCCGAGATGAAGGCCTCGGTGGACCAGCGCTTTGATACTCTGGCGCAGAAGATAGACTCGGCCCTGGTGGATGTGGGCCTGGTGAGAGCCGACTTGTCTAAAACAAATGACCGGGTCGATTCCCTGGCCCACACCACCTCGAGTCTCACTACAGACGTGGCGGCCCTTCAAAAGGAGGTGCACCGGCTTGGCCAGGCGAGCGCCATGATGGACCGTCGATTGGAGGACGCCGAGGGTCGGGCCCGGAGGAACAACGTTCGTATTGTCGGGGTGCCGGAGGGACGGGAGGAGGAGGCGGCAGATTTGTTTGTGGAAGACCTGATCCTCACCCGTCTCCAGCCCCGGGGGCTGAGTAAACTTTTTGCGGTGGAACGTGCTCACAGGGTCCCCGGAGGAAGACCTAAGGTCGGAGCCCCGCCGCGGCCTCTCATTGCCCGGATTTTTAACTTTCGGGACAGAGACGCTATCCTGCAGACTTCCAGGCTACAGGGACCGGTCAAGCTCGATAATATGGACGTGAATTTCTACCCTGACTTTACTCCGACGGTCCAAAAGCAGAGACTGAGTTTTCTCGGAGTTAAACGTCGCCTACGGGACCTGAACCTTAAGTACTCAATGCTTTTTCCAGCTAAGCTGAGGGTGGAGGTGGATGGTCGCACGCACTTTTTTGACCGTCCCGAGGCGGCTGGGGACTGGTTGGATACTCTGCCTGGGGATCGGGGCCGGGGGGGTGGGGGGGGTGCGGTTGGCGGGGAGGGCTCGCCGGATCAGAACTGAGGGGTGAATAGTAGGCCTTGCTCTGGACAACATTTTGGTTACCATTCACTGATCGTGTATGTTCCCCTCCTACGGAGGTCGTAAGGGGTCCATTGGGGGCTTTCCCTCCTCCTCTGGGGGACTAGTTAGTTTTTCATATATGGGGCGACAGGCACACTGCACTTTGGGGGGGCTGTCTGGGCTCATGCAGGGGTGCAGGGAGGGGGGAGTTCTGTTGGGATGGGTGGGTGGGGGTGGAGTGTTGTTTGTTTGCACCGCAAGGCGAACCCTTTACTGTATTGTTGTTTTTGAGATGCTCTTTGGGGGACGATTGATGGCTTCCATGTATGATGGGGGGTAGGGATCTGACTGTGTTATCATGGAACGTTAACGGACTGGGGGATAGGATTAAGCGTGGTGTGGTCCTGCAGTATCTGAAACGAATTTCACCAGATGTGATCTTCCTGCAGGAGACACACCTTATAGGTAATTCCTTTCATGCCATGAATCGGAGAGGCTATCGCTTGGTGGCCCATTCGGGCTTCACCTCGGGCTCGCGGGGGGTGGGCATCATGATTAAGAACTCGCTCCCATTGGAGATTGATGAGGTGCGCCATGATGAGAGGGGACGTTACACTGTCTTGGTGGGTAGAATGGAGGGCAGAGTGGTCGTTTTTGTATCAGTGTACGTTCCGCCGGGGTTGCAATCTACCACGTTTGCGGACCTGGGGCGCCTCCTCCTTGACCTCCCGGGTGGGCTTCTGGTAGTTGGGGGGGACTTCAATGCGGTGGCTTCTGGGTCTATGGATCGTCATCCCCCCAGGGACCTCCCCCGGGCACAGGCGTGGCTGTCCGGCCTTTTAGATACACTAGGATTGGTGGATTGCTGGCGACTAAAGCATCCCGCGCAGCTGCAATACACCTTCCACTCGGGTGCCCATGGTAGCCTCTCGCGGCTTGATTATATCCTTGTTCCTGCGGCCTATGCTGGGAGAGTGGGAGAGGTGCGCCATTTGGCGCGGGGTATTTCAGATCACTCCCCACTACTGTTGCACTTTGATGTCTTCCCGAGGGGGGAGGGCAGGGTAGCCCCAATCAATGCTTGGTACCTGCGCGACCCCACTATTCGGGCCGAATTGATCAAATCCTTGCAGCGGTACTTTGAGGAGAATGTGGGGTCTGTCCCTTCGGCTATCTCCCTTTGGGAGGCTTTTAAGGTAGTTCTCAGGGGGGAGGCCCTCTCCTTTATCTCCCATGCCCGGAGGCGCGAGCGGGAGGAGGTAACCCGGGTGGAGGCCGAAATCACTGAACTAGAGGGTGACCTGGGGAGCGGGGTGACGGATGCCACATTGCATGTTCTACACCTCAAGCAGGCGGCCTATAGGGCCCTCGTCACGGAGGCGGCCAGGGGCCTCAGTAGAGAGCAACAGGGGCGACTGTATGATGTGGGTGATAAGGCTGGTAAATTGATAGCGTGGTTGGATAAAAAGGAGAGAGCGAGTCGTGTGGTTCCGTTGATCGAGAGGATGGATGGTGTATGTGTCACCGAGCCAGACGCCATTGTCTCCTGCTTCGCGGATTATTTCCGCGAGGTGTATTCCCCGGTTTCTCCCTGCTCGGAGGAGGATTCCCATGCCCTGCTTCGGGACATCGCGCTGCCCTCCCTTTCGGTGGAGGACAGGGATTCGCTGGACGCTCCTCCCACCTCGGACGAAATTGCCCTTGCTATCCGCTCGGTCGCATCTGGCAAGGCCATGGGCCCCAATGGCATTCCTATCGAGCTGTACAAGCTGCGACCGGATGTGCTGGCGCCCCACCTGCGCACGATGTTCCTGGCGGCCAGCTCGCGGGGTTCCCTTCCGCCGGACCAGCGTCTGGCCACGATCGTGGTGATCCACAAGGAGGGGAGACCCCGTGAGCGGGTCACATCCTATAGGCCTATCTCGCTCTTGAACGCGGAGCCCAAAATCCTCGCCAAGGTGCTGGCCAACCGGCTGGTCGGCGTGGTGGCCGACTTGGTCCACCAAGACCAGTCCGGCTTCATACCCCATCGTAACACGGCCCTTAATCTGCGACGCTTGCACGGGGTGCTCGCGCGTGTCCCGTTCGTGCGGGAACCGGCCATCTTGGCGTCCTTGGACGCCACCATGGCGTTTGATACGCTTGAGTGGCCATACATTTGGGCGATGCTGGCGAAGTTTGGCTTTGGACCGGGCTTCATTAGCTGGGTCAAGTTGTTGTATTCCGGCCCATTGGCGCAGGTGGTGGTGAATGGACGAGTTTCGGCCCCATTCGCACTGGGACGGGGCACGCGACAGGGTTGCCCCCTGTCGCCTCTCCTGTTTGCACTGGCCCTGGAGCCCCTGGCGGAGTGGCTGCGGTGGCATCCTTCCATCCGTGGTCTCCGCTGGACCCCCGAGCATGAGGACCGTGTGTCCCTCTACGCTGATGATATCCTTCTATATCTCGCCTCCCCGCGTAAATCACTGATCGTCCTAGTTGATGTTTTGCGCTCATTCGGTCGCAACTCAGGCCTCGTCATCAACTGGGCGAAATCCTGTGTATATGTGCTTGCCGGGGAGGCTCCGGTCCTACCACGGGACTGTCCGATCCAGATTGCCTCCCAGGGGTTTCGGTACCTGGGTATATATATTACTCTGGACCCGGAGGCCCGCTACGAGCGGAATTTGCTGCCCCCCCTCCAGCGCTTGAAGGAGGACGTGGTGCGTTGGCAGCGTCTGCCGCTTTCGCCGCTCGGCCGAGCGGCCTTGTTTAAGATGATGTCGTTGCCGCGCTTTCTGTACGCTCTCCAGAACACTATGGATTTGGTTCCGGCGCGCTACTTCCGAGAGGTGGAGAGTTTGCAGCGTCGCCTGTTCTGGGACGGGAGGCCACGTATTGCCTTGGCTAAATTGACGCTCCCGTGGTACGATGGGGGGGTTGCCCTCCCGGATATTAAACGGTATTACTGGGCCTCCCAGCTAGCTGCGATTAATCATGGCCTTTACGGGCCCGCCCTGAACCCGGCATTTGAAATGGACAAGATGCTCCTGCCCGGTGGCGACTACAATCGAGCGCTTTACTCTGGCGCGCCGGACCCTCGCCTGACGGGACCGACGCGTGTCATGGTGCGTGTATGGCACGCGGCTAACGCAGCTATGGGGTGGAAGGACCGTTTGACCCGGGCGTCACCGCTATATGCGTCGGCGAGGTTGGGCTCCCTGTGGACCTCGAAGGGCTTCGAGAAGTGGGACACGATCGGCATCAGCACAGTGGGAGATCTCTGGACGAGGGGGGGATTCAAAACTTTCGAGACGCTGCAGACGGAGTTTCAGTTGCAAGGCAGCGAGTACTTCCGGTACTTACAAGTCCGCCACGCGCTGGGCTCCGTCTTCCCGGATGTCGCGTCCATTCCGGAGTCTTCCCCCCTGGAGGACAGAGTGCTGGATGGCCATGTCCCAGACAGCACGATCTCCCTTATATATAAAAAACTGATCAACGACCGATCGGGCCTGCTGACTGGCCTCCGCGAGGCCTGGGTTGCCGATGGGCTGGAGTTGGACGACGAGGACTGGATGTCCGCGGTGGCCTCTCCGAAGGAGGTGGCCATCCCGGCTCGCCTTCGCTTCGTCCAGCTTAAGATCCTCCACCGGGTTTACGTGACGGGGCCAAGGCTTCTACGTATGGGCTTTGCTGAGGATGGACTGTGTAAGCGTGGCTGTGGTGCTTTGGCAACTTTCTTGCATATTCTGTGGGAATGCCCAAAGGTGGAGCGATTCTGGCGTGGTGTGCACGAGGTCCTGCGAGTGGTTACGCGTGTCGTGCTGTTGCCTGAAGCGAGGAGATGCTTGCTGAATGTGTGGGAGCCAACTGACTACTCGGTTCCGCAGACGCGGTGGGTGACTCTGGGATACATGATAGCCAAGCGTGACATTGCTCAATTGTGGGGATCCCAGAGGCCTCCGGCGGTGTCGGCCTGGAAAGAACACATGGATTGGTGTATGTTTCGTGAAAAGGTGGTGTATGTTGCGAGGGGTAAGCCTGGGGCGTGGGTGAAAATCTGGGGCCCCTGGAACACCTACCGCGGTGGTATTTGCGAGCCGCCGCTGCTGCCGGCTGCCTCACCAGCTCCGTCCCCCTAGCCGACCCCCTCCCCCAGCCATGGGCACGTGGTTCCCCAGTCCCTGATCTGTTCTCATTCCCCTCTTCAGAGTTTGGCGATTGGTTGGGGTCCCCCACTTAAGGAGCGCGTGCTGTCACTTGGGATTGCGGGTTGCCTTGCGGGTGTGGTTGTTTTTGTGTTGTTGTGTTTTGACAAAAGGAAACCGTATTGTGGGTTTGGAGTTATGTGGCCTGCACTACTGATATCTCCTGATTTACCCTTTTTGCACCGCCAAGAGATTTTTCTGAATGTATGTCATATGCTACTGCCACTCTAGCGGCCGGCCAGACGGTTGTAGGCCCATACTTGTAACTATTTGAGATTGCAATAAACGGTTTCAAAAAAAAAAAAAAAAAAAAAAAAACTATAACGGCTGAATTTCTATGGTTTTGTATTTGACTGAAATGTGCAACTAACTATAACATCCCTGAAACCTCTGGTTTTTTCAGTGAATTTGAAAGTTTTTTTAAATACTAATTTGTAACTATAACGTCCGTGAAACCTATGGTTTTTTCAGTGAATTTCAAAGGTTTTTAAAATGATAATTTGTAACTATAACGTCCCTAAAACCTATGTTTTTTTAGTGAATTTCAAAGGTTTTTTAAATGCTAATTTATAATTATGATGTTCATTAAACCTATGGTTTTTTCAGTGATTTTAAATTATCATTCCATTCTCAACCTGGTGAAAACAGACGATATCGCCAGTTTTGCAGCAATAGCTTCCGCAAACAAAATCTCAACAAATGAGAGCAACAACTAACGCTAATAATAATAATAAAACAGGCGATAAGCTGCATTAGCAGTAGGAATGTAACATCTGCCTTTTACTGGTGTAAAGTAGGACGACTACCTACAGTGTGAAAGGGAGCCCAGAATCACATCTGAAGACCAACTCATGTCATAGAGCTACTGATCATGCACCTCCCACACCCAAGAAGGCCACAAAACCCACTGCCACCACCCTCAGGACCCCCACCCGGACTCCCCCTACTACCACCGAGGCAGCGCACAACAGGACAGCAAACCTTCCAAACACGGCATGGCCCATCAGCCACATAATAGCTGAATGTTGTGAGATGTGGCAACCAAAAATGTGTGAAGGACACAAGTCACCCACCGATAATAATGCACACAATACCAAGTGTAGCGGTGATGTGCTGGACAGACCTCACTATGCAGAGCACAAACCTCTCCATGTGTACATATACTGCTGGTGCTTGTAATGTTGTGGACAGTGGATGCAACCATGTTACTTCAGGCAGTGGGGAAGATCTCGGTCATGTACCTATGTCGTCGTCCCCTGTAAGCGGAAGCGCAGTGGGCTGGTCCAACCTACGCCACTCCTGCATAGAAGTGTGAATAAATAGGCCGGAGCTCTGGGCGTGGTTCACTTGTGTGAAGGCCAACGCATCTGCCAGAGCGGCGGCCCTCACCCTGCCACATGGCTGCCACCATGACCGCGAGCCTCCTTAACACAGGCCCCCTGCGAACACAGCGGCACAGCACCGCAGAATTATGTCTGTACAGACTACTGCCTTCGATCTAC
This sequence comes from Triturus cristatus, assembly GCF_964204655.1. Classification (NCBI taxonomy): domain Eukaryota; kingdom Metazoa; phylum Chordata; class Amphibia; order Caudata; family Salamandridae; genus Triturus; species Triturus cristatus. The sequence goes on along the minus strand of NC_140592.1, from coordinate 1,108,244,854 downwards.
ACTGCGGACAGCAGGGCTCACAATTCAGATGGAGTGGTGATTGCAGATGAGGCAGTCGAGTAGGCAAGACACATTGCTCCCAGTGTGGCCCGTACAGACCACGCATCATCGCACGCTGCGTAAACGCTGAGCGCCAGAGGTGCCACTAACTCAGTGCACCACAAGTCACCGCCACGTGGCCTTACTGAGGCAGAATTCATTAGACAAAAGACATTGCTACCAGTGCGGCCCGCCCGGACCACGCATCATCGCAGCTCCGCACACACTGAATCCTTCTGATGCCACTAACTGTGCAGCTCAACTCAACGCCACGTGGCTGAGGGCCCTTGCTGACCGCTGCCTCTGGCCTACACTGCGGTCAGCATGGCTCACAATTAAAATTGAGTCTTGATTCATTATTTGCAGAGTCCAGTAGGCAACTAACTACAACGTCCCTGAAACCTACACAATATCCTATTAGTATCCTTGCTTCAAGAACTTTTTTTTATATCAATTGTAGCTTTAGTACAATGCAAAAACCAAAGGAAATGATGGACGGAGTGTTGAACATTGCAAGCACTCACCCCCAGTCAACTGATCTGGGTTTAATCCATCACCGTTCTTTAGCCCACTCTGCCACCCCAGTTCAGACATGGCCATATGCAAATCAGTCTGACCCTGTGCCTCATGGGAACAGTCCAGCCCGAACTGCCAAGCCATGTCTTTCCTGGACCGGAAACAAGCTTCCTAGGACCGGTTTCTGGCATTTCAGCCGTCTTCAGCCAGGCTTGCTTGAATCCAGTGGCAAAGTGAGCAAGGGACTCACGTCCGAGCATACCCTGCCAACTTATGGCAAACAAAGCAAAAACCAAAGGAAATGATGGACGGAGTGTTGAACATTGCAAGCACTCACCCCCAGTCAACTGATCTGGGTTTAATCCATCACCGTTCTTTAGCCCACTCTGCCACCCCAGTTCAGACATGGCCATATGCAAATCAGTCTGACCCTGTGCCTCATGGGAACAGTCCAGCCCGAACTGCCAAGCCATGTCTTTCCTGGACCGGAAACAAGCTTCCTAGGACCGGTTTCTGGCATTTCAGCCGTCTTCAGCCAGGCTTGCTTGAATCCAGTGGCAAAGTGAGCAAGGGACTCACGTCTGAGCATACCCTGACAACTTATGGCGAACAAAGCAAAAACCAAAGGAAATGATGGACGGAGTGTTGAACTGGGGTGGCAGAGTGGGCTAAAGAACGGTGATGGATTAAACCCAGATCAGTTGACTGGGGGTGAGTGCTTGCAATGTTCAACACTCCGTCCATCATTTCCTTTGGTTTTTGCTTTAGTACAATGACCAAATTCATCTTGCAAGTCCAAAGGAACAGTGAATGGCAGTCTACACTGCGGCTAGCAGAGCTCACAGTTCGAATTCAGTCTTGATTCATTAATTTCAAAGTCCAATAGGCAACTTACTATAACGTCCCCGAAAGCTACACATTTCGACAATGTATTCCATACATATTTCATCTTTTGTTACCTACACTGCGGTCAGCAGAGTTCACAATTACATTGAGACATGATTTATTAATTGGAGACAGAATTGTACTCTATGTCCTCGGATTTTGTCAAGAGGAAGTGACAAAAAGCATTCCTCGATGTCTGTGCTGACTACTTCCTTCCATCTACATTGCGGACTGCGGGCTCACAATTCAGATTGAGTCCCAATTGCAGATGACGCAGTCCAGTAGGCAAGAGACATTGCTCCCAGTGCGGTCCGCCCGGACCACGCATTATCGCTGGTTGCGCACACTCTGAGTGCTTCTAATGCCCCTATCTCAATGCAGCACAACTCATGGACCCTTTATTATACAATATTTTGTGTATAATTTCACATCTGGTGCCCATACTTCACTGTACCACAAGTCATGGACCCTTTACGATATAATCTTTTGTGTAATATTTCACATCTGGTGCCCCTACCTTGGTACAGCACAAATCATTAACCCTTTATGATTGAATCTCTGCATCTAATCTAATGATTGCTGTTGTACTTGTTGCCAGCACCAACCATTCCCGGACAGCTGGCTTACACTTACCCCACATGCATCCAGCACAGACATCACTGGACATGTGACCCTGGTAATAAAAAGGAGTCGAGCGCACATGCCCGTACCCAGTTCCACTATCTATCTGTGTCCGTGTGTTCATTATGTATGCAACATGCTGCCCCTGGGCCCTACCACATTACATTGTGCTCTGGACAGCGTATGCAATTAACTTACCTTTGACAGTGGGAGAAAGCTTTGGTTATGTAACTTTGGCTCGGTCATTGTACAAGTAAGTACGTAGAGACTGGATGATTAGAGTGCTGCAAGGAGAGTGTATAGTGAATTTATAAGTGCGTGGAGATTGGCGGATTGATTGTATAAGTACATATGTTGGCGCAGCCTAACTCCGACAACGAGCTTGTCTCTAATTGGCTGCCCTCCATGTCCCAAAAACGGAAATTTGGGCTTTGCATGGCCCTGTATTGCTACAGCAGCAATACTCCACTGAATGTGCAATAAACATTCACATCCACACAGATGTGTCATGTCCACCATCTTTCTTGTGTGGAACTACGGATGTAGGGTCAGTGATTCCCCGTACCTTCCATGTTGGCTATGTTGTGGGACTCGGCTCACAGAGTGACACATTGACGCTTGCGACCCGGGTGACGGCAGCAGTACAACACCCGCATGGCAGGTGATTCCTCATACAGCTCACGATGGAGCCACACCCATAGCTCTGGAGTCATTCTTCACAGCCTCTCGCAGGACTGGCATACGCCAGGTCAGCCCACTCCACTTACGCTTACAGGGAAGGTCAACAATGCTACATGGCACAGATTTTCATTGCAGTGATCTGCTGGTCACACCCTAGTTGTCAGTGCGCCAAAGCCACTACCTCACAGCTAGTATACACCCATCCAGCACAGGCATCACAGGACACGTGACCATCCCAATAAAAAAGACCGGGCGCACGTGCTCAATGCCATTTCAGAGTTGCTCGCACTGGATGCACTGCGGCCGGCACAGGCACACCGGCACGGGACAGTGACTTTCGGTCCACTGAGGTACGGGTACCATAACTGCTAAGCGGGTGTGCAGCCTGCGATGATGGCCCGTCCCGGTGGTCTGGACAGCTCAGGTTTTGTGTGCCCTGCTGGACCGCAGTGTAGGCCTGAGCCATCAAACAGCGCAGACCTGCCGCCACATGGCGTCGACTCGCTGGTCACTGAGTTAGTGGTGCCGCAAGGGCTGAGCGGGTGTGCAACCTGCAATGATGATGGGTGCACTGGTATGTCCTCTGCCATGGCAAAATCAAGACGCAGTACCAAATGTGAGACCTGGTGGCCTGCGGAGCGGGGCTGCATGATATGCAGGGTGCCCTGTCCATGAAAAGGTGGACAGTGAGGCCTGGGTGCGCAGGGGCGGGCAGACACCTCTGGGCAGCGGGAGTGGATGATGTGCAGCAGCCTGGATGCACAAATACGTGGCAGCGATTTAGGTGTGCGTAGTCGTATATACTCTGCCATTACTAATTCTGTACTATGTTTCAGATGTGGGAGCTTGAGGGCTCCACTAGGTCCCGGCACGTGGTTGGACACACAGCGGTGGCGTAAAGGTGAGCTGTGAGGGTTTTGTCCACAGTATGTCCCTCTTCATCTCTTCCTTTCTCTCCCTCACACTCTTTCTCTCTCTATTCCTCCCTCTCACAGTTTCTTTATTTCTCTCTCTCTTCCTCTCTCTCACTCTTTCTCTCTTCCTCTCTCTTACACTGTTTCTCTCTCTCTCTTCCTCTATAACACTGTTTCTCTCTGTCTCACTTCCTTGTATCTCACTCTTTCTCTTTTTCTGTCTTTCTCTGTCTTGCTCTCTCTCACTCTTTCTCTCTCCCTCACTCACTCTCACTCTTTCTCTCTCTCTCTTCCTTTCTCTCACTCTTTCTCTCTTCCTCTCTCTCACTCTTTCTCTTTCTCTTCCTCCCCCTCACTCTTTCTCTCTCTCTTCGTCTCTCTCACTCTTTCTCTCTGCCTTCCTCTCACTCTTTCTCTCTTTTTCTCTCTCTCTTCCTCTCACTCCCACTGTTTCTCTCTTTCTCTCTGTCTTCCTCTCACTCTTTCTTCTTTTTCTCTCTGTCTTCCTCTCACTCTTTCTTTCTCTCTCTCTCTCTCTTTCTCTCTCCTTTGATGGACGCATGGCGCACAATCTTATCTTGCTTTTTATCTGACAGACTGTGATTCACGAATCGACGTCCCCCCCAACACCACCACAGCTGAACGCATGTAGAACCTGCAATGATGCGTGGCCATCCTGACAACGCCTGAGAAAGTTGCTTCGGCACGTGGTGGACCCTCTTACACACACACCGGTGGTGGACGCTGAGCAGAGAGGCTTCTTTCCGCAACAGCGGGCAGTAACCTCTGGGCGGTGGGAGTGGATAGTGTGCAGCAGCCTGGGCGCACAAGAGAGCACAGATACCTCCGAGCAGTGGGAGTGGATGGGCTGTAGCAGCCTGACTGCGCATTGGCGAAACAGAAAATTAGGCGTGTGCAGTTGTATGTACCCTGCAATTACTAATTCTATACTATCTTTCAGATGACAAAAGTTGAGGGTGCACTATGTCCCGGCACGTGGTTGGAGACACACCGGTGGCACAAAGGTGAGCTGCAAAGATTTTCTCCAGTGTCAACACTCCCTCTCCCTCTCCATCTCTTCCTTTCTCTCTCTCACACTTTCTCTGTTTCTTCCTCTCTCTCATTCTTTCGTTCTCTCTCTTCCTCTCTCTCACTCTTTCTCTCCTCTCTCTCTTCCACTCTTTCTCTCTCTCTCTTCCACTCTCTCACACTGTTTCTCTCTCTTTTCCTTGTATCTTACTCTTTCTCACTCTTTCTCTCTTTCTCTGTCTTCCTCTCTCTCACTCTTTCTCTCCTCCTCTCTCTCACTCTTTCTGTCTCTCTTCCTCTCTCTCCCTCTTTCTCTCTCTCTCTCTCACACTGTTTCTCTCTTTCTCTCTTCCTTGTAGCTCACTCTTTCTCTCTTTCTCTCTCTCACTCTTTCTCTCTTTCTTTGTCTTCCTCTCTCTCTCACTCTTTCTTTGTTTCTTTTTCTCCTTTGCTGGACGCATGACGCACCATCTTATCTTTCTTTTTGTCTAGCAGGCTGTGATTCGCAAATGGTCCAGCAATGACACGACATGGCTGTACATAGTTTTATTTGTTGTTGTTTTGTTTTAATAAAATGTTTTATATGTAAATCCATACATGACTAAGATTCTTATTTGTCCAACCTCACAAGCATCTTCTTATTAATAATTAAACAACATTACCCAATTCTTTACGCTCCAGATTCCCTAACGTGACTGTCACATTTGTTTGTGGGGGTGAGGGGGAGATGGCGGACAAGGAGCTCCTGCTGAGGGATGTCGGAGCAGTATTGGGTGTCCGACCTGCATGATCGTTGCCTCCATTGCAAATGTTCTCTGAGACTTACGAGCCGGCGGGCTGGCTCGTAGATGAAGAGCTGCGAGCCGACTGGTATAGGGAAAGGTGCGGCCTATTAAAAACCTGGAATGAATATATATATATATATATATATATATATATATATATATATATATATATATATATATATTATCTACTGGCGGTCGCCAGTAGATAGTTATAGTTAGGACCGTGTTTCCATAGGAAATCCGCAACATTCTATTTGGAATAACTTTGGCGCCGGTCGACGAATCCTCGCGAAATTTTCAAAACTAATGGGGCGCTACGCTACGCTCTGCTCCTACCCTGAAAGTCTCGGGGGGGTTCGTCAAGCGGGGGCTGAGAAAAAAGGGGGGTCCCAAAACACGTTTTCCCCATGCATTTTCCCATAGGACCTTTAGTCCGAGCGACAGCCCGAACGGCTGAACAGAATTACTTGAAATTTGGCAGAGAGGTAGTCCTCAGGTCAAGGATGTGCCTTTTGTAGGTTTGGTGTAAATCTGTTCAGTAGGTCCTGAGAAAATAGCATTTAAATCAATATATATATCTGTAAGCGCGCTCCGTGCGCTTACCGTAAGCTTACCGTACGCGTACGGTGCCATGCGCGAGCTCAATTCTGATTGGTGGTTACATGACTGTAAACATTCGAATCGGTCGAAATCAGGAAGTGTCGGCCGCCATTTTCTGTCTCTCGCACTGACAAACAAAGGTGGGGAACGTGAAAAGGGGGCAACGAAGAGAGTTGCAGACCCCCTAGTGTTTGTCAGGGGGTCCAAGAAGGACCCAAAAGTACGAAAAATACATTTAATGATTTAAAAAAAAAATCGCGGAGTGCGCGTACCGTAAGCTTACCGTACGCGCACGGGAAAAAAAAATAACAAAAAAATAAAGAAGTAACAATCACATTTATTAAATAAATTAAAGGACCCACAAGGGAGAAAAAAACAAATGTTACTGTGTAAAAAAAGGGGAGGCGCATACGGCATGGACTGCGCAACGTGGGCGCTCGGTGCGCGAAGCGCACCGAGCGCCCACAGCGCGTGCAGGGTGTGCGCACAGTGAAAAACCAGAAAAAAAAAAAATAAATAAATACATAACTTAGCATTTAAAAAACCGTACAAATTCACTGAAAAAACCATAGGTTTCACACACGTTATAGTTAGGAATTATCATTTACAAAACCTTGCAAATTCACTTAAAAAACCATAGGTTTCACACATGTTATAGTTAGCTGTACATTTCACTCGTAAAAAACCAATGAAATTCCACGTTATAGTTAGATCAGGTAACTATAACTTGCGCGACCGCAATCCACAATGTGTAATTTCAGATGTCATCATTGATGTCATGAGTGATGTCACTGACCATGTCATGAGTGATGTAATATGTGACGTCATCAGCAGTTTATTGTGGGCGCGCAAGTTATAGTTACCTAATCTAACTATAACGTGGAATTTCATTGGTTTTTTACGAGTGAAATGTACAGCTAACTATAACATGTGTGAAACCTATGGTTTTTTAAGTGAATTTGCAAGGTTTTGTAAATGATAATTCCTAACTATAACGTGTGTGAAACCTATGGTTTTTTCAGTGAATATATATATATATATATATATATATAAAAACCTGGAATGAATATATATATATATATATTTTTTTTTTTTCTTTTTTTATTCATTCCAGGTTTTTAAGCTGGTTTATTCAGCTTTTCTCTGGCAACAATCAACGCGTTTCAGCCCAGCAAGGCCTTTGTTTTATTTTTATATATATATATATATATATATATATATATATATATATATCCACCGAAACTCGTCCACAAAAAAGTTTTCATATGCACGATCTATAAACACTGGGTGTCTTTATATATTTTTGGCGGAGTTTCATGGATACCAGTTAATTGTGAAAGTAGAAGTGTATGTTCAAAAGATAGATTATTGTATCTCACTACATTATCCTAATTTTTTATCAACTGTTATTCAAGCCATACATACATATTATATATATATTAAATTATTCTTTGTGGTACTGTGTTTTGTCCATATGGTATGAATGAGGTATGAATATGAAAGTTGAATAATATTATTTTATGATCATTACCAAGGAGAATTTTCTGAGATTTGATTTAAATAACCTTGTCCTCTTGGGTTGAGGGCTACTCTCGTTTATTTGCTCACCATGAATTAGAATGCACATCATGATAAGGATAACCCAAGCATTGAGACTGCTCAAATTCCAGCTTGTCCACTCTTTGCCAACGGAGCCTTTTCCCTTTCTTTTAATACTGGCTCATGTTCTTGTTCCTGTTTTATTCCTGATGGAAGTGATAGTTTTGCTCCTTTGTTTTTGTCAAAACAGATTAATTTTTCATATCGGTGTATTTCGAAAGTATGATACGTTTTCATATCCATCTCTTGACTCTGCTCTATCTGGTTATACATGAATTATTGTATAATTTGACTCTTTGCCATGAGTAGAACGTTTTCAAAGAATTCTAAAATAATTTCAAAGCGCACTTAAAAATTGCAACTTTTTTCACACCCCCAAGGTTCCAAAGCTTGCTTTCTTCGCGTATTGAAGTGATAGTCGGTGTGGGATAGTGCTTAACATTATCAAAGATTAACTTACTGAAAGAGTGCAGATAAGAAACCTGGCTAGGAAACAGTGCTTCAAATAGTAGAGGTGGTAGGATATGAATTACGATCATGTATGAAAGTGTGTGAGATATTAAGAGGGTCACTGAGCACGTAGTAATTTACTGGCTTACCTTAAAGCAAACTCATTGCAAGGTCTTGTTTGTTGCTTGGATCTTTACAGAATGAAAATGAGTAAAAACAAGTATTACATAGATAGCAGATCCTTAACCAGTATTCCCTCTGGGACAGTGTTACCCAGACCAGTGCTCTCGCCAGCCACGTGGTATCCTCCAGCAAACAGTACTTGGATACCGTGGACATATGCCTTTTCTTCATGCAATTGCCCACTTGATGTCATGTGAAGGACAACGCCTATCTGATGGATGTAGCTTTTGTTCAGGTAGAATGAAGTCCTGAGAACTGATTCTGAACTATCTGAAATATGTAAACACTTTGGCAATACAAGTGGGGTTTGGGGGGGGAGGGGTAAAAGGAAGTGAAGGCTTTAAGTAGATAACTACTGTCACGACTGACACCAGTTCAGTCCATGGACAAAGAGAATAAATATATTCCTTTCACTTGTAGTAACATTTGAATTTTTTTGACTGGTTTCTCATAGGATTCCTTTTGGGCCTCATCTGATTCCTGCACACGTGTGTGAAGATTTGGAAGTAGCCAAATCTTGTGAATGTGGGAAATCCTGCCTACGATGCTATATCCAGACGACATGATACCCCCGAGTAACGATTAGTTGACATCTTCAGGTGTCAGGACATCATTCTGGGCTTTAAGCCTTACCCTTTTGGAAATTGACATGGCATATTCCAGGTTTGTAAGAACTAATATTAGTTCTCCCCTATGGTGTTTGCTCTGCCCCCTTGAGTATGAATATGCCGTTTACCTACAACCTTTGGCACCTTTTGAGGCACGTTGATTGACAGTCCACTTCGACTTTAATTAATATACACATTGCTCATAGGTTGTTATTCGAGCCAATTTGAGGAAAGGAGCCTTATATGCTTATTTCGTTTTCGATTAGAATACATACTGTTCATAGGTTGTCAATCGTTGAATTTGAAGATAGCAGCCCTATATGCAATACTGTGTAGGGTTAGAAAACAGCCTCTTGTCCTCACATCTACCGTGAATAGAGGATAAAGGTTAGTAATTGTTTATGTATGGACATACCCTCTTGAGTACACTGTGTATTGCATTTTGGGTGCGGGTAGATCAATGGATGTAGGATCTACAACTAAGAAATAGATAGTATAAGGATAGTTCCCTTATCTATTAAAACCCATTCCAAGATGGCCGCCGGGCTTGTTATTCCTTGCAGTGCTTTAGACCAGACGTATTTGCCCTGGTTTAGAGAAGAGAATCATTTTAGAATTACAACTCATTTCGAGCACAACTTGTTTATATAGATGACAAAATTAAGTAAACCGCTATATGACAATGCCCACGAGTGTTTGTGCATACTTTGTTTATACAGATAACAAAATTAGAAAAACCGCTTTAATACAATGTTCACGAGCCTTTCGTGTTACATTTACCTCTCCCAGGTTATGACTTTTTTACCTCTATGCCTTGTGGATTTGGCAGACTAAGTCGGAAAAACTATCTATTATCAGTGCTTTGTAAAACAATGGCAAAACAAATAGCATTATCAATATCTTTGCGGCGTTATCACAACACTCCAATATGGCCGCACCATTTGAGCAGCCCCTCGCATATGTGGCCCGTCTGTTACTCGTGATGCCGGAATGTGAAGGCTCTCAGGTGTTACTCGTGGTGATTAATTACCACGTATATTTAAAGCACGAACATGGCCACTCAGCTGTCCTCGACATTGCCTACTCAGCGTCAGCCGTTACTATCGAGACCGTCGGGAGCCTACTACAGCCGGATTTGGGTAGGATTGTTTTCCAGAGCTACTTTTTATTACAAATTATGACCAGAGGATATTGTCTTATCGGGAGGTGGACTAGAGTCTATTCCGGTTATTGGATGCATTTGCCTTTATACTTTAAGGGTTTCGTTTGCTGAATTGATTACGTCACTGGTTCACAGATTATCTGTAAACCTTGCCTATTTTTACATATAAAAAAACCCGGTGGGTAGTCCTGTTTGGTGAGGGAAGCGCACTAATTGCCTCGAGTGATTACTTATCAGCCAAGATTTTGGCTCACAGGTTACTTGGAGACCTTGCCGACTTTAGAAATATGTAAATACATGTAAATATATATTCCCGCTCGTTGCGGGACACACAGTGTATGCCATTAGAGTCTACCTATTTGCCTAGACATCGGTGTGCTCTGCTGCCATTTCATTGCATAGGGGGCGTAATATTCAATTTATCAACTTGTCACTCAAAGACTTGTGAGTGGAACTAATTATTTATAAACCTGACTGACAGGGCATATTTGCCTTGGTTGCTTTCTTCACCTTATGATGGAAATTTATTACCAAGACTCCAGGGGGAACCCATGGTTATGGACATGATTGTCTTAAATGTTGATTTGCACTTGGGACGCCTAGGTGGTAGGCTCATGTTGCGGGTAGACTATCTTTATGACAAACCAGCATACAACGGCCTCACAAGTATTCTACCTTTTGTCATAGACTGTGAAAACTGCACCTTCTTGCGAATATCAAGAATATACTTGAATAATTCTGGAAAGATCAACACGATCATCCGTCATTTACACTTCATGGTGACTGCATAAGAATTTCTTTCCCATTTGTAAGTATAAAACATTGGGATTTCTATGTGACACTATAGGCATACATTATCATTTGAAACGTCTGTATTTTGTCTATCATAATTCTTTCTCATTTTTAGATAGTCTATACTCTAATAAGAATTTGGGGATTCCAACTACGGTCATCCTTGCACCACCAGTGCTCCTTTCAGTGCAGTTTAAGACTTAAGGTCTAGTGCAACCTATTATATGGTGGGTATTGGTTATCTTTATCGCCGCGTCCTATTTGCTGCAAAGCATAAGATTGATCAGAGATTGCATATGATCCAAGACCTGGGCACGTTAGCAATTGTGACTCTATATTTGTTTCTTGTGACTGGCACTGACAATAAGATTTGTGACCTTACCTGTTTGTACTCTCTCTCCCTGGTTTGGGAAATGTGAAAATTGGATTCCCTCTCCCACCCCTCTCTCTCTGTTCAGATCACACATCATCTCTTCATACCTGAATTTTGTTAAAATTTGTAGATCTTATCTTTTTAGAAACAACAATACAGCGCTGTATATGTTGTAATGGGACAAAATGTTCTACATGGAATATATTTATTGAATGTTTAGGAATAATAATATGAAAGCAGTTAAAACATGCTGACAATTTTGTAAATAGAAAATTAAAAAGGAAAAAAAACAACGGAAATTTACAGAAAATAATCACCTGAGTAGTTTGTAGCACACATAGGTGTGGGTTGTATATATATATTTGTATATTATGTATATTTTGTTTTTTATGTATGCTTATGTATATTTATATGTTTGTGTCCAAACAGCCCTGAAGAAGTCCGCTTCAAGGACGAAACGCGTCGGCTGTATTGTCAAGAACAGACTGTATTTACATTCCACTGTTTTTTAAAAGAAAGAGATTAATTATGAGTGTTGTAAATAAAGAATGATTTTTTCAAAATTACATTTACGTTGGGAATGAATTATATTATTATCTTCCCTATTTTCTTAAAGTGTGGTGCACCTGTGCTTTTGATCTAACTTTGGCAATACAAGTGGGGTTTGGGGGGGGAGGGGTAAAAGGAAGTGAAGGCTTTAAGTAGATAACTACTGTCACGACTGACACCAGTTCAGTCCATGGACAAAGAGAATAAATATATTCCTTTCACTTGTAGTAACATTTGAATTTTTTTGACTGGTTTCTCGTAGGATTCCTTTTGGGCCTCATCTGATTCCTGCACACGTGTGTGAAGATTTGGAAGTAGCCAAATCTTGTGAATGTGGGAAATCCTGCCTACGATGCTATATCCAGACGACGGTTACTATGAATCTCCACCTCGTATCTCACACAGTGGTCCTTGTGGATAACATGGGAGGCACCTATTCTCTGCTACTTTTGCTTGCTGACCTGTTATTCACAGTTTCTGGACAAATACCTGCAGAGTAACAGGTGACTTTTATGGTTTGTGGTTGTACGACATATAAGGTCTTCATGCAGTAGATAAAAACATTTAAAACCTATAGAATTAAGAGTCTGCTTTAAAAGGTAGTGCCTCTACAACGTACTCTGTTCTACAATGTTCTCAACTTCCAATGCCCCATGGCTATCAGACACGTTGAGCCGCAGACTTAGACGAGGACATTCCCCCAGAGACATGGGCTCGATTGTGGAGGGATATTCCTAGGGTCTTTCAAAGCATTCCGCAACGTGAATCTGCTTATAAACTGATGACAAGATGGTACTACACGCCGACACGGCTGCATCAGATGTTCCCTACCCCCCCCCCCCCGACTTGCTGGAGATGCCTATGGGATAGGGGAGATTTTGTGCATATTTGGTGGTCTTGTTCTGGTCTTACCTTATTTTGGAAAGAGGTCCTCAGTCATATCAAGGAACGGGTGGGTTTCCCGATTCCTTCCTCACCATTGATTGTGCTCCTGGGTGTTAAACCCACCACATTGACAGCAATGACAAACGCTGAGTGGCACCTTATCCTTCACCTGCTGGGGGAGGCTAGATAATCCATTGCCTTATATTGGAAGAAACCACATCCTCCCCCTATTGCCGTTTGGGTTCTTCAGCTGTGGAATGTTCTAGCTTTAGAATTAATTACAGCCCGCAATAATCATACAGAGACACGCTTTGAGCGCATCTGGCAGCCATTGATACAACATCTCTCCAAGACTGGGCATTCTCGAATGGTTCCCCCTCGATTAAGGGCCCTGCAATTGTTTGAGAATTCGATAGAGCCGTTTGCTAGGGGTCATACACCAGACTCCCCTGGCTGACTCATTTGAATCTACAGACGTCATCTTCCGCCCTTTGAGCCCTTTTTGGTCCCCAGCCTAACCCCTAGACTACTATAGCTTGTCCAGCCTCTGCGATCCCCTCTCTATAGGGAAGCTTGCTCCGGTTGCTCTTTCTGTCCTATCTCTTTTCTTCTTTCTATTCTTTATCTGTCCTCTTTTATTCGCCTGTTATATGATTGGCATCATTTTCTAATGTCTTTATAATTTATAATGTTTTCTTCATTTGGCGGGATGGTCTTCTCTATGATAAAGCTATAATTCATATGTTCCGATGTTATGTTGCCGCCATTTTTGCTGGGGCGTAAGCCCCTAATTTGCTTGCCCTCCTGTTTTTTTGCTTTATTTTCAATAAACAGACTTTAAAATAAAAGGTAGTGCCTCCAGTCGAAAACCAAAGGAATATCTTTGGAAACAATTCCAATTTTTTGATACATTGTGGTGATGAGTTCGAATTACTGATTTTATCTACACTTTAGAAATCGGAGGTTGTGCTTACTTTAATAGCTCCACCTCTGTTTTCTACAGTTGGACATACACTGTAGATAAAGATGGCCTCAAGACATTCAATATATGTATTATGAATACGATGCAGGTACTGGGGTCCTGAGGAATATGGTTTCCGGCGCCTGTAGAAAGGTGAAGGGCACTATTGTTAATACACTCCAATCCTATGAGTGTAATATAAAATCCATAAGTGCTGAGGGCACAACCTGCATTCATTCTTAATAACGTTGTATTTGATTATCCAAAATACACATTCAATATTGACATACCTAGTAATTATCAAAAACACGTTGCACTTGAACAACATTGTGTGCCTGAATTTTATAAGCTCAGTTTTCTTAGAAAAATACATTAATGCTGAACCGGGTACACAGATTCTTATCGAAAATCGGTCCACCTAACTCCTGGTTGCTTTGATATTATCATGAACATGTTATTTCAAAGTAATATTGGATTTTTTAATTTTATTAAACATTACATCCATTTGTTGTACATACTGTATAGTTTATTTGGCAACGGTGATTTAAAGCTATTCTCTTTCAGGCCTCATTTTCCTGGCTTTTATTTTCCTCTTTGAACACTGTTCGCTCTGTTTGCAAAGCATTCTGTACAACCAAGTCCAGCATGGGAGTTATCGACTGTAGGCTGAGGATATGCAGGAGATGCAGTTAGGATCAGCTAAATATACCTCTGCCTCAGAAGACTTGTTCTCTAGTACTGTTTGGGGTGCTTAAGTCAAAGAACGTTTAAGGAGGGCGCTTCAGTGTTCTAAAAATGTACCTGTTGATTCTGGGACTGTTCTTTCATAAGAGATGTACAACATGGAATGTAAGTGTGGCTCATGGCAAAGGCATGTCTGTGTCCCATGATGCCAACAAGCTATACCATGAAACTCACTCGCCTATTTTAGGAAGACTTTATGGAGTCTAATATGTGGAGGAGATTGCATTGTATAAAGCACAGCTTTCGCCCAAGTAAGTGCTTTAAGTGGGATGAAAAAACTGGGGGAGGAGGGGTCTCTCAAAGGGGCGTGGCCGGTGTAATTAAGGGCGTGGCTTAGAAACCCACAAGCTAAATAACTGTGCTTAGCATAGTATGCCGCCGAATGGTACTGCTTCTGTAATCGCATCCGGATATATAATACAAGTAACAAGTCAGAACTATTCACTGTGTCAATCGTTGTTAGTTGCATAAATAAGCAACAACCGTGGCTGCGCTGTATATATTGAAAATGTGAGCCTCTTTGCAGTTACATCAAAGGCAGTGAAGGGTGGGATTGCTGCAGAGTTAACATTTATGTTTTTTCACCCTGAGGGTGAGGGCACCATGATTTCTATTTTACTTTCTCAGATGTAGAAATGACCCCAGTTATCCACCGCATCCCAAATTTCGGGTAGAACAAAAACCTGGCTTTAGTCATCTGTTATTTGCCTTGGACCTGGAGTGTGTAGAGCCAATCGTCTTAGAAGCCACTTTTCACTTTGGAGCACTCTAGTATTTAAGGCATTAGGAAATAGCCTAAATACCCTGCCTTTTCGTTTCCACCTGGAGTGAGAGGAGGGGGCCGCTGAAGCAGTGTATTATTGTCTTGTTGTGCTTGTGATACCAAACAGTGCACATAGAGGTCTGGTACAGAAACCCTCTGTTAGGCTGAGCCAACATCTCGGGTCATATTAAAACAAATGTTGATAGCCAGGAAGTGAGGTGCAATTCTGCCCTGTGTTGTACACCCTAAATATTATAGTGTATTTAATAGTTTGGTCATAGAGTCAGTAGATCGTGTCCTGCCCAAGCCTTTAGGCGTATCAGGCTTCCATTTGACCATCCTTTATCACAATCTTCGATTTATCCTAGCTACTTTGAAGGTCCTAATGTTCATTGAGCTAAAGAGCCATGTTGCTTGGATATTTCATATACAACCACATGTCACCTTGGCAGAGGAGTACAAGACCTGCACTGTCTGAAAGGGGTGTTTTAGGGCAAATGCTTGGATTTTTTGCAGGGCTGCCAGGATTTTGAACGCACATGCAGAAAATGTGCACAAGAGTTGGCAGCCAGGTCAGATGCATCCAGTGTTAGTAAAGACATAACTCAGTTAAGGTACTGGTCATGGCATTAGTGTAAAATAACAGGATTTTAAACTAATTTCTGACCAATTTTTTTCTCAAGTCAATATCAGCTTTATTCGGTGCAATAAAATCACCATAAAAGCATGTACATACAATTACAAACTAAGATATTAAACATCAATATGATACTACAGATTAAAATAGCAAATACAATTGTTATTACGTATAAGCTACATAAAGTGCATGATAGCAATAATACAGAATCCATAGGGGTTTAGGGCATAAGGAGATAATTCATACCAATTAGAATAGCTGGTGATCATAAGTACATATTGATGTATAAAAGTTTTTAAAAATAGAGGTGTTTCTAAGATTCGTCATCCAAATTTTCATATAACAAAATCATCCAAATGTGTGTAATCTTTTATTTTTCTAATTGCGGATTGCACGTATCTGATGACAATTGTTTTCTCTTTAATAACTTCATTAGGTAGCTTCAGACAACAGACTTTGACTCGTTCTTCAGGTCCAACCATGCAGCCATGACATTACCTTTCAAGTTGATCAGTGCTAAACATTAATTAGTCTATATTAAATGCATAGAGCAGCTCAGGATGAACTATGGTTGGTCTAAGTACTAAGGTCTAAGGATTAAGCAGTCTAAATCCTATAATTTTCTTTAGTTTTTCATTGTCTCAGTTAATCCTTGATGGAGGTCTTTAAGAACCACATTAGTTGCACATCCTAATTTGACTTGACTAGTAATATTGTGGCCTCTTGCATTCTGCCTGGGAGAAGTATACAGCCACCGCTGGGGCTGTATACTAAGATTTACACTTCTTCATAGAATGTAAATGTCAGGCTTCTCCACCACCAATTTTTTTTTAAACGTTTATAAACTAACAGACTTCAATGTTATAATCCAGTGTGGGTACTCATATCTGTCTCAGTTAATCCATAAGTTAATTATGATGCATATGGTTTTATAGCTTTCAAAACTCTTGAGGGGCATCATTGCTTCTGCCTGAGATTATTATGTTATGCTAATTTCTTCTTTATCCTATTACATTATATCTCTCTACTTGGTCTCCAGCCCATATTCTAGAGAGAAAATTAGCTTCATTTCCTGCACTTTTTTAATTCTAATAATTCTAAGCATTCACTGTGTATTATATTTGAACTGCAACTGTTCTTTGCCAAATACTTTTATAGCTTACGCCAAGATGATATCTGTGAGAAGTTGGCCTGGTATATGCTGTCCACTAATTAAAGTGGGCACCTTGCACCAGTCCAAACGACCCTTATTGATGATTAGGTTAAAGACAACCTTTATTGAAAGCTATCCTAGTGGTAGCTATGGAGAGCAGCCTTCAGGCTAAGTCTCGGAGGAATGTAAAGCAGCTTGTTTTACCAGATCAGAACCTCCTGAATGACCGAATGAAAGGAGAACCACATAAGAGATATATCAAATATATATATTTATTACTAAACACTCTCTACTAACCTCTTTATGAGATTAGAGCACAAAGCACACAATATTAAATCATTAGAACGACGGTAAATAGCACAATACACAGGGGGCTCCAGGGGGAGACCGAACCATATACTAAGAAAGTGGTATAACAACCACGACTTAACTAGACACAGTGCCTAGAGCTCGTAGAATCGCTGGGACCCCAAGGAACCACCCAAAGAAGTGACACAGGGGACCCACAGAGGACGGGTGCAGTGTGTGAAAACAGGCACGAGCTTCGTACAACTCTATGGGAAAGTGGCGGTTGGAATTTTAGAGTTTAAGGACACTTCGGAGAGGACTTTAAGCAAACCCCTTGGAACATAGAAGGTTCTAAGGCCAGCACCCTTGAGAGTACCCAGATACCCGTGTTACCTATCCCAGAGAAGCCCGGTGCATAGGCGTCAAGTGGTGTCGGAAACCTTCGTCGTTTTCAATGGCGTGATGCGCAAAAGGGCTGCTGCCGGGAAGATGAAAAGTGTCCGGTGGGATCCAAGCCTGGATCCGAGGTGAGAAGAACCTGAAAGCAGAGGGGATAGAGTCTGGGTCACTTCAGGCTGACCAGGGGCACGATAGACGAATGCCCACCGGTGTCGGGTGCTTCAGGTGAGAAGTTAGGATGCTTGACTCTGCAGCCACAGGAACCAGGAGACGTCGACGATGACCAAAGTCCAGAGGTGAGCTGTCCCACGAAGGATGTCGAGTGCTGTGGGGTCAGTGTCAGGATCAAACACCAACAAGCCTTGGCAACTGCAACCCACGCGGGCAGAAGAAACAAGCTACGGTGAGTCCTGTAGTCAGGGGTTCCTACTTTATACCCAAGGAAGGGGTGGGACAAACTCTGGGAACCCACCTATGGGAGGGTCAGGACAGAGGGGTGGCTACACCCATGTCCTTTGTCAAGTTTTGCGCCAGAGCAGGAGCAAATGGCTCCTGCAACCGGTTTGAACTGGACTATGCACAGGGACACCAAATGTGTCCCCAGTGCAGACTTCAAACACTCTCAGGGTGCACCCACCCAGCCCCAATCCACTAACTCCTGTCTGGGAGGTGGTCACAGCTCTTTGCCCATGATTGGCTGGCTTTATCTTTCTCAATTCCCTGCTCCTGAATCAAATGCTTTCCTCCCTATTAATGTTTATCCCACTCAGAACCATTTTGGGATCCCATTGCTTTAACTAGAGGAGTTGTATGCTTCCACTAATGCACTGGGGACTATTTTATATTTAAAAAATATGTTCAATCTTTACACATTCAACAGTGTCATACTTTCATTTTTTTTCTTCCTGCATAATGTCTGTTTTTATTGTTTTTCCTAGTGCTTTTTGTACCAAACAGCTCCTCTCTCCTAGTGGAATCACACAAGACCTCTGACAAAAAAGAAAAAACCCTGCTGAAGTAACAAAGTATGATATAAGGTATTCACTTTTTTACCTGCATCAGGATTTTCCGTTTTGCAATTTTAGCTTTGACTTCAAACAGTAAAGTGCAGTGCTCCATTTCAAAATGCAGAATTTCAAAGATAGTCAATGATATGGACAGTGTTTATCTTTTATGCTGTGCCGAAGGTATCCAGGTCTGCTTGACGTACTGTATGCTACACTGATTGTGCTCTTAACCTCTTGGGGAGCTATGGACGTGACCTTCACGTCAAGAGTGCTCACAGCAGGGCGCTACGGGCTGGGACGTTCTGTCAAAGCGCCTGGCACCAGTGCATCACCTACTCTGTACTGCTCCGGTGCGGCAAAAATTGCCCCCACCACGTCAGAACAGGAGACTCTACCACTTCAGCCAGCAGGTTGACGGTCCTGCAACTGACGTAATCGTTTCACTGAGGCACGCAGGAAACGGCTTCCTGGTTGCCATGTGGGTGCAGAAGATGGCTGAAAACAACGCTGTAATCCGCACTCACAGGGAATTGAGCTAAAAGGGAGGTATCACTAGAAAGCTTTGAAACTCAGCTTCCCTGTGACAGGAAACCTATTGCCAAGCCTTCCCCTGCTCGAGCTTGGCTCAGCAGCAGGAAGGCAGACTCGTGTCTGTGGCTGGCAGCACCCATTTTGTGATGCCCAGGTCGAGAAAGCTGGTACCGGGTAGCCCGGTGACCCACAGTAGTGGTTCTGGAAGGGAAGAATCATACTTCCCACACCAGTTACTGGTGTGGAGGTATGATTCCAAGGTGTTTGACACCAAACACGATAGGTTTCTAAGCAGCCGTTTTAAAGTTAGCATTTGCCGCGAGGTTATAATGCACTTAAATATATATGGTTGGCTGCCTCACAAACAACCCCGGAAAATAGGTTCCAAAGGCTGCAGAGGGGCTCTGCTCATGCAGGTGCACCCTCTCACATAAAACCCAGCACCCTGCCTTTATGATTGATAAGCCCTGCCATAGGGGTGACTGATAGGTTTATATGTGCAGTGATTTAGAATAGATATAGTGAACCTATATCTAAGTAAGGGGTGCATCCACCAACTTACACAGGCTGCGGTAGCAGACCTGTGGTGTCAGTTTGAATGGTCTCTCAAGGGTGGCATCATACATGCTGCAGTCCCTGGGAGGCCTCTGGGGTACCTATGCCCTGGGTACATAGTGTACCATATACTAAGGACTGATAAGGGTACCCCAGAATCCAATCTAGAATGTATCTAAAGTACATGCAATCAATTTAGAGGAGAAAGAAGCTAGACTGGGGTCCTGAATAGCAGGATCCCAGTCAGTCTAAGTCGAAAACAGTGATACATCAGCAAAAAGTGGGGGTAGCTATGAGAAGCAGATCCTACTCTCCTACAATATCTCGTACTTTACCATTGTTTATCTGTAATAAAGCTTTGACCTCAGTCAAAACCTAAGCCAATCATGGAGTGCCCAGGAGTGTGTCTGATGTTAAGCACTTGGCTGGTCTACTGTTAGGATTTGTTTTGCTGGCCCTTTTTATTAGATCTGTTCTACAGCTTTGACTGTATTGGCCAGATCAGACCAGTTGTTCCCAAATGTCAAAATGGACTATGGGTCAGCCCCTTGCCCATTATTGGCTGGCTTTATCTTTCTCACTTCCCTGCTCCTGAATCAAATACTTTCCTCCCTATTAATGTCTGTCCCACCCAGAACCATTTTGGGATCACATTGCTTTAACTAGAGGAGTTGTATGCTTCCACTAATGCACTGGGGACTATTTTATATTAAAAAAATATGTTCAACCTTTACACATTCAACAGTGTCATACTTTCATTTTTTTCCCCCTGCATTATGTCTTTTTGTATTGTTTTTTCCTAGTCTTTTGTACCAAACAGCTCCTCTCTCTTAGTAGAATTACACAAAACCTCTGACAAAAAAGAAAAAACCCTGCTGAAGTAACAAAGTATGATATAAGGTATTCACTTTTTTACCTGCATCAGGGTTTTCTGCTTTGCAATTTTAGTTTTGACTTCAAACAGTAAAGTGCAGTGCTCCATTTCAAAAGGCAGAATTTCAAAGATAGTCAATGATATGCACAGTGTTTATCTTTTATGCTGTGCTGAAGGTATCCAGGTCTTCTTGACGTACTGCATGCTACACTGATTTTGCTCTTAACCTCTTGGAGAGCTATGGACGTGACCTTCACGTCAAGAGTGCTCACAGCAGGGCGCTACGGGCTGGGAGGTTCTGTCAAAGCGCCTGGCACCAGTGCATCAGCTACTCTGTACTGCTCCAGTGCCCCAAAAATCCCCCCCACCACATCAGAATAGGAGACTCTACCACTTCAGCCAGCAGGTTGACGGTCCTGCAACTGACTAATCGTTTCACTGAGGCACACAGGAAACGGCTTCCTGGTTGCCATGTGGGTGCAGAAGGGTGCTGAAAACAACGCTGTAATCCGCACTCACAGGGAATTGAGCTAAAAGGGAGGTATCACTGGAAAGCTTTGAAACTCAGTTTTCCAGTGATCCCTCTCTTGGCCTGCAGAGCGCCAGACGAACGCAGTGGGTTGTGATTGCCCTGAGCTTCCCCTAGACCCCAGGGATTTTGGTTGGGGGGGGGGGGGGGGGGGGGGAGTGGCCACCTGGGCCATTTGTCCTTGCTCCACCCATGGGTACCATCAATTTTATCAGTCTTGTGGTAATCTCAGTCTGCTCTCTAGCTCTCCCCTCCAACAGAAAGCTCACTAGCTTCCCCACGGAAGTTAAACAAACAAAATAAAGGTATTGGCAGCCCACCTTGTGTAGGAGAGGGACACAGTCTTTCTACCGCCTGGCAGTAGATCAATGAGTGCGTTTCCAGTCTGCCTCCTGGGAGTGGGTGAATGGAGTGGAAAGCCCACTAGACACCTGAGATATATATTTTCTTAAACAAAGGGTTACAGGCCTCACTAACAAAGGGCCATGTCCCCACTCCACAAGGGGGTAATACAGTCTTTCTGCCCCTCCGAGGGCCAGGTGGGCGTTTACCCCAATAAGCTCCAGGGTGCCGGGAAGCATAAAGCCCACTAGGATGCCAGGAATATTTCTTTTTAAATACAGTAGGGTTCGGCCATCCAACATATTTCCCCACCCTTAAAGGAAATTTCGATACTTCTGGGTGTAGTTTTTACATACCAGCCAGCAGAGTATGGTTAAATCTGTTTTGTCCAACTTGCATTTTAGAAAATACTGCAATATTCAGTGTCAGCGGCCTACCAGGGAAATCAACTAAACCTAGACATTTCTGAAAAGTAGACACCCAGTCCGGGATGGTGTGCTTGCATGGTTCCCACAATGTTGTCTTATATACTGTGCCCTGCAAACCTCAAAATGTCTAAAATTACTTGTTTTCTTCAAATTGCTATGATCTAAACTTCCGGAATCTACAGGAATCCACAAAACGTATTCCACCTAGCGTTGCTACACTGTCCCCAATAAAAATGGTATCCCACTTGTGTAGCCCAACCCAACATCTACGATACAAAAGACCCTAATACACAACATGTAGACATTGACAATAAGGATAGCTGTGGTATTTGTGCCCAGGCTTGGCTGCGACCCAGGGAAACATACTTTTAAAAATTGGGTCTCTAGTTGGCATAGATATGCAACCTGCCTAAGTACGCAACCACAATCCTAGCCGGGGTATGCTAGATACACGCTTTAAATTAATCTGTGCTCACCCTCTGATAGTTTGTCACAAAGCATGCAGGCTTAACTTAAGAGGTAAAGTATTTGTGCAACACACAGACAGAGTAAAACAATGAAAACACCACAAAAAGACTCCTAGCAGGTTTAGAAAAATACACAATAATTTTATGAATAAAACAAGACCAAAATGACAAAAATACAATAAGTAGAACCAGAAATAATGCTTTTTTAAAGAATATCTAAAATAGTGGTTAGAAGTCAAAAGGCACTAAAAGGTTACTTAAGGTAAATCCAAAGTTCAGGCCAACCACGAAGGAGGGCAGGCCATCTGCGGAACACGGGTCCCCCTGACAAAGTACCTTGGATGGAGCAACTACTGCCGTCAAAGACTCGAGGCGGCGCTGTGTTGTCGTCGATCCCGTGGATGGAGGTGAGAGTCTGTGCCGATCCGCAGTCGATGGAAGCTTTGTCGATAGACGTTTCATCAACTAACCCCTGTATGATGCCGGCACTGCGTTGTCATCGTACCACACCAGCTGTAGAATGGGTGTCATCAAACAGCCGCTGCGTGTGTGTCGAAGGGCGATGCGTCGGTTCCCATCATCATGCAGAACCCACTTCTGAGGCCCAGGACTGGAGGGGGCACCACAGACAAGGGATAACTCACAGATGGGAAAAGTCTGGCAGCAGCAAAGTTGCTACACGTCTTTTTCTGATGCTTCAGTAACAGGTGGCAACCAGCAAGCCCTCAGAGTCACTCTGGGTTAAAGTGAGATGGGTCCAGTACTTGTCATAAGCAGGGCAGAGATCAGCAAGCAGCAGGGACTCTCAGCACAACACTGGAGCAGTTCCTTAAGAGTGGCAATCCTTGTAGCACAGCAGTCCTTACTCCTGGCAGAGTTCTTCATAGGTCCATTAGTGTACGGTCTTGGTAGGGTCAGAGCCTCAGTACTAATACGCAAATGTGTCTTTGAAGGGGGGTTGTCTTTAAAGCGAGCCTTTGAAGTGCACAGGTCCCCTTTCATCCCAGCCCTGTCTGCCAGGCTATCAGTGGGGGTAATCAGCCCCCTATGTGGGACACAGGACACTGCCTATTCAGTTGTGTCAGCTCCCTATTCCTGCCCAGGAACAGCCATCAGAATGCAGATAAATCCTCTGTCACACTAACCCTACCGGTGTTTGTGGTTGTCTAGAGGGAATGCACAAAGTGTAGCTGTCACCCACTCCAGACGTGTATTGGGGACAGGCAGCAAGGCACACAGAGTTGTAAGAACAATGAAACATAAAAGTACATGTCCTACCTTTTAGTTACACAGTACCCTTCCCTTCTGGCTACCTAAGGCCTACCTTAGGGGTGACTTATGTGTAATAAAAGGGGAGTTTAAGGCTTGGCAAGTGATTTTAAATGCCAAGTTGAAGTGGCAGTAAACTGTACACATAGGCCTTGCAATGGCAGGCTTGAGACAGGTTTGAAAGACTACTTGTGTGGGTGGCAAAACCAGTGGGGCAGGCCCACTAGTAGCATTTAGATCACAAGCCCTGGGTATTTGGTATACCACTTTACAAGGGATTTATAGGTAAACTAAATATGCCAGTCAGGTATATACCAATGTCATCATGTTTAGGGTGGAAGCACATGCACTTTAGCACTGGTCAGCTGTGGTAAAGTGCTAAGAGTCCTAAGGCCAACAAAAAGATACAGTAAAAAGTGGAGGTAAGTAGGCAAGAAGTCTAGGGTAATACCACTCAAAGGATGACCAGTGTAACGCCTACCAAACTCAGACGTTTGTGAAAAACTAGACAACTGGGAGAGTCCAGGAAAGTGTGTCTTACATGGATTTCACAACGTTTTCATATCCTCAGTGCCCTGCAGACTTCAAACTTTGCCTAAAATCATGCATTTCCCTAATATTTCTGTGACTGAAACTTATAGAATCTGCAGGGGTCCACAAAATTCATGCCACTCTGCGTTCCCACACTAGTCCACATAAAAGCTATATCACAAATGTATGGCCATGCCTAGTACCCTCAAAAGGAATGCCCAGCTGCGTTCAGACATTATTTACATGGCCAAATTAGACCAACTATTCTGGTTAGCTATAACCTCACTATGTATTTTGTTCCCAATGCGGTATATTTAAGTGAAGTAATAGGTGGAGTAGCATTAATATGTTTGGTTCAACACTATCTTCAATTTTCTGTAATTACGGTTATCTCCCTTGGCAGTTGTGTTCCCAACAGGAGGCCAATAAACATCACATCCAAGACATCACAAACTAGTCTCTTTGTGGACAGCAAGAGAAGGAGCCCACAAAATCTGGCCAGCAACTGCAGGGCAGTGTTCCACCGGGACTGTAAGGGTTTCACCTTTTACAAGAGGAGTTAAAATACTAGACTGTTCTAAGGGAGAAAAACGGAGAGGCAGGAGTAAGACTGCTTCTGTGCTACTACTCTTTCTCTGAACAGGCTTAAAGCTGGAAAAGATCTGTGATAATACCTTATTGAAGCTGTGGAGAAATTAACTTGCCTGTCTGCACAGGGAGCCAAGGGGCTTTTGCCAGATGGCTGTGCCCTGCCTCGCAGGCATCTTACAAAGATAACCTGTGAAAGAGACTGCATGCAACAGCCTGTATTGAGGCTGCACTGGAGACACAAGGTCACTACAGCCAGCTGTAGCACCTCTGTCTCTTTCAGCCTTGAAGAAGAGTGAGCAGGCATGGATTTCCTCTCCTGTTGACCATTGGCAGTCCTGAGAAATCTCAAATTTGTCGTTACCAGGCCTGAGGTCCTGTAACATCGGCTGAAAGCGGTCATCCTGATTCTGGAAATGTTGAAATCCTATAATTATCACTTAGGTTCCAGTGTTATTGTTGATTAATGCTATAGTCAGACATCCTCTGTCCTGGTCAGTAGTTGATGGTGGATCTATACCTGTGGGCGCCCCGCCTGTGGAAAACCTTTACCACAAGAGAAAGATACAGCACTCTATCACTTAGGGAAGTCTATTAGTAACTCGCACACAAGCCAGCCACTGATCTTGCAGTAGCCCAATAGCTACTCTATTCGCAGTCAAGTAATTGCCCTCTTGTGCTCCTTGGAGACAGACTCCCAAATAAGTGTCTCTAAGAAAGGTTTAAGCTTTATTTATTTGGTTGATAGATCATGTTAAAACATCTTTTGGGTTCTGTAACCAGTGCAAAGGATGAAGTCCCGGGCACATTCGAAATCTCTGAAATCAAAATAGATCATTGCATATTGAAACTGGTAGGATTATTGGTTTTGGATTTGAAATGAACCTGTAAAAATATTTGCAGCTCTCTGAGGCTTTGCTTTTCAGAAAACCTCAATATGAACTTGTCTCTTTGGACTGGTGTGTGTCACTAACCAAAGTGTCAATCAATATGGTACTAAATGAGAATGCAAAGGAGCTCAACAGCAAGATATAACTGAACAAGAAGTAGTAGTGAAAAGGTGTTCTTTTGTAAGTTAGCAAAGAATTGCAAAATAGAAAGCAAAGTGGTAGGGGTTTTCAATGCTTAGGGGAAAAGAGTGCACAATTGGAGCTAAGAGGCAGACATGCGTATTTCAGCTTGGCATCCAAACGGATGACAGAAGTTGTGTAAGAAGACTCAAGATGAGGCATGCATTTAAAAGTAATACAAAGCAAATGAAAAGCAATACAGCAGTGAAAATAATTCAGCAAGAGAGAAGGAGAAAAGACCACAAACAACAGAAGACAAATTAAAGATCAGACACAAAGAGTGCCAGGGAGCAGGTATGGAGTCCCACAAAAAAAGAGCAATGGTCTAGAAGACTGACATTTGTAGGAATGATTTGTGCAGATAGTGGGGAAGGAATCAGCAGGCATAAGAAAGGGGACAAATATGTTAAGAAAGCAGAGTCAAATATCACACCCAGATTATGAGCGGCAGTGGATAAAGAAGAGAAGAATGGAGGAAATGGGACAATAGTATGCTAGTTAAAATTGACGCTCTTTCCAAAGGAGTCGGTGGAGAAGGCAACAATTTGAGGATCATCAGCAGAGAAGGGACAGAATACATGACATTTAAGATGCATATGAAGTAAAGCTGAAAGGATAGCTAAGAACAGAACCTTTGGGGGGCCTCAAAGAGAATTTGTTTAGAGCTGTGACCTATCCAAGATTGAGTCAGAAAAACCAAAGAGGTGGGAAGAGACCCTAGAGTGGGGCACTGTGGAAAACAAGATGAGCAAGAGCAAAAGTGTTCAGAATGGTCACTGAACAAAATACAGGTTGAAGAAAATGAGGTGACATGTCTGTTTAGCATTACAAGCTGAATTTTTCAAGGCCTGGTTGTGTTCAGGGAGTTCAGTTTAGCCTGAATATGCCTTATTTTGTCACCCTGCTGGCCAGGGCACCGTGTGAGGTAGTGCAAGTGCAGCTCTTTCATGTTGTGGGGCACAAAGATGTTTGTGGATATTGTATCTATAATGATGACTGTCACATGTAGTTTGGAAAGAGTTCATTTATACAACTGTGACTGGTCATGGTTTCTGTCTGCTCTCTATAGTTACATGTGTCGCCTTCAAACACTACAATCTTAAGAAGAACCTTTGTACAGATTTCTACCATTAAGTAGGGAGGTTGACCTTAAGGTAGTACAGCATATACTGTTACATTTTAATACATACTGCCACATACACTACAAAACCTTACTCAAAGTGGATCGACATGGATATTGTTGTTCACCTCTTTCCTCCATCTGGAAGTATTTTTTGGCTATCTGGTGGTACTCCACTCACCCATGTTTCTGTCATGAAAGGAGGTGCCAAATCTGGGAGCTCCAGGTTTCTCCCCCAAAACCTCCTCCCTTGCGTGCTAGCTCCAGATAGCCTATTAGTTTTCCTTTCTAATTCTTTTGGAACCTTGTATGGGATTTCAACTGAAAGTGACTCAAGTAAAACCAAAAAGTGTGGCATCTGTCAACCTTTTAATTTTTTTACCTGTAGAAGAAATGTTTGTTAGCCTCTAACACAGTTGTACGGTTGCGTGCTATTACTGTCCATAAGTATCTTAACACTTGCCCCAGTTTCCTTTCTTTCTTCTCACAATTCCAAACAATGTACCTCATATTTCATGTTTTTTAATATTCAAGTTTTATTATTGAATCATATACCGAAAGATCAAATGCAAGTGCCACAGTTTCCCTGCATATGACAAGCGTCCACATGGAGATTACAATTATATCATGTAAACATATTCATCATCATCAACAAACTTTATTACGATCACACAGATCCTAAAAAGTATACAGCACAGGTAGTTTTTCCTTTAAAAAACATACACCAGCAATGCCATTAAAAAGGTAAAAGTTAAGAAAAAATCAATAGAACATTTATACAAATTCAAAATTGGAGGGCCCCAAGATAAATCCAATATAACAATAACAATAACAACAAGAACAATTGAAAAGTGCAACGTGCAAAAGCAGCCAAATGTATAATATAAGTTAAAGTGCTTAGTGCTCATGCTTACACAGCCAGTAGTAAACAGTTTCATAAGATTCAAGTCAAGCAGCACTTTTTAAGATAAGGTATCTCCCATACAAATTTTCCTACGTCTAGTATAAAAGGGCATGCCAAAACCTAGCAAAACCAAATACAGTGGATTGGCGAATGTCAGTGCACAAGAATCTAAGGACATCTAAGTAACTTCCCCGTCCCGCTAGGAAACATAGCTGGACAATCAATTTTTTTCTCAGGGACTGGTAGCTCGGGCAAAAAAAGAGTAAATGGACTATGGATTCTGGACTTCCTTGACATGCAGGGCACAGATCAACCAAATCATTACAGTTGGACCATTTTGAGCAAAACAGTTTAGTGGGAAGGGATTTGTAACGAAGCTGCAGAAAACGTTTCCGTGCCATCGGCGGAACAATCTCGTCGATGGTTGGCTCAAAAAGCGGAGAACATTTAAATTTGAGAAAGTCTTTGGTTAGAGCGGATTCTGCGACTGTAAGATCTTCTATTAAAATAGATTCCCAAAGCTGTTCTTTCATTCTCACTCTTGGCATTTGCCTCATACTTTCCGGATTTGACCAAGAGGCATCCAAACCCAGTTTTGCTAGAGCGTTCCGTAGGGTGGTAAACCAGTTAATTGTAGATGCCTTTGGGAATCTTAGGAGGTCTAACAAGGTCTCACGGTAAGACTCAAGCTCTTCTACAGTCCACAGTTACCTTGTGTTTCAGTTGTCTGTGTGCGAGATCCATGTACAAAGGTTTGAGGGGAGTGCTAGGGGGGAGGTCAACCAAAGATCTTAAAAAATGATTTTCCACAACTGTTAGGGATGATATATTTCCTATCTCCCACAACTCTACACCATACAATATGCTCCCCAGTACCTTAGAGTTATAAATTTCAAGTGCAGGAGCTATCTGTCGTGACACTGTTTTTTTGTGTATCTTACTAATATGGTTGCATTGAAAATTTGATGTAGCTTGGCCTTTTCCTTATGAGCATCCCAGTTTACTGATGGGGTTACACGAATTCCTAAGTAATCAAAAACATCTACTTGTTCAAGTAAGGTGCTACCTGCCCTGATAGATCTGCTAGAGTGTTTTGTCCCTCTCTTGTTAAAAATCATATACTTACTTTTTCCCTCATTTAAAAACAGCCCCGTCATTACAAAACTGAATAAAGTCATTTAAAAGTTGCTGGAGGCCCTGGGGAGATTTAGAAATTAAAAGAGTATCATCTGCAAATAACAGGGCGGGAACTCTTCTATTGTTTATTTTCAGGGCATCACAACCATCCCTATCCAGAAAATCAATAACCCAAATAATAAAAAGAGTAAAAAGAGTGGGTGCCAACACACAACCCTGTCCCACTCCACGATTTACGGGGAAGGTGTCTGTAACTTCATTGTTGGGGCCCCACCTAACCTGGCCTGTATTGGAGGCGTGGAGTCTAATTAAAATGTCTAAAAGATTTGGAGGCAGGCCCAATTCTTTCAGTACTGTCCACAGCTTGGCCGGGGCACTGACTCAAAAGCTGTGCGCAAGTCAACAAAGGCCACATATAGTTTTCCCCCTTTGACATCCACTTCCTTCCAAAAGATACAAATAAAATGAAAAACCTGGTCTAAGGTGCCAACTTTAGAATGAAAGCCCGCTTAAAACATGGAACTCTGTCATCCAATGTTGGAGCCTCCCCAAAACGTGTTTACAAAAGATCTTTTTAGAGAGAGTCTATTAAACTTATCAGCCTGTAGCTCGATGGCTTAGTCACCTTTCTTGTAGATGGGTACAATTTCCGCAACCTGCCACGATAACGGAACAGGTGCTCCAGACAGGATCAAATTTGAGAACATATTAATGTACGAGCCCCATAGAAATGTATCCTCTTTATACAAGTCATTGGGGATTTTGTCTGGGCCAGGGGCACGCGCTAGGGAACAAGATGAAATCGCCAAATCTGTTTCTGCCATAGAAAAGCTCAAGGGCTCAAAGTCCCCGCTCATCCCCCCCCCCCCCCCCCCCGTTTGAGAAACACCCATCTCACCACTAATGTGACTATCTTTTGCATAGAGAGACCCAAAATAAGACATCCATAAATCAGGGTGTATGTTAAATTTCAACAATATACTGAAAGATCAAATGCAAGTGCTACAGTTTCCCTGCATATGACAAGCGTCCACATGGAGATTGCAATTATATAATGTAAACATATTCTCATCCGCTTCCCTCCCATGATCACTACACATCTGCAGTCTGTGACTTCTTTATGTGATTGAAGGAGACCTTTGCATGTGTGTGTCAATTCTAGGCCTAGTGTTCTAGGCTTCCTCGTCCGGTTGAGACATGGGTGAAGGAACCATAACAGGTGTCACATCTTCAAGTAACTCATTCATGGGGTTCATTCAATCTCAACTCATTTTTAATGGGTAATATGCTAACTAGAGACTTAATCAAACCTAATAAATTGTTGGTTTCAATCCTTCACTTGGGCAGAATTACTGGCCTTTAATGTGGCATTGCAATATCTTGCAGTTACTGTTGTAGTTATCACCTAAATTTGCTCATCCTAGGATTCTCTCATATTCATTCCGCAAAAGGTTCAATGTTCAGGGCACAAAATCGACTTTGAGCACTCTTGTTCTCAGCTTCCTGTTTAGTTAGTGTGTTGTCACTCTTCTGGCTCTCATAACTGTTGACAGTAAATTATTTTATTCTTGTAAGCGCTGTTTTTCGGGATTGACTACATTGTGTAGGTAGCAGAGGAAGATGAACCTGAAATTCAGAATAACCTAATCAAACGACTTACTCCAGTCAAGGTTGAAAGCCAAAACTATGAAGGTTTATTTAAAATTTAGAGTCATTGCCAGTGCCTAATTTGTAAAATATTAAGTGCCAGGGCTCTGACCAGGAGGCCACTGCAGCTTGCACCACCCATTGCCCTTGTCATCGCTGCCAAACCAACTACTAACCATCTCTCTTGCATGTAAATGCGACAATTCCGATTATTCCAGGTACCCAAAGCTAAACAAATGGCTGGGGAGGTATGTATTAGCAATTTAAATGTACATTGTATTCCTAAACAACCGTTGTTCTGCTCATCTCTAAATTAGATAAGCAGCGCCACCATGTGGTAGACTGTTCTAAATATGGTGTTGACAATTAGGTGCCGATGCCGAGCACCAGAAACCAATTAAGTGCCAGTGCTGAACACCGGCTCAAATAAAGCACTGGTCATTACAGAAGACAGAAATAGGCAGTGCAAATCAAAATGCAAATAATTCTGAAAATGAAAATAAATGAGAATATTCATCAGCTAATGATCCCTGTTCTAGTTAAAAAAACAGAACCAAATATGATCTAGCACAATGCAGATAATGAGTCCAAGAGCAATTGTCATAGGGGATGCTCAGTTTTAAACACAAGGAAAATCTGTAAAGTCTCAAAGTACAAAGTCAATAAGAAGACTACATGGAGTCTGCCTTCAAAGAAAGCAAGTCATGGCTCACCTCCCAAAAATATCATGTTATATAGGTTTTCAAACAGAGAAAAAACACTTTTTACATTGTGTGAAACAAATTATACATCACAATATCCAATGGCAAAACAGAAAGCACATTACTTGGAAAATTACTTTGCTAATGAATAATTCTGTATTATACTAAACAAGAGAAAAAAAGGCACATTTGAAATTACATACACAATATCCGCTAGCCAGAGGAAACAGCCTTGTGAAGATACAGTCATGCTCTGCTTCTTCCTCCAGTAGCATTAGAACCACGAAGAAGAATACATTTTAAGATACAGGGATGAACACAACCATAAAACTTCATGAATTTGGATTCTTTTACAAATTGCTGAAGGACACATTTTCACTCAACCTGCACAGACAAAAATTAGAAAATTTGCAATCTACAACTGTGAATGAATTTGTGGCCTGGTTATGTAAAATACAGCTCAATAGCATTACTTGTGACCCATTCATCTTAATTAAACACACTTAGTTCATACTGAATTCACTCTCTGAAGAGTCATGAAACCACATAAAGCACTTTAAGGGCCTGGTTATGACTTTGGCGTTGGGGCGCTGGGTCTGCCCTGTTGCCGCACCGCCAAAGTAGTGGTCAGGACGCCCGCCAGATTAGCAGTTTCCTTCTGTCTGGCGGGCTTTGTTTTTGACGTTCTTACGGCGGTGACCTGAAAATAGAAACTGCAATGGGAACGCCAAAAATAGTTTTTGCATGGCATGGACTGATAAGTCCATGCTGTGCAGGAACTGGTGTGCATGCACAAAGGGGGCACATGTTGTGCCCCCCCATGTGTGCATCCCAGGGTGCAGAGGCACAAGTGGGCCCTGTAGGGCCCCCTTTTGTTTCCCATTCCGCCACGGTGTTAATGGCAGTGGAACAGGCATGAAAACTGTGGTGTAGAAGAATCTTGTAATATGCTTGGCGGGACCCCGGCAGTCCCGCCAGGCATATTACTGCTTCTACACCACTGCACCACCGCCAGGGAACGATGGTTACCTGGCAGGTGCGGCAGGGCAATGGCGATCTGACCACCCTAGTTGTAATAGGGCTTTGGGGAGACCGCCCCCAAGAGTCTGGCAGTCTGTGGACTGCCTGGCTCGTAATCAAAGCCTTAGTGTTTACATCAATGCAGCATGCTCCTTCAAAGCACCGTTGACAGCTGTCATTCGGCTAATCTAAGAAGTTTACATTTCGATAATATTTCAAGATATGTTTTCAAAGTTGAAGCTTGTCTGTATAAAGTGAAGAGTTGACTGTCTTTCTGAACACATATATTGTTCTAGGTATGTTGCGTTTTAAAACAAAACTGCATCAACTTCACCAATATATCAGCAATTTCACCTCGGACTGTTCCATAACCTTTGCTAGGCAGGCCATCAAATACTTTTTGGATCCTTCTTGTTTTTCTGATGTTGACCATGCCAGCTTGTCTTAACTTTATTATGGTGAATTAAGTTTAATGATGCAGTTTTCTGGCTACTAATACACATTTTGTCTCCAGGCTGAGCTTTCTTCTGTATCTTTGCTTGAAAACCTTTGTTTACATGGCCTTCTAAATAGCTTCATTGGAAGATCATAGTCTACCAAAGCAGATCTCATTTATTACATATGAAGCGTGTGAGATTCTGCTTACTGAGATCTTCTAATGTCTTCTGACTCATTTGTCCTACCCCTAAACGTAAGTATAGAATGTTATTTTTCCTAAATTACAGCCTTAATGCTATCCCTCATAATGCATACTCTATAATGTTCCGATTCACATCATCAGTTTTCGTTACTGTGAGATGAAGGAAGTTGGGCCCTTTAATAATTTTACACTCTTTTAATTCTATTCTATATGGTTTTCAAAGCCTGGCTTCTCTGTAAATGCCATTTTGGTCTGATCGGAGACATGAATTTTGGCAATTTGTTTGTCAAATTCTGTAGTAATATTAAGAAACCAATTTCGATTTAAATAATGTATATGTGAGAGGACAGTGCTGAGTACAATATGAAGAGATTTTGTATCAGATGTGCTAAACCTCTAGCGATCTTGCAAATCTCATAGCCTTCCTCTTTTTCAGCTGTCCACATATTTAAGGTGATGTACTTATAAACTGTGAGCTAATAACCACATAGACCTCAGCTTCCACGTTACGCATTTTAGGTTAGCTTGTTCGTGTGACCATTAAAGTTACCAAGATCGTATCACAATCCTAATTTTGGTACATAGGGCCATATGTAGGTAGCTAAATACCGTCCGGTAACGGCCGAAAATTGGCAATTTTCCCGTTACCGACCGGTATTTAGCCCTTTCTAATGTAGGAGGCAGGTTTTAAGGATTCTGTAATTTACCGATTCCTTATTTTAAGGAATCTGTAAAATACCGAATCCTTAAAAGCTATGTAGGAGGCACTCAAGTGAAGGCATTTTTGCATTCAGGATTCGTTATTTACCACCAACTACAAGTTGGTGGTAAATACTGAATACCTTTAAGAAAGCAATATTTTGCTTTTCTCAAGGTGCCATGTGGCAGACATGTGAGCCACTTGTGCACACATGCACGATTCAGGGGTGCAACAGGGTGTCAATGTGACACCTTGCCACCCTTGAATATGCTCCCCATATTACCGATTCGGTATTTACCGAATCGGTAATAGTGAATGGCTTCCCATTTATTCCTATGGGCCTCCAGACCCATAGGAATGAATGGGAAGGTGATTCCTTATTAATGAATCGGTATTACCGATTCGGTAATAACGAATATTACCGATTCGGTATTATTTACCGAATTATTAGCTACATATGAAATACCGATTCCTAAATACCGAATCGGTAAAATTCGGTATTTAGGAATCAGTATTTCATATTTACCTACATCGGGCCCATAGTAATTCAAAACTGTAAGATATTTAATAAGGGCATTGTGAACTTTAGCAATAAACCACCCCCATGACCATTAAGGCTCACACTAAATCTTCAATTTCAAGGGCTGCTGGATATAGCAGCAAACCCCTTGTGCACATTGTGCTGCCTGATGGAGGCATTCTCCATTTTTAAGTATGCTATAATTTTTTTTGGCTTTTCAATGTACGGTGCCAGTAAAGTTTGAGGTGACGATCTCATTTTCTGCTGTGTGCTTGTTATCCGTACTACAGTAATTTTTAGGTCTCGCGCCTGCATTGCAGTGCACAGCCCTGCTCGCGCAGCGAAAGACCTCTTGAGGGGGGTTTGAAAACGGGTCTAGGAATCGCACACTCTTGTGCGTGTGCGATTCCTTTTGGGACATGCTATTGGCCTTTGTGTGCGTCTTTTTATGAAAGACTGCACGCAATTGGCCAAAGGCGGGTGCATAGCTCCGCCCACGGCCTATTGGTGTCTGTTACAAGCACCGGCCGTCATGTGGTTTCAATTATCGTGCCCAGACACGGGCGCGATAAATCAAAGCACATGTCTGCTGTGGGGCGCGCGCACCACTTGTTTTTAAATGTACGCTACACTGCTTGTTGTACTCTGCTCCGTTTCCCAAGAGGGGCAACTCCACGGCAGATAACGCCCATGACTCGGAGGTTTAGTCAGCGTCAATAAACATTTACCGGATGATTACCTAATCATCTTCAGTGTGAATGTCAGTTTAAACGAAATCGCTGGGCTGATAAGGTCAATTTACAGCTCCCTTCAGATCTTTAAAAGCAAAGTACACCACTCGAAAGGTAATTGCTTGCAGTAAAAGCTGCCTTCGTCCAAGGTCGCCTCCAGCAAGAAAAAGCAGCTGTTCTGAGGTATATGCTTTTGCAGGTGTGATGATTGTTTCGGGTGTACAGTCTGCACACCCCTTCTTAGACGGGATATATCGGGTTCCCGGCATGCCACAGTAGCCCCCTGTCTGTGTGTTCAGAATTTGGTTTGGCACGCTGTTCTGGGCGACCCATATAGGTTGTTGTGCTACACTCACCTCCTGTGACAAACGCACTAGGTGAATCCAGCTGTGACAGCTAGACAGGTTAGAGTGACCAGCCTCAGTGCTTGTATGGGTGTCCGGATCTATCAAGTGGCACTGTGTAGAGCATGCACTTAAAGGTTGAGATCTCTGGGAGTTCTTGGGGCTCCTGCACTGGGCCCAGTTGACAAATATTTTGTGCATATTGGTCGAAGATGGGCACAAAACATGCCACCTACTGGCCATATGACTGACCGAGACCCCCATAATCACGAAACCCGCCTTCTTTCTGCCCTCATATGCATTTTATGGTTGTCTAAAATCTGCAGGCATTGATGTATTTCCCACAGTTAGATGTTTAGTGGCAGTGTTGGGAGCATCTGTGTTACTGGTAGAGAGTGGCCAGTAGCAGCAAGAGACTTGGAAAGGTAGTCCACACCCACTTATTCAAAACTCTGTGTATTCACAAACTTTTCCAGTGGTTTTCCACACATAACTTGTGCGTTCATTTCGGTATTAAAAACTAAGTAAATTAACGAGGTTGGTATGAAAAACTCAGAGCTTCTCGTTTTCTGGGATGTAGCAAAAGAGACTTCTTTTCCTAGACACATTTTCCCAGGACAAGGAAAGGAATACGGTCAATTTACACTTTAACTGTGAACTGGCACAGTTTTGTCTAGCAGAAAATCTAGCAAGTTGGCGTTCAAAATACAATTCAACATGTAGACTCAAAGTTTTTGAGAATTCCAAGAAAAGAGCTAGCCTAAAAATGTCACGTTTTGTGTTTTCATTGTTCACCCCCCATTGTGTTTGTTTTATTCTATGCAGATTGAGTCAAACATTCAATAATTTGACTTTCCTTCAGATTGCCCCCCCCCCCCCAACTTTGGGGTTCCCCGATACAGATGCAAAAATAAAACATTCCTGGTATCTTTTTTGTTGTTTGTTTTGACTAAGGGGGTCCTTTCTTGTACGTGCAATATGAACACCACTTATGAAACTGCAGGCAACACTTGGTTTAAACAGGAAACCGAGATGTTTACTTTTTTAAAACACAAAACGTTTTCACATCTGTAAACAATGTCTTTAATGTATACAAAACGTTTTCAAAATTCTGACGCGGCAGATGTAAGAGATAGCAAAACAGCCAATGGAGATGGCACGCATGTGTGCACTCGGCTGTCTCTTCAGAAGTTTTCCGAACAGAGTCAGGTACAGATGAGTCGGGGATTACAGAGCAACAAGAAAGACCAATCACAGACACATCACGTTATGTTGTTCCCACCCTGGTGATCACACACCACCAGGAGGTAACAGTTAAAGTAACAAAGTCTGGGAGAAACTCACATACCCCATAATCGAAACATGAGGCACACCCTTAAGGGTCTGTGGAAGACCCACAAACAGAATAAGTGTGCACAGCGAGGTCTGCCTGCCTCTTCGGACACCTCGGAATCCGACAACTAAAACTTAAGTCCGAGACGCGTACTAATGACCGGAAGACATCGATAAGCACACAGTTACTGGCGATTATGTACAACGTGAAAAGACACGACCCCCCTCCTTCTGAAGTGTATGCCATTGTTTTATCCTAAACTGCTCAGTCATCTTCACCGGATTTGTTTGGACGTTTTTGCTTTGGGTGCAGGTGGACAGCTAAGACTGTAGGAGTATGGTGAGATGATAATGTTTCATACCTACAAAGCATGGTACTTAACTCTGTAGAATGTATTGCACTGTTGCAAGGGTTTTAAGTGGGATGAAAAAACTGGGGGGGTCCCTAAAAGGGGCGTTGCCAATGTAACAAAAGGCCTGGCTTAAAACACGTAAGCTAAAAATCTGTGCTTAGCATAGTGTGCCGCCCAACTTGTATTTTGCTGTTTCTGTCATTGGATCCAGATATGATACAAGTAACATCATACCTACAACAAGTCAGGACTATTGGCATTCTCAATAGTTGTTAGTTGCATAAGATAAATAAGCAGCAACTCTGGCTTGTTTTATTTAATATTGAAAAAGCTTCCATTTAAAGCCCTGGTGACACCACAAAAATGTTGCTGCTCCTGAGTTTCAAAAACAGAAGGGAAATCCAGAGAGAAAATTACTCTCTTTAAAGGATTTCCCTTCCCCTACAACGCTCACCTGGCATGACATCATGCTGTATGTTCTCCACTAGTGCTAGAAGTGAGCAATGTGAGCAGGCACATCGATGTGCCAGCTGTCACAGCAGCCCGGAAAAAAATGGACCGCCTGTGCCAGGGCACAAAACAGTGCCCGACAGAGACCCATTTCGAGGCCCCCTTTAAAAAACTGCCGGTGCTCAGACACTGTGAGACCGGCACACTTAAAGCCCTGACTGTAACATATTTTTTAGAACATGTAGGCATGCTTGCTGACATACTGAACATATGTTCCATTCTTTTTTTTTCTTCTTTTCTTTTAACATTTTTCCTTTATTTTTTTCTCTTCAAATTAAGGAAATGAATTGTGCACCATGATAAGCAGAATTCCCCGACAGGTTATGGTTAATTAGCAACGTCGGAGCTAAACCAAAGGGGATGATGGATGGAGTGTTGAACATTGCAAGCACTCACCCCCAGTCAACTGATCTGGGTTTAATCCATCATCATTCTTTAGCTCACTCCGCCACCCCTTTGGTTTTGCTTTATTCGCCCTAAGTTGGCAGAGTATGCCCAGACATGGGTCCCTTGCTCGCTTTGCCACTTTATTTAAGCTAGCCTGGCTGATGACGGCTGATTAGCCAGAAAGCAGTCCCAGGATGCTTGTTTGCGGTCCAGGGTCGGGGGCACTTAACAGTCAGTTGGTTTGATGTAAAGAAAGAAACAAATACTCCATATCGAAGAATGTAATAATCAGGTTGTCAAATGAAAGCTTGAGAATGGAATGCGCTTGTCCTGCAATATATGGGGGTGGGGATGTAACGGTGTGCATTGTGTTTTTTGCCTCAACCATTTTATTGTGTTCCAGCACATTCCGTAGCCTGGCGCTGTTTTCTGCGGGTGTTGGAATGCCACTGAACTTGACAAACCATTGTTTGAAACTGTATGTCTTTTGCTGGTGTTTAAGTAAGATGAGTGCTGCCTTGGACATTTTGTGTGGTGTTTTATGTTAATGGGTGAATGTGCTGAATGACTTCTCTGCAGTGGTTCAAGGCATTAGAAAAACAAGCAATGCAATAGGTCTCGCATTTGCGAGAGTTTAAGCTATTGCCATT
Organism: Triturus cristatus; assembly: GCF_964204655.1. NCBI lineage: Eukaryota > Metazoa > Chordata > Amphibia > Caudata > Salamandridae > Triturus > Triturus cristatus. Next base: position 1,108,206,351 of record NC_140592.1, on the reverse strand, counting down.
GTAAATTGCAGTGCATTTTATTTATGTTTTAAAAACCAACACGTAAATAAAAGGCATTGTCGTTTACAATGCCAACAGCTCAAACTCTCGCAAATGCAAGACCTATTGCATTGCAAATGCTTGTTTAAATAATATATAGTGTGTTTGGGTTTGGTCGGTCATCCTCCTAAAAGCACTTTGCTTCTTTATTGCCCCATTTGCTCCCTTTCCGTCTTGCTCCATCTTCATGTCCTTTCCCATGATTCTTTTTTTTTTTAATTCTTTCTTGGACATTGAACTTTTCGTTCGTGATGTAGCCTACATTCCAAAATTCAACTTTTTCTTTCAACACATTTTCGGCATCTTTCATAGTTAACCAATCATATGTCTTAATACTAATTACCACTTGCAGCTTAGCCTGGCCCTGTTAAAGATTATTGTGCACAGAGCTTGGAATTTTTCAAAGTATGGCCTTAAAGTATTTTTTTTCCTGCGTGACTCCCTCCTGATGCCCTATCTAGAAATTATAGAACATGGGATATTTTCCAGAGCTTTAATGGTCAGGGAGATTGTGTGGATTACAGTAGGGTAGATTGGAATGGAGTGGGGTAGTTTGGAATAGAGTGGGGTAGATTGGGTGGTTAGATAGCATAGATTTGAATGGAGTGGGCTAGATTGAGCTAGAGGGAAGTTGGGTAGCCTGGAGTAGATTGGATTGGGATAGTTTGAAGTGGGGTAGATTGAAGTGGAGTAGGGTAGGTTGGAATGGGGTGGAGTAGATTGGGCTAGACTGGAGTCGCGTAAATAGGGGTGGAGTGGGTTAGATTGGAGTGGGATAGATTGGAGGTGAAGTGGAGTGGAGTAGAAATTATCTCACGTTGAAGTCAGCGAAAGAAAAGGAAACACCAGGTTCCCTTGGAACACAAAGCCTGACATTTGACTGATGTCTTTAAATGCACAGCAAATGAGACAAGATAAGAACAAGATTTAAAGGCCTGTTTACAGATAGCAAGCACTGGGGAGGATACAGTAAACAAGGAATGCTCACTGGAGATACAAAAACAAGCTGGACAGCCTAAACCAACAAACAAACAGCAGAGCCGGCTAGGAAAGGTGCACTCTGTTTAGTGGCTCAACAAAAAGAAGAAATAGCTCCCAAAAATGCAAGAAGTGTAAGGACACAAGTACTACTTGGGGCATGCTCTAGGGGACTGTCACATGCAAGAAGAGGGAAGTGTTGAATGCAGAGCTGGCCAGCATGAAGCAAGCAATAGAGAGTGGCTTTGAAGGCCACCAATGGTAAATAACGGGGGCTTCAAACCCATTAACAGTAAGCAAAATGTCTCAAAGAGACAGAACATGCGCTGTCTATGCAAGACTTTAAAATAAAGCTGTGTTAAGGCAAGGCAGTGCACAAGGGAGAGAGGAACATGGAGCGCAGATGGCGGGGGGAAAAAAGCTGTTGAGACCGAGCAGGAAATAAGGTAGAGCACAACACGGTGCAGAGGCATGAGAGAGAGCACCACAAGAAGTAGAGAGCAACATGGAGCACCAGGTGTTTGGGGGAGGGAAGCAGCACACAAGGGGACGGTTAGAAAAAAGATGCACTCTCATGGTCTACTGAAAAAAAAAGAAAAGAAAAGTAGCTCCCTAAAAGTGAGCAGTTGAAGGATACAAGCCATCCAATAAATAGGGTGTTAAAGAGAATAAGGTCCAGGGGAGGGACAAACTGAGGAAGAGTTAAGCAAGCCATTGAATAAGCAGCAATCAATTAAGAGTTACAATAAAGCCATACATGCCAACATTACAGGAAAGTGGGAGATTTTCAAAAAAGAAAAGGGGGAATGTATTTTCCCTGTTGACTTCTAAAGATCAGAGGCAAATTCAGGTGGGAAACAGCTAAAATAAAGTCATTTTTGGCTTCAAAAATAAGGAGCCTGAATGTTCTTTTGGCATATATGAATAAAACCCACCAATGATAAGCAACAGGCGAGCTCTAAGTCCACTGTATGTTTTTGTTAAAACTATGCCTTTGCCACTATATATCTTTTTTTATGTCCATGTTGATCTGGCAACTCTTAAAAATAAAGTATGCAACAATAAACTGCTAACATTTCCCGATAGGTTAAGCAGCAGGTATTGTGCAGGAGCCACAGAACTGTTTCCTCTCCTCATCATAGACGCAAACTAATCTGTTTTGCAGGGACAGTACCAGCAAGTTGAAGACTGTCCCGGATGATATTGTTGCAGAACTGTTCCTATTTATTACACACAGATACGCAAACAAGAACTTTCTATCTGCAGCAACCCTGTACTGCAAAGTGTACCAGGAACTTTTTTTCAAATGTTGGCAACTATGCTCCCCATGTATGTCATAAATACAGTAACAGAGACCTATAATTGTACTTATGCCACACATGGGGAGAGGCAATAGTCTGGGAAAGGGATCACAAAAATAACAGGGATGGTGGCCAGACCTCCATGTCCGTGACTGCTTTTAAATAAAGCAAACTTTCTTTTTTAAATGCAGCCCGTTTTCCTTAAAGGAAAATGGGTTGCATTTAAAAACAAGCATTGGCATAGCCAATAGGTCTCGCCTTTGGGATCTTATAAGTGTTTAGCCATGCAACAGTTGCATAACTAAATACTTATAAGGTCCCAAAAGCGATACCTATTGGCTATGCCAGGATATAGAAGAAGGGGATAGATTCTATGAGGATTTCAGAGGCCAGAATCTGTACAGTGACTTTTTAAACACAAGAATACCTCTGACACCATAAATCACACTTTTTTCTTTTCTCAGCAGGCCTATTTATTGACTGCGAGTTTAGATGCAATTCTTACGTTCTACGATTATTTGAAACAAGGAGAACACTTCTTCATCTTAATAAACACATGTCCTTTACATAAAACGTGCGAAATTCTTTACATTTTTCACAATTTTAACACATAACTTTGTGGCATATCATCCATACATAAATAAAGTACTTTAAACAGATTAGAGAAATATTGCACTACAGTACTTAGATATCCGGTTTGATAAGTAGTGGGGACCCTAACTTGTTTGGTCCTCAACATGCGCTGCTTATTATGGTCCTAAGCAGGGTCAGAGAAGGCTGTTACAAGATAGTTCTAGAGAGAGCGGTAACAAGATTATTGTTTCTGCTCTTTGGGGGGCGCTAGTGTCTTATTTTTATCCCAAACGTATCTGAATCTCTGCTTTTTTCTAGCCGACGCGTTTCGACCTGTGGTGTATTGGACCTATATCTTAATGGTAAGGTCTTCGTCAGGGCTTATCACTGATTCTGATGGGACATCTTTTTCCTGTAAAATCAATGATATACCTGGTTTTAATGTGTGCTCTTTTTATGTCTTTGTAAAAAACGTTTTTGTTTAAAAATATTTTTGGGTGGAAAAACTTACGTACTAACAGTTTATGTGACTGTCATCTTCTTTGCCTAAAAAACATAATGAAAAATGAATTTTTGAAATATGGGGTTCCCTGATAGCTTTATGGCTTGTTCGCTCATTTGGGGCTTAATGAGACTGCATTGTTTTTACATACCCGTTCTGAGAGTTCTCGGGGTAAAGGTATTGGCATGTGTTCCGGTCTGGTCTCGCTTTTGGCGGCTAATTTCTCTGTAAATGCAAGCGAGAACAAGTAATGTTATGGGGAAGTAGCCAAACTCTTAATGTTTTACTTTTACAAGAGTTTCTAACGTGCTGTTCTATGTGTTCTTAAGCAGTCTTTGGCCACCACCTGTATGTCTTAGGAGAACGCTTGTGATCGTGTTTTAATAAAGCGGTGAGTAGCTGTGTTCGTTTAGACTTTGAATCGTTAGCAGTTGTATCTTGCTCGTTATAGGTACCGGTGTTGGCTGATATAGATTTCCCTCTTCATGCCACCTCGGTGTGGTGAAAAAAAACTAAGTCATTATATTGTAGTTTTTCATACCTTGCTGCTTCTAAAGTAATGAATACACGCTTTCTTCCTCTCGGCGTTCACTTCGTCTGCGTCTGTAGCAGTTGGAAATTGTTCCGATTCTGTGAGGTGTTTCGGTTGGTGCATATATTCTTCCGGCGTAACTACGTCCCACGTCGTTCCCGAAGCGTTGCTGTGGCAACGTTAGTTGTGTATGCGGCAAGTTACTTCCTTTAGCTAGAAAGGGGTGTTTTTTGCTTCATTTTTATCGCGGCGCGGAACATCTTAATTTGTGGGACCCATTCGTGGTTATTATTGACACTGTTTCACATTCCTTTTTGGGTTTGGTTTTATTGGACTGCAATGGTTAAGGCATTTGCAGCAATCACACCCCGTTGTGATAACGATGCCTTGAATGATGGGTTTTTTTGTTATGGTGGGGGGAACACCCTGCTGGATTTCTTGTCAAAACTAACTAGTCCTTATGTTACATGTTGTGTACATGCATTTCCGTGTTTATACACATAGATTTTTTGCCGTGACTTGTGGCTATCAATGAAGCTGCATGTTAGTCTTCAGGTTTATGATGGTATCATATTGGTGAACAATAAAGTTCCTTTTTTTTGTTGAAATTTTTTTTTCCTTTTGTCAAGTTGGCCTAAGTACTCAGTCTCAAGAGAGGAGAAGTCATGTGGATCCCTTCGTCTATATAATGTGTGTTAGTTCTGTCATTTCATTTAGCCCGTTTTCAATAGTTCCCAGGAACATTATGGTTTTTGCTTCAATTTTGGATAGTCGGGCATCGATGTTTTTCCCTTGAATGTGCCGTAGTACTGTCCATTTTAGTTCGTTTGGACCATGATTTTTTCCGATACAGTGTGATACCATGGGAGCATTAGGTGTCTTGCACTTGATTCTGGAACGATGTTGGGAAATGCGTTTTTTTATGGGTTGAGCGGTTTTCCCAATGTATGCTAGTGAACAGGGGCAGAGAACGCAGTATATGGCGTTATGGGTATTGCAATTGGTGAAGTTTTCATGATTGATGTACTTCGGGCCATATGTAAATTTGGTTCCTTCTAGTGTACTGTCACATGATACGCAATTGCCACATTTTCTATGCCCTTTAATTGGTGGTAGTGATAGCATGGTCCTCAGAGTTATTTCAGGTTGTTTGATGGTTGTGTTGGCACGCACAAGTTTCTCCCTTATACTTGTGTTTTTTTTCAGTGCAAAAATTGGAATTTGTGTAAATGCTGGAATGCTTTTTATTGTGTTCCAGTTTCTTCTGATGATTTTTTGCATTTCAGTTGTGCGACCTGAAAACGTCGTCACGCATACCAAAGGTGTACCTTTTTTTCCTTCCTTGGGGTGAGAAGGGATTCGCGTGGAGTATACCATGCTCGTTTCAGCGCCTTCTTCAGAAGTTTTTGGGGATAATTCCTCGTTACCAATTTCTCCAACAGTACTGTTGCGTTTTCGAAATAATCTTCTTTTTTCGAACAGTTACACCTTATCCTCAGGAACTGGCTGAATGGAAGATTTTCTCGCAAGTTTCGTTGGTGGAAGCTCGAGAAGTGCAGGAATGTGTTTTTGTCCTTTTTTTGTGTAAAGTGTAGTGTATAGGTGGCCATCTACATGTTTGATTAAAAGGTCCAGAAAGTTCATTTCTACTTTGTTATAGTTTACCGTGAATTGAATGTTTGGATTCCTGTTATTTAGCCAGACCACAAAAGTTTTTTCAAATTTTTTTTTTTAGGCAAAGAAGATGACAGTCACATAAACTGTTAGTACGTAAGTTTTTCCACCCAAAAATATTTTTAAACAAAAACGTTTTTTACAAAGACATAAAAAGAGCACACATTAAAACCAGGTATATCATTTTTACAGGAAAAATATGTCCCATCAGAATCAGTGATAAGCCCTGACGAAGACCTTACCATTAAGATATACAGGTCGAAACGTGTCGGCTAGAAAAAAGCAGAGATTCAGATACGTTTGGGATAAAAATAAGACACTAGCGCCCCCCAAAGAGCAGAAACAATAATCTAGAAACCGCTCTCTCTAGAACTATCTTGTAACAACCTTCTCTGACCCTGCTTAGGACCATAATAATCAGCGCATGTTGAGGACCAAACAAGTTAGGGTCCCCACTACTTATCAAACCGGATACCTAAGTACTGTAGTGCAATATTTCTCTCATCTGTTTAAAGTACTTTATTTATGTCTGTATGATATGCCACAAAGTTATGTGTTAAAATTGTGAAAAATGTAAAGAATTTCGCACGTTTTATGTAAAGGACATGTGTTTGTTAAGATGAAGAAGTGTTCTCCTTGTTTCAAATAATCGTAGAACGTAAGAATTGCATCTAAACTCGCAGTCAATGAATAGGCCTGCTGAGAAAAGAAAAAAAGTGTGATTTATGGTGTCAGAGGTATTCTTGTGTTTAAAAAGCTATTGGCTATGCCAAGCGGCCGTGCGGCCGCGAAAGTGATCGCAATCACGATCAAACATCAAAGCGGCCGTGCGGCCGCGAAAGTGAAAGTAATCGCGGAAAAGCGCGCACATGCACTGTAGCTCTAGGCTGGCCTGGTAGCACTTTTTGGAGCCCTCTCAAAAAGTCTCGCCAGACCAGCGCATGCGCTGGGTCAGGCGAGACCTAACGAAAAGTTTTCTTTTCCTTTATTAAGAGCAGGCAGTGGTTCCTAGGACCACAACCTGCTCTGGAAAAATCATTTTTGCTGCCATTCCCAAAGGGCAAGGGGTCCCTTGAAGACCCCTTCCCATTTGCCTATGGGTTACCACCTACTTTAAGTAGGTGGTAAAATGCGAATGTTGCGCATTCACAGTCAAAAAACATTCATACATACCATTAGGATTTGCTTTTTGGAAGGGACGTACTAAAAACACGTTGTTGTAATGTAATGTCCGGTAGCCGAGGTGTAGAATAAAGATGAAGGTTTATTGATAATAGTTCTTAGATGGTCTTGTAGTAGATAAGTATTCAGCCCCACCAGGCGCAGCCTCCTTGCTGCTCAGCCCATACTCCAAAAGAAACTACGCATCCAGGTATACTCACATTCCATTACATCACAAAGCACACAAACATTCCACAGCACATGCACACTGGCTGAGCAGCAAGGACAGAGAAACAGGAAAGATGCATCACACCATAAACTAGATACAACACACGTCTTTTCCAAATAGTAAATCACAAACCCATTTTGCGATTCGGTAATTACTGAATCGCAAAATAGGATTGATACATATGAAAAGTATTTTTTGCAAACACAAAAATGCTTGATACATGTGGCCCTATGATCACTGCAAGTTGCTTAAAAATTACTGTGCAAGTCTTCACTCATTGAAGAATCCTCCAAAGTAGTTTTGTAAGACTGTTAATTTGTTAAGGTGAGCGATTCTATTGATGGAAACTGTTGTGCTCTTTACATGAAGTCACTGGTAGCCATGTTGTAAGTTTCTAAGTCTTCTTTATTTGTTCCAGTTCCAAATTATATCAGTGTTAGTTCAGCCATGTACCAGCTCCTACACCAGCCCCACCAGGAGCAGCCTGCCTAGCTGCTCAGCCCATCTCCAACTGTCACCACTCATCCACACAGGCACCCAGGCATTCCATTCATCACAGTCACACCAACATTTCATTACCATCTCTCACTCTGGCTGAGCAGCTAGGATGACCTAGGCTGATTACAATTAAATGTAATACTCCGGATATAACATCATCCCTTTCCTTTTAAAATGAAAACAAAGACTACAATACTAAAGCAGAGAACTATACACAAAAGAAGCAGTAATGTTCGTAACTCAAGGATGCAACTAAAAGTAAAACATCGCAAAAGAGAGAACAATGCAAATAAAGAAAAGATGGGCAAAATACGACATATAAAATACATGCATCAAAATCCCCCATCCTCCCTCATGAAGATTATTAAGTCATATAGTTATTAAGCGCTTGTGGATTTCATGGGGTCATATCATATAATAGTCTGATGTGAACAGATCCCCAGGCACATTACTACCACAGAGTTCACTGACAATAGTAGAACTTCCTATGTGCCAATAAAACAGCAATCTCAGAAGAACCACCCCGCTCCTGTGTGGCACCTGTGAAATTTACTTCACAGAATTAGTCCATAACTCTAATCCGTGCAACCACATTTCCTATATGCAGTGGATACATCCATACAGCAGATACTAAAGGAAGTGGTAGGGTGAATCTTAAATCAGGCATACCCTAACATACAGACCATACCTGTGGTCAAGTCAATGGAGTAAGATCAGGCAGGACACAGGTTGGGGCCGTCCGATGACAGGACACTGGTGGGGCTGGCTTGCCTTTTACTCCATTCTGCTTCATGTATTTTTCTTTCTTTTTTCTTTGTAGTTGCGCTGGTTACAATGGTTTCTTTGTAGACTCTGGGTTACTGTTCAGTCCTTAAGCACACTTGGGTCCAGGTCCGCTCGTCGCCAAAATTATGTTGTGCTCTTTACATGAAGTCACTGGTAGCCATGTTGTAAGTTTCTAAGTCTTCTTTATTTGTTCCAGTTCCAAATGATATCAGTCTTAGTTCAGCCATGTACCAGCTCCTACACCAGCCCCACCAGGAGCAGCCTGCCTAGCTGCTCAGCCCATCTCCAACTGTCACCACTCATCCACACAGGCACCCAGGCATTCCATTCATCACAGTCACACCAACATTCCATTACCATCTCTCACTCTGGCTGAGCAGCTAGGAGGACCTAGGGTGATTACAATTAAATGTAATACTCCGGATATAACAGAAACCGTAATAAAAAAAATTGAATATGCAATTACAGTGTGGGAGCACTTAATGTGTTTCTCACTCAAAAAAATAGAAAAAAGACTGCGTCTCACTGTATTGCCCAGGCTGGTTTACAATGGCTATTTAAAGGCACGACCGGGTTTTGTGTGACATTGCTCAGTGTACTCCTCAGGATTGATAAATATTGATTCTTGTAAAACCCCCGATCGATTTAGCACACAGCAATCCAGAACTCGTGCGATCCAGCAGCCTCAGCCTCCCAGAAAGCTGGGATTACAGGCGCACGCCACTGCGCCCAGCGAAGGTAAACCACAAAATTACTATACTAGACCTTGTAAACAGCCGACGTCACTGTGATTATATGCCTATCTCTTGGATCTAATTTCAAACGTGCAATTCCTCGTGCTTTCGTGATTACTGCGCTCAGTAATAGCCGTAATCAACGCCCACACGAACAGATGTACCTGGCGGCCATGTTTAAGTAGAAGTATGTTTAGAAATATCCCAATACTTCCTATTAACGGAGATTTGTGTATCTGCTACCCGAGGGTCCAGCAAGAAATGCAATACAGCGTTTGGGGCGAATAACGCATGTTACAGAAAGCTAACTAGAGCACCAAGCTACAGAAGGAACTGTAGGTCTGAAACACAGATTTAGTCTGAAAACTCCGTGTAGTTCACCGAATTTAACACGGTGTGGCAGTTTTTAAACTACGAGATTGAAATTTAACAGGGTGATTTTACTCACGGAAGTAAAAGGCATTTGGTACCTGTGCCTATTCATTTGGCTAATGTTCAAGGATTTTATCTTTTTAAAGCAAAGTAAACAACCTCACTGCAACTGCATTTATTCAGTCTTTTGTAGGTGAGTAGTCCTTCCGCAAGTCAGCATGCACAGTCGAATAGCAGCAGAGTGTAATGGCACGCAAGAAGCACGTCTGCCACACATAAGATGGTGCGCATCTTCGCCTGTGCGTCAACCGGAAGTGCCAGTTCACGCTGGACGCCGACACTACAGCGTCAGACACGTCATTGGCTGCTGTCACAGGCGAAGTGGCAGCAGTTCCAGGTGCAGGGGGTAGCTGCGCTCCGAAGGTGGACCCGGAAAGTGGAACTGACAGCCCGTTAGGGCCGTGTCCTGGTATCAGTAACACGTAGCCCTGGTAAGTGTCACTAATCGTGGGTTAGACTGGCGCATTATAGTCCTTTATCATTACACTACAACATAAGCGCACAACACGCGTCACTTAACTACTGGTGGGCGTTGTAATGTTTTAGAGAGCAGCCCCTCATCTCAGGACTCTTTTCGGCTCTCGTAACAGGTTCCTAGACTGAGCCGGGATTAAGGATAGATAGACTTGTCAGCTTTTCTGCGGCTGGGCAGGACCCATTCGTCTCTCTGCTGCTTTGACTAGGCTGTACGCCTGCACTGAACTTCCACACTAGATGCAGATATTGCAAACCCAGGGTGCGAATTGCAGGAAGTCACGTGCGATCTCCCATCACAGATGTTCGAGCCGGATCCGTGTCGAGCATATGTAGCACCTTAAGAACCCCTGCACCTTCATCCACAGGACCCCCGAGAGGCTGGTAAACTGTCTCTCTTGAGCTGAGAAGTAGCTATTGTGTGGTGGTCAAAGACTGACCTGCCAAGCTTCCTGCCCACCAGCGTGCATGGAGAAATCCAAGTCGCTATGTGGGTTCTCGCTGTGACACTGTTCATGCCCCCACTCCCTTGCTTCGGGATTTATTCTATATCCTTAACGTTCCTCATGGCCCCGGGAGTAATGTACCTAAGCAGCGACGCGAACACCCAGCAGTATGTTTTTGTCATTTTTATGGCACACGAGACCTTACCCGTACGGGAACACTTCGAATATGTGAGAATGTGTTCAGTAGTCAGAATCGTATTCTTACTGTTTGTATATTCAGTGGGACTATTATGAGCACCATTGGTGTTGTCCGCCTGCAGTCGAAAGGAAGTCCTGCTGTGCACAAACCCAGATAGACCTAGCACGAAACATGTAACCCCATTTGTCCACAGTCTAGTTTATTGTTGAATGTTTTTTAGTTCACTTCTGTAACCATGGCTGTTCTTTAAGTAGTTAAAGTATTGGAGTGCAACCGCGAGGCACCCACTGACAGTAGATAATCCTGAGCGTGCCAGGGGAAGTGTGACGATTTACACAGGTCTGTTTAATCCTGCCACCCACAGAACAAGTGCATTCTTTACATCGTATTGAAAGTTGCGATCATGTACAGACAGGGTTCATATAGGGGCCTGAAGGACATACTAGAAAGCACAGAGGAATATGCTGGCATAGTTGACCTCTTGATGATGCAAATCAGTATTGTTGCACATACCGAAATGGGGCAACTTTAACATTGTATATTTTTATGTTTATAAGATCGTCGGGACAAGAAACTTAAAAGACAGATGATGAGAGAACTATACGCCCTGACGGACATGGTGTGTCCCTTGAAACGTGTTGACTGTCTGTACAATTTGGATTTAAATTGAATAAAGGTGTATTTGGGGGGAGGGGGCAACACAAACGTCTTGGTATCACGTTGGGATATCCCAAATGAGATACTATTAAGTCTGTATCTCGTTCGGATGGATTTGCATTCTAAATAAACCAGTGGGGCTGGTTTGGAGATGAAGGTGCCGGGCTATAGATTCCCCCCCCCCCCCCCACCTCTTCTACCTGCTAAGCCACATGCAACTGTCCAGAACTTGAAATACAAGTAACAATAATAGGTACACCAAAGTAAAATGTAGAAATACTACGGTACATGAGTAATGTGTGGAATGCATGCCAGTGAATGTGTAGCCGTGCGAGTCTGTAAAATAAACGTAACTACTACATGCACATTCCTTCGTGGTGGCCAGAGTAAAGTACTGCATTTCGATCCTCCTCTACTTACAGTTTGGTTCTGAATAAAAAGGTATAACCTAACTGCCCATTTACGAGAACACCTCTTTTTCTTTGTGATACGTTTCAAAGTAAATTTGAATGTTTATTTAACCAGTGTGTAATCTATAAAAATATAATCTCAAACAAACGCATCTCGCTTTTAGTTGGTTTGTTAATGGTATGTATACAGCGCACATACATATGAGTTCTTTACACTGAGATAACATTTGAGTGGACGAATGCTATAGGTTTAACGGATTAGTCAATCCCGATTCAAACTGTTGTTTGAGCATCGGAGAGCAAACAATGTAGCTTTTACAGACGATTAAAGAGCACCCTGATTTCTCTATAAGCATGTTCATTACATAGGCGTCCTGCCCAAGCTAGAATTTTGTACAGGGACTGTAGTATGTCCATAAAGGGTTCATGAATTGTGAAAAATTGCAACTGTTTGTATTCTTACAAGAATACAAAATCTATACCTATCCCGATCTGGCTTTTTATTTTCCATGCAAAGATTACCCTTACAAATGTCATGTGAACATTTTATTTTAGTGTCAGATTTCTTTTTCAGATAGTATGTTCATAGTCTGCACTAAAGCACAGTTTCATGTTTTTTGTCATGAAACGGTTGAACACTTTTCCATGCTCCCAGTCTGGATGTGTGATGGGCAGATTTTCCTTTTCAGCTACAATCATTTTGCATAATTGCACTGGTAATCTTGAATGAGAAGAGGGAAACGATGTGTTCCAGAATGCAAAGTGTTGACACAGAAATTATGACTCATTTGTGTCACACGTAGTATGAGTCAATGAGAAAGTTCAATTTAGAAAGTAAATTAATTACACAAAACGCTTAGTCCTACTGTTTTGTTTCAACATAATTGTATTAACCAAAAAAAGAGGCATAGATATATACTTTACAAGGGAAAAAAAGCAGCAGCAACCATGCTTTTTAAATTATATACTAGGTGAAAAGAGTAATATGCACGAACATTTCCTTTATAATACTAACAGTGAAAAAAGCATAACATACTTAACATTTCCAATTAAGCTGGTACAAGTTGACGGTGTTTTGACCTACATGACTTGGTTATCACCAGGACTAGGGAGCACAAAGGAGATTGGTGTCTGAAGAGGATCCAAAATACGTTGAAGAAACTGCAGAAGCGTATTTGTCAAGAGCTAGGCCAGTGCCCCTGGTCACCAGGGAGGATATATAGTAAAGTTTAAGGAATTAAAGGAATGCCAACCGATCAGGAAACAGGGTATTCTGCATGCTACTATGTACTCGCAGCGTGTCCTGAGTGAATCAGGAGCACCTGAAGGACAACTTGTGGACCCCTTCCGTGGATTTTTATCAGCCTAATTGGGACTGTTAATTGTCATGATTTTTTCATTGTTCGTATTATACAGTACATTTTCATGCATAATACTCTTTTAAAATATTTCCCAAAGAAAACGCTGAATTCTATTTTTTACGTGTTCCACTTTTTATTCATTGTAAAGTATATATCTGTGCCTTTCTTCTTTCTTCCTTCTTTTTTTTTTTTTTTCTTCCTTTTTTTGAACAAATATGTTGAAACTAAAAAGTGGGAATGCGTGTTTTGTGTAATTACTTTCTAAATTGTACTTTCTCATTGACTCCCACTGAGACGTTGTATGATCTTGTACTCCCTCAGGTCTCAGTTGGGGTTACAGGTGTCGCCTGTTTGTTAATACATGTAGTATGAGGGCACATAGCAGCTATGCTTTGGCACCAGACCAAACAAAGCATAACGATTTGAAACTATTCTTCCTTCCTGTATGGGCCCTTCCTTCTCAGCATATGAGTACATATTCCTTCAAGAATTGCTGTACAGCCAGCTACAAAATACAGAAATACAGTTGGTGGTGGCAGTGGTCCTTATTAGAGATATGATGTTATGATATGCATTCTAGATAAGAATACTAAGGAGTTTGACCCCCCCCCCCCCCCCTACAGCTAATAACGTTCCATATTCTAGAGGCTAACATTTAGGTTCTGCCAGGACCTACTCTGCCTTTCTTCCATCCTATGTCAATAGGAGTACAATTCATAATGGTTTGCCAAATGACTCTGTTATTGGAAGTAGATCACCTTCCTAGCGTTCTAATGAGGTTAACTTAAATTTGGCTAAATTACCAGTTTAGTATTTATGATAATGATAGATTGATGTTTTCAGGACCTACATCTTGTATATCGATCTAAAGCGAATAATTTGTAAAGTGTAATATTCCTTTTGTCTGAAGATTACATTTTGTTTATAATGTAATACAGACCCCATCGGTGGGGGGATGGGTATGGGGATCAAGCCCATGATGTGAAGACTGCTGAGTGGCCCCTTGTCTTGTGTGACTGACACTTAGGCTTTTTATCCTGGACTCTGTTGTGTCCCGGCCTATTTTAAAGCTGTTTCTAGACATTTGCCATGTACCAAACACATTATTTGTGATATTTTAAACATTGTTTGGAAATAGCTGATTTGATCTACTCATCATAAAGTATCACACACAAGGCATGAACATTTCACACCCAAGCATACCCATTGCATAGATATGTCGCATTATCAAATCTAAACTTGGCAGCTATGAGCGTTTGTGTACTGTTTTAAATTTGCTCATGACCTCTTCTCTCTTCTAGGAGCTACTCTTTTCCAGAATAAAACACACCAGTTTGTGCAAAAATCGGGCCCTTCTATGGATAATTGATGGGATACAGGAACAACTTGAAGAGTCTATACTGTCACTGGAAATCTCCACTACCAGTCCTCCCATTGCGGGGCATGCAAGCTCTTCTCAACAGTGTGGGACCGGATTGCTCCAACCACCTTTCCAAGTCACGTGCAAGATCTGCCTACTCTAAACTGTTAAAGACCTGCTTGCTCTTATCACTGGTAGAAAAGCTTCCCTCCCTGACCAGCTGAGGGGGACCTGCAGGGTCTGCTGCCTTGTATGGAATATCACATACTCTGATGATCTGCACATTTCTTGTCTTCTCTCTTCTACCTCCCTGTTCTATTCTCGTGGTTTGTTAATCTCCTCCTAGCTTATACAATGACCTCCTGTCTTTAGCGTACATTTTTGATAAACCAAACTACATGCAGTTGTATAGCCTAACCGCTGACCTTAGTATTTCTCCTACTCCGCTCTCACATACTGAATGGATATTCCCTCCTCCTACCCGTTTAGCCGTTCTCAATTTGTCTTTGTCTTAAGTCTTTCTTTGCTGTGTCTGCCCCAAAACTACCTACCTAACTGCCCTTGTTTTTGAGGTGACTCCTCTTGCCTTTATGCAGGACACAAGGAATCCTACCCCTTAACCTTCATTGAAGATCCCAGGATCTGCTCCTGTCTAAACCTTTCTCTATTTAAATTCAGTCCTCTCATGGTCTTTCTATTGAGCGCAGTTTAACACCCTCTCTTGGGGGTACCGGCAGCCAATAGTGACTTTGGTCATAAACTTTCCCTTATTCTTATTCCTGGTAGGATTAAACTCTCCTTTCTTACTCCTTGAGGCAGGTACGTAGTTGGTGGTCCAAACATCTGTTCGATTTTTCTTATCCCTGTCTGTTCTTTTTGAGCGGTTCTACTATGCTCACCTTGCCTACTTCTAAAGGCAAATGTCTGCCTGACATGAGATATGTCTACCTTTCGCTGACTTGTCACTGAAAATAGATGTTTTGCAGGCCGAAACATACTAGCTGATTTTAGGATTAAACATGTTTACTTTCCTCCCATAAATTCCTTATGATTTTGTACCCAAAGATTGTATGCACATTCATGCAGGCATGAGCTAGCTTTGGTGGGCCTCGTTGCCTTTACCTTCTTCATGCTTTGACCCCAGCAAACCAGATTCCTTTTTATTGTTTGCTGCTCCCCAGTGTGATTTCTACTTGTCCTATAACCTATACCATGAGGTTTCGCATCTACAAGAGGAAAGTGTTCATCCTGACCCTGGTGGTGATCGCCTGTGGCTTTGCGTTTTGGAACAGCGGCAGGCAAAGGAAAAATGAAGCTTTCATTCAGAACCCAGGGACTGGGAAAGCAGGGAAAGAGCAACAACAACCAGGGATCAGAAAGATCTCCAATGAGTCTCAGCCAGCCCACAAGCAGGAGGATGATGGTGGTAAGGAGCAGCAACACGCTGTCAGGAAAATTTCTGAATCTCAGCCAGCTCACAAGCAGGAAGCGGACAATGAAACATCCGTTTACATTAACATTGCATTCCAGCTGAACTTTGACCAGATGATTAAAAACATAGACAAGATTCCGAACCGTCCTCAGGGGGATGTAGTGGTGGTCGTCCAGGTACATAACCGGCCAGACTACCTTAAATTGCTTATTGAATCACTCAGACAGTCCAAAGGTATTGAAAATGTGTTACTTATTTTCAGTCATGACTTTTGGTCTGCTGATATCAACCAGATCATCGCAGCTGTGGATTTCTGCCAGGTCATTCAAATATTTTTTCCTTTCAGTATCCAACTGTACCCCAATGAGTTCCCAGGAAATGATCCCAAAGACTGTCCTAGGGATATTGATAAGAGAGATGCTGAGAAGCTGAAGTGTAACAATGCAGCCTTCCCAGACTCATTTGGGCATTACAGGGAAGCCAAATTTTCCCAAACTAAGCATCATTGGTGGTGGAAGCTACATTTTGTGTGGGAGAGGATAAAGGTGCTAAAAGATTATGAAGGGCTCGTGTTGCTTATTGAAGAGGATCACTATATGTCCCCTGACTTTTATCATGTCCTTAAAAAAATGTGGAACAAGAAAATTGAGGAGTGTCCTGACTGTGATGTGCTATCCCTGGGTGCCTACACTCGTGTCCAGGATTTCTCTGATAAAGCTGAGAAGTTGGAAGTGAGGACCTGGAGATCTACTGACCATAATATGGGCCTTGTTCTTAACAGAGATGTTTATCAAAAGCTTATCCGCTGCACTGCTGCTTTCTGCACATATGATGACTACAACTGGGATTGGACACTTCAGTATTTGACTGTCACGTGTCTTCCAAAGTTTTGGAAAGTCCTAGTCCCTGAGGTTCCTAGAGTTTATCATGCAGGTGACTGTGGAATGCACCACAAAAAGGCCTGTAAGCCATCTACAGAAAGTGCCAAAATAGAGTCACTGTTAAATAGCAACCATCAGTACTTGTTTCCTGAAAGCCTGAGCATCAGTAAGCGGTTTTCAGTGGCCGCATACTCCCCCCATGTGAAAAATGGAGGCTGGGGAGACATCAGGGACCATGAACTTTGTAAGAGTTATCAACGACTTCAGTGATTATCACGGTCTTATAAAAGCCTCTTCAAGTATGAATTGTATGCCTATTTTTTCTCCTGAGATATGAATACAAGTGTGTAAATGAGTAACAATTGGTGTCATTCAAAATGAATAAACGTTTTTGTTAAAGTTCTCCAACAGTCATTTTTCCCCAGCCATGGTAGTTCCAAAGTTTAGGCAACAGTTTGCTCTGTTTGTTCAGTTCATTACCTGTTTTTTTTTTTAGTACACATGAAGCAAGAGGCAGCAAAATGTATCTTTTGTATAAAAAAATTATATACCTAGCTTTAGTGTACATATTGCAATATTTATCTCTAATTCTTTATATGATAGTACATTTTTAAAATGTATTTTTTACAAAGAATTTAAATGGCATTGTAAGTGAGCGGGAGTGAAGTGCCAAATTAAGTTCTGTCCATCAGTCCGTTTGAGGGACCTTATTATCTTTCGATGTGCACAGGATCCTTATTTTCTTTTTTCATTTATAATGTCAGAATTTAAAACATTAAAGAAGATGTAAGTGATAGCCTCGAAAATTTTCCTTAATTTTCAGATTTCTTCCAGTCTTTAAGATAAATTTAGCATGCCTCCTTTTTATGCTTTTGGTAAAGGGATTGGAAAAATGTTTACAAATCTACTTACCTGCAGCATTACATGCCCAATATTATTTTAAATATTTTAGCACATCTAAAGGTGTAATGGTAAAAGGCGAATTAATGACTGTAAAATAATTCCATGTTTTGATACGACACAAGATTTTGTTAGTGTAGAATCGGAGGAATAGTATTATATGAAGCTTTGTGTTTGCAAAAGTGAATTATTTTCTCTCTCATTAAGTTAGCCAAGGATGGTCTGTGGAAACATAATGATTAACAAATGTAAAAGTGATTTAAAGGGACATTGGGTCTTGACTAAGAATTATCATGAATTTGGGGGGAGTGAATGCAATTCAAGTTTTCAAATGACCACAGAGGCACAGGTTCGTTCTCTGACAATTGGGCAGATGCACCTCTGGTCTGAGGTCCATGTTTTTGAAAAAGTTGTGTGTACTTCTTGTTTGCAGATCTTGACAATATATATATTTTTTGGATTAAGCAATTTAATGGCATATCATGGTACAAAAGTTTCACATGGTGTTGATTCTTAATGTTACTGTGCAGCTGCTGAGCCGGAAGAGTGAGTTTGTGAAGAAAATACCTTCCACCAGCGCTGAAATATTAGGTTTTTTGTTCTCTGCTGGTGCAAGCCCAAGCGGATCTGTGGAAAGAATGAGTGTCTGGATTGCCTTGCTGCTACCATTGTTTGAGTATACAATCTCATGCAGGGTTTGAGTTGTGCTTATGGTGTTAAAAACCTCATGAGTAAGAACCCTTTTTACCTGCCCTCCTTTGGTTTTAATTACTTTTGTACCTTTGGAGCATTTAAGGTAGTATGGCTACTTATTTCTGTGTTCTATGACTTTATATATACAATGTAAATAAAACTGCCAATACGCACAAGCGCTTCAGATATTGGACATGTTTTCTCTTAGCTGCCATTGTACAGATATTCTGAAACACAAGGGCACTACTGCTCAAAACTTAGGTGTTTCCCCAGCGGGGGCTGGTGGGCTGGAGAAATTGATATCCCCTGCTACTGGGCCATCATTTCAATCTATAAATATAACCAATATTTAGAAAGCAATTCCAATCATAGTATTGAGGAGGTGGAGAGAAAGTGGGTAATGTTACCTGTCAGCAGTTCATTTTGGCACCAGAAGTGATAATGAAACCTTTCATCTGTGTGTATATGTGGCTGGATTCAAGCAGTTGGGACACTTATCAAAGGGTATGTGCATTTTATTTCTGCCAATAACTTATCTGCACTCTTAGCATATCCCCTTTCTCAGTGAATGTATTAACATCTTGGTTCAAAATGTTCTATTGTCAACGCTATGGTCGTTTGGTGAACACACGAGGAATCCTAAAAATTGCTCAATCGGAAAACCTACGAAATGGAGTTATACTTTTATTTTCAGGTTTACCGTGTTATTTCTTGGCAGTTTATATTCTGTCAATGTAACTTCATAATTAATGCTTTTGATGTTATGATTGCTTACAGTGGCCTGTTGCTAATCCGTTTCCATTAGATGCCAATAATTACCAGTATCGGCAAAGACAGTACAACTGGCTTTAATGGACTAGCACGTGTAAACACAGGAGGGCCTAAATACACACCTACTATTTGTGCTGTGCTTCTGTGAAACCTACCTCTTGTGTTTCTAAGCTGTAGTGCACTGTGGCACCAACTCTACTGGCCTGGGAAATAAAAATACATGGCTAAGACATTGGAAGAATTCAGAGGTAGGTTGCACAACCACATGGTACAAATAATCTGTCCATGCGTGTGTTTGTATGCGTAGCACATTAAAGCTAGACTTATTGGATTTGGTAGTGCTTGCTGGACATGTATTTGAGATATCTAGATTTTACCATTTCTGCCTCCGGCTTACTACAAGGGAGGGCCTATTAAGCAGTGTTGGACCAACTTGTCTGCCACTGGCGGATGAGCGAGTTTGAAAGACAGTTTTTCTTTGATCCCCTCACTCCCCTTGGGACCACAACAGTCACTATACACCCTGCCTTTTTCAAGTTGGCCCATCTGACAGTGCCAGAGTACCCGACAGGCCGGTCCAACTCTGGCATTAATGCAGGATTTTAAATAGAATAAAAAAGTGATCCGTGTTTTTCTGTTCCATCGAGGTGGAGAATTTTGTATCTTAGTTGCAGGATAAAATCAAGTTGTGGTACTGTGGAAGCGCAGAACCACGTTTCTGCTAGTGCAGTAATATCTCAAAAGTCTTGCATGAGAGCTGATCTAAAGTTTAGTTCCAGCAGACATACAGGTCAAAAGGGCAGCTTTGAAGTGATGTGTAGGAGAAGGGTCACTGGTTGAGATGCTGTGGCTCTTCGAAAGCTGCTAGGGCAGATTGAGCTTTGTCTTTATGGTGACTGGCTCTGGACACTGAGGTAATAGGATGTGTTGAGAGATCAGTGAGTACTTGGGTGTGTTCGAGGTAAAGTGCATAGGGGATTGCTGCAAAGCAATCTGGTTTGCATTAGGTCCTTCAGGAGTAGAGATGTCAAATTAAATGCAAAGGGGGCATGGTGAGGTGAGAAGTGCTTGTAAGTTGTAATTAAGTATGAGGTGAAAGCTCAAATGTGTTGTGTGAATCATGTTTTTAATTAATTTAAGTTCTTCTGTGGAGAGGTCATTTGTTTGCTATTATTTTGGCATAGTTGGACAGCGCCAGGAGGTTGGTTGATGGCCTATGCTCTTTTGGGGTAGGGTGATGGCTACCAGGAAGGCTGTGGGTTTTCTTTGACCATGCTAATGACTGTGTGTAGGAGCAGGTTTGACCCCCTGCCTGCTTTAATTATGTTTGCATTATGCGGTCCGATTTTATTCCGAGGGGTATGTGAGTGGTAATGAGGGAAGAGAGAGTAGAGGAAAGATAGCTAGTGGTTCGGCAATACGTAGGCATGGTCTCTGTGCTAACATCTGTAGCCAGCCAAAAAGCTGGATAGATGTTTCACTCGGAAGATTAAATCGTGATCTGCTCATTTTCATACGTATTAATATAAGTGATATTTATATGGCGTTTGCCACCCCCTGACAAGGAATTGAAACGCTTTTCGGTGAGTAGCATGCTACGCCTGAACCCAAAAAGGATTAGTGGTGGTTTAATATAGGAAAAGTGTGTGTTAATTTGAGCAGTGGACACCTGAGCCTGTGGCATAAGCATCGCAGAAGTGCCCACTTCGACACACAGAGAGAACAAGTGAAACATGTGCAGAAGCAGCGCACATTCCTTGCATACACAGGACAGGTAAAGCATTTGCAGCAGCAGTGCAATCTGCACCTGAAGTGTGTATTTTAGGTATGGTTTGTTGACGTGTTGGTGGTGTTTGTTAATTGGTGCATCTGTGATATGTTGGTGTAATGCATGTGTAGTGATTCGAGTTGGTGTAGCGGTGTGAGTTGGTGTTTTTTGGTGAGGTGTGCATTGACCCGGATGTCGTATGTGCATTCGTTGCGTGTATTGATGTGATGGTGTATGTGTAAAGTGGTGCAAGTGATTGTGTAGAATGGTGATTTTGTGCAAATGCATGTTCATGGTGAATTAAAGGCAACCTGTTTGGGGTGACAGCAATTTGGACTCTCCGGGTGTCACTAACTTCGTGGAGAGTGGCAGCCTCGGATGGGCCTGGTGAAGTCAATTTTCCTCCCAAAAGCCCTACTAGAGCCTTTGAAGAAAGATTACCCTAGACAGATCTTGCTCTTGGGTTCCCATTGGTAGATGAGCAGTGCAGACAAATGCATCTGGTTTTAACATAGAGATGCAAAGTCTTATAATGTCTGACCCTGTAGGCGGCCATATGTGGCCTCTTATCAAGTGAGGACATCATATCGAAGAATATCTATTTGAATTTAACGAGGTGAAGAGATACGCAGATTGGTTCATTTCCATAATGTAAGCCTGTATGGCCCACCATCACTATCTACTCTGACCTCGTCCTGCCAGGACATAATTTGAGAGGTAGAGCCAAGGAAGGCAGAGTGAGACACCCGGGAAGTAAGTGTGTTTTAGCACAGATGAATACAACATCCCTACCATTCAGGGGTTATTACACTGATATGGTGGACAGACCTGGCATGCACTGGGCATATACTCCTCATGTACGCCCTACACAGGCTGGGACTATGCAATATTACAAAAAATTAACTTTTCATATTGCAGGTGTAAACACAAGCCCGCGCTGGGGACAGTGTAGCATGATTTTGAAACTACCCTCACGTGCTCTTTCTTCCACTGAAACCAGGCTGTATTACTTTAAAGAGGGTGCAGACCCCCCCCCCCCCCGGGTGAGCGCAGTGTGTGACTGTAACCACCTGCAGGGCAGCAAGGGGACCATCTGGAAGGACCATGTGACCCAAATCCCCCCCCCCCCCCCAAAGCGCCATGTAAGGTGGTGGGTTGCACTAATTGTGCATCACTTCCTATTTGTGCTTCCCAACAGCCTAATTGTCCTTGCACTTACAAAGGTCAAATAGCATGTGTGCTGGGGCAAGGTGTTCCCTCATTTGCATGAGGCATGCACTGAGGCAAATGATGGGACAACTAGTGGAGATCATGTAGGTGCTAAGTGTGCACTGGTGCAATCAAGATCATTAAAGGAGCTGCAACACTGAGTAACAAGGCAGTATGCATGGTGCCAAAAAAGGGCTGCAAATGCCTTTTGCGGCCCCAGACACTTTTATAATACAGTCCTGGACTAATGGTAGTTGCACTAAAAAGGTAAAATTGGTGCACATCAGTTGTAAATTCCGAGAAGTATCGAATTGGTTCAGGACAGGTTCAACCCTGTAGTGTTGTTCCTATTTCCTTTATAGGCTCTGCGCATTGGAATAATATACACTATACCTGTGGCATAGGACTGAGGTCAGTATGCCTCTATCGAGTACATTAAACTTCATTACTTTGTGTGTCAGCTAATTCAGGGGCCACTAGAAACTCATTGAATAAACAAAAAGGGAGTAGTTTCTGGCAACCGCATAAACATGACAACTTTATTTCCCTTAGAATCGAAACATGTCTCAGAATTGTGGAAACAACAGATAACAGTTTCACTCAGTCAATCGTGCATGCTTAGTTTCTTCAGAGTTACACAGAAATAGATAGACGGACGTTTCAATAAAAAGGATTTATTGAACAGTCTTGTTTCTTGTGTAAGAGATATGAGCTGTTACAATTACAAGACATTATGGAAGATATAATTCATACAGTGTAAGCAGTAAGAAGAAATAATACTGCAATAGCATTGTCTTCTAGCTTTGACATATATTCATATACACAAATAACATAGGCTAAAAAGTGGTTACTCGTCTGATGCTTCTAAATAGTTCTACCCCAGTGTACCTAACCTAAGTGGAGTACAAGGTAAGAAGTAGGTGCTGTATTCTATAGTATGGTAAGCTATAGTTTTGCATATGCCAAGAGTCCATCTAGGTTGTAGTCGGCGCCATACCTTAGAATGAGAGAGGTGGGAACCTCTTTCCGGGTCTTAAACTCTAACATCCTGCGAAGGGAGTCAGAACACTGGAAGCTGGATTCTCTGCGAGCAGGGATGACAGCGTCTGGTCAGTGCGTCAGGCGGGGACTCG
Organism: Triturus cristatus; assembly: GCF_964204655.1. Taxonomy (NCBI): domain Eukaryota; kingdom Metazoa; phylum Chordata; class Amphibia; order Caudata; family Salamandridae; genus Triturus; species Triturus cristatus. The sequence continues at coordinate 1,108,183,218 of NC_140592.1, read as the reverse complement.
AATTCCTTCCGAACTTGCCGTGGCGAGCCGTATCGAGCTGTGCAGCCGAGCCATGGTATGCCATGGTAAGGGAAGGTATATTTATACCTAGAAGGTGCTTAGGAATGTTAGCATTGACGTAAAGTTGGGCAGAGGAAGACGTCATGAATAAACCCCTAAGGAATAGTAGTTCATGCATAATAGACGAGTTCTTGGAAAAATCAATAATCCAAGCTAAGGAAAGTCCCAAAGGCTTATGGGTCTGGTTTCTAAGAACTCGTTGTGACGGGATGGACGGATATAGGTGACCATGCCTGTATTTGGATAGCATGGCTAATGTCTAAATCGTTGTTTGGCAGTTTACGATTCTACTCTAGTAAGTCTCCCCATGGCTACCTCCTAGACTAGTTTAATTTTCGTTTTGATTTGGCGTTGGCATCACACGCCCACCCTCTAAAGCTCTTTTCCTTTTTGTCCAGTAGAGTCCATTTCCAATTTCGCGGAATTAACTACCGCTGGATGCCCTCTCGTTATTTAACGTAATGCCCCTATTGGTAAGCGTTTTTGTTCCCTATAATCCCCTCCTTTAATTAATTCTTTTTTCCAACTTGCACATGAGTTTCATCTCGTTTTCCTTTCACGATAGATGGCTGCCCTTTAAACACAACTAGGACAATTTATCATTCCTATTGGCCTTCATTTCTCTGTCAGCCACAGGTAAGCGCCTTACATCGCGCTTTACTCTATTTTTTGCGTTGAATTAGTTGTCCACCCTTACATTTTCTTCATTATTATTTCAGACAATTGATGATCCCCCTCTAAATGTGACGGACCTTATATAATTGATCCACCATTCCCTGCAATTAACTTTGAAGTGGTTTTTGACCACGGACACAGGTACTACTACCCCCTGACTTGCCCTTTACCTTTCATTTTCTGTTTTATAAGTTGTGTTTTCTTTCTGGGCCTTTCTATTCATTATCCTCCCTCTTTCTTCTTACACATAGGTATTTAGAATATTGCAATAACCATAGTCCTGATGATGACCTCAACTTATGGAGGTTGAAACGTCGTCGACCAGACAACATTATTTACGGCTAACTACAGGGTCCTGTGAGACCTTCATGTTTATATGTAAATTACCCATTGTATATAACTCTCCTTGACCTTGAATTTATTTAAATCATTTCGCCGTACCGTGTTGTCACTTCCACACTTTTTGTCACTGCGCCGTTCACTTTTTCACTTCTTTGTCAGTGCATATGTGTTAGTTATGGTTATTTTGAATTGTATATACCTTTTGTGTATCTAATTATTAAATCTGTTCCTTCTCTACCTTGGATCTCTCTTAATTTTGCCCTTCCCTTGATTGAATTATGTATTGATTGGTCCCTTTATTCATTTTCCCTGTTGAGACATTGTTTTTTGTTATTAATGTCTAAATAAGGACTGGGATTCTATGCCTAAATAAGGGCAATGCGAATTGTGCCTATATAAGGACATGATTTAGGAAAACCTATATACGGACATCTAAATCGAAACACAACACCCACTCCACTAACGAATGATCGATAGTACTAAATGCTAAACATTAAAATGCTAAACCTAGAAAATTGAGCACCACATGTTACTAAAAACATTTGTAAAAGCTTACTAAAAACTTTTGCTGGACATGAAACGCAAAGGTGCTGTACATATATTGGAGCAATGTTTCATTCTAAGCATATGTTTGCAGGAAATGCTAAAGGAATGAACATAAATATATACACATGTGATGAAATGGTTCATAATTACAGAAGAAAAGAAAAAGCCATTTCATCTCATGTTAAATAAATGAAATTGTTGTGAAGAATAAGTGACTGTGTCCATGGAAGTGTTCAAAGAAGTCTGTTCTCTATGAATAGTTCTACTTTAAGCATATTACTATGCCATAAAAAGAAAAATTCAAATTTAGAAAAAAAATAATTAATTGTATGAATAAAATTCCAAGTCTTTGTTTTGAAAAATGAAGGCCAAATTCATAGATTTCCCGGCAAGCTGTGAGCCAAATCAAAAGTCCGTGTAAGGGGCTGGTGAAAACATGAAATCCTCTATTCCTATAGACAAAAGATCATCTACCAATGTCGGTGATAGTTGGAATATCTCGTTTAGAAGATTAACTGCACATAGATGTGAAGCATCGCCTGTAGCAATGTTCCTTTCCGATAATACCTGTGTACCCGTTGATCCGTCTCGTACCTCAGCAGTAGGATGTTGCGTCTGTGAGATCTCAATGAATGCCGTTATCAGGATTGGTAGCCTCTGGGGACAACACAGAGCATGGGCCGTTATCGTGTCCAGCAGAGTATCGATATCCGTTGGCATGACTGATGGGAGTGTTAGACAGATGTCTAGCACGCATTCTTCACCGCAAAGCAGGCAGCGTAGAACAGGTAAGATGCAACCTTGCCAGATTGGTCTGAATGACAGAAACCATGTGGTATTTAATTCTCGTAGACGAGGTAAGCCCAAAAGTTATACTATCCGCTCATGACACTTCCTTTCCAGGAGAGCTTTCTCCAAGGTGCTGGGAGTGACGCTGGTGGATTGGCTTGCCATAGCGTAGTAGTAGGAATAAAAACAGGATTCCTGCAACGAGTGCTAGAATTAGCGGCAGGCCACCAAACACCGAGTGCATGAAGTTTGGAATGATTCCGAGGACTGCTTGAAAAGGTGTTAACAGTCCTGAACATATGGTCTTAAATACATTCACAATTCCGCTTATATCAGACATGTTTAAGATACGTCCCAACATTTCTGTGAAATGTGTAGGGCAGTTTGTACCTAACAGAGCCTGTATCTCAGCCGAAGTCCTTGCAATTTGTAGATCATAGGTTTCTTTGGCCGAGGTCAATGGCACGGTTTGTTGTTAAAAGAATGGCTTTCATTCTGCTTAAAGTATCAATTTGTATAGAAGAGATGTTCAGCGAAGGCCATAAAGGCGACTCCCTGACTGTGTCTATTTGGGGGAATAAAACTTGCATTCCTACCTGTTTCTTCACAGCACCGCGCGGAGATACACCTTCGGGTGTGATGCCGGCGCGTTACAAGCCCATAAATAAATAAATAAATAAATTCAGCAAGTGACCCTGGACCCAACTGTTACCAGATATGGGATGCTTGGCAAAATGCAACAACAGCTCTGATCATTCAACATGAGGTAACTCCACTTGAAAGTTGGCCAAACGTTGGATTAATCACAGCAGCTGGTGAACCTTGCAGGTGGCAGGATACATTTGCAGCAGAACCGCTACAGGCCCCGTGTAAACTAATATCCCGACATATGAGTGAACCGCTCAGTGCATTTTCACAGTGTGTACTGCTAAGAAACACTTCACGCCCCCCACTCCAACGTGTGTGTGTAAGGTAAATCCCAGGATGTCTTGATGTATTCTTTACCCAACCTTTCATATTTGCCTGATTGCATTTGTTTGAGGTAATACTGAAAATGGAAAGTTGTAACAGGCAGAGTTATTTTGCCATGAATTATCCATTCTGTAGCTGGTACTTCTACTACCGAAATTGCAATTTTTCCAGTTTTTCAATGCTCAGCATTGTATACTTTGCTCCCCTTTGTGCCAGTTCGATCTGTTTATCAGTGAGATTGTATTCTGAAAACAGAGACGAAGTGTTGATGAAACGCCAAGGCACATAGCCTGCACGCAAGTTTTGTAGCATCCAGTCTGACAGAATAGAACGTAATTGAGACTGGCCTTGTCGCAGCAGGACCAAATCTTGTTCCACAATGTCTATAGCAGAGGATACAATGTTGCCCAGTGAATATATCCTGGATGACAGTCGTTAACCCATTGTGGACCACAGCAAGAGATTTCTCTAAATTAATACGATCAATTTCTCGTATTCTTTCTGCGGCATCTGCTTGGGTAACCTTCCATATTTCATTCTAAGCAGCATAGATGCCGGCATATAAGAAATGTTTTTGACGTGGTGTTCTTGGACCTAGCAAGAAATCCCTAAGGTCTGCGTCTTCTTTAAGTAAAGATAAGTGTTGTTTCACATCATCTAGTGTAGATTTCTGTAGCCAATCAAGGCATCATTTTCCTACACTCTGTTGTTACTACCCCTGAATGCTGTCTTTGAACATAACGTGGGTCTGGCCTATTGATTGTAAAACCCTGTATTCTGGTCAGAAATCTTTCTTGACAGATGTTTGTGTCTGCGGACGAGAGCAACCATTTTTTCCATTCAGGATCTGATCTGTTGCTTTGTAAAATAGTATGTATGTCGACCTCCACCCCTCCCCCCCCTTTTGTAGTGCTATTACTTGCAGGTGTTGGTATGGACGGTGTGTTCATGTCTTTGATCTTGGCTAACCCAAGGCAAGACGATTGTTGGACAGTGTCATTCAAAAACATTATTTGCTGAGGGATGATGCAGGCTCTAAACAAAGCTTCTATCCCCTGCACTTGCCAATCTTTTGTACCCCAGACAGATTTTGTGTCAATTGTGTCTTTCCAAAAGCCAAAACTCTGTCTAGAAAGTTGGGCAATAAAGGCTGCAGAATAAATCTGTTTTGTATTAGTCAACATATTTTTCGTTCCTGTTTTGTTCACATTTTTGAAGTAAATCGTTTCTGGATTGGATGTATTGTACCCTGAAAAATATAGAAACTTCATTGCCAATGTTTTTGAGCTACCCCATGGTGGTGTAGGATAATGTTCCCATTGGTTATACATAAATACATTTCTAGGTGTTGCAGATCTATGCAAGAAATGATTACCATAGTGGTTGTAACACTAAAGCTGTTCATAGTCTGTTGAACCCTCTAAGTATTCATGGTTAGAGAATGCAGCAGACCTTTCTAGATCAGACATCATGTTATTAACAGTCTCAAAGTCCCAATCATCAGAATAGGTACTGGAGGTAATAAAGTCACTTAATGAAATTTTAAATAAGCGTGGAATCTTCAAAAGTTCTGACGGGCCAAATATTCATAATCTGTTTTGTCCCAAACTATACCATCTTGTATAGGAGCGGCTGTGATGTTCACTGCTGACAAGTCTCTTGCTTCATGATGGGATGATTTGTGTGGTTTCAAAAGTAAGTCCACATTTTTACTTTCTGTGTCCAAGTGAATATATCTTCCATTTATCAGCATGCTCAGAGTCATTACTAAAGTTAGCCAAAGCAGAAAGAAAAGTATATTCCAGAAATAATCCATAGTTCAATCCATGGTGAAACCAGATAAGTCTTTTTCAGGAGATGAAAAAAGTCTTGTGCTCGTTCTTTGAAAGTTCTTTTGGCTGGCGTTGTTTCAGGTTCACTTGGATCCTCAGAAAACGTATCAAAGTTAATGAAATAGCCAGAGGCAGTTCTGTCAATAGTTGAAATTGCATCAGGATTCATTGAAATCGCTGGCACCAGTTGATCACGTGTTACGTTGGTGTAGACAGGTGTATCAGGACGAACTGTTATTTGGGTTTCAAGAGGAATGACTTCCATAGCATTGTTGCTTAGTCCTTCATTTCTTACTGCTTACTCCTCGATTGTGATGAGTCTTTCAGTTTGAACCTCTTGGATAGTAGCTAGAGGAGTGCGTCTGCTACTTGGTCGGAGTCCACAAGGCCTACTGCTTAGTATTGGCCACATAGTGCGGTTTGATGAGGTCAATTGACACAAAGGGGCGGCAGAAGTACTGTTCTGATCCATGGATGGCTAGGACAGGTACTGGTTGTCTGTAAGAAGGCCCAAATGCCTTCTTGTCCACGATCTTCTCTCTGACTAGATCCCCAAGCTTTGGGATCCAGACAGGCCTCGCTGAGACGGCTGGAATTTCCCCAGTGGTGGTTGGCTTCTGGAACACGTTGCTTTGTTTCAATCTTAGTTCATTTAAGTACTGTAAAACAGCCAAACGATCTTTGATATCAAATGGTTTATTTTCCACCACTGTGCCTTTACACTCGAGATCTGGAACCCACATTCTTGTCCCAAATAGGACTTCATATGGAGTGACACCTCCCCCCCCCCCCCCCCCCCCCCCCGAGAACTGCTTGGCAAATTATTTTGATGTAGTTTTTTAAAATTATTATTATATTTTATTGCTTTTTAAGATCACAGAGAAAAATAACAGACTTACAGTAAACCAAAAGCCATATAACACCGGTATGGGTCACTGATATCAAATGCAAACATGGCGTCGACAATAACAGTACAGAGCATGGCGACATTTAGAGGAGGGGCAGGTGAGGGTCATATGACACAGCAATCATAGAAACAATACACCAGCAGTGGGATAATCAGGCGGGGACAATTCCATGCTTACGACTGCTAATGGGTTGGAAGTTATAGGAGAATACCTTGAAAATTGCATCTGCAGTTCAAGACATTAATAATACAGGGAATTCACACAGTTGTTGTTAAATCCTCAAGAATATCAACTGTAGTTTGATGAGCGGCCTGATATTGAGCAAACATACCCCAAAAACTCTTTGGGTGGTTGCAAGGAGGGAGCATTTTGTTATACACATCAGATTGGGTGTTACAATAAACCATGTTGTGTTCCCACTCTGCCACTGTGGGCACAGGGCCCCTCATCCAACGCATCGCTAGCCGACGCTTGGCGAGAAGGAGACCCATTGCCACCAATTTGCATGTAGCTTTCTTAAGGGGTTTAATGTATCCTAGGAGCGCCAGTAGGGGATCCGGAGCAAGGGATAACACAAGTATGTCATCCAGCTTCCGGAAAATTGTTTCCCAATAATGTAGCACTTGTGGACACTGCCATGCCTGATGAAAAAACCAGCGTGCGGCGCAAGACACCTCTCACAATTGTCAGTGTCCCTCAGACCATACCCAAAGAGCCGTAAAGGGGAATAATGAACTCTATTTAAAATGGGCTAGACGGTGACGGCCATTGATAGATAACTTACGGGTAACCTCACAACAATAAAACCAGATGTCATCTGTGATGGGAACACCTATATCTGATTGCCAGGCTTGTCTAACCTTGCTGAGGGAGGACATCTTCGCGTCCAGGGCTAAGGTGTATAACTTGGAGATGATCTTACGTGGGGACTGAGCACTCAGCAGAGCTGTCAAAGGAGGAATGACCAAGGGCTACTGTAAGTTGTCTCCTAGTATTGCCCGTAAAGCGTGTCTGGTTCTGAAGAAGTGGAATCTGGTGAGGGCTGAATGTACACTATCTGTGCCCGCTATCTCCTCCCACGTGCCCAATCGCCTGTGCCGGAAAAGGTCACCCATGTTATCTATACGTAATTTGTTTAGGGAATCCAGGGCCCCTTTCTCTGAGCTAAGCGCGAACCATTGGCACCATTCAACATGCATTCGTGGCAAATATAATTGCGCCCCATCGTACAGCCTTAGTAACGCATTTCACGTGTGAACAACATATTTAATCGAGTCCAGTATACCACTGCATCTTGTTGAGGGTCTGTGTTAGGAGGCGAGGCAAAGAGTGAGGGACAGCCGTAACCCTTTCAATGTGGAGATGAGGCAAATCATAAGGACCATGCACCCAGCTAAGGGTATGATAGGCCTGTGCGGCCCTGTAATACAATTCAAAATTCGGGGCATTAAGTCCGCTGGCGGTCTATGGGAGCATGAGTGTCCAGCCCACGCTAATTTGATCATCAGGGACCGGAGTTCGCGAAACAGTCGTTGGGGGACCACTATGGGGATATTAAGAAATAGGAAGAGTAGGCAAGGAAGAAAAAAACATTTTCATCAAAGAAACTGCCGGCCAAGGACAATGGAAGTCGTATCCATCTATCTATGTCATCCCCTATCTTATCTATTAATTTACCATAATTAGCTTTAATTACCTCGTCAACATCGGGGTGAACCTGGGTGCCTAGCTAGCGTACCGGTTCAGTGGTCCATTGTAGTGGGAAATCAAACGGAAACTGCACTGTGGAAGGCGTCAACGGGAACAATATAGATTTATCCCAATTAATCTTTAGGTGGGAAAGACCACCAAAGCGTAGCACCTCGCATATCACAGGGGGTAGGTGGGTCTCGGGTCTCTGATGTATAAAAGTGTGTCGTCTGCGTAAGCAGAGACAATGAGATTATAATGAGGAAACCGAAGACCTCTATGACTGATATTCCCGTAGTGCCCACAACAGAGGCTCAACAGCAACTGCATACAACAACGGGGACAGTGGGCACCCTTTCCTTGTGCCCCGCCGGATTGAAAACGGGGCGGAGACCACCGCTCCAGTGCGAACCCGAGCCACTGAGGAGTTATATAACACCGATAACAGTTGCAGAAACACCTCACCGACCCCCATTAGACGCTGCACAGCATAAATAAATTGCCATTCGACGGAATCGAAAGCCTTCTCGGCATTTTAAAACCCGTGGCGGCTTTGACCTCCGGCGGACATGCTGCAGTGCTCCAAATACCGTGCAGAGATTATGTGAGAGCGTGCGACTCGGGATGAACCCTGCCTGTTTAGGACCAATAAGCTGGGGGAGAAGTGGCGAGAGACGATTGGCTAAAACTTTCACGAACAGCTTAGTGTCCACATTGATTAATGAGAACGGACGATAGGAGGGGCACCTATGGGGGTCTTTATTGGGTTTTAAAAGAGTAATGATTAACGCCTCTCACATAGATGGAGGCATAATGCCGTTCGCAGCCATCTCATGAAATAGAGATATTAGATGCGGAATTAGGTGATCACTAAAGGCTTTATAAAAGGTAACCGTGAGGCCATCCAGCCCAGGGCCGCTACCCTCACGCATCAAACCCAGAGCAAGACGAACCTCCGCCACTTCAATAGGCCACATCAAAAACTCTCTCTGCCAGTTCTGTAACCAGGGAAGCTGTATATATTCCAGGTAGTTAGTGATATCGTCATCACTCGGAGCGAGTTTAGAGCTATACAGCTCCTGGAAAATGAGAACAGAACTGAGCATTAATGTCAGTGTGTAGTGTCAGGCGTGACCCATCGTCCCCCTCCACCTCGACGATACCGCCGGTGTCAAGGCGATGGCGTGCCATTGCCGCCAGAACTGAGCCAGGCCGGTCAGTCTTGCTATAAGCACTGGCGGAAGCGTATTTGCCCATGTGTTTGACCTCGCTATCAGCCGCCTCATGAAATTCGGCCAGTGTGGCCTTTAGTGTTTCGAGCAACTCGGTGTCGTTGGTATATTGTAGGTGTGTCTCTAAATCCGACAGATGAGTCTCCAACAGGGCAAGATGATCGCGAATAGCGCTGAGCACGCCCGCATGTTTACTAATGACTATCCCTCTAATGAAGACTTGAAACGCCTCCCACACTGTGGTAAAGGAGTCAAACGATCCCACGTTGGTCTCGAAATACTCAGAGATTGCATCACGCATCTCCGAATGAAAAACAGAGTCCAACAATGAATAGGGCAGGAACAGCCACAAAAACGGGGGAGGGGAAGGTGAGGGAACCGCAACAGTGACCGTGATAGGGGAGTGATCTGAGAAAGAGCGCGCTAGGACTGAACAATCCAGCACCTTGGGTAATAGGGATTGTGAGATAAAACAGTAGTCAATGCGCGTGTGAATGTCATACTGCGCAGAATAATGTGTGTACCCACCACGGGCATTGGAGCAAGAATGCCAGACATCTGCCATCTGTAGCTGTAAGGCAATGTCCTGCACCACCCTCGCCGAAGCCGAGAGAGGACGATTAGGGCCCTTGGAGCGGTCAAGAGTCGTGTCCATTATATAGTTAAAATCTCCACCCCAGAATATCGGTAGAGCACAGCGATCTTTAAATAGAGCAAAGAGGGAAAGGTAAAACCCGGGATCATCATAATTCGGACCGTAGGAGTTAACCAACAAGAATTCCCATTGTGGACTATAACATCGAAACATACCAAACCTGTCTGCGAGTAATGGTTCTAATCTGAACCCAGCCTTTGGGTTTAGCCAAGTCAATACACCCCTAGCGCGGGCAGTGAAACAAGCCACATGTGAGACCCCTGCTAACTTTCTACCAGTGAGGAGCGCAGAGCCCGGGAGCAGGTGTGTCTCTTGAAGCAGTGCCACATCAACCTCCTTTCGCTTCTGGTAGGCGACAATTTTCCTCACCTTACGGTGGTCATTTAAACCGCGGACATTCCATGTCATAAGGGTCACACTTTTGGGCAGTTTGAGCCCGGTTCGAGGCTCACTCATGTCGAAAACCACTGTATACAATGTGATCCAAACCCACCGCCCCACCATTCTCTGCTTCGACCATAGAGACGTCATTTGTGCACGTGACTCATAAAAAAAGGGAAAAGATTAAAAAAGATGAAACCCCTAGAACAGGCCTCCCCCCTCCCACGCACTGGACCCCCCACCATGCAGTGGCAAACCACCCCCCCAAGAACCTTGAGAAACAAAAGGACCATGATGGAATCCCATCTAAAAAATCACAAAAAAACACCAAAACAAGAAGTGTAACAGTGGGTAACGCAGTGGGGCAGATGTTACCCAGCAATACAAACTGTACCAACCCCCGCCATAGCACCGCCTACAGAATATAGGAAAACTCCTTAGTTGCCTGACAAAGGACAGTATGTCAGTAACACATATCAAAGAAAGCTGTGCCATGTTGTCAACAACAGCATACTAAGTATACACCACTGCAAAATATAATATCAAACTGTGATCCCGCAATCCAGGGGCAGGTCCAATGGCAGGGAACGGAAGTGTTAAAAGTAAACTGACCTAGAGTTAGCACACAACATCTGTGGTAACGAGGAATATTGGTCAAGTTGCAAGACATAAGGGGGGTGCATTGAGAACATTATGGCTGTACAGAGCTATTACAAAGGAAGAAACAAAGCATTCTTGCATTTATAGAATGACAACAGTATTTCAGTCATTGTTGTCAAGATTACCAGGTGTCTCATGCAATATGGAAGAGTCACTCCGGTCCTTCGCATGTTTGCCAGCTTTCTCCCAGTCACGGAATGCTTTCTGCAGTGACTGCGGATCAGAATACACCCTGGGTTTACCATCAAATAGAACCCTGAGACATGCTGGATATAACATAGCGTACTCGATGTGGTGGTCACGTAATTTCCGCTTCAAAGGGACGAACCGACGCCTGACTTCCTGTACTTTGAGAGTAAAGTCCGGGAATAGGGAGATGGAAGAGCCTTCATATTGCAAAGTGCCCAGCTCTCATGCCTTACGCAGCGCAGCATCCCTGTCTCGATAGTTTAGAAGTTTCACTATTATAGGCCGAGGCAGGGCACCCAGCTGGGGGCGAGGGCCAAGCAATCGATGTGCTCTCTTAACGACAAAAAAAATGGGAAAGGTGTCTGCTCCTAGAAGGGTGGTCAAGAGCTTTTCGACGAATGTTTACATGTTTCCAGTCGCCATAGATTCCGCCTGGTCTGTAATGCAGAGGTTACTGCGACGCGAGCGGGCCTCCAAGTCCTCAGCCCGATCCTGTAACGCAGCCAGTGTGCGCTCAACTCGCTTTTGTGTGCCATCAGAGTCCGTTTGGGCCTCCTCCTTTTCCGCTATGTGATGCTCCGCCATGTTTATACGTTCTGCATTCTTATCGACCCTTTTGGACATCCAGTCCATTCTGTAGGCCAGTGCATCGATCTTAGAGTCAATGGCTGTGAGACCCTTTTGCATAGTCGCAATAATCTGTTTGATATCACTCACTGGGTCGTCTGGAGGAGCCTCCGATTCAGGAAGCATAGTGTCTGCTGCATCCTCATGGCGCCGGGACTTACAGTGCTTAAAGGTGAGCTTAGGTTGGGACTTGTCAGGCTTCCCCATCCCTAGATCCGCACTCCAGAGGAGCACACTGGGCCCGGCAGCAACCGGGGGCGGAGGAGGCCGCAATGCTAGGCCAGCAGGGACCACGAGGAACCCACCACGAGGAGAGGAGGATCAGTGGCAAACTCTATGATGATCTAACCAGGGTGGGAGGGCAATGTAGGGCATGCGGCCATGCAGAAGCGACGGCAATTTTTAACACACAGCTGCACCAGGAGTCAGCAGCAGCCAAACGGGGAAATGCAGCACCCACCGCCAATCCCAGTGCCAGGCGTGAAGGACGCTTATGGGACAGAATGGAGCACACCCCTGATTCGGGGGGGGGGGGGGGGGGGGTGCACAGGTGCAGGGCCGGGCTTCGCCTCCAAGAGGAAGAGAGTCCACGCCTCAGGCAGTCCCTCAGGGTCAAAGCGGGCAGTAGGAAAGGAGGTGAGGTGCGGTGCAGGAGGAGATGTACAGCGTCCCAGGGAGCAGGAACAGGCCTGATTACCCCTCAGCCTAACGCAGGACGCACCACCTCTGCAGCAGCCCCTGCAGCCGTCAATCCCAGCACTACAGTCGCAAGGGAACACTGTCCAGGTCGGACAGATCGGGCCACCCCAGGACACATCAGAGCAGTAGGGGCCACGCCGTTCCCCAGGCGCCGACGCAGCCAACAATCAGAGCGCCTCACCTTACCTCCAGATATGCGTTCCGTGGTCCTCAGATCACCAGGGGGCCCAGCACAGATCGGCGGCCAGAGCGATGAGGCAGCCAGCCATCACGGGTCAAGCCAGAACCACCGGGTAAAGGACAGTCCGCAGGCTTCTTCCACAAGCGCGCGGGCAGTAGGCCGCACCGCGTCACTCGCGGGCTTCAGCGACGCAGCAGAAAGTAGCGGAGAGAATTACAGCCTCGGGCAAAGCAAGTGATCCAGAGGGCAAATCCCTGGCAGCAGCGTCGATTTGAAGCAGGGAGTAACAGGATATTTGCCGGATTAGTGTAGTGTGTGGCGGATCTCTATATCGGAGCGGCCATTTCCCAGCCGGGCAAGCTCTGCCCCAACTTCTTGGCAAATTATTTAATGAGCGTTGGACCCCATAAAGATGTTTGACCCACCCATCACCCGAACCTAATACCCTAGCTGTTATAGACTGCTTTATGTCCCGGTTTTTCCTTTCCACAACGGAATTTCCCACAGGATGGAATGGAGAGGAGTACCGCAATGCAGCGCCCAAACTGGCCATGGCTTCTTTGTAAGCCCAAGAGCTAAACGCAGGGCCCTGGTCAGAGTGTAGTGTTCCTATTGCGTATGTGCCGATAAAGACTTGCAAATCTTTTATAACAGTTCGAGCGTCAGCTGAGCGCTGAGGCCACATCCATAGGAACCTTGAGCACGAATCCACTGCGACCATGATATATTTATAGGTACCATCCCTTTGCAAGGGACCGCAGTGATCCAGGTAAACACAAGCTAAATGTTTATCTGAAATTAACAGGGGTGTCTGCGCAGGACGTTTCACTGTAGAGACTTTCATCTGTTGGCATATTTCACATTCCAAAACATAGTTTTTGGTCTGTTTCCTAATGCCGGGCCACCAATATCTTTGTTTTAATAACGATACTGTGGCAGAAACACCTGCATGGGCAGAGGCTATCCCTTCATGTGCTGCTAGGATTAGTCCTAATCTACGTTTCATGTTTGGAATTACTCTATCCCCCACTCAAGGGATTTGAGCAAACAGAACGTTGTTCGCATCAATTACATACGAGTATTTGAGTGGAAATTTCTTAGGTAACGCTGCACCATTGCCTTTGCTTGATGCATTGACAGCCAACAATATCTCACTGTCTATTCTCGTTTTTGAACGAGTAATCGCAGCTACGGAAACCATTTGCACAGCCCCCTTCGCAGCTTCGTCAGCCAATGAATTCCCTGCAACGTGAACGCCATCACGTTGATGATTCAGCATGTGTATCACAGGAGTGTTTTGTAGTCCGTTTCGCAACTGAACTACTTGTTCCCAAAGCGTTTTATGCTTGATTGTGCCACCTTTTGCATCTTTGAAACCATTTTGAAGCCAATTCTGTAAATATTCATTGTATGCTTGAACACAGTAAAAAGAATTGCACACTATAAGTTTTGGGAATTCGCGATCCGTATTTTTAAGTGCCAATTTGAATGCTTGTAGTTCAGCTCGCTGAGCTGTACAATCTCCTTGAGATTGTGTTTTAGTGACCATTGATCGGAATTTACCATTGCGCATGCAACCTTTAACGATTGTGCACGCTGCACTGTAAGCTTGCTTACTTTCCGTAGCGGGTTGTGCTGATCCGTCAGTATAAATTATACATTTGTACTGATCAAGTGGGAGAATCTCAATAGGCAGAGTACATTCATGTTCATATTGCAGAAATGCTTGTGTTTTTAAATAAGGATCAAAAACATATTCAACATCAGTTGCAGCAAGAGAATTAACCCATTGTATCTATCATGGATGTAAAGCTTTTGCATTTGGAATGCTCGCTTTTGTAACTGCCTCTAAGACTGGTACCGGAGTCACGACAATAATGCGTTTCCCCTGAGCTAGAGCTCTTTTGCTACAGCGGTTTGAACTGCTGTCAGAAGTTTTTTCTGTCGAAGTGAAGTGCATTTCCGCTTGTGTATACAAATGTGAGATGTATGCAATTGGTACTTTTTCACCTTCATTAATAGTTAAGTAGGTGAATCCGCATTGACCCGAAATTATTCGGATCACTAAATTGCGTGTATTTACGCGTGTTTGTAAGTGATTTGTTGCTAACATATCAGCTTGAAGTGATCGCAGGATATCTGTGTGTTCCTGTGTCCAATTTTTGATTTTGAAATCAGGTTTGATTAATTCGTAGAGAGGTTTAACCCTTTCTGCGTAATTTAGAATGTAAGTTCTTCCAAAATTCAGGAAACCTAGAATCTACTAAGTTTTTCAGCGTTTTTGGAGGTTGGAGCAGTGCACATTTTTCTAAAAAGTTAGCTGCCAGGCTTTTGCCTTCCCTTGAAAGCTCATATCCTAGGAAAAGGACATTGATATGGGCAATTCTGGATTTTTAAGTTGAATTTATAGCCCTCAGAGGCGAAGCCCAGTATAATGGTATTCACCCTGTTCAAGTGCCTATCCAGGTCATCGTCCGTCAGATAGATGTCATCGACATATGACAATGCCTCGTCATCATAAATTTGTAGTAACTCTGTTACTCTTGCTGAGAATAACCCCGGGCTGTTCTTGAACTCCTGAGGGTGTTGACAAAAGTAATGCTGGATCCCCATTATTGAGAAAGCTGTCAAGTAACTACTTTCAGGTGCTATGTTTTGACAAAAGAAACCATTTGAAATGTCTAATGTGGTTTTATATTTTTTACGCACAATGTTATTAATTGATGCTGTACTGTGTGCATTTTGCACTGCAAATGTCTTAGAACAAGTGTTCAGATGTCTATAATCCAAAACTAGACGATATGTATTGTCTGGTTTGGAAACAGGAAACAAAGGATTGTTCTTTGATGAGGTGCATGGTTCAATCCCCCCTTGGTATTCAAGTTGATCTAAGATCTCCCTGACCTGTGTTTTTAGCTTCTTGTTTAATTGGGTACTGCCTTTGTGCAGTAGGTTGATTTTTCAACTGTATCTTGTGGTGAGGCGAGTCCTCATCCCATCCGTCTTGATTTTTGTATAATGCTGGGGCCTGGGCAACTGCCCATTTCCTGGCATAGGTATATTTTAAATGTACTGGAACATGGTTGGAGAAGGCTGGCATAATGATGTCTTCGAATCTGTAATGGCCCGCAACTTGCAGGTCATAGCGAGTTGCACAGCTGTATACACTATAGTGTTCCAAATAATCCACTTTTACCATAGTTATGCCAACTTTTAACAATTTTATTTCCAAGTTTTGTCCAAATCTCATTGTCACGCCAAAGTTCCGAAATTCATTAAACTTCTGCGTTACATTACTACATGATTGCCTATCCGGGCCTAAACATGAGTTTTGTTTGAATCTCGAGTCTTCAATATGGTATTCGAGTTACATCACACCCAATGCATTTCGGTAATCAACCTTCGTCAGGGGTATCTATGATATAAACATACACATATGTCGTCACTTATTTTAAACATTGCACAGTAACTCATGATAAGCTTTGCATGATATGCCCACTTTAAATGTAAACAAAAACACCCCGTTACCAACACATCTCTAATCCCCCCCCATCTATTCCGTGCTCATAATAATCATACCGCAACATGGTAACTGAAATCAATAAATCCCAAACCTCCCAACTCCTGCTTACAACATGAATCAAACCACCCCCAAAAAAACTGTGACCTACCCAGTCTTATAACTTTAAAACCTCCCGATGTTATCCCCTCTTTCACATAAATCAGCGTCTACAAACCCTCTTCCTCCTCATGCCCTGACGGGTCATAGTTTATCCCCATATTGCTCTCGTGCGTACCTGATGTAAACCTGCCACAGAACTACCTCCATATCTGATCTTCATTTTACCCGTCCGCCAAAAAACCACTCTATTTAAAGTTACCTGACCACCTGTAACTCATTAGTGCAATCCATCATGTGTCAATGTAACCCCAAATTCAGGTGGCCAGTCCTGTTCTGCTAGAAGTATATCATAACCCCTTGAAAGTTTCTTCCAAAAGAGTGCTTTCACTTTTCTTGGTATGTCTCCCTCCATCCGGAGTGTTATTTCATATAACCTTTGTGGAGTACTAACCCTGGTGTCTACAGTCTCAACTGTGATTTACTCATTCAAGTCCACTATCTCCAGAAGTTCCTTCAGATTCTGGCGAGCTATTGTTACTTCTGCTGCACCAGCCAGCATTGTCTGAGACCATTCTCCGTTCTTGAGTTGTGTTCTCAGAATTCTCGACATGTCTGATCTTCAGAACTGCTACCTTCTTCTTAGTGAATTAAGGTTTTGGTTTGTTTTTGTGAACGTGTTGATCGTCTTTGGACTTCACGCGTTCTTCTTTGTGATCTGGCCGTCCTCTTCTTTCAGATGTCTGTGACGATATCTGAAAGGTACGAGAGGAGCGTGTATCACTATGCTGATATCTGTCAGGTTTTCTCATATTATCCCTATTCCTGAGGTTATTCCTCCTTTCAGAGGGCTGCTTTTGAGGAGACCTACCTCGGGATTGAGAACGTTTCGCCTTTGAATGTTATATGTTATTTTCCCACTTCTTTTTAGAATATGTAGGATTGTGTTTAATAGAGTCCTTCTCAGGACCTTCAGACAGTTGTGGTTTAACAGTATAATTCTATTAATTATTGTATTTGATTAAGTAATTCCTCATCTGACATTGCTTCTATATCAGGATGAGGTGTGTAGCCGGCTAAAATCGGCCATGTTTCTCCTGGTCTACCTAGTGGACCGGGCCTGGTAATGTGATTGTAATGTTTTAGGGCACCTTTAAACCAGAGATTATGCTCCTGGTATGTGAGTGGAATTTCAAAATCCTCGAAAGGAATATATTCCTCAGGTGGTTCATCTTCTTTGTAGAAGTGAAACATTTTTGTTACTGGATTTGATTCTGGGAATACTATCCATGAATAGAATACCTCTGTCTGAATAGATTTGTGTGCTTCTATCACGAAAACTGCTCTACCACCTCTTGGTGTTAGGCCATGTTTTATAAGTTTTAGAGTGATGGCTCTCCTTAAATTTGGATGGATGTTTATAACCCCCTCATCGGTTTCATTTACACCTGTAAGATTAAAAGCTGTTCCGACTGGGTCAGCCGCAGCTACACCGTTCTCGGTGTTAGTATCCCTGTTAAGGGACATTGTTTCTGAAAAATGTAGAACAAGTTTCTAGGAAACAAAGATAAGGTGCACAATATTTTGGAACACTGTATCCTTCAACGGTGAACAAAACCAAACAGCTAATACATAGGATTTTCGTCTTACTCAGCTATGGCGGATATTAACCCTACCCATTCCAGACGTCTTATAGAGTATTAGGAGTAGGGGTCTCTGGGAAAAGCACGACTGAGTTACTTCAGTATCTAGCGTTAAATTTGTGCCTTACCAAACATGTTGGGCACCATGTAGTGTAGTTTCTATTTCCCTTATAGGCTCTGCGCATTGAGATAATATACACTATAGTTATGGCATAGGACTGAGGTCAGTATGCCTCTATCGAGTACAATAGACTTAATTACTTTGTGTGCCAGCTAACTCAGAGCCCACTAGAAACTCCTTGAATAAACAGGAAGGGAGTAGTTTCTGGCAACCGCATAAACATGACAACTTTGTTTACCTTAGAATCGGAACATGTCTCAGAATCGTGGAAACAACAGATAACAGTTTCACTCAGTCAATCGTGCATGCTTAGTTTCTTCAGAGTTACACAGAAATAGATAGACTGGCATTTCAATAAAAAGGATTTATTGAATAGTCTTGTTTCTCATGTAAGAGATATGAGCTGTTACAATTGCAAGACAGTATGCAAGATATAATACGTACAGCGTAAGCAGTAAGAAGAAATAATACTGCAATAGCATTGTCTTCTAGCTATGACATATATTCATATACGCATACATAAATAACATAGGCTTAAAAGTGGATACAGGTCTGATGCTTCTAAATAGTTCTACCCCGTGTACCTAACCTAAGTGTAGTACAAGGTAAGAAGTAGGTGCTGTATTCTATAATATGGTAAGCTACAGTTTTGCATATGCCAAGAGTCCCTCTAGGTTCTAGTCCGCTCCATACCGTAGAATGAGAGAGGTGGGAATCTCTTTCCGGGTCTCAAACTCTAACACCCCGCGAAGGGACTCAGAACACTGGAAGCTGGATTCTCTGCGAGCAGGGATGACAGCGTCTGGTCAGTGCGTCAGGCTGGGACTCGAATTCCTTCTGAACTTGCCGTGGCGAGCCGTATCGAGCTGTGCAGCCAAACCGTAGTTTGCCATGGTAAGGAAAGGTATATTTATACCTGGAAGGTGCTAAGGAATGTTAGCATTGATGTAAAGTCGGGCAGAGGAAGACGTCATGAATGAACCCATAAGGAATAGTAGTTCATGCATAATAGATGAGTTCTTGGAGAAATCAATAATCCAAGCTAGGGAAAGTCCCAAAGGCTTAAGGGTCTGGTTTCTAAGAACTCGTTGTGACGGGATGGACGGATATAGGTGACCATGCCTGTATTTGGATAGCATGGCTAATGCTTAAATAAGGACTGGGATTCTATTCCTAATTAAGGGCAACGTGAATTGTGCCTATATAAGGACATGATTTAGGAAAACCTATATACGGACATCTAAATCAAACACAACACCCACTCCACACTCCACTAACGAATGATCGATAGTACTAAATGCTAAACATTAAAATGCTAAACATAGAAAATTGAGCACCACATGTTGCTAAAACATTTGTAAAAGCATACTAAAAACCTTTGCTGGACATAAAACGCAAAGGTGCTGTACATATATTAGAGCAATGTTTCATTCTAAGCATATGTTTACAGGAAATGCTAAAGGAATGAACATAAATATATACACATATGATGAAATGGTTCATAATTACAGAAGAAAAGAGAAAGCCATTTCATCTCTTGTTACATAAATGAAATTGTTGTGAATAATAGGTGACAATGTGTCTCTGGAAGTGTTCAAAGAAGTCTGTTCTCTATGAATAGTTCTACTTTAAGCATATTACTTTGCCATAAAAAGAAAAATTCAAATTTAGATTTTTTTTTTAATTATATGAAAAAAGTTCCAAGGATTGTCTTTGTTTTGAAAAATGAAGGTCAAATTCATAGCTTTCCCGGTACACTGTGAGCTGAATCAAAAGTCAGTGTAAGGGGCTGGTGACATGATTTAGGAAAACCTATATACGGACATCTAAATCGAAACACAACAACCCTACCCGAGTACTGGCTTGTGGCAACTACCTTTCAAGGTTGGATCATTGATCTGGTTGCATTCATGGTCTTTACCCGAATGTATACAATTTGGTTCAGAATAACAAGTGCCAAATGTCTCGATAATAATATACCCCAAACGCAAGCGCAACCTGAGATTTTGTGGGTGCTGCTTAATTTTGATTCATTAGTTAGTAAAAGTAAAGCTTGCACTAAATAGCAAAACTTTATTCAAATGCAATCAAGTTCGTATAACATGGGACCCGTTTATCAGTTCAAACATATGTTCTGTTTTGTTTTACACAAGTTCCGTTTATCAAACCGTGATGTTTTCCATTTTGTGTGGGGGCAAGTATGTGTCAACTTAGTTCATTTGTAACAGGAAGTGTCAGTGGGATATTGATCGTTTACTTATGAAGCCCACCAAGAATTCGTCACTGTTTGCACTACCTATACATGGAGGTGTTTGCCGTAGTCATGTGCAATGTGAACTGCTTACATAGCTACAGGGATGTCCATTCAGCATGTACATGCCCTTCTGTGGAGTAACTATCACAACAACAAGCATTGTAACAAACAACGGGTCTAACCTATAATGGCTGCCTGTAGAGCTATTGACTTTGCCAATGCTTGTGGAAGTGTGGGTAGCATTGACAATGTATGGCAAACAAGTATTGAAAGACTGAATAGAAAGTCTACTGATTTTTGGGGGATTCGGTAAATCTGCAATTGGGAGGAATACCTGGAATATTATTACCTCTGCCATACTATAAACAAGCACTGATGATTCTGCCAGCGGTAATACATCCTGTAGCAGTATGACAACTTCTGCTGGAAATTGGGACCTTTTAGATTAATGTACGTACGATTGTCTATCAGGTCATAAATACTCCAGAGTTCCCAAATTAAAGCTGGTTCAGATGCTTAGACCTGGAAAGAAGAAGGGTGCTTTGGAGGATTTAACACTTTCTAAACCATAACTACAGCCAAGCAAGCCTCACAATGCCTGTTTACATAGCATTTGATTACATTGTATGAAGGTAGTTTCTATCACCCTTTCCATCTTTGATCAGCCTTTTAATGGCAGGACCATAGACGCATGTTTTCAAGGTGGTGTGTTGAAACCTTCCTCTCCTTAATCCACCCCTAATATTCCTGATGTAAATGTAAGCAGTTCTCAAAATGTATCTTGAATTTTGTTAAGAGTTCTTTTTTTTGCCTGCCCTAAAGGAAAAAACTCTTCCTGACTCTTTTAATTCAGGAACTTAGCCCAGTTAGACATGATAATAGTGTTTACCGAAAACCTGAACAAACCCATGTACTCCTGCTGTAGAAAAAATCATACCACTTAAAATATTTCTGGAGCCAATCTTAAAATGGCCACATAAGGCTGGATACCCTTACATTTCGAGATGAACTCCATTCATGCGAGATTAAGGATGTGTAGTGCAACATCAGGGATCATAAAAACTCTTCCAATGTCTCCTGTCTTTTTATCAAAGGACATCCTAATGTCTTTTATTGGCTAAAATTCCCTACCCTTCAGTGGAGCGACTCTACTGAAACCATGCTGGAGTTCCTGGACAAGTTTTCACAGCAGAAACTTTCTGAAAGGCGACACATCCATCTGCAAAGTTCCTCTCTAAAATATACCCACATATTGCACTAGAGCTTATTAAATTGCAAAAGACTACCACTTACTCAATGAACAAAAATGCTGGAAAAGTAGGGGGGATTTGTCCGCTTCTCCAGCTACAAAAAAAAAGGATAGTAATAATTCCTAAGAACATACTGGCACATGCATCAACAATGCCATTTGCGATTCCTTATTAGCGAAAAATAAGGATTCGCTAATAAGGAATAGCAAAAGGCTATGCATGTAGAAATCGCTTAACAAATAGCGATTTCTAAACATTCCTTAATTGCGTGTCGCAAATTGCGAGTCGCAATTAAGGAATACCTCCCCATTCATTCCTATGGGCCTAGAGGCCCATAGGAATGAATGGGAAGAAATTCTCAATTTGCGATTCTCAATTAGAGACTCGCAAATTGAGGATGCAATTTCAAGGGTGCCAGGGTGTCAAAAGGACACCCTGTTGCACCCCAGAAATATGCATATGAGTACATCTTGCACACACACATGCCCCAAGGGCATGTGTGTGTGTAAAATGGAACTTTGAAAAACGCACTTTAGTGCATTTTTCAAAGTTTTTGCAAATTACCATGAAGTTCAACTTCATGGTAATTTGCTCCCCCTATTAGCGATATCGCTATTTTTTTTACTTTAATGCATTGCATTTAAGGAATCTCAATTTGCGATTCCTCAAATGCAATGGCAATTTAAGTAATCGCAATTTAGAGATTACTTAAATTACGAGTTTTACAATTTGGGATGATGCATCCCAAATGCAAAAATACCGGTCGCAAAGGGGCAGATTCTGAGAATCTGCCCGTTTGCGACCGGTTTTTGATTTGATGCATGTGGGCCTTGGTGAAGTAAACTTGTATGCCATATCCTTATGTTTTGGAGTTAAGATGCTCAACTGTGCATTTGGATTATTCTTTGTGTTTTTGATATAAATTGTTTGCCATTTGTAGAAAGCAAGTTCCAGATGAACATGCATTCCTAAAAACAATGGGTCTGACCTTTAATGGATGCCTGCAGAGCTATTGGCTTTGCCAATACTTGTGGAAGTGTGGATAGCATTGGCAAAGTATGGCAAAAAAGCACTCAAAGATGGCCGCCAGCGCACATGCAAGAGCGAACATCTTTCAATTTTTTTTGCATATTTTATAATTACTTTACCATTTCACGATGGTCAACATGTTAAAAGAAAAGCCTCTTCCAACTTGGAACAGTTAATTAATGATAAAGCATGCTAAAATGATTCAAATGTCAGTGTTTGGAAAAAACATTCCAAGATGGGTGACTATTAAGATGGAGCACTACAAGCAACAGCACGTGGCCTCGTAGCAGTATGCCGTAAGCAAATAAAAAATATATATATCTAATTTAGCTATATTTTAGAAAGCAGGAAAGACAGCTAGTCTAGAGCTTGATGCACCAGGGCTTGACGCAACACGTCAGTCATCATGAAAGTATAACATTTTTCTATTCTATACTTTGAAGATGGGTATGATATTTAGTCAACCTAAATCTCAAAGCGACAGGATACCCGTTGGGTGACAGTTGCGCTATATAAGAATGCCATACAATACAATACAATACATTGTGTCACACAACATTGTGGCCATCTTGAAAGTATAAAAAAAAAATCATGTTGGTTGGTCGCTGCTACTGGCTTTGCCAGTGACGGTGCAACTAAACGCATCTGCCATTGGCAAGGTCAAAAGTGGAGGACAGCATGGAGTGACAGAGGAGAGGGGCTGGGGAGGGAGAGAAAGCTGGGAGGAGAGAAGAGAGGAAGCGAGGACATAATGAGACAATGTACCACAGCAGGGCTCTTGTTTGAGACTCGGGGGGAAGCTTGTAAGAGAGAAATGGGGAGGAGGACTAGGTATGAAAGAGATATGGAGAGGAGATTGCAAAAGAGCACAAGCATGCACTCGAAGTACAGACCAAAGAGTGTGAAGAATGAACAGCACTCTGTAGAACTGCAAGTTGAATCAGAAATAAAAGGGTACAAAAAAAAGTTCATCCAATCAAAAGTGCGGGGAAAGAAAAATGCTTCAAGGAGAAAACAAATACAAGAGTAGAGAGGAAAGTCAAGACCAGGGAACCAAGATAGATAAGACCATCTAACCATGAGCAAGAGGATAACCTTAAGCTTACCCTATTTAGTATTGCATGCAGTGCTAGCTGCGACAGACGGCAAATGCCAAAACATTAGAGGTATAGAGCTTGTTGTAGTTATATTTTGAACTACTCTATATTAGCATGTATCTGGAAGTGAGCAGATATAAATTCTGTATGAATTGTTTTTGGATGGTTGAAATTAAAAATCAACAAAAATGTCAGAATTATGTTCTTTTATTGTGAGCCAATTCACAAAGCATTTTGTGCACCTGTGTTCAACCAAGTGCCAAACAGTAGCCAGCCTAGACGTCACTGAAGGCAAAACTTATCACTGAGCAGAAAGGGAATATATTTTAAAATATGTCCCACTATTGACTAGTTTTTCTTGGTGAGAATGAGAAAAAGGGTATCAGGAGATGAGCTTGGTTTGTGGGTACAGTCTATTTAGATTGTGTCAGGGCTTGTTGTATGTTGTGGTAAGACGGTGTGTAGACTATTTGAAAATTCCAATGCTTTGTGTACTGTATGAATTTCGTGATCAGTACTGTTGAAAGCATTTTTTTTAAATGTTTTTATGAAAAAACGGCTTGAGGCTGTTTTGAATTTTTTGAATGGATTATTTTGCAGAAACACACTTGTTTACGTAGAGTACATACCACCAGTTGTTAATATAGCTGGTGATTGCTTGTTGAGATAAGTGAAATGGACTGGAAAATTTGAAGAAATTATAGGTGATGGGGTACGGATATGGGGTTTAGAAGATGTTTTGTGTTGTCACTGATGAGTTGTATTAGATAAAGTTTGGAGGAGGAGAAGCATGAAGGTTTACAAGGAGTGTTTTGATTCATTGCTGAAAAGTGCAAAGATCAAAAGTATTTGAGCAATGGATGTAATGTTTTCTCGTGTGTTAGAAGTGAATTATCTCAAGTTAATGGTTAATTTTTTTTAGGGGAACTAGACAAGCACCTTTCGGGAGCCTTGGACATAAATTGTTGGGGTTGGCTTATTGTGGACGTCTGGGTGGTGTTAAACCTAGAGAGATTAAGGATAGATTTTTGGTAGCTGGGATTAGACATATACATTAATAGGATGATTAGAGACTGTCCAGAATGGTGCAGTGATAAGACATGCACGATTATGGCCCCTCTTTGATCTTTAGAACCTTGCTAACAGGACCATGGAAGAAGGTTGCTTGTGAGACTGCGTAAATTGCAGAATGTAATAATTTTAGAGGATATGCTTTTGCAGTGACTTAAAACTCTATTTGTCAATGAGATCAACAATCGTAGCTTCTTCAAATATTTTGATTAATACTTTAAGAGGATTTTTTTCTACTATTCTAATGGATATATCTGTCCAGTTCACATCAATAGACCCGAATAATTATATAATGTGGACATATTGTCTATAACAGAACTGCTTTAAATCACCCTGAAATCATTTGGATGGTAGAAAGGTTTAACAGGACACTCAGAGAGCGTACCATTGCAGGAGCTCTTTGAACCACTGGCCTCTGAGATCCCAAAGGCAATGGCAGGAACAGAAGGAAAACGGGGCCCACATGAGCCCTGTTTATTCTGTTATACGAGCAGAAATGGAATATTTTAATTCATATGAGTTTATTTCCCACTTCAGAATATTTTTTTTAATCAAATAGATAACATTCTGGTGCACGAGCAATGCACACTCAAATTAATTAAAATGTTGCTTTTGTGCAGGCTTATTTTTCTTTTAAAAGACCATTTATTTTCATGTGTGCTAACAGCAGTTGCTAAAATTTGCATGTTCCTTTTCAGGGCCCCTCCTTCTGAGAGAAGAAAACCAAATCCTAGGGATGACCTGAGTGGTTATACCTTCATCACGCTGACTTATGGTCAGCCACTTGGGTGATTCCCTTTGTTCTGCTTCGGACCATGCAATAGATACTTGAGCCCAGATTTACAGAATATTCATGCAACACATTGCTGCGTTTGGTGAATGGGAGAGAGCGGTGTAGCAGCATATCTACTAAGATTTGGCCCTGTTCTGATTTCTCTCTTCGCTGGCACGCTTTTGGCTGCCATGTGCCATCGGAGGCACCCTTGTGCTATAGTGCAAGAGTGTATTGTGTAAAGCATAGGTTTTATCCTAGAAGAGGTATCTTCCTGTATAAAAACTGTGCTTTAAAAACAATACAAAATTAAAACAACTGTCTGTGTTGTTAGGTGTCATGTTAAATACATGGCAAACGTATATAGGCACATATCTCATGTCATACAAGAGTTCAGTGATATCGACATTTTGGTATACATCTTCTGTAACACAATATCTTAATCATATCACTTTTATCGAATAATTTTCTAATGAATTATTGACAGGTGAATAATTTGCGCTGATTAGGTGCCGCAATATAGATGCATCCATTGTGAAAAACAAATATAAAAACTGTGCTATAAGGTGTTTCCCACTTTGTATGTGTGCTATTAAATGCAGCTTATATTCAAAGGGAAAAACGAGGACAAATAAAAATGTTTCTCCATGTTATGCCTACCTCAATGAGGCACTGGATTTTGGTACAAATCCCTATCTACAATCCGTTATAGATACAAGTTTGTGTTAAAACCCATGAGTGGTTGCATTAGAATGTCGATGCACCCCATGATACAAAGTAGCACACAGCATTGCACAGCTTTGTGTTATGGTGGGGGTTACAAATCGCAGTTGCATTGGCTTGTAAATCCCACCACAGCATTTTCTGTTGCATTTGTGTTAAAATAGTAACACAATCCTGATGCAAAGTGTTTGTAAACCTGGGTCACAGTTTATGATGGATGCTTGAAATAATGGCTGAGCCTTTCATTTGAGGCAGTGTGGAAGGACTGAACGCTATGGCTGGGCACTGGGTGATATGTCTGGCCGTTGGCTGGTCCTGGGCATTTTGAATTTAGTCTTGGTCTGTGGGCTTGCCTAGGCTTAAGGGTATGTGTCCATGCTGGCTGTATGAATGAATGCATGAGTGAGTTTTATAGAGCTCAGGAGCGTTCCGGCGCTGGGTTGTAGCAAACAAAAAACAAGAGCTGAAGCACATCAGGAACTACTGGGATAATGGAACATACAGCAGACCAAATCATATCTCTTTAAAGAGGTATGTCTTCAGAAGGGCCTTAAAGCTCCTAAGATAATCAGGGAGAGAATTCCACAGTTTTGGTGCTACAAAACTAAAAGGGTGGCCTCCTGCTCTTAATTTATAAATCCTGGGAATGCATAACAAAGTTTGGTTAGCAGGTCAAAGAGTTTTGTGGAAGAAATACTTTTTAATTTTGTCACAAATGTAAACCAGGCAGGTCTGTTGAACTGCCCTGAACGTGATCATGAGTCTTTTGAATGTTATTCTTTGGCTAATATGTAGCCAATGGAGGGTTTTCAAGCCCTTCTGAACTGATTGACGGTTTGGAATGTTCAAACCCAGCCTAGCTGCTGCATTATACAGCCGTTAAAATCTGTTGATCAACTCTTGAGGAGATCCAAGGAGCAGAATGTTGGCATAGTCAAGTCTTGCAGTGATTAGAGCATGAATGATGAACTTTCGAGTGTGCTCAGCCAGACATTTATGATTCCAATAATTGGGGGTATACCCATTTATCACCCTCCCATAACCTGGGTAAGGAAAGCAAATGTAGAAAAAATGGTATGGAGGAACAAATGAAACAATATTTATGAAAAAGGACACTTTTAATTATCCTTTCGTATGTGTATAAATTCACATCTCATTTTTCATCATTTTTTGCTGAGCATATACAAAAGACATATATTTACAAAACACAACCTATGTAAATTAAACGAAACTCCGCTACTGTCCTAAAACAGATTTTCGATTATGGATCCACCTTTCAATAGTGTGGACATCCAAGAGGGCATATACATTGCATAAGGAAAGAAATATCTCCACAAATTCAAAGGCAATGCAAAGTTCTTAAGTCCCAACACATTCCAATTTTTTAGGGGCCCTCTGTGAAACCAAAATGTCGACGCGGTCGCGTTTCAGCCAATCAATTCCTTTTGGCCTCTTCAGGACAAGGAAAACAGCAGCAATCTACATAAAAAGAAGCACACTCAAATAACATAGACATTACAAAAGACCTTCTCTGCTCGCCCATCAATGTACAGGTCCTTCACCCCAGAAGTGGAGAGCAAACCAAAAGTCCCACCGCAAGGAAAGAAACACCGAATTTCGTGACAAAATTTTTTTTAGAGATAAAATTCATTAATAGCCAGACATTTAAACGTCTTTCTCAAGGATTTGATCAGGGAGAAACAGACTCCTGCTATAGCTCTCGCGTGTGGCTTATAAGATAGCGCAAAGTCTATTTTTACCTCCAGATGTTTTGCAGTGGCTGTGAGTGCAGGGGGTTGGCCCAGTTCTGTAGGCAATAGACATGTCAGGTCGAATATAGAGGATGTGCCAAATACTAGGATCTCTGACTTTTCCGAGTTCAAGCAGAGATAACCTTTATGCATTCACTCAGCAACTGCCGAGAGACAGCTCTGGAAGTTGACTGTAACAGAATCATCCAGGTGGTTGAAGGCATACATCAACTGAGTGTCATCCGCATAAGACACCACATTTAGACCCCAAGATTGTACGATAGAAACGAGAAGGGCCATATAGATGTTGAATAGAATAGGGTTAGCACGAGGGAAAGGGGGTTAGGTGTACTGCTTGCTTTCTGTTGGAAAGGAGAGATTATAGCAATTTGCATACATTGCTGACTATGCCAGCATTTTTCAGCCGTTGTAGTAGAATGTCATGCAACACCGTATCAAAAGGGGCAGATAAGTCCAGCAAAATGATTTTAGATTTTGTGCCTAGGTCAAGCAAGGTTTTAATGAAATCAGTGCCTTCTAAGAGCACCCACGCAGTGCTGAAACCAGTATCTGGACAGGTGACTGCTACAAACCTGACGTTTCAAGGCAGCAGTCCTGGAACATAAAGTCTGCACTCAGCATATCATGGCAATATGTGAAATAATGAAAATTTGTGATTCCAAAATAGATTTGTAACTGCTTTAGAAACCAGTGCATTATTTTATTAATCTTGCCCTTAATGTTTACTCTTTTGTTTATTGTGGGTATTTTGAGTTCAGTGGTCTCACAACCTTAATGCCATTCTGTTAAAGGTCATGTGACAACATTCTCTCTAACATCATCAGTGTCAAAGGGTGATGTGATGTCACTTCCTGTAAAGTCATCATCGGCTGACTGTTGGGATGATGCTGACGTCCATTGATAACAAGCATTATATCGATATGTTCAAGAAATACATTTGAATTGTTCTTTAATTCAAAAAAAGTATATATTTTTTTTGGCTGCCATGTGCCATCGGAGGCACCCTTGTGCTATAGTGCAAGAGGGTCTGTATTGTGTAAAGCATAGGTTGTATCGTAGAAGAGGTATCTTCCTGTATAAAAACTGTGCTTTAAAAAAATACAAAATTAATACAACTGTCTGTGTTGTTAGGTGTCATGTTAAATACATGGCAAACGTATATAGCCACATATCTCATGTCATACAAGAGTTCAGTGATATCGACATTTTGGTATACATCTTCTGTAACACAATATCTTAATCATATCACTTTTATCGAATCATTTTCTAATGAATTATTGACAGGTGAATAATTTGCGCTGATTAGGTGCGGCAATATAGATGCATCCATTGTGAAAAACAAATATGAAGACTTGGCGGTAGGAGGGAGTTCTTGAATAAAACTACCGGACAAAAGCGGGAACAGAAAATCTAAAAATGCCTTAGAGTTCCTTGGTATTTACCTTTATTAGTGAGAATTCTAGGTATATCTATATCGGGCGGGTAACAATGACTCAAGTCCGTCTTATCCTAGCCAACATGTTTCTGCCCATGGTAACTAACCTTTCTAGTCTGGGGCATTCGTCAGGGCTCTAGGATCCCTTACTCTAGAACCGTGGTACTCCTAGTACGGCCCGCGGGCCGCCAGAGGCCTTCCTCGGTGGCCCGCGGACCTTACAGGTAATGTACCCATGGCCCCCCAGAGAGAGTAGAGAGAGAGTGGAGAGAGAGAGAGAGAGAGAGTAGAGAGGGAGAGAGAGAGAGTGGAGGGAGAGAGAGACTGACTGAGAGAAAGACTGACTGACAGAGAGAAAGAGACTGACTGAGAGAGAGATTGACTGACCGAGAGAGAAACTGACTGAAAGAGAGAGAGACTGACTGACAGAGAAAGAGAGGCTGACTGAGAAAGAGAGAGGGACTGTTTTGGAATTAGGGTCAAAGTGTGTATGAAGCAATGCAATGCCTCTTAAGACTGCTATTGTCTGCTAATAAAAATTTATTATCAAAATGTGCTCTTTGATTACAACTGCTTTTGAAATACATCATTATCGCATTGTCTAACGTTTTGAAACATGTTTGATCTTTTTTTCTGTAGCCCTGCCCACACTGGCCACGCCCCCCCACTAACCCCATGTGGCCCTCGGCTACAAACCACACTGTAATTTTGCCCCACAACAGAAAGTTTGTGAGTACCCATGCTCTAGAACAGGGGTCTCCAACCTTTTCTGTAGTGAGAGCTACTTCTGCTCAAGGAAAGTCTTCCCGAGCTACTAGAAAATGGTATAACTGTAAAATAGTGACTACACTATGGCCACCCAAAGCAAGATTTTCAGTAGTTACCACCCAAGTATACCAAGTGCGGTTACCAGCAGAAATGCTGGGGAAAAGTTCTTCAATATTAAATGCCTCCCCTTGACTTATGAAGTAACATTCAAATCTTGACATGCCCAGTGGCACAAAGGACATAAGCACAGCAGTACGTCTCCCCAGCTCAGCTTGAATTATCATTCACCAGTTTTGAAGAATGCAAATTCCTTCCCTGTGGGCAAAAAAACCTAAATTTTCCAGAAGAAACCCCATTTTTGAAAACTAAAACTGTCTTTAAAATATCAGTTTTCAGTTTTTGAGAAATGCAGTCTCAAAACATCAGCTTGTCATTATCATCATGGACAGACTGCTTTGAATTCCCAGGTATTAAAGTCATATGCCATGGATGCTCACCATTGGTATAGGAAACAATGGCCCTAGACTTCTTTAAAGCTACAATTCAGTTATGAAAAACATTCATTAGTCAAAGGGCATCCGGTACATATAGAATTAGCATTGTATCATTAATGTACCACCATTTTCTTTACAATGCAAACTAGTATATCTTCAAAAGACACAAAGGCACATAATATCCCTCCAATAGTGACTGTTTTTTATTTAGTTACTTTTATAACAGATCACCATATTCAATGCTCCAAATAGAGAAAGAGGTTGCTCCAAGGGGAGTGTGAAAAAGGAAAGTGCTCGTGAGGTAGGACAGATATAAAGGAGAGGAATCCAAAAGACAGATTCAATAACCAATCAATTACACATTCTGGTATCCTTAGTAAAACTGGTTGTGGTTCATAGTGGCACCGGTTTTACAGATAGGACTGTCCCTTATGGATTTAAAAATATTCATTTCATGATTTTCTGATGACGCACAGAGAACATTCATCTGTGAAAAGGCAGGGCTGGGATGATATCAGGTACAGGCCCACTGGGGGGGGGTGGGGGGGGGGATAGTCGACGTTTCGACCCTGGTGCAATGAGGGTAATTTATATCCTCTGCAGGTGGGTCTTCCTCAGGACGGGGGGAGGGGAGGCAACCTAGGGTGGGGTACAGTCAGGATAGAGCCCCTGAGGAATACCCGCCTGCAGAGGAAATAAATTACCCTCATTGCACCAGGGTCGAAACTCTCCCCCAATGGGCCTGTACCTGATATCATCCCTGCCTGCCTTTTCACAGATGAATGTTCTCTGTGCATCATCAGAAAATCATGAAATTAATATTTGGTAAATCCATAAGGGACTGGCCTATCTATAAAACTGGTGCCACTATGAACCATTACCAGTTTTACTAAGGATACCTGAATGTGTAATTGATTGGTTATTGAATTTGCCTTTTGGATTCCCCTCCTTTATATCTGTCCTACTTCACGAGCACTTTCCTTTTTCACACTTCCCTTTGAGCAACCTCTTCCTCTATTTGGAGCATTGAATATGATGATCTATTATAAAAGTAACTAAATTATAAACAGTCACTATTGGAGCGATATTTTGTGCCTTCTTGTCTTTTGAGGATATACTTGTTTGCATTGTAAAGAAAATGGTGGTACATTAATGATACAATGCTAATTCTACATGTACCGGATGCCCTTTGACTAATGAATGTTTTTCATAACTGAATTGTAGCTTTAAAAAAGTCTAGGACCATTTTTTCCTATACCAATCGTTACCAAGGTCCGTGGACAATTGTGGGTTACCCCATTATATCATAATGGATGCTCACCGTAGCACTACAGATGCCTGTATTATGTCAGTAATGCCCACCATTATACTAGGGTCACAGTTGTGCCAAGGCTGGAAACCAGAAGGATCAGGGATAAGACCACATATCAGTCATGACCATTAAAATGCCAGGAATAGGTACATATAGGCCAGTCATGCTCAGAGTAGGTCTATGATGGCTGCCAGCATACCACAACTAGACCACAAATACTTAAGTAGTCAAGGATGACCATAATTATGCCATTAGCACTATTATGTCAGGAATGGACACAATTATGCCAAATATAACACTCTTATCATGGGGCTAGCATATATATTTGGCGGTTCTTGGCACTAGGCATAGTTTCAGGAAGCAATAGTGTTTATTATGGGCACACACATAAATGTTGATGAATCTCTTAATTTTAGCTGGTCTGGATCATACCCTGTTCTCCTCAGGTCTTGAGATGATCATGCATCTAACTGACACATTTTCACTCTGACTCCTGCAGTCCTGCACTTTGGAGGGTCAGCACTGATTACAGCTCAGGCTACTGCTGCCATACTTTTTTGATGGTGCACTGTTCACACACATGTTGTGACTGATAAAGGAGGGACTGCAACATGGTCAGTCTCCGTGTGGCTTTAATTATATTGGGATTGGATACAAACTGTCATGTAGCAGGTCCTATAAGCTGGCACAGTGTGTGTTTGAGTGTTAGTATGAGTTACTTTGATACGTTTGGCTGGCTGTCACTCTTAGGGTCTTGAGATGATCAGTGCTGCCTTCTTTAATAGACACCTACTCTGAAAATGTTACTGGGCTTGACTTCACCTCAAAGAGCTACTTTGAAGGTACTGGCGAGCTACCAATAGCTCCCGAGCTACTCGTTGGAGACCCCTGCTCTAGAACATAGGCTCAATCTGCCCTATCAGGTAATGCACCAGCATTACCATGAAACACACAGAACACACCCAGTTGAGTCCTACCCGAGCATTGAACGTACTTAGAAGGTCAACCTTAAAATTTAGGGGATGCTGATAGTCTGGTCAGGGAGGGGATGGTGTCCTTTGTAGTCACACATTCATCAAAAGGTCCACCACATCCTTAGACCTAGAGGTGCCCGCTCCTTGCGCCAGCGCTTTGGGAACACCTCCCGGTCCAACAAGACAGGCCTGTGCCATGATGCAAATGCATAATCTGTGTTTGCCTATGACAAAACAAATCAGCTTTAGGAATCCAGACAACTGTACATTTTGGCTCTTAGGGAAGGGGCACGCGTCTTCAGCATGCAGAGGACTTTTCTGTCCCAACAGCAAGTATAATCATAGGCGTGTTAGTTATGTAGTGATATGATATAAGCACTTACCACCTCTGTCGATCAATCAATTTCTGCAGCCACTTTTGAACTGACGCCCACAAATGTGACTGCTATTTGCCCCTCTCACACTATCTTCTCTTCTGCCTTATTTGTTTTGTTGCCACAGAGTGGCATTACTAAGCTAAATCCCGCTGACTATGCCAAGGGGATGTGGCATTACGGCCAGAGCTGCCGACTTTGGAGCTGGGAAATCAGTTTCGAGCCTCAGCATCGACTAAACATCCTGTGATTCTGGGCAAATCACCTAATCTCTCCATACCTACCAAAATTGAATGTGTCTTTGTGTTACATAACTGGTGCTCATGTAAATCACTCCAATACCTTTGGGTGAGTTTACGCTATATAATACTGCAACAAAAAAATTGTCTTGTACTTGTTGCCTGCAACCTGGTAATTTGTAAGTGATACAGTAGAATAAGGGGCACACTCAAAGGGAACGCAACACTGAACAGATTTGAACTAATTTATGTCTAACAAGCAAGATAAATACAGTCTAATAAAATTCGCATGTGCACAGGTTAAGCCTTCTCCACCACAACAAGAAAAGAAAGTCTCACACACGTCCGGAGATACGCGTAGAATAGAGTTGTCAGCAGGGCCGGCTTTAGCGCAGGTGGCGCCCAGTGCTATAGTCTTTGTTGACGTCTCGCCCCTCCAATGACCTTTCTCTATGAATTTCCACACTACCACCCTCCAACACTGCCCTTCATCCCTCCATAGCCCCTCTGTGATTTTTTTAATGTTGCACTAAGGGTTATTCATACTCTGTTCTGTGATCTGCATGGTACACTTCTTTGCAGCAGGAACATTAGCCCTCTGCGCTACTTTATGATGAGTCAGAACTGCAACTACACAAACTCCGATCTCTCTCCAGCAGGAACACTAATCACCGGAGTTACCTTGTTATTTTGTTATTTTTATTAGTGATTAAAAACTGCTGGAGCACAAGAAACTCTGTAGCACATGATTTTAAAACCATAAGTTATTTTTAAACACAGCACCATTCCTGAGGTCAGCACCAGGTATGGCTGCACCGGTCGCACCGCCCTAAAACTGTCCCTAGTTGTCAGTACAGCTTTCATGACAAGATGAGTGGGCAGCATACAAGGCATGCTATTTGCATCTTACTGACCTCAAGACATAGCAGCTTTAAACATTGGAAAAACTGGCATCCAACCCTTTGTGAACCCATCTCAGGCTCTACACGCTGATAAATTAGCCCAAAAACTTTACCCATCAGATGAAGACTCAAGCGTAGGCAGACTCAGATTATCCCTTAGGTGTTGCAACAGGTCTGCTAGTTCAGACCCCTGAATACAACGGCTCCTTCTGCCATCTTCATCTGGGTCAGCTCAAGGATCTTCAAAAATGTGCCTTGGGAATTTGGGTAGGTGGGGGCTGCCGATCTCAAGCCCTAAAAGCTGCTTCTACTGCAGCTTCAATTATTGCTTGAATGGAAGCCAAAGAAGGTTGGGACGCAAAGCCCTGCCCCTTCATCAGATGTATACATGTTGCCTGCCTTCCTTGTACCAGAGAGCTCGCAAGGACACATTGGACCAACCTTTAAAGACACTCCAAAACAAGGGAAGGAAACAGACCCAAAACGTCCTGCTTTCAGTCACTTTCTTAGTAACTTTTCACATCATTATCCTGTGGGTAAGTTTACTGAGAAGTTCCCGTCAGTGGTGAAGGTAGGCAATCTGATGGTGACCTTGTCTACTCAGGGTAATGTGGTGTCTGAGGAGGCTTCCCCACCAGATCCAGTGGATAAAATGGTGGATTGTGCTGTGAAACATTATTATATATGGGCCAGTTTTCCCATTCATACTAACGCTTACACCACATATACTGTTCCGGTCCCTTTTAAAAGACTTCCAAGCCTTGGCGGAACACAGTTCGGAAGGAGTGGATTTTGTCTCTCATGAAGCAGCAAGTCTGGTTTCTTTCTTATTTGTCATTTGACAATCTGTGTGCATCAGCAGCAACATCTGGGGCCGCTTTGGTTGTACGTCAGCATTTGCGGATGTGTACCTGGAAGGCTGACACTGCCCAAAAGAGTATTTTGATGAAGCTGCCTTTTGAGGATTCCAACATCTTTGGATAACAATTAGAGGAGATTATTAAGAAATCAGTGGAGAGTGAAAAATTGCGACTCACGCTCGTCCCTTTCCTAAGGGTAGAGGGTTTGCATACAATAGGCTTTCCCTTCTGGGCCACCAAGAGGTACGTCCTAGCACTTTCAAAGTAGGGTTTGCGGCCAGTGCACCCTAAACCTCTACAAATCCAAGTTCCAATCCTCCTAACCCTGCTCCCAACCCCCCGCCTCCAAACGTATTACTATCAGTGGCCATCTTCAGTATTGGGGGAGGGACACCTTCTGTAGTTTCAAGACCAGTAGCGACAGAACGTCTCATATGCCTGGGCAATTCAAGTAGTCTCCAAGGGGTATTGTTCTTTTATGTGAGCCAATTCACAAAGCATTTTGTGCACCTGTGTTCAACCAAGTGCCAAACAGTAGCCAGCCTAGACGTCACTGAAGGCAAAACTTATCACTGAGCAGAAAGGGAATATATTTTAAAATATGTCCCACTATTGACTAGTTTTTCTTGGTGAGAATGAGAAAAAGGGTATCAGGAGATGAGCTTGGTTTGTGGGTACAGTCTATTTAGATTGTGTCAGGGCTTGTTGTATGTTGTGGTAAGACGGTGTGTAGACTATTTGAAAATTCCAATGCTTTGTGTACTGTATGAATTTCGTGATCAGTACTGTTGAAAGCATTTTTTTTAAATGTTTTTATGAAAAAACGGCTTGAGGCTGTTTTGAATTTTTTGAATGGATTATTTTGCAGAAACACACTTGTTTACGTAGAGTACATACCACCAGTTGTTAATATAGCTGGTGATTGCTTGTTGAGATAAGTGAAATGGACTGGAAAATTTGAAGAAATTATAGGTGATGGGGTACGGATATGGGGTTTAGAAGATGTTTTGTGTTGTCACTGATGAGTTGTATTAGATAAAGTTTGGAGGAGGAGAAGCATGAAGGTTTACAAGGAGTGTTTTGATTCATTGCTGAAAAGTGCAAAGATCAAAAGTATTTGAGCAATGGATGTAATGTTTTCTCGTGTGTTAGAAGTGAATTATCTCAAGTTAATGGTTAATTTTTTTTAGGGGAACTAGACAAGCACCTTTCGGGAGCCTTGGACATAAATTGTTGGGGTTGGCTTATTGTGGACGTCTGGGTGGTGTTAAACCTAGAGAGATTAAGGATAGATTTTTGGTAGCTGGGATTAGACATATACATTAATAGGATGATTAGAGACTGTCCAGAATGGTGCAGTGATAAGACATGCACGATTATGGCCCCTCTTTGATCTTTAGAACCTTGCTAACAGGACCATGGAAGAAGGTTGCTTGTGAGACTGCGTAAATTGCAGAATGTAATAATTTTAGAGGATATGCTTTTGCAGTGACTTAAAACTCTATTTGTCAATGAGATCAACAATCGTAGCTTCTTCAAATATTTTGATTAATACTTTAAGAGGATTTTTTTCTACTATTCTAATGGATATATCTGTCCAGTTCACATCAATAGACCCGAATAATTATATAATGTGGACATATTGTCTATAACAGAACTGCTTTAAATCACCCTGAAATCATTTGGATGGTAGAAAGGTTTAACAGGACACTCAGAGAGCGTACCATTGCAGGAGCTCTTTGAACCACTGGCCTCTGAGATCCCAAAGGCAATGGCAGGAACAGAAGGAAAACGGGGCCCACATGAGCCCTGTTTATTCTGTTATACGAGCAGAAATGGAATATTTTAATTCATATGAGTTTATTTCCCACTTCAGAATATTTTTTTTAATCAAATAGATAACATTCTGGTGCACGAGCAATGCACACTCAAATTAATTAAAATGTTGCTTTTGTGCAGGCTTATTTTTCTTTTAAAAGACCATTTATTTTCATGTGTGCTAACAGCAGTTGCTAAAATTTGCATGTTCCTTTTCAGGGCCCCTCCTTCTGAGAGAAGAAAACCAAATCCTAGGGATGACCTGAGTGGTTATACCTTCATCACGCTGACTTATGGTCAGCCACTTGGGTGATTCCCTTTGTTCTGCTTCGGACCATGCAATAGATACTTGAGCCCAGATTTACAGAATATTCATGCAACACATTGCTGCGTTTGGTGAATGGGAGAGAGCGGTGTAGCAGCATATCTACTAAGATTTGGCCCTGTTCTGATTTCTCTCTTCGCTGGCACGCTTTTGGCTGCCATGTGCCATCGGAGGCACCCTTGTGCTATAGTGCAAGAGTGTATTGTGTAAAGCATAGGTTTTATCCTAGAAGAGGTATCTTCCTGTATAAAAACTGTGCTTTAAAAACAATACAAAATTAAAACAACTGTCTGTGTTGTTAGGTGTCATGTTAAATACATGGCAAACGTATATAGGCACATATCTCATGTCATACAAGAGTTCAGTGATATCGACATTTTGGTATACATCTTCTGTAACACAATATCTTAATCATATCACTTTTATCGAATAATTTTCTAATGAATTATTGACAGGTGAATAATTTGCGCTGATTAGGTGCCGCAATATAGATGCATCCATTGTGAAAAACAAATATAAAAACTGTGCTATAAGGTGTTTCCCACTTTGTATGTGTGCTATTAAATGCAGCTTATATTCAAAGGGAAAAACGAGGACAAATAAAAATGTTTCTCCATGTTATGCCTACCTCAATGAGGCACTGGATTTTGGTACAAATCCCTATCTACAATCCGTTATAGATACAAGTTTGTGTTAAAACCCATGAGTGGTTGCATTAGAATGTCGATGCACCCCATGATACAAAGTAGCACACAGCATTGCACAGCTTTGTGTTATGGTGGGGGTTACAAATCGCAGTTGCATTGGCTTGTAAATCCCACCACAGCATTTTCTGTTGCATTTGTGTTAAAATAGTAACACAATCCTGATGCAAAGTGTTTGTAAACCTGGGTCACAGTTTATGATGGATGCTTGAAATAATGGCTGAGCCTTTCATTTGAGGCAGTGTGGAAGGACTGAACGCTATGGCTGGGCACTGGGTGATATGTCTGGCCGTTGGCTGGTCCTGGGCATTTTGAATTTAGTCTTGGTCTGTGGGCTTGCCTAGGCTTAAGGGTATGTGTCCATGCTGGCTGTATGAATGAATGCATGAGTGAGTTTTATAGAGCTCAGGAGCGTTCCGGCGCTGGGTTGTAGCAAACAAAAAACAAGAGCTGAAGCACATCAGGAACTACTGGGATAATGGAACATACAGCAGACCAAATCATATCTCTTTAAAGAGGTATGTCTTCAGAAGGGCCTTAAAGCTCCTAAGATAATCAGGGAGAGAATTCCACAGTTTTGGTGCTACAAAACTAAAAGGGTGGCCTCCTGCTCTTAATTTATAAATCCTGGGAATGCATAACAAAGTTTGGTTAGCAGGTCAAAGAGTTTTGTGGAAGAAATACTTTTTAATTTTGTCACAAATGTAAACCAGGCAGGTCTGTTGAACTGCCCTGAACGTGATCATGAGTCTTTTGAATGTTATTCTTTGGCTAATATGTAGCCAATGGAGGGTTTTCAAGCCCTTCTGAACTGATTGACGGTTTGGAATGTTCAAACCCAGCCTAGCTGCTGCATTATACAGCCGTTAAAATCTGTTGATCAACTCTTGAGGAGATCCAAGGAGCAGAATGTTGGCATAGTCAAGTCTTGCAGTGATTAGAGCATGAATGATGAACTTTCGAGTGTGCTCAGCCAGACATTTATGATTCCAATAATTGGGGGTATACCCATTTATCACCCTCCCATAACCTGGGTAAGGAAAGCAAATGTAGAAAAAATGGTATGGAGGAACAAATGAAACAATATTTATGAAAAAGGACACTTTTAATTATCCTTTCGTATGTGTATAAATTCACATCTCATTTTTCATCATTTTTTGCTGAGCATATACAAAAGACATATATTTACAAAACACAACCTATGTAAATTAAACGAAACTCCGCTACTGTCCTAAAACAGATTTTCGATTATGGATCCACCTTTCAATAGTGTGGACATCCAAGAGGGCATATACATTGCATAAGGAAAGAAATATCTCCACAAATTCAAAGGCAATGCAAAGTTCTTAAGTCCCAACACATTCCAATTTTTTAGGGGCCCTCTGTGAAACCAAAATGTCGACGCGGTCGCGTTTCAGCCAATCAATTCCTTTTGGCCTCTTCAGGACAAGGAAAACAGCAGCAATCTACATAAAAAGAAGCACACTCAAATAACATAGACATTACAAAAGACCTTCTCTGCTCGCCCATCAATGTACAGGTCCTTCACCCCAGAAGTGGAGAGCAAACCAAAAGTCCCACCGCAAGGAAAGAAACACCGAATTTCGTGACAAAATTTTTTTTAGAGATAAAATCCATTAATAGCCAGACGTTTAAACGTCTTTCTCAAGGATTTGATCAGGGAGAAACAGACTCCTGCTATAGCTCTCGCGTGTGGCTTATAAGATAGCGCAAAGTCTATTTTTACCTCCAGATGTTTTGCAGTGGCTGTGAGTGCAGGGGGTTGGCCCAGTTCTGTAGGCAATAGACATGTCAGGTCGAATATAGAGGATGTGCCAAATACTAGGATCTCTGACTTTTCCGAGTTCAAGCAGAGATAACCTTTATGCATTCACTCAGCAACTGCCGAGAGACAGCTCTGGAAGTTGACTGTAACAGAATCATCCAGGTGGTTGAAGGCATACATCAACTGAGTGTCATCCGCATAAGACACCACATTTAGACCCCAAGATTGTACGATAGAAACGAGAAGGGCCATATAGATGTTGAATAGAATAGGGTTAGCACGAGGGAAAGGGGGTTAGGTGTACTGCTTGCTTTCTGTTGGAAAGGAGAGATTATAGCAATTTGCATACATTGCTGACTATGCCAGCATTTTTCAGCCGTTGTAGTAGAATGTCATGCAACACCGTATCAAAAGGGGCAGATAAGTCCAGCAAAATGATTTTAGATTTTGTGCCTAGGTCAAGCAAGGTTTTAATGAAATCAGTGCCTTCTAAGAGCACCCACGCAGTGCTGAAACCAGTATCTGGACAGGTGACTGCTACAAACCTGACGTTTCAAGGCAGCAGTCCTGGAACATAAAGTCTGCACTCAGCATATCATGGCAATATGTGAAATAATGAAAATTTGTGATTCCAAAATAGATTTGTAACTGCTTTAGAAACCAGTGCATTATTTTATTAATCTTGCCCTTAATGTTTACTCTTTTGTTTATTGTGGGTATTTTGAGTTCAGTGGTCTCACAACCTTAATGCCATTCTGTTAAAGGTCATGTGACAACATTCTCTCTAACATCATCAGTGTCAAAGGGTGATGTGATGTCACTTCCTGTAAAGTCATCATCGGCTGACTGTTGGGATGATGCTGACGTCCATTGATAACAAGCATTATATCGATATGTTCAAGAAATACATTTGAATTGTTCTTTAATTCAAAAAAAGTATATATTTTTTTTGGCTGCCATGTGCCATCGGAGGCACCCTTGTGCTATAGTGCAAGAGGGTCTGTATTGTGTAAAGCATAGGTTGTATCGTAGAAGAGGTATCTTCCTGTATAAAAACTGTGCTTTAAAAAAATACAAAATTAATACAACTGTCTGTGTTGTTAGGTGTCATGTTAAATACATGGCAAACGTATATAGCCACATATCTCATGTCATACAAGAGTTCAGTGATATCGACATTTTGGTATACATCTTCTGTAACACAATATCTTAATCATATCACTTTTATCGAATCATTTTCTAATGAATTATTGACAGGTGAATAATTTGCGCTGATTAGGTGCGGCAATATAGATGCATCCATTGTGAAAAACAAATATGAAGACTTGGCGGTAGGAGGGAGTTCTTGAATAAAACTACCGGACAAAAGCGGGAACAGAAAATCTAAAAATGCCTTAGAGTTCCTTGGTATTTACCTTTATTAGTGAGAATTCTAGGTATATCTATATCGGGCGGGTAACAATGACTCAAGTCCGTCTTATCCTAGCCAACATGTTTCTGCCCATGGTAACTAACCTTTCTAGTCTGGGGCATTCGTCAGGGCTCTAGGATCCCTTACTCTAGAACCGTGGTACTCCTAGTACAGCCCGCGGGCCGCCAGAGGCCTTCCTCGGTGGCCCGCGGACCTTACAGGTAATGTACCCATGGCCCCCC
This sequence comes from Triturus cristatus, assembly GCF_964204655.1. Lineage (NCBI taxonomy): Eukaryota > Metazoa > Chordata > Amphibia > Caudata > Salamandridae > Triturus > Triturus cristatus. The sequence goes on along the minus strand of NC_140592.1, from coordinate 1,108,141,786 downwards.
AGAGAGAGTAGAGAGAGAGTGGAGAGAGAGAGTGGAGAGAGAGAGAGAGAGAGAGTAGAGAGGGAGAGAGAGAGAGTGGAGGGAGAGAGAGACTGACTGAGAGAAAGACTGACTGACAGAGAGAAAGAGACTGACTGAGAGAGAGATTGACTGACCGAGAGAGAAACTGACTGAAAGAGAGAGAGACTGACTGACAGAGAAAGAGAGGCTGACTGAGAAAGAGAGAGGGACTGTTTTGGAATTAGGGTCAAAGTGTGTATGAAGCAATGCAATGCCTCTTAAGACTGCTATTGTCTGCTAATAAAAATTTATTATCAAAATGTGCTCTTTGATTACAACTGCTTTTGAAATACATCATTATCGCATTGTCTAACGTTTTGAAACATGTTTGATCTTTTTTTCTGTAGCCCTGCCCACACTGGCCACGCCCCCCCACTAACCCCATGTGGCCCTCGGCTACAAACCACACTGTAATTTTGCCCCACAACAGAAAGTTTGTGAGTACCCATGCTCTAGAACAGGGGTCTCCAACCTTTTCTGTAGTGAGAGCTACTTCTGCTCAAGGAAAGTCTTCCCGAGCTACTAGAAAATGGTATAACTGTAAAATAGTGACTACACTATGGCCACCCAAAGCAAGATTTTCAGTAGTTACCACCCAAGTATACCAAGTGCGGTTACCAGCAGAAATGCTGGGGAAAAGTTCTTCAATATTAAATGCCTCCCCTTGACTTATGAAGTAACATTCAAATCTTGACATGCCCAGTGGCACAAAGGACATAAGCACAGCAGTACGTCTCCCCAGCTCAGCTTGAATTATCATTCACCAGTTTTGAAGAATGCAAATTCCTTCCCTGTGGGCAAAAAAACCTAAATTTTCCAGAAGAAACCCCATTTTTGAAAACTAAAACTGTCTTTAAAATATCAGTTTTCAGTTTTTGAGAAATGCAGTCTCAAAACATCAGCTTGTCATTATCATCATGGACAGACTGCTTTGAATTCCCAGGTATTAAAGTCATATGCCATGGATGCTCACCATTGGTATAGGAAACAATGGCCCTAGACTTCTTTAAAGCTACAATTCAGTTATGAAAAACATTCATTAGTCAAAGGGCATCCGGTACATATAGAATTAGCATTGTATCATTAATGTACCACCATTTTCTTTACAATGCAAACTAGTATATCTTCAAAAGACACAAAGGCACATAATATCCCTCCAATAGTGACTGTTTTTTATTTAGTTACTTTTATAACAGATCACCATATTCAATGCTCCAAATAGAGAAAGAGGTTGCTCCAAGGGGAGTGTGAAAAAGGAAAGTGCTCGTGAGGTAGGACAGATATAAAGGAGAGGAATCCAAAAGACAGATTCAATAACCAATCAATTACACATTCTGGTATCCTTAGTAAAACTGGTTGTGGTTCATAGTGGCACCGGTTTTACAGATAGGACTGTCCCTTATGGATTTAAAAATATTCATTTCATGATTTTCTGATGACGCACAGAGAACATTCATCTGTGAAAAGGCAGGGCTGGGATGATATCAGGTACAGGCCCACTGGGGGGGGGGGGGATAGTCGACGTTTCGACCCTGGTGCAATGAGGGTAATTTATATCCTCTGCAGGTGGGTCTTCCTCAGGACGGGGGGAGGGGAGGCAACCTAGGGTGGGGTACAGTCAGGATAGAGCCCCTGAGGAATACCCGCCTGCAGAGGAAATAAATTACCCTCATTGCACCAGGGTCGAAACTCTCCCCCAATGGGCCTGTACCTGATATCATCCCTGCCTGCCTTTTCACAGATGAATGTTCTCTGTGCATCATCAGAAAATCATGAAATTAATATTTGGTAAATCCATAAGGGACTGGCCTATCTATAAAACTGGTGCCACTATGAACCATTACCAGTTTTACTAAGGATACCTGAATGTGTAATTGATTGGTTATTGAATTTGCCTTTTGGATTCCCCTCCTTTATATCTGTCCTACTTCACGAGCACTTTCCTTTTTCACACTTCCCTTTGAGCAACCTCTTCCTCTATTTGGAGCATTGAATATGATGATCTATTATAAAAGTAACTAAATTATAAACAGTCACTATTGGAGCGATATTTTGTGCCTTCTTGTCTTTTGAGGATATACTTGTTTGCATTGTAAAGAAAATGGTGGTACATTAATGATACAATGCTAATTCTACATGTACCGGATGCCCTTTGACTAATGAATGTTTTTCATAACTGAATTGTAGCTTTAAAAAAGTCTAGGACCATTTTTTCCTATACCAATCGTTACCAAGGTCCGTGGACAATTGTGGGTTACCCCATTATATCATAATGGATGCTCACCGTAGCACTACAGATGCCTGTATTATGTCAGTAATGCCCACCATTATACTAGGGTCACAGTTGTGCCAAGGCTGGAAACCAGAAGGATCAGGGATAAGACCACATATCAGTCATGACCATTAAAATGCCAGGAATAGGTACATATAGGCCAGTCATGCTCAGAGTAGGTCTATGATGGCTGCCAGCATACCACAACTAGACCACAAATACTTAAGTAGTCAAGGATGACCATAATTATGCCATTAGCACTATTATGTCAGGAATGGACACAATTATGCCAAATATAACACTCTTATCATGGGGCTAGCATATATATTTGGCGGTTCTTGGCACTAGGCATAGTTTCAGGAAGCAATAGTGTTTATTATGGGCACACACATAAATGTTGATGAATCTCTTAATTTTAGCTGGTCTGGATCATACCCTGTTCTCCTCAGGTCTTGAGATGATCATGCATCTAACTGACACATTTTCACTCTGACTCCTGCAGTCCTGCACTTTGGAGGGTCAGCACTGATTACAGCTCAGGCTACTGCTGCCATACTTTTTTGATGGTGCACTGTTCACACACATGTTGTGACTGATAAAGGAGGGACTGCAACATGGTCAGTCTCCGTGTGGCTTTAATTATATTGGGATTGGATACAAACTGTCATGTAGCAGGTCCTATAAGCTGGCACAGTGTGTGTTTGAGTGTTAGTATGAGTTACTTTGATACGTTTGGCTGGCTGTCACTCTTAGGGTCTTGAGATGATCAGTGCTGCCTTCTTTAATAGACACCTACTCTGAAAATGTTACTGGGCTTGACTTCACCTCAAAGAGCTACTTTGAAGGTACTGGCGAGCTACCAATAGCTCCCGAGCTACTCGTTGGAGACCCCTGCTCTAGAACATAGGCTCAATCTGCCCTATCAGGTAATGCACCAGCATTACCATGAAACACACAGAACACACCCAGTTGAGTCCTACCCGAGCATTGAACGTACTTAGAAGGTCAACCTTAAAATTTAGGGGATGCTGATAGTCTGGTCAGGGAGGGGATGGTGTCCTTTGTAGTCACACATTCATCAAAAGGTCCACCACATCCTTAGACCTAGAGGTGCCCGCTCCTTGCGCCAGCGCTTTGGGAACACCTCCCGGTCCAACAAGACAGGCCTGTGCCATGATGCAAATGCATAATCTGTGTTTGCCTATGACAAAACAAATCAGCTTTAGGAATCCAGACAACTGTACATTTTGGCTCTTAGGGAAGGGGCACGCGTCTTCAGCATGCAGAGGACTTTTCTGTCCCAACAGCAAGTATAATCATAGGCGTGTTAGTTATGTAGTGATATGATATAAGCACTTACCACCTCTGTCGATCAATCAATTTCTGCAGCCACTTTTGAACTGACGCCCACAAATGTGACTGCTATTTGCCCCTCTCACACTATCTTCTCTTCTGCCTTATTTGTTTTGTTGCCACAGAGTGGCATTACTAAGCTAAATCCCGCTGACTATGCCAAGGGGATGTGGCATTACGGCCAGAGCTGCCGACTTTGGAGCTGGGAAATCAGTTTCGAGCCTCAGCATCGACTAAACATCCTGTGATTCTGGGCAAATCACCTAATCTCTCCATACCTACCAAAATTGAATGTGTCTTTGTGTTACATAACTGGTGCTCATGTAAATCACTCCAATACCTTTGGGTGAGTTTACGCTATATAATACTGCAACAAAAAAATTGTCTTGTACTTGTTGCCTGCAACCTGGTAATTTGTAAGTGATACAGTAGAATAAGGGGCACACTCAAAGGGAACGCAACACTGAACAGATTTGAACTAATTTATGTCTAACAAGCAAGATAAATACAGTCTAATAAAATTCGCATGTGCACAGGTTAAGCCTTCTCCACCACAACAAGAAAAGAAAGTCTCACACACGTCCGGAGATACGCGTAGAATAGAGTTGTCAGCAGGGCCGGCTTTAGCGCAGGTGGCGCCCAGTGCTATAGTCTTTGTTGACGTCTCGCCCCTCCAATGACCTTTCTCTATGAATTTCCACACTACCACCCTCCAACACTGCCCTTCATCCCTCCATAGCCCCTCTGTGATTTTTTTAATGTTGCACTAAGGGTTATTCATACTCTGTTCTGTGATCTGCATGGTACACTTCTTTGCAGCAGGAACATTAGCCCTCTGCGCTACTTTATGATGAGTCAGAACTGCAACTACACAAACTCCGATCTCTCTCCAGCAGGAACACTAATCACCGGAGTTACCTTGTTATTTTGTTATTTTTATTAGTGATTAAAAACTGCTGGAGCACAAGAAACTCTGTAGCACATGATTTTAAAACCATAAGTTATTTTTAAACACAGCACCATTCCTGAGGTCAGCACCAGGTATGGCTGCACCGGTCGCACCGCCCTAAAACTGTCCCTAGTTGTCAGTACAGCTTTCATGACAAGATGAGTGGGCAGCATACAAGGCATGCTATTTGCATCTTACTGACCTCAAGACATAGCAGCTTTAAACATTGGAAAAACTGGCATCCAACCCTTTGTGAACCCATCTCAGGCTCTACACGCTGATAAATTAGCCCAAAAACTTTACCCATCAGATGAAGACTCAAGCGTAGGCAGACTCAGATTATCCCTTAGGTGTTGCAACAGGTCTGCTAGTTCAGACCCCTGAATACAACGGCTCCTTCTGCCATCTTCATCTGGGTCAGCTCAAGGATCTTCAAAAATGTGCCTTGGGAATTTGGGTGGGTGGGGGCTGCCGATCTCAAGCCCTAAAAGCTGCTTCTACTGCAGCTTCAATTATTGCTTGAATGGAAGCCAAAGAAGGTTGGGACGCAAAGCCCTGCCCCTTCATCAGATGTATACATGTTGCCTGCCTTCCTTGTACCAGAGAGCTCGCAAGGACACATTGGACCAACCTTTAAAGACACTCCAAAACAAGGGAAGGAAACAGACCCAAAACGTCCTGCTTTCAGTCACTTTCTTAGTAACTTTTCACATCATTATCCTGTGGGTAAGTTTACTGAGAAGTTCCCGTCAGTGGTGAAGGTAGGCAATCTGATGGTGACCTTGTCTACTCAGGGTAATGTGGTGTCTGAGGAGGCTTCCCCACCAGATCCAGTGGATAAAATGGTGGATTGTGCTGTGAAACATTATTATATATGGGCCAGTTTTCCCATTCATACTAACGCTTACACCACATATACTGTTCCGGTCCCTTTTAAAAGACTTCCAAGCCTTGGCGGAACACAGTTCGGAAGGAGTGGATTTTGTCTCTCATGAAGCAGCAAGTCTGGTTTCTTTCTTATTTGTCATTTGACAATCTGTGTGCATCAGCAGCAACATCTGGGGCCGCTTTGGTTGTACGTCAGCATTTGCGGATGTGTACCTGGAAGGCTGACACTGCCCAAAAGAGTATTTTGATGAAGCTGCCTTTTGAGGATTCCAACATCTTTGGATAACAATTAGAGGAGATTATTAAGAAATCAGTGGAGAGTGAAAAATTGCGACTCACGCTCGTCCCTTTCCTAAGGGTAGAGGGTTTGCATACAATAGGCTTTCCCTTCTGGGCCACCAAGAGGTACGTCCTAGCACTTTCAAAGTAGGGTTTGCGGCCAGTGCACCCTAAACCTCTACAAATCCAAGTTCCAATCCTCCTAACCCTGCTCCCAACCCCCCGCCTCCAAACGTATTACTATCAGTGGCCATCTTCAGTATTGGGGGAGGGACACCTTCTGTAGTTTCAAGACCAGTAGCGACAGAACGTCTCATATGCCTGGGCAATTCAAGTAGTCTCCAAGGGGTATTGTTTGGAGTTTTCAGGAACCCCCGGCCAGACTTTCCAAACCACTCACCTCCTAAGAGTTCCAGTGTGCCTTCAAGTCTTTTGACTGGCATTCAGCAGCTACTGGGCAAACAAGAATTTCTTCCGTTCTCTTAGTTGGAACGGGGCAAGAGGTTTACTTCTTACTAGTCCTGGTGCAAAAAGTGTCTGGGGACTATCTCCTGGTGTTGGATTTAAAAGCATTGAATCGTTTTCTGGTTTCTTGCACATTCAAGATGGCTATGCTACAATGTATCTTTCCCCTGTTGACACAGGGTCAGGTCCTGGCATCTTTGGAAATGTTGGATGCGTATTTGCACGTCCAAGTTTTTCCTCTCCACCAGCAGTTTCTGAGGTTTTCAGTGAACAACCAGCATTTCAAGATTTGGGTTGTTCTGATTGGCCTAGCTTTCGCGCTCAGAGTTTCCACCAAAAGTTTGGCTCTGTTGGTGGTGGTTAATTGCCTCTCCTTCTCTTTCAAATGCTTTCCAATATGTCAAGGAGGTCTTTACCCTTCTACTCAAGCATGGTTTTCTGCTAAACTAAGGCAAGTTGCACCTGCAGCCTTCCCTATCCCTACAATTTATCAGAGCCCTGTTAAGTCTTTCTGGCCCCCGCTCAGAGAAACAGACTGATGCTGCATTTATTGCCTATTCTGGCACTCCCGGAGGCTTCAACAAGACTGTGGCTCAGGAGCCAGGGGGAGATGGCATGTACACTCGTTCCTTGGAGTCCCATACACCTATACTCCATTGTTCATCACATTTTGCAGCACTGGAGTCCGGTGACACAGGACCTATCACCCCCCTCAAATTTGTCAGGTCATGCAGTGATGGTTGAACCCAGTCAACCTCAAAAACGGCCATCATTTAATTCAACCCCTCCTTGGTGATCTCAACTGATGCCAGCAGTTTGTTGTGTGAGAAAGTCCTGGAAGAACACACAGCTGAGGGAGTTTGGGGCAGGGGAATGGTCCAAATTCTTACAATTGGAAGGAGTTTGTTGCAGTAGAGGTGGCTCTTCTTCAATTTCTTCCCTTAATCCAAGGTCCGGGTTCTGTGTCCAGATGGACAAACAAATTACGCCATTGTACCTGTGTCATCAAGGTGGGGTGATTCACTCCCATTTTCTACTTTCATGGGAGACTGGACTGCGGTCAGAGCAGAATCTTCCTTATTTGACTGCAGTTTATTGTCAGAGGAAGGAGAATGGACAGAGAACTAACTCAGTCAGATGTTTCCCTCCTCAGTCTCTCAGTGCCTCTCTCCCCTAGTGTTTTGGTAGATATCACAAATGTACAGGCTCCCATGGCTGGAGCCGTTTGTCAGAGAGAGCAATGCCTTGCTTCTGCATTTCTGCTCATTGGTTCCCTTTCAGAGGGCTTGAGCATTGAACGCTCTGTCAATCCCTCGGCCGGGGGAGGTCTGCTGTACAGCTCTGCCCCATTCCATTGAATCCCTTCGTTTTGCAGTAGGAGATCACCAATCACTCTCAATTCTTCTGGTGGTACCAGGGTGGTCTCGGAGGTCGTGGTAACCTCTTCTCTGTCAGTTGTCTGTATGCCCTCGTAGGGTTTTTCTTCTACATCCCTGTGCCTTGGGTCAACCGATTCTGTTGAACTCACTACAATGCCTCAAGCAGGGGGGTTGGCTGCTGACTGGGTGACTCTGTATGCACAGAGGTGCTTAGTGGCAGTGGTAAAGTCCATTCAGTTATCTTATAGACTCTCGACTTGCAAATCTTATGACCACCACTGGTGTCACTTTGCAGGATGGTGTTACACTAAGGGATTTGATCTAACAGCTTGAGCTCCGATGAGCATTATGGATTTTTGCAGGATGGTTTCATTTTGGGGTTGGTGGTTTCCACCTTCTGAATGCAGTTGTCTGCTATTCAGGTTTGGGGGAGGAGGGATGTGATCTGTCTGAGATAGCAAATTTGGCATCCCATCCCCTATGGATTTTTATTCTGCAGAGGCCGGTTTCCCATACTCCGGTTCCCCCCTGTGATTTACATTTGGTGTTCATTTCTTGACTGGTCCTCCTTTTGAGCCACTCAACACTGTCTCTTTCAAGTTCCATATGGAGAAAGTGGTATTTTTGGTGGTTATGTGTTCAGGCAGACGAGTGGGGGAGATTGGGGCTTTGTTATCAGTTCCCCTTTAATCTGTGTTTTTTTCTGGGTAAGGTTGCCCTATTTTTTGCCCAAGAATCCTTTGCAGTTTCACTGTTTGTAGGATATTGCTCTGCCTGTCTTGTTTCCTAGCCCTTCTTTGGCTGAAGAGTTGGCTTTGCATTCTTTCAATCTTTGCAGGGAGTTGACTATCTATCTGGAGTGTACCTCTTCCTTTCAGAGAATGGACTCCATCTTTGTCACCTTTGAACTCCCTAGTAAGGAGTCTCGCCCCTCTACTTCCTCTATATCTAAGTGGATTAAGTCTGCTATCATGAGGGCAAATCAGGTTTTAGGTACTGTTGCTCCTTCTCAGTTGCAAGGTTGGTCCACTAGAGGAGTTTTGAACTTTTGGGCTACCTTTCGGAGAGCGTCATTGAGTGATGTGTTTGCTGTTGCTACATAGAAACCCCATCGCACCTTTCTTTCTCACTATCGCTTACAGTTGGTTGGGAATTTTTCTTCCATTGTTGGGGATCTTGTTCTTTCCTCGGTCTCGGTTGCTTGACCTACGTTGTGATCTCCTATTGTTCAATTTAATGACGTAATAAAATCAGTTTGACTTTGCAATGCTGAAATGCTTAGTCTTATATAAATATCTGAAAAATAATTAGTGGGTGGCTTGGGGATTATCTCAAGCGTAAGAACTGCATTCCGGAAGAACTTAATGCCCGGGTAACTTATTGGTAATCAGTTAAAAAAAAATGTTTTTGTGTTAATATATAACAAACAAGGAGTTTATATACACCATGACAATATATCAGCAGATCCTTATCCAAACCTTCCAATGCGAGTACATCCTACCCACCCTACCTTCTTCCCTCCCCTCTTATAATGGGTCTTATCTGCAGAAGTCTAACTTCAGAGGTCTTACCTTTGAGCATTCCTGTGGTGTATCATTCTCCTGACCTGCCCCCTTCCCATCCCCGTGTTTACTTCCAGCGAACTATCAGATGTTAACCTGTCTATTCCTCTGTGTCCCCTGTATCTCAGGCCCTTCAGACCTTCTTGTATTTCTTCTCGCAGCCTCTACGTCTATAGACCTCTTTTTCAACAATTTTACACCATGTCATGCCCTCTTCCCAATTCCGGTAGAATGGTGCCGTGTTACATCCCCATTTCTGTGCTATGTCTGTTTTGGCTACCATAAATCTCATATCCACAAAGGCTTCTGGTACCTCATGAGATACGAGGGTTCCCTCACACCTAATAAGGCCCGTTGGGGTGATAGTTTGAGGGCCACCCTGCTGCCCCTGCAGAGATTTGGTCATTCTTTCCCAGAATGGGCGCAACACAGGGCAATGCCACCAAATATGAATAGAAGTACCCTTGGTGCCACACTTCCAAAGACACAAGTGGGTTGTCGTCTTCCCAATTTTATGGAGTAATGTCCAGGTGTAATATGCTCTGTGTAACACTTTGAGTTGAATTAAGTTAAAGCTACCCTTGATGGCCCCTCTGCTAAGAAATTAAGTGCATCTTGCCAGTCATCATCATCAGTTTCCCCCAGGTCATGCTCCTAGCAATTATTAGGTGCGTCACTGGTGCCCGAGTGCATCAGCATGACATATGTCAACAAGATATATTTATGCCGTATCTTCCCATTTAATAGTCGTCAAGTCCTCTTGAGTTTCCTCATGTGGGTCTATGCTGCGGACTAGGGCATGTCTGAGCTGTATATACTTTAGCCACTGTGTGGACGGCATTCGGCACTCCCTCTGGAGATGTTCAAAGGAAACAACCCCATTAGCAGTGTGCTGAGGCCTATTCTGTCCCACTCCGAGAAGCCCTTTGGCGTTGCAGCGTGCGCAATGTAATTCGTTTTATTTATTTTTTTCTTTACTTAACTCCCATCGGCCATAAGCCAGAGTTTACTACCCCCCATCCTGACCCTCCCCCGCCCCGCCTTACCGCCTTGCAGCACTCCCTCGAGGAGCCGCCACTGAATTGGCCACTGAATTGGCTGCGCGTGCCCACATGCCTGTGAGAGTGGAATGCACGTTGCATGCCAAGCGGTGTGGCTTACCGCTGATACTCATGTCTCTAGTGTCTTGTGTCTGCCTTCGTATCTGTCCCTTCAAAATTTTCTCTGCAGTGTCCCAACAACGCAGCGTGACGTGGCACTGGCAATTGACTGGAGGTAGGCAAGCCAGCAAATTAATATAAAGAGCCGAGCTGCACCCGAGCCCAGGGTCTGGTTGGCTCTAAGAGCCACAACACAAGCCGCGGCATCAAGATATTTGACAAGCAGCGCAACAAGCTTCTAAAACTGTGATGTAAATTTGATACTTGTATAGCGCACTACTCACCCGCAAGGGTCTCAAGGCGCTTGTACGAATACCGCTGTGGAACCCATCCTGGCTTTCCCTGTGAGGCATCCACTCCTGGGACCCCCAAGGTGGAGGCCAGGCATCCTTAGCATTGTGGGGGCCGTTGTGGAGATTAAGCAAGCTATTGCCCAGAGTTGCAGAGTGGTACTCCATGATTGGAATAGGCGAGAATGATCAGGTCCGTGGAATTTTGAGCCCAAGACCCGCTGAGGCGGGGAATTGAACCCTGGTCCCGGGCTAGACCTCTGCATCAGGGTCTGCTGCTCTAATCATTGAGCCACACTTGCTTTATCAAGTTAAAAAAACGTTTTTTTTTCACATGGAAGCCTTTCATTTTAGAACGTTAGCTTGGGTCGTTACATTAAGTGTCATTTATTAGAAGTAATAGCTTCTATGCATGTAGTTGGAAACTTTCACGCTCTTCCCCCACCATCCTGCCGGAGGTAAGTCAGCTGTCACGTCTCCCCAATATATGGCCTACGTTGTAGTTAAAGATGGAGCAACTTTAAAGTCCAATAAAACATACGCAAGAGAGGTTTTTGTACAGTGCTATCCTGAGCTAATGTATTTCAATGGGGGTTTAGAATGTAATGATAAAGGAAAAGGGGTCACAGTGACCTAAGGTAATTGCCAAGGATCACTCAGTTTGGTAATGCGGTCAAGCTGGGATTGATCGAGGTGCTCAGGTTTCAAGTTGTGCAATTCAGCCCCTAAATGGGCATTACTTTACCTCTCCCGTTTTAAATGAAAATGTAATTCTTTATCTTTAATGACCTATTGCATCCTTTTAAATAAATGCACATATTACATGTTACATTATGTTGAAACTCGTAGAAAAAAAATCAAAGTTAGGTTAGGGGAAGGCAAGGTAATGTATTTTAATGACATGCACATATGCCGAGGCACACCTCAATCAGTCCAAATTGTAATGTTGGTTGTAAACAATTTAGTAATCACAGGGAGTCCATAAAATGGTCCTTTGCCTTTATTTTCTCTTCTTCTCAAAGATCCATGTACAAAAACACACTGGCACCTGACACATGTTTCGTCCAACTGACTTTTTCAAGGCTAAAAGGTGTATGCAAAGACTGGCACCCCGTAGAACAGTGTACAAGAAGCTAGTGTAAATACGAAGATTATGTGAGTCCGCCAGGCAGACGGCAAATTTTAAAACATCAATCATGCAAATGTTCACCGTATTTGCCGGATCCCATAAAGTTTCCAAATAGATCAAGTCTTCAATATAAATGGAGAATTCTGTCACCCGCCATTGTCCCCACAGTTGTCCGTACCTGCAGGCAGAAGAAATGAATGCGGAAGATATGAGTCCAGTAGTCAATGGATGCTGGCTTCAATAAGAAATGCCCGTATCTGCAGAGATTCACAAAGTAGTCGCGTCTAACCCAGGGTCCACAACTAGTAAGCCCCTGTGATCAGCTGGCGGGGATGCCTATATCTGCACTGATATAGGTAGCCTGTAGGCAGCTGTGGACATTACAATATATTCAAAAACGAGCTATCGATATGCATGTGGAGTAGGTCGTCCACCGAGCTCACCCGTACACCACTGGACATTGAGGTTATTGTGCCTTCCAGCGCAACAGCCCCCGCATTGTATGCACCATCGCGGTGCAGTCTTTTGTTTCACCGTTGGATCGAGTCAGCATTGATCCTTGCTAAGGTCATCGTGCTTATGCCTAACGTGGCTGGTTTCAAATTGGACATGCAAACGCTGTCCACTTAACTTCTCCTCTCCCTTTCTACCTCACATGCGTCATCTCCCATGTGATACCGTGCTCTGTTTAGCCAATTTGCATACAATTTCTCATCGACCTGGCATGCCTTAAATGCCCTAATTGCTGCACTACTACAAGACTGCTTGCCTTGTAGATTCCAGCACGGCAAAGGTTTCTCTAAGGCATGTAACTTTACGTCCTGATGATGATCCCAGTATTGGTTTTACGGGATCTAAACGTCGTTGACCTTATGCACACCATAAACGCAATTCAAATGATTATTCAAGTGTAACGATGTTGGTACCTAATTGTGCTTGTTTTATTTTGTATATAACTTACAAGCCCTTTTGTCCTGCCTGAGCCTTTTTGGTTAATGTGGTTTGTGTTATATGTATTGCTTTGGACACAGGATTGTGTCCCACTTTGTCCCTGTTTTTGTGATTCGAAACATTTAAATCACTGTCCAGCTGCACAGCCTTAATATAGCACAGATTCCAGGTCTATATTTATTGATTTTCTTATGTATCTTCCCTGTCAGGGGCTACTGTATTTGTAAGGTGCTGTCTCCAACCCGGCAACATAGCTCGGGCAGAGACAGCTTTAGTGTGCATGACGGTTAGGCTGGCCTATGGCGGATGGCTAAACCGTCATTCGCACCAATAAGTGTCCACCACTCCCCCTGTGACTGCCCCCCCTGCAATGGCCCTGCCCCAAATCCTCGGTTTCTAGAGTAAAAATAAAACAATAATAAACACGTTTTATTTTTTACCTTTTTGAGGCTGTTGACAGGGGCGACGCTCCTCTGCCATATTGGAGGAGCCGCCACTAGGACCTATGGAGTACAGAGGACACATGTGAAACACAGAGCTGAGGGCACACTTTCACAACGTATAGTCCATGCAAGCCTCTTGCACTGTGGGTTGGGGACGGCATTTCAGAAGGACTGGCCATCAAGACTGCAGAGTTCTGTGAAAGTGCTCAGAGGAAAATCACTAGCGTAACACTCCTATCCAAGCACTTTCACTGCACTGCACAGAGTCTTCAATATCAGTGCATTGATAAAAGGAACATGGCGCAGTGCTGTGTAGCACCACTGTTGTAAGTGGGTGGTGGGAAGGCTTGAGTTTGAAGTAGGAGAGTGGCCGGCAGAAGCCATACGACGATGCGGCGTGTTTTTGACAGGAGGTTCCAAGAGGGCTTCGACCACTGCAAGAGTCAGACATCTGGCTCAAGTCTGTGTCAAACCTTCAGTGGTCTCCCAAATCTATAACTGAGGAACTGCAGTGCAACTTACGTGTGCCTGTCCTCACACCAAGGCATCTGAGAATATTGAGGATTATTGTGGAGGGATGCAGGTGTTTGCCCAATTCCCTACCTTGCAACTCATATTTTCCTCCCGGTTAGAGGACACATAAAGATACTGGCCGTCCTCAGGATCTCTGAAAAGTTACTATGTGCACTTTTTTTTTTTTTTTTCTTTTTACTTACAAACTTGATGTGATCATTAGCGGCATGGTTGTATAACATGTTTAGCTGATGTCATGGGATTTTGCTAATCACTCAAACACCTCTTGAGTATTTGAAGTGGATTTAAACCAAATATGCGCGGTCTGCAGGCAGTCGCGGCCATGGGGGATGACTGTGCCTCCAGAGGATTGCCCACACTGTATACTAGTGTTCTAGTGAGCTCATAGTGCTTCAGTTCAGGGCTTCACTTTGTAGCTGCCAGGCGGTCCACAGTAGAAAGGACAAGTTCTGATCCTATGCCTCGTGTTGTGAATTCTCAAGCTCAGACAAGCCCCTGAGTAAGAGCCCAAACTAATTTTCTGGGGATGCCCCAGTAAGATATCATAAAGCAAGGTTTATAAGCAGCACAACAGATCGCCCATTGAAACAGGAACACTTGCAAAGTAACATACCCTTCACAAAACACTGATAAAATCAGAAAGGAGCATGGAGAGAAAGCAAAGATTTGAGTTAAATCGTATAGCGAATCCAGTTGGTGCGGTGAACTTAAACCCGTCGAGTAAGTCACCCTCCCAGTTCTCTCCTCGTCTTTCCCCATCTCCACTTCCGGCTACAAGACAGGGCTCTTGATTTGAACAAAGAGTCCTTTCTCTCTGGAAAAAAAAGAACGAGGTGTCAATAATGCCTACATTCCCAGAGGGGACGGGAAACATATCCAGGACATGGAGTTAAGTGAGTGTGGGGAAGGGTTATTAGAGAAATACCTCTGATTAGTTTCAGATCATACTCCTCGAATCAAGGTGCCCCCACATAAGGACTCATGGGAAATTCATCAACATGTTGCGCTGGGTTTGCTTCACAAAGCTCAGCCTGAGATCCTCATGTTTGTGCCACTCAAACGGAATCAGCAGCAGTGGCCAAGGTAAGCCATCAGAAGCTAAGGGTCTCCAATACTAAGTTGGAAGGTGAATGCGTTGTAATAGCATTGCGTTGTAAAAGTTGCGTTGTAAAGGTTGTTTCCCGTCAAATACAAGTTGGACTGTGCCCAAATAAGTACTGATTTCTACAGCCCCCAGGGGATACCACAATACAACTGAAGGCACCCGTACCTCTGATTTCTGTATCAGAATGCACAACCTGGTTTGGGCCCTCATGTTACTCATACTGATTTTCTAAATGGAAGTTGGCAACCTTACCCATTCAGGTTAGTGAGGTAAGTGCAAACTTCGCTTTGCGGGAAGCCAGCTATCACTGTTCGTGAAGAGAGGTCCAGTGCATAACAAACTGAATAAATGTTTGGAGTCATTTAGAAAAAGTTAGACACTGTACTTGTATGGGCCCTGGCCACGGGTGTCTTCTCGAGATACAAAGTGTATTATATTAGTGATTGTCTGATGTTCCTACAGAAGAGTACAGGATCAATGCTGAAGTTACCTCAAACATACTTCATAAAGAATGTATTTGAAGCTCGTTTGGCCAAATTTCTTTCCAGTCAGATAAATAAATAGACTCATCTTCCTGTCCCCATCCAGGTGCTCTTGGCCAGAATAAAAGAATTGCTTAATTCCCCTAATCCTATAATCAAATGTTATTAATTGAGTTTATAAATTGCAGCACCCAGATTGATCACACTCAGTCCCAGAATTTGCAGCACTTTTGATTGAAGCCTGAGAACCCTTAGATGCCCTAATTTAAGTAGATTGACCTATGTAACTTAAAAGTTGAAATATCCTCCCTTTCCTTCACATTGTATGTTTTTTTTCCTGATTTCTGGGTTAGTTGTTTCTGCATATTTGCTTTTCCATTTTGCTCTCATCCTCTCATTAATTTGGTAATTTGAAAGATTTTCTTTTTCTCCCAAATATGTTTTCTCTATCCCGTTGCATTTATTGTACAGCCACTTCCAGCAAAGACTAGCAGACTGCAAATAGATTTTTTACATGTTAAGCCCTTTCTATTGACTTTATACTAGAACACTCACTTCTTTGTACCATGTTAGGGTCTCTGCAAGTAGAAAGGTGCACAGGTGAATTGGGGTTAGAGAGAAGGTGCCTGACCCCTGAGGGACCCTCTCTGTTGAACAAATTCACATAAACTCTGGCAAAAATGAAATCAGACTGTGGTGTCTGAGAAGTGCCACACCTGATCTGCTGAGTTATTAAGCACAAACCACCTACTTGTGCTGCTGTAGGATAGTTGTACTGCATAAGAGTACAAATATTTAACAGTCACGGTTGCAACGTAAGAGCGTTTGGACACTGGATTATATACCTTCAACGGAAAAAAACAAGTTTGCTAATTAAAGAAGATCCTTAAATCAATGTACACTCTTGGATGCAAGTAATCAGCTCTATGATGAAACCGTAATTAATTGACCTTCACAGCAGCCCATTTTAGTTCGGAACCCTAGACTCCACTAACTGAAACAAGTGGAAACTATCTGCTCCTGGTCGAATGAAGAAGGCACCAGAGGACACTTGAAATGACATTGCATGCAGTAGAAATACATCTGTGTAAATCTGTGTAATTAATTGATTTAGTGCGGAAGATGTGACCTCTGTGTTCTCGACACTACCTTTGCAGTGTAGAGGTCACACTGATGTCATCACAACTGAAAGTGAAAGCAAAAGGAGCGTCTCAGCTCCCTCTCCCTCTACCAGTGCCAGTTACAACTGGACAGGTATTGTTGGAAAGGGAAGACTATTCACTTTCTAGTGGTTCCTTAGTGAATTACTGCTTGGGGACCCCCCCCCCCCCCAAAAGCAGGGATCCACCTACAGGACAACCAGGTAACCTTTTAAGGAGCCCACTTGCAATAGGACATAGATCTCCCCCCCCCGATCCAGGGCCATATCAGTCTTTCTGCCTCCCCTTGGATTGACAGAATATGCCACCCGGGGCAGAAATCCAACTAGACACCTAATTATAAAATAGGAATGGGGTGGAGCCAGTCCTGGCATCAGCTGTCCTACCAGTTAACCCTGCCTCAGGCAGTCTTTCTGCGCCCCCGTGAAGGTATATTGGGGATTAACCCCAACCTGACCAGCCAGAGGGCAGAAAGCCCACTGGTTAGCCAGGGAAAAACTGTGACAAACTATGTGGTGATGGCCAGTCCATAGTGGCACGGGGCGGTTCCCTAATTAAGTGATTTCACCCAACGTTTGATATTTGCAAGGCATTCTAGATAAGACAACGTAGTGGGTTCCATGCAAACCATACCATTTTGGACTGTTCCAGGCGCTTAGAGTTTGGAAAGGCCTAAGTTTTCTAGGATTCCCTGGGTGCTGGCCAACCCCAGGCCCAAATATGTCAGTTACCCACATCTCAAGAATTGATGTAAATTCATAGCAAACTTCTTGATGTTTCCACTGTTGGTTTTTAGGCTTTCTTCTCTTATGCAATAGGCCTACTAACACACACAGGGTACTGGTTTTATCAGAATAAGTGTATGAAGGCAAAGTGGTGGGACATTTGTTGTTCTCCACCAATTCCAGCACTATCTCCATACAGAAATGTGAGGAAATTAATGATTTCACAAAAAGCAAGACATTTGCGGGTTATTCTGGATAAGGAAAAGTAATGTAATCCTCACAAGCCACACTACTCTGAGCTTATCCAGATGTGCAGTTTTCAGAAATGTTGGATACCCACATCCCAAGAATTGTTATGAATTAAAAGCAAAATTCTTGATGTTTCCACTGTCCATTTTGAGAGTTTCCTGACATGAGCAATAAGCGCACCCACATTTGTGCAGTAACTTTTTTTATCATAAGAAGCATGACAACACTGAATGATAGAACATCTGTTATTATATCTTTATAGCTATTGCGCTTTATAAATGTTTTTTTCATTTCATTTCAATCCCCCTACATTTTTAGTTCCCAATCATAAGTCAGTGTGCTCATAAACACATTTTAAAAAACAAACGCCCTCAGAGCAACCTAGAATTATGGGTAATCCAGAATTTGGAGTGATAACAATAACCCACATCCCTAATCTCAGATTCCTGAGTACACATGATCAGTGCATAACTTTCCTTCACACACACTTTGATTCATTAGATTTTCCCTTATGAAGTGATGCATGATCAGTACATGATGAAAAATCATTGTAGGCTGCAGCTTGGTTGATTGCTCTGAGTATCATGGGGTATTGAACATCTGACAAAAACTCTCGGAATCAACAATCGCTGATTATGGGGGTGGAGGGAGGTTCTTGCTTCAACCTACAGTGATCACAGCCCCCTAGCATTTCAAATCACAATCCACATGAAGTTCCTGTGGATGCTGGGCGTAGGCTGGTTTGGCATTCTGCTGATATGAAGTTAGTTATGACTCACGTAATCAACAGTTGTGTGGACCTAGTGAAGTATTGTTCTCCTGACGCAGGAGGTCCCAATGCTGTCTTCAGCTTAGCTGAACTTATGTCCTGTATAAAAGACATGCTGACTAGACCTTTAGGGAGAGGCCCCCTCCATAGTAAGTCTTGGCTCAACAAAGATTGCAGAAGGGTGAATAATATTTGCGTGAAGCTTTGAAGCAAACCCCCAGAGATCAGAGTGCAATTTTGGCTTGCAGGAAAGCCTACTCCCTTGTGCTAAAAAAAGAGGAAGTCGGCTCTCAAGGATGAGAAATGGTTCGCTATTGTAGTTGCCTGTCAGAATAAAGATTCCCAGGCTTTTTGAAAGGCCGTTTGTGCCGGTCTAGCCCCCAGGTCCCCCTCAAACAAAGGTATAGTCCACATTAACTCTGATGCCTGGATAGAACATTTTTCTGGGATTTACATTTCTAATGCTGCAATTCCAGAAGAGGGGCAGGTAACATGCCCATTTCCTGTGAGCCTCTCCTTTTCTGAAGAAGATGTGTTTAAAGCAATTCATAATAGCCTCTCAAAGAAGGCCCTGGGCCCAGATGGGATCACTTTGGCTATTATCAAAGAGGACCCTGGGTTATGGTTTCCTGTTCTTACTAGTGTTTTTAATTCTGCATGTTGGGTGGGGGTTCCCATCCAACATCCCTTGTCGTCATCTGTCGAAATCCATCCCCCCCAGCCCCACCGCCCTACCACTCTTACCTGCACAGACCACGGCTGGTCAATAGTTGTACCCATTTTTGAAAAGGGAAATGCCCACAATCCAAGTTGTTACCACCCGATATCTTTACTTGATTCTACCATGAAAATAATCAGGAGAGTCATTTTAGATTGGCTTCTTTCCTGGATTAAGCGAGAGCAACATCCGTTCCCCGGTACAATATAGTTTTAGAAACGGTCTCAGAACAATCAAACATTGTCTTAATCTACATCACCTTGTGGCCAAAAATAAATATGCAAAGGGCCCATCCATTCAACTTGCATTTTTGATCCTATCAAGTGCCTTTGACTGTGTTAATAGACTTAAACTATGGGATACTCTTGTACCCATAGGCCTCGAGGCAGATCGGGTTTCTTTTTTTTTAATTCTACATCAGGATGTTTCGGTTTGCGCTAGATTTGGGGACAATGGTGAGCACACTCCATCCTTGGAAGTTAATCGTGGAGTACCCCAAGGCTATGATCTTGTCCCCATCCTATTTTTACTCTATATCGATGACTTGGAAAGGACCCTGGTGTCTAATGAGGCAGATGTGCCAGGTGTTGACAATAAAGCTGTACCTGCGTTATTATATGCGGATGATGTGGTGCTTTCTCCAGGATGGCAAATGGCCTCAAGAAGTTGATTTCCAGCTTTGTGGCGTAAATGAAGGGGCTTGACTTAGAAACCAACTTCTCCAAAACATTTATTATGGTGTGTGGCTAAAGAAATACTAAAACTTGCACCCTACGGAGGAAGAACATTGGAAAGGGTGAGCTCCTTTCCATACCTTGGGTTGGTATTTGACTGCGCTTGCTCCTGGTACTCCTGTCTTAAGAATAGGTTGACTCGCTTTCTGCATGCTGTGAGAGCAACTTTTTCACTTGCTGCTTGCATAGGGGAGAAAACTTGTTGCACCGGTTTTGGAAACTTACAAAAGAAAATACCTCCCCACTGTTCCTTAGGGTTTAACTTATGATTGGCAGGGTATGCTCAGACGTGAGTCCCTGCTCACTTTGCCACTGGATTCAAGCAAGCCTGGCTGAAGACGGCTGAAATGCCAGAAACCGGTCCTAGGAAGCTTGTTTCCGGTCCAGGAAAGACATGGCTTGGCAGTTCGGGCTGGACTGTTCCCATGAGGCACAGGGTCAGACTGATTTGCATATGGCCATGTCTGAACTGGGGTGGCAGAGTGGGCAAAGAACGGTGATGGATTAAACCCAGATCAGTTGACTGGGGGTGAGTGCTTGCAATGTTCAACACTCCGTCCATCATTTCCTTTGGTTTTTGCTGTGTTCGCCATAAGTTGGCAGGGTATGCTCAGACGTGAGTCCCTTGCTCACTTTGCCACTGGATTCAAGCAAGCCTGGCTAAAGACGGCTGAAATGCCAGAAACCAGTCCTAGGAAGCTTGTTTCCGGTCCAGGGAAGACATGGCTTGGCAGTTCGGGCTGGACTGTTCCCATGAGGCACAGGGTCAGACTGATTTGCATATGGCCATGTCTGAACTGGGGTGGCAGAGTGGGCTAAAGAACGGTGATGGATTAAACCCAGATCAGTTGACTGGGGGTGAGTGCTTGCAATGTTCAACACTCCGTCCATCATTTCCTTTGGTTTTTGCTGTGTTCACCATAAGTTGGCAGGGTATGCTCAGACGTGAGTCCCTTGCTCACTTTGCCACTGGATTCAAGCAAGCCTGGCTGAAGACGGCTGAAATGCCAGAAACCGGTCCTAGGAAGCTTGTTTCCGGTCCAGGGAAGACATGGCTTGGCAGTTCGGGCTGGACTGTTCCCATGAGGCACAGGGTCAGACTGATTTGCATATGGCCATGTCTGAACTGGGGTGGCAGAGTGGGCTAAAGAACGGTGATGGATTA
Source organism: Triturus cristatus (assembly GCF_964204655.1). Taxonomy (NCBI): domain Eukaryota; kingdom Metazoa; phylum Chordata; class Amphibia; order Caudata; family Salamandridae; genus Triturus; species Triturus cristatus. Next base: position 1,108,120,965 of record NC_140592.1, on the reverse strand, counting down.
AACCCAGATCAGTTGACTGGGGGTGAGTGCTTGCAATGTTCAACACTCCGTCCATCATTTCCTTTGGTTTTTGCTGTGTTCGCCATAAGTTGGCAGGGTATGCTCAGACGTGAGTCCCTTGCTCACTTTGCCACTGGATTCAAGCAAGCCTGGCTGAAGACGGCTGAAATGCCAGAAACCGGTCCTAGGAAGCTTGTTTCCGGTCCAGAGAAGACATGGCTTGGCAGTTCGGGCTGGACTGTTCCCATGAGGCACAGGGTCAGACTGATTTGCATATGGCCATGTCTGAACTGGGGTGGCAGAGTGGGCTAAAGAACGGTGATGGATTAAACCCAGATCAGTTGACTGGGGGTGAGTGCTTGCAATATTCAACACTCCGTCCATCATTTCCTTTGGTTTTTGCAGTTATTAGAGATTGCCATTCCTGTACCTCTAGGCTAAATATCTCTTGGATAAAATATATAATAGAAACAACCATAGCCTTGGTTTGTGCAAATCTTTTTAAAAAAACAGAGACCATCACAAAAAAAGACAAACACTGGCTGAAGGACTGTTTTATCAAGCACCGACAGACTATATGGAGTCCACAGAAGGAATGAAGCCGGCTGTAAGAGAATATTGCTTGATCTAGATGTCAGCTGGTGCTGCTCTTTATTTGTTGTTTGTGCAGAATGTTTGGAAGCGAATGTTACTAACTCGGTTCAGAGTAGGGTCCATTTGTTGGCTGTATTGCTTTCTGCAAGGGCAATTTTCCCACGCAGATATATGCATTTGCCCATGCGATGAGCATTCACCCCAGACTCTCCTTTGTATTTTTCTGCAAATACTGCCTCCCTTTTACCAGGAGATTGTTATTGCCCCATTGCGAAGATATACGTTTACCAAATGTAGGGCCTCTCTGCTCTTCCTCCAACAGTTCGAAGACTATGAGACCTGTTACTCAGTTGGCTACGTTTTGTAAAGTATTTTAGGCCAGAAGAAAATCGTGTTGTTTTAAGTGATGGCACAGCATCTGAATTTGTACCTTATGACCTGGCTCCAGCTGATTTGTCCAGTTTCTTAGTAACAAATGTATTTTGTAAATGTATTGGTGATATTATTTTTAAATAGATTTACACTACGGAAATGTTTTTAACAGATTTCGCAAATACAGTGGCAATGTTTTAAATCTTTTTAATATCTGTATTTTCTTTGCTAAATCTATAGCTTATTTATTGTCTTTTTAAAATTGTGTTGTTTATATATGCTTGTCTTTTATGCTCTACTTTTGCATGATCAAATAAAGAATATTGAACTTGGCAAAAACTATACATATCTCTGACTGGAAGAGTCTAACAGATGTAATACTATTACTTTTTGGGTTCATCCCTGGGTTTCATACCTCTTCCCCCTATTATTTACACATAGATATGAACCACATAAATGGAAATATTGACCACCACATTGCAAAAACTGCCATGAAAATAGTAATAATTACTTTTCTCAACTCTGCCTCTGTCTGAATTCTAGGAAGAGAGCAATTTTGGGGCATATTATCAAGAAACGGCGTTAAAATTATCTCGAGAATTCCCATAGAAGCCCATGTTCTGGTGTCAACATGGGCTTCTATTGGAATTCTCTGTGGCATATTATCAAGCCCATTATCGCTGCTTTAGCGGCAGTTTTCTGCCGCTAAAGCGGCGATAATTTTAACGTCGTGCTTGATAATATGCCCCTTAGTACCTTTGTGGCCAATGTCAGAAAAACACAGACTTTCTTGTGGTGCATTTTTCGTTAAAATACTGCCACATGGTGGCTATTTTCTCAGGCCCCTCAAAGATAAACAACATACCCTGGGTTCCATTACAATCCTCAGTATGTAGGAGAAAAGATGCAATTTTAGGCTCACCACTGGAGGGTGGTGGAGAGTGGGGGGTAGTGATGGGCTGGAACCCACTGCACTTGCTTAAGGGACTGGAGTCATAAACCTGACTGGTTACATATGACATACCACAGACATGGTAGCTGTCACCATCACCCAACTCAAAGATACAAGCTCCTGAGTGCATAGGGTAATATGTTGCCTCTCACACACCACTTGTTTAAATACTTAGGTGGTATTTTGAAATTAATTTCAATTTGAACTTCCCTCCGAGAAGAAGTCATAAATATTAAATTTGTCGTTAATGCCAAAGTGATGGCAGTTTGCTGTGAACGGCTAACTGCAAAAATGCAGTTTTAGCACTGAAAGATAAACACGTGAATTTGAAAACAAAGGGCCTTATTTACAAGATTTTGCCGTAGGGCAGCACCGCAGGCATTCCTACGGCGCGGCCCTACGGCGAAAGAAAAGGGCAGGTTTGTACCTATCTATGACATACTGCACATTCCTGTCCTTTTCCCTTTGGCTGGTGCACAATGGGCTGCCATTCACCAACGCAGACCCCTATGCGCCATGGCGTAAGGGTGCCTGCGTTGAAGGGATGATTGTTTTTGTACAGGAAGGAAACTATCGTGCACAAAAACAACCACAAGAGGCTTTTTCATCTTTCTATGTGTACAGAATGCAGAACACATAGAAAAAGGAAAAACTAGGAGAAATAAAGGTATTTCTCCTTGTTGCCCCTGGGTAGACGTGCGTTTTTGGCACTGCCTCAGAGTTACGATTCCTCATAAATCTGGGACAGTGACAAAAAGCCATGGATGCTGCTGGGAACGCCCCCAGCAACACCCATTGCATGCCCCTTTAATGCACAAAACTGCTTAAATGGAACAATATTTACAAGGCCGCACTAAGCCATGCAAAGTGGCTTAATGCTGCCGTGTAAATATGGAGCAGACCCCTGCGCCACTAGAGCGTTGCAAAAAGTGATGTTCTGGTGGCGCAGCCTCATTGTAACTAAGGCCCATACATACAAGACCTGACTGGGGCTCCCACTGTGAGCAGGGAGCTGCCCATGTTAAACCTCTTCAGAAAGGCAATATTAACTTGCACACTTGGGTTTGCAGCAAAATCGCATCTTTGAACAATAAAATAAAATTCAAAATAAAATTCAATAAAAGAGAAAGAGGAGACACCTGAAATTTGGGGAAATCATTGTTTACGAGGATAAATGTATCATGTTGTGCTGATGAAAAGGATGGACACACAAGGAAACAACAAAGAGAAAAACACACATTATCATGACAGTAAAGTAAAACGAAGTAGCAAGGGCATTTAGTGAATAGCACTGTGGTTTCATGAAAAGCCAAGGTATACAATCAGCACACACGCCCTAAAAGAAAAAGACATACATCAGCAATTGAAGTGTCATTTTGTCAGCAAAGTAAACAAATGAAAGAACAAACACTGGCTCTCAGTTGAAGTCTAACAAAAGGGTTACATAATTTCCTATCAGCAACACCTTTGTGGCAACACAAATGGGACAATGTAACCATCTACAAAATGCCCTTTATTTGATGGACAGCCCATGCAAGCAATGGCAAAGCAATACAAGCCTTTTTCTGAGGGGGGTGATCATTTGGGATGAGTGCAATTTTTTAGACACATATTGAAAATGTTACATGTCACAGGCCATGATGCATGTTAATATATCTGTGTAGGTGCACTGAATGAAGCTGAGGGATGTTTCATTAATTTATTAAAAGTGTGCTAGTCCTGAAGTTTAGGCATATGTTAATGTGGGTTTCTTGGCTTCATTTTTATGTAATTAACAGAGATTATATGTGCTCACTTGTCACGTTTTTTCGGCTGCTCACATAGCCAGAGAAGGATTTTTTTGTTCTTTCCTGCACCTTTCACAGTTATTAAATCCTGCTTGTGTATATCACCGTGTGCGAGTTCTGTGCTAGTGGAATTAAAGCGCACAATAATACACTTTCCTTGTGCTTCCTAATAAAGGAACAGAAGCATTATTTCAGTCCTGTTTTTCAAATGCATAATTCAAGCAGTGTGAGTCACCACTTTCTCTCTAGACTCTTCAAGGCCACAAGGTTCAAAAGACCCCAGGGATTGGGGTGTGGCAAGCAGATCAACCAATTGCTGGGGAGTGATGTTGTCAAATGGACCTGATTTAAGACATACTGCCATATAGGTAGATGGGAGGTTTAACAAGAGTCTGCCATTACTATGTATAAATACACGAATCCATAAGGCAGTGTGGCATTAATCAGTTTGAGATCTTAGAATGGCAACAGTTTAAAGTACTCACTCTTCTTATTTTTAATTTTTGAGGTGCTTGCATGATGATCATTCTTAATTACACAATTTGCAGAAGAATAGAAAACGATAAATTCACTATAAAATTCCAACATTTGTGTGTGTATTGATTTTAGGAGTTCAGGAGAGGACTCTCATTATCGCCTGCAGATGCAAGAGATTCCATGATATGTTTATCTGATTCTTCACAATAGCATCACTCAGTGGGAGGGGTGTCCGTTTTTGTGTTTTCCAAAAAGGTTACAGTCTTCTTTTGGGGCGCAGGAAGTCTAGTAGAGGTGATTGAAATGATTGGCTTTCTTAAGACAATCAAACGTCACTCTCTCTCGGGTCCTCTTCTTTTTTTTATTTTTTAGGTCTCGCCTGACCCAGCGCATGCGCTGGTCTGGCGAGACTTATTGAGAGGGCTCCAAAAAGTGCTACCAGGCCAGCCTAGAGCTACAGTGCATATGCGCGGGCGCGCGCGACACACTTTACCGCGATTACTTTCACTTTCGGGGCCGCATGACCGCTTTGATGTTTGAGCGCGATAGCGATCACTTTCACTTTCGCGGCCGCTTTGCATAGCCAATAGGTCTCGCTTTTGGGACCTTATAAGTATTTAGTTATGCAACTGTTGCATGGCTAAACACTTATAAGGTCCCAAAGGCGAGACCTATTGGCTATGCCAATGCTTGTTTTATTTGTCTATTGAACAGCTTGTAACAAAAGCAGACACGCCCCTAGGTAGGGACCAAGGCAAACATTAATATACATGAAATAGTACGAGCAAGTTTGTCATATTATAAAAACAGCACCCCCCAACTACTACCCAGCACCCCCTTCCACCCTCCCTCACACGGCACTGTAGGTGTTACTTTTGAACCTAAAGTAGCATACCATCACATGTGGACATTTCTCAACAAGTGACCTAGTCCCACAATCAAAAGCAGCAAGAACATCAATGTATAGTAGCTATTGCAAATCAGGGTTACCTAGAAGATACACAGATAACAGAGCCCAGAAATCTTTGGGGTATGATGCCTCTGGCAGTTCCTCAGCATACATCCCTAATTGTTCTTTACAGTAGAGCAATTCCCAGACCCACTTTTTTTAGTGTAGGGGTAGTCTTAGCCCCCCAGCATTGCGCCACCGCCCTCTTAGCAAGCAAGGTCGAAACAGTCACCAGCCTCCGATTGCAGGGCTTAAGGTTCTTTACCCAGCCTAATAGGCAAAAACATAGGGAGCACACCTCACAGGCTCCGACAACATCCGTAAGCATATTTGTGTCCCTGGTCCAGAATGTGTATATGCCTGCACAACCCCATGCAAGATTCAGAAAAACCGCATCACCCTGCCCACACCGCACACAGCAGGCACTCTCCGCAGACCGAAACGCTTCAGTTGAATCAGTGTATAGTATAACTGGTGCAAATACTTAAAGTGAATGATGCAGAGATTACAATTTGCGGTCAAACGGCCAGTCAGGTTGCAGCAGAACCTCCACACATCCAGCGACAATGTAGTCCCTAGTATCGCCACCCACTTATTATATGAAGGTGTATCAAGAGATTCCCTTTCCCTAAGGGACACATTGTACAACTTTGTGATCAGGCCCTTGCATTCCTCTCCTGTTAGCACCGCCTGCAGTGCCACCAGCGTCTTAAGTTCAGCCGGATAATCAGGGTATATAGTTCTAATCGCTTGCCGAACACGCACATAAGTGAACCCCAGCATCATTCCCCGGTCATTTCCATCTTGTACATCTGAAAGCGGCCTGAACGGGCCCTGTTTGTATAGGTCACCTAATTGTGTAATTCCCGCCACACCCAATGCTTTCAGGGCAGCCGGCTCTCGTGCAGCAGAGATATCTGGATGCGCTGCAAGCGGTAAAGCTGGGGCATAAAGATAAGGCAACTGCGCGCGTGCCGCAAGCATCTTCCACGCCCATGCTGTGCAAAGTGCGGGGTTGATTTCAGTCCTCGGGCCCCCGCCAGACAAGGCTGCCGCAACATGGGGCACCGGGAGTACAGCATCTGCCTCAATTACAGTGTGTGGTTGGAACCACTGAGGGAAATACCAGAAGTGTGCAAACTGGGCCTGCACACAGAAGTAATAGAGTCGCATGTCGGGAGCTTCAAAACCACCCCGCTCGAATGGTAGAACCAGCACATCCCAACTACAGCTAGGCTTCTTGTCCCCCCAAACAAAGGTCAGTAGTGCTGACTGAAGCAAATTAAAGACTGCAAGATTGAGGCGGATGGGGATATGGACAAACAGATAAAGCAGCTTGGGCAATATCGTCATCTTAATTACAGCAATGCGATCTGCTAATGAGAGGGGAAGTTTGGCCCATCTAGCTGCCGGATCAGTGATCTTGGTAAGTACGTGGCCATAATTCTCAGAAATCACCACGTCGGGATCTCTGTGTAGCCAAATCCCTAAATATTTCACAGGATCAGATGACCATGCCAGTGGAAAATCCAGATCCACCTGCTGTGTACCGGCCGTCAGCGGAAACACAGTTGATTTCGCCCAGTTAATACTAAGCCCCGAATATCGCTCGAATTTGACATATTCGGAACAGTTCTGGGAGAAACGTTGCAGGCTCACGAATGTACAGAAGCATATCGTCGGCGTACCACGAGACCACCAAGGGCCTCTGTCTAAAACACAACGCTGTCTGCGCATGGCGCTGGCGAAGCTTACAAGCCAGTGGCTCGAATGCTAGCGTGAAAAGCATCGGCGACAGGGGCCAACCCTGCCGCGAGTCACACTTGGTAGGGAAAGCATCTGAAACCCAGCCATTGACCCGCACACATGCCGCAGGCGCCTTATATAATAGCTGTATCCATTTAAGGAAAAAGGGTGGCAAGTCCATCCTAAGTAGGACGGTGAACATATATTCCCACAGCAGGTAGTGGAACACTTTTGCTGCGTCGAGCAGCACAGCGGCCGCTTGAAAGTCCGCCTCAAAATAAAGCAATGTGGAAAAAACAGTGCATAGGTTATGTGCCATTGAACGGGCAGGAACAAAGCCAGACTGGTGCGGAAGGACAAGGTTGGGGATGAGGGGCTGGAGCCTGCTGGCTATCATTTTAGCCAGTATTTTGGCATCAATATTAATGATTGAGAGGCTGGTAAGAGTCGCACTTATTGGCAACCTTATCGGGCTTCAGAAGCATAACAATGAGCGCCTCTTTCAACATGGGAGGGAGCGTTCCCTTGTCATACGCCTCCGCAAATACATCCAAGAGCCTGGGAGTGACATTGTCGGCAAAGGCCTTATAAAACTCACTTAGGAGTCCGTCCAGGCCAGCCGCCTTACATGTGGGAAGTGACATTATAGCCAATTTGACATCTTCAAAGTCAAATTCACGTTGGTCCGCAGACAGCCACCCCAGCGCAATATCATCTAGATATGTATTTATGTCTGCTGCCGACACCTGTGTTCGGTCCCCGTATAGTTCGGAGTAGAAATCAAGCACCACCCTGCTAATTTCAGGAGTATTATAGTGTGCTACCCCCTCATCGTCTAAAAACTAAGTGATGTAGTCCTGCCTCCTGGGTGCAACCAGCGTCTGAGCAAGCAAGCGGCTGGGACGCCGTCCCTCCCCATAGTAGCGGGGGTGCAGCGCCGAGACCTGTGTGCCATCTCTTGATCTACCGTTTCGTTATGCTCTGTTACCAAATCACGTATAGCGGCCAGTTTTTCTGGGGCAGGGTTTTGGGCATATTCGCACTCTAGTGAAGAGATATCCCCAGCTAGTTTATTAATCCTGCGACGCAGATCCTTCAGGGCTCCCGCCTGCGCTCCCATGCAGACTCCCCGGATGGTGACTTTAAAGTCTTCCCAAAGGACTCCCGCGCTGTCTACTGAGCCCTCATGCTGTGTAAGATGTGTTTCTTGCAAGAGCGCCACCTGGACGTCCAGTCTGCCCAAGTGCGCCAAAACAGAGCGTATTTTCTTGGGACTATTTAAGCCACGCACGTTCCACGTGAGGAACTTTATGTTACCACCCATGGATATGCAATAGCAACTTGAAGCAATAATGTGAGGTTCAACACGAAGGACAAGCCGTAGGAGTGCAGCAATGATGTAACATAACAGTGCCACCCATCCCTCCCCTCCCCCCACCCCCTCCCATTTCAGCGCCCCAATGTGCCAAAGCCATCCCATCCCTGAGAAAACAATCCCCAACGTGAACAACATCTAGTTTGCAATTTGTGGGGAACTCCCATGTGGGGAGCGCAGAGTGCTACTGGCCTCCCACAATACAGGAGGTGGCTGATCAAATCTAATATCTATGCTAAAGTATTATAAGCAAAACAATACACATAACGCATCAAGGTGACTAACAGGCAAGGGTCATCCCATTACCCAAAATCAGATATGGCATCCTCATAGTTTACATCTTGAACTAAGGACAGCAACCCTGTGCAAAAAGCAGGTAAGCACACATGATAACATCACCCACCCACCCTACTGTTCATCATCCCCAGAGTCAACTGGTGTCGCGCAAATTTTTTGACCATGCCAAATTCCCGCCGCACTGCTTGGACCGCCACCGTAAAGTCTGGAAAAAAGGACAATGCACTCCCCTGGTGGTCAATGGTGCCCTTTTCTCATGCCAGGCGTAGTATAGTATCATGATCCCTATAATTTAAGAGCCTAGCAATTATAGGGCGGGGCAGAGCTCCCAGGACTGGTCTTGCTGCAAGGGGAACGATGTGCCCGCTCAACAATAAACATAGTAGACAAGTTCTCCGGGCCAAAAATGTCTTTGAGCAGGGTCTCAATGAAGGTCTCCATCTTACCCGTATTTGTGGATGCCGGCAGACCTGGAATTCGTATGTTGTTGCGGCACGACCGGGCTTCTAAGTCCTCATTTTTGGCCTGGATCAGTGCCAGCACTTTCTCCATGTTGAGTGTTTTGCCCGATACTTCGCCAAGGCCATCCTCCGTGGCGGAGACCCGCTGCTCTACTTCCCCCATCCTCGTATTCTGCTTTTCTAGCTGAGCGGATATATGGTCAAGTCTGAGATTTAGGGCCGTCATCGTCCCCTCAATAGATTGAAGACTTCGCTGCATGGCCATGAGCGTCATCTCTAGCGTGGATTTACCATCCCCCGGGTGTCTGCCTCTGAGTCAGAGGCTGCCTTATTCTGAGCTCTGCCAGTTTTGCGCGCCTCAAACGTGAGGCGAGGTTGTGATTTATCAGGTTTCCCCATGTCAAAAAGAAGCAATGCAAGGACGCAGCAGTCAGCTAAGGATGTACTGGTGGTGGTGTGCAACAATCCCATAGGATAATAGATTTCAGATGGGCCCAAGTGCCAGGCTATATCCCTGACGATGGGCCAGCAAGAGCAGTGCCCGCGCAATATGGAAGAATCGCCCCCAGAGACCACCCTAGCGTGAGGATGAATACGCAGGTGGGCCCCGCGGCGGCCAACAGGACACGCAGGCACCAGACATCAGGCACCCGTCACCCCGATGCACACGCCGGGCAAGCAGAGAGGGTAGAAGCTCCGAGAGCCGATGTGCACTTCTATAGAGGCAGTCCCCTGCACTTCAGCCAACACCACAATGGAAAACGACTAAGCAAGTTGACAACCGCCGTCCAATTACAGTTAAATAGTGGCATGCAGCAGCTTCTTGGCCTAGAAAGTTGCAGAGGAGCCCAGTCTGAATGCAGTGCATCTATTGATGGTCTGGTAATATCTAAGCCGGAGGCAGTGCAGTGTCGAGGAGCCGCTAACCAGATTCACTCCAGCGTGAAGGGGCAATGCAAGCTTATACACGGTAATGGCCCACAGAGCCCACAGAGTACAGGTTGCCAGGCGCTTGCCAAGCTTCCACGGCACCCCAATATCGCTCACTCGGCAGGCCGGCAGATGATACAGACTACGATACGTGAGCGTCTCACAGAAGGTGGAATCTCTGTGTGGTCAGGGCAATATGTAAAAAATAACAGTGTCACACAGCCGCTTTGGTGCCCACACAGCACGGGACACGATCCAGGCCCTCAGCAGGTGCTCGCAGGCCAAAGCGATATCCGCGCCGTCCCACCCGCCGCAGCTCATAGGCCACTGTCCCACACTGAGACCCACACCCGCCTCTGCAGCTGCAGGCTCAGGTGAGGCCGCTATCACACTCACCGCAGCCAGCAGCGGCGACTCGATCAGTCCGCAGCAATGTGCAGGTTCCGCCTCCGTCACTGGGTCACCCCATGCCCGCACCACTCCACCAGGGCCCACTGTGTCAGCCCCAGGCTCCCTCCGGGCGATTTCGCGGCAGCTCAGCTCACCATGCGCTCGTGTAGCACGGGCAATCAGCAGCACCACTGTCGGCTTCCTACCACTTGGCAGCTGTCGTCTTTCACTTCAGGATCAAAGCAAAGCTGCTCCGCAACACAGTTCAGAACGGCAATGCGGTCACCGCCATCTTGCGCCCTTGCCGTCCTGGCCTGACCATGTTGATTCTCCCCGCTCCGCAGCGGCCATATCGGCCCACGGGGCACCAATATGTTCAGGGATGATGAGCCTTTCGATCCTGTAAGGTTTGGTAGCTTGATGCCACGATTCTCAGTAGATATTTATCGGATCGTGGATCAGCCAGGCAGAGCTGCACTAAAGCTCAGCCATCTTGCCTCGCGCCCTCTAGCGCCCCCTCGGGTCCTCTTCTTTATGTACTTTTTTAAAGAATTGTTGACAAGACGTCTAAAGCTGCCTGTAGCCAGACCTAATGAGGGAAGTGATGCCAGGTAAAGAAGTAGGAGAAGAAGAATAAGACATTGGTGTGGACGGAGAAAGAAAATATGATTAGGCTGATGTATCCTTTGGTGGCTAGAACATCCAGCTGCTGATTTGGAAAAGAAAACACCTCCTCCACAACAGCAGAAAAAAGGACTACCTCATTTAAACTTTCCAACCACAGCAGCAGGTGTTCCTCACTACCAGGAAGTGGCTTTCACCACCACAGGAGAATAAACCTCATGGGGAATCACCCTGATTCAAATTTGCTGCTCAAAAATGGTGGTACTGGACCTTAACCCTCATAGTGGTTGGAACATTTCTAATATCAACATTAAAAGTGTCCCTATGTCCTGGGAGATTTCATCTTGCACATGTGCGACACATGCGCCATGTATGCAGAGTAGTTTTACAGAAGGAAGGTGCAGCTGAAAATGATGGCTGTCAGAAATTGGGTTATTAACTTGGGAGGGGCTTTCACTGCCAACTTAACTGGAACCAATCGCTTAGGTCACACATAGTTATACGAAAATCTGTGCTCATCCCATGGTATCTGTAGCAAAAGAAGCAGTCAATGTCCCCCAAAATTGAATATTAAATTCAAACGGTAGCAATAATTTTAAAGTCAAGAAAACAACACAATAAAATTCCCAAATCAATTTAGAAAAATTGAGAACAATTTAATAAGCCAAAAGTTACAAATCCAAATCAGATAGGGGAAACCAGAGATATGATTTTTGTTAACGTTTTAAGACAAAAAGTGCCTAGAAAATGCAGGATTGGCAATGTCAATGTTCAGATCATGGTTAACCTACTTATTTTAAAACAGTTTTTCTTGGCATTTAACATGGGTATGTTGGTAAGCAGTCGTAGACTTGCAGAAGAACTGAGCTGATTACATAGTTCAAGACCATCCAGAATACACTTTTAGAATACTGATAACATGTACATACAATAAATAGTCATCAGAATAAAAGCAAGAGGATTATGCATTTTGCTTTCTCAAACACTACAACTTTATAACTGGGAAACTGTGCACAATAGAAGAGAAAGAATGGAATCAGTGGATACTGCGCTGCCGGATATCGTGCTGATAATGGTGGACACGACGTGTGATGGGGCAGGAAGGTCTTGTGTATATGGATGTCCCTAGTAGGAACAAATGATATTGTCACTATAAAGAAGAGGGTGAGGGTGGCAGCTAACAGCGAGTATTATTCATGGGTAATTTAAAGAATAGGATACATATATATATATAAATGTCGGCTTAATTATGCTATTGCGCCAGATCAGCGCTTCTTCATTTATAATAATGCTTTATTCATGTAAGTCTTTCGTTCATGTTGATTACAAGTGAACCGGAAATGCAATCAGTGAACCGGATATAATTGCACCTAATGAACTGCATTCTGTAAACACAGTCGAAAAAGGCGCGAATGCCGAAACGCGTCCAGGCGTTTATCTTGGAATAATAAATTGAAAAATCCGAGAACCTTGTCAGTGTGCGGTCCCCTTCATTCTACGAGTGGAGTTTCAGAGCTGAATATATATATATATATATTCACTAAAAAAACCATAGGTTTCACACACGTTATAGTTAGCTGGACATTTCTCTCATACAAAACCAATGAAATTCCCCCGTTATAGTTAGTTCAGCTAACTATAACTCGCGCGCCCGCAATGAACTGCTGATGACGACACATATTACATCACTCATGACATGGTCAGTGACATCACTCATGACATCACTGATGACAACTCAAATGACATCACTGATGACATCACTGATGACATCATCCAGTGAATGTGTGTTTTTCTGAAAATTAAATATGTTTTATATATGTATATCTCAAGGTCGATGGAAGAATAAATGGGTATATAAGTGTCTAAATGGATGATTTGTTTTTGAAAAATTGATTGTGTAACTGACTGATTAAGTGTATCATAGTGAATACATGGCTTAGTGAGTAATGTTTAAATATGTAAATATCTGTATCACTCTCTCACTTTGTGTATAAGTGGCTGTATGGGTTGCTGAGTAGCTACATGGGTGTCTATATAGGTTATTACCTCATCTTCAGAAAGAAACTTAAAACCATGTTGTTCCCTAACACTCACTAAAACGCTCGCTGTATATTGTTCAATCTTAGCGCAATGATATCCTTTGGGATGAATGTTAGCGCTTTAGAAATACCTTTACCATTACCATTACCATTACCATTATTAGTTGTTTTTTTGAGTATCAGTCTGAGTGTCTGCATGGTTCGGTGGGGGGTATTACGTAGTGCATAGGTGCATGAATGAGTGACTCACTGTTTGTATGTGTTGAAGACAGCATGTGTGCAGGACTGTATGGGTGGATGAGTGTGTGTATGGGTGTGTTAGTGAGTGAATGACTGTCTCAATAGTGTCTTTATGAGTAACTACATATGTTTTAAAATAGTATATGTGACTATTGTTGTATATAAGTGAGTATATGTGAGAGTGAGAGATTGAAAGAGTTCCTGTATGAATAAGTATGTGTTTCTATAAGTGATTGTTTAAAAGACTAAGTATGTGTAAGTTTCCATAGAAGTAAGTGTGGTGGTGTGTGTATAACTGTATATGCAAGTAAATGTATGTTTGATTCTTTATTAGCATGAGTGACTATGTGTGTGAGTAACTCTATGGATGAGTGGCATTGTGTAACAGGATGTATAGGTGTATGAGTACATATGATGAGTGAGTACATGTATGAGTGACTGTATAAGGACTGTTGGCGAATGAGTGGATGTGTATGTGGATCTTAGAATTACTGAAGAGGTTGTTGTAACTGGTATTGGTATGTCGATTTTTTTGAAAATTTTAGTGTCTATTTTTGAATGTGTGTATCAAAGGTTATATTAGGGTGAGAGGAGGTCTACCACTCTATCACAAGGAGGATGTCATCAGTGATGTCATCAGTGATGTCATTTGAGATGTCATCAGTGATGTCATGAGTGATGTCACTGACCATGTCATGAGTGATGTAATATGTGACGTCATCAGCAGTGCATTGCGGGCGCGCGAGTTATAGTTAGCTGAACTAACTATAACGGGGGAATTTCATTGGTTTTGTATCAGAGAAATGTCCAGCTAACTATGACGTGTGTGAAACCTATGTTTTTTTTAGTGAATTTGCAAGGTTTTTTAAATGCTAATTCCTAACTATAACGTGTGTGAAACCTTTGGTTTTTTCAGTGAATTTGTACGGTTTTTTAAATGCTAATTTTTGAATTATTAAATGAAATATTTTTTTTTTCAGTGAATTTGTACGGTTTTTTAAATGCTAATTTTTGAATTATTAAATTAAATATTTTTTTTTTTAATTAAAATAAAATTCCTATGTATTTATTTATATATTATCTGTATCCTTTTATTTGTTTTTGCTCTTTTTTTAACTTTCAATTAGAGCGCGCACCTAGTACGTTTTCGTAAGTTTTTTATGAATACCGTCGTACGTTATTTACGTACGCATACATACGTTATAGTGCGCGCTGGGAGCGCGCACCCAGTATGTATGCGTACGTACGTACGCAAGCGTGCGTGCGTCGTACGCGCTCCACGCGGTTCACTTCCGCATACGCTTAAATTACGCGCATTAACGTTCGCGTATACGCGTGTGCAACGTATGCGCGTTACGTACGCGCATATGACGTATGCACATGCGCTCCTACGCGTTCGCGCATGCGTAAACACAAGGTGCGCGCTCGGAGCTTGCTCAGTGCACGCACCTCGGGTTATATGCATAATAAAACAACACTTCTAATTGGTTTACATTACTTTCAGTTTCTGATTGTTTCAACACCACACCCAATCCCCTCATGGCAAGTCATGTGATCATGAATCATCACTTTTGATTGGTTTGAAGTACTTTCAGTTCCAGATTCTTCCCAAACCACACCTACTCCCCTCATTATTAGTTCTGATTCCTTTGGAGAAGGAGCTATTCTGTTGTTGAGAGACAATGGCTGAACAGCAACCATCTTCAGACACTGAGCAGGACACTCTTGAGAGGCAGAGGAACAGGAAGCAGAAAGACAGCTTTATATGGCAGTTTTTTACTTTCCCAGAGGGACAAAAAAAGGTAAATGCACCGAAAGTTACTTGTACATTGTGTCAAAAAGTCTTATCACGTGGGAATGCTAACAAGAAATATTCTTTTAGCATACACACAATGACGAGGCATGTTGAGGCAATGCATCCAGTATCTTTTCGTCGAGCTTCTGGAGCAATCCCTCCACCTGCTCAACCGACGACATCTGCAGCAGCTCAGCCGAGCACATCTTCGGCAGCTCAGGCGAGCACTTCTTCTGCAGTGGTGCCTTTGCCTTCTTCCACACCTCTTTTTGGACCACCTTGTTTGGCGAGGTTGTCCACACGCTGCACTGATTGCGGTCGACTTATTTCTGTGGGTGAGACCAGTCTTGATCTCATTCAGAGAAAATTTGATGCGCATGAGTGCAGTAGGCCATAGATGTTTTTTCTTTTTTTTCATTTTTCTCTTCCTGTTTCCCTCCATTAACTCAAGGGCTCTTTTAAGAGCCACTTAAAAACTAAACCCCAAAAATTTTTGGGGAATTTTTTTTTTTGCGCGCACCCAAGGATGTTTTTTAAAAATTAAAAAAAAAAAAAAAAAATTTAATGTACAAAAAGAGGTGAAGAAATGGAAGCATGAAAAGGGAGGATTGAGAAATACAAATATTTTTCACTTATTTTTTTTAAAAAATAACCTATTTTGAAAAAATAAATTTTTTGTATTTTGCAAGGGAACAGAATTTCGTTTTTAATTTTTTCTTTCTAGTTCTGCAAAAAAAGAAAAAAGTATTAATATTCAATCATACATTACAAAAAGCATTACATGTTTTTACATATTTTACAAAGCAATTTTTTGCCCTTTTTTTGCTGTTTTCAGAATTTTTTAATTTTCACTTAAAATAGTGAAAACAATTGTATTCATCATTTAACAGCGGGAAAAAAAAACCAATCTAAAAGATTGTTTAAAAAAAGCCCAAAAACTATCCCCACTAAAATATATCTTGCTAGAAATATTACATATTTATTACAAGTACTTTTCTAGATGAATAAAAATTTTCTAGATAAACCGTCTTTAAACCTTGTCGCAAAAGCACACATGCCAAAATAATTTCTGTCAAAGGAGTCCACAATTGTTTTTATTACTTTTCCTTTAGGCCAAATAGTAATTTCAAAATTCTTTTTAAGTGATATCTTCAATTATAATCCTTTAAAATTACAAAAAATGCTTTCTTCAGATGCAGTTTTTATTTTTCAAAATTTAGGTTTCAGAAAAATTAAGTAAGAATTGGGTAAATCATAAGGCAAACGTTGCTTGAAAATCAATTGGGAATCATTACACAGTGTCCAGCCTTTTTCACATTTAAGATAAACTGTGTAATGTCCAGAAGTTACAGTAGGTCCTTCATGAAAAATTATTGCAACTGTAACAAAAGTTTTTCCAGAAATTGATAATTGCTGTCCTGTAAACTTCTTTATTAAAGTATCCAATTTTGAACCATCAGCTCTACAACGTTGCATCATTAAAATTACATACTGACCATATTTCTGTAAAAATAACGTTGAAAACATGTCAGATTTACATTCAGAACATTCCATGTTGTGATTGGCATCTTTAACTAATTTACTAAACGTCACTGATTTACTTTGTGGTAATGGTAAAAATATGAACCTTTCTGAATCAACATTACTACTACATGTGTTCATACAGTTTTCACAGCAATGTTCCCATTTGTAAGAGACACCAAATACGTTTTCTACTTCTACTCCTTCATCTTCAAGTACACTCAAAATATATATTAAGAATTCCTGTGCATCTTGCTGGACATTTTCTTTAAACTGTGTAGAACCACAACATACATCTAAAAGATTTCTAACATCAGTAGCACTTTCTATTTCAGTTTTATCAGTACTCAGCTTCTCATAAAGGAGACTCAGCAGAGAACACAATCTTTTTCTATGATTTACTATTATCTGTTCTAGCAACTTTTCAAGATAAAATACAACATTCAGCACTACATTTGCATAGCAGTTGACACCAGAGCTATTTTCAAAATGGGAACCAACAACCTCTTCAACACTGTCCTTTTTCTTTTTCCTTGCTATCACATCACTGTCCTTTTTTTTTTGTTCTGTTCATCCACATTACAGATATTTTCAAATCTCCTTTTCCGAGAAACAACATGTTTTTCAATCACAGGATACTGTCCTAAATGAAGAGCATAGGTTCTTCTTAATCTAGTATACTCCTTTACACAGTTTGTATTAGCACTAACTTTAGAGTCATCAAAGTCTATCATAAATAAACCAGATAATGTTTTTACTCGTGACAGAGCAACATATGCCATACCTTCTTTGAACACAGTAGAACCAATGTTTACAAAAGCACTATCTACAGTCAATCCTTGAGACTTGTGAATAGTTACAGCATATGCTAGAGAAAATGGAAACTGCTTTCTACGCACATATAAGTCTTTCACAAGCATGAAACGAACTGAACAACGACAAATGTCTTTAACTTCTTCTATCTGATCAAATTTTATTTTTAAACAGTCAATTCCTTCTTTTTTCTGATAATTAATAAAACCCACAACTCTTCCCATAGCTCCATTCACTAAACCTTTTTCTACATCCAAATTTCTCCTTAAAATCACTCGACAATTCATGCAAACATATAGATTTTTTTCTAATCCAGCTGTTTTGGAAATGTTCTTCTCTAGTGAATCCAATTTATTTTTCAGTTTGCCTGTTAATGTAAAAGTAATTCTTTCATGCTGAATGTTGTCCTCTGCTTCCACTTTCTTAATCTCTTCCTTTTCCAATTTCAAAAGTTCCTCATTGAATATTGAGCACTCACGTACTGTTGGCATTAAGCAGATTACAGTATTTTTTTCAGCAATGTTCTTGTATATTTTCTCTGCAACTATTTCTTCATTTGGAAATAAATTATGTAGCATCCTACTCTGTAATGCTTTTTTGCCAACTTCTGTGAGTAGTCCAATTCTGAGATCTTTCAGAATACTTGCATAATCTTCGTCGTTTGCTTGTCTCATATTGGTAGTGAGTTCTTTGTACTCAAAGAACGACCAAATATTCGCATTACCAATGCTTCCTAATGACTTCTTCGTGTCTTCATGTGTCACAGTATTAAACACTGGTTGTCCTTTAACTGGAGTGAGCTGTAAAAGATCTCCAAAAACTATGACGTGTTTACCTCCAAATAACACGTCATAGTCTCTCTTAAGAATTTGTTGCATTCTTAAATGCACAAAGGCAAGCATTAAGTTTGAAACCATGCTCACCTCATCAATAATGAGAACTTGCATCTTCTTCAACACTCTTGAAACTTCGAAGCATGCTTCTCCAGTTAGCTTGTGGTATTCTATTTTGTTCTCATGCTCCACTGGTAACATTAGCAAGCGATGTAAGGTAATTCCTTTTATGTTATAGGCTGCTAACCCAGTTGGAGCAGTTACCACACAAGACAAATTTGAAGCTGTTTTTTGCTGTAGGTAGCTTCTGATGACTTTTATTAAGAAACTTTTACCAGTTCCAGCTTGTCCACTCACATACATCCTGATTGGTTCAAATGATGTGCATGAGCACTGTTTTTTTTCATGTAATAATCCATGATCAATTTTTTTGGTGACTTCTTCATAAATTTGTTTTTGTTCTTCATTCAGTTGTTGTTCCAGATTTAGTAAGTCGATTGAATCTTCCTGTGCTTGATTCATAGCCGTTTCTACTTCAGTCATGGCTACTGCAGCTTCATTTTCTATGATTGGTTGTCCTAGGGGATCTTGACTAAGTGTTCCTGAACTTTGGCTGTCTTGAGAACTGTCTCTAGCTACTTCAGCTGCAATTTTTGCTTCCTGCTCATTTTCTTCATTTAACATTTGGACATAAGTTGTGAAAGTACTGCATTCTATGCTATCTTTGCTAGCATTAAAAGAATCTTCATAGCTTTGAAATTCTCCCTGTAGTTCGTCCTCTGAACGCCATGGTTTAAACAGCTGTAAAAGAGCCAAGTAGTAAAATTCCTTTTTGTCAGTAGTGTCGCAACTCAGCTTCCTGTGATTTATCAAACTTCCTTTTGTTTGCTTCACCAAACATCCTTCCTCACCAATGACTTTATATTTTCCATTGTTGATGTCTTCTGTGGCTTTCCGTGAAAAAATGTAGTTCTGCAGCACTTCATAGAGACACATGTTCTCAAGATGATGACTTCTTTTTGGGTAATATGTGTCCAACATGTTTGTTTTAAAAATATCTGTACTTTCTGGGTCATTCTCGGCCAAATATTCAATTTCTCCAACAGATTTCAGTACCCGATTTCTCATTCCTGCAAGGCCTAAGCTTACCCAAATTATTCTTCTGGATTTCGAGTAAAGACTTGCAGATGATAACCTATCTGAGCATTCGTAGGATCCAATTTCTCGATGCGATAACATCTTTAAACTGAAACTGTACAGCTTCTTACTGACAGTCTTCTCGTGAGAAATCTCTTCCCACATTTCCTTCACTTCTGTTTTCTCAGATTTAGTGATGTAAGATGTGACATACCGAGCAACAGCAATAGAATTAACTGCCACATACTGAATATCCATGTTAGCATTCCACATGGATAAAATGACTGGGTTGAAGTCATTTATAAATTTGGACTCTTCTTTTCTTCTTAGGTTGTATGTATTTTTGGGAGATTTTCTGGTTATAGTATGTCGCACAGCTGACATAAAACTGTTGACTCTTCCTTTTGAAAGAACAGGTCTAGGAAATCCAAATCGACACTTTGTGTAGAATTTATCTTTGGTCTTGTACTTCCGTCGACAGTATTTTCCACACCGATGACTTTGGAAACGTAAAAACTTGTTCTTTTAACTTTTTCTCTTCTGTGCTATTAGGTATAGCACATGTTGCATATTCTTCAATGAAAGATAACACTGCTTCATCAGCATCTGTTCCAAATTTTGGTGCATCCTTGATCCACAACAGCATATGAATATGAGGAGCACCTCTTGCCTGGTACTCTTTTCTCCAAAAGAAATCCACTACTTCTCCAAGAGGTGGATTTTTTTTATTGCAGATGAAGGACATCATAGCCTCAAATCTATGATTGAAATATCTGCAAACATTAACGGGATCCAATGAGCACAGTTCTCCTGCTGTCTTGTATTCAATGTTTTTAATGTTTGAATTTGCCTCTCGTAGAAAATCCAATAAATCATCCCAAGCGTACTCGGCACAGCTTAGGGTTACAAACCATGTAGGAGTTCCTAAATTCCGTAACATGCATTTTAATTCACCATGGCGTCGGTACCAATATTCATTTGTCCCACGCTGACAAGCCATCAGATTGATCATTTGTGTTTCCAAATTATCATCTCGGTGCTGCACTTTCTCCATAAAATCCTTAGCAGACACATTATGTAGATGTACTCCACTTTTTAAAATGTGATTTACTGCATAAGATAATGCAGACAAGTCGCTTTCAAATAAAAGATGAAACAAATAAGGAATACTTTGACGAAATCTTGAATCTTCAGCATATAGTCTTGTAGTCCGATACTCAGAAGCTGGAATCTGTTCTGGGCGTTCATCGTATCGTCCACCTTTTCCTGTAGGAAACAGCTGAGGAAAACATCGAGCTTCCAAGCTCTTCTCCCATACACTCACGGGAGTTCCTTTTGCTTTCTTCATCTGAAACAGATTAATAGTGTCTCCCATAACTTCTTTTGAATGAAGAGGATGTATGCTAAAATGTTCATAAATTTCTTCTTCCTTTGACTTGTCCACTTTTTCAATTTGTCCAGTTGGTGTTTCTGTGTCTTCTTGTAAATCTTCTTCTTCTTCATCTATATAAATTGATTCATACCATTTATTATTCCTTTTCAAATATAAATTTGCTCTTTGTACTTTCCGTACATCTACCAGCTCCTGCCAAATCTTCTTATTCTTTGTAGGTACACCATTAACCAGAATAACTAATGGTTCAGTTTCCAAAGTATCTGCATCAATAGTTTCCATATTTTTTTCAAATCCAAGGGCAAATACACCACTCTTCCTTTTAAACCTCTCAGTAAATCTGAAGGAGGTAATTTACCAGTTTTGGGCTCCATACGTACTATGGTCTGGAACGGATGAACACATTGAATGAGTATAGACTCATATGTATTTAAATCAGAAAGTTCGGCAGGAATAGCATCCAATTCTAAATTATTATGTACAGCTCTGGTCGGCATTCTATTTTCTTCTAACTTGTTATAACAGTATTTACAAATACGCTGATCTTCACCCAATTCAAAACAATTTTCCAGAAATATATATGTTGCAAAATCCTTCCACTTATAATTATCTTCATTTTCACTTTTTTTATACAGATCAACATTCCTTGTTTGAATTTTATAATGGCTTCTGTGGCAACAAATACAAGTAATATTTGGTCTTTCATTAGAGATGATAGTAAATTTTGTCATTTCATCCCCAAAATTTTTTGTAATAATGAGTTCTACATTCTGTTCCTCATTTTCCTCATTAACTGTGTGCTTTTCTGCACTTTCTTGTTCTGGACCAAAGTAACAAAACTGAATCTCATCAGTAACCTTCACTACATCTGATACAGATCCACGGAACAGAGCATTATTCAACTCATTCAACTTTACTGCTGGACTTTTAGCAAAATACAATGTTCTCACAAACTTTCTCATTTCAGTATGATGAACAGCCAGCATCCTAAAATGATGAAAAACACTTTTACACACTTTTCTAGATAGACAAGCCAGAGAATGTCCTTGCAAACCAGTATTCTCTCTCACTCTGCATGGATCTAGTGTTTGAAGCACCTTCATCTTCTGTTTTACACTCTTTTTACTATATTCTCTTAGAAAGTCACGTAATTTATCAATAGATTCCTGACGCACAGTACAAATACTACTACAGTTCCAAGTGTACACTGGGGCTTTTGGACGTCTCCCCATAGCCTCAGCAGCCATTACTTCTTCCTCATTTCTTGGGACCATTTTCTCTTTTTCCATCACACAACCATCCTTAACTTCATATGCTCTACCATTGGTGTCAACTGCATGCAACAAACTATTACTTTGAAGATAACTCTCTTCATTAAAAAATGGTTCAGTACTTGAACTGTGTTTCCATTCTCCCAAGAACACTTTACAAAAGTTACTTTTTTTCACTTCTCTTTTCCTTTTGCTTTGTGACTTAATTGCATTGACTAATTTATCTAATCTACGCATCCTATTCAAAATTAGAATAAAAAGTTTTCTTTTTATTTCCAAAGCCTTACTTACAATATTTTCTATAAAAAAAATTTCTTAATAAATTTTGATTTTTTCTTATATTTTTCACATCCTTTAGCAAATTTAACATCACTCTTCTCTGAAACATTTTTCGACGAATGTTTTTAAAATCTAATTTTCGTGTTAAATCAGTTTTACATACTTCTGATTGTACATTAGCTTTTGTTTTTTGCTGTTGACTCTGTTGTTGCTTTGTACATAAAACACTGTTTGTTTTACATTTATTTTTGCCATTTTCTTTTTTTTGAAGATATTTTTAAAGAAAACTTTACTTTTCTTACCAGTAGAGTTTTTCTTTTTTCCATCACATGCTTCTCCTCCTATTTTTTTTTTCCCAGTTTTGTCCAGATATACTTGTTGTTGCTTTTCTTTCCTCTTTCTTGTCCTTAAAGGCATTTTTAAATTTTTACACTGTTGCTCAGCAATACCTGCAAGAAACTTAAAAAAAAAATCTTTTTTGTAATTATAATTCATTAAAATATTTTTTAAGCTTTTCATTAATTTCAAATGTTTTACCATTTGCCTCTCATTTGTAATTTACTAATTTGTGCAGAGTGCTAACCACCACAGTTGAAAAAAACCAAGCTGCCCCTTTCCTGCAACTGCAAGTCTTTCAGAACAACTGCAACAGACTTTAAATCTCTGCCCACAATTCCTGTGTGCACACAGCCTCAAGGTGTGATTCTAGGCAGAAAACAATATTTGATTGACAATTTAAATGCACATTTACTACTGTGGTAGAGCAACTGATAATTGCTGTTACAGCCTGACACATTTTCCTTATAGTTTACAGAGACAGAAAAGAGCACATTTCCTAACAGCTACTTCATACCATAAGCATCTGCAACCTGGGTGAGTGATTAGAGTAGAGCAAAGAAAATGAGGCCTTGATGATGTTTTTATGTGTTTGAGTTATACACTGCTTTCTGAAACATCACACAGAGCTAAGTACTACACATGGGAGTGTTGGAGAAGCTGCTGCATGTGTGCCAAGAGTGTGTTTCTGGAGACTATGTATTGTCAGCTGCAAGAGAGATGAGCAAGGAGACTTCCAGAACTGCATGAAGACTGCAAATTAAATCTCTGTCAACAATTCTTCTCTGCACACAGACTCATGGTTTGATGGTAGGCACAAAACAGTATTCCTCATTCTTACCAGTACACATAAACTTATTGTGAAAACATACTCCATAATATCTTACAAGTTCAAAACAGTTAAATATCTCGCAAACCTCAAAATGTAAAACATAACTTTTGAAGAAGATTCACAATTCTAATATTTATCTCAAAAATCACCACATACATCCCCTCTCAAACTCATAACTCACCTTTTAAAATAGTTAGTTGAGAAAGAAATGTGCCACTCAAACAGCAGACTATCAGAGTCAGAATATCAGAGCTCCACACCTCTCTCCTCTCTCCAGAACCAGTAAATGGCAATGTTTCCCTCTCTTTTTTCACACATATACATGTTAATTTCAAATCTCAGTGCTTCCCACTTTTTTTCAAATGAAATCACACATTTCTATTGGTTGAAAACTTCAACCCCTTTCCAAATGTACCCTTACCCCAACTGTCTCCTGCCTGCTACCATAGCAACAGGTCATGGAACACTGCTGTGAGGAGTGAGGTCAGAAGTTCAGCAGACAATGTTTCATATCCAAAGAGCAAGAGTGCTTGACTTTTCAAACCTAACAGCAAATCCATAGTAATCTTCTTTGGTAACACATTTTTCTGAACCAATACAAAACATGCTTTTTAAAATTTAAACATACAGCCTAGTTTTTAGTGTAGAATGGTTTGAAACAGCCAATGAGTTCTTTTTATTAAAAAAACTATGTGTGGCTCCATTTTTCAACTGTCTTTCATTTCATATTGCCTTTCTACTGAAAGACACCTCCTGAGTGCATCCAGATCTCCTTGGAAGATGTTCACAGTGTGGATTGTAGGTCACAGCTATGTCTTCTGGAGTGAAAAGTTTGCAGAAAAAAGAGGTATGGTGAGAGACCTTGCTTTGCCAAATGTAGACATTAAATGGATTGGTCAGAGAGGGTTAAAGTGGCACCAATTAATGCCTTTGGTGAAAACCTTTCTACATCTCCCACAGCCTAACCTTTTTATTGTGCACTGTGGTGGTAATGACCTAGGCACTCTAACTGGGGTAGGTCTGGAAATGCTTATTAAGGACACCTTTGTGCAATTGATTCTTTCTTTTTTTTTTAAAGTTTTTTTTCGGGTGCGCGCTGGGTGCGCGCACTCGGCGATATTTTTCTTCAAAATATAAATCTTTTTTTTTGCCCTACAAGGTCCTACTGTGACCCCCCTTACAATGCCTAGTGGGTCAATATCTCCCCACTCTGCCCCCTTTTCACGTTCTCCCCCTTTGTTTATCACCCCCTCTTTATGGGAGAGACAAAATGGCGGCTGCCGCTTCCTGATTTCCACCGATTCGAATGTTTACTGACATCTAACAACCAATCAGAAGTGCGCTCGCGCACGGCAGGGTGCGCGCACAGGACTTGCTCAGTGCACGCACGCTGCGCGCGTACAGATATATATATTGATTTAAATGCTAATTTCTCAGGAAATACTGAACAGATTTACACCAAACCTGCAAAAGGCACTTCATGGACCTTATGGCTACCTCTCTGCCAAATTTCACATAATTCTGTTCAGCCGTTCGGGCTGTAGCTGCGACTAAAGTCCCTATGGAAAAATGCGTGGGGAAAACGCGTTTTGGGACCCCCCTTTTTTTTCGGCCCCCGCTTGACGAATCACCCCGAAACTTTCAGGGTAGGAGCTGAGCGGAGCGCCCCATTAGTTTTGAAAATTTCGCGTGGATTTGTCTACCGGCGCCAAAGTTATTCAAAATAGAATTTTGAGATTTCCTATGGAAACACGGTCCTAACTATAACTACCTACTGGCGACCGCCAGTAGGTAATATTATATATATATATATATATATATATATATATATATATATATATATATATATATATATATATATATATATATATATATATATATATATATATATATATATATATATATATATATATATATATATATATATATATATATATATATATATATATATATATATATAATGTCCATGTGATCATCTCTGGGGGGAAATCGGACTTGCAACCAAATGGTGTCCCAGGCCTCTGAAATCATTCACTTATAGAGCCCTCTTGCTTCTTCTCTGTGGATGGCTTTGCTTTCAGTATAAGCCTACAATAGCAGGTTTCGTCACCAAGTAGTGAGTGAAGGTGGAAGCACTGATTTCCTTATAATGGTGATGGTTCTTTTAGTTATATATAAAGATAGATCTATGAACTGGAGTGTTACCCTGGGTTTATTGGGTCTTTTAAATACGCTGATTAATTTTCGCCGGGGATAGGTATTCTCTGTGCAATATGTGAAACTGAATTAGCTTAAATGATGCATCCTGCAAGACTTTGTACAGGTATTCGATGGCCATGGACCATTATTTATCATGTAGGGCCCTATTGTGTTTGAGTTCCCATTTGTCTCAAAGGGATTGGACAGAAATGTGTATGTGATGCCGTATAACTTTGCACAGCCAGGTAATCCATTTCTGGCCGTGTCCCATGGTACACAGGACTTGAGTATGGTATGGGTTTCAGGTTCAGAGTTGCCAACTAAAAATTTGACCCCAAGGGTGTGTCTCAAGAGGCATTGTGTCAGGAACTGGTCTTCAAGTCCTACGAACTTCTTTTGTAGGAAGGGGAATGGCAGGAGTTGGCCGTCTTGGAAGCGGTCTGATAGTGTGAAGTGGATGGCTTCCCAGTGGTGCAAGTCTGATTTAGTGAGGTGGCCTGACTGGGGAGGCCAAGAAGGGGGATGACCAGGGCATATGGAGTGACATGTTTAGTATGGTGGAGGCTCGGGTAAGGCAGTCTTGTGGCATTCGAAGCAGGGGGCAGAGCCACGATACGGTCTAGCACCCAGGAGAATTCGTTTTTATAGGTTGATGCATCTGAGGGTTTTGTATCGAGAGGAAGCTTCATCCAGCGAGAGATCTGGGAGTCAACTGGCCTTTCACTGCAACTGCACTTCAAAATCATAATGCTCAAAGTTATTGGCTCCTAGCCTCCCTTTTCCACTGGGATCCTGAGTTTAGTCAATGCAAATCTGCGTCAGCCTGTGTGCCAGATGAAGCTGCCTAAAAGGATCACCATTCTTGATAGTGCAACATGCCCCACAAACAATAGTGTAAGAGATCTCTAGCAGCACACCTGAGGTTTAGGGGCGTTCACTGCTCAGGTCAAGTTGCCCTATCTGATGTCCCAGTCTAAATGACAGATTTGGATCCGCAAGTACCAGAAAGAAGTGTATTCCCAACAGATGGGGCAGGTGCCTAATTTGAGGCTCATCGTGGTGTGGAGAGTTGAAGGAAGAGGCAAGATATCTGCAAAGCAACATAAAACAGTTGACTAAGACTTATGCATGCTTTCTGGCTGTCTGTGATGGTGCAGAGGTTAAGTAGGCCAAGCATAGCTTGCCAGTCAAAGTTTCAAACTTATGACTTTATATATTTTCTGGAGCTATAAGACCTACACAAGGGCAAGGTAAGAAGCTGAAGCCGACGAGGCTCTCTCGAAGTTCAGCTTTCGAAGTTAAATTATTTTCCAGCTCCCACTGAATCAGAGCAGAACAAAGCTGGATTTTATAGCACCTGAGATTGATTCCCCACTGGAATACATTTGCTGTCTGAACCTGTTCTGGGTTTGAATTGTCACTTGTTTGGTTCTGGAAATACAGAGGGGCAAGGCTGGACGCTGTAGATGGGCAGGGGCTTCACGAGGCCCAGCACAAAAACAGGGCTACAAAAAGCATATGATCTGTGATAACACTGTTCCCTTTAATGCCAGAATAACATATTTATGAGATGATTGGAGTGCTTCTAAATTCAGTGTGCAGAAAATGCAATTTGGATAAACTTGGCGGGACTTCCAACGTGTCTTGCTTCAGGTAGCTTCTCAGCTTTGTTTAAACACACATGTAAGTATTTGCTTTCTGGCATTACATCACTTAAAAATCATAGTGCTTGCACGCACACTGCTTACCTTTCCTTTCTAAACAAATGTGTGCCTAAAATTAGTGGTCAATGACTTTCTTGGCTTAAATCCAAAGACAACATTTTTGCTAGGCAAACCGTCTCCAGGTAAATATTGCAATGCCTGTCATTGTCTCGTTGCTGGGTCAGAATGGTGTATAGGGCAATTAGACAGTGCCCAACAGACTGGTGTGACAGATCAGTTTGTCAACCGTTTTTCTGTCTGTTTGTGGGCTTTTTGTGGGCTGCGGGGCTATGGTTTTTTTAAAAACGTTTTTACTGTTGATTTCCCTGATATTAAAACAATCATTGCCTACAGCAAGCCCAAATCCATGCAGTCTCCCATACCTTTCAAAACACTCATACAGCGTGTCTTTATAAGTTCAAAACTGCCCCATTTTGCAAACATGGGCCACTTTTTTAGCTTTTTAATTCTCTAATGGTAAATGTTAGAAATGGGGTTTCTGGTTGGCAGAGGTATGCACCCTGTCCATGCAGGAACCACCACTCTAGTCAGGGCAAGCTAGATACACACTAAAAGATAACCTCTCGTCACCCTCTGGTTGCTTGGCACAGAGCAGTCAGACTTATCTAAAGAGGCAATGTGTAACGTATTTGTGCAACACACACACAGTAACAAGATGAAAACACCAAAACATACTCTACACAGGTTTTGAAAAATAGAGAATCATTTTATGGAGAAAAAAAACTAAATGTCAAATATCCAATAAGTAGAAACGGGGTAATGCATTTTTAAAGATTAGACAAAAAAGTAGTACTTAGAGTCAACTAGTGCTCAACGGTTAATTGAGGTTGCGCTGGACTGGGGTGAATCCAAAGTTCAGGCCGACTGCGATGGAGGGCAAGCTGACTACAGGACTCAGGCAGGTCCAGCTGACAGAGTACCTTGGATGGAGCAAGCATCAACATTGAAGACACATTGCGAGGAGTTGCCGTGTCATTGTAAATCCCATGGAGGGAGGCGAAGCGTTGGTGCCGATATGGGAGGTCGATGAAGGCTTTGGCGTTGAAGCTCTTTATGATGCAGGTGCTGCATCGATGTCAAGCTGCCCTGTCTGGCGGCGTTGAGCCCCGCAGTCCGTCAAGGTAATGCCGCCGATTGGCTCCTGTGTCGGCGTCGAAGGGCAATGTGTCTGTTCCGATCGACGCAAAGTCGTCACTGCATCGATTTTGAATGGTTCTGGACAGCAGAAATCACCTTTCAAGGGCCCAGGACTGGACTGGCACCACTTAGCAGGGCAGGACTCACAGATGGCAGAATCCAGGTGCTTTTGCAGAGTTCTAGGAAGTCTTTGATGGCCATGAGACTTCAGAACAGGGAGCAAGCCAGCAACTTTTGGAGTCACTCTGGGTTCAAGTGAGATGGGTCCAGTCCTTGTCCTCAGCAGGGCAGAGATCAGCAGGGCAGCTCAGCAAAGCAGAAAGCAGTTCCTTCAGAGCAGCAGTCAGGCAAAGTGGCAATCCTTGTGGCACAGCAGTCTTTACTCCGGGCACAGTTCTTTACAGATCCAGTAGTGTACTGTCTTGGTAGGGTCAGAGCCCCAGTACTTTGACCCAGTTGTGCATTTGAAGTGGGGGTGACTTCAATACTGTCCCATGAGGTGCACAAGTCCCCTTTCTTTCAAGTCTTGTCTGCCAGGCTATATGTGGGGGGTAATCAGCCCTTTGTGTGGGATACAGGAAACTGCCTACTCAGGTGTGTCAGCTCCCCCTCCCTCTTCCTGCCCAGGAAGAGCTATCAGAATGTAGATGAATGCAGATGAGTTCTCTGTCACACCCACCCTTCCTGTGTTTGTGCCTGTCTAGAGGGAATGCCCAAAGTGTAGCCGTCATCCACTCCAGACGTGTATTGGAGACAGGCTGCAAGGTGCACAGAGCAGTAAGAGCAGAGAAATGTCTACTTTCTAAAAGTGGCATTTCTAAAACAGTAATGTTAAATCCAACTTTACCATTAAAAAGGATTTATCAATATCATTGCAAAGATATGAAACATGATGTAGCCACTCCTTTCTAATCAAGAATTACTGTTTTAAAGTGTTTTAAGGAATTCCCAATGCTAGCCCATGAGAAGGGTAGGTCTCAAAGTAGTGAAACACAAATTTAGCTGTTTGTTCCTACTAGGACATGTAAAACTTACAAGTATATATCCTACCTTTAGTTACACAGCACCGTGGTCTTAGGGCTACCTTGGGCCTATCCACATATAGCTAATACCAGCAGTAATGACACTCCTGCTACAAGTTAAAAAAAATACTGCTCACTCTTCTACAAAACAGTCACATCATCACCAAAACACAATCTCTAAACTGCCTACTACTAAATGCTCCATAACTCTACAAAAACAAGCATCACATCTTTGACCTACTCACTGACACAAAACCTGACTGAATTATGGTTGGGAGATGACTTGGCTACATTGTTGCGTGCAGCCGTTCCTCTAGGCTACCAATTTATCACACAAAGTCATAGAGGCAAGAGAGGAAGTAGACTTGCTGTCATATTCAAGCAAACAATAAATCTCACTAAAGCTGACAACGTTCCATACAAGGTTGTGAGGCCCTCTTTACCAGATGCAACCATATACCAATTACCTCCTGTAATTTCTTTTTCCTTTACAGACTCCACCTAGAAAAGCACATTCCCAGACACATTTCTAGATGCAGTTTCAAACCTGATAACATTACACTCCAGCCTATGCATTTTTAGTGACCAAAAGATTTGATTTGACAAACCCAATATGCTCCATCCAAAAACCATAATCACTGTCCTTGACACACTGAACCTACATCAGAGCATCCACAAACTCAAACACATCGCTGGACACATCCTCGATAACATTTTTGCTAATCTAGAACTAGTTACCTTTAAAACGATTACTCCAGTTACACGGTCAGACCCCCATTTGCTACCTTTCCAACATAAAACACCACAAAGCAACACACCTAAAACCACCTCGCATGCATCCACCTATCGATCGTGGAATAAACTCAATTTTGAATACTTAGAAACACAACTAACACCCAACACAGATCTAGACACAATAAATTCAGTTAAATAACTATGAGTGGCTACAGCAATCTTTTGATATCCTAATACCACTCAACAACAAAACAGGACAAAAGAAAACATGCACCTTGGAGAAATACAGAACCAAAAGAGATAAAACAGCACTTAAGAAAGCTGCAATGCACCTGGCCCTAAACAAACAGCGAACAAGACAAACTTCACCTACAGGAGGTTAACAGAATATACAAGTCAGCAATCAAAAATGCTTTTAAAAAAGTACTATTCAATCAGAATTCAAAATGCTAAATGTGCAAATAAAGAAATATATAAAATTCTCACTGAATTTTCTAAACCTAATTGCATAGAAGGAACTCATCCCATTACTCAAGAAGTCACGGACAAACTTGCAAATTATTACACAATCAAAGCAGGCACGTTGGAATCCTATTTAAAACAAAGGAAAAACACCAGTGCCAACCCATTACCCAAAATCACCTCCAAGAGTAGGCTAGCCCAGCCTCTCCATTACTTCCAACAAATATCAAAAAGGGAATTTATGGATCTGGTCAAAGCAAGCAGGCCTGCCGGCAGCCCTTCTGTCCCTTGTCCACCACAAATATTCAAGAACATTCTTCTAATAACCTCTGCTGCCACACCAGTAAAAAGAAAAATCAATAATTCCTTAACTACAGGACTCTCTCCAGAAGACCTAAAAAACGCATACATACGCCCATCATTAAAGAAAACTAACCTGTACCCGCTTGACCCCGACAACTACAAAACGGATTACAAATGGATATTTCCCGGGCAAACTGATAGAAAGAGCAGCATTCACCCAGATGTCACAATTCATTGAAGATAACTCCATACTTTCCAACATCCAAATAGGATTCCATCTAAGAAGAGGCACAGAATCTGCCCTCATTGCCATTTGTGATGACCTTTAAAAAACAGTAAATCGGAACAGTGTTGCTGCACTACTTCTCTTGGACCTCTCAGCTGCCTTTTACATAGTTGACCATGACACTCTAATACAAAGACTCTACGAAGCCAGCATAGAGGGGGCTGTTCTTGCCCGGATCACATCGTACTTACAGAACAGAACAAATATCATCCATTCTCCACCTTTCTCATCCAAACTGTACTTTTAAAAAAGCTGGGGTCCCTCAAGACTCTTTCTCATCTCACCCACTCTTTTTAACATCTACATGAAGTCATTATCGGCAATAATCAATGAGTTTCAGCTCATATGCTATAACTATGCTAATGACACACAAATACTCCTCTGGGAGGCTGGGAAAGCCTTAAAGACATTGGAAACTCACAAATCTTCAGTTGCCTCAGAGCCGTTGATCAGTGGATGACATGGAGCCATCTCAAATTGAATGCTTCCAAAACGGAAATGCAAACATGAGACGATTGGAAAAATGATGACCCTCTCGCAGCCTGGCCTGACGATCTGGGACCATCTCCTAAAGTATCTAAGGAAGTAAGAATCCTTGAAATTACCATTAACTCCAATCAATGAATGTCCAAGTGGCCAAATTAGTAAGATCAAGCTTCATTACTATGAAAACTCAGCAACGCATCTTCCCCCACCTGGGATTTCCACACAAGTTCCAGGCTACTATCTCTCTTGTACTGTTTAAACATGATTACGCCAATGGACTCTACCACGGATCATCTTTATCAACTATGAAAAGACTACAACGGATTCAGAACTCTGCTGCCAGACTACTCTTACATGTATAGCCACAAGTCCACATCTGCCCTGACTTGAGGGCCTACATTGTTTACTGGTTACCAGAAGATCCACATTCAAGCTATGGAACTCACTACCCCCAAACATAAGGTCCACAGATAACTATCTTATCTTCGGAAGACTAATCAAGAGTTGGCTCTTCCCTACATAACCACCACTCCCAAATACAAATGTACAGCAAATCCCTGTGTTTATAAGCATTTCATTTGGTTATACGTATGTATCTGGATACATGTATTTCTTTGTATAAATATGTATAATAATAATGTTTATAAATATATAGATAATCTTTAGGTCTGCTAAACAAATGAACATATTACTTATGGTTATATTAGTTTATGCTTAACATGTATATAGGTCACTGCATAGTTTTCATATATGTAATTCAATTAGATGCTTATGAGTCTCCGTTAATCTATCACAATATGTACATTTTATCATAACTATTTATCTACAATTGTTTCACTATTGAAATATTGAATAGACAAAACAACACAAAAATAAATGAGCTTAAAGTACAGCAACCCTTGGAAGTCTTATTTTTTTAAATACAACTTACATATTGATATATGACCTTCCATATACATGTAACCCTTCCATGTACTTACATATTTATTTATTTGTTACTTTATTTCTACTGTAAAAAACACATTTGAGTCTCTCCAGTGCACTACCCTATGTTTCACCCTGTGCCTATCAATATATTCTCTGTCTACACTTTCTGACTCATCCCAAACCTCATTCTGCTACTATGACCTCAAAAATAACCCTTTCTAGAATCTTCCCTCTATCCCTCCTTGCAACACTCCAAACCTCATTTTACTACTAAGGTCTCCCAAACAATAGTTTCTAAATTTCTCCTCATGCATCCCTCCTTAAACTCATCCGACACATCATTTTGCTACTATGATCTCCCTAATCCATTTCTAGAGTCTCTTCCTACTTCCATCTCTCCTTTACTCATCCCAAACCTCCTCCTACTACTATGATCTCCCAATAAACACTTTCTAGACCTTCCCTCTTCTATCCCTCCATTCTCTTTTTCTATCCAACTAACAGACTCACACGTCCACCGGTCAAATTAATTAATATTTCCCTATACTAATTCACCGCTAATCCTTTTTGGGTTCCAGAGTAGTGTGCAACTTACCGAAAAGCGCTGCCACACCTTGTTCAGGATAGTAAGTGATATATAAATACAATTACGATAAAAAGGGAAGTTAAGGCTTGGCAAGTGGTTTTAAATGCCAAGTTGAAGTGGCACCAAATTCAATATATGTTGTTATTCCCTGCGAAGCTGAAGATAATCTTCATGGGCAAAACCCACTTCTGTCAGAACCCAGAAGAGGCATGGAGTTGGGTGGAAGAACGGCCAAACCTACGGAGGTCGGAAGAATCGGAACAAAGCGGGGGTAAGTTACGTGATATAGGCCCGAGAACGGCTGGGCCCCAGAAGAAACAAGAATCCTGGAAAATCGGAGAACGTGCATACAGGGGTCAACACCATACATCTCCAGAGGGTCGGGAAGACTAATAAGGAGGACGTTGGCCACGAAGGAACCTCGAAGAGAGAAGGACTCCCAAAACACCCATATCGCCAGTCGGAGAGACTCCAAGACAGACTCGGACAGCAGGGAAATCACATCAGGAGAAGACGAAGAAGTAACACAGCACCCGTTAGTAACAGCAATCACGGCAAAGGACACGGAAGCAGGGAAGACTCCATCACAAGACGATGCACTCAATTCAAGTGAAAACGAAAATAAGGAACTGCTACGGAACTTGAACGTGAGAGCCAAGACTATGAAGCCACCCCCCCATTACCGAACTGTGCAGAGACAGAGGCTTCGAGACCAAGTGAAGGTGACAGGCCAGAAGAGGCCTGAGACATTCCCCTTTTTCTCTTCTCTTTTTCCCTTACTCTTGCTTTTATCTTAGCTTTCTTTGTTTATTGTAAGTTGTAGCACTGTGGGAGTTTGAACCGTAGTGTAAATTGTTACAGGGGTGGGCGACAGACCTCTCATTCCCTTAAACACAGGAACCGGAAAGGAACTATGGGGAAGAGTGTGAAAAGGGGGAGGCGGGAGGTGGGGAGGGGAATAGTTGGGATGGGATTAGACTAAGTAAGTTACTGTTTAAGTTTAGTTGCAGGAGCCATACAAAGACACCGAGCCAGGTTCCGATGTGTGATATACCATGGTCCAATACATGAATGCACTCCAAACCAAGATGACAAGGCCTGAAAATAACCCTCTCTCTATCTTGACGTGGAATGTCAAGGCCTCTGGGACAAGATCAAACGGAGTCTAGTGAATGGATATATTAAACGAATACACCCAGATGTGGTGCTACTGCAGGAAACACATCTGAAGGGCATAAAATGCAGGTTCCTTGGTAGGGGAGAATATACGGTCTGGGTCCACGCAGGATATACCTCCAGTTCCAGAGGAGTGACGATCCTGATTAAAAGGTCGCCTCCCTTCCACATTACACGTACATGGATAGATCCAAATGGCACTTATGTGGGGGTGACTGGGAAGTGGGGCAGAAACAACTTGACCCTTATCTCCGTATACGCCCCACCAAAATTACAAACATGCACATTAAATAAACTGACAGAGATCTTGTTAGTCTCCCCGGCCTCAGTCCACATAATAGGGGGATACTTTAATGACATTATGCACACACCCATGGACCGAACTGGGAGACATAACCCAACGCCCATGACCCCACCGTTGGCACGCCTCACAGACAGGCTAGGTCTGGTAGACATATGGAGACATACTAATTCAAGATTAAGGCAGTACTCATATTACTCAGGAGCATACCACATCTATTCGAGACTGGACTATGTTTTCCTCCTGAAAGGTGAGGTAGGGGAGATACATAAAGCAGAATATCTTGCCAGAGGTCTGTCAGATCATTCGCCTCTCCACATACGAATAGGAGGTTGACAGCGCGATATGAACGCGCAATGGAAACCAAATGCATGGGATCTACATAACAAGACTGTACAAAGAGGCCTAATTCAGACACGACAATTTTTTTCGAAGAGAATCTAGGACCGGTAGACTCGGGAGCCACAATATGGGAGCAGTTTTAGGAGACAGAGCCGAAAACCGCATAGCATGGAAGAGGAAGAAGGACCAGAAGGATCTCACAAGATTAGGAAAACACATTTTAGCCTTAGCAAAGCAGAATATTGCACAGAAAGATCCCCTGATACTTAGACAACTTCTGGACCCGCAGTGTGAATATAAAAACCTGGCGTGCCAGGCCTCCCAGGCACAGGCCTTGGCAACCCTACGCAGACTATATAATGTAGGGGACAAATCAGGGAAACCCCTGGCTTGGCTCAGTAGAAAAGAAGTAGAAGCCAGGTGGATAGAGTGTATTACCGACCCACTAGGAGAGTCACAGGTCAAGGATGAACAGATAATGCAGAACTTTGCTTTCAACCAACTACAGGGACTTCTATAAAGCCCGCCACCTGCGAGCGGCCCCCGATACTGAAGAATACCTGACAGGTATAATCACCAATACTGAATGACACTTACAGAGCGGGATTGGAGGGAGACATCTTGATTGAGGAAGTTAGGGCTGCTATAGAGTATAGCCCGACTACACCCAAGAAAAACTCCAGGACCAAACAGTATGACCTGTACAAGAAGTGTGCGTACCTCCTTAGCCCCCACTTCTTGACTCTCTTTATAGATGCATATGACGAGGGAACCCTCCCATTGGACCTTCATATGGCTACAATAGTACCAATTTATAAACAGGGGAAACCTAAAGACAAATATTAATCCTACACCCCAATATCTCTTCTTAATATAGAGGTGAAGATATTGACGACCATCCTGGTTGCAAGATTGCGCCAGGTTATAACAACCTTGATACATTAAGACCAATCTGGATTTCTGCAGGGCCGAGCTACTAGGTGGAACCTACGTAGGACACACAATTGGATGATGCAGGTGAAGAATCGTGACACCCTGCACCTACTATTATCACTAGACGCAGAAAAGGCATTTGGCGCCATCCACTGGCCCTTCCTCGAGGCCGTCTTGACAAAATTTAGCCTAGGCCTAAAATTTTGGAAACGGGTGGGACTACTATACAAGGAGCCCAGGGCAAATGTTCGGGTAAACGGGTAAACCTCCATGGATTTCCCCATTAGACGCGGGACGAGGCAGGGATGCTCCTTGTCCCCTCTGCTCTTTGCCCTCACGGTGGAGACATTAGCCTGTTCAGTCTGCCAACATCCAGAGATACATGGTTTCCAAACCAGTACAGAGGACACCATGGAAAAAAAGATCTCTCTATATGCGAATGACATCCTTCTACTTTTCACGCAACCCGACATAACGATTCCCATTTTATTTCACACAATAGATATATACTGACAAAACTCGGGATATAAAATCAACTGGCACAAATCAGTGATCTACAGCCCTGGTGAGTTGACTGCATGGCCCTTACTCCACAGAGATCTCCAGGTAGCACACAACGGGTTCACATATCTAGGAATCTTCCTCACCACAAACAGAGAACCCTGCTGCCAAAAAAATATTAAACATATACTCACAAAATTCAAGGGGGATGCACAACAATGGAAATCACTACCACTGACAATATTAGGCCGAGCCACCATGTTTAAAATGATAACCTCAGGGGCCTAACAAACAACCCCGCAGCCCCTGCAATGCGGCGGGGCAGTCTTCAGTACGTGAAGGAGGCCCCCCTAAGCTCTTCTGTGGAGAACTGTGTGTGTCTTGCACTCTTGCTCTAAAGCAGCTGCAGTGTGCAGTCTGCTCTGAGCTCCTCGGTTTCACCCAGGACTGAAGAGAAACAAAGTAACAAGATACATTGTTTCTCTTCAGTCAGACTCAGGCCCAGAAAAAGGATGGGTACCCTCAGAGAGAGCACTGCTCCTCTGAGAAGGGACAAGGCAGCACAATGCTGACTGGGGCAGGAGAATGTTTGCAGATCCAGGAACAGGATCTGCTGGGACGCATTGGAAGGTAAACAAGCATTTGCAAGCAATTGGTCTGGCATGTGTGATCGTTAGAGCTATTGACGTTGTAAAGGACACTGTATTTCACCTATGCGTTTTCTGTTTGGAGTGGAGTGAATGTGTGTGGTGTCAAGTGGACATATGTGGTTTGGATTGGAATTGTTAGTTGTGGTATTGTGTAGTGTGGATTGGATATGTGAAGTGAAAAAAGTGGCATGGTGTGCAGTGTAATTATGTGGATAGTAATTATGTGGTATTGAGTGTACTGGAATTATGTGGAGTCGGATTGTGTGTCATGGAGTGGGATTGTGTGTCTTGGAGTGAGATTATCTGGAATGGTAGTTTGTGTTGTGGAGTGGTATGTAGTGGAGTTTACTTATGTAGTGTAGTGTTACATATTGTAGCATGATGTGGAATTTTTATGGTGTAGATTGGATGCATGTGGTGTGTTGTGTAATTGTGTTGTTGGTTTGAATTATGTAGTTTGTTGTTGAATTATGTGGTGGGGAATGGAAATGTGTAGATTTGAATTGTGTGACGTGGAAGCGTGCGCTGTTGAGTGAAAATTATGTTGAGTGGTATTATGAGGCATGGTGTGATGTGTAGTTATGTGGAATGTTGCTATGTGGCATAGACTGGATTTATGTGGAGTGTATTTATGCAATATGGAGTACAGCATAATTATGTGGAGGTTAATTATGTGGTGCTGAGTGGTATTATGTGGAGTGTAATTATGTTGTGTGATGAATTGTGTGGAGATGAATTGTGGAATTGAGTGACGTGTGGAATTATGTGGCATGGTGTGGTATGTTATTATGTGATGTGGAATTATGTGGTATGGAATGAAGTGGAAATAGGTGTTTTTTAGTTTTTAGGATTGTAATTATGTGGTATGGAATGTTGTAGGGTTAAATTATTTATAGTTAAATTGTGTGGCATGGAATTATGAGATGTTCAAATGTGCTGTGTGTAGTAGAATTAGGTGGTGTGGATTTGAACAAGCTGTGCACGCTAAGACTTATGTCATGGGGTATAAAGTTGACGATTGTCTATTTTTCTTTGTAAAAATAATATGGGCTGTTTCTTTACCTTCGGGTACATTTCTGAACAATTTGTTAAGCTAAATTGTATTGTTGCATTGTGTGTGCATGCAGGGAGAGACGAGTGTCTGGCAGACATGCAAAAAACCATCCTACGCCTCAGTATTAACTTCCACACTCCTAAACAGTAATTCCAATCCTAGAGTGAGTTACCTGTTTGCTTTACATCAACAGTTAGTAAAACAAGTAATTGCTTTGCCAGCCTGTATAAGTAGCAAAGGTTTTAAAGGGACTTGTTTTCGTGCAAGGTATTGCTTTTCCCAGTTCACGGCAGTGATAAAAAAACATCTCCAGATAATAATAGGGCTGACAGGATGGTGCAATAGCACAATATTGATACATGTGGATCTTGTGAGGACTGCGGGCAGCAAATGCTTGATACACTATTTGCATAAGAAAATACTATATCTTTTTTCGTTATCCTCCATTAGTTATTAGTAAGGAAGGGGGAAGATAAGCGTTCACCGATAGCATTCGGTTAGTCTTAGGGAGACAAAGAATGCTGCGGTCTGTGGTAGATGCCGCCCAGAAGGCATAGGTATATGTATCAGGAGCTGCCAATTAAAGGAAGTGGAAATGCGCTTTAGATGTTGCCGGTATTGATGGCTACTGTGCTGTTGCAGACTTCACTGGTTTGACAGTGGGTGGGGAAATCCTATGTTGTCACTAAGTTTAATTACATAAATCGCGCATTCTCTCTGGTGTTTGTCCTTGGGGTACTTGCTGACTGGTGCTACATATGCGATCAGGTTTGCCTTTGGCAGAAGGTATGGTTTAGTGGGGTATATAGAGTAAATTCATGTTTTTTTTTTTTTGTTGCAGTTTTTATATAGCGCGAACTCGACCCAAAGGTATTGGAGCGCTTTACATGAGCACCGGTTATGTTACACATTCAGGCACGGGGAGATTAAGTGATTTGCCCATAATCACAGGATGTGGACGCGACCCCGAGGCTCGAACCCTGGTTTCCAGCACCAAAGTCGGCAGTCTAGCCGACCGACCACATGTTGGGGTGAGAAAACAAAAATTGGACCCTTTGTATATTTAATATTATTGTGTGCATCATGCAGAGGATGGTAAGTAGCAGGTATGGCTTTGATGCCATAGAGGCTAGCAGGAAGAACTGTTTTGGGGTGGTCAGTTGAAGAGATTGTTTAACATGTTTTAAACTACGACAGTGGCATTTGGGAGGGCAGCAGCTGAAACGCTCTGTCTTTACTGGTAGGCAGTGGTTAGATGGGGACCTGCCATAAGTCTTTCTGTCGGTGGTGGACAGGGGAGAAGTGGGCGGTGGTCACGGGTTCGCAGGGATATCCGAGGGGTGGTTTTAAAGGCGGAAGGAAAAGCATAACTGCAGGTTTCGTAGGGGTGATAGTAGAGTGTAATGGATGCATTAGTAGCAGGCACAATGGCAGCGGTCTGTGTTTGGAGGTGGTTAACTGAGCGGGCTTCGCTTGGAGGTGGGTCATCAAGTAGGAGGATGTGTTTGGTGGGCGGGCTGGGGACAGTGTTATGTAACTTTGCTGGAGGACGCAGCAGCAGTATTTACTGATGTATGTAAATCGCCCAATGAGAGAGAGGATGTGACCAACGGAGGAACCAGAATCCTTTTTTTATGGCTGGGGTGAGCCCCTGCAGTATAGCGGGTCGCTGGCCTGCGAACTCTTGACTGGCGAGGAGATGGGGGGCCCCCTCCCAGTACTTTGCAGGGGGGCCCCCTCAAGTTTTGTTACGCCACTGGATAACCCTCCCCCAATTAATTAACGCTCTGCAAAACACATATTACTCCCTCCCACGATCGATATTCCATGAAATAAACGCCGAATTATGTTCACTCCTGTGATTAGGGAAACAATCTAGAATAGCACTGCATAAATTGAAGCGTTATCAATATAATGGAGGGATTTCATTGCCTGACATGGAAGCCTACTACTGGGCGGAACACTTAACGCCAATAAATGATTGGATACATACACCGGGCAACCATCCCACTCAACGACTGTGCAACCATGCAAGGGCATACATTCCTCCATTACCTATACGGCAGTAGGGACGTGGGGGAACTTCTCCCAGCCACCCAAGCCACAATAGAGGCACGGGGAAGAGCAACGAAAGTAATGGGATGAGATCACAAACTTACTAAAGAAACACCTCTGTGGGATGGTAATTGGTTGAAAGAACTGAAAAAACGAAGAGGATTTGGGGCGTGGGACACCATAGGCATTTTCACAATAGGAGACATTATCGACAAAGGCAACCTCAAAAGTTTTACCGCCCTAAGGGTAGAATTCTCATTACAAACAACCCAGGGGCATATTATCAAGAAACGGCATTAACATTATCGCCGCTTTAGCGGCAGAAAACTGCTGCTAAAGCGGCGATAATGGGCTTGATAATATGCCCTTGAGAATTCCCATAGAAGCCCATGTTCTGGTGTCACCATGGGCTTCTATTGGAATTCTCTGCGGCATATTATCAAGCCCATTATCGCCGCTTTAGCGGCAGTTTTCTGCCGCTAAAACGGCGATAATGTTAACGCCGTGCTTGATAATATGCCCCTCAGTTCCTTAAATATGCCTAGATTAGGCACGCATGGCATGCAGAAAACATAGAAGATACCCCCCTGCCAGACTATGCACCACTGGAGGGGAAATTACTCCAGGAACGTATCAGGACAAAGGCAGTATCGCTTACATAAAAGACCCTAAATTATAATGCCCCAGATAGACTAGGCAAGCTAAGGACCACATGGGAAAAAATATAGGCACAATGGAGGAGGTGGACTGGGAGGCAGCCCTGATGCACCCTAGAGAGGTTGCAATCAGGTCCCGTCTCCGACGTATCCAATACAAAGTATTACATAGGGCCTATTATGACCGGGCCAGATCACACAAGATAGGCCGAGCAATGGATCCAATGTGATCCACACTATTTAAGAATGCGCAACTATACAGCTATACTGGAAGGCGGTTATACTGGAACTTAATAAAATATTGAAGACTAGTATACCCCTAGACCCCAAAGTTATATTGTTAGGAATCCCGAACGACAGACATGGGCAGACCACAATTGCTCTTCAGTACACTAGGACTAGTGGTGGCGAAAAGAGATGTAGCGAGACAATGGGGGGACACAAGCATACCAACAATCCGAGAATGGAGAGAGGGTATGGATATGTATATGGGTGCAGAGTGGGTCACATACAAGGGAAGAGGATGCCCGAAAAAATTTCACAAGGTTTGGGGTATCTGGAGGAAATATTATGGACTGGATGTAATAATGGATGCAGATCAGTCAGGACCTGAACGAAACGTATTCTATCTTACTGTTTGAAGCCTAATGAGGGCATCCCTGTCTTGATCGCTGGGGAAGCTGGCATTGTGCTGTGGGGGTGGAGAGGGGGTAGTTGCACAGATTGTTTTTTAAATGATGCCTGGCTAAGCAAGAAAGGACGCAGTGAAGGCATCTTTGACAATGTTCTTTGCAGAGATAATACTGTGTGGTGCTGTGCGACTGTAGTTGAATTCTGCGCTGGTTTAACTGTGTGGAAAAAACAACAATATAAATATTTCACAATGTGCGAGTCGTCCTGCTAAGTACAGGGGGGTGGGGTGTCTACCAACCTCCGATAATGTAAGAGGTGAGCAGGTTACTGCTGTGGGCTCATTTTTGCTGTTCTTTACAGGATTTGATGAAGAGCACTGCTTGTTGTGGATCCATAAAAAATCTTGTTTCGTCTTTGTGAGCTGTCTGAAGTCTCACCGGGTAGAGCAAGGGTATCCCAAGCTTTTTAACGTAAGTTAAGGCCCTGTGGGACTCTTGCTCTACAAGCATAAAATCCAGGTAGGATGAGATAGTCTTGCCTCTGTATTGGAGGTCTTTTAACTCTCGCACCATTTTCAGAATTCGATCTCTAATCTGAAAGTTTGCTGTGCTGCCAGCGAATGATGTGCACACAATACCAGAGTTTTGAAAAGCGTTCAACCCTGAAAAGCAGGTCCCAGACCTCTAGCAGACAGTCGCCATGTTTGTCTACCCTGAAAGCCATAGCTCTTATACAGACATTCTATCTTGTTGAAGTTGAGGCTCGACTGCACTCCTGAGGAGGGTCTTCATATCCACGTAGCCATTCAATTACGGAGGTCCTCCCCATAGCCCAGATGGTCCAGGTCCTTGTGCAAGATATCTATGGAGTGTTTCTTATGGCTGAACCTGGGCAATGCCGTCCTCTTATCCTCACATCTCCGGGAGTCACGTAAACCCACGCCACAGTCATGGTGGCCCAGACCACACCCAGCTCGCCGCCATCAAAGAGCTGTCCCCCGGTTCCATGAGAAGTTTATCCGATACTCGGTAGCAGCTGCTAATGGACAGGGGTGGTGTGGTGGCGGGGGGTGGGAAATAATAAAAAACAAGAGCACTTACCTTAATACTGCCGATTGCCGCCTCTTCTTTCTCCATCATCCTCTCTGCACTCAGCCAGGAGGAAGCACACAGCCTCCCAGAATCCCCTGACCAATTACAACGCTGCTGTACAGCAGCATTGTGATTGGTCTGAGCACCATGGTTCAGCACTCAGACAGGGACTGGCAGGCTGTGCATGTTCTCCACCCAGGCTGAGAACATGCAGAGTGCGCATGATGGCTTGGCTGGCCAGAGAGACCGGCCAAACCATAACGTGCACTTAAGGTGCTGCCACTACTCCTCCCCTGTGATGCGGGGAGCCCAGCCCCGGGGC
The DNA here is from genome assembly GCF_964204655.1 of Triturus cristatus. Classification (NCBI taxonomy): domain Eukaryota; kingdom Metazoa; phylum Chordata; class Amphibia; order Caudata; family Salamandridae; genus Triturus; species Triturus cristatus. The sequence goes on along the minus strand of NC_140592.1, from coordinate 1,108,077,941 downwards.
CTGGCTTCAACAGCAAGCTGAATGCAAAAAAACAAATGATAACAGAACGTTATTATCATTTATTTTTGGTATTCAGCTTGCAGTTAAGCAGTGGGGCGACGCTCCTCCGCCTTAGCGGAGGAGATGCCGCTGCAGATATTGCCACCTCTGAGAGATTTACTTGCTAGATGGCAGACTATATATACACACACACACACAGCATGAGAATCTAGAAAATAACTCCATCGTTAGGAGGGCAACCAGTCCTAGAATTAGCTGTACAATGGAGGGTGGGTGTTGGTACCCAGGTGAAATGAAGTGGAACCCAGAAAGGAGAATCCAAGCCAACTCTAAACACAAGGCTAAATTAGCTGAAGTCTTAAGGGGGGTGAGGGGCCAGTTGCCAACTTTTATTTTCATTTCTTATTTATAAGATTTGTATGTAGCAAGTACTAGGCCCAATGGTATTGAAGTGTTGTTGGAAGCCGGAGTTCCAGTCCCGCACCACTGTCACCAAATGCGAGACCCAGGACTCCACACTCAACGTTAGGCCAAGTAAGGACACCGTTTGAGACAGCCCTGCTCACCCCCTTAGTAGCTTGGCACGAGCAGCCAGGCCTATCTCCAAGGCACGAGTGTACAGTATGTGCAACCACACACACAGGAACCCACTGGTGACACTACAAATGAACGCCACACGAGTTTGATAAAACGTGTATAAACTTTATATAAAAATATATACGATCAGACCACACAATACAAAAGTCAACATATAATAAAGGGTAATATTCGTTCCGGCTGGCTGGTCGGTTCAAATCCCAACCACCACTTTCCAAATGCTATGCTGGTCGTAATGCTAGAATCACACACGTTGCAATGGTCAAACAATAGTGTACTACGTAACGATACAATCCTGTTGTTGGCACAGGAGAAATAATACAATGCGTAACGATACACCCCGGTACCTTGCAATGGGAGCAATAAGGCAATGCGTACCGCTACAATCATGTACTGCGCAATGAAGGAATAATGCAATGCGTCACACCCCAATCACGTACTTTGCAATGAAGAGATAATGCAATGCGCACCGCTACAATCATGTACTTTGCAATGAAGGAATAATGCAATGAAGGAATAATGCAATGCAGGCCTCTACAATACTGTACTTTGCAATGGAGAAATAATGCAATGCGTAGCGCTACAATCGTGTACTTCGTTATGCAGAAATAATGTCAGGCGTCATAAGAGAGTCCGGCAGTTCATTAGCAGCAATATTGGCAATGTGTATAACGACAAACAGCCTCTTCGATAACAGTTGCCCCCCACACGTATCAACGATGACATAAAGTACAGCTTCTCACTCTGGCCCCAGTACAGCCACTCCTTTGGTCAGTACTGGCCCCAATCTGAGCCAAAGCAAAGGCTCACGTCACCAGAAGGACTGAGATGCCGAGAGAGTGTCCCTCCGAGCCAGCACCCTGCCCAGGTGGTGATCCACGTTACCTGGGGGCGAGACCCCACTCTCCTCTCCTCCTTCAGCAAACTGGGCCTTCCGTGCAGAACTTTCTCAATGGGCCTCAGCAGCTCGGCCTGGCAGCTCAGCTCCTCTGGGGCTGCCGGTCCGGGCCGCGACTGTTAGGAAGGTGTTCTGCTCGATTTTCCCGGCCTTCTTGTGAGGAACAATGATGGAATGTGACTTCAGTCTCTTATCATTCAAGTCTAAGGGTTAGAGTAGTGAATGGAGCCTATTTACTAGGCACTTCGACATGATTCTGTGCTCTTCCCCATAGATCAGGGCTTGCACACATAGCCTAGGGAATAGATTCGTTAGTATTAGGGATAACCTGTCCTGTAGTGAGGGTATTTCATGGAGCTGTGCTGAATTCAGGTCTGGTAGGCCTCAAACGGGAGAGACTCCATCTTTCTTTCTGCTCCGGCAGCTTGGGATGCTTCTAGGTCAAATGTAATGTTTTAGTTATGAGGTGTTATTCGCTTGGAGAGAACCGGTTCAGGCCGGCCCTTATCGAAGGATTGTATTTTTCTTCATGCCGAAGACACTACATCAGGCCGGCCGGCTGGGAACGTGTCCTTGGTACGGGGAGGTACAAGAATTTGGTGGGCGGCAGGTTACGGGCCGGAATTTTCCATGAGGAAACGCACCTCTATATTAGTGAAAGTCTGAGGCAGTTACATGTTCAGTCCGTAGGCGGCATCTAGCCGTTAGCAGTAAAGCTACTACTTATTCCAGGGAAGACAGACGCCATCTTGAAGGCGGAGAAGAACCGAGAGACAGATGCTCTCCTAGCAGAATAGCCAGAGAGGAGAGAGTAGCCGATAAGGAAGAGGTCCCAGTGACTCGGAGAAGGGTGATTCCAGGCGAGCCGAGGCACACACGAGAAGGGAACCTAGATGACCACTGAGTGCAGGCTACATACTACTAAGGTGATGTCGACCCTTTCTTATTAGAGTGTACAACTTAATCTTTCACTTTTCTTTGCAGGTTATGTGCTACATTGTAATGTTAGGTGATTGTGTATGTAATGAGTAATAAAGTACCCAGTTTGTAGTGAACCAACATGTGCTGCGTGTTCTTGTATGAGAGGGTAGCCTATTCTTCTAGTCAGCTGCGGCTACATGAACAGATGTTAACCCTGATCAGGTAAGTGGTAACTGAATAAGGGAAAGAGGAGCCCCTCGAACCTGAGAACAGGCTATGTTCGAACTGGCAATACTTGTGTGATCTGATGAATAGTGAGACTGATTCCCTTTTTGTATGTTATGGTAATCATAGGATGAACTGTCGTATGAGACTGCCGTCTAGGTAGAGAGGTCTGGATTCGTATAGGATCGCGAGGCCGCCACTTGTGATACTGTCGTATGGGCAGAGAGGTCTGGATTCGTAGGGGATCGCGAGGCCGCCGATTGTGCTGAGACTGCCGTCTGGGTAGAGAGGTCTGGATTCGTATGGGATCGCGAGGCCGCCACTTGTGCTGAGACTGCCGTCTGGGTAGAGAGGTCTGGATTCGTATAGGATTGCGAGGCCGCCACTTGTGATACTGTCGTATGGGCAGAGAGGTCTGGATTCGTAGGGGATCGCGAGGCCGCCGATTGTGCTGAGACTGCCGTCTGGGTAGAGAGGTCTGGATTCGTATGGGATCGCGAGGCCGCCACTTGTGATACTGTCGTATGGGCAGAGAGGTCTGGATCCGTATGGGATCGCGAGGCCGCCGATTGTGCTGAGACTGCCGTCTGGGTAGAGAGGTCTGGATTCGTATGGGATCGTGAGGCCGCCACTTGTGATACTGTCGTATGGGCAGAGAGGTCTGGATCCGTATGGGATCGCGAGGCCGCCGATTGTGCTGAGACTGCCGTCTGGGTAGAGAGGTCTGGGTTCGTATGGGACCGCGAGGCCGCCACTTGTGATACTGTCGTATGGGCAGAGAGGTCTGGATCCGTATGGGATCGCGAGGCCGCCGATTGTGCTGAGACTGCCGTCTGGGTAGAGAGGTCTGGATTCGGATGGGATCGCGAGGCCGCCACTTGTGATACTGTCGTATGGGCAGAGAGGTCTGGATCCGTATGGAATCGCGAGGCCGCCACTTGTGATACTGTCGTATGGGCAGAGAGGTCTGGATCCGTATGGGATCGCGAGGCCGCCGATTGTAAGAGGTCTTGGTATGTATAGTAGGAATTCCCTGTCCTTAGGTGGTAAGATATATGTGGTTACCTATTGTAGATAGGCCCTAGGGAGAGGGAGGGGGTAACGTTCTGGCTGGGTTAGTGAGGCTCTGATGAGCGGGTTCTATCTGATCCGAAAACCCAAGCAGAACATTTGGCGTCACGAACCGTTTACGAAACCTGTGTGCGTTGTGGTTGTATCGTGTTTGCTTTCGGCGCGTGCGTGGTTTCGTTTGTATATTATTTGTATATAATTGTGTGTAGTTTTCTTTTCTCTTTCTTCTTTTTCTTTTTCTCTTTTTCTTTCTTTTCCGAGATGTTTTCTAGAAAGTCGAAATCTACTTTTAAGTTGCCCGTTGATATTCCCGGCTGGGATTCAACGCCTTATGAAGCCTTAGCCCGTGAGTGGGCTGATTCTACTGGTTTGAGTGAGAATTGGAATTCTTTTTTGGAGCTGGCGGAGCCGGCTAATGTGATTACTTGTTTACAGAAGGCGCCGGTATCTAAGGGTGATGAGCTTCCCGTTTTGGGGCGCAGAGGTTGGATTGTTCTGTCTGCGTACAGGATTCTGCATGAGAGGTTGTTGAAGTTACAGAACTTGCATAAGGATTTGGAAGCGAACTTTGTTGAGATTCAGAATGCTCATACTTTGTTGCGATGTCAAAATACGTTGCTTGCTGACAAACTTGAGACGTACCAAACTATTGCCGAGAGGGCGGCTGTGCGAATTGCTCGTTATAAATACAAGAATCGTCGTGGTCGGGTTTCGACGCGAAAGGTGCGTCTGGTCGTGGCGAAAGCCGGACTGGATTGGAATCCTGATGAATGGAATGGTAATATCTGGAACTCGAGTGATTCTCCTTCCTCGGGTGAGGAGTCTACCAAGCGCGAGTCCTCTCGCTCCGGCCGTGATTGTAAGTCTGCTTCTTGCGCCTCTGATGGTGCACCCCGTGATTGCGCTCGTCCTTCGAGCGGGGTCGATGCTTCTTACACTGATTGTTCCTCTACGTGTACTGGTCGAGCTCCTTGTGATGCTCGTCCCGCGGTCTCGGTGCATCCAGTTTTTCGGCGGAAGTTGCAGCAGGCTCCCGGTGCTCCGAATGGTATTGCTTTAGACTCTTTGGAGGATTTTACTCAACAAGAAATTAGTGATATTTTGCAGCGATTTCGGCAGCGAGCTGGTGAGACCTTACTCACATGGATGGTGCGCCTTTATGAACTGGGCGCTGCTGGTATTATGTTGGATGCTGCCGATTGTTTGAAGTTTTGTTCCTTGAGTTCGGATTCTACTGTACAGGATCATTTTCGTAACTTTAATGTTGGTGGTCAAATTTCTTTGCTTCAATTGGCGACTGAGGGTTGTAATCAAAAATATCCTACTGAGTCTGACTGGCCTGTGAATGACAAACCGTGGTATACTTTGCGCGATGCTGCGCAACGTCTCAAAGAGGAGGTGATGAAAACGGCAATTTTTCTAAATACTGCTGACAGGTTGCTTGATGGTTTCTTGACATCTTCTGTGCGGAATCGTATTATTCGTTCTTCCCCTGTTGCTTATAAGCAGGTCATGATGACTTTATTGATTAATCAGACTGGTAACATGTTATCTGTGGTGCTGGAATCGGTACGCCAACTCGGTGAGTTGGGTGAGTGGTTTAAACCTGAACGGCAGTCCCGGCCTGACACTCGTACTCCTGGTGACAATAAACTTACTAGACGTGATATGTTTTTGGTCTTATGGCCGATGGTGTGCGGAAGGAGGACATTGATGGTGAGACCACTTCTCGTTTGTGGGAAATGTTTCGCAAACGTGGCTTGGATCGAAAGGAGGGTGCCCGGCGTGTTCGGACAACTGAGTGTGATCGTGGTTTTTCTGACGGTAGCGGTGATGACGACCGCCGTGGGCGCTCTGATCGTCGTGATGATCGACGTTATGTACGTGATTTGTCCCCCCGTCGTGAGAGAGACAGGGAGAGAGAGGGGGAAAGAGAGAGGGGGAGAGATGATTATGTTAACAGCAGACGTAGAGATGATAGGGATCAATCCCCTGAGTTGAGAAGGAGAGAGGATCGACACAGATTGGCCGATCGAAACCCGCAGTACAATGCAGAGAACAGGAATCCATTTCGTAATGGAGATGAATACGAACAGGAGGTATCGATACCTGGGAAACTTGAGAGTCTTTATCCTGATTTATCCTGGTACACAGAACGCAGTAAAGATGACTAGGAAATAGGTCAAGCTCCAGTACACAGATGGGCTCACAGAGATAATAGACCCTATGTAGATATTGATATTTATTGGAGACATCGTAATATCCAAAGGGCCCGAGCATTGGTAGATACAGGAGCGGAGGCCACTATTATTCATGGAAAATCAAAGAAGTTTAAAGGTCAGCCTTTTACAATTACCGGATTAGGTGGAAAGGAAACTCCCGCAGTTCAAACTTTACTTGAAATGAGAATAGGTAGAATTCCTAGAAAAGAATACTCTGTATTAGTGGTACCACTCTTAGAATTCATAATTGGAATTGATATTTTGAAAGGAATGACTTTGCACTTAGATGATGGATGTTACCAATTTGGAACTAAACATTATATATCGTCCAGGCCTGTACGGGTTGGTCGTTTAAGAATGCCCCCCATAAAAGTTCCCCAGGCGACAAAAGTGGTTCGTCAGAAGCAGTATCGTATTCCAGGATTCCAGGTGGTCATGAAGAGATTAGTACCACTATTCAGGAGTTGGTGGATGCAGGAGTTATAACCCCAGTTACTTCTGCTTGGAATAATCCTGTTTGGCCTGTACGTAAGAGTGATAATTCTTGGCGCATGACTGTTGATTATCGAGAATTGAATAGACACACACCCTCTTTGACTGTTGCAGTACCGGATGTTATTACCCTAATTGAAAGAATCCAAAAACATCCAGGTACATGGTATGCGTCCATTGATATTGCTAATGCTTTCTTTTCGATTCCGATTGCCCCTGAGTGTCAGGAACAATTCAGTTTTACGTGGAACGGGCGTCAGATGACGTTTAGAAGTCTTCCCCAGGGCTATGTGCATAGTCCTACGATATGTCACCGGCTGGTGGCAGAGCATTTGGCTGAGGTACCGGTTCATCCGCAAATTCAGATATGTCACTATATTGATGATATTTTGATCCAAGGCGAAACACAAGAGGAAGTTCAGACCCAATTGGATAGAGTCATTGAGTGCTTGCGTGAGAAAGGTTGGGAAATCAACCCGGATAAATTACAAGGTCCGTCCCAGGCTGTGAAATTTTTGGGCATTAATTGGCATGAGGGGCACCGAGAAGTGATCCCTCAGGTTAAACAGAAAATTCTTGATTTTGCAGTTCCGAGGAATAGGAAAGAAGCCCAAAGCTTCATTGGCTTGTTTGGTTTTTGGCGCCAGCATATTCCTCATTTAAGTCAAATATTGGCCCCTTTGTACCAGGTCACTCGTAAAAAGAATGCATTTGAATGGGGTAAACCACAGCAAGATGCGTTCAGTCTGGCAAAAGAAGCAATTCAGCATGCTCTGGATTTATGGCCTGTATGTGATGGTGATGTGGATTTGAATGTGTCTGTACAAGGCCTTTATGCGAATTGGAGTTTGTGGCAGAAACAAGGCAAGAGTAGAGTACCGTTAGGTTTCTGGACTAAAAAGTTACCTGATGCTGGTGAGCGTTATACACCTTTTGAGAAACAGTTACTTGCATGTTATTGGGCTCTGGTGGATACCGAGCAATTGACTTTGGGACATGATATAGTTTTGCGACCTGAAATTCCTATCATGCAGTGGGTTATGAGTTCGCCGAAAACTCACCGAATTGGACACGCTCAAGAGGCGAGTGTGATTAAATGGAAATGGTATATACAAGACAGGGCACGTGTGGGACAAAAAGGAGTTGCATCTTTGCATGAGCAGGTGGCGCGGGCGCCATCGACTGAGACTGAGAGTGAATGTTCCGTACCTTTAGTACAGGAGTCTCCTGTTAAGTGGGGTAGACCTTTTGATGATTTGTCCGCAGAGGACAGAAACCATGTCTGGTTTACGGATGGTTCAGCAAGGTTCATAGGGACGAAACGGCATTGGAAGGCAGTGTCCTATAATCCGATCACACAAAAATTGCTGAGCACAACTGGTGAGGGTAAGAGCAGTCAATTTGCTGAACTCTATGCTGTTTATCAAGTTCTGAAACAAGAGTTACCTGGCACATGTCATATTTTTACCGATTCTTGGTCTACTTCCAATGGACTGGCAGTTTGGTTACCGACTTGGCATTCCCATAGTTGGAAAATCCATTCAAAAGAACTGTGGGGAAAAGAATTATGGCAGGAGATTTGGGAAATGCTCCCACAGAGTACTGTTACAATCTTCCATGTGGATGCTCATACCCCGATAGACTCTCTTGACAAATTCTTTCATAATATTGCAGATGAGAAATCTAAAATTGCTGAGGCAGTGGTGGACACGCAAGATTCTGATATTGCGGGATTGGCGAAATGGGCCCACCAGAAAGCAGGACACTTTGGAGAGAAAGCCACTAGCAGGTGGGCTGCTGATCGAGGAATTTATATTCCCCTAGATTTAATCAAAAATGTTATTCTACATTGTCCCATTTGTCAGCATATCAGGCAGCAAAAAGTGCCCCAAATTGTTAAAGGTCATTTACATTGCGGGAAATTGCCCGCTCAAATTTGGCAGATTGATTACATCGGTCCACTTCCTATGAGTAGGAATTGTCAATATGTTTGCACTATTGTTGATACATACAGTGGCCTGTTGGTGGCCCTTCCCTGTAAGCAAGCTACCCAATTGAATACTATTAAAACATTGGAATTGATTATGATGTATTATGGTGTGCCATTCCAAATTCAATCTGATAATGCATCCCATTTTCGTGGAAGATTGGTACAGGAATTCTGTGTGGAAAACAATATTGAATGGGTGTTTCATATACCATATTATCCACAGGCCTCGGGTCTTGTGGAGAGGTTGAATGGACTGCTGAAAAACCAGTTACGTAAATTAACAGATGACAAGTATAAGAATTGGCGAGACTTTTTGCCTCAAGCGCTATTGATTTTGAATAACCGTCCTTTTCTAAATGCTGAATCCCCACTTATGCGTTTGTTTCCTCCGAATGTTGATGCTAAGCCCAATGAAATCAGAGAGACTGTGATGTACTGGGAGATTACTCCCGGAGCTTTGGCTCCATGTAGAGCGACCCCAGGGTCGGCAGGTTTAGACTTGCATGCCATGGATGACACCGTTATAAAAAGTAAGGATCGAGTCATCATTGAAACTGGTGTTGGTGTTCATATACCAACTGGAAATTTCGGATTAATCGCCCCTAGATCGGGGCTGGCTGTAAAAGGCATTCAGGTGCTTGGAGGAATCATTGATAGTGATTATCAGGGAGAGATTAAGGTGCTCCTGCTGAATAGCAGTGAGGTTGACTTACTGATACATCAAACTGACCGAGTGGCTCAATTGCTAATAATGCCTGTTTTCAGTGGTGAGATCACAAAAGGCACTGCCCCAACGTTGCTAACTGTACGAGGCCAGAAAGGTTTTGGCTCCACAGATAATCCTGGGGCCAGAGTTTGGGTGCAGTCGCCTAAGAATCCCCCTGAACAAGCAGAAGTCATTGCAACCGGTCAAGACAACACCATTTTAGTTATGAGACCAGGGAAAGATAGCTGGGAAGCAGTCCCGGCTGACAAATGTTACTTACGAGAATGAATAATGCCTGTATTTGATTCTCTTTCAGATCATTCTTTGGACTGTTGCTGCAGGATGTGTCGGCGTTGGACTCCTTTTGGGCTGGTACGACGAGAGAGGAGGGATCCCATCAACCCGTGCTGAGTTGAGAACCTGAGTGTCGCGTTCCTTCGCTGCGTGGGATTCGTCGTCGAACTTTTGGATTACATTAGCCAAGCAAGTGACTAAAGCCCCTCATTTCTGCTTGACACCGATGAGATCGGTGACGGACATTCTAGCGACTTGTTTAGTTGCTGTCCCTGCTTCATTGGAGACTTTGACTCATATTTTTTATATATCTAATGCTCGCCCCAATGTTCTTCTGGGCGATTTTGCTGCCCATGAGTATTGCCCCTTGTGTACTGTACTGTCAGACCCGATACCCCCCATCCAGTCCCAAATAGTTACCTATAATATCACACAGGGTGATTTGTGCTTTTTCCTTACTTGTGATCCTAGTGCGATTTCTGAATGTATGCGTTTAAAATTGAAAGGTGCCACTTCATTCACCGCTCATGAACGAACTTTGTGCCTTCAAAGGACACCGAAAACATGTACTTCTGTTCAGAATAACATGACTTGCAAGAGTTTGGTAGTTACCCCCAGTCATTATCGCACGATGTTACTACCTACCGGATGGCTTTTCTCATGTGGTAATACTTCCTGGCCATATATTCCCGCAAATATTTCTGGAGGCCCTTGTGCCATTACTAGACTGAGCTTATTAATGTTTTCATCACATCCGAATGCCAACTCTCGTGTGATTCGAGATACAGTGAGGTTACAGGAGGATTGGGACTCATCTTTGAATTTATATTCCAAGTCTGAATACCTTAGCCTGGCTATTTCAATTGTTGGTGTTACTGCTTTGGCAGTTTATAATGCCAAATCTATTGGGAAAATGGCCTGCTGGATGGTAAAATCCATCAATCATACTTCTACAGTCCTGTCTGACATGCTATTAGACGCCCAGGGTGAACGTAGGGCTATCTTGCAAAATCGAGCGGCCATTGATTATCTTTTGCTTAAACATGGACACGATTGTTCTGATTTTGAGGGTCTTTGTTGTTTTAACTTGTCGGATCATACAAAATCCATTCAAGCTCACATTGATAAACTACATGACTTGACAGAAGAAGTTAGAAAACACATTGACCAGGGCTGGTTTGACTGGCTCTTTAATTGGTTACCTGATTTGCATATGTTACGTCAAATATTAGGAGGTATTCTGATTACTATCGGCATTTTGATTTCTATCTGTTGCTTTATTCAGTGTATTCCTTCACTACTTCAATTCTGCACACCTGGTACTAGACATAGATCAGTTAGTCTTGTTTCATATTATTCTTCCACAGATATTAGTTCTGTTTAATGAATGTATAATAGACTGAAGTCAAGGGTGAAATGTTCTGCTCGATTTTCCCGGCCTTCTTGTGAGGAACAATGATGGAATGTGACTTCAGTCTCTTATCATTCAAGTCTAAGGGTTAGAGTAGTGAATGGAGCCTATTTACTAGGCACTTCGACATGATTCTGTGCTCTTCCCCATAGATCAGGGCTTGCACACATAGCCTAGGGAATAGATTCGTTAGTATTAGGGATAACCTGTCCTGTAGTGAGGGTATTTCATGGAGCTGTGCTGAATTCAGGTCTGGTAGGCCTCAAACGGGAGAGACTCCATCTTTCTTTCTGCTCCGGCAGCTTGGGATGCTTCTAGGTCAAATGTAATGTTTTAGTTATGAGGTGTTATTCGCTTGGAGAGAACCGGTTCAGGCCGGCCCTTATCGAAGGATTGTATTTTTCTTCATGCCGAAGACACTACATCAGGCCGGCCGGCTGGGAACGTGTCCTTGGTACGGGGAGGTACAAGAATTTGGTGGGCGGCAGGTTACGGGCCGGAATTTTCCATGAGGAAACGCACCTCTATATTAGTGAAAGTCTGAGGCAGTTACATGTTCAGTCCGTAGGCGGCATCTAGCCGTTAGCAGTAAAGCTACTACTTATTCCAGGGAAGACAGACGCCATCTTGAAGGCGGAGAAGAACCGAGAGACAGATGCTCTCCTAGCAGAATAGCCAGAGAGGAGAGAGTAGCCGATAAGGAAGAGGTCCCAGTGACTCGGAGAAGGGTGATTCCAGGCGAGCCGAGGCACAGACGAGAAGGGAACCTAGATGACCACTGAGTGCAGGCTACATACTACTAAGGTGATGTCGACCCTTTCTTATTAGAGTGTACAACTTAATCTTTCACTTTTCTTTGCAGGTTATGTGCTACATTGTAATGTTAGGTGATTGTGTATGTAATGAGTAATAAAGTACCCAGTTTGTAGTGAACCAACATGTGCTGCGTGTTCTTGTATGAGAGGGTAGCCTATTCTTCTAGTCAGCTGCGGCTACATGAACAGATGTTAACCCTGATCAGGTAAGTGGTAACTGAATAAGGGAAAGAGGAGCCCCTCGAACCTGAGAACAGGCTATGCTCGAACTGGCAATACTTGTGTGATCTGATGAATAGTGAGACTGATTCCCTTTTTGTATGTTATGGTAATCATAGGATGAACTGTCGTATGAGACTGCCGTCTAGGTAGAGAGGTCTGGATTCGTATAGGATCGCGAGGCCGCCACTTGTGATACTGTCGTATGGGCAGAGAGGTCTGGATTCGTAGGGGATCGCGAGGCCGCCGATTGTGCTGAGACTGCCGTCTGGGTAGAGAGGTCTGGATTCGTATGGGATCGCGAGGCCGCCACTTGTGATACTGTCGTATGGGCAGAGAGGTCTGGATCCGTATGGAATCGCGAGGCCGCCACTTGTGATACTGTCGTATGGGCAGAGAGGTCTGGATCCGTATGGGATCGCGAGGCCGCCGATTGTAAGAGGTCTTGGTATGTATAGTAGGAATTCCCTGTCCTTAGGTGGTAAGATATATGTGGTTACCTATTGTAGATAGGCCCTAGGGAGAGGGAGGGGGTAACGTTCTGGCTGGGTTAGTGAGGCTCTGATGAGCGGGTTCTATCTGATCCGAAAACCCAAGCAGAACAGAAGGTCTCAGGCGGCCGCAGGGCACACGTACCCCACGCCTCTGACATTATGTTACTGCGTGTGCACGTTCACCACAGCACCCTGCGGGTCTCCTCTGGCATTAAGTCACATGCACAACGCTGATGGGACTTCACATCGACTCCGAGTGCACGTTCACCAGGCACTCCTTCCTGCGGTCTCAGTTGGAACCAAGACATGCACACCGCGCTGCAGAGATTCACTTTCTTCTGGTGCACACGATGATCAGCCAATCACCTCCACAGTCCCAGGTTGCACCAAAGCACGCACACTGCTTCACTGAGACCTATTCCAACTCTGGTGCCCCAATATCCAGGCGCTCTTCACCAACGCCTTTGGCCACACCACGATGCACTCACCGTGTCCGAGCCTCACTTCTCCTTCAGTGCACTCAATGACCAGGCGCTCTTCACCAGCACCTCTGGTGCACCCTGACACGCACCCTGTGCGTCCGAGACTCACTCCATCTCCGATGCACAAGCTGACCAGGTGCTCTTCACCAACGCCTGCAGTGCACCATGACACGCACCCTGCCCGTCCGAGACTCACTTCACCTTTGATGCACACGTTGACTAGGCGCTCTTCAACAATGCCTCCTGTGCACCACGACACGCACCCAGCACGTCCAAGTCTCACTTCTCCTCCGTGTGTCCAAGATCACAGGGCACACCTTCCGAGGGTCTCAAGCTGCCACAACATGCGCCCACCGCGTCACTTGCAACTTCACCGGAAACTTTATGTTCCTGTGTTTCCAAACAGGGAGCCAGCTCACCTCAAGCCCTTGGGGTAACAAGACACAGCACGAAGCACAGTCTTCTTCAAGCAGGGGAACCTAGCGCACAAAGCACAATCCCAATAGCCTCTTCCTTGGTTAAAACAGCAAACTGCAGACCAGCCCCAGATCACGAAGCAAGGGTCGGTCCTTCCCAGCAGTCTCTTCAGTTGTTCCTTCCCTAGCAGAGGTTCCTCATGACCACGAAATGGGTCCAAGCCGTTTCAGTCTCAATCCATTTCTATTCCAACGTTCAGGGGTCTCAACTCTCATAGTCTTTGAAGTTTGTTGTGTTCAGGGGTCCCTGACTCCTGCCTAAATCAGTTCTGGGTGTCTCCCTCCCAGTGTCATCTCTCTCCCTTTGATACTGGATCCTTAATCACTCAGCAGGAGATGGGTCGATTGTTTTATAGCAGCAACCCAGGCCTGTTCACCTCCCGGGCTTCTCCTCCCCCTACTCTCCAGATACCGGTCAGCCTGGTGCCATCTCAACCCCTCCCTGGGTCAAGAACTCCCCCAGCTCCTCTCACCTCTCAGAACCAGACAGTCAATCCACATTCAGCAGAGACACACAGAAATGCTTAAAGCACAAAACTCAGCCACTTTCTAAAAGAGTGGTTTCTGAACACACAGTGACAAATCCACTTTCATAGCAAGATGTGTTATGACACTGTGAGTTCATACATACTTAATTTCACCTCTCCATTTTAAACCTATTGGAAACTAGGCTAACAAACACAATACCCAGCCTCCCCCATTCTGTCCTATGGGCAGGATGACCTTTCACCAGTGAAAAACGAAATGAAGTGTTTTTCACTGTCAGGACATAGCATACACCTCCGTATATGTCATGCCATTTACTTATACTGCACCCTGCCCAGGGGTTACCTGGGACCTACCACTGGGGTGCCCACTGTCTACGCAAAAGGGAAAGTGAGGCCTGACACGTGTTTGCACTTGTCAGGACAATATGCTAACTTAGCAAACTGCACGCAGGCCCTACACTGCAGGCCTGAGTTCCCTTCTCCGCGCACCTTTGCATTACTAGCCCTGGTACACACAGTGCACACCACTAGGGACTTTACAAGTAAGGCAAACATACCAATCATGGCCAACCAATTACCATTACACTTTACACAGGGAACACTTGTACTTTGGCATTGATCAGCAGTGGCAAAGTACCCAAAGCATCTAAAAGCAAAGGAGGTAGAGGCAAAAAGTCAGTGTTTAGCCAACACAGCAACACCGGTCAAAGGGTTGGCCAAAAGAAGAGCACGGAGGAATATATAAACTGTATGAAGTTTGAAAGCCTGCTAACAAGGAAGGAATTAAGCTGATCCTAAACGTGTGAGCATGTTGCAGTACAATATGTTATGACATAAGCATGTGTTGAAGGACGTGCATGCTAGGTCCACATCAGTGGGAATAGATATAATAGGACTGTATACAAGCAAACACCACATGAGAAATCAGTTCTCCACTCCTTGCTGTGACTGACAAGCAAGAAGCCAGAAGCAGGACTGAAGCAATTTAGAAAATGCCACAAAATTACAAAAGCATGCTGAAATCAGCACAAGGGTCAGATTGGAAGAGCAAGAAGAACCTTTGCTTAGAATGAGTCAAAATATGACCAAAACGAAACCAGTAACAAGAGTCCACAGTTACTTGCAAATACTGTTCAATTAAGGAATTCTTTGAGATCTGAAATGGTTTTAGCTTATATCTCAGCGTAATCAAATCTTGAAATGAGACAAGCTATTTTTAAATTTAGAAAGGACTTATATCCCTTTTATGCTTGTCCTGAGGTGGCTAAGGCATGTAAATGAAATTGGGAAGGAGGTACGTAAATGTGGAATAAGCGTGAAATGTTCCAATCCACATATTTTACTAGAATGTTTATTTTCACGAAAGGAAAGGCAGACATTTTTAATACCGGTTTTAAGTAAATATGGTGAAAATATGCTATTGGCAGCAAGTAAGTTCTTATTCACATTGCAATTCTTGGATATTATTTGTGCAGTCAGGCTATTTAAGAATAGCAAAATTTAACAGATTCTTTTAGGGCGGTGGAGTCTAATAGTATAATTTGATGACTCTATGTTATTTATTTCATTATGCTTAAATGACTATGGTCCTAATAAACTTATATTTGACACATTAGTAGCCAGAGAACCTCAATACAAAAGACCTGAAGACCAATCAAAGACCCCTAAAGGTCATTTCACCCCAGATTTCCTGTACAAGTATGAAAACTATTGATCATTGAAATGTGAGAGAGGGAGGGCTGCATGTGAATATATGAAAGATACCAACACTGGAGATCTACAGTTACAGGTAACTTCTCTCCAGCGTTGGATCTTTCATAGATTCACATCCTCAAATCAGAACAGCAAGCAGTACCACATATCAATACATAACATTGCGGATGGAGGATAAAAAGATTGTGTCTTACCATTATCTGCGCGCTGTATATTATCTGAAGTGCTTCTTCCAGGCCTGGGTCTCAGTCTGCCACTGCATTCAGGCAGTAATGTTGCATGAAGGTATGATGATTTCTCCTGACTGAAAGAGGTCTGTGATGGGTACTGAGGGCGGCTGCAGCAGCCATACTGCTGGTGGAATGTTCTGTAGACATATGTAGAAGAGGATGCCCTCTTTTGTGTGATAAAAGGTAACTGTTGAAACATTTTCTTAAGTCCAGATTTAACTTTAGACCTCTGCATACATTCAGAATGAACAGACCTTTCTGATGCACTGACCAAATTCTTGAAGAATGATTTTAGAACTATCAGCGCATTCAGGGGAAACTCAACAGGCACGTTTCCTGTGAATCATGGATTTGTGTGCAGCCTTATTTTGTCTTTAGAGAATTGTATGTATGGTGCTGTGATTTTAAACACCTGTATTTCACCGACTCTCCTAGCTGAGATCAGGGAAAGCAACAGTTTTCCAGGAGAGAGATTTATTATGGATTTGCTTATTGACTTAAAGGGACTATTCTTCACTTGGGACAGGACTGTGTTGAGTGCCCAATTTTAGCAAAAGGTACCTTGTTTAAGGCAAAGCTCTGGAAAGTTCCTTCAGAAACACCTTCACTATTCTGTGAGATCAAAAAGAATGACATTCAGGCAAGCAGAAATGCCTGGCTATGGGTGCGAGGTGAACTTTGATGAATGCTTGAGGCCTGAATGCTCCAGTCTAGACAGGGATGGTAGAATCTGATGGGGAGATGGCTAAAAGATTCAGCCCTTTGGATAGGCACCAAATGCAAAGTCTTTGCCATTCTGCTGTGTACGCTTTATTAGTGAACAGACCTCTGGCCTTCGCAACAATGTCTTTACAATCTACATGTATGTATGTGTGAAAATTAATGGAATTCAGGAGCCAAGTCGACAACTTTAATGATCCTAGGCTGTATTGATGTTAAGTGGCTTAACGACACCTTGTAAATAAGGCAAAGGAGTTAACACCACCAGAATGTCACTAAAAATGAAGTTCTGGTGGCGTTAAGTCCTTGTAAATATGGCCCTTGGTGCCCAGAGTCCTAGAAAGTCATCTTCTTGCAAGAGAGCAAGGTTTAGCGAAGATTGGCATAGGTTCAATGTCAGATCATTTAAGTAGCCTGTATCAGAACAGACTCCAAATGTTTCGACATAGGTAGGGTGTCTGCAGAGAGGAGGCCTGCAATAGTGCAAAGTAGAAAAGGATGTGGGAGTGCGCATGGCCCCAGTGAAGGAGTTCCAGACTTTGGGTGCATATCCAGAGTAGGATTGGCGGGAGGTACATTGTTTTGTTGAAAGCTGGTGTTTCCAGTAAAAGCGTCCAAGCTGCACAGCTTGTGGGTGCTGCCAGAGATCTTCAGCTGCTTTGCCAGATAGTGCAAGCGATCAGAGGGAATTCGTTTGTGAACTATGCAAGCAATTTTCTGCCATCAATATGTGGCCAATTAAAGGATCGGCCGATTGGAGTAACGTTATCCGAAGAGTTATCCCAGAAATCAAGTGTGCTGCTGCGCACAGAGAGGCTTTGAGCGGTGCCAGATACATTTTAGGAAAATCAGATAGAACTGCATACTGAAGGGTAGATTTTCAAACATTTTGCACTGGGTAAGTATCACAAAAGTGACGCTAATCAGCACAAAATGTTTTTTTACCAATTAACTTTGCAGCACAAAACTTGTTTTGCGTTGGGAAGTAACCTGCAAGTAATGCAAAGCAGCACGAAGCATTGCTTTGCATTACTTAGCACCAAGGGAGCATTGCTTGGGTGGTACATGGGTGTTCTCATGTTACTACCCATGCCTTTTGATGCAAAACCCTATCTCCAAACAATTGTAGACAGGGTTTAGCACCAAAAGTTAACACCACCTGAAAGGAGGCATTAAGAGGAGAAATGTTTTCTATTCTCCTTTCTTTTCCTACTTTGCATGCGTACTGTACTGTGCAGCACACATACAAAGTGAAAAAGTGTTTGAACTTCTCTGTGCGTTGTAATTGTACAAGAAGGGTGGCCTTCCTGTACAAAACCTATGGTAGACTCAGGCACACACCCTAGCTCTATGTCGCCAAGGTGTGTGTGTGGTGCACGACAGCTGAAATCAGCACTGGCGCTAGGGAAAGGGGATGTGAGTTCCATATCTCTGTAGATATGGCACTCTCCTGCACCCTCCTTGTCAAGCAACGCAGCGCAGCCTCTTTGGGGGCTGGGCTCCATTGCATGCATTTACTGTAAATCTGGCCCATATTGTCTAATTTGGAAAGAATTTAGGCCTGACTGATTTTCTTGAGGCCTAGGGGTCTGTTTACTAAGATTTAACATCATGTTTGCACCACAAAAGTGATGCAAAACGATGCAAAATCTTTTTTCCCCTATTTACTTTCCAGCGTAAAACCCATTTTACGCTGGAAAGTAACTTGAAAGTAATGAAAAGCAGCGCATAGCACTGCTGTGCATTACTTAGCGCCAAGGGGGCATACCAGGGGTGGTGCATGGGCATTCGCATGCAACCACCCAAGGTTTCTGACGTTAAGCCCTATTTACTTACAAAATTGGACAAGGTTTAGTGTCAGAAAATAGCGCCCATTTCAGATAGGCGCTATGAGGGAGAAATGCTTTTATTTCTCCTTTGTTTTTCCGACTTTGCATGTGCGCTGCAATATACAGCGCACAAAGTAGGAAAAGGTTTAAAGTTAGTCTAAGCATAGTATTTTGTACTAGAAGGTAATCCTTCCAATGCTGCAAAACCTTTGCTAGACTCACAGAGACACATTTGCACTATGGTGCAAAGGTGTGCCTGTGGCGCACAGCAGCACATTTGTGCGCCTGCACTTGGGAGAGGGGAGGAAAGTGCCATGTTTCTGTGAATATGGCGCTCTCCTGCTGTCTCCTTCTCATGCAGCGCAGCATTTGTGGCTGCTGCACTGAGCGAGAAACTGGTAAATCTGGCCCTTGGCGTTTCCGATGACAGCACGAGAGCAGCCTTGTCCAATGGATGAATCAAGCTACAGGTGAACTTGAGAAGAGGAAGACTGTATGTGCGTTGATGTAAATACACATCTGAAGATGTATCAAACCAGCTTAGGGGCATATTAACAAGGAACAGGGAAAATTAACGCTAAGGGTGCTTAGCGTTTATTTTTTTAACGCCCACTATCGCTGGATAATATCGCCTGGTTATAGCGTTATTAATAACGCTAACCGCCTGTGCGATAAAAAATCCAGCGATAGCGGCATTTTGGGAGGTTATCGCTGGTAATGCACCGATAAAACTAAAAGGATAGGGATATCCTTGTTGATAGCCCATGGTGGATTTAGCCTACTAATCCACCTCCCATTGGATTACATGGCTAAGTCTGAAAATTAGCAGACGTAAAAAAAGCAGCGTTAACCACGGTTAGCGCTGCTTTTTTTGTCTCTAACAGGGTTAGCGTGAAGCTTGATAATAGGAGAAATGTCGCTTAGCGACATTTCTCCTAATATTTTGCTCTGGAACGCCCCCTTTGCATCTCATTAGAGATGCAAAGGGAAGCGTAGTGAAAAACAGTGCTAACATGCGATTTTGCATGTTAGCACCCCGTTGTTGATAGGGCGATATTTTTATCTCCGCTTCTTTGGCTTTTAGAGCCAAAACAGCGTAGATAAAGCCCTTGTTAATATGCCCCTAGGAGACTTAAATAAAGCGCTGTCAACCCAATAGATGAGTAAATATAAAACGTTTACTCAGATAAATCAGAATGCAAAAAGGGAAAACGCCTCGCAGAGGGCTCAGTTAGCTGTCAGCATGAACTGCCAATAGCGAATGCACTTCCCATCTGTCTCCTTAACACGTCAGTCTTGTTAAGGAGGCAGTGGAATGTATAATCGAAATTGAGTTATGCTCTAAAATAAAAAATAATGCATTTCTTATATAAATCGTGTTCTAATAATGTGCAGCATGAAAGCAAATCTATATTCAATTCTGGGTAAGGGGTTTTGCAAGGCAGTCAAGCTTTACATACACAAATATGCATGGATCTGGCTATCCTGTGTGAACAGCCGCTTTCCTGAGATGGAATAAATTCCATTAGCATAAAGAACGCCTGCCCTTGCACGCAGGGAACAGTTTCGCTGATATAAAAAATAAAACCAAAAAGCACAGCTCTACACGTAGTATGTTAGCACAAAATGTTTAGTCTATTTCAGGCATCAAGAAAACTTTGCGCATGCAGTGCCATTGGTTTAGAATCCAAAAAGTTAATGTATATGGGTGATAATGATAGAACAGCACATTTTAACATTACTACTGAATTAGAGTGAAGCAGTACTACCAATTTAATAATCTGTAATACTGCACCACAGCTCAAAGAAAACGGCCAAGTTGACATCAGCAGGGACAATGACTTTATTACTACAGGCTATTCTGCATTTCAAGAATCTCTAAGACCAACAGAATTCTGTTATCTACCAAAATAATTGGAGGGATTTTATCCAACGTGGCCCCTGTATCTGGCCCGCGTGGTCAGCCTGAACTTGTGACTTTGTCCCGGTCCAGCGCGACCTAACAACCCCAGCTGGCGCTTTGTACTTTTTTCTTTTAAATTCTTTTTATTAAACATGAAAAACAACCTTCAGCTCATCATCAATTACAAGTTAACGGTACAGGATAAACATTATTGCACGCGACCCGAAAAACATTACGAATATCCTTGACAATTACTAGCTGGTATTATCCGTACAGTCTACAGATGTATGAGCATCTCTCCTCTTGGAAATTACTAGAGCACCCGTGTGGCATTGTCGACTGGCCTCTATATTGCCCCCACGCCCCCCATATCTTTTCACCTTTACGTGGGCAGCCCATACTCTGATATATCACTCGCTCTGCACCCTGACACCAATCCATATCTTTTTCCCAGGCTTCCAGTGTAGGGGTCGTTGCTGCCCCCCATGCTTGTGCGATGTTTCTCTTGGCAATCCCCCCCTTCTAAGGCCAGCCAGGTCCTAGCCCATTGCGGCCACGTCATCTCCCCCAATATTCCCAGGATATGCCATCTCTGTTCTAGCGGGACACTCTCTCCCATCACCTCTGTCATCACTCGAGCAATGCCTTCCCAGTATCTTTGAATTTTGGGGCAGGACCACAAAATGTGAAAGAAGGACCCTGACTTGCCACATCCCCTAACACACTCATCCGTCTTACAGTTACCCATGCGTACGTGGACCATGCGTGAGGCATATGATCTCTGGAGTATACGGAGCTGGACAAGCCTAAATCGTGCCCGAATAGCTATTTCTCTAGGGCTCTTTAGGGCATCAGCCCAGTCGTCGTCCTTGAGAATGCCCACATCCGATTCGCGCTTTGTACTTTTAAGCATCATTTTTTAATCTAAATCTTTAAAATTGCAAATATCTGGTTCTAGGTATTGGATTTCTTTTGTTTTGGTGTCAAATAACTTATTAAATCTTACTTTACAATTCTAACTTGGAATGGGATTTTTCTTTTGTTATTTTTTCGCTTTATTACTGTTTTAGTGCTGCATAAATACTCTATACATTGAGTCTTAGTTAACCTGACTGCTGTTGTGCCAAGCTACCAAAGGGTTAAGCACAGGTTAATTTGGCATTTGCTTCACCCTGATAAGAACTGTGGTTGCTGAAGTTGTGGTTGCTGCTTGAGTAGGGTTTGACCCTCCCTTTACCAGTAATCCAATTTTCTACACTAGAGATTTAATGCACAAAAATGTAGAGGTTTCTTTGATTTGATCAAGATGCTGAGACCTATGTTTTCCCTGTAGATTGCTCACCTTTTTGAAACATTGATTACCAAAGTGAAATTCTACTCGATTTGATGGCCACGTGGAATTTATTAAATGCTAACATAAACTTTGCACATTGTGGTCCCCTCCTATCTACTTTACCTGCCAGGGTTTCCTTTAGTATTCATTATGTCTTTGTTTCTTGTCATTTGCTGAGGAGTATTATTGATTACACAGTTATTACACAGTTATTTTTAGTGTTTACAACCCTATACATTTTATTTTCCAGTTACACTGCTAAGTCCATCAAGTAACTTTAACCATTCCACATGAATGAACCATGGTGGGAATTGATCAACCCAACCACATGTGGTAGTCGCTTCAAGACACGATAGTCTTGGTAGTATGAAATTTCATAATAAGCGGCTGCACTACATTTCCCAGCAGCCCCAGAGGCAGCGCCAGCTGGGATTACCTCTTTTCACGGCTCCCGGTGCAGGATTTAGTGAGCATGCGGCGCCCGCATTGTAGTAAGGCGCCTTCAGCACTCTTGGAGTAGTTGTCTGTCATCCTGTCTTCCGCCAAGGGCCCGTCCACACCCGGTTGAGTCCGCAGGAGGCTTGGCTGGGCATCCCCTCTTTCGCCTGACCCTAGCTAAAGGTACTGTACCCCTCGTCCCTGCGCCAACTGCTGTCCCTGCGCTGCCTGCTGTCCCTGCACTGCCTGCTGTCCCAGCACCGCCTGCTGTCCCAGCACCGCCTGCTATCCCTGCACCACTTGCTGACTCCGAGCTGCCTGCACAAGGACCACCATCAGGACCACCAATGGAGGCTGCAGAACGAACACACAGTGGATGCGTGCAGAGGGGGCGCCGCCAATGCACCACCGGTTGTACAGAGCCTTTGCTCTTCAAATATAAAATCTTACTGGTCACAGAGGTGTTACTTACTACAATATAACCTCATCCTATGCACAGTTATCTTTTGTATGAATCTGTGGGAGAGTATGGATGTGTTGGAATGAATGTGGTACGTTTGTATTTTTTTAAATTACATGTAGGGACAATTTTCTATGTTGAAAGGAATTATTGATATGAAGTTATATGTATTAATTGTATCTGTTTTTGTCTTTGTATATAAATTGTTATCTTTAGTTTGAGAAAAAAAGAAAAAAGGATATACACAACGGAAAATGAAAATGTTATGAGATATATTCAAAGAAATTGTAATAATAAAATAATGATAAAAGTGATGTTTTGTTGTCACTATTGTGAGTGAATTGATAATTGAAACTGGTAAGAACGAAGCCTCAATGGTAGTTATAAACAGGCTATGAGGGAACATATTACATTTTTTGTACAATGCCCAGCGCCAGGACCCTTGGCCTTCTAGCCACCACACCACCAAGGAACTCCTGGACCCCAGACATAGAAACAGCTGTTTCTCCTCCTCCCCATGAACCACCAAAGGAATATTCACCTGCCGACACAGCCAATTCTCCTGCGACACATTCTACAGATGATCCAGAAGCACTCCTGCCCACAAGACCACCTCGCGACAGCTTCATTGCATACTGCTCAACGCCTGCTCACTCTGCAAACACGCAACGGAAATCTGAGACACCATTACCACCCTCTCCATGGACATTGCCTTCATCACTGAAATGTGGCTCAACCCCTCCTCGAATCCCGACATTACCACAGCCACTTTAGAAGTGTACAAGATGATACGCCGGGATCGCGCCAACATACAAGGGTGCAGGTATCGCCATCATCTTCAAGGAGACCATCAGATGCACCATCACCAATGACGACCCCACACCTCTCATGGAACACCTCAACTTCCTACTACAAACAGATGCGAAGATCATGATAAGGGGCACCCTCGCCTACAGACCCCCCCCCGAAACTCCGAGCAAGATTCTGCAACGCCATCCCCAATCTCATCGTCCCCCAAGCAATCGCCTCACACCACTACATCCTACTCAGCGACCACAACTTCCACATCGACGACCCCAACGGCGCCAACTCCATGGCCCTCTTGGAGAAACTGAACATCAGCCAGGAGCACCAAATATGCCAGCTGGTACACCCCAGAACTGCCACCAACTGGAGAAACTGTGGCCACCACCAAGAACCCCGTCGACCGAGCAGCTCACTAAACAGCCCTCAGCAACTTACTCCGGCACATCAAAAAAGCCATGAAAGCAGCCATCATCACCCGCATCAACTCACTGCCAACCACACAAAGGAACTTTTTTAAATAATCAAAGAATTCTCCAACCGGACAGCCAAAGAGAACACCATCTACCCCTCCCAAGAACTCTGCAACACCCTCTTAGACTACTTCCACAGCATGATCACCAACATCTACAACAATTTCAACATCCAACCCGCCACCATCAACCCCAAAAAGCTCAACCAACCGGCAAACTCGAGCCAAACCATCACCACCTGATTACCTTCACTGCCCTAACCCCCTCAGCCATCATGTCTTCTATCTACTGCGGGGCACCCACTGACTCCTGCCCCCACACCTCTTCAAACTCGCAATGAATCCAGTCAGCACGCAACTCACCGGCATCCTCAACACCTCCATCTCCACACCAACCTTCCCAGACAGATGGAAACACGCAGACATCAGACCCCTCCTAAAGAAAGCCTTCCCTGACCCAAACAATCTAAAAAATTATCGTTCAATCTCCCTGCTCTCCTACCCATCAAAAGGTCTCAAGAAAGCCATCAACCAGCAGCTCACTGAATTTCTGGAATAAAACACCTACTGGACACCTCTCAATCTGGATTTGGTGTCAAACTCCATGCTGGGGTGCCGCCGCAGGTGACATCAGAATACTCCTCAATAGCTGAGAAACGGGGACCTTGATCCTCCTTGACCTCTCAGCAGGATTCGACACAGTCTCCCACAACACCCTCATCAATAGACTCCAAAACATAGCCATACGGCAAGTCGCCCTCAAGTGGATTGTCTCCTTCCTTACAGGAGGCACACAGAGCATCCGACTGCCTCCCTTCACCTCCGCATCCAAAACATCATATGCGCCATACCACAAGGATCATCCCTCAGCCCCACCCTGTTCAACATCTACATGACCCCATCACAGACCTCATCAGATCTTACAAACTCAACCTAATATTCTACGCGGACGACACTCAACTGATCCTCTGACTCATCAAAGACCCTGCCAATGCCAAATCCAACTTCTGCCACGCCATGACCAACAGAGCTGAATTGATGAGAGACAAGTGCCTTTAACTCAACTCTGACAAAACTGAAGTACTGATCTTTGGAAAGAACGTCTCTGCATGGGATCACAGCGGGTGGTCTGTAGAACACGACACACACCGGCAATCTAGGCTACATCCTCGACAGCCAACAGACCATGAAACAACAAGTTAACGCAATCTCCTCCTCCTGCTCCCACACACTGCGCAGGATCCGCAAAATCTTCAGCTGGAACCCAACCAACACCAGAAAGAACGTCACTCAGAGGCCCTCATCACCAGCCGCCTTGACTACAGCAACGCCCTCCACGCCGGGATTACCATCCAGCTCCCCAGAAGTCTCCAGACCATACAGAATACTGCAGCCAGACTCATCCTGGACCTCCCCCAAATGACCCCACATTGCCACCCACCTGAGAAACCTCCACTGGCTCCCCATACAGAAAAGATGCCAGTTCAAGATCGTCACGCAAGTCTTCAAAGCCCTCAATGACCTAGGACTTGCCCACCTCAACCATCAACTGAAATTCCACCAACCCACTATACACCTACGCTCCTCTTTACTTGCCCTCCCCCACATCCCCCGCATCTGCTGCAGCAGCTGCTCCTTCTCCTACATCGCAGCCTAGACCTGGAAGGACCTCCCCCTCCAGCTGCGTACGGCCTCCTTGCTGGCAGACTTCAGAAAGAAAGTCAAGACCTGGCTCTTAGATGGAGACACAGCACCCAGATACCCCTAAGGGTGACAGAGTTGCGCTTTACAGATGCTGATTGATTGATCTCCTCTACTGTATCTGATATTCTCACTGTTCTAGTGTCTAAACAACTTATCTCAAAGCCTTTCAAATGGTTATTGTTCCCTAGCTCATCAAAATCTCAATTGTGCCCTGCTCTACTTAGTGGGCAATAACAAAAAAGCAGGGAAGACATTCATTAGGGGCAAGGTCTGGGAGGACCTGAAAACGACTATTGACCTTAAGGACTCAACTGATTTTTAAAAAAATTGTCAAGAGCTCATTTTTCTACAAAAACTAAACGTTATTGCTCACTGATCACATTGCTGATGATTTGTGGGTTTCACATTTATAACCATTTTGATTCTGGCCAGAACGTAGATGTAATAATTTCTACAGAGGTCAAATTGCTTTTTTCTTCAAAGTGTGTGGTAGATGAGATCAGGGGTAGCCCTTCAGATGTGTTTCTATAGACCTTTTTAGTAGAATTTGGTTATGTGGTTCCTTATTTTTGACAATGTATTGGACTCTGGCATTCTCACCTCATGGTCCTAATCAATCACTGACCCTAAATGAAAGGGAGTAAGGGGAAACCTTACATAGGTCTCATAGAATACATTGTGAAGGTTGTGGAGAGAATATAAAGTACTAGTATCCAAACTTAGGCACAAGAAAGAGGTATTGTTGCTGAAATCCTATTTTACTTTTGAGCTGCTTTGGGGACAGTCGTTCAGTGCCTTAATTTGCATCCGTTGGTCAGCAGAAATGACAACATCCTCAAAGGCTTTTTTCATTTAGCCTTCACTGACCTCATTTTGGTATTCAACCTTGTAATCAGGTGCAAATTAGGAGTCATTTTAGTTTCTAAGGGTGTGGAACCTACCATCATTGCATTTCTTAGCCGATTGTGCACTCCATTCTAACTGCTAGGGTAGTTGGCATTGGAAGCGAGTGCTTCAACAGCATTGAACTTACCAGGGGACGTTCATTTTGGCACTCCTGCTTTTGACCTTCTACATTGATGATGTGGCCGTCTTTCTCAGTGAGGCAGGAACAGGATTCTCCCAAACTGGGTAGAAAAATGATCCTTGTTCCGTTAATTGCAGATTACTCTCTACAATGTACCTATTATCCAACCAGTTAACGGGTTAAATAATTTGACAGTTTGCTTTGTGTCACATATGGATCCCTTTAGTAGAAGCCAAACCTTTCTAAGTCCTATATATTATTAAATGTGGGTTCTACGACCACAGACTCCAACCAGTCGATGGGGAGCTATCAGCAGCTTGCAGATACCTTCAGAGTAGCTCACAGCCTTCATTATATTTTTAAATAAGCACAGGGTCACAATTATGTTTCTGAATGCTTTTGAATGGGAGCGAATGAAAATGAGAAGGTAACTCAAAGATTAAGTTTACTCTTCATTTTAATTTTCCCCCAATTCAAAGTGCCACATTTACAAACAGCAGGCATCTTGCTCCCAGTGGTCAGTAGAAACTGTACCATATGTATAACTGAAAAATACAGTTAGGTTTTTAATGGGAGAAATTGTAAGTGAAGATAAATATTTCTATGAAACAATAAGTCTTAATTTTTTTCTCCACCTTCAATTAGGCCAATTACACCTTGATGTTTTATGAAACATGTTTCTTCGCTTTAAATTCTTCCCAGTTAAACAAATGGCCATAATTTTCTGTTATAACTATAGCACAGTGTCTACAAGCCAGTGGGAGCAAGATGCCTTTTGTTTGTAAATGTGACACTTAGAAATGGGAGAAAATGTAAATGATTAGTTGTATGGAACCATATATCCAAAGCTAACTCTTCAGTTTAATTTTCTACCATTTTAAAGTGTCTCTTTACACACAACAGGCATCCTAGTGACTGGTAGACATTGTGCCATATTTATAACTGAAAAATACTGTCATAGTACCCCTTGTCAAAGTATTTTGTTCAAACTATAGTATCTGGCTCAATGGGCATTAGGCTTAAAGTCAATGAAGCTGGCTGTGGGGGTGTCTGGTAACAATGCGCAAGTTGCTTGGCCTTCAGTTGCTCACAATGATTTCCACTGAT
Organism: Triturus cristatus; assembly: GCF_964204655.1. NCBI lineage: Eukaryota > Metazoa > Chordata > Amphibia > Caudata > Salamandridae > Triturus > Triturus cristatus. The sequence goes on along the minus strand of NC_140592.1, from coordinate 1,108,050,400 downwards.
CAGAAATAGCTCTCACTACAGAAAAGGATGGAGACCCCTGCTTTGGAGCATTTTGTATTAAAAACCATATGCAGGCTTTCTTATATGTTGGTACTGTTTTGACAACTCAATGAACTGGACTGGTTTATTACATACAAGAAGGCTTAGATGTATTCAATCACAAGGGGCTGTTTATAGGCCTGCAAACTAATAAAGAAATGGGGTAGCCCTACTATGTAAGATAGAAGGGCATAGGATGAGGGTAAATAAACTTTCAAGAAACATTCTATAAACCCCTCAGATCTATATTTATGTCTTTATATATTGCTATTCTAGGATAGTGCAAATAGCTAATTACCTATTAGTCTCCAATTCTTATGTTACTATTTTTATTTACTATTCCCATATAATAAAGTGCAGATATATATATATATATATCATAAATCAAATCTTTTAAAAGTTAGTGGAATAACATATGTGGGTATATTGGTATCTGTTGTACTGATATCACGGATACTTAGATCAGGCTTTGGGTATGTCCATTGTTTATCATTGGATAGGTTTCTTGTCAGTCTCATATTCCTGCTTCTTATTTGAAGGCTCTCCTTGTATTTGTCCCTTCCAAGGAGCATAGACTTTACCATTAATCTAATTCATTGACTTGTATCCTTCCACAAACCACACCAGGGAACTATTTGTTTCTCAATGTGAGTGCATGTGTTTTCTTGCTCTCTCCCCCCATTAGCGTCCCTGTCACATTACCGACAGCCAGACGATCTCTGTGTTGCTTCCCAACCTCCCAGCTCATCTGTAAAAGCACAGTAACAGGTACATTTTGCCACGTTTGTCTAAAGAGCAGATTTTATTGGATTGCTTTTCTTTTACCTCTTGCCTTCTACATGTTGCATGAAAGCCAGGCCTTTGCACACAAAGGCAGCTTATATGGTGCTGGGCATGGTACTGCATTCACTATGCCTGTGTTTGAAGCCTGAGTAACTGGATAGATGTATCTTCTCCCAGAGGCCCATAAGGCCTTGGGCTTCTGCAGAACACCAAATGACTGGATTGTTTGTTCCAGTTCCTAGTTGTATTGAAAGTAAAGGACAAGAGGTTCCTTTAAATTCTGACACTTTCTCTGACAGCTATTGTATTTGTTTGAGTTCCTGCAACTAGCCCTCTGCTTTTTAGAAGCAGGATCATATGCAACAGGCTTTTTAAATTCTGTTATGAGTTTACTGTGTGAAATTTTTAAAAAAAATATTGAATTCAGTGATCAATTTTGAGATACCTTAAAATGTGTATTTGTTTTTCCTCCAGTGTTTCGATTTGTTTCTTTTTTAACAATTAAATACAATGCACTAATATATTTTACAGACAAACAACTGCAGAGCTAATAGCCTAGCACCTGCATAACAGAAGCGAAACCTATTGGCTTCGCCAATGCTAATTACCTTTGTATTCACCCAAGTCAACAAATTATTGAAGAATGGACTGTACATTTGGGGTCTATTATGGATAGGGTGCACTTTTCCTGTGTGCACCAGGGTGCACCTTTAAATAAGTGTGCCATGTGCAAACAGGGAAAGTGTGCCCTATTACAGTGAATTTGCTGTTCCCAGGGTAGCAGCAAATTCATGCTACTCTGGGGGAAGCGCATTTAAGTGAAATACGGAGCAGCTGCTTTAAAGCCGCTCCATGTCTCTTTAGGTGGCAAGCTGCCTGCACTTGAAAGAGAGATTAGAAATCCCTTTTCAGAGGGATGCAGTAAGGGACTGCACCTACCTGCAAGGGGATGTCTGGGAACCATGGGACCCACATTCCCCCCTCCAGAAGGCTACCATCAGGAGATGCACTGACAGTGCACCACCTTTTTGTGGCGCACTTTCAGGGCACCTGCTGACAGATTCATTGCTTTTGCGCCCGTGTCCATAACATGGCACAGGCACAGAGGTAAAGAGATTCCCTCATTTGCATGAAGCCACGCCCCATTGTGAATGAGGGATTGTCCTCATGAGGTAGCTCTGGTGCTACATGTGCACCAGGCCTATCTGTATTACAGAATGGTCCACACAAGCATCTGCGACCCCTTCGGTCATACCATGACATGTGGGGCACTGTCGTATGGCTTATACTTTCTCAGTAAAACTGTGCAATTTTTGGACAACATGAACGTCAAAACTGTTCAAGACTGATTCTATGCACACCATCGGGATATGTTGACCTTAGTCCTGCTAGCTCACAGCACATCATCTGTACCCCTAACCTTGCAAAGTAACGGGTGTTATGTGCAACCCCAGAACATGACAACCCTGACTCCCCCAAAGAAATCGTAGTAACAGATTTTGAACCCTTTCATTTGGTAACTCATGCATACCCAAAAAGATACACAAGAAAATCACAATATGGCATTTCAGTATTTATTGAAGCATTATGATTCTTGCATAAAATACATGCACTGCAAAAAATAATGGAAGGAAACAGAATAGTGTTATCAGCATGACGAGAATGGTGAAGAAGATAAACAATTCAACCATTTTGCTGTTACATGGAATATATGCTTGCATATAAGTACAGTAATATTTTGTACTCCTACCTAGAGCTAACTATCCTAGTGTGTCCAGGGTAGGTGAATTTGCCAGAATCCCTGTAGGGTGATCTAGCTCCCCTGTTACCCGTGGGTAAGTGTCCTCAGGGAGCCTATAGTGGTAGAGAACTAGGCTTCATCCCTTGCAGGAGGTAAACAGGAATCCGCTGGGCTGAAATTCCGGCATGGGTCGACTTCTCAGTGTCAGTGAAATGCTCCTCTAACTGAAAGGCGTGAAGTTGTTTATATGATAAACATCATTCATGTTGCCATGACGTTGTCCCAGTCAAGCTGCCATTATTAATTCTACCCTGAAAAAGCTGCTGCAGAGCGAACAATAATAAACAACATAATTTTGAACTTTAGCTTTCCTACAGAATGTTCAAGGCTCTTATAATGTGCCTACGAAGATGTCATACCTGCCAACTCACATGGTACAATAGTGTGTCATAAATTTAGTCTCCCTTCGCACAGTCACACATGGATGAACCAAAATCACACAGTGGCAGGAAAAACAAGCTCAAACCACTGTAAACAGTCGATTGTTAGCTCTTTTTTGGAGGCAATGTCCATTAAGAGGTGTGAAAACACCCCAGAACATCAGCAACAGCCTCGATGACCCACTTTGTTGTATTTTTCTGGGAGAGGCGTGGGGGGGCTTGGTGAGGGGCAGAGTGCCTTTTAGGTAGCTCTCAGCACAAGGGCCCACCCCCTCCAAGGACCCCACCCCCTCCTCACATGGTGGCATCAATTTGTAAGTTGGCAGGTGTGAGATTTGCAAATATAAGTAAAGTTATTTCATGTAACATTATCCATACAAGCGTGCAAGCAAAATGTCTGTCAAGTGTAAACATTCAAGAAAAGATATCAAGTTTAAACATGAATGTGTAAAATGGTGGTGTTCCTGCCTGGGCCTAAACGTGATCATATGTCAGCACTTTCTGTAATACGCCCCCTGAAGCATGAGTGCGTTTCCTGTGTTTCTTATTGCACTGGAGGCTGGGGCTCTACCGACACCATTAAGCCTCCAGGTGAAGAAAAACTGATTCGGTAGACAGCTTCTGTGCCTACCACAGAGTATGCAACATTCTTCCTGCCACGAACAGCTACCCTGAGGATGCCATTAAGTTAGCACTTCTGTTTTAGATCTCAGTTTGGGTTAGTCCTGCCACACTGATGAACAGAAAAATTATCTTGGACTGTATGAGTGTAGATGCCCACCATAAAATACAGTTGCTCAAACATATCAAAGCTGCTTGTACTGATTTGAAACAATCAAACCAGACTGAGAAAAATTTGAAAACAGAGAAGAAAAATCAAATGCGGCTTAGGAATACTTCGTTTTCTTCAGTGAAGATATCATATTAGGCATTCTACTGAGATCCAGAAGCAGTGAGTTATTATGTTGAAAATCACTCATAAGCTGTATTTGACTTTAGTTTCTAACACCTACAAGTGGAACCTATTAACAAGGTTCAGAATTGATATTGCTCATCCCTTCTCTAGATTCCTGCCATTGTGATTAATGGCTGACCAAACAGTGATGCATCTTATGTTCTTATGTAGTTTTTCTAGCTCTTCTCAGCACAAATATGTTGTACCTTTATCAAGATCTGAAAATATTAACACCTATAGACTTGCTTTTGCATACTTTCAAATATTATCTACTCCTCTCAAATGCTATGCAGTGAGTTGTTTTTATTTGTGAACTAATGTAGTCAACTGATCAATTTGACAGTGTTTTATAAGTTGTTAGATGCTGAAGAATTACATGAATGTGAGGAATTGTATGTATTTATAAGTTTTCATGATGTATATTTTTTAACCGAAAATAAACGTTATAAATAAGCTAATATATTTACTTCAGACTACTGGGTCCATACTGTGAGCGCCAGTCTCTGCCCAACATCCACCGGAGGCATTGTGTACCTTTCTAAACACCTCTTTCACCTAATGTTCATTCCCTTTAGAAAGCACCCAGCTGGTGAAGGAAACTTTTATTGAGCAGGGGGGGAGGGGGGGGGGCTGCTTCTGTTGGGTAAAAATCCTAGGACCCAATATGTTTCCAGCAGAGTTCTTCAAACAATTTGCATGGTACTTAGCCCAGTATGTACACAGAAGGAACTGGGCAAATGCTTGCGGATTCTCAAAAAACAAAGTAGATTCACGGCTAAGCATTGGACATGCCAAATCAGGTGACTCCATCATTTGCTGGCGCTTGCTCGTAAACTTGAGGCCACTCTCACAATCCTCCTGGTCGACTTTTATTCAGAGGAGACAGACTACTTATTCACCATTCTGAGGAAGATGGGTCTAGGCACAAACTTTCACAGTTATGTCTACCTTCTGTCTACTCCAGCATTTGATCCGAGTTATGGAGTAACAGAGCACTCTCTGAACCTTTCCCTGATCGAGTGACGGGCAAGACAAGTGTTCCCCTTGTTGGCCTTATACTTAGGACTGTCTATCAAGCCATTGGCAACATGTCTTCTTGCAAACTGCGGGAAACAGGGTTTTGAGTGGGTCCCTGGCTTTGAAGACCACATTTTCTACTACTCAGGTGACATTCTTCTATTCCTCAATCACACTGGCCACCCCAGCACTCAAGCTATGCAGCTTTTAAGCTTGTTTAGGCAACCCTCTAGGTTACTCGTTAACTGATCTGAGCCAGTTTTGTTCCTAGTACAGGGTTCTGTCTTTCATTCACTGGGATCTGTATCTAAGTTTGGAGATCCAGGAATACAGGAGCTTGGGTGTCTTTGTTCCCAAAGAAGCCTCTGACACATGAAAGGGGAACATGATCCCTCTATTTAGGATGTGCTCAAATGTGATTGGGATCAGTGGAACTTTTCTGTTGTCCATCATTGGGTGCACAGCTATGGTAAAGATATTTTTCTTCTGTACACCTTTCAAAATTAACTATCCACAAACCACCCTCTTACCTTCTGCAAATGTGGCACTACTCAAAAGTTTTGTTTGGGAGCAACAAACTCCCAAGCATCTTTATGGCCAAATATTGTAAACTGCCCTAAAAAATAGGTGGTGAAGGAGTGGTATAACGATGGATATCCTGATATATTACAAAGCCTCCCATCTTGTGGCGTTCAATAATCAGCTATTTGGTTGACAGTCATACACTGCTGATCAGTCTGATACGTGTTTTGGGTGACGTCAGTCCAATATGCTACCTGTATAGCACAGCTGCCCTAACAAAACCCACATCCACTTGATTGGTTATTAGGCTCTTAAGAGACGTGTCTCAGGCTGTCTGTTTGACCCACAGATGCACATAAAAAAAGACTCACAGCTGCACACCAGGGCTTTTTTCATTATGGACACTATTAGTGTTGTGCAGATCAAAGGGGTAGCACTCCACACTGAACATTTACTTACTAACTTACAATAGGAATTTGACTTTCATCAGTGTAACATAATTAGATAGTTGCAGTTACAACACACTCTCCTCCCATACTTGCTTGGCTTTGGCCAGGGGCGCAACTAGCCTCAACTTTTGCTGGGGGGTAAGGGGGGGCAAAGAATGCAAACGGAGACAGCCATCTTAAGAGTTTAAGAAAAATACTTGTAGGGGCTCCCTTCACTGAGTAACATGAAAGGTAGTTTTGGGGATAATGTGCCATGTTGTGTTTTAAAGAACACTGAACCATTAACACGGCTTCAAGCAAATCAGGACCTCACTACATTGACACGGTTTTAGGACTTTCCCTACAGAAATTGTAGCAAGATCACAAATGTTGGGTTTAAATGCATATTGGGTCAGTACACTTGGTTGGGTGCAGAACTGTGGCTTCTATATTCAGAGGCAATTCTCAGCAACTGGTGTACTCTGAAACATAGAAGGCAAGGTGCAGTGTTCTCAGCCGAGTAGGATTATTTGAGCACCTTTTCCTACACCCCCCCCCCCCCCCAAAGAAACTTTTAGAAACATGTTGGATAATGGTACAGTAAAGTTATATTTCTTACTTTTTACTCTATTCATATTGCATTTACCAGATCACAATTCTATTGCACTATAAAACACACTAGGTCAGCAGCATTAGTCTCTACCGAATAGGACTACTTGAGCATGCTACACTCACAAACAAAGGTTTGAACAAGTCTAGAAAAATGGTGCAGCTAAAGCATATGTCTTTTGTTCCTACTGTGAACAGGCAGACTATAGTGGAATTTAACAGCTCTGCTGCCAGCTGACTTATTGCTCACCCTCCTTTTATTGGATCAGAGACAGCATAGGGCCAATGAAAGGTGGCTTAGCCTAATTGTTATTTCAATGTGGATTTGCCAGACCACCATACTTTTATGATCCATATGCAAGATAGGATCATAGCATAGGATATCATTAGAATTATGTCAGGCTGCAGAATATCGCATACCCAGGCTCTAGAACACATAGACTGCTGTTGAAGCTGTATTCCATGGTACTAAATCATAACCATGATTTCCAGCTCCATGAAATAGTCTTGATTATGAGATTATTTTCCCTAACCTTTGACTGAAATGCAAACCACTCTTGTAAAAATGCTTGATGGAGAAACACAAATGAAGCAAATAAACCAAGCACAAAATGAGTTTCCACGGTGGATGGTGAGTGCATTTCCTTAGAAATCTTGTGCAGTGTGGAAGGATCATAAAATAAATTTGGGTGGGGAATGTTTAGTCTTACCATTGCAGAACAAAAACATAACAAAGATGTTGCAAAAGGCTAAATGGAACTACAAAGACTTTTTGTTTAGACAAGAACAATGCATGTGTGGTTTAATTACTAGGGTATATTGTTGCATACATACTAAGCGCTATTGTATTGACACATGCAGGAAAGAGGGAAAATAGATGAAGCTGGCAGTCCTAATCCCTACCTCATTTCATTTTCAAAGGCAGGATAAGGGGGATACACTTCTAAAATAACCCCTGCTCACCCCCTTGGTAGCTTGGCACGAGCAGACAGGCTTATCTCAGAGGCAGTGTGTAAAGCAGTTGTGAACACATACAGTAATACAGTGAAACCACTACAAATGGACACCACACCAGTTTAGAAAAATAGCAAATCTTTATCTAAACCAACAAGACCAAATACGATAAAAATCTAACATACAACACTCTGGAAAAATAGTACTTGTGCTAAGTAACCTTTTAATTGCAGGAAAATCAATAAAACACAATTCTTTCGACTCGGTAGCTCCTCCTGGGGCTACTGCGATACTGAATACGACAGTCTAACAATTCCAGCCGACTGCGTTGATACGGGCCAGCTAAAGCGTTGACAGACTCGGACACAGAACCTTTCTCGTTGCGACCAACACGTCGGTGCGAGTCGGTCAGGGCGAATGTCATGGTCGCGTTGTGAAGCGGAGCGTTGCGGCGGACGAGCTCTTCACGATTCGGTGCAGGCAACGGCTCGTTGACGGAGTCGGTAAGACCAGGGCTTGTGTTGAAAGGTGAGACAGTGCTCGTTGCGGTGCTGGCAGATCATGGTGCGGCGTCGGAGCTGGTCGATGTTCGGGTTGGGCCGCGACGGAGTCGGTGACATCCTTGCACCGCATCCTGTGGGCATCGCACTCCGCAAAGCTTCGCTACATGCTGCAATGATGTCACCGACTCCGTCGTGGCCCAAGCCGAACATCGACCGGCTCCATAGCTGCACCATGACCTTCCAGCACCGCAGCGAGCACCGTCTCACCCTTCAACGCAAGCCCTGGTCTCACCGACTCCGTCAACGAGCCGCTGCCTGCACTGAATCATGAGGACATCGTCCGCCGCAACGCTCCACTTCACAACGCGACCACGACATTCGCACTGACTCGCATCGACATGTTAGTCGCAACGAGTGAGGACAGAACTGATTTTGGCTAGGTACAGACACTCTCTGCCTTCAGAGAACAAAGATTTTGGTGTATAAAAAGAGGGGCTCAGACCCCAGACTTTTAGATCACTTCTGGGAAATCAAGAGAAACCTTTGCCAAGGAGAAGAGCCGGAGAAGCTGAGGAGGAATACTGCCCCTGTGCGGTTTGCTGTCTGGTGTTGGCCTGCAGTGGCTACTTACTGCCAATGTAAGGAAAAAAGGACTTCGATGCTTGCTTTGTCCTCTGCTTGATTGTCCTTCTATATTCTTTGGCAACATCCATCAAGACATCAAGACAGAACGTGGAATTGCTTTTCAGTACATAACTTTGAATGAAAGAGGCGTTCTTCAGAATTGAGAGGAACATGACAAATAAACACTAGCCAGGAAGTTCTTCAAGATCATGTGCAATGCTAGAACCCAGAGTCAGCTCCTGGTATCAGGAGTACCATAGATAACTGTGAAAAAATCTTCCACTTTTGCAAAGTTAAAATAATAAAAAAGATCAAGTTTTCTTTCACCTGCAGAAAAAGCATTTGATGCGGTGCATTGGCCCTTTCTGGAGGCCACCTTGGTTAAATTTGGTGTTGGCCCCAAGTTTAGGCATTGGATAGGCCTCTTATACACAGACCCCCGTGCAAGAGTTAAGGTCAATGGCCAGGTATCCGGAGATTTCCCTATTAGAAGGGGCACCCGTCAGGGCTGTCCATTGTCCCCGCTACTCTTTGCCCTCACTATAGAGATGGGGGCCTGCGAGATTCGGCAGCGGTCGGAGATTTGAGGGTTCCACATTACGTCAACAGATACTAGGGAGGAAAAGATCTCACTTTATGCGGACATCTTATTGTATGTTACCCACCCGACCACCACAATCCCTGCCTTGTTTGATCTTATGGGCCGGTATGGGACGTTCTCAGGATATACCATAAACTGGCATAAATCGGTCATATACAGCCCACGAGCCTTGGAGGTGTGGCCCACTCTTCCTGGGGCCCTACAGATAGCGCAGACTGGGTTCAAGTACTTGGGGATTTATCTCACCACAGATAGGAGGCTCTCGTACCAGAAAACAATTCAACGGGTCATCACTAACTTTGCTGCAGACGCACTGAGGTGGAACGCTCTGCCCCTCACGATCCTTGGACGGGCAGCTACGTTTAAGATGATCACCTTGCCCAGTTTCCTTTATGCCGTCCGGAATGAGTACTTCCCCCTCTGCAGACAGACCTTCCGAGTGATAGATGCGGAGCTACGCTCCCTATTATGGCTCGGGAAACAGCCACGGATTGCATTGACCACATTACATTGTAACCAATATAATGGGTGGATTTCTTTACCGGATATACAGGCCGACTACTGGGTGGAGCACCTGACCCCAGTGAATGAATGGAAACATGCCACAGCAGACCATCCCACCTATAGGCTAGAAAGGGATACTATGGCAACTCGCACGTGCATTCATTATCTCTATGGAGGACGGGGCAGGGGACGCCTACTCCCGGCCACACAAGTTACACTAGAGGTAAGGGACAGAGCTTCAAAGGCACTGGTTTGGGCGCACACACACCAACAAAACAGACACCCCTCTGGCAATGTACCTGGTTAAAGGAGCGCCACAAACTGAGGGGCTTTGAGGGGTGGGACGCCATAGGCATTTCCACCATAGGGGATATCGTGGCTAAGGGCAAACTTAAAAGCTTCCGAGAGCTGCAGACAGATTTTGGGCTACACACCTCCCAGTTTTTTAAATATGCGCAGCTCCGACATGCCTGACTAGCGGAGAGCTAGTTACCCTCCTCACTGCCAGAGTATGCACCACTGGCGGCACGCCTACTGCAGGAACCCACACTCACTAAGGCAGTATCACTAACATACCGGACCCTGAATAATAATACACCGCACAGATTGGGGAAATTGAGGGAATCGTGGGGACTGAATTTAGGCACTCTAGAAAACATTGACTGGGAAGCAGCCCCTAATTTACCATCGGGAGATGGCCATAAAATCCTGCCTCCGTCTTATTCAATATAAGATATTGCACAGAGTATACTATGATAGGGCTCGGCTCCATTGTATGGGCCGCGCCAGTGACCCGAATTGTTTGAGATGCAGCCAGGCACAGGGGGACTTCTACCATACCATTTGGGACTGCCTCGCCATACAGTCATATTGGGAAATGGTGCTGGGGGAACTGGGCAGTGTTTTAGAACAGATGTTTTTGAAGGTGCCACGCGTTTGCGCTTGTCAGCGCTCTAGTTTTCGCGCGCCGCCCTGTCTCATTCACTATTTAATGAGCAGCAAGCGGACGCGCAGCGGACACGCGCAGCGGGCGTGCCGAAAGCGCGCCAAAGGCAAGCCCGTCTGCGCCCGTCCACGCCCTTTCGGGACCAGGGGCCATGCCCCCTTGTCATTATTCTTCTAAGAAGCCTGATTTTTCAGGGTATTCATCTGAACAATTATTAAAATACCGCCCTCTCTCAGACCTGAGTTGTAACGTTTGTCTTGATTTTAATAAGGCTTTTTGTTGCCCTGGCTGTAGCCTCTCGTTCGACAAGCTACTTCCGGTTGGCATTTGTGATGGAAATCCATCCAATTCTTCTTATTTAGGTTCTAAAAGGTCTATGTTGTCATTGGGTAAGGACACTGGCATAAAAGCTTTTACATTTTGGAATATAAATTGTCGGTCATTGCCTAAACACAATCTGGACATCTTTGACTTTCTTACAAATGAGCGTCCTGATGCGATCTTTCTCACTGAAACGTGGCTGCACTCCAGCTCAGGCCCTGATGTAGCAGTGGCGCTACCAGCTAACTATGCTATAGCTAGAAGAGACAGGGTTAATGGAAGGGGAGGTGGAATCGCTATAATTTATGATAAGTCCTACCAATGTAAATTGGAGGACTTAACTATTTCTAATTCGGAAGCAGCATCATTTAAAATTTTGCTGTCTCCCAAAATCACCTTTTCCGGTATTCTTGTTTATCGTCCACCAGGCCCCCCCAACTCCTGGGCTCAGCTTCTCCCTGAACTAATTGCACCTCATCTTCTCAAAGCATCGAATTTTACTATACTGGGTGATTTTAATTTGCACCTTGAAAACCTGAATTGTATGACTAGTGGTACTCTAATTACGGATTTAGCCGCCTTAAAACTTTTACTTAGTAATAGTGGCCCCACGCATGTTGCAGGACATTTACTGGACCCCATCTTTTCTAATCTACCTAATATTCATTGTGACCCCGCCCTCCCCCTGTGCTGGTCCGATCATTTTGCTCTTAAATTTCAGTGTACTTTTTCAAAGTCCTCTTTTTCAGCCCCCATGAGTGAGTCTTATAGAATTCGGAACTGGAGTAAACTGGACCTTGAATTTTTTAATAGGACTCTTAACGAGAATGCTCCTGTCATTTCACATGTTTCAACTCAGTCTTCTAATCTGATACATGAATGGATTTCAGACACAATTGAACATTGTCTTCCGCTAACCACAAAAAAGTCATTTAATCACCGTTCTCCTGCCCCTTGGTTTACAGAGCAATTGAGAATAGAAAAAACTAAATGTAAGGCTCTGGAAAGGAAGTGGAGGAGGAATTATTCACAGGACTCCAAGTTAAACTATAAATTAGCCTTAAAACAATATCATGTCCATTGTAACCTGGCTAGAAAGGTCTATGTATCTCAGACCATTTCTAATACTGGAAATTGCTCTCACACACTGTTTAGCACAGTAAAAAAACTTGTGGGTTCTGATACGCAGTCACTTCCCCCTACCCTCAACGAACAACAGTGCGATAATCTTGCCAGCTTTTTTGTGGACAAAGTCGAACAAATCTACTCTGCTCTACAAAATACTCGGACAGTAGCATCCTTTTCTACTCCTCACCGGATTGAACCTGACCATAAAGCTTGCAGTCCTATGATTTTGGAAGCCTGGTCACTTCTTGATACTACCTCTTTCAAATTTTTTTTAAATGGAATCAAATCAGGTTCTCCCCGTGATTTGATGCCGGTATCTGTGTTGCAGCAGTTGGATTCCTCTTCTTTGCTTCTTATCATGCAACTGCTGAATGTTTCAATTCAGGAGGCTGTTGTGCCTTCTGATTGGAAGCATGCGATGGTGCTTCCTCTTTTGAAAAAGGCCGGTGCTGATCCTTCTCAGTTGTCTAATTTTAGGCCTATCTCCTTGCTTCCCATTTTTTCCAAAGTTTTGGAAAGACACATTAATCAACAACTTACACACTTTGTAGACTCATATAATCTTCTCCACCCTTCTCAATCGGGCTTCCGAACAGGTTTCTCCACGGAATCTACTCTACTCGGAGTCTCAGAGTTGTTGCGGCAGCATTTGGATGTTGGGGACACCGTAGCTCTCATTTTGCTCAATCTGAGCGCTGCATTTGATACGGTGTCCCACACCGTGCTCCTAAAAATATTACAGGCCTCTGGTATAACCGGCACAGCTCCTGATTGGCTCGCATCTTTTCTTACTAAGCGGACCTTTCAAGTTTTTTCTTCCAAAGCTATTTCTAAAAATCTATCCTTCTCCTTATGGAGTGCCCCAGGGCTCTATTTTGAGTCCCATTCTTTTCAATCTTTACATCAAACCTTTTGCAATCATAGCAGAAGAAGCAGGACTTTGTCTGTTTTCCTACGCCGATGATACTCAGATCATCTTTTCCCTGTCCTCCGGACAGCGTTGGGGATCATCTGCGCTTCAGACTGGTTTGGGGAATATTGCATAGTGGATGCAGAGCAACTTCCTCAAGCTCAATGGCGATAAGACCGAGCTCCTCATCTTAGGGAAGAACAAAGATCTTTGGGGCCCTCAACATTGGCCATGTGAGATGGGAGCCCCGCCTCAGCCCTCTGACTGTGTCCGTAATTTGGGAGTTTTGATCGATGTTGATTTATCCATGAAACAAAAGGTGGTAAAAGTAGCCGCCACTTGCTTCACCATCTTAAAATGGTTAAAAAAAATCATTTGGATGCTCCCTATGTCCACCCAAAAAACCGTAGTCCAGGCTCTCGTGACTTCGAGACTGGACTATTGTAATGTTCTGTATCTGGGTGTTAATAAGGAGGTCACCCGGAAATTACAAGTGGTGCAAAATTCAGCTGCCAGGCTGCTCTGCCTGCTTTCCAAACATTCCTCTATTTCAAGCGCTTTGTATAATGTGCACTGGCTTAAGATTGGAAACAAAGTGAAGTTTAAAGCCTTGTGCTATATGCACAAAATTAAATCGGGTTCCTCCCCTAAGTATCTTCAAACTTTGGTGCACCCCTATTTACCCTCTCGTATGCTTCGTTCAGCTACTCAAGGTAAATATATGGTGCCCATTATCAAACTTAAAAGAATGGGCGGCCGCTCCTTTGCCTATCTTGGACCGGTGCTTTGGAATTCCCTCCCAATATCACTCCGTATTGAGCTGTCTTATCTGGTCTTCCGAAAATTCCTCAAGACCTGATGTTTGACCAATAATCAGTTTCCGTAATTCCATTTATTGTCTGACTGCTCTAGTTCTCTGTCGGTCTCAGCGCTGGGAAACCCTTGTTGGGTAGCTGAGCGCTTTATAAAATTATTATAACATAACATGTTGCCCCTGGACCCCAAATTCGTACTATTGGGCATGTGGATCTGGGCCGTCCACAGCTTATCTTCGCTATGCTGGCTCTAGTGGTAGCGAAAAGAGACGTAGCTAGAACATGGGGGGCGGCGTTGACTCCCCAGCTTCGAGAATGGAAGATGGGGATGGATATGTACATGGCAGTGGAGAGGGTCACATACAAAGCAAGAGGTTGCCCTCGAAAATTCCGTAGTGTATGGGGTAAATGGAGGAAATATTATGGGCTTGATGGAGGACTGGGCGATGATTAGTTGGCCTATAGAGGGAGCTGCACTTTACTCTTGTCAAGATGGCTGGCAGGCCGGTCCCCGGACACTTTGGAAGAGGAAAACATGGGGGATGTTGCAGCAAAGATCAATGATTGAGTGGGACTTACAGATCCATACAGCCCGCAAGTTGGTGGGGGGGGGAGGTGGGAATCTATGTGATGTGGATTATATATGTACATTTCTGCACAAATGTAACCAACTGTGACACGCTTCTTTTTGTTTTTTGTTTGATACAAAATGCAAATAAAAATATATATTAAAAAAAAAAAAAGTTTTCTTTCACCATCTCAAATTCATTTACCGCCTTGAGAGGCCTGATCCTTCAAATCCGCTAAGAAATGCTCATCCTTCAAGAAAATAATGCTTGCTAACCTGATGAGCACAATCTCTAAACTTGAATTGTCCTATCAATTCTCATATCCTATCTCTGGAACAAAGTAAAATACCTATGTGCATTCACCATCTAACCAACACAGTTAACACCCCTGTCTCAAGAACTAATCACAGACTTCTTAAAATTCGGCAAAATCAATCCTCTTCTCAAAAAGCAAGGCGCAGATCCAGAGGCCCTCTACAATTTCCCCCAATATGAAACTTCCCTTTCGTAGTGCAAAAAAACTGAATTTGTGTCACTAAATAATAAAAAATCCACATTTATGAAAGCCAGCTCCTCAATGATCTTCAGTCGGGTTTTATACTATGGTTAGTAATGAGAACGCAATGTTAGACATAGTATATTTTGTGCATATTTGACAATGAGGAGTCTTGCTTCCTCTTTCTTCTTGACCTGTTTGCAGCATTCAGTATGGTCAGCCATGCCTCCCTCCTGAAAACCATTGAAAAATGGATATGCTGGGTTTTATCCTAACTTGCAATCACTGATAAGTGAAATTGTCTAACTTTATGTGCAGCCACCTGCCATTTCAACAGGAAGTTGCCTCAGGGGTCCATTCCCCCTCTAGCCAAGCTCTTCAACCTTTACATTATGCTCCTGTAAGAAAAAAAGGCTTTTTGCAGGTTTCCCTCTACTTTTTCCTCCCATTTGGTCTACTAGCTGTTGTTTTTTCGATTCTGAGAATGCACTTAGGCTGATAACCAGAGCTCAGTGCCAGTGTTCTTACTATTTACAAAGTATATGTTCAATTGGCAAGTACTGACTTACTGATAAGGCCCTAGTATATTTAACCCAGGGTACCAAGGGCATGTAAGGCACAGTGTCCTCCCACGGCTGCAGCACTATTTGTGCCACCTTGTGTGTGACAAGGTACAAAACAGCTCCCAGCCTGCCACTGCACACTGGAAGGGAAGGTGTCACACTACCAGTTCAACTTTCCCATTACCATTAATGGCAAAGCCACCACTTCCCTTAATAATATATCTAAGTCTCCCCTAAGGAAGGCCTATAGATCACTAAGGCAGGGAGCTGTTAATTATTAACTAGGCCATGTAGTTTATATGTGCTTAGCAACAAAACCACCAAAGCAGTTGTTTTTGCTGTGGAAATGTTAGTAGCCCCATTTGCTAACACAGGGTTACAGGCTTGCACCCTAGCCTGGAAAACTTCTGACTGGGACTGGCTAACTGGGAACCGTAAGGGATCTAATTACTTGTGGAATCAAACCTAGCCTGATACATAGGTCGAATTAAATGTCACTTTTAAAGTTAAGCAACTTTTAGAAAGTTGCCGATTTGTGACCCAGATGGTCCGGTAGCCCCACACGGGCACTGGCTGACAGACAGCCTTATGTCTGCCTGGGGAGTGGTGAATGACTTGAAAACAATAGCAGCACGCAGCAGGGAGAGGTGTCACCTCTCCCTTGCAGGAAGCCACTCGGGTGTTAGCCAAAAAGCCGAGCTTCAAAGGTGAAAACGTGATAACACTCCTGAGGGGCTGCCATTTGTTTAGACAGGCTAGAGAGAGGGCAAGAGAGAGAAGACCAGTGACTAAACCGGTTATTCTGTGGGCATGTAGCCCACAGGTAGCCACACCTATATGGTGTGCTACCAAGCTCCAAACAGCAGAGAAAGGGTGCCGACATCTTGTAAGTGGTCAGAATAGTGCACTCTGGGATTGTTAGGTGCCACATATTGCTGTAAAAGTTATCACCAGAAGGGACGGGAGCTGGTAGCCTATAGAACGTGTGGCTCCTTCTGGGCACTTTCCTGGGATAAAAATGGCACCCCTGTCACCCTGAACCTCGGATTTTGTCAGAACTGGATCAGGGACCGAAGGAGAACTGCCCTGCTGCTCCTGTACCGCACAAAGTGATGATGCACCGTCTGATGTACTGCACTTGTTGCACTTTTGGGCTAGTGAAGTTGGAACTGTGTCTGTGGCTTCTGAGGTGGGGAAAGGTCAAGCCCCAACCCCACCCCAAAGCAGTGACTCCAAGGATCAGTCAGCTCGTCTCCTAGAACCAGCTCGAGGGACAAAAGGGTTAAAGAAACCTAAACTGGCAAGTCAGTAGCCAGTTCCAACAAACTCACTGCTGGGTGCACCAAGAGACACATCCTAGACAGCCAAAAGTTGCACCCGAGTCAGGCGGGCCCTGGAGTGCTGGCAAAGTCTGGATTGGTCACCCAAGAGGCACACTAGACCCCACTCAAGAATTTCACTCCAACTGCTGTGTCTGGTTGACTGGTAGCCCAGCAGCAGCTGGTCTTCTACTGTTTTGAAGAGGACTTTGTTGGACCCCGACCTCTGTGGCCAAAGTCACCCCACATCACCCATGGACTGAGGGATCACTACAAAGGCACTGCCATTGACTGAACAGCAACTGGACCATCTTTGAGTATCTTTTCATTCTGAATCGCCAGCATCAGAACCACTTCATTAAAGTCTATGGCGGCCGTGCTGTAAAGTTTGGAACTGGAGTTGAAAATGCTTTGGTGGCCAGGTATCTGTCCAAATCTACCCCATTAGCTCCCAGACCTTCATCCTATCGGATTTGGTCGGAGTAGCTGAACTAACTTTTACAAACCTTTGAAAAGTTTGCAAACTTTTTGTTGAGCAATGCTGGCTTGTGGTAAGTGAGCTCCGGTGACCACCTAACATTCCCCGAAGAATCCTGGCACTTATCCGGCATCTGCACCGTCCAGGAACGACGACGGAGGCACAGTAGAGACTCGAGCGGCAGCTGCTGAACTTTCGGCGGAAAACAGCGCTACCAGAGCTGCCAAAGACCTGGGGCGGAGCCAAGGTCTAGACCCAGAAGCGAAGCCGGGACCTCCAGTGACCTGGACGGGGGAGACGTTGCTTCCTGATCGTGCTGGGACCCCGAACGGAGAATGGGCGAGCGAGGAAGCAACAACAGAAACGAAATTGAAGCCACCCGGGATACCGCCAGCACTAAGATAGAGCGCGATTGGAAACCCGCGTGGCGGCGGAATCAGAGCGGACGCCACGGCATGGAGTAGCGGCGTGAGCGCCCAGGGGGAGACTGATCGCATCGAGACAAAGCGGTGGCCATGGAAGGGTAGGCGCTGGGGCCGTATGTTCGGAGAGGCAGCGCGGGGGGAGATCTACATGTACTGCCCTTAGCAAATCCACAGAGCCGGCTCGCGAGCACTAATATTGCCCGCAACGTCCTTAAAGCTCCCCACAGACTCAGTGCATGAGCGCCAGCTCAACGGTGCGGCCATTAAGGATCCGAAGGGCGGTGGTGCAGAGAGGGAGCCCCGGCATTATCGGATCACCCCAGAGCAAAGTGGCAGACACAGCGAACCGACCTTGAGGGCCCCGCATAAAGGCCAACACAGCTATAAGTGGCAATAGTACTCCTTCACTACCAGAGAGAGAAAGAGAGAGAGAGAGAGAGAGAGAGAGAATCGGCACACTGGAAGGAGAATAGCCGGCAGGGCCACGGGAATGGCTCACTGAAAACAGAGTGAAATGACCGACCCAGCCTACCAAGCATTGAAACCCCATCAAACCGTTGTAGTTTGGATCCCGGCGGGAGGGAGGTTCAGGCGACCCGCCCGGTGCGGGGGCATGTAATCACGGCGCCCCACCTAACTTTCTCAGGAGCATACAATAGTTACCAGCCATTAGAAGGAGCAGATGACAGATCACCCCCAATAATAGCTCAACATAGACAGAAAGAACCAGACACTGCCCCCCCGGCACTGAGACGCAATGGGTGGAAGAGGACAGCGATCAGTGCCGAGTAACTGACTAGATAAGTATGCTTTCACCAAAGAGCATCAGGACACACCAGGCATGGCCCCGAGCTCCGCCAACAGTCAGCGAAACCAAAGGAGATCAGCTTACAAGATGTGATGACTACCCTTCAGCAAATGCAAACCTCCATAGGCACTATATCTTGTGAAATAACACTGCTCAGAGCAGATGTCTCCAAGATGATCTCAAGAATAACAGAGGTTGAAACGACTACGGCGGCCCTCTCGACGGACACGGCGACGCTGCAACGGCAACTACGTCACCTAGAGCTCATGACCAAGTAGATGGCAGAGAAACTGGACGATCAGCAAGGGCGCTGGTGACGCAACAACGTTCACTTGGTGGGAGTACCATAGAGCGTCAAAGGGCCGGCTCTAGATCTCTTCGTGGAAGAACTGGTGCAAACACAGCTGAAACCTCGTGGACTCTCGAAATTCTTTTCGGTGGAAAGAGCTCACTGAATACCGGGCGGGCGACCCAAGCCGGGAGCCCCCCCATGTCCTATTCTGGCCCGAATATTCAACTTCCGAGACAGAGATGCGATTCTGCAGGCGGCCCAAGTTGCACCCCCCCTGCGGATCGATAACAGTGACGTGACATTGTACCCGGATTACACAGCGACGGTCACTAAGCAGACTGACTTTTCTGGATATTAAACGAGAGCTGCGTAACAGAGAACTTAAATATGCAATGCTCTTCCCAGCAAAGCTAAGAGTCGAAGCAGAAGGTAAAAGCTAGTTCTTCACGATGCCGGAAGAGGCCCAAGACTGGCTGGAAGGATGGCGTCCAGCCAAAGGAAACAACAGACAAGGGGCAAAACGAAGACAGCAACTCTCACAGACAGCCCAACTCAAAGAAACAGGGATTTCGACAGGAGCAAACACTGACGCTGGGGCTGGAAGTGATACAGAATGACGTTTGGGATGACAAGCTCCGGGCCGCGAGATCCTCCCAGGGCGGCATCGCCGCGCTTGGGAACAACTTTACACCATGCTAAGGCAACAACGATCTACAGACAGAAAGTCCGGTCGGCAGAATGATCTATGTTCTTACAGACTGAAAGACTAAGATTGCAGAGGCCATATGAGGCACCGCTTGAAAACTATGACCCGGACCGGAAGGAAGTAAGGTGCAGATCGTATGCCCCAGACAATGAGGACACAATCGGGAGTGTGCGGGGGACACGGAGTGACTCTCCCCCTTACGCAAGTACACAGTTATGGGACTAAAGCACTCTGCTGAGTTGGGGATGCGGGTAGTTCTACATCCGCTGTGCAGGGAGGCAGGGAGGGGGGTGGAGGGCTGGGTTCAGTTAATTGAGTTCTTTTTAGTTCGGTTTACAATATATGCTTGGTGTTATAGTGCAGATCAGAACAGGTGACAACGCAGGAGACAAGTTCCACACAGCCCAAGATAGACCGACCATCAATAATAATTATGACGGACACGAACCTAAACGTCAGTGACACTGACTTCCAGACACAGCTCTCCCACAGATCCGGCCCTCCATTGAAAGTGATTCATGGAACGTGAATGGATTGGGTGACAAAATAAAACGAGGTTTAGTATTACACTACCTTAGACGTAAAAATCCTGCTGTGGCACTCCTCCAGGAGTCTCACCTGCAGGGAACAACCGTTAAGGCCCTGGACAGATTGGGGTTCAAAATGACTGTCCACTCCGATTTTACCTCCAGCTCCAGAAGGGTAGGGATCCTAATAAACAGATGTTTCCCTTTGATTGTAACCGGGACACGCAAGGATGATCAGGGAAGATTTGCTGCAATGACATGTCAATGGGATGGTAGAATATACAACATTGTGTCGGTATATATCCTGCCGACGTTACACCAGACTGCCTTTTCGGACTTGGGAACATTTCTACTTACACTCCCCTGTGGAGAACTAATTATGGAGGGGCGACTTCAATGCCACCATGAATGCATCCATAGACTAACAGCCCCCTAGAGACCCGAGTGGGGACAACCACAAATTAATAGAATTTGTAGACGCGCTTGGCCTCTTAGATGTCTGGAGGACCAGATACCCGACGGAACGGCAATACACATTCCACTCTGGAGTACATAATAGCCTCTCCAGACTAGACTACATCTTTACCCTAGCCACAGGAATGCTGGGAATGACAGAGATTGTGCATTTATCCAGGGGTATATCGGACCACTCACCGGTACTCATTACATATGCACCCTTTGCCCCACAGAACCAAAGATTGTTCCCAATTTGCCCAGGGTATCTCAAAAATCGTAAAATAAGCGAAGACCTCATCAAGGCGATGAAGTGCTATTTTGAGGAAAATCAGTACTCTGTCCCATTTCCAATGACTTTATGGGAGGCATACAAGACAGTACTACGCAGGCACGCGATCTCCTTAATTGTGGGACAGAGGAGGGAACGGGAAAATCACATAGATAAGTTAGAACTGGAGGTCTCCCTGGCAGAGACTGCACATGTGGCGGACACTACTGAAGAGACAACACACAGACTACACCTGGCACGACAGGAATATAAAGTTTACACAAGGGAGGAGGCCATTAGTAATCTTACCAAAACACAACACACGGTCTACGAACATGGAGATAAAGCGGGTCGGCTGCTGGCTTGGTTGGGAAAGAAGGAAAGAGCGAGTAACTGGGTGACGCAGATTAGATTAGATGACGGACGTTTAGTAACCGCACCGCAGCAAATCACTGAAGCGCTGGCGACACATTATAAGACAATATACACACCAATTGCCACTGCAACTAGGGAAGAAAATCTCACAATTTTCAAAGACATACGCATGCCCACCTTAGCTCCAGATGCAGCAACAGCTCTGGATGAGGATATCACACCGGAGGAACTGACGCAGGCAATTAGAGCGTTGCACACAGGTAAGGCAGTAGGACCCAACGGAATTCCGATCGAATTCTATAAGCAAGCAGCTCCACAACTTGTGCCACACCTACTGGCCATGTACAAAGATAGCTTAGAAACAGGGATCTTACCTAGAGACCAGCGCCTTGCTACTATAGTCGCAATTCATAAACCTGGCAACGCGGAGGCAAAAATACTTGCTAAGACGCTGGCAACCAGACTGCAACCTAACTTGTACACAGTGATCCATCCGGATCAGTACAGATTTATGCCCAACCGTAATACAGCGCTGAATCTGAGAAGGCTACATGGTGTGATGAAGTGTAGATCGACCATAGCAGAGGACGCAGTCATACTGTCGCTAGATGCACGAATGGCATTCGACTAAGTTGAGTGGCCCTTCCTTTTCTCAGTCCTGGAGCATCTGGGATTCGGACAAAAAATGTGTGCGTGGATCCGACTACTGTATACTCGGCCAATAGCGCAGGTAGTAGTAAACAGCCATATATCGGCTGAATTCCCACTGGGAAGAGGGACAAGACAGGGCTGTCCATTGTCGCCACTCCTGTTCGCAATAGTCCTTGAACCTCTGGCAGCATGGATTAGGCAGGACCCAGTGATATGTGGATTACGGTGGGCACTTGACTTGGAAGACCGTATATCGCTTTATGCGGACGACATATTATTATATTTAACGTCCCCAGCAAGCTCCATTAACTGCCTCTTAGATATATGCGCAGCTTATGGGCGAGTATCAGGATACACCATCAACTGGGAAAAGTCGCTTCTAAATGTTCTACATGGTTCCCCGCCTCGACTCCCACTGGACTGTACACTTCAGGTAACACCTGATGGCCTTAAGTACCTAGGGATATACGTAACGCATGACCATGCATCATTCACTGCACAAAACCTGACACAGCCCTTGACGAGATTTAAAAGAGACGTCAAGAACTGGCGCCCATTACCATTGACATTACTGGGAAGGGCTGCCCTCTTCAAAATGATGGCACTTCCAAGATTTCTTTATGCTTTGCGGAATACACCATTCCTATCCCCTCTACATACTTCACAGCGATAAATGCGGAAGTGACAACATTGCTTTGGGACGGGAAAACTCCCCGTATAGCTATGCGCAAACTCACTAGAAGCTGGTACGACGGCGGTATTGCCCTCCCCAACATAAAAATATACTATTGGGCTTCCCAGCTGGTGGCTATTAACCAATGGCTTCATATCCCCCAAGAGGACCCAGCGTATCGAATAGATAGATACCCATTGGCCTCGTCGGGGATAATGGGGGCGCTTTACAACAAAATGAGAAGACCCAACCTCACAGGCCCAACGGCGCACACGATACACGTATGGTTTGAGGTACAAAGGGCACTGGGTTGGGAAGGGGTGGTTACACAAGCTATGCCTTTATGGGACACAAAGAGGCTAGGTATGTTGCGCAACACCAAAGGCTTTCACAGCTGGGATTTGATAGGGATATCCAGAGCCGGAGATCTGTGGAAGAAGGGGGAAGTGCTCACGTTTGCCCATTTACAGGCCACCTACGGATTAGCACAGACTGAACTATTTCGCTACATGCAGGTCAAGCACGCACTTCAGTCCTTGATGCCACCGGGAACACGGCCTGAAGAATCCGCTAGAAGATAGGCTTTTAACAGACCATCTCTACAAAAAGGCAATTTCGCAAACCTATCGGAAAATAGTAAATAACCGCTCAGACCCCACAACAGCTTTGAAGGCCAAATGAGAACTGGAAATGGGGGGACATAGAGGAGGCTGACTGTCAGGAGGCACTAGCGTCCCATAGAGAGGCTGCAATAACATCGAGGCTGAGATTAGTGCAATTAAAAATCCTACATCGAACGTACTACACTAGGACACTATTACATACAATACACCATGTAGCCACCCCGCTTTGTCTTAGACAGTGTGGAGAAACGGGTACATTTTATCACGCTATGTGGCTATGCCCAGTGATAGCGCGCTACTGGAGGGCGGTGATGAGTACGCTCTCTCAGGTCACGAGTGTCACGATTCTTCCAGACCCGAGGTGCTGTCTCAACATCTGGGAACCTACGGATTTAAACGCTGTTGCTCAGGACTGGGTTACTCTAGGTATGACAGTAGCAAAACGAAACATTGCACAACATTGGGGGTCCAGACTTGGCCCTACTCTTAATCAGTGGTGCAAAGATATGGACATGGCAATGATGGCAGAAAAGTCTGTATATATTCACCGAGGGTGCCCCAAAAAATGGACAAAGGTTTGGGGGAACTGGAACACCTACCGGGACAATATATGTGAGCCCCCTCCACTGGATGAGTCCGAGTTGGATATTCGTGAATAAACACTTTTACTATATGATGTCTATTGGTTGCAATTTGGCGGATCTTTTAGACTCACTGGTTTGGGCTGAAGAGTCTCTGATATGTAAAACAATAGGATTAATCTATGTACAATATTCTATCTCTGTCTGTACACCATGTGAAGTATACTGTCAGTGTAACGTTAAACAAAATATTCATAAAACTTGTTTACCAAAAAAGAATTCTCTATCTCCGAAACCCTCCAGGGGATTTTGCTCATCAAGGACTCTAAAAAATCATAAAACTATACTCTTTTTAAAATTGGTGTTGTGTTTCTTCCTTATTTACTGTTTGTTACTATTAAATGCTTTACACTAAGTTCCTTTGCTCAAGCCTTGCTGCTCGAAAGCCATAGTTAAGGTTGTTCAAATGAGCCTGACTGGAACCAAGACAGTTTTTGAAGTTGATTCCACGGTAAAGCCACACAGCCCTACCATAAAATACACCCAAATCCTCACAGCTCCTTTGTTCTTTCCTGAGAAAATTAAGCATTTCATCTACATGCTGATGACAATCAGCCGCATTTGAAAGTCTACATGCTAAAGGCCAACCCAAGGCAAGTGAATACCCAAGAACACTTGCAGTCAATGATGAATCAACATCTTAAATGAAAACCCCAGAAAACGATTGCAAAAAGAGACTTTACCAAATCAGACTGCATTGGGAAACTAAGTCATTCATACCAACAATGAATTTAAACCTAGTTATTTCTTCGCTTGACTACAGCAACTAACGTCTGTGTCAAGCAGTGAGAAGAGATTTTCTATGCATGATGTCGCAAGAGCCCTATCTGAGGTCCTAAATTGGAATGATAATTTTTCCTTCTGCTCTGCTCTTCTCCATCTCTTTAATGACTTAAATGTCAATTGATATGTGAGTGCCTAGTTAATATCGTCTTGGAACTGGCCCAGCAGGATATTACGCAGCACTGCCTCTCCTCGCAGAGTAGGACTCTTTCCAGGGCATAATTAGATACATGGTTCTAGGAAAGTCTATCTAAGAAGCATGGGTGTTCACCCATAAAAGTGGCAAGATTTGAGCCCTTGGCTTTCAAACTACAGTCCTATTTAATCACTTTCTGGTGGTGCCGATAGGGGGTGTAGTGGAAATTTTGGGTTAGGGGAGGGAAGGGAAGTAGACGAAGCTACGTTATGCTATAAATTGTACTCTCTGGACCTGTGTATCTCATTAGGCAATGTATGAGAAATGAAGGTTTAACATGCAACATCGATCTTGCAAAAAAAGGGGAGTGATATGGACTCCCATAAACGTTACCAACAGGTGTTGTCCAGGATTTCGTGGATTTAGGGGAGACAATCTTAAGTCCACACATGATTTAGTAGGGACTTGCTCTTATCTAAGGATCAGTCATGTTCTCTACTCTCCATTATCACGTCAGATCACTTCTCTGAGTTGGGCTACAGAGCTCTTTTTGAATCCAAATGAAAGGAAAAGAAATAAATCTAGGGGCGTCAGTTCTGATCTGCTGCTTGTATGACAGTAGAGAACTGGGCCTAGCCCTCTGCCAGGGAAATAGGAAAATCAGAATATGATATATTGTGTTTGGGATGCGTGACAAGTGGGCATAAAAGAATCTTAGTAAAACAGACTGCACAAAATGGGGTAGGAAGTCATAGTCAGGAATCCATGACAACAGGTCCTATGCATACGCAATACAAAATGACAAGTAGTAAACACTGTTCTTGGAGTACATGAATGAAGGAGACGTATTCCTTAATCGGAGTGGTTCAACTTTATTGCATAGTTCTTGCGCAAAGCCAGCCAACACAGCGGAACCTAGCAATGGCGGAACGAAGGATCAGGAACACACAACGCAAGGACACTCTCCATGAGAGGGTGCCCTTAACGGGGAGAAATGACACTGAGATTGATCACCAATTACAATGACTTTAGCTTGACGTTATGCAAAAGTCTTCAAAAACATTGGATACTTTTAACAGAGGATGTAACTCTAACCAAATATGTCCACACACAACCTCAGATTACAAATAGGAGGGGAAGAATGCTTAGGACTAGGCTTAGTCCCAGCTACCCTATCTCTCAGCCCAGTAGTGACTGGCTGACACCACTTACCCTGGGCTTCCATAAATGCGGGTCTTGTGGCGTATGTAGGTGGGCTTCCACAAATAAGAAGGAATATTCAGGCCCTAATAAAACATATCTGATCAGATGCAATATAAACTGTAACACTAAATTTACGGTCTATATTTTGGAGTGCACTTGCGGACGCAAGTATGTTGGTAGCACTATCAGACCCCTAAAGGAGAGAATTATGGAGCATACTCGAGCTATAAAACAACGGGATCCGAGATACCCTATGGCTATGCATGTATGGGAGTGCCCAACACAGGGCCCGCACAAGCAATTCATGTTCTATGGAATAGATTTAACAGATCCGAGCCCAAGGGGTGGGAATCGGGAACTCAGACTCAGATGCTTTGAGGCGTTTTGGATTATGCGCCTTAGAACTTATGAACTTGGTTTAAATAGCGACCGGGAAATGCACTATTTTCTGGGAGATTAACTGTTTGTTGAGAAAAAGATCTTTACATTCTGTTGGTTAGGGCACCCAGTTTCTCTCTTAATCATATAATACGAATTCTAATTTTGAGATGATAACAGCTTTTGTATGGGCGATCTGATTAGAGTATGAACCAAAGAAATACAATTCTCTTGAATAACCACCATCCTCATGTTTTTGTTACCTTTTCTTATATCACCAAAATCATCATTTTTAAAAAAAAAAAGATCATAGATATTAATTTTGGGTTTGCTTTGTGAATATGGGATGTTGTTTTATGAATTGCAATTTCGATACTAATTGTTCTGGGTTAGGGGCATCTGTCCCTTTCAATGTTCTGAATGCCCTGGCATACTATGCTCGATTGGAGGGTTTATTGATTAAATAACTAGAGGTACCGGCATGCATTTGACATCCGGGCGAACTTTTCTTTCTTACCTCTCGATTGTATTACTCACTGGTTTGAGAATGTTACCAGTTTGCACTATACAAGTGTTCAAATGTTGAAATTAGGTGGACACCTTTTCATTATGTCACTACAGATCTGCGTGTAATATACTTTGTGCTTTAAACGATATTGGAGGGCTATGTCGAACATCATTTCTGACTTTGTATCTGCTGTGCAAATTGTTCTGCTGTTTTGAATTTCGAATGAAGCTGTTTTATGATGAATACAATTAGATGTCGATTTTTTTTTGTCAAACCATTTTTATTGCAGGACCAAGTACAGCTTACAGCAACCAGGAAAAACAACAATGTGTATATTAGAATATTTAATGAAAAAAGTTTTATTATAATCTTAGGAATAATGAAGTTCTGATGTCTCCATTTTATCCATAATTTTAACTGGCTCGTTGCAAATGTTTGGGAGACAATAACTACATTAGGTTTGCTAGACTGGTCTTCTGTAACTCTCCCGAAATTTCTATTCTCTACTGTCCCTGCCTGAAGGTCTATACCGTTCTGCTCTGACTATTAAGAATGTTGCCGCTTATTCGTAGTTACGATTTATCACTCCAACCGGGTTGGAGCGCATTTCACTCCTTACGTGCCGGCACACATACACAGTAGGTGGTCTTGCATCCGCACACGTTTTGGATACAAATACACTTCCGGGTCGCCCCTACTACTGCATCCGGTTACACAGGGATCCTGATAGTATACGGAACGCGAGGCGTACTCGCAACGGGTGAGCATTTTATTAGAAATTTGTAGCACGGTTAGCGATATACTGTTCTATACAAATTGTGCAATATACTAATTGTTTTTATATATGTTTATTTACAGTCCGTATTGTGGACAAATCAGTCGGCATAATTGGCCGTTCGATAAATTTTGTTGGAATTAAGATTTGAGGTGCCGTAGCAGGCAGGAAGCAATATCTTGGAAGCTCGGACCAGATATATTCTGGATCTGAGGTAAGGACTGACTAGCGGTTTAGTTTGTGTGTCTTGCAATAGTTTTGAGTTAACGTCATTATTGCCGCTGCATATTTGTTCTGAGCTCTTTAACACTTAGATGTTTGATAGGGATTTGTTTCCCTTTATATTCACAGATTTGGAACTACTAGGAAATTTTAGAAACATCTTTTTTTCATACGTTCAACCGGTTTGGATTTATCACCGGTTTAAAGGTGAGACATACGAGCACTTCTGGTTGGAGTTTGTAATTTTTGACACATATGTACATTAGACCATAATAACTCTTGTTTACCTAATTTTCTAAAGCAGAACTCGTGTTTTGCTTTGTCCCATAGGTTCGAGCGCCTACCACAAACTGCAGAAGGTATGCGTTTTGGGCTGATAAACACATTCTTTTATTTAGCGAACACTGGTGTTTTTTCTGGCACTTGGATTTTAGGGTTTTGGCGTGTCTTGGCTCTACGTCCTCTTGTCTTTACACATCAGTTGGTTCCATTTCGGCACTGAATCACTAGCAAATATACTTCCGTTTATGTGGAATATATTCTCCTAGGTTCCATTAATCACTCTTATTCGCTGAGGAACTCGCACTACGAATATGGGTGTATTCAACACACAGCATTTTAAGTAATATTGTGATTCTCCTTTTCCCACTCAGTACTAATAATGTTTTCCTTACCGTTTCCTTACAATTTCCTTTCTTTCCCAACGTTTGCTTCACCAAACACTTTTTCTCTCTTATTCTGGTACAATACACATCAGGCTGTGGGCACACCTGTAACTCTTTGTACAGGTGTGTTATGTGGATTTTGTGTGTTCAATCATTGTCATAATTGACATTGGTCTTGACATGATTTACTTTTCATATTTTTCTCCAGCCCTGAAGAAGTAAAGGGTGTGTTCACCCACTGACGAAACACGTGTTGGCTGGCTTTGTACAAAAACTATGCAATAAAGTTGAACCAGTCCGATTAAGGAAAACGTCTCCTTCATTCATGTACTCCAAGAACAGTGTTTACTACTTGTAATTTTGTATTGCGTGTGCATAGGATCTGTTGTCATTTATTGTTTCGGGCCATTGGGTCCTTATATGGGGGTTTAAGGGGCCACTTTCCCCCACCTGTAGCACCGCACTGATGTGTTCATAAATCAGTACATATCACAATATTTGCTTTAGCGCTGTTTTTCTAAAACCTGTGTAAATTAGTTACCCCCCTTCTTTTCAGCCTTTGCATAGTC
This sequence comes from Triturus cristatus, assembly GCF_964204655.1. Taxonomy (NCBI): domain Eukaryota; kingdom Metazoa; phylum Chordata; class Amphibia; order Caudata; family Salamandridae; genus Triturus; species Triturus cristatus. Next base: position 1,108,021,451 of record NC_140592.1, on the reverse strand, counting down.
AGGAATCCATGCTGTGTTAAAGAAAGCATTATCTTTTTAGTGAAGACACGCATTCGAAGTTTGCTTTCAGCGTTGCAGACTTAAGTGAAATATATTTTTTATTAAGCATTCTTTTGTTACAAAATTATATTTGTAGATAGAGCATTACTTTAAAATTATTACGTTTATACAAAACAGGATTACACTTTTCCCACAGCTGATACATAGAAAACGTATATGATTGGAAGGCCACGGCCAGGTCATTCTAGCTAAGGTTTCACAAAAGGACAAAATAATAAAATGAATATATTAACTTAGTGTCTGCGAGTGCAGGTCATAACAAGAAACTACAAGAACATGGTGGATTTTAAAGAACTTGGCAATTCGCCTTTGCAGGAACAAGTGAATAGAAACTTGTATACAAAAAAGCAACAAGTCATAATGACAGAGATTACAAATTTACACAATAAAGCAGAACAGCTAGAGGTAACAGGCATTGGTAAAGGCAATAGGTTTAGTCTTTGAAACCTATTGACTATGTCATTGGTTTTAGCCAGAAGCACAGAATCCCCAAAGCTGTGCTGCATGGCAATAGAAAAGTAAAATTCAAAAAACAACAAAACAAAATAATAAATTTGAGGCAGCTGACATAGTCATTTTGTAGGGTTAGGCACCACGGAAGCCCACACATACAAAAATTACACTTTTTTCTTTTAAGTTACCTACTCAATTTGAATCGGAAACTACAAGGAAAAAAAACATAAAAGCATGCTTTTTTAAGCAGATGGGGAACAGCGACATTGGGGTCCAGTGGGGGGTGGACACAACACGGGGGTTAACACAGGGGCAAGGGTAGGGATGAGTTTTTAAAGTAGCTTAGGGGAAGGAACATGGTGGTACAGAAGCAACACAGGGGGCGTGAATGGGGCAGGAGTAACATGGTGCACAGGTGGGGGAAGCAACATGGGCTGCGGGTGGAGAAAAGCAAAAGAGGTGAAAGACAGCAATGTGGAGCTGCTGGGAAGAAAGTACACAGACAAAAAAGCAACACTGGCATAGAGAAGGAGGTGCACATAGACGAGAAAGAGGAACATGGAGCACGGCGGGGGAGAGAGAAGCACACATGGAAGGCAGTAGGAAAACACATGCACTTTTGTAGCGTGCTTAAACAAAACAAAAAAAGTAGGACCTGAAAAGGCAAGCAGTGTAAAAACAGTCAAGTGTTCATGCTCTAGGTGAAGAACAAACACAAGAAGAGGAAGGAAATCCCACACAGCTAATGAGTAAGGCACAAGCAAATGAGAGCGACAATGAAGCCACAAAATGGTATGTCCTGTAAAAATAACAGTCCTCAAACAGGTGAGACCTAAAAATACACTTCGGTAAACAGGAATCTTAACTAAAGAGTCATCCAATTCATTTTTGGCAGGGGTGAGGACTAAAAGGTTGTTTGGCAGTCAGAGTATGATTGAGCTCATGGATCAAGCATGACTTGTCTTTTTTGCTACTTTTGCCATCCTTTCACCCAACAATGGATGCTCATTATTTGAGAACCGGAAAGGTCAAACTCTGGATAACGTTTGCTGGTGTAGAAGAGTAGCAGCACTGAGGCTAAATAGGTGAATATGGATCACCTACAGCCAACGTGTGCAGTTCACAGTGCAGAAGAGACATTAACAGGAGTGCAACCCAATGGGATGCTATGCAGGCAAAGGCTGATGAGAACATCAGACACCGTTAAGAATTTAAGGAAGAAAATGGTTGAAACAGTGACAGTCCCGTCAAAGGTCTTTAAAGATACTGAAACTGCTAAATAGGAGTCTCAGACGTGCAATGATAGGCAACGAAAAGCTGCAAAGGCACAACCATTTCCTGTTCTGGAGAAGAATTTATCTATGAGATGGACAGGAGAAAAAGTAGTAGCAGTCTCCCTCAAACAGACACAGAAACTAAAAAATTAAATGAGGATGCGGGTGGAGGGACCAGGTACAAGTAACAGAGGGCAAGGGGAAATGATCTACATTATACTAAAGAAAAAGTACAACTTTGCAGAACAAATCTGGAGATAAAAGGCATTACACAAGTAGAATTAGTCAACATAAGGAATCCTATTCACCTTGAAAGTTTCGCAGAAACAGGATCGACAGAAAGAGTTTGTCAGATCCTATTTCACCAAGTTGTTTTCTTTACTTCAAAATCACATAGAACTAGATATTCAAAAAAAACTTGCTTCGCTAGCGCTAACGGTTAGAGATGCAAGCTGTACTGGTGCTACTAAATGTAATAGATGCACAGAACACAGTTTACAAAAAAACCAAGATTAATAGGCTAGCTATTCTAGGACCGCTTAATGCAGTGGGAGACTGTCTGCAAAAACAGCTATCGCAAAATTAGATACCAAGACTTTCGATACACCAAGTAAACATAATAAGCAGAGATTGGAGGCTCCTGTCATCTCAATTCAATGTATTTTTACTGTGATACTTGATCTACCTCTGCGGTTTCACACTGATGCTGGCAAACATTTAAATATCATTTTCATACAACCAAAGAGCAAGTTCTGGTAATCCTTCTACCATCCATGACACTGAAAGGCGTTTCAGTACACATTGGACTACACATGACAAATTCAAGAAGATCCCAAATCAAGACATTGTGCTGTACTCAAAGTGGCCACGGGATGATAGAGGTAGAAGTCCTGAAAACCTGTTCATTCGAAAGAAGTTGAACAGATCCATTTGTGTGAAAAGGAAATGGACATCAGTATGACAGGCCCTGCTTTGGTAAAACATTGTGGCAACCTACTCCCATAGAGGGTTCTAGCCGTTCCTGCCACCCGAAAGCAGCGCAAGACAGATACTGTTAATCCTCGGTAGACTTGAATTTAAGGGTGAAACCTTTGTATGCATGGATGATGCAACAAGGCTGGCTCTTTTCTGAAACTTCCATATTATTCAACTACAGAATCTCAGCATTCATAGGCAAGGTAGACCTAGGCGGACCTTCCTTACAAAGAAGAGAAGAAATCATACTCAAGTTAGTTTATAAATGCAGCAATCACTTTGGCAGTGAGGAAGCAAATACACTATTGCCTGTGTTACTCAGATTCCCTAATCTACTCAGACAATATGGAGTAAAAGCAGGAAAAGCATGGTCTGGAGCTTGTGTGGTAGGAAAGCAGAAAGGATGGGCTTTTGAAGCCTTGGCAGGATGGCCTAAGTCATCCTTCACTCTTTCAATTATGTGTATAAATAGAATTGCTGACCGAGGAGTCACATGGTGGCACCCCTATCTCGGAGCACGATCAAACCAAGGTGTTTCCCCCCCTTAAACAAGATCTAGTGTCATGTTGAAGGTGATGTAAGAATTAGCCCGTATTACACATTTACACAGGTTTTGGGGAATGACAAACGTTGAGACTACACTTGGGGGCTCCTAAATTGTTCAAACATCAGACTTGTGAGGCTGCGAAGGAGCAGTTTCAATCAGCAACCTGTTGTAAATAGGAAGATTTGAGGGCAGGGTAGTTGAATAACAGCCTTAGAGACTGAGAGCTCTAATTTAGGAAGACTCAATGTTCATGTTTGGGGTGAAGCCTGTGAAGCTAGAAAAGAGTGAGAAAATACTGTTTCCCGATGACATACTGGTGTGATTTGAGAGTTCAGGATATCATTTGCACTATGAAATACTATCCAAAATCCCAGTTCATAGGGAAAGGGAGTGGTGGCGAGCGGAGGGGCAGATTAGCACAACAGCACTTGTAAAGTGCAAACAGCATGCACAGGCCGTAGGCAAAAGAGGAGTTGACGCCATTTACAACATAAGAGGTTGTAAAGGATCCGGGCAGAAGCCCACCTAAGGATGATGGCAACAGCACCCATTTCTGTTAGATGAAGATTTTAACTTGATCAAGGATTCCCAAGGCAGGTTCAGGACAGCAAGATCCATACCAGAGTTTAAAAATAATCAAGGACTACATTAATGGGTTCCATTTAATTATTGTACAATAATTGATCCTTTTTGGATATCCTGAAAATCTGACATAACATGGACCAACGTTGGAAACTGATTCATATCTAGACTTAAATCTTGATCAATCCATGCTTACTAGATTATTGTAATAGGATCCGCAAATAGCCCTGTAAACTCTGAGAATATTAGATTGTGTTAACCTGGGATCCTGGTGAATGGATTTAACAAGAAGCCTGGAAAATTCCAGAACAACCAGCATATCAAGATTCTTTCCAATGAACTAGCACAGAAGCAACACGTTCCGCTTACCATATGGAGACCTGTGTCACAAATAAATAATTTTGGGAACCTGCACCCATGTGGGTACCATTTTTACCTCGACCATCCAGTGACTGTAGACTAGCCTCGCAATTAACCCCAGACTCTCCACCACATTATCATAAGTTGTTTTATGAATAGGTTTTAGAATATTTGTTGGTAAACAGCGAAAATTCGAACTTCAACGGATACAAAAGACAGACCCTCTTATCATGTCACATATTAAATCGAAATACAAGACAGCAAATGAGGTTAGCCAGCAAGAAAAAACATGGTTAGATTTAATTCTTTACAACACTTTTACAAGAATTTGTAATCCATGCTCAGCAGAACACTGTTTTGCAGGTGCTTTCGTTAGATAGGGCTGTGTACACCACAAAGTAAATGCGAAGCTAAACAGAGCCTGGAGCACAACGTCTACCATGTCGCCTGCATTAGCATATTTGTATGTTCGCTTCTGAGCTTCTACTGCGTCCTGATAAACATCTTCACGTTCTAGTCGAACAGGTTTTTGTAAAAGGGAGGCAAATTGCTTTGCAAAACACAAAAACGTACTTTTGGAGAAACAGGCTTTACCAACAAGGTTAAAATCACTGTGAATATGAATGAGAGCAGCTTTGGTCTGTGTCTTAAGGCACTATTCCAGTAAGCAGTTATTAGTTTACATCTAGGTCGCCACACCCTTTTGACTTGGGGCAGATCAGTGGGCCAGCCCCACCCAAGTCCCCTCTCCCTGTCTGAGTCACCCAAGCGTAATCTGCAATCTTTGGACGGGTAGCCATGGGCCTCAGGGCTCCACTTAAATGTCAGGTGCAGCGGAAGGGGCATCACGCACCTTTTGACGTTACATGGTTCCACCCTTAGCTTATGGGTCAAGGCACGTAAATTAGAAAAAAATATTAGCCCTTTAAGAGCCCCATTTCGCAATGCAGGTAACTGCAGATTCGGCTAGTAACCGAGGTACTGGTGGACATTTCTGTTTGGAAAACTGTCAAAGAGGGAGAATTACCACGGGAGCCGAAGATGGATTGCTGTAGTTATTCTGCGTTTCTTAGGGTACCCTAAGGGGGCCACTCAGAATACTGCGGTAGTCGAGCATCCTGAGTTACTGGCCTGGGAATGCTGCATCATCACTAGTCCCGTCTCACACAGAACGAGGGCCTACGACTCCGTGTACTTCCTGTTACAGCTGCTGCTTCCGTGCACATGGGTAGCCAGGGTAGCCAAAGGTAGCACGGACTACCCGATAGACGGGCAAGCAAGTAACAGCTGTTTTCTATAAATACAATGCACTTCAGCTCAGGTAAATATGCAATTGAAAGGCCCCGGTAAACAATGTGGAACACTCTATTCCCCTTCGCACTGCTCCACAAAAGGAACACAATACAAGTTCTCATTACAACAAACATGGAGCACTGTGTACCAAGCGTACAAGGAGCATGTACGCAAGTGGAGGTTTCTTGGCACTATAAATCCTAACCAGGCAGTACAGAGTTAATCCAAGTCATATAACAATGTATTCTGAAATGTAAAGGCGCAACGCGTTGTGTGATCAGTTATAACGTGTACACTCCCGTCTTCCGGGTTCATTTCTTGCACGGCCGGGGTCATCAAAGTGTTGGCCCCCACTGCGCGGCCGCCAGTGGCCGGGGTGTCGTCCTCGTCCAGTTCTTCTGTTTCGACCCGATCTCTGAGACGCGGGCTCCTTTGTTTCGCTGCGTGACACGATGTCGCACATTCACTAGTGGTGGCATCGGCTTGTAATTTGGGTTCCTTTGTCCGGCCTCCCCCGGGGAGCGCTAAACTAGACTCCACTGGCTCAGGTTTCGAACAACAGGGTGCACCGTGACCTGGTTTTTCCACCGTGTCATCGTTTGTTATAGATACGCCTGGCTCGCCGTTTGCTCCCGTCTGTTGCTTTTCAGCGGGGTGGGTTGCTATGTCGGTTTCTAGATGAACAATGACTTCGCTCTCAGCTGGGCTGTGCTCTGCATTGTTAATGCTTTGTCCCTCTTCGCTCGGCAGGTCAGAGTGTTTGGTTACAGGCTCCTGTAAAGCAGGGAAGAGAGAGCTTGGATCAATGTCAGGGAAGAACGGGGCTTACAATGCAAACAGAACTAAACGTGTTAAAGATGTGAGGCAAGCGCCTAGATATTGTGAAAATTATACCTACAAATGCATTAGGGTAGGAAACAAACTTTTCAAAAAGGGGTATTGAGAACACGTGACATTTTTAGGACACAGTGCTAAAACGCATGTAGAGCAAAATAAATAATGACAAAACAAACAAGTTTGCTTTGTTATGCATAGGGGCAATGGCATTGCCAAATAATGCAGTAAGGTTGCCTAATTATCTGGCAAAAACAAAAATCATGTGGCACATTCCGCTGCAGTATTATTGGACTATTGGGTCACTTTAACACATATTAATATCGTTCAGCAAAACTTTCAACTCGTTAGAACCAGTTTAACCCCAGGCTACAGCAATCAGCATTTAGAAAGGGACGGGTTAACCTTGGCAATCAGTCTGCCACAGCGTGGAACTACATGTGGGGTCTTTTTAGGTTTAGCCTACCAGATAACGCAAGCTATTTGGTGGCAAAAAAACCAAACGTTTGTCAGCTAACTCGCTTGACCCTCACCCATCGCTTACCATTGGTCTGCTTTATTGTCACTCATTTGTTTGCTTCTTATTCAATGGGGTGCCCCTCCCCTGGAGAATAGCCATTTACTTGTTTCCTTCCACTTCTCACTTTTAAGAACTACTTTTTTCTTTTTAGGTCTTGCCTGACCCAGCGCATGCGCTGGTCTGGCAAGACTTTTAGTAAGGGCTTAAAAAAAATGCTACCATGGCCAGCCTAGAGAGTGAGTGCATGTGCGCGGGCGGGCGCTTATGAGCAGGGGCGCCATATGGCTTTCCTCCTCATGCTCATTAAGCGCAGCGCTGGCCGCGCTTGCGATCACTTTCGCGGCCGCTTTGACGTTCTTAGTGAGCCGCGTTACTTTGCTTGGCTTTGAAATTGCTTTCACTTTCGTGCTTGTTAAGGAAAAACGATTGGGCTGTTATTTATTCCTCTACAGCAGTCAAAATGTAATCCACAAGCTTCATTTTCTTGTGGATTGCTCATAAAATCAATTTATATATCTGATAAGATTTTGGTCCTGATATTTGCGAGCTGTCAGTAATGCTCTCTGATGAACACAATTCTAGGTAGCCTTTAATGAACATTCATATTAATCTTCTTTATTATGTTATTGTCTTGCAAATAAAGAAAGAGCAAAGGAGTAACCACTAATAAATCTCTTTTAGATGTGGCTTCGTTCTGCAAAGTTTCTTTAAGTGCAGTAACACGTGTCAGGGCGGCAAAATGTGAAGCGTCTCAAATGACTAACCCTGGGAGGCTGGAAGTCTGCATTTTCTTTGTCGGCTTTAGAACTGCTGGTCCCAGAAAGCGTCAGCAACTACTATTTAACAAACTGAGGTATCTTACCAACTATGGGCCTCATAATTTTCATGCCATGTCAATCAGGATTTTATGATACTCTTTGTATCGAAGGACTCTTATTTAGGAGATTAATCAACATTTATTTTTGGTTCTTTCTAAAGTTTTCGGACTTTTCAGTGCGGGAAATCTTGTGCACACAAAACACCGGTGTCCTTCTCTTGGTCAAATTCTCATCTAACTTTTCTCCGTAATGTGGGTGGCTCTTCTTTTCTTCACTACAGTGCTTTAAATGGGCCGGTACGGAGTACCAGCACTTTTATTTTGACAGGGAGATGTAGCGGTCTAGTTGTTGTCACGTCACGTTGACGTGACGCAGGCGGCCATGTTGGCGCCGGGGTGCGCGCGCAGGCATTAGCGCGCCGAGCATCCCAGAGAGCAGAGTGCCGGCCGGCGCTCCTCGGTACAATTACAATTGTATGCTAAATAAATATAGCGGTAAATCTACAACGTGCCTCGAGTGATTACTGAGCGACTTTACAGTGGCGACGAGGTCGGGACAGAGACCAGACCGACGCGGGAGCACAGGAGAGGGCAACACCCCACGTGGCCCCCACGAGGCGAAGGAAGACACGCAAGCAGGTCACCAGGCCCAAAACGGAACACCAGACAGGCCTTCCTGGAGCGGTGGAGTCACGGAAAACGTCCTAGTCAACCACGTTGGACGATCCGAGGTACGGAGCAACCGAGGAGCGTGGCAGTGCCACAGTACAGCACACGAGCTGCATATAGGCCACAGGGACGACGCTATCCACAAACGGCCAAGAGCACACGTGCCACCTTCACACATAACCACGTACAGGGAGCGCTGCGCTGGCTACCAAAGAGGAGGAAGTGGGGTCTAGTAACAAGAGCCCCCAGAGAATCAAGCACACAGGGAACAACAACAACACCCCAGGCAGCCCCCCGAGCAAAGCCACCGACGGAACGAACGCCAAGGAAGTGAAGATGAGTACCCCGGCAGGGTATGCGATTGCACCCGTGCAATTCCTACCGAAACCCGGAGACCCACTGATGAAATGGGAGGACTGGAAGGAATATATAGACAATTTCATAGGGGTCCTGGAGGACGAAAATGAAGAGAAATTCACTCCTCAGAGAAAAAAACGCATACTGCTACTAAATCTGGGCCCAGAAGGACTGAGAATATACAAGAGTCTAGTACCAAAGAAGAGAGAAGACACAGACGACGATGTGTATGCGCATGCAGTGGAGGACCTAGATGAGCGATACCGCCCCACCATTTGTGTTTCAGTGGATAGATATAACTTCCAGCAAAGGAAACAAAAGGTGGGGGAAACCATCGAAGAGTATGTAGCAGCGTTGAGAAAGCTAGCAGCCCAGTGTAAGTACGCACTGTGGGAAGACGAATTCATAAAAGACCAGGTGGTCATGCACACCACTAGTGCAAACGTACAAGACAAGCTGTGGGCGAGTGGGGACACCACACTCAAAGAAGTACTGGTCATAGTGAAGAGGGCAGAACTCGTGAAGAGGTGCGCTAATGCTACCAAAAAAGAGGCGGTCACCCCAACCATGGTGAACAGGATACAGGAGGAAGATCACCGCAAGGACCAGAAAAACAAACAACCCATAGCCAAAGGGACTAGCAGATGGCAAGGGAAACAAGCGAACAGTGAGAACAAGAAACCGTGCTACAGGTGTGGAAGTTGGTCCCACGAATCCCACGACAGACGTTGCCCGGCATTCCGAGCCAAATGCCTGCACTGCGGTATCATAGGTCACTACGAGAAGGTGTGTCGGAAGAAACAACAGAAAGGAGTGGTGAAATATGTTGACCAAAGCGAAGAAGACCTGGAGGAAGCCACAGAGGAAGAAGTGGTCACCGTCTTATGTATATACGATCAGGTATTGAGCGTAGACGACAAGAGATCAACCAAACCAGTCCTAGAGATGTCCATGGGCGGCATCACCATTTCAGTAGTGGCAGACACCGGATCCCCATTCACCATTATACAGAGAGCAGTGTGGGAAGAAAAGTTCCAAACCAAGTTGGGCCCTGATCTGGAGAAACTAGACATACGACCAGTTACCTATAATGGGGATCGCATTCCCATGCTAGGCTTCCGACGTCTACTGTTCGAGTTCAGAGGCCGATCAGCGTGGTGCAAACTATATGTGGCCGAGAAAGGACCCTCCGTCCTAGGATGGTTAGACCAGGGCGACCTAGGCATAAAACTCGACCCAGGAGGGAAGGAACAAATTCTGCTCACAGAACAGGAGGAATGGCCGGACATGAACAGATGGAAGAAGAACTACCCAAAAGTGTTTGGGGGCACTGTAGGGAAAATGGAGAAATTTCAACATAAAATAGTGCTTAAGGAAGGAGCCACACCAGTAGCACATAAAGTGAGGAATGTGCCCATTGCAGTAAGGGATGCCGTCCAGACAGAACTCCAAGATCTGGAGAAGAAGGGCATCATAGAACCCATTACCTGCGCCGAATGGCTGGCGCCCTTGGTGGTCGTGATGAAACCCAACGGGAAGGTCAGGCTCTGTGTGGACTTGAGAGAACTCAATAAAAACATAGTGGTGGAGAAATTTCCCCTTCCCAAGATAGAGGAGATGTTGGCAAAAACCAGAGGAGTTCAGTGGTACTCCACCATTGACCTTACATCAGCTTACCACCAGGTAGCTCTACACCCGGACAGCAAAAGCCTGACATCGTTCATCACCCCGTTTGGGTGCTACAGATTTTGTCGCATGCCGTTCGGACTAGCCTCGGCGGCAGCCGTCTTTCAGAAGATGATGCACCAATTGTTCAGAGACTGCAAAGACGTACAGTACTTCCAGGACGATATCCTAGTGATGGGGAGAGATAGGAGAGATCATGACCGGAAACTAGAAAAAGTACTACAAACACTGGAAGCCAAAGGTCTCACGGCAGAATGGTCGAAATGTCGGTTGGGACTGCAATCGGTAACCTACTTAGGCCATGAAATAGGGCGACAGGGGATCACACCCAAGACGGAGAACGTGAAAGCCATCGCTGAAGCACCGCCCCCCAAGAACAAGGAGGAAGTCAGGTCGTTCCTGGGGATGGCGGAGTACTATAGCAAGTTCGTGGTACATTTCGCATCCAAGACCTACAACATGAGGATGCTGACCAGAGAGAGCACGGTGTTTCAGTGGACACCGGAAGCCCAAGCGGAATTTGAAGTCATCAAAAAGGGAATCCTGGAAGCCATACCACTCAAGGGGTACGACCCACAAGGCGCCACCATACTCATCACCGACGCCAGCGACAAGGGGTTAGGCGCTGTACTCATGCAAGACCGAGGAAGAGGGGACATGGAGACAATCAGCTTCGCCTCCAGAGCACTGACGGAGACAGAAGGCAAGTACAGCGTCATCGAGAAGGAGATGTTAGCGGTAGTGTGGGCCATGACGAGGTTCCGGCAGTTCCTATGGGGTACCCGATTTCTGCTCAAGACGGACCACAAGCCGTTAGTGAAGGTATTAACATCGAGCGGGCACGCCAGCGCCACACCCCGGATATCGAAGATGTCCTTAAAACTGTTGGAATTCAGATACGATGTGGAGTACATCCCTGGAAACAAGAATCGAGTGGCGGACTACTTGAGTCGAGCGGCGGCCATGGAGCCGGGAGAAGAAGACCCAGCGGACAGAGGAGAGATGGTAGCTCTCATAGAGGACCAAGAGAAGATAATCAGCATACAAGAGTGGACTGAAGCCTATGAAGAAGATGCTGACCTTAAGGAAGTAAGAGCGCACATCACACAAGGGTGGCCTGATAAGAAAAAGGTGAGAACTAACCTCAAACCATTTTATGACGTGAAAGAAGAACTGACAGTAGGAGACAAGGGCATATTCATCTACCGGGGAGACAGAGTAATTCCCCCCACGAATCTCATCAACAAGCTGCTGGACTTATTACACGAAGGCCACCTTGGCATAGGGAAACTCAAGGCCAGATCGAAACAGAACTACTGGTGGCCAGGTATGGACGTAAGAGCAGAGAGGCATGTCAGAGAGTGTCCCCAATGTCAAGGGGCCGACAAAACATTGAGACCACTACGTCCAGCCCTTGGAAAATTCGACAATCCCTCAAACCCGTGGGAAGAGTTGTCAATAGACATTCTAGGACCGGTGCTGGATGACCAGAGCATACAGAAATACGTGTGTGTCCTCATTGACCGTTATTCCAAATGGCCAGAAATAAAAGTGAGCGAATCCATGGACACGGAGAACATCCTGGAGTTTCTATCGGAAACATTCACCCGAGAAGGAATTCCCAAGTCCATCTTAAGTGACAATGGACCACAGTTCACGTCGGAAAGATGGAAACAATTCATGGGGAGAAATGGCATCTCTGTAAAGCACACGGCCATATACCATCCGGCAGGCAACGGTCTGGTGGAGCGATTTAACAGAGTGGTGATGGGGGCCATACAAGCGGCCATCACCTGTAATAAAGACTGGAAGAAAGCGTTGGAGAACATGGTATGGGCCTACAGAATAACGCCCACAAGCACGGGGTACAGCCCGTTTCAAATATTGAGAGGACGTGAACCCTTCACGCATGACAACAGAATCTGGAAGGAGAAGGTGGTGACCAGCGAATGGTCTCCGGCGGTAGTAAGAGCAAACCTGGAGAGAGCACAAGCCATCTACACCAACAACTACAATAAGAGGAGGAATGTGAAGGACACTCATTTAGAGATAGGAGAATGGGTGAGAGTAAAGCTGGCTACTCTACAAAGAAAGGGAGACAGCAAGTACAGCAAGCCGATGCAGGTTAAGGAAGTTTATGATCGAGCGGCCCTGCTCAGTGATGGGAACGTGTGGTCGCAGGACCGCATGGCCCGGTGCAACAAGATATTGAGATGGGAACAGTGGTGTCCGGAAGGTGAAGGCATGGAAGACGAGGACGAAGAGAACAAGATGGGCGGAAGTGGAAAAATGGAAGAAGCAGGTGCAGGAGAGGAGCAAGAAGGCGAGTTAGGGGGTGAGACTCCAGTGGTAGAGATGGACAGGCCGAGAGGCAATATGAACAGCGAAGGAGCAATGAGTGGAGGAACAGAAATCGAGGAAACGCAGAGCCAAGGGGCTCGAGGGAACATTGGTAAGGTGACCAGGAGCGGAAGACAAGTTGTAAGGCCTTCCAGGTTCCAAGACTTTGAACTAAACTGCGAACTGTAAGTGACTGATCTTTGGTTTGGTAAAAGGGGGAGATATGTAGCGGTCTAGTTGTTGTCACGTCACGTTGACGTGACGCAGGCGGCCATGTTGGCGCCGGGGTGCGCGCGCAGGCATTAGCGCGCCGAGCATCCCAGAGAGCAGAGTGCCGGCCGGCGCTCCTCGGTACAATTACAATTGTATGCTAAATAAATATAGCGGTAAATCTACAACGTGCCTCGAGTGATTACTGAGCGACTTTACAGGAGAGAGTCATGTAATACTTTTAATTTGAGACTACCAACACTTCTCAGAAACAAGCAGGCCCCTCGCCTGGGGCTGGCGCCCGGCCAGGGCGGGCTGCGGCTGTGCCTTGCTGTCTGTTATTCAGGATGGATTGGCACTCACGCCCTATTATGGACTGTTGCAAGTACCCAATTTCCCTTTGTTCCTCGCCTCTACCCTGGCCCTATCTTCTTCCACTAGCTGTGGAGTTCTCTCTTTTTCTACCTCGTCTCGCACCCCCCCACCCACCCCACAACCAGTGGTCGCACCTGGTACCCCCTCCAACCTCACATCCTTTTCCCTTCATGTCTAATGAACTGTGTTTCCGTCACTGCTCTCTCTCCCTGCCAATGTCGCCTTTCTCTCCCAGTACCCTCTGTCTCTGGCCCTTCCCCAATGGCTGTCTGTATTCTTCTCTCCCTGTCTCCTTTCTTCATGCACTCCCGTCTTTTGTTGACATTGTCACTCTCTGCTCTCCTCACGCGCCCTCTCTCCTGAAGTGTCAGTAATCGCGGCCATTCCTCCCTCCCATCACTCTCTCCCTCCTTCCCTCGCTCTGTCCGTAACAGCATCACTGCTTCTCCCGCTCCTGTCCGCCGGTGCCTCCTCACACTCCCTCGCTGTCTGTCTGACACCCTCTCCCATCCTGCCATCTCCCTCACCCCATCTCCCATCCTCCCATCTCTCAACGTCTCTGTCCCATCCTGCTATCTCTCTCACCCTCTCTCTTCGACCCTGCCATCTCTCTCTCCCATCCTGCTATCTCTCTCACCCATCCGGTCATCTCTCTCACCCTCTCTCTCCCATCCTATCATCTGCCTCACTCTCTCTCTCTCCCATCCTGCCGTCCCTCTCACCCTTTCTCTCAGCTTGTCTGCCAGGCTCCCTCTGACAGACCCCCTCCCGCCTTCACTCACTGCCCTCTTCTCTTTCTCTCTGCCCCTGTCCCTTTCTCCGCTAGCCCGTCTGTCCTTCCTTCCTTTGACAGTAACAGTCTGCATTTCTTTTTCACCACTCCCCTCTTTCTCTGTCCTCCTTTGTGCCCTCACTTTAGTCTCTGTCCTCGTTCTCTCGCGGCTCCTGCCATCCACCATCTATGCTTCTCTCTCCCATCCCATCTACCCCTCTCCGCTCACTCTTTCTCTCATTGTCTCTCTCTCTCCATCCTCTCTGCTACCCTTTTCTCCCTCTTTCTCTCACATCGACTTTATACTGTTCTCCCTCTCACCCTCTCATTCTATCTAATCTAACCCTTTTCTTTCTTTTGTCTCTATAACTAATTATCCCTTTCTCAAATTCTCCCTCTCGCTCTAACATCCCATCTACTACCCCACGCTCCTGCTCTCCATGTCACAGTGGGAGAGTACTGTTCTCTCTCCTCGCCCGTCTACTAGCCCTCTCTCTGACACCCAGATGCTGCTACTCCTTCTTTCTCCCTCCCTCATTTCCCCTGCGTTCCCTCTCTGCACCCCTCTTTCACGTCAGGGCCTTTCTCTCCCCTCCTCCCCAGCTATGCCTCCTTAACTCTGCCCTTGAAAAGGATGGTAGTGGGTAAGGTCAGGGCCACTGGAATTATGCGATTCTGCTGCAATGGCAAATTTCGCATAATTTTGTATTTGCCGCATTTGCCACGTCATCCATCATCCGCAGATTCTAATAAAAACACATTTTTATGTTTCAAACGGATGAAAAGTTACAAGACCTATAGCGACTCGAATTCTTGCGCATGCACCGGAATGCTTTTCGGTAGATTTGACTGACATTTTTAAGTTCCTTATTGCTGTATTTGGGTGTTAAATTGTAACTAATAACGTGCACCCTATTCCCAGACACTATTGCCAGGTGTACAAGTATTGAAGTAAAACTATGATAAAATGTGCCGAATTATGCTGCATAATTTGCCTTTTCTTGCTGCATAATTTGTGCAACCCTGCCACATAATTTGGTCCTCTTCCGTCACACAATTGCAGTGGCCCTGGATAAGGTGGTGCAGTAGGCTTCATGGGTTCACCGAAAAAGTCATGTCAGGTTTCATAAGTTTTTTAAATACATAAATTAATTAAATAAACAAACAATGAGGGCGACTAAAAATATGTGCACTGACTTCAGTGGGGTACCCGATTGCTGCTCAAGACGGACCACAAGCCGTTAGTGAAGGTATTAACATCGAGCGGGCACGCCAGCGCCACACCCCGGATATCGAAGATGTCCTTAAAACTGTTGGAATTCAGATACGATGTGGAGTACATCCCTGGAAACAAGAATCGAGTGGCGGACTACTTGAGTCGAGCGGCGGCCATGGAGCCGGGAGAAGAAGACCCAGCGGACAGAGGAGAGATGGTAGCTCTCATAGAGGACCAAGAGAAGATAATCAGCATACAAGAGTGGACTGAAGCCTATGAAGAAGATGCTGACCTTAAGGAAGTAAGAGCGCACATCACACAAGGGTGGCCTGATAAGAAAAAGGTGAGAACTAACCTCAAACCATTTTATGACGTGAAAGAAGAACTGACAGTAGGAGACAAGGGCATATTCATCTACCGGGGAGACAGAGTAATTCCCCCCACGAATCTCATCAACAAGCTGCTGGACTTATTACACGAAGGCCACCTTGGCATAGGGAAACTCAAGGCCAGATCGAAACAGAACTACTGGTGGCCAGGTATGGACGTAAGAGCAGAGAGGCATGTCAGAGAGTGTCCCCAATGTCAAGGGGCCGACAAAACATTGAGACCACTACGTCCAGCCCTTGGAAAATTCGACAATCCCTCAAACCCGTGGGAAGAGTTGTCAATAGACATTCTAGGACCGGTGCTGGATGACCAGAGCATACAGAAATACGTGTGTGTCCTCATTGACCGTTATTCCAAATGGCCAGAAATAAAAGTGAGCGAATCCATGGACACGGAGAACATCCTGGAGTTTCTATCGGAAACATTCACCCGAGAAGGAATTCCCAAGTCCATCTTAAGTGACAATGGACCACAGTTCACGTCGGAAAGATGGAAACAATTCATGGGGAGAAATGGCATCTCTGTAAAGCACACGGCCATATACCATCCGGCAGGCAACGGTCTGGTGGAGCGATTTAACAGAGTGGTGATGGGGGCCATACAAGCGGCCATCACCTGTAATAAAGACTGGAAGAAAGCGTTGGAGAACATGGTATGGGCCTACAGAATAACGCCCACAAGCACGGGGTACAGCCCGTTTCAAATATTGAGAGGACGTGAACCCTTCACGCATGACAACAGAATCTGGAAGGAGAAGGTGGTGACCAGCGAATGGTCTCCGGCGGTAGTAAGAGCAAACCTGGAGAGAGCACAAGCCATCTACACCAACAACTACAATAAGAGGAGGAATGTGAAGGACACTCATTTAGAGATAGGAGAATGGGTGAGAGTAAAGCTGGCTACTCTACAAAGAAAGGGAGACAGCAAGTACAGCAAGCCGATGCAGGTTAAGGAAGTTTATGATCCCTGCTCAGTGATGGGAACGTGTGGTCGCAGGACCGCATGGCCCGGTGCAACAAGATATTGAGATGGGAACAGTGGTGTCCGGAAGGTGAAGGCATGGAAGACGAGGACGAAGAGAACAAGATGGGCGGAAGTGGAAAAATGGAAGAAGCAGGTGCAGGAGAGGAGCAAGAAGGCGAGTTAGGGGGTGAGACTCCAGTGGTAGAGATGGACAGGCCGAGAGGCAATATGAACAGCGAAGGAGCAATGAGTGGAGGAACAGAAATCGAGGAAACGCAGAGCCAAGGGGCTCGAGGGAACATTGGTAAGGTGACCAGGAGCGGAAGACAAGTTGTAAGGCCTTCCAGGTTCCAAGACTTTGAACTAAACTGCGAACTGTAAGTGACTGATCTTTGGTTTGGTAAAAGGGGGAGATATGTAGCGGTCTAGTTGTTGTCACGTCACGTTGACGTGACGCAGGCGGCCATGTTGGCGCCGGGGTGCGCGCGCAGGCATTAGCGCGCCGAGCATCCCAGAGAGCAGAGTGCCGGCCGGCGCTCCTCGGTACAATTACAATTGTATGCTAAATAAATATAGCGGTAAATCTACAACGTGCCTCGAGTGATTACTGAGCGACTTTACAGGAGAGAGTCATGTAATACTTTTAATTTGAGACTACCAACACTTCTCAGAAACAAGCAGGCCCCTCGCCTGGGGCTGGCGCCCGGCCAGGGCGGGCTGCGGCTGTGCCTTGCTGTCTGTTATTCAGGATGGATTGGCACTCACGCCCTATTATGGACTGTTGCAAGTACCCAATTTCCCTTTGTTCCTCGCCTCTACCCTGGCCCTATCTTCTTCCACTAGCTGTGGAGTTCTCTCATTTTCTACCTCGTCTCGCACCCCCCCACCCACCCCACAACCAGTGGTCGCACCTGGTACCCCCTCCAACCTCACATCCTTTTCCCTTCATGTCTAATGAACTGTGTTTCCGTCACTGCTCTCTCTCCCTGCCAATGTCGCCTTTCTCTCCCAGTACCCTCTGTCTCTGGCCCTTCCCCAATGGCTGTCTGTATTCTTCTCTCCCTGTCTCCTTTCTTCATGCACTCCCGTCTTTTGTTGACATTGTCACTCTCTGCTCTCCTCACGCGCCCTCTCTCCTGAAGTGTCAGTAATCGCGGCCATTCCTCCCTCCCATCACTCTCTCCCTCCTTCCCTCGCTCTGTCCGTAACAGCATCACTGCTTCTCCCGCTCCTGTCCGCCGGTGCCTCCTCACACTCCCTCGCTGTCTGTCTGACACCCTCTCCCATCCTGCCATCTCCCTCACCCCATTTCCCATCCTCCCATCTCTCAACGTCTCTGTCCCATCCTGCTATCTCTCTCACCCTCTCTCTTCGACCCTGCCATCTCTCTCTCCCATCCTGCTATCTCTCTCACCCATCCGGTCATCTCTCTCACCCTCTCTCTCCCATCCTATCATCTGCCTCACTCTCTCTCTCTCCCATCCTGCCGTCCCTCTCACCCTTTCTCTCAGCTTGTCTGCCAGGCTCCCTCTGACAGACCCCCTCCCGCCTTCACTCACTGCCCTCTTCTCTTTCTCTCTGCCCCTGTCCCTTTCTCCGCTAGCCCGTCTGTCCTTCCTTCCTTTGACAGTAACAGTCTGCATTTCTTTTTCACCACTCCCCTCTTTCTCTGTCCTCCTTTGTGCCCTCACTTTAGTCTCTGTCCTCGTTCTCTCGCGGCTCCTGCCATCCACCATCTATGCTTCTCTCTCCCATCCCATCTACCCCTCTCCGCTCACTCTTTCTCTCATTGTCTCTCTCTCTCCATCCTCTCTGCTACCCTTTTCTCCCTCTTTCTCTCACATCGACTTTATACTGTTCTCCCTCTCACCCTCTCATTCTATCTAATCTAACCCTTTTCTTTCTTTTGTCTCTATAACTAATTATCCCTTTCTCAAATTCTCCCTCTCGCTCTAACATCCCATCTACTACCCCACGCTCCTGCTCTCCATGTCACAGTGGGAGAGTACTGTTCTCTCTCCTCGCCCGTCTACTAGCCCTCTCTCTGACACCCAGATGCTGCTACTCCTTCTTTCTCCCTCCCTCATTTCCCCTGCGTTCCCTCTCTGCACCCCTCTTTCACGTCAGGGCCTTTCTCTCCCCTCCTCCCCAGCTATGCCTCCTTAACTCTGCCCTTGAAAAGGATGGTAGTGGGTAAGGTCAGGGCCACTGGAATTATGCGATTCTGCTGCAATGGCAAATTTCGCATAATTTTGTATTTGCCGCATTTGCCACGTCATCCATCATCCGCAGATTCTAATAAAAACACATTTTTATGTTTCAAACGGATGAAAAGTTACAAGACCTATAGCGACTCGAATTCTTGCGCATGCACCGGAATGCTTTTCGGTAGATTTGACTGACATTTTTAAGTTCCTTATTGCTGTATTTGGGTGTTAAATTGTAACTAATAACGTGCACCCTATTCCCAGACACTATTGCCAGGTGTACAAGTATTGAAGTAAAACTATGATAAAATGTGCCGAATTATGCTGCATAATTTGCCTTTTCTTGCTGCATAATTTGTGCAACCCTGCCACATAATTTGGTCCTCTTCCGTCACACAATTGCAGTGGCCCTGGATAAGGTGGTGCAGTAGGCTTCATGGGTTCACCGAAAAAGTCATGTCAGGTTTCATAAGTTTTTTAAATACATAAATTAATTAAATAAACAAACAATGAGGGCGACTAAAAATATGTGCACTGACTTCAGAATTGGATGAGCTGGGCAAGAACAGCCACAATCCAATGTAATGGAGCGATTCAACAGACAATATTTAACTTTGCTGTTGCACCACCAATTTTTACACTAATGTACACCAGTGAACTGTAACATAAGCAGAAGCCAGAAGGACAATGTCAGGCTCTCCATTTACGAAGTGGACCAGAGGAACCAACACATTTTTATTGTTTTTATTTATTACAATTGTTCGATATGCTAGACAGCAGCCACACTTTTCTACAACCTAACTTTAACACATTGGCATTGCCAATAGCTCTTGCTAAACACTTAAAAGGTCACAAAGGCAAGACCTATTGGCTATGCCAATGCTTGTTGATTAAGCATTGCATGAAAGTGAATGCATTTTCCAGCTGTCTCCCTCATTTGCTTCTCTCTGCCCTGTGCTTCATGCGATTCTCTCACGTTCTTGTACTACTCTTCTCCTATGCTCATTGTTTCTCTCACCGGTGTGATTCTCCTTTCACCCAAGTGTTGTTCTCTCCCTTGTGTGAGTCTGCCTCCCCTCAACTCCTTGTTTTCCCTTCCTTGTGTGCTTCTTTTCCCTTCGCAAACCTCAAGCGTGCAGACAGCACTGTAAAATTAAATTTTATTTTGTTATGTGTGAACTTTCCAAATACATTAAATTGCAGGAAAGTACTGTTCAACCTTTAGATGCATCATTAGATAAAGTAGCATAAATGAAGAAGCACTGGCAAAGCCAAAAGGTCTGGCTTTGGTCGTCAGCCTTTTGGAAATTCTTCTTTTGTTTTGCCATGGCTTTTGTAAAACTTTATTGTTCAGGAATCTGCCAGGCCCGTATAAAAAAAAAAAAAAGAACTGACAACATTTTTTTGGGGGTCTCTAGCAAGTACACATTACCATAGTAATCCTTGGCACTGAAGGGAACTACTTTGTATGTGGATGTGCTCCTTTTGAAAGGGCAGCATGTCGTAACGCATAGTGAAGTGGGATGACACCTTGTCCCTTGATGCATGCTATAGTGGGTGGAAATAAAATGTGAATGACACAATCACAGACTAATGGATAAAGTCTGGCTGAAAACCCCTAAAAGTAACTATGTTATACAAACTTTAAGTACAATCAAAAGGTCTTGACTAACACAGACAATCAAAAGGTCTTGACTAACACAGACCTAAGAAAGCTAGTTGGTCTGGTATTAGCAGCCAGCCTCTTGCCTTTGAGAAAGAAGGTAAGAACAAAAAAAGGCAAGAAAGAATGGAAGGAAAGAAAAAAAACAAGCAAAAAACTAAAGATAGTCAAAAAAGGAAGGAAAGAATGCAAAAAAGAAGGGAAATCATAAAAGGAAAGAAGAAAATATAAAAAGAAGGAAGGTAAGAAAAGTAAGGAAGAAAGGCAAAAAGGAACAAGGGAAGGCAAAAAAGGATGAATGAAGGAAAGAACAAATTTAAGAAAGGAAAAGGAAAGAATTAAAAAAGGAAGAAAAAAGGAAAGTAGGCAAATAAGTAAGAAAGAAGGAAAGAGAAGGAAATAGAGAGATAAAATAAGGCAGCAAAAAAGAAAGAAGGTAAGAAAGATGGCAAAAAGAGAAAAAGGAAAGAAAGCAAGAAATAAAGAAGAAAAGAAAGAAGAAAAAAGGAAAAAAAAACAAGGAAAAGAAAGAATAAAAGAAACCAAAAAGGAGAGTAGACAAAAAAAGAAAAGAAAGCGGAAAGAAAGAAAAGCAAATGAAGGCTAAAAAGAAAGGAAGAAGGAATGAGAAAGCAAAAAAGCAGGAAAGAGAAGGCAAAAATGAAAGAAAGAACAAAGGCAGCAAAGGAAAGAAAGAACAAAGGCAAAAAAGGAAAGAAGGAAATAAAAAAGAAAGAAGGCATAAAAGAAGGTAAGACAGCAAAAAACAAAAGAAAGAGGGGAAAGAAAAAGTAGGAAGAAGAAAAAAGGAAAAAAAAGGCAAAAAAAAAGAAGGAACGAAAAAGGGACTTTACAAAACCCTAGTTATAAATGGTTAATGTTAGAAATGAGGTTTCTGGTTGGCTAGGGTATTTACCTAAGCCAGGCAGAACCGACCACTCTAGTCAGGTTAAGGGAGTTACGCACCCAAGATAACCCCTGCTCACCCCCTTGGTAGCTTGGCAGAGCATGTAGGCTTATCCCAGAGGGAATATTTAAAGCGTTTGCGCAATACACACACACCAGTGACACACTAGGCACACCACAAAGAGAGACTCAACACAAGGTTATATAAAAATATCCATTGAATTGCACATAAAACACATTTGACCACAATCACATACATCACCGTGCCAACTAGGCAATTTTCCTGACGTCACATTGATCATAAAATCCCTTTGCCATACGGCAATTGTCATACACCTAAAAGTTAGTGCAATCAAGTGAATACTTATAGGGTGTACATGTTTAAAACATCTTACCAACATTATGCCTAACTGTGCACATAAATGCAACTTCTGAAATAATGCCGGTTATCCTAAACAACATGCATCCTAAATCAGGGCATAAATATGAGCAGTTAGGTTAGGCATAACACAAACATCGCCAAATGTCACCCCATATTTCATAAACAACACCTCTGGCAGCACCTGCACTCCTATTATGAAGTTTTTGGTAATGTGTGCTGTGCACCACGCGTGGGTTACAGGGTACCTGCCCACCTACTACTATGAATATGGTGCTATCTGGCAGTCCCCATGTTCATAAGGGAGCGTGCTGGAACACCTGCCCTCCTATTAGGGACAATATGGTAGTCTGTTCTCTGACTACTGAAGGCGCTGCCTCTTCCGCAGACCCACCCTTCCTGTCTCCCAGGTCCCGTACCACTACCACCCTACCAAGTTTACAAGAGAGAGCACATGCAATTTAGCACTGCAGTGGTAAAGTGCCCAGAGTCATAAAACCAACGAATACAGGTCAGAAAAAAGGAAGGAAAAAAGGAAAGGAAAAAAGTTTGGGGATAACCATGCAAAAAGGGCCAGTTCCAACAGTTAATATGAAATAATTATGCTTCACATTTAATAACAATATAGGCTAAATGAATAAAGAACACTACAAACTACTAACACATTTGGGTAACTTGTGACAATGTTGTCAGGGCACGTGGTAATCTTAATGGTTTCATGTTTAAAAATATTACTTTAAGCAATGCAATTCAGTTCAGAGATATCATTCTATTAATTCAGTGATATATTTATTCATTTGATATACTAAGAAGATATTTTCCATGTTAAAGTCATTATCATATTTTTTCATAACTTTTGTACTTGATTTAAATTTTTTGATGGCCGTGCCAGTGCTGCCTGTTTATTTAACTGTGCTGCAGCAACAGGAGGAGCAGGGTTAAGATTGATTTGAACATGGCTGTTTCTAGGATGGTATGGTGAGCAAAATAATTATGTATTTAACGCAGATCTCTTGGAGGGGGGTGAATGTTTTGATTTGTTCAGCATTCCGTCAATCATTTGTGTGTCTTTTGCTTTCTCGCCTTACGTGCGCAGGGTATGCCCAGATGTGGGTTCCGGGCTCAATGTGCCGCTGGAATTCAAGCTAGCCTGGCTGATGAGGGGTGATACCCCAAAACCGGTCCCAGGATGCTTCTTTCGGTTTCAGGGAAGACCTGGCTTGGCAGTTCGGGCTGGACTGTTCTCATGAGGAGCAAGGTCATGACTTATTTGCATATGCCTGGGTCCAAACTGGGGTTGCATGGTGAGCAAAAGAACGATGGATTTATCCCAGATCACTTGACTGGGGGTGAATGTTTGATTTGTTCCACATGCCATTCATCATTTCTGTGTCTTTTGTTTATTTCACTGGGCATTTTCCCGAAGGGCTGGAGCCTGTTTTGTGCCACTATCTCTAGCTCCCCTGGGCAATTACAGAAGGCACAGAGGGTTTGTTAAACGAGAGAAAGGGGAGAGAGAAATGAGAGAGGAGGTAGGAAATAGGACTGGTCTGAACATTTTTGCCAATGCTGCTTTTTGTTTCCAATTGGCCCAGTTGATGGCTTGGCTCATGTTTAGGCTCTTAGAGCCAACCCAGACCCCTGAATCGGCTTTTCATAAGGCTGCCCCTGTCCCCTCCCACAGAAAATTAGAATTTCCTATGCACTTGCTTCTATACTAAGCAACAGAAAAATAATCTCTTAACTTCAAGTTCTCTTCGATTTTTGACTTCAAAGAGGCAAGAGGCTAATATCCTTCAATGATTTAATGCACAGCCAGTTCAGATATCCATGCTGTTTGCTTAGCAAAGGTTGAAATCTCAGCACTTAAGTGTGATCGACACAAAGTTGGATAACATTAACATTTGTTGCGCTCATCTCTCTGGTGGATGTGGTGGTGAGGCAAACTGACTGCTGTGGAAGGGCCATGTACTCACCTAAGTGGCAGCACTAGAAGGCTATATCAAACAAAGGAGGGACAGGGGGGCAAGTTTACCGAGGTCCAGCGCACATGCCCCAGAAGGCTGTGCACAACAAGAGTACGAAGTTCCTCTGTGTTTAGGCTAGGGAAGCTGTTGAGATGAGTGAGTCAATGAAGACCACTGATATGTACGCGAAGAAGGGGGGAGTTCCCCTTGTCGGAACTAGGGCTCTCACACACCCAGCAAACTAGGTGTCATGCTTCATCATATGAGCCTGCCCCTGGTCAGGTCGGCGCTGCAATACCTGACGGGCACCCAGACCAGGGCTCTTTATCGGGGATCTTTTGTTCCTGCCGGTGGGTGCAGTGGGGGTGAGGGGCCTAGTTTGTGTAGATGTGAAGGGATGTGAGTCTAAAATAGGTCAGTTAGTCCTAGCCAACACTTTATTAAGAAGGTAAACTGCCTAATATAAAAGAGCGAGAGGGGCAAAGGACTAGTGGCAATGTATCTAGTGGTGTATACCCTGCTCTCGTGTGATCGACATGTTTCGTGCCTTAAGTGTCATGTAGATCAGGGCACTTCCTCAGGATCAAATAGACGCTATCTACACTAAAAAGGTAAGTAAATTCTACATACCAAGTTCTCTGGTCGTTGACCTATAAGGTAGAAAAAGGGGCGGGGAGGGGGGGTAAAATGTTAAAAATACATGGTTTGTGCAAGCATACAGTGTCTCAACAATCCATAACCTATTGTCCGTCAGGGCAAACATGCTGGTGAACCAAAAACTTGAACAAACGATTTCATCACTGTATCACGCTGTGCAGGACAGTGAACTCCGTAATAGCTACCAATATCAGGTGCTCTATTTATGGCTTTTAATTGCCTGCCCGACAATGTCTCTCATTAAGTGTGGGTGAGGGCACCTTTATTCATACAGTGTGGTGTTGTCCTGAGTTACAGGGATTCTGGCGTGAAGAGACCGACCTGCTTAGGAGAAGTCCTCTCTTGGTCGATCTTGATGGACACTAAATTGTCACTTCTTCAACTCACCGGCAGCTTGGGGGGTAACAGATATCGGCAATCTTTACTATTTTGGGCCTACCCCCGGCTAATTGTGAAATTGCACAAGAGTGGAAATCTGAGACCTCCCCATCCCTGGCAGTTTGGAAGAAGGGACAAGATCATTGTATGGAATTGGAAATAGCAGTATACAGGCAAGGGGTTGCTCTCAGAAACACCATAAGATATGGCAAAGGTGGGCGGACTACAGGGGTACAGTGCTGGAGCACCCCGACCTGAAATACAAATGATCCAGGATAAAATCAGGACGTTTGAGGGTTAGGAGCGGGCTGGAGGGGGGCAGTGTGCAAATGGTTGGTGTCAGTACTTTGCGGTGTGTCATTACTGACTGTGGGGTATTTACATGCAGGTTTTTTCCCCTTATGATGTCACTAATCATTGTTTGTGTATTGGCCCATCTGGCCTCATTCTTTTTGTATGCGTGGCAAAATAAATAAAATGAGTTTTCAAATTTTATTTAAAAAAAATAAATTGCATTTCTTATGCACAACATTGTAATGTCACATGACCACAGCAGGCAGCACTGCAAGTAAAGAAGCTAGGGCTTCATGTCTTAAGGAATGTTATGGGCGCAAAGGTAATTCGGAGCCTTTGAGACTGCAAAATGGTGTTTTTAAATGTACAAAACCTAAATTGTGATTTGGTAACGCATTATCGAAATGTAATTTGGGTTTGCGAGTTAACACCAAATTGGTATTTGGAAGAGACGTGTAAAGGGTATCTCTTCAGAATACAGATTCCTTAAGTTATTTATGTATTAATGTTCTGCAACCAAAATGCGGTTGCAAAACATTAGTATTTTACCACAGAGTCAAATGACATGAGGTGATCAGTTTTATGTTTCGTAATATAGTTGTTCTGAAAAAAGTAGGTATTCTGAACTAACCTGAATGTGCAGGTCCATTAAATTCCTGTCCTACCACCAACAATCACAATCGATCCAAAATCTGTCAATGCCTATCCTAGACTGCCTGTTGCACTCTCTTGCCATCTGGCAACATTATTTTGCTACGTTTTTCGGAAAGTCACTGGGTTCAGATGCTCTTAAAGAATGCCAATTCCCATTTACATTTTCCTCCTGATTTTTTTTTAAAGATGTGTGCACTCTTCATATCTCAGACTTACTGACAGAGGGCCCGATTCACAGAACTAACTTAAGACAAAATCCTAAACTTACTACCATTTTGGTATTCATAGAAGGCACTTACTCATTTAGGTATTCACAGAAGGCACTTACTCATTTCGGTATTCACAGAAGTTAGGAGTCCTAAATTTAGGACTCCTAAATGCCTTCTGTGAATACCGAAAGTGTTAAAATTAGGATTTTTCTCAGTTTAGCAGTAGTAAAGTTAGGACGCCTAACTTTAGGACTCCTAAATGTCTTCCGTGAATACCGAAAGCCTTAAAATTAGGATTTTTCTCAGTTTAGTAGTAGTAAAGTTAGGAGTCCTAACTTTAGGACTCCTAAACTGAGAAAAATCCTAATTTTAAGACTTTCGGTATTCACAGAAGGCATTTAGGAGTCCTAAAGTAAGGACTCCTAACTTCTGTGAATACCGAAGTGAGTGTCTTCTGTGAATACGAAAATGGTAGTAAGTTTAGGATTTTGTCTTAAGTTAGTTCTATGAATCGGGCCCAGAGTTTGTACGCTTTTCAAAACTTCTTATTCTTCCTGTTTTACCGTTATTTCTATCACATAGAAATTTCAAATATGAAATAGCGCTTCTTTAAGGCAATTTTCAGAAATAATAACACATTTTAATGATCATAGCACAACTACTGTCACTTAGTGTTAGTTCATCGTTATAAATGTGATCTGCCTTACTCAGAACACACCAGGTTTTACGCCTCACATCCATAAAAAACATACATTGTCAAGTGGATTCTTTGTTAGTGGAAAATTGTGGCTCAAAAGTTCATCACAATAAGTAATTTATCACAATAAGGAATTTTGCCTGATCCAAAAAAAGTACACCAAAACACAAGCACACCAACCCCCTATGACCCGGAGAATAACTCAACGCATAAGAAAAGGAAACATCCTTAGCATAAACGTCTTGCCACATCACCTACACCCTGGTGTCGACCCACACTATCTTCAAAACCAGCTGCTTCATTTACAAAGCTGCTGCATTCAGCAGACTTGCCTATTTGGCAGACGAGCTCACAATCCCCTGTGCTTTGATGCACACCCGCAGCCATGACACCACCAGATTGGAGGAAAGGAAGTGTAATAAAGTAAATCCATGCATTGGGCATTCTCCATCAATGCACCCAGGATCTGGAACAATATCTCTGTATCTATCAGAAGCTCCCAACCCTGCTCGTATGTATGAAAGAGCTATAGAACATTACATCACAGTGCAGTAATGGTTCATTTCTGCTTCCAGAAACCAGCCACCTCTACAATCACTTGGAGACTGTCTCTTTGCCTTTGAACCTGTACAGTGCTTTGCTGACTTTTGGGAACGTTCTCACTATATAAAGACCACATATGTACATGCACACATACCCATGGCCTCCAATTACTGGAAATAGGCATTTTGTTTGTAAATTATTATAGCTGTATGATTTGTCCAGTAAGGATTGTGTGTCATTAAGACGATCACACGCTCGATGTTTATTAGAATCCAATTCAGTAATTTCTCCAATTCATAGATTGCCTTCGATACCTACAACTGGAAACCCAATGCTTCTAGGTTCTTAAGCAGTGGATGTATGTCTCTGCTGTTTTGATCATCAAGCACTCATAAATTAGTCTGTGGTGATTAAGATTTACTTACTTCACTAATTTAAGTAGTATGAATGCTTGGTGGCTTTTATAATTGTTTTTAGTGGCTAAGACCTAACACTCCAGAGTCTCCAGTGAATCAGAAAATAATACAGATATTAGTATCATCTTGATCACTTTCTTATAAATTCTTATATGATCCTCATACAATCCTAAGACTTCAATTAACATGATGAATATTGGAATCAACCAGGAAGCATTAGAGACATTTGAGACTTGAATAACTTTATCTACCTTTCACTGAAGACTGGAATAGTTATATTGTACCATTCCAAATATACTATTTATTTGGGCAAACTCAGAGTTCTAAATCATTAGACAGACGGTATGGATTCAGGATTCAGTCCGATTTATTTAATGAGTTTTACCAAGTTCTCAGCTGCGACAGTGTTCATGCATGGTTGTAAACATCGACTTACCTACCCTCCATGATGATAAATATGCCTATGTCTTAGAAACCATTTTGTCTATGGTACCATGACAGCATACGCCAGCTATCTGGCTTTATTTACCACCGTGATAACAATAGAGAAAAGGAATGTTTCTAGGACAGTGGGTTTTGTCACAAGAGTTTAGGACCTCCTTCTCTCTCACCAAATCAGAAACATATGAATGTTTCTCAGCTGGGATTGCCTCCTTGGTGATTCGGCCATAATACAGAGAGGGGGGTTCTTCATGGCAGCAAGGGATCAATACTCTTACCTCATTCAGCCTGCTGAGAGAGATGAGAACACTGCCCCTTTGAGACATTGTAATCATGATGATCATGATGTTATGAATCCAAACTGCTCAAATCATATGCTTTCCACTACGTTTCCCTTGTCCCTCATGCTACAGCAATCGATCAAAAGTTTTTTTCTTTAAATAGTAAAGCCACGACTTGCCTCTCAAACCTTTCAAATAACTGTGATGAAAAGACGATTCTCCCCCCACCCCCGAGATAATTCATTAGCTGTTGTGCCTGGTCCAAGGTTGCTTAGCTGGGAAGCAGTGTAGTCTTCTGCGGTCTCTTTTAAAATAAAGGCTTGATTGATGTGTGAGATTTCAGAAGTAATTTTAATCCATAGCTTGTGCCTAGAGAAGGCTTTTGCTATAACTGGCTGTGCAGGATCTCCTTGGATGTTTGTTACACAACATCATTAAATAATGACTGTTGGACCTGGCCCTTTCTGCAGGGTCATCCCCAACGGTTTGCCTTCCGCCTCCTATTTTTACTGAATTCTTTTTTGTTGGCCTTAGGACTCTGTGCATTTTACCACTGCTAACGCATGCTAAAGTGCTTGAGCTTTCTGCTTAAAACATGGGAACATTGGCCTATACCTAATTGGCATATTTAATTTACGTACAAGTCCCTGGTAAAGAGCACTACATGTGCCCAGGGCCTGTAAATTGAATGCTACGTGTGGGCCTGCAGCACCAATAGTACCACCCACTTAAGTAGCCCTTTAAACACGTCTCAAGCCTGCCATTGCAGAGACTGTGTGTGCAGTTTTCCCCTGTCCTTTTGACATGGCAAAATAAACCTTTTGCCAGGCCCAAACCATCCTTTTTAATATAAATTAATCACCCCTAGAGTAGCAATAGACAGCCCAAGGACAGGGTGCAGTGTATTTAAATAGTTGGACATGTACTTTTAACTTTTACATGTCCTGGTAGTGAACAAAACACTTACATTTGTTTTTAACTACTATCTCCCCTAGGATAATATTGGAGTTGCCTTATTACATTTTATAAGTGTAATTTCTAAATGGGAAGAGATATGTGGTTCATGTTAGGGGTCTCTGGAATCCTAATTTTAAATCCTAAATTATAGTGATGTCAGATTTTAAATAACATTTTTGAAAATGCCACTTTTAGAAAGCCATTTAGCCTGTAATCTGTCCCTGGTCACATAACTGGGTGTAGTTGGGCTTTGTGTATTCCTCCCAGACCCCTACACACAATGGGAGTGTAGGTGTGACCGGACGGGCCATCACTGGCAGGATGGGAGGGAGCAGCTGGGCCCAGCCTCACTTACAAAGGGCTGCATACCCCCTGTAGTTAGTCTGAAGCCAGGGAAGGGAAGGCAGGGCATCTTTGCATTTTTAAAAGCATACTTCTAGAAGCTACTCCCCACTTCAAAGGCACAACTGTGTATAAAAGGAGGATCTCAGATACACCACTTCAGTACACTTCTGGACTTATGGATCCTCTGACGGGAAGAAAGACTACTAGACTGCTGTGCTGCTAAAAGGACTAACTCAGCTGATCTGCTGCTCTAAAGGATCTGCTGCCCTGCTGCCCGCTGCACTCTTGCTTGGGGAGAAAGAACTGTACCTGCAACTACATCTTGATCCAAGGAACCCACAGTGACTCAAATGGCTAGTCTACTGGCCTCCTGATCTGAGCTTCAGGGACATAAAAGGCTCCCCAACAGTTCCTGAACTGGTCTTAAGCAAGTTCCTGACCCCCAAGGGGTACCCCTCAGGTCCTGGACCATTAGTGTGGCTCCTGAGATCAAGATTTTGGGCTCTTCGCAATCGCAAATAGGCCCGTTTGCATCAGAACCACACCGCCGGCTCAAAAAAGCGTCCCAAACCGCCTACAGCCCGTCTCTGTGCACACCAGCATCAACAGAATTGGCAGGGGACTGCCAATTCAAAGTTTCAGCGCACAGCCAGCAACGCTTGGCCTCCTCTTTGCACCATGCTGACCACTGCCTGCAACACTCTCCTTGCTACCGGTGAGCCTCTCCAACGGGAACGGGACTCTTGGCACAAAACTTGAAAAGGTCAAACTTCAGCGTGACTAATCTGGGACTGTAACCGACCCTCGCTTCAGCGCGGTCAGCCTGAATTTTGACCTGGCACAGGGTGACCAGATAACCGTGGTTGGCGCTTTAGGCTTTTAGACACTATATAGCAGTATATTCTTTATAAAATCATAACTCCAGTTCTACTGATTAGATTTCTGTCATTTTGGTCTTGTTTTATTTAGTAAATTGAGCTCAATTTGCCTAACCTGGTGTGGGCTCTTTTTGAGTGAGATGTTACAAAAATACTTTACGCATTGCCTCCAAGTTAAGCCTGACTCCTCTGTGCCAAGCTACAAGGGGGCAGAGCACAGATTAATTTGGGGTTTACTTGTGCCTCACCCTGACAAGGATTGCGGTTGCTGCTTGACCAGGGCTCACAGCGGTCAACCAGTAACCCATTTTCTAACAATGACTCACATCCAAAGAAAATATCTGCATCTCTTGTGATGTCCTCAATAACGTTTAGGTGATAGGTAAAGTCATCAGAGATGCTATCGGTATCATTTGTGATGTCATCTGTCACATCAGAGGTGAGGCCCTGAAAACTGCACTTGGGGTGTGAGTTCCAGTTTGCACAGTGAGAATGTGAGAGTTGTCACCAATTCAGATCTTCAAGGCAAGGTGTGAAATACTTTGTAAATGTTTTAGTTTGTCGTTAAGCTAATGCGAGCGGACAGGAAGTGCTAGTGAAGTGCTCAGAGTAGCTGTGATCACGTCAAAAATCGAGAGGCCCGTGATACTGCAGCCTGTTGTATGGAGGATGCTTTTCAGATGGGTGAGGCCGGATTCTGGTACTCATGTGACTTGTCTCTGCTGAAGTTTCTTTAAAGGTCATATTTTTGTGTGAGAAATAATATTGAGTATTAGTAATTTTTATGTTGGATCCAGCATGTACGAGTTTTATACAAGGTTTATAAGTGTGTTTATTAACATGATTTAACTATGCCACACTTTGGTAAAACATCTATGTTGGATACAACAGATGCTGTTTCTGTCTCGGTTTTACACTCCTGCATTCAGCTGCTCCCATCAGGTTTCCCTGTGCATCTTCTCTCCCTACAGGCTCCACTGAACAGAAGACAATGTAATATTTCCTATTAGAGATGAATACAAAGGTTTATTAATTAAACTTTTAGTATACTAGATAGACAGCAACATTCAAGGCCGCTTCCACTATGTTTCCGTAGTCCAGTTCACTCTTGCATGTATTTTAATTGCCTTTGTCTGTTACATATTTTGTTCAAAACATCTGCAGATGACAGTGACGTAGAAAAGCAAGATGCTTTCTTAGAAATGCAATAGTGCTAATATATTATGCCACTGATGTGTTTTATTCTAATTTACCAAAGAATTAATACTTGGGACCATGCTGATCAGTCCTAAAACCTAATTTCTGTGTGCTAATTGTGTATAAGAACCCCTTGGTGTTGGGGTGAGCCAACAGTGAGTCCTTGCAGACTTTCTCGTACTATTAGGGATGCAGTCCAATTTCTTTTTGATTTTGCTGCTCCTTTGGGACTTAAAATGATTTCAGATGTTTTACTATTCCACATTAAGGGTAGCATTCTGAGCCTTCACTGCATTTATTCTGTACTGGTTGATTTTTATATTTTCTGTAATAAACCCCTTTTACTTTTCCCTGATGTAGAACTCGGTTACTGAGTGGTCTAAGTTACTTATTTATGATACTCTGCTAAACAGATGTTATCTGGGGTGGGGTGTTTTTACGCAAAATCAACCCGAAGTGGACCCCTGAGAAATGTTAGGGTCTCAAGATTATTGGGGTACAGTCCTAAATATTGGCGTATGGGGTTCAAGTTCCACATCTCCATCACAGTGTGAGAGGACCAGAGCCTGGACGGCAGTTCTGATGTCTGCTTCTAGAAGGAAGGACTTTACTTATCAAAGCAATGATATTTGACGTCAAGTCTTATCATATTATGGGTCAAATGTGTCTTTTACCGAGGAGAAGTGTTAATATGGAAGTCAAGTAATTAGCAAACTTGGTCAATTGTAGATCAAAACTATCTGGATTTATTAATGAGAAGCAGTAAAAAATGTGTTGTTTAGTTTCTAGTGCGATGTAGACAAATTTGTTTATTTTTTGTTGAGTTGGAGGTAAACATAGATAGTGACAAGGCAGTTTTTAGACAGTCAATACTGTGTCGGAATTACATTTTCAGACAGATGTCCCGATTTACAGTGTGGCAGAGAGGGCACTCCTTCACAATGGAGAAGTAGTACCCTCTCTGCCATACTGAAGTTCCGCCCACCTCATTTAAAATCTGGCGGAACTTAAGTAAGTCAGCAATGGAGACTACTCAGTCTCTGCTACTGATTTACTCCTCCAATGGAGTAAGGTGCGTCGGTGGTTTGGACATTTGTCTACCCACACTATTCTGAATAGGCAAAATAATGGGCAATATTTACTTTCACATACCGCCATCTAAAACATGGCAGTAAGTGAAAACAAAAACATTTGGATGACCCCCATACCATGGGAAAACTGTATATATGGCAAGGGGGAGGACAGATACTGTTTTTTTATGTTCAAAAAGAAACTCCTGCATAGGGATGTGTTTCAAATAAAAAAATATATATATATTGAAAGTGTGCTGTACGGCATCGTCATGTTGATGGAGCCGCTCGCACACCGACGGGAACTGCTGTGACTGCAGCCTCTGCCAATTTAAGAGGTGTCCGCTGGGGCAGCGGACAATTCCTAATATGGAGTATGGTTACTGCATCAGGGTGACAGAGTATTTTACTCCTTCCCTCTGACGGAGTAAATACTATACTTGCAATTTAAATCCACCCCAGAGGTATGTCATCTTCATACTGATGTATCTTGAGGTCTAGTCATTTAGAAGAATAGCTCTGAGTGGCTCCATGTCACCTGAGATAGGACGGAACCAAAGCAGGTCACGGCAATGTGTTCTAATTTGAAAGCGTCCATCTAAATGAACTGGGATCTATCACTTAGTATGAGATCAGCCACTGCTTTATGGATCCTTTGAAGCCCATTCTGCCTCTGATGGGTAGTGCATCGTGGATTACCTGGATGGTGGTGGTCTCTAACCTGCAGTGCAACCTGATTCAGGTTGGTAGTCGGTTGCTGGTCTATAATTTTCTGTGACTGCTCACAGAAATGTTAGTCACAATAGGCAGAAAGACTGCAACAAAAATTCTCTCTCTCAAGCCTAAGTTGAGTCACTTTATGTATTGTGACCTAATGTAAAATATATTTACCATAGGTTATTCAAGCTTTGGTAAAATTTGACACACCACACTGAATGCACAAAGGTGCACCCAATTTAGTTTTCCTTCAAAGCATAGCAATATGTGGAGGAAATGTTCATATAAGTTTAGGGTACTCTGCTTCTTCCACCCTCTAGTTAGGTGCAGGTGGTTATTTTCAATAGGTCCAGGCAAAGTCGGTTGAAGGGATTTCATCCTCAGAAAGAGAACCATGGGACATCAGGAATTAGTCTTTCCCTATATTTGGACTATTCCCTCGGGAACATCATCGATTTCTAGCCCGTGAGAGAGAATAAAGGATTATCCATAAGAGAACAGTTCTCCACTTGTCTGCCTTCACGTACACTGTTTTTATAGTGTCCTTGCTGTCTCCTTGTTCTCTTTAGCTGCCTTTTTGATCGGTCCTCTAGACGCCAGTCCTCATCCTTTCCCCTGCTTACCCCATCCATGTGAATTTGCTTGCTTGGTAGGCCTCATCATAGCTCTACTCCAATTCTAACCACACTCCTGTCAAGTTGCTGGTTTGTCAAGGGAATTCTCCCACACCTGCTGCAAGCAATTGTAGCCCACTCCTTTGGTATGCATCAGTTTAGAGACAGAGATCCTGTTTCCCTTTCAGAAGATTGGTAAGTATGTATCCCATGATCTACTTCTCCTTTCCGCCCTTGAAACATTGATAATCCTGCCTCCCTGTTATGTGAATACCCTCCTAAAAATTCCAGACTCTGGGGAGAGAGATATTCTGGCGTCCTTAAACTCTGGGGGCACTAATACTAATGTCACCCAACACTGTTGATCCTGATACTCCTGTCAAGACACACCACTCTTCCACAAATCCCTTCCCAATACTGGCAACGCCTGCTGAATATCTTTCCGTGCTTCCCGTGCCACTCTGTGACCAGCCCTGTGGAGCCCTCCTTGTGATTATTTTAGAACTTTATTCAGATGACAAGCATAGAAAATCAGTACCTCCCCTTCATTGTGGCTCACCTTGCTGCATTCCTACATTGTAAACAAAACTTGGAAAAGAAATGTGAAAGCAATTGTGAAAATAAAAAAGTAAAACTATGGTTTAACAGAAAAAAATGACAATCTTAAATTAAAGGACCGCCCCCCCCCCCCAAAAAAAAACCCACCTAAAAAACTAAACCCTGCTCCCCCCCCCCCAAAAAAAAAACACCTCAAAAACTAACTAAACTCTCAACCCCAAAACAAAATTGCCAGTTTGGTTCTTGGTCAAAACTACTCTCATCTCCCAAGTGTAGGTCAACGTTTCTTCCGCCTTTTTTCTATGCTTTTGACTGTGGGCACTTCCTTAGTGACAAATTAAAGGAGCACTCATTTTATACTGCGAAATGTACTCATTTTGGAGATTTTGCAGAGAAAATATGAAAAAGTGACGAGTCTCGCTTTCACATTAGAAGATGTAGCATTAAGTAGATTCAGCAATAGCGTCAACCAAATAGCTCGTCTGCATACACAACACACACCCATTAACACTCACATGAGATTGATATCTGTGCTATTGACTTGTTTGCCTACTCTGCTCAGAAACCATTAATGTGCAGAAGGGGGGTGGTGATAAGAGTGAATTTCACATCCCACCTGTGAGCAGCTTTATACTGAGCAGAAGGTTCAATCAACTGCTTCCGGGGACTGGAGTGTCAGTTTCTTCACATGTTCCTGTAAAGTCATATCTGCCTGTTTTAGATTCACTGCCTTCTTCAGGAGCCAGGCTGGGGTAATTCTAGGACACATGTATTAGGACACCCCTTTAGTTAGAAAGTGCTAATTATTATTGGTTCTTAGTTATGCTTCTTGTGTTATATCACCTTTAGAGACCTGTCACTTTTTTTCATCCTACTTGAAGCACTGTCTGGAGACGTGGGTGATCCTGCGTTCCCGCAGTACTGCCGTAATACACGTTAGGGGTGATATTAACAATAATAACATTAAGTAATATCTAGGAATAACAAATTGTTGTGTGGTTCAGTTTGTATCATAAGATGAAAAACGTAAATGTGGTTATTGACTCACCGTCTACTGTTTCATTCACCATATTATGTTATGTTAGGTGCACTTCTAGAGCGCGCGACTCACCCGGGGGCATCTCGGCGCTATACTTAGTAATTCACTGAAAGGGAAGTAAGAAAGACACAGCCACTAACACTGAGAAGTCAGAAACAGAAAGGTTTTCAATTTTTTCCTAAAGATTGTAAGGGAGGGACAATTACGTATGGAAATGGGAAGCGAGTTCCAATAACGTGGCGCAAGATATGAGAAAACACTCGCCCCGGAACGGATAAGGCGGATTCTGGGGGTCTTCAGGAGTTCCATAGCATTAGACCTTAAGTTGAGGGTGGAGGTCCTTTTAGTTAATTTGTTTGCCAGATATTTGGGGCCTTTACCGTTCAAGGCCTTGTACGTAAGGCAGCAGGTGTTAAAGTGAGATCGTTTCGAGATCGGAAGCCAGTGGAGGTCTAAAAGCAGAGGGGCTGAAGGCGAGCCTGCCGGGCGATTTAGGATCATTCGGGCAGCGGTATTCTGAATGACCTGTAGCTTCTTTAATAGTGACGGGCCAAGTTCGGCCAACATAGCGTTGCCGTAATCGAGGCGACAGATCACCATTGCCTGGACTAGTGTTCTACGGTGATTAATGGGGAGGTAAGGGAGAATCTTCCGCAAAAGCCGCAGGCTAAAATAACAGGAGCTGGCGATTGCAGCTACATGTTCTTTCATAGAGAGTGCCTGGTCAAGTGTAAACCCCAAATTTTTCACTACTTGTTTGGGAGCTGGTGCAATACCCAAGCTCTCGTGGCCACCAGTCCTTGGACCAAGAAAGAGAAGCTTTCCCCACTAACAGGATCTCTGTTTTACTCGGGTTCAACTGGAGAAAATTCTCGGTCATCCAATTCGAGATGGTGATCATTCCGGCTGCAAAACGTAGGTGTTCTGACGTTGCTTTTGGGTTGATTTTAAAGATAAGCTGGGTGTCGTCCGCGTATGAGAATCTCAAACCCGCATGATTCAGCTATTTTAGCTAAAGGGGACATGTACAGATTAAATAAGGTGGGGCTGAGACATGAACCCTGGGGGACACCTTTGTCCAGACAACGTTTGTCTGACCGAAAGGGTCCTAGCATGATTGTTTGGTTTCTATCCGCAAAGAAGTTTTGTAGCCATTTCAGAGCTTGATCTTGTATGCCACAGGAGCGCAATCTCTCCGACAGCTTAGAATGGGCCATAGTGTCGAATGCTGCAGAGAGATCCAGGAGAACCAGGATAGCTGATCCTCCAGCGTCCATTTCTAGCCTCAGTGAGTTGGTAACTGCCAGGATTGCAGTTTCAGTACTGAAGCCTGGACGAAAACCTGATTGCGATGGGTCTAGAAAATCGTTTAATTCGAGGTAGTGACTCAGCTGTTTATTTATGGCTGATTCAAGTGATTTGCCCAACAAGGGTAATAGTGATATGGGCCGATAGTTACAGAGCACAAGGGGGTCTGCCGTCGTTTTTTTCAGAATGGGGCGAACAAACGCTTCCTTCCAGATGGAGGGGATAACACCCGAGCTAATGGAGCTGTTGAAGATTCCTTGGACTTCCGGGGCACAGCATGAGGCTATGAGGGTCATAGTTCTCGGGGGGCACGTGTCACTAGGGGAACCAGATTTTGCCGATGAGAGCAAAGTGTTGACTTCCGTTATGGAGAGGGGTTCAAATTGTTTGAGCTTGCCAGGGGTCTTCTGGTTAATTTCAGCGGAGCTCGTGAGGGGAGTTGTGGTCTGTGCTAATGGAGATGGAAAATTAGCGTAAATCAAATTAATTTTTTCCTCAAAGTGGGTTGCAAGGGAGTTGCAGAGGTCTTGTGACTCCATTTGAGGCAATCTACAGGCTTGGGGAGAGACAAAGTCTTTAACTATGTTGAATAAGGTTTTTGAAGAGGTGCTAGCTTGATCAATTTGTTTTAATATGAAAGATTTTCTTGCTATTTTTATGTTCCGATGGTATTTAGATAAGGAATGTTTATAGGTGAGTCGGTCCATAGGGGTTTGACTGGTTCTCCAGGATCTCTCCGGGGCTTTGCACCTGGATTTTTCCGCGCTAAGGTCTCCTGTATACCAGGGGGCTGATTGTCGCTGTTTAGAGGGACAGAATTTTTTCGCGGGAATTAGGGAGTCGAAAACTGTGGTTAGTTTGGTGGTGAAATTCTTCAACCGTCCCGAGGCATCTAGGACTGTTGGTGAAGGTGCCTGAGGCAGGGAAATGTAGGCGGCCGCGAAGGCTTCTAAGGATAAGTTGTTCCAGGGTCTGCGGAATTGAGAAGAGCGTGATTCAGAACCCGGTAGTACATTTGTATACGGTCGTCAGATGGAGAAGGGGACCATGAAGTGGTCAGACCATGTTAAGGGGAGGGGAGGGAGGTCAAGTAGGGGCACAATATTTGTAAAGATAAGGTCAAGAGCGTGGCCTGCCCTATGGGTGGGGGCCGTTGAAAGTAGGGAGAGCCCGATTTGATTTAGGCTGTTTAGGAGATTATTCATCTCTGGGTTCTCTGAGGCTTCACCATGAAAATTGAAGTCCCCAAGCAGGATGAAATTGCTGGATGCTATGGTTTGCAGGGCGATCAACTCCACTAGTTCGTTCGCGAAGTCGGTCCTGGGCCTCGGGGGTCGATAGATCAGAGCCCCGTTCCAGCTATCTGATGGTGATCTAGTAAGCTTAAAAAAGCCTATTTCTAGGCTGGCCGTACAATGTGTGGCAGTCCATTGGACGTTTAGGTGGTCTTTGAAAGCTATTGCTATCCCGCCCCCTTGTTTTCCCCGTCTATCCGAATGGATACATTTATAGCCGGCAGGTATTGCTAGGTTAATCTGGGGGTGATTTGAGGGGTTTAGCCATGTTTCTATGAAAAAACACAGATCTGGAGAGTATGAGCTGACCATGTCCCAGATTTCAATGGGGTGTTTGGCTAAGGACCTGACGTTACAGAGGATAAATATTGGGCTGGGATGGTTTACGTCCGCCAAGACGTTTACGTTTGGGCCATCCGAGATGTTTATTTTGCAGCAGAAGGAG
Source organism: Triturus cristatus (assembly GCF_964204655.1). Lineage (NCBI taxonomy): Eukaryota > Metazoa > Chordata > Amphibia > Caudata > Salamandridae > Triturus > Triturus cristatus. Next base: position 1,107,982,643 of record NC_140592.1, on the reverse strand, counting down.
CATGTCTTGCATGTCACCGGTCCTTCAAGATTGAGTGGAAAAGTATCTGGGCAGTTAGCCAAGGTAGTGAACTGGGACACATTTCCCCTTCTACAGTCCAGTAGAGCCTTGGGGAGATAGATTATCCGAGTCGGAGGAGGTGGTGGACAACAGATTTGGGCAGCGCTTTCGGGCTTGGGGCTTGTAAGGGCGCGAACGGGCGCAGATGGACTTGCCTTGTGCGCACCTTCGGCGCGCCCGCTGCGCGGGCACTCTGGTGTCAGCATTTATGCCAATGGAGTTGGCTACTAGACCGCCTCCACCTTGTACCACCAAGATGGCGGCCGTCCCAAGAGGAAGTCTGGTCTCTGCCCCGGTGACCAAAAGTGTGGCTCCCGAGGGGTGACTCCGTCTGCGCAAGCGTAAGTGCAAAATAACAATGTTTTAAAAGTTTTAAGAAGTTTAGCAGCAACAGTAAAATTAAACAAGAAGTACCAGCTCTAGCGTGCTTTCCTGGTTTCCGCCTCAGGAAACGAAGTCTTGTATCTGAAAAGCAGTTTTTTAAACGCGTTTACTAATTCAGTTATGCCTATAAACAAAACCTTTTGTGATTTATTTTGTACCCTTGGACAAGAAAGGGTTGAGGAATGCGTGAATCAGAGTAAGTCAGAGGCAATTTGCCTAGAAATTCATACATGTTTTTGGGTCTCTCGCCTAGCGTTGCAGTGCGCAACACTGCTCGCGCAGCGAGAGACCTCATGTAGGGTGTTTGAAAACGGACCTAGGAATCGCACACGCTTTTCCTTTTGGCCCACGCTATTGGCTTTTGCGTGCATCTTTTTATTAAAGACAGCACGCAATTGGCTAAAAGCAGGCACATTGCTCCGCCCATGGCCTATTGGTGTTTATTACACGCACCACTGCCATGTGGTTTCAATTATCGTGCCCAGACATGGGCGCGGTAATTGAAACCACATGTCTCGCTGTGGCGTGCGCGCGCGCACCACACGCGGGCATTTAGTTTATTATTTCTAAACTTGTCTAATGCTCCTGTTGTGTGTACGTAAGAGCTGCCGTTGCTTTCTCTTGTCCCGGCGGTATTTAATTTCGCTTTCGAGGGGCGAAGCATCACCCTTTACACTCTATCCGTGTTCGGTGTATGCCTTGTTTTTGTTGAACTGTTGACATTATTTAACTTTTGCTCCGTTGTGGCTTGTGTGCGGTTCTCCCGAAGAGGGCACACGCTTTGAATCTGTTTCCGTACCCTTAAAGGCACAGAAAGAAAGAGCATCTCCAAACAATAACCTACACGCCTAATAGCTGGCTGTGGTGCATTGAACCCGTCTGTCATGTCCAGAGCTCCGATGAGGTAGCAGTGTGCTCCACACCCCTACATCAGAGTATCTCTTCTCCCCTATCCCTCTCTGTTGCTTTTCTTTTTTTGGGTCATATACGTGCAGCCCCTGGTGTCACTGAGTGATGACATATTGGGCTTCAGGCCCTGCTTCTAAAATGTTATGGTCTCTGCTTGTGGAAGTTGGAAGTCACGTGACTGCGTGTGAGAGGCGACCCTACGCTTCTGGGTGTATGTATGCACATCACAGATTGTATTTCTCTACACTATGTATTACCCAAATTTGGTAATACATGTATCTCTAGTCATGCCAGTCGGATAGTGGTGTACCGAGCTTATTAGACTCTGCATCTGATGCGAAAATCGGTACTTCTGGTGTGGTTGATTTGAGTGTGTTTATTTCTGATTCTTTTTATTCTGGATGCACGTGTGTGATATTTAACCTCTAGGCCTTTGTCCACTGGGCTACATATACATGTCTATTGTAGGGTTGTACTTACATAACCACAGAGCACACGGACAGGACTCTGTGCTGTAAGCTGTGAAAGCCTTTGCTTTCCCATGTGTCCGCTTCAAGAGAGGGTGCTGAAGGTCCACTAATTGCTGAGGGGAGCCCTCACCAGCATCCACGGCTCCTTAACCTTGCTCGAGCCGAACGCACCCGGAGTGGGGCTGGCCTCGGAGAGCAAAGGGCTGCTGAGCGGAACTGGCACAAAAGGCATCTTGCTCTACTCAAAGTCTAAAAACATTCAAGCAGCACCATCTCAGCACTCAGCACAGCACCGCACTGCGCTCGTATCAATCTATGCAAACCATCTTGTGCTGTCTGTCAATCGAGTGCCAAGAGTAAGCACTCTTACAGGCATCACATGTTCAGATTATAGCACAAATATTGCACCACTCCTCTTGATAACAGGCAACGATTTCAGACAAGGGTGACACAGAGATTTCATACACAGCCCTAACCTTCCTCCTATTCGTCGTGTTTGATCGTCAATATTGCACCTTTTAAAAACGTTTTATTGAAAGCACTATATAAACAATTAATAGATTAAGAATGACGTGCATAGTTATACAAGCAGAAAGTTACGTTTTTGTATTTTTAAGTTGTGTTACGTCACATCATCCAACTAACTATAGAGCATTTCTGTTATTCATATGGCCTCGCAGCACTCCTGGCAGACTAAGGATGTCTTTCTCATGGTTAATGGTTTTATCGCCACTCACAAGCGGGAGTTACAGTAATGAATATAATAATATATTTTAAAAGACAAGGTAACTGAGAATGAAAACAATTGAGTGAGTAGTGGTTGGAAGCATTGGCATAGCCAATAGGTCTCGCCTTTGGGACCTTAGAAGTGTTTAGACATGCAACAGTTGATGTTGTTGCACCAAGGATATTGTACCGCATAACTTATAAGGTTCCAAAGGCGAGAACTATTGGCTATGCCAATGCTTTTTTTGTGATGCATGTATTGTTTGTGGCTATCCGTTGTTATGTATCTGAGGGAGGGTGGCCAGGTTTGCGATGCACAAGTGAAACGTTTTTTGAGCAAGAGGGATCTGTTTTGTGGGCGAGGGTGCTATATTTTAAGGTTTGTGTGAGGGTGTTGCTGGTTGAGTATTTTGTTCGTGTTTTTGTGCGCTTGGGTGAGCTGCAGTAGCCCCTCTCCGATCCTGCCTTGGTCAGCAACTCATGTTCCCCTGCTCTTCCTGACAGTCGGACTGGCATCACCACATACACAGAGGCTCACATCTCCAACATGTGCTGCTTGTCTTGTCGATGTGGTTCCAAGAAAGGGAAGTGGATTAAAAGGGCATTGAGCCAGCACTTCACACTAGAAGGGGGAATCATTTTTGCCATGTCCAAAGGCAGAATTACTGCCACGGATCTCAGAAGCTGAGAGTGTCCGGGACCCTCCCTCGGCACATCTGAAAGGCTCTGGAGGTCTCCGAGAGCCCCTGTCCCTCAGTGCGCTACTAGCTACTATGTTTGGATAGTGTCTGGTGTTGGAATTGTGAGGTTTTTGGCAAACAGTCTGTGGGCTCCCCGGTTTGTTCCATGTGCAGTCGGAGCACATAACAGCTCATGTATTGGCTGCTTTGTCCCAGATCTTTGCCAAAGTCGGCCTCGCGCCGCCTGTGCTAGGAGGTGTGCACTGGGCCACCGTTACATAACGGGCGTTATACTAGCAAAAGAGGGAGAACGATGTGCATTGGCATTCTCTGCTCCCTGTAAAGTGTAAAGGGTATTTAATGCAGGGAGCGCAACGTCCTCTTTGTATTGTTCTTGTGTGAAGTAAACAAGATTGGTTTAGCACTACACCATGACCTGAATCACTTCAAGGTGCTTTGTAGACGGCGTGTAGGGCCCACATTGAGATCACATCACTCCTGTACTGATAGTGGACTCATTTCAAAGTGCGTATGAAACTTTAACCATGGGATTTGCCCACAGTCAGGCTATTTCGACCAAGTTCAGCAGCTGAGGGTAGAACTTGCGTGTACTTGTTCAACCTTCTGCAACTTTGTAGTGCGACTAAAAGCTGCCCACTTGCACTGTTGCATGTACGTGCTTAGACAGTTGTGAACAAGCAGCATTGACAACAATGTGCCGCAATGATCATTAGAGCTGCGCACTCTGATTTTGGTGAGACGGGTGCACACTTTAAAGCCCCCCAAGAATTTAAGCACTGGGCCGGATGTACTGCAAGGTAGACCGATACCGGACGATATATTCAAGCCACCAGCAATACCTGGTACGAACTTAACGTCCACAAAACAGACCCCGATCTCAGTGTTATTACTGGCAAAGCCAGCGGAACGTTTTGACATTGAAACCAGCTCACATGAAGTAAGAGGATCGGGGAAAGCACGGTAGTGCACTATACCCACTACAAAACTGAATCAGGGGGAACTGCTGCGCTGTAAGTGGGCCGGATCTTGCCGGCGCTGAGCACCGACAGTTCTAAAAGGCAGGTGCTGAGACTGGTCCCTATCTGGCTCTCCATTTTAGCCCTCACCCTCAGGGGAAACAATTCTCAAATCTGCAGCAGTGCCGCTGCACATCACAGATTCATTTTAGTTCTTTCACAATCTCACCATTTCAGAACTAAAGTATTTTCAATATGCTTACTATGTAGCCATGGTTGTTGCTTATTTATGGTATGTAACGAACAACCATTGACAAAACCAATAGTACTGGCTTGTTGTAAGTGTAGTGTTACTTGCTGTATTATCTATCTGGATGTAATGACAAAAGTAGCAAAATGCCAGTCAGGCAGGACATTAGTTATTGGCATTGTAACCGACAATACCATTTATTTATGTGTTAATTATCAAAACAGATAAATAAAAGGTATTGTCATTTACAATGCCAATAGCTTAAATGCGAGACCTATTGCATTGCAAATGCTTGTTTAATAAGACATTTACTAATGATTTTAGTTTCCTGTTGGTGGAAGTTCACAGTCAGAAGCTCCTGTAACCATGTTATGAATTACTTTTTGTGAACTAATTGTCACTTTGAACTAAGATGAGGTTATTTTGAGGTTTCAAGGGTACTCCATTTCAGACACTATTCTTCAAACTAATGATTAAAGTGGAGATCCACAATTTCTTTTACCCAATCTACTCTTTACCCTCCCCTGACCTCGGGGAATTTAGTTTGAAACATTGGGCCTGATTTAGAAAGGTAAACGTATACATTTGTGTAGGTTTACGCCTTAAGTATTCTCAAAATTGCATACTAATAGTAAGTTTACAAGTACGGCTACTCTGCAGTTGGGTTGGAAAACTCTGCACATAAAAAGACAGGACAAGCCTATCTTTTTATGTTCGGCGCTCTCCGCCCCCAGTGGCACAGTTTCTGCACTCGAAAATATTAAAATGCAATTTTGTGAATACTGAAAAAGCATAAACGTACACAATAGTTGAAGTTTACCTTTGTGAATCAGGAGCGCAGTCTTTTTTTATATAATTACCATGGATTCATTTTTTTTTTTTTTTAAATCTTTTTATTAAAAGAAACAAATCAAACAAAATCACAGACATCAACACAAATACAAAAGTGCAGTAATGAAAATATACAATAAGGATGAAATCAAATGTGGTCAACAAGAAATCATAAACAGCACTAAGGGGCCCATTGTACTGGAGCTTGAAGCCAGGGTTCCCATTGAGGGCTGATTTCAAGGAACAAAGGCCTACAGTGATTCGCTGTCAAAAGCGAACTGAGAGCTATCACTAAAGGGGGTGCACAGCCAACCTCAACTTTCATTCCAGGGGGTCCAAATTGTTGTCCACTTGCCAGGGAAACCTCTGCTTTCATACACCGCTCTCTCAGCCTGCATACACCAGTCCATATCGGATTACCAATCCGAGCATTTCAATTCAGCTCCCCCCTTCCAAGTTCCCTCGATGTTACGTTTAGCAACCATACATCCCAGGGAGACCCACAGTCGCTCCGGCCTAGTCAGGTCAGTAGCATCCCAAATATTCAAGAGACATAGTCTCGGAGTAGCCTCAACATCCTTACAGCAAAACAGGGATAAAGCAGAGGTGATCTCCCCCTAATACCTCTGAAGAGTTGGACATTCCCACCATTGATGCAAATAAGTGCCTACCTGGCCACAGCCACGCGGACATGCTGGAGAGTTCAGAAGACCCGTTTTAACCAAGACGGAGCTCGTGTAGTAGGCCCTATGCAGTCACTTTAGTTGACATAATTTGAACCTGGACCGAATTGCTACCTCTCGAGGCAAAGCGAGGGCCTCCCTCCATTCCTCATCGTCAATTTCACCCACATTTGCGCGCCATTTTATGCCGACTTTGTCAAGAAGGTCAGGTGAATTATTAAGTATTTCCCGGTAGGTTAGAGAGATAGCCTTATCTGGAAGGTAGTCATCCAAGTGCCTGTCCTCCAAAGGGGAGGACACCGGTAGTTCATCCCCCCGGGGAAAGCGCCTTAGACAGTGCGCTCCGCACCTGAAGATTGCGGAAAGCTTAATTTTCATGCAAGTGAAATTTCTGCTGCAGGTAACTAAATGGCACTATTCCACCCCCAACCCACAGGTCGCCCAACTTAAGACAGTCCAATCAAGTCCCACTTGTCAAATCCGGGATGACGCCAAAGCAGACTCAAGCGACAGAAATCGAACAATGGTGTTGCTTGCCCTGTCGCAGCCGAGGGCTGAATTCGCCGCGTGCCAGATCGAGACAGTTGTGGAGGTCGGAGTAAATTTGGGTTCCAGTTTTGATCCTCCATACAGTGCCCTTAAGTAAGTGCCAGGCAACATATTGTGCCTGTCCATTCTATATGTAGGGTCGGTAATGGGACGATGCATCCAATGATTGAGAACAATAAGTTGTGAGGCCCAATAATATGATCGGATGGCCGGCAGCGCTATGCCGCCATCATACCAGCTCTTGGCTAGTTTGGCAAGTGCAATTCGGGGTGGTCCATCGCTCCACAACAGGCTACAAACTTCAGAGTCAAAGGAGGTAAAATATTGAGGTGGGGCTGGGTGTGGCGTGTTCTGCAGCGCATACAGAAAGCGGGGGAGCGCCATCATTTTATAAAGGGCTGCCCTCCCCAAGAGCGTAAGAGGAAGAGTCTTCCAATGTTGTACATCCACTTTGCGGCGCTGAAGGGGGGGCAGCAAATTATGTTGATAGAAAATCGCAGTATCTGTCGTAAGATATATACCCAGGTAATGAAAGCCGTCCGTCACAATTTTGGCTCCACAACCCGATGGGAGCAGGGGGAGTGCCTGCTATGGATATATCAGTGACTTATCCCAGTTAATGGTATAGCTGGAATATTTTTGAAAAAGAGTAAATATATGGAGTACATTATTAATCGAAAATCTGGGCCTGGCCAAATAAAGCAGAATGTCATCAGTGTAGAGGAACACTTTGTCCATCCACTCCGGTGACCAATTAAGCCCCCGAATCATAGAGTCTTCCCTGAGCCATATAGTGAGAGGTTCAAGGGCTAGGGCAAATAACAAAGGGGATAATGGGCACCCCTATCTCGTGCCCCGCCCCAACTCAAAGACTGCCGACCTACTCCCGTTCACCGCAATTCTCGCCAGAGGTTTCGAGTAAAGGAGACGCATCCAAGACAGAAACCGATCTACAAAACGGTACCTCTCTAACGTAGCGAAGAGAAACGGCCATTCAATCATATTAAACGCCATTTTGGCGTCCAAGGACATAATAACCGAGTCCTCCTGTATGGTGGTAGCTCACCCAAACACCCCGAACAAATGGTGCAGATTAAGTGCTGTATTTTTGGTTGGCATAAAGCCATTTTGATCCGGGTGGATCAATTTATGAAGCAGGGGTGATATGCGAAGAGCTAGGATCTTGGCCAAAATTTTAACCTCAGGGTCAAGAAGAGAGATGGGCCGATCGGAAGAGCAGCGATCAGGAGGCTTTCCGTGTTTATGGATCACAACTATACTGGCCAACCGCAGTGTAGCCGGGAGAACACCCTCTTGTACACTCGCATTGTACATACGCAGTAAGTAAGGGGAGATGAGTGAAGCCACATTTTTATATAATTCAATAGGGAGTCCACTGGGGCCCACGGCTTTCCCGGACTGTACGGAGGAGTTAGCCTTGGAGATTTCTTCCACCGTTGGTACCCCATCAAGAGCTGCGATCTGCTGGGAATCCAGGCGCTCCACCGAGGCAAGCAACTCAGCAGCTTCCTCCCGAGTGGAAGTATACACGGGGGAATAAATCTGGTGAAAATGAGCGGCAAAGGCGCCTGCAATACCAATTCTATCATGATGTCGAACGGCACCGTCATCTACAATTTCCGCCACCCATCTGTTAGCCAGATCCCTCCTGTCAAGCCAGGCCAACAACTTGCTGGCTTTATCTCCAATGTCATAGATCCTGTGTTGAGAGGCCCTATAGTAAGCCTTAGCCGCTTTGTCCACAATATCCCTTTATTCCTTTTGTTTAAGAGCCAACTTATGCGAGATCTCTGGTACCGTCTCAGAAACCAGGTCACGCTCAAGGGTCATAATCTCTTCTTCAATAGTCTTAAGTTGGCGACGCTTTTCTTTCTTGTGTCCCGCTACAGCCGCCACCCCACACCCCCATAGTACGGTTTAAAAGCTTCCCACAATATCACATCAGATTGGACCGAGCTGTCATTTTCGGCAAAATATTGTTTGGTGACCTCTGTCAATCTGGTACGTATTTCTGGAATTTTGAGATACCAGGGATTAAGGACATGTCACGATGACTGGCAGGGGGTGTGCCGCCATAACAAGCGACAATCTGAGAATGATCGGAGATACCCCTAGGAAGGAAGGACAATTTATCGAACCCGGGGAGCTGATCAGCCTTACAGAAGAAATAATCAATTACGGGACAGACTACCATGCACGCCAGAATGAAAGGTATATTGCTTCTCAGCAGGATTACAGACTCGCCAAACGTCTATGATACCAAGAGCTCTCAGAAAATCAAACAATATCCTCCCAGATGAATCACTCAGTCGGGGGCAGACGATCCAATGACCCATCCAAAGCTGCGTTACAGTCACCACCCAAAAGCATATCACCATCAGGCAATCTCAACAGATGCGTACCCAAGTCATTCAAGGTGGTGGGGTGTAGTTTAGGGGGGATATACAAGGATGTAACATTGAGAGACCTCCCCTCCCATTTCCCCGAGACTAAAACAAACTGGCCAAAAGGGTCATGCACAATTTTCTGAATTTGAAAAGGGAGGGCACCCCCCCTAGAACCACAAGTGTAACCTGCATGGGCTATGAGTTTATATCCCCACAGTAAGTAGGGCCTGTATATGAGTCTCTTGAAGCAGTACCAGGTCAGGAGACCATCACTTAAGGTATTGCAGCACTATGCCCCTCTTGATCCGATCACCCAGACCATTAACGTTCCAGGAGAGAATTTTGAGATGGCCCTATGACGGACCAGCTTGATCAACCCCACTCATCCTTTAAGATACAACAGGGCACCTGACGCACCTAGACCAGAGGGATGTAGCAAACCTCACGGAAATTCCCCACAGCAGAAACCCTAGCGAATCTGATAAGCAATTCGATACAACATAACCAATGATTGTCAGTACTGTCATAAAAATGCCCAGACAATTTAGATTATTAAGAACAACCACTTGAAAAGGGCTGCAAGAAAGAAAAGGGAAAACAACTAAAAACACACCAACAAAGCCTCAGGAACCCCTAAACACTACCCCCCCCCCCCCATGCAATGTGGACTTAAAACTGCCCACCCCCCAAAATTGCAGAGTGCCTGTATACAAAAACAGATAGACTAAATATAGGGGAACCCTACTCAGCCTAGACATCCCAAGAACTTAGACCATTAATTACCAATTCCCCCCTTCAAAACCCACAGACCATCCCAATATTAAACATCATAAAGAGCTTCATACAATAATTGACCAGAGCATATCAAAATACCCAGACTGTTCCACCCCCCCACACACAGCCCCCCCAGCCATCTCGAGATGTGCAGAAATGCCCCAAAAACGAAACAGAGCAGCTAGCACGGCATTAGACTCCCTGCAACACTTAAGTCTGTTACCAGCCCATACCAGTCGGGAGCTGCCCAATAAGTCCTCTCTATTTCCTGGTGACTCATCCCAGCTGCGTCGCCCCAATCTGCAGACACCGAGGCACTGTGACTTCCGATGCAACCTTGTTCGTCCTACTCTTCCTCCGTTCGAGGTTTGCCAGATGGGGAAGAGCGCCTCTGCGCATCCTCTGAACACCACCTCTCCAACCAGTCCCAAGTATCTTCAGGAGTTTGAAAGAACCATGTTTTCCATCGGCTTGCACCCGGAGTTTGTCAGGGAAGAGCATGGCATATTTCAAGTTGTGACTTCTGAGTGCGCGCTTTACCTTCAAAAAGAACCTGCATTGCAGTTGCACCTTGTAGGTGAAGTCCGGGAAAACGGTGATGGTAGAATTTTCATACTTGAGCAGTGGACCCCCTCACGCAGTCTGCAGGATCGCATCCCTGTCACAGAAATTAAAGATTCTAGCGAGGATAGGGCGTGGCAGAGCTCCTGGCTTAGGGGAACCCCACGGAACTCTATGAGCATGTTCCACCGGAAACAATTGCGAGAGGGAACAAGGCTGCAAATGCTTCTGAATGAGGTCTTCTACTAACAGATCCGCCGCCTGCCCCTCCGTCTTCTCCGGCACCCTCAGAATTTGCACGTTGTTCCTGCGCGCTCGTCCTTCATAATCCTCAAGCTTTGTCGCTAGATCCGAAGTCTGCGCTTGAAGGCGATTGACCGTAATTTCTAACGCCTTATTACATTGCTGGAGGGTGGATTTGGAATCTTCATTCGCCCTAACCCTGTCCCCCATATTTCTCAAGTCAGCACGGATCAGGGTCATCTCCGTGGTCACAGTGTCAATTTTCACCTCCAGCGTCGCGCGAACTCCCTGAATTGCTGCCATTACATCAACCAGAGTTAGGGCCTCATCTTCTGAGTGGTGCATTGAGTCAGGCGAGCCTTTATGCCCCTCCATCCCTTCTGACCTGGTACGAGCATACTGTGCCAGTCTTGCAGCAGGAGGTTGTTTGGGTACCCTGGCAGTGGCCATCGCAGCAGTGTACTATGGCACTGTGGGTTCAAACACGGGGGGCCCCAGCCAGACAAAGAGGACAGTGGAGAGATAAAGTGGCAGGGCAGAACCAGTCACTGAGCGTACCACGATGAGCTCTGCAATCTGAGAAAGATCAACATCACCAATGCGCCCCAGTAGCAATCCAGGGAGCCCAGGCCAGTGCCCCGCTCGATAGGGGCCACAGTCAACAGGTACAAAGAGAGCCAGCAGAAGCAGTATGTAGAGAGGGCGAGGCGGGGGGGAGCCCCGATACCACAACAAGCCCCAATGTTACTCCTGACCCCTGCTGCACCGTCGCCTTGAAGTCATATCCTGGGGTGCCCTGCAGATCGTTACCCCGCCGGAGCCTCACATCACCGGGACCCAGCCGGCTCAGTCCGTTGCGATCGGGAGTGGAATCGGAATGCAGATCCCAACTCCCTCGTCAGAATCACCAAAATGCCGCTGGGTGAGGTGGGAACTCAGACCAACACTCACCTCCACATGAGCCCGCAACAATGGTAACACCTGAGTCCAAAGGGGCCCCTAATATTGGGAGCCCTCACTGGCAACTGTCGCAAGCTCCGAGGGCCGGGGGCTCCCATCAGCAATCAATCAGGGCACCAGTCAGCAAGGCGGGGACCCGGAGAGCCACCGCAGCACTGCAACGATGAAGCCAGAGGAGAGGACAGTGGCGGTGCGTCCATTGGGGCGCAGGGGCGGAGCCCCACTTACCGCGAACGAACGCACGCAGAGTCGCAGACTGAGACCAGCAATGCAATAATATATTATTATTGCAAGGCAATGAATGCGAGCGTCGGACAATGAAGGGGGTGGGGCCAGGGGGCGAGGCGAGCACTGACAGTGACACAGTGAGTTGATTGACAGCGGCAGCGGGCGGCTCGCAATTTATCTGCGCATGCTCGAGTTTGTCTCACGACAAGCACGAGCATGCGCATTCGCCGCACTGTAGCCATGTGTACTACTAAGTGAGAGGAGGGGGTCGAGAGGCTGAGGGTTGCCTCTGCAGCAGCCCCTCCGGGCGAGCCCTATCCGTGCTCTTTCGCCAATCCAGGGCAGGCGCTGCTAATGCAGCGTCTCTGGATTGGCTGAGAGAGCCTGAGACTGTCTCGGCAGCCTAGGAGTAACTGGATTGGGTGCCGCGCAACTATGGCCAATCACTGTGGCTTAGTCTGAACACAGTGACAGTGATTGGCCATGAGGTGCGCTGCGCACTCAATGCATCAATCTGTCACGTCATCATGCACGCGGTGGTGCCACTGCCTCTGCGTACACACCTCGTGGGTTGACTCCGACCGACCGACTCGTCGTGGTGGTGGTGGTGACAATTTTTTCTGTTGTGTAGTACTACACTGCAGTGCTGAGTCTCTACTGTTGTCCCCCTGGGCCCTGACTTGGTGAGTACTGTCGTTTTCGATGTGGTTTCCCCAGCATTTGTAATGCGATGGTGTTTTACTTTACTTCAGCTACCAATGGGACTTTTCTGGTCAATGTAAGGCCCCAGGGGCGCTGCACAGGGACCCTGTCTTTTGGGGGAGGCTGTGATCGGTGTCCAAGGAGTCTGAGGAGTGCCTACACTGTCTGCATCCTCTCCGGATCAGACTAGTACTAGTGTCTCTACTGTTCCCCCAGAAGCAGAGGTGTAAACTGTAACCAGACCTCAGCCAGCGGCTCGCGCCTTCCACGTACTGAATAATTAATGCGCGGTTAATTGAGGCTTTTAGCGGCTGTGAAACCGGATGAGAGCCGGCCGCATGCCTGGATGTGACGATCCTGGGGCGACAAGCGAGCCGTGCCTCTTCTACGGGAAAGGAGGGTGGGGGCAGCGGTAGACGTAGGATAAGGTCAGAGCGTGTACTTGGGGCGGGGAAGGCTGCGGTCAGGAGTGGGTGACTGACTGCAGGACTGCCACAGAGGGAGGGAGTCCTAGGGGATGTATTCAGAGTGCGCTGGAATCTGCCGCCACCTGGGATATGCAGTACCTACTGACACCCTCAAATACAGAATACTATTACCAAGAAATATTGTCACACTTTGTAAATGTTCTTCGCCATCATCCCTTGTGTTCTGGGCTGCGCGAGCCCACCTCCACGAGCCCCCGTCTCACCAGCCCTCTACACTCCTGCTGCTCACGCGTGGTTCACCCCACGCTCCCCAAAAGTCAGTTACAACAACTGTGATTGAGAGTCTCTTGATTTTCAAATATTGCCTCGCGTAGGACCACCAGCCCTGGCTGACTTTCAAGTCATGTCTTGAAATATTAACGGCCTCTTTGACCACATCAAACTCATGGCAGTCCCTAGCTTTGCCAAATGATTCACACCAGAAGTACTGCTAATGTAGGGCACCCACCTACTAGTCTCCAACTGCCACTTCCTACATAGATTTGGCTATGACCAGGTCTTTCACACTGGTTTCACTAGGGGATCTAGGGGGGTTGTACATACCCCTTCACAAACATGTCCGGCTCGTGGGGATGTGAACCTTCCAGGAGTCACATGGTGACTATGTGGGAATTGAGGGATCGGTAGAGGGGAAACATGATAATATCCTATGCATCTACATACCACCCCAACTGGACACAGAAGCACTCACTGTATTACCACCACGATCCTAGGGTGTTATGTTTTCCTGTGCAGGACTTAAAAGGTGGCACTTTCTTCAGTTGGGAGAGGATGTGGTCCGTCAACTAGACTGCCGACTTTGGTGCTGGAAACCTCGGGGTCGCGTCCTGTGATTCTGGGCAAATCACTTAATCTCCCCATGCCTGAATGTGCAATGTAAATAGGTGCTAATTATGTAAAGCGCTCCAATACCTTCGGGTCGAGTTTGCGCTATATAAATATGCAAAAAATAAAATTAACGTGAGCCTTTAGAACTGCAGAAAATGATGCATTAAGTGTTTGAGAGTGTGTCAAGTCTGTTAAAAGCGACAGAGTCGCATCATTTCTGTGGTCCAATCTAGAAATAACTTTAGCCAAGGCCCAGTGTGAAGCGCCCAAGTAAGTATCAGCAGCGCAGGCTTCAGTGCTCAATGGATGGGGGTGGCTCGGCTGTGGTGTTGGATGTGGTGGAGTTTTATTCTGTATTGTGCTTTGCTGAGTTTATGAAACTTTTTTGTCCTTTTCTGCTGACTGTAAGATTTTTACTCTGCTGTTTGTCATAAAACCTGCTGCAGGATCGGACATTTGATTGAAACGTACATGCCACCATTTCAGAAGAGCAAAGTGGGAGATTGTAAAAAAAAAAAATCGGGAGAATGGGGCCTTGAATCGAGTTACTGTCATGTGTGGGCTTTGTAAGTGTGCTGCAGCAGGATCGGACATTTGAAACGCAAATTCACGTGTTTTTTTATCACCTTTCAGTGCCTTGTCTTTGCTGGCTTTAATTCATAAACTTAATATGGAAAAGTCACTTGGAGAGACAGTGGCTTTACTTAAAATTGTCATAACCACTCCTATGACAACAGTCGAGGCAGAACGATGTTTTTCAGCCTTAAAGAGGATTAAGACATTCCTGAGAAACACCATGCTTGAGGAAAGACTCAATGCTTTGGCAATGCTCTCTGTAGAGAGCAAGCTAGTTCAGAAAATCCCGGACTTTAACACAAAAGTTATTGAAAAGTTTGCTGCTCTTAGAGAGAGACGTGCTGATTTCATTTACAAAAAGTAAACAATTTTGAATGCTGCTACTTTGCAACCAGTTTATTTGTTAAATAAAAAACATCTGTGAGTGAGGTACTCAGAAATGCATTGTATCTCGAAGTCTGTTATGAAGCTCTGTGGTTGTACACTGAATAAGCAGCTACCTATGTTATATGACATCTCTTTATTAATGTTATACCTGCACTTTCACAATTGCTTTATTAACCTTCCTGCTTTCTCAAATTTGCTTGAAAATGCACCATTTTTCTTCTCTTTTTTCAAAATTTTCTCGGGGGGAGAACCCCCCCGAACCCTCCTTATAGGGGTTCGGGCTCGCTCGCTGCGCTCGCTCGCAACAGTGAAGTATACCAATCATCTTACGCCCTACCACTTTAAAATGTCACCAGCCGCCCCTGGGAGAGGACATTGGTGCGGCTGTGGCAATCCTCCGCCGCCTCTCCCCGCAGCCCGCCGAGGAGAGCCGTGTGATGTCACAGCCTGAGCTCCGTCTCCGCAGCGGTACAACACGTCGGGATCAATATCTCCGGATCCCGTCCGACAATTCAGGTCCGGTGAGCGGCGGGCGATGCAGCTCGTCGAGGGGGTCGCTCTCGCAAGGCTAGGTCCTAAAGGCGGATAATTGAGACGGATAAGGGGGAAATCAAGCTACGGCGACGGCCGGAGCTCTACATAGGCACGGCCATCTTGGGTGTTGGCAAGCCACGCCCCCGCACTGATTCATTTTTTTATGCAAACAGTATTTAAAGTCACAACATGGCCTCTTCAATTAACAATGAGAATAATACAATAACAGGTATACACAATGATTTGAAAGCCTGGTAAGGTCAAGACAATACACAATAGAAGGCAGGAGGAACAAGCTTTTTAGGTCTCGCCTAGCAGTGCAGCGCATGCGCTGCTCGCTTTGTGAGGCATGCAGTATACACTATAGGTGAGGGAAGCCCCGCCCACTCCCCCACCCACTTTTTCATTGGCTTGTGGCTTTTTTCTTTCTAAATGCTGACGTCTGATTAGTTTAGAGGCTGCTAGTCCCGCCTTATGACGGCCATGTCTCTTTCCACGGCTATTGACCCCTTTACTGCATGTTTCCTGAGCACTACTTGCAGTCTATCGTCATTTGGGCTTCTTTTTAGTAGGATGGTAGTTAGTTTTGCGCTTTGTTTTAAGGGGGATTGGGCTTGTTCCTCTTGTGAAAGCTGCTGCTGCATGCATAAAAGGCACAAGCACTGGGCATCTGGTGATTTGTAAATTTAAAATATTCCTCACAGCGCCCGCTTTCACTTTTAAATATTGAGCGTGAGGGCAGCCTTTAGTTAAAAATACTAAGTCTGAGCCCGCCTTCATTTCTACATCTCAACGCGATGGCAGCCTTCGCTTATTCCACAATCACTTTTATTTCTAAGCATCACAGCCGCCTTCATTTTTAATTATTAAGCGCGACGCACTACTTCACTTTTAAATTGTTACAGCATCAGAGTCATTCTGCATATCAACTCACATTCCATTTAAACATGGCCGTGAGCTTTGCTGCCTCTAAATCACGCCCCCATTTGCAGCTCCCCTTGTTTGTGCGCATGCTTAATATCAAAAGCATGCGCACAAGGTTTGGTCATCCAGAGACTCCGGGTACAAACAAGTAAGACACACACTCCTTCCACAGAAGAGCAGCGTTAGTGCTGTGAAGTGCTTCTCGAGCTTCTTTGTGTTCATTTTTCGGTGTGACATTAGCCATTTGCATCTTTAGGTTCAAAGTCATAGGTACGGAAGCTCAGCTAGGGGATGCCAGTACTGTGATATAATTACAGCAGCACTGCTGTGAAGTAATGGCTATGGTGTGTCTTTTGCGTGCATTATAAATATAGCAGGATCACGATATAGTTTCAGCACGGTGCCCTTTCACGAGTGCCGCGCTGGTTTTGCTTTCCCTCTCATGTCTCTCTCTTCGCTCGCTCCTCCACCCAACTCTCTCTTCTGTGCCCCCCGCCCTCCAATCAATCATGGGGCTCTCTCAGGCTGTTACATGTGAATAATTCTCAAAGCTTGCTCTTTTTGTTTACGGCTGTCTTCTAACAGGAAGAACAAGCCTGTAATTAGAAAATAAAACACATAAAATGTTAGAAAATTATTGTCTGACACTTATTATTATACACTTATAATGATGAATGCAGTCAGGGTCGCCTAACATGCCCCTTCAGGGAGGTTTCTGGCACATTCCCTCAGCCCATGTACTGACAGAGTAATAAATGCCACAGAAGTGCAGCAGAGTTAGTGGCACAGGCAAGTTGTGAAGCCCTCCTTCTTGGGAATCCGTGGGTTTGATGAGAGATCAGGTCTCGGCTCCACCGATTTAATTCCTAGGCCATTCTTTTAGTGAGGAAGCGCTAAGTGGCGAGTCGGGTTGCAGCTGAGCACTCCCTCAGCTGCTAAATACCTTTAAAGCGCTGGTCTGGCTATACACAAAGCTGAGCACAGCACCAGCAGCGACAATGTACAATCACGGTATGCATTTAAACACCTCTCGTTTTGATACGAGTTCAGTGCGCGCAGGTGGACTACAGGCGCTACAATGCATGATAATGCATTTTAATGCGGTGATGCAGATCACCACATTAAAACACGTTATGTTAACGGTGATTCGTGGTACTTGGCAGGGATGGGTAAGGCGCACACACAATACATGCCGGCATACCCGATCATGCCGGGAGACTCCCGGTGAGAGGGACCAAGAGAGGCAATCTGGCCAGACAGCGCACACTAATTGATTACAGACACATGAGTGCAAAAGGCTGCTTTATTGAGACCAGTGCGCATCACATGTATACTTTAAAAAAACAAACCATGCAGCGGCATTCTACGAAGGACCAAGGACTCAGCGCGCAGCATCCGTGTAGTGCGAGTCCTTGGTCTCGAAATATAATGATGAGTGCAACAGTAGCCTAGAAGTGTGCTTAAATATCATAAGGATGGAGAGTGGGTAGTGAAGTAAAAGAGAAACGTTGGAAAAAATATATAGAGTTGCACATTGCGATAGAATATACAAGATGGTTGATATCCAAACTACATGAACTCAGTTGAGTATTTGGAGAAGCAATAATGATAATGGTACTGAAGAGAGAGGCGGCAGGAGAAAGATGGTGTAGATAACTCTTGAACCAAGTTGTGGCATTTAAGTGTTGTAAATTAGCTGCACCTGCCGCTGCTACGATACATAAATTGTGTTGATACCTATTAATCAAAATAGCAATATTACTTGAGGGATAAAATTGGCAGAGGTACAGCTATCTTTTGTGCAGCATGTGCAGTGGATCCAGGGCCTATTGAACCCTGACAACTATTGAACCCTGACAATGCCCCCTTTACTGCCCTAAATACCTTGTTATACTACTGGTCATTCACTTTACATATACCAATTAAGGAAAGCCCCTGTGAATCTTTCTACTGCTGCATTAACAAAGTGCCATGTGTTGGAGCATAGAGAAAACTGAATTTTTATTTAAAACACACACACACACACACACACACACACACACACACACACACACACACACACACACACACACACACACACACACACACACACACACACACACACACACACACACACACACACACACACACACACACACACACACACACACACACACACACACACACACACACACACACACACACACACACACACACACACATATACACACACACACATATATATATATATATATATATATCAGATTAGAAGAATCCAACCAAGCAAGGACAGCTTATGTATTAGCGTGCATCACTGTGAATGTGACAAGCCATAGCAGTGCAAGAGAAAAACTTGACACTGTCCTAGTCATAGTCATGTGCATCTTTAGACCCTGTCTTTACAAAACTGAACAACCTTACTATAGAGGAAACCATTCCTATTCCATGGTCGGACAACCATATAGTTCCCTTCTGGCTCAAAGTTCCTGAAACAACAATCAAACAATGCACCCACCTCCACAATAACCCAGGCATTAATGTTACATGGGGAGAGGATGTGGTCCGTCGGCTAAACTGCCGACTTTGGTGCTAGAAACCAGGGTTCGAGCCTCGAGGTCGCGTACACATCCTCTGATTCTGGGCAAAATCACTTAATCTCCCCGGGCCTGAATGTGTAATGTAAATACGGTGCTCATGTAAAGCATTTCAATACCTTCGTGTCACACAGTTTGGCGCTTACTTTCCCTCCATGTTAAAGAACAGTAGATGTTTCAGGACTCAGGCTAATGTGCTGCATAGCTACAGACATACAAGGTCCCAAAGGCGAGACCGATTGCATTGCAAATGCTTGTTTATTAATGCTTTTGGTTTTGCCAATGTCAGATGCTTTTAAAATGCACTAGTATTAGAAAACAAACCATTAGCGGCGACTAGCAATCAGGAAAGTCTATTCATTATGCTTTCACGATGGCCTCACATGTTACATAATGCTGTGCTTCAAGATAGCCCGGCCACCATGATGTGCCACACTATTGGCTGCCATCATGAAAGTATGAAAACATAATTTCATAGTGGCCATCACGTTGCTTCGCACAATGTAGCAGCAGTCTTGAAATTATGAAAGTGTTATTTCTACACTTTCAAGATGGCCACCACGTTATGTCAAGTACCTCTCTGGCCTCATCAACGAGGATACCTGTGGGGTGCTCAAGTTCTTCCTTGAGCGAGGGAGAGGGAACACAGAGATGGGGGACGGAGTCAGAGGAGATCAGAAACAGAGCACAGTGGTAGAGGCGGAGACACAGGAGAGATACAGAGTGGTAGAGGGTTTGAAAGTGAGGGAAAGAGTGCAGGCACACTTAATGTGCACACAGTACCACAGTAAAAAGCAGGGCATGCACTTCAATAAATGCTTAATGAGAAATGAAATGAAATGAGAAGAACAGTTCAAGGACGCCAGCAAAAGAATACAGCCCAGCCAATTAATGTAATTTTTTCGTACTTTTATATAGCACAAACTCGACCCGAAGGTACTAGAGCGCTTACATGAAAACAGTTACGTTACACAAGGACACATTCATTTTTTGTAGGCATGGGGATATTAAGTGATTTGCCCAAAATCACATGATGTTGAGCCGATGCCAGGACTCGAACCTGGTTTCTCAGTTCCAAAGTCGTCAGCTTTGGTTGTTACACAACATCCTCAATAGTCAAGAAAAAACAGAAATTCTCAAGGGTGGGTAACCGCAAGAATAGGATGGAAAGCCATCAAATAAATAAGAGGGCACTGAAATGGACAAGAAAGCCATCCGATCATGATCAACTGGCTTAGCCAAAGCCGACTCTATTTAATACTGTAAGCAATGCTGTATGCGTCTGGTAGCTGAAGCTGTCGGTAGTGAGACCACAAAGAAAGAGAGAGAGAGAGAGAGAAAGAAAAAGTCAAAGCAGAATCTATGTAATTGTTGTTATGGCTTATTGAACCTGCTCCAGATATCTAAACACAAATTCAGTTAATTGTTATAGGAGCACAGTGCTCATATCTGGATAAGGTTATCCATCATGTATGTTGAAATTCTAGGAATGTTTGTGCTGTTTCAGTTTCTTAAAGTAATCTTGTTCACCTCCACCAAGGCTCTAGAGCATTGGTTTTTAACCTTTTGGCTTCTGTGGACCTCTACTTAATCATTATTGGAATCTGGGGACCCAAACCTAAGCAATTTAGAGGATTTTAAGGTCATAACAATACACAAAATTACAGAAGAATCAGTCATCAAACAAATACACAAATGGTTAAATATGTCATTGAATTCATAAACAAATATAAACAAATTACAGTTTTAATGGTAAGGCTGGAGATTTTCCAAATTCAATTGAGGCCACCCATTGTCCATACTTTATTCTTTTTGTTGTTCTTGCATTGGTCCCACAAATCAACTTGAGGACAGCAACTAATCTTCAGCCTTCAATTTCAAATACCTTCATATTTACAAAAAGTTTTAAAATGTTCAATTTTACATTTTCTTTATTTATATACACTTTAATAGTCTGTTAATATTATGTTACTTTCCAAGTAGTCACAGCCCCCCTGAGTAGAAATCACGGATTCCCTGGAGTCCCCAGACCACATATTAAGAACCGCTGCTTTAGAGAGCCATCTTTTGTTTTATTAATGGCAAATACAGATTAGGGGAGCATTTACGTTTAACTAAGCACAAATTATTTTTTATCATTAACATTGGATCTGATAGATGAGAATTTATACCTTGCCATAACATATACCCAGGATTACCATCCACAGCTCCACTTGGACAGCAATTTTTCAGAAACAGGTAAGTTCTATTTCTTCATTTATACCGATGTTCAATAATTCCTTAATATTAATTTCTGTTGTGTTAGCAGTTGATTGAGATCTAATTTCATAACTGCTGACAAAGTTCAACTTTTCTTCGAGAAAGTCTCCAACAAAACATTTATTAACACATGTTTCACAATAATTATTTTCTGCATTTCAACCTGCACCCAATTTGACTGTACTGATCGTTGACTGTGGAACATCGATAAGTCAAAAAAGATCTAAACTAATCTTGTGAGACAATAACCATTGTTTCTTGCTACCTTGACAGCAGGATTGAGCAATCTACGGTGTCAAATGCTACTGAAAAATCAAGTAATACTACTATCACTGGCTGCCCCATCTACAGACTGGCAAATATTATCTGTGAGAGGTCTGTGTGCAGTGTCTGAAACCTGATGGGAAAGTTACTTACCTTTGGTAATGCCTTATCTGGTAGAGACATGATGTAACCATAGATTCCTTACCTTTGAATTTCCCAGGCATTAGGGTGGATCCAGAAGATTTTTCTTTGAGGAATACCCATGCGTGCCGGTAGGTGGTGTCAGTCGTCTCCGCGTAACATTGTTGGCGTAGTCCGCGCTGTTGTGACGTCCGCGTCTCTTATATAAGCTTCACCTTGGCATGCTGATGTCAGTTACTTTTCACAACTTTCCACAGCAGAAGCAGCAGAGCGATGAAGTGCACTAACATTGGTGTGTTTTGAACAACTGGGGCCCTGAAAGGGAGCTGTCCTGACCCTAGAAACCTATCCGCAGTGTGGGGAGAATGGGTGGGTCGGTGAGGAATCTGTGTCTAGATCATGTCTCTACCAGACAAGGAGTTACAGAAGTTAGGTAACTTGTCCATCTGATAGAGACATCTAGTTGTGGATTCCTTACCTTTGAATAGATACCAAGCAATACCATCCCCAGCGGAGGGACTGCGGACTAGTTCAGACCAGGAGGTCCAGCAGGACAAAGTGGCCAAAAAGGCCGTCCCAGCGGACTTGATTAGTCTAGGCAGTAGTGCTTGGTAAATGTCTGCAAGGATGCCCACGTTGCTGCCTGACGAATGTTGTGGACTGTAACTCCGCGTTGCAACGCCATGGTAGCAGCCTTCACTCTGGTGGAATGAGCCCTCAAGCCTTTTTGCACTGCACAACCTATCTTTGTTACAATGTGCCCCACGAAGAGTTGGTTGTCCCCCTGGAACTCTTTAGTACAGTCAAGGTAGAACAACAACACTCTTTATGGGTCCAGAGGATGGAGTCACGCCTCATCTTTAGAGGGGTGTGGAGGAGCGTAGAAAGGGGGCAAGGTGACAGATTGGTGTTCCCACTTTCGTTAAGAAAGAGACTCTTTTGCTTATGGAAGGAAGATGCTTAGGTAAGGAACCTTGAATGACAGAGCCTGCAATTCGCTCACCCTCCCGGCAGATGTAATCTCCACTAAAAAGGCTGTTAGGAAGCAGCCGGAGGGGGCAATTGTGCAGAGATTCAAATGGGGAGCACATTAGAAAGGTGAGAACCAAATTAGGATCCCACTGAGGAATAATGATAGAAGAAGGTGGAAACATATGTACAAGTCTTTGAGGAATCTATTTACAATGGGAGATTTGAATAATGAGAGTTGGTCTGGAAGGCAGACGGGGCCTAAAGGTACCATGTGAGAGTGCCCAGGGCAGCGACCTGCATGGCAAGAGTCAACATAAATGAGCAAAATGTGAGAAAGTGAAACAGAAAGAGGATCAATAGACCTTTCTGTACAATAGCAGGCGTACACAGTCTTACTAGAGGGATGCCTGGATGCCAAAATACCATTTACAGACTTCGGGCGAAAAATCAAATGCTATTAACTGCCACCAATCAATCTCCACGCAAGAAGGCGTAGAGTTGACAGGTTCCGGTGGAGGACCCTCCCCTGCTGCTGTGACAGAAGATCCTCCCAAAGGGGCAGAATCTATTCTCAGCTGGAGAAACTCGGGATACCCGACTGTGTGCCCACTCCAGAGCCACAAGAATGACTTGGGCCTGTTTGCGCCTGATCTTCTGGAGTACTCTGGACAGGAGTGGCATGGGGGAATGGCATATGGGAGGACTGCGCTCCACTCGAGAAGAAAAGCGTCTTCAAGCAAGAGCCTCCTTGGAAACTCATGCACGCAAAAATGCTGACATTGCATGGTCTAAACAGAGGTGAACAAATCTAACCAAGGCTAGCCCCACTGTTGAAAGAGACCTTACACCACCTCCTGATGGAGACGCCATTTGTGACCCGCTAGGCATCGATGACAGGGGTTGTCCGCCCTGGCGTTCAGAGAACCTGCCAGGTGTTGAACCATCAGGGATATGCCCTGCGGTTTCAGCCACATCCAGAGACACAGGGCCTTTTGACAAAGGGTCCACGGCCCCATCTCTACCTGTTTGTTGCAGTACCAAATGGCGGTGGTGTTGTCCATTAACACTTGAACCATCTTTCCCTTGACTGAAGGAAGAAAGGCGTTCAATGCCAAGCAAATCACTCGGAGCTCCAGCAAGTTGATGTGGAGTCTGGATTCCGCCAGAGACCAGAGTCCTCTGATCTCCACTTCCCCCATTTGGCCGCCCCATCCACAGAAGTGATGCATCTGCCATGACAGTGTGGTCTGGTTAGGGAAGCGTTAGGGGTCTGCCTTTGACCCAATAGCAGTCAATTAGCCACCACTGTAGGTCATGCGCATTTCTCACCGAAATCTGGACTACGTCAGAGAGATTCCTCTAATGTTGCACCCACTGGAACTTCAAGTCCCACTGCAGAGCCTGCATATGCCATCTGGCATGTGTCACTTGCAGGATAGAGGAAGCCATGAGGCCCAGCAGCCTCAGGGTAATTCTCACCAAAATCCAGGAGCAAGGCTGAAACATCGGTATCATAACCTGAATATCTTGGACACGCCGTTTGGGAGGATAGGCCAGAAACTGCACTGTGTCCAGCACAGCTCAGATGAAAGGGAGCGTGGGAGTCAGGTGTAACTTCGGCAGGTTGATAGTGAACCCCAGCTTAAGCAGGAGGTTTGCCGTAGCCTGCAGGTGGGAGACAACAGCCTGGGGTGAGCTCGCCATCAACAGCCTGTAGTTGAGATAGGGGAAGACTGGCACCACAGATCTGCGCAGATGAGCTGCGGCCACCACCTTGGTGAACACCCAAGGGGCACTAGTAAGGCCAAAGGGAGCACAGTGAACTGAAAGTGCTCATGGCCTACTGTAAACTGCAGGTAGCGCGATGAGCAGGCAGGACGGAAATGTGAAAATAGGCGTCCTGCAAGTCCAACATTACCATCCAGTCTCCTGGGTCCAGGGCAGACAAGACGTGAGCTAGAATGAGCATCTTGAACTTTTATCTTTTTGGAGGACATAGTTGAGGTCTCACAGATCTAGAATAGGGTGCAGGCTTTTCCCTCTTCGGGACCAGAAAGTAGTGGGACTAACAACCATGGCAAGCTTCTAGTGCCGGAACCGTCTTTACAGTTCCCTTGGCCAAGAGAGTAATGACTTCCTCCTGAAGCAGTCAGGTAATACTCCATCAGATGGTCGTAAGTTAGAGGCATGCAGGGAGGGATAGTCTCGAAGGGGAGGAGTTAGTCCCCTTGGACTATCTGGAGGTCCCACCTGTCCGAGGTGATGTTTTCCCATTGGTGGAGGTGATGGCTGATCCTGCCACCAACTGTCTACCCATGATCTTGAAGGGCCTGACTAGGAAGGTTTTGAGGCTGAGGTTGCAGGGGCGTGGTGGACTGACCCAACCTCTGGCCTCCTGACCCATGGGGACAGAATGAGCCACGCTCACGGTACGGTTGTGCAGAGGTGGTTGAACTTGCACAGTCTTGTGGCTGGGGTATGGCAGGCGCGGCTGAAAGCCCCTTCTGTAGCCACAAAAGGGGCGAAAGGCACACTGGAGACTAGTGGCCACTGAGAGTCCTAAAACATGCCCATAGCCCAGGAGTCCTTAAATCGCTCCAGCGCCATGACTGCCTTGTTTCCAAAGAGATGGGTACCAACAAAGCGTCCACAAAAGAGGCCTGGACATCCCCTGAAAAGTCGCAAGCTGCTCATCCAGGCATGGCGTGGAACAGCCAACGCCGATGAAATTATTCTGCCCAGCGAATGACGAACTTTGCAGCATCACTCATCTGATACTGCTTGGGATAGGATGGCCCAGGTCTTCTCCGGGACCTGTGGCAGCACTTGCGCAAGCGTTTCCCACAAAGTGTAGGAATAACCGCCCAATAAACATTCAGTATTCACCGACCACAATGCAGGGCTGGCAGAAGAATTTTTTTCTTATCCTATCTATCAAGCCTCTTAGATTCCCTTTTCGGGGTGTGGAAGGGAACGAGCCTTGGGTGGTAGATGCTTGGACCAACAATCTCTCTGGAGTAGGGTCGTTGGTGAGGAAAGTTGGGTCACCTGGTGCAGGGCGATATCGGCAGGCAATTGTCCTATTGACAGGAGCCCCTGTGCTGGGCTTGGACCAGGTTCCCAGTAGGACATCAGTTAAGGCCTCATTGAAAGGCACAAAAATGTTTTTGAAAATAAAGTCTATACAAGCAAATGCAAACATCAGCAGGAAAATGTGTACAGATGTACGTGGTAAAGGAAAGATACAGCCCCAGACTTACTTCAATAGCAGAATAAAAATCAGGGGAAGGGAAATAGATGAGAGCTTTGGTAGAATAGGGAAATATATTTAGACACTGCAGTAGAAATGAAGGCCACAGGCCCCCGTTGAAGGAACACGTGTTTAAGAAAATATGCTGATAAAGCTAAATAGAGGCACACGATACATGGGATGTTAGGCTTTAAAGAGCAGTAGACATGTAGGATTAGGGCATTGCTATGCTTCGAAGCCAGACAAGTCAAGGACACCGGTAGAACAATCCGCAGTGTAGAAATGAAGCAAACCACAGGTGTAGATAGGCTGAATTCTTTAGTCATGTTATCAGTTATTTTGGTAGAATAGTATTGCCTTTTTTGATTCTTATGCTGTGCTCAAACAAACTATCACTAAATATGCAAATATAAATATGTGACAGACACCTTTAAAAAGTATAAATGCAACTGCCTGCCGCACTGTAACTTGAAGTTGAGAGTCCAGTTCCACGGAGCCGACTGACATTCTGTGTGCTTAATACATTCTGTGCTTTATTGCTAATTGAAATAGTGTCATCTTTTTCATTCAGTAACAAAATGTTCTGAGGAGGAGACACCAGGCTGCAGGACCTCCATCAAGATACAAGTCTTGAATGCCACGGAAAAGAGCTAAAAGCTGAGGTCCTCAGCTGCCCTTTGCACCACCATCGAATCTGATGCTGCCTCCTCCATAGGTATGGTAGGGGGAGAAAGAAGGCCAGATTCTGGAGAGATATCCAGTCCAGTGGCCTCCCAAAATTCCTACTACAAGTCCATTTCTTGATAAGGCTAATCTTGTAAACGGTCCAGCAACCCCCTCAAAAACTTCCTCAATTCCTAGCCCTTCAGAATAGGAATGAGGAAGCAACATATACTCTAAAGGTTCTACCGGCACTAGCGTCGATCCGGCTCCAGGTCGTCGGGGATAAGAATGGCTACATGTCCTTGGTTAGAAGGGATCAACTGGTTTAATGTGCCATAAGGGGACATTTGACACGGAATACGAGGCTTTAGAATTTAAATCCCGTTAGATGAACCACAGAGGACACGGGACGCTGTTGCCACCTCTCTTTGGGAGCATTATTTTGGAGCCAGCAACACCTTGGTGGGATTCTAATCCCAGGGTGCATCACCAGCCTTTCCAAGCTCCCACTGGGCTGCAACAAACCCTGGTAGGACTGCAAGTCCAAGGGTGCCCTGCAAGCCCACATCGCTGTCACAGGTGCGAGGGAGGAGCCCAAACCGCACACACAAGCGATGATTCTCTTCCCGCGGCCCGGGACACGGGACGCTGTTGCCTACCTCTCTTTGGATGCATTATTTTGGTGCCAGCAACACCCTGGTGGGATTCTAATCCAAGGGTGCATCACCAGCCTTCCCACGCTAATGCTGGGCTGCAACAAACCCTGGTGGGACTGCGAGTCCCAGGGTGGCCTGCGAGCCCACATCGCGGGGGAGGAGTCCAGACCGCTCACAAAAGTGCTGCCTCTCTTCCCACGGCGTGGGGGGCGTCCTTGGCAGGAAGAGGCAGGGCAAGGCCACCCCCCTTGGATTCTTTAGCACTGCAACGCTGGTAAGACCTTTCTGGACCATCAAATTGAACTTTTTAACATTAAGTATTTCCCTCCTAACCGACCCACTTGATTGTATCTTGTTCCCCAGTTACAATTACAGTCTTTTGCCTAAGTCCTACTCAGCCCTACTTGCCTTACTCTAGGGGCGAGGCTGTATTTCTGCTTTGTTTGATCTAGAAATGGGTAACCGCGCTTGTGTAGCAAAACATCCGCAAGTGCCCATTCCTTCTCCTATGCCCCCAACCTCAATTTATAGGATGCTCCAGAGGGCTATAGGGGTGGCAACCTCTGAAATAGAGTTGACGGAGAGGCGCCTGTCTCTAAATCCAGATATTTTCTGTCCGGTGCCCGAGCCATCCACCTCCCAAGACGTAACCCCTGTATCTGCCTCTAGGCTAGTAGAGTCAATACCCAGGCCAACAGAGTCTCTTCTACCCTCACCCCAAGAACTACCACCGAAGCCAGCTACTCGTAAAGGTAGAACCACCACTAGTTTAGCTTAGAATGGGAAGCGCAAAACTGGAAACGGGGTAGGAGCTGAGAGAATGAAAAACATTGAGACAACACCTAGTGGAGATGAATTAGCTAGCACTGGGGGAGCGACAGAAAACTCCACTGACCCTCGGACAGATTCTGATTGTCCACCTTGGGTGAGAAACCTGATAGCGGATCTAGAGATCCAGTTGAGAGCTATTGTAAAGGAAGAGCTTGCTCATCTACTCAACCACATAGGTACAGGACATTAAATGGGACAGAAAAGGCACATTAACACCTCTGATAGTATTATCCAAGCCTCAGGGAGGAGGAAAGACTGTAGTTCTCAGACAGATAGTGTAGGCCAAACCTCCATAGGCAAGCATGGTCTCCCGAGGGTGGTACTCCCAAATGTGCCAATGGGAGTCATTAGGGCAGAGGATTATAGTTCAGAGACAGCTGAAACCACTTTGTCCCACTTAGAAAGGCCAGGCACCCAGCAGGCCCAAGCCCGAGGACTGTTACTGGCCCCAGGAGCCTTATTAATGCGAAAGGAGCCATAACCCCGTTTCCCATATGGAGGATCAAAACAAAAGCAGGACTACCCGAATAGAGCCCTGGGCAGGTAGGAAAGGGGTGGACCCTGTGGAGGTTGTTGAGAGAGGATATGGAGTAGTGACTCTCCCGACTATATATCTACCCCCAGCCTCACTTCCATATGTCATTATACTTGACAGGAGTACCTGAGATTAAAGATGGCCAGAAGGAAATGCAGCCGGACCTAAGGAAAAAATGCCTTTTTTGGTTGGCAAAGTACATGCAGTTTTCCTTTGACAGGGCAGGAGAGAATTTAATGGTTCGTAGAGTTGGCTGGGTGGGTAAGAGACCAAAGACAACGCGAGGGACTGTATAGTTATTAATTTCAGTAATCCCTTGACTGTTCACACCCTAGCAGGTCAGTTTTCCTGTCCCTATGTACCACATGCAAGGGTTAGAGCTCACACACTGGACTATTTTTACTCACATAGTCGTAGCCAAATTAGGACCACTAAAAACTGTGTCCTAGTTAACTGGTCTCCTGAACAACCAACAGCGGGCCCACCCCAAGACCTCTCTTATTTAACATCCCAGTAGAGAACAGGTTTGGGGCCTTAAAGGAGGTGGATTGACTTGCGTTGAAAGGTGTGCTTGCTCCTAGATATGGGTCTTGCGGGTCTGGCAGGGATCGAGGACAAATCAACAGTGGTCAGGTGGGCCAGAACACTCAATGTGATAATGGGGATGAACCAGGGGTTTCACAAATCGAAATCTAACGGGGAGTCTTTGATCTTTATAGGACTTGTGTAGATACGTTTAGTAACCCAGTTCCCACATTTCCCGACCTCTTAATCTTTAGGAATCCAGGGCTGGTCCCCCCTTGGAAGCTGTACAAGTAGCCCCCATGGCCCGGCTGGAGGACACCCAAAGTCCCTACTTTAACAGCCATAATGCCCCTGGTGATAACCCTAACCCTGACCATATGCTGAGGGTCTTATCCTGGAACATTGCCGGAATAAAAGGCAAACTGCATTGTCCAGAAAGGGGGCTATTTGTAGACAAATATGATGTGTGTATGTTTCAGGAAACATGGGAAAGGGATGACATCGTGAGGATAGGATATGCAACTTTCAATGTGTTGGCCATGTCGGGGGGGAGATTTAGACCCTCAGGGGGCTTATGTACTTGGGTTGCCACGCACCGGGACTGTACAGTGGACCAGTTGCACACCTTGACCAACGATATTCAGTGTACTGTACTCACTTTCTAATCTAGCCTTAAAATTGCCTTCATTAACATCTATTCCCCTCCTGTAAGCATTTGCCACGAATCACCGACCATCTGAACACCTTTATCGATACTGTCCCCCCGAACACAAGGCTGGTTATAGGGGGAGATTTTAATTGTCAATTTGAGCCCCTTGCTGCCCCTACTGATGCTTTCTCTAGTGAGGAGGATCAACATTGGCTAATTCCTGACCCCCAAATCCAACCGATAATGGCCTGGGCCCTGTTGGCACTCCAGATCAATGCAGTAACACTAACTCATTCCCCGAGAGCATGCAATGGTCGCACCAAGTCAGATAGACCAGGGAAGCTAACTTTTAATAGAACCGGACAATACACCCTGCTGGATTATATTTTAGCAGAAACAAGACTATGGCAGTGGGTTGTTGACTTCACTGTCCTGCCGAGACAGGACAGCGATCACAATGCCTGGACCATGGAGTTGGAGTTCCCAGATCTTCATAATCCCACGGACAGTGGTACCCCTGTAGATAGCAACCTAATACTCGCCAACAATAGAAGGAGAATTAGATGGGGGACAGTCAAGCACTCGCCAGACAAGGTGGCCGCATTATTTTCTCTAACTATTTTGCCCTTATTGGAACTGGGGGAGGCTGTCAGGGTAATGGACTCGCCTCAAACCATCGTTAGAATAGAGGCACAGCACGTAGAACAAACAACTAGCTTGACTAATATATTCAATCCTTTGACACACTCTAAGGCGAAAAAGGCTGCCAAAAAAACCTGGTTCAAAGATACTTGTCGTAAGGCCAAGAGAGTCCTCTTAGACGCCATCAAAAGTAAGGACAGACTCTTAACTAAACAAATGAGGGCCCTCTATCGAGACAGTACCAAACAAGCACAGAAGAACTGGGATTCAGCTAGATGGGATGCCATTAGAACAGCTTTATCTAATAGGGACATGAAGGCGTTCTGGTCACTAGTGTGCACAGACATTAACGTAGGGAAGCCAGCCCTAGAGCCCAACATTGCTGCAGCTGCATGGAAGTCTCACTTCCAAGCTCTATATTCCACTGAGGAAGTTACAGACACAAAAGATGAAACATCCCTAACCAATCCCAGGGATTGTTTTCGAAGAGGCCCAAGGGTTCACTTTAACAGAAGTCTTAAACGCAATTAGGAAACTTCCTCTTGGTAAAGCCCCGGGATCAGACAAGATTCCAGGGGACCTATTTTGGGCAGAACCAAAAATATGGGGACCCTACTATGGGCAATATTTAATGCTATCTTGAGAGGTATGGCGATCCCGGATACCTGGCTAGGGGCTAATATCTTCCCAGTCTTCCAAAAGGGCTCACCTCTCCTGCCGACCAACTATAGGCTGATCAGTTTGATCGATGTCACCCAGAAATTGTTTTCAAGGATCCTTCTTGATCGCCTTCATGTGTGGATAGAGGAGTGTGAAATTCTGAGTGCTTATCAAGCCGGTTTCAGAAAAAACATCTCCATAATCGACCAAAATGTTAAGCTCCAATTACTATACTGGAAGAGTGTCAATAGAGGGTGGCAGCCTCTATTTGATATTCGTCGATCTGAAAACGGCCTTTGATTTGGTCCTCAGAGACAAATTGTGGGAGGTTCTTAAACAACTGTGAATCCCCCCTACCTTCTGACATTGATCATGAGACTGCACGAGGGCAACTTTGCCCAAGTAAGGTACGGGAAATTTGGGGAATTTACTCCTCGCTTTCCATTTAACAGAGGAGTAAGGCAGGGGTGTGTGCTTGCCCCTACCCTGTTTTGTCTTTTCATCAATGCTCTGGTTGCCCAACTAAATGAGGTAGAGGACAATGACGTCCCAAAGCTGGTGCATAGTAAGGTGCCAGCATTGATGTTTGCGGACAACAATTTGCTGCTATCTAAGTCGCCTATGGGCAACCAGAGGGTTCTTGACAGCTTTGTAACATTTTGCAAAAACAGGGGGCTGGAGATTAACACATTAAAGACCAAATTCATGGTCTTTAACCCACCCAAAACATCCCGCCAAACCCCTCTTTAAATGGTACCTTGCTACAGAGGGTGACTGTTTTTGACTATCTTGGTGTCACGCTGTCCGAAAAGTTTGAGTGGGGTCCGCAACTAGCCAAAGCAAGCCTCAAGCTAGCCCAGACGTTAGGGGGAAATCACAAAAATATATAGGAACTCCTCCCATAAACCGTCTGGCCCGGTGGCTGAGATTTACAAAGTGCAAGCCAGGAGCGCTGCAATGTATGGGGCTGAATTATGGGGTCATTGTCCCTCTGGCGGACTGTCTAAAACAGAGAATAATTTTATGAGACAGTTGTTGGGCCTTCCGCCAAGTATCCCTCTTATCCCCCAATGCCTGGACTTAGGAATCAGACCTATTGCAGAGGAGACTGGACTTAGACCACTAACCTTTTGGCGTAGACTCTGGGTGACCCCGGAACTAGCAGTCTATCAGTCAGAACTAAAGGAGATTTTGGGTCTCGCGGGTGTGGCAAATTACCATGGTTTTTACATTTAAGGGATGTATGCTATTGGATAGGTCTTCCAAACTTATCGAGCAACCCCGAGGTAGTGTGCCCGGCAATCTCACGCCTAGAACTAGTAAGAGCCTATAGATCGCTCAAACTAGCTGATATCGAGGGGAACACTAAACTTGGCCCCCAAAAGCTGCTTTTCTAAATATTAAAGCGGAGTATCACAGTGAGCCCTTTCGGGATGATATTCAACCTACCATGGCATGGAAGCTATACATTCAGTTTAGAATAAGGACCTTGCCGCTTCATGCCTTCTCAAACAAATGGCTACAAGCCTCTCCCCTTGGGTGCACCACTTGCAACTGAGTAGATGAGACGGTTATTCATGTCTTTTTCTTTTGTTCCGGCTATAAAACAGCCAGACGGCGATGGCTAGTCCCACTTTGCAGAAATTTGGGGTGTAGGCAGTGTTGGAGGCATTTAGAATATTGAGAACTGATACTCACCCACCAATTGCTTTTGCTGCGTCCCGTATTTTGAACTCCATGTGGCATAGTCGTAGGGTGTTGTTAAACTCACCACTGCAAGTATAAAACTCCCACGGTGTACATTTTGTCACATTTTAACTTTTTTTTTAAACTCATTCTTAACTTACTTTTAACTCTTTTTACATTCCAAAAACTAATTTTATTATGAAATGAAATTCGATCATACCAAAATGATATGTGTTAATTTTTTTTTCTTTTTCTTCTTTTTTTTTTTGTTATGATGATCGAGGCCTTATTCAGGGTATTTGCTGTGGTAGTTGTCGGAGGCCGTGAAGAAGCTTTGAATTTTACGAATGCCCCACCCTGTGATGAATTTTAATGTTGTCCATAATAAAGTTTTGTTTGTATTTTATCTTCATTTATTGGTTTTGTTATGTGTCCTTTTTGCTACTGTTTGTATTATCTACTTTTTATGGTCTACATCGACCGAAATAAAGTTTGTTGGAATGGATAAGAATGGGGCTGGCGCCGGCTGTGTCAGGAATCTTGGAGTTGGGGCCAGGGCAGGTCCCAGTGGTACGACCGGAGACAGTCCAGATCTATCGCCAGATCCATGGGGGTCATCAACGCCAGGGCCAGAGCCACTGGCCAGGAATCTGATGGAGGCCTATCTGAGCCTCCAGGGCTCAAAGGCACACCGGTAGGGTCAGGCCGCCCAAATATGAGGCAAATGGCAACATAAAATTCTTTGAGCTGGGAGGGGGTCGCTCCGGCTCCCGGGAAGCGCAGAGCTGACCCAGGTGCAGGCTCAGAGGAACGAGGCCTACAGCGCCGAGACTCCTCTGTCATGTCGGCCGACGGACAGGGAATAGGTTGAAGCATGCTTTGACTTCTTATGTTTCTTGTGCTTCATACTTCACCAACTTGACAACTTCGAGTGGGAGGACGAAGACTTGGGACTCCTGGAGCTGTGCCCAGACCTTCCACTCGCCCGGGACAACGAACGAGACCTCTGCAGGAGAACAACGATGTGCAAAGCGCTGTGCCGCAAGTAGCATAATGGCTGCTCCCTCAAAGCTTTCGGAGCCATGGTCCGGCAGTCAGTGCACGACTTTGAGTCGTGGTCGTGCTCCAGGCACCAGAGACAAACCAGATGTGAGTTTGTGTCCGACATGGCGCAATGACAGGTGCAGCACAGCTTAAAATTAGATGTCTTCTTGGACATGAGGAAAAAACACGTACACACCAAAAAAACGTCAAAATAAACTGTCAAAAAGTGACAGAGAGTAGCTCTCTTCACAGCTCTGAGCTAGTAGGCGCGGAAAGAAAATAACGGACGTCAGCGAGCCGAAGTGGTGCCTATAAACGTGACACAAACATCACAATGGCACCGATTATATTATGCGGAGCTGACCGATGACACCTACTGCCGCGCAGGGGTATATCTCGAAGAAAAATCTTCTGGATCCAATTTGACACCTGGGAAATTCAAAGGTAAGGAATCTGCGGCTAGATGTCTCTATCAAATTGTCTATGATCAAGCAATGAGTACTTGTTGAGATGTCCAGATTGTTTATTGACCAGTTTACCCATCGCCATTTTTAGTCCTGGGAGACCAGTAATTGGACAGGAACAAGCAATTCCCAAAGGGAAGTATTTTAGAGAATATTTATGGGAAGGAGGATAAAACTTTACCTTGCATATCCCAAACACTGTTAATAGAATTGCTCTTACTTGGTTTTAATTTCCTTGAGAATAGCAAGGCAATAGTGGAGTCAGCCCAAAGTTTTAAATGTTTAGCAACCTCCTTAAAGAGTTCTCCAGTTTGGGGCATTTCTAATTTTGTCTTTACATTATGAATACTTAGCTTTATGAATGATTATCTATAAATCCCATCTTGGACTTGATCTTAATGACATTACCATATTTTTTGGTCCACAAGAATTACATTGTTGGTACTTTTGTTAGGAGGATTTTAGCTCAGCATAAAACCAATGGTTTGAGGATGAGATGAGTTAACAATGTTATATTTCACACCTAACTTTTCTCCAGTAGTTGGATCACCGACTCCGGTTAACTGAAATTTCAAAGATATTGAGAGAACAAAAAGGATATTTCAAAAGTGTTGAATTGATTTCTAGTTCAGACCACAATACAAAAGTAAAGATATGAACCATATTTTGTGAGGTAAATAAATCAATTACATGTTTAAACCCTGTGGTGCAGAGGATGTCTCCAAGGCATACCCAGCAACAGTGCTTGTGTGCAGAGGACGACTCTAGCCGTCTTAGCACACGAGGCAGGAAATCCATCTGGTACGAGCATCAGAGGGGTTTACTCATTTATTTTAACCTCGGGACCAGCTCTCAAGTCAATTTTATTTTTTTCTTCGAAATGACGATTGGTGCGTATGGTGCATTGACGTTATTCCAGAGAAAGTTTAAGTGGTCATTTCACTTTCAGTGCTTAGGGCATATCTCAGCCCCCCACGCACCAAAGCAGATGGGAGAGGAATCTATTTCCAATGGTACCTTTTCCTAGTGGATCCCAGCTTGGGGATCGCCGCAGGAGGGTAATGCCCAAGCAGGGCTCTACTCCACTAGACACCAGGGACTCTTTTGTTAGGGGGGCTTCCCCCTTGCCCAGGCCCAAAAGTCTTTGTCTCCCTGGGGCCCGCCTGGGCAGAATGGAGGCTCTTACCTCCAATCTGCCCACGGGGGTCAGGAAGTCCACTAGACACAAGGGATTTTTAATAGGAGCTTAAATGGATGGGGGCAGCCCATCCAGGCATCAAGCCTAGTCCCTGCTCTTCTACAATAACACCAGTCTTTCTATCCTTGTTGGGGGCAGATCATAAATGTTTTCTCTAATCTGCACCTGGCAGGGGGGAAGAAATCCTACTAGACCACCAGGGACCATATTTGGAGGGGGAGCACCCCCTGCACTGTGCTAGTGCCCCACCATCCACAGGTCCAAAAGTCTTTCGCCCCCTCCTCCCCCCAGGGTAGACTGGAGTTTCTTGCCTCCAATCTGCCCCTCTGGTTGCAAAAAACCCACTAGAAACAAGGTATTCTTTTATGGCAAAATGGGTTGGGGAGGCCTAGCCCGCACCCATCCATATGACCCAAAGCAGTCATTTGGCCCCGTCTCCTCCAATTTGCCCCACGGGGGTGGAAGCATGCTAGACATTAGGAATGAGTTTTCGGGGGGAGAAATGGATGGGGGTGGCCCGCCTAGGCATTGGGCCTAACCCCATCTCTTAAATGACCTACAACAGTCTTTATGCACTCTCCCCACTGGGAGTTTCTTTTATTGCTACAAGGAGTGGGGGCGGCCCGCCCACACATCTGGCCTAGCCTCCACCTCCGCCTGAATGGCTGCACTTTTCGGGCTTGGGTCAGCTACCACTTGGGGAAACCTACCAAAACCAAACATTTCTTAAAACAAGACATTAAAGGAGGTCCAAGGTGGTATGCCTCGAGAGGATCCCATGAAGTATTCTTACCCACAATGCCCTGCATAGCTCAATCCACCAAATTCCTACCACTCAGCGTTCCTCCACCTGTCCCGATAAAAATACTACCCCACTTTTGTGACTTGGCCTAGTGCCCCTGACATGCGACAGAAAAGCATCAAGCCAGGGTCAATGAAAGTCACTCCGCGAGACTCCCATTGACCTTGGTTTGATGCTGGTCTGTCGCATGCACTAGGCCCAGCCATGCAAGTGAGGTAGCATTTTTATCGGGAGACTTGGGTCAATGGTAGATGGTAAGAAATTTGTGGTTCCAGAACTTTTCATCACAGAAACGCGAAGAAAATAAGTGTTTAGTCAAAGTTTGGGGTTTGTAAGGACTTCTGGGTAAGAAAACCATTTTAGAGCCAGGCATGTCACCCCACCCTGGATTCCCCCGCAGGTCTAGTTTTCAAAAATGTACAGGTGTGCTAGGTTTCCTTAAGTGACTGAGCTAGGACCCACAATCCATAACTAACTGCATTGCAAAAAAAGTGTACATTTTCAGTTGAAAAATGTGATGTATCCATGTTGTGTTTTGAGGCCTTCCTACACAAGTGAAGTACCATTTTTATCAGAACACTTGGGGGAATATTGGGTGGTAGGAAATGTGCGATTCACCACAGATTCCAGAAGATTTCCTCACAGAAATGTGAGGAAAATGTGTGTTTTTTCTTCAAAGCCTAAGGTTTGCAAAGGTTTCTGGGTAAGAAAACCTGGTGGAAGCCACACAAGTCACCCACCTGGATTCCCTCCTGTGCTGAGTTTTCAAAAATGTACAGGTTTGCTAGGATTTCCTAGGTGCTGGCTGAGCTAGGGCCCAAAATTCACAGCTACCCACATTTTAAAAAGGATGTTTTCAGTGGAAAAAAATGTGATGTGTACATGTTGTGTTTAGGGCCCTTTCCTGTCGCAGGCACTAGGCCTACCCACAAAAGTGAGGTGCCATTTGTATTGGGAGACATGTGGGAATACAGAATTGTAAAACATTGGTTATTACCATTTGTATTTCTCTGCATATGTGCCTTCCAAATGTAAGGCAGGTTGGCCACCCCCACCTATTTCTCCCCTCAAAAAATCAGCCCAGTAGAGGGGAGCACTAACCCATTCCCAGGGGCGGCCAGTCCCCCCTCCAAATATAATCCCCGGTGGTCTAATGGGATTTCTGCCTCCTGCCAGGGTCAGATTGGATATAAACCCGCCCTATCTGCCCCAGATAGAGGCAGAAAGACTGCTGGGGGGGTCATACGGGTCGGTGGGGGCTAGGCCCGAAGCCTGGGAGGGCCGCCCCACCCATTATGCCTTTAAAAATCAATTCCTGTTGTATAGTGAGCATTTTGCCCCCCCCCTCCCTCTGCCTTCCTAGGGGCAGAATTGAGGTAAGAACCTCCAATCTGCCGCCAGGGCACAGAAAGTCTTGGGGAGAGGGGGAAGGGGCAGCACTTGCCCATTGCTGGGGGTTGGTGGGGGAGCAGGGGCTCTCCTCCAAATATAGTCCCTGGTGGCCTAAGGGGCTTTCAACCTACCGCTGGGGGCAGATTGGAGGAAAACATCTCCAATCTGCTCCGACAGGGGGCAGAAAGACTGCTGGCGTTATTTTAGGTTTGTGGCGGCTAGGCCCAATGCCTGGGTGGGCCGCCTAACCCATTTATGCCCCTACTGAAAAACCCTGGGGTCAAGTGGGGTTTCTGGGGGGGGGGTGATTGGGTGTAAGAACCACCAATCTGCCCCGGAGGTGGCAGAAAGACTTTTGGGCCTGGGAAAGTGGGGGGTAGCACTAGCCGACTGCGAGGGGGCAACTTCCCCCTTATAATTATTATTATTTTTTTTTAAAGAGTCCGTAGTGTCTAGTGGAGAGGATCCCTGCTGGGGAATTGCCCTCTTGTGCTTACACTAGGGAAAGGTACCATTTAAAAGGGGAGATACTCCCCTTTCCAACCATACCTCTTCCATTTGCTTCTGTGCTCGGTGGGCTGATATATGCCCCCGAGGACTGAAGCAGTGAAAGCTAATTGAGCCAATCGCTCATTTCACTTTCACCTTCTCTGAAATAAAGTCAGCGTCACAGGCCCCTGATGCCCTACTTGTTTATCATAGTATCACAGACCACAAGTAGAGATTGCAAAGTTATATTGTGCCTAGGTGCATTCCTTTTTAGCCTGTCTAAGGCCCTGTGAGGATCCTAGTACCTGTTATTCTTCATCTCTTTGTCTACCTTTTGCTTTCTTCAAATCCTAGGACAGCCGTAGGCTTCATCATGCCTCAAAGTAACTTGAAATCTCTCCTGAAAAAGTACCTGCATTTGTGGAAGCCTGATCTAGATTCTGGGGAGAAAGGGTAAAAACCTCCTGAGGTAAATAGTTTATTTCCAAACTGTGCAGGAAGGGATGGTTTCTGCTCTCAGCATACTTGTAGGTTCATTGGTGATTGAATTTTGGAATACGGATGTTTCTTATTACTAGTTTCATATTTATTCAAATATCAAATTACCACTCATTGATATGCTGACCTCATTTAGAGGTGATTGTGCGCAAAATGAAAATCTGGTTCACGCTACCCATCTCCTGACAGAGTTTTGCCTCCCTAGGGTTTTGTCGAAGAGCAGACCAAGCTTAGGTTAAGGGAGTGACACAGTTTGTAAATCCATTAGTAATAGCATGGTGAAAAATGTCCTTACTCAACTTTGTGTCTGTTGTGACCAAATGAAATGCTAGTGGTGGTGAAAAAACCCTAACATATATATATATCATTTTAAGTTCTAACGTTAAGATGCCTGTAAAAAGTCAATCCTAAGTTGATGCTTGCTACGTAAATGTTAACCAAAATACTTAACTTACTATGGCATTATTGCGACGATTAAACGCTGAAAATGTATTATAATTGAAATCTGTTGTCTTAAAGTGTTTAAACACTTTTTCTTTATTGATGGTACAAAGGAGATTCTTTGTTATCTTCAAATATGTTGTTGTTTGAGTTGTCACATGTGTGAACTTATTGGAACATGTTAGTCCATCCCTCCGCATGCTCCATTAGTTTACAGTAGTTGACTTGGATCAAATTCTGGGCTTTTATCCTAATCTTCAGAATTGTTCATGGCAGTGGCATGGACCACTGTAAATATAGAATAGTCGCCCATTATTCTAGTCAACCACTGAAACCCATGGATAAACATTTAATGGCTCCATTCCCTCTCAAGAACATTACTGTTGGAGACGAGCTTTTGCGGGTCACTGAGGTCAGTTGGTTTCAATGTCTAACCATAGCTTTTAGGAAATCAGATTGCATCATT
The DNA here is from genome assembly GCF_964204655.1 of Triturus cristatus. Lineage (NCBI taxonomy): Eukaryota > Metazoa > Chordata > Amphibia > Caudata > Salamandridae > Triturus > Triturus cristatus. Next base: position 1,107,943,411 of record NC_140592.1, on the reverse strand, counting down.
CAATTTAAGACAAGGCTAAAAACCTATCTTTTTTTTTAATACTTAAACTTTTCTGATCCTGACAACCTATACGCTCGAAAATACCTGTGGGGTAGCTGTGCCTTAAAAATCCCCCAACTTCACTAGGAAGACAATTTAAGTGAAATCAAGAAAGTGCTTAACTACCCTAAGTCCTCTACAGCAGGTTTTGTGTTACTAGCACAGTGATCATCTTAAAAATATGACTAGAAATGACGGGATTTTGCTGACATTATTATCTGCACAAAGATTGATAGAAGCACTTTTGAAAAATAGATGCTTTCTTCATTGTCAATGAACTGCACAGGACATTTTGGTGTTGCAGCAGAAGACTTTCATGCTACATCGGGATACATGCAAGTGTCATACAATATGGTAACCTGAATGATTGCTTTATCCTTTAGGTTAACATATTTACTTGCGATTTCAAAATGTAATGGGTGATGTGTTTTATTAGAAAAGTAATTCTTGCTTTGTAAAAAGTAAGTTTTGCTCGCAAACTAATGGAAAAACAGTTACGTTGGGGAGAGTGAGTGGAAGAGAGGTACATGGGAAGTGAAAGGCAGTGAGGCTTTCCTTGGCCATCTCAAAGTTACTGTGTAATTCTTGCTTCTAACTAGATTCAAAGTGCTTTGAACATAAGAAACCCCTGAAGAGCAACTTCAGTTCTCTTCAAGGACATTATAAGAGTTCCTGCGAATGGGGTGGGAGGACTAAAATGTTCTTGACTGGTTTCTCCTCAAAGTTGTAGCAGTTACTCATCGCTACACCTACACATTCCATAGTTTGAAAAAAAAGTATTTAAATAATGGTTTCCTAATCTCTAGATAAAAGAGAATTTCAAGAAATACATTGAAATACTTTATAGTGTTTGACTGAAAAATATACAGACAATCCTGTCATATGGGACCCCACTTTAGGCTCGCTCGAATTAAAAATCTAAACTACCACTTAAGGTCTTTAAATTTAGAATATTTTAAGACCCTGCACTCGCAATGCTAACAATTCACAAGACAATATATTAAACCTCTTAATTTCATAGACTTATTTAATATATGTTTCAATTATCATCAACATAGAATTTGGTTATTGTAATGTCCGTACATGAAGACAGATAGCTGTCCAGCTGATAGCACGTACAATCACATGAACAGTGACACCAAGGAAAGTGATGAACAGGATGCAGTATCTAATGGATCAGTTTGTATGCTGTCCTGAAAGATGGAGTGACTAAGCCAAGCTGCATTCTGAGAGTAAAAATGCAGTACCACATGGCCCACCAGCAAAACATGCCTTCGGATGTCGGCTTATAAGGGGTCTCTAGATTTCTAAAGGGATCCAATCGAAGACTCCGGTCCATGGGTCATTAACAGAATAATGATGGCAATAAGAGCAACCTGACAAGGCTCTGACATTTTATCCACCAAATCTTGTGTTTATTATAGGGAGGAGCAAAGTGATTACAGTTGCACGGATCATCATATTCGTACCTGTTGGGCACAAGTGACTTTTGGGTCGAAGCACACCAGCCATCAGTGTGTTAACTGACCCACTTTGAACTAAAGCCATTCACGTAAAATCTTGGGTAGGTAATCCACTTCCAGATTTCATAAGCTTCATCTTGGCCTCATTTATTTTCAAACAGTTTCTTTCAGAGTAAGACGCTAACACACTAATAGTGTGCTGCAACCCCATGAGTGCATTTGCAAATAAAACTGTGTGTTCAGCATAAGTGAGCAGTGCTAACACTAATTTTCATATTTTAAGCGGATTAGAATAGACTTCTTTGGGCCTCATGGAGATCAGCCAAATATAACCTGAATAACAAGAGTGCTAAAACATATCCTTATTTTCAAACCATTGGTGGTGCTGATGCAGATAACATGAGATTCTGAGTTAATAAACCAAACTTTGGCCCAGGGATTGGTATAAAGTAAACTAATGAACGTTCTAAAGCCAATATTAAAATCTCCAGATTTTACGTTTGCTCACTAGCTACGGCAATCTAGCTGATAAAATGGTGTGTTATAATCTATAAAAGCACAATAGAGCGGGTTGCCCCATAGACGCCATGCACAGTATGCCAGGCAAGATAATATTGTGCTGTTCGAGGAAGTGAACATGACTTTTCTAGAACAATATTGTAGGACTATGATGTATTAGCTGAAATAGCCCAATTCCCTAAAGTGAGCGTAACATTTTAGCAAAATATTTTTGCGGACGTACCTCTGAGCGCTATCATATGATAATGTTATGTTAAATAAATAAAATATTATAATTAACAGGATTCTTTAGGTCACCTTTTTTAATTATGTGACTTCTCCTCCACATATCTGAGATAAACAAATCTTTAGCAATGCTTCCAAGCGAAGAAAAGGGTCTTAGGCAAGGTTTTCAGAGACACATTTGATAGTTAATCTGGAACGAGTGCTCCAGTGGAGCATCTGTTAGTACTCATCAGGCGTGGACAACAATGGAGGAAGCACACAATTTCTTTAATTTCACAGAAAACGACTGATCAGTTGACACAAGTTCAAAATAATATATGCTACCAATTCCACAATCTTGGGGTTTAAGAATCACATTACAGTGGTAAGATAAAAACACTTTATTGAAGAAAAACATCACTTTTAAAAGCCTTGTAAGCCCCACCAATGCTTTTCGTTTCCTTCTAGAAGTTTGTTTTACATCTTTAATTTTTTTATTGGTTTTATCATAGATTTCCAATAACACACAATAAACTGTTACATACGTCATGTCAGTACAACATTCAACAGTTTACATTTCACTTCGGCATTCTGTGAGTATTGCATCATCTATATATCCTCTCTATTTCAATATCGGACTGCGACTGCAGGTATTGAACCAGGGGACCCATATATCCTTCAGCCTTGAGGACGCAGGCAGCTCCTCTGCATATATTCCCAATTGCTTTTTACAGTGTACCATGTCATTTATTCAGCATTGTATTTTTAGGGGCTCGTCTGCTACCCCAACTCATGGTGATGGGTCTTTTGGCCAGTAAGAGGGCAACAGCTATTAATCTGCGACTGGACGGCCTTTGTGCCTTTACCAGGCCTAGTAGACAGAGTTGGTGAGAATTGGGGACTGACTGCTAGCATAGATCCCATAGTGTCCGTCACCTCCTTTCGGTCCTGCCAGACGGGGGCATGCCAAAGCAACATGCAAAAAATCTGCCTACGTATCCCCACATCCTATACTTTTGGCATTTCCCCGTAATCTTTATTTGTGTAATTGCACAGGCGTATAGTACATTGGTTGTAAAAATCTGAAATGGATAATACGAAGATTACAATTTGGTGTTAACATCTTTGTGAGTATACAGCAAAATCCCCACTCGTCTATTGATAGAGGTGTGTCAAGCACAGTATTCCATCTCTCTAGAGCTCGTTCAGATTCCTTGTATTTATCCTGTTGAGATGCATTGCAGAGTTTGGGGATGAGGCGCTCACGTGAGGGGGCTGCTAGCAATATTTGTAATGAACAAAGTGTTGGGGGTTCCTGAGGGTAGGATGGGCAGATAGTTTTGATTGGCCAACCATAAACACATGTATGCAAAGAGCAATAGCAGTGTTTGAGTAATGCCAGGGAAGAGATCCAAGGAGTTAACAAATAGACCCTCTCTGAACATATCACCCATGGTATGTAAGCCAATGGTGGTGAGCATCTCTTGTGCCTTCTGTTCTTGCTTGACTGATATGTCTGGATGGTGTAAAACAGAGAGGGTGGGGGAATAGAGTGGAGTCTTGTGAGCATGTTGCCCCAGTTTGTGCCATGCTATTATTGTCCTATCAGCCGGGTTTATTACTGAGTGGGGGATGCCCGATTCCCTCTGTGGTACGAGTGCAGACAGCGGGATTGGGTGGGTATCATCTGATTCTATAGCGATGTGAGGAACATATTTGTGTGAATGTTGCCAGTAGTGCGCTTGAGTGCAAAGGTAGTAAAGATAAAGATCTGGGGCCCTAAAGCCACCCTGGGCATACGGACATGTGAGTTCTTCCTAGACGATTCTTGGCTGCGTGCTTGCCCACGTGAGCGTAATCAGAAGAGAACGCAGTTTTGTGAAGAAGTACTGTGTCAGGGTAATGGGTATATTGAGGAATATATATAAGGAGCGTGGTAGCGCAATCATTTTTGAAGCGTTATTCAGTGAGCCAAGAACAACGGCAATCGGATCAACGGGCCACCTAATCCTCTAGTTTAGACAAACCATCAGCTCCAGGTCATGATGCACCAAGATCCCCAGGTACTTAACTGGGTCTGTTTACCAGGGTTGGGGAATCTTTAATGTGAATTGTTGCATGCAGGTGGCTGGTGGAATAACTACGGATTTAGACCAGTTAATACTTAAACCGGAGTATCGTTCATAGTGAATATATTCTCTTATCAGTGGCACTAGGTTGTCGCCTGGGTTATGCACATAAAAGACCATATCATCCACGTGGAGGGATATGCGGATAGGCCACAATCAAAACCTCAGTACTGTGTAGGCATGATGTTGGTGTATTTTACATGCTAGAGGCTTCAGAGTCAGAGTGAACAGCAGCGGAGATAGAGGACAGCCTTGCCGCGTCCCTCTATTAATGTGGAGTGTGCCCGTTGTGTTACCATTTACACAAAGCCTAACAGCTGGTTCAGTGTACAGGAGCTGAATTCAGTGAAGGAAGGTGTGGGGGATCCCTAGCTTAAGCAGGACCGGGAACATGAATCTCCACTCCACAGAGTCAAACGCCTTGGCAGCGTCCAACAGTGCAGCCACTGTAGGTAAATCAGGGTCCAGCTGATGAAAAAGAGCAAGAATCGTATGCAGATTGTGTGCCATTAAACGGGTACGAATAAAGCCTGATTGATGAGGCAAACCAGGTGCTACATTAGTGGCTGTAACCTTGCAGCGAGTATTTTCGACAGAAGTTTACCACCAGTATTAATTAGAGGGAGTGGTCTGTAGGAGTCACAATGTTCCGGATATTCGTCCAGTTTGAGATGCGTTTGTCCGGTTTAAGATGCATTATTAAACCATTATACACTGGCTTCCCGAGTGTGTTCCATTTAAATGGTGTTGATGGATATACGGTTTACCTCATTATTGCACTTTTTAGGTCTCGCTGAGACAGCGAAAGCTGTCTCTTTGAGACATTTTGTAAGTGGGCTTTCAAAAGTGCTACCCACATGGTTTTGCTAGTCTAAGGCTTGAGTGCACGATGGCGTGCACGTGCACAGCTGCTCCTCTGCTCCTTGCATTCCCCCCTCCCTTCTCACCCAGCCCTTTGATGCTCTGCTCGATTACTTTCACTTTAGCCGCTTTGACCCTTGCATTCCCCCCTCCCTTCTCACCCAGCCCTTTGATGCTCTGCTCGATTACTTTCACTTTAGCCGCTTTGACCCTTGCATTCCCCCCTCCCTTCTCACCCAGCCCTTTGATGCTCTGCTCGATTACTTTCACTTTCGCCACTTTGATGTTTGATCGCAAACGCGATCACTTCCGCTTGGCATAGCCTGTACTTGCTCTCTTTGTCCTCACATATGCTCTTCCTTCTATGTTTTTCTCTCTGGTCTCACATGTGCTATTCCCTCTGTATTTTCACTCTGCCCTCACATGTGCTTTTCCCTCTCCATTTTTCTCTCTTTCCTCACACATGCTATTCCCTCTGTATTTGTCTCTCTTCCCTCACATGTACTCTTCCCTCTGCATTTTTTCTCTATGCTCTCACATGTGCTCTTCGCTCTGTATTTTTTTCTCTGCCCTCGCATGTGTTCTTCTCTCTACATTTTTCTCTCTGCTCTCACATGCTCTCTTCCCTCTATGTTTTTATCTCCGGTCTAACATGCGCCCTACCCTCTGTATTTTTCGCTTTGCTCTCACATGAGCTCTTCCCTCTCTATTTTTCTCTCCTCCCTCACATGGACTCTTCCCTCTGTATTTTTCTCTCTGCCCCCACGTGCTTTTCCCTCTGTATTTTTCTCTCTGCCCTCACATACTCTTCCCTGTATGTTTTCCTCTTTGCCCTCAAGTGCACTCTTCCCTCTGATCACATGCATACACAACTATGCACACATACAAACACACACATGCATGCATTTACACACACATATGAACATATACAAACACACACAGACATGCATAAACATATGCATATACATGCACACCAACACACCAACCCCAAATACACATATAAACAAGCACGCACACCAACATACTCAAACACATATACATACACACAAACATGCATACACAGACATAGGTATACACACAAACATATGTGTACACATCCATGAAGACAAATGAACACAATGACACACCCATACTTGCACACCAACACACACATGCATACACAAACATATACACATACAAACACACACATGCATACACACACAGATATATACATATAGACACTCACACTATGCACACACACGCATCTCCCGTACTGTCTCAGGGGAAGAGTCGGTGTCAGCTGTCTCCTAGAGGGAGAACTCGCATGAGACAGTAAGACTCAGAGACATGTGGCGGTGGGGAGAGACAGACATGCCTCCCTTTAATTGTGTTGTTGCAAGATGGTAACTATCTTCTGCCACTGGTGCATTCAGATAAGCGGCAGGAAGTTCGTCGGACACATGCACTGGATTCAATTTCGAGAAAGTGGGGTGAACGTTTCACAGATCGGGAGTGTGTGTCAACACGTGTTTCTCCTTCACGGCAAGGCCAATCAGTACGTTTTGTTTAACCGTGTGGTCATGAATCCTTTAGTTGCATAAGTGAGCGGGTATGGATGTAAACAAAAATGTAACACTAATACCACATTTTCTGTCACTCTTGTGAACAGGTTTGCTGTGAATGTATGAATGAGAATGGCGTTTTAGAATACGTTGCATGGAAAAGGGTCAACATGGTGTACACCTACGTTCCCTTTAAGGCGCGCGCGCACCTTCGCCGACGTCACCGCGCACTCCCGGATGTGGAGCGCGCACAAACGATCCCAGGACGTTCGGCGGAGAGGAGCCGGCCGCGCCGCCGCTTTAAGAAGCGAGCGGCGCGAAAACCAGGCACTTGTTCCAGTGCTGCCGGCGAGGTGAGGTGTCGTAGGAGAGTGCAGGTAAGGGGGCTTGTGGGGGCTTGTGGGGGCTTGTGGGGGCTTGCGGGGGCTTGTGGCGGCTTGCGGTGGCTTGCGGCGGCTTGCGGGGGCTTGCGGGGGCTTGCGGCGGCTTGCGGGGGCTTGCAGAAACCTATTAATTGTATCCGCTGGTGTAGGTGCCCGTTCACCCCTTAATAGGCGCCATGTTCTCCCTCGACGTGCTCCAGAGGCTGGCGGCAGGCTGACCTAAATGATGGTCCTACTGGCGTAGGATCATTTACATTTGTTTAATGCCTATTACAGCCCATTACATAGTGCAGCATGCCTGTAACTGTTTAAAATAGTACACAGTGTATGCATGTATCCCACATCCTTGCATCTGTGTGGCCAATATTGATTATTTATCAGTGATATTCGTCAAACATGGACCTAGCGTAGCTCTTCACATCTGACTGGCCCAAAGTACCTACAAGAGCGTTTCGCTTGGTATATGCCAAGTAGAAACCTTAGATCCAGCTCTTTACTCTTTGTTAACACTTCCAGATTTAACAAAGCTAGATGGGGGGGGGGGGTAGGGCCTTCTCCATATGTGAAGGTAAATGGTGGAGCCTACTCCCTCTCTCGCTGCAAGGTCGAGCCTCCCTGAAGCAATTTAGAAAGCAGTTGAAAACATGGCTGTACACGGAAGTAGTAGAATAGGCTGCCGCATGTACCAGGTTCGGCCCTACTGACTTTACAGTGTTCTATTTTCTGCCCTCTCTTTCTTTCTTTTCCTCTCTTTACTTTAGCGCTATGACACCCTCGAGTATGTGTGCACTCTATAAAATTATTTTCATTAATTCATTCTTTTATTTCATTCATGCACATGTAACAAGGACACGCAACAAATTAAGGTAGCAACATAGAGAGCAGTGGTATAAATCCTTCAGATAGATTCTGTATAGGTTTGTTTGTAGGTCTTTCGGCACAATACCCATATGGAGTTGCGATGTTATGCTATGTTAACACATTTATAAAGTACATGGGTACTCCATTCCGAGAGTCCCCGCGCTAAGATTCCACACTGATCGATCTGAGAGGATTCCACCTTCAGCGACTGTGACAATAGATTTGAGCTGATTATATTAATGACATGTTTTAGAAAAGTAAAAATTAAATCCAGATAAAATAATATTTTAGTATGAGAATAGTACCCTTACTTATTATGCCTTATTGTATTTATGAATTGTCGCAGTTATAAACTGTTGCTGTTGTTCTGTAGTTCTAGACAGTGTTGGAAAGTTTGCCAGCAGGATTTGTGGAATGTCCTGAACGCGCATCCTCAGTTTTGATGAAATGTATAGGAGTGTCAGGTCGTGTTCATTCCAGCTCAGAGAAGAAACAGATTCTGAACCTCAGTTGCAAATTATTAAGATGTTTTTAAAACAAAGCCCGCAAGCAAATGTATTTTGTGTGAAATTGTACAGAGTTCATAATGGTGACATATTTATTCCACCAGGAATGTGTGAAATGAAGCAACTCGATTCTTTCGATAGCCGTGGCCCAGACCTCTTCTCTGAGGTCACCTTTGCCGACTAATCTTAGTGATTCCGGATTTAGGCGGAGCGTTGCAAGAGGCTGTGTCTGAGACCAGAAATTCTTGGTTTGACACATTCCACTTCTGGGCCTGGTAGAATTTCAGGGTATCTCCTCAAGCCTAGGGGTACACTTAAGAGTTTAGAGAGAAATTCTGACACATGAATGGCATGGATTCAGTGTATATTATGGAAATGCACTTTATGTAAATCTATTCGCGGAATATGCCGTGATTACTGGATAAGGGTTAACCCTTAATCAACTGATTTAATGGACGATTTACTAGTACATGGGGAAGAAAAACATAGTGAAAAAAATGCACAACAGCAGTATCTGGATTAATTCTTTTTTTGTTTTACCGCATAGACAAAGAAGTTTTCCCAGAGCACTAGTATTAAAAGTTTTTGTTACACAGTTTCTGTATCCTGCGCTAAAATATGTCTAGTTAAGACTTTCTACTGCAAATGAACATACATAAAATCTGGGTATTTATTTTTTTCTCTGTCACCAGACAGCGTCAACTGACAGCACTGTATACAGTACTACAGAGCGCATGCTTTGTGTACGAGGAGTCAGCGTGAATTAATATATATATATATATATATATCAACATACCTTCAATGATGTGAAGTAAAAGCATTCCCAATGTAGAATCATTCCCGATGTAATGACTGTGATGTGAGGAAGGACTACCTATGTAACCCATGCAAAGTAAGAGCTGACATTAGTTAAAAGAACTCAATATAACATAGAGGTCACAATAGTTCCTGTCTCTCCCTCTTAGGAATTTTTTGGGAGATACAAGCGTACAACAACATTTTACTAAATGATGCTGTCTTTTTTCCTACTAGCATTTTTTCTAAAACATTTTATTTTGAAAGCAAAGAACCATCACTCTTGGTTTCAAGCTTCTGCAAATATTTGCATATAAACAGAGAGCGTTCTGGGAGCATTATACATAGCCTCATATTACTAAACTTTGAAATCGTGTGTACACATTTATACTGGAGCCGCCTTCAGTAGTGAAGGCCGAGCTTACGGCATTTACTTTTAATGCTCACCCTAATAATGCATTAATGAACCATAAATACAAGTTTGAACAGCATTAACACATGGACCCACATATTACCTTAACTGTAGACAATGGCCTTTCCTAATCCATAATGTGGTACTGTAAACTGGCAGCCAACGTGTTTGTGCTGTAGGGGGTTGCTGACTATCTTGTCTTCAGTTGCAGGTTTCCAGTCTGTAAGGTATTTGGATAGGAGTGGTCAGGTGCGAGTACCCACAAAGACAAGGTAATTCTGTGTACGTTCCTCGTTGGGTTGGGGGTTGCTGGGTAAATAGAATCACAATCTGCACCCCTTTTCTTTTGCAGGTTTGGGAGACCGTACCACGAAGACAATTGCACAGGCAGACGGGAGTACAGGCAGAACAAAGAGGTGATTGTTTGCTAGAGTTAAAGGAGTGCATTTTCTGTTGCAGGTTTTGCTGCCAGACTGTGGTGCATCTTGATCATTGTAGTATAATATACTTACCCATGTTTTCTTCTGTTGCAGGCTTCACAGGCAGACCCCCATACTTTGACACAGGCATACGTGAGTTCAAGCAGGAGAGGTAATTGTTTGGTAGAGTTAAACTGTGGTGCATCTTGATCATTGTAGTATAATATACTTACCCATGTTTTCTTCTGTTGCAGGCTTCACAGGCAGACCCCCATACTTTGACACAGGCATACGTGAGTTCAAGCAGGAGAGGTAATTGTTTGGTAGAGTTAAACTGTGGTGCATCTTGATCATTGTAGTATAATATACTTACCCATGTTTTCTTCTGTTGCAGGCAGACCCCCATACTTTGACACAGGCATACGTGAGTTCAAGCAGGAGAGGTAATTGTTTGGTAGAGTTAAACTGTGGTGCATCTTGATCATTGTAGTATAATATACTTACCCATGTTTTCTTCTGTTGCAGGCTTCGCAGGCAGACCCCCATACTTTGACACAGGCATACGTGAGTTCAAGCAGGAGAGGTAATTGTTTGGTAGAGTTAAACTGTGGTGCATCTTGATCATTGTAGTATAATATACTTACCCATGTTTTCTTCTGTTGCAGGCTTCGCAGGCAGACCCCCATACTTTGACACAGGCATACGTGAGTTCAAGCAGGAGAGGTAATTGTTTGGTAGAGTTAAACTGTGGTGCATCTTGATCATTGTAGTATAAAGGATTGCATGCATGAGCTAGGCGTCAACGTAAGCCATGTTCCCTTATCTTGCAGGCTTTGTGGCACAGCAGGTTAAAACCGGCTGGCACGGAAATGTTCAAGCGCAAAGCTGTCACTATGGGAGAGTGCAGTGCGTCACCACAAAGGAAGAAATGTTGCCTTGTATTCAAGGAAGAGTGGATGAAGGAAATTGTGGAGGCTGAGACGCAGAAATCGCGAAGCAAGGTCCGCGTGCAACTCGGGGAACTTTTCCAATACAGTTCAGACGTGGGCTTGATTTGCAAAGCATGTGCCGAAGCCAAGATTGTTGGGGACTTTTCCACAGGGAAGAAATGGAGTGATGGCTGGAAACTGGATTACATGAAACGCCATCTACTTAGCAAAGTACACGAGTCTGCCATGGTGATCTTGAGAAACAGAAGTGCTGCTGCCAGGTTTGGTTTCGGAGTGCGGGCAATGCTGACAGAAACTGCCACTGACAAAGCAAATAGAATGGAAGTAGGTGAACGACAAAGATCTGTGCCTGAAGAGATAAAGATTCTCATCAACAACGTGCTGCTGGCAGTCAAAATGAATACTTCAATGTTATCTGTGCAAGACATCCATGACCACCTAGCTTTATATGTCAAGATACCAGACAGCTGGAGGAGCAAGAACTATGCCTTTGAGTTCCTTGAGGCCATCAATAGCGTGATACACTGTGAAGCAATGGCAGAACTTCGTAACGCTTTGTATCACACATTGATAATTGATGAGAGCACTGATATTTCTGTTTCAAAAAGGCTCATCCTGTACTTCAAGTTCCGACCAGTAACATCAACAGAGCACAAAACACAGTTTGGGGGCATAGTGAAGCTGACTAGTTGCAATGCTGAGGCTATCACTAGTGCTGTGAAAGATTTCTACACTGCCAATGAACTGGACCTTATGAAAATGGTCATGTTCACATCTGATGGTGCGTCCGTGATGTTGGGTAAGAATAATGGTGTTGCTACTCGCCTTAAACAATCCATACCTCATCTAGTTGAGCAGCATTGTGTCGCCCATCGAGAAGATTTGGGAGTTGATGATGCCTGGAAAAGGGTTCCAATGGTTAAAGAGATGGAGACATTATTGAGGACTGTCTACACTGTGTTCTCCAGATCTCCAGCAAGGAAGTCCAAGCTGGATGAAATTGCATCGGTCACTGAATGTGAAGTGGTCTCTTTTCGACCACTGAATGAAGTCCGGTGGCTTTCAAGGCATTTTGCTGTTGGGGCACTAATTCGTAATTACGAGGCTGTTCTTAAGTACTTTGAGCATGAGAAAGTTGAGGAGAATGATCCAGTTGCTAAGTATTGTTATAAAAAGCTATCAAACTCCAACTACCATATTTCACTTGCAGTACTTAATGACGTTCTGGGTGAATTTGCATCTTTGTGCAAACTGTTCCAAAAAAGTTCTCTGACTACTGTTGAAGCTGTACAGTATGCAAGAGCAAAGATTGGCCAAGTTAAGCAACAGTATTTGGGGGACACTGTCTTTTGGAGCAGTAATGTAAGAGATCTGATGGTGTTGTACAAGGAAAGGCAAGAGTTTGACAGTGGGCCTATTTTGTCTTTTGTTTCCCTTCTTTGTGAGCACATGCAAAAAAGGTTCCCTGAAGATGAGCTAAAAGAATGGGCAAGTTTTGAAATCCAGGCTATGGCCGCACAATCACATTTTGAGTTTGGGACTGAGAATATACAAAGACTTGTAGAAAAGTATAAAAATGTCTTGGTCCTGGGTGATTGCGAAACACCAGAAGATGTTGTTCGACAGTACAGAGACTATAAATATGTGGTGGCAGAACATGTAAAGGGTGGGTTATTTACCACCTTTCAAGACATGGTGAATTTCACTGTACGCAATGCTGCTCAGTATAGTGTGGTTTCTCAGCTTGTAGATGTCTGCGCAACGTTTCAAGCATCTAGTGCAGATTGTGAACGAGGATTCAGCCTCATGAATACTATTAAGAGTAAATTGAGGAATAGACTAGAGCAGAAGCATTTGGATATGCTGATGAGGACAAAGGCCTACCTCCTGAACGGCCAAGTTGACCTAGATCGAGTTTATCACCACTGGAAAAATGCCAAAGATCGCCGTGAGAAGCAACCCTGTCACCCCTCTAGTGATGCCACTTGACATGTCTCCCTTATTGTTTATATGTGATATTGACAATTAACAGTGCTCAAGTTAAGAATATTTATTAAAATCTTATGATGATACCACCGTTTAAGTCTTGTGCTTTTCTAAACTTGAAGTGTACTTGCCTGTGTGACCAATTAATGTCATGGCGTGTTGATCCAATTTGGAAACTGCCCTTAAGACACTTATTGTGGCCCTGTATGTGTGAAAATGCACCATCCTTTCACTTATTGAAGTAAACGTTCTGAGTGACATTTGGCGCCGCGCACACGCGCGGTCTGGTTCCTGCCGCACATAGCCATGGTTGCAGCGCACAGAGACCCTCCACTGCCGCACACAGAGGAAAGAAATTAGAGGGAACATTGGTGTACACGTGTTTTTTGGTGTGTTTTTATTTTTTATTGCATGGTTAACGTCATGATATACCGGATTCGGATGCTTCATTGCAGATCATTTGTTTGGCCCGTGGTTATTTACGAGTTTGGAAAATACTTTTGTATTGTTTCGATTCTTTTTGTCTCTGCCCGATCTCTTGGCTGCGTCCTTACTCTCTCCCATCTTCTCTCTCCACCTCTTTGCTATATGTTCTCTCGTAATGTTTTCATTTCCCCCAACTCTCCTCTTTACTCTAATTCTTTTTTTTGCTCCTGTTCTGCTCGATTTTCCTGGCCTTCTTGTGTTAACAAGTGATTGAATGTGACTTCAGTCTCTTACCATTCAAGCCTAAGGGTTAGAGTAGTGAATGGAGCCTATTTACTAGGCACTTCGACATGATTCTGTGCTCTTCCCCATAGATCAGGGCTTGTAGACATAGCCTAGGGGATAGATTTGTTAGTATTAGGGATAACCTGTCCTGTAGTGAGGGTATTTCATGGAGCTGTGCTGAATTCAGGCCTGGTAGGCCTCAAACGGGAGAGACTCCATCTTTCTTTCTGCTTCGGCAGCTTGGGATGCTTCTAGGTCAAATGTAATGTTTTAGTTATGAGGTGTTATTCGCTTGGAGAGAACCGGTTCAGGCCGGCCCTTATCGAAGGATTGTATTTTTCTTCATGCCGAAGACACTACATCAGGCCGGCCGGCTGGGAACGTGTCCTTGGTACGGGGAGGTACAAGAATTTGGTGGGCGGCAGGTTACGGGCCGGAATTTTCCATGAGGAAATGCACCTCTATATTAGTGAAAGTCTGAGGCAGTTACATGTTCAGTCCGTAGGCGGCATCTAGCCGTTAGCAGTAAAGCTACTACTTATTCCAGGGAAGACAGACGCCATCTTGAAGGCGGAGAAGAACTGAGAGAAAGATGCTTTCCTAACAGAATAGCCAGAGAGGAGAGAGTAGCCGATAAGGAAGAGGTCCCAGTGACTCGGAGAAGGGTGATTCCAGGCGAGCCGAGGCACAGACGAGAAGGGATCCTAGATGACCACTGAGTGCAGGCTACATACTACTAAGGTGATGTCGACCCTTTCTTATTAGAGTGTACAACTTAATCTTTCACTTTTCTTTGCAGGTTATGTGTCATATCGTAATGTTATGTGATTGTGTATGCAATGAGTAATAAAGTATCCAGTTTGTAGTGAACCAACATGTGCTGCGTGTTCTTGTATAAGAGGGTAGCCTATTCTTCTAGTCAGCTGCGGCTACATGAACAGATGTTAACCCTGATCAGGTAAGTGGTAACTGAATAAGGGAAAGAGGAGCCCCTCGAACCTGAGAACAGGCTATGCTCGAACTGGCAATCCTTGTGTGATCTGATGAATAGTGAGACTGATTCCCTTTTTGTATGTTATGGTGATCATAGGATGAACTGTCGTATGAGACTGCCGTCTAGGTAGAGAGGTCTGGATTCGTAGGGTATCGCGAGGCCGCAGATTGTGCTGATACTGTCGTATGGGCAGAGAGGTCTGGGTTCGTATGGGACCGCGAGGCCGCCACTTGTGATACTGTCGTATGGGCAGAGAGGTCTGGGTTCGTATGGGACCGCGAGGCCGCCACTTGTGATACTGTCGTATGGGCAGAGAGGTCTGGATTCGTAGGGGATCGCGAGGCCGCCGATTGTGCTGATACTGTCGTATGGGCAGAGTGGTCTGGGTTCGTATGGGACCGCGAGGCCGCCACTTGTGATACTGTCGTATGGGCAGAGAGGTCTGGATTCGTAGGGGATCGCGAGGCCGCCGATTGTGCTGATACTGTCGTATGGGCAGAGAGGTCTGGGTTCATATGGGACCGCGAGGCCGCCACTTGTGATACTGTCGTATGGGCAGAGAGGTCTGGATTCGTAGGGGATCGCGAGGCCGCCGATTGTGCTGATACTGTCGTATGGGCAGAGAGGTCTGGATCCGTATGGGATCGCGAGGCCGCCGATTGTGAGATCTTGGTATGCATAGTAGGAATCCCCTGTCCTTAGGTGATAGATATATGTGGTTGTAGGATTGTAAATAGGTTCTAGGGAGGGGGTAACGTTCTGGCTGGGTTAGTGAGGTTCTGATGAGCAAGTTCTATCAGTTCCGAAAACCCAAGCAGAACATTTGGCGTCACGAACCGTTTACGAAACCTGTGTGCGTTGTGGTTGTATTGTGTTTGCCTTCGGCGCGTGCGTGGTTTTGTTTGTATATTATTTGTATCTACCTGCGTGTGGGTTTCTTTTCTCTTTTTTCTTTTTTCTTTTTCTCTTTTTCTTTCTTTTCGAAAATGTTTTCTAGAAAGTCGAAATCTATTTTTAAGTTGCCCGTTGATATTCCCGGCTGGGATTCAACGCCTTATGAAGCCTTGGCCCGTGAGTGGGCTGATTCTACTGGTTTGAGTGAGAATTGGAATTCTTTTTTGGAGCTGGCGGAGCCGGCTAATGTGATTACTTGTTTACAGAAGGCGCCGGTATCTAAGGGTGATGAGCTTCCCGTTTTGGGACGCAGAGGTTGGATTGTTCTGTCTGCGTACAGGATTCTCCATGAGAGGTTGTTGAAGTTGCAGAACTTGCATAAGGATTTGGAAGCGAACTTTGTTGAGACTCAGAATGCTCATACTTTGTTGCGGTGTCAAAATACGTTGCTTGCTGACAAACTTGAGACGTACCAAACTATTGCCGAGAGGGCGGCTGTGCGAATTGCTCGTTATAAATACAAGAATCGGCGTGGTCGGGTTTCGACGCGGAAGGTGCGTCTGGTCGTGGCGAAAGCCGGACTGGATTGGAATCCTGATGAATGGGATGGTAATATCTGGAACTCAAGTGATTCTCCTTCCTCGGGTGAGGAGTCTGCCAAGCGCGAGTCCTCTCGCTCCGGCCGTGCTTGTAAATCTGCTTCTTGCGCCTCTGATGGTGCACCCCGTGATTGCGCTCGTCCTTCGAGCGGGGTCGTTGCTTCTTCCACTGATTGTTCCTCTACGTGTACTGGTCGAGCTCCTTGTGATGCTCATCCCGCGGTCTCGGCGCATCCAGTTTTTCGACGGAAGGTACAGCAGGCTCCCGGTGCTCCGAATGGTATTGCTTTAGACTCTTTGGAGGATTTTACTCAACAAGAAATTAGTGATATTTTGCAGCGATTTCGACAGCGAGTTGGTGAGCCCTTGCTCACATGGATGGTGCGCCTTTATGAACTGGGCGCTGCTGGCATTATGCTGGATGCTGGCGACTGTTTGAAGTTTTGTTCCTTGAGTTCGGATTCTACTGTACAGGATCATTTTCGTAACTTTAATGGTGGTGGTCAAATTTCTTTGCTTCAATTGGCGACTGAGGGTTGTAATCAAAAATATCCTACTGAGTCTGACTGGCCTCTGACTGACAAACCGTGGTATACTTTGCGCGATGCTGCGCAACGTCTCAAAGAGGAGGTGATGAAAACGGCAATTTTTCTGAATACTGCTGACCGGTTGCTTGATGGTTTCTTAACCTCTTCTGTGCGGAATCGTATTATTCGTTCTTCCCCTGTTGCTTATAAGCAGGTCATGATGACTTTATTGATTAATCAGACTGGTAACATGTTATCTGTGGTGCTGGAATCGGTACGCCAACTCGGTGAGTTGGGTGAGTGGTTTAAACCTGAACGGCAGTCCCGGCCTGACACTCGTACTCCTGGTGACAATAAACTTACTAGACGTGATATGTTTTTTGCTCTTATGGCCGATGGTGTGCGGAAGGAGGACATTGATGGTGAGACTACTTCTCGTTTGTGGGAAATGTTTCGCAAACGTGGCTTGGATCGAAAGGAGGGTGCCCGGCGTGTTCGGACAACTGAGTGTGATCGTGGTTTTTCTGACGGTAGCGGTGATGACGACCGCCGTGGGCGCTCTGATCGTCGTGATGATCGACGTTATGCGCGTGATTTGTCCCCCCGTCGTGAGAGAGACAGGGAGAGAGAGGGGGAAAGAGAGAGGGGGAGAGATGATTATGTTAACAGCAGACGTAGAGATGATAGGGATCAATCCCCTGAGTTGAGAAGGAGAGAGGATCGACACATATTGGCCGATCGAAACCCGCAGTACAATGCAGGGAACAGTAATCCATTTCGTAATGGAGATGGATATGAACAGGAGGTATCGATACCTAGGAACCGTGAGAGTCTTTATCCTGATTTATCCTGGTACACAGAACACAATAAAAAGGACTAGGAAATAGGTCAAGCTCCAGTACACAGATGGGCTCACAGAGATAATAGACCCTATGTAGATATTGATATTTATTGGAGACATCGTAATATCCAAAGGGCCCGAGCATTGGTAGATACAGGAGCGGAGGCCACTCTTATTCATGGAAAATCAAAGAAGTTTAAAGGTCAGCCTTTTACAATTACCGGATTAGGTGGAAAGGAAACTCCCGCAGTTCAAACCTTACTTGAAATGAGAATAGGTAGAATTCCTAGAAAAGAATGCTCTGTATTAGTGGTGCCACTCTTAGAATTCATAATTGGAATTGATATCTTGAAAGGAATGACTTTGCACTTAGATGATGGATGTTATCAGTTTGGAACTAAACATTATATATCGTCCAGGCCTGTACGGGTTGGTCGTTTAAGAATGCCCCCCATAAAAGTCCCCCAGGCGACAAAAGTGGTTCGTCAGAAGCAGTATCGTATTCCAGGTGGTCATGAAGAGATTAGTACCACTATTCAGGAGTTGGTGGATGCAGGAGTTATAACCCCAGTTACTTCTGCTTGGAATAATCCCGTTTGGCCTGTTCGTAAGAGTGATAATTCTTGGCGCATGACTGTTGATTATCGAGAATTGAATAGACACACACCCCCTTTGACTGTTGCAGTACCGGATGTTATTACCCTAATTGAAAGAATCCAGAAACATCCAGGTACATGGTATGCGTCCATTGATATTGCTAATGCTTTCTTTTCGATTCAGATTGCCCCTGAGTGTCAGGAACAATTCAGTTTTACGTGGAACGGGCGTCAGATGACGTTTAGAAGTCTTCCTCAGGGCTATGTGCATAGTCCTACGATATGTCACCGGCTGGTGGCAGAGCATCTGGCTGAGGTACCAGTTCATCCACAAATTCAGATATGTCACTATATTGATGATATTTTGATCCAAGGTGAATCACAAGAGGAAGTTCAGACCCAATTGGATAGAGTCATTGAGTGCTTGCGTGAGAAAGGTTGGGAAATCAACCCGGATAAATTACAAGGTCCGTCCCAGGCTGTGAAATTTTGGGGTATTAATTGGCATGAAGGGCACCGAGAAGTGATCCCTCAGGTTAAACAGAAAATTCTTGATTTTGCAGTTCCGAGAAATAGGAAAGAAGCCCAAAGCTTCATTGGTTTGTTTGGATTTTGGCGCCAGCATATTCCTCATTTGAGTCAAATATTGGCCCCTTTGTACCAGGTCACTCGTAAAAAGAATGCATTTGAATGGGGTAAACCACAGCAAGATGCGTTCAGTCTGGCAAAAGAAGCAATTCAGCATGCTCTGGATTTATGGCCTGTATGTGATGGTGATGTGGATTTGAATGTGTCTGTACAAGGCCTTTATGCGAATTGGAGTTTGTGGCAGAAACAAGGCAAGAGTAGAGTACCGTTAGGTTTCTGGACCAAAAAGTTACCTGATGCTGGTGAGCGTTATACACCTTTTGAGAAACAGTTACTTGCATGTTATTGGGCTCTGGTGGATACCGAGCAATTGACTTTGGGACATGATATAGTTTTGCGACCTGAAATTCCTATCATGCAGTGGGTTATGAGTTCGCCGAAAACTCACCGGATTGGACACGCTCAAGAGGCAAGTGTGATTAAATGGAAATGGTATATACAAGACAGGGCACGTGTGGGACAAAAAGGAGTTGCATCTTTGCATGAGCAGGTGGCACGGGCGCCATCAACTGAAACTGAGAGTGAATGTTCCGTACCTTTAGTACAGGAATCTCCTGTTAAGTGGGGTAAACCTTTTGATGATCTGTCCGCAGAGGACAGAAACCATGTCTGGTTTACGGATGGTTCAGCAAGGTTCATAGGGACGAAACGGCATTGGAAGGCAGTGTCCTATAATCCGATCACACAAAAATTGCTGAGTACAACTGGTGAGGGTAAGAGCAGTCAATTTGCTGAACTCTATGCTGTTTATCAAGTTCTGAAACAAGAGTTACCTGGCACATGTCATATTTTTACCGATTCTTGGTCTACTGCCAATGGACTGGCAGTTTGGTTACCGACTTGGCATTTCCATAGTTGGAAAATCCATTCCAAAGAATTGTGGGGAAAAGAATTATGGCAGGAGATTTGGGAAATGCTCCCACAGAGTACTGTTACAATCTTCCATGTGGATGCTCATACCCCGATAGACTCTCTTGACAAATTCTTTCATAACATTGCAGATGAGAAATCTAAAATTGCTGAGGCAGTGGTGGACACGCAAGATTCTGATATTGCGGGATTGGCGAAATGGGCCCACCAGAAAGCAGGACACTTTGGAGAGAAAGCCACTAGCAGGTGGGCTGCTGATCGAGGAATTTATATTCCCCTAGATTTAATTAAAAATGTTATTCTACATTGTCCCATTTGCCAGCATATCAGGCAGCGCAAAGTGCCCCAAATCGTTAAAGGTCATTTACATCGCGGGAAATTGCCCGCTCAAATTTGGCAGATTGATTACATTGGTCCACTTCCTATGAGTAGGAATTGTCAATATGTTTGCACTATTGTTGATACATACAGTGGCCTGTTGGTGGCCCTTCCCTGTAAGCAAGCTACCCAATTGAATACTATTAAAACATTGGAATTGATTATGATGTATTATGGTGTGCCATTCCAAATTCAATCTGATAATGCATCCCATTTTCGTGGAAGATTGGTACAGGAATTCTGTGTGGAAAACAATATTGAATGGGTATTTCATATACCATATTATCCACAGGCCTCGGGTCTTGTGGAGAGGTTGAATGGCCTGCTAAAAGACCAACTTCGCAAATTAACAGATGACAAGTATAAGAATTGGCGAGATTTTTTGCCTCAAGCGCTATTGATTTTGAATAACCGTCCTTTTCTAAATGCTGAATCCCCACTTATGCGTTTGTTTCCTCCGAATGTTGATGCTAAACCTAATGAGATCAGAGAGACTGTGATGTACTGGGAGATTACTCCCGGAGCTTTGGCTCCATGCAGAGCGACCCCAGGGTCGGCAGGTTTAGACTTGCATACCATGGATGACACCATTATAAAAAGTAAAGACCGAGTCATCATTGAAACAGGTGTTGGTGTTCAGATACCACCTGGAAATTTCGGATTCATTGCCCCTAGATCGGGGCTGGCTGTAAAAGGTATTCAGGTGCTTGGAGGAATCATTGATAGTGATTATCAGGGAGAGATTAAGGTGCTCCTGCTGAATAGCAGTGAGGTTGACTTACTGATACATAAAACTGACCGAGTGGCTCAATTGCTAATAATGCCTGTCTTCAGTGGTGAGATGGCAAAAGGCACTGCCCCAACGTTGCTAACTGTATGAGGCCAGAAAGGTTTTGGCTCCACAGATAATCCTGGGGCCAGAGTTTGGGTGCAGTCGCCTAAGAATCCCCCTGAACAAGCAGAGGTCATTGCAACCGGTCAAGATAATACCATTTTAGTTATGAGACCAGGGAAAGATAGCTGGGAAGCAGTCCCGGCTGACAAATGTTACTTACGAGAATGAATAATGCCTGTATTTGATTCTCTTTCAGATCATTCTTTGGACTGTTGCTGCAGGATGTGTCGGCGTTGGACTGTTCCTGGGCTGGTACGACGAGAGAGGAGGGATCCCATCAACCCGGGATGAGTTGAGAACCCGAGTGTCGCGTTCCTTCGCTGCGTGGGATTCGTCGGCGAACTTTTGGTTTTCACTAGCGAAACGGGTGACTAACGCCCCTCATTTCTGCTTGACACCGATGAGATCAGTGAATGACATTTTGGCAACTTGTTTGGTTGCTGTCCCTGCTTCGTTGGAAACTCTGACTCATATTTTCAATATATCAACTGCTCGCACCAATGTTCTTCTGGGCGATTTCGCTACCCACGAGTATTGCCCCTTGTGTACTGAACTGTCAGACCCGATACCCCCCATCCAGTCCCAAATAGTTACCTATAATATCACACAAGGTGATTTGTGTTTTTTCCTTACGTGTAATCCTAGTGCAATTTCAGAATGTATGCGTTTAAAATTGAAAGGCGCCACCTCATTCACCGCTCATGAACGAACTTTGTGCCTTCAAAGGACGCCGAAAATATGTACTTCTGTTCAGAATAACATGACTTGCAAGAGTATGGTAGTTGCCCCCAGTCATTATCGCACGATGTTACTACCTGCCGGATGGCTTTTCTCATGTGGTAATACTTCCTGGCCATATGTCCCCGCAAATATTTCTGGAGGCCCTTGTGCCATTACTAGGTTGAGTTTATTGATGTTTTCCTCACATCCGAATGCCAACTCTCGTGTGATTCGAGATACAGTGAGGTTACAGGAGGATTGTGACTCATCTTTGCATTTATATTCTAAGTCCGAATACCTTAGCCTGGCTATTTCAATTATTGGTGTTCCTGCTTTGGCAGTTTATAATGCCAAATCTATTGAGAAAATGGCCTGCTGGATGGTGAAATCCATTAATAATACTTCTACAGTCCTGTCGGACATGCTATTAAACGCCCAGGGTGAACGAAGGGCTATCTTGCAAAATCGAGCGGCCATTGATTATCTTTTGCTTAAACATGGACACGATTGTTCTGACTTTGAGGGTCTTTGTTGTTTTAACTTGTCTGATCATACACAATCCATTCGAGCTCACATTAATAAGCTACATGACTTAACAGAAGAAGTTAGAAAACACATTGATCAGGGCTGGTTTGACTGGCTCTTTAATTGGTTGCCTGATTTGCATTTGTTACGTCAAATATTAGGAGGTATTCTGATTACTATCGCCATTTTGATTTCCATTTGTTGCTTTATTCAGTGTATTCCTTCACTACTTCAATTCTGCACACCTGGTACTAGACATAGATCAGTTAGTTTTGTTTCGTATTATTCTTCCACAGATGTTAGTTCTGTTTAATGAATGTATAATAGACTGAAGTCAAGGGTGAAATGTTCTGCTCGATTTTCCTGGCCTTCTTGTGTTAACAAGTGATTGAATGTGACTTCAGTCTCTTACCATTCAAGCCTAAGGGTTAGAGTAGTGAATGGAGCCTATTTACTAGGCACTTCGACATGATTCTGTGCTCTTCCCCATAGATCAGGGCTTGTACACATAGCCTAGGGGATAGATTCGTTAGTATTAGGGATAACCTGTCCTGTAGTGAGGGTATTTCATGGAGCTGTGCTGAATTCAGGCCTGGTAGGCCTCAAACGGGAGAGACTCCATCTTTCTTTCTGCTTCGGCAGCTTGGGATGCTTCTAGGTCAAATGTAATGTTTTAGTTATGAGGTGTTATTCGCTTGGAGAGAACCGGTTCAGGCCGGCCCTTATCGAAGGATTGTATTTTTCTTCATGCCGAAGACACTACATCAGGCCGGCCGGCTGGGAACGTGTCCTTGGTACGGGGAGGTACAAGAATTTGGTGGGCGGCAGGTTACGGGCCGGAATTTTCCATGAGGAAATGCACCTCTATATTAGTGAAAGTCTGAGGCAGTTACATGTTCAGTCCGTAGGCGGCATCTAGCCGTTAGCAGTAAAGCTACTACTTATTCCAGGGAAGACAGACGCCATCTTGAAGGCGGAGAAGAACTGAGAGAAAGATGCTTTCCTAACAGAATAGCCAGAGAGGAGAGAGTAGCCGATAAGGAAGAGGTCCCAGTGACTCGGAGAAGGGTGATTCCAGGCGAGCCGAGGCACAGACGAGAAGGGAGCCTAGATGACCACTGAGTGCAGGCTACATACTACTAAGGTGATGTCGACCCTTTCTTATTAGAGTGTACAACTTAATCTTTCACTTTTCTTTGCAGGTTATGTGTCATATCGTAATGTTATGTGATTGTGTATGCAATGAGTAATAAAGTATCCAGTTTGTAGTGAACCAACATGTGCTGCGTGTTCTTGTATAAGAGGGTAGCCTATTCTTCTAGTCAGCTGCGGCTACATGAACAGATGTTAACCCTGATCAGGTAAGTGGTAACTGAATAAGGGAAAGAGGAGCCCCTCGAACCTGAGAACAGGCTATGCTCGAACTGGCAATCCTTGTGTGATCTGATGAATAGTGAGACTGATTCCCTTTTTGTATGTTATGGTGATCATAGGATGAACTGTCGTATGAGACTGCCGTCTAGGTAGAGAGGTCTGGATTCGTAGGGGATCGCGAGGCCGCCGATTGTGCTGATACTGTCGTATGGGCAGAGAGGTCTGGGTTCGTATGGGACCGCGAGGCCGCCACTTGTGATACTGTCGTATGGGCAGAGAGGTCTGGGTTCGTATGGGACCGCGAGGCCGCCACTTGTGATACTGTCGTATGGGCAGAGAGGTCTGGATTCGTAGGGGATCGCTAGGCCGCCGATTGTGCTGATACTGTCGTATGGGCAGAGAGGTCTGGGTTCGTATGGGACCGCGAGGCCGCCACTTGTGAGACTGCCGTCTAGGTAGAGAGGTCTGGATTCGTAGGGGATCGCGAGGCCGCCGATTGTGCTGATACTGTCGTATGGGCAGAGAGGTCTGGGTTCGTATGGGACCGCGAGGCCGCCACTTGTGATACTGTCGTATGGGCAGAGAGGTCTGGATTCGTAGGGGATCGCGAGGCCGCCGATTGTGCTGATACTGTCGTATGGGCAGAGAGGTCTGGGTTCGTATGGGACCGCGAGGCCGCCACTTGTGATACTGTCGTATGGGCAGAGAGGTCTGGATTCGTAGGGGATCGCGAGGCCGCCGATTGTGCTGATACTGTCGTATGGGCAGAGAGGTCTGGGTTCGTATGGGACCGCGAGGCCGCCACTTGTGATACTGTCGTATGGGCAGAGAGGTCTGGATTCGTAGGGGATCGCGAGGCCGCCGATTGTGCTGATACTGTCGTATGGGCAGAGAGGTCTGGATCCGTATGGGATCGCGAGGCCGCCGATTGTGAGATCTTGGTATGCATAGTAGGAATCCCCTGTCCTTAGGTGATAGATATATGTGGTTGTAGGATTGTAAATAGGTTCTAGGGAGGGGGTAACGTTCTGGCTGGGTTAGTGAGGTTCTGATGAGCAAGTTCTATCAGTTCCGAAAACCCAAGCAGAACAGCTCCTTTTCTGTCTCTGTCCCTTCTCTCCTCTTTCTCTCCCCACCTGTCCCTTCTCTAACCCCACTCCTCTTCCTCTGCCCGCCCCCCCATCCCTCTCTCTCGCAGTACTACAGCATAGGCAGCACCAGGTCTCTGATGCCTTCTCAGTGTTGGCCCTGGGGGTGGAGGAGGTAAGTCAGCCCCCCAAGTGAATCCCATTATCAACAGATAGTGAACCTCTATTTACCAACAAGTACGGAACGGTCTCGGGTGACGGCTGATGCGAACAGTGATCTGCTCTCGGCCCCGGCAGGGCCTGTGGGGTGGGGACGTTACCTTACACTAGGAGAGGAAGTAAAAGTGATATCCTCCCCTCCCCCCCACTCCACCACTGTCTCTCCTCACCCTCCACCTCCGTCTCTCCTCACCCTCCACCTCCGTCTCTCCTCACCCTCCACCTCCGTCTCTCCTCACCCTCCACCTCCGTCTCTCCTCACCCTCCACCTCCGTCTCTCCTCACCCTCCACCTCCGTCTCTCCTCACCCTCCGTCTCTCCTCACCCTCCACCTCACCCTCCACGTGTCTCTCCTCACCCTCCATGTGTCTCTCCTCACCCTCCATGTCTCTCCTCACCCTCCACACGTCTCTCCTCACCCTCCACACGTGTCTCTCCTCACCCTCCACACGTGTCTCTCCTCACCCTCCACACGTGTCTCTCCTCACCCTCCACACGTGTCTCTGCTCACCCTCCACACGTGTCTCTGCTCACCCTCCACACGTGTCTCTGCTCACCATCCACACGTGTCTCTGCTCACCCTCCACATGTGTCTCTGCTCACCCTCCACATGTGTCTCTGCTCACCCGCCACGTGTCTCTCCTCACCCTCCACACGTCTCTCCTCACCCTCCACACGTCTCTCCTCACCCTCCACACGTCTCTCCTCACCCTCCACACATCTCTCCTCACCCTCCACACATCTCTCCTCACCCTCCACACGTCTCTCTCCTCACCCTCCACCTCACCCACCACACGTGTCTCTCTTCACCCTCCGTCTCTCCTCACCCTCCACGTGTCTCTCCTCACCCTCCACGTGTCTCTCCTCACCCTCCACGTCTCTCCTCACCCGCCATGTCTCTCCTCACCCGCCACGTCTCTCCTCACCCTCCACACGTCTCTCCTCACCCTCCACACGTCTCTCCTCACCCTCCACACGTCTCTCCTCACCCTCCACACGTCTCTCCTCACCCTCCACACGTCTCTCCTCACCCTCCACACGTCTCTCCTCACCCTCCACACGTCTCTCCTCACCCTCCACACGTGTCTCTCCTCACCCTCCACACGTGTCTCTCCTCACCCTTCACACGTGTCTCTCCTCACCCTCCACACGTCTCTCCTCACCCTCCACGTCTCTCCTCACCCTCCACACGTGTCTCTCCTCACCCTTCACACGTGTCTCTCCTCATCCTCCACACGTGTCTCCTCACCCTCCGCCTCACCCTCCACATGTGTCTTCTCCTTACCCTCCACATGTGTCTCCTCCTCACCCTCCACAGGTGTCTCTTCCTCACCCTCCACAGGTGTCTCTCCTCACCCTCCACACGTGTCTCTCCTCACCCTCCACGTGTCTCTCCTCACCCTCCACATGTCTCTCCTCACCCTCCACGTGTCTCTCCTCACCCTCCACGTGTCTCTGCTGCACGCCTCACACTGCTGCATGCCACACACTGCTGCACGCCTCACACTGCTGCACGCCTCACACTGCTGCACGCCACACACTGCTGCACGCCACACACTGCTGCACGCCACACACTGCTGCACGCCACACACTGCTGCACGCCACACACTGCTTTTATGCGAGTTTATGCTACTGACATTGTAAATGACGATGCCTTTTATTTGTTTTAAAACCAAAACATAAATAAAAGGCATTGTAATTTTACAATGCCAATAGCTCAAACTCTTATAAATGCGAGACCTATTGCATTGCAAATGCTTGTTTGGACTGGTAGCAGCTTTAATTGATTTGTATGTGTTTCATTCTTGATGTTTTCACTTCATTTTGTCACTGAATTGTCACCTTGTGAAATCACTTATTGTGTTATATTTGCAACTGTGGTTTGGAATTTTTGTAAATTATGAAATGTTGTCCTATCTCTTCTTTGTATAGTTCTTAAATGCATAAGAATCTTCCATAAAAAGAATAATTGAATCATGTGACCATCTTATTAGTGATTTTGGTCTTAGTCTGTTTAATAGTTGACAGCACAATAAATGGCCAGCTGGATATTTCATTTTTTCTGTAATTTACTGGCCCAATCTAGCTGTGTGGTATAGGACCCACCCCTGCTTTTTTGTAAACTTTTAGAAAGATGTCATTTTCTTTTCCTAACCCACTGTGCCTTTCTACCAGTGTCCCAGGTCACATGACTATGAATGGCTCTGAAGTTGTGGTTTGTGTATTGCTTCCAGACAGTGAGACAATGGGGGCTTAGGCGTGCACGTGTTGGGCCATCCTGTCAGAATGACACGGTAGGGGCTGTAACCAGCCCACTTACACTTCAAAGGACTTTTCATACAATATGCACAAAGGAACCTGACACCGCATCTGCCCTGCCTTTTGTCATCTGGGGCAGTGTGGAGCCTTGACCAGGAGTAGAACTTCCCAGAGCCAATCGTTGGGGTAGAACAGGGAGTCACCAAAACACAAAGGCTAGCGCCAGGTATAAACATTGGGCCTCCAGAGCCACTCATGGACCTGTGGAGGATTCAGAAGAAGGGATGCCCTGCTGCCTGAGAACTGCCCTAATGCTTGATGGTCTGCCTTTCTGTCTGTAGGAAGAAGTTTGGACCTGCTAGCCTTAATCCCAGACTACCCATAGTGACTTTAAGAGTCAGCTGGCTGACCTCCTGTGTGACCTACATGGACACAACAAGCTTCAGAGGTCTTACTGCAACTGTCCAGCCGACAAACTGCAACTGGACCTACCTGAGCCCTGCTACTGGCCTCTTCTGTAGAGAGTCCTGATTTCCAAGAGGTGCTCCCCAGTTCCTGGACCCTTGGCTGGCATCATTGGAAGCTCCTCAAAGAAGAAAAAGCAATACTCTTAAAGTTGGGGTTCCTTGCGACTGAAAATGGGCCTCTTATTGCCAACACTCTGCTGCCTGCGATGACCGCCAATGCGAAGTTCCAGTGAGACTTGGTCTTCACATTGATAGCAACTGCCTGCAACAACTGTCAATACAAGACCTACACTTCACGCTATAGAAACGATAGCCCGCGACAACCGCCACCCCAATGTTCCATTGACAACTGCGTCTTTGTGCAACAGCAAAGACCATCTATGAAACTCATTTTTTTGTGTGCTGCATAAATACCTTACTGGTCTCGTCTACTCAGACAAGGATTGTAGCTGTTGCCCGAGTGAGGCTTCCACCCCCCTCCAAAAATAACCGAATTTCTTACAACTGGTTTTCAGTAAAATGAAAGAATTTGTGTGATTCCGCTGTTATTGTCTGTAATGTCTGCCCTGGGCCAAACCACAAGAACACAGTCAATGTGTTCCGGCCAGGAACTGCACAGCTTATTCTACTTTTACAAATATTTATTTCTGATGAAAACTTCTACCTGTGGATTCTTCACATTATAAATCTCATTAGGTGTCACACTGAATCCAAAAACATGAAATAGCTTTCCCTCACCAGCACAGGGTGTCGTAGCTAGGCCCACACTCCTGCACCTTCTCTGGAAGTGACATCACGTAGCTTTACACAAGTTCAATTAGTTGCCTCTTCACAGAGGTCTCCCTTTTTTGTGATTCCTCCACTTGGATCTAGGTCCTGAGCTGATCTAGATCCTGTTTAAGTAGGTCACTCGTTTCTTTGTAGACCTTCAGTGAGGTGATCTGAAGGCAAGGCTATTGCCTCTCCAGGTCTCGCTTTGGATCCAACTCCCAAGGTAACTTAGAGGGAACAGCTTCAAAATTGGTGTTCATGTTCCATGGTCTCTATATGTCAAGCTGATTGAGGGATGTCCAGTCAATCTGGCATTGCTCCTGCCTGAAAGGCAGATCATATATTTGGCAGGCCTGTCTCACAACTCTGACATGATCTTCGGATTCAAATCCTGTCCTGTTGAATAGAGGCCTGTTGGACTTGGCCCTTCTGGCAGGTTCACCACTAAACTTTTTGCTTTTAATTATGACCTGGTGTTAGTGATTTTTGGCTTCTGCGCACTTTACCACTGTGTCCCAGGGTAACGTGCGTGCGTGTAGTGAGGTTTGCCTGCCCTCCCATAGGAATGCATGGGGGAATGTATGTGTCCCTGGTAGTTCCTGATGCGTGGGGAGTGCAGGTGCGAGTGTGTTATGTGCGGACTCGTGTGATTAAATGCTGCGCGATGATGTGTGCGGCGTTACTGTAGCTAGTGTGGAAGTGCCACTTCTAGACGCTGGCATAAATGTGCAGTGACTGCCTGTCGCGTGATTGGCTGGCTGAGGTCATGTGATGGGCTAGGGAATCCCCAGAGTCAGGAGGAGTCACCCAGTGGTGAATGGGGAGATCAGCAGCCAGATGGGTGGGAGGAGTACACCTAGGACCTGAATAGGGCTGGGCTTTCCCCACACAATGCTGGCTCCGCCCCCTGTGGTGCGACTGATGACCCTGGCCTGCTCTGTGAATAGGGAGAGGGGCTGAGCAAAACAAAGTGCTCAAGAACCAGTTGCATCTGGTTCGCCCCTCCCCTGCACCTTTAAACAAAGGTAAACCTGTGTATAAAATGGGGCTGTGACCCCAAGTAAAAGGTTCTCTTTGCTGATCCTAACTGGAGGGGCCTGCTGCTGCTGCTGGGCGCCAGGAGAGACCGCCACTGGGGACTGCCTCCCTGCCTGGAGGGCCCTGTGAGCTGGCCCCTGGGCCCAGCCCTTGCCCCCCCTGCCTTCCTACAAAGACTTTTCCCTGGACCTTGCCATCAAGCGCCTGGGCAGCGCTAAAACCTTGATTTACTGAAGAAGCGCCTGCATTTGTGGCCAGCAGCGCGGCGCTACGATAATCTGCGAGGGAACCCCAACGTAGGGATTCCCCCGCTTTTGCCGTGTTTTGTAGCGGGTGCCCACCCCGCATTGTGGTGCTCGTTGGCGGGTGCCCACCCCGCTTATTACGGGGTTTCCATTGCGGGAGCCCACCCCGCATGCTTGTGCCGTCGCGGGTGCCCACCCCGCACTGTACGGTTAAAGAAGAGGGAGCCTACCCCTCATTGCCGCCGGATTGAAATCACCGCCGCGCCTGGGCTTACCGGAAGTCAGGCACCCTCTGGGGGGCGGGCCGCCAGACGGAAGCCGTGCCCGGAAGCAGGAAACAGGCGGGAACCCACCCCGCGCTCCTGCGTATGCCCCGGGAGACGCCGTGACTGAGGAAGCGCCGCGTCAAGAAGCCCAGGCTGGAGCCCACCCCGCTCTGGGACGTGCTAGCCCGGAGAAGCAAACAGCCTGTCGGAAGGCGGGGCTCTTGCGACCACGGGAAGAGCCCCGCGAATGCTGCAGCCGACACAGCGGAGAGAGCGGAGACAACGCGGGAGTCCCCAGAGCACTGCCCGGTGAGTTGGGAAGGGCTGGGGGACTCCATGCGTGTGTCGTGGGTGCCGGTCCCAGACCGGCCTATCTCCTGAGCGGCCCCCCCCGCCTGATAGAGGGGGGCGCTCCCACGTAAGTGGGGGCATTTCTTTAGTGATTTTGAGCCCACGAGGCTCCAACGTTGTGCGAGGGCATTTCTCTGGTGCTACGAGCGGCCCCGGAAGGCAGCGGGTCGCTCCAACGTGAGTGGGGGCATATTTGTTTTAGAGCCAGAGAAGGCTCCAACAACGGGGCACAGTGGTTCACAGAGCCCCGTGAGGCTCTAAATGCTTTGCTGACTTGGTCTCAGAGTCCAGAGGGACTCCAAGGACGGGGGCACATTGTTCTAGAGCCTAGAAGGCTCCAACGTTGGGGGCATTATTTCCTCAGAGCCCAGAGAGGCTCCAAAGTGGGTGATAATTGTTCTAAAGGCATCGAGGTGCCCAGGCCCCAGTCCCCACAGCTGCCCAGCACTTAGTGGGCAGGTGCAACGTTTAGGTTGTGTCCAGTGCTCCTTCGCGCTTTGGCCTGCGCAGTCCCGCCCTGACTCTGTGGACAAAGGGCGTGTGAGCCCCTGAAAGGCCAAGTTGGCCTGGGGACAGTTTCTTGTGTTGTGCCCTCACCTAGGGTACATGGTTATGTTTACCGGTGTACTTTTGCGCAATGTGCCTTTCCTTTATGCTATGTTTATTTCTAACTGTGCCTATGCGTAGGAGAGGGTTTTTCCTAGTATAGGTTACAACTAGTAAGTTCATGGTTCCCTGCGTAATATTTTCCTACGGTGGTTAGGGTTGCGTAGGTGGTACTTATCTGTTACCAGTGGTTACTGGTTGTGCGCTACATTTTCTAATTGGTGCTACAGTGATTGTATGTGCTATGTTCTAAAGTGTTATTCCTACCAAGTGTTAGTTCTAAAAGTGCTTATTCCTGACAGTGGTCCAGGAGGCCCTGTCCCATGTAGATAATCCCCCTGTAGATTCTGCCCGTGCCAGTTGGCACAGTGTAAATTGTGTGAATATTATCTAATGTGTTTTGGTATAATACAAAGGCTATTTTTATATAATACCTTGTGTGGAGTTTCTTTTGTGGTGGGCCCTGGGTGTTGTTGCTGGGTGCGCGCGCAAACGCTTTACACATTGCCTCCGGGATAAGCCTGACTGCTCGTGCCAAGCTACCAAGGGGGTGAGCAGGGGTTATCTTTGGCGTGTAACTCCCCAGCCCTGACTAGAGTGGTGGTTTCTGCCTGGCTTTGGCGCAAGCCCTAGCCAACCAGAAATCCCATTTCTAACACGGCCCATTGCCAGTGCCCATCCCAGAACACAATAATTTTAGGCCTATCTCCTTACTGCCTGTTCCAGCTAAAATTCTGGAGAAGGAAGTTCAGAAACAACTTTCTGAATTCCTTGAATAAAACAATCATTTCCATGATTCACAATCTGGTTTTAGAACGGGATATAGCACGGAGACAGCACTTCTGGAAGTTGCTGAAACCGTGTGTGAATCTGTGGACCAGGGCAGCTCAGCAATGTTGGTGCTGCTGGACCTGTCCATAGTATTCGACATTGTGGCTCAGCAGATTCTTTTGGAGAGACTAAGACACTTGGGAGTGAGGGGAACTACTTTGCCCTGGCTCCAGTCGTTCTTAGCGAACCGTTCAAAACAAGTATTTCTGCGCCCTTACCGTCTCCTCCCAGAAACCCCATGCTTGTGGGGTATCCCAGGGTGCGGCACAAGGCCCTTTACTGTTTAATGTATATCTATCTCCTCTTGCGACCCTGGTTGAGACATGGGGAGTGAGAGTAGTCTCCTACGCTGATGACATTCAGTTGGTGTTCTCTTTTAAAGAACACTCGGAGGCTGCATTTGACAAGTTTAAGCAATGCCTGAACAACATCTCGGCCTGGATGACTGAGAAGGGCTTAAAACTTAACACAGAGAAAACAGAGGTCCTATTCTTCAACCAGCCGACACCTCCACCCTCTTAGCTCTGGTGGCCCTCAGAGCTGAACCCCCCACAGATCCCTGTAGATTCGGCCAGAAATCTGGGCTTTAAATTTGACAAGGATCTCTCTCGTAAGACCCAGATTCGCCAGGTCTCCTCCTCATGCTTCTGGAAGCTGAAAGCTTTGAGAAAATTCCTTCACTTTCTTCCAATGAATTACAGGAAGAC
This sequence comes from Triturus cristatus, assembly GCF_964204655.1. Taxonomy (NCBI): domain Eukaryota; kingdom Metazoa; phylum Chordata; class Amphibia; order Caudata; family Salamandridae; genus Triturus; species Triturus cristatus. The sequence goes on along the minus strand of NC_140592.1, from coordinate 1,107,910,923 downwards.
AGTGGCCCATGAATTGGTCACGTCCCGGCTAGACTATTCCAATAGTCTCTACCAAGGACTACCAGCCTATCTGGTCCGCAGGCTGCAAATAATACAAAATGCTGCTGCCAGAATAATTAGTAATGTGCCATTCTGCCATTGCATCCTCTCGCACTTGCAGAGCCTCCATTGCCTACCCATCAATAGGCGGATCGAGTTTAAGGCACTCACTCTGGCCTACAGAGCCACCAGAGATCGGGCCCGGGCTATCTGAGATATAGATTACAAAATTACCATCAAGACCGGGTCCTGAGATCAAATCACCTGAAACTGCTCAGCGCTCCTCGTTTCCTCAAGGCCAAGATAGGCGGCAGAGCCTTCTCGGTGAGAGCTGCAAAACTCTGGAATGCTATGCCTCTCCACCTCCGCATGACTGAGCCACAACCGGCCTTCGGGAGAGCACACAAACCTGGCTTTTTAACCTTCCGTAGTTCCTCCTCTTGTTTTTCCTCAATGTGAATCTGCAGCACAGTGCCAGGACACCTCCGTTGGAGGTAGCTGTGTGCTCTATAAATCTCATTTATTATTATTATTCCTGTGTTGGTGCCATGTGTGGTGCTGTAAGATGTGCTATTAGCCTTCTTGGTGCCTTGTGCTGACCTCGCTAAAATAGGGATTTAAAAAAATTAATTAGATGAGATGCCTGTCGCACAAGTGACAGTTGGCAAGTGAATTGCAATAAAATTGTGTATATATGTGAAGAAATTAATACTGAAAAAAGGCACACACAAAAATAGATAACTCCTTATATTCAATATATTTGATAATATGGGAAACAATCTGAAAATTCCAAAAGAACATTAATCTTGTCAGATTAATTTCAATGTTAGAGTGAGAAAACCAAATGTCCTGAAAGTCCACTCTAATAAATGTCAAACACAGTCAACAACAAAGACTGTGAGCCCATCCTCAGGCCCACCATAATAAATTGAAATTACAAAGAGGAACCCTCGTGAGTGAGTACAGTTTCAGAAAAGATTCACAATAAAAATAGGGTTTATTCTGTCTATAGTCCAAGCGGGGAAGGCAATAGGTTGGGGAAAGACCAAACTTAAATTTGGAGAACAAATCAGGCAGTAGTGAGTGAACCAGTGAGTGGAGTATCTCATGGTATCAACCAATTCACTTGCCAACTATCACTTGTGGAACAGACAACTCATGTAATTTTTGTTTTTTTTTATTTCTTGTTGTAAATAATTCCCTTCTTGCCCCCTGGCCTTTGATCAAAGTTTAAACCCATGCTCGCAAGGGATTATTGGGTTGCCTTTTTTCCTGTAAACTCACTTAAATAGGGGCATTCACCCAGACTTTGCTGGCTATGTTCTGACCTCCTCGAGTTCCTTCTAGTGCTTTTGCTGGCACTAAGATGCTTATAGCTTGCTCAACCACCCCTCTTCTGGTAGCCTTAAACCCGGTGCTGGTCAACCACATGTATAGGATCAACACTATTTCAGCCCCAACAGCCCTTGTTCTGCTGTCAAAGGCCATGCCAGTTTTCACAGCATCAGTACAGATAGCAACTTCACAAATGACAGCTTTTGCTGGTGCCCTTCCAATTAATCAGATGGTAAAGGCTAGCCTCAGTGAGAAGCCTCTTCTCTGGTCGGGCATCCTACGCCCCCATCCAAAGTTGACCCTGCATGGTCTTTGGGTTTTTATTCTGAAGATGGTCTTGCCTTTAAAGTGGTTCTGTGTAAGGCAGCAGAGGTCCTGCTGCTATCTTTACCCATGGCAGACGTTATGACTAATTTGATCTCCCCACATGGGAACCCTTGATCCCTTTTAACGAGGTGCTCATGGACTCTATTAGGACCATTTGGAGTAGGCTGGCCAGCTGTCAGCAGTCTGGTCACATAGGGCCCGATTTAAAACTTGGTGGACGGGTCACTCCGTCACAACGGTGACAGATATCCCGTCCACCAGAATATCAATTCCATAGGATCTAAGTAGATTTAGATTTCGGCGGATTGGATATCCGTCACTGTTGTGACGCTGTAACCCATCCACCAAGATCTAAATCTGAGCCATATTGTCATTGACTAGCCCCTGGTGGTCCTGACTTCTAATATCTAATCCCATGTGTGAAAGGTTTGTGTTACAAATCGGGGCTCAATAGTTAAATCACAATAAGAAATTCTGCTCATCCAGGGCCTGAAGAAATATGATCACATCAAGCCCATCTGGCGGAACTCAATTGACTGTCCATGCTAAACCACGCCATTTTCAAAACCAGCCGCATTATTTACAAATCCATAGTAAATCCGCTGCTTACTTTGCGGACAAGCTCATCTTCTCTGGTCATTTTCTGGTCACCCGTAGGCAAGATATCATCAGCCTGCACACTCAGAAGTGTAAAAAAGAAAAAAACAATGCAGCAGTCCTTTTCCATCTATTCACCCAGATCTGGAACACTCCCTCCATATCCATCAGTACAGCTTCAAAGTTACACCAACTAAGGAAAGAGTTGAAGATGCACCTCTCTAAGGAATACTACATCTCAATGCATTACCTCTCCGCAAACCAGCTACAACTTTTATCATTTGTTCACTTTATACTTGTATTTAACCCTCTAACGAACTCTGCTGTACTGGGTCATCTTGGAAGTGTTTATTTCTGTTTTTGGGTGTTACACTGGTAATAAGGTGAACTATTTAGTTAACAGTGTTACCATGTCTACAAATAATAAAGAAATACTATGGCAAAACATGCCCCATTGCGCTGCATTTTTGCCTTTTCTTGCAGCGTAATTTAGTCAACCCTGCCACATAATTCCAGTTGCTCTGACCATAGGCAAAACAGGTCTCGCATGTGATTGATGGGCACAATCCTAATTGCTCTGCTAATTAATTCTCCTTTCCTACCACAGGGCCGCTGAGCATGTGCACGCACAATGGCCATCACAAAATGGTTTTTCTTTTGCTTTAAGAACCATTTCAAGATGGCTACCAAGAATACATTGTCAAACCTTGAACAGGCGGCCTGTGATCCTGTCGACATATCCTGCCTCCTGTAACATATCTCGCCAACCCCACTAAGAATCATACTGCCCCCACTTCACAGCACGGACAGGAGGGCATCAATCATTCAACTTGTGTGCTTTAAGAGCTTAAACTGCCCTCAGACAAGGACCACACATCGCGTCAGGTGCTCATGATGAAAAGGTGGCGTTACTCCATCTGTGCATCAACGCTTGATGTCTCTTTAGGGTCAATATCAACAAAGACTTCCTCTTTCATGTTTAATTCTTTTTATAGGCATATCAAAAAAAATATCAAACATCAACCATTATTGGTACCAACATTTCTCCAGGCGACCCCTCCTACCGATGGAAAGTGTACATCACAGGACAAGGATAGTTGGACCATTTGGTGACAGTGGTTTGGACCGGAGGAGTGGGGGGAGGGGCCACTGCTATAGACATCTATCCATCTAACAAAGGTGGGGAGGCAAGAGGGAAAGACCTCATAATCCATCACCACGCCCATTGTCAATTAATGTCCTGCATCACATGGGCTTTATATTCTTCGTTCAATTTCTCTACCTTTCAAGAGAGCTGTGACGCCCTCCTCGACCGCTCTAAAACCGCCAAGAAGTCCTGCTGAACTCTTCAACCGTGTGGTGTGTTACACTTCCAGGATAACAGAGTCCAAACAACAGGAACAACGGGGTCAGCTGCGAGCCAGCCTTCCTCACCGAGGCCTTTTCCCAAAGCTGGGAGATGCTATTTCGAGAAAATCATGTTCCTCCTATTGTGTGTATGTTCAGCCTGGGCTGATGTAAAGATTAAACAAATATCCGGGCAGAAAACTCCTCCATTCTACAGGGTGTATTGAGCAGTATTGCTCTAAACTGTTCGAGTGTATTTTCTAGTTTAGAGTTTCTCTGTGCATCCAATATTGTAAGCTTTAAACTGCACACTACAAAATGTTTTGGGCTTCAGAGCGAAAACTGCAATTAATGGAGTTACATCTAACCGGGGTGGCTGTGATTTTGCATTTCAGAAGGAGCAAGCTATTTTGGCATTTTGCCTTAGTCAGTTTGGGCAAAGGTTATCGACTATTGTTGCAGCCTTGTTCAACACGTCCTGCCAAGATCAGCTTCTGCTCAGGGATTTGCAGTGCGGACACATTCCACACATGGGGAGCAAAAGCAGATAAAATACGAACTGTGGCCTGTGGAAACCAGGGCCGGTTCCTGGATTTTTGGGGCCTTCGGCCGAAAGGGAATGTGCGAGGCCCCTCTAATTTGTATACGTGACATATTCAGGGCTCCAGAAGCTGCTTTGTTCAGACTTCTCCTGGGCCACAGCTCCTTCTCTCAGCCACATACAAACACCTCTTTTACAGCCCATTTTGGGCTGAAGATGTGAGCAGGGCCGGACTGGGAACAGAAACCGGCCCTGGCAAACTGCTCAGCCGAACCCGGGTGAGGGGGAGTGCACCCAAGCAGTTTGCGAGGGCCGGTTTCGGACGATTTTGTAACAGGGGGCCGATATTGCCGATCCCCGGTAACAAAAACGGCCCCCCAGGGACCCAAAACCAGCCCCCACCCTAGCGGCCTACCGGGGAAATGCCCGGTGACCGCTATGGCCAGTCCGGCCCTGGGTGTGAGAATTGCTTGGGTGCTGAGAGTTCAACCTGTGTGGCGCCGCTAAAGTGCTGACAATGGGCTTCCCACAGTGTCTCTGAATGGGCAGCCGGGCAGGAGGTCTAATTGCAGGACAAACCAAAATGCGTCTCCTTGCAACTGGGACATCATCCCTTAGAGGCCCAGGGAGGGCCCACTTATGGGCCCAATTGCAAACAGACACCGTTCTTTCAATTGAATCGGCAGCAGTGCAAGCGGGTTGGCAGTGTGTTAAACTGGAGCGGGCCCCATGCTGGTGGACTGGATGTGAGGCCCTCGGCAGCTGCCCACACTGCCCATGCCTAGCGCGAGCCCTGGTGGAAATGATTTCTTTCTGCGTTGAATCTGAAAAAGCACAGAACACTTTTCATATCGCAAGCATTATCAGCCGAATGCATGATGCCCTGGTACCCAGAAGCCTCAGCGATTCCCAAACAAGGTATTTGGATATCAAATCAAAATAAGTTCCACGCTCAGTCTTTGGCAAATCATTGATGGATTGGGCTGGTGGGCGCTGTCTGGGCGTGCAGCGTCCCTCCAGAGCACCCTTGCTGAACCCGGAGGGCCTTTGGCTCTGCTCGGTGTCCTGGTGGAATTAAATAATGAATGCATCGGTTTAGTTTGCCAGTGTTTATTATGCCAACCCTATCAGCCTGTCTATGACCGAGCTAGCAACTCTACTGAGCACCAGCGCACATTATAGGCAGATGCACTACAGGCATGTATTTCTTTTTCCCTGCTTGCTAATACTATGACAAGGCACCCTAACAGAGACCTTTCCAAAACTGGCGACTGGTGTTAGATTAGTGAATTATAAGACATGGGAGACTGCACTCCCAGTGTAAAAACCTGTCTCTAATTTCCTTACTGCAGTCTATTTGTGATGTCTCAAATCACCTATGGTACGAAAATGACGTATCTGCTCAACAGTAATAAGTTATTACAGTTGAGTTATGACGTCACAATGCCTGCAGACAGTGTGATGGGCTGGCCAAGGAGCAAAATTACAACCGTGATTTCAATAGTGAGAACAAGAACTCGTTTTTTTGTCTGGCTTCACCTCACAGTTGCATTATTTAAAATATACATGGAGTAGGCCAGCAGCGGCCCGTCCCCTGCCAAAGTGGTGAAGCGGGCCAGGCCGGATAAGGGATCTGGGAAAGTAGGGGGGGTAAGGGGTTGGGGGACAACATAACAATAAAATAAAATAACTTACCTGATCGCCGCCGCCTCTACCGTCTGCTCCATCATGCTCTTCCTGCTTCTGGGACAGGCTCCCAGACTGCACTGCGGCCAATCACGATACTGCATGAAAGTAGTGTCAGGACTGGCCTGAGCGCTGGGACTTTGCACTCCCCGGCAGACTGGAAGCCTGTGCCTGCTTTCTCCAGCCCCAGAAATGCAGCTGGGGCTGGAGAAAGCTTCATTGCGCATGAGGTGTTTGGCCGGCCTGACACGGCCGGTCACACACCTCATGCGCAGTGAAGGGACAAGGGAGTGCACTACCACTCCACCACCACAGTGTCATCCCCTTGGACCCGCCCCGAGGGATTCAAATAAAACGATAATAAAACAGGTTTATAACCTGTTTTATCATCGTTTTATGTGTGGGTCGTGACAGGGGAGGTGGTGCACCTCCGCCCTAATGGAGGGGCCGCCGCTGGAGGAGGCTGGAGTAGGCGTTGGCTATACATCAATACAATACAGCTATTAGCTGCTGGATGTATTGTTCCAACCTGCAGGAAGTGCTTCCGCTGGAATGCCTCAGGGACTGTTTTGCATCTGAAAAGTACACTGAATCATCAAAATGTTTGTTGCATTACATTTTTTCATATATGCATTCTATACAGTAAGCAATACTTTGTGGCTACTTTTCCCCCAGAATTGTCAAAGCCAATAAGCCTGGCTTCAAAGGTGTTAAGCAGCATTTGTGCATACCTGTGTTTGCTTGTGTTAGCACATGAAAGACAGACCTATTGGCTTTGCCAATGCTTGTTAACACCCCAAACTATTTTCCCGAAATAAACAGTCATTAGCAGCAAGGAGCAATTTGTGTAAGTCTATCTTTTACACAGCTGTCATTAGCGAAAGCAGATATCTCTCTGCATATTACCACACATTATGAACTATAGTTGTTTTACAAAGTAACTTATACAAAACTGCAAATAAAATGTTTTTTGCAACAAATCACTAGTTGTATACTGGTGCGTTTCATTTATCACTACATTTATTCTACATATTAGCATCTTTACTCATTCCCATGAAGGAGCAAAAGGCCAAAGATTTGTACAGTTTATGGGAAAGGTGTTGGTGTGACCATGCATCATTAGAGATAAAATACCATCTGCCAACATTAAAAAGATATTGCAAGCCACCTCAAAATTCCATGAACTTAACGAAGAAATTTGGCCTCATTCCTCTGTATGGTCATAGAAATCCTCTGTGATTTGTAAACCCTTATAATGTCCTGCTGAAGGTACTTTATCGCACATATCCTGCCCCCTAATATTTGTGGCTTATTCTATGCCTCTCATCTGATTTTCAGAGGAAGCACAGAAAGACAAAATAGCGGGGGGGCATGGGCAGGTTCAACAGTTCGAACAGTGGCCACGGTGCAAATGTGCAGTTTGGGGAGTGTGGGTAGGGGCATGGGCGTGTGTGGTATAGTGTGCGACAGCTTTGCCTACATGTCATGGCTTTATCCCAGTTTTCCTGGCAAGGGTACAGGGCTGGAGCAAGACAATCTTCGACTTCAAGACAGGCATTGGAGGGCAGCAAAGAAATGTCCCATTATCAGTGCAGCTGGACACCTCATCAAGGCCATCGGGCGTGGACTCCGAATCCAGCGATGTACAATAGGTCATCTCAGAGTTTGCCACACAGGCTGCCTTCTAGTGTCACAGGTGCCTGGAAGCTCACGTGACCTGACCACACCGCACCACTGGCTCGTCAGCCACAATGGCTGAGCTTATGTAAGGACAGCACATCAGTCACTAAGAACACAACCTGTCCTAGGCCAGCGCAGGGGCGTAACACAGGCCCCTGCGGTGCGGGAGGGTGCCCCAAGCTCCAGGGGGCCCCCTCAGTACAGCACTCTGGCTGCAGAGCTCCTGATTGAGCCCGAAGGGCCCCCCCAATGTGCCTTGCAGGGAGGCCCCTTCAAGTTTCGTTACGCCAGTGGGCAAGCGGCCATCCTGCATGGACATTCGCCCATTCTAAGTTTAAAGGGAGATTCATCCGCTTCAGTTCAAGGATGAGCCCTCAACAATAATTCTAAAGAGTCAAGATAACCCTAATTACTGTTGTTTACAAATTTTCTTCTTCACCAGGTGACGTATATTTGATCATTACATTCACCTTTTTGTCATGCTCATTATAAGGCCTGGCAAAATTTAAATGAGGCCACCATAATTTCAGGAATTTATTAGCAAGCTTTCCACAAGAAATTCCTGTGATTACACCACATCGTGTAATCACGCTGCTATTCACTGCAAAATGATAGCACATGAGTGCTAGTGCAGCGCAAACAACCAGAATGAGGCCGCTGATTTTGTGGCAATTTCTTTTCTCGTGATTTTTTGTGTGTGCAAAATGCATCCTTGATTAAAAAATTGACAAATGGATAACTTATGCGCTAAAATACAGCACTAGGGGACAAATGTGAATTTCACGTAATTTCGCATAATTCCCCCTAGGTGTCACATAATTACACGAAATCAAATTACATAAATTTCGCACACACCTACTTATTGTGATATTTGCAGAGCTTCTAACAGCTACATACAAATCCTGATTTACCATATTGAAAATCAGTAATAAAAAGAAGGAAAAGTATGTTTCCCAAACCAAGTGGATAACTTCCCACCTAAAGGAAGAGCTTTTAAGAGTTATATGAAAAACCTCCTGGAGCGTGCACAGTTGCGAAGAGGGCTGAAGCCATTCCTTGCTCCTCCTGGTAACTATTTTACATTCCAAGCGCTTCTCGTTTTCATTACCCTTCTTCCAATGCACTGTTTGTCAGGGCTGAGCCTGTAGCATCTGTTTCTGTGGTTTTTAAAAACCTGCCAAACAACATGCTTTCCTTCCTCCCCACATCGTGCTCATGGCTGTCTCTGGATTATTGCGCAACACCACAATGTAATCCTTTCCTTAATTATAAGTATGTCGTTCAACTAAACCATGGTTTCCAAATTACTTCAATAACAAAACAGTTTTCTTCAATGTGCATCTAAACTACTATATATGTATTTAAGCAAGCACATATGCATGTATGCGTCTTCAAGCAGATATATGTACCATATCTATATGTCTCCATGCAAAGGCACACGTGTGCATGTCTCTATGCAAGCACATACGTATGTATGTGTCAAGCGGTCAAATATTCTATATATACATGTCTTCATGCAAACACAAGTGTGCATGTGTCTATGCAAGCACATATGTGCCTTCAAGTGTGCATATATTCTTTATATACATGCCCCCATGCAAAAGCATACATGTGCTCATGTGTCTATGCAAGCACATTTGCCCGATTGTCTTTTAGATGTCTCCAGGCAAACAAATGTGTGTGAATGTGTCTAATCAAGCACATATGCATGCATGTCTTCTAGCAGATATATATATATACCAAATCTAGATGTCTCCATGCAAACGCACACGTGTGTGTACGTGTCTATAGAAGCATGTACACATGTACGTGTCTTCAAGCAGGCACATATTCGATATATACAGGTCTTCATGTAAACGCACACGTGTCTTTAAGCAGGCATATTCTATATAGACATGTCTTCATGCAAACCCATAGGTGTGTGCATGTCTATGGAAGTACATGCGCATGCATGTGTCATAAGCAATCCTGTTGAGGAGTCCTATCTTTGCCCCCCCCCCCCCTCTCTTCTTTTGTACAGTGCTCCCTGGCTTCACAGCTAGGTTTTCTGTCTAAGAGTGCACATTCATGCACAAATATTTGGGCTCCGATGCAACATGGCACAATTCACGCAGAGCACAATGCCATTTTCTGAAAATATCTCCCCCGTTGCACAAGTCCCATTGACCTAGATGAGGTCGTGCGTTGACCGTGGTCGTACGATGAAGGTTCGGGCAGCAGTGACTGCCTGTTCTTTTTTTCCAGCAAAACATTGTTTAAATAGCTGAGAACCGAATCAATGTTGTGCAACACCAGAGGGAGACAGAAGGCTGGCAGGCCAAAGAGCAACATGAACAACTCGGTTGAACCTCCTGACTTCACAAACTTAAAGGCACAGTCCCGAAGGAGCAGGCCCCAGGCTCGGCTCTCCCGTGCTGCCTGCAGCATTGCCCTCTCCTGCTTTTGCCTCGTTGAACCGCTTTCGTCTTCCTTTACCCCGTTTCTCGGAGCGCTTTTTCATGCTTTTTACCTCGTTTTTACTGCTTTCTCCTTTCTTTCCCTAGCAGCGCTCCTCCGATATGGTGGAGGAGCGTCGCCCCACCTATCAGCAGCCAAAAGACAAGCATTTGCAATGCAATCGGTCTCGCATTTTTGAAAGTTAGAGCTGTTGGCTTTGAAAATACAGTGTTTTTTACTTTTATTTTGTTTATTTGTGGAGGAGTGATTATCTTTACATAGCAATATTGCCATTGCTACCACCTTGTATTCTAGCTGGTAACAGTTTTTTTTACTTTATACAGCTATTGTTGAAACATGCCTAGTGTTATTATTTTAGAGTGGTCTGACACCCCAAAGTCTAATACCCTCTATATAAAACTTCAAATAAATACTTATAAATGAATCAATCCTGGGGGTAGAGTATTTTGTTGTGGGCCTTATGTACACCTGTGGCAATTGTTTCTTCATGTCTGCCATTACACAAACAGTGTGAAAAGAAAAACTGCATGTCCCAAAATGCAGTGTGCTGCTGTCTGACACTCAGCGCTGGGTGATGCGGTCACATGTGACGTGTGTCCTTTTAGCAGTTATACAGCACCATGTGGGGTATGATTAAGGAATTTTGCAGTTGCGTTGTTTATTTGACTCAATTGAAAGATTTGACTTTAAATAATGAGGGGGAATTTGAGGAAGTGACGTCAACATTAATATGAACAGAAAGGGTGATGTGCCGTCGACTTTTTCGTGCCAGGGAAATAAGATGAGGGCACCAAAGCGATGAACAATAACATAATAAGGATGTGGGGAACCAGTCACTTCTGGGAGGGAAGTTTGAGGTTTTCTTTTTTTGAGTTACAAACCATAGGATGTACAGTTTCACAATGCTAAACACACGACACGCAAGGTAGTTATTAGTAGCTGCTGCAGGTAGTGCATTCCATAAAGGAGGTGTAATCAAAATGAAAACTAGACAAAGTGCCGAAGCTGCACGAGTGAATCCAGGCAAGAGGGTGTTCTTTGCCCCAATTTAACTTGAATATTGCTAACACAGTCAGCTGACTCGCGGACTACAGCCCCACAGACAGGCTAGGCAATGGGCACACAGTGACGTAGCTCACAGCCGGCAGACAGGGCGCTGTAGTGTATTTTTTAAAAAAAACGAGTTGTCAACCCTAGGAGGAAACACACAGTGATGCACTGACAGTATACATATAAGTTGCCCTTCAGGTACACAAGTGCCAGGAATAAGGCCACCTGTCACGCACACCTCCAGGAGGCTGCAGCAAAGCACAAACAGTAGATAGTGACACGAAAGGTTATGCACACACCTCCCACAGGGCACTTAAAAGTGGGATTCTGGAACACAGACATTATCGGAGTAGAAACATTCATTGCTGAACAAGCTGGGCTGACTCTTTTTTCTTATGCAGACGACTCTCAGATCATCTTTTCTCTCTCTTCCACTGACCCTAACTCAACATCTGGCTTACAACTAGGCCTTAGGAGTATCGCCTCGTGGATGAACCATCACCATCTTAAATTTAATGGTGATAAAACCGAGGTCTTAATCCTGGGAAAGGATAAAGACCTCTGGGGTCCACTTCATTGGCCTATCGAGATGGGTGCCCTCCCGCAACCTTCTAACCATGTTCGGAATTTGGGCGTCTACATTGATGACTCTCTGTCTTGGCACCAACAAGCCGTTAGGGTCGCGGCCACATGTTTTACCATCTTGAGATGGCTGCGAAAAATCATTTGGATGTTACCCATTGCTACGCAAAAAACTGTGGTCCATGCCCTTATAACCTCAAGATTGGACTACGGTAATGCGCTGCTGTTAGGTGCCAACAAGGCCGTAACCCGTAAACTGCAGTTAGTTCAGAACTCTGCAGTTAGACATCTTTGCAGAATTCCCAGAACTTCACACATCTCTGGCTACCTCCACGATCTTCACTGGCTTAGAGTGGAGAACCGCATAAAGTTCAAAGCTTTGAGCTTTATGTTCAAGATAAAGTGGGGTTCAGCCCCACCCTACCTGCATGCTCTTGTTAGCCCTTACATCCCCACGCGTCATCTCCGTTCTTCAACTCTTGAGAAATTTACGGTTCCCCGCTTCAAACTTGCCAGGATGGGTGGCAGGTCCTTTTCTTATCTTGGCCCCACCCTCTGGAATGCTCTCCCTTCTGTCATCCGCAAAGAAACCAACTATATTTGCTTCCGTAGATCTATAAAGACATGGCTATTTAGCCAGTAATCTTTCTTTCTGCTTTTCACCATTCTGTTCGCAGCCGTCGGGAAACCCTTTTTGGGTAGCTGTTGCGCCCTACAAATTCAACTAAAAAAAAAAAACATTAATGGGACCAGCCACAGAGGAGCCATAGCCGGAAGAAGGGCACAGACACTAAGTGTTGGAGGGTACAAAACACTGGGCGGGGCATGACAGGCCTGTGGCACTAATACACGGAGCCTGCAACAGGTACACACCTGGTGCAGGGCGGTCAAATCTGTCTAAGAGATCATTCAGCCACGTGTTTCACTACTGGGGGAGGTGAGACGGGTAAGTTTCCAAGTTGAAAAGTCTGTGATTGTGTTTATTGAGTTATGGGTAAGAAACAATACCTGTCCGCGTTTCTATAACCCGCTGCACAGGACTGGCGTCACAAGAAGGCTTCTCATAAGAACCACATTTTTAGGTCTGGCTTTAGCCAAGGCCTTTCGATTTTACAAAAATCATATGTATAATATACTTGTAGGGGCTTTCATCCAGCCTTCTTCATCCACTGGTCTGTCATTGTGTCATTCATGTTTTTCTTCCACCAACTAAAGCATACAGCAAAATGCAGTCCACTTCAGAAATTGTTTAACTTCACTGTGGGAGACAGTATTCTGCCCTTTCTAACGGTAAGTTATTGTAAAAACGACAACAAATCAAAACAAGCATTGACAAAGCCAAAGGCTGTCTTGTTTTCCGCTGCTTGCAATCTTTTTGGAGGTAAGAACTGTTGCTTGAATTTAGCACACATGGCGGATTTGGCCTTCGCCATGTGACCCGAATCTGCGGCATTATCCATACTCATCAGATCACTGCAGTACTAGAACCGGCAGCAGAGGGGTTGTGTTTCACACTACGCGGTAAGAGTCTGTGTCCCCAGAAGAGCCCCTTGTTTTGGGAGTGTGAAGCAATACAGCGCTGGGATTTGCAGTCCCTCGTCTCTTCCCGCTCGACGTGTTGCCAGCGATTCCTCATCCAGTCTGAACTGCTTTTCTTAAAATTAACTAGCATTAAAAATGAGTGCAGTATGTCAAACAGGGACATGGCAGTGTTGGCCCGAGCACGATAACTTACTGCGTGCCGATCTGCCTCCAAGATGTAAATCGACAATACGCCCAGCCAGCAGTTCTTGTTGTCCCGTCTTTGGGGTGCAGCGCAGATTTAACAGGATAATTGAGGCGGGTGATTTGCGGGTGAGGAGGAGAGAGTGGAACCCGCCACACTTCACCTCGTCGTGCATTGCGGCTTGTGCGGTCTCTACAGCTCTGCGGCTTCTCAAACGGCTTTCTTCGGTGGAGGCCGATAAAACTGGGCAAAATGTGAATGAAATGCTGTTTATGTGAATTGTATTTCTGCGAAAGAAGGAAGGCTGAGGCTTCTGCTTGCCCTTGGTAAAGCGCACCTGAAAGCCGTCTGAGAAGCCGCGGGTTTGGCGCTGTGCTTACTTCGAGGGGAGCAGGCTGGTCTGTGGTGTGCATGTTTGCTGTAAGGAGAGGCGGAGAAGAATGAACACCGTGAGCCCTGAATTGAGAAAACGTCAGTTTTGTCGCGCATGCGTGCGATGTAAGGCATCGCGCACATGCGAGACAAAGAGTGCGAATTCACCCACCAATGACACGGCAAACAAGCACTGAAAATGCAACAGAACTCGTATTTACGCGAGCCCTATTGCATTTTAAATGGTAGTGCGGATATTAAAGAAGGCACGAATAGGAGGGGGTGGGGGGTGGTTGTGGTAAAAAAAATTACGGACTGCGGTAGGGAACGGGGAGAGGCAGAGGATCAAAACGTATTTTACAGTAAAGGGGCTGATAGCCTCGGAATAATAATAATGACAACATGGCCGTCAGGAGGCAGGACTAAGAAGCTAAAAACCAATCAGATAGCTGAATTTTTGATGGAAGCCAATGAAAATTACCAACGGAAAGTGGGCGGAGCTTCGCCCAGCTATAGTGTATACTGCATGCCTCGCAAAGCGAGCAGCGCGTTGCAGTGCAACGCTATGGGAGAACTAAAAATAACAATAAAATGATAATAAACTCTTTTATTATTGTTTTATTTTTCTCTCGGAGCCGCGGCTTGGGGGCGTGCCAGGGTGGTGACAAGCAGAGCGGGAGTGGTAGGTGCACTACCTTCACTGCACATGTGGGTTCGGCCGGGCAAATAAGGAAAGTGCCAAGTGCAAGATTTTATAAAAACCTTTGTGCCCCACAACAGAACACTGGTGCACAAAAAGACAAATCCATGTGTATAACTTTTCAGGCAATGGACTAGAATCTATTTGCACAAGTAAAGGACGTACACATTTGCTAGTGTGCAGTGCACTGAGCAGTGCAGTTGTTCAATTTTAAAAGAATGATGCAGCTGCTTTCTCCGAGGGTGGCAGATGTTGATTTCTTGGCAATGCGTGACTCAACAGTGCACATCATAAAAAGGGGCCTTTGTGTTGTATGTGATAATCTTAAACCATGAGTAACTTCAGATTACCACCGTCTGCACTTGCTGTAATCTCTAAATCAAGGCCTTATGGTTGTCGTAGGTTAAAGGATTAGCACCAAAAGAAGTTTCATGTGCGCTGCCAACAATAAAAAATCTCATAATGAAGTTGACACAATGCGTGATCTTGTGCATACAGAGCCCAGCTTAGAGTTTGAGGCTTGCCTTGAGAACAGCACAATATACTGCCTTTCTCAATCAAAAAGCCATAATGCTAACAGTTTCAGTAACTGTATTGCACAACTACCCACAAAATTACAACAAAAAGAATCATATTAATCACATAGGCAGAACCTAATGCATTTACCAATGCTTGTTCTGAGTGCTTTCTCTTTTTGACTCGTTTTTACTTCTTTCTCCTTCCCTCGTTTCTCGGAGTGCTTTCTCCTGCTTTTTCCCTCTTTTTTTTACTGCTTATCCTTCCTTTCCCCTGTTTTTCGGAGTGCTTTGTCCTGCTTTTTTTAATAATTTTTCACTGTTTTCCCTTGTAAGGTCTCAGCTACGCAGCGCACATGTGCTGCATAGGAAAAAGACCTTTAGCAATCGATTGTTTGTGTCCCAAAAACGTGCACGCGTTACATTGCTTTGAATGGCAACGTGTGCACGTTTGGCGATTCCCTTGCGGGAGTGAGCTTTCAAACCATCTGGTTTTAATTAACATATGGTTCCTGCTCGCTCCCGCAAGGAAAACAGGCACAGGCCCCCTCCTCTCTCCCCTTCCCTGCTGCCTCTCGTCAAACTTGTTTAGTCCGCAGGGACTCGCCTTTTGCTCCTGGGTTTTATTCAGTGTTAAGTGCCTTTGTCCAGCGCAGCTGCAAGCTGTGCCTCTGAAGACCTCTACTAATGCACAACAATCAATTGCTATACAGCGCTTGCATTCTAGCTCTCGCTTCTCTTGGCACCATTACGCTCATAAGCGCTGCGACCTAAAACCCCATAAGGGCGCTCTGGCCACGCAAACACCATAAGATTTCTTCCACCTACACTCTTCGAACCAAGCCTCACTCCCTCAAAATTAAGCCTGCCACGCCTCCCCTCATGCACTTCAGCGCCTCGTGAGGGGTGTGAAGCGCTTTATATAAAGCAATTACAATACTTTACATGAACCGGGGCTGTTTTATTTCCTCTTTATCCAAGTTTGTGAACAGTCCCACTCACGGGTGGTTTTCGAAATGTGGGGCGAGGGAGTTGCGCAACCCAAGCCCTTTCCCGCTCCCCGCCCCTCTGGAGAGCACAGGGTGCCCTAACACGGAGGGGTGATGAAGGCGGGGTGGAAAAGCACCACGCGCCACAGCCGGAGCTCAGGCAGCCCTTAAAGTTTCCGGGGTGCCAGCCGACGGCAGTGTGCTTTGGGTGGGGAGTTCTGGGTGAGGGCAAATCTGCTGACTGGAGAGCCGCCAGGCATTCGCCCACCACCCAGAGCAGCGCCCCTCTCCACAGCAGCCCGCCTCTAGAGGGACTCTCATTTCTTGCGCAGCACTCGGATAGACAAGCCCAAAACTAGACCCTATTCCTAGCCCCCACCTCCTGTTAGAATACCCCCAGGAGTCACCCATCCCGAGAGAAGCCACTGAGAGAAATCAGCCTCCCCCATATATTTCTAGGTGCCCACCAGGACCCAAACGTTGTCAAACACCGGGTAACTCCCAGGAATGCGGTCCCATCTTTAGAACCCCTTCCCCTCAGAAGATACCAACCCAGAGTACCACAGTGAAGTTCACACAACATCTCTACTTCGACAGCCACCCCATACACAGAACCCATGCAAGAGCACCCCCGCACTTCCCCACATCACCCACACTGCCACGAGAAGCAGTCTGCCCACCACCCCTGCCTGCCTCTCCGCCCATAAACAGAAAGAGCAAACCCGAAGGGAAGTATCCCTCTCTCAGAGAGACCGACGGACGGAGCCCCACTGCCAGCCCCCTTGCAGCACATCCAGCACTCGCACCTTCCGCACAGTCCCCAATCGGAGCACCTCGCGGTCCAGGGCACCCCCTGTTTCTAAAGCAGCCCCCTTATGTGAAGGACAAATCACCCCCATCTCCAACAGCACCCCCCCCACACACATCATAGAGCTCCCCGCACCCAGAGCAGTCCCTACCTCTTGACAAGCCCCCCATTCTCTGGAGCCTCCATCTCTGGGGCACCCCCACACCACGCCTGCTCCTGCCCTCCTCAGCCCGCGCTGACCCTTCCCGGCACCCCCGCAGCCTGCAGGGCGCACGGCTCTCTGCGCTCCCCGCCACCCCTTGTCGCTTCCTGCATGGAGAAGGTCCAGGACGGAGAGGTGGGAGCGGGACGAGGACATCACCGAGGTGGAGAAGCACCTTATCCGCGAGACATGGAGCCGGGTGCACATCAACTGCGAGGACGTGGTGTGTCCATCCTCATCAGGTACGAGCCCGAGGGGGTCTTCTTCACCCTTGGCAAGAGCAGGCGAGATAAACAAGATGATGTAGGGAGAGGCAGGAGCCGGGGGTCCCCATCCTCACCAGGTATGTACGTAGGCAGAGTGTGGCTGTGCGTGGGGTCAACATCTTGTGATTCTGGACTAATCACTTAATTTCCCGGTGCTTACCAAAAAGGAACGTGTCCTTGTGTAATGTAACTGGTGCTCATGTAAAGCGCTCGAATACCTTCTGGTCGAGTTCGGCGCTATATAAAATTGCCATAAAAGAAACAAGCATTGGCATAGCCAATAGGTCTCGCCTTTGGGGCCTTATAAGTATTTAGTTATGCAGCACAATATCCTTCCTGCAACAACATCAACTGGTGCATGGCTAAACACTTATAAGGTCCCAAAGGCGAAACCTATTGGCTATGCCAATGCTTGTTTTTCCTATTGTCGTTCCAGCTTGCCGCCCGTTTTCCCATCGCCTCTCAGCGCCCCTTCCTCCTCCCACGATCTTCTTAATGGAGGCCGCGGCGCAGCTCTCATTGAGCAGGCCTCAGGCCCTGCTCTCTCGTGCTGCTGAATCGCTCTGTCCTGCTTTTGCCTCATTTTACTGCTTTCTCTTCCTTTCCCCTGGTAACTGAGTGCTTTCTCCTGCTTTTTGCCTTGTTTTACTGCTTTCTGCTTCCTTTCCCCGCGTTTTTCTGCATGCTTTCTCCTGCTGTTTGCCTAGTTTTTACTGAATGAATGAATGAATGAATAAGTAGTTTATTAGTCAATTAAAACCATAAGTATTACAAAACCCTCACAATGTAAAATATTTACCTAAATTGGTTAAAAACATTTCAACCATCAGAAGCAAACCGTTTCATATCTTAATTGATAAACAATCTGATTATTTGCATCCCCACATAATCATAATTCCAAATCAGAGTATGCACCAATATGCTCATTTTGGGATGGTTCAGAAATCAAGTAGTCCACCTCACCTGTCTACAATCTAAAAGAATTTATCGATCATAGACCAACTTTTTCATATCTTACTTAAGGAGCATGCATGTTAAATGCCTATACATACAGTGAGACGCAGATAAAATGTCAATGTACAAGTTGGAATCGAGAGTATAGGAAAATTAAATAGTCATACAAATAATATAGCAGGTTGTCGATTGACAAATAAAGTGCCAATGTGCCAAAAATAATATCATTAAAAAAACAGTATGCAAATTGGGGGGGCGTGCCAAGAGTGGCTATGCATTAAGCAAATGTCTATGGGGTTTGATGGGATAGGGAAAGGTTATGACTTATTCCTCTAGCAGCCCGTCCCATACGTATCAATGGCCCCGGTAAAACAGTTATTCGGTCACTTTACCACCCTCCACCCTCCGGGCACCTCGTATAACCAAACTTAATCTCATATTAGGATTTTAAAAATAGTCAGATATTGCACTAATCTGATGTTCAGCTTTGTGTTTGAGTCCAATGCCTCGATTTTACTGATTTCTCCTTCCTGATCAACCTCCATGCAGCAGCAAACCGCTCCAGTGCCTCCAGACCCTCATGGGTGATTGATGAGTAATGCTTTGTGGCAACGCCAGAGGTACAAAGGACTGCATATGAGTTTATAAAGTCACAATAATCAACACAGCTAATAGCGTTTGTGCCATTGGAAGCTATCGCATACTTCCTATTTTCTTTATCAGACCTGCCTGCACGCACTTTGGTGAGATGATAGAAATGTAAAGGAAATCTCAATAATAAGTGCCCAGTTCTATAACTCAACAAAGACGATTTTTTTCAATGCTCGTCAGATACTGTAATAGATTTCAGATGTTTAATTTTGAGGTAGAATTGTAAATTTAAAAAAGTCCCTATTAACATGAAAACTTTATTGTTTTATGCATCATAGCGCAGGCCAAATCCTTGGCCTCCAGTGGCTGTAAGTTTTCATGGGCAGAGGATGTCTTCGATTGGGGATTTAGCTGCCAGAAGATATCACTGGGGGATCTGGAAGAGAGAAATCATGTGATGGTAGGAAAATCAGGGTGGGCGGAGCGGTCTCTGGCCTAAGTGTAGGTAATGTGATGTGTGGGGGGTGGGGTGTGGGTATCTATTCCTACGGTGTTCATGTATTCCTAGGGACTTAATCAGAGGAGAAGACATACAGGGGAAGGAAGAGATGCAGATGGATTACCAGCGTAGGGTCTCTCACCTCAAGGGTTACAGATGGATGCGTGGTTGTTTGAAGAAGTGGAGATTGACCTTGGAAGCCTCCAATCCAATGTTTGATTCGAGACTCTGGTGAGGGGTGATCCCAGCAGGGAGCTATGGAAAGAGCGTTTGGTTGGAGGATCAGGGGTCTTAGTCCTTCATCTACCCGGCATCAATTACAGCAGTTTTGTCTTGTAGGATAATGATCTTGTGATCTTCCAAAAGACACTACAAAAATGAGGCATCCGATTCCTTTCCAGCAGCCCCAGTTCAGTTGTACGTTTCGTGTATTTGCTTTTCCTATAGCAGACCTGGCTGTAGAGCAACACAGCACTGACTGGAGGTGAGGTCTAACATTTACAATGGAAAGCGCGGCTGTGATGTTGACAAAAGCACTTACCTTTAATCTGAAGCGACTGCAGCGATCAGTGACCTCCACAACCTCAATCACTGGCTGTGTTTCAGACACAGAGCGCCCCGGAGGAAGAGGGTTAACAACGTTGTCCAGGAAGTGATCAACATTTTCTTCAGTGACAAACAGCCAGTCCTAACAAATAAAACAGACCCATTACCACATGTTTGCAATGCTCTTTCAAGAAGGTTAAACTGTCCTCTTAACTATGGCAATTACTCATTTTAATATCCCACGACTTGCACTGATGTTTAAACTAAACATCCGCTTCTCTGTCTGCGTTTCCGTTCTTTAAAAAAATATTGTTTTCAACATAAATAAAACAAGCATTTGCAATGCAATAGGTCTCGCATTTGGGAGAGTAAGAGTTATTGGCTGTGTAAATGACAATGTCTTTCATCTATGTGTTTTGGTTTGGTGTGTAGTGAATTTATGTGGTGTGAAGTTGAATTATGGGAGTTGTATTGGAATTTATAGTTGAGGAATTGTGTGGGGGGAGTTGAGAGGTGTGGAGGGTATTTGTGTACTGGAATTATGTGGCATGGTGCATAGATAGGGGTGGGAGCTGCACAGAATAGACAGAAAGGAAGATAGACATGGATAGATAGTTTGTGCAGGAAGTGATGAATGAACTCCAGACTGAAGAGCAGGAGTGTGTGAGAAAGAGAGAAAGGGGGGAGAGAAGGCTACAGATGCATTAAGAGGGAGGACCTGTGTACAAAGAAGACCCCTAAGAAGAGGAGGAGAGCAGGGGTTTGAGGGACAGAAACCCCGATAAGGCATGGGAAAGAAACTGTGCTTAGTATGTGTGAGCAGGCAGTATAGACAGGAGATAGGCAGTGTGAGGGAAGGACGAGAGGGGACAGTGGGATTGTGTCATAGGCTCTCACAGAAAATGCACGGGAGCAGAATGATGATTTATTCCCAATGCCCCTCTCCAACGCCCTCTGCCATAAAAAAAAGAATATATTTATTTTATGACAAAGGGCGTATATATATATATATATATATATATATATATATATATATAGAGAGAGATAGAGAGATAGAGATAGAGGGGGAGAGAGGGAGAGAGGGAGAGAGAGAGAGGGAGAGGGCGAGAGAGAGGGAGAGAGAGAGAGAGAGAGGGAGAGGGAGAGGGAGAGGGAGAGAGAGAGGGTTCCTATCCATCCTTTTTCTCCAGAATTCCCCAACTGCCAGTGTTTTTAAAATACCTTTTGGCAATTACTTCAATGGAGTGTAGGAATGGAAACAGCTGCCCCTCTCCAACGCCCTCTGTCATAAAAAAAAGAATATATTTATTTTATGACAGATATATATATATATATTCACTGAAAAAACCATAGGTTTCACACATGTTATAGTTAGCTGGACATTTTACTGATAAAAAACCAATGAAATTCCCCCGTTATAGTTACTGCAGGCAACTATAACTCACGCGACCGCAATCCTCTGCTGATGCTAATACTGTATTTAGACACTTATTTGCCCATGTCTTCTTCCATTAAATTTTAGCTTTACATATATTACAAATATTTTTTTTTCATAAAGACACATATGTCATCAGCAGAAGATTGCGGTCGCGTGAGTTATAGTTGCCTGCAGTAACTATAACGGGGGAATTTCATTGGTTTTTTATCAGTAAAATGTCCAGCTAACTATAACATGTGTGAAACCTATGGTTTTTTCAGTGAATTTG